>NC_051319.1:5583300-8083300 GCF_015220235.1 Choloepus didactylus
AGATAAAATATAGATGGCCCTGGAAAGACATGAGTATTGATTAGACAGCCCAGCCTTATAAGTACAAGGATATACAAAAAGTTGGGAAAGAGGGTTGGATATGTCTGAGTCAGGTTTACTAAAATCGGCATCAACCACCAGACATGTGAGTGAAAGGGCCTTTGGATTATTACAGATCCCAGGCGTTAATTTATCCCCCAGCCTTCAGTTCCTCCCAGCTGAGGCCCCAGGCATTGTGGAGCAGCGTTAAACTGTGCTTACCACGCTGACTGTACCCTTTCTGAGTTCCTAAACCATGGTATTATTAGCATAATAAAATGGTTGCTGTTTTACACCAAGTTTAGAGTGATTTGTTACATAAAAATAGTAAATGGAACAGTCTTCAACAAACATTGTTGATGTTTGCTAATTAAGCACCAAAGCACAGAATCATAAAATTGCAGGTAACCTTGAGAAACATCTTGATCTTTTCCTCAACTTTAGCCAGGGCTACACTTAAACTCTTCCAAAAAGAAGAGCCTTTAAAGATTAAAAAAGAGGCCCTGAAATATTCATTAAAATGATCATAGTGGATACTATATTAAAAACAAGGAAAATGTTTCTGATGTGATAGTAAGTAGAAAAAAAACAGGGTGCCTTTTTTTATACATGTAATGATTACCTTAGAGAAGAATGTGCATGCATATGGAAAAAGACAGGAAGGTAATGTGGAAAAGTTAAAATAATTGATTTGGTGTTGTCATAAAAATGTGATTTTTTTTCCTCACAATTAATACATTATGTCTGTATTATAGATGAAAATATGTTACAATACAATCATCAGAGATAGAAAGTGGGCACATTTCCACTTTCCTCCTAGGAATTCATTCACATGACCAGAAATACTTCCTTAGTTACATAATCTCTCTGTGTCTTACTTTTCTTTTTTCTTTAAAATGGGAGTAATAGTAGCACTTAATTCATAGGTTTGTTGTGAGAAGTAAATGAGTGAGTTTATTGGTAGAGCTTTGAAACAGTGCCTGACACAGAATAAGAGATTAATAAATGTTAGCTCTTGCTATTATCTATTTCAACTCCTAATATGTAGATTAAGATCATCTCTGTTAATTCTGCCTTTAATGCCCAAAGCCTGCCACTGGCAGACACAAGAGGGCTGGATTAGGAGTTTAAAGATCTGTATCCTAGTTTCTTCTAAGAAAGTAAGCTGTGTTATCTTGGTTAAGTCTCTTGGCCTCCATTTCCTCAGATGTGAAATTAAGTTTATGTCTACCTTTCTGAGTTCTTATGATGATCAAGTGATATGATGCGTGAAATTATTTTGTCACTGTAAAGTCCAAAATAAATACCATTTATCTATCTTCTTATTTTACCAGTAAAGAAATGAAGATCCAAAATGGGTAGGCCAGTCATTTAGGGAGAGCAGGACATAAATCCAACAAATGATGACAGTTTGCTAGATGTACACTGATAAATGTTGAAACACTTGTTTTGAAATCCCAGGCTAACCGACACTGGCTGGATCACTTTATGAACCTCAAATTCAGCCCAGATTCCTAAATCCTTGAAGAAAACCCAAGCCAATTTTGGAGTTTCCAACAAGCTCCAGAGGCTGAATGGATCAGACAGAATTTCACTTGGCATTTATGATTATTGAGTCCACCCTGAAACTTAATGCAAATTCGTGGAACACAAAGTCCTTACAAATTGAATAGAAGCAAATGCAAAGGGCTCATGAGCCATCTGGAGTGAACCTCCTGAATGTAGAGGTTTTCCCATCTGAATAACATGGTTGGGGGGAGGGCAGCAAAGTCTCATCATCACCAAATCTGTAAAATAGTGCGTTTGCCTCTTGTTTGAATTTGAATTATTTCAATAGTGGAATATACAAAGTAATAATAATAAAGGTTCACTTTGTGGGAAAAATATGAAATAATATGGATCTCCTTAAATGTAAAAATTCACCAAGAACTGCAGTATTTCAAGGCTAGCAGGCTGAGTGCCTTCTAAACTCTGTTTTTGTTGGTACTATGAGAAGGTGACACTTTGGTTGACAGAAATACCTGTACTCTTTCATTGGCAGGCACGGTTATGTGAATATATGCAAACTTTGGCAGTAGTCTTAGTGACCATTGTGTGCTCATTTTAAATTCAACAGTTGTTGAGAATTAAAAATCTTTTGAATAACCTACAATAGTGTCATCAAGGTGTTTGTTTAAGTCATGGTCCTAGTACTGACAATCAAAGCTTTGGAATAAAAATTAGATGTGATAAAAAGCTATGGCAATGACCAAATACCAGTCTTGATGTGTCCTATTGTGAAATTAGGAGAGAATGCTGTGTGAAAGATGTAAGGCTGAGAAAACAAAAGGAAATTAAAATAAAAATAGGCCACAGTAGGTGTGGCATTTTTCACTTTAAGAATACATCCCCTTTAGTTTATACTCACTCCTATGGGAAAGTTAACCTCAGTTGGCCAAAATTTGGATTATGCAAGATCTTCTGGAACATTTTTCTGAATAAAATATGCAGCCCTATATTCTCTTAACATCTTTGTTGAAATATAACTTAAATGCCATAAAATTCACTCCTTTCAAGTGTACAATTCAATGATTTCTAGTAAATTTACCAAACTGCATAATTGTCACCATAATCTAATCTAAGACATTTTGCTTACCCTTTACAAGGAGTGGACAGCTGAGACAATGTGAGAAACAATTAGGTTGAAGTGGCCTGGGCAAAGGACTACTTGCATGAAGTCACAAAAGAAAGCACCCAGGAGGGGGTGACAGTGGAGGAGGTATTCAAGTAAACCCCTATAAATTGTAAATGGGGACATTCCTAAGGCCATGAGCAAGCATAAACCCTGGAAAAGAAGTAGGCTCCATAATCTCAAACAGGCTCAGACAACATAGAGAGGACCCTGTACTTCACATTCACCCTGGGCTCAATTTCTGGTAGAAGGGCTAGGCTCTGAAGGAGACCACTAGCTGAAGCAGGGCCAATTTGCAAAGATTGTGAAAGGATGCTTTTTACTTTGGTTTGGTTTTTTTAATTATTATTATTATTAGTTCCTGGCATTCAAGGAAATCTCTGGCAAATCACTAGCTGTATCAAATTTAAGGAACAGACACTCAGGGACTAAATCCCAGAGTAAACACTTTAAAATATTAAAATGTACAATGTGCAACAAATGATTACAAGACAAAGAAACAGGAAAAAATGGACCAGCCTAAAGAACAAGATAAAAATTCAGAAACCATCAAAGAAGAGGACCAGACATTGGACATGCCAGACAAAATTTTATTTTAAAATTGCTCAATGAGATAAAGGAAAAAAAAAATGAATGAACTACTAATAGGAATCTCTTTGAGATTCTCAATAGGAACTACACAGAAATACCAGAGTTGAAGAATGCAATAACAGAAATGAAAAATTCCCTAGACAGTTCCAATAGCAGATTGGAGGTGACAGAAGAAAGAATCAGTGACCTCAAAGATAAGACAATCAAAATGATTCAGGCTGAGGAGCAGAAAAAAAAGAATAAAAGAGTGAACAGAGCCTAAAAGACCTATGAGACACTAAGAAGTGTACCAATATACACATTACAGTAATCCCAATAAGATTGCCTTTTCTACATCAGACAACATGGAGGTAAAAAGGCAGTGGGGGTTGGCAGGGCAAGATGGCGGATTGGTGAGCTGTTTGTTTCAGTTACTCCTCCAGGAAAGTAGGTAGAAAGCCAGGCACTTCATGGACTGGACACCACAGAGCAATTTGACTTTGGGCATATTTCATACAACACTCTTGAACACTTCGAACTGCTGAGATCAGCGAAATCTGTAAGTTTCTGCGGCCAGGGGACCCACGCCCCTCCCTGCCAGGCTCAGTCCCATGGGAGGAGGGGCTGTCAGCACTGGGAAGGAGAAGGAAGAACTGCAGTGGCAGCTCTTATCGGAAATTCATTCTACTGATCCAAACTCCAACCATAGATGACTGAGACGAGACACCAGAGAATCTGAGAGCCGCAAGCCCAGCAGAGAGGAGATAGGCATAGCAAAAAACAGCAAGAAAAACTCCAAAACAAAAGTGGAGGCTTTTTGGAGTTCTGGTGAACATAGAAAGAGGAAGGGCAGAGCTCAGGCCCTGAGGCTCATATGCAAATCCTGAAGAAAAACTGATCTCTCTGCCCCCTGGATCTTTCCTTAATGGCCCTAATTGCTTTGTGTCTTACCATTTCAATAACCCATTAGATCTGTGAGGAGGGCTTTTTTTTTTTTTTTTTTTCTTTTTCTGAAACAATTACTCTAAGAAGCCCAATACAGAAGGCCTCAAAGACTTGCAATTTGGGCAAGTCAAGACAAGAACAGAACTAAGAGAGCTCTGAGACAAAAGGCAATAATCCAATGGCTGAGAAAATTCACTAAACACCACAACTGCCCAAGAAAAGGGAGGTGTCCGCTCACAGCCATCATCCTGGTGGACAGGAAGCACTCCTGCCCGTAGTCAGCCCCACAGCCCAGAGCTGCCCCAGACAACCCAGTGTGATGGAAGTACTTCAAATAGCAGGCACACACCACAAAACTGGGTGTGGACATTAGCCTTCCCTGCACCCTTAGCTGGTTGTCCCAGAGTTGGGAAGGTGGAGCGGTGTGAATTAAAAAAGCCCCATTCAGCCATCACTTCAGCAGACTGGGAGCGTCCCTACACAGCCCTGCAACCTAGAACTGCCCTGGGGGGATGGCACTCACCTGTGACATAGCACAGTCATCCCTCAACAAGAGGACCAGGGGGTGAACAGTCTGGAAGAGGGACCCACTCGCAAGTCTCTGGGCCATACGCCAATACCAAGGGCTTGTGGGTCAGTGGCAGAGACAAACTGTGGCAGGACTGAACTGAGGGATTAGACTATTGAAGCAGCTTTAAAACTCCAGGAACAGCAGGGAGATTTGATTGTTAGAGCCACCCCCCCTCCCTGACGGCCCAGACACATGCCCCATATACAGGGCGGGCAACACCAACTACACATGCAAGCTTGGTACACCAATTGGACCCCACAAGACTCACTACCCCACTCACTACAAAGGCAAAGCAGGGGAGAGCTGGCTTGTGGAGAACAGGTGGCTCGTGGGCGCCACCTGCTGGTTAGTTAGAGAAAGTGTACTCCACGAAGCTGTAGATCTGATAAATTAGAGATAAGGACTTCAATTGGCCTCCAAATCCTAAAAGAACCCTGTCAGGTTAAGCAAATACCAAGAGGCCAAAAACAATAGAAAATTCTAAAGCATATGAAAAAAACAGATGATATGGATAACCCAAGCCCAAGCACCCAAATCAAAAGTTCAGAAGAGACACAGTACCTAGAGCAACTAATCAAAGAACTAAAGATGAATAATGAGACCATAGTATAGGATACAAAGGATATCAAGAAGACCCTAGAAGATCATAAAGAAGACATTGGAAGATTAAATAAAAAATTAGATAATCTTATGGAAATTAAAGAAACTGTTGACCAAATTAAAAAGATTCTGGATACTCATAGTACAAGACTAGAGGAAGTTGAACAATGAATCAATGATCTGGAAGATGACAGAATGGAAAATGAAAGAACAAAAGAAAGAATGGGGAAAAAAATAAAAAAAAACTAAATAGAACTCAGTGATATGATAGATAAAATAAAATGTCGAAATATAAGGCTCATTGGTGTTCCAGAAGGGGAAGAAAAGGGTAAAGATCTAGGAAGAGTATTTAAAGAAATTGTTGGGGAAAATTTCCCAAATCTTCTAAACACCATAAATACACAAATCATAAATGCCCAGCAAACTCCAAATAGAATAAATCCAAATAAACCCACTCCGAGACATATTCTGATCACACTGTCAAACACGGAAGAGAAGGAGCAAGTTCTGAAAGCAGCAAGAGAAAAGCAATTCACCACATACAAAGGAAACAGCATAAGACTAAATAGTGACTACTCAGCAGCCACCATGGAGGCAAGAAGGCAGTGGCATGACATATTTTAAATTCTGAGTGAGAAAAATTTCCAACCAAGAAAACTTTATCCAGCAAAGCTCTCCTTCAAATTTGAGAGAGAGCTTAAATTTTTCACAGACAAACAAATGCTGAGAGAATTTGGTAACAAGAGACCTGCCCTACTGGAGATACTAAAGGGGCCCCTACAGACAGAGAAACAAAGAAAGGACAGAGAAACTTGGAGAAAGGTTCAGTACTAAAGAGATTCAGTATGGGTAAATTAAAGGATATTAATAGAGAGAGGGGAAAAATATATATGACAAACATAAACCAAAGGATAAGATGGCTGATTCAAGAAATGCCTTCACGGTTATAATGTTGAATGTAAATAGATTAAACTCCCCAATAAAAAGGTATAGATTTGCAGAATGGATTAAAAAAAATGAACCATCAATATGTTGCATACAAGAGACTCATCTTAGACACAGGGACACAAAGAAAGTGAAAGTGAAAGGATGGAAAAAAATATTTCATGCAAGCTACAGCCAAAAGAAAGCAGGTGTAGCAATATTAATCTCAGATAAAATAGACTTTAAATGCAGGAATGTTTTGAGAGACAAAGAAGGCCACTACATACTAATAAAAGGGGCAATTCAACAAGAAGAAATATGAATCATAAATGTTGATGCACCCAATCAAGGTGCCACAAAATACATGAGAGAAACACTGGCAAAACTAAAGGAAACAACTGATGTTTCCACAATAATTGTGGGAGACTTCAACACATCACTCTCTCCTATAGATAGATCAACCAGACAGAAGACTAATAAGGAAATTCAAAACCTAAACAATCTGATAAATGAATTAGATTTAACAGACATATATAGAACATTATATCCCAAATCATCAGGATACACATACTTCTCTAGTGCTCACGGGACTTTCTCCAGAATAGATCACATGCTGGGACATAAAACAAGGCTCAATAAATTTAACAAGATTGAAATTATTCAAAGCACATTCTCTGACCACAATAGAATACAATTAGAAGTCAATAACCATCAGAGACTTAGAAAATTCACAAATACCTGGAGGTTAAACAACACACTCCTAAACAATCAGTGGGTAAAAGAAGAAATAGCAAGAGAAATTGCTAAATATATAGAGACTAATGAAAATGAAAACACAACATACCAAAATCTATGGGATGCAGCAAAAGCAGTACTGAGGGGGAAATTTAGAGCACTAAATGCATATATTAAAAAGGAAGAAAGAGCCAAAATCAAAGAACTAATGGATCAACTGAAGAAGCTAGAAAATGAACAGCAAACCAATCCTAAACCAAGTAGAAGAAAAGAAATAACAAGGATTAAAGCAGAAATAAATGACATAGAGAACAAAAAAACAATAGAGAGGATAAATATCACCAAAAGTTGGTTCTTTGAGAAGATCAACAAGATTGACAAGCCCCTAGCTAGACTGACAAAATCAAAAAGAGAGAAGACCCATATAAACAAAATAATGACTGAGAAAGGTGACATTACTGCAAATCCCAAGGAAATTAAAAAAATTATAAGAGGATGCTATGAACAACTATATGGCAACAAACTGGATAATGTAGAGGAAATGGACAATTTCCTGGAAACATATGAACAACCTAGACTGACCAGAGAAGAAATAGAAGACCTCAACCAACCCATCACAAGCAAAGAGAGCCAATCAGTCATCAAAAAGCTTCCCACAAATAAATGCCCAGGGCCAGATGGCTTCACAGGGGAATTCTACCAAACTTTCCAGCAAGAACTGACACCAATCTTACTTAAACTCTTTCAAAACATTGAAAAAAAGGGAACACTACCTAACTCATTTTATGAACCTAACATCAATCTAATACCAAAACCAGGCAAAGATGTTACAAAAAAGGAAAACTACCGGCCAATCTCCCTAATGAATATAGATGCAAAAATCCTCAACAAAATACTTGCAAATTGAATCCAAAGACACATTTAAAAAATCATACACCATGACCAAGTGGGGTTCATTCCAGGCATGCAAGGATGGTTCAACATAAGAAAATCGATCAATGTATTACAACTCATTAACAATTCGAAAGGGAAAAATGAAATGATCATCTCAATAGATGCTGAAAAAGCATTTGACAAAATCCAACATCCATTTTTGATAAAAACACTTCAAAAGGTAGGAATTGAAGGAAACTTCCTCAATGTGATAAAGACCATATATGAAAAACCCACAACCAGCATAGTACTCAATGCTGAGAGACTGAAAGCCTTCCCTCTAAGATCAGGAACAAGACAAGGATGCCCGCTATCACCACTGTTATTCAACATTGTGCTGGAAGTGCTAGCCAGGGCAATCCGGCAAGACAAAGAAATAAAAGGCATCCAAATTGGAAAAGAAGAAGTAAAACTGTCATTGTTTGCAGATGATATGATCTTATATCTAGAAAACCCTGAGAAATCAATAATACAGCTACTAGAGCTAATAAACAAATTTAGCAAAGTAGCTGGATACAAGATTAATGCACAAAAGTCAGTAATGTTTCTATATGCTAGAAATGAACAAACTGAAGAGACACTCAAGAAAAAGATACCATTTTCAATAGCAACTAAAAAAATCAAGTACCTAGGAATAAACTTAACCAAAGATGTAAAAGACCTATACAAAGAAACCTACATAACTCTACTAAAAGAAATAGAAGGGGACCTTAAAAGATGGAAAAATATTCCATGTTCATGGATAGGAAGGCTAAATGACATTAAGATGTCAGTTCTACCCAAACTCATCTACAGATTCAATGCAATCCCAATCAAAATTCCAACAACCTACTTTGCAGACTTGGAAAAGCTAGTTATCAAATTTATTTGGAAAGGGAAGATGCCTTCAATTGCTAAAGACACTCTAAAAAAGAAAAACGAAGTGGGAGGACTTACACTCCCTGACTTTGAAGCTTATTATAAAGCCACAGTTGTCAAAACAGCATGGTACTGGCACAAAGATAGACATGTAGATCAATGGAATTGAATTGAGAATTCGGAGATAGACCCCCAGATCTATGGCTAACTGATCTTTGATAAGGCCCCCAAAGTCACTGAACTGGGTCATAATGGTCTTTTCAACAAATGGGGCTGGGAGAGTTGGATATCCATATCCAAAAGAATGAAAGAGGACCCCTACCTCACACCCTATGCAAAAATTAACTCAAAATGGACCAAAGATCTCATTATAAAAGAAAGTACCATAAAACTCCTAGAAGATAATGTAGGAAAACATCTTCAAGACCTTGTATTAGGTGGACACTTCCTAGGCTTTACACCCAAAGCACAAGCAACAAAAGAAAAAATAGATAAACAGGAACTCCTCAAGCTTAGAAGTTTCTGTACCTCAAAGGAATTTCTCAAAAAGATAAAGAGGCAGCCAACTCAATGGGAAAAAAATTTTGGAAACCATGTATCTGACAAAAGACTGATATCTTGCATATATAAAGAAATCCTACAACTCAATGACAATAGTACAGACAGCCCAATTATAAAATGGGCAAAAGATATGAAAAGACAATTCTCTGAAGAGGAAATACAGATGGCCAAGAAACACATGAAAAAATGTTCAGCTTCACTAGCTATTAGAGAGATGCAAATTAAGACCACAATGAGATACCATCTCACACCAATTAGAATGGCCGCCATTAAACAAACAGGAAACTACAAATGCTGGAGGGGATGTGGAGAAATTGGAACTCTTATTCATTGTTGCTGGGACTGTATAATGGTTCAGCCACTCTGGAAGTCAGTCTGGCAGTTCCTTAGAAAACTAGATATAGAGTTACCATTCGATCCAGCGATTGCACTTCTCGGTATATACCCGGAAGATCGGAAAGCAGTGACACGAACAGATATCTGCACGCCAATGTTCATAGCAGCATTATTCACAATTGCCAAGAGATGGAAACAACCCAAATGTCCTTCAACAGATGAGTGGATAAATAAAATGTGGTATATACACACGATGGAATACTACGCGGCAGTAAGAAGGAACGATCTGGTGAAACATATGACAACATGGATGAACCTTGAAGACATAATGCTGAGCGAAATAAGCCAGGCACAAAAAGAGAAATATTATATGCTACCACTAATGTGAACTTTGAAAAATGTAAAACAAATGGTTTATAATGTAGAATGTAGGGGAACTAGCAGTAGAGAGCAATTAAGGAAGGGGGAACAATAATCCAAGAAGAACAGATAAGCTATTTAACGTTCTGGGGATGCCCAGGAATGACTATGGTCTGTTAATTTCTGATGGGTATGGTAGGAACAAGTTCACAGAAATGTTGCTATATTATGTAACTTTCTTGGGGTAGAGTAGGAACATGTTGGAAGTAAAGTAGTTATCTTAGATTAGTTGTCTTTTTCTTACTCCTTTTTTATGGTCTCTTTGAAATGTTCTTTTATTGTATGTTTTTTTAAATTATTTTTCTTTATTTTTTTATTTTTCATACAGTTAATTCAAAAAAAAAATTAAAAAAAAAAAACAAGGAAAAAAATATGTAGAGCCCCCTTGAGGAGCCTGTGGAGAATGCAGGGGTATTGGCCTACCCCACCTCAATGGTTGCTAACATGACCACAGACATAGGGGACTGGTGGTTTGATGGGTTGAGTCCTCTACCACAGGATTTACCCTTGGGAAGACTATTGCTGCAAAGGAGAGGCTAGGCCTCCCTATAATTGTGCCTAAGAGCCTCCTCCCAAATGCCTCTTTGTTGCTCAGATGTGGCCCTCTCTCTCTCTACCTAAGCCAACTTGAAAGGTGAAATCACTGCCCTCACCCCTACATGGGATCAGACACCCAGGGGAGTGAATCTCCTTGGCAACATGGAATATGACTCCTGGGGAGGAATGTAGACCTGGCATTGTGGGATGGAGAACATCTTCTTGACCAAAAGAGGGATGTGAAAGGAAACGAAATAAGCTTCAGTGGCAGAGAGATTCCAAAAGGAGCCGAGAGGTCACTCTGGTGGGCACTCTTACGCACAATTTAGACAACCCTTTTTAGGTTCTAAAGAATTGGGGTAGCTGGTGGTAGATACCTGAAACTATCAAACTACAACCCAGACCCATGAATCTCAAAGACAATTGTATAAAAATGTAGCTTATGAGGGGTGACAATGGGATTGGGAAAGCCATAAGGACCACACTCCACTTTGTCTAGTTTATGGATGGATGAGTAGAAAAATAGGGGAAGGAAACAAACAAACAAATAGACAAAGTTACCCAGTGTTCTTTTTTACTTTAATTGCTCTTTTTCACTTTAATTATTTTTCTTGTTATTTTTGTGTGTGTGCTAATGAAGGTGTCAGGGATTGATTTAGATGATGAATGTACAACTATGTAATGGTACTGTAAACAATCGAAAGTACGATTTGTTTTGTATGACTGTGTAGTATGTGAATATATCTCAATAAAATGAAGATAAAAAAAGGCAGTGGGAAGAAATATTTAAAGTGCTGAAAATAAACAATTGCCAACCAAGAATTTTATATCTGTTGAGACATTTTTCAAAACTGAGGGAGAGATTAAGACATTCCTGGGTAAACAAAAGCTGAGAGTGTTCATTACCTCTAAACCTGCCCTACAAGCAATGGTAAAGGAAGTACTCCAGACTGAAAGGAAAGGACACTATGCAGTGTATTAAAGAAATAATGACTTCTGGTTAAGATAACCATGTGGGTAATTATAAATGTCAGTACTATTATAATGTATTATTTGGTATGTAACTCCACATCTTACTTCTTACAGGTGCTAAAATGAAAATGTACAAAAGTAATGATAAACCTATGGTTTTGGACATGCAGTATAAAAGATATAATTTCAACAAGTACAAAAAGAAAAGATAGGGGATAGAGGGGCTTAGGAACAGTGTATGTGTATGCTATTGAAGTTAAGCTGGTATCAAATAAAATATGATTGTTGAAGCTTTAGGATGTTAAATTTTAACCCCGTGGAAACCACAAAGAAAATATCTGAAATATATATTCAGAAATAAATGGATAGAGAGAGGATCTAAGATGGCAGCATAGAGAGGAGTGGAAGCTAAGTAGTCTCCCTGGAACAACTAAAAAAAAACAGAAACAACTAGTAAATAATCCAGAATAACTACAGGGGGACAGACATGACCGTCCACTTGTCATCCACCAACCTGAATTGGGAGGAATGCCCAAGATCACAGCATAAAATCTATAAGTAAGAACTGCAGCTCCAAATCAGGAGACCCCTCCCCCACAGCCTGAGCTACAAAGCCTTGTGGTGCCAGAGAGAAGCTTTCTCCCAGTGAGCGAATATAGCTCAGCTGAGCTCCAACTGGGGTATTAATTAGTGAGTGTGAACTGCTCACTACGAGGTACAAATCCCCAACAAGTAGACAGAGGCTTTGGGTGACGACTGACCTTGGAGAGCCGGAGGGTCACTTCAGACTAGCTCTGTTCCTTTTTCAACTCAGTGGAGAAAGCCTTGGCCATTTTCAGTTCCCAGTTCTGTGACCCAGACAAGGGTGTGGCAAAGGCAGAGAGAGACCATTGAAATGCTAATGACCTCTCCCTAAGGTGTCTATCTCCTCTAAGAGGAAAGGGGTGGTGCCCAGCTCTACTACCTGCCTTTCATTCAGATCTTACACCAGTCAAGAATTATAGGCTAATGTTCGTATCAGGCAGAGAGTGCCCCTGCACAGCCCAGCAGCCCAGGGCTTCCCTTGAGAGACAACATGCACTAGTGATGTAGCACAGCCTTCCCTCAGCAGAGGTCCTGGAAGATCACAGCTGACAAGGGGGGCCCACTTGGAAAACCCAGGGATGCTATGTCAATGCTGGTAGTTTGTGGGTCAGTGACAGAGAAAATCTGGGGCAAAACTGAAATGAAGTCTTAGACTCTTGCAACAGCCTTGAATCTCCAGGAACACCTGGGAGGTTTGAATATTAAAGCAACCCTGCCTTCCTGACCACCCAGACACACACACCACATTCAGGGCAGACAGCTCCAACAACAAACCCAAACTGAGTTCACCAACTGAACCCCACAAAAATCATTTCCCCACACACCACAGAGACAGAGTTGGGGAGAACTGACTTGAGGGGTATAGGTGACTCACAGATGCCATCTGCTGGTTAGTTGGAGAAAGTGTATGCACCAACTTGCATTTCTGAAAAATTAGATTGGTATTTTTTTTTTTTTTTACAACTTGAAAGAAACCTATCAAGCAAAGCAAATGCCAAGAGGCCGAAAACAACAGAAAATCTTAATGCATATGATAAAACCAGACGATATGGAGAACCCAATCCCAAACACCCAAATCAAAATATCAGAAGAGACACAGTACTTGGCACAATTAATCAATCACAATCAAGGAAAAAAAACATGGCACAGGATATAAAAGACATGAAGAAGACCATGGCACAGGATAAAAGGGACATAAAGAAGACCCTAGAAGAACATAAAGAAGAAATTGCAAGAGTAAATAAAAAAATAGAAGATCTTATGGAAATAAAAGAAATTGTTGGCCAAATTAAAAAGCCTCTGGATACTCATAATACAAGATTAGAGGAAGTTGAACAATGACTCAGTGTCCTAGACGTCCACAGAACAGAAAATGAAAGAACAAAAGAAAGAATGGAGAAAAAAAATCAAAAAGGATCTCAGGGATATGATAGATAAAATAAAACATCCAAATTTAAGACTCATTGGAGTCCCAGAAGGGGAAGAGAAGGGTAAAGGTCTTGAAAGAGTATTCAAAGAGATTGTTGGGGAAAACTTCCCAAACCTTCTACACAATATAAATACACAAAGCACAAATGCTCAGCAAACTCCAAATAGAATAAATCCAAATAAACTCACTCCAAGACATATTCTGATCAGACTCTCAACTACTGAATAGAAGGAGCAAGTTCTGAAAGCAGCAAGAGAAAAGCAATTCACCACATACAAAGGAAACAACATAAGACTGAATAGTGACTACTCAGTGGCCACCATGGAGGCAAGAAGGCAGTGGCATGACGTATTTAAAATTCTCAGAGAGAAAAATTTCCAACCAAGAATACTTTATCCAGCAAAACTCTCCTTCAAATTTGAGGGAGAGCTTAAATTTTTCACAGACAAACAAATGCTGAGAGAGTTTGCCAATAAAAGACCTGCCCTACTTCAGATACTAAAGGGAGCCCTACCGACAGAGGAGCAAAGAAAGGAGAAAGAGATATAGAGAATTTTAACAGACATATATAGTACCTTACATCCCAAATCACTAGGACACTTATTTTCCTCTAGTGATCATGGATCTTTCTCCGGAATGGACCATATGCTGGGACATAAAACAAGCCTCAAAAAAAAAAAAGAAAAAAAAACCAATTGAACATATTCAAAGCACAATCTCTGACCACAATGGAATACAAATAGAAGTCAATAATTTTTGAATTGTAATTCCACTATTTACTTCCTACATGATGTAAAAATACACAAACTCTAATGATAAATCAGTGGTTTTGAACTCAATGTAAAATATGTAATTTTTTGACAAGAACTGTATAAAGGTGGGGGAATGGAGCATAGGTACATAGTTTATGTTTCCTATTGAAACTAAGTTGGTATCAAAGAAAACCAAGATTGTTATGGATTTAAGAGGTTAATTTTAAGCCCCACAGTAAACACAAAGAAATTATCAGAGAATATGACCATAGAGATGAAAAGTAGAGTAGGGGTTAAGAGAAATGGGCGAAGGGGAAATGGGGAGTTAAGAAATGAGTGTAGGGTTACTGTTTGAGGTGAAGGGAAATTTCTAGTAATGGATGGTGGGAAGGTGATAGCATTACAACATTCTAAATGTGATTAATCCCACTAATGGAATGCTCAGGAGGGGGTGGAATGGGAAGATTTAGGCTGTATATATGTTTCCACAACTGAAAAAAAAAAAAAGACAGTCTAAATAGATGACAATTGAATGCCAAGGATGACCCTGGATGGGATCTGAGGATGGAGGACAGGAGGCTCAAAGGGACATAGTTGAGACTAAGGAAAAGGAAATATAGAATGTAAGCTTTGTATCATTGTTGAATCTCTTGTACTTCTTACCTGTGCTTAATGGTATTGCATAAAAGAATGTTCTTGTTCATGGGAATTGTATATGTGAATTATAGTTTTGTTCAAGGATGTGTGCAGCTAGCTCTCATGTGTTCAGAAGATAGAGCAATAGATGATGGATGATATGGAGGGAGGGAGGGAAAGAAATAGTGGTGTGACAACATGTTAAAGTTAGTGGATCGGGGTATTGGGGGGGTCAGAGAATGCTGGAGTTCTGTGTATGGGGTTTGTATTGTTTTTGCAACTGTTCCTATAACTTTGAATATATTTCAAAATAAAATGTAAAAAAAAAGAAAAGAAAAGAAAAGAAAGAATTGGATAGGCAGGGCAAGATGATGGTATAGGCAGGGCAAGACATTGGCATAGGGAGGTATGAAATTTAGTTAGTTCCCTACAGAAACTAGTAAATAGACAGAAACAACCAGTAAATAGTCTGAAACAACTCTTTGGGGGACATCCATGACCAGAAACACATCGCACACCAGTCTGGAATGGGTGAAATGGCTGAGATCACAGCACTGAACTGTAAGTAAAGCTCACCAAATTAAGGAGCTGGTGCCCCTTCCCCACTGGCATGGCAGGCTGAGTTGGAACGCTTCTCTGTGGGGGAAAAAAAGTCAGTCTCTACTAGGAACAAGGGAAGGTAGCCCAACTAAGCTCCAATTGCAGTTATAAGTAACAAATTTGTACTATTTAATAAAAGCTGTTGAACACAGATAAACCCAGAGCAAGCAGGAAAGGAAGCCTGAGGTCTCTCCCAACAAAGAGGAGGTGGGACTGATGGAAAAAATAATATAAATAAATAAACAAACAAATAAATAAAAAAATAAATAAGAGGCTTTTGGAGTTGGCTGAGCTCAGAATACTGGAAAAGAGCTGTGTCCCAAGAAAAGGGGCACAAAGAACCAGATACCAACTCCAGCTCTTGACTGGCAAAACTAGGGGGCTGAGGACTGACTCTGAAAAGGAGATTTCTTTCAGCTTTCTTTTTTTTTTCTCTCTCTCTCATTCTGAGTAGTGCAATAGAGAAAGCCTCAGGTATTTTTCCTTTGTCAGTGCTGACCGAGGCAACAGTGGAGTTAAGATGGTCACAGAGACAAAGGAAGAAGTAAGTCAAGTGAAGGAGATAATTCTCTAAATAGCTTATCTTTCCTAAGAAAAGGGGAGCAGGGTCAACTCAAGGGGCTGCCCTCCCTCAAGAATTCAGACCCCATGGTCTGGGAAAAAAAAAAAAAAAACAGAAACAGTTTAAGCTTGGCTTCTAACTAACTCTTGGTCCCTGGTAGGGACAGGGTCTGTTGATAATTAAAGGCACACACCTCTCTACACTGGTGGGGAGCTGAAGACTGACAAGCAACACCTGTTGAGCAGGATGGGAAAAGCACAGAGTCTAGAGGCCTCACAGGAAACTCTGACAATTTTCTGAGTTTCATCCTTAGGGAAACTTGATACTACTTGCATACATCCTCCTCCTGAGACCTGGGCCTGTCTGTTCTGGGAAAATCTGATTGGGGTAATCAAGGAAACCAGATGCTTAGACAAAAAAAATTATGAGTCACACCAGGAAAAATGAAGATATGGCCCAGTCAAAGGAACAAACTCACACTTCAAATGAGATACAGGAGTTGAAACCACTAATTAAAGATGTTCAAACAAATATGCTAAACAAATTCAAAAATCATATCAAAGAGTTGGCAAAAGTGCTGAAGGATATGAAGACGACATTGAGCAAATATAACGAAGAACTCAAAAGTTTGAGGAAAAAATTGGCAGAACTTATGAGAATGAAAGGCACAAAAGAAGAGATGAAAAACACAATGAAGACAAACAATGGCAGGTATAAAGAGGCAGAAGAAAGGATTCATGAACTAGAGGACAGAATATCTGAAATTTTACACACAAAAGAATGGATAGGGGAAAGAATGGGAAAATATGAGCAGGGTCTCAGGGAATTGAAGGACAACATGAAGTGCAAGAATATTTGTATCATGGGTGTCCCAGAAAGAGAAGAGAAGGGAAAAGTTGCAGAAAGAATAATGGAGGAAATAATCACAGAAAATTTCCCATCTCTTATGAGAGACATAAAATTACAGATCCAAGAAGCACAGCGAATCCCAAATAGAATAGATCTGAATAGACCTACTGCAAGACACTTAATAACCAGATTATCAAATGTCAAAGACAAACAGAATTCTGAAAGAAACAAGAGAAAAGCTATCCATCACATACAAGGGAAGCTCAATAGGACTGTGTGTGGATTTCTCAATAGAAACCACAGAGGCAAGAAGGTAGTGGTATGATATATTTAAGACTGAAAGAGAAAAATTACCAACCAAGAATTCTGTCTGGCTAAACTGTCCTTCAAAAATGAGGGAGAATTTAAAATATTTTCAGACAAACAGACACTGAGAGTTTGTGAACAAGATACCTGCTCTACAAGATATTTAATACTAACAGGAGTACTGCAGGCAGACAGGAAAAGACAGGAGAAAGAGGTATGGGGAAGAGTATAGAAATGTAGACTATCAGTAAGTGTAAAAAGAGAAAAAATAAAAATAAAATATGACATATAAAACCCAAAAGACAAAATGGTAGACAGTAGACATTGTGTTGAGTGAAATTAGCTAGAAATTAGCTAAAGGACAAATACTGTATGGTCTTACTAATAGGAACTAATATTGATGAATGAACTTTGAGAGTTAAAGTTGAAAACACAAGTTATAAGGAGATAGAATGAGGTTAGAGATTGGGAATTGGATGCTGAAAGAGTAGAAAAGATTAAACAGGATTGATGGTATAGATCCAAAAATTGAGAGCACAATAATGTGTGATGGTAGCACAATATTATAAGTAGTCTGGAGAAAGACGATTGTGAGTATGGTTGAAAGAGGAAAGGTAGGGGCATGTATGACACCAGAAGGAAAGATAGAAGATGAAGACGGATTGTATAACTTAGCAAAACCTAGAGTGGTCGGTGATGGTGATTAAATGTACAAATATAAGAATGCTTTTACATGAGCAAGAACAAATGAAAATCAACATTGCAAAGTGTTGAAAATTGGATGGTATGGGGGTAAAATACAATCAGTGCAAATTAGAGTCTATAGTTAACGGTAACATTGTAAGATGCTTCCATTAATTGTAACAAAGGCAATATAACAAAGATATCTATAAAAGGGGTATATAAGGAAGTGGTATGGGATTCTTGGTGTTCTTGTCTGAGCTTTTCATTTTATTTTATTTTTATTTTTATTTTTATTTTTCTTGTATGTTTTTCTTATTCTTCATTTTTTTTCTGCTCTTCCTCTTTCTTTGCAGAAGAAATGGAAATGTCCTCATATAGATTGTGGTGAATGCATAACTTTGTGATTATACTGGAAATCATTGATTGTTTACTTAGGATGGATTGTACGGTGTGTGAATAAAACTGTTTAAAAATAAACAGAGATACAAGTGCTGGAGAAATTGTGGAGAGAGGTATGTACCTATTCCCTGTTGGTGAGGAAGGAGAATGGTGCAGCTCATCTGGAAGCCGGTGTGCTTGTTCCACAGAAATCTAAGAATGGGGTTGCCATATGATCCTGCAACCCTATTATGAGGTATATACTTGGAGGAATTGAGAGCAGGGGCATGCATGGACATTTGCACACTGGTGTTTATGGCAGCAGTGTTCACAATTTTCAGTGGATGGAGGTGGCCTAAGTGTACCTCAAATGAAAAGCAGAATGGTGAACTGTGGTGTATACATACAACAGAATATTCAGCAGCAGCAAGAAGGAATGAAGTTGTGAAGTATGCTACTAGGTGAATGGACCTTGAGGACAGTATGTTGAGTGAAATAGAATCAAAAGACAAACATTACTATGCCTCACTAATATGGACTAACTATAATGTGCAAATTCTGAGAATAGAATCTGAGAACATAGGTTATCAAGGGAAAGCTTATTTTAAAGGTTCCTAGATTGTAAGCTCTTACAGCAGTCACATCCATTCCTGAATTGTAATAGTTATTTCTGAATTCTGAGATGCTGAGCTGAATTTTTTTGTGTATAACCTGGTCAGTCCCTGAAACTTCGGGTTTCTGAAGATCAGGTACCTGGGATTCAGAGCCAGAGTTCAGCAGTTACAAATGTCAACATTATGCCATATAGCAACTGTTAAAGAAGCCAAAAAAGAAATCAGACTTGAATTAGAGATATGAACATAATGGACTTGGTGGACTAAATAAAATCAGACTAAAGGATAAAAGATGATATTGACTGTGTTTTAAAACTACAACTTCTATGTGAGACCAAAGAAAGAGATGTTTATTTGGTGCAAAATCTATATTTTCTGTAGTACACTATATAATTTAACATGTATGGTCAGTTTACACAAACACCATAAGTACGTGAAACTTTGAATAGGGGATGAGATCTGGTTGGTTTGTACTGGTCAGCATGAAGCCCTGATACATCCCAGAATAATTTGGGCAGAGAATAAAAAGTATTTGCAAAGACCCCTTGATGGACTGGAAAAAAATGTGGAAATATTAAACCTCCCCACCTCAGGAATTCTTGATATTCTCACAAGCATTCGGGACTACCAGTTTAGTAGGCCAAGCCCTTGATCTTGGGACTTGCACTTATGAAGTTTGTTACTGCAAAGGAGAGGCTAAGCCTACTTATAATTATGCCCAAGAATCACCCCCAGAGAACCTCTTTTGTTGCTCAGATGTGGCCTCTCTCTCTCTTTAAGCCAACTCTGCAGGTAAACTCACTGCTCTCCCCACTATGTTCGACATGACTCCCAGAAGTGTAAATCTCACTGGTAATGTGTGACATGACTTCCATGGATGAGCATGGACCCAGAATCATAGGTTTGTGAAAGCCTGCTGGAAAAAAATGGGGAAGAGAAATGAAACAAAATGAAGTTTCAGTGACTGAGAGCTTTCAAATGGAGTCGAGAGGTCATTTTGGAGGTTATTCTTATGCATTATATAGATATCCCTTTTTAGTTTTTAGTGTATTAGAAAAGCTAAAAGGAAATGCCTGAACCTGTTGAACTGCAATCTAGTATCCTTGAATCTTGAAGATGATCATATAACTATATATTGTGTGGCGTGACTGTGTGATTGTGAAAACCTTGTGGCTCACACATCCTTTATCCAGTGAATGTACAGATGAGTAGAAAAATGGGGACAAAAACTAGATGAATAATAGGGGGAGGAGGAGTATGAGATGTTCTGGGTGCTCTTTTTTTATTTTTATTTTTATTCTTATTCTTATTTTTTGGAGTAAAGAAAGTGTTCAAAAATTGATTGTGGGGCAGACTGGTGAGCTGTAAGTTTTAGTTACTCCTCCAGGAAAGTAGGTAAAAAGCCAGGAACTGCGTGGACTGGACACCACAGAGCAATCTGACTTTGGGCATACTTCATACAACACTCATGAAAACGTGGAACTGCTGAGATCAGCGAAATCTGTAAGTATTTGCGGCCAGGGGACCCGCGCCCCTCCCTGCCAGGCTCAGTCCCGGGGGAGGAGGGGCTGTCAGCTCCGGGAAGGAGAAGGGAGAACTGCAGTGGCTGCTCTTATCAGAAACTCATTCTACTGATTCAAACTCCAACCATAGATAGACTGAGACCAGACACCAGAGACTCTGAGAGCAGCCAGCCCAGCAGAGAGGAGACAGGCATAGAAAAAAAACAACACGAACAACTCCAAAATAAAAGCAGAAGATTTTTGGAGTTCTGGTGAACATAGAAGGGGGAAGGGCAGAGCTCAAGCCCGAGCTCAGGCCCTGAGGCGCATATGTAAATCCCGAAGAAAAGCTGATCTCTCTGCCCTGTGGACCTTTCCTTAATGACCCTGGTTGCTTTGTCTATTAGCATTTCAATAACCCATTAGATCTCTGAGGAGGGCCCTTTTTTTTTTTTTTTTAATCCTTTTTTCTTTTTCTAAAACAATTACTCTAAGAAGCCCAATACAGAAAGCTTCAAAGAATTGCAATTTGGGCACGTCAAGTCAAGAGCAGAACTAAGAGAGCTCTGAGACAAAAGGTAATAATCCAGTGGCTGAGAAAATTCAATAAACAACACAACTTCCCAAGAAAAGGGGGGTGTCCGCTCACAGCCACCATCCTGGTGGACAGGAAACACTCCTGCCCATCGCCAGCCCCATAGCCCAGAGCTGCCCCAGACAACCCAGTGTGACGGAAGTGCTTCAAATAACAGGCACACACCACAAAACTGGGCGTGGACATTAGCCTTCCCTGCAACCTCAGCTGAATGTCCCAGAGCTGGGAAGGTGGAGCAGTGTGAATTAACAAAGCCCCATTCAGCCATCATTTGAGCAGACTGGGAGCCTCCCTACACAGCCCAGCAGCCCAGAACTGCCCTGGGGGGACGGCACTCACCTGTGACATAGCACAGTCATCCCTCAACAGAGGACCCGGGGTGCACAGCCTGGAAGAGGGGCCCACTTGCAAGTCTCAGGAGCCATACGCCAATACCAAAGACTTGTGGGTCAGTGGCAGAGACAAACTGTGGCAGGACTGAACTGAAGGATTAGACTATTGCAGCAGCTTTAAAACTCTAGGATCATCAGGGAGATTTGATTGTTATGGGCCACCCCCCCTCCCCGACTGCCCAGAAACACGCCCCACATACAGGGCAGGCAACACCAACTACACACGCAAGCTTGGGACACCAATTGGGCCCCACAAGACTCACTCCCCCACTCACCAAAAAGGCTAAGCAGGGGAGAACTGGCTTGTGGAGATCAGGTGGCTCGTGGACGCCACCTGCTGGTTAGTTAGAGAAAGTGTACTCCACGAAGCTGTAGATCTGATAAATTAGAGATAAGGACTTCAATAGGTCTACAAACCCTAAAAGAACCCTATCAAGTTCAGCAAATGCCACGAGGCCAAAAACAACAGAAAATTATAAAGCATATGAAAAAACCAGACGATATGGATAACCCAAGCCCAAGCACCCAAATAAAAAGACCAGAAGAGACACAGCACCTAGAGCAGCTACTCAAAGAACTAAAGATGAACAATGAGACCATAGTACGGGATATGAAGGAAATCAAGAAGACCCTAGAAGAGCATAAAGAAGACATTGCAAGACTAAATAAAAAAATGGATGATCTTATGGAAATTAAAGAAACTGTTGACCAAATTAAAAAGATTCTGGACACTCATAGTACAAGACTAGAGGAAGTTGAACAACGAATCAGTGACCTCGAAGATGACAGAATGGAAAATGAAAGCATAAAAGAAAGAATGGGGAAAAAAATTGAAAAAATCGAAATGGACCTCAGGGATATGATAGATAATATGAAACGTCCGAATATAAGAGTCATTGGTGTCCCAGAAGGGGAAGAAAAGGGTAAAGGTCTAGGAAGAGTATTCAAAGAAATTGTTGGGGAAAACTTCCCAAATCTTCTAAACAACATAAATACACAAATCACAAATGCTCAGCGAACTCCAAATAGAATAAATCCAAAAAAACCCACTCCGAGACATATACTGATCACACTGTCAAACATAGAAGAGAAGGAGCAAGTTCTGAAAGCAGCAAGAGAAAAGCAATTCACCACATACAAAGGAAACAACATAAGACTAAGTAGTGACTACTCAGCAGCCACCATGGAGGCAAGAAGGCAGTGGCACGATATATTTAAAATTCTGAGTGAGAGGAATTTCCAGCCAAGAATACTTTATCCAGCAAAGCTCTCCTTCAAATTTGAGGGAGAGCTTAAATTTTTCACAGACAAACAAATGCTGAGAGAATTTGCTAACAAGAGACCTGCCCTACTGGAGATACTAAAGGGAGCCCTACAGACAGAGAAACAAAGACAGGACAGAGAGACTTGGAGAAAGGCTCAGTACTAAAGAGATTCGGTATGGGTACAATAAAGGATATTAATAGAGAGAGGGAAAAATATGGCAAACATAATCCAAAGGATAAGATGGCCGATTCAAGAAATGCCTTCACGGTTTTAACGTTGAATGTAAATGGATTAAACTCCCCAATTAAAAGATATGGATTCGCAGAATGGATCAAAAAAAATGAACCATCAATATGTTGCATACAAGAGACTCATCTTAGACACAGGGACACAAAGAAACTGAAAGTGAAAGGATGGAAAAAAATATTTCATGCAAGCTACAGCCAAAAGAAAGCAGGTGTAGCAATATTAATCTCA
The DNA here is from genome assembly GCF_015220235.1 of Choloepus didactylus. Taxonomy (NCBI): domain Eukaryota; kingdom Metazoa; phylum Chordata; class Mammalia; order Pilosa; family Megalonychidae; genus Choloepus; species Choloepus didactylus. Next base: position 5,606,600 of record NC_051319.1, read on the forward strand.
TAAAATAGACTTCAAATGCAGGGATGTTTTGAGAGACAAAGAAGGCCACTACATACTAATAAAAGGGGCAATTCAACAAGAAGAAATATGAATCATAAATGTTGATGCACCCAATCAAGGTGCCACAAAATACATGAGAGAAACACTGGCAAAACTAAAGGAAGCAATTGATGTTTCCACAATAATTGTGGGAGACTTCAACACATCACTCTCTCCTATAGACAGATCAACCAGACAGAAGACCAATAAGGAAATTCAAAACCTAAACAATCTGATAAATGAATTAGATTTAACAGACATCTACAGGACATTACATCCCAAATCACCAGGATACACATACTTTTCTAGTGCTCACGGAACTTTCTCCAGAATAGATCATATGCTGGGACATAAAACAAGCCTCAATAAATTTAAAAAGATTGAAATTATTCAAAGCACATTCTCTGACCACAATGGAATACAATTAGAAGTCAATAACCATCAGAGACTTAGAAAATTCACAAATACCTGGAGGTTAAACAACACACTCCTAAACAATCAGTGGGTTAAAGAAGAAATAGCAAGAGAAATTGCTAAATATATAGAGACGAATGAAAATGACAACACAACATACCAAAACCTATGGGATGCAGCAAAAGCAGTGCTAAGGGGGAAATTTATAGCACTAAACGCATATATTAAAAAGGAAGAAAGAGCCAAAATCAAAGAACTAATGGATCAACTGAAGAAGCTAGAAAATGAACAGCAAACCAATCCCAAACCAAGTACAAGAAAAGAAATAACAAGGATTAAAGCAGAAATAAATGACATAGAGAACAAAAAAACAATAGAGAGGATAAATATCACCAAAAGTTGGTTCTTTGAGAAGATCAACAAGATTGACAAGCCCCTAGCTAGACTGACAAAATCAAAAAGAGAGAAGACCCATATAAACAAAATAATGAATGAAAAAGGTGACATAACTGCAGATCCTGAAGAAATTAAAAAAATTATAAGAGGATATTATGAACAACTGTATGGCAACAAACTGGATAATGTAGAAGAAATGGACAATTTCCTGGAAACATATGAACAACCTAGACTGACCAGAGAAGAAATAGAAGACCTCAACCAACCCATCACAAGCAAAGAGATCCAATCAGTCATCAAAAATCTTCCCACAAATAAATGCCCAGGGCCAGATGGCTTCACAGGGGAATTCTACCAAACTTTCCAGAAAGAACTGACACCAATCTTACTCAAACTCTTTCAAAACATTGAAAAAAATGGAACACTACCTAACTCATTTTATGAAGCTAACATCAATCTAATACCAAAACCAGGCAAAGATGCTACAAAAAAGGAAAACTACCAGCCAATCTCCCTAATGAATATAGATGCAAAAATCCTCAACAAAATACTTGCAAATCGAATCCAAAGACACATTAAAAAAATCATACACCATGACCAAGTGGGGTTCATTCCAGGCATGCAAGGATGGTTCAACATAAGAAAAACAATCAATGTATTACAACACATTAAAAACTCGAAAGGGAAAAATCAATTGATCATCTCAATAGATGCTGAAAAAGCATTTGACAAAATCCAACATCCCTTTTTGATAAAAACACTTCAAAAGGTAGGAATTGAAGGAAACTTCCTCAACATGATAAAGAGCATATATGAAAAACCCACAGCCAGCATAGTACTCAATGGTGAGAGACTGAAAGCCTTCCCTCTAAGATCAGGAACAAGACAAGAATGCCCGCTGTCACCACTGTTATTCAACATTGTGCTGGAAGTGCTAGCCAGGGCAATCCGGCAAGACAAAGAAATAAAAGGCATCCAAATTGGAAAAGAAGAAGTAAAACTGTCATTGTTTGCAGATGATATGATCTTATATCTAGAAAACCCTGAGAAATCAATAATACAGCTACTAGAGCTAATAAACAAATTTAGCAAAGTAGAGGGATACAAGATTAATGCACATAAGTCAGTAATGTTTCTATATGCTAGAAATGAACAAACGGAAGTGACACTCAAGAAAAAGATACCATTTTCAATAGCAACTAAAAAAATCAAGTACCTAGGAATAAACTTAACCAAAGATGTAAAAGACCTATACAAAGAAAACTACATAACTCTACTAAAAGAAATAGAAGGGGACCTTAAAAGATGGAAAAATATTCCATGTTCATGGATAGGAAGGCTAAATGTCATTAAGATGTCAATTCTACCCAAACTCATCTACAGATTCAATGCAATCCCTATCAAAGTTCCAACAACCTACTTGCAGACTTGGAAAAGCTAGTTATCAAATTTATTTGGAAAGGGAAGATGCCTCGAATTGCTAAAGACACTCTAAAAAAGAAAAACGAAGTGGGAGGACTTACACTCCCTGACTTTGAAGCTTATTATAAAGCCACAGTTGCCAAAACAGCATGGTACTGGCACAAAGATAGACATATAGATCAATGGAATCGAATTGAGAATTCAGAGATAGACCCTCAGATCTATGGCCGACTGATCTTTGATAAGGCCCCCAAAGTCACCGAACTGAGCCATAATGGTCTTTTCAACAAATGGGGCTGGGAGAGTTGGATATCCATATCCAAAAGAATGAAAGAGGACCCCTACCTCACCCCCTACACAAAAATTAACTCAAAATGGACCAAAGATCTCAATATAAAAGAAAGTACCATAAAACTCCTAGAAGATAATGTAGGAAAACATCTTCAAGACCTTGTATTAGGAGGCCACTTCCTAGACTTTACACCCAAAGCACAAGCAACAAAAGAGAAAATAGATAAATGGGAACTCCTCAAGCTTAGAAGTTTCTGCACCTCAAAGGAATTTCTCAAAAAGGTAAAGAGGCAGCCAACTCAATGGGAAAAAATTTTTGGAAACCATGTATCTGACAAAAGACTGATATCTTGCATATACAAAGAAATCCTACAACTCAATGACAATAGTACAGACAGCCCAATTATAAAATGGGCAAAAGATATGAAAAGACAGTTCTCTGAAGAGGAAATACAAATGGCCAAGAAGCACATGAAAAAATGTTCAGCTTCACTAGCTATTAGAGAGATGCAAATTAAGACCACCATGAGATACCATCTAACACCGGTTAGAATGGCTGCCATTAAACAAACAGGAAACTACAAATGCTGGAGGAGATGTGGAGAAATTGGAACACTTATTCATTGTTGGTGGGACTGTATAATGGTTCAGCCACTCTGGAAGTCAGTCTGGCAGTTCCTTAGAAAACTAGATATAGAGCTACCATTCGATCCAGCGATTGCAATTCTCGGTATATACCCGGAAGATCGGAAAGCAGTGACACGAACAGATATCTGCACGCCAATGTTCATAGCAGCATTATTCACAATTGCCAAGAGATGGAAACAACCCAAATGTCCTTCAACAGATGAATGGATAAATAAAATGTGGTATATACACACGATGGAATACTACGCGGCAGTAAGAAGGAACGATCTGGTGAAATATGACAACATGGATGAACCTTGAAGACATAATGCTGAGCGAAATAAGCCAGGCACAAAAAGAGAAATATTATATGCTACCACTAATGTGAACTTTGAAAAATGTAAAACAAATCGTTTATAATGTAGAATGTAGGGGAACTAGCAGTAGAGAGCAATTAAGGAAGGGGGAACAATAATCCAAGAAGAACAGATAAGCTATTTAACGTTCTGGGGATGCCCAGAAATGACTATAGTCTGTTAATTTCTGATGGATGTAGTAGGAACAAGTTCACTGAAATGTTGCTATATTATGTAACTTTCTTGGGGTAAAGTAGGAACATGTTGGAAGTTAAGCAGTTATCTTAGGTTAGTTGTCTTTTTCTTACTCCCTTGTTATGATCTCTTTGAAATGTTCTTTTATTGTATGTTTGTTTTCTTTTTAACTTTTTTTTTCATACAGTTGATTTAAAAAAGAAGGGAAAGTTAAAAAAAAAAAAGAAAAGAAATAAGACAAACAAGGAAAAAAAAAAAAAAACATGTAGTGCCCCCTTGAGGAGCCTGTGGAGAATGCAGGGGTATTCGCCTACCCCACCTCCATGGTTGCTAACATGACCACAGACATAGGGGACTAGTGGTTTGATGGGTTGAGCCCTCTACCATAAGTTTTACCCTTGGGAAGACGGTTGCTGCAGGGGAGAGGCTGGGCCTCCCTATATTTGTGCTTAGGAGTCTCCTCCTGAGTGCCTCTTTGTTGCTCAGATGTGGCCCTCTCTCTCTGGCTAAGCCAACTTGAAGGGTGAGGTCACTGCCCTCCCCCCTACGTGGGACCGGACACCCAGGGGAGTGAATCTCCCTGGCAACGTGGAATATGACTCCCGGAGAGGAGTGTAGACCCGGCATCGTGGGATGGAGAACATCTTCTTGACCAAAAGGGGGATGTGAAAGGAAATGAAATAAGCTTCAGTGGCAGAGAGATTCCAAAACGAGCCGAGAGATCACTCTGGTGGGCACTCTTACGCACACTTTAAACAACCTTTTTTAGGTTCTAAAGAATTGGGGTAGCTGGTGGTGGATACCTGAAACTATTAAACTACAACCCAGAACCCATGAATCTCGAAGACAGTTGTATAAAAATGTAGCTTATGAGGGGTGACAATGGGATTGGGAATGCCATAAGGACCAAACTCCACTTTGTCTAGTTTATGGATGGATGTGTAGAAAAGTAGGGGAAGGAAACAAACAGACAAAGGTACCCAGTGTTCTTTTTTACTTCAATTGCTCTTTTTCACTCTAAGTATTATTCTTGTTATTTTTGTGTGTGTGCTAATGAAGGTGTCAGGGATTGATTTAGGTGATGAATGTACAGCTATGTGGTGGTGCTGTGGACAGTCGAGAGTGCGGTTTGTTTTGTGTGACTGCGTGGTATGTGAATATATCTCAATAAAATGATGATAAAAAAAAAAATTGATTGTGGTGCTAAGTTCCAAAACCCAGAGGCAATATCCTCTTCAAGAACAGCAACTAGTTCCAGTCCCTTTTCCCATAATATCAACACCCGTTTTCAGTGGTCACTGCCTAGAAGTCCCTGAATATCAGGAAAGTGATTAAACTAGAGGAAAGGGAAGCAACAGACAAAATAGAATTTAACAAAGGATTATGAATACTGAATCTCTATGTAATTTTCTTTTTCTTAGTTTCTAATGTATTAGAATAGCTAGAAGGAAAGAAGTGAAATGGTGGAACTGTAATTCATAAATTCTTTGAAAATTGCTGTATAGCTGCTTGTTAAATTATAATTTGAAAGTTACCACCTTTTTGTTTAATATATTTCACAATAAGGAAATAACTGGAACTGTGGTACTGTAACCCTTAACATTCTCGGAAATTTCCTATATAACTACTTGTTAAATCATACTTTGAAAGTTATCACCTTTTTGCATATATGTTATATTTCACAGTAAGGAAATAACTGGAACTGTGGAACTGTAATCCATAACATTCTTTGAAATTCGCTATCTACTTGTTAAATTGCACCTGGAAAGTTATCACTTCTATGTAAATATGTTATATTCCACAATAAAAAAAAAAATTTGTTCTGGTGATGAATGCACAACTATGTGATGATACTATGAACAATTTATTTTACACTTTGGATGATTGTATGGTATGTGACTATATCTCAATAAAATTGCATTAAAAGAAATAAATGAGAAGGGTCTCAAAACAGTACAATACAAAATGTCAAATAAATATGAAAGTAGGCATTAATGGAAGAATTAAGGTCAAAATATGTATGAGTTACAAAACCAATATAGTAAAATGCAGATGAAAGTCCTGCATTATCATTAGTTACTTTAAGTGGATTAAACTCTCCAGTCAAAAGGCTGAGGCTGGCAGAAGGGGTAAAAAAGCACAAGCCCCCATATGCTATTTACAAGAGACTCAGCTTAAATTCAAAGACATAAATACATTAAAAGTGAAAGGATGGGGAAAATATACCATGAAAGTAGTAACCAAAAGACAGCTGGGGTAGCTATACTAATATCAGGTAAAATAGACTTTAAGTCAATATGAGGGACAAAGACAGTCACTATGTACTGATAAAGGGGTCAATCCAACAAGAAAAAAATTTAAATATATATGCACCTAATAGCAGAGCTCCAAAAAATATGAAGCAAATATTGACAGATTCAAACAGAGAAATAGACATTCTACATCAATATTAGGAGACCTTAATACACCACTTGCAATATTGGATAGAACATCTAGACAGAAAATCAATAAGGAAATTGAAGACTTGAATGATACTCTAAACCAACTAGACCTAACAAACATGCATAAAACACTTCACCCAACTAGCAGCAAAATACACATTCATCTCTAGTGTACATGGATGATTCTCCAGGATGGACCATATATTAGCTCAAAAAACAAGTCTCAGTAAATTCAAAAATTTGAAATCATGCAATATATGTTCTCTGACTACAATGGAATGAAGCTAGAAATCAGTAACTTCTAGAAGAAAATATAGGGAAGCCTCTTCAGGACCTTATGTTAGGAAATGGTTTCTTAGACTTTACACCCAAGTACAAGCAACAAAAGAAAAAGTAGATAAATGGGACCTCATCGTGAAACATATGACAACATGGATGAATCTTGAAGACATAATGCTGAGTGAAATAAGCCAGACACAAAAGGAGAAATATTGTATGTTACCACTAATGTGAACTCTGTGAAAAATGTAAAATAAGTGTCTTAAATTGTAGAATATTGGGGTCCTAGAGATAGACAGCAGCTAGTGAAGTGGGAGCGATATACTAATAAGAACAGACAAGATATTGAGGGTGACCGTAATGATATGGGAACGCTCAGGTATGACTATGGTTTGTTAATTTTCTTTTGCTATGGTAGGAGTATATTAGAAGGAATAAAGTTATTTCAGGATATTTGTTTTTCCCATTGCTTTGCTTTGTTTTGTTTGGAGATTTTTTTTATTTGATAAATAAAATAATTTTTAAAAAATTTTAAATGGGACCCCATCAAAATTAAAAATGTTTGTGCATCAAAGGACTTTATCATAAAGGTAAGAAAGACAACTATAATGGGAGAAAATATTTGGAAACCACATGTATTAGTCAAGGTTCTCTAGGGAAACAACCAACAGAAGATAGATGTAAATATTATGAGATTTTATAAAAGTGTCTCACACAACTGTGGGGATGCACAAGTCCAAATTCAGTCATAAAAGCAATCAACTTACTGATTATTTAAGTCCACAAAATGTCCTCACTGTAAGTTAGGCCAGTGCTTGCTTGACCAGACAACTAGGCACCATTACTTGGCCAAGCTGACCCATGAGCCTAAACATCACACCATATATTCAACAAGGGTTTAATATCCATAATATATAAAGAAATCCTACAACACTACAACATAAAGACAAACAACACAATTAAAAAGTGGAAAACGGACTTGAGTAAATATTTCTCTTAAAAAAGATGTATAAATGGTCAAAAAGCACACGAAAAGATACTCAACATCATTAGCCATTAGGGAAATGCAATTCAAAACCACAATGAGATATCATTTCACACCCACTAGAATAGCTATTATTTTTTAAAATGGAAAACTACAAGTATTGGAGAGGATGTGGAGAAATAGGAACATTTGTTCTTTGTTTGTGGAAATGTAAAATGGTGCAGTCATTGTGGAAGACAGTTGGGCAGTTTCTCAGAAAGTTAAGTATAGAATTATCACATGACCCAGCAATCCCACTTCTAGGTATATACCCAAAAATTGGAAAGCAGGGGCTCAAACAGATATTTGCAGACCAGTGGTCATAACAGCATTATTCACAATTGCCAAAAGTTGGAAGTAATTCAAGTGTCTATCACCAATAAATGGATAAACAAAATGTGGTATATACATACAATGGAATTAAGTTCTAATACATGCAACAACATGGATGAACCCTGAAGACATTATGCTGAATGAAATAAGCCAGACACAAAAGGACAAATACTGTATGATCACAGTGATATGAAATAATTAGAATAAGCAAACTCACAGAGTCAGAAACAAGAATATAGGTTACCAGGGGCTGGGGCAAGGGTAGAGAAGAGGGTGTTAATGTTTAAAGGGTACAGAGAAAAGATTTGGTCATGGATTGTGGTGATGGTAGCACAGCATTGTGAACTTAATTAAAAGCACTGAATTATATATTTGAATATGATTTGAAAGGGAAATTTTAGGTTGTATATATGTTACTTGAATAAACTAAAAAAAGAAAAAAAACCATGAGACTGTATAACACAAACAGTGAACCCTAATGTTAACCATGGACTTAGTAATACAATTATAAAAACGTTCTTCCATCAGTTGCAATAAATGTACCACAAAATGCAAAGTGTTAATAAAAGAATGGTATATGGGTACTCAGTATTTTCTGTATGACTTTTCTGTAAACCTACAACTTCTCTGATAAAAAATAAAATAAATTATTTGCTCTTGAAAATACATATCCCACAATATGAGCCCTCTACATCAGTGGCTGATATAGACCATCAAGTCATGTTAATGGATAGACTGCGAAATAGGAGAAGACTTAAGGCAGGGAGATCTTACTACCACAGGTGTATGGAGCCTCCCTACAAAACTAACAGGTTCTTGTGGAGGAAAAATAAGCATAACCTTCTATTGGTCCAAGATAAACTACAACTCATGGAGGACATTTCATGCCAATGCCACAGGCCAATTACCACAGCATTAGCAAGAATATTTATAATGGGTGAAAGAAAGCACACCCCGTGCAATGTGGGTTACTGGTGGGTACTTCATGACTGGGAGGAGGATGACCTGGGGACCTTGCCTAATGACCCCAAAAAATGAATCCAGGCTTACAGTATTGCAAATAAATATTTATGAGAAAGCTGTCATATTGGTCAGGCATAGAGAATGTGACAAGGACACAGTTCCCCTTGAGAAGAGGAATGATTCATCTGACTGGTGAAATAGTAAGAAGAAGGAGCCAAGCATGTATGGCTGAGACCCTTCTGGTGTCTAAGGCCTTTCTTTCTCTAAGTTGTAGCCCCTGTTGTGCTCGCCCAAATCTGCCCGTAACTCTGCGGGTGCATGTAATTCTCATTTTCTGTGTAGCTTTATTAGAAGCAAAGCTGTTATTTTGATCATCATCAGTCTAACTTCCATGTTTACTACCCAGGAGAGAATGGTACTATGATGCTTCTTCCAAAACCCCAGAATGGCTTCTCACCCTCTTCTATCTACTGAGGAAGAATCTGTTTTTGCTCTGTCTAGCTTGCAGAAACTCTGTTGTAACAATCTCAGTATTGGGTAAAACAGATACTAGAAGAGCTCAAGGAAGGTCAAATTAAACTTACCTGAGAAAGGACATGGAGCTCATCTTGAAAGAATATAATAGATCTGGAAGGTGAGAGGAGAAATCAAAACCCCAGAAACAAAACCCCAGAAAGATGATGAGAAGCAGCTGGAATGATGAGGGGGATTTGGGGAAGAGAGTACACTAAAGAGGATGTTCAGGAAGTTTTGCTATGTGGCAGGTGGCAAAGTTACCTTTTTACTCCCTCCTCATGAGGCATCTGTCTTGACTGACATACATTGCTTTTTAGGTGTGTGATTTTTTAGAATTTGGGATTCTTCTGGATGTGACAGTATGCTGAGACTCACCTATAGGCAGATCTGTTTTATTCTGATTCTAGGACATTGAGACTTGCTAATTAGAGCAAGGTAAGAGAAACAAATTTTCCTAAAGTGATTTTGCAGAACACTAGTACCACAAGACGTTAATTGGTATTCAATAAAATAAATTTAGAGACCTCTTTATCTCCCACTAGGAGATTTATGATGGATGGTAACATCCCAGCCAAGGTTCTGGAAAAATAGTCAAAAAAGGAGCCCATTTTTACCTTAATCCAGCAGCTCCCAAATTGAATCCCAAATCACCCCAGAACTCCTTTTTCATGGAAGACACTCTGAGAACCCTAGCCTGAAGGATTAAGCAGTAAGTCCCAAAGAACTGCTTGGTGATATGGGGTGAGAGAAGACACTGAATATTATCACCAGAAGCTATCATGGCATTCATTTCTCTGCCCATGAAGAAACTGTTTTGACTTAACCTTCCACCCAACAAGAACTCTTACTGTGAAAGAAAGGTGGGGAAAAGAAGAGGGGACCAGGAAGAAAGATAATCTGCCATGACCACAGACACGAGGAAAATGCTTACCTTGCAGAAAAAGCAGCAAGAGCTAAAGATGCAGAACTCTTGCTTGTTGGAGAGACAGAATGCATTGCACAGCCAGAGTCAGCAGTTGCAGAGCATATTAAAGGGAAGCCTTCCATAAAATCAATGGAGAAGAACTCAGTGCTTAAAGACTGCGTAAACAAAGATTAGAATTAACTAATGCCTTTTCCTGCTTCAAGAACAAGGTGATACCTACAAACGGGAATCCAGACCAGACCAGAACCAGCCATTTAGGCACACACTTGTTAAATGTTACCCCTTTTTCCTCAATGAAGTGTCATTGATGAGTGATATAAACAGCAAAGCTGGACTTAGTACCTACTGTATATCATTATAGTTTATTATATATAAATTGTTATAGGCAATTATGTGAAATAACTTGTATATTCTCAGAACAAAGTGCTTTTCTCCACTCCATAAAGACCTGAGTTAAATAAACCCATGAGTTGAAAATCTAAACAGATTTATAACTATAAAAGAAATTGAAAACCTAATCAATGCTACCATTTCAAAAATGGCACCTGGCAAGGGTTTTATTCCATGAGTTCCACCAAAACTTACCATGAGTTCCACCTGTTTCTTAAACAGGTGATGTTTGTGTTTTCTTTTTATTTCCCCAAGGGGGGGAAATGATGGAAAGCTCTTCAATTCATTTTACTAGACCACTATACCCTAATACCAAAATAGGGTAAGAAGGAAAGCACCATCTAAAAAAAATTCAATAATTTATAAATATATAAATGAATTCCAAATTAAAGGGAAAAAGCAAATACAGCAGAATATTTTAAAAGTAATACATCATGCAAAAAGAATTTCATATTAGAATGTCTATTAATGTAATCTGCTACTTAGATAAATGGAGAAAAGTCATATACTAGCTTTTTTCCCCACATATTGGTAAAAAATCCAAAAGATCAATAAAATCCAGCATGGCTATGGATGAACAAACACTTTCATATGCTGTTGTTGGACATTTAATTGGTAAAGGCGTTTTTGTATGACAACATGGCAGTTTCTAAGAATCCTCAACCTGTAGAAATACCTGTACCTGTGCAGAAAGACATTTACAATGAAGTCATTGCAGTTTGTTTGTAATTAAAATTCAATTTGAAAAAAGCTAAATGTTCATGAATATGGATGGATATGATTGAATAAATTATAATGATTTCCGTAATATGGAATGCTATTCGTCTACTGAAAAGCATGCAGTATAATCAACCAAATGCAATGTGTAGGCCTTATTTGGATTCTGATTCAACAAACCAACTATACAAAATGTTTATGAGATAATTGGAGAAATTTTAACACTGACTAGATATTGAAGTTATTAAGTTTTATTGTTAACTTTTTAGGTGTAGTATGGCATTGTGGTTTCAAAAAGTATCACCAGGTTTTGGAGACACATAATAAAATATTTACAAATGAAATTATATGATATCTGGAAGTTTCTTCAAAATAATCCAGTGGAGAAGAGAGAAGAAAGAAGTTGGAGGGAGGCAGTTATCAGATAGAGATAAAACATCAGTGACTATAAAGTGATAATTACTGAAGTGATGAGTATTTTGGAGTACTACTTTCTCTACTTTTGTATATGTTTGAGATTTGCAAGTTTTTTCAAAGAAACAGAAATTTAAAGTCCTTTTTTTCTCAAAGTAGAATAAGAATGACATGAAAAATCTTCAAGGCATGACCATGTGCTGCTGAAGTTTCTCTCTCCCCTCCAGACCTGCTGTCAACATCAGCTGAGGACACTCCTTTTGCCTCCCAGAAGTGTTCTGCTTTGACCTACACTTGAGGGCTGGAGGTAGAACACAGATGGTTTAGAGGCAGAAAATGCTGGGCAACCCTTTACCTTAGCCCATATTTCTCCCAAATGTCCAGTTCCTGGTCCACATTTCAGCACCAGCAGATGCCCCAAGGACTCACTCATGACCTTGCCCACTGACTTCTTTAGAGACTCTTAGAAATGCTCAGGGAAATGGCTCTGTTTGGCTTACCCTCTCTTAAAAGCCTTCCTCTAATAGCAGTGATAGTGCCTCTACCTTACACAGGTTTGTGTTTGCAATTTCATTTTTCAAAACTAGCATAGCAAACTACAAAGAAAATTAAGCCAAAAGCCAGGGTTAGTTCTTACTTCTGGGGAAAGAGAGGGTGATGTAATTGTGGAGGGGCACAGAAGGGGTCTTCTAAGGTACTGATGATGTTTTATTTCTTAAGCTAAAAGGTGGGAACAAAAGTGTTCTCTTTTATTCCTCTTTAAACTATGTATGTATATTCTATATACCTTTCTGTATTTAAGATACATTTTGTACATAAGTTTAAATTTTCAAGGTGTATTTCTATGTGTAAAAAGAATAATATATAATGTGTGACTTTATTATGTACATACAATACATATTTATGCACAGACAAAAAAGTCTAACAGATAACACATTCAACTGTTAACACTGTGTACTTCTGGGCATAGGAGTGGGATTGAAGGATGCACTGAAGGGGCCCTATCATTTTTCCCCTCAATATATTTCAGTATCTTTTCAAAATTTTTATAAACAGCTGGTATAACTTTGATTTTTTTGAATAAGAATCTTTCCAGAGTTTGAGTTTTGTTTTTGTTTGTTTGTTTGTTTTTTAATCCCTTGGTATCTGGCTAGTATCTCCCTGACTAATGGAATTAAGATTCTCAGGCCTGCAATGGGCAAACCAGATATCCCTCAGAGCAGTACTCTCAGATTTTAGAATGCAACAAAATACCTAAAGAACTTGTTGAAAAGGCAGATTCCTGGGCCCCAATTCTGGAGAATCCAATTCAGCAGGACTGGTATAGAATCTAGGAATTTTAGCAAAATGCAGGTAATCTGGGTAAGAGGCCACATTTTGAGAAAAACTTGTCTCCACCAAATGCTAACTTAATGAAGCTTATTTTGTTCTGGGTGTGTTTCACCTGTCTGAATTGAGACTTAGAACTCTAAACAGGAATGGCAAGTAGGCAGGGCAGCAACACAAAAAGGACTGATATCAGGAATTCCTTATCAGAGTGGCCTGGCAAACAGCACAAGATGCAACAAACTTAGGCAGACCTGTCTTTGTCAACCCATTGACAAGAGAAGATGATAATTTGAAGTTGGGTCAAGGTCAGAAACCGCAGCTGGGATTTCTCCCAGGAGCCCAATTATAGCATTATACACACACACACACACACACATACACACATAAATACATACATATATATACACACACACATATGAATAGATATATATTCATATGTGGCTCAGGTCTGTCCATCAGGTATTCCTTCTGAAGAGTCTTGACTAAGGTCAAGTTTGGTTCAAGGTAAAGCCTCCTTTCTAAATCCACCTATTTCTGTTAACTGTTTTCTTGTCTGTCTCCTCGACTATGCTCTCACCGAAATGTCAACTCCTGGGATATCCCTTGTCTTGTTTCCCACCTTCCAAGTTTTATTCCCCACCGAGGTCTGGCCAAGATTCAGTAGAGTTGGGTTCTAGCCTTGACTTAAATCCTTTTAATTGTGTTATCTTATTAACATCTTGTTGCTCATCTGTTGTTTATGCCTGTCCAGTACTCATTCCCCATATTCAGATAAAAATGCCCCCATTCCCCTGCAGAGGACTATCCCTGCCCCACATTCCATGCACTCAGTTCAGGAGCTATTGTCTCGGGGATGAACGTGTGACCCAATCAGAGCCAATGAGACACAATCTGTAGACTTGCTGGAACTGTTGAGAAAGAGGCAGTCTCTTTTTTTCTATTGTATTTAGAGCTGAGGATGTAAGCTTAGAGCTGTTAACAACCATCTTGCTTCCTTACAGGGAAATCCTGTCTTATGGGAAAACATATGGGAAAACAGACCTGGGAGATGTCAAGAGAGATTGGGTTCTAATGATATCAATTGGATACCTCTTTCGCTGGACACCAAAAGCTAGTTCTAGCCCTGGACTTTTCTATTCTGTCAGCCAAAACATATGCACATACAGAGAGGGAAAGAGAGGGGCAAACCTCTCATTGCTTAAATAAGTTTGAGCAGGATTTTCTGCCACTTGTGACAGAAAATATTTCGTAGACATCTGTTTTTCATCCGTAAAACAAGGATAATACTTGCTACTGGACTTTGGTGGGGTCTGAGTATTTAGGAAAGGGTAAAGCCTATTCCTTTATAAAGTGTTATTCCTACTTGCCACCTCATTCTGCTCCTGCTTGACTTCTTGCATGCTAAAATATGAAATGTAATACTATAAAAGAACATTTCCATTACTAAATATGCCTGAACTATTTTCAGGGAATTCTGATCCCATCAGTTCTTCAGAATTTTTCAAATAATAGAATTCTTTGAAGATAGGTCAGCAAAGTTCTGTTTCAATGAACCAGTTGTTCCATTGGCCACAAAAATAGCTTTTGAAATAAAACACTATATTACAAATGGTATTTGTGAAGACATCATTTTACCTGAAATACATGTGAACATGCTTTGGAAATGAAATTGCTTTGTAAATTTATTGTTGATGTTTGGTAAATTTCCATTACTACTAATTAAAGTCTTAACTCCTGGTTTTTGAATCTTGGGAGTTGCTGCTCATAAAAAGGCACAGCTGTGTGGGGAGCCAACAATGAAAGCTCTTTGGTCTTTATCCAAACAGTAGACTCTTTTCAATAATCAATTGATCATTTTGCTTCTGTAATCCTCTTTTTCCTTCATTTCTGTCTCCCTCCTTTCCATGACTCTTTAATCCAGCTTTGAAATTTGATTCTTTGTTTTGATCAATCTGCAGTATTTATTCCCCATAGCCATTATCAGTGCCCTTCCAGGAATTCATCTGATGCTGTGAATATGGGAAGACAGGGAGATACAGGGGTTTTGGTTGCACTCTAAAAAGTTAGCAAACAGAAGCAATAATTTGTTATGTGAATTCTGTCTCAATAAACTTGGTATTAATTTTTAAAAAGATGAAGAAGCAATGAGTTAATACTGACCCCCCTCTAAAGCACTGATACAAAGTCACATACTGATCCTCCCTAGAAACCAAACTGCTGTTGGGGCTCATCAGCATGAAGGATGATGACATTCTTCGCTCAGTAGCCAAATAAAACCCAGAAAACCATTCTTCAGCTGTTACCAGTGAGGCATGTGGAATCACAGTGGGTGGTTTTAACTGATAAAGGCATTTTATTTGCCAGCATTTAAATGTGCCCTTTAAAGACTAGAATCAATTCCAACATCCCTATTTATGCTCTGATGCTGCACATGTGTATATATAGCAAACCAGCCATTATGAAGGAAGCTTTGCATCTTCTTTTCACATAATCTAAAACAATGGCAAATTATGATGTGGTAATTAAATCAAGACCTTACATAATAAAAAATATTATGGGCTGGATATAGTCAAAGCTACCTTCTTTTTAAATTTTACTTCCTATTTTCATATTTCATCCTACCTTGCCAATGTATTCTCCTTTTAATTCATTTTCTAGCTAGGCTGGACTTACTACTTAGGATGACAGGTACCACAGTGAAAAGATGATGTCACCCTTTAGCTAGTCCCAAATCGCTCTATTATTGCAGAACCACATGTACTCTCATTCATTTATCTCAGCTGACGTCGCTCCACAGGAAGGCTTGCCAGGGCAGATGTGAGCTCCCTTGGCAACAGAAGTGGTGGAGAGTGCACATTCATTTTAAAATCCCAAGAGGTAGAATTTAATAAATCCTGGCTTTTAAAAAAATGTATTGTGAATAAGGGATATATCAAATTCTGTCCTCAAACCTGTTCTGATCAGAAACTTCAAAAAAGCTTGAGGGTGAAACAACTCCCAAAATTTATTCTTGTTATAAAAGTATTTTCTTCATTTCAAGGCATGCTTTTCACCCACCAAAAAAAAAAAAAAAAAAAAAAAGTGCAGATTATAACAGCCTATTTTGCATAGTTGTTAAATTTGTGTATATTTGTTAAGAAATGATGTTACGCTTTAGCTATTGTGTGAGTAGGAGTTGGGGCAAAAATTAGTAATAAAAATAATAATAAATTAGTAAAAAATTAGTAATTAGTAATTAGTAATTATACAGGGTCCCAACCAAATGTACTAACGCAGCTTCAAAATCAAACACAGGGCTTTAGGGAGGTAGTTAGGGACTTTTTGAAGAGGAGAGCAAGAAATCAGAGCAATGGTATAAAAGAAAAGAGTAACCCAGGAAATGAGCATGAAGAGAAAACCCAGGAAATATCAGGTTCATGTGAGGGATGCTCTCCCCAGATCTGCTCTTCCCTCTTCTTTCTTCTTTGGTTCTCTGGAACAGAAGTAACTCTTAAAATACAGTTTATTCTGCTTTATTTTTAAAAAAGATAATCCATGCACATAGTAAAAACTCTAACAGCACAAAAAGACATATAAAGAAAAGGAAATCTCTCTCCCACTCCTGACCCCAGACCCCTAGTGTCTACAACTAGTGCACCCAACTCCTAGCTACTATAAGTGCTGACTATGAATGGTTCACAGCTGCCTCCATCTACAGAGAATTCTCCACCCCCCCAGCCCTGTGGCACACTGCAGCCAACACAGGAATACGAACAGCTGGCACCGGGGTACAAAAGCTGGGACAACTCTGTGGTGCCATTCATGCTCTAGAGATCCCTGTGGGACCAGCAAAAGCTGTTGTCCATTGAGACCACATACTCGCTTAGTCTTTGTGGCAGATTGAATTGTGTATCCCAGTTTGGACATTTTCTTGGTCTTGGTATGCATTCTGGCAGGTGTGAACCCACTGAACTCTTCAAGACCTTATGTCAGTTAAGGTGTGGCCCCACTGAGTCAGGTTGGGCTTTGATCCAGATTACTGGAGTCCTTTATAGGCAGAGTTTATAAATCAGATGGAGAGAATCCTGGAGAGGCCGCCATGCGCATTGCTGTGTGACAGAAAAGCCAAGGTCAACCAGTCAGCCCCACAGTCTTTGGGGAGAAAGTATAGCTTTGCTAACTACTCAGTTTTGGCCTTCTCCTAGCCTCAAAACCATGAACCAATAAATTCCCGCTGTTGAAGGCAATCCACCATATGGTATTTGTTTTAGCAGCTAGGAAACTAAAACAGCCTTTTCCCCTTGCCTTATCCTGCTTCCCTCCCTCCGCTTTACCTGGAAGCACTTCCTCCTAACTGCACAAGAAACCCTGTTTCAGTCTTTGCCTCCAGAGAATCTGACCTCAGACACTTATTCACCATCCCTTACCTTGATTTTTCCATTTATTGATTTCTTGAAAAGGGTTCCATATTTGTACATACGGATCAATCTCATTCTTTCAACAGCCACATAGTATTCCGTTAAGTGGATTTACCATAATTAATTTTGCAGACCTCCAGCCACAGTCATTTTCAATGATTGTGTACAGCTTTTGTTTGCTTGTAAAAAGACTCAAGTTTTTCATCTGTTAAAGAGGAATAGCAATCATATCTATCTCCTAGGATTGTTATAAGAGTCAAGTAAGATAATGCATATAAAATGCTTAGTTCATCTTCTGGCACATAGTAAGCATTCCAAAAGATTATTAAACTAATAATTATTTATTTATTTATAGGTTATCCTCCACCTTTTTCCAAAAGGATTTAAGGTACTCTAGACCGACTGCAAAACAGTGCAATATAAAACCCTTAAGGATAAAACAAAAGAGAGGCTAGCTGAAAGAAGCAGAAAAAAATATACATGCTTTCAGACGTCAAGTGTATCAGTGAATTAGAATCTTTGTTAAGATGTAGAGTTATAAAATACCATATTTCTATTAAATTAATTAGCAAAATAAAGTATCTTCACTTTTCTGATAATCTTTTCTCTTGGCTTAATTAAAATCCAGGAAGACTCAGGGACATTTTACCTTAAAATTCCCTATAAAACATTATAAATAGTCTATGTGTTGATACATTTTAAATTGTGTAATGAGGAATACTAATTTCATGAGATGCAAATAAGTATTACCCCCCTCCCCCAAAAGGGATTCTGGGTCAAAATGATTTGGGGAAATTCCAAGGTAAGTTTTGCCAAACAAGTTGTTTATTTATTTGTTGCAGGACTTCTCAAGCCTTTAATATGCTAATGGACTTAGTGAATTTCCAAATTTATTTGACTGAAAAAGGGAATTCCCAAATTCTCTTTCTTGGCAGAGCATCTTACACCATTAGTTTTCTGGGAAACACAATTATTAAGAGCTTCTCCATGTCAATATTTTCCAACCTTTTTCAAGTTTTGACATAACCGATGATCTTACTGAAACCCAAGACACAACAGGAAAGAAAAAGGAATAACTTCAATGCTGAAACATCCCCTCAAACCATTAGTGAGCCCATAATCCTTATAAAAAAAATTTTTTAAGGTGTCTCCACTGGGAAGATGCAGCCCTGTACACATGTGGCTTGACATGTGAAGTATAAGACTATATTTTAAGCCTCCACTTACCCTTAAGCAGGACACCTTTGTGCAGGTCACAATATACACAACTGCACAAGGTGATTCTGCCCATTAGAGGAGTTATTGTTCAAAAACATGACCCTGCTGTCCTGACTTCTTGACTTGTTCCCAGCACCCTCCAGACCATGCAAGTTGACTTTCCTTTTTTAAAATTTTCCAAAAGCAAAAATAATACCAGTCACTTTGCATTTTTGAGAGGATATTTACAGCTTTTAACCAAAAGAATAAAATGCCACTACAGGAATAATATAGAGATACATACAACTATATACCAGTCCATCAATGCCCTATGGTCATCATCCTTAAAACATACACACACACAGACACACACACACACTCATACACACACACACCAGTATCCAGTTGCTTCTTTTCATATTCTTGGAAGCTTCTAGTTGGTAACTGGGTTGGTGAGAAAAGTTTGCAGGGCTGAAGGAAGAAGTTGAGGCTGGAAGAGTATGGTAAAGGACTGCTCCCTGATGGGTCCTACAAAACTGTGTTTGAGCCTCTCAATTTATAGAAAGGGGAAAGAAAGAGGAGGCCAAAAGATGTTAGAGTCAAGACAGATACGAGATGCTGGCACAGTTGGGGCTGCCCCATTCCTAGGAGACAAAGAATAGCACAAACCTCAGCTTGTGGCCTTTTGAATGCTCAGGATGACACATCCACCAGACCTGGTAAGTGGGTTTGGGAACCAGAAGCCCCTAAACCACAGAAGTGGGTTTGACACAGGCCTTGCCCCCAGCCCACTCACAGACAGATTATAAGGATGATATTGTTTCCTCTCTGGGAACTTAATCTAACTTTTACACATTTGAGAGCAATTACTGCCTTGTGACATTTTACATATCTAGTTAGTTGCTGGGGAGCCTCTCTTCAACCTCATGAGCTACAAAACCTTAGCACTTTTGCTGTATTTTTGGAGTAAAACTTTATTTTCAAGGTTATTTGAATTCATAGTTGACAAATTATAAAGACCCTGCTGGTTCGTAGCCCCTGCATCTCTCTATTCTCACAGGTAAGTCTCTTAGGACCAGGTCAAGGACAGGTCAAGGACCAATCTCCATTCCAAGGTGGAAAAAGACAAGGACCTGCAAATGCTTAACTTGGACCACTCAAATCACTGTGCCTTACTGCTTCTCCCCGCTGGCAAAAGGAGTAGATGTGTCTCAAGTCTGGTAGGAAACTCCTGGACCTCTTGCTCTCTCATGCAACATGTTTACACACCACTCCAAGGGCAAACATTAATTCTCAAGGGCAGCATAGTCTAAACCCCTAAGGGGAAGACTGTTTCCCACCTGCCCCACAAATTGAAAGATGGTTTCACCCTGCAATGTAGTATTTGTTGTATTTGTTGTAGGCATTAGTTTGAGGCTACCCTGCACCATTTGAAGAGCCTTCCTGTGTTTGAGAATTTCCCACAGTTTAAGTTCCACTTCCCCAAGGTTGAAACCAGAGCTGACTTTCCCTGCCTTGCAGCTGTCTTACACTGTGCCCAATGATAGATCAAGGAGAGAGCAACTCAAGGAACAAGGTCCTGCTCAGAATCCATTTTCTAGCCAAGATGGAATAGAGTAACCCAGAGGCATGGAGACTCCAGAGCTGACAGTGGCAGCAGAGTCTCCACTGGATTTGTTTGGTGATGTTAAATTCTGCTGCTTGCATCTAAGAACTCAGACCGATATTGTACCTTACATTTGTTTTTCCTTCCCTCACAGGCTCCAAACTCCTCCAACCATAAAAAGATGCTCAACTTCACACAAAATCAGAGAAATGCAAAGTAAATCTAGAGAGAAATATTGTTTTCCACCTATCAGATTGGCAAGATGAAAAGGTTCAATGGACTATGTTGAATAGATGTGGGAAAGCATGGTGCCAGTGGGAAAATAAACCAGTATAAGCTCTACAAAGAGAATTTGAACATAATTCTTAAAGGTGAAATGCAAAACCCTTGACTCAGCAATTCCATTAATGGAATGTATCCTACAGATCAGAGGCCAGCAAACTTTTCTTGTAAAGAGCCAGATAGTAAATATTTTACATTTGTAGGCCATATGTCACTGTCACAACTACTCAACTCTGTCACTGTAGTATGAAAGTAGCCATAGACCGTACATAAGCAAGTGGGCATGGTTGTGTTTCAATAAGACTTTGTTTATGAAAATAGACAAAGGATTAAATTTTCCCACAGGCTGTAGTTTGCCAATCCTGGCCAGATATCCCAGTACATGGAAAAAAAAAAACATTTCTACAATATTCATCGCAGCAATAGCATAAGAATGGAAACCCTTTCCATGCCCATCAAGAGAGGACTGGATAAATAAATGATGGCACAACCATTCAATGAAATAGTTACAGCCACTTAAAAGAAGGAGGCAGCTCTAAGTGTACTGATAGGGTTTGCTGTCCAAAATATATCAAATTAAAAAATAAGCAAGGTGAAAAACAGAACATGCTTCCATTTTTTATTAAAAAGTTATATATGTAGATGTATGTATTTGCTTATCTAAGCATAGCACATATCTGAAGGAAACAGAAGAGACTGGGAAGGGCAGCTGGATGGCAGGGGACAGAAGTATGAGGAAGACTTGTTTTCACTGTATACATTTTTGTACCCTTTGAATTTTATATCATGTGCTTTATCTATGAAGAACAAATAAATACAGTTTAACTTTTAAATGCATATTCTCTTTCAGTAATGCCTTGGATCATCCAATATAGACAGGAGAATAAAATGGTGCTCTGCATAGTAAGCCAAGCTATATCCAGAGACCCCTCCTATACCTGTAGGCTGTGTGGCATCTGTCAAAGAGCATTATGCTGGGAATCGGGACACCTGGGTGCAAGCTACTGTGAACCAGTTGCCTCATTGCTCTTATCATCACTTTCCTTTCCTATAAAACAAATGAAATTGTGCTTTTGAGCTACTTAATATAAAATAACATTATTGTTTGGGGGGAAGTCTCTTGATGTCTCTCGGCCTCTTTCCTCATCTGCCAAATCAGAAATTTGAACTAAATGAGCTTTTCAACTCTAAAATGCATGGTTATGTTAATAAACAACATTGTTGCTTACAGGAATTCAGACAGAATAATTAACTTGGCAAACAAGTGAGGGTCTCTTTTTGCTTATCTCAAGAAAGTGACTTCCAAGTCCAAAAAGAAAATAAGATATGTGGATGCATTTAGAGACCCAGTCCAACCTGGAGGCAGGGACAATCGCTGGGCTGCCTTCTTTCGCGACACCCCCTCCTCTTTTCTTGGCCCGACTGATACAGCAGTCATCAGCCAGGCGGCACTTATTGAGCTATCACTAGGTACAGAACACACCTAGTAGGAAAAGCCTTAGGAAATGTCTCTTATAAAGAGGTATACATTAAGAGGGTCAAACAATAGACTCAAGAGTACTAGAAGGACAAAGAAATGGAGGGACTGGGGTCAAAGCAGTCACTCAGGGAAAGCCCCTGTGCCCCTTCCTCACTTCTGTCACATGGCTCTGCTGAGAGCCATCACTCGTACTGTTTCAGGAACTACAGAGAGATGACAGGATGGTGATGAGGAAAAGCAGTGTTGCATTATCCTCCTATTTCTGAGAATTAAGAACAGGAATTGGTTATTGTTAAACAAAAAGTTTGGAGTTAAACTGACAGGAAATAACATATGTCTTGAGTTATAATGTGGCAAATGTTGTGAGATCTATTTTCTGAAAATGCCAACTGTATGAGAGTGTGCTGATGTGATAAAGACCCAGAGCTCTCAACACCATCTCAGCTGTGGAAGGATCTTACTTTTCCCTCCTCGTGAACCTGGACTTTGGTGTAATTTCCCAGGCATCTGGAAAAGAATATCACAAAAATTCATAAAAATATATTCTCACTTAAAAGAAATTTTTACTGCTGAATAAACCATTTTACCCTCTCAATCTTAGAACCATGGTAGCCAGTCAATTTAAAGAGATTTTAACACATGACAGGTACTTGAAAACAGACTGTCCTGGAAATTCAGAGAGCACAGCAGGGGTACATCCCAAAAATGTCTGGACAAAGAGTGTGACATCTTTAATGCAGCAGAGGAAGCATAGGATGGGGTTTCAAATGTGAGTTACAGAATTGTACTCACTCTTTGAGAGGTGGAAGATAAAGATTTATTAAATATAAGAAGACTCCAGGGTTTGGTAAAAATTTTAGTGGATTGTGGGGGCAAGTAAAAACAGGATAGAAAAGAAAAAAAGATCAAGAGTGAATTTTGTTGAGTAAGAATTTGTATGAACCCGTTCTTTGGGCTGCCTAATGAGAAGGATCCTGTCAAGGAGACTGTGCTAGAGAAGAGCAGGCAGGCCCTATGGTGTAGGGGCTTGTGAACACTCAGAAGGAGCAGCACTCAAGAATGGAGAGAGAGGACCCCAGCAGTATGTCCCCTTTGTTCCTTCACCAGTCCCAGTCCCCTCCCTGACTCCCCAGGGGGAATCACTATCATAAATTAGGCTTGACCTTTCAGTCTGTGTTTTGCTACGCATCTAGGTATCCATAAACAACAGATTGTATTGTGTGTTTTTTACCTATCATTGGAAAAAATGGTAGCATCCAGTATATATCTTTCTGCAATTTGCTTTTTCATAGCTCGTTTCCTGATGCATATGGATCTAGCTTGTTCATTTTAACTATTTAATATCGTTCCAAGAAATGAATACACCGTGATTATTTATGCATTCCCCTATTGATGGGCAATTAGTGTATTTCCAGTTTTCCTATCTTGCAAACACTGCAACAATGAAAATCCTTGTGTGTATCTCCTGGTGTACATATGCAAAAAATTTTCCTAGACCAATATATACCTAGAAATAGAATTGTTGAATCCTGTAGTATGTTTACTCAGCTTTAAAAAATATTACTAAATTATTTTCCAAATGGTTGTACTAATTTACACTCACATCCACTCCCCAGAATACAAGACTTTTTTATTTTTGCTATTCTAATGGATATGAAGTGCTATCATGTTTTAATTTGCATTTTCCAGATTTCTGATGAAGTTGAGCAGCTTTTTATATGCATTTCTCATCTATAACTTGCATGTTTATACTGTTTTACCACTCTTTTTTCATCCGTTTCATGTTGATTTGTAGGAGTACCTTATATATTCTGGAAACTATTCGTTTGTTTAATATGTCTGAGGCAACTTTTTATCCAACAGTTTGGAAACCAAAAATCACATTTGTAGTACAAAATTCGGATATATATGTATTTTTTGAGAAAAATTCTTATTTGATTTTCTGATCTAAAAAAAAAATCATAAAATATTTTCTATCTTTGACTGATGCATCAGAATGCCTACGAAGGGCCAGTTCCTGGAGTATGCAAAAATGTTTCATCATATGTAACAATAAAACTTGACGTAAAAGAGGAACTTTCCTTCTGATTTGTTTTAAACTTTCTGTATCATTTGCCCACCCCCAATCAATGAAAAGAACCAGAAAGCACACTCAAATTTGAAAATGTGAAAAGACTTTATTTACAGAGACACTATTTATAAAGGAGTGAGCAGGTATCAGGAAGCCATGAGGGAAGGTAGCAGTGGAGCCATCACCATCTCCAAAGGGATAAGGGCGAAGGACAGCCTGCCAGAACCTGGAAAGAGAGAGGCCAGTGTTGGCTGGGTCACCTAGACAACAGCAGTGACCTTCTGTTGAGGGACACAGCAGCACGTGACAAACCTCTAGGAAAGAAGCAGGGAGATAAATGCCCTGACCCCACGTTCCTCTCTTACTCCTTCCCATCACCTGCAGAAAGCAAGAGAGCCTCCCAGGGCAGGGAACAATTCAGAGAAAGATGGAGAGTGGATCTAGAGGGGCAAACTGAAGAAATCCAGCACACTTGCCTAGCCAATCAACTTCAGAGTCTATCCCGTGCATAGGAAAGGTAGGCAACTTAATTAAGGTACAAATAATTATGAAATATTTTCCTTCCATCCTGAATATGAGTTTAGATCCTGAGTTACCAAGCCAAGAGCTCATTCTAATCCCTATAAAGAATAGACTACAATACTCTAACCCTCCCAAAAAAAGTCATTTAACAAAGATCAGAAATGTTGAATAACTCACAATTCCTTGCAAACCCCATGCTCTACTATAAACTTTTAAATGTCAAGGATGACTTAAAGGACATTTTTAATTATGTAGGAGCAATAAGGAAAAGAAAAGTGAAAGACTAATAATGGGGGCAGATATTTAGCTCATTGGATACTTTATCTCCTGCCTTCCATCTTTCATCTCTGCCAAGGAAAATGACCACTGTGACAAAGCATGTTATAACAACATTCGATGAGAGACCTAAAAATCCAAACTGGTAGGAAGATTACAAAGAGCACCCGGGTTCCCTACATCAGTAAAAACCTCCTGGCCTGAACAAACTATATCCCAGCCTGATAATGGAAGAACTTGGTGATAAAATAAGCTGGTTCTTGTTATTTCAGAAAAAAATCCTAGAAATTGGGACAGGGATGGACAATGTAGTTCTTAATCAGATTATCAAACATCACTTTGAACACAGAAAGAAGCAAGGGGAGCACTTAAACCTGTATGGAATTCAGGAAGGACAAGTCATGATTTAATGAATTAACATCACTTCCCTTTTTATCCAAACTCTGCCAGATTGATAGAGAAAGCAGTTTTCATTCATCTTCAGCATTTGAGGTCAGCAATTGACAGAGACTCTCATCTTGTGAACAAATGGAAGAATTTGGCCCAGATGATCATAAGATAGATGTTAATTATGAATCCATATAGCCCAGAATCTCTAGGGTCATGGGTTTCTATCTTCAGCCTTGTCCTGTTCATGGAATAAATAGCTTAGCCTATGGTTGGCTTGCTTATCAACTTCTTTAATGGCTGAGGGGAATAATCAAAATATTTAATGGCAGAGTGACGATCTAAAGACTGTAACAAAAAGCCAAACTTAATAATAAAAATATAAATGAAATAAATGTAAAGCCCTATTCCTAAAATTTTTACTGTACGAGAACAGAATTAGAAAAACATAACTAGACTTTGAATTAAGCATAGTGAATTTTATTTCTTGCTTTTATTTCTTTTCTCTTCCAAAAATCTACCAAAATGACAGCAGAAGAATATTTTTTAAAAGAAAAGAATAAATTCACAAGAACAAAGAGAATGAGAGAGAATAGATGACAGGAGATGTAAGTAATAATTTGAAAGCTAGAAAACAGTAACTGATTTGACTGAGCAGAAACCACCGTCCATGAACCTGGAAGGAGGAATACCAAAGAGAATGAAGCCAATTCACCCTGAAGAACCCTGGAGAGGCCCAGGACTACGAGGCTCCAGGAACTACAGAAGGGAGTGGTGAAGCATGGAATGAAAAGTAGATGCTTGTGAAGATTTTCACAGTATAAGCTGCTTAGTGAGGATGTGTTTCCATTCACCGAAGATGTTCAAGCAGTCATGTAACTTCTAATCAAATATGTCATACAAGTAATTAAAGCTTTGGCTAGAAAACTGATTCTGATGACCTTTAAAGTCCTACAACCTCTGAAATCCTATGATTCTAGAATTTATATCATTGTGTGGATGGGACTGCAGTAGGTTTGGGTAACTTCTGGAAGTAGTTCCTGTAAGTGTCCTATAGGTGGCACTATGGTATAAAATGACATTCTGCAAAGGGCTGCTCTCACCTGATTCTTCTGCACTATACAAAGAAATATCTAGCAATAAGTAATAATTAGAACGTTTCTGAAATTTTAAAAATCAGAACACTAAATCCATAGGTTCACAATACCTCAGTACAACAGTTCTAGTTATGCCTGAGCCTTTGCGTGCATTAGTTTGGCATCTTTTGGATTTATGCAAATCTCAGCCGTGACACTTCAATGTTATATACCAATGTGACTGCTCCTTCACATCCCAGGTGTCCTGCCTCATTACTATGTACCCTTTATGGCAGAGATTCTGGGAATGCAGAACTTTACAAGCTTTCTGCTCCTTGATTTAAAAAATAATAAATAAATAAATAAAAGCAAAGCAAAACAAAAAACTTCTCTTCCATACAAGTTTAACACCAGTATCTCAAATAGGATTTTGTTTCTAGATCTCTTCCCTTTTCCACAGCTAAAGGAGATTTACACTTAGATTCTTAAAAATTAATTATTTAGAGGATCTAAGATGGCAGCATAGGGAGGAGTAGAAACTAGTTAGTCCCCCTGAAACAACTAATAAACAACCAGGAATAACTGGTTATTATAACTAGTAAATAATCCGGAATAACTGAGGGGACAAACATGACCGTCCACTCATCAAACACCAACCTGAATTGGGAGGAATGCCTGAGATCACAGCATAAAATCTGTAAGTAAAAACTGCGGATCCAAGCTGGGAGCCCCCTCCCCCCACAGCCCAAGCTGCAAAGCCTTGTGGTGCTAGAGAGAAGCTCTCTTCCAGCAAGTGAATATAGCTCAGCTGAGCTCCAACTGGGGTTTCAACTAACAAGTGTGACTGCTTGCTATGAGCTACAAATCCCCAACAAACAGACAGAAGCTTTGGGTGACAACTGACCTTGGAGAGCCGGAGGGTGCTTTCTGTCCCTGTTTCAGCTCAGTGGAGAAAGCCTCAGCCATTTTCAGTTCCCAGCACTCTGACCCAGACAACAAGGGTGGAGATAGCACAGGCCCAGTCTATTCAAATGCTAATGACTTCTCCCTGGGGGGTTATCTTCCCTAAGAGAAAAGGGGTGTGGCTCAGCTCTACTACCCGCTTTCCATTCAGAACCAGACCCCAGAGCCTGGGGGCAAACAGCCATGGGCCACACCTCCTTACAACAGTCTGGAATTACAGGCTGACAGGCACCACCTGCTGGGCAGAAAAGCACAGTGATCTGAGGCATCACAGGGTATCCCAATTTTCTAAGATACAACCTCAGGGAAACTGGATATGAATATTTCTTCCTTCTGGGACCTGAGCCCATTCTGGTCTGGGAAAACCTGATTGGGGTAACCAAGGAAACCATGCCTAGACAACAGAAAACTACCACCTACACTAAGAAAAATGAAGTTAGGCCCAGTCAAAGGAACAAACTTATACTTCAATTGAGATAAAGGAATTGAAACAACTAGTAATAAGTCTATTCAAAATGTTTAGGGAAGATATGGCAAAAGAGATGAACTGTATAATGAAAACACTGGGCGTACATAAGGTAGAAATCAAAAGTTTGAAAAACCAACTGCCAGAATCTATGGAAATGAAAGGCACAATGCAAGAGATGAAAGACACAATGGAAACATACAACAGCAGATCTCAAGAGGCAGAAGAAAACACTCAGGAACTGGAGAACAAGGCAACTGAAAGCCTACACACAGAAGAACAGATAGAAAAAAGAATGGAAAAATACAAGCAACATCTCCAAGAACTTCAGGACAAAATGAAAAGCAAGAATGTATGTGTCATTGGTGTCCCAGAAGGAGAAGAGAAGGGAAAAGGGGCAGAAGCAATAATAGAGGAAATAATCAAAGAAAATTTCCCATCTCCTATGAAAGACATAAAACTACAGATCCAAGAAGTGCAGCAAACCCCAAACAGAATACATATGAATAGGCCTACACCAAGACATTTAATAATCAGATTATCAAATCTCAAAGATAAAGAGAGAATCCTGAAAGCAACAAGAGAAAAGCAATCCATCACATACAAAGGAAGCTTGATAAGACTATGTGCAGATTTCTCAATAGAAACCATGGAGGCAAGAAGGAAGTGGGGTGATATATTTAAGATACTGAAAGAGAAAAACTGCCAACCAAGAATCCTATGTCTGGCAAAACTATCCTTCAAATATGAGGGAGAGCTTAAAATATTCTCTGACAAACAGACAATGACAGAGTTTGTGAACAAGATACCTGCTCTACAGGAAACACTAAAGGGAGCATTGCGGACAGAAAGGAAAAGACAGGAATGAGAGGTTTGGAAAACAATTTTGGGAGATAGAACCACAGCAATGTAAGTACACTGAACAAAGATGACTGTGAGTATGGTTGAAAGAGGAAGGTTGGGACCATGTGGGACACCAGAACAAAAGATGAAGGATAAAGACTGGGACTGTGTAACTCAGGGAAACCTAGGGTGCTCAAAGATTGTAATAAAAGGTACAAATATGTTTTTACATGAGGTAGAACAAATGAATGTCAACTTTGCAAGGTGTTAAAAATAGGGTGGGATTGGGGGGAAAATACAATCAATACAAACTAGAGACTATAATTGACAGAAACATTGTATTATGCTTCCTTTAATGTAACAAAGGCAATATACCAAAGCTAAAAGCATATGGGGGAGTGGGGAATACCGGAAGGGTATGGGATTCCTGGCATTGGTGATGTTATCTGACTGTTCATTCTACTTTAGGTTAATGCTATCTTTCCTTTTGTTGCTTTCTAGCTGTCAAGTTTTGCTTTTTTGGTTTGTTTGTTTGTTTGTTTTCTCTTTCTGTTTTCATTTTCTTTTGTCTCTCTGCCTTCTTTAACTGTTCCTCCTTCTTTGTGGAAGAAATGGAGATGTCCTTATATAGATAGTGGCAATGGTGCTGAATATATAAATACGTGACTATACAGGGAACCAATGATTGTTTACTTAGGGCGGAATGTATGGTGTGTGAACAAAACCGTCTTAAAAGAAATGGGTTGATGAAGAAATCTTGAGGGCACTATATTGAGTGAAATAAGACAGACATATAAAGGCAAATATTGCAGGATCTCACTGATATGAACTAAATATAATATGTAAACTCATAGACATGAAATATAAGTTACCAGGATATAGAATGAGGCTAAAGAATGGGGAATGGTTGCTTAGTATGAACAGAATGTTCAACTAGGGTGAACTTAAATGTTTGGAAATGGACAGGGGTGATGGTAGCATGTTGTGATAACTAACTGTGCTGAAAGGTGTGTGAAGGTGGTGGAAAGGGTAAGCTCAGAGTCACACATGTCACCAGAAGGAAAGTTGGAGGTAAAAAGATGAGAATGTATAAAACAGTGAATCTTGTGGTGGATAACATCTCTGATTAACTATACAAATATTAGAAATCTCTCTCATGAACTAGGAAAAATGTATGACACTATAAAAGTTAATAATAGAGGCATATAGGAAAAAATATATATATCTATTGCAAACTATATACTTCAGTTAGTAGTATTTTTTTTTTTTTGCTGGGTGTACTTTATTGATGGTACATGACAGAGTAGGGCTCTCAGCCCCTCCCCTTCCTCAGGGGGTCTGGGATGGAAACTGTGGAGGATGGGTGATGCTCGGTGTCAGGGCATCGATTTGGGGCCAGGACTCCCCAGCAGATGATGGCCTCTCTTCCTCTCATGCTGTTGCTGGGGCTGGTGGTCCAGGGGCTCTTATTCCTTGGAGGCCATGTAGACCATAAGGTCCACCACCCTGTTGTTGTAGCCAAATTCATTGTCAGACCAGGATATGAGCTTAACGAAGTGGTCATTGAGGGCAATGCCAGCCCGGCATCAAAGGTGGAGAAGTGAATGTCACTGTTAAGTCACAGAAGACAACCTGGTCCTCTGTATAGCCCAGGATGCCCTTCAGGGGCCCTCTGATGCCTGCTTCACCTTCTTGATTTCATTGTATTTGGCTGCTTTCTCCAGCTGGCAGGTCAGATCCACAATGGACACATTGGGGGTGGGGATGTGGAAGGCCATGCCAGTGAGCTTCCCGTTCAGCTCTGGGATGACCTTGCTGACTGCCTTGGCAGTGCGAGTAGATGCAGGGATGATGTCCTAGGCAGACCCATGGCCATCACACCATAGTTTCCCATCCACAGTCTTCTGGGTGGCAGTGATGGCATGGACAGTGGTCAAGAGTCCCTCCACGATGCCATAGTTGTCCTGGATGACCTTGGCCAGCAGTGCCAGGCAGTTGGTGGTGCAGGAAGCATTGCTGACAATCTTGAGGGAGTTGCCATACTTCTCATGGTTCATGCCCATCACAAACATGGGGGCATCAGACAAAGGGGCAGAGATGATGACTCTCTTGGTGCCACCCTTCAAGTGAGCCACAGCCTTCTCCATGCTGTGAAAACATCAGTGGACTCCACAACATATTCAGCACCAGCATCACCCCATTTGATGTTGGTGAGATCTCACTCCTGGAAGATAGTAATTGGATTCTCATTGATGACAAGCTTCCCGTTCTCAACTTTGATGATGCCTTTGAATTTGCCATGTCATACTGGAACATGTAGACCATGTAGCTGAGGTCAATGAAGGGGTCATTGATGGCCACAATCTGCTCTTTGCCGGAGATTACAGCAGCCCTGGTGACCAGGCACCCAATACGGCCAAATCCATTTGTTCCGACTTACCATCATGTCTCAGAGATGCAGCTGGCACTGCACAAAAAGATGCGGCTGTCTGGTGAGTGGGCAGGAGCAGAGAGCCCAGTTAGTAGTATTTTAATACTCTTTCATCAACAGTAACAAGTGTACTATACCAAAACTAGGAATCAATAATGGAGGCAGGCATGGTTAGGGCTATGGAATTATTTGAGTTTCCTTTTTTGTCTTCATTTCTTTTCTGGAGCAATGAAAATGTTCTAAAAATTGAAAAAAAAAATGTGTTGATGGATGCACAGCTGTATGATGGTAACCATAGGAAATTGTACACTTTGGATATTTAGATAGTTGTATGGTATGTGAACAATCTCAATAAATATATATATATATATATATATATATATATATAAATTTTTTAAAAAACTAATTATTTAAATAACATCAGGTACTTTCTGACAAATTTTGCCACTCAACAAAGCTGTAAAATTTGGTTTCTTTATTTCTCCAATCAACTTCAGATTGCAAAGTTTGTAGGGATTTTCTGCTCCTCACCAAGGAATGGCTCATCAGCTCCATAGATTCAGTTAACTGTGCTTCTGTATTCAGACATAAAATCCAGGAAAACTTCCCCAAAATAGAAATCAATAAAACTGTCAAATTCACTTGTTCTAGGCATAACATGTTTTTATGGACTTTTCAACTCACTGATATTTATTTATTATTTATTTATTCATTTATTGGCTAAATGCCATTAGACCAAGACTGTTTTTTTCATGCTTGGTTCTAGTCTAGCTGACAAAAAAAAAAAAAAAAAAATGCTTGGAATGGGAAAAAAATTCCCACATACTTTCTTTTAGTGGCCAGATTTTTTCAATAGTAATAGATTTCTGCACCTTATTCCAAGTGTGTGTCCCAGCTGCTCTAGTTCATTACAGACGCAAGCCCAATGTCTGACTGACTCTTGTTTTGTCTATTTGTATGTTCCTGAAATGTCCTCTGGATCTGAAGAGTATGATGTGGTAGCTCACAAGATTTCCCCTCTGTACTAATTCTTATACCAGCTGTCTGGGCTTGAGGATTCTGTCCCTCTCTAGAGAAAATGGAAATATTTGGAGCAGTTAATAAGTACTTAGGGCAAGATTTTTAATTGTTTGTGTCAAAGAAGGAAAAGTAACACATGGTTAGTTAGTCCTTCAACTCAGTCAGTTCTAAAGTTTCAAAACTGTTCACAGCATTTCCAGCATCACTTGTATAAGTGAACACCCATCACACCCCAAGTCACAAAATGAGAAACTGTCAAAGAAATATGTGCCAGTTTGAATGTATATGTCCCCCCAAATGCCATTATCTTTGATGTAATCTTGTGTGGGCAGACCTATCAGTGTTAGATTGTAATTCTTTGAGTGTTTTCATAGAGATGCACCCCACCCAACTGTGGGTGATGACTCTGATTGGATAATTTCCATGGAGGTGTGGCCCCGCCCATTCAGGGTGGGTCTGAATTAAATTACTGGAGCACTATATAAACTCAGACAGAAGGACCAAGCTTGCTGCAGCCAAGAGGGACACTTTGAAGAAAGCACAGGAGCTGCAGACTTGAGACAGTTTGAAGATGGCCACTGAAAGCAGACTCTTGCTCTGGAGAAGCTGATAGAGGACAAATATCCCAAGTGCAACTAAGAGTGACATTTTTGAGGAACTGCAGCCTAGAGAGGAACATCCTGGGAAAAAGCCATTTTGAAACCAGAACTTTGGAGCAGACACCAGCCACGTGCCTTCCCAGCTAACAGAGGTTTTCCGGACACCACTGGCCATCCTCCAGTGAAGGTACCCGATTGCTGATGTGTTACCTTGGACACTTTGTGGCCTTAAGACTGTAACTGCATAACCAAATAAACCCCCTTTTATAAAAGCCAATCCATTTCTGTTGTTTTGCATTCTGGCAGCATTAACAAACTAGAACAGATTTTGGTACCAGAGAAGTGGGGTGCTTTTGCTGCTGAGTTTGCAAATGCCAAACATGTTGGAACAGCTTTTTAAATGGATAAGGGGAAGATTCTGGAAGAATTGTGAGGAACTTGGTAGAAAAGGCCTAAACTGCTTTGAAGAGACTGTTTGTGGAAATATGGACTCTAAAGATACTTCTGATGAGGCCTTGAACAGAGATGATCAATGTATTGTTGTGAACTGGAAGAAAGGTGATCCTTGTTTTAAAGTGGTAGAGAATTTGGCAAAATTGAGTCCTGGTGTCAGAAGGAAGGAAGAATTTGAAAGTGACAACCTGGAATACTTAGCTGAGGAGATCTCCAGACTATGTGTGGAGGATGTACCCTGGCTTCTCCTTGCAGCTTATAGTAAAATGCGCGTGGAGAGAGATAAACTTAAAACTGAACTCTTGGGTTCAAAGAAACCAGAAGCTGATGGCTTGGAAAATTACAGACTTCCAGGGAGTGGAATCCCAGAAGCTACAGCCCAATATGAGGATGTAACCAAACATGGAATCCAGCCACCATTTCAGTACAAGCCAAGATTGGAAAAGGAATTAAGCAGAAAGGATTTGTGGAAAGTCCTATTGTCTGATGGTTTTTACCCCTGTGTGCTTCATGCAAAGCCAACAGAATTTCTGTGAGATCTTTATAAGACAGAGCTGTTGCCAGTCTGGACTGGAGGAGACAGACAAGGAACAAATTGAAAGAAAAACTTCTTCAAAGACAGAGCCATGGAGATTGAGGTCTGGAGTCAAGAGGTCTCGGGTTGGAAGAGCGGAGCAGCCCACATGCATGGAGGTTGAGGGCGGGCCTTCCGCCTCAATGCTCAGGAAATGTTCTGCAACTCCAGGCCCCAAAGATGGTGGAGCACATTCCCAGGGAATTGGGAAGAGCCTGGCTGCCACCACACTGTTCTGAAGGGGTTGAGCATGTTCCCCGGAGATGGAAGGGAATCCAGATGCTTCCCCGATGTTTAAGGAGGGTGGGGCCAAGAAGGTGGTCTCTCCAATGTGTGGATATGTTGGAGCACTCACCCAAGTGTTTGGAGAGGAAACAGCTACTGCAAAGGCCCTTAGGATGGGTTAGACTCCCGCTCTCTCAAGCCCCAAGGATGCAACGTCATTCTGTTAATGACTCTCAGACCTTGAAATCTAATGGAGTTTGTCCTGTGGGTTTTAGGAACTGTTTTGGTCCTGTTAACCCTGTTTTCCTTACTGTTTCTCCTTACGGCAATGGGAATGTTTACCCTATGCCTGTCCCTCCTTTGTATATCGGAAGCAGATAACTTGTTCTAAGTTTCACAGATAGAGGGGAATTTTGTATTAGGACTGACCATGCCTATAATTGATTTCAATGGGATCTTGTACTTAACTATCGTTACTGAAATGATTAAGTTTATGTGATATTGTTGTGGGATGAATGTATTTTGTATATGGAAAGATAATGTCATTTTGGGGTCCAGGGAGTGGAATGTGCCAGTTTGAATATATTGTGTCCCCCAAAGGCCATTATCTTTGATGTAATCTTGTGTGGGCAGATGTTATCAGTGTTGATTAGATTGTAATTCTTTGAGTGTTTCTTTGGAATGTGCTTCACCCAGCTATGGGTGATGACTCTGATTGGATAATTTCCATGGAGGTGTTGCTCCGCCCATTCAGGGTGGGTCTAAGTTGATCAGTGGAGCCATATAAATGAGCTGACATAACAGAAGGAACTCAGTGCAGCTGTGAGTGATGTTTTGAAGAAGAGCTACAGCTAAAAGGGATGCTTTGAAGAAAACACAGGAGCTGCAAATGAGAGACAGTTTGAAGCCAGCCGTTGAAAGCAGATTCTTGCTCCAGAGAAGTTGAGAGAGGACAAATATCCCAAGTGCAACTAACAGTGACATTTCTGAGGAACTGCAGCCTAGAGAGGAACATCCTGGGAGAAAGCCATTTTGAAACCAGAACTTTGGAGCAGATGCCAGCCACGTGCCTTCCCAGCTAACAGAGGTTTTCCAGACACCATTGGCCATCCTCCGGTGAAGGTACCCGATTGCTGATGTGTTACCTTGGACACTTTGTGGCCTTAAGACTGTAACTGCGTAACCAAATAAACCCCCTTTTATAAAAGCCAATCCATTTCTGGTGTTTTGCATTCTGGCAGCATTAGCAAACTAGAACAATGGGTAATTATAAATACCAGTATTTGGGGGTGATACAATTCCACTTTTTAGTTCTTACAGGTTCAAAAATGCAAATGCATAAAAGGTAATGATAAATCCAGGGTTATGGACAAAGTGCATAAAGATGTAATTTAAAATTTTTAACTAATATGGACTAACATTGATGAGTGAAATTTGAGAGTTGAGAACACAAGTTATCAGGAGATAGAGGTTAGAGATTGGGCATTTATTTGATGCTGAAGGAGTACAGAAGTTTCAACAGGATTGATTGTATAGATCCAGAAATGAAATGGATAGCATAATAGTGTGTGATGGTAACACAATATTGTAAGTACTCTGAACAAAGAGGAGTGTGAATATCTTTGAAAGAGGAAGGCTAAGGGCATGTATGATACCAGAAGGAGAGATAGAAGATAAAGACTGGCATTGCATAACTTAGCAAAACCTAGAGTGGTCAATGATGATGATTAAATGTACAAATATAAGAATATTTTTAACTGATGGAGAACAAATGAATGTCAACATTGCAAGATGTTGAAAATTGGATGGAATAGGGGAAAAAATACAATCAATGCAAACTAGAGTCTATAATTAATGGTGATTTAGTAAGATGCTTCCATTAATTGTAAAAAAAGCAATATACCAGAGCTAAATGCCTATAGGAGGAGGATATAAGGGAGTGATAGGGGATTCTTGGTGATGGTGTTGTCTGACCTTTACATTGTATTTTATTTTTATTTTTCTTCTATCTTTTGTATTTTTGTTCTTAATTTTTTTCTCCTTTTCCTCTTTCTTTGGGGAAGATATGGAAACAGCCTCATATAGATGGTGGTGGTGAATGCATAATTATCTGATCATACTGGGAATCATTGATTGTTTGCTTGGGGTAGATTGTATGGTGTGTAAATAAAACTAAAAAATAACAGAGGGATACAGGTGCTGGAAGGAGTGTGGAGAGAGGGATGTGCCTGTTCTCTGTTGGTGGGGAAGTGAAGTGGCCTGAATGGTGGCAAGAAGAAAAAAGTTGTGAAATGTGCAACTAGGTGAGTGGACCTCATTGAGTGAAATAAGCCAGAGTCAAAAATACAAACATTATAATAGTCCTCACTAGTATGGACTAACTATAATGTGCAAACCCTGAGAATTCAATCTGAGAGCATAGGTTATCAGAGGAAGGCTTATGGTAAAAGTTCCTAGATTGTAAGCTCTTACAGCAGTCACAGCTATTCTTGAGTTGTAATAGTTATCTCTAAATTTTGAGATGCTGAGCTGTTTGTGTATAATCTGGTCGGTCCCTGGAACTTTGGGTATCTGTGTGACACCTGAGACTCAGAGCCAGAGTTCAGCATCACCCATACAGCAAGTATTGAAGAAGCTGAAAAAGAGATCAGACTTCAATAAGAGATACAAATGAAATGGACTTTATTAGAACTAAGGTAAACCAGACTAAAGGGAAATAGATGATATTGACTGTGTTTCAAAACCTCAACTTCTGAGTGAGACCAAAGGAAGAAATGTTTATTTAGTGAAAAAAATCTGTATTTTCTGTAGCACGCTATATAATTTAACTTGTATAGTCAGTTTATTCAAACACCATAATTACATGAAACTTGAATAGGGGGTGAGATCTGGTTGGTTTGTACAGGTTAGCATGAAGCCCTGATACATCCCAGAGTAACTTTGGCAGAAAAAGAAAAAGTATTTGCAAAGCCCCCTTGAGGGCCTGGGGGAAAATGTGGAAACATTATACTTCCCCACCTGGGGAATTCCAGGTGTTCTCACAAGCATTGGGGACTACCATTGTAGTAGACCAAGTCTTTGATCTTGGGGCTTGCCCTTATGAAGCTAATTACTGCAAAGGAGAGGCTAAGCCTACTTGTGATTGTGCCTAAGAGTCACACCCAAGAACCTCTTTTGTTGCTCAGATGTGGCCTGTCTCTCTCTAAGCCCACTTGACGGGTAAACTTATTGCCCTCCTCCCTACATGAGACATGACTCCCAGGAGTGTAAATATCCCTGGCAATGTGGGACATGACTCTTGGGGATGAGCCTGGATCCAGCATCATGGGATTGAGAAAGCCTTCCTGACCAAAAGGGGGAAGAAAAATGAAACAAAATAAAGGTTCAGTGGCTGAGAGATCTCAAATGGAGTCAAGAGGTCATTCTGGAGATTATTCTTATGCATTATATAGATATCCCTTTTTAGTTTTTGTTGTATGAGAATAGCTAGAAGGAAATACCTGAAACTGTTGAACTGCAATCCAGTATCCTTCATTCTTGAAGGCAGCCGTATAACTATAAAGCTTATATGGTGTGACTTTGTGATTGTGAAAACCTTGTGGCTCGCACTCCCTTTATCCAGTGTATGAACACATGGGTAGAAAAAAGGGGGACAAAAAGTAAATGAATAATATGGTGAAGGGGAGTATGAAATGTTTGGGTGTTCTTTTTTACTTTTATTTTTATTGTTATTCTTTGGAGTAATGAAAATGTTCAAAAAATTGATTGTGGTGATGAATGCACAACTGTATGATGATACTGTGAACAGTGTACACTTTGGATTATTGTATGAAATGTGAATATATCTCAATAAAAGTGCATTAAAAATAATAGAACATCTGGACAGAAGATCAATAAGGAAATATAAGATCTAAATGATGCTATAAACCAACTAGACCAAACAGGTAGAAAAATACACATTCATCTCTAGTGCAACATGGATCATTTTCCAGAATAGACCATATGTTAGGTCCTGAAACAAGTCTCAATAAATTAAAAAATATTGAAAATCATACAATGTAGCATCTCTGACCGCAAAGGAATGAAACTAGAAATTGATTACAGGAAGAGAACTGGAAAATTCACAAATATGTGGAAATTAAACAATGCAGTCTTTAAAAAACAATGGGTTAAAGAAGAAATCACAAGGGAAATTAGGAAATACCTTGAAGCAAATAAAAATGAAAACACAACATACCAAAACATATAGGGTGCAGTGAAGGCAGTGCTGGGAAGAAAATGTGTATCTCTAAATGCTTATACTTAAAAAGAAGAAGAAATATCTCAAGTCAGAGACTTAACCTGCCAACTGGAGGGTTTAGAAAGAAGAGTGAACTAAACCCAAAGTGACCAGAGGGAAGCAAATAACAAAGATTAGAAAGGAGGTAAATGAAATTGAGAATAAGGAAACAATAGAGAATCAACAAAATAGAAAATTGGCTCTTTGAAAACATCAATAAAATTGGCAACCCTTTAGCTAGAATGACAAATTAAAAAAGAAAAAGGATGCAAATAATGAAAATCAGAAATAAAATGGGGGACAATACTACCAACCTCAAGAAATAAAAAGAACTATATACTATGAGCAACAGTATGCCAACAAATTAGATAACCTAGATGAAATGGACAAATTCCTAGAAATACAGACTAAATAACTGATGCAGGAAGAAATAGAACATCTCAACAAACCAATAACTAGTAGAGATTTAATCAATCATCAAAAACTTCCCCACAAGGCCAGGATGAGATGGCTTCACTGGTGATTTTTACCAATCATTCCAAGAATAATGAACACCAATCCTGATCAAACTCTTCAAAAAAATTGAAGAGGAGGAAACACTTCCTAACTCATTTTATGAGGCCAACATCACCCTCATACCAAAGCCAGATAAAGATACCACAAGAAAAGAAAATTACAGATCAATATCTCTTATGCATATTGATGCAAAAATCACCAATAAAACACTAGCAAACTGAATCAAACAGCACATTAAAAGAATTATACACCATGATCAAGTACAATTTATCCCAGGCATGTAAGGGTGTTTCAACATAAGAAAACCAATTAAAGTAATAATATACCACATTAACAGAACAAGGAAGAAAAAAAGCACACAATCATCTCATTTGATGCAGAAAAGGTATTTGACAAAATCCAGCATCACTTTTTGATAAAAATACTTTCAAAACTAGGAATAGAAGGAAAGTTCCTCAAGAGGATAAAGGGCATATATGAAAACCCCACCACAAATATCCTAATCAATGGTAAAAGGCTGAAAACTTTTCCTCTAAGATCAGAAACAAGACAAGGATGCCCACTGTCACCACTGTTATTTATCATTGTACTGGAAGTTCTAGCCAGAAGAATCAAGAAGAAGAAATAAAAGGCATCCAAACTGAAAAGGAAGAAATATAGAAAATCCTGAAAAGGCTACAACAAAGCTAATAAACAAATTCAGCAATGTTGTGGGGTACATGATCAACATGAAAAATCAGTAGTGTTTCTAATTCTTTGGTAATGAATATCTGAAGAGGAACTCAAGAAAAAAATTCCATGTACAATAGCAACTTCTTTCAGAATCAAATATCCATATAATAAATTTTACCAAGAATGTAATGACTTATACAGTGAAATCTACAAAACATTGCTAAAAGAAATCAAAGACTTAAATAAACAAAAGAACATTTTTCATGGATTTGAAGACTAAGTATTATTAGGATGGCAATTCTACTCAAAACAATTTACCAATTCAATGCAATTCCAATCAAAACTTCAAGTCTTCTTTCTAGAAATGGAAAAACTAAACATCAAATTTATATGTAAAGGTAAGAGGCCTTGAACAGACAAAGCTTCGTGAGAAAGAAAAACAAAGTTGAAGGACTTACACTTCCCAATTTTAAAACTTATTACAAAACAACAGTAGTCAAAAGATCAAGGTACTAGCACAAGGAAGACTTACAGACCAATGTAATCTGATTGAGAGTAGAGAAATAAACCCTTGCATAAATGGCCAACTCATTTTTGACAAGGGGGTCAACTCCATTCAATTGGGAAAGAATCATGTTTCAACAAATGGTACTGGGAAAAATGGATGTCCATATGCAAAATAATGAAGATGGACACCTACCTCACATCATATACAGAAATCAATTCAAAATGGATCAAAGACCTAAATATAAGAACAACACTATAGAATCCCTAGAAGAAAACATAGGAAAGCATTTTTAGGAACTTGTGTTAGGAAATGGATTTTTAGATTTTACACCAAAAGCAAGAACAACTAAAGAAAAATAGATAAATGGGACCTCATCAAAATTTTAAAACTTTTGTGCATCAAGGGACTCAGGGTTTAATATCCAGAACTTATAAAGAAATCCTACGACTCAATAACAAAAAGACAAACAACCCAAGTTTTCAGTGGCTGAGAGATCTCAAGTGAAGTCAAGAGGTATCTCTGGAGGGCATTCTTATGTGCTATATGGATATCCCTTTTTAGTTTTTAGTGTATTAGAATAGCTAGAAGGAAATACCTGAAACTGTTGAACTGCAAGCCAGTAAACTTGATTCTTGAAGTTATGCTTATCAAGCATAACTTGATTCTTGAAGTTATGCTTATCAAGTAAGCATAACTACGTAGCTTACCTGGAGTGACTGTGTGATTGTGAAAACTTTGTGGCTCACACTCCCTTTATCCAGTGTATGCACAGATGAGTAGAAAAATGAGGACAAAAACTAAATGAAAAATAGGCTGGGATGGGGGAAATGGAATGCTTTGGGTAGTCTTTATATTTTTATTTATATCCTTATTTGTATTCTTTTTGGAATAAGGAAAATGTTGAAAAATAGATTGGGGTGGGAGGAGGCGGGGCAAGATGGCAGACTGGTGAGCTGTAAGTTTTAGTTACTCCTCCAGGAAAGTAGGTAAAAAGCCAGGAACTGCGTGGACTGGACACCACAGAGCAATCTGTCTTTGGGCATACTTCATACAACACTCATGAAAACGTGGAACTGCTGAGATCAGCGAAATCTGTAAGTTTTTGCGGCCAGGGGACCCGCGCCCCTCCCTGCCAGGCTCAGTCCCGGGGGAGGAGGGGCTGTCAGCTCCGGGAAGGAGAAGGGAGAACTGCAGTGGCTGCTCTTATCGGAAACTCATTCTACTGATTCAAACTCCAACCATAGATAGACTGAGACCAGACACCAGAGACTCTGAGAGCAGCCAGCCCAGCAGAGAGGAGACAGGCATAGAAAAAAAACAACACGAAAAACTCCAAAATAAAAGCAGAGGATTTTTGGAGTTCTGGTGAACACAGAAAGGGGAAGGGCGGAGCTCAGGCCTTGAGGCGCATATGCAAATCCCGAAGCAAAGCTGATCTCTCTGCCCTGTGGACCTTTCCTTAATGGCCCTGGTTGCTTTGTCTATTAGCATTTCAATAACCCATTAGATCTCTGAGGAGGGCCGGTTTTTTTTTGTTTTTTTTTTTAAATCCTATTTTCTTTTTCTAAAACAATTACTCTAAGAAGCCCAATACAGAAAGCTTCAAAGAATTGCAATTTGGGCACGTCAAGTCAAGAGCAGAACTAAGAGAGCTCTGAGACAAAAGGCAATAATCCAGTGGCTGAGAAAATTCACTAAACAACACAACTTCCCAAGAAAAGGGGGGTGTCCACTCACAGCCACCATCCTGGTGGACAAGAAACACTCCTGCCCATCGCCAGCCCCATAGCCCAGAGCTGCCCCAGACAACCCAGTGTGACGGAAGGGCTTCAAATAACAGGCACACACCACAAAACTGGGCGTGGACATTAGCCTTCCCTGCGACCTCAGCTGAATGTCCCAGAGCTGGGAAGGTGGAGCAGTGTGAATTAACAAAGCCCCATTCAGCCATCATTTGAGCAGACTGGGAGCCTCCCTACACAGCCCAGCAGCCCAGAACTGCCCTGGGGGGACGACACTCACCTGTGACATAGTACAGTCATCCCTCAACAGAGGACCCGGGGTGCACAGCCTGGAAGAGGGGCCCACTTGCAAGTCTCAGGAGCCATACACCAATACCAAAGACTTGTGGGTCAGTGGCAGAAACAAACTGTGGCAGGACTGAACTGAAGGATTAGACTATTGCAGCAGCTTTAAAACTCTAGGATCATCAGGGATATTTGATTGTTAGGGCCACCCCCCCTCCCCGACTGCCCAGAAACACGCCCCACATACAGGGCAGGCACCACCAACTACACACGCAAGCTTGGTACACCAATTGGGCCCCACAAGACTCACTCCCCCACTCACCAAAAAGGCTAAGCAGGGGAGAACTGGCTTGTGGAGAACAGGTGGCTCGTGGACGCCACCTGCTGGTTAGTTAGAGAAAGTGTACTCCACGAAGCTGTAGATCTGATAAATTAGAGATAAGGACTTCAATAGGTCTACAAACCCTAAAAGAACCCTATCAAGTTCAGCAAATGCCACGAGGCCAAAAACAACAGAAAATTATAAAGCATATGAAAAAACCAGACGATATTGATAACCCAAGCCCAAGCACCCAAATCAAAAGACCAGAAGAGACACAGCACCTAGAGCAGCTACTCAAAGAACTAAAGATGAACAATGAGACCATAGTACGGGATATGAAGGAAATCAAGAAGACCCTAGAAGAGCATAAAGAAGACATTGCAAGACTAAATAAAAAAATGGATGATCTTATGGAAATTAAAGAAACTGTTGACCAAATTAAAAAGATTCTGGACACTCATAGTACAAGACTAGAGGAAGTTGAACAACGAATCAGTGACCTGGAAGATGACAGAATGGAAAATGAAAGCATAAAAGAAAGAATGGGGAAAAAAATTGAAAAACTCGAAATGGACCTCAGGGATATGATAGATAATATGAAACGTCCGAATATAAGACTCATTGGTGTCCCAGAAGGGGAAGAAAAGGGTAAAGGTCTAGGAAGAGTATTCAAAGAAATTGTTGGGGAAAACTTCCCAAATCTTCTAAACAACATAAATACACAAATCATAAATGCTCAGCGAACTCCAAATAGAATAAATCCAAAAAAACCCACTCCGAGACATATACTGATCACACTGTCAAACACAGAAGAGAAGGAGCAAGTTCTGAAAGCAGCAAGAGAAAAGCAATTCACCACATACAAAGGAAACAGCATAAGACTAAGTAGTGACTACTCAGCAGCCACCATGGAGGCAAGAAGGCAGTGGCACGATATATTTAAAATGCTGAGTGAGAGGAATTTCCAGCCAAGAATACTTTATCCAGCAAAGCTCTCCTTCAAATTTGAGGGAGAGCTTAAATTTTTCACAGACAAACAAATGCTGAGAGAATTTGCTAACAAGAGACCTGACCTACTGGAGATACTCAAGGGAGCCCTACAGACAGAGAAACAAAGACAGGACAGAGAGACTTGGAGAAAGGTTCAGTACTAAAGAGATTCGGTATGGGTACAATAAAGGATATTAATAGAGAGAGGGAAAAATATGGCAAACATAAACCAAAGGATAAGATGGCCGATTCAAGAAATGCCTTCACGGTTTTAACGTTGAATGTAAATGGATTAAACTCCCCAATTAAAAGATATAGATTCGCAGAATGGATCCAAAAAAATGAACCATCAATATGTTGCATACAAGAGACTCAT
The DNA here is from genome assembly GCF_015220235.1 of Choloepus didactylus. Classification (NCBI taxonomy): domain Eukaryota; kingdom Metazoa; phylum Chordata; class Mammalia; order Pilosa; family Megalonychidae; genus Choloepus; species Choloepus didactylus. The sequence continues at coordinate 5,650,229 of NC_051319.1, forward strand.
CTTAGACACAGGGACACAAAGAAACTGAAAGTGAAAGGATGGAAAAAAATATTTCATGCAAGCTACAGCCAAAAGAAAGCAGGTGTAGCAATATTAATCTCAGATAAAATAGACTTCAAATGCAGGGATGTTTTGAGAGACAAAGAAGGCCACTATGTACTAATAAAAGGGGCAATTCAGCAGGAAGAAATAACAATCGTAAATGTCTATGCACTCAACCAAGGTGCCACAAAATACATGAGAGAAACACTGGCAAAACTAAAGGAAGCAATTGATGTTTCCACAATAATTGTGGGAGACTTCAACACATCACTCTCTCCTATAGATAGATCAACCAGACAGAAGACCAATAAGGAAATTGAAAACCTAAACAATCTGATAAATGAATTAGATTTAACAGACATATACAGGACATTACATCCCAAATCACCAGGATACACATACTTTTCTAGTGCTCACGGAACTTTCTCCAGAATAGATCATATGCTGGGACATAAAACAAGGCTCAATAAATTTAACAAGATTGAAATTATTCAAAGCACATTCTCTGACCACAATAGAATACAATTAGAAGTCAATAACCATCAGAGACTTAGAAAATTCACAAATACCTGGAGGTTAAACAACACACTCCTAAACAATCAGTGGGTTAAAGAAGAAATAGCAAGAGAAATTGCTAAATATATAGAGACGAGCCAACTTGAAAGGTGAAATCACTGCCCTCCCCCCTACGTGGGATCAGACACCCAGGGAAGTGAATCTCCCTGGCAACGTGGAATATGACTCCCAGGGAGGAATGTAGACCCGGCATCGTGGGATGGAGAACATCTTCTTGACCAAAAGGGGGATGTGAAAGGAAATGAAATAAGCTTCAGTGGCAGAGAGATTCCAAAACGAGCCGAGAGATCACTCTGGTGGGCACTCTTACGCACACTTCAGACAACCTTTTTTAGGTTCTAAAGAATTGGGGTAGCTGGTGGTGGATACCTGAAACTATTAAACTACAACCCAGAACCCATGAATCTCGAAGACAGTTGTATAAAAATGTAGCTTATGAGGGGTGACAGTGGGATTGGGAATGCCATAAGGACCAAACTCCACTTTGTCTAGTTTATGGATGAATGTGTAGAAAAGTAGGGGAAGCAAACAAACAGACAAAGGTACCTAGTGTTCTTTTTTACTTCAATTGCTCTTTTTCACTCTAATTATTATTCTTGTTATTTTTGTGTGTGTGCTAATGAAGGTGTCAGGGATTGATTTAGGTGATGAATGTACAACTATGTAATGGTACTGTAAACAATCGAAAGTACAATTTGTTTTGTATGACTGCATGGTATGTGAATATATCTCAATAAAATGATGATTAAAAAAAATAAATAAATAAATAAATAAATAAATAAATAAATATATAGAGACGAATGAAAATGAGAACACAACATACCAAAACCTATGGGATGCAGCAAAAGCAGTGCTAAGGGGGAAATTTATAGCACTAAACGCATATATTAAAAAGGAAGAAAGAGCCAAAATCAAAGAACTAATGGATCAACTGAAGAAGCTAGAAAATGAACAGCAAACCAATCCTAAACCAAGTAGAAGAAAAGAAATAACAAGGATTAAAGCAGAAATAAATGACATAGAGAACAAAAAAACAATAGAGAGGATAAATATCACCAAAAGTTGGTTCTTTGAGAAGATCAACAAGATTGACAAGCCCCTAGCTAGACTGACAAAATCAAAAAGACAGAAGACCCATATAAACAAAATAATGAATGAAAAAGGTGACATAACTGCAGATCCTGAAGAAATTAAAAAAATTATAAGAGGATATTATGAACAACTGTATGGCAACAAACTGGATAATGTAGAGGAAATGGACAATTTCCTGGAAACATATGAACAACCTAGACTGAAGAGAGAAGAAACAGAAGACCTCAACCAACCCATCACAAGCAAAGAGATCCAATCAGTCATCAAAAATCTTCCCACAAATAAATGCCCAGGGCCAGATGGCTTCACAGGGGAATTCTACCAAACTTTCCAGAAAGAACTGACACCAATCTTACTCAAACTCTTTCAAAACATTGAAAAAAATGGAACACTACCTAACTCATTTTATGAAGCTAACATCAATCTAATACCAAAACCAGGCAAAGATGCTACAAAAAAGGAAAACTACCGGCCAATCTCCCTAATGAATATAGATGCAAAAATCCTCAACAAAATACTTGCAAATCGAATCCAAAGACACATTAAAAAAATCATACACCATGACCAAGTGGGGTTCATTCCAGGCATGCAAGGATGGTTCAACATAAGAAAAACAATCAATGTATTACAACACATTAAAAACTCGAAAGGGAAAAATCAATTGATCATCTCAATAGATGCTGAAAAAGCATTTGACAAAATCCAACATCCCTTTTTGATAAAAACACTTCAAAAGGTAGGAATTGAAGGAAACTTCCTCAACATGATAAAGAGCATATATGAAAAACCCACAGCCAGCATAGTACTCAATGGTGAGAGACTGAAAGCCTTCCCTCTAAGATCAGGAACAAGACAAGGATGCCCGCTGTCACCACTGTTATTCAACGTTGTGCTGGAAGTGCTAGCCAGGGCAATCCGGCAAGACAAAGAAATAAAAGGCATCCAAATTGGAAAAGAAGAAGTAAAACTGTCATTGTTTGCAGATGATATGATCTTATATCTAGAAAACCCTGAGAAATCAACGATACACCTACTAGAGCTAATAAACAAATTTAGCAAAGTAGCGGGATACAAGATTAATGCACATAAGTCAGTAATGTTTCTATATGCTAGAAATGAACAAACTGAAGAGACACTCAAGAAAAAGATACCATTTTCAATAGCAACTAAAAAAATCAAGTACCTAGGAATAAACTTAACCAAAGATGTAAAAGACCTATACAAAGAAAACTACATAACTCTACTAAAAGAAATAGAAGGGGACCTTAAAAGATGGAAAAATATTCCATGTTCATGGATAGGAAGGCTAAATGTCATTAAGATGTCAATTCTACCCAAACTCATCTACAGATTCAATGCAATCCCAATCAAAATTCCAACAACCTACTTTGCAGACTTGGAAAAGCTAGTTATCAAATTTATTTGGAAAGGGAAGATGCCTCGAATTGCTAAAGACACTCTAAAAAAGAAAAACGAAGTGGGAGGACTTACACTCCCTGACTTTGAAGCTTATTATAAAGCCGCAGTTGCCAAAACAGCATGGTACTGGCACAAAGATAGACATATAGATCAATGGAATCGAATTGAGAATTCAGAGATAGACCCTCAGATCTATGGCCGACTGATCTTTGATAAGGCCCCCAAAGTCACCGAACTGAGCCATAATGGTCTTTTCAATAAATGGGGCTGGGAGAGTTGGATATCCATATCCAAAAGAATGAAAGAGGACCCCTACCTCACCCCCTACACAAAAATTAACTCAAAATGGACCAAAGATCTCAATATAAAAGAAAGTACCATAAACTCCTAGAAGATAATGTAGGAAAACATCTTCAAGACCTTGTATTAGGAGGCCACTTCCTAGACTTTACACCCAAAGCACAAGCAACAAAAGAGAAAATAGATAAATGGGAACTCCTCAAGCTTAGAAGTTTCTGCACCTCAAAGGAATTTCTCAAAAAGGTAAAGAGGCAGCCAACTCAATGGGAAAAAATTTTTGGAAACCATGTATCTGACAAAAGACTGATATCTTGCATATACAAAGAAATCCTACAACTCAATGACAATAGTACAGACAGCCCAATTATAAAATGGGCAAAAGATATGAAAAGACAGTTCTCTGAAGAGGAAATACAAATGGCCAAGAAACACATGAAAAAATGTTCCGCTTCACTAGCTATTAGAGAGATGCAAATTAAGACCACAATGAGATACCATCTAACACCGGTTAGAATGGCTGCCATTAAACAAACAGGAAACTACAAATGCTGGAGGGGATGTGGAGAAATTGGAACTCTTATTCATTGTTGGTGGGACTGTATAATGGTTCAGCCACTCTGGAAGTCAGTCTGGCACTTCCTTAGAAAACTAGATATAGAGCTACCATTCGATCCAGCGATTGCACTTCTCGGTATATACCCGGAAGATCGGAAAGCAGTGACACGAACAGATATCTGCACGCCAATGTTCATAGCAGCATTATTCACAATTGCCAAGAGATGGAAACAACCCAAATGTCCTTCAACAGATGAGTGGATAAATAAAATGTGGTATATACACACGATGGAATACTACGCGGCAGTAAGAAGGAACGATCTCGTGAAACATATGACAACATGGATGAACCTTGAAGACATAATGCTGAGCGAAATAAGCCAGGCACAAAAAGAGAAATATTATATGCTACCACTAATGTGAACTTTGAAAAATGTAAAACAAATGGTTTATAATGTAGAATGTAGGGGAACTAGCAGTAGAGAGCAATTAAGGAAGGGGGAACAATAATCCAAGAAGAACAGATAAGCTATTTAACGTTCTGGGGATGCCCAGAAATGACTATGGTCTGTTAATTTCTGATGGATGTAGTAGGAACAAGTTCACTGAAATGTTGCTATATTATGTAACTTTCTTGGGGTAAAGTAGGAACATGTTGGAAGTTAAGCAGTTATCTTAGGTTAGTTGTCGTTTTCTTACTCCCTTGTTATGGTCTCTTTGAAATGTTCTTTTATTGTATGTTTGTTTTCTTTTTAACTTTTTTTTTCATACAGTTGATTTAAAAAAGAAGGGAAAGTTAAAAAAAAAAAAAAAAAAGAAAAAAGACAAACAAGGAAAAAAAAAAAAAAAGATGTAGTGCCCCCTTGAGGAGCCTGTGGAGAATGCAGGGGTATTCGCCTACCCCACCTCCGTGGTTGCTAACATGACCACAGACATAGGGGACTGATGGTTTGATGGGTTGAGCCCTCTACCATAAGTTTTACCCTTGGGAAGACGGTTGCTGCAAAGGAGAGGCTAGGCCTCCCTGTATTTGTGCCTAAGAGTCTCCTCCTGAATGCCTCTTTGTTGCTCAGATGTGGCCCTCTCTCTCTGGCTAAGCCAACTTGAAAGGTGAAATCACTGCCCTCCCCCCTACGTGGGACCAGACACCCAGGGGAGTGAATCTCCCTGGCAACGTGGAATATGACTCCTGGGGAGGAATGTAGACCCGGCATCGTGGGATGGAGAACATCTTCTTGACCAAAAGGGGGATGTGAAAGGAAATGAAATAAGCTTCAGTGGCAGAGAGATTCCAAAACGAGCCGAGAGATCACTCTGGTGGGCACTCTTACGCACACTTTAGACAACCTTTTTTAGGTTCTAAAGAATTGGGGTAGCTGGTGGTGGATACCTGAAACTATTAAACTACAACCCAGAACCCATGAATCTCGAAGACAGTTGTATAAAAATGTAGCTTATGACGGGTGACAGTGGGATTGGGAAAGCCATAAGGACCACACTCCCCTTTGTCTAGTTTATGGATGGATGTGTAGAAAAGTAGGGGAAGGAAACAAACAGACAAAGGTACCCAGTGTTCTTTTTTACTTCAATTGCTCTTTTTCACTCTAATTATTATTCTTGTTATTTTTGTGTGTGTGCTAATGAAGGTGTCAGGGATTGATTTAGGTGATGAATGTACAACTATGTAATGGTACTGTAAACAATCGAAAGTACAATTTGTTTTGTATGACTGCGTGGTATGTGAATATATCTCAATAAAATGATGATTAAAAAAAATTAAAAAAATAGATTGGGGTGATGAATGTACAGCTATATGATCATACTGAGAACAGTTGACTGTACACCATGGATGATTGTATGGTATGTGAATACATCTCAATAAAATTGAATTTTTTAAAAAAGTGATTTGAAAGAAAAGGTGTGTGTATGTGTCTATTTTGTTGTTAAAAACAAAACAAAAAACTCCCAGTTACACTGTGCATTCCCCTCACATAAAAAAACAAAAACAAAAACAAAAAAAACACTGTCCTCAAATTGTTCATTGTGCACTTTTGTGTTGTTTCATTTAAATGACTGTTCCACTTAACATTCCTTTGGTTTATCTGAACATGCCTGGTAGCAAAATAAATTGTAGCACAACATAGTATATAAGTAAATAAATGTATATATTTTTAATAGAACAAGAAGTTTACTTGACAAAGCCTTAAAAGAGGGGCATGTTTTAAAATGGTATTAAAAAACAAATTCCAGTTTTTGTTAGAACATGGAAATTGGGAGGGTTTCTTCTTTCATAGTGTAGAGGAAAGCTCATTATTTTTAAGGTAATAGTTGAGATGAAAAATCTGAAGTTTCCTCAGGTAAATAGTTTGGTATACAGATATACTCTTAGTCTCCTTAAAGAAAAGCTTGCTATGATTGTACAGACATGTCACATTTTATGATTTATACAAATATTTTAAAGCAGGAGATAGGTTTAGGATTGTCTTTGGCTAATACTATCTTGAGGCACAGAAAAGTAAATGATGTATTTGAGACTCTGGAAATTTTATTAGTATGCAAGGAGGTTGGGAATGCCATCTCCTTCACTCTTTTGGTAGTTCTTTGGTAATGTGACCAGCAAGTTTGTTATGGCTCATATATTGTAAAATGTTAAGTGCCTGAAATTCACCTTGGTAATACATTTGTGATGGACACTTGGCAAAACAGTTCTTTATAATATTGTTTCACAAAATTTTAAGACAAAGGCAGATCAGGATTGGAATATGAGCTGTAAATCAAATTATCTACAGAAATCTATTAATGTAAAAAAGAATTTTTTCTTCTGTTGTATCTGATTAAATCAAAATGACTTAGTTTGTGATTGTTAATATAAATATTTATTGGTGTGCTTTGGGAGCAAAATATTTTTTCTTGAGAGAACTTACCAAAGCTAATTTATTTATTATGTTCACAGGTTAATGAGAGACTGAGGTTTTGATTTGGGGATATGTTCTTGAATTCTATAAACACATAAAGTCATTCACTGTGTGAAGAAAGAGTTGTCTGTACTCCTCATACTGTTGTTTTATTATTTCTTTTTAATAGGAAAAATGATCAGCTTCAAAGAAAATGGGATTCATTCTTAATGCTGAGATTTTCTTTAAAACTAAAAATGTTAATATTGAAAAAAAAACACAGGACTGTACAAAACAGTGAATACCAATGTAAACTATAGACTATATTAATAGTATAATTATAATAATATTGTTTCATTAATTGTAATATAGGTACCACACTAATGCGAAGTGTTAATTATAGAAAAAACTGTGCGTGTAAAGGGGAGATAAATGGGAACTCTGCATTTTCTGCATGATTTTTCTATAAACCTACAATGAATCTAATTAAAAATTTTTTAAAAACAGAATGACATGCCAGTTTTTCACCTATATAATTGACCAAATTTTTTACTTTATTTCATTTTGGTGGTACCAAAAAATCCATCCTTAATTTTTCATGACAGCTTTTTGGAAATATAATTCACATACCTTACAGTTCATATATTTAAAGTGCACAATTCAACTGTGCTTAGTATATTCACAGAGATGTGCAACCATCACCACAATCAATTTTAGACATTTTCATCACTCCAAAAAGAAATTATGTACCCATTACAGTCACTCCCTATTTTCCCCAAAATTCCCTCCCCCATCCTTGGGCAACCACTAAACTATTTTCTGTCTCTATAGGTTTGCCTATTCTGGACATTACATATAAATGGATTCACACAATATGTGGTCTTTTGCAATTGGCTTTTTTCACTTTTTGGCAGATTCCTTAGGATTTTCTATGTACAAGATCATGTCATCTGCAAATAGTTTTACTTCTTCTTTTTTCAATCTGGACTTATATAATTTCATTTTTTTGCTGCTGGTTAGTACAATGTTTAATAAAAGTGGTAAGAGTGGACATCCTTGTCTTGTTCTTGATCTTAGGGCGAAAGCATTCAGTCTTTCACCAATAAGTATATTAGCTGTGGGTTTTTCATAGATGCCTTTTATCAAGTTGAGGAGGTTCCCTCTCATCCAAGTTTGTTGAGTGTTTTTATAATGAACAGATGTTGAGTTTTAGCAAATGATTTTTCTGCATCTATTGAGATGACCAAGGAGTGTTTGTCCTTGATTCTGCTAAAATGGTGCATTGCATATCCTCAATTTTTTGAAAGTTTTTAAAATAACACATGTATACAGCAAAAAAAAAAATTTGAAGATACATAACATGAATGATGAAAACCAAACTTCCTTCACCTTTGACTTTCTCCCATGATAATCATTATTCGTTCCTTTTTTCTTTATAGACATGTTATCTGGATATACATAAATGACTAAGGTCTATGTTCTTCTTACACTAATAGAAGCCTAAAACAACACACTGGCCTCTTGCTTTTTCATTAACTACAAATAGACCTACCCCATTTAATTGCATTGTATTTTATTGTATGAATATACCATTATTTATTTAGTAAAAATCTTATTAGCTGGGTAACTTTGGGCAACTTACTTAACCTTTCTGTGTCTCAGTTTCCTTATCAGTAAATAAGGATAACAATAGTACTGGTCGTCTATCTCATAGAGCTATTGTGAGGATTGAATTAATTATTCCATTTTAAATTACTAAGAAGAATGCTTTAGACCTAATAAAAGCTTAATAAATGTTTATTATTGCTGGGGATTAAATCATATCCCCCACAAAAGACAGTTTCAAGTCCTAACCCTTGGTTCTGTGGATGTGAACCCATTTGTAAAAAGTAACTTTGAAGATACTATCACTGAAGGTGTGGCCAAACTGAATGAGAGCTGGCCTTAATCCAATATGGCTAAATGGAAATTGGACACAGAAGAAACCAGAAGTCAGCAGAAACTAGAGGAGCAGAAAGAAAAAGAGATTGCCATGCGATAGAGGATTACCAGAGTGCTGCAGACTTCGGGAGCAAGCAAGCCCTGCCAATACCTTGCAAGTTGGGCTTCTAACTTCCAAAATTGTAAGACAATTTCTTATTGTTTAATCCAAGCAGTTTGTGGTTAATGAAAATGTTCAAAAATTGGGGTGATGAATGCACAACTATATGATGATACTGTGAACAACTGATTCTACACTATAGATGATTTTATGGTATGTAAATATATCTCGATAAAACTGAATTTAAAAAACAGTATCCCATTCAGGTTGTTTGATCTTATAGCCCCTATTTTTGTGCACAAATATATAATTTGGGCATATTAAAAGAGTTTCATTGTGCCCATTGTAATTCAAGATTATCTTTAATATGCCAGGTCCAAGTGAGATAAGAATTTACATGATGTAGGACCATAATTTGTATAAATAAAACCAGCTGGAGTGCTTGATGGTAGTGCACCACTAGAATTTTTTAAAGAATTAGAACCCATCGTTTCCGATTGAGAGCAATCCTAAAGCCTAAAAATCCTGATAGGATTTACCTTAGGGTTGGGTTAAGGAGGTGTCTTACAGTGTGCCTTAGGACACTTCTTTAACCTGGCAGACAGTCTGTGCTCTACATGTCCCAGCGGAGACCAGGTATCCCCAGTTGCATGAAAATTGTCTTGAAATTGGCGACCTTTTGTCAGTCTTGCCCTTCCTGTGATCAACTTATCCTTACACGGGTCAGAAGCTGAGGATTTGCATTAGAAGCTAGCAGGTGCTTTAATATTATTTAAGTGCCCAACTTGTGCCCACCAAGATGAGGATGTGATTGCTCTCAGTCAGGACAAATGTCAGATATAATATCAGAGAAGGAAGGGATTTCAAATATTTTCATACTCACTGCAAACCAAAAAGGCCACCAAAAGGACTGCTGCCCCCCATCCAAAGCAAAAGAACAAAGTACAAAAGAAAACCAGAGGAGGGAGTAGCAACAAACCAGATAAGATTTAACAAAGGTCTATGAATAATGAAACTTTATATAAATATATGTATTTTTTTTTTGGATGCAGGGGTGTTGGAATGGCTGGAAGGAGGTAAATAACATGGTGGAACTGTAGCCTTGAGCATCTTTTGGGATGTGCTCTATAGCTGCTCATTGAATGGTGCCTCAAAGGTCTTCACCTTTCTGTATATATCTTGTATTGCATAATTAGGAAGGAACTGAAACTGTGGAACTGTAATCTGTAACAATTTCTGAAATTACCTATGTGACTGCTTGTTGAGCTGTAAATCAGAGATGACAGTTTTCTGTATGTATGTTATATTTTACAATAATGGAAATGGCTGAAGTTGTGGAACTGTGACCCATGACAGTCTTTGAAATTTGTTCTCTAACTACTTGTGAAATTGTACTTTGAAAGCTATTACTGTTATGTAAATATGTTAAAGTTCAAAATAAAAAAAAAAAAAAAAAAAGCTAAAAAAAGAAAAAACCAGAAGAACAAAGTTCAAAATGCCCTTAAGTAGAAGACATGCAAACAAAGGCCAGAACTTCAACCAAAGGAAGGGAGATTCAGAACTGAGAGGACTCACCAACAGAAACCTGGGGCCACTGGGGAGATGATAGAGCACAAGGGGCTTAAGCAAGAACCATGCTTCAATCCAACTGTGGTTCGAGAGCAGAGGTAGTACTTGCTTTGGATCCTACTTCTGAACACCAGATACGTGGACCAAGAAATTCCAGACTGAGCAGCAAGGCAACAACAGTGTTTATTTGGGATCTTAGAATTTCAGTTTGAGAAGCACAGATTCAGGTAGCAAAGCAAACTGTGTCCCATCTTGGGCTTCCAAAGCAAGGGTTTTTAAAGAAGAAGATTATATCAATTGTTTGTAAAGAATTATGATTGGGGGATATTTAGGACTTTCAAAATGTCCTTCAAGTTAGACAGTTTACTGATTTCTTTTTCTTATTGTTGGTTTATGGCATCCAGCTGTCCTCAGAAATATTGATACTTCTGGTTTCGCATGCCTTGGTATTTTGCTATATCTGGCTGCTGTGTGTTTAAGAGTAACTTCCTGAATGGCCTCCCAACTTCATTTTATATATCTTAGCCATAGGAAGTCTATTTTGTTTTATTTCTTTTCTCATAATCACTAGACTGTCATCTTTGGAAGACGATATAAGGAAAACACAAATGTTGCGCATTTTCCAGAAAGTCGGCACTTTTATTTACATTAAATTTATTATAGCATAGAAATTTATTTGCTATAATAGGAGAAGAAAGAATTCAGAATTATATATGTGCCATGATATACAAACTAAAACTCAAAAACACTATGCTTAGAAAAGAGACCAAAAGAAAATAAGACTATCACTGTACAGTGAGTTTAGAGATGGATTTTTTTTTTTATTTTATGGCATTGAATTTGTGTACTTCCTTCTAATATTCTGTTTCCTGGTTTTTTAAATAAAACAATGGAATTTCATATTCCACAGAGAATCATTGCAAAGTCAGCACAAAAACCAAAATTCACGTATATGCAAAATTATCCTGAACACCCCTTAAATTGGGCTGTCTCTCAGAAATTCCAGTTGTGATTAATTGTGCAATGCACTCAGTTTCTCCTCTATCACTGGAATTGTTGTTATTTCTTTGTTGAGCACCAGAAGAAGTAGATAGGAAACAAGGTACTATATTATGAGAAAAATTTACATGTTAATCTCTTTGGAATCATACCCAATATAACTCATCACAGAAAAACTTAGGAATCAAGGCCAATTGAAGGCAAAGCAGGTTTACATTTCCCATCTTATGCTCACTCTAGGGCTCACTGAATGGAATGTTATGCAGAATCATCCACAATTTAGATTCTTTTCTCACTTTCTTCTTTTTGTGGAACTGAGCTCATGTAGTTGTATTTACGTAAGTTAAATATGCATGTGATGAGAATATACTGTACATGGTGCTTTAATAATAGGAAAAAATTATTTTTGAGAGGGCAGATACTCTGGGATACATGAAAATATGAACACATTAAACTTTCGTTCCTTTACTTCTTTTTTTCAACCAACATAGCTGAGTACCTGCTATTTCCAGCACTGGGCAGATAATGGAGACAGAAGGGAAAGATAAAAGTCACTGACCCTACCCTCATGGAGCTTAATCAACTAACCAGTCAAATAAATGTAAAATTACCACTGAGATAAAGAAGAGGTACATAGTGTTCTGAGAACATATAATAAGGATATTTGATCTACATTGAAAATGTTTTGGAAAGACTCCCTGAAAAATTGATTACTGAATGAGATCAGAAGTGTGGTGAATGCCATGAGTGGCCAGTATACTGAAGCCAAATCACAGTGGCTCATGAGAGAATAGTTAAATTTTCAGGAATTTGAGGAGCCAGTTTTAAACACAGTCATTATTAAAATTTTAATTATGTGAACATTAAATAAATTATACTAAAAACAAAATAAGTAAATACTAAAACTCTTCATTTTTTAATTATTTTTACTACATTTTACAACTATCTATGCTGTTAAGTTTATTTAAATCTATTGTATCTGTATGGCGGGAAAACTATATATGGTGCTACTATGCATCTCTTCCCAATTTCACATTTAGTAACTTCACATCAGTAGCTTAACATTGGCCATAGTGAGAATATTTACACCAGGGAAATTAGCAGATGCTATAAGGCAGGCCTTTTTCTCCCAGTGAGGAGAGACAATTGTTAAACATTTACCAGTGTACTACAATGAACAGCCCAGATTCCCCTTCGAGGAAAGATTTGCTGTCCCAGCCAATAGTGCTATCAGCAGATAACCTTTAGCTGTCAGTCTGTTTAGGAATTGCTTACATGCAGAAAGCCACCCATATCCAAAGTGACCTACATCCTCTGACTGATTGAGGTGAGAGTATAATGCCCTGGCCATTTCAGCCCAATACAGTATATCACTCAAAGTCAATTTTAGCTCCAAAAGTCTCTGTAAGGTCCACTGAAGCTTTCACTAAGACTGCTTCATTTCTTGACTACTCTTTCTCCCCAGTCACCTTCCTCTCCCTCACTTCCACAGGAGTTGGAATGGAGAGCATGCCTAATAAACAGCCTACACACTAAACTCCATCTAAAAGCCTGCTTCCTAGAGAAGCCAACCTGCAACAAGAAGGGTGAGTAGGCTTTTATTGAGCAAATATTGGGTATGGAACATTCTAGGCATGGCAAGCAGTCTGTAGAAAGTCTTTATTGGAAGACAGATTAGCATGATCAAAGAAAAAAGAAGTGACCAGAACCTAGAGAGTAGGAGGCAGCTTCCTGTGAGATGAGGCTGAAAAGGTAGGTTGGGGCAAGACCATACAGGATGTTATTAGTCATATTAATGATTCGAGTTTTGTCTTAAGTGTAATAGGAAGCGACTGGAAGGCTGGAGGAGGGAGTCAGTGCATTATAAGATTCGTACTGGAAAAAATTACTGTGACAGAATGTGGAAAACAGAATAGCAAGATTGAACATAGAAAAGCTAGTTTGGAGGTGGTGGTTGTAGTGGTGAAACAAAATATGATGGCTCCATCAACTTGGTAGTGATGGAAATGGAAAATATTGAATTAACTCAAGAAACAATTCAAAGGTAAAAATGATAAGACTTGATGATGGATTGGTAGAGGTGTTGGATGCTACCTCAGGCTAGGTTTTTAGTTTGCCAAACTGGGTAAATGGTGTCTCCGATAAGATGAGGAAACATTGGAAAAGGGTCAAGTTTGGGAGAAAGCTCATGAGTATACTCTTGGTCATAAAGAACTTGAGCTTCCTTTGAGACAACCAAATGTGAGGGAAGAGAATGTTTAAAAAAGGAATGAGAAATCAACTATATTAAAGTTGAAGACTGAAAGATATCCATGGGAAAGCAGCTTCAGAGGATTGATAAACATAGAAGCCGGATTGAAACAGTGAGAAATGAGCAGGAAGAGAAAAAAGAGAGGCATTTTTCCTTCTAATTCACACACAAAAAAAGTAAGAAATGTATTTATGTTGACCTTAAGAAAAAGTGCTGTAATTCTAATCGAATCATCTAAGCAAAACAAATATCAACTGGGAAGCCCACACCAGAACCATGTTTCACAACCAGTATGACAATGATGCCACTATTTGGAGCCATCAGGGCAGGACTCATCAAAATAAATATGCAGTGGAAGCTGTCAAACAGGGTTCAGCCATGTTTGTCTGAAATCTGAAACCCATGGGTTGCATTAAAGAGGGCACAGTCAGAGCTTACAGGCCATCTGAAAAAAATTCTCCATGTTGACAACCTTATTGCTATCTCAATTGCATGGTTTACCACTGATGCTGATGCATGATACAGTTTCATGCACCAATAGTATTTGGATTCCAGATTTGTATTTGACAGACCTCTTCCTGTGTCTCATCTTGTATAGCTAATTAGAAGCAAGAACCAGATATGGCTGGGACCAAATGGTATAGGGCTTATCATTATTCATTATGATGATATGGGCCCTCATATTTTCCAAACCAGTCCATCACTAACTATTTAGACAGCAGAGTTATGTCCATTGGAGCCCATTCTCAATCCACTCGTACTTACCTGTAGAGACATATGTCTGGGTTTATGGAATGCAACTTGAATGAACTGCTTAAACATGGTCTGTGTACCTTAAGAAAAGATACTTTCTGCAGAGTGGGACCTAACAGCAAAGAATGTTTCCCTTCATTTGTTGGTAAAGAGTTGGAGTTCATGATTGATAATGAGGATGATATGTCACCATTCCTGGAAGGTCTTGAAGAAAGACTACAGAGAAAGGCACAGCCTGCTGAACCTTCTGATGAAAATGCAGAAAAGGCTGATGAACCAATGGAACTTTAAGTGTTAAACCAGTCTATATAGGTATTATAAAATATATAGCAATATGGGAATATGTGCCTGAATGACAATAATCTATACTATACTTTGAACCAAAAAATGCAGAGTGGTAGAATGGTATGTTTTAGGAATCAGTCTGGATTGAAACCATATAATGGGGTGCATTTTTCTTTAAGAGGGTCTGTAGAATCATTTTCTGGAAAGTATAGAGTATCTGTACTACTGTTTTTATATGAAGAACATAGTGTCTTTCTGGTTTTAAAGAAAACTGTGAAATAAAATGGTTCCACCTGCAAATATATATATATAGATAGATATATCAACTGAATGCAAGCTCCACCTGAGATGAAAGTTAATCTCAGCTTATGAATGTCATTTTACCAAGTTCTCTGAGTGCCAAAGAAAATAAATGGAACTAGCTTTAGAAAAACACAAGTTAGCTATTACCACTGCCATTCTGACTAGACAATCACAATTTTACAAAGAAATTACTACCAAAAAATATTCCTGCAAAAAATCACTTGGAAAAAGGAAAGCATGCATGTCACTTTTTTATGAGTCTCACTTGGCCCACCACACTCTGTGCCAAGGATTATCACCAGATGTGAGCCAAACATCTGAGCATTTTAGCACAAATTCTATAAATAAACAGAATGTTATGAGACTCCACGATGGCTGATTAGGGAAAGGCTGGGAGACTTCTCTTCCAGAAAATCAGAACTATGGGAAAGCCTGAAACTGGCAGAACAAAGGTTCTGGGGCTCAGGAGATCAGGGGGCATGCCATGCAACACCCAGGGAACTGCAGGATGAAGAGACAGAGAAGCTGCAGTGAAAGACAGTGGTCAACCCCTCAGCCCTGGCTCCTGGAGACCATCCCCCATGGCAGAAAGCTTTGGGGTGTCCAGTCCCTGGAGGGAAGACAACTGTAGACAGGGACATAGACATCCACTTTCCCCAAAACAGGGCAGGACATGGTCTAGCACTGTTCCAGCTTTTGGCAGGTGAACTAGGAATAGTGGGACCTGCAGGTTCAACAGGCCAGACCTGACATTGCTGCCCTTGTCTGGAGTCAGCATAGAGCTAAGAATAGCCTGCCTTCTGAGTCTGAGGGGAATCAGTTGCTGAAGAACACCATCTGCTGGCAGGAGAGGAATGTGCATCTCCAGGAAGATGTCTAAAAGGCTTTTGGGCAAAGAGAGCCATATGCTGAGCAGGCCAGGAAAGCACACCCTTGGGGAGCAGACTTAAAGGCTTTTTGGCATCTTTACCTGACCTTCTTCCTGGGGCCCTGTGGAACTGGTGCATGCCTACTTCATGGGTCCCTGGCCCTGCCCTGGTTGGGTAATAATGTTAAAACAAGTATCTAAGAGGAGCATCAACACAAAGCCAATCAACAAGAAAATATTAGGCATGAAAGAAAATCTGACCTTCAGTGTGAATTCACCAAAATAATCTGATGCTCAGACATCAGCAAAAAATTACAAACCACACTAAGAAACAGGAAGATATGGCCCAGTCAAAGGATCAAATTAAAAAGCTGGAGGAGATACAGAATCTGAAACAAGAAGTCAAAGATGTTCAAACAAATCTAAACAAATTCAAGGACATGGATAAAGAGATAAGGAAATTAATAAGACATTGGATGAACATGAAGAATTTGAAAGCATGAAAGAAAAATAAATACATCTTATAGGAATGCAAGGCATAATAGATGAAATTAAAATATACTAGAGGCACACAACAACATATTTTAAAAGGTGAAAGAAAGGATCAGTGATCTAGAAGACAGAGCATCCAAATTTGAACAGACAAGAACAGACAGAGAAAAGAATGGGAAAAATTGAGCAGGGTCTTAGGGAACTGAGATGTGTACAAACATTCACGTCAAGGGTGTCCCAGAATGAGAAGAGAAGGGATAAGGGGCAGAAGGAATATTTGAGGAAATAATAGCCTAAAATTTCCCAACTCATATGAAAGATATAAATACACATGTCCAAGAAGCACAACTTACTCCAAACCAAAAATTTCTGAATAGACCTACTCAAGACACATATTAATCAGACTCTCTAATGCCAAAGATAAAGAGAGAATACTGAAATCAGCAAGAGAAAAGCAATTCATTACATACAAAGTGTTCCGGTTTGCTAATGCTGCTGTTATGCAAAATACCAAAAATGGATTGGCTTTTATAAAAGCAGTTTATTTGATTACAAAGTTACAGTCTTAAGGCCATAAAAGTGTCCAAACTATGGCATCAACATGTATACCTTCACCGAAGGAAGGCCAATGGCATTCAGAAAACCTATTAGCTGGGAAGGCATGTGGCTGGCATCTGTTGATCCCAGGTTGTATTCCAGCTCCTCTCTTAGTTCCTGTACATTCTTCAAAGTGTCCCTTTCAATGGCTGTCTTCAAAATGTGTCTCTCAGCTGCAGCTCTTCTCCAAAATGTCACTCGCAGTTGCTCTGAGGTCCCTCTTTTTATAGGACTCCAGTGAACTAACCAAGACCCACCCTGAATGGGCAGGGACACATTTCCATGGAAATTTTCAATCAACAGGTCACACCCTAATCAAAGATGTCACTCACAGTTGGGTGGGTCACATCTCCATGGAAACACTCAATCAGAAGGTTCCAACCTAATCAACACTAATACCTCTGCCCCTACAAGATTGCATTAAAGAATATGGCTTTTTCTGGGGGACATAATATATACAAACTGGCACAAAAGGGACACCTGATAAGACTAAATGCTGATTTTCATCAGAAACCATGGAGGCAAAAAAGCAGTGGTATGATATATTTACTATACTAAAAGAGAAAATGTGCCAGTCAAGATTTCTATATCTTGCAAAACTGTCCTTCAAAAATGTGGGTGAGGAGGCGGGGCAAGATGGCAGACTGGTGAGCTGTAAGTTTTAGTTACTCCTCCAGGAAAGTAGGTAAAAAGCTAGGAACTGCGTGGACTGGACACCACAGAGCAATCTGTCTTTGGGCATACTTCATACAACACTCATGAAAACGTGGAACTGCTGAGATCGGCGAAATCTGTAAGTTTTTGCGGCCAGGGAACCCGCGCCCCTCCCTGCCAGGCTCAGTCCCGGGGGAGGAGGGGCTGTCAGCTCCGGGAAGGAGAAGGGAGAACTGCAGTGGCTGCTCTTATCGGAAACTCATTCTACTGATTCAAACTCCAACCATAGATAGACTGAGACCAGACACCAGAGACTCTGAGAGCAGCCAGCCCAGCAGAGAGGAGACAGGCATAGAAAAAAAACAACACGAACAACTCCAAAATAAAAGCAGAGGATTTTTGGAGTTCTGGTGAACACAGAAAGGGGAAGGGCGGAGCTCAGGCCTTGAGGCGCATATGCAAATCCCGAAGCAAAGCTGATCTCTCTGCCCTGTGGACCTTTCCTTAATGGCCCTGGTTGCTTTGTCTATTAGCATTTCAATAACCAATTAGATCTCTGAGGAGGGCCGTTTTTTTTTTTGTTTTTTTTTTTTAAATCCTTTTTTCTTTTTCTAAAACAATTACTCTAAGAAGCCCAATACAGAAAGCTTCAAAGAATTGCAATTTGGGCACGTCAAGTCAAGAGCAGAACTAAGAGAGCTCTGAGACAAAAGGCAATAATCCAGTGGCTGAGAAAATTCACTAAACAACACAACTTCCCAAGAAAAGAGGGGTGTCCGCTCACAGCCATCATCCTGGTGGACAGGAAACACTCCTGCCCATCGCCAGCCCCACAGCCCAGAGCTGCCCCAGACAACCCAGTGTGACGGAAGTGCTTCAAATAACAGGCACACACCACAAAACTGGGCGTGGACATTAGCCTTCCCTGCAACCTCAGCTGAATGTCCCAGAGCTGGGAAGGTGGAGCAGTGTGATTTAACAAAGCCCATTCAGCCATCATTTGAGCAGACTGGGAGCCTCCCTACACAGCCCAGCAGCCCAGAACTGCCCTGGGGGGACGGCACTCACCTGTGACATAGCACAGTCATCCCTCAACAGAGGACCCGGGGTGCACGGCCTGGAAGAGGGGCCCACTTGCAAGTCTCAGGAGCCATACGCCAATACCAAAGACTTGTGGGTCAGTGGCAGAGACAAACTGTGGCAGGACTGAACTGAAGGATTAGACTATTGCAGCAGCTTTAAAACTCCAGGATCACCAGGGAGATTTGATTGTTAGGGCCACCCCCCTCCCTGACTGCCCAGAAACACGCCCCACATACAGGGCAGGCAACACCAACTACACACGCAAGCTTGGTACACCAATTGGGCCCCACAAGACTCACTCCCCCACTCACCAAAAAGGCTAAGCAGGGGAGAACTGGCTTGTGGAGAACAGGTGGCTCGTGGACGCCACCTGCTGGTTAGTTAGAGAAAGTGTACTCCACGAAGCTGTAGATCTGATAAATTAGAGATAAGGTCTTCAATAGGTCTACAAACCCTAAAAGAACCCTATCAAGTTCAGCAAATGCCACGAGGCCAAAAACAACAGAAAATTATAAAGCATATGAAAAAAACCAGACGATATGGATAACCCAAGCCCAAGCACCCAAATCAAAAGACCAGAAGAGACACAGCACCTAGAGCAGCTACTCAAAGAACTAAAGATGAACAATGAGACCATAGTACGGGATATGAAGGAAATCAAGAAGACCCTAGAAGAGCATAAAGAAGACATTGCAAGACTAAATAAAAAAATGGATGATCTTATGGAAATTAAAGAAACTGTTGACCAAATTAAAAAGATTCTGGACACTCATAGTACAAGACTAGAGGAAGTTGAACAACGAATCAGTGACCTCGAAGATGACAGAATGGAAAATGAAAGCATAAAAGAAAGAATGGGGAAAAAAATTGAAAAAATCGAAATGGACCTCAGGGATATGGTAGATAATATGAAACGTCCGAATATAAGACTCATTGGTGTCCCAGAAGGGGAAGAAAAGGGTAAAGGTCTAGGAAGAGTATTCAAAGAAATTGTTGGGGAAAACTTCCCAAATCTTCTAAACAACATAAATACACAAATCATAAATGCTCAGCGAACTCCAAATAGAATAAATCCAAATAAACCCACTCCGAGACATATACTGATCACACTGTCAAACACAGAAGAGAAGGAGCAAGTTCTGAAAGCAGCAAGAGAAAAGCTATTCACCACATACAAAGGAAACAGCATAAGACTAAGTAGTGACTACTCAGCAGCCACCATGGAGGCAAGAAGGCAGTGGCACGATATATTTAAAATTCTGAGTGAGAGGAATTTCCAGCCAAGAATACTTTATCCAGCAAAGCTCTCCTTCAAATTTGAGGGAGAGCTTAAATTTTTCACAGACAAAGAAATGCTGAGAGAATTTGCTAACAAGAGACCTGCCCTACTGGAGATACTAAAGGGAGCCTTACAGACAGAGAAACAAAGACAGGACAGAGAGACTTGGAGAAAGGTTCAGTACTAAAGAGATTCGGTATGGGTACAATAAAGGATATTAATAGAGAGAGGGAAAAATATGGCAAACATAAACCAAAGGATAAGATGGCCGATTCAAGAAATGCCTTCACGGTTTTAACGTTGAATGTAAATGGATTAAACTCCCCAATTAAAAGATATAGATTCGCAGAATGGATCAAAAAAAATGAACCATCAATATGTTGCATACAAGAGACTCATCTTAGACACAGGGACACAAAGAAACTGAAAGTGAAAGGATGGAAAAAAATATTTCAAGCAAGCTACAGCCAAAAGAAAGCAGGTGTAGCAATATTAATCTCAGATAAAATAGACTTCAAATGCAGGGATGTTTTGAGAGACAAAGAAGGCCACTACATACTAATAAAAGGGGCAATTCAGCAAGAAGAAATAACAATCGTAAATGTCTATGCACCCAATCAAGGTGCCACAAAATACATGAGAGAAACACTGGCAAAACTAAAGGAAGCAATTGATGTTTCCACAATAATTGTGGGAGACTTCAACACATCACTCTCTCCTATAGATAGATCAACCAGACAGAAGACCAATAAGGAAATTGAAAACCTAAACAATCTGATAAATGAATTAGATTTAACAGACATCTACAGGACATTACATCCCAAATCACCAGGATACACATACTTTTCTACTGCTCACGGAACTTTCTCCAGAATAGATCATATGCTGGGACATAAAACAAGCCTCAATAAATTTAAAAAGATTGAAATTATTCAAAGCACATTCTCTGACCACAATGGAATACAATTAGAAGTCAATAACCATCAGAGACTTAGAAAATTCACAAATACCTGGAGGTTAAACAACACACTCCTAAACAATCAGTGGGTTAAAGAAGAAATAGCAAGAGAAATTGCTAAATATATAGAGACGAATGAAAATGAGAACACAACATACCAAAACCTATGGGATGCAGCAAAAGCAGTGCTAAGGGGGAAATTTATAGCACTAAACTCATATATTAAAAAGGAAGAAAGAGCCAAAATCAAAGAACTAATGTATCAACTGAAGAAGCTAGAAAATGAACAGCAAACCAATCCTAAACCAAGTAGAAGAAAAGAAATAACAAGGATTAAAGCAGAAATAAATGACATAGAGAACAAAAAAACAATAGAGAGGATAAATATCACCAAAAGTTGGTTCTTTGAGAAGATCAACAAGATTGACAAGCCCCTAGCTAGACTGACAAAATCAAAAAGACAGAAGACCCATATAAACAAAATAATGAATGAAAAAGGTGACATAACCGCAGATCCTGAAGAAATTAAAAAAATTATAAGAGGATATTATGAACAACTGTATGGCAACAAACTGGATAATGTAGAAGAAATGGACAATTTCCTGGAAACATATGAACAACCTAGACTGACCAGAGAAGAAATAGAAGACCTCAACCAACCCATCACAAGCAAAGAGATCCAATCAGTCATCAAAAATCTTCCCACAAATAAATGCCCAGGGCCAGATGGCTTCACAGGGGAATTCTACCAAACTTTCCAGAAAGAACTGACACCAATCTTACTCAAACTCTTTCAAAACATTGAAAAAAATGGAACACTACCTAACTCATTTTATGAAGCTAACATCAATCTAATACCAAAACCAGGCAAAGATGCTACAAAAAAGGAAAACTACCGGCCAATCTCCCTAATGAATATAGATGCAAAAATCCTCAACAAAATACTTGCAAATCGAATCCAAAGACACATTAAAAAAAATCATACACCATGACCAAGTGGGGTTCATTCCAGGCATGCAAGGATGGTTCAACATAAGAAAAACAATCAATGTATTACAACACATTAAAAACTCGAAAGGGAAAAATCAATTGATCATCTCAATAGATGCTGAAAAAGCATTTGACAAAATCCAACATCCCTTTTTGATAAAAACACTTCAAAAGGTAGGAATTGAAGGAAACTTCCTCAACATGATAAAGAGCATATATGAAAAACCCACAGCCAGCATAGTACTCAATGGTGAGAGACTGAAAGCCTTCCCTCTAAGATCAGGAAGAAGACAAGGATGCCCGCTGTCACCACTGTTATTCAACATTGTGCTGGAAGTGCTAGCCAGGGCAATCCGGCAAGACAAAGAAATAAAAGGCATCCAAATTGGAAAAGAAGAAGTAAAACTGTCATTGTTTGCAGATGATATGATCTTATATCTAGAAAACCCTGAGAAATCGACGATACAGCTACTAGAGCTAATAAACAAATTTAGCAAAGTAGCAGGATACAAGATTAATGCACATAAGTCAGTAATGTTTCTATATGCTAGAAATGAACAAACTGAAGTGACACTCAAGAAAAAGATACCATTTTCAATAGCAACTAAAAAAATCAAGTACCTAGGAATAAACTTAACCAAAGATGTAAAAGACCTATACAAAGAAAACTACATAACTCTACTAAAAGAAATAGAAGGGGACCTTAAAAGATGGAAAAATATTCCATGTTCATGGATAGGAAGGCTAAATGTCATTAAGATGTCAATTCTACCCAAACTCATCTACAGATTCAATGCAATCCCAATCAAAATTCCAACAACCTACTTTGCAGACTTGGAAAAGCTACTTATCAAATTTATTTGGAAAGGGAAGATGCCTCGAATTGCTAAAGACACTCTAAAAAAGAAAAACGAAGTGGGAGGACTTACACTCCCTGACTTTGAAGCTTATTATAAAGCCACAGTTGCCAAAACAGCATGGTACTGGCACAAAGATAGACATATAGATCAATGGAATCGTATTGAGAATTCAGAGATAGACCCTCAGATCTATGGCCGACTGATCTTTGATAAGGCCCCCAAAGTCACTGAACTGAGCCATAATGGTCTTTTCAACAAATGGGGCTGGGAGAGTTGGATATCCATATCCAAAAGAATGAAAGAGGACACCTACCTCACCCCCTATACAAAAATTAACTCAAAATGGACCAAAGATCTCAATATAAAAGAAAGTACCATAAAACTCCTAGAAGATAATGTAGGAAAACATCTTCAAGACCTTGTATTAGGCGGCCACTTCCTAGACTTTACACCCAAAGCACAAGCAACAAAAGAGAAAATAGA
This sequence comes from Choloepus didactylus, assembly GCF_015220235.1. Classification (NCBI taxonomy): domain Eukaryota; kingdom Metazoa; phylum Chordata; class Mammalia; order Pilosa; family Megalonychidae; genus Choloepus; species Choloepus didactylus. Next base: position 5,673,572 of record NC_051319.1, read on the forward strand.
TAAATGGGAACTCCTCAAGCTTAGAAGTTTCTGCACCTCAAAGGAATTTCTCAAAAAGGTAAAGAGGCAGCCAACTCAATGGGAAAAAATTTTTGGAAACCATGTATCTGACAAAAGACTGATATCTTGCATATACAAAGAAATCCTACAACTCAATGACAATAGTACAGACAGCCCAATTATAAAATGGGCAAAACATATGAAAAGACAGTTCTCTGAAGAGGAAATACAAATGGCCAAGAAACACATGAAAAAATGTTCCGCTTCACTAGCTATTAGAGAGATGCAAATTAAGACCACAATGAGATACCATCTAACACCGGTTAGAATGGCTGCCATTAAACAAACAGGAAACTACAAATGCTGGAGGGGATGTGGAGAAATTGGAACTCTTATTCATTGTTGGTGGGACTGTATAATGGTTCAGCCACTCTGGAAGTCAGTCTGGCACTTCCTTAGAAAACTAGATATAGAGCTACCATTCGATCCAGCGATTGCACTTCTCGGTATATACCCGGAAGATCGGAAAGCAGTGACACGAACAGATATCTGCACGCCAATGTTCATAGCAGCATTATTCACAATTGCCAAGAGATGGAAACAACCCAAATGTCCTTCAACAGATGAGTGGATAAATAAAATGTGGTATATACACACGATGGAATACTACGCGGCAGTAAGAAGGAACGATCTCGTGAAACATATGACAACATGGATGAACCTTGAAGACATAATGCTGAGCGAAATAAGCCAGGCACAAAAAGAGAAATATTATATGCTACCACTAATGTGAACTTTGAAAAATGTAAAACAAATGGTTTATAATGTAGAATGTAGGGGAACTAGCAGTAGAGAGCAATTAAGGAAGGGGGAACAATAATCCAAGAAGAACAGATAAGCTATTTAACGTTCTGGGGATGCCCAGAAATGACTATGGTCTGTTAATTTCTGATGGATGTAGTAGGAACAAGTTCACTGAAATGTTGCTATATTATGTAACTTTCTTGGGGTAAAGTAGGAACATGTTGGAAGTTAAGCAGTTATCTTAGGTTAGTTGTCGTTTTCTTACTCCCTTGTTATGGTCTCTTTGAAATGTTCTTTTATTGTATGTTTGTTTTCTTTTTAACTTTTTTTTTCATACAGTTGATTTAAAAAAGAAGGGAAAGTTAAGAAAAAAAAAAAAGAAAAAAGACAAACAAGGAAAAAAAAAAAAAAAAGATGTAGTGCCCCCTTGAGGAGCCTGTGGAGAATGCAGGGGTATTCGCCTACCCCACCTCCATGGTTGCTAACATGACCACAGACATAGGGGACTGGTGGTTTGATGGCTTGAGCCCTCTACCATAAGTTTTACCCTTGGGAAGACGGTTGCTGCAAAGGAGAGGCTAGGCCTCCCTATATTTGTGCCTAAGAGTCTCCTCCTGAATGCCTCTTTGTTGCTCAGATGTGGCCCTCTCTCTCTGGCTAAGCCAACTTGAAAGGTGAAATCACTGCCCTCCCCCCTACGTGGGACCAGACACCCAGGGGAGTGAATCTCCCTGGCAACGTGGAATATGACTCCCGGAGAGGAATGTAGACCCGGCATCGTGGGATGGAGAACATCTTCTTGACCAAAAGGGGGATGTGAAAGGAAATGAAATAAGCTTCAGTGACAGAGAGATTCCAAAACGAGCCGAGAGATCACTCTGGTGGGCACTCTTACGCACACTTTAGACAACCTTTTTTAGGTTCTAAAGAATTGGGGTAGCTGGAGGTGGATACCTGAAACTATTAAACTACAACCCAGAACCCATGAATCTCGAAGACAGTTGTATAAAAATGTAGCTTGTGGGGGGTGACAATGGGATTGGGAAAGCCATAAGGACCAAACTCCACTTTGTCTAGTTTGTGGATGGATGTGTAGAAAAGTAGGGGAAGGAAACAAACAGACAAAGGTACCCAGTGTTCTTTTTTACTTCAATTGCTCTTTTTCACTCTAATTATTATTCTTGTTATTTTTGTGTGTGTGCTAATGAAGGTGTCAGGGGTTGATTTAGGTGATGAATGTACAACTATGTAATGGTACTGTAAACAATCGAAAGTACAATTTGTTTTGTATGACTGCGTGGTATGTGAATATATCTCAATAAAATGATGATTAAAAAAAAAGAAAACCACACAAAAAAAAAAAATGTGGGTGAAAGATATTCACAGAGAAGCAGAAACTAAGAGAGTTCATTAACAAGAGAATTGCCCTACAAGAAATACTAAAGAGAGTCCTGCAAGCTGAAGGGAAAAGACAGGAGAGTGAGGCTTGGGGGAGAGTGTATAAATATAGAGTATCAGTAAACGTAACTAAAAGGGTAAAAAGAGATAAAAATAAGACATGACATATAAAAGCCAAAGGATAAAATAGTTGAAGTAAATACTGCAATTACAGTAATAACATTGAATGTTAATGGATTAAGCTCCCCAAACAAAAGACATGGACTAGCAGAATGGATTTAAAAAAAATACATGTATGATCCATCTATATGCTGTCTACAAGAGACTTATCTGAGACCCAAGGTTACAATAGGTTGAAAGAGAATGGCTGGGAAAAGACATTCCATACAAACAGTATCCAAAAAAAAAGAAGGCTGGGGTAGCTATACTAATTTCACACAAAACAGACTTTAAATGCAAAGCTGTTATAAAAGATGTTTTGGTTTGCTAAAGCTGCTAGAATGCAATATACCAGAAATGGATTGGCTTTTACAATAGGGGTTTATTAGTTCACAAATTTACATTTCTAAGTCCATGAAAATGTCCCAATTAAGGCATGAACAGGATGATATCTTCTCTGAAGAAAGGTTGATGGCTCTGTGGTTCCTCTGTCACAGGGAAGGCACATGGCCGGAATCTGCTGGTCCTTCTCTCCTGGCTTCTAGTTTAAAATGGCTCTCTCTCTTCAAAATGTCCCTGGGCATTTTCTCTCACTGTCTCTGAGCTATCTCAGTTTCATCTGTCTTTTATCCTTTCACAGAGGACTCCAAGGGGATTAAGACCCACGTTGAATGGGCTGGGTTACACCTCCATGGAAGCAACCTAATCAAAAGTTCCCACCCAACAATAGGTCTGCCCCCACAGGGATGGATTAAAAGAACATGGCCTTTTAGAGGTAACATAACAGATTCAAACCAGCACAAAAGACAAAGAAGGACATTATATGTTAATAAAAGAGGCAATCCATCAGGAAGAAATAACAATCATAAATATTTATGCACCTAACCAGGGTGCCCCAAAATATGAGAGGCAAACACTAGCAAAATTGAAGGAAAGTTAAATGTATCTAAAATAGTGATTGGAGACTTCAATATACCACTCTTATCAATAGATAGAACATCTAGACAGAGGATCAATAAAGAAATAGAGAACTTTAATAATTTTCTAAAAGAACTACACCTAGCAGACATATACAGAACAATGCACCCCAAAACAGCATGATATACATTCTTCCCAAGTGCTCATGCATCATTCTACAGGATAGATTACATGCTGGGTCACAAAACAGGTCTCAATAAATTTTAAAAGATTAAATTATACAAATTACTTTCTCTGATCATAATGGAGTAATGTTGAGAAGATCAACAAAATTGACAAACCCTTAGCTAGACTGGCAAAGAAGAAAAGAAAGAAGATGCAAATAAATAATATGGAAATGAGAAGTGGGCATTATTACTGACCACAGTTACAGAAAGATCATAAGAGGATACTATGAACAACTGTACACCAACAAATCTGACAACATAGATGAAATGGACAATTTTCTAGAAACACACAAGCAACCTACACTGATTCTAGAAGAAATATGAGCACTCAGCAGACCAATTACAAGTAAAGAGACTGAATCAGTCATCAAACACCTCCCAACAAAGAAAAGCCCAGGACCAGATGGCTTCACAGGTGAATTCTACAAATCATTCCAAGAAAAATTAATATCGATCATGTTCGAACTCTTCCAAAAAAAACAGAAGAAGAGGGAACACTACCTAACTCATTCTAGGAAGCCAACATCACCCTTATACCAAAACCAGATAAAGACTACGAGAAAGGAAAATTGCAGACCAAGCCCTCTAATTAATATAGAAACAAAAATCCTAAAAAAAAAAAACTTGCAAATCTAATCCAACTGCACCTTAAGACAATTATACACTATAATTAAGTAGGTTTTATTCCAGGTATGCAAGGTTTGTTTAACAAAAGAAAATTATTTACTGTAATACACCACATTAACAAACTGAAGAACAATGTGATCACTTCCATTGATGCAGAAAAGGCATCTGACAAAATCCAGCATTCTTTCTTGATAAAAACAAATTAAAAGATAGGAACAGAAGGAAATTTCTCAACATGTTAAAAGGCATATACGAAAAACCCACAGCTAACAACAAATTCAATGGTGAAAAGCTGAAAGCTTTCCCTCTAAGATCAGGAACAAGACAAGGATGCCCACTGTCACCACTGTTATTCAACACTGTGCTAGAAGTTCTAGCTAGAGCAATAGACAAGAAAAAGAAATAAAAGGCATTCAGATTGGAAAGGAAGAAGTAAAACTTTCACTATTTGTAGATGACATGATCCAATGCCTAGAAGGTCCCAAAAAATCTACAACAAAGCTACTAGAACTAATAAACAAGTTCAGCAAAGTTGTGAGAAATAAGATCAACATGCGAAAATCAGTAGTGTTTCTATACACTAGTAATGAACAATCTGAGGGTAAAATAAAAAAAAAATCCATTTACAATAGCAACTAAAACAATCAAATATCTAGGAATAAACTTAACCAAGGATGTAAAGGACCTATATTCAGAAAACTAGAAAACATTGCTAAAAGAAACCAAAAAAGACCTAAATAAGTGGAAGGACATTCTGTGTTCATGGACTGGAGGGCTAAATGTCATTGAGATGTCAATTCTACCTAAACTGATTAACAGATTCAACCCAATCCCAATCAAAATTCTAAAAACCTACTTTGGAGAATTGGAAAAACCAATTATCAAATTTATTTGGGAGGATAATGGGCCCCAAATAGCCAAAAACATCTTGAAAAAGAAAAATAAACTTGGAGGACTCTCACTTCCTGACTTTAAAGCATATTACAAAGCTACAGTGGTTAAAAAAAAAAAAAAAAAAAAAAAAACTAGCATGGTATTTGCATAAAGATTGACACACTGACAAATGGAATTGGACTGAGAGTTGTTCAGAAATAAACCCTCACATCTATGGCCAATTGATTTTTGACAAGGGTGCCATGTTCACCAAACTGAGACACTGCTAGGAAAACTGGATATCCATATCCAAAAGAATGAAAAAGGACCCCTATCTCATATTGATATTAAAATTAACTCAAAATGGATCAAAAACATAAATGTAAAAGCCAGAACCATAAAACCCCTAGAAGAAAATGTGGAGAAGCAGCCTCAAAATCTTTTTGTAAGCAGTGATTTTTTTAACTTACACCCAAAGAATGAACAATGAAAGAAAAAGTAGATAAATGGGACCTGCTCAGAATTGAAGACTTTTGTGCTCAAAGGATTTTGTCAAGTGGGTGAAAATGCAGCCTACTCAATGGCAGAAAATATTTGGAAGCCAAATATTTAATATCCAGGATATATAAAGAGATCCTACAATTCAATGATAAAAAGACAAATTAAAAATGGGCAAAAGACATGAATAGACATTTTTCCAAAAATGACATACAAATGGCTAAAAAGCACATGAAAAGATGCTCAACATCACTAGCTATTAGGGAAATGCAAATCAAAACCACAATGAGATATCATTTCACACCTACTAGAATGGACACTATTAAAAAAACAGAAAACTACAAGTGTTGACAAGGATGTGAAAACTCATTCACTGCTGGTGGGAAGGTAAAATGGTGTAGCTGCTGTGGAAGACAGTTTAGCAGTTCCCCAGGAAGCTAAATATAGAACTACCATACGATCTAGCAATTCTGCTACTAGGTATCTACTCAGAAGAACTGAAGGCAGGGATGCAAACAGATATCTGCACACTGATGTTCATAGCAGAATTATTCACAATGCCAAAAGATGTATCAACCCATCAACTGATGAATGATAAACAAAATGTGGAATATTGTTCATCCATTAAAAGGAACAAATTCCTGATACATATGACAAGATGGATGAACCCTGAGGACATTATCTTGAGTGAAATAAGTCAGACACAAAAAGACAAATATTATATGACCTCAGTAATGTGAACTAAATATAACTAGCAAACTCTTGGTGTTAATATCTAGAATATGGGTCACCAGAAGATAGAATAAGGGCAGAGAATGGGGAGCTGATGCTTAATTTGTGTAGAATTCGTAATAAGGTTGACTGTAAATGTTTGGAAATGGATAGAGGTGATGGTTGCACATTATTGTGAATATAATTAACAGCGCTGAATCATGTGTGTGATTGTGGCTGAAAGGAGAAGTTTAGAAGAAAAAGCCAGAGGGTGAAACATGGGACTGTATAACATAGTAAAAGCTGTTGTGGACAATGAGTGCAGTCAATAGTACAAATATAAAAATGTTGCTCCATGAATTAAAACGAATGTATGATACTATTACAAAGTGTTAATAGTAGGGTGGTATGTAGGTAAAAACACACCTATAGCAAGCTATGGACTAGAGAGAATAGTAATATTTGATTATTTGTCCATAAATTGAAAAAAAAAGGACATTATGCTAAGTGAAAGTAACCGGATACAAAGTACTTCATATTGTTTGACTCCAGTCATATTAAATGTAAATATAAATTTATAGAGACAAAGTGTTTGCTCCGACAGAAACAGATTAGTGTAGGACTGAGAAGGATAGAGGGATTGACAGGTGACTGCTGAGGAATATGGGGTTTTGCTTTTTGGAGTGGTGAAAGTTTTCTAGAATTGATTGTGGTAATGAATGCATAACTCTGTGAATACACTAGAAGACACTGATTTTATACCTTAGCTGTATTGTATGGTATGTGAATATATCTCAATAAATCTGCTTTAAGAAAAAAAAAAGATATAATGTTATGAAACATCCTGAGTTTAAAATCCCAGTATAGCTGATGGAGTATTATACTATTATTCACCTCAAATAAGAGAACCTGCATCCTTAGCTTTTAAGGACCTTGCCTTCCTCTGTGTTCAGCACATAAGATATGCCTTCCAACAGTGCCTTCTCTCTGTATCCCAAACTTTATCCAAGTTCAGAGTCAAATTCTACCCACCAGTAAGTCTTTTCTGATTATGCCCATATCACATTTTATTTGGGAAATCTTACCATTTTGTGCTTTTAATGTAATGTTGCCAACCAGGCCTTGTTCTCAAATTGCTAAATGTTTCTGACAGTAGATTATAAAGTCTTAGCAAGGAGATACTGTAATTCCTCATTCTTTTATATGCTACTAAGGCTTTTTGTGTATATTCAAATTAAGTATTGGAAACTAATATAATTTATACCATTTTCAACTCCAAATCCCCTGACCCCAAATTTCCCTATAAGTAATAATAATAGCTAACATTAACTGAGTGGCTAATACATGCTATTCACTGTTTTAGACACTTTTAAAATACATAATTTTGCTGGTTTGAATCTGTTATGTACCCCATAAAAGACTATGTTCTTTTAATGCACCCTTGTAGGGGCAGACCTATTGTGGGTGGGACCTTTTTATTAGATTGTTTCCATGGAGATGTGACCCCACCCACTCAAGGTGGGTCTTTAAATTAGTTTACTGGCCCTGGATGAAAGGATAAAAGGCAGAGGCATTTTGATGAGAACTCAGAGACACTGAGACAGAAATGCCCCAGGACGAATAACCAAGGACACACAGAAGCCCAGAGACATTTTGGCGAGAAGGGCCAGCAGACGTCACCATGTGCCCTCCTATGTGACAGAGGAATCCCAGATGCCATAGGCCTTTCTGCAGAGAAGTTAACGTCCTGTTGATGCCTTAGCTGGGACATTTTCATGGCCTTGCAACTGTAAAATCGTGAACTAACAAACCCCTATTGTAAAAGCGAATCCATTTCTGGTATTTTGCATTCTGGCAGTTTAGCAAACCAGAACAATATACAGATATCATTATTCCTATTTTATAGATAAGAAAACCGAGATTTAAAAAGCCCAAGTAATTGGCCCAAAGTCACAAATTAATGTGATGAAGTTGGGATTCAAACCAAGATAGATGCAGGAACTCACATTTTTTGTAACATAGTAGACCTGGTCCTATCTGGTCTGATTTTACATATGTGCAGATCTTAAGTAGCACTGTTTCACAGCCAGAAGTAATTTAAAAGAATTCTATTTTTATTTCCCAAAAAGGGGATAAAAATACATACTCCACAGCAAACACTTACCCGAATCTCCCTTCTTCTCCCATTTACTGTCCTCCCTTGGGCAATTCCCAGACCTCTAACTATCACCACCAGAACCCCAGACCCCAAACAAATTTTAAAAATCTAAAAGCAGTCACCCCTCTCCATTCTTTTAGAAGTAGATCACCCCAACCTCCTTGCTGCAAAGAATCCTTCCTTTAGAGGGCTGGAAGTTGCCCTATAAATTCCTTTTGGCGGGGAGGGGAGAGAAGGCTGTGAAGATCCACACATTGCCCCTCCTAGAAAATTGCAGTGGGTGGGGTGAAACACGCTGGTTTGCAGTGATGGGAAATTTTGGCTAAATAAAAGCTACTCTTTTCCAAGGGCCATCAAAGGAGATGTTCAAAAGAAGAGGCTGGGCCAATAACTGTTATATATTCTCCACAGATTCAAAAAAGATATAGGTAAATATTTGGGGGGGCGCCCACACTTCTAAGACTTTTGTGACAACTATGAGTCTTCTCACTAGAAAACCCATGCATCCACACTCACACAAATTTCAAGGCAAGGTATGTGTCCTAAACCCCAGATTAAGAATCGCTGCCGCAGAGTTCGAGTAGTGAGTTGCTTCGGTTTAATCACATATTGCATTTTCTCTTCCCACTCCTTCTCCGCCATAAGAACCCCCACCATTCCTGTCGATCCACAGATGGCGCTGCAGGAACGTGTAAGTGCGCAGCCGCGTAAGTAGGAGGCCCTAACATGGGGCGGGCATTCGATCCTTCACCCCGTGGTGGGAGGGGTCTAAGAATAAGGCAAGGGCAGGCAAGTGTACTGTGGTACGCAGGCGCAGGGCTGACCACTTCCCCAGCAGTGAGGGCTGCTGGGCCGGATGACGTGGCCTGGCAGCGTCCGCTCCTGTGAGGCCTCCCGGGAACCCCGCGCCGCCGGAACTCCCCGCGGCGTATCCCCGACGCGCGTGTGTCTGCGAGCAGGTGTTAGGGACAGCGACGGCAGCGGCCCAGACCTGTGGAGCCTCGACGGGGCCACTGCCATGGGGGAGTGACGCTCCTGCGCCGGCTGTTCGCGGCAGCGGCGAGACATGAAGAAACCGCGCGGTGGGGATAGTGGCGGCGGATCCTGAGATTGGGAATGGAGGAAAAATACTGCAGGGACGTGCTAGCCGGCCCCGGCGGCGGTGGCGGTGGTCTCGGGCCGGTGGACGTGCCCAGCGCTCGGTAAGGGACCAACCCGGCTCCGTTTCAGAGTTACCCTTTCCCCACGCAGGCGCTCGCTGGTTCGTGGACACGGACCGCCGCTGCCAACCCGGTCGCTCCAGACACACCGTCCCCTGCCGCTGCCTAGGACTCCAACCCAGTGTGCACGGGTCCAGCCTCTCTCCCCTCCCCGCTGAAAGTCCGGGGCGACCTCCTAGGTTCAGCACGCCATGCCCCTGCCCCCCAGAGCCCTCCGTCCTCTCCCTCTGCTTCCAGGATGCCTGTAGATCTCATTGGCTGCTCTCTTGCTCGATGCCGAATGAACGCTCTAGAATGCAGGAAGCTTATGACAAGTTTCTGGTTTTCAGGGTAGACCGTTGACCTTAGATGTCCCATCCCATTTGTGTGAGAGATTTCTCCGATCGATGAGAAAGAAGCATTTTTGTTGGCTCTTTCTCCTTGAAATAGTAGTTTAGTAACTACTTAACCTTTTTGACGTCTCCCTGCGTGAGTTAGGTGGACAGAGAAAATGCATCTCTTCAGATGAAGAAATGGAAGTACCAACCGAAGAACTTGGCGGTTTAGGTTAACCGAGTATATCAAGAATCCAGTCCCGTGATGCACTTTTCTCTAATTTTTTTTTGGCTTATTTTATTATTAAATAAGTATGTACCCGTTGTTAAAAAATTCAAACAGTACAAAAATATGTAGAGTAGGAAGTGACAGTCCCCCTCTGTCCTCTCTCACAAACCTCCCACCAACTCCCAAGAGGTAAGTACCGTGACCACTTTGCAGTGTGTCCTTCCTGACCTGTCTATCCTAAGTTCTGGGGTGGTGTCAAAGATGCATAAAGTATGGCCCAACAATTTGGTTAGAACTTGTAGTCATTGCCTTCTTTTTTTAAAATTTTCTAATAATGTATTTTTAATTGCAGTAAAATATACATAACATAAAAATCATTTTAAGTGGACAATTTTTGACATTAGATATATAGACAGTAATATGTAACTGCCACCATTATCTATTTCCAGACTATTTTAATCATCCCAAACCAAAACTCACACTCATTTAGCAATAGCTCACCATTCCCCAAGTCCGCACCTTTGATAACCATTAGTCTACTTTCTCTCTCTAAGAATTTGCTTATTCTGAGTATTTCATATATGAGAAATCATGCAATATTTGTCCTTTTGTGTCCAGCTTATTTCACTCAACATGATGTCTTTAAAGTTCATCCATGTTATAGCATGTACCAACACTTCACTTATTTTTACAGCTGAATAATATTCCATTGTATGGATATACCACCTTTTGTTAATCCATTCTTTTGTTGATGGACACTTGGGTTGCTTCCACCTTTTGGCACTCACCATTATTGTGAACAGTGCTGCGATGAACATTGGTGTACAAATATCTGTTCAAGTCCCTGCGTACAATTCCTTTGGGTGTATACCTGGGGTCATATAGTAATTCTATGTTTAACTTTCTGAGGAACCACCAAACTGTTTTCCACAGTGGCTGTACCATTTTACATTCTTACCAACAATGTACCAGGGTTCCTGTTTCTCCACATCCTTGCTGACACTTGTTATTTTCCATCTTTTAAACAATAGCAATCCTAGTGGATATAAAGTAGTATCCCACTGTAGTTTTAATTTGCATTTCTTTAATAGCTAATGATGTTAAGCATCATTTCATATACTTATTGTCCATTTGCATATCTTCTTTAGAGAAATGTCTGTTCAAATCCTTGTCCCGTTTTTTAATTGGATTGTTTGTCTTTTTGTTATTGAGTTGTAGTTCTTCATACAGTCTGAATGTTAAGCCCTTATCAGCTATATGGTTTGAAACTATATTCTCTCATTGTGTAGGTTGTCTTTTCACTTTAGAAGGATTTACGTCTGCCATTCAGCTGTTTGTTTTCTGTATGTCTTGTGTGCATTTTGTTCCTCAATTACTCCATTACTACCTCTCTTTTTTTGTATTTAGTTGCTGTTTTTAGTCTATCATTGTTTCTTTTCTATATTTTTAGTTATTTTCTTAGTAATTACCTTTGTAATTGCAATTAATATCTTAAACTAATAACATCCTAGTTTGACTAGTACCAACCTAGTTATCAGTAGTATACTAAACTCTCTACTCTGATATATCTGTCTCTCCACCTTTATGTTCTTTTTGTCTCAGATTATATCATTATACATAGGATGCCCTTTAACATAGATTTTAAATGTTATTTTACACATTTACCTGTTTGCAGTTAAAACTGAAAGTACAATGCTAAAGGATTTTACATTTACTCATGTACCTTTACCAGTGTTCTTTATTTCTTATGGCTTCAAGTTGCTGTGTAGTGTCCTTTTATTTCAGCTTGAAGGACTCCCAGTAGCATTTCTTGTAGGGCAGGTTTCTGGTAATGAACTCTTCCAGCTTTTATTTATCTGTTAAGTGTCCCAGTTTCTCCTTCATATTGAAAGAAAGTTTTGCTGGATATAGAACTCTTGGTTGACAGTTTTTTTCTTTAAGGATTCTAAATATGTCATACCACTGTTTTCTGGCCTCCATGGTTTCTGATGAGAAACTACTGTTAATCTTATTGGGGATCCCTTCTGTTGACAAGTCACTTCTCTCTTGCTGCTCTTTGTCCTTGGATTTTGACAATTTCACTATAATGTGTCTTTATGTAAATGTCTTAGACTCTATCCTGATTGGAATTTGTTGAATTTCTTGGATGCGTTATAGTCATGTCTCCCATGAGTTTGGGGAAGTTTTCAGTCATTATTAATTCAAATACTTTGTCTACTCCTTTCTCTCTCTTCTACATCTGGAACTCTAGTGATGTTTATATTGGTACGTTTGCTAGTGTATGTGGGTCTCTCAAGCTCTGTTTACTTTTCTTCATAATTTTTTCTTTCTGTTCCTCACGCTAGATCATTTCAAGTGTCTTGCCTTCAAGTTTGCTTGTCATTTCTTCTGCATGTTCAGATCTGCCCTGAATCCATCTAATGAGTTTTTCATTTCAATTACTGTGCTTTAGAGCTCCAAAATTTCCTTTTGGTTCCTTTTAATAATTTGTTCTCTTTATTTTGTTCAAGTAACGTTTTCCTCATTTCCTTTAGCTCTTTGTGTATGGATTCCTTTAGCTCATTGAACATATTTAAGACAGTTGATATAAAGTTGTTGACTAATAGTTCCAATGTATGCACTTCCTCAGGGATGGTTTCTGGCAGATTCTTTTTTTCCTGTGAATGGGCCATGCTTTCCCATTTTTTGTGTGTTTTGTCACTTTTTTGTTGAGAATTGGACATTTTGAGTATTCTGTTGTTATAACTCTGGAAATCTAATTCTCCCAAGACTTTGGGATTGCTAGGTTTTTGTTGTTGTTGTTGTTTAGGTAGAGCTATCAATTTGTGACTTTTCCAAACTGTTTTTGTTCCCAAATGGGATGGAAAGAAAAGGGGAAAGGGGAAAGGAAAGGAAAAAGGCACTGCCTCTTTAAGACTCCTCTGCTGCTTATGGCTGAGAGGGGTTGGAACAATAGCTACCCTCAGAGTCAGCCCCCCAGCAGTCTGAAGTAGCTGAAGACATCTTTCACTTCCCTACATACAGTTCATTGCTTTCTTTCACATCTGTTCTTTTAGGACTCTCTGTTATTTACTTGGATTACTAAATATCTGTTTACTTGCCTGTCTGTCCCATTAGTCCCTTAGTTCCTTGAGGGAAGGGTCTGTTACTCATTTTGATGTCTTAGATATCACCTAGGAATGTGTTTAGTTATAAGCAAATCAACTAACAGATTTAAACAAATAAGAATTTGTTCTTCTCACATAAAAGAAACCAGAGGTTGCTGGTATTTATTCAGCCACCCTGATACCATCTGGGACCTAGATTATTTTTCTTCCCTCTGCCATCCTTAGTGTCGTGGCTTTCTTATTCAGACTCGTTATAAAATGGATACAGAAGTGTTTAATAAAATTCCTCCCTTTAAGGCAGAAAGAAGGGGAAAGAAGTAGTTCCAGCCACGTCTTGGACTTTTATCAGGAAAAGGGAAGGCTGGACATGAAACCACCGTGGCAAACTTTCATTGGCCGCATGTGGCATTTGGCACACAATAAGTGAACACGAATATTCGAAGAATGGCTGCATAACCCTGTGGGGGATGTTCAAGGCTATTTGCTGATACCAAGAATTCCCAGACTGCTGTGATTTATTTTTTTTTTTTTTTTTTTAATCATCTGTCATTTATTTGTTGAGCATCTACTACAGCCTAGGAACTGTGACCTCCGCAGAGATATGAAGGATAATCAGAAGGTGGATTTCATTTTCAGTTGCAATACTTGTTCGTAAGGGTCCTCAGAACATGCTGTTCCCATGGGCAGATGCTTTGAGATCAAGAAGAAACTGGCAGTGGAGTTGTCCAAGCTGTCTGCTCCTTTTTTTTTTTTTTTTTTTTTTTTAATCATCATTTTATTGAGATATATTCACATACCACGCAGTCATACAAAACAAATTGTACTTTCGATTGTTTACAGTACCATTACATAGTTGTACATTCATCAACTAAATCAATCCCTGACACCTTCATTAGCACACACACAAAAATAACAAGAATAATAATTAGAGTGAAAAAGAGCAATTGAAGTAAAAAAGAACACTGGGTACCTTTGTCTGTTTGTTTGCTTCCCCTACTTTTCTACACATCCGTCCATAAACTAGACAAAGTGGAGTTTGGTCCTTATGGCATTCCCAATCCCACTGTCACCCCTCATAAGCTACATTTTTATACAACTGTCTTCGAGATTCATGGGTTCTGGGTTGTAGTTTAATAGTTTCAGGTATCCACCACCAGCTACCCCAATTCTTTAGAACCTAAAAAAGGTTGTCTAAAGTGTGCGTAAGAGTGCCCACCAGAGTGATCTCTCGGCTCGTTTTGGAATCTCTCTGCCACTGAAGCTTATTTCATTTCCTTTCACATCCCCCTTTTGGTCAAGAAGATGTTCTCCATCCCACGATGCCGGGTCTACATTCCTCCCCGGGAGTCATATTCCACGTTGCCAGGGAGATTCACTTCCCTGGGTGTCTGATCCCACGTAGGGGGGAGGGCAGTGATTTCACCTTTCAAGTTGGCTTAGCCAGAGAGAGAGGGCCACATCTGAGCAACAAAGAGGCATTCAGGAGGAGACTCTTAGGCACAAATACAGGGAGGCCTAGCCTCTCCTTTGCAGCAACCGTCTTCCCAAGGGTAAAACTTATGGTAGAGGGCTCAAGCCATCAAACCACCAGTCCCCTATGTCTGTGGTCATGTTAGCAACCATGGAGGTGGGGTAGGCGAATACCCCTGCATTCTCCACAGGCTCCTCAAGGGGGCACTACATCGTTTTTTTTTTTTGTTTTTTTTTTTCCTTGTTTGTCTTTTTTCTTTTTTCTTTTTTTTTTTAACTTTCCCTTCTTTTTTCAAATCAACTGTATGAAAAAAAAAGTTAAAAGGAAAACAAACATACAATAAAAGAACATTTCAAAGAGACCATAGCAAGGGAGTAAGAAAAAGACAACTAACCTAAGATAACTGCTTAACTTCCAACATGTTCCTACTTTACCCCAAGAAAGTTACATACTATAGCAACATTTCAGTGAACTTGTTCCTACTACATCCATCAGAAATTAACAGACCATAGTCATTTCTGGGCATCCCCAGAACGTTAAATAGCTTATCTGTTCTTCTTGGATTATTGTTCCCCCTTCCTTAATTGCTCTCTACTGCTAGTTCCCCTACATTCTACATTATAAACCATTTGTTTTACATTTTTCAAAGTTCACATTAGTGGTAGCATATAATATTTCTCTTTTTGTGCCTGGCTTATTTCGCTCAGCATTATGTCTTCAAGGTTCATCCATGTTGTCATATGTTTCACGAGATCGTTCCTTCTTACTGCCGCGTAGTATTCCATCGTGTGTATATACCACATTTTATTTATCCACTCATCTGTTGAAGGACATTTGGGTTGTTTCCATCTCTTGGCAATTGTGAATAATGCTGCTATGAACATTGGCGTGCAGATATCTGTTCGTGTCACTGCTTTCCGATCTTCCGGGTATATCCCGAGAAGTGCAATCGCTGGATCGAATGGTAGCTCTATCTCTAGTTTTCTAAGGAACTGCCAGACTGACTTCCAGAGTGGCTGAACCATTATACAGTCCCACCAACAATGAATAAGAGTTCCAATTTCTCCACATCCCCTCCAGCATTTGTAGTTTCCTGTTTGTTTAATGGCAGCCATTCTAACCAGTGTTAGATGGTATCTCATTGTGGTCTTAATTTGCATCTCTCTAATAGCTAGTGAAGCTGAACATTTTTTCATGTGTTTCTTGGCCATTTGTATTTCCTCTTCAGAGAACTGTCTTTTCATATGTTTTGCCCATTTTATAATTGGGCTGTCTGTACTATTGTCATTGAGTTGTAGGATTTCTTTGTATATGCAAGATATCAGTCTTTTGTCAGATACATGGTTTCCAAAAATTTTTTCCCATTGAGTTGGCTGCCTCTTTACCTTTTTGAGAAATTCCTTTGAGGTGCAGAAACTTCTAAGCTTGAGGAGTTCCCATTTATCTATTTTCTCTTTTGTTGCTTGTGCTTTGGGTGTAAAGTCTAGGAAGTGGCCTCCTAATACAAGGTCTTGAAGATGTTTTCCTACATTATCTTCTAGGAGTTTAATGGTACTTTCTTTTATATTGAGATCTTTGGTCCATTTTGAGTTAATTTTTGTGTAGGGGGTGAGGTAGGGGTCCTCTTTCATTCTTTTGGATATGGATATCCAACTCTCCCAGCCCCATTTGTTGAAAAGACCATTATGGCTCAGTTCGGTGACTTTGGGGGCCTTATCAAAGATCAGTCGGCCATAGATCTGAGGGTCTATCTCTGAATTCTCAATTCGATTCCATTGATCTATATGTCTATCTTTGTGCCAGTACCATGCTGTTTTGGCAACTGTGGCTTTATAATAAGCTTCAAAGTCAGGGAGTGTAAGTCCTCCCACTTCGTTTTTCTTTTTTAAAGTGTCTTTAGCAATTCGAGGCATCTTCCCTTTCCAAATAAATTTGATAACTAGCTTTTCCAAGTCTGCAAAGTAGGTTGTTGGAATTTTGATTGGGATTGCATTGAATCTGTAGATGAGTTTGGGTAAAATTGACATCTTAATGACATTTAGCCTTCCTATCCATGAACATGGAATATTTTTCCATCTTTTAAGGTCCCCTTCTATTTCTTTTAGTAGAGTTATGTAGTTTTCTTTGTATAGGTCTTTTACATCTTTGGTTAAGTTTATTCCTAGGTACTTGATTTTTTTAGTTGCTATTGAAAATGGTATCTTTTTCTTGAGTGTCTCTTCAGTTTGTTCATTTCTAGCATATAGAAACATTACTGACTTATGTGCATTAATCTTGTATCCCGCTACTTTGCTAAATTTGTTTATTAGCTCTAGTAGGTGTATCGTTGATTTCTCAGGGTTTTCTAGATATAAGATCATATCATCTGCAAACAATGACAGTTTTACTTCTTCTTTTCCAATTTGGATGCCTTTTATTTCTTTGTCTTGCCGGATTGCCCTGGCTAGCACTTCCAGCACAATGTTGAATAACAGTGGTGACAGCGGGCATCCTTGTCTTGTTCCTGATCTTAGAGGGAGGGCTTTCAGTCTCTCACCATTGAGTACTATGCTGGCTGTGGGTTTTTCATATATGCTCTTTATCATGTTGAGGAAGTTTCCTTCAATTCCTACCTTTTGAAGTGTTTTTATCAAAAACGGATGTTGGATTTTGTCAAATGCTTTTTCAGCATCTATTGAGATGATCAATTGATTTTTCCCTTTCGAGTTTTTAATGTGTTGTAATGCATTGATTGTTTTTCTTATGTTGAACCATCCTTGCATGCCTGGAATGAACCCCACTTGGTCATGGTGTATGATTTTTTTAATGTGTCTTTGGATTCGATTTGCAAGTATTTTGTTGAGGATTTTTGCATCTATATTCATTAGGGAGATTGGCCGGTAGTTTTCCTTTTTTGTAGCATCTTTGCCTGGTTTTGGTATTAGATTGATGTTAGCTTCATAAAATGAATTAGGTAGTGTTCCATTTTTTTCAATGTTTTGAAAGAGTTTGAGTAAGATTGGTGTCAGTTCTTTCTGGAAAGTTTGGTAGAATTCCCCTGTGAAGCCATCTGGCCCTGGGCATTTATTTGTGGGAAGATTTTTGATGACTGATTGGATCTCTTTGCTTGTGATGGGTTGGTTGAGGTCTTCTATTTCTTCTCTGGTCAGTCTAGGTTGTTCATATGTTTCCAGGAAATTGTCCATTTCTTCTACATTGTCCAGTTTGTTGCCATACAGTTGTTCATAATATCCTCTTATAATTTTTTTAATTTCTTCAGGATCTGCAGTTATGTCACCTTTTTCATTCATTATTTTGTTTATATGGGTCTTCTCTCTTTTTGATTTTGTCAGTCTAGCTAGGGGCTTGTCAATCTTGTTGATCTTCTCAAAGAACCAACTTTTGGTGATATTTATCCTTTCTATTGTTTTTTTGTTCTCTATGTCATTTATTTCTGCTTTAATCCTTGTTATTTCTTTTCTTGTACTTGGTTTAGGATTGGTTTGCTGTTCATTTTCTAGCTTCTTCAGTTGATCCATTAGTTCTTTGATTTTGGCTCTTTCTTCCTTTTTAATATATGCGTTTAGTGCTATAAATTTCCCCCTTAGCACTGCTTTTGCTGCATCCCATAGGTTTTGGTATGTTGTGTTCTCATTTTCATTCGTCTCTATATATTTAGCAATTTCTCTTGCTATTTCTTCTTTAACCCACTGATTGTTTAGGAGTGTGTTGTTTAACCTCCAGGTATTTGTGAATTTTCTAAGTCTCTGATGGTTATTGACTTCTAATTGTATTCCATTGTGGTCAGAGAATGTGCTTTGAATAATTTCAATCTTTTTAAATTTATTGAGGCTTGTTTTATGTCCCAGCATATGATCTATTCTGGAGAAAGTTCCGTGAGCACTAGAAAAGTATGTGTATCCTGGTGATTTGGGATGTAATGTCCTGTAGATGTCTGTTAAATCTAATTCATTTATCAGATTGTTTAGGTTTTCAATTTCCTTATTGGTCTTCTGTCTGGTTGATCTATCTATAGGAGAGAGTGATGTGTTGAAGTCTCCCACAATTATTGTGGAAACGTCAATTGCTTCCTTTAGTTTTGCCAATGTTTCTCTCATGTATTTTGTGGCACCTTGATTGGGTGCATAGACATTTACGATTGTTATTTCTTCTTGCTGAATTGCCCCTTTTATTAGTATGTAGTGGCCTTCTTTGTCTCTCAAAACATCCCTGCATTTGAAGTCTATTTTATCTGAGATTAATATTGCTACACCTGCTTTCTTTTGGCTGTAGCTTGCATGAAATATTTTTTTCCATCCTTTCACTTTCAGTTTCTTTGTGTCCCTGTGTCTAAGATGAGTCTCTTGTATGCAACATATTGATGGTTCATTTTTTTTGATCCATTCTGCGAATCTATATCTTTTAATTGGGGAGTTTAATCCATTTACATTCAACGTTAAAACCGTGAAGGCATTTCTTGAATCGGCCATCTTATCCTTTGGATTATGTTTGCCATATTTTTCCCTCTCTCTATTAATATCCTTTATTGTACCTATACCGAATCTCTTTAGTACTGAACCTTTCTCCAAGTCTCTCTGTCCTGTCTTTGTTTCTCTGTCTGTAGGGCTCCCTTGAGTATCTCCAGTAGGGCAGGTCTCTTGTTAGCAAATTCTCTCAGCATTTCTTTGTCTGTGAAAAATTTAAGCTCTCCCTCAAATTTGAAGGAGAGCTTTGCTGGATAAAGTATTCTTGGCTGGAAATTCCTCTCACTCAGAATTTTAAATATATCGTGCCACTGCCTTCTCGCCTCCATGGTGGCTGCTGAGTAGTCACTACTTAGTCTTATGCTGTTTCCTTTGTATGTGGTGAATTGCTTTTCTCTTGCTGCTTTCAGAACTTGCTCCTTCTCTTCTGTGTTTGACAGTGTGATCAGTATATGTCTCGGAGTGGGTTTTTTTGGATTTATTCTATTTGGAGTTCGCTGAGCATTTATGATTTGTGTATTTATGTTGTTTAGAAGATTTGGGAAGTTTTCCCCAACAATTTCTTTGAATACTCTTCCTAGACCTTTACCCTTTTCTTCCCCTTCTGGGACACCAATGAGTCTTATATTCGGACGTTTCATATTATCTATCATATCCCTGAGGTCCATTTCGAGTTTTTCAATTTTTTTCCCCATTCTTTCTTTTATGTTTTCATTTTCCATTCTGTCATCTTCCAGGTCACTGATTCGTTGTTCAACTTCCTCTAGTCTTGTACTATGAGTGTCCAGAATCTTTTTAATTTGGTGAACAGTTTCTTTAATTTCCATAAGATCATCCATTTTTTTATTTAGTCTTGCAATGTCTTCTTTATGCTCTTCTAGGGTCTTCTTGATTTCCTTCATATCCCGTACTAGGGTCTCATTGTTCATCTTTAGTTCTTTGAGTAGCTGCTCTAGGTGTGTCTCTTCTGGTCTTTTGATTTGGGTGCTTGGGCTTGGGTTATCCATATCG
The DNA here is from genome assembly GCF_015220235.1 of Choloepus didactylus. Lineage (NCBI taxonomy): Eukaryota > Metazoa > Chordata > Mammalia > Pilosa > Megalonychidae > Choloepus > Choloepus didactylus. The sequence continues at coordinate 5,693,760 of NC_051319.1, forward strand.
TCTGGTTTTTTCATATGCTTTATAATTTTCTGTTGTTTTTGGCCTCGTGGCATTTGCTGACCTTGATAGGGTTCTTTTAGGGTTTGTAGACCAGTTGAAGTCCTTATCTCTAATTTATCAGATCTACAGCTTCGTGGAGTACACTTTCTCTAACTAACCAGCAGGTGGCGTCCACGAGCCACCTGTTCTCCACAAGCCAGATCTCCCCTGCTTAGCCTTTTTGGTGAGTGGGGGAGTGAGTCTTGTGGGGCCCAATTGGTGTACCAAGCTTGCGTGTGTAGTTGGTGTTGCCTGCCCTGTATGTGGGGCGTGTTTCTGGGCAGTCGGGGAGGGGGGGTGGCCCTAACAATCAAATCTCCCTGGTGATCCTAGAGTTTTAAAGCTACTGCAATAGTCTAATCCTTCAGTTCAGTCCTGCCACAGTTTGTCTCTGCCACTGACCCACAAGTCTTTGGTATTGGCGTATGGCTCCTGAGACTTGCAATTGGGCCCCTCTTCCAGGCTGTGCACCCCGGGTCCTCTGTTGAGGGATGACTGTGCTATGTCGCAGGTGAGTGCCGTCCCCCCAGGGCAGTTCTGGGCTGCTGGGCTGTGTTGGGAGGCTCCCAGTCTGCTCAAATGATGGCTGAATGGGGCTTTGTTAATTCACACTGCTCCCCCTTCCCAGCTCTGGGACATTCAGCTGAGGTTGCAGGGAAGGCTAATGTCCACGCCCAGTTTTGTGGTGTGTGCCTGTTATTTGAAGCACTTCCGTCACACTGGGTTGTCTGGGGCAGCTCTGGGCTATGGGGCTGGCGATGGGCAGGAGTGTTTCCTGTCCACCAGGATGGTGGCTGTGAGCGGACACCCCCCTTTTCTTGGGAAGTTGTGTTGTTTAGTGAATTTTCTCAGCCACTGGATTATTGCCTTTTGTCTCAGAGCTCTCTTAGTTCTGCTCTTGACTTGACGTGCCCAAATTTCAATTCTTTGAAGCTTTCTGTATTGAGCTTCTTAGAGTAATTGTTTTAGAAAAAGCAAAAAGGATTTAAAAAAAAAAAAAAAAAAAACGGCCCTCCTCAGAGATCTAATGGGTTATTGAAATGCTAATAGACAAAGCAACCAGGGCCATTAAGGAAAAGTGCCCAGGGCAGAGAGATCAGCCTTGCTTCGGGATTTGCATATGCGCCTCAAGGCCTGATCTCCGCCCTTCCCCGTTCTGTGTTCACCAGAACTCCAAAAATCCTCTGCTTTTATTTTGGAGTTTTTCGTGTTGTTCCTTTTCTAAGCCCGTCTCCTCTCCGCTGGGCTGGCTGCTCTCAGAGTCTCTGGTGTCTGGCCTCAGTCTATCTATGGTTGGAGTTTGAATCAGTAGAATGAGTTTCCGGTAAGAGCAGCCACTGCAATTCTCCCTTCTCCTTCCTGGAGCTGACAGCCCCTCCTCCCCCGGGACTGAGCCTGGCAGGGAGGGGCGCGGGTCCCCTGGCCGCAAAAACTTACAGATTTCGCTGATCTCAGCAGTTCCACGTTTTCATGAGTGTTGTATGAAGTATGCCCAAAGACAGATTGCTCTGTGGTGTCCAGTCCACGCAGTTCCTGGCTTTTTACCTACTTTCCTGGAGGAGTAACTAAAACATACAGCTCACCAGTCTGCCATCTTGCCCCGCCTCCTGTGATTTATTTTTAACATCTTTTTTCCCTGATCTTTGTTTCTTCCTTCCCTATCATGTTGACAGTATTGTTCTTCCTTATATCCTTATTCTGTCCTGCTGCCTTATTTTTTCACCTAGCTGGGAGTAAAGCCCTTTAGGTTTTGAGCTTCCCTCACTACTTGATTTTGTTCATTTATTTCATTCTGTATTCATGGCTGGATTGCTGGTAATTTCAGTTGCCAGAAGCTTAACTGCCAATTTATATAGTATATTACTACACCATGTATGTTGCTATACTGAATGTTACTGTGTCACACAAGTGTAATTGTAGGGTTAGCATTCTTTCATTTGGTAAACATTTGCTGAGCACGTGGTATGCAAGTCCCTGAGTTTGCAACTGTATAAACAAAGGATTGCTAGCTTCATTTTTTTTTTGTCTAATTATGAAATGCTATCTCAACCAGAATATATAATTAATATCATTTAATAATTAATAATTAATACAGTTAATGGACTTAAGTCTATGTAACTTTTTTCCTCTAGCTTAAATGGGCCAAAGTCTTATACATGGTGTAAATTAATCTTAGATTTTAATACACATTTTTGTCTTTCCTTTTTAAAGTTGATTTTACTATTCATGTGGGCCAAGATGAATGTATAAATATTTGAGAACAGTTTAGAAGATGTAAACCCTCAGAGCCTTTTGGATAAACTTAAATTTTCTGTGTGATATATTAAAGGGCATACATTAATATATGGACTTGACCCATGTCTCTCTGGGCTTCAACTTCCTAATCTGTGACATGAGAGGAACTGGGCTAGAGGATCTCTAAGATGTTTTTCAGGTCTTAAATGTTAGTGTTCTATTTTTTCTAGCACATAAACTTTCCCTTTAATACCTGGCCAATTGCTAGAGAGTGGTAGATTTTCCATGTATGCTGTTTCTAGCCAGTCTGCAAACAATAGTCCATTAGATTTTTTTTTTTTGTTACAACCATAATTTCAAGTTCACATTTTTTTCCAATACTGCTTTTTATGTATTTATAATTTGTGTACAGTAAAATGCATAGATTTTAAAGGTACCAATTTGCGTTTTTCACAAATGTATGCCCATATAACTTTTGTGGCAATCAAGATATAGAACATTTTCATCATCCCAGAAAATGCACTTCATCTTTTAAAAAGAAATTGTGATGAAGATTATACTATTCCACAGGTGGATTAAATAGGAACTTCTGTAATTTAGGATGTAATTTATATTATCTCACAGTAACATTTTTATTAGTTCTCTTGTTGATTAATTATCACCTTGCTAAAAATCCCCAAATTGCACTATTACAGGTCCCATTTTATGTTCATGATTTAAAAAATAAAAAAAAAAACACCACTTTGTTCTAAATCTGTTTTTCTTTAATTTAATATAATAATATCTGAGCTAAAACAGAAATGAGCCCTCTTGAATGTTTAAGATGTTAGAATTACTGCGATTCATTCTTTTAATGATCAGAATTTATTTTAGTAACTGGATAAAAATCTTCCTAAGATAGATTACAGATTTCTATACCTTTTTAAATAGATTGTTTGTTTAATATATTTTAACTCTTGTTGATTCAGGGCCATTATACTTGATGATTCACATTCATCAATTTTTATACTATCGTATATGCATTGATACCCCAATTGTTTATCAAACCCATTTTAACTACTATTTGAATGACCCAGATTTCCTTTAAACTTTTTATTTGCTTTTCATATTTTTACCCCATTGGTGGAGACTTCTCATTCTTGTTAGTGTGACTCCCTTTAACATCCCTTACATCTCCCCTTTAATGTAGTAACACCTATTTGATGTAAGCATAAAAAGTGTTCTTCCTAGGTGGCATGTGCAAGATGATCTGTGAGAATGAGGAAAGAAAATAATAAAATTTCTCATACTTTTTATCTTACTGTTTTTATCTCATTATTTTTAATTTCTAGTTTGTATGTACATCAGTATGGTACTACATGTTTATAAAATATGAATGTTGGGTTGATGCACTAAATTTTTTTCACTAAAGCTGTATGTACAGTTGATTACTGTACATACTAAAGCTGTATGTATGTTTGGTTACTAGACTAGAAAACTAGTAACCAAACTTGTGGACTTGTATGTAAAGAAAAAATAAATAGGTTCTGAACAAGAGTCCCTCCTAAATGAAATGTATCTACTATAGTGTTTCTGGAAGTTATGGCATTTCATTGATTATTTAGAGGACTTTTGTTTCCTTCCTGGTGCTCAGCATGTACTTTCCCTGTAAATGACAAGCTGACCTTGGGCCTTTTCTTCAACCCTACCTTCTTCACCCCAACAGACATCTCTTAAATTTCAAACCAAAATTTTGAGTTGTAAGAAAGTGTATGTTTTTAAGTAGTTTCATCATACCCAAGCCAATTGTTACATGTTTTAAATTAATTTCTCATTAATTATAACATTAGGGTGCTAATAACTTAATCCCAATTTAAAATTCTGAGTCTGCCCCATTGCTTTTTTTCCCCTTTGATTTTTATCGAAATATTATATACGCATTTTAAAAAGTAGTTTAGAAGTTAAGTAGTGCTAGAAGTTCTTCAGCCTTGACTAGTTGCCCTCCTGATCACAGCTGTATTTCTGGACTTCCATTTGTTGACATCCTGGAAATACCCATTATATCTATCCTGTCTGGCATCTGTTGGGTCCTGAGTTTCAAATTTTTCTTTTCTCTGGCTTATTTCCCTATTCAGTATTTCCTGAAGAATGATATGTATGGGAGATGGATGGATGGATGGATGGAGATTTTTTTATGTCTGAAAAATGCCTTTATTCTACCCTTATATTTGATTGACAGTTTGACTAGATATAGAATAGTAGGTTGAAATCATTTTCCCTTAGAATTTTTAAGGCATTACTCCTTTATCTTCTAGTGTCCAGGGTTTTGAGAAGTAAGATGTTATTTCTCAATGTTTATATGCTGTTTCTTTTTTCTTTCTCTTAGAATATTCCTTTTTATTCTTGGTATTCTGAAATAACACTGATGAAATTACAATGATACCCTTGGGATGAGTCTTTAGTAGGGACATTGACTTTGGATCTGGAAAATTTTTGTATGTAATTCTCTCTCTCATATAATTTCCTCTCCCATTTTCTAGTTTCTCTTTCCAGAGCTCCTCTTCACTCCCATTTCTTTCTCTTTTTTTGTGGCAGCCTATTTTTTCATACATATGGGATTCTTTCTTATCTCTCAGAGAATGTTAATTACAGTTTCTTAGTTTTCTGCTATTCACTATGATTTCTGTATCTTTTAAAATTGTTTATTGTTTCACATGTTAGGCTTTCCTTAAAGTTTTGATAATCCATTTTTGCCCATTTATATTTGAGTGAAGCCTAACAAGATACTTAGAAGACATGCGTGGGTCTTCTCCAAAGGATTCTCTTGCTGGGAGGTTTAAGCCTGACTATTAGGATATTGGAGTTAAGTGAGGGAAGGGAAGATAAAGTTAAGAAGGTAATTCCTTTAATCTCCATGTTTTAGTCCAGTACCTTATCCCTCCTTTCCTCTTGGCCTTATCCCTAGATCTCTCCAGAGACCAAATAATAAACCTCGTGACTCCTGTAGAGATTGAGGAGGAATGGTTGCCTGACTGTGCTGGGTGGAAACCTGGGAATCTAAGTGCTTTGAAGACTCTAATGATCCTGTTTTCAGCTCTACCCACCACCACCTTCTGAGACTCCTGGGGCCTCCAATTCCTAAGCCATTTCAGGACTCTTAGGTCCAGTCACTTGACTTTTCGACTGCAACCCTCACCTCACCACAGTCACTTAGCAAGGCAGAAGAGAGACAAACCTGAGTCATATACCATTCTTCTGCTCCTGTCTTCCTATATTGTAGTCTACCAGTTTCATTGCAAATAGAGTTTGGTTTCTATTTTTGTTCTTATTTGTTTGGAGTAACATTAAGAGAAGAAGGGAGTAGACTCAGGTTTACTCAATTATATTTAAATCAGATCTTATTAGAATATTTAGAGCTGTATCTATATTTATGATAAATTAAGTTTAAAAAGGAGCTTGCAAAATAATCTAGTCAACTTAACTAACCAAGAACATTTTTATTTTTAGTTAGGCTTCTCTTTTTTAATATTTTGTATCTATGCGTATATATTCATATGCATCAAAAAGAATGTAGAAGTTTATATACCAAAATATTAACAGTTTTTATCACATGGGATGGTGAGTTGTTCGAGGGTTTTGTGGACTTCTTTTGGCATTGTTTCATTTTGTTTATGTGTATTTATGATTTCTATAATCTCTATAATTATATAACAGGAAAAAAACAAAGGTTACAGAGTTCTTTGTGATTTCAATGCTAAGACTTGTTTCTGCATTTATTTTTCAGATTAATGAAATATATCGTGTTACTGTGTTTCACTAAATTTTTGAAGGCTGTGGGACTTTTTGAATCATATGATCTTCTAAAAGCAGTTCACATTGTTCAGTTCATTTTTATATTAAAACTTGGGTAAGTGCAATTTAGTCCTCCTGACAAGTATATAATAGTAAAATAAGGGTGCAGAGAGTCTGATAAGAAAAGGGATGTTGTACTCTAATAACTTGTCAAAACATAGACTTTTACTTTAATTTGTGTTAATGAGATTTTTACAAATTTCTTTTAATCTCTGGTTTAAGAGAAATCAATTGGATTCTTATATCTGGGGCAGCACTCAGTCTGTTACAGTATCTCATATCATGTAACCTTTGAAAAACTCCACTCTGCAGTCATGAGAGAATAAGAGTGAGAAAAGATCCAATAAAGTCTTAGTATTTTTCTGAAAATAATTTTGATGTCTCAGAGGACCTCAGTGATTCCCAGATCATACCATTGGGTTTCCCAATCTTCCAGCAGGCAGAGTACCTTACCTGAGGCTTTTCTTTGCACAAATAATCCTTATTTTCTAAGTTAAACCATATTGGGCTATGTTCATTACATGTTCCCTTTGTAGTAAAGGGTCCTCATTTAGTGTAAACTTCAGATCTGCATACAGTAGGAAATTCTTTCTAAATAAAGATTCTCTGGATCCTGAGATTGATAGTGACGCCCTCTGTGTTAATAAAAATCTTGTAAAGACTTTTAGGAGTATAATTTTGGTACTTACGAAAAATGATTCTTGATTTGGAAATTTTAAGTACAATTTATGCATTTTTATATAACTGTTTTGGGACTCTGAAAGATAGGGGCATATTTTATTATTAGTACTTCACTGAATTTTGGAAAAGATATAAATTATTTTCTTTGGTATTATAAGTTATGAAGAAATATTGAAACTCCTTTTGTGGCTTATAAACTGGTTCTAAAGGCAATTCCAAAAGAAGAATTCCTAGATGTTGCAATGGAAGCCTTATTAAAATAAGTATAGTTTCCCAGAATAATTTCTTCAAACAATAACATACCTTTCAAGTTCTAGTATATTTGTTTAAAATGAGTGTATTTACTTAAAACTACACTGTATTTAATATTGACTAATATTAATATTTCAATATTCACATTAACAGGGCTGCATTTTTTATGGTTTTGTTTCAAAAGCCATTTTCTTCTGGGAAAACTATTACCAAACATCAGGTGAGTTTTTTCAGAATCCTTTGTCCCCAGCAGCTTCCCATTCAGTGGACCAGGATACTATACTCATTACTTGATCAGGGATACGTAATGAATGACTTACATATGCAGCAGAATATTTATAGAGTTAACTTGCTCTTGACTTGAGTACTATCTTTGCAGAACTAAAGCTTCAAAATGGTAAAGTGCTAAATATGAGACTTTAAAAATGCAGAAGATGGTAGAAAAATTTTAAGGACTGCCTATAATTATTTTTTTTAATACAGGCTCCTTATTCTACAAATCAGACATGGAGACATGCCCAAGAGCCTAGACCAAATGTCACTGGGAGGCAGGTATAGCATAGGGGTGTAGCCTTTAGAGTCAGACCGATTCATGTTTTGTCTGTCCTAGTTACTAATTCTTACTTTGGTCAAGTTACTTAATTTCTTTCTGCCTCGTTTTCTCATCTATAAAATGGAGGTGGTAATACCTTCTTAATGGAGCTGTGAGGAGTAAGTGAATTAATACATGTAAAGTTCTTAGAATAGAATCTGGCACATAGTGAGTATGCAATACAGATTAGTTGTCACCCTCGTTGTTGTCATTATTCCCTTTAGGCACCTAAGTTTCAAGATTCATGCCAGAAATGTCCTGCATGCTGCACAACCGCTTTAGACAGCAGTTGTACTCCATTACATTTATTTTTTTTCTTTTTTTTTAAATTAACTATTAACTGTATCAAAAAAAAATTTTTAAACATACAATTAAAAAAACATTTCAAACAAACCAAAACAAGGGAATAAGAAAAAGACAACTAACCTAAAATAACTACCTTACTTCCAACATGTTCCTACTCTACCCCAAGAAAATACACAGACTATAACCAGCAAAGGAATAAGAAAGATAGATAACTAATATAGCACATTACATTTGTTTTAAACCAAACCCCAACTGAAAACCTTTGCCATGATTTTTTAATCAGGATGATAAATTTAATACCTTTGTTTTAGAGACCAAGAGCACTTTTTAAAATAGGATTAATATTTTAAACCCCATCTTAACTTTTTTTTCTCTCTCTCTTTTCAAATAATTGAAGCACTGAAAATTCTTGATGGAAAGAATTTAAAGACTAAAACAATAGATGTTCCTTGCAAACTAGTGAGAAACTAACAAGAAAACAGAGAAAATTGTACTCTGTAGAAAAAGATTTTAAAATCTAACATAACAGAATATGGGTAATGAAAAATAAACTACTCTCTTGAAAATCTAGATTTAGTCACAGGATCTTCATATTTGCTATTTAATTTCAAAATATGTAATTATTTGGCCTTTAAAATACTTGTGTTACCATTATTATTTTTCCCTGTGTGTTTCATTTAAGGTTTTGAGATGTTTAGCAAAACATACATAACTAAGATTTTTAATTTTTGTTTCCATTTATAGTGGATCAAAATATTTAAACATGCAGTTGCTGGGTGCATCATTTCACTCTTGTGGTTTTTTGGCCTGACTCTTTGTGGACCACTAAGGTAAATAAAAATGAGTGTTTTGAATATTTGATTCTATTTCTTCATTCTGAAAGTTAATTTTGTTCTATATTCTATGTCAATATTTTGTGGACTAGTTCTTTGGTGAATATCACATCGATGTATTCTTCATGATGTGTCATAGATATATTACTAGTTAGAATCCAAAAAGCTTCAGAAATTCTTTAGCATTAATTCCTCTTCTAATCATTCATTGGTAGTTCCTTTAGTAGCTGATTTAGAAGCTAAAAGGTCTGAAGTGGTAAATAGAAGCAACCAATAAGGAGAGCAAAATCTTTAAAAGCACTCATCTTTTTTTGCACAACTGCAAGTGCCCTGGTACTCACAGAAAATGCTTGAAAGATTTGGTTTTAAACAAACGTCTTAGGAATAGCATATCATTGATCAGATTAAAGGTGGGTTAAGGTATTACTCTTGTTTCATCTTCCCCTCAGATCTATATGGAGTAATCTTTTTGTGCAAATGTGCCTGCTGGGCAGGGGGTGGGGAGCAAATGCTTGAGAGTTACCTAATTTAACAGGAATTGTAACATGCAGACTTAAGGATTCTTTTAATACTTCTCTATCTCTAAAGGATTTTATTTATTGGGTAAAAGAAAAGGAAAAGTATATTGCTGTCAGTGAGGAGGGAATATGAGGATGCGGAGTCAGGAGTGAGGTTAAGTATGCTCTGAAGAGCTCTCACTTAGAATGGTGGGGTGGCAGATTGTAGAGTGATGGGTGGAAAATGCTTTGTGAAAATTCCTTTTCCCTCTCCCGGCCAATAGAATAGCTTCTGGTTTTGGGTCTCTTTGGTTTATTTGCCCTGTATTTCCTCAGATGCAGTCTATGCATAATTTCACATGTATCCATAACAGCAGCTTCCTGAGGGGGTATTTGGTAGGGGGGTAGGAAGGCTGGCTGGAATTTCTCACTTTGAGGAAAGCTTTCTCGGTTTATATTTGAATATGATTGGGTGATGATGTTGCTAGCCATTCTAATATTTTAAATTTCTTATTCATGAAATTATGTTTTGGTCCATATGTTTTTAAATCATTATCCCTATGTTTTAGATAGACAGGGAATGGGGGAAAAATACTTGAATTCTTACTTGGCTCCTTAGTCATCAACTTCCTGCCCTTACTACCCCTAACCACCACCAGCACCTCCACCACTACCACACCTCTCATTGTTTTACTAAAACCATCATGTAATTTCTTGATTTGAAGGACTCCTTTGGTGTTTCATAGTCTGCCTTATTTTAGATTAGTCTCCTCTCATTAATATATTTCTTTTCTCAAATGATGATCTTCCAAATATTAATAAAAGTAAAGTTATCACTGATATGTTCTCATTACAGAGTTTTGGTTAAAGAGGAGAGAAAAGAAAATTTATATAAGCAGCATTTGACCATCTGTTACTATATGTAGAACTTTTTGGCTGATAATGTTTTATTATTTTTTTAAAAGAAATATTTCATAAATATAAGACAGTAAATATCAATATATGAATGTTTAAAGAATAATAAAATGAACACTCATATATCCAACACTAAGCACCAAAAAATATAATGTTACCAATACCTTTAAAGCCCTGTGTGTCCCTCCTGATTATAACCCTCCCTCCCCCCACCTTTGGATGTAACCAGCCAGCATCTTAAGTGTTGTTTTTCTTTTTCTTGTTTTTCTTTATAGTTTTACCATATAAGTACATATTTCTTTTAGAGAAAAAATCTTCAACTTTGCAAGTTTTTTATTTTATAAAAAAGTTAACGTTGCATGCATTTTTCTGCAACATTTTTTTCATGTTATGTTTGCGATTTTTTTAATTTTAATGCATGTATCTTTAGTTCATTCATGTTTTTATCGTAAGTTTCTTGAAATATAATTCACGTACTATAAAATTCACCCTTTTAAAATGTACAATTCAGTGATGTTAAGTATGTTGATAGTTCATTCATTTTTACTGCTATGTAATATTCCATTGAATAAATATAGTCCAGTTTATTTATCCATTCTCTTATCTGTGGACATTTAGGTTGTTTCCAGTTTTAGCTTACTACAGTGTTTCCTGATACACATATACAAGAATTCTAAATGTTATAATCCTAGGAGTAATATTGATGGGTATTTGTAGCTTCAACCTTTCTAAGGTAGATAATGCCACTGTATTTTCCAAAGCTGTTGTATCTGTTTATATTTCTTCATAATGTTTTATGAAATCAAGAGGAAATATTTATTTTCTTTTTTGTTACTCAAGTTGAATTCATGCTTCCTGATAAAGATCAGATATATTTCATGAATGATATTTTATTTTTGTAGGACTTTGCTGTTATTTGAACACAGTGATATTGTTGTCATCTCACTACTCAGTGTTTTGTTCACTAGTTCTGGAGGAGGACCAGCAAAGGTATTATTTTCCATTATCAGTTGCTTGAAAATTGAAAGTATACATGTAAAATACATCAAAGCAACAAGATAGTATCTTTTACCATTTAAAAGAATGCAGGGGGGTTTTGTACCAATTTAAAAAAATTTTCACTTTCTATTTTGAAATTGTTATAGATACCCAGAAAGTTGCAAAAGTAATATTATACCTGTATATTTTGTAAATATAGGATATATATCTATATATAGTGATGGTATTTAGATTGCTTTTGCACCTAACATTCTGAAATATTTGCATAAACTAGGCTAGTATATCCCTTCTTTAATTTTTTTTGACAAAAATCCTTTGCTGAAATGAGGATATAGCTTAAAAAGTTTATCAGCTTTTAAATGCTTTACACCTTTACTAGATATTAGAAATGACTTTCCTAATTTTCTTGACATGCCCTCTTGGTTCTTTTTCCCTAGAGAAGTGTTAACTAGAATATTCATATTATAAATTAACTGTCATCTCTATGCCTGCATGTTGTAGAGTAAAATAAATCCTACTAATTATTCTTTAGCTACTTGGGCTTTTCAACTAGAAGTAAAGTAACATATAAGAAGGTTAATTCTGTAAATAGCAACACTTATTTAGTGCATAGTTACATGCCTAGCCATATTAGCAAGGAGCCATTGAAGTCATTAGTATTTTGTGTCTTAACTGTCCTTAAATTATCCTGCCAAATTTGCTGGAGCTGTTTACTTTGATATTTACTGTTAATACTGTATAAGTTTATATTATATAATGTAAGGTGTTTAATTTCAAATACTACTTTTTTCTTTAAATGTTTATTTGGCATTTGTATAGTCATGGTCTTTATACTTACCTCTTGAAAAAGCCATCTTAGTCTTACTTTCTTTATTTTCAGACAAGGGGGGCTGCTTTTTTCATTATTGCTGTGATCTGTTTATTGCTTTTTGACAATGATGATCTCATGGCTAAAATGGCTGAGCACCGTATCCTTTTGCAGTAGCTTGGAGTTAATTAAAGTCTTGCAGAAAAACAGAAGACTATGGAAAGGGAAAAGAAGGAGCAAATGAATTAAACTGTTTAATAATGAATGAAACTTTCATAGATAAATGTAGGTAGTCTAAATTAATATTTAAATAATTAATAAATTCATTCTAAATTAAAATTTTTAGCATCTCAACAATTTAGAAATTCAGGGACATGGAAAGAATATTTTAGAATATCCTGATGCTAGGAAACAATAGATGATTTGCCACTTAGCATAATCAATCTTTGTACTCTTGTGTGAGTGTTCACATGCTCATTTTAAAAGTCAGTGGCAATTTTTAAATATGAACATTTCTGAAATGAAATGAAAAATTTTTAATATTGTCATGCCAAAAAGAGAAATTCAAATTCCTTAACATGGTATTTACTCACTCTAAATTTTATTCCAGCTTAGGCACTACTGTTTTTTTTCTATAAACACAACTTTTCAGTCATATATATCTATTCATTTTCATCTACAGATGTATGTCTTGTTATTTCCTATCTATACCTTTGTCCTGTCTATTCTACAGAACTGAGAATACCAGTTTTAATTCTTCTGGTTACTGATACTCACTGCCCTAAAACTTATTAGTAATAACTAATAATAATTTACTTTGTTACAATGCATGTGGTAACATCCTCCCTTCCCCACTCTAGCAACTTTGGCTTGCTTCTTCCTGAGGCTTATGTCATCAATGGCTTAGAAAACAGATTTAGTACTGATTTTACATGTCATTCCAAAAGGGAGCCTTAATTCCATTTGTCACGACTGGTCCAAGGAGATTCCTTTCCCTTTTTCTTTTGTCCTATGTCCAGTATGTATACATATATTTTTTGGAGATAAAGTACTAAAATTTACCAACTGTATCTAAAGCACTGCTATAATTGTTTTGGAGACAACAACAACAAAAAAATACAGGTCATTCCAATTTATAAATCATGTCCAGAATTAAGTTTTAAATTGATGCAGTGTTTTGTTTTGTTTTGTTTTGTTTTGTTTTGTTATTAAGGTGAACATGTTACTGAGGGTAGTCAGGTTTTCAGTCCCCGGAATAGTCTGTATTCAACCCAAAATAATGTACCTAAAATATCAGAAGGACTTCAGGATTCAAAGAGTTAATATTTGAAATATTTTCCTTTACTCCAACTCACTTAGCTGAAGGACATCATGACAGTGCTCTAACTCACATGCTCTACACCGCCATTGCCTTCCTAGGTGTGGCAGATCACAAGGTATGTTCTTTTCTTTCTTGCTAATGTTATCAAAAGATTCTGAAGAGTTACAGCAGCTATAACTTTATAAAGTCTTTTGAAGTGTTATCAGTAATTTACAATATTCTTTGCCATTTAAGTATGTATATTAATTTGGTATATGGAAAGAAAATGTTAGATCCATTTCTTCAAATATCATACATTTAAGGATTGAGTATTGGACTGTGTGTATTTCTAATGAGTCTTATCTAATTTTGCTTGTAGGGTGGAGTATTGCTGCTAGTACTGGCTCTGTGTTGTAAAGTTGGTTTTCATACAGCTTCCAGAAAGCTCTCTATAGATGTAGGTGGAGCCAAACGTCTTCAAGCTTTATCCCATCTTGTTTCTGTGCTTCTCTTGTGCCCGTGGGTTGTTGTTCTTTCTGTGACAACTGAGGTAAGAACAAGAGTTTGTTGATAGTAAGCAAAATGAATTGTTAAAGCTTATAATTTTACTTCAGTACATTATATTTTATTTTGATTTGAAGTTTAAAGTTGTTTAAATTATCTTTGCTTTTTCTTTGTTGTTTTGAAAAATTTGGGGAGTTAATGTTATTGTTCATAAAAAATACAGATCAAATACTATTAAGTTTACGCATATCCCTCACATTCCTTAAGTGCAAAGGAATTGGTTGAACAAAGAATTAATACCTACCGTGTGTTAGGTACATGAGTTGTAGGTCACCTAGAATTTATGTAATTATTAAATAATAGTGCTTTCATGTTTTTATTCTTTGGGGAACACTGAGAAAAATGTGCCACTGTCTTGTGACTCTTATATGTTGGCATTTTATGAATCATAGTGAAACACTATTATATTGATGTTTATATATAAAGGCATTAATTAAAACCTCTTATAAGAAGTGAAACTTATACATGTATAGTAGTGACAGTTTTTTGTGTTGTTGTTATTTCTAGAGTAAAGTCGAATCTTGGTTTTCTCTCATTATGCCTTTCACAACGGTTATCTTTTTTGTCATGATCCTGGATTTCTATGTGGATTCCATTTGTTCAGTGAAAATGGAAGTTTCCAAATGTGCCCGCTATGGATCCTTTCCTATCTTTATCAGTGCTCTCCTTTTTGGAAATTTTTGGACACATCCAATAACAGACCAGCTCCGAGCTATGAACAAAGCAGCACACCAGGAGAGCACTGAACATGTCCTATCTGGAGGAGTGGTAGTGAGTGCTATATTCTTCATTTTGTGTAAGCATTTTTCTCCTTGTTTTTACTTTAACAAATTTCTTTTTATGAATTGTGATGTTCATAATAATTTACTTAATTTGGGAAATTGTTCAGTGCTTGCATTTAGTGCTGACAGTTACTGTGTTGGTTTTTAGTAACTTAAACTTTTAAAATTTTTATAACACTCCTTTCTTTTCTCATTGTAGCTGCCAACATCTTATCGTCTCCCTCTAAGAGAGGACAGAAAGGTACCCTTATTGGATATTCTCCTGAAGGAACACCTCTTTATAACTTCATGGGTGATGCTTTTCAGCATAGCTCTCAGTCAATCCCTAGGTTTATTAAGGAATCACTAAAACAAATTCTTGAGGAGAGTGACTCTAGGCAGATCTTTTACTTCTTGTGTTTGAATCTGGTAAGATTTTTAAATATTAGTGGCCTATTTTAAAAGCTTAATATTTTAATTTCGATAGTTTGGGTAATTTTAGTAATTCCCAAATTTATGGTAATTACAGGCAGGCTAAAATTTACGTTTTCTCTAAGTAGTAGCAAGACTATAAGATTTTCAGACTATTGAAGAAAACAATTTTTGAGGCATTTAAAAAGTATTAGTTCAAATATTAAGTAAATACAGTAGTTTTTAAAGACTTATCTGCTCTTTATAGGATCTCACTACAGATCACCAATTGTTAACATTTTATAGTCTAGTTTATTATTACAGACATATAAACAAAGTTGTCTCCTTTTAAATAGTTTATAAATATATTTGATTTAGTTTAATCCTTCTTACAATTTATGTAAAATAAGGTTTCCAGTATAAGTTGCAGTAACTAAAGAAGCCGAGTTATGTGATATCTTCAAGTAAGGTTTGGGTAATTAAGAGTTGTAATCCTCATGATTAAATTCTGATAAATCTCTGTTGAAACAATCTCTACATATCCCTCTCCCCCACCCCCATTTTTTTTAAACATTTTTTAGCTGTTTACCTTTGTGGAATTATTCTATGGCGTGTTGACCAATAGTCTGGGTCTGATCTCAGATGGATTTCATATGCTCTTTGACTGCTCTGCTTTGGTCATGGGACTTTTTGCTGCGCTGATGAGTAGATGGAAAGCCACTCGGATTTTTTCCTACGGGTAGGTACACTGACTATCAAGGTGATGTAGCACAATGAAAAAAAATTGTTAAGTGCAAAATCCTTCTTAGGGAATAAAATGTTATTACTTTTAATGCAAATAATTTTTCATAACTTCATTTTTCTTTACTTTGAAGTAGATAAAAGGAATGAATCAAGTATTTGATAAATACTGAGTGTCAGTAAGCTCATGATTGTACTTTCTGACAAATCTCTCTTAATAGGCAGGGAGCAGAATCAGTTAAAATTTTCAGAACCTTGCCATACTATTGCTTTGAGGCAATGGAATGTACATAGTCATTCACATCTTTGCTAGTAAAATGAGTGTCCACAATTCAAAGCAAAAATATCCTTTCATTAAGTGAGTAATTCATTTCAAGAAATGTTAGAGTCCCCATTTTGTGCAAGGTATTTTGATAAGACATACTGTAAATAGATTAATAAAATACAGCTGTTACTTTC
Organism: Choloepus didactylus; assembly: GCF_015220235.1. Classification (NCBI taxonomy): domain Eukaryota; kingdom Metazoa; phylum Chordata; class Mammalia; order Pilosa; family Megalonychidae; genus Choloepus; species Choloepus didactylus. The sequence goes on from NC_051319.1 coordinate 5,709,984, forward strand.
AAATGTTTATATTTTGAAAGATGGATGAGCCAATAATATGAATAATTTTGGTTAAGAGCAGAATCCCTGTGCCATGACAGAGTTACAGAGCACAGTAAGGGTTTAAAAGAGGGAGAAATAACTTACTAAGCAATTAGTAAGATGAATACATAAAATTTCAGTAAACAAGTATATATACAGAAGCACTGATAAGAGATTTTAAATCTTGCCAACCTTATTATTTACATAGTTTGAAAATCTGGGTTTGTTTTCTTAAATAGTAAGAATATTTATACCTTAAAAATACATGTTATTTCCTGTTTTCCTTTTCTAAAAATATACTGTACTTTTTTAGGTATGGCCGAATAGAAATTCTCTCTGGATTTATTAATGGACTTTTTCTAATGGTAATAGCTTTTTTTGTGTTTGTGGAGTCGGTGGCTAGATTGATTGATCCTCCAGAATTAGACACACACATGTTAACAGTAAGTCTTTTTATTTTCCTATTTGAAGTTTTACTCTTATATTCATACAGTTCCATGCTAAACTTTAACTGTTTGTTATTACTAATATAGGAAAGTTTTATTTTGATTTTTATTTAAATCAAAGAACTTCTTACCTTGCTATTCACATTTATACTTCTGACTCTTACAAATTAATCCTTTTCTATGATATTTTAGTAGTCAAAATATTAGATGATGCAAAACATACAGGGTTTTTTCTGACTCATTAAATATTTTTGTTGGAAGATGTGTTTTGTTTTGTTTTGTTTTTAATTCAATTTTATTGCGATATATTCACATACCATACAGTCATCCATGGTGTACAATCAGCTTTTCACAGTATAATCATATAGTTGTGCATTTATCACCCCCATCTATTTGAACATTTTCCTTATACCAGAAAGAATCAGAATAAGAATAAAAAATAAAAATAAAAAAGAACACCCAAATCATTCCCCCCATCCCACCCTATTTTTCATTTAGTTTTTTGTCCCCATTTTTCTACTCATCCATCCATACGCTGGATAAAGGGACTGTGATCCACAAGGTTTTCACAATCACTCTGTCACTCCTTGTAATCTACATTGTTGTACACTTGTCTTCAAGAGTTAAGGCTACTGGATTGGAGTTTGGTAATTTCAGATATTTACTTCTAGCTATTCCAATACATTAAAACCTAAGAAGTGTTATCTATATAGTGCATAAGAATGTCCACCAGAGTGACCTCTCGACTCCATTTATAATCTCTCAGCCAGTGAAGCTTCATTTCATTTCATTTCACATCCCCCTTTTGGTCAAGAAGATGTTCTCAATCCCACGATGCTGGGTCCAGAGTCATCCCCTGGAGTCATATCCTTCATTGCCAGAGAGATTTACACCCCTGGGAGTCAGGTCCCATGTAGTGGGGAGAGCAGTGAGATCACCTGCCAAGGTGGCTTAGTTAGAGAGGGCCACATCTGAGCAACAAAGATACACTCAGGGGAAGACTCTCAGGCACAATTATAAGCAGTTTTAGCCTCTCCTTTGCAGTAACAAGCGTCATAGGGGCAAGCCCCAAGACAGAGGGCTCAGCATGTCAGGCCGTCAGTCCCCAGTGTTTGTGAGAACATCAGCAACAATCCAAGTGAGGAAAGCAACACCTCTGCATCCTCCCCCAGTTCCTCAGCGGGGCCCTGAATATGTATTTTTATTCTCTGCCAAAATTACTTTGGGATGTGTTGCTATTTCACTCTAACCTATACAGACCTACCATATGTCACTTCCTCTTCAAAGTTCCGTGTAATTGTGGTGCTTGAACAAACTGACTGTAGAAGTTATATTGTTTAGAAAATATAGATCCTACACAAAATAAACATCTCTTCCCTTGGCCTCACATAGAAATTAAAGTTTTAACACACAGTTTTAACCTTTACCCTTTGGCCCGATTTGCAGATCTGCTTCATGCATATCTCTAATTGAAGTCTGGGCTCTTTTTCCAGCTTTTTTTTTTTTTTTTTTTTTTAACAGTTGCCGTGTGCATTAATAGTGACATTCATATCTGCCGAGCTCTAGCTCTGACTTTCATGTGTCACACAGATACCCAATTTTCCAGAGACCAGTCAGGTTATACACCAAGGGATCAACATCTCAGAGTTTGGAGACAGCCGTTACAATTCAGGAATAGAGTTTACAATCTGGGGACCATTACAATAATCATTTCCCTGTTAGGCTGTGCTCTAAGATTCAATTCTGGAAGGTGCGTTTTTAAATACCTGAGGAAATTTACAGATTGAGAAAATCAGGGAAAAAAATAGAATTTTAAAGTCTTAAACAACTTTTAAATAATTTAAATGGTAGGCTAAGTTTAAAAGACTTGTCCCTTCACCTTCCCCTTACCCTACTTCTTAACATGAGGTATGGAACCACAAGCCAAGAGTAAAAAGTCTCAATTTAGAACTTTATCAGAACATTGGAAACAGTTTAGAAATTGAGTACTGGACCTGCAGTGACAAAGGCAAAATGACACTACTCCTTTGCTTATTCCAAGAGCTGCAGTTAGCCATGGAAGTAAAGAGTCCCTTTCAGATAGCTCTGTCCAGAACTGAAGAGACTAGTAGGATTAATAGGACTTTAGAGATAAAGAGGACTTTAAAGGTTCTGCATTGCTTCTGCATTTCATGGTTTTCCCCTTCTCTGGAGTGGCATGCTTACCTCTGCCTTTCTGAATCCTAATCTTTCAAGGCTCCCTCAAGTCTCCTCTTCTCCGTGAAGCCTTTCCTGAGTATACTTGCCCTCATCCCTTGCAGTATTTAGTCTGTACCATACAATTTAGCACTTATTATCTTTTATTTTCTCAGTGTTTCACACTGTTGTCTTCTACCTTTGCCTAGATAGCTGAACTCACCATAATGGAGAAGAAAGGTGAAGACAACAGGGCAGTGATCTGTTATTCTTTCAGTTTATGTGCATGTTCTTGCCTACAACTATGTCAGTGTTCATGGGGTGAAAATAAATTTTTAAAATAGGACCAATATATTCCCAAAATTGAGAAATGCAGCATGTTATTAATAGGAATTTTCCCTAAGTCTCTTGAGCAATAATTATATGCTCAGTAATATGCAAAGCTAATGGTGTGTGTATTAAAAATCTTTACAAGTAATACAAAGTAAACACTGTTATCACCATCTTCAGTTGAAGAAACTGTGTCTTGTAGACATACAATAAGTAAAATATTTTCTGGCTCTAATGATTTGCTTGAGAGCACATAAGAAATAAGTGACAGAACTGGGACTTGTACCCAAGTCCATCTAACCCTAAAAACTTGAGTGCCTAATCATTACATTATTCTGCTTCTTTTGACAATCTGAATGAAACTGAGATGCATTTTGGTGTTTTATTTGAGATCTCTGCAGGATAGAATTTTTTTAAAGGAAATTTTAATAGGATTCAAGATTATATATGCTTTTCACATTTTGCTGTCAAGTATAAAATGTGAAGGTTGTGACAGTTCAAAAAAATAAGAGAAATGCTAGGCATTATAAAGGGGGAGAAATGAGGATGCCTTTCCCATCCCAAAATATTTGGTATAATTACTAAGAAATAAGAATAAAATTCTTTTCTGAAATATGGAATGCCTTCTTAGGGCCCAGAGGTTTTGGATTTTGTACTTACTTACTTTGTATTTAATTATTTACCTTCCAAAGACTCTTTAAGTACACCAAGCAGTTTTTAAGCGTGTTGGACCCAATACCTTTTAGTAACAAATATTTTTTAATGCCCTCTACTACCCTGAAATGAACTTCAGAGATAATGTAATTTCCCATACACATCTTTAAAAAATAGTAATAGCAATGCCCTCGGTGCAATATAAAGATGAAATAAAAGGAAAGTAATTAAAAATAAATAATATATTTTTCAATTCATGGAAGTTCAGGTACAACAATACTAGCAGACATAATGAATGAGTTAGATGTTTGCACCTATACAAAAAAAAAAAAAAAAAAAAAAAACACCAGGAGTTCCAGCTTTTAGTAATGCAGACTGATTAAGAAGTACTGTATTGGCAATGCAGATACCTTGGGTAGCCATTGGTAGTATCCTTTTTGTCTTAGTTTGACAAAAATTATAATACCACAATGGGTTTGGCCTAAACAATAAGCAATTATTGGCTTACAGTTTTAGAGACTAGAAGTCCAAGTCAAGACATTGGCAAGACCATGCTTTCTGCCAGGTTCAGTAGTGTTCTTGTTGGGCTGGCTGCAGGCAGTCATTGGGGTTCCTTGGCTTTCCCGTCACATGGGCATGTCCTTCCCTTTCTCCACTTCTGGGTTCCCACTAACTTCCACCTTTCCCTGTGGCCTCCTCTTTTTCAGGCCTTTAGTAATCCAGATTAAGATTTACCATCATCAGTCGGGCCACACCTTAACTAAAATAACATCTCCTAGAGGTCCTATTTACAATGCATTCACCCCATAGAACTGAAGATTAAGATTAAGAACATGTCTATGTTGGAGTACATAATTCAGTCTACCACAGTTTTCCATAATAATGAACCACCCTTAGGAAAGTTCCAAAGAAAATAAAGCATAATCTTCTCTAGTTTAACACAGTAGTTGAAAATTTCAGCATATACTGAAATAGTACCCAGAATATTTTGATTATGTATAAACGGGGTTAGTTCTAGGCCAAAATAATTATAAGCAAGGTTTTATTAATCTGTATGAATGTCCAGTAAGACTTTAGAGTGTTATGCAGGACAGGATAATTTGTTGGACAACCATCTGCACTGCAGGTGTCCTAATATTATCCCTGGCCTCTACCTATCAAATGCCTGCAGCACTCAACTGGTCATTGTAGCAGCCAAAAAGAAGCCTTCTCGGATTTCCAGACAGTCTCTGGGGAGTGGTAGTTCCCTCTTTGAGAACAATTACCTGCCCTCTTGTATCAAAATAATTCAAGGTTGAATTTTTTTAGTTAAATGCCTTGATGGCAGCTGTATATTCTAGATTAATTAAACTTCTGTTTTGTTCTGTTTAAGTTACTGTTTTGTGATAATCAAAAACTAATTCAATCATTGTTGTAGCCTTCCAAAAATACACTAGGATTCTTCCTGGCCTTTGTAGAGATAGTTCCTAGAATAGTACCTGATACATAATGGTGTTTAACAAATACTTTATCCTCTTCCTCTCAAAATTTAAACTCCTAGAATACAGAATTCTTAATTTAGAAGTCTGTTTAATTGGGTTATATTTGAAATTTTACCTACATTCTGAAAATATTGTATATATTTATATAATATTAGATCATCATATGCTACTACTGTTTTTTAAATTACATTCTATACATAGATAGGATCAATAATTGGTGCATAATCTCTAAGTATATAGAGAAGTCAGTATCAGGAGTTATCAATGGTTGTCTACAATGAAGGCAACAGTATGTGGGGAACAGATTAGGAGGGAAATCTGCTTTTTGTTCTTTATCTTTTTGTACTTTGTGCAGGCATTACCTATTCAAAAACATTGAAATTTTTTTCTTTAAAGTATACCTACTTAATAGCTATAAACTATGATGACTGAGTTTTCATTTGTGTTCCAAAAGTTATGGTTGAAATAAGTACTGGTAGACCATTAGCCTATTGCTCAACTATTCGTGTTTGAATGTGGTTGCCGAGGAAACAGTATGTCTGTTTTGAATCTTTGATCTTTTTCACATAGACACACACACACACACATGCACACACACCAACTCTCACCAATCCCAAACAAGGTTGCCATCATCACTTGTCTAGACCATTATAGTAGTCTCCCCAACTGTATTACCCTTCTCCCTTGGTATCTAATCTATCCACTGATGATAAAGTAGTCTTCCTGAAACTGATCATGTTACCCCCTTGCTTAAAATCCTTTTCCACCAGCCTGTACCTATTCTGAACTATTTGCCCTTCATTCTTCTGACCTTGTGATGTTCTCCCTGTATCCTCATATTTTACATATGCTGTCTCTTAACATTGGAATACCCTTCCTTCATCTCTGCCCTTTAGCCTCTCTCAAGACTTTGCTTAAATGTCTCCTCTTGTGGGACATTTTGCCTTAACCCTTCTCTTCCCTTCTTAAAATTTGTTAGCTTCCCCTTCTCCCATTGTTTTTTGAGCATTCTTCTATTGGCAGCATTGAATTATAATTGTTGTTTAATTTGTCACTCTTCCACAATTAAGAGTAAATGGCTTTCGAACCTGAACTGTGTGTCTTTAACTCTTAAATTCTAGCACCTGGCTTGTAGTAAGAAATCAGCAATGAATTGTTGAATGACTAAAAGCAGTTATGAGAAAAGCACATCTTGTTGGAAGCACCTATTAGTAAAATGTTTCTGGAGTACAGTTTGGAAATATCTGTTGAATTTTTAAATGCTGATATCCTTTGACCTTTAATATTTATTATATAAAAACATTCACACAAGTATGTTGAAGTGCATGATTCATTGTACCATTCTTTGTAATGGTGAAAAAAAAATAGAATCCAATGTCCATGAAAGAAAAGGACTAGTTAAATAAATTTAAGGTTGTCCATGTAATACAATACTATGCAGCTATTAAAAAGAATAAAATATATCTATATATACTGGCATGAAAAAATATTGACAAGATGTATTAAGTGAAAAAAATTGCAAAAACTATATATAGTATCTCTTTGGTTTAAAAAGGAATGTATATGTGTGTCGATACATGCACAGAAAAACACAGAAGTAACTTGAGGCTTTTACTTTCTACACTGCTTTTACTTTTTTCTAAAGAAATACACAAAGACAAAGTGTTTTTCAGTAGAGGAAAAGAAGTGTTTGTGAGATCATGGGATTCATTTAAGCAGTATTTGGCTTCACCCTAAAACCTGTTAACCAAAAACTGCCCATAAAGCTGATTCAAATTTTTAAATCTGGTATATAAACAGTAATAGGAAGAAGTAAATAAGCTCCATACATGTTTACTAAAGTAAATCTCCTCTCTTACTACCTTTGAAAAGTAATTAAAAATTATTTATTCCTCTCAGTTTTATATTTTACTTTTATAAAACAACTGGATTTCTATAAAAGAGAAATTGTAGATGTGTATATTAAATAAGTCCCTGAGCTACTATTCAAAATCATTTTGTAAGACAGGATAATCAAGAGTAAATAATTTTGTTTATCCCTTGGAATGTTCTTTGTGGCACCATTAAATTGAGATGGTTTCATTCACTTTATTAAAAAATGAGAGATTACTACTGTTTACATACTTTTTTGTTGTACTTTTTTTACTTTGGAAAATTTTACTGTATTTAAGGCACAATGAAACTATTTCCAATCCAATTGTAAATTATTATTATTAAAAACTGTTGAAATTTACCTTATACTATAAACAAGATTTCAAGTACAGTATAGACTTTTTAAGTAAACAATACTTTCAAACTCTTTATTTACATAAACAAAATAAAACTTTAGCATCGTTTATATATCCATTATACAAGTACATGTGATTCTTAATCACTATTGAAAGCAAATCCAAATGCCTCTACTTGTCACTATTTTCTTTGGTATTTGAGAGTTGAAATGTTTATTCTAAAATATTGTAAAATTAACATTTAAAATTTTAGATATACTTATTGAACTTAGTGAGCTTTTACTGTCAATACTTTATAAACTGTAAACAGAAAACCATATATAGTATATGGTAACTTTTAAATCACAAGTTTATTAAGAAATTACAAATTTAAAGGTTTTCTTTTCTCCTTTTTACTAGCCAGTCTCAGTTGGAGGGCTGATAGTAAACCTTATTGGTATCTGTGCCTTTAGCCATGACCATAACCATACTCATGGAGTTTCTCAAGGAGGTTGTCACTCATCTGATCACAGCCATTCCCACCATGTCCACAGCCACAATGATCATGGGCACGGTCACAGCCACGGATCTGCAGGTGGAGGCATGAATGCTAACATGAGGGGTGAGTCCTTGCCAAATATTCGCTTCTTTTCAACCATTCTGAGGAACAATTCTGTTTTTGTTTGTATTAGATAGTGGGTTTCTGGTATGATTTTATTTTTAAAAAACAATCTTTGGCTAAAAAACAAGTCAAGTCATCTGCTATAGAAAATACATTTGTTCATATATATCAATTTTTAATTAATAATTGGGAAGCTGAAGGGGGGAGAAAAAGACATTTTGGAGTCTTTCCTGGCTCTCCTCCCAGTGTCCTCTGGATCTGGTCTGTGCCCCCTGCACTGGTGCCTGGCTCTGTTTTAGTGGGAAATACTGATGAACCACCTGTCAAAAGCCTTAACACAAACCCAATCAACAACAAAACCCTAGCACAAGAGAAACTGACCTTCAAAATAAACCTATCAGGATAATCAGATGCACACATATCAGCAAAAAATTGCAAGCCATACTAAGAAACAGGAGGATATAACCCAAATTAATAAGTCAGAAATACACTAGAGGCATGCAGTAGAAGATTTGAACAGGCAGAAGAAAGGATCAGCGAGCTAGAAGTCAGGACATCTGAAACTGAACAGACAAAAGAACAGAGAGAGAAAAAAGAATGGAAAAAATGAAACAGGGTTTCAGGGAATTGAATGACAGCACAAAGCACACAAACATACACACCCTGGGTACCCCAGAGGAGAAGTAAAGGGAAAGGGGAAGAAAGAATATTTGAGGAAATAATGATTTAAAATGTCCCAACTCTTATAAATATCTTTTAAAATTGAAACTATACAGAGTACTTTCTCTGATCATAATGGAATGAAGCTGGAAATCAATAACAGGTGAAGAATGGGGAATTGTACAAATATATGGAGATTAAACAACACACTCTTACACAATCAGTGGGTCAAAGAAGAAATTGCAAGAGAAATTAGTAGTATCTCAAGATGAATGAAAATGAGAACACAACATATAAAAAGTTATGGAATGCAGCTAAGGCAGTACTGAGAGGGAAATTTACAGCCCTAAACAGCTACATTAAGGAAGAAAGAGCTAAAATCAAAGACCTAACTACACACCGGAAGGAACTAGATAAAGAACAGCAAACTAATCCCAAAGCAAGCAGAAGTAAAGAAATAACAAAGATAACAGTGAAAATAAATGAAATGGAGAACAAAAAAAAAAAACAATAGAACCAATAAAACCAAAAGTTGGTTCTTTGAGATCAGTAAAATTGGCAAACCTTAGCTAGACTGACAAAGAAAAATGAGAAAGACACAAATAAATAAAATCAGAAATGGGGGGGGGGGCATTACCACTTACCCCAGAGAAAGATAAAAGTTCATAAGAGGATACTATGAACCATTGTATGCCAACAAATTAGATAACTTAGATGAAATGGACAGATCCTAGAAACATAACAACCTACACTGACTCTAGAAGAAATAGAAGACCTCAACAAACTAATTACAAGTATAGGATTGAACAGTTATTGAAAACCTCCTAACAAAGAAAAACCCAGGACCAGATGGCTTCACAGGTGAGTTCTACAAATCATTCCAAGAAAAATTAATACCAATCCTGCTCAAACTCTTCCAAAAAAATGAAGAAGAGGGAACACTACCTAACTTGTTATATGAAGCCAACATCTCCCTAATACCAAAGCCAGATAAAGATACTACAAGAAAAGAAAATTGCAGACTAATCTCTAATAAATATAGATGCAGAAATCCTCAACAAAATACTTGTAAATTGAATTCAACAGCACATTTAAAGAATTATACACAATGATCAAGCAAGTTTTATTCCAGGTATGTAAGTGTGGTTCAACATAAGAAAATCAACTAATGTAATACAACAGATTAACAAATGAAAGGAGAAGAAATACATGATCTTGACTGATGCAGAAAAGGCATTTGACAAAATTCAGCATCCTTTCTTGATGAAAACACTTTGAAAAATAGGAATAGAAGGAAATTTTCACAACATGATAAAGGGCATGTATGAAAAACCCACAGCTAATTTCGTACTCAATAGTGAGAGACCAAAAGCATTCCCTCTAAGAAACACTTGTCAGGAACAAGACAAGGATGCCCATTGTCACTACTGTTATTCAACATTGTGCTAGAAGTTATAGCTAGAATAGTTAGGAAAGAAAAAGAAATAAACGGCATTTGATCAAAAAGAAATAAAACTTTCACTATTTGCAGACGACATGATCCCGTATTTACAAAGTCCCAAAATATCTACCTCAAAGCTTCTAAAGTAATAAATGAGTTCAGCAAAGTGGTGGGACACAAGATCAACATGCAAAAATCAGTAGTGTTTCTATACACTAGTAATGAGCAATTAGGGCAAGGGGGTCAAGAAAAAAATTCCATTTCATTAGCTAAAAGAATCAGATATCTAGGAATTCATTTAACCAAGGATGTGAAGAACCTTAATTCTGAAAACTACAAAACATTGCTATAAGAAACCAAAGAAGACCTAAATAAATGGAAGGACATTCTGTGTTCATGGATTGAAGGGCTAAATGTCATTAAAATGTCAGTTCTACCCAAATTGATTAACAGATTCAACTCAATCCCAATCAAAATTCCAACAACCTACTTTACAGATTTAGAAAAGTGAGTTATCAGATTTATTTGGGAGGGTGAGGGGCCTCGAATAGCCAGCATCTTGAAAGAGAAGAACAAAGTTGAAGGACTCACACTCCCTGATTTTATAGCATATTACAAAACTACAATGGTTTAAAAAAAAAAAAAAAAAAAAAAAAGAAAACAGCATGGTATTGACATAAAGATAGATACATTGACAAATGGAATAGAGTTGAGAGTTCAGAAAAGAGACCCTCACATCTATGGTCAATTGATTTTTGACAAAGCTGCCATGTCCACTCAACTGAGACACTGCTGGGAAAACTGGATATCTGTATCCAAAAAGAATGAAAGAGGACCCCTATCTCACACCTGCTACAAAATTTAACTTTGAGTTAATTTTTTTACAATGGATCAGAGACCAAATTAGAAGAGCCAGGATCATAAATTTTCTAGAAGAAAATGTAGGGAAACGTCTTCAAGCTCTTGTGGTAAGTGTGTTTCTTAGACCTTACACCCAAAGTACAAGCAACAAAAGAAAAAATAGGTAAATGGGACCTCCTGAAACTTGAAGACATTTGTGCTTCAAAGCACTTTGTCAAGAGGTAAAAAGGCAGCCTACTCAATGGGAGAAAATATTTGGATATATTTGATAGGGGTTTAATATCCAGTATATATAAAGAAATTCTACAACTCAATAAAAGAGAAACAACCCAATTAAAAATGGGCAAAAGACATTGTTCCAGTTTGCTGATGCTGCCGTTTGCAAAACACCAGAGATGGATTGGCTTTTATAAAGGGGGTTGATTTAATTACACAGTTACAGTCTTAAGGCCATAAAGTATCCAAGGTAAGGCATCAACAGTAGGGTACCTTCACTGAAGGATGGCCATTGGTGTCTGAAAATCTGTTAGCTCGGAAGGCATGTGGCTGGTGTCCGTTTGCTCCCACATTGCGTTTCAAAATGGCATTCTCCAAAATGTTGCTCTTGTGGCATTTTGTCCTCTCTTAGCTGCAGCTGTTCTTCAAGATGTCACTTTCAGTTGCTCTCCAAAATGTCACTTACAGCTACTCTACATCTGGGCCTGTGTGGCTCTTTTTAAAGTACTCCAGTGATCTAATAAAGACCCACCCTGAATGGGTGGGGCAACACCTCCATAGAAATAATCCAGTGAAAGTTCTCGCCCACAGTTGATTGAGTCACATCTCCATGGAAACACTGAACCAATAGGTTCCAACCTAATAAACACTAATACGTCTACCCTCACAAGATTGCCTCAAAGAACATGGAGTCTTGGGGGACATACCTCCAAACTGGCACAGACATGAATAGGCATTTTTCGAAAGGTGATATACAGATGGCTAAAAAAAGCACATGAAAAGATGCTCAACATCACTAGTTATTAGGGAAATGCAAATCAAAACCACAATGAGATATCATTTCACACCTACTAGAATGGCCACTATTAAACAAACAGAAAACTACAAGTGTTGGAGGATGTGGAGAAATAGGAATACTTATTCACTGCTGATGGGAATGTAAAATGGTATAGCCATTGTGGAAGACAGTATGGCAGTTCCTCTGTAAGCTAAATACAAAACTTCTATATGATCCAGCAATCCCTGCTACTCAGTTTATATTCAGAAGAACTGTAAGTTGGGATGTGAACAGACATTTGCACACTGATGTTCATAGCGGCATTATTCACAATTGCCAAAAGATGGAAGCAACCCAAGTATCCATCAACTGATGAATGGATAAACAAATGGTGTGGTATATACATACAATGGAATATTATTCACGTGTAAGAAGGAATGAAGTCCTGATGCATGCAAAAACTTGGATGAACCTTGAGAATTTATGTTGAGTGAAGTAAGCCAGATACCAAAGGACAAATATGGTATGATCTCAGTAATATAAAATAAATATAATGAGGAAATTCATGGAGTTAGTATCTAGAATACAGGTTACCAGAAGATAGAATGAGCATAGAGAATGCAATCTGATACTTAATGTTTGTGGAATTTTTAATAAGGTCAATTGTAAATGTTTAGAAAGGGATAGAGGTGATGGTAGCACATTATCATGTGTGTAAGTAACAATCCTTAGTCGCATGTGTGATTGTGGTTGAAAGGGGAAGTTTAGGGTCATGTATATCCCTAGAATGAAAGCTAGAGGATGAAATAAGGGACTATATAACATAGTGAACCCTTTTGTGGATGATGTTGGTAGTTAATAGTACAGATACAAGTATGTTCTTCTGTGAATTAGAACAAATGTATGTCACAAGTACAAGGTATTAATAATATGGGGAAAAATATACCTAATGCAAACTATAGATTCTAGTTAACAGTAATATCTTAATATTCTTCCATCATTTGTATCAAAGGTACCATACCTATGCTAAGTGTCAATAATAGGGTATATAAGGGGCATGGGGGTTTTCTTTGGGGAGCTATGAAAATGTTCTAAAATTGATTGTGGCAATGAAAGCACAGCGCTGTGATTGTACTGAGAGCCATTGATTTTAATAGTTTACTCTGTTGGTTTAGTATAAATGATTTGGGTAATGTCGTGGTTTGGCTCAAGTATGGTTGGTTTCTGGGAAGCCTTCCTAGACATGCTACACTATCATAAAACTCACCACAATGTGTAGTGGTTGCCCATGTACATGCCTTTTTTTGCCACTATACTGTGAACTCCTTGAAGGCAGTAACCATGTTTTAGTCATTTAAAGTACCAGCCCCTAGCATAGTGTCTGATGTATAGCAGGTACTCAGTAATATTTGTAGAATGGATGAAAGAACTTAATTTTTGATGTTTTTATGTATTTTCCTTGTAGGTGTATTTCTGCATGTTTTGGCAGACACGCTTGGCAGTATTGGTGTAATCGTATCCACCATTCTTATAGAACAGTTTGGATGGTTCATTGCTGATCCTCTCTGTTCTCTTTTTATTGCTATATTAATATTTCTCAGTGTTATCCCATTGATTAAAGATGCCTGTCAGGTACTGCTTCTGAGACTGCCACCAGAATATGAAAAGGAACTACATATTGCTTTAGAAAAGGTCTGTATGTAATTTCTTCACTGTTTTTTTCCTTTTAAAATAGCATTTTTAATTGAATAAGTTGATTAAAAAGAAATGTGCAAAATGTAAATGAAGAAAATAAAGTTTTACTTAAGGAACATAAAAGAGGGACTGAATGAATGGATAGAGACATTTTCTTGGATGGGAAGACTATTGTGAAGATGTTGATTTCTTGCATCTTAATGTCAATCCAGTTTCCCTCTCACTGGGATTTATTTCTTTTGTTTTTTGTTTGGGGGAGGGGGTGATAATCCAATATTTGGTTTTTGGGGGAAGAATTAATGCCTGAGAATAAGCAAGAAAATACACATTTACAAAATTAATAAGATCATATTTTGCAGTTTTAAAGTTATAGAATTTAACTAACAAAACTAACAATTTGAGCCTTTCACAGAAATAAACCTGCAACTCAATAGAGAAAAAATAAAAATAGGTTGTCCAGAGGTAGACCCTGGAACTTTTGGGAATTCAATGTATAGTAAAAATGGCATTTCAGATCAGTGGGGAGAAAATGTTAACCTAATTAACCCACTTTGGGTCAGTTACCATTTCCATTTGACAGAAATGAAAAGCTGTATGGCTACACAATACCATACGAAAAATATTTTTCCAATGTATTGTCTCTAAATAACAAAAAAATATATAAAATTTCTACAATAAAATAGAAGAAAAAATTTATGGTTATGTAGGTAGTGATGGCCTTTGTTAATAACCTTAAGTAGAAACCAGAACCAAAAAGTGGGGGGAGGAGGGGCAGTAGATACACAGATTTGACCAATTGAAATTGAAAATTACCAATTGGCAGAAAGTTCCATTAGCAACTATGAAAAAGGCAGTCCAGGAGAAAATGTTTGCAGCATGTGTAAACATCCTTACAATCCGTAATCCTTTAAATAAAGAAAAAGACATATAGAAAAATGGACAGAGAATATAAACAGGCAGTTAGTAGAAAAAAATACAAAATAGAATGTATTTTACCTTGTGGTTTGCCATACCATGGTAAAGGAATTGTGATCTGGTGATGAAAAGTTGACATCTTGAATATTTAAGCTATAGCATCTTAACCCACTGTTGTCATGAGTAAAATTAGTAATGTTTTCTCAACCCCTCATAATTACTGAATATTAATCCTACTAAAAAAGTATTTTTTTCATTTCAAAAATAATATATGTCCATTACAGAAAACTTCAAAATACAGAAAAGGACAAAAAAATAACCAAAAAAAGCACATAATTCTGCCACCTGGAAGGACTTTTACAAGGTGTTTTTCTGTATCAATTTTTTTAATAAAAATAGCAAAAAGCTGTTTTATATGGTTTTATAAATTTTTCCCCATTTAATTATGTCATTTTCAGTGTTTTAATGCAGTATTTTTAATGGCAATGTGGTATTACATTGTATATGGGTAGTCTTTGATTTATTTAACCAATCCTCTATTGTTGAACATTGAGGATATCTTTTGAATGTTCTATATATAACAAATGACGTGTTTATGTGTATAAAGGAGACCATGGTAGTTCATTGAATGACGTGTCCAGGTAATGTTTGAGATGCCCAACACGTCTATGTAGAATAGGTAAAGTACATGTTAATATAGGTGAAAATGGGTGTGTACCTGTTGGTGATAGCCAAATTTGGGTGCAGAGACCCCTGTAACCCCTGCTTATCTTCTGATTCAAAGCTAACTCCCCTGACATCACTCCCAAGACAGAATGCCTTATATTTTAGACACATTTACTTTTTAGCTAGTTGTCCCTCTCCTATTCCTGCCCACTTCCGGCCTCTCCTTATTAACTTTTTTTTTTTTAATCAGCTTAATAGAGGTAACTGGAACAAAGAGTTGCTATGTGTTAAGCAAATTAACCTTTAAGACCAGTTATATCACCTCTACTTTTATTTGACAGATACAGAAAATTGAAGGCTTAATATCATATCGAGACCCTCATTTTTGGCGTCATTCTGCCAGTGTTGTGGCAGGAACAATTCATATACAAGTAACATCTGATGTGCTGGAACAGAGAGTAGTACAGCAGGTAACAGTCTTTTTGTTTTTAAAGTTATTTTAATTGAGGTAATTCAAATATAAAATCGCACACATCCTAAGTTATACAGATCTTTTTGTCTGGTCAGTTAACTTTGAAAATATATTTCAGCTGTCGAAGAGTAACAGCACTTACCTTTTACATGTAGATTTATTTTATGTCCCAAAATGGTTAAAAGAAAATCAAGTTTTAGTATCAAGAGGACAGGTTTAAGTTAATATTAAAAAGAAAAATTCACTTATGATTCACCTTGGAAATAAGTTATTATAGATATAGGCCTAAATTAATGATAAAATTAGTAGGTTATATGCTACAGTGAGAAATAGTGATCAAAGCAGTTCCTGTATTCCCTATTCTGGGTATATCCAAATAGAAGCAATATTGTTTTCCTTTTCTACTTTGAATGACAGTGCTCCTTTGAATGACAGGCCAGTATTTTACAGTATTTTACTGGCTTTCTAAAAGATCTTTTCTACCATTTTAACTAACTAAATAATAAACATTACTATCTGTAGCTCTAAAAATGTGGTATCAGTTATTTAAGATCTATTAAATGCTTTAAAATGTCTGGATTTTTATAATCAGGTTACAGGAATACTTAAAGATGCTGGAGTAAACAATCTAACAGTTCAAGTGGAAAAAGAGGCATACTTTCAACATATGTCTGGTCTCAGTACCGGATTTCATGATGTTCTGGCTATGACAAAACAAATGGAGTCCATGAAATATTACAAAGATGGTACTTACATCATGTGAGACAACTCAAGAATTACTCCTGTGTATGAATAATGAAGATTACATGAAGGAAGAAAATTGCACATAATTGCACAGGAACATTTTATCATATTTGAAAAAGGTTTTAAAGCTCTCTACTGTTGGATCATGGAATCTTTCTGAAAGATTTAAATACAGAATGAAGCATTAATTGTACAAGTAAAAAAATTATTGGAATTATGTGTATAAACAGGATCTTCAAATTTAAGTGAACATAATATATCATATCATCTTGGAAAGTGGACAAATGATGGATTCTAGTGAAGACCAAAATACTTCTGTGTATTTACTTTCTGTCAGAAAGCATCTCCATTGTAAATATATATTTACATGTTTATTACAAAGACCCAAATGAAAAATTGAATTTTTAATCAATTTTTTGCATAGCCTAAGGATAAAATAGTAACAGAAGTTCTATATTTATGGATTTTCTGTATATGAAACTGGTTTCTAATTATAACTTAAATCCATTAAGTAAAATCTGTATTGCCACTTTAAATGTATACTAAATTATTTGGAAGAAACTTCAACTTATGATGTGAGATAAACAGTAAGATTAGGGAAGTATAACTTTACAGTTTTTGATGTATTACAAACCAACCACTCTGTAAAATAAATTTTTTACTTTTGGTAATATTTGCCAATGAATAATTAATTTATTAGGGTAAAAAGCTTATACTAAGTTGTGTCCATATTATTCATTCACTTGTCTTCTTCCTCCAAAGTAGAATATTCCATTTCTCTGGTATTCCAAGCTGCTTATCAAGTTGGTATCCAAGCAATGTTAGGCTTTTATGTTTTCTTCATTTAGTTCCATGTATTTTGGAACAGCCAATTGAGAGAATCATAAATAATTGTTACCTCATAGTTGAATTCTGTGCCTATGGATATAACTTTAAAATTTTCTGGAATAGATGGATATATAAGAAATAGCAAAGAATAGGTGGTTGTTTTAAGGTTTAATAAGTAAAACTTGTCCATAAATATTTGGGTATCATGAAATCAAAATATTTACCCTATAACTACTTTCTGTGCTAATTTATATTTTTCACTTTCAGTTTAAACTGAAAGTGTAGTCTGAAAAGGCTGGACAATAAATAAATTTGATAATATATGCAGTTTTATGAACACCAAAGAATGTTATCAAAAAGAAACTTTTGTATAGCTATCTTTCTGTTTAAAAGCATCTGAATATTTTCATTCTTATACTAGAAATGTTGAGAAGTAGGATGAATTAATTTTAGTGTGGGGACTATTTTCTTATCTATAACATAATGGCAAGCATATACTGTAAATAATATTTTTATTTTACCAATTTTAATATGTGAAGGGTTTTAGAAATTTATAAATTATTTTGATATTTTTCTTCTTTGCATAGTATTTGGTCTAGAATCTTCAATACATATTAAAAATTTTGAGTAGTGGGAAAATAATTGCATATTGATGTTTTAATACAGTTTTTAAACACATTTTTTGAAGTAGTGATGAGCAATAAATAGTACAACATTATTAGAATTGTTTCCCTTAGAAGGCATATAAACAAAAAGAAAATCAAATTAATGCAATTGATCAGGTTGAGAGAAGAAGGCAGAGGTTTGGAGGTTAAAGGGTTATAGGTGAAAAGCAGAGAAATTGCATTATTGAAAGGACCAGCAAATTGGTACCAGCTCTTACAAATCATGTGAATTCAGGCAAATCAGCCTGTTTAGGTATCTTTTTTCTCCTCATACATAAAATCAAGATAAAATGTGCTCAAATCTCCTCAGGGTTATGAGGAACAAAGGAATAACGTTTGTGAAAATAAATTCAAAGTTTAAAAGGTCAATACAGAGGTTAGTATATTGGTCAGAGTCCTCCAGAGAAACAGAACTGACACTATTTTTATATATGTAAATATTAAGAGATTTATTATAGGAATTGGCTCACGTGACCATGGGAGTTAACAAGTCTGCATCCCATAAGGGCAGTTTTTTTTATTGTAGATGTAATCAGCCATTGTTGGAATCAACAGACTAATGATTTAAATCGACAAAATACCCTCACAGTAACAACCAAACCAAACAACTGGACACCATAACCTAGCCAAATTGGCACACGAAATAACCATTACAGTGAAGAATTACTACATTATTTCAAGCCACCAGTAACCCTACTGTTGGATTTTTTTTTTTAAGGTTGGTTCCAATCTTTTGCTATTATAGACAAACTTTGTACAAATGTTTTGCATATGTGCAAATAAATATGTAGGATAAATTCCCACAAACAGGATTTCAGAGTAAAAGAGTTTGGCGTTTATAATTTTGGAAAATATTGCTGAGTTGAGCTCCATAGAGATTGTAACACTTTACCCTCTGTCCTAGTTTGCTAATGCTGCCGGAATGCAAAATACCAGAGATGGATTGGCTTTTATAAAAGGAGGTTTATTTGGTTACACATTTACAGTCTTAAGGCCATAAAGTGTCCAAGGTAACACATCAGCAATTGGGTACCTTCACTGGAGGATGGCCAATGGTGTCCAGAAAACCTCTGTTAGCTGGGAAGGCATGTGGCTGGCATCTGCTCCAAAGTTCTGGTTTCAAAATGGTTTTCTCCCAGGGCATCCCTCTCTAGGCTGCAGTTCCTCAAAACTGTCACTCTTAGTTGCACTTGGGGTGTTTGTCCTCTCAGCTTCTCCAGAGCAAGAGTCTGCTTTCAGTGGCCATCTTCAAAACTGTCTCTCATCTGCAGCTCCTGTGCTTTCTTCAAAGTGTCCCTCTTGGTTGTAGCAAACTTGCTCCTTCTGTCTGATCTTATATAGTGCTCCAGTAATTTAATTCAGACCCACCCTGAATGGGCGGGCCAACGTCTCCATGGAAATTATCCAACAGAGTCAACGGCGGACAGTTGGGTGGGGCGCATCTCCATGGAAACTCAAAGAATTACAATCTAATTAACACTGATAGGTCTGCCCACACAAGATTACATCAAAGATAATGGTGTTTGGGGAGACAAAATACGTTCAAACTGGCACACTTCCCATCAGCAACATTAGATGTCTCAAAATGGAAATAGTCAAACATTTCTTATGGCCTTAATTAGTATTCAAGTTAAATATGCAGGTGGATAACATATAGATGCTGAACTGAGTTGTTATAAAACCCACTAATGTTCATTTGGCTTTTAAAATGATTTTTCAGAGGGAAAAGTTTTTTTAAAATAATGTGTACTCAATGAAAATGGTCAATTTTGGATTTACTTTTTTATCACACTTTTTGCTGTGTCTCGTTCCTTGTATCCATAGCACAGTTTCCAACAAGATGCTTAAAGATGGTTTTTATATTCTGCTCATATACAAGCATACAGGTTATGTTACATTTTTTTCTCTTCTGATATTTTTACCAAGATATACTTAACATACAATAAAATACAAAGATCTTAAGTGTTTAAGTGAGGTGGCAAGGATATGAAGCAACTGGAACTCACCCACTGCTGATAAGAGTGAAATGATGCAGCCTTTGGAGAACTGTTTGGCAGTTTCTTTCAAATTAAACATACATCCACTCTGATCTAGGAATTTCACTCCTAGGTATTTACCCTAGAGAAATGGAAACATTACCACAAAGAGACGTGTAAAAGAATGTACATATTGATAATAACCACAAACTAGAAATGGCCCAGATATCCATCAACAAAAGATTGGATAATTATAGTATATTCATAAAGAAATACTACTCAGTAATAAAAGAAAATTACTGATACAATGCATAGGAACCTCAAAAACATTAAGGGAAAGATGCCCAACACATAAAGTTTAAACTCAATTTAATTTATATGAAGGCCAAGAACAAATAAAACTATAGTGTTGGAACACAGAAAGTGATTTGTATTAGTCTTCTATTGCTGTTGTAACAAATTACCACAAATTTAGTAGCTCAAACAATACAAATTTACCATCTTATGGTTCTGTAGGTCAGAAGCCTGGTATGAGTCTTGCTAGTCTAAAACCAAGTTGTCAGCAGGGCTGTGTTCCTTTCAAAGAAGCTCTAGAGGAGATTCTTGTTCTTTGCTCATTCAGGTTGTTGGTTGAATTTATTTCCTTGTAGTTGTAGGACTGAGGTCCCTGTTTCTTTACTGATGTTCTCAGTTTACAGAGGCCACCTGCATTCTTTTGACTTGTGGCCCCTTTCTTCCACCTTCAAATCATGTCCCTTTTCTGCTCTGAATCTCTCCTGCCTTTTCTTCTGTTAACTGCATTTCTCCTTGGCCTACTCTTCTGTCTTCCCCTTCCACTTTTTAAGGACTTGTGGTTACATTGGGCCCAACCAGATAATCCAAGATAATCTCCCCATCACAAGGTCTTCAAAGTCCCTTTTACCATGTGAGGGTATTCGCAGTTTCTAGGGATAGGATGTGGACATCTTTGGGGGACTGTTTTTCTGCCTTCCACATGGTTGCTTTAGGGGATAGGGGATTTTATTGGAAAGGGATGGGGGGAAGCTCTGTATCTTCATCAAGGTAGAGGTTACATAGTGTATACAGTGGTCAAAATATTTTAAATTTTAATTTTAATTTAAAGTCTATGTTATCACATTATGTAATTAGTGATTTATTTAGAAGCTACTATGCACTAGGCACTGTATTAAGCACTTAGAATGATCATCTCATATTTTTTATATTTTTTCTTCTAGTACTCTGATGTTCTCACGTTTGTTTTATTGATCTTGTTCAATAATGCAGCTTATTCTAGATTTTCCAGATATAGTCCCACTTTATAGCAATTTTCCATTTGAATTTAAAGGGAAAAGAGATTCCCCCCTACAACAAAGTACAGTATATAGCTCAGCATTAATATTCACACAGTTTATGGAAAACCGTTTTAAGAAAATAATGCAATTCAATAGTTCATTCATAGCCAACAGATACTTTAGTGAGCTCCTTTATACCACAGGCATTGTTCTAAGGAACTGGGGTAGAATCAAAGTCCTCCCCTAATAGAGGGTACTTTCTAGTGTAGAAGACAGACTAGTATATGATAAAATGTCAGGTAGTGATAAGTGCTATGAAGAAAAGCAGTAACTTTTATTAAGCATGATAAAAGAACAGCAAGGTATTGGGTTTCTATTGCTTTTGTTACTGCTCTGTAAGTTTAAAAGTATTTCAAAATAAAAAGCTAAAATTAAAAATATATATATATAGCAAGAAAGCCTATATGATAGCAAAATTAGGTAGATGGCATGGTGAGGACTAGGAAAGCCAGTGGAGGGCTTTGAGTAAGAGATTGACATGAGTGATGTGTTTCAAAAAGATCAGGATAGGAAAGCTAGAGTGAAAGCTAGGGGACAGAAGACTTTTGCTCAAGCCCAAGTGAGGAAGGATGATGGCTTGGACTAAATAGCATGTTAATTGCTTTATATTTTTAAGTTTACTGTTGAAGATAAAAAGATGAATCAGATACATACCCTGACTTCAGTATGTTTACACACTAGGGAAGATAACACATGTAAATAACTAGAATTCAAGATTTAAAGAGATCTGGTATGAAAGAGTGTGACAAAATTCAGAATATGGAGAGGATACTTGTAGCTGGAGACAATGAGGAGGCTTTACAAAGGAGATAGCATTTGATAGACCTCAGAGACTGGTGGGATGTGGAAGTATGAAGGCAAGAAGATTAATTCTATATGGACTGTGCTGAGTAAACCCATAAGTAGTTCACTTTTGCATAAACGTGGCTTTCAGAAATGGGATTTGTAAGCCTGTAGCTAAAAACGGAAGTTAGTACCGGGGCATGGAGGTGTTTGAATATCAGGCTAAATGTTTCTGTTACTCTGGCTCTCTTTAACCGATGGTTCCAAGTTAACCATAGACTTCTTAAGTAATCATATGGGGGTTAATTGGCTCTGTAAGCAGCAGCATGTAACACTCATATACTTTACAAATACCTTACTTCAGGAAGAGTTTCCCATACTTGGTAGCCTCGATTTTCTGTAGGAGCAGGTTAACAATGAGTAATATGAAAGGTTGCAAATTGATATGGTGTGATGGATAATGACTGGCCTAGGAATCAGCTCTCTACCATAGCTGGCATCTAAGGATCAGCAGTCACTTATTCCCTGATTTTAAATGATGAGGTTTGAATCCAGTATATCTAAGATGAAGTTCTTCCAGCCTATGAAATTAAGGCAGTAGTCCTAAATTAATCTATGGAAATCGTTTTGTTGAAGGTATCTATTTTGTCAACAAACACATTAAATGCCTAGTATGTGTAAAAAGAGGTATGATCTACCACCTTCATCGGAAGGAAAGAGTTACTGGAGCATGTAAAAATGTGTAAAATACAGAGCATGAAGAGAGATTTTCTGGGGAAAAGAGCAATATAATATTGCTCTGAGTTCAGAAGACAAAGAGAACCCCATCTGTGAAATTAAAAAACCTCACCTTTATGGAGGAGAGGGCATTAATTGTTTATAATCTGGAAAACTCACTGGATTTAGCTGTGATTTTGAAGCTTGGCTCATCCATACCCTGGTTGCGTGATAGGTCTGCTTAAATAAAGTGCTTCATTTTCCTTAGCTATGAGCACCACAGAGTTCAGTGACTGATGGAGCCTTTACTCTCCTCCCAACCCCTGCCCCACCAAACAGGTAATTCTAGAGCACAGACAGGCACCAGGCACCAACACAGACTAGTAAATTGCACTTTCAGGTTTCTGCTCTGGTACTCTTCCCCTGTATTCAATCCCAGTCTTAGAGTCTCAGGCTACTCAGCCTTTTAGAAAGCCTGTCTAAATAAATGCAAGCAGAATCTTTTATGGATACACCAGTAGTGGGCTGTGGAAGAGAATGCTCACCTCAGTTTCCAGGACTAAAACAGGGCCCTCTCCCATTATCCATCTCTTTTCTTTCAAGCCTCTTTTATTTCTGGCTCTTCCTAGCCTTCATTTGCTTTTTTCTACCCCCATCTTCCTGCCATCACTTAACTCAGCAAACTAAAGATTATATGAAACTAAACTTAGGCCTTGTAATAGATTTTTCAAATGTGTAGCATACTTAATTGTGAAATACTTTGCCTCAAGGGACATAACTTATTCCCAGAGGAGAGTCTATTGAAGGGAGAAAAAAAAAAAAAAAAAAAAAATCCCCTTACTGGCCTGCTTAGCTGAATCACAATAAATAGAGCCTCAGTACTCAAGACTTTTCTGCATGAGAACCAATTCAAGAAAAATTAAAATGCATGCAAACCACATTCTAAATATAACAAAAACAATTTTTCACTACCTTATCAAGTACCAATTCTTTAAAAATCTTAACTCTGTAAAACAATTGACATGTTATCCACCAACTTTTATTTATCTATTTTGTCAACAAATGCATTAAATGCCTAGTATGTTTGTAAAAGAGGTATGATCTACCCACCTTCATTGGAAGGAAGTAGTTACTAGAGCATGTAAAAATGTATAAAATACAGAGCATGGAGAGAGATTTTCAAATGTGTAGTGTACTTAATTGTGAAATTAACACAAACACAGTGGTTGGGAGTGGGAATGTAGTTGTCTTGAAGCCTCTTGCTCTCTCAATACAGTATTCTGTTGCTTATTTATTCATTCTCTAAAGATTTAAAAATTCTTTTAAAATATATGTATTCTCACACATGCATAGAATATTCTTAAAGGGTACCCCAAGAAACTTTTAATAGATATCTTCTGTGAAGAAGTATATACTATTTATTGTGTAACATTTTTGATTGTTAAATACAGCATCTAAAACCTAAAAAAGAAGAAGGCAGCAAAACTCTCCCATTGCTAATCAGCAATTCAAGAGACCATGGGAAGAGTTTAAGTATACATCAGCTCCACAAATGGGAGAGTCAGTAAATATGATTGAAGAAGTTATTTCATGCTGTTTCTATAGAAATGGAATCTTTTTCAACTCCTGTTCCTTTCTATCTCCATTTTAGTGTGAATGACCCGAATTTTTATCACACACTCTGTCTTTAATTCTTTTTCTTTTCAGTTGTACATAATCTTTGACTTGTAACATCAACATCAGCAGACCCCAGCCCACCATTCCTGCTCTCTAAAAGGAATGATTTTCTATTCTTTAGGTGTTTGATTTGTTGTTTACTGCCATAATTCTCAATAATGAGCTTATACTACTCCTGCTTCATTATACAGTTTTAAAAATTACCCACTGACTTCTTACAATGGAAGATAAGGGCATACATGAGCACTCATACACACCCCTCTCTTTCTGTCTCTCTTCACCCTCTCAATACAGTTGAATCATAATTTTTGGTAAAATCAATATACAGTATTTCCATTATGAATGTATAATTTACCATAGTGCCCCATGTAGTGTATTCTGATTACATTTCCATTTTCTTTTTTAACAACTTCTAGTTTGCCCCAGAAGTTAATGTTGCTTTGTGTTTTTCTAGGCAGCTCAAGCAAATACCATGAAATGAGTTGGCTTAAACAATGGGAAGTTGTTAGTTTATGGTTTTTAAGCTAAAAGAAAGTCCACATCAAGGTATCATCAAGATGATGCTTTCTCCCTGAAGACTGTGGCATTCTGGGGCTGGCTGCTGGCCATCCTTGGCTCCTCTGTCAGTATTTAGGAGACTGGGTGAGAGGAGACTGGAGGTCTCATCATTTGTTTCACAGCTTGCCTGGTGTTCTGAAATCCAGAGTCCCTTTAGTTCATTCTCTCCAGAGTGTAAACTTATTTTCATCCACTAGAACTGGGGTGAGGTTGCACTCTCACTGCACCCAGCTGTGCAGCTTAGGTTTTCTTTGTCTGCTACTTCCATTACCATTCTTCAAAGTGCTTTCCTGCTTCCAAAATATCGTCATTATTATCCACTCACCCATCTTGAGGGCTTATGTATTTCTTAAAATTCGTTTATTGTCATTTTAGTGGGCTTCAAGAAGTAAAAGATAAATGTGTTTAGTTAATCCACCATCTTAAACCACTATTCCATCCATGAAACACTGGCTTCTCTTTCCTGAGACATCACTGTCTGGTCTCCTACCTTTCTGATGTTTTGCCTAATTCCTTAGCTGGCTTCTCCTCCTTAGCTCAATCTTTAAATGTTGGTGGGCCAAAGGACTTGCTCCTGGACATCTGTTCTTCTCAACATTCCTACCCTAGATGACTTCATCTGATGCCAGGCTTTAAACACTAACTACCATAAAATCTTCCCCAAATTGCAAACTTTTATAGCAAACTATCTAATGGACCACACTTCTTATATATCTCCAAGCATCCCAAACATAGCAGAAGTATTGATTTCCTACACCCAAAACCTACTACCCAGGAGGTCACATGGCACTTGGACATTAGCTATCGTGGGGGGACTGGGTGAAGGGCCCTGGGGCCTGGGCAAGCCCATGGCCATGACCTGAGTCCCCAGACTGCGCTATGCCTCCCAACCCATGTTTTCTCCCAGACAGCTCCACCGACTTGGACCAGGGTGGTAGCAAGAGAGAAGATGCCACAGCCTGAGTCCTGGAATACTGTGATTCTGGGTTGCCAGCAACTGGGATAGTTCTGCTTCTACCAAATCCCTGAGCACATTCATACTAGAAAAGGATGCCAAATGATCTTTTTGTGGTATAGAGTTGGATAAAGAAAACCATTTGGAATACTGAGTATACTCATGAGAAAATGTTTGGAAACTACTGAAAGAGTGTCTAAAATCCGTTCTATTATCTTTGTGCATACTTTGCTTCTGAGATTAAAAGAAAATGCCACTGAGGAATTTCCAGGAAAAATAACAGAGTAGGGAGCTAAATGACACACTCCTCCTACAAAAATAGCTAGTGGACAGACAGAAACTCTCTGTATCAATGGTTCTGGGGCTCTGGAGACCATGGGAGCACTGTACAGCATCTAGGGAAGGGTGAGATAGGGAGAAAGAGAAGCTGCAGCAAAAACTGTGAGTGACTTGCTCCCACAGCAGTGGCTGATGCCCATCCCCCACCCTCAAGGCTTGCCTCGGGGACCATCCATGGCTGGCTGCCCTGACCGAGAGGAGCATGAAGGTCTTCCTCCCCCAGAACAGGAGGAAGACATGGTCGAGTGTTGAGCGTGACTTCTAACTGGTAAGTTTGAACTGCTGGGTTCTGGCTCTGAATCATGGCTCTAGCTTGCTTGGAACAAAGATCCTGCGGGGAAAGCTTTGCCGAAGCGCACCATCTGCTGGGCAGGCCAGGAAAGCGCAGCTTAGAGGAGGTGGGGGAAAAAAAAGGCTTTTGGGCGTCTTTCCTGACCCGTCTCCCAAGGTCCCTTTGGAACTGGTCTTCACCACCTTTGTGGGTCCCAGGGCCTATTTTTTTAATTCAGTTTTATGAAGATATATTCAGATACCATATAATCGTCCATAGTGTCCCCATTTTTGTACTCATCCATCCATACCCTGGATAAAGAGAGTATGAGTCACAAGGTTTTCATAGTCATACCGTCACACCGTGAAGCTACATAGTTATGCAATCATCTTCAAGAATCAATGCTACTGGGATGCAGTTCAACAGTTTCAGGTATTTCCTTCTAGTTATTCCAATACCCTAAAACCTAAAAAAGGATATCTATATAGTGCATTAGAATGCCCTCCAGAGTGACCTCTCAACTCCATTTGTTTCATTTTGCTTCCCCCTTTTGGTCAAGAAGATGTTCTCAATGCCACAGTGCCAGGTCCAAGCTCATCCCCAGGAGTCATGTCCTGCTTTGCCAGGGAGATTTATACCACTGGGAGGTTTTAGGGTATTGGAATAGCTAGAAGTAAATACCTGAAACTATCAAACTCCAACCCAGTAGCCTTGACTCTTGAAGATGATTGTATAACTATGTAGCTTACAAGGGGTAACAGTGTGATTGTGAAAACCTTGTGGATCACACTCCCTTTATCCAATGTATGGATGGATAAGTAGAAAGGTGGGGACAAAAACTAAATGAAAAATAGGGTGGGATGGGGGGGATGATTTGGGTGTTCTTTTTTATTTTTATTTTTTATTCTTATTCTGGTTCTTTCTGATATAAGGAAAATGTTCAGAAATAGATTAGGGTGATGAATGCATAACTATATGATGGTACTGTGAACAGTTGACTGTACATCATGGATGATTGTGTGGTATGTGAATATATCTCAGTAAAAGTGAATTTAATTTAAAAAAAAAGTCTGTAAGTACAAACAGTGTTTATAACTGTTCTTTTGTCTTGCTGTCAATAGTCATTTTCAAACACAAAAGCAACAATATTCTTAAATGCTTTCAGAGTTACAGTCTTTGGCTTTTTGTTTGTTTGTTTTTTATAACTGATAATCTGGGTCAAGGTCAGTTTTTGGTATTAAGCCCCAGTTTATCCAAGGATGGGTCAGGGTTTTTAGTCAGTGACACACAAGAATGTGTTAACACACAGAGACGCAAAGACTATCTGGCATGAAGATATTTTGAAGTATGTTCTTATGGTTATTGCTTTGTAAGGAACATATCTGAAGCTCATAGAAGAAAAATGATATAGTTCTAATTTCTTACTTAAATGGAAGAATGCAAAGCTTTTAGAAAATATATCAATATTATTCCCTCCAACCAGCACAAAATTTGAGTGACTGTGACAATTTAAGTATTAAATGATAGCTGGGTAAATTCTAGCAACTTCTGTGTAAAAGCTATGAAAATTTTAACATATTTAACTGAAAGGGTTTTAAATGGAGTTGGGGCTGAAATATTTTCTGAAATAGAATTCAATTATCTTTTAGTGTTTGTAGAAGAAACAATGGGAAACTAGATGTAAACACAGCTAATTATTTTATGTACATGAAAGTATGACTATCTTACTATTAAGCAATTGCAAATACTTTTGTGTTTAATGATGTGATGACTATAAAACTAGACTGAATAAACTGCTCTTTGTTTTATTAAAAAAAAAAACAAAAAACAAACAAAAAAACTTTGAAAGATAGGAATAGAAGGAAATTTTCTCAACATGATAAAGGACATATATGAAAAATCCACACTAACATCATACTCGATGGTGAGACACTGAAAGCTTTCCCACTGTCACTACTGTTATTCAACATTCTGCTAGAAGTTCTAACTAGAGCAGTTAGACAAGAAAAAGAAATAAAGGCATCTAATCAGAAAGCAAGATGTAAAACTTTCACTATTTACAGACAACATGATCCTGTATTTAGAAAATCCCAAAAAAATCTACAACAAAGCTACTACAGCTAATAAACCAGTTCAGCAAAGTGGTGGGATACAAGTTCAACACACAAAAATCAATAGTGTTTCTGTACACTAGTAATAAGCAATCCTTGGAGGAAATCAAGAAAAAAATCCATTTCAATAGCAACAAAAAGAATCAAACATCTAGGAATAATTTTAACCGAGGATGTAAGGATCTTAACTCAGAAAACTACAAAACATCGCTAAAAGAAACCAAAGAAGACCTAAATAAATGAAAGGGCATTCTGTGTTTAAGGGTTGAAGGTCTAAATGTCATTAAGATGTCAATTCTACCAAAATTGATTAACAGATTCAACACAATCCCAATCAAAATTCCAACAGCCTAATTTGCAGAAATAGAAAAGTCTATTATCAAATTTATTTGGAAAGGTAATGGGCCCCAAATAAACAAAGACAAATTGAAAAAGAAGAATAAAGTTGGAGGACTCACACTTCCTGACTTTAAAGCATATTACAAAGCTACAGTGGTCAAAATAGCATGGTACTGGCATAAAGATAGACATATTTATCAATGGAATCGAACTGAGAGTTCAGAAATAGACCCCCACATCTATGTTCAATTGAGTTTCACAAGATTGCCAAGTCCACTCAACTGGAACACAACTGTCTCCTCAACAAAAGGTTCCGGAAGAACTGGATAGCCATATCCAAAAGAATGAAAGAGGACCTGAAACTCACAACTGATACAAAAATTAACTCAAAATGAATCAAAGACCTAAATATAAGAGCCAGGATCATGAATTTCCTAGAAGAAAACATAGGGAAGCATCTTCAAGATCTTGTAGTAGGTGGTAGTTTCTTAGACTTTACATCCAAAGCACGAGCAATGAAAGAAAAAATAGATAAATGGGACCTCCTCAAACTTGAAGACTTTTGTGCTTCAAAGGACTTTGTCAGGAAGGTGAAAAGTCAGCCTACTCAATGGGAGAAAATATTTGGAAACCAGGTATCTGATAAGGGTTTAATATCCAGAATATATAAGGAAATCCTACAACTCAACAATAAAAAAGACAAACAAACTGTTTCCATTTGCTAAAGTTGCCTGGATTTAATGTATCGGCAATGGGTTGGGTTTTTCAATGGGGATTTATTAGGTTGCAAATTTACAGTTCTAAGGCCATGAAAATGTCCAAATTAAGGCATTAAGAGGGAGATGCCTTCTCTGAGGAAAGGCTGATGGCATTCAGGGTTCCTCTGTCACAGGGGAAGGTACGTGGTGATGTCTGCTGGCCCTTCTTCTCCTGTGTTCTGATCTAAAAATGGCTCTCCCAGTTTCTGTAGGCCCTTCTTGTTTCTCCCAGGGCATTTTCTTTGTTAGCTTCTCTCTATTCTCTCTAACTGTCTGCCTTTTATCCTCTCATAGAGGACTCCAGCAAGGGGATTAAGACCCACCTTGAATGGGTGGGGTCACATTCCCACAGAAACAACCTAATCAAAAGGCACCACCCACAATAGGTCTTCCCCCACAAGATTGTATTAAAAGAACATGGGGTTTTCTGAGCTACATAACAGATTCAAACCTGCACACAAGCAATAAAAAAAAATGGGCAAAGGATTTCAATAGACATTTTTCCAAAGAGGAAATACAAATGGCTAAAAAGTACATGAAAAGATGCTCTACATCACTAGCTTAATAGCTAATGCAGATCAAAACCACAAAGCAATATCATTTCACACCTACTAGAATCATCACTATTAAACAAACAGAAAACTAGGAGTATTGGAGAGGATGTGAAGAAATAGGAACACTTATTCTTTGCTGATGGGAATGTAAAATGATACGGCTGCTGTGGAAGACAGTGTGGCAGTTCCTCAGGAAGCTAAGTATAGAACTACCATAGAATCTGGCAATCCCACTTTTACGTATATACATAGAGCAACTGAAAGCAGGGATGTGAACACACATTTGTACACCAATGTTCATAGCATCATTATTCACAATTGCTAAAAGATGAAAACAACTCAAGTGTTCATCAACTGATGAGTGGATAAACAAAACGGTATATACATACACATGATAGAACATTATTCAGCTGTAAGAAGGAATGAAGTCTGATGCTTGCAACAACATGGATGAAATTTGAGGACATTATGTTGAGTGAAATAAGCCAGACTCAAAAGTACAAATATTGTATTAACTCATTAATATGAACAAATTATAAAAAGCAAACTCATGGAGTTGATATCTAGAATATAGGTTCCTAGGAGACCGAATGAGAGTAGAGAATGGGGAGCTGATGCTTAATTTATTCAGAATTTTTTCAATTCAATTTTATTGAGATATATTCACATACCATACAATCATCCATGGCATACAATCAGTTGTTCACAGTACCATTATATAGTTGTACATTCATTACCACAATCAATTTTTGAACATTTTCATTACCACACACAAAAAAGAATAAGAATTAAAGTAAAAAAGAACACCCAAAACATCCCATAACCCCCATCCCTCCCTATTATTCATTTACTTTCTGTCCTCATTTTTCCATTCATCTGTCCATACACTGTATAAAGGGAGTGGGAGCCACAAAGTTTTCACAGTCATACAGTTACACAGTGTAAGTTATGCAGTTATAAATAGTCTTCAAGATCAGGGCTACTGGGTTGCAGTTCAACAGTTTCAGGTATTTCCCTTCAGCTCTTCCAATACACTAAAAACTAAATATCAATGCAGAAGAATAACCTCCAGAATGACCTCTTGACTCTATATGAGATCTCTCAGCCACTAAAATTTTATTTTGTTTCATTTGTCTTCTCCCTTTTGGTCCAAGAAGGCTTTCTCAATCCCATGATGCCAGGGCCAAGCTCATCCCTGAGACTCATATCCCATGTTGCCAGGGAGATTTGCATCCCTGGGAGTCATGTCCCACATAGAGAAGAGTGCAGTGAGTTTACCTGCAGTGTTGGCTTAAAAAGAGAGGCCACGGAGGGCGGGGCAAGATGGCAGACTGGTGAGCTGTATGTTTTAGTTACTCCTCCAGGAAAGTAGGTAAAAAGCCAGGAACTGCGTGGACTGGACACCACAGAGCAATCTGTCTTTGGGCATACTTCATACAACACTCATGAAAACGTGGAACTGCTGAGATCAGCGAAATCTGTAAGTTTTTGCGGCCAGGGGACCCGCGCCCCTCCCTGCCAGGCTCAGTCCCGGGGGAGGAGGGGCTGTCAGCTCCGGGAAGGAGAAGGGAGAATTGCAGTGGCTGCCCTTATCGGAAACTCATTCTACTGATTCAAACTCCAACCATAGATAGACTGAGACCAGACACCAGAGACTCTGAGAGCAGCCAGCCCAGCAGAGAGGAGACAGACATAGAATAAAAACAACACGAAAAACTCCAAAATAAAAGCAGAGGATTTTTGGAGTTCTGGTGAACACAGAAAGGGGAAGGGCGGAGATCAGGCCTTGAGGCGCATATGCAAATCCCGAAGCAAAGCTGATCTCTCTGCCCTGTGCACCTTTCCTTAATGGCCCTGGTTGCTTTGTCTATTAGCATTTCAATAACCCATTAGATCTCTGAGGAGGGCCGTTTTTTTTTTTTGTTTGTTTTTTTTTGTTTGTTTTGTTTTAAATCCTTTTTGCTTTTTCTAAAACAATTACTCTAAGAAGCTCAATACAGAAAGCTTCAAAGAATTGAAATTTGGGCACGTCAAGTCAAGAGCAGAATTAAGAGAGCTCTGAGACAAAAGGCAATATTCCAGTGGCTGAGAAAATTCACTAAACAACACAACTTCCCAAGAAAAGGGGGGTGTCCGCTCACAGCCACCATCCTGGTGGACAGGAAACACTCCTGCCCATCGCCAGCCCCATAGCCCAGAGCTGCCCCAGACAACCCAGTGTGACGGAAGTGCTTCAAATAACAGGCACACACCACAAAACTGGGCGTGGACATTAGCCTTCCCTGCAACCTCAGCTGAATGTCCCAGAGCTGGGAAGGGGGAGCAGTGTGAATTAACAGAGCCCCATTCAGCCATCATTTGAGCAGACTGGGAGCCTCCCAACACAGCCCAGCAGCCCAGAACTGCCCTGGGGGGACGGCACTCACCTGTGACATAGCACAGTCATCCCTCAACAGAGGACCCGGGGTGCACAGCCTGGAAGAGGGGCCCACTTGCAAGTCTCAGGAGCCATACGCCAATACCAAAGACTTGTGGGTCAGTGGCAGAGACAAACTGTGGCAGGACTGAACTGAAGGATTAGACTATTGCAGCAGCTTTAAAACTCCAGGATCATCAGGGAGATTTGATTGTTAGGGCCACCCCCCCTCCCCGACTGCCCAGAAACACGCCCCACATACAGGGCAGGCAACACCAACTACACACGCAAGCTTGGTACACCAATTGGGCCCCACAAGACTCACTCCCCCACTCACCAAAAAGGCTAAGCAGGGGAGATCTGGCTTGTGGAGAACAGGTGGCTCGTGGACGCCACCTGCTGGTTAGTTAGAGAAAGTGTACTCCACGAAGCTGTAGATCTGATAAATTAGACATAAGGACTTCAACTGGTCTACAAACCCTAAAAGAACCCTATCAAGTTCAGCAAATGCCACGAGGCCAAAAACAACAGAAAATTATAAAGCATATGAAAAAACCAGACGATATGGATAACACAAGCCCAAGCACCCAAATCAAAAGACCAGAAGAGACACACCACCTAGAGCAGCTACTCAAAGAACTAAAGATGAACAATGAGACCCTAGTACGGGATATGAAGGAAATCAAGAAGACCCTAGAAGAGCATAAAGAAGACATTGCAAGACTAAATAAAAAAATGGATGATCTTATGGAAATTAAAGAAACTGTTGACCAAATTAAAAAGATTCTGGACACTCATAGTACAAGACTAGAGGAAGTTGAACAACGAATCAGTGACCTGGAAGATGACAGAATGGAAAATGAAAGCATAAAAGAAAGAATGGGGAAAAAAATTGAAAAACTCGAAATGGACCTCAGGGATATGATAGATAATATGAAACGTACGAATATAAGACTCATTGGTGTCCCAGAAGGGGAAGAAAAGGGTAAAGGTCTAGGAAGAGTATTCAAAGAAATTGTTGGGGAAAACTTCCCAAATCTTCTAAACAACATAAATACACAAATCATAAATGCTCAGCGAACTCCAAATAGAATAAATCCAAAAAAACCCACTCCGAGACATATACTGATCACACTGTCAAACATAGAAGAGAAGGAGCAAGTTCTGAAAGCAGCAAGAGAAAAGCAATTCACCACATACAAAGGAAACAGCATAAGACTAAGTAGTGACTACTCAGCAGCCACCATGGAGGCAAGAAGGCAGTGGCACGATATATTTAAAATTCTGAGTGAGAGGAATTTCCAGCCAAGAATACTTTATCCAGCAAAGGTCTCCTTCAAATTTGAGGGAGAGCTTAAATTTTTCACAGACAAAGAAATGCTGAGAGAATTTGCTAACAAGAGACCTGCCCTACTGGAGATACTAAAGGGAGCCCTACAGACAGAGAAACAAAGACAGGACAGAGAGACCTGGAGAAAGGTTCAGTACTAAAGAGATTCGGTATGGGTACAATAAAGGATATTAATAGAGAGAGGGAAAAATATGGCAAACATAATCCAAAGGATAAGATGGCCGATTCAAGAAATGCCTTCACGGTTTTAACGTTGAATGTAAATGGATTAAACTCCCCAATTAAAAGATATAGATTCGCAGAATGGATCAAAAAAAATGAACCATCAATATGTTGCATACAAGAGACTCATCTTAGACACAGGGACACAAAGAAACTGAAAGTGAAAGGATGGAAAAAAATATTTCATGCAAGCTACAGCCAAAAGAAAGCAGGTGTAGCAATATTAATCTCAGATAAAATAGACTTCAAATGCAGGGATGTTTTGAGAGACAAAGAAGGCCACTACATACTAATAAAAGGAGCAATTCAGCAAGAAGAAATAACAATCGTAAATGTCTATGCACCCAATCAAGGTGCCACAAAATACATGAGAGAAACATTGGCAAAACTAAAGGAAGCAATTGATGTTTCCACAATAATTGTGGGAGACTTCAACACATCACTCTCTCCTATAGATAGATCAACCAGACAGAAGACCAATAAGGAAATTGAAAACCTAAACAATATGATAAATGAATTAGATTTAACAGACATCTACAGGACATTACATCCCAAATCACCAGGATACACATACTTTTCTAGTGCTCACGGAACTTTCTCCAGAATAGATCATATGCTGGGACATAAAACAAGCCTCAATAAATTTAAAAAGATTGAAATTATTCAAAGCACATTCTCTGACCACAATGGAATACAATTAGAAGTCAATAACCATCAGAGACTTAGAAAATTCACAAATACCTGGAGGTTAAACAACACACTCCTAAACAATCAGTGGGTTAAAGAAGAAATAGCAAGAGAAATTGCTAAATATATAGAGACGAATGAAAATGAGAACACAACATACCAAAACCTATGGGATGCAGCAAAAGCAGTGCTAAGGGGGAAATTTATAGCACTAAACGCATATATTAAAAAGGAAGAAAGAGCCAAAATCAAAGAACTAATGGATCAACTGAAGAAGCTAGAAAATGAACAGCAAACCAATCCTAAACCAAGTACAAGAAAAGAAATAACAAGGATTAAAGCAGAAATAAATGACATAGAGAACAAAAAAACAATAGAAAGGATAAATATCACCAAAAGTTGGTTCTTTGAGAAGATCAACAAGATTGACAAGCCCCTAGCTAGACTGACAAAATCAAAAAGAGAGAAGACCCATATGAACAAAATAATGAATGAAAAAGGTAACATAACTGCAGATCCTGAAGAAATTAAAAAAATTATAAGAGGATATTATGAACAACTGTATGGCAACAAACTGGATAATGTAGAAGAAATGGACAATTTCCTGGAAACATATGAACAACCTAGACTGACCAGAGAAGAAATAGAAGACCTCAACCAACCCATCACAAGCAAAGAGATCCAATCAGTCATCAAAAATCTTCCCACAAATAAATGCCCAGGGCCAGATGGCTTCACAGGGGAATTCTACCAAACTTTCCAGAAAGAACTGACACCAATCTTACTCAAACTCTTTCAAAACATTGAAAAAAATGGAACACTACCTAACTCATTTTATGAAGCTAACATCAATCTAATACCAAAACCAGGCAAAGATGCCACAAAAAAGGAAAACTACCGGCCAAT
Source organism: Choloepus didactylus (assembly GCF_015220235.1). NCBI lineage: Eukaryota > Metazoa > Chordata > Mammalia > Pilosa > Megalonychidae > Choloepus > Choloepus didactylus. The sequence goes on from NC_051319.1 coordinate 5,745,833, forward strand.
CTCCCTAATGAATATAGATGCAAAAATCCTCAACAAAATACTTGCAAATCGAATCCAAAGACACATTAAAAAAATCATACACCATGACCAAGTGGGGTTCATTCCAGGCATGCAAGGATGGTTCAACATAAGAAAAACAATCAATGTATTACAACACATTAAAAACTCGAAAGGGAAAAATCAATTGATCATCTCAATAGATGCTGAAAAGCATTTGACAAAATCCAACATCCCTTTTTGATAAAAACACTTCAAAAGGTAGGAATTGAAGGAAACTTCCTCAACATGATAAAGAGCATATATGAAAAACCCACAGCCAGCATAGTACTCAATGGTGAGAGACTGAAAGCCTTCCCTCTAAGATCAGGAAGAAGACAAGGATGCCCGCTGTCACCACTGTTATTCAACATTGTGCTGGAAGTGCTAGCCAGGGCAATCCGGCAAGACAAAGAAATAAAAGGCATCCAAATTGGAAAAGAAGAAGTAAAACTGTCATTGTTTGCAGATGATATGATCTTATATCTAGAAAACCCTGAGAAATCGACGATACACCTACTAGAGCTAATAAACAAATTTAGCAAAGTAGCAGGATACAAGATTAATGCACATAAGTCAGTAATGTTTCTATATGCTAGAAATGAACAAACTGAAGAGACACTCAAGAAAAAGATACCATTTTCAATAGCAACTAAAAAAATCAAGTACCTAGGAATAAACTTAACCAAAGATGTAAAAGACCTATACAAAGAAAACTACATAACTCTACTAAAAGAAATAGAAGGGGACCTTAAAAGATGGAAAAATATTCCATGTTCATGGATAGGAAGGCTAAATGTCATTAAGATGTCAATTCTACCCAAACTCATCTACAGATTCAATGCAATCCCAATCAAAATTCCAACAACCTACTTTGCAGACTTGGAAAAGCTAGTTATCAAATTTATTTGGAAAGGGAAGATGCATCGAATTGCTAAAGACACTCTAAAAAAGAAAAACGAAGTGGGAGGACTTACACTCCCTGACTTTGAAGCTTATTATAAAGCCACAGTTGCCAAAACAGCATGGTACTGGCACAAAGATAGACATATAGATCAATGGAATCGAATTGAGAATTCAGAGATAGACCCTCAGATCTATGGCCGACTGATCTTTGATAAGGCCCCCAAAGTCACCGAACTGAGCCATAATGGTCTTTTCAACAAATGGGGCTGGGAGAGTTGGATATCCATATCCAAAAGAATGAAAGAGGACCCCTACCTCACCCCCTACACAAAAATTAACTCAAAATGGACCAAAGATCTCAATATAAAAGAAAGTACCATAAAACTCCTAGAAGATAATGTAGGAAAACATCTTCAAGACCTTGTATTAGGAGGCCACTTCCTAGACTTTACACCCAAAGCACAAGCAACAAAAGAGAAAATAGATAAATGGGAACTCCTCAAGCTTAGAAGTTTCTGCACCTCAAAGGAATTTCTCAAAAAGGTAAAGAGGCAGCCAACTCAATGGGAAAAAATTTTTGGAAACCATGTATCTGACAAAAGACTGATATCTTGCATATACAAAGAAATCCTACAACTCAATGACAATAGTACAGACAGCCCAATTATAAAATGGGCAAAAGATATGAAAAGACAGTTCTCTGAAGAGGAAATACAAATGGCCAAGAAACACATGAAAAAATGTTCAGCTTCACTAGCTATTAGAGAGATGCAAATTAAGACCACAATGAGATACCATCTAACACCGGTTAGAATGGCTGCCATTAAACAAACAGGAAACTACAAATGCTGGAGGGGATGTGGAGAAATTGGAACTCTTATTCATTGTTGGTTGGACTGTATAATGGTTCAGCCACTCTGGAAGTCAGTCTGGCAGTTCCTTAGAAAACTAGATATAGAGCTACCATTCGATCCAGCGATTGCACTTCTCGGTATATACCCGGAAGATCGGAAAGCAGTGACACGAACAGATATCTGCACGCCAATGTTCATAGCAGCATTATTCACAATTACCAAGAGATGGAAACAACCCAAATGTCCTTCAACAGATGAGTGGATAAATAAAATGTGGTATATACACACGATGGAATACTACGCGGCAGTAAGAAGGAACTATCTGGTGAAACATATGACAACATGGATGAACCTTGAAGACATAATGCTGAGCGAAATAAGCCAGGCACAAAAAGACAAATATTATATGCTACCACTAATGTGAACTTTGAAAAATGTAAAACAAATGGTTTATAATGTAGAATGTAGGGGAACTAGCAGTAGAGAGCAATTAAGGAAGGGGGAACAATAATCCAAGAAGAACAGATAAGCTATTTAACGTTCTGGGGATGCCCAGAAATGACTATGGTCTGTTAATTTCTGATGGATGTAGTAGGAACAAGTTCACTGAAATGTTGCTATATTATGTAACTTTCTTGGGGTAAAGTAGGAACATGTTGGAAGTTAAGCAGTTATCTTAGGTTAGTTGTCTTTTTCTTACTCCCTTGTTATGGTCTCTTTGAAATGTTCTTTTATTGTATGTTTGTTTTCTTTTTAACTTTTTTTTTCATACAGTTGATTTAAAAAAGAAGGGAAAGTTAAAAAAAAAAAAAAAGAAAAAAGACAAACAAGGAAAAAAAAAAAAAAAGATGTAGTGCCCCCTTGAGGAGCCTGTGGAGAATGCAGGGGTATTTGCCTACCCCACCTTCATGGTTGCTAACATGACCACAGACATAGGGGACTGGTGGTTTGATGGGTTGAGCCCTCTACCATAAGTTTTACCCTTGGGAAGACGGTTGCTGCAAAGGAGAGGCTAGGCCTCCCTGTATTTGTGCCTAAGAGTCTCCTCCTGAATGCCTCTTTGTTGCTCAGATGTGGCCCTCTCTCTCTGGCTAAGCCAACTTGAAAGGTGAAATCACTGCCCTCCCCCCTACGTGGGATCAGACACCCAGGGAAGTGAATCTCCCTGGCAACGTGGAATATGACTCCCGGGGAGGAATGTAGACCCGGCATCGTGGGATGGAGAACATCTTCTTGACCAAAAGGGGGATGTGAAAGGAAATGAAATAAGCTTCAGTGGCAGAGAGATTCCAAAACGAGCCGAGAGATCACTCTGGTGGGCACTCTTACGCACACTTTAGACAACCTTTTTTAGGTTCTAAAGAATTGGGGGTAGCTGGTGGTGGATACCTGAAACTATTAAACTACAACCCAGAACCCATGAATCTCGAAGACAGTTGTATAAAAATGTAGCTTATGAGGGGTGACAGTGGGATTGGGAATGCCATAAGGACCAAACTCCACTTTGTCTAGTTTATGGATGGATGTGTAGAAAAGTAGGGGAAGCAAACAAACAGACAAAGGTACCCAGTGTTCTTTTTTACTTCAATTGCTCTTTTTCACTCTAATTATTATTCTTGTTATTTTTGTGTGTGTGCTAATGAAGGTGTCAGGGATTGATTTAGGTGATGAATGTACAACTATGTAATGGTACTGTAAACAATCGAAAGTATAATTTGTTTTGTATGACTGCGTGGTATGTGAATATATCTCAATAAAATGATGATTAAAAAAAAAAAAAAAAAAAAAAAAAAAAGAGAGGCCATATCTGACCAACAAAAGAGGTTCTCTGGAGGTGACTTAGGCACCATTTTAAGCAGGCTTAGCCTCTCCTTTGCAGTAACAAGCTTCATAAGGGCAAGCCCCAAGACTGAGGGCTCAGCCTTCCAAATTTGTAGTTCCCAATGCTTGTGAGAATATCATCAGTTCCCCAGGTGGGGAAATTTAATATTTACACATTTTCCCCCAGTCCCTCACGGGGGCTTTGCCAATACATTTTTATTCTCTGCCCAAATTACTCTGGGATGTACTGGGGAATCACACTAGCCTGTACAAACTAACCAGATTTCAACTCCCTATTCGATGTTCCATGTAATTATGCTGTTTGAATAAACTGACCATACAAGTTAAATCATATAGTGTGTTACAAACAATATAGATTGGCACCTAATAAACATCTCTTCCTTTGGTCTCACACAGAAGTTGAAGTCGTAAAAACACCATTAATATCATCCTTTACCCTTAGTCTGATTTACCTTAGTTCTAACCAAGTCCATTTCATTCATATCTCTAACTGAAGTCTGATCTCTTTTTTCGGACTCCTTAGCATTTGCTGTATGGGGTAATGCTGACATTAGTAGCTGCTGGACTCTGGCTCTGAGTCTCATGTGTCACACAGATACCCAAAGCTCCAGGAACCAACCAGGTTATACACAAATAGCTCAGCATCTCAGAATTTAGAAATAACCATTACAACTCAGGAATAGATGTAACTGCTGTAAGAGTCTACAATCTGGGAACCTTTACAATATGCCTTCCCCAGATAACCTATGCTCTCAGTTGCAGGTCTCAGAGTTTGCACAAGTATAGTTAGTCTATATTAGTGACGCATTATAATGTTTTTCTTTTCATTTCTGGTTTATTTCACTCAACATACTGTCCTCAATGTCCATTCACCTCACAACTTCACTCCTTCTTGTAGCAGCTCAATTCTCCATTGTATGTATACACCACAGTTCCCATTCCATTCATCAGTTGTTGTTCCCTTAGGCTACCTCTAGCCACTGCAAATAACAAATACTGACACCATAAACCCCACTCTGCAAATGTCTATTCGTGTCCTTCTTTTCAGTTCTTTCAAGTCTGCATCTCCAAGCATCTGGGTCTGTGTTGCTCTGAGCTATCTTTCTCTCCCTGAGATCTCTTAAGTACTCCAGTCAACTAATTAAGACACACCTTTAATGGGCAGAGTCACATCTCAATGGAAATAATCGAATCAAAAGGTCCCACCCACAATTGGGTGGGTCACATCTCCATGGAAACAACCTAATCAAAAGATCCCACCCACAATAGGTCTGCCCCCACAAGAGTGGATTAAAAGAACATAGTGTTTTATGGGATACATAACAGATTTCAGACCAGCACAGATTATAAACACAAACAGGGAAAAGGGTTACCAGAAATGATATTATTTGTAACAAAGTTTCAGGAAAATCTCGATTATTAAAATTCCTTTTGTCTTACAAGTGTTGCATATACCATTTTAGCTCTTCAGAGACCTCTCCAATAAGGCATCTGCAATTGTAAAGAATTTGCCCCTGCAGCCCTAAGGATCATCTCTTAGTATTGTGTTGGTGCTTCTCTGACAAAGCACCCTTTTAATCAAGATAGTCATACATTATATATATCCTAAACTTCAAGGATAAACATTGCAATTGACCTGATGCACTGGAATAAAATAAAAAATCCTTACCATAGCAGCATCCCCCAAACTATTTGAATTTCATAAAAATATGAAGTATTAACACAAAGGTGGAATGGCAGTTGACTTCATGAACATGCAATTGCAAGCTGTGGCATGGAGCTATTCTGTTATCAGGTAGCACTCCCTCACCATATAAATAGAAACTAGCAACTGGTTTATGAAAGCCAAGCTAATGATGGTTTTAAAAATCAGCACTGTCCATTGCTCTAACTATGGCTCAAAATGGAGGACTCTTCGTCTCTCTTCCTATCCTTTTTCTTTTAGCTTATTTGAGGTGCACCCTGAAAAGGAAAAAAATCATTGCATGAAATATCCTGGAGTGTCACTTCCTTATTGCAGATATCCTTGACAATGACAGGAATCTTTGATTCAGCCACATTCCAACAGAGGTCCCAAGTCATATCTTGGTTCCCATGCTCCTGGAGAACATCATGCAAACTTCTTCGTGGCTGTAAACCTCTCCATGTACTTATAGCCTTCCAGTTTGCAAACTTCTTTTTCTCAAAAAGATTGACTTCCACAGCAAGCAGAAGGATTTGGGAATCACTGAAGATACTCTGTGGAGGAATGCTGAGCTCAAGACAGTTCTCTTCCAGGCAAAGACAGCAAGGTATCTTCACTAAGATCTGAGATATCTGGTTCTGATTGAGGTTGAGTTCAATTACCTGCAGCTCCCCGACTATGTCAGATATATTCCGAATTTGGTTCGTAGAGAGATCCAAGACATCCAATTGCCTAGGCTACAAATTTGGGGTAGTGGTGCCGTTGTTGGTTCCCAGAGAGGCTCAGGGTCTTGAGGGCAGTAAGTTGCCCAAAGATAGACAGCACCTCCGTCAGGTGATTGTTCTTGAGGCTTAGAGTCTCTAGATTTTTCAGATTGCATAACTCATCAGGCAGAACAGCTGGGTCAGCCCACGGTCCTTGAGTTTTCTGAGCCGTTTCCACATGAGTGCAGAGGACACTATTTCCTATCCTAGCGCCATGGCTCAAGTTTCTCAGCTCACAAATAGTTTAGTAGTGAAAGACCCGCAACCGGCGCGGGGGATGCACTCCGCCCTGCGATATCGGTTTGTCCCATCTTGACTTGGATTGTTTTGTTCTTGAATTTTATACTGGGATTTCTTGAATTTTACAGAACCATTTATCCAAATGCAATAGCTGGTATTGGTCTGTACAAAACACCAACTTGTTTTGTCAGTAAATAGCCTGAAGTGATTCTATTGACCAGTTTTATTGCAGCAAGCGAGTTAAAGCTTTTTGAAGAGCTAGTATAGCGGATACAATCTAGTCTACGCCGTTTCATTTGGTATTATTGCAATTGTTAAGAGCAGTTTCGAATGCAGCGTTCTAAATCAGGAACTTTCAAGCCAAGGGAAAAACCTGTGCATAAGGAGATGGAAGCCAGGGTTTCTGACTACTGACTGAAGATTTGCATTTCAATAGGCACATGGATGAGACAAGATTAGGTTATCTGAGAGACTACCAATATTAGTAAAACCCCAAAATAGATTATAAACCCTTTCTAGAGGGCAGATTCCTTCTTTTCTCAAGGCCTACATTGATAGCAACGTTACCTCAGAATAAACACAAAAGATGCAAGAGCTGCCGCCATAATTTTGGTAAATTTTGTAGGTACGCTTCCAAGTGTCTGAGAATCATTTAAACCAAAAATCTATAAAATTACTATTTAAAAAACTGTAGTTAATCCAACCAGCATAAGGACCTTGTCTTTGATTACTTAATTTAGAGGAAAAGTGTTATTGGTTATTTCCAGTGATATGATACCATCAGCAAGATTCTACATTATCTAAATACCTTACCCGTATTCCTGTCATATTTATAAGGTAAAGGAACATCAGTTAACATACTTTAAAAATTGTTTTGACTTTTATTAACTTATTTTGTTTTGTTTTTTCAAAAACTGATTGTTGCATATAATCAGCCTAAAAGTGTAATTTCTTTCAGGAAAAATAGGAATTGAATCCATAGAATAAATAAACAATTAAGTAAATAAATAGCCAAGGGAGATCTCTTTATTATAGTAGAAGGCAGAGAACTGAATAGTAAATGTGAAGGGATTGCTGGAATTGGAAAATCATCGTTTTGCAACCATCCTGATAGAGATAGTATCAGGCAAGAATCATCAATGGATGTGAAATCTAGGGGGAAGTTTGAGGAGGAGCAGAATATTTGCATGGTCTTAGAGAGTGTCTCCCCACAGACACTTTATTAGTTACAAGGGAGAAAAAACAAAACGGTAATTTTACCATGGAGAAACAAGGCAACACTTTTAACAAGTGATCAAAATTATTATCACCTATGAGGAAGAGATGGACATAGTATTTCTACAGATTTGATATCCTGAGGATATATCACTTATGCAATATTACAGCCAACAATGCATAATACCAATTAAAATCACGAGGAACCATTAGACAAACACAAAAATGAGAAAGGTCTATTAAAAAAAAGTGGAAGGCAGTACTGTTTTCTTCAAAAATGTCAATGTCATAAAAGACAAAGAAAAGTTGTGGAAACTGTTCAGATTAGAGGACGCTGAAAAGACATGATAATTAAATTTTGATCACTTGTTAAAAGCGTTGCCTTGTTTCTCCATGGTAAAATTACTGTTTTGTTTTTTCTCCCTTGTAACTTGTCTGGATCCTGTACAGGGAAAATATTATAAAGGACATGATTAGGTCAATCAACAAAACTAGAATATAAACTAGATTAAAGAAAATATTGTAATAATGTCAATTTCTTAAGAATTACACATTGCAAAGATATTTTAATCTGGGTAAAGAGTAAACGGGTATTCCTTGTAATATTTTTATGGTTGCGACTTTTCTAAGTTTGAAATTATTTTCCAAGTAAAAACACTAAAACAAAAGATTGGCTTTGGGAAAAAAATATGATTGATTGAAGTAATCTAGCAGGTTAAGAAGCTGACATTATTCTTCAGACAATGCTGTGGAAATATCATGGATCCGAAAACCTAATCCAATCCCCGCGTTAATTATTTGCGATCCTTGGAGAGTCACCTAAGCCTCTCTGAGCTTCAGTTGCTCCACCCCAGAGAGCTGTTGGAATGATCAAATGAAAGAATGCATACCAAAGCCTTTCATGAACTATGATATTGATGCTACATGCCACTGTGGAAGAGGAAAGTGTGTATCAATAAGGACGACTAAAGTCATAACTGGTTATCATGCTTCTAAAACTGAGACCCCCGTCCTGTCACTTTTCAAAGACAACAAGGCGTCTTTACGTACTTCGGCGGCGCGCGCCTCTATACTTCTCCAGCTGGCAAAAGCAGCGGTCCAGAAAGCGCAGCCGCAGAATCAGACCTCGCGAGGCTCTGCCCTGCCCTTACCCCGGCTCCACCCTCCCACTCCCGCGCTCGGGGCCGCACCCTCGCTCTGGCCCCGCCCCCTTATCGAAGGTCTTCGCGGGATCGCCCTGGAAACGCATTCTCGGAGGAACTGGCAGCCACCAATGGGAAGGGAGCGAGTGCCACGAAGAAGCCAATAAAGAGGGAGCGGTGCGGGGTTTAAATTTGAGGCGGGGCCCGGCTCCTCCCGGCGTGTTGCGGACGAACGGCTGTTTCACTGTGGTGTTTCTGGTCCCCGGTTCGTCGGGGTTCTCGGATTCTGCTTCTCCCCTCTGAACTGCTGCCTGGTGAAGAGGAAGCCATGGCGCTCCGAGTCACCAGGGTGAGTTGCTGCGAACCGTGAACAAACGTGGCCTTCTTCACTGCGTGCCCTCTCGTCCTTCTTCGCCTGCCGGAGCCCCGCGACTGGCAGAGGACCAGAGCGGCGATTTGGGGAGGAGGATGGAAGGTCACGGGGAGAAGCCCAGGGCTCCTTGCATGGTGGGGGAGTTTGGGGGAAGTAAGGACGGAGCGAGGACGGCGAGAAAAGAGAACTGGAAGGGCCTTGGATTAGTGTTGGGGGTGGGGGAGGTGTAGGGTTGAGGGGAAACCTTTTTTAAAAGGTGATGGAGGGCCGCTTGGAGTAAGCCGCCACCGACCACTTAACCCCTTCCTAGAGAGGAGGTGCGTGCAGTTGGAGGCTCTTGTTTCGGTTTCCTTTCAAAGGTAGATTCACGGTATTCTAGAGTTGTCCGGGAGTCGTAGAAAACCCTTCAATTTCGTGAATGAAGAGATACAGGGAGGGAATTAACTTGTGTCACAGCCCAAGAAGACCCTGGAACCCAGGTTTCCTCTCCTAGCCATTTCACCCGGCTTCTCCCCACCCACCCCCGAGATCTTGTCTTGTGCCCCACCTTAATTAACCCTTGACTAACCCCAGCCTGGCTTGGCCAGCTCTAAAATGGTCTTGCTTCTTGCAGAACACGAAAATTAATACTGAAAATAAGACGAAGATCAGTATGGCAGGCGCAAAGCGAGTGCCTTTGGCCGCTGCTGCAGCCTCCAAGACCGGGCTGAGGCCAAGAACAGCTCTTGGAGACATCGGTAACAAAGTCAGTGAACAACCACAGGCCAAAATGCCTCTGAAAAAGGTAACTTATCTTCCTGGCGTAATTTCTCTGTAAGCCCTCACCTCACAACTGTGACTCTTGCTGGACGAACATTCCATTCTTTTCTTTTCATCTACAGGAATCAAAAACTTCAGCTGTTGGGAAAGTTATTGCTAAAAAACTACCCAAACCTCTGGAAAAAGCAGCTTTGCCTGTGTCAGAGCCAGAGCCAGAACCAGAACCAGTACCAGTACCAGAATCAGAGCCCGAGCCCATTAAAGAAGAAAAAGTTTCGCCTGAGCCTATTTTGGTAAACTTGTTACCTGTTTTAGTGTTCTTCCCCCTCATCTGACTAATGAATGGGATAGCATTTGAATAAATACTAATAGAACATTTTAGTGCTTACCGTGAGGCAGGTTCTACTAAGTACTTTCCATGCATTTACCCACCTAATCGTCACATAATACTCTCCCAGGTAGCTGTTATGACCTCTACTTTTTAGATAATGGTTTAGAGAGGTTATAAGTATCTCTTCCGCAGTCATACAGCTAATAAGTAGCACGTTCAGGACTCAAACCTAAGCTATCTGGCTTTAGAACCTGTGCTTCTATGTGCTCTCCTATACTGTCCACCTTTGTTAATGGTATTAAGTTGTAGCTGCCTGGACCAAAGATTTTGCTGACCAATTACAAGTCATTTCTGTGTCAGACACAGAATGTTCTCTTAAATCTTTCAGTCACCTGGTTTCTCTAGGTATACTAACTTAGTGTGACATTAATTAGACCTCTGTATGATAATACCAGAGTTAAATAAGACTGTATCTCCTGTTCAGGTGTGCCTTTTTTCCAGCAATTCTCTCTATATATATCCTAAAATAAGAGAAGTTGCTAGGAGAAAGAAATGATACCTCAGATGGTAACATTTTTACCAAAGAAAGATGACAGGCTTAGTAATATACTTAGGAAGAATACACTGCTCCGGTTTTAGGAGCCTCAATGGTGTGAATTTTCTTTTTTATTCCTTAATGTGGCCATTGGGTAATAAGCCTTTAACACTGGAATATATAAAGGTGTGAAGCAGAAAGAAAATGTAGCTAGCTCTTCAGAGAGTAGGCAAGAAGATGAATTAACAAGTTGGTCTCAAAAACCAAGAACATTTTATTAAATATCAGGTACAGAAATGTATCCACTCCTGTAAAAGAAAGACAAGCCATCTAGAAAAGGCATTTTGCAGGCATTGCAATGAAATAAATGTATTCTGAGGCTCTAATATTTAAACTTAAAGCCAGTTGGAAAAAGGATCTGTAAAAGTCATTCAACCTAGACACTGATTTCTAAGGGTAAGAGATTTGAAGTATCTTTGCTTTAGTATTGATTTTCTGAACATGGCACATTAGAGGTATAGCAGGCAGTCATTAATATGGACATACCAAACTACCCGAGGTTTCCTTGAATGTTGTGTACTGATTCCTGCCTGTGCTTTCCTACTTATTAAGAATGCCTTCTCCCACTCCTATTTCATCTAGCTAATTTTTTCATGCTTCAAAACAACTCAAACATCAACTCCTAGAGCTATCCCTAAACTTCCCCTCCTGCTACTCATGTTCCTAGAATCAATCTCTCATTACTTTATTTACTATTTCTTTTAAATTCTAAGCTCAAGGACTTCAAGAAATCAGTGCCTTACCAGATAACTTGAGGAAGGCGCTCAATGTGGAGAAGAGAGCTTAAAGAAATGATTAATGACAGTAAAGTCGGTTGATCCTTAGTCACTCCTAAACAGTGAGAAGCAACCCATATTTTGAAGGAGAAAAAAAGTATACATCTAGAGACTGGCTTGACCTTCCATTTAGATTCTTCACATGATGGTACTCATAAACAGATACCACTTTCCTTTGAAGGAAGGTCTAGAATATGAAACGTTTAGGTTCTGCTGACTTCAAATTGGTTCAGTTTAAGCTGGCATTTCACTTTTGGTAGTATTACACTTATTAAAGAGAAATTGAATAAATCTGAAAAGATAATAGTTTTCCTTTAAGGAAGCAAATTGATGTCTGTTCAGCAGATCTCTTGAGTTAGATACCAATAATCTGACCTTCATTCCTGAATTGTACTGTGTGCTCCTATTTGCTGTTGTTTCAAGAGGTCTCTCTGTTTCAAGGTGGATACTCCCTCTCCAAGCCCAATGGAAACATCTGGATGTGCCCCTGCAGAAGAATATCTGTGTCAGGCTTTCTCTGATGTAATTCTTGCAGTAAATGATGTTGATGCAGAAGATGGAGCTGATCCAAACCTTTGTAGTGAATATGTGAAAGATATCTATTCTTATCTGAGACAACTTGAGGTCAGTACCATTATTAGAGTCTTTGTTTTTTTCTAAACTGCACGTAGCTTTATTAAAATGTTATTCAATTAACTGTTTAAAGTAACTCGAGCAGCATTTCTTAACAACAGATTACAACTTTCCAATTGTCCTTCATAGAATACCAAAAAAGTCCGAAACCAACGCTCCTTATATGAGGCTATAAACAGGGAAAGTTCAATGTTGGGTAGATGCTACCATGACTTTCTAATCATACTATGTCACTGGAAACTGTATTAGTGACATTTGCCCTTTCCCAGAAAAAACAAGGAAGCATTCTTTTATGCTAATAACATAAACTACACAGTTGAAAGATTTACCCAATTATTTTTAATGCATTGTCTCCATGCCATCATTTACATTTTTAGTCTCTTGCCTGGTCCTTTTGGGCATCTCCATTTTCTATAGAATTGTTCTGTAGGAAGACTTCATTGCCAGGACCAGCCTTCTTGCTTTGGTTTCTTTTCTTCCTTGTTTCTAGCACTTTTTAAACTCTGTGTTCTAACTTTGAGAGAGTAGATCAAGCAGATCTGAGTGCTGGTCCTTGATGCATTCTTCTCTACCATAGTGATGCTGTGTTTATACCCTGGATCTAGAAGTGTGATAGCATTAGGTTCCAGCTGATCTGAGAGTTAGTAGCAACTCTACTTCATAAAGCTCAGGTTCTGAGTTTAGAGTTTTATGTGAAAAAAATCTGAAATGATAGTATGTTATCTTTATTTGAGAAGGAGCAGGTACAGGGTGAAAGGCAGCAGCTGTAGCAGTGAATTGAACCCAGGAAGATCTGACTACGAAAAACCTGCCACACTGTCCTGTAAAATGCTTGGTTGCTTGCTTCCTCAATGGTGGAGCTGTTTGGATCATATAAAAATTGGAGTTAAAAACTATCTTATAAATTCTAATGCCTTGAGGTATTCTTTGGTAAATGATATTTCTGGACAGAAATTTCACCTGGAGCTTGACTTTAAGGATAATCAGCATTTCTTTTGCAGGAAGAGCAAGCAGTCAGACCAAACTACCTACTGGGTCGGGAAGTCACTGGAACCATGAGAGCCATCCTAATTGACTGGCTGGTACAGGTTCAGATGAAATTCAGGTTGCTTCAGGAGACCATGTATATGACTGTTGCCATCATTGATCGGTTCATGCAGGTAAACATAATTCAGTAATTGAGGTTTTTTTCCCTTCCAGACTCCTAGATGAGTCATGAGAAACTGACTTTTTCAGCTATTAGTACTGACGAGAATGGCATTGCTTCTAAAGGTTTGAAATCTGAATGCTGTGACTGAAAGCAAATTAAATAGCCCCCTTTACCTTGGCTTGAAAGCAAGATTTGTTTTTTGCCCCTATACGTATCATCTATCATAGCAAATCGTAGCTGTAAGTATTGGAGGAAAGAGTGAAATCTGTCTTGGGGAAAGGGTGTCATTAATTGAGATCTGCTAAGAGAGCATGTCTTTCCCACCCCTCCTTCATAGTTCTATGTAAGATATTTCCAATTATCTTACTTATTCATCCAGTTAAAATTTCCACTGCAGAATAATTGTGTGCCCAAGAAGATGTTGCAGCTTGTTGGTGTCACTGCCATGTTTATTGCAAGCAAATATGAAGAAATGTATCCTCCAGAAATTGGTGACTTTGCCTTTGTGACTGACCATACTTACACTAAGCACCAGATCAGACAGATGGAAATGAAGATTCTAAGAGCTTTAAACTTTGGTCTGGGTCGCCCTCTGCCCCTGCACTTCCTTCGGAGAGCATCCAAGATTGGAGAGGTAAAAAGATCTCTTGAGAAACCTTTGGTAGGATCCATTCAGGAATAGTGCTGCTGAACATGTAGGTCTAATTCAGCTAACTGTATTATATACCTAACTACATGGGGAAGGGATAAAGATGTTCACTGATATCATAAATATAGTCAGGCTACATATTAATGGTATTAAGGCCTTCCATGGGCAATTACATTTAACAGTTTGTAGAGAAAAATATCATTTGTAGTTACAGATGTGGGCATAATATAGTTTATTGTCAGTGCCACTGATGCCACTGAAATAAAACTGAAGGAAACTCAGTGACCTGTGGGTTTTGTTCCAGGTTGATATTGAGCAGCATACTTTGGCAAAATACCTGATGGAACTGACTATGTTGGACTACGATATGGTGCACTTTCCTCCTTCTCAGATTGCAGCAGGAGCTTTCTGCTTAGCACTGAAAATTCTTGATAATGGTGAATGGGTAAGCATAAAACCTAGGTTACCCCAAGCTTTTAAATTATGAACATGATATTTGCCTATACATAGAATTTATTTCATTAAAGGACAATTCATATGGTCCCTAAATATGTACTCTACAGAAGGAATGATTACAAATGGTATCTTGTTTATAACATCTTCATAGAATGCTTGCATTTCATTACCTAATTTCATATTTCTGTACCTAACTGAGAAAGGCAGAACAGCTGTTAGTCCATCTTATAGATGGATGTGTTTTAATGACCTACTAGAAGTTCATTCATATTCATTGATTAATTCAGCAAAATTCTCCTATATGTAGCAGTTTATTACAGTGGCTCCTGGGAATAGTCTGCCTAAAGGAACATGAAGTGCAGCTTTGGGGTGGACAAGTTAGCAATTAATTACAATAATACAATTATAATTATAGTAGTGTATAATAGGTTTAAACACAGATTCCCACGGAAGCATGGAAGAAGTACCTGGAGAAGTAGGGGTCTTAAATTTCAATTATAATCAGTCATACAGTATCTATCCCTACCCCTCTCTTTTTTTGTTTGTTTTTTTTTTTTTGAAATTTATTTTGAGATAAATTCAAACTTACAGGAACAGTTGAAAAAACAGTACAAACCCCATACATAGAGCTCCAGCATACCCCAACCCCTACTCCCCCAGTACCCTGATCCACCACCTTTAACATCCTGTCACACCACCATTTCTTTCTTTCCCTCCCTCCCTCTCTCCCTCCCTATCATCCATCATCTATTGCTCTGTCTTCTGAACATATGAGAGCAAGCTGCACACATCCTTGAACAAACACTGTAATTCACATATACATTTCCCATGAACAAGAACATTCTTTTATGCAATCCCATTAAACGCAGCTAAGAAGTTCAAGAAATTCAACCTTGATACAAAGCTTACATTCTATATTTGCTTTTTTTTTTCTTTTTCCTTATGTCCCATCTGTGTCCCTTTGAGTCTCCTCTCCTCCATCCTCAGATCCCATCCAGGATCATCCTTGGCATTTAATTGTCATCTATTTAGGCTGTCTTTTTTTTTTCAGTTGTGGAAACATATACAGCCTAAGTCTTCCCATTCCACCCCCTCCCTAGCATTCTATTAGTGGGATTAATCACATTTAGAATGTTGCAATGCTATCACCTTCCCACCATCCATTTCTAGAAGTTTCCCTTCACCCCAAACAGAAACCCTATACTCATTTCTTAACTCCCCATTGCCCCTTCCCCCACTTCTCGGAACCCCTACTTTTCATCTCTATGGTCATATTCTCTGATACTTTCTTTGTGTTTACCATGGGGCTTAAATTTAACATCTTAAATCTATAACAATCTTGTTTTTCTTTGATACCAACGTAACTTCAACATGACACATAAACTATATTCCTATACTCCCTCATTCTGCCACCTTTATGTAGTTCTTGTCAAAAATTACGTATTTTACATTGAGTCCAAAACCACTGATTCATCATGACAGTTTATGTATTTTAGGTCCTGTAGGAAGTAAATAGTGAAGTTACAAATCAAAAATACAGTAGTATTGGTATTTATATTTACCATGTGATCTTTACTGGTAATCTTTATTTCTTCATGTAGTTTCAGTCAATTGTTTAGTGTCCCTTCCTTTCAGCCTGCTCAGCTCCCTTTAGCATTTCTTATAGGACTGATCTGCTGGTGGTGAAGTCCCTCAGCTTTTTTCTCTGTCAGTAGGACTCCTTTAGTATCTGAAGTAGGGCAGGCCTTTTATTAGCAAAATCTCTCAGCATTTGTTTGTGAAAAATTTAAGCTCTCCCTCAAATTTGAAGGAGAGTTTTGCTGGATAAAGTATTCTTAGTTGGAAATTTTTCTCTCTCAGGATTTTAAATATGTCATGACACTGCCTTCTCGCCTCCATGGTGTCCTCTGAGTAGTCACTACTTAGTCTTATGTTGTTTCCTTTGTATGTGGTGAATTGCTTTTCTGCTTTCAGAACTTGCTCCTCTTTAGTATTTGACAGTCTGATCAGAATATGTCTTGGAGTGGGTTTATTTGAATTTATTTTATTTGGAGTTCGCTGGGCATTTATGCTTTGTGTATTTATATTGTGTAGAAGGTTTGGGAAGTTTTCCTCAACAATTTCTTTGAATACTCTTCCTAGACCTTTACCGTTCTCTTCCCCTTCTGGGATACCAATGAGTCTTAAATTTGGACATTTTATTTTATCTATCGTATCCCTGAGATCCATTTTGATTTTTTTGATTTTTTTCCCCATTCTTTGTTTTGTTCTTTCATTTTCTGTTCTGTGGTCCTCAAGGAGGCTGAGTTGTTGTTCAACTTCTTCTAATCTTGTATCATGAGTATCCAGAGTCTTTTTAATTTGGCCTACAGTTTCTTTTATTTCCATAAGATCTTCTATTTTTTTATTTACTCTCGCAATTTCTTCTTTATGCTGTTCTAGGGTCTTCTTTATGTCCTTTATATCCTGTGCCATGCTCTTCTTCATGTCCTTTATATCCTGTGCCATGCTCTTGTTGCCTGCCTGTAGTTCTTTGATTAATTGTGCCAAGTACTGTGTGTCTGCTGATCTTTTGATTTGGGTGTTTTGATATGGGTTCTCCATATCATCTGGTTTTATCATATGCTTTAAGATTTTCTGTTGTTTTTGGCCTCTTGGCATTTGCTTTACTTGATTCCTAATTTGACAGAACTGCAGCTTGGTGGCGTACACTTTCTCTAACCAGCAGATGGCATCTGCGAGTCACCCACTCCCCTCAAGTCAGTTCTCCCCAACTTTGTCTTTGTGGTGTGTGGGGGTTTGATTCTTGTGGGATCCAATCGGTGCACCAAGCCTGGGCGTGCCGTCGGTGCCATCCGCCCCGAATGCAGGGCATGTCTGGGTGGTTAGGCAGGCAGGGCAGCTTTAATAATCAAACCTCCCAGGTGTTCCTGGAGATATAAGGCTGTTGCAGGAGCCTAAGCCTTCCATTTCAGTCTTTCCACATATTGTCCCTGCCACTGACCCACAAGTCCTTGGTATTTGTGTAGGGTCCCTGAGATTTCCAAGCAGGTCCCCCTTCCCAGCTGTGCTCTTCCAGGACCTCTGCTGAGGGAGGGCCACGCCAAGTCACAAGTGCACTCTGGCCTCCAGGGAAGCCCTGGGTCGCTGGGCCGTGCAGGGGTACTCCCAGCCCGCTTCAAAGATGGTTGAATGGGACGCATTAACTTCCCCCTTTTCGCACAGCTCCGCCCTCCCAGCTCCGGGACAATCAGCCGTGGGTGCATTAAAGGCCACTGTCCACAGCCGATATTGTGGTGTGTGTGCAGTGCTGTGGGGAAGACTCCCCTTCACACTGGGTTTCTTGGCGCGGCTCTGGGCTGTGGGTCTGGCCCCGGGCAGGAGCGTCCCCCGCCCTCTGGGGAGATGGCTGCAAGGAATGCAGTTTTTTCTCCTTTGGGCTCCCCTCTGCTCCCCTGGTCTCAAGACAATCAGCAACGGGTGTGGGAAGGGGTATCTTCCACGCCAGACACCGAGGCGTTAGCCCAGCCTGCTCCCACCGTGCTTCACTACACAGCTCTCCCATCTTATCTGCAGCCGCTCCTGGGCTTTTTTTTTTTTTTTTTTTTTTTTTTTTTAAAACTAATCCGTCTCCAGCCCACCATTTCCCCACACCACAGCGCTGCTGCTGGACTTTCAGCTGGCTCACTCACTCGTTTCAGAATGCAGGCTCCTGGTTTCACCAAATGCACGTTCCCTGTGGTTTTAGCAGACCTTGTCTGGCTGGTGCTACACTGGAAGTGGTGTTCTGGGTCACTTTCTGGTTTTTATCTAGTGTTTTTCACAGAGGTGTTTTTTTGCCCTTTCTCACCTAGCCACCATCTTAGGTTCCCCTACCCCACTCTTGATTAATATCTAGAAAGTATTTTATGGGAGCCATTTTTGATAAATATTTCTTACATTAATATTTGCCATCCTAGACACCAACTCTACAGCATTACCTGTCATACACTGAAGAAATCCTTCTTCCTGTTATGCAGCACCTAGCTAAGAATCTACTCATGGTGAATCGTGGGCTTACAAAGCACATGGTAAGTCAATCAATGGCACTTTAAGATGTTTTTTAAAAGTAGAAATAATAATTAAGAGTTGACACCCGGAAATGCATAGCTGTTTTTAAGGAGTTGATCTTTTAATAGTTATACCATTGGATCTTGTGATGTTTTTGTTTTTTTTCATTAATTATCATGCTTTTCTCTTTTCAGACTATCAAGAACAAGTATGCCACATCTAAGCATGTTAAGATCAGCACTCTAGCACAGCTGAATTCTGCAATAGTTCAAGATCTAGCCAAGGCTGTGACAAAAGTGTAACTTATGAATTTGAGTTATTGTACTTTAATATTTGCAAATAAAATTGGCACTATGTGCTTTCTGTACATATGATATGTTACATTTACTTATTTCTAATAAAGTTTGTGGCCCTTTTAACTTTTTTATAGCTTAACTCATTTGAATATGATCGCTTCCTACTCTAAGGTAACCTAAAAGTTGTCTTAAAGATATATTAGGGAATATAAAAAAAAAAGCTGCTTTCTGTTTACCTGGGGACTCAGCTAATGTACATGTGTTGCCTATGTATTTAACTTGGTTTCTGTTTTATGTGCCTGGCTTTTACTTTATTAATGTGGATTTAAGGCATTTAAAATTTTTACTTCCATAGGGCATACTACATGTAATTAAGCCAAGTTATTTTAGACAATCTGCTACTTAGTTCTTCAACGTAAAAGACTAATCTCACCCCCACAGTTCCCCCGTTTTTTATTTCTTCTGGTTGTTGCTGCCCTAATTCTACTCTTACCACTATTTCTTGAGTTACCAACTTTAGCCTTTTCACTTTGAAAATTAAGATCTTTAATTTATATTTGAAACCCAGTTTTCATTTTGTTTTTATTGGTTAAGAAAAAACAATGCTCAAAAAATACAAAGGTTATCTAAAGCTATTCCTGTTTCTCAATACTATGAACCTGACGGACAGAGATGTGGGATATATCCTTCCATGTCTTATATAAACATAAACATGCACATTAATTGGGGGATTTAAAAAATGGGACAATTCTATATACGTTACTTTTCCCTTTAATATATATAGGACTACCCATAGTTGGCATTATATCGCATTGTATGGATATACTGTAATCAACCATTCCTCTGTTGCCATTTGGGTTCCTTTTTTCTTTGCCCCTATAGACATTGGTGTTTAAATATTGCACATCATACTTTTCTTATGCATGTTGGATAACCTAAAGAGTATGGGCATTTTTAAGTTCTAACGGGTACTGGCAAATGACTTCCCAACATCAACAATGTACCAAAGTGCCTTTTCCCTGG
Source organism: Choloepus didactylus (assembly GCF_015220235.1). NCBI lineage: Eukaryota > Metazoa > Chordata > Mammalia > Pilosa > Megalonychidae > Choloepus > Choloepus didactylus. Next base: position 5,765,607 of record NC_051319.1, read on the forward strand.
ATCCTTGCCAGTCCTCGAGGTAATCAATTTCTTCAATTTTTGTGATTCTGACTGGCAAAAAATACCCTATCTCATTGTTTGCTGTTTTAATTTATGCTTCTGTTGGCTAGTTGAATAAATTTTTGTTGATGGGCTAATTTGTATTTCCACTTCTGTGAATTGGCCTGTTCAAGTCCTTTTATTGATCTTTCTATTGGATTTTTAATCTTTCTTGTTATTAGGTGAGGCTTTCACAGTTTGTCTTTTGACCATGTGATCTTTTGTCATGCAGAAATTTTAAGTTTCCACGGTATCAATTGTTTTTCTATAATTGCCTTTGGATTTTCAAATTTAACTCCATTCCAAAATCATAGTATTTCCTAAACTTCTATGTTAATTTTTCTCATATCTATAACCCTTCAGTAAACTGTTTTTGTATGTGATATGAGAGATAGGAACCTTCTTTCCAGATGGACAGATAACCATTTATGTCAGTACTGTATGATTTAAAACCCATGCTTTTCAACCTGAATGAAACATTTTGAATGCCAATCCATTTTTCCCCTAGTCTTTTAGTGTTTTCCCGTGATCAACATGCATTTCACACTAAATTTGGAAAGATGAGGCTCTCCACAATTTTTTAGAAATTTGGGAGCAAATTCCATAAGAACTTTAAAATCATTATGTCCAGTTACCAGAAAGCTACTTGGAGATTTTGACTAGAATTACATTATATTAGATACTATCCAGGGATGAACTATCACATTGTCTCTGTCCAGAAAAATTTTCTCCATCAAGCCTTGTTGTATGACCTACAATGCAGTTTTTGAATTTAATTATATAATTGCTGCGTTTATCTTGTCAAATTTATTGCAAAGTTGATGGTTTTTGACATTTGTGAATGGGATATAGTTCCCACTTTATTTTTGGTTGCTAGTTGTGTTTTATTTCTTACCCAGCTGACTAGTTGAGTAGTTTTTAACGTGAAGTGTTTGCTTGGACTTCAATCTAAAAATTTCATCTTTTTAAATATCCATGATACTTAATTTATTGTATTAGAACCTGTAAAATAATACAAACAATGGTAGTTTCTGATTGATCTCACATTGCTTTGGTATTTTTTACCATTTCATATTTTTGCTGTTAGACTAAATGGTCTTTATATTTTAGTTTTGCATTCCCATTTTAATAGAGTTTTTAATACATAAGCTTGTAATTTCATTAACTTTTTCAGCAAATGATATCATTTGGATTTTTCTCTTCATTTGATATACTATTCCACATTAGAGATTTTCTAGAGTAAAATGAACTATACTTAAATTTTCCTGGAATGAACTCTGGCTCATGGTAAATTAAGTTTCATTAGAAATGTTTGCATCTTATATGGAAAATAGGCAATTTTGTTGTTACTGGTTTTTGGCTTTTGTCTTTACTACCTTTAAAGTGTTTTGGAGAGGCTATAATCTTTTTCAAGTCTTGAATAGTTTGAAATCCTCATTTACTCACTGAAAACTAAAATTGAACTGCAAAATAATTTGGCCTGGAGGTCTTTAAATGGAGGTACATTTTCTATGTCTTCTATGGCTTCGTTAACTTGGTCTTTTTAGGGATTGTTCCCCCTTTATTTTAGCTGAAACTCCATTGTAGATTTTTAAAATTATAGCTATAGAAGTACATGATATAATTAATCTCTTCTATGTGTCTAATTATATCTTCTTTCTCTTTTCTAATGTTGAATTTCTTCTAATCAGGCTTGTCCAGGAATTTTTTCTTGATTTTTTAGAACAAATGAGTTTTTGGTGGTATCATTTCTACTTTTTTGTAATTTTAGCTTTTACATTAATTCCCACCATCTACCTTTGGTTATTTTATTTTCTAGTTTAGGCGAAATATATTTTTTTATTAGAGAGGTTTTGGTTTTGCAGAACAATCAGGTATAAAATACAGGATTCCCATACACCACCTCACCACCAACACCTTGCATTGGTGTGGAACATTTGTTACATTTGAAAGCACATTTTTATAATTGTACTATTAACTAGAGACCATGAATTAACATAGGGTCCACTGTGTGTGTAGGGTAGTTCCATGGATTGTTTTTTGTTGTTCTGTTAGCATATATACAATGTAACATATCTCCTTTTAATCACCTTCAGATATTTCAGTACCGTTAATTGTATTCACATTGTTGTGCTACCTTCACCACCATCCATTATCAAAATATTTCCAACATTCCAATAGGAACCCTGTACATTTTAAGCCTTAACTTCACATTCCTTACCCCCACCCTGTCCTCTAGTAACCTGTATTTTAGATTCTGGTTCTCTGGATTTCTTATTCTAAATTGTTTTAACTCTGTAAAATCATACAATATTTGTCCTTTTGTGTCTGGCTTATTTCACTCAACATGTCTTCATGGTTCATCCATGTTGCATATATCAAAAATTCATTCCTTTTTATGACTGAATAAGGTCATAAAATGACCACATCTTATTTACCCATTCATCAATTGATAGACACTTGGATTGCTTCCATCTTTTGGCAATTGTGAATAATGCTACTGTGAAATTGGTGTACCTGTTTGAGTCCCTGCTTTCAATTTTTTTAGATATGTATCAAGAAATGGGATTGTTGGGTCATATGGGAGTTCTATGTTTAGCATTCTGAGGAAACACCAAACTGTCTTCCAGAGCAGCTGCACCATTTTACATTGCCACCAGCTATGAATGAGTGTTCCTATTTCTCTGCATCCTCTCCAATGATCATTTTCCATTTATTTTTTGTAGCAGCCATTCTAATGGTTGTGAAATGGTATACTGTGACTATAGTTTTGATTTGCATTTCCCTGATGGCTAATGTGTTGAGCATCTTTTCACGTGCGTTCTGGCCATTTATATATCTTCATTGGAGAGATGTCTGTTCAAGTCTTGCCCAGTTTTTAATTGAGGTTCTCTTTTTGTGGTTAAGTTGAAGGAATTCTTTATATATTGCAGATATTAAACCTATATCAGATATGTGGTTTCCAAATGTTTTCTCCCATTGTGGTGTAAGGTAGGGTCTTTTTTTTTTTTTTTTTTGTAAATGGAGATCCAGTTTTCTCAGCACCATTTGTTGAAGAGGCTATTCTTTCCCAATTGAGTGGTCTTAGCCCCCTATCCAAAAGTCAGTTGGCCATAAATGTGAGAGTTAATTTCTAAGCCCTCAATTCAATTCCATTGGTCTATATGTCTGTCCTGGTGCCAGTACCATGCTGTTTTGGTTACTGTAGATTTGTAATAAGTTTAGGATGGGGAGGTGGGAGACTTCCAACTTCATTCTTTTTCAAGATGGCTTTAGCTATTCGAGGCCTCTTACTCTTCCATATAAATTTGATGATTTGGCTTTTCCATTCCTGCAAAGAAGGTTGTTGGAATTTTGATTGGTATTGTGTTGAATCTGTAAATCACATTGTGCAGGTGTTTAGGTTTGCTAAAGCTACCAGAATGCAATATACCAGAAATGGGTTGGCTTTTATAATGGGGATTTATTAAATTACAATTTCCAATTCTTAGGCCATGAAAATGTCCAACTCAAGGCAACAACAGGATGATACCTGGACTCTGAAGACAGACTGCTGTCATCCGGGACACCTCTGTCACATGGGAAAGCACATGACCAGTGTCTGCTAGTACTTAGCTCCCAATTTTCAGTTGTTGTTGCTTTCAGCTTTTGGCTTCAGTGGCTTCCTTTCTGAGCTTCTGTGGGTCCTCTCTTAGTTTCTCCAGGGCATTTCTCTATGAGCTTCTCTCAATTTCGTCTCTTCTAGCTTCTGTGTCTGTTCTATCCTCTTGTAAAGGACTCCAGTAAGGGGATTAAGTCCTATCCTGAATGAGGCAAGTCACATCTCAATTAAAATAACCTAATCAAAATGTCCCACCTAGAAAAGGTCTGTACCCACAGGAATGGATTAAAAGAACATGGCCTTTTCTGGGGTACATAACAGCTTCAAAGTACCACAGTAGGACTGACATCTTAACAATATTTCAGCTTCTAATCCATGCACATGGAATGTCCTTCCATTTATTTAGGTCTTTGAATTCTTTTAGCAATGTTTTGTAGTTTTCTGTGTTCAAGTCCTTTGCATTCTTTGGTTAGATTATTCCTAGATATTTGATTAAATAGTTGCTATTGTGAATGGAATTTTTCTTGACTTTTTTTTCTTCTGATCATTGCTTGTGTATAGAAACACTGCTGATTTGGGGGGTGTTGATCTTATACCCATCCACTTTGCTGAATTCATTTATTACCTCTAGGAAATTTTTTGTAGATTTTTCAGGATTTTATGTACATAGAATCATATCATCTGCAAATAGGGAAAATTTTACCTCTTCCTTTCCAATACAAATGCCCTTTATTTCGGTGTTTTTATTAAGAAGGGGTGCTGGATTTTGTCAAATGCCTTTTTGCATCAATTGAGATGATCATGTGGTTTTCTTTCTTCATTCTTTTAGTGTGTGTTATATTGATTAATTTCCTTATGTTGAACCAACATTGCATATCAGGGATAAATCCTACTTGATCATGGTGTGTGATTCTTTAAATATGCTGTTGGATGCGGTATGCTAGTTGTGCCGGTTTGAATGTATTATGTCCCCCAAATGCCATTATCTTTGATGTAATCTTGTGTGGGCAGACCTATCAGTGTTAATTATATTGTAATTCTTTGAGTGTTTCCATGGAATGTGCCCCACCCAACTGTGGGTGATAACTCTGATGAGATATTCCCATGGAGGTGTGGCCCCACCCATTCACAGTGGGCCTTGATCAGTGGAACCATATAAATGGGCTGACAAACAGAAGGAATTCAGTGCAGCTGCAGCTAAGAGTGAACTCTTGAAGAGGTGCTACAGCCAAGAGGGACACTTTGAAGAACACACTGGAACTGAGAGGAGCTTCAGTTTACGGAGACATTTTGGAGATGGCCTTTGAAAGCCGACTTTCGCTCCGGAGAAGCTAAGAGAGGACAAACGCCCCAAGAGCAACTGAGAGTGACATTTTGGAGAGAAGCTGAAGCCTAGAGAGGAACATCCTGGGAGAATGCCTTTTTGAAACCAGAACTCTGGAGCAAACACCAGCCACGTGCCTTCCCAGCTAACAGAGGTTTTCCGGACACTATTGGCCATCCTCCAGTGAGGGTACCCGACTTTGATGCGTTACCTTGGACACTTTATGGCCTTAAGACTGTAACTGTGTAACCAAATAAACCTCCTTTTATGAAAGCCAATCCATTTCTGGTATTTTGCATTGCAGCATCATTAGCAAACTAGAACACTAGTATTTTGTTGAAAATTTTTGTGTCTACATTCATGAGATATTGGTCTGGAGTTTTCTTTTCTTGTGGTATCTTTATCTGGTTTTGGTATGAGGGTGATGGTTGGCCTTGTAGAATAAATTAGGGAGTGTTCTATCCTCTTCAAGTTTTTGGAAGAGTGTGAGCAGGATTGCAATTAATTTTTCTTGTTGAGATATTCTTGAGTCAATGTAGGTAGTTTGTGTGTTTCTAAGAATTTGTCCATTTCATCTAAGTTATCTAATTTATTGGTGTACAGTTTTCATAGCATACTCTTTTAGCCCTTTTTATCTCTCTGGAGTCAGTAGTATTCCTGTTCTTTTATGATTTTCCTTATTTGTATCCTCTCCCTTTTTCTTTGTTAGCCTAGCTAAATATTTGTCAATTTTATTGAGCTTCTCAAAAAACCAACTTTTAGTTTTGTTGATTCGCTCTATTGGTTTTTGTTTGTTTGTTTGTTTCAATTTCACTTATCATCACTCTAATCTTCATTATTTCCTTCCTTCTGATCGCTCTGGGTTTAGTTGGCCCTTCTTTTTCTAATTCTACCAGTTCTCTGATTTGAACTCTTTCTTCTTTTTAAATGTAAGCACTAAAAGCTATAAATTTCCTTCTCAGCACTGCCTTCGCTGCATCAACTAAGTCTTGGTATACTGTATTTTCATTTTCATTTGCCTCGAGATATTTCTTAATTTCACTTGTGATTTCCTATTTAGCTGTTTAAGAGTATGTTGTTTATTTAATTTCCATATATTGTGAATTTTCCAGTTCTCCCTCTGTTATTGATTTCTAGCTTCATTCTGTTGTGGCAATGCAAACACAGAAAAATTGATAAATCTATGTTTTTGAACATAAAATGTACAAAGATTAAAGTGGTAACATACAGCAACAACAAGAAAGAAAGGTGGGGGTCAGAGGGGTAAAGGAAAAGAATATGTGCATACTATTGAAGCTAAGTTAGTATCAAACCAAATATGATGGTTATATATTTAGGATGTTAAATTTTAACCCCATGGTAACCACAAGGAAAATAAGTGAAAAAATACATCCATATAGAAATGAGAAGGCACTCAATATGGTACAACACACACACAAATATTAAATTAAGCATTAATGGTAAAACTGAGAAACAAAAAAGGTGTAAGAGTCTCAAAGGCTAAATAGCAATATAACAGAAGAAACTACTATATGATCAGTAGTGAATTTAAAAATAACTAGTCAAAAGTTCCTTCAAAAACCATAACAAATATGTGACAATAATACAACATGTTAATAATAGGGTGGTATATGGGGGAAAAACCACCTAATGTAGACGGGACTATAGTTAATGATACTATTTTAATATTCTTTCATCATTTGTAACAAAGGTGCCACACTTACGCAAATTGTCAACAATATATGGGTATATGGGAATGCTATATTTTTACAGAACTCTGTCACCTTTCTATCATTTTATGTCCAAAAACATAGATTTATCATTAATTTTTATGTGTTTGTATTTTAGCCTCTGTAGGAAGTAAGAAGTGAAGTTACATACCAAACAATACTCTACAATAATATTGTCATTTATATTTACCCAAAATGTTACCTTTACTGCAGGTCTGCATTTCTTTATGCTGCTTTGAACCACTGTCTAGTTTGTTTGTTTGTTTTCAGTCTTACAAACTTCTTTTAGCATTGCTTGTAGGGCAGGTCTAGTGGTGATGAACTCCCCTCAGCTTTTGTTTAACTGAGAATGTCTTAATTTCTCTCTCATTTTTGGAAGAGTCTCTCCAGATATATAATTCTTGGCTGGTAGTTGTTCTCTTTCAACACTTTAAGTATTTCAAGACACTGTCTTCTTACCTCCATGATTTCATGAATCTTATTGGGATTCCTATGTATGCCACATGTTGCTTTTCTCTTTTAGCATTCAATACTCTCTCCCTATTCTTTGCATTCAATATTGTGATCAGTATATGATGGGTTGTATTTTTCTTCATGTTTATTCTATTTGGTGTTCTCTGGGCTTCTTGAAAATGCATATTCACATCTTATTCTAACTTTGGGAAGTTCTCTGCCATTATTTCTTTGATAATTCCTTCTGCCTGTTTCTCTCTTTCTTCTTCTGGATGTTCATAATGTGTATATTTGTGCACTTGATGTTGTCCCAGAGGAGTCTTAGGCTTGTTTTGCTTTTTAAAATTCTTTTTTTCTTTCTGCTCCTTAACCTGACTTATTTCAAGTGTCTTGCCTTTGAGTACACTGATTGTTTATTCAAGAGCTCCGATCTGCTCTTGAAACCCTCCTGGGCATTTTTCATTTCAGTTGTTGTGGCCTTCAACTCCTATAGTTCTGTTTTGTTCCTTTTTAAAATTTCTATCTCTTTAATAAGACTCCCTTATTGCTCATTCATTGTTTCCTTATATCCTTAACTTTTTTCTCTGTATTTTCCTTTAACTCCTTGAGAATTTTTAATATCATTTTGTAAAAGGCTTTTTTAGTATGTTCACATTCTCGTCTTCTTCATTGGTGTTTTCTGGATTTGTATCCTCTTCCTTTGGATGGACCGTCATTTCCTATTTGTCTTATGCTCTTATTGTACACATACATATTAATATTTTAAAATGCTAATTATGATTTATTCCCTGAGGTATCTGTTTCTTGATTTTGTAACCGGCTGGTAATAAGACAGATTTTCTTGAGCTTCAGCTGTCCTATCAGGAAGGTCTGCCCAAGTCAAATACAGTTTGCAGGGTTTCCCTGTCTTTCTGGGCCTCTCTCTTGTCCTGGGCTTTTGTTTGTTATTTGTTTTTGGAGTTCCCTGTTTATAGGAGATTGATTTTCCTCTCTGTTTCCAAGGAGACTGACCTCCCTCTCCCGGGTGTTTGAAGCCAGCAGGCCATGACCCAGACTGTCCACCTCTATAGTTATTTACAGTTTTTTCATTGTCTCATGCTGCTTTTACCTGGAGGGGAATTTCTGGGATGAGGGCATGGCAGAGAAAACTTTCCTGAATCAGTCTTTTCCAGCCAAAGCATGGCTAGGGGCCCATGAATGGGGTGTAGTTTGGCTCCAAAATGCCCAGTGATGGTGATCAGGAATGGCAACAAGAGCCTCTCTGATGGCTCCCCTAGGCTGAGCTTTCCTGGCATGCTCAGCAAATGCAGCCCTTCAACTAACTTTCCCTGGCAGCCCTGAGGAGGTGCAGTGCTTTAAGTGTCCACTGCCTCTACCCCTATCCATTTTTGAAACAATGGCTGCTGCTGCCTTTGTCCTGTGCAGGTTGAAACATTGGCTGGCCCCAGAGCTGGGTCCCAACAACCCAAATACACTAATGGAAAGCCTTGATTGGTGTTTGGCTGTGCCCATGCTTGGTCTTGAGGAGGTGGATTTTTATGTCTCTTTCTGTCACCAACAAGCTAGCCAGGGGCTGGACCCTAGGGCCACCTGCATGTGAGTGGTGGATAGGTGCCATAGCTGTGGGTGGAAAGAGCAATTACTGTTCTTACTGTTCTTTATTGTATTTTATCAGCCTCCTAATCCTGCTTTTCCCTGGATGATGTACAGTGTTCTTCTGGCCTCTGGAGTTTCAAACTACTTGTTCAGGTATTTACTGCCTGTTTAATAGTTGTTTTCATGGAACAATTGAGTCCAGGAGATCCCTACGCTGCCATCTGCCCACAATTCTCAGCTGTTTATTGACTTTCTTGGTTAAATACTTTTTGTATTTTAAAAAAAAAGTATTTATAATATATGTTTCCCTCCCTTTTCATAAATTTCTGGTTAAGTTATAGTTTCTTCTGTGGTCTTTTTTGTTTTGGAGATTATTTAACAGGGCTTATATTCCAAGTAGTCAGTTTCCTTTTCTTTTTCCCAGATATCTTTATGTTACTTAGTGATTTCAATAAATTATAATTGAAGAATGTGGCCTACAAGAAGCTGTTTTTTCTTTTTTAATTGTAAGTACATGGCTACTTTTGTAATATTCCTTGGACATGAAGAATTTTATTATTTGATAAGGGGACAAAGTTCAATTACGATTTATATACATTTAGATAGATTTTATATAGATATATTAAGAAATATATATTAAATAACAGAGAAAGAAACAAAGGGGGGCAGATGTGTGTCTGTGTGTGTGTACATATATTCTTTTTCTTTCTCAGAGCCTTTGAAAGTATCAAGATAATTTCACCTTAAAAAACACTTCAGGCAGAAAATGACTGGGACAACAGATCCTGGTACATACAGCCAGAGGGGGACTTCTACATTATATATGGAGGACCTGGATGAAAAAGCAGAGCGGTTATGACCAAAAAGATGGGGTGAATTTGTTTGATTGTGACCACCACTGGGGCTGGCTGTTTGCACTGGCTGGAACAAATAACGGAGGAGCTTCGTGTTCCCACACTTGTTTGTCAGCAGCCAGCTCAGGAGATCACCCTTCTCAGTCTCATAGCCAGGAACTACCATGAGGGAAACAACAGACTTGTTTTAGCCAAACACAGAGACCTTGCTGCAGTGTGCAGTCCCTACCCCACAACCCTGAGGCAGGCCAAAATGTGCTTGGTTTGGGGGAAGATTGAGGGCCCTCTTCTTGGGAGGAAAGAAGATGCAGAGCAGAGCTGACCTGACTATTAGCAGGTGAGAGACATTGTGTGTTCTACTGTCTGTATCCCTTCTCCACTGAGACCTATGGCATTTACAGAGTACATGGCCAGAAAGGTGGGGACAGGGAAGAGAGCTATATGAAAAATCTCCTCCCCCACCCCAGAGGTCTGCAGTAAATGGTGGGCAGGAATCTTGCAGACCAATGAGTAGCAGGGCACTTCTCAGGTTATTGCACTCAGAATCTGAAAATCACCAGACCCATTGTACCCTCAAGGGGACTCTCTGCCAACGTGCTGGAGACCCCGCACCCCCAGGGCTGGCAGTCTCCAGCATGCAAGAGACCTGCTGCATTGACTAGATTTTCACCTAGTTTGGACCCTACCCAGTGGACTGCTACAGCCAAGGAAAAGCAGGCTTCAGGGGAAGAAGCGGCAGAGGGTGCCATCTACTGGAATGACAGGGAAAGTGCACTCTGGCAAATTGCTGTTCTGCCAAATCTTCTACAGATTCCAAATGGACTTGCATCTCCCACGGGAGGTCTTGGCTTTGGTCTGGCAGGGAATTACTGATAGAAAAAAGTTCCAAAGGAGACCTTCAATGCAAACACAAACAACCATAAAATCTTAGGTGAGTGAGGGAAATCAATTTTCAGTAAACCTTATCAAGATAATCAAATGCCGAGAAAGCAGCAGAAAATCACAAATCACATTAAAATGCGAGAAGATATAGCCAAGCCAAATGACCAAATTAAAAACCCAGAAGAGACACAAATTGGAACAACTAATCAAAGAAGTACACACAAATCTCCAAAATAATTTCAATGGGTTGGCTAAAGAGAAAAAGGATATCAAGAAGGCCCTTGAAAAGCATAAAGAAGAATTTAAAAGATTAAATTAAAAAAAAAAACAGATCTTACAGAAATGAAACATCATAGAAAAAATTGAATGTATACTAAAGACAGATGGCAGATTTGAAGAGGCAGAAGAAAGAATAAGTGAAATTGAGGACAGACGAATGTGAACAAACAAAAGAACAAGCGGTGAAAAAAGCTGGAAAATTTGAATAGGCTCTCAGGGAATTGATGGACAACAAGAAGTGCACAGAATTTAGAAATAACACTTAAAACTTAGGAATAAATGTGACTGCTATAAGAGCTTACATTCCAGGCCCTAATTTTCTTGTAAGTATTTTCTAAATGAGACTATACAATATTTCTCCTTTTCTTTCTGGCTTATCTTGCTAAACAATGTCCCCATGTTCATTCACCTTGTTGCATGACTCATGCCTTCATTCCTTTCTGTAGCTGCAATATATTCCATTGCATGTATACATCACAGCTCGCCCTTCCGTGAATAATGCTGCCTTAAACGTCAGTGTGCAAATGTCTATTTGAGTCCCTGCTTTCAGTTCTTCTGAGTATTTTCCTGGTAAGGGAATTGCCTAATCATATGATGACTCTTTATTTAGCCTCCTGTGGATCTGCTACATTACCCTCCAGAGGGGCTGCACCATTCTGCTACCCTACCAACACTGAATAGGTATACCTCTCTCTCCACCTGTATTAGTTAGGGTTCTCCTTGGAAACAGAATCAATGAGAGATGTCTCTTATTATCAAATTGTAAAAGTGACTCATGCAACTGCGGGAGCGCACGAGTCCAAATTCTGCAGAGCCGTCAACAAGCTGTCAACTCCAAGGAAGGCGTCCGACGAACTCCTCGGGAAAGGAACCGACAACTTTAACGAACTCCTCAGGAAACGAACCGGCAACTTTGAAGAACGCCTCAGGAAACGAACCGACAACTTTGACGAACTCCTCAGGAAACGAACTGGCAACTTCGACGAGCTCCCCAGGAAAAGCTTCACTGAGCAGTTGAAGAAGAAGTGAAGGTTCTCTAACCGTCCGGCTTATAAGCCTCCAACTGATCACCCGGACCAAATCTGGCCAATTGCATTCTCTCACTGTGGAAGCACGCCCCTTGATGAGTCATCAGTCAGCTGCAGTCAATTGACTGATGATCCGACAAACCAACCAGCCTCAAATAGCCTCACAGGAATCGTCAGGCCAGTGCCCGCTTGACCAGACAGCTAGGCCACCTAGCCAAGTTGACACATGAACCCAACCATCATACCACCTTTTCTCTAGCACTTGAATCTTTCTGTTGATTTGTTTGTTTATTTAGACTCTACAGATTTTGTTGATATATTCACATAGCATTTATTCTATCCAAAATAAACAATGTCTCACAGTATCCTCACTTAGTTGCACAATCATCATCACTTTCAATTTTAGAAAATTTTCATTGCTCCAAAGAGAGCAACTAAGAAAGAAAAAGAAATAAAAAGCATCCAAATCAGAAAGGAAGAAGTAAAACTTTCATTGTTTGCAGGTGACATGATCCTGTATTTGGGAAATTCTAAGAAATCTATGATAAAGCCACTTGAGCTTAAAAACAAATTCAGCAAAGGTGCAGAATACAAGATCAATATGCAAAAATCAGTAGCATTTCTCTACATTAGGATTGAGCTACCTGAGGAGTCAATTTAAAAAATTCCATTCACAATCTTCTTGACCAAAAGGGGGATGCAAAATAAAATGAGACAAAATAGTTTCAGTGGCTGAGAGATTTCAAATAGAGTCGAGAGGTCACTCTGGTGGACATTCTTATGCACTATAGAGATAACACCTCTTAGGTTTTAATGTATTGGAATAGCTAGAAGTAAATACCTGAAACTACCAAACTCCAACCCAGCAGTCTGGACTCCTGAAGACAATTATATAATAATGTAGATTACAAGGGGTGACAGTGTGATTGTGAAAACCTTGTGGATCACACTCCCTTTATCTAGTGTATGGATGGATGAGTAGAAAAATGGGGATAAGAACTAAATGACAAATAGGGTGGGATGGGGGGATGGTTTGGGTATTCTCTTTTCACTTTTATTTTTTATTCTTATTCTGATTCTTTCTGATGTAAGGAAATTTTTCAGAAGTAGATTGTGGTGATGAATGCATAACTATATGATTGTACTGTGAACAGTTGATTGTATACCATGGATGATTGTATGGTATGTGAATATATTTCAATAAAACTGAATTAAAAAAAGAAACTAACATAGGCCTGTGCAGCAATAAACAATACCCCAAGGGAGAAAAAAAAACAAAACACTAGGACCAGCAATTTTCACAAAAATATTACTTAGTTTCAATAGAAGTAGGTAATTTTTAAAATTACTCTAAAATAAATATTTTTTTCCTTTATAATACAAAAAAAAAATCCATTCACAATAGCAACTAAAACAAGTGCATAGGAATAAACTTTACTAAGGGTGTAAAGGACCTGTACTCTGAAAACTACAAAACATTGCTTAAAGAAATCAAAGATGACCTAAATAGGTGGAAAGACATTCCATGTTCATGGATAGGAAAGCTAAATGTCATTAAGAGGTCAATTCTACCCAAATTGATCTACAGATTGTACACACTACTAATCAAAATTCCAACAACATACATTGCAGAATTGGAAAAGTTAGTTATCAAATTTATTTGGAAGGGAAAATGGTCTTGAATAACCAAAAACATCTTGAAAACGAAGATTGAAGTGAGAGGACTTACACTTCTTGACTTTAAAGCTTATTATAAAGTCACAGTTGTCAAAACAGCATGGTACTGGCACAAGGATGGATCAATGGAACCAAATTGAGGGTTCAGAAATTTACCCTCAGATCTATGGTCATTTGATTTTTGACAAGGCCCCCAAATCCAGTGAACTGGGACAGAATAGTCTTCAATAAATGGTGCAGGGAGAACTGAATATCCATATCCAAAGGAAGGAAAAAGGACCCCTACCACACACCCTATACAAAAATTAACTCAAAGTGGACCGTAGACCTAAATATAAGACCCAGTACCATAAAACTCCTAGAAGAAAATATAAGGAAACATCTGCAAGACTCAGTGATAGGATGTAGCTTCTTAGACTTTACACCCAAAGCACAAGCAATGAAAGAAAAAAAATAGATAAATGGGAAATCCTGAAGATTGAACACTTCTGTGCTTCAAAGAACTTTGTCAGAAGGGTGAAAAGGCAACCAAAGGGAGAGAATATTGGGTAACCATATATCTGATAACAATTTGATATCCAGTATATATAAAGAATCCTAAACTCAACAATAAAAGGACAACATAATTATAAAATGGTTAAAAGATATGAATAGACATTTCTCCAAAGAGGAAATACAAATGGCTAAAAAGCACATGAAAAGATGTTCATCTTCATTAGCTATTGGAGAAATGCAAATCAAAACCACAATGTGATATCTCATAGCTTTAAGAATGGCTGCTATTAAACAAATAGGAAACTACAAGTGTTGGAGAGGATGTGGAGAAATAGGAACACTTATTCACTGCTGGTGGGAGTGTAAAATAGTATAGACAACCACTGTGGAAGACAGTTTTGTGGTTCCTCAGAAAACTAAATATTGAGTTGCCTTATGATCCAGCAATCCACTATTTGGTATATACCCAGAAGATCTGAAAGCAGTGACGTGAACAGACATTTGTACACCAATGTCCATGGCAGCATTATTTACAATTGCCAAAAGATGAAAAAAATCCAAGTGTCCATCAACAAACAGGAGAATAATCAAAGTGTTGTATATATCTACAATAGAATATTATGCAGCAGTAAGAAGGAAGGAGGTCCTGAAGCATGTGACAACATGGATGAATTTTGAGGACATAATGCCAAGTGAAATAAGCCAAACACAAAAGGATAAATATTGTATGATTTCACTAATATGAACCCCCTAATAAATGTAAATTCCAAGTCTTAAAATGTAGAATATAGGGGACTTGGAGATAGACAGAAGCTAGAGAAGGAGGGGTGGTTACCTAATATGTACAGACTAGTTAATGAAGTTGGGCCTAAATGTATGAGAATTGATAGAGGTGATGGTGGTTCATTAGTGGGATTGTAAGTAATAGTGCCATATGGAAGGTGAATTTGATTGAGGGGGTTTGTTTAAAGTCATGTATCCCACCATTTAGCACTACAAACACAAGTTCTTCCATGAACTACTTCAAAGGTATGGCACTTTTAGAAAGAGTTAATAATAGAGTGGTATATGGGAAAATCTATCCATTGCATGCTATGGACTATATTTAACAGGAATACCTCAATAGGACCACACCAATACTAGGGGTAAATACTTTGGGGGTGATAAGAGTTATGGGGTGTTTGGGGTTTTCTCTTTGGTATGGGTGTGTCTGTTATTTTTCTCTTTGGAGCAATGAAAATTTTCTAAAATTGAGAGTGATGATTGTACAATTAAGTGAGGATACTGTGAGACTATTTTGGATAGAGTAGATGCTATGTGAATATATCTCAACAAAATCTGTAGAGTCTAAATAAACAAACAAATAAACAGAAAGATTCAAGTGCTAGAGAAAAGGTGGAGAGAGAGGTATACCTATTCAATGTTGGTAAGGTAGCAGAATGGTGCAGCCCCTCTGGAGGGTAATGTAGCAGATCCACAGGAGGCTAAATAGTCATCATATGATTAGGCAATTCCCTTACCAGGAAAATACTCAGAAGAACTGAAAGCAGGGACTCAAATAGACATTTGCACACTGACGTTTAAGGCAGCATTATTCATGGAAGAGTGAGCTGTGATGTATACATACAATGGAATATACTGCAGCTACAGAAAGGAATGAAGGCATGAGTCATGCAACAAGGTGAATGAACATGGAGACGTTATGTTTAGCAAGATAAGCCAGAAAGAAAAGGACAAATATTGTGTAGTTTCATTTAGAAAATACTTACAAGAAAATTAGGGCCTAGATTGTAAGCTCTTACAGCAGTTACATTTATTCCTAAGTTTTAAGTATTATTTCTAAATTCTGTGATGCTATGCTCTATCTGTATAACCTGGTATTTCCCTGGAACTTTGGGTACCTGTGTGATATTTAAGACTCAGAGTTAGAGTTCTGCAGCTCTGAAACTCAGCATTACTCCATACAACAATTGTTCAAAGAAGCTAAAAAAGAGATCAGACTTCAATTAGAGATATGAACAAAGCTGATTGGCTTGGACTAAGGTAAATCAGAATACAGGGCAAAGGATGATATTGTCTATATTTCAAAACTTTATCTTCTGTATGAGACCAAAGGAAGAGACATTTATTTTTTACAAACTTTAAACTTTTTGTAGCACATAATCTAAATTAACCTATCTGGCCAGTTCATTTAAACAACCTAAACACATGTTGCTTAGAATAGGGAATGAGATCTTATAATGTTACACCCTGATACATTCCAGAGTATGTTGGACAGACAATAAAAAAATTTGTAAAGTCCCTTCAGGGACTGGAGAAAAAATAGGGAGCTATTTAACTTCCCCACCTGGGAAATTCCTGATGCTCTCTCAAGCATTAGGGACACCCAGTTTAATAAGCCAAGCCCTCGATCTTGAGGCTTGCTCTTATAAAACTTATTTCTGTAATGGGGAAGATAAACCTCCCTATAATTATGTTTAAGAGTCACTTCCAGAGGACCTCTTTTTTTGCTCAGATGTGATCTCTGTCTCTCTAAGCTGAACTCTGCAAATAACCTCATCACCCTCCCCCCAACATCGGACATTATTTCCAGGGGTGTAAGTCGCCCTAGAAACGTGGGACATGACTCCCAGGGCTAAGCCTGGCCCTGGCATCATGGGATTTACAATGTCTTCTTAACCAAAAGGGGGGGAAGAAATGTAACAAAATAAGGTTTCAGTGGCTAAGTGATTCAAATAGAGTCAGAGGCTATTCTGGAGGTTACTCTTATGCAAGCTTCAGCTAGATATTACCAATTGCCATGGTATGCCAAGCCCCAGCCAACAGTATTCCTGATAACCTTAAAGAATACCCTGGGTTCTGTCTAAGACTATATAAATGTTTTACCTAGAAAGTTACTTTCAGAAACTTAAGGCCTCCAGATTGTTCCTATGCCAGATAAGCTTGGAAACCCAGAGGTATGTCTCCCCCAGAACATCAACCAGTTGCATCCCCCTACCCCATAATGTTGACACCCCTCTTCAACATGTAGACATTAGAATGGCCATTGCCAAAATATCCCTGAAGATTGAGAAAATGATCAAATGAGAGGTAGGAGTTGTAACAGAGAAGGTAGGATTTAACAAATGATTATGACTTTTGAATCATTATATATATATATATATATTTAGTCTCTAATGTATTTGAACAGCTAGAAGGAAATACCTGAAATTGTGGATCTGTAACCCACACTACAGTTTGAAATTTGCTCTATAACTACCTGTAAAACTGTACTTAAAAATTTATCACTTCCCTGCATATATATGTCACAATAAAATATTTTTAAAAAATACTTCAACATCCATCTCCTCAGAATAGTGTTGGTCTCTAAACCACAATCTTTTTATCTAACTAAGAAAATGAATAATTCAATATCCATTTTGAAGTACATATTTAAACTTCCTCAATCATTCCAAAACTCTCTTATGGTTGTTTTTTTCCAATGCAGGATCCAATCAAGTTTCATTTGCTTTTCCACATGAAAGCAAGGCAGGATGGAATAGGGCATCAAGGCTGTGGTCCCTGGTCTTCTATTCAGCTTCAAAAGAATTAACACAAACCTGCAAGCTTAAACTGTAGACTTCAAGGAGCGAAAATCTCCCCTAAAGCTCTGAAGCCTCCCTAAACCATAAAAATTTATAAAATCATGGGCCCAAAGCAAATTCTTAGTTAATGACAAAAAGCATGGGGTCATAAAGATTGTTAAACATCTGCCATAGACAAATTTTGGGTACCTGATGGCAAGCCACAAGTCCTGGTAGCTATCTCCTTCTAGAACAAAGGAGATACCTAGCTAATGCAAATCTATTTAATACTAACCTTGTAAGCCCTCAGTGTTCAAAGGTTACTATGGAAACCTGACACCAAAACTTTCCTATATAACAAGCCAACCTGTTCCCACTCAATGCATGCTTCTCTTCAAACACACCCATGCTATTTCTTTAGCATGTCTTCTTTCTTTTTTTTCTTTAATAAACTTTACTCCTTATTCCTACTGGCCCCTCTCATCTCTGAATTATTTCTGTGGCAAGAGTCCCAAACCTGGAACAGGGTTCTGTCTGGCACTATTGCCAGCAGGGTGTCAGTTACAAAAGGGTCAGCATGTATTTTTTTGTTTGTTTGTTTGTTTTTGTTTTTTAAGATACTGGCTATTTTGAGTTCAGATTAGTTGTCTTGTAGAATATCCCTCATTCTGGATTTCTTGTTAAATTGTTTCTTCATGATTCGGTTCAGGGCATGCATTTTGGCAATACGATATATATGATGACATATACAACTTATCCATCATTTAGGAGGCACACATCAGAACTACTGGTATTGCCTAGTTTGATCATCTGAATATCAGATGATACCAGATATCTCTGTAAAGATGCTTTTCTCATTATAATTAGTTTTAGCATCTATGAATGATCCTTACCTGAATCATTTATTTCACCTGGAGTGGCATGATGGTGGTTTTCTAATTCTATCATGCCTTCTGTCTTTATTATTGAGCAGTCCCTCATCCTGTTTTGTTTTACTCCAGATTCATACTTTTTTTTAAACTTAGTGTCTTATAATCCATTAATTACTGCAGTAACTCTCAAAGTGTGGTCCCCAAACAGCAATGTCAACATCACCAGGGCACTTGTTAGAAATGCAAATCATTGCAATTCTGCCAGAGGGACCAACCAATTGCCCTTCCAGCAATTCTGATACACCCTAAGGTTGGAGAACCACTGCACTGTTTTCTCCCAAATTTGGCCAGTGGTGTCTGACAATAGAACTGTTTAAAAGGATGAAATTGATGTGAGATATTGGAAGACATCCAAAATAAATGGTAAAGTTTTAAAAGTTAATGAAAAATGGTATCACTTGTGTGTAAAACAAACCCTCCAAAAATTAATAAAAGGAAATAATAAAAAAGTGTTCTTCCATGAGTTTGGGGGTGGGAGTGGAGAATCTTACATCTTATTTTACAAACTACTGTGCTTTTTGAATCTTTTACCAGGAGTTCTATCTGATAAAAGAGAGGAAGAAAACACTCCTGTGATCAAGTATAACTCCAAGGGAACAGTAGCTGTAAAAGGGAACGCTCAGTTCTCTTGCTCAAACAGTTCCAAGCTGCTGTGCCTGTGCTGCAAGGAGAGAGTGCCCCTTACCTGACATATAGTAATGAAAAAAACTACACATCAATCAGGCATATATATGTCCTGCATTTTCTCCATTCCCAGCTTCCCAGAGGAGAACACTCAACTGTAACCTGCTTAGTTGACAAGCAGACACTTGGGAACACCCAACTCTCAATTTGTAATGTAGTATCAATGATGGGAATTGAAAATGCTTGGATGTGACTGTGAGAAACAAGCACTATTCCTAAAAAGGAAAAAACATTCACCCGATTGTGGAGAAGAATTTATTCACAATCTTGCAAGAACGGGAGCCCAACCAAAATGTGGGGGGTTAGTGCACAGAACAATAGACCCAACAGTATTTATTCCCTACGCCTAACTAGCAAGTCCCTCCCCCGTTTCTCCAGCGACTGGATACTTCAGAGGTTACATTCTATTGGACAAGCCTAACTAGCCTGTGCAAATTTGAAACATACAGCCTGCCCAAATTAGAAACATTTGAAAAAAAGTCTCCTGTGCAAACTTGGAACATTTGAAACAAGTCTCCACCCCTCTTTCCTTTGTTCTTTAACTGCAGAGCCAGTCTGAGCTAGTTTGGTAACAACTTATGAAGCTATTTTAGGAACCTCTACCCCCCACCCTCCACCTTACAAGGACAGTGGGTGGATAAACAGGAGGACCGGCCACTGGCTATAGCTTGGCTTCTTGACCCTCTGCCATTTCCCTGAGCTGCCCCCACCCTGTGTGAAAGCTAAACTTAATTCGTAATGTAGTATCAATGATGAGAACTGAAAATGCTTGGATGTGACTAATCCGGAAGTTTGGCAAAACTGGAAGTGTCTGCTCTGCCTCGTACTGGGGAATCGTGAGTAGCTGTGAAGCGGGAACACTCATTCCTCAGTTAAAAGAAATCAAAAGTATAAAGGAGGGGTATGGTTGTTGTTGGTGTTGTTTGCCCTTTGTATTGTATTTTATTTTATTTTTTCTTTTATCTTTCTTATTATTCTTATTTTAATTTTTTTGGAGTAAAAAAAAACTTTTGAAAAGAGATCAAAAAGTTAAAAACACTGCAGTGTTTCTCTTTCCCAGTCGCCGTGCACACCCATTTCCAAAAGGCGCAGGAGTGCCAAAGTGGATAACAAACGGAGATCCCCTATCTCAGCGCAGAGCTGACAGACTGCTGGGGTTTTCCAATTCCAGGCTGCCGTTCCAAGAGCCGTGGAGTGTCCCACATAGCTGTCGCCCAGCCCCTAGCTCAGCATATATATATATAGCTGGTGCTGAATTACATCTCTCCGAACTTTTTACTAGATCACTTAATTGTATGACCAATTAGAGCTAGGGTGAAAGAAGGGAAAGCAGTAACCATGGCAACCAGAGTAAGATGCCGGAGATGAAGCGGAAGGGGCGGAGCTAGGGGCGCGTTTGCTACCCGGTCGCTTCCGGTCGTCGATTTAGCGGCGGGAAAGGGAGCTCTTTTGAGGCACCCACGGTATCGCGACGTGTTTGCGTGTCCCTCTGCTTCTCCTGCGTGGCAGCTCTTTCTCCTGGCCAGCAATGGAGAAACAGCCGGAGAAGAAAGCCGTTGCCGAGCCCGCGGACTCCGGAGGGGAAGGCAGTGCAGGCGGGCAGCCTCAGGTCGCCGGCGCCGAGGCAGCGGGCGGAGAGGACCGCAAGACCCTGCTGCTCAGGTTTTTTCCTGCGGCTGGCTCGGCCGTAGCCAAGTGGGCGTCGTGGCGAAGAGCTCCTCCCTTTAGTCAGAATGTCTAGGGTTTGAATTCAGACTCGTTACTTAATTGTATAGCTCTGCGTCACTCACCTAAACTCTTTAAACCTCTTCATCTGTGCAAAGGAGAGAAAAATGACACCCTCTTGTAGAGTTTCTATAAAGATTAAGTGGCACCGTGCTTGGAGCGTTTAGGAAGCCCTCCGGTACTGTAATCCGGCCTTTTCAGCGCCCCAAGCACGCCAGACTTCCCTATTTTCAGGTGGAAGGTTATGCAGCGCTTTCAAGCCTGTAACAATTGGAGGGAGGATGCCCCGCCCCTTTATTGTATAGCTTTGACCCTTTTTAAACAGGAAGCTTTAGGTGGTGGTCTCTAAAGATGAGGACGGTGTTTATGCTTTTCCACTAAGCAGTGGCTACGGAAGACTTAGTGAGAAAAAGACATCTATCTTCTAAACCTGGTGTGGATAAACCAGTTTTTCTATGCCCACTAGAGTAGGAGTGATTTTACGTGTTTACAAGGTTAAGGAGGGAAAATCACGAGAAGAGTATTTAATAACACGTGGGAATTATATGACATTTCAGGGCCCATAAGTAAAAAATTTTTTGGAACACAACTTTGGTGCTACAACAGCAGAGTTGAGTAATTGCACCTGAGACCACATGACTCAGAATGCCTAAGATCTTTACTCTCTGGCTCTTTACAGAAAAGTTTGCCATTCTCTGTTCTAAAATCATAACAAGGGTTGTTGTTGTTTTCCTGAATGAGCATTATGACATTTTAACTTTACCACTGAGCTGAAAGGCTTGGCTAATTAACCTCTCACAACCTCACTTTAAAAATCCCCCCTTACCTGCAATATAAAATACTAAAATATTAAAGATATAAGATTTACTTTTCCATCTCTGCTAAAAAGGAACTATTCTTTTGGTCTGTTTTGTAAGATACTATCCTGCTTAACCTCTTAAGAGGTTTCATTTGGAAATTTGAAACAATCTCTACAGAGCTTTAGAAATTTTTCTGTTTGTTAGCTGCTTCGATAGATCTCAATGTCATCAAGCCAATAATTTTTAAATTATGAAACTACCATGCAAATGTGAAACATTTTGTAAATACAACTTAATATCTAATTACCACTTTACCCATAGCTTTTCTACTTATTTTATGTATGATTTTAAATTACGTAGAATAATAGGACAACAAAGAAATTACATAGTTATCTGTCCAAGAATTAGCATATTCTTTTTCTATATCTCCTAGGAGGGTTACAATCTGTGTTTGTAACTCATTACATTGTGGGTTTCATCATTTCATCTGTGCCTTTTTTGTGTAGCTGTTCTCATTAAGCTTCATTTCAGTCTTGGCCTGTTAAGGAAAAATTTAAACATCACATTTTAAACTTTTCTTCACAGATCCTGTTTTCCCACCATATTCCATTTTGTTTCTTCCTCTGAGACTACATAAAGTGTTTTATGCCCATTTTAAAGAAAAGGAGGCCAAACTGATAGACTTAAATACTGAGTTTAATTATTTGTACTCATTTTGTTGCATCAGCTTCCACAAAAGATGACTTGTTTTATTATATGGTAATGAATAAAACCTCAATTGATAAATATGATATTCTGCTCTATTTATTTTCAGGCTGAGAGCACAAACAAAACAGCAACTTTTGGAATATAAATCAATGGTTGATGCAAGTAAGTACTTTCATTTTAAGTATCTTCATTTTCAAATAAGGTTTTGTGAGTTTGATGATGAACAGTACTCTTGGAAAAAATAAGCTTTACAGAAAATTATTTATTTAGGGAATGGAAGGGTCAGCATAATGCCATGTAAAAAGGCAAAACTGTAATATTTAAGGGTTGTCCTGGCCCTCAGGAACTAAATAGGGATTCAAGAAATATATATAAAACAAATAACAATGCAAGACAGTTAAGTTCTCTATATCAGGGAACTAGGAAATCATTGTGGCCTGAAGAATCATAGAACTAGCTACCATCAACAACTTGAAGATAAATTAGCAGATCAGATGATTTTAAAGCAAGTGATCTCCGATCTATACTTTGAGAAACAGTGGATTATAGGAACAAGAGGCTGGAAGGAGATCAGCTTAAAAATGTAGGTGGCAATTTGCAATTCTAAACACAGAAAAGATTTAAAGTTATCTTTTAAATTATTAATCTAAAAGTGTCATGGACCAAGTTTGCCAAGAGAGTAGCAAAATCATGGATTTAGCCCTCCTACAGTAATAGCCATCTATGTCACCTGCTTTATAAGCCCTTGGGTCACAGAGATAGGTTTTGGCAAATTTTTTTTTCCTCTACAAAAAAGACTAAAAGAATAAAACCAAATAATACATTAGGGTGAATCAAGAATTGTAGAAACCCCAGTGACCTTCTCAATGCCTTAGTCATTTCACCTAAATCCATGATGGAACTTAGGTACTTTGTTACCTCAGCTCAAGCTCTTTTCTAAGGCTGTAGATCTAAAAGGCAGTTCTGGCATATTTTTCACTTGATACTCCAGGGCTTCTAAAGTCCTATTTTATGCAAAAAATACGGTGCTAGTGGCTGGATTATAGCACCATATAACCTCTTTTCTGCTTATTATAACTAGTAAATTATGAAACTGTGATATGAACTAGGCCTTCTTGTCTCCAAAGCCCATTCTATTAATATTGCTTACCTCAAGGATGATCAGTAGGCTACTGTCTCTCCCCTGGATAGCTAATGGTCTCCTTGTTTCCAAACCCCATGTTCCTTCTATAAAACCAATAATGTTTACCTCAAAGATAAGAGGTAGGACGTGGCTAATACATTTTGCTGGCATGATAGCCCATATTTTAAAGAAAGATAATGTTTTCTAAGAGGACAGGATATAGGGGAAAGCCTAGTCAAAATTTGTACCATTGAGGAATTATCTCTATCGGCGTTCCTGCATGCATTCAACTCTTTTTTTTTTTTTTTAAATCTTCATTTTATTGAGATATATTCATATACCACGCAGTCATACAAAACAAATCGTACTTTCGATTGTTCACAGTACCATTACATAGTTGTACATTCATCACCCAAATCAATCCCTGACACCTTCATTAGCACACACACAAGAATAACAAGAATAATAATTAGAGTGAAAAAGAGCAATTGAAGTAAAAAAGAACACTGGGTACCTTTGTCTGTTTGTTTCCTTCCCCTATTTTTCTACTCATCCATCCATAAATTAGACAGAGTGGAGTGTGGTCCTTATGGCTTTCCCAATCCCCTTGTCACCCCTCATAAGCTACATTTTTATACAACTGTCTTCGAGATTCATGGGTTCTGGGTTGTAGTTTGATAGTTTCAGGTATCCACCACCAGCTACCCCAATTCTTTAGAACCTAAAAAGGGTTGTCTAAAGTGTGCGTAAGAGTGCCCACCAGAGTGACCTCTCGGCTCCTTTTGGATTCTCTCTGCCACTGAAGCTTATTTCATTTCCTTTCACATCCCCCTTTTGGTCAAGAAGATGTTCTCCGTCCCACGATGCCAGGTCTACATTCCTCCCCGGGAGTCATATTCCACGTTGCCAGGGAGATTCACTCCCCTGGGTGTCTGATCCCACATAGAGGGGAGGGCAGTGATTTCACCTTTCAAGTTGGCTTAGCTAGAGAGACAGGGCCACATCTGAGCAACAAAGAGGCACTCGGGAGGAGGCTCTTAGGCACAACCATAGGGAGGCCTAGCCTCTCCTTTGCAGCAACCGTCTTCCCAAGGGTAAAACCTGTGGTAGAGGGCTCAACCCATCAAACCACCAGTCCCCTATGTCTGTGGTCATGTTAGCAACCATGGAGGTGGGGTAGGCGAATACCCCTGCATTCTCCACAGGCTCCTCAAGGGAGCACTACATCTTTTTTTTTTTCCTTGTTTTTCTTTTCTTTTCTTTTTTTTTTTTTAACTTTCCCTTCTTTTTTAAATCAACTGTATGAAAAAAAAGTTAAAAAGAAAACAAACATACAATAAAAGAACATTTCAAAGAGACCATAACAAGGGAGTAAGAAAAAGACAACTAACCTAAGATAACTGCTTAACTTCCAACATGTTCCTACTTTACCCCAAGAAAGTTACCTAATATAGCAACATTTCTGTGAACTTGCTCCTACTATATCCATAAGAAATTAACAGACCATAGTCATTCCTGGGCATCCCCAGAACGTTAAATACCTTATCTGTTCTTCTTGGATTATTGTTCCCCCTTCCTTAATTGCTCTCTATTGCTAGTTCCCCTACATTCTACATTATAAACCATTTGTTTTACATTTTTCAAAGTTCACATTAGTGGTAGCATATAATATTTCTCTTTTTGTGCCTGGCTTATTTCGCTCAGCATTATGTCTTCAAGGTTCATCCATGTTGTCATATGTTTCACGAGATCGTTCCTTCTTACTGCCGTGTAGTATTCCATCGTGTGTATATACCACATTTTATTTATCCAATCATCTGTTGAAGGACATTTGGGTTGTTTCCATCTCTTGGCAATTGTGAATACTGCTGCTATGAACATTGGCTTGCAGATATCTGTTCGTGTCACTGCTTTCCGATCTTCCGGGTATATACCGAGAAGTGCAATCGCTGGATCGAATGGTAACTCTATATCTAGTTTTCTAAGGAACTGCCAGACTGACTTCCAGAGTGGCTGAACCATTATACAGTCCCACCAACAGTGAATAAGAGTTCCAATTTCTCCACATCCCCTCCAGCATTTGTAGTTTCCTGTTTGTTTAATGGCAGCCATTCTAATCGGTGTGAGATGGTATCTCATTGTGGTCTTAATTTGCATCTCTCTAATAGCTAGTGAAGCTGAACATTTTTTCATGTGTTTCTTGGCCATTTGTATTTCCTCTTCAGAGAACTGTCTTTTCATATCTTTTGCCCATTTTATAATTGGGCTGACTGTACTATTGTCATTGAGTTGTAGGATTTCTTTATATATGCAAGATATCAGTCTTTTGTCAGATACGTGGTTTCCAAAAATTTTTTCCCATTGAGTTGGCTGCCTCTTTACCTTTTTGAGAAATTCCTTTGAGGTGCAGAAACTTCTAAGCTTGAGGAGTTCCCATTTATCTATTTTCTCTTTTGTTGCTTGTGCTTTGGGTGTAAAGTCTAGGAAGTGGCCGCCCAATACAAGGTCTTGAAGATGTTTTCCTACATTATCTTCTAGGAGTTTTATGGTACTTTCTTTTATATTGAGATCTTTGGTCCATTTTGAGTTAATTTTTGTGTAGGGGGTGAGGTAGGGGTCCTCTTTCATTCTTTTGGATATGGATATCCAACTCTCCCAGCCCCATTTGTTGAAAAGACCATTATGACTCAGTTCAGTGACTTTGGGGGCCTTATCAAAGATCAGTCGGCCATAGATCTGAGGGTCTGTCTCCGAATTCTCAATTCGATTCCATTGATCTATATGTCTATCTTTGTGCCAGTACCATGCTGTTTTGGCAACTGTGGCTTTATAATAAGCTTCAAAGTCAGGGAGTGTAAGTCCTCCCACTTCGTTTTTCTTTTTTAGAGTGTCTTTAGCAATTCGAGGCATCTTCCCTTTCCAAATAAATTTGATAACTAGCTTTTCCAAGTCTGCAAAGTAGGTTGTTGGAATTTTGATTGGGATTGCATTGAATCTGTAGATGAGTTTGGGTAGAATTGACATTTTAATGACATTTAGTCTTCGTATCCATGAACATGGAATATTTTTCCATCTTTTAAGGTCCCCTTCTATTTCTTTTAGTAGAGTTATGTAGTTTTCTTTGTATAGGTCTTTTACATCTTTGGTTAAGTTCATTCCTAGGTACTTGATTTTTTTAGTTGCTATTGAAAATGGTATCTTTTTCTTGAGTGTCTCTTCAGTTTGTTCATTTCTAGCATATAGAAACATTACTGACTTATGTGCATTAACTTTGTATCCCGCTACTTTGCTAAATTTGTTTATTAGCTCTAGTAGCTGTATCGTCGATTTCTCAGGGTTTTCTAGATATAAGATCATATCATCTGCAAACAATGACAGTTTTACTTCTTCTTTTCCAATTTGGATGCCTTTTATTTCTTTGTCTTGCTGGATTGCCCTGGCTAGCACTTCCAGCACAATGTTGAATAACAGTGGTGACAGCGGGCATCCTTGTCTTGTTCCTGATCTTAGAGGGAAGGCTTTCAGTCTCTCACCATTGAGTACTATGCTGGCTGTGGGTTTTTCATATATGCTCTTTATCATGTTGAGGAAGTTTCCTTCAATTCCTACCTTTTGAAGTGTTTTTATCAAAAAGGGATGTTGGATTTTCTCAAATGCTTTTTCAGCATCTATTGAGATGATCAATTGATTTTTCCCTTTTGACTTGTTAATGTGTTGTAATACATTGATTGATTTTCTTATGTTGAACCATCCTTGCATGCCTGGAATGAACCCCACTTGGTCGTGGTGTATGATTTTTTTAATGTGTCTTTGGATTCGATTTGCAAGTATTTTGTTGAGGATTTTTGCATCTATATTCATTAGGGAGATTGGCCGGTAGTTTTCCTTTTTTTGTAACATCTTTGCCTGGTTTTGGTATTAGATTGATGTTAGCTTCATAAAATGAGTTAGGTAGGGTTCCATTTTCTTCAATGTTTTGAAAGAGTTTGAGTAAGATTGGTGTCAGTTGTTTCTGGAAAGTTTGGTAGAATTCCCCTGTGAAGCCATCTGGCCCTGGGCATTTATTTGTGGGAAGATTTTTGATGACTGATTGGATCTCTTTGCTTGTGATGGGTTGGTTGAGGTCTTCTATTTCTTCTCTGGTCAGTCTAGGTTGTTCATATGTTTCCAGGAAATTGTCCATTTCCTCTGCATTATCCAGTTTGTTGCCATACAGTTGTTCATAGTATCCTCTTATAATTTTTTAAATTTCTTCAGGATCTGCAGTTATGTCACCTTTTTCATTCATTATTTTGTTTATATGGGTCTTCTCTCTTTTTGATTTTGTGAGTCTAGCTAGGGGCTTGTCAATCTTGTTGATCTTCTCAAAGAACCAACTTTTGGTGATATTTATCCTCTCTATTGTTTTTTTGTTCTCTATGTCATTTATTTCTGCTTTAATCCTTGTTATTTCTTTTCTTGTATTTGGTTTAGGATTGGTTTGCTGTTCATTTTCTAGCTTCTTCAGTTGATCCATTAGTTCTTTGATTTTGGCTCTTTCTTCCTTTTTAATATATGCGTTTAGTGCTATAAATTTCCCCCTCAGCACTGATTTTGCTGCATCCCATAGGTTTTGGTATGTTGTGTTCTCATTTTCATTCGTCTCTATATATTTAGCAATTTCTCTTGCTATTTCTTCTTTAACCCACTGATTGTTTAGGAGTGTGTTGTTTAACCTCCAGGTATTTGTGAATTTTCTAAGTCTCTGATGGTTATGGACTTCTGATTGTATTCCATTGTGGTCAGAGAATGTGCTTTGAATAATTTCAATCTTTTTAAATTTATTGAGGCTTGTTTTATGTCCCAGCATATGATCTATTCTGGAGAAAGTTCCATGAGCACTAGAAAAGTATGTCTATCCTGGTGATTTGGGATGTAATGTCCTGTATATGTCTGTTAAATCTAATTCATTTATCAGATTGTTTAGGTTTTCAATTTCCTTATGGGTCTTCTGTCTGGTTGATCTATCTATAGGAGAGAGTGATGTGTTGAAGTCTCCCACAATTATTGTGGAAACATCAATTGCTTCCTTTAGTTTTGCCAGTGTTTCTCTCATGTATTTTGTGGCACCTTGGTTGGGTGCATAGACATTTACGATTGTTATTTCTTCTTGCTGAATTGCCCCTTTTATTAGTACGTAGTGGCCTTCTTTGTCTCTCAAAACATCCCTGCATTTGAAGTCTATTTTATCTGAGATTAATATTGCTACACCTGCTTTCTTTTGACTGTAGCTTGCTTGAAATATTTTTTTCCATCCTTTCACTTTCAGTTTCTTTGTGTCCCTGTGTCTAAGATGAGTCTCTTGTATGCAACATATTGATGGTTCATTTTTTTGGATCCATTCTGCGAATCTATATCTTTTAATTGGGGAGTTTAATCCATTTACATTCAACGTTATAACCGTGAAGGCATTTCTTGAATGAGCCATCTTATCCTTTGGTTTATGTTTGTCATATTTTTCCCCTCTGTCTATTAATATCCTTTATTGTACCCATACCGAATCTCTTTAGTACTGAACCTTTCTCCAAGTCTCTCTGTCCTTTCTTTGTTTCTCTGTCTGTAGGGCTCCCTTGAGTATCTCCAGTAGGGCAGGTCTCTTGTTAGCAAATTCTCTCAGCATTTGTTTGTCTGTGAAAAATTTAAGCTCTCCCTCAAATTTGAAGGAGAGCTTTGCTGGATAAAGTATTCTTGGCTGGAAATTTTTCTCACTCAGAATTTTAAATATATCGTGCCACTGCCTTCTTGCCTCCATGGTGGCTGCTGAGTAGTCACTACTTAGTCTTATGCTGTTTCCTTTGTATGTGGTGAATTGCTTTTCTCTTGCTGCTTTCAGAACTTGCTCCTTCTCTTCTGTGTTTGATAGTGTGATCAGTATATGTCTCGGAGTGGGTTTATTTGGATTTATTCTATTTGGAGTTCGCTGAGCATTTATGATTTGTGTATTTATGTTGTTTAGAAGATTTGGGAAGTTTTCCCCAACAATTTCTTTGAATACTCTTCCTAGACCTTTACTCTTTTCTTCCCCTTCTGGAACACCAATGAGTCTTATATTTGGACGTTTCATATTATCTATCATATCACTGAGGTCCATTTCGATTTCTTCAAATTTTTTCCCCATTCTTTCTTTTATGCTTTCATTTTCCATTCTGTCATCTTCGAGGTCACTGATTCGTTGTTCAACTTCCTCTAGTCTTGTACTATGAGTGTCCAGAATCTTTTTAATTTGGTGAACAGTTTCTTTAATTTCCATAAGATCATCCATTTTTTTATTTAGTCTTGCAATGTCTTCTTTATGCTCTTCTAGGGTCTTCTTGATTTCCTTTATCTCCCGTACTAGGGTCTCATTGTTCATCTTTAGTTCTTTGAGTAGCTGCTCTAGGTGCTGTGTCTCTTCTGGTCTTTTGATTTGGGTGCTTGGGCTTGGGTTATCCATATCGTCTGGTTTTTTCATATGCTTTATAATTTTCTGTTGTTTTTGGCCTCGTGGCATTTGCTGAACTTGATAGGGTTCTTTTAGGATTTGTAGACCAATTGAAGTCCTTATCTCTAATTTATCAGATCTACAGCTTCGTGGAGTACACTTTCTCTAACTAACCAGCAGGTGGCGTCCACGAGCCACCTGTTCTCCGCAAGCCAGTTCTCCCCTGCTTAGCCTTTTTGGTGAGTGGGGGAGTGAGTCTTGTGGGGTCCAATTGGTGTACCAAGTTTGGGTGTGTAGTTGGTGTTGCCTGCCCTGTATATGGGGCGTGTTTCTGGGCAGTCAGGGAGGGGGGGTGGCTCTAACAATCAAATCTCCCTGGTGATCCTAGAGTTTTAAAGCTGCTGCAATAGTCTAATCCTTCAGTCCTGCCACAGTTTGTCTCTGCCGCTGACCCACAAGTCCTTGGTATTGGCGTATGGCTCCTGAGACTTGCAAGTGGGCCCCTCTTCCAGGCCGTGCACCCCGGGTCCTCTGTTGAGGGATGACTGTGCTATGTCACAGGTGAGTGCCGTCCCCCCAGGGCAGTTCTGGGCTGCTGGGCTGTTTAGGGAGGCTCCCAGTCTGCTGAAATGATGGCTGAATGGGGCTTTGTTAATTCACACTGCTCTACCTTCCCAACTCTGGAACAATCAGCTGAGGTTGCAGGGAAGGCTAATGTCCACGCCCAGTTTTGTGGTGTGTGCCTGTTATTTGAAGCACTTCCGTCACACTGGGTTGTCTGGGGCAGTTCTGGGCTATGGGGCTGGCGATGGGCAGGAGTGTTTCCTGTCCACCAGGATGATGGCTGTGTGCGGACACCCCCCTTTTCTTGGGAAGTTGTGGTGTTTAGTGAATTTTCTCAGCCACTGGATTATTGCGTTTTGTCTCAGAGCTCTCCTAGTTCTGCTCTTGACTTGACCTGCCCAAATAGTAAGTCTTTGAAGCTTTCTGTATTGGGCTTCTTAGAGTAATTGTTTTAGAAAAAGAAAAAAGGATTAAAAAAACAAAAAAAACAAAAAAAAACAAAAAAAAAAACGGGCCCTCCTCAGAGGTCTAATGGGTTATTGAAATGCTAAGAGACAAAGCAACCAGGGCCATTAAGGAAAGGTCCACAGGGCAGAGAGATCAGCTTTTCTTCGGGATTTGCATATGCGCCTCAGGGCCCTTCCCCTTTCTATGTTCACCAGAACTCCAGAAATCCTCCGCTTTTATTTTGGAGTTTTTCGTGTTGTTTTTTTTTCTATGCCTGTCTCCTCTCTGCTGGGCTGGCTGTTCTCAGATTCTCTGGTGTCTGTTCTCAGTCTATCTATGTTTGGAGTTTGGATCAGTAGAATGAGTTTCCGATAAGGGCTGCCACTGCAGTTCTCCCTTCTCCTTCCCGGAGCTGACAGCCCCTCCTCCCCCGGGACTGAGCCTGGCAGGGAGGGGCGCAGGTCCCCTGGCTGCAAAAACTTACAGATTTCGCTGATCTCAGCAGTTCCACGTTTTCATGAGTGTTGTATGAAGTATGCCCAAAGTCAGATTGCTCTATGGTGTCCAGTCCACGCAGTTCCTGGCTTTCTACCTACTTTCCTGGAGGAGTAACTAAAACATACAGCTCACCAGTCTGCCATCTTGCCCCGCCTCAACTCATTTTTAAGTGTTTAATATGTTTCTGCCATCATGCCAGGCATGGAGATATGATGTTGAATGATAGACTTTGCCCTCATGGAGCTTTTTTTCTAATGGAGCAAAATGGGTAAACAAAGAAATTTGCGAGGTAATATGGGACAATACAGCGGCGATGTCCACAAGCCAGACAAGTGCTGCAGTGGCAGTGGTGGGGCCTTGCGCGCAGCCAGGTCACCTCGGCTTCAGCCTTCCTCCAGTTATTGCGAAGTGGGCTGGAGACAAGTGGGGGAGCAGCAGCAGCAGAGGCAGAGGCTCTGGCTCTTCTCTCTTCTGCCCCTCAGCCTGAGCCTGGGGAGGTCAGGCGGCCCGGGTGGCTGGAGGGGGGTCTCCTACCCGAGAATGGGAATTCTCTTCTCTAGGATTTGGAAACTGTTCAATTACCCAGAGCACAAAGTTATCATTGTTGGGCTGAATAATGCAGGGAAAACTACCATCTTTTACCTGTTTTCTATGAATGAAGTTGTACATACATCCCCTACAATAGGAAGTAATGTAGAAGAGATAGTTGCTAATAATACATGTTTCCTAATATGGGATATTAGTGGCCAAGAATCTCTTTGTTCTTCCTGGGACACTTACTATACTATATACTTCCTGGAATACTTACTGAGTTTGTAATAGTTGTTGTGGACAGTACAGACAGAGAAAGGATTTCTGTAACAAGAGGAGAACTGTATAAAATGTTAGTGCTTGAGGACCTAAGAAAAGCTGGATTGCTCATTTTTGCTAATAAACAAGATATTAAAGAATGTATGATTATAGCAGAAATCTTCCAGTTTTTGAAACTAACTTCTGTTAAAGATTGCCAGTGGCATATCCAGGCATGCTGTGCTCTTACAAGCGAGGGATTGTGCCAAGGACTTGAATGGATGATGTCACAATTTAAGATTAGATGATCGCTACTGACCTCTTATTATAGACTTTGTGTAAACAAAGTGCTGGAGTTTTCCTGAAAGCTGCAAAAATTAATGGTTTAGATATATTTATAATAAACTGATTTAAACTTTTTCTATAAGAAGAAAAATTAAGACCACTTATTTGAAAACAAAGATGAAGTCTCACTGTCCAATTGGCTTTCTCTTTAGTTGCTTCCAAAGTTAAGCCTTAAAGCTGTGACTGAAATTTTTTTCATAATAAACCATCTCAGGACATTGTATAGCCAGTAGTAATTATAAAAGGAGGAAGACATTGTTAACTTTAAGAGCTTTATTATCAGTATAAACTTCCCTAGTTGAATGTTGTTCTTTTCTTGTTCTATTAAGACAATACAAATTGGCACAAATATTAAGTTCCTAATATTTTAATGTGTATTGTTACTTATGAAGTATTTTGCGTAACATTGTGTATGTACTGTGTATATACCTCAAGTTTGAGTTAATGGCTTTGATTTATGTTCTAAAAAAAAGTGTAACCTGAAAATTAATTTATCCTTCTTTGTAACCATATGCAATGAGTACTGGCATTGGTGTTAAGTGCTATTTTGTACTTTTCCTCTTAGGTTCTCTATTTTATGCTAACCGACTCCCAAATCATTGAGCTGCTCTTAAAAAAAAAAAGAAAGAAAGAAAACGGGAAAAAAAGCTTGATGTTGTGTACATATTTTTTTGTTGATCAAATCACATGGAAACACGTACTGCAACTGAATAGAACTTATATCAAATTCTTGGCTTAAGATTTACTAATGGCCAGAATTACACAGCAATTAATTATCAGATCATTCTGTGCATAGGTCTGTATGCCATCTATATTACTGAATAAATTATTGATCAGCTAATCAGTCATTAATTGTAATAAAATTATCAAGTAATTTTTTTCAACATTAATTAAAAACTTTTGTGAAACGTGTCTAAAAAAAGATAATTATGGATTGTGGTAAGTGTGATGAAGAAAAATAATGACATGAGAGGGATGGGCCACTTTAGGGTGATTAGTGATGGCTTCTCTGAGATGACTTTAGAGCGGAGACCCAAGTGATTTAAAAAAAAAAGAGTCTGCTTTCTCATACAGTCCTTGTTTTTTCTGTAGAGATATTTCCATTTTTAAGGGATGTGACATCTGAAAACTTGGGTAGATTTAGTAGTACACACTGTAGAATTTTTAATCCTAAAGGACAGGACAGATTTAAAGTAGACCATAAGAAGTTAAATTGTAGTCTTGTTTTTGGTTTGTTTAATTTGTATAATTTCTTTTGTATAATTTCCCTTTTTGTAAAATGCAATTTTATTGCGATATATTCACACATACATTAGAGTCCATCCAAAGTATGCAATCATTGGCTCACAGTATCATCACATAATTGTTGGATTTATCAATTTTAGATCATCTTCATTACTCCAGAAAACAAAATAAAAATATAGAAAACCCAAAACATCCCATACCCTTTAGCCCCCTGCCCCTATTATTGACCCCTAGTATTGGTGTGGTACATGTGTTACTGTTGATGAAAGAATATTACACTATTACTGTTAACTATAGTCTGTAGTTTGCAATAGGTAAATTGTAGTCTTTTAAAGAAGATATTTATCTAAAATTATTCTTTTATCATTGTATATATGTATGTATCTTAGACTTCATTGACTAAAGGATTCATTTTTAATGAGTGCATCAATTTTAAGGATGTAGTTTGAGTTTTGACAAATGTATACATTGGCATAACTGCCACCACAGTCAAC
Source organism: Choloepus didactylus (assembly GCF_015220235.1). Classification (NCBI taxonomy): domain Eukaryota; kingdom Metazoa; phylum Chordata; class Mammalia; order Pilosa; family Megalonychidae; genus Choloepus; species Choloepus didactylus. The sequence continues at coordinate 5,799,942 of NC_051319.1, forward strand.
ATATAGAACATTTCTGTTATGCCAAAATGTTCCCTTGAACCCCTTCAAGTCAGTCCCTACTGTTACCCCAGCAACCACCAATTGGTTTTCTGTTATTATAGATTAGATTTGTCTTTTAGAGTTGTGCTGTCCACAGCAGCCACTAGCCACATGTGGCTTTTTCTAAGTTAAATGTGTTCAAGTTAAATAAAATTTAAAAATTCAGTTCTTAAAGCTATGTATTGGTTAGTACAACTATGAAACATTTCCATCATTCAGAAAGTTCTTAGACAATGCTACTCTAGAATTTGATGTAAATAGAATTATATGGTACATACTTTTTTGTGTCTGGTTACTTTTTTTTTTTTTTTAATTGAGACTGTTCACATACCATACAACTATCCAAAGACCCAAAGTGTACAGTCGGTTGCCCCTGGTACCATCATACAGCTGTGCATCCATCATCACAATTTTTTTTTTCAATTTTTAGAACATTTTCATTACTCCAGAAAAGAAAGACAAAAAAAGGAAACTCAAATCCTCCCATACCACCCCCCCCCATTATTGATTCTTAGTTTTGTTACTGTTGATGAAAAGGATGTTAAAATACTACTAACTGTAGTACGTAGTTTGCAATAGGAATATATATTTTTTCCTATATGCCCCTCTAGTACTAACTTCTAGTTTTAGAGTCATACATTTGTTCTGGTCATGAGATTTCTAATATTTGTACAGTTAATCACAGACATGGCCCCCCACAAAGTTCACTGTTTTATACATTGCCATCTTTTAAGCTCCAACTTTCCTTCTGGTGACATACATGACTCTGAGTTTCCCCTTTCCACCACATTCACGCACCATTCAGCACTGTTAGTTATTCTCACAACATGCTGTCATCACCTCTGTTCATTTCCAAACATTTAAGTTCAATCTGGTTGAACATTTTGCTCATAATAAGCAGCTGCTCCCCATTCTTTAGCTTCATTCTATATCCTAGTAACTTATATTTCATGTCTATGAGTTTACATATTATAATTAGTTCATATCAGTGAGACCCTTATGTGTCCTTATGTGTCTGACTTATTTCACTCAATATAGTGCCCTCAAGGTTTCTTCATCAACCCATTTTTTTTAAGATGGTTTTGTTCACTCACCATTACATTCCATCCTAAGTAAACAGTCGATGGTTCCCTGTATAGTCACGTATTTATGTATTCGTCTCTGGCACTACTATCTATATAAGGACATCTCTACTTCTTGCACAAAGCAGAGGAAGAGTCAAAGAAGTAGAGAGACAAAAGAAAAATGAAAGAGGAAAAAAAACATGACAGCTGGGAAGCAACAAAAGGAAAGATAGCATTAAACTATAGTAGAATAAAAAGAAAACATTACCAATGCCAAGAGTCCCATACCCTTCCCTTATGTCCCTCTCTTATATGCATTTAGCTTTGGTATATTGCCTTTGTTACATTAAAGGAAGCATAATACAATGTTTCAGTTAATTATAGTCTCTAGTTTGCATTGATTGTATTTTTCCCCCAATACTGTCCTATTTTTAACACCATGCAAGGTTGACATTCATTTGTTCTCCCTCATGAAAAAACATATTTGTACATTTTATCACAGTTGTTGAGCACTCTAGGTTTCACTGAGTTATACAGTCCCAGTCTTTATCTTTCCTCTTTCCTTCTGTTGTCCCACATGCTCCCAACCTTCTTCTTTCAGCCGTACTCACAGTCATCTTTGTTCAGTGTACTTACCATCACCCAAAATTGTGCTCCAAACCTCTCACTCCTGTCTTTTCCTATCTGTCTGTAGTGCTCCCATTAGTATTTCCTGTAGAGCAGGTATCTTGTTCACAAACTCTCTCATTGTCTGTTTGTCAGAGAATATTTTAAACTCTCCCTCGTATTTGAAGGACAGTTTTGCCAGATATATGATTCTTGGTTGGTGGTTTTTCTCTTTCAGTATCTTAAATATATCACACCACTTTCTTCTTGCTTCCGTGGTTTCTGCTGAGAAATCCGCACATAGTCTTATCAAGCTTCCTTTGTATGTGATGGATCGCTTTTCTCTTGATGCTTTCAGGATTCTCTCTTTATCTTTGACATTTGATAATCTGATTGTCTTGGCATAGGCCTATTCAGATCTGTTTCGTTAGGGGTATGCTGTGCTTCTTGGATCTGTAATTTTATGTCTTTCATAAGAGATGGGAAATTTTCATTGATTATTTACTCTGTTATTGCTTCTGCCCTTTTCCCTTCTCTTCTCCTTCTGGGACATCCATGATGTACATTCATGCATTTAATGTTGTCATTCAGTTCCCTGAGATGTTGCTCATATTTTTCCATTTTCTCTATCTGTTCTTTTGTGTGTAGGCTTTCAGATGCCTTGTTCTCCAGTTCCTGAGTGTTTTCTTCTGCCTCTTGAGATCTGCTGTTGCATATCTCCAATGTGTCTTTCATCTCTTGTGTTGTGCCTTTCATTACCATAGATTCTGCCAGTTGTTTTTTCGAACTTTCAGTTTCTACCTTATGTACGCCCAGTGTTTTCATTATACATTTCATCTCTTTTGCCATATCTTCCCTAAAGTTTTTGAATTGATTTAGCATTCAATTCCTGTATCTTAGTTGAAGTGTAAGTTTGTTCCTTTGACTGGGACATAACTTTGTTTTTGTTAGTGTAGGTTGTAGTTTTCTGTTGTCTAGGCTTCTGTTTTCCTTGGTTACCCCAATCAGGTTTTCCCAGACCAGGATGGGCTCAGGTCCCAGAAGGAGGAAATATTCAGTATCAGGTTTCCCTGAGGGTGTATCTTAGAAGATTGACACACCCTGTGAGGCCTCTAGCTGCTGTGCTTTTCCTAACCTGCCCAGCAGGTGGCGCCTGTCAGCCTGTAGCTCCTGACTGGTGTAAGGAGGTATGGCCCATGGTAGTTTTCCCCCAGGCTCTGGGGTCTGGTTCTAAACTGAAGGTGGGTAGTATAGCTGGGTACCACCTCTTTCCTCTTAGAGAAGATACACCTCTAGGGAGTTTTCATTTGCATTTAAATGGGTTCTTTGTCTCTCTGACTCTACTGTCTCCACCCTTGTCTGGGTCAGAGCCCTGTGAACTGAAAATGGCTGAGGCTTTCTCCACTGCAGAGTGCTGCGAGCTGAAAATGGCTGAGGTTTTCTCCACTGAGCCTCTGTGGTTGAGAGAGAGAAAAAGGGACAGAAAGCCCACTTTCAGGGCTAGTCCATGGCCCCCAGTTTTACCTGCTGGCCTGAGACAGCACCCAGTCCTCTGCGCCCCCCCTTCCCAGCACAGAGAAGTCCCCTGGCTCTTCAAGGTCAGTTGTCACTAAAAGCCTGTGTCTCCTTGTTGGGGATTTGCAACTTGCATTGAGCAGTCCACGTTTGCCAATTAAAACTCCAGTTGGAACTTGACTGAGATATATTTGCTTGTTCAGAGAGTGCTACTCTCTATCACAGTAAGGCTTTGCAGTTTGGGCTGCTGTGGGGGTAGGGGGCTCCTGGCTCACATGCACAATTTCCATTCACAGATTCCACACTGATTTCAGCCAGTCTTCCCAATCCAGGTTGGTGTACAATGTGTGGACAGTCACGGTTGTCCCCCAGCAGTTATTCCAGATCATTTACTCGTTGTTCCTAGTTGTTTATTAGTTGCTCCGGAGGGGCTAACTAACTTCCACTCCTCTCCTTGCCGCCATCTTCTTCTGTCCTTCTGTGTCTGGTTACTTTTAATTGAGATAAAATTCACATAACATAAAACTCATGGTTAAGGTGTACAATTGAGTGATTTTTAGCATATTCACAATGTTGGTGTAACCACCACCATTATCTAATTCCAGAACATTTCCATTACGCCAAAAAGAAAGTCATTACCTGTTAGTAGTCACTCAGTGTGTCTGGTTACTTATGCTCAGTGTGTTTTGAGTTTCATCCATCTTGTATGCATCAGTAACTCGTTCCTTTTTGATGTAGAGTAACATTTCATTATGACTGTGCTACAATTTATTTATCCATTCACCTGTTGTTGGTTATTTGGGTGGTTTCCAGTTTATGCCCATTATGAATATAGCTGCTATGGAAAGTATTTGTGAACATATGATGTCATTTCTCTTTGAGTAAGTATCTAGAAGTGAGAGTTACAAAGTCATATGCTATGTATATGTTTAACATTTTAAAAAACTGCCAGACAACTACAATAACTGTACCATTATGGTACATTCTCCTTAGCAGTATGAGATTTCTAATTACTGAACATCCTCACCAACACTTGATATTGTCAGTCTTTTTAATTTTGGCCATTCTAATGGGTATGTAGTTATATCTCATGTAGTTTTAATTTACATTTCTCTGGTAACTAATGATGTTGAGCATCTTTTCATGTGTTTATTGGCTATTTGTATATCTTTTATGAAGTGTTCAAATCTTTGCCTATTTTTAAATTGTATCTTTTGTCTCATTAAGTTATTCATAAATGAATATGTCCTTTTTTTCAGATCTGTCTGTTTAGTGAATATTTTCTCATAATTTTCCCCTTGCCTTTTCATTTTCTTAACAGTATCTTTTGAAGAGCAGAAGGTTTTCATTTTGAAGAAGTAAAATTTATTATTTTCCTTTATGGTTTATGATTTTTGAGTCCTAAGAAATCTGTGACTACCCTTAGGTCACAAAGATTTTCTTCTATGATTTTAGAAGTTTTATGATTTTAGGTTTAATATTTAGTTCTATGATCCTTTTTGAGTTAATTTCTGTATATGGTAAAAAGTAAGGGTCAAGGTTCGTGTTTTTTTCCGTATGGAAACCCAAAAATACAGCACTGTTTGTTGAAGAGATTATTTTTTCTCTGTTGAATTACCTTGACAACTTGTTGAAAGTCAAATGAATGTATATGTACAGTTCTGTATCTCGGCTGTCTACTCTATTCCGTTGAGGTGTTGTTCTATCCTTAGGCCAGTCTATACTGTCTTGATTGCTGTAGCTTTATGTTAAGTCTGGATGTCAGCTACTGTGAGCCCTTCAACTTTGTTCTCCTTTGTCAAAATTCTTTTGCTATTCTAATTCCTTTGCATTTCTATATAAATTTTTAAATGATTTCATCAATTTCCTGGGGAAAGAGCCTGATGGAATTTTGATTGGGTTACATGAATCTGTAGATCAATTTGGGAAAATTGTTATATTAATATTAATTATATTGAGTCTTCCAATAATGTACATGGTATGTCCTTCCATTTATTTAGGTCTATGATTTCTCTCAACCTGGTTTGGTATTGTTCAGTATAAAGGTCATACACATATTTTGTTAAATTTATCCTAAAGTATTTCATGTTTTTTTGGATGCCATTGTACATGTTTATTTTTTATTTTTAAATTTCATTTGTTCCCTGCTAACATATAGACATAACAGTTGGCTTTTTTGACATTAATCTTGTTCATTATTTTACTTTCTTTTATTTCTTATCATTCTAAAATCTGTTCTGCTCAATATGGTAATCACTAGCTCCATGTGGCTATTGAATACTTGAAATATGGTTAGTCCTAATTGAGATGTGTTGTAAATGTAAAATTCACAGAGAAGAATGTGAAATATCTCATTAATAAATTTTATATTGATAAGTTAAAATGATACTATTGTAGATATATTAGACTAAATAAAATATATTGACATCAGTTACACTGGTTTCTCTTTATTTTTCTAATGTGAAAACTAGAAAACTAGAACTTTAAAATTACATATGTGGTTTGCATGTTTGCATTTATGACATATTATATTTCTGTTGGACAGTGCTGTTCTAAAATGTTATTAACTTTAGAAAATTCTTTATTTGTAGACGAAGAAAAAACTCCAGAACACATCATGCAAGAAAAGCAAATTGAGGCGTATGTCTTACTTTTCAATTTTATTTCTGATTTTTACTAAGATTTAATCTTATTATCCATCTTAGAAAATTATCTTTCCTTTTCCTTTCCTTTATCCAAATAATTCCTCCTGCATATATTGGGAACTTGTTGATTTAGGGTAGAAACTTACATATACGTGAGCAATCTTATTATCACTTATCAGGGTATCTCAGGAGGTATCAATTTACCAAACTTATAAATGTGCATCAGTATGGTGAGCCTGTAGAATATGAGCCTGTAGAATATTTTTATTTAGATAGAGACATTTTATTGTTTTCAAAGGTTTACTTTATACATTTATTTAAATATTTTAATGACCTTTTATGATATTACTGAAATTCATTCGTTCACATTTTTCTTTAGTAAAATTGAGGACCTGGAAAATGAAATTGAAGAGTCCAAAATTGCTTTTGAAATGACAAGTCTTGCGTTACAAAGGTAATTATTACTTGTTACATGTAAACATTGTGAACTGATTGCAAGAAGGGTTTGGGGGTGAAATGGAGGGAATATATTAACAAATCCAAATGAATTAGTCAAACAAAATGATGATTAGGTAATGTTCACACAAATTTTGAACCCTGAGAGGAAAGTTACATCTCATTCATTGACATCTTCATTTGAAGAAGTTACATAAGATTAGTAAGTAAATTTCAATAATATGATAGAAATGTGAGGTTAAGCCCATTCTGTGTTTCAAAGGATTACATGGATTCATTTATTCCAGTAACTATTATTACAATAGGAGAATTGTTAATAACTTGAACATTTTTTTAATTGTAGGTTTTGTATCTACAATTAAGTCAACAAATATTTCAGTGTTTACTATGTCTAAACTTTGTTCTAACTGTTGTCAACAAGATAAACATGGTCTCTTATAAGACTTGGGATTTGGGTTAATAATCTCAAACAAATGAATTGCAATTACTTCCTTGTATTATGGCCTTCCCAGATGAATTTCTTCATACATATAATTGAAAAGTAGTTAATTTTTTTAAGCTGTTGCTTCTAGCAGTGAACTTTTCCCCCTCATCTCATATTGCTGGCTCACCAAATCTGTCATATTTTTTGTATATGTGTGTGTGTTGATAATGGATCTATTTTGTAGGGTTTTTTGTAGATTTTATTGAGATATATTCACTTACCATATATCCCATCCAAAGTATGCAATTGGTATCTCATAGTATCATCACTTAGTTGTGCAGTCATCATCACACTCAATTTTAGACCATTTTCATTGCTCCAAAAAGAAAATTATCAGATAGACACACAAGAAAAGAAAACCCCAAACACCCAATATCCCTTATCTCCCCCTATTATTGACCCCTAGTATTGGTGTGGTACACTGGATTTGTTGATGAAAGAATTTTAAGTTCTACAGTTAACTATAATCTGTAGTTTGCAATAGGATTTTTTCCCCGCATACCACTCTGTTAACTCTTTGTATCATTGTCATACATTTATATGCATTCAAATAAGAACTTACTTAATTTGTAGTGTTAATCGGTGACATTCATGACTTTAAACAATCCCTTTCAATCAAATTCATCTACAATATAGCACTATTCCTTGTATTTCCAAAAATGAGCTACCTCACCCCATATCTATTTCCAAGCATTTCAAGTTCAACCTCGTTATACATTCAGAACATATTAGGTTGCTGCTCCCCCTCTCTAGCTTCTTTCTATTTCTGAGTATCCTATATTCTACATTTTAAGACTGATTTTACATATTCTGGTTAGTGCATATTATTGAAATCATGCAACATCTGTCCTTTTGTGTCTGACTTATTTCACGCAGCATTATGTCTTCAAGATTCATCCATGTTTCACACACTTCAGGACCTCATTCCTTCTTACTGCTGCATGAATATCCATTCATCGGTTGATGGGCATTTGGATTGTTCCTGTCTTTTGGCAATTGTGAACAATGCCCCTGTGAATATCAGTGTGCAAATGTCTGTGTCACTGCTTTCGGATCTTCTGGGTATACACCGAGTAGTGGAATTGCTGGGTCATGGGGCAATTCAATATTCAGTTTTTGGAGGAACTGCCAAACTGTCTTCCACAGTGGCTGTGCTGTTTTACACTCCCACCAGCAGTGAATAAGTGTTCCTATTTCTCCACATCCTCTCCAACACTTGTAATTTTCTATTTGTTTAATAGCAGCCATTCTTATAGGAGTGAGATGATATCTCATTGTGATTTTGATTTGCATTTCCCAAATAGCTAACAAAGATGAGCATCTTTTCATATGCTTTTTAGCCATTTTGTGTTTCCTCTTTGGAGAAATGTTCATTTCTTTTTTTTTTTTTTTCCCTGTTTTATAATTGGGTTGCCCTTTTTTTGTTGAGTTGTAGAATTTTTTTCTATATACTGGATATCAAACAAACCCTTTAGTTTGTTGAGGTCTTCTATTTATTCTCAAGTCAGTCTAGGATGCTCATGTGTTTCTAAGAAATTGTCCATTTCATCTAAGTTGTCTAGTTTGTTGGTATACAGTTGTACATAGTATCCTCTTATGATCTTTTTTATTTCTTTGGGATCTGTGGTAAAGATCTCCCTCTCATTTCTGATTTTATTTATTTGGACCTTCTCTCTTTTTGACTCTGTCTGTCTAGCTAAAGGTTTGTCAATCTTGTTGATCTTCTCAAAGAACCAACTTTTGGTTTTATTGATTCTCTCTATTGTTTTTTGTTCTCCAATTCATTTTTTCCCCCTTAATCTTTTTATTTCTTTGCTTCTATTTGCTTTAGGGTTAGTTTGCTGCTCTTTCTCCAGTTTCTTCAGTTGGTCAGTTAGGCCTTTGGTTTTAGTTCTTACTTCCTTTTTAATGTGTGCATTTAGAGCTATAAATTTCCCTCTAACCACCACCTTTGCTGCATACCATTAGTTTTGGTATGTTGTATACTCGTTTTCATTTGTTTCCAGATACTGATTTCTCCTGCAATTTCTTTTTTGACCCACTGATTAAGACTGTTGTTTAACCTCCATATGTTTGTGAATGTTGTGTTTCTTCAGTGGTTATTGATTTTTAGCTTCATTCCATTGTGATTGGAGAAAGTGCTTTGAATAATTTCGGCCTTTTTAAAATTAAAACCTGTTTTGTGCCCCAGCATGTGATCTATTCCTGGAAAATGTTCTGTGCACTTGAAAAGAATGTGTATCCTCCTCTTTGGGGTAGCAGCATTCCATATATGTCTGTTAGGTCTAATTCATTTCCCATGTTATTTAGATTCATTATTTCCTTATTGATCCTCTGCCTAGTTCTATCTATTGAAGAGAATGGTGTGTTAAAGTCTCCCACTATCAATGTAGAGATGTCTGTCGCGCCTTTCAGTTTTGCCAGTGTTTGCCTCATGTACTTTGGAGCATCTTGATTGGGTGTATAAACATTTATGATTGTTATTTCTTCTTGGAGAATTACCCTTTTTATTGATTTATAGTGCCCTTCTTTGTCTCTTGTGACATCTTTGCAGTTAAAGTCTATTTTATCTGATATTAGTGTAGCTACTCCCGATTTTTTTTTTTTTTTTTATTGCTTGCGTGGAATATCTTTTTCCATCCTTTTACTTTCAACCTATTTGTGTCTTTGGGTCTAAAGTGAGCATCTTGTAAACAGCATATAGGTGAATTGTATTTTTTAATCCATTATGCCACTCTGTCTTTTTATTGGGGAGTTTAATCCATTTACATTCAATGTTAATACTTAAAAGCGCTCCTTAATTCAGCCATTTTATCCTTTGGCTTTTATTTGTCACATCTAGTCTTTTTCTCTGTTTTTGTCATTTTAGTGCTCTTACTAATAATCATCATTTCATATTCTCCAAGTTTCTCTCTCCTTTTTTTTTTTTTTTTCAGCCAACAGAACTCCCTTTAGTATTTCTTACAGGGCAGATCTTTTATTTATTTTTTTACTTTTTTTTTTTTTTATTAAATTCAGTTTTATTGAAATACATTCACACACAATACCATCATCCATGATATACACTCCTCTGTCCACAGTATGATAACATAGTTATGCGTTCATCACCACAATCCATCTCCGAACACTTTCCTTACATCAGAAAAAACCAGAACAAGAATAAAAAATAAAAGTTAAAAAAGAACACCCAAATCATCCCCCCATCCCACCCCATTTGTCCTTTAGTTTTTATCCCCATTCCTCCACTCATCCATACACTAGCTAAGGGGGGTGTGATCCACAAGGTCTTCACAATCACACTGTCACCCCTTGTAATCTACATTATTATATAATTGTCTTCAGGAGTCCAGACTTCTGCTTTGGAGTTTGGTAGTTTCAGGTATTTACTTCTAGCTATTCCAATACATTAAAACCTAAGAGGTGTTATCTATATAGTGCATAAGAATGTCCACCAGAGTGACCGCTCGACTCCATTTGGAATCTCTCAGCCACTGAAACTATTTCGTCTCATTTTGCATCCCCCTTTTGGTCAAGAAGATACTCTCAGTCCCACGATGCCGGGTCCACATTCATCCCCGGGAGTCATACTCTGCGTTGCCAGGGAGATTTACAACCCTGGGAGTCGGGTCCCACGTAGGGGGGAGGGCAGCGAGTTTACCTGTCGAGATGGCTCAGAAAGAGAGAGGGCCACATCTGAGCAACAAAGAGGTACTCAGGGGGAGACTCTTAGGCACCATTACATGTAACTTTAGACTCTCCTTTGTGGTAATGAGCTTCATAAGGGAAAGTCCCTTGCTCGAGGGCTCAACACATTAAACCACCAGTCCCAATGTTTGTGACAACATCAACACCAGTCCAGGTGAGGATGTCCAACACATCCGCACCTTCCCCCAGATCCTCAGGGCTGGGGAGGGGGAGGCTGTAAATATGTTTTTTATTATCTGCCCAAATTACTCTAGGATGTGTCACTATTTCACTCCAGCCTATACTAACCTACCGTATCTCATTTCCTATTCAAAGTTCCATGCAATTGTGGTGTTTGAACAAATCGACTGTAGAGTTGTACCGTTTAGAAAATTTAGATCCTGTACCAAATAGATATCTATTCCCTTGGTCTCATATGAAAGTTGAAGTTTTAAAACACAATCAGTTTCAACCTTTATCCTTTGGCCTGGCTTGCCCTGGTCTTAAACAGACCTGCTTCATTCATATCACTAATTGAAGTCTGGGCTCTTTTTCAGCTTTTTTTTTTTTTTTTTTTTGACAGTGGCTGTATGCACTAATACTGACATTCATATCTGCCGAGCTCTAGCTCTGAGTTTCAGGTGTCTCAGAGATATGCATTGTTCCAGAGACCAATCAGGTTATATGCTAGGGGATCAGCATCTCAGAGTTTAGAGATAGGCCTTACAATTCAGGGATAGAGTTAACTGCTGTAAGAGCTTACAGTCTAGGGACTATTACAATTATTGTGTCCACGTTAGGCTATGTTCTAAGATACAATTCTGAGTTTACACATTGTAGTTAGTCCATATTGGTGAGGCATCATCCCTCTCACCATGTTTTCTCCAACACTTTTACTCCTATATGTAGATTTTCCTACAATTTTATAGAATTATATTCACATACCATACATTTATCCACAGTGTACAATCAGTTGTTCATGGTATCATCATAAAGTTGTACATTTATCACCACAATCAGCACTTGAACATACTGATTACTACAAGAAAAATTGTGTTTTTTTTTTAAGCAATAAGAAAAAATGATAAAAAGAAAAATAACATGTCGTACAATACAATATACTACTAAGGACAGCAAATAACACCACTACAAAGAATCCCATATTACTCCCCTATATCCCCCTCTCATATACATTTAGCATTGGCATATTGCCTTTGTTACATTTAATGGAGGTATATTACAATGTTACTGTTGACCATAGACTCCAGTTTGCTTTAATTATGTTTTTTCCTGAATACCATCCCTTTTTCAAATTTCTACATGGTTGACATTCATTTGCTTTCTCACATGCAAAAACATTTTTATATTTGTATATTTAGTAACAGTCATTGGCCACTCCAGTTTTTGCCACGTTATACAGTCCCAGTCTTTATCATCTGTCTTTACCTCTGGTGTCATACATTCTCCTATCCCACCTCTTTCAGCTTTACTCACAGACATCTTTGTTCAGTGTACTTACAATACCGTGCTACCATCACACAGTATTATGCTATCTATTTCTGGATCTATGCAATCACTCCTAAACATTCTGTAGTCCTTCAGCATCAAATGGCTGATCTCTGCCCTCTTTCCATCTCCTGGTTGCCTGTGTTGTCAGCTTTTAACTCCCAAAGTTTGTTCATTAATGTCTGTTCATATTAGTGAGACCATACAGAATCTGTCCTTTTGTTTCTGGCTAACTTCACTCAACATAATGTCCTCAAGGTTCATCCACATTATTACATGGTCCATGTCTTTGTTCTGTCTTACAGCTGCATAATATTCCATCATGTGTATATACCACAGTTTGTTTATCCACTCGTCCTTTGATGGACATTTGGGCTATTTCCATCTCTTGGCAATTGTGAATAATGCTGCAGTAAACATTGGTTTACAAATGTCTGTTTGTGTCTTAAGTTTCATTTCCTCTGAGTATATACCCAGCAATGGAATAGCTGGATCATATGGCAAATCTATATTTAGCTTCCTGAGGAACCTCCATACTGTCTTCCAGAGTGGTTGCACCATTCTACATTCCCACCAACAATGAATAAGTGTGCCTCTTTCTCCACATCCTCTCCAGCACTTGTCATTTTCTGTTTTTTGGATAATGGCCATTCTGGCAGGTGTGAGATGATATCTCATTGTGGTTTTGATTTGCATTTCCTTAATAGCCAGTGAAGTTGAGCATTTTTTCATATGCTTTTGAGCCATTTGTATTTCCTCTTCAGAAAAATGTCTGTTCATGTCTTTTGCCCATTTTGTAATTGGATTGTTTGTCTTTCTGTTATTGAGATGCAGGATTCCTTTATATGTTCGGGATATTAAACCCTTATCTGATATGTGGTTTCCAAATATCATCTCCCATTGTGTAGGTTGCCTTTTTTACTTTCTGACAAAGTCCTTTGATGTACAAAAGTGTTTAATTTTGAGGAGATCCCATTTGTCTATTTGTTCTTTGGTTGCTCGTGCCTTGGGTGTGAGGTCTAAGAAACCACCTCCTTTCACAAGATCTTTAAGATATTGCCCTACATTTTCTTCTAAGAATTTTATGGTCTTGGTGCTAATGTTTAGGTCTTTGATCCACTTTGAGTTAATTTCGGTATAAGGTGTGAGATGGGCATCCTCTTTCATTCTTTTGGAAATGGATATCCAGTTCTCCAAACACCATTTATTGAACAAGCTGCTCTTTCCCAGTTGCTTCGGCTTCACTGCCTTATCAAAGATCAGTTGTCCATAGATATAAGGGTCTACTTCTGAACACTCAATTCGATTCCATTGATCACTATATCTGTCCTTATGCCAGTACCATGCTGTTTTGAGCACTGTAGCTTTGTAATGTGCTTAACACTACAGATTTTTGCATGTTGATCTTGTAGCCTGCTACTTTGCTGTATTCATTGACTAGTTCTAGTAGCTTTGCTGTAGATTTTTCTGGATTACCTACATATAGAATCATGTCATCTGCTGTCCCGGCCCGCGGGACGTTCAACTGAGGCTCCAAATCCTGTGAGGGAAGAATGGTATGGGACAAGAGACACGAGGAATGACAGCAAGACAAGTATCCTGATCAAGCTGCAAATCTTTATTGAGGAGGCAGAGCATATATACTCTAGGAGAGGGGGAAGTGGCTAGCAAGGGCTGGTGGCGGTCTAGGATTGGTGGCTGCTGTTGCTAGGGTGGAAGGCAGATGTAAGGCTAGCACTAGGATTGGCGGCCGCTGTTGCTAGGCAGATGTAAGGTTAGCACTAGGCGCGAACCACTACTTTTGGCGCGAACCACTTCCGTAAAGAAGGCTGAGGGCAACCCAAGTTGTTGTTTCAGTCCTGGCGGCCATGTTTCCAGCATTGCTGACAAGTGCACTTCATGCATGCTACCTTAATCGCCCACAACAATCTGCAAATAGTGAAAGTTTTACTTCTTCCTCTCCAATTTGGATGCCTTTTATTTCTTCTTCTTGCCTAATTGCTCTAGCTAGAACTTCCAGCACAATGTTGAATAACAATGGTGATAGTGGGCATCCCTGTCTTGTTCCTGATCTTAGAGGAAAAGCTTTCAGTCTCTCCCCATTGAGTGTGATGTTAGCTGTGGGTTTTTCATATATTGCCTTTATCATATTGAAAAAGTTCCCTTCTATTCCTATCCTTTGAAGTGTTTTCATCAGGAAAGGATGTTGAATTTTGTCAAATGCCTTTTCTGCATCAATCGAGATGATCATATGGTTCTTCTGCTTTGATTTATTGATGTGGTGTATTACATTAATTGATTTTCTTGTGTTGAACCAGCCTTGCATACCTGGAATAAATCCCACCTGGTCGTGGTGTATAATTCTTTTAATGTGCTGCTGGATTCGATTTGCGAGTATTTTGTTGAGGATTTTTGCGTCTATATTCATTAAAGAAATTGGTCTATAATTTTCCTTTTTTATAGTATCTTTGCCTGGTTTTGGTATTAGGGTGATGATGGCTTCATAGAAAGAGTTAGGTAGCTTTCCCTCTTCTTCAATTTTTTTGAAGAGATTGAGCAGGATTGGTACTAATTCATTCTTGAATGCTTGGTAGAATTCACATGTGAAACCATCTGGTCCTGGGCTTTTCCTTTTTGGGAGCTTTTTGATGACTGACTCAATCTCTTTACTTGTGATTGGTTTGTTGAGGTCATCTATTTCTTCTTCAGTTAATGTTGGTTGTTTATGCTTTTCTAGGAAGTTGTCCATTTCATCTAAGTTGTCTAGTTTATTAGCATATAGTTGCTCATAGTATCTTCTCATTATCTCCTTAATTTCTGCAGGGTCAGTAGTTATATTTCCTTTCCCATTTCTGATTGCATTTATTTGCATCTGCTCTCTCTTTTTTTTTGTTAGCCTACCCAGTGGTCCATCAATTTTATTGATTTTTCTCAAAGAACCAACTTCTGGTTTTGTTGATTCTCTCTATTGTTTTCCTGTTCTCAGTTGCATTTATTTCTGCTCTAATCTTTGTTATTTCTTCCCTTCTTCTTGCTTTGGGGTTAGTTTGCTGTTCTTTCTCTAATTCCTCCAGGTGAGCAGTTAACTCTTCAATTTTTGCTCTCTCTTCTCTTTTAATATAGGCATTTAGGGCAATAAATTTCCCTCTCAGCACCGCCTTTGCTGCATCCCATAAGTTTTGGTAAGTTGTGTTTTCATTGTCATTTGCCTCGAGGTATTTACTAATTTCTCTTGTAATTTCTTCCTTTACCCACTGGTTTTCTAAGAGGGTGTTGTTTAGCCTCCATATGTTTGTGAATTTTATGACCTTCTGCCTTTTATTAATTTCCAACTTCATTCCATTGTGGTCTGAGAAAGTGTTTTGTATAATATCAATATTTTTAAATTTGTTTAGACTTGCTTTGTGACCCAACATGTGGTCTATCCTAGAGAATGTTCCATGAGCACTTGAGAAAAAAGTGTATCCTGCTGTTGTTGGATGTAGTGTTCTATAAATGTCAAGTCTAGTTCATTTATCATACAATTCAACATCTCTGTTTCTTTAGTGATCCTCTGTCTAGATGTTCTATCCATTGATGAGAGTGGTGTATTGAAGTCTCCAACTATTATTGTAGAGGTATCTATTTCTCCTTTCAGTGATCGCAGTGTTTGCCTCATGAATTTTGGGGCATTCTGGTTTGGTGCATAAATATTTATGACTGTTATGCTTTCTTGATGAATTGACCCTTTTATTAATATATAGTGTCCTTCTTTGTCTCTTTTAATTGTTTCGCTTTTGAAGTCTAACTTGTCTGATATTAATATAGCTACTCCTGCTTTTTTCTGGTTGTTGTTTGCATGAAATATCTTTTTCCAACCTTTCACTTTCAGTCTATGTTTGTCCTTGTGTCTAAAGTGAGTTTCTTGTAGACAGCATATAGATGGGTCCTGTTTTTTAATCCATTCTGCCAGTCTGTGTCTTTTTATTGGGGAGTTTAATGCATTTACATTTAGTGTTATTACTGTAAGGGCAGTACTTTCTACTACCATTTTGTTTTTTGGAATTTATATGTCATATCTTATTTTTTCCTCTCCTTTTACCTTTCCTGATAGTCTTCATTTCTGCACTCTTCTCCAACTCTCTCTCTCCTGTCTTTTCCTATCCGCCTGTAGCACTCCCTTTAGTATTTCTTGTAGTGCCGGTCTCTTATTCACAAACTCTCTCAGTGTCTGTTTGTCTGAAAATGTGTTAATCTCTCCCTCATTTTTGACGGAAAGTTTTCCTGGATATAGAATTCTTGGTTGGCAGTTTTTCTCTTTCAGTATCTTAAATATATCATGCCACTGTCTTCTTGCCTCCATGGTTTCTGCAGAGAAATCTGTACATAGTCTTATTGACCTTCCCTTGTATGTGATGGATTGCTTTTCTCTTGCTGCTTTCAGAATCCTCTCTTTGTCTTTGACATTGGACAATCTAACCAGTAAGTGTCTTGGAGTAGGTCTATTGGGATCTTTTCTATTTGGGGTACGTTGTACTTCTTGAATCTCTAATTTTCCGTCTTTTATAAGAGTTGGGAAATTTTCAGTGAATATGTCTTCTATTACTCTTTCTGCCCCTTTTCCCCTCTCTTCTCCTTCTGGGATACCCATAACACGTATATTTGTGTGTTTCATGTTGTCACTCAGCTCCCTAAGACCCTGCTCATATTTTTCCATTTTTTTCACCATCTGTTCTTTTGTGTGTATGAATTCGAATGACCTGTCTTCCAGTTCACTGATCCTTTCTTCTGCCTGTTCAAATCTACTGTTGTGTCCCTCCATTGTGTTTTTCATCTCCTCCATTGTGGCCTTCATTCCCATGAGTTCTGCCATTTGTTTTTTTAAGTTTATGAATTCTTCTTTATGGTCAGCCAGTGTCTTCTTTATATCCTTCAGCTCTTTTGCTATATCTTCCTTCATTTCATCAAATTTATTTAGCATTAGTTGCCTCCACTCCTGTGTCTCAGCTGAGCTATTAGTTTGTTCCTTTGGCTGGTCCATGTTTTCGTGTTTCCTGGTATGGCTTGTTATCTTAAGTTGTCTAGGCATCTGATTTTCTTGATTAGTTTATTTTGGAGCTTGTTTTCTGTCTTTTACGTAGTGGTTTTCTTGTTGGTTGGCTTTGTTCTCTGGCCTCTGTTATTCAGTTCAACTTATTCTAGACCTCTAACTTAGGTTCTATTTAGTTGATCAGAATTTTTCCCCTCTTGTTTTTTCTGTTTCTTGCTCTGCCTCTATGTAACCTTTTTGTGAGTGGGTCTCCTCAGATATGGTCGACCCTAGTCAGATTTTCCCAGTCTAATGAGGCCCAGGTCTCATTGGGAGGGTATGGAGTTTTCCTGAGAATGAGACCCTCCTATGAGGCCTTTAGAATTGGTGCTTTTCCTCTCCTGTCCAGCAGGTGGCGCTGGCCAGCCCGCAGCTCCCCCACCAGCATAAGGAGGTATATAGACTTAAGTTCTCCTGGTGACTGATCCTGTCAGGGACGTGGCTGACTGAAGCCAGAATCTGAATTCCAGCCCCTGGGGTCTGAATTCCCAGAAGGAGGACTGCCAGTTGAGCTGGACCTCCCTCCACTCTCCCAGTCCTCAGAACTCCAGTTGTCTCTCAGGGGCACTATTCCCTTCTCCTCTCTCCTCTTTGGGGCCTCTCCAGGTAGATTCCTTGGTCAGCCTGAGTTGCCAATTAAAGATGGGGGTGGGGGCCTTCAGTAGTGAATACGGAATTCAAAGACACTGTGGGTACTCTGTCTCCCCCAAGCCCAGCCTAGTCCCTCAACCTGGGCTTTCCGATAGAAAATAACCACATATATTACTTTTAGATTTAAAAAAAAAAAAAAAAAAAGAAAAGAAATCAAGAAAAAGAAAAAAGGAAAAAAAAAAAAAGAGTCTCTTTTAAAAGTCTTTCCCCAGCCTGGAAGTTTTGTCAGTGTCAGAATAGAGCATTTAAAGATATGCTTTGGGCTATTGTCTGATAATTACTCTCCAACAGCTTCAGTTCCACCCCTGCTGGGGGCTATTGAAATGCAAAAAGATAAGGGATCAGTGAGCAGCCAGAAGGGACAAAATGTAGGGGGAAAAAAAATGGCTTTTTTGGAGTCTGGGAATGGGTGCCCGCTTTTACGTGCCCCCACTTCTCAGAGTCCAGCCCTTCTTTAGCACCCCAGCTCCCAAAGTTAGTTAATTAATTTGTTAATTAATTCTGCAGTTGAGGCTGCGTTGAGCCTCCCTTCTTGCCCTCAGCAGGTTGCTGTTTTTTGGTTTTCTTTTCCCCCCCTTTCAGGGAGCCGGCAGCAAGATAGTCTGTGAGGTCTGGGTGGGGAGGGGCGCCAGACCCCTGGTCCGGGGAACTTACAATGTTCGCTGCGATCTCAGCTTTTCTTCCAATTCCAAACTTGCGTCCGATGTGTGACTGGTTACTGGAGACCCCGAAAACACTGTTTCATATAGTTCTTGGGTAATTGCCAGCTGCTCTGGGGAGAGACGAAATTCTGCTCCTCACCACTCCACAATCTCGCCACGCCTCTGTTGGCAGATCTTTCATTAACAGCTTCTCTCAGCATTTCTTTATCTGTGAAAATTTTAAACTCTCACTCACTGACTGCTTTACTGGATAAAGAATTCTTGGCTGGCAATTTTTCTCTTTCAGAATCTTAAATATATCATACCACTGCCTTCTCGCCTCCATGGTACCCAATGAGTAGTCAGCACTTGGTCTTATGTGAACTGCCTAGTATGTGGTGAACTGCTTTTCTCTTGCTGCTCTCAGGACTCTCTTCTTCTCTTCAGCATTTGACAGACTGATTAGTATGTGTCTTGGAGTTAGTCTATTTGGATTTATTCTATTTGGAGTTCATTGGGCTTCTTTGATTTGAATATTTAAGTCTTTTATAAGCATTGGGAAATTTTCCCCACTTATCTCCTCAAATAATCTTCCTAGCCCTTTACTCTTCCCTTCTGCTTCTGGGACACGAATGATTCTTATATTTGTGTGCTTCATGTTGTCTGTCATTTCCCCGAGATCCAATTCAAATGTTTGTATCTTTTTCACCATTTGTTTTTTCATGTGCTCAGATTCAGTTGCTCTGTCCTCTAGTTTGCTTAAGCTTTCTTCCTGCCTCCTTAAATCTGCTGTTATGTTTCTTTAGTATTTTTTTTTAATTTGATCTGCAGTATCTTTCATTTCCATAAAATCTGATATTTTTCTATTTATGCTTTCAAATTCTTTTTAATGCTCTTCTAGTGTATTCTTGATATCCTTTATCTCTTTACTAGTGTCTTCTTGATATCTTTTATCTCTTTAGCCCACTCATTGAAGTTATTTAGGTGATTTGTTTGAATGTCTTTGATTATAAAATTTGATTATAGAATCGTTCCAAATTCTATATGTCTCTCCAGCTTTTTAATTTGATCATTTGCCTTGGCGATATCTTCTTGCTTCTTCATATGGTTTGTGATTTTTTGCTGATTTCTTGGCATTTGATTATTTTCATAAAGTTATTTTGAAGACTGATTTCCCTCGCTCATTTAGTATTTTGTTTTTGCTTGGGTTTCCTTTGAAGGTTTCCTTTGGCACTTGGTTTGTCAGTAATTCCCAGCCAAACCAAGGCCTGGGCCTACCTCAGGGCTGCGGCCCTTTTCAGAAGTCTGTTGGAGGCTGGACAGAGAAGCAGCTTGCCAGACTGCACTTTCCCAGTCTTCCCAGCGGATGGCACTCTTGGGACACCTCTTCCGACAGCCCCACTGCTCCCCGACTGCAACAGCCCACTGGGTAGGGTCTAGAACAGGTGAAAATCTAGTCAAGGCTGCTGAAAGCTGCCGGCTCCAGATGTGGGGGATGGGCACTGTGCACCATGGTGAGGACTCTGCCTTGTAGCTGCGATGGGTCTGGTTATTCCCAGACTCCTGTGTGGAAAGACTTGTGGCTGCCGGACTGAGAGGTTCAACTTCACAAGCCAGCAGCTGGCCCAGGAGTACTCTGCTTTTTGCCGGCCAGCAAGACCACCTTGGGGATAGAGAAAGGCACCTGGTATTGCAGTGCAGCACCCTGAGTCCCTGTGTAGATAAGATCGAAGCAGTGGAACCCAGAGTGTCTCTTTTACTGGCCAGTTGTTAGATCAGCTCTCCTCTGTGTCCCCCTTTCCTCCCAAAGGTGGGGCTTCCCAGAATTCCCCAAGTCTGAGTATCTGCAGTGACCTGCCCTCAGGGATGGGAGGTAGGCACTGTGCACTGCAGCAGGGTCTCTGTTTGTGGATAAAATGACTCTACTGGCTTCTGGGTTTTTGCATGGGAATGCCAGGCTGCAGGACTGCGAGGATTACCTCCCCACCTCTCCGAAGCAGAGGTGGGCCACTTTTCGGCTGCCTGTTCTGGCCGTTGTCCAGCGGCAGACCTTAGGGATAGTTGCAACAGAGTACAGTCACCCAATTTCTCAGTCATAGTTTTTCTGCTTTTCCATCTAGGTCTTCCTTATATAATTCAGAGGTCCTTCTCTGGTCACCCGGACCCTGGAACTGCTGCTTTGGTCATTTTCTGCCTGCTCTCTAGTTGTTTTACAGTGGAAGAATGAGTTCTGCCTGTCCTATTCTGCCTTCTTCCCTATTCATATTTTTTAATTAAAGTGATGAGAGCTATGTTTTTGCATGTGGGAAAGCAAATGAATGTCAACCATGTAGAAATTTGAAAAAGGGATGGTATTCAGGAAAAAACATAATCAAAGCAAACTGGAGTCTATGGTCAACAGTAACATTGTAATATACCTCCATTAAATGTAACAAAGGCAATATGCCAATGCTAAATGTATATGAGAGGGGGATATAGGGGAGTAATATGGGATTCTTGGTAGTGGTGTTATTTGCTGTCCTTAGTATATTGTATTGTATGACATGTTATTTTTCCTTTTATCATTTTTTCTTATTGCTAAAAAAAAAAAAAAAAACAATTTTTCTTGTAGTAATCAGTATGTTCAAGTGCTGATTGTGGTGATAAATGTACACTTTATGATGATACCATGAACAACTGATTGTACACTGTGGATAAATGTATGGTATGTGAATATAACTCTATAAAATTGTAGGAAAATCTATATATAGGAGTAAAAGTGTTGGAGAAAACATGGTGAGAGGGATGATGCCTCACCAATATGGACTAACTACAATGTGTAAACTCAGAATTGAATCTTAGAACATAGCCTAACGTGGACACAATAATTGTAATAGTCCCTAGATTGTAAGCTCTTACAGCAGTTAACTCTATCCCTGAATTGTAAGGCCTATCTCTAAACTCTGAGATGCTGATCCCCTAGCATATAACCTGATTGGTCTCTGGAACAATGCATATCTCTGAGACACCTGAAACTCAGAGCTAGAGCTCGGCAGATATGAATGTCAGTATTAGTGCATACAGCCACTGTCAAAAAAAAAAAAAAAAAAAAGCTGAAAAAGAGCCCAGACTTCAATTAGTGATATGAATGAAGCAGGTCTGTTTAAGACCAGGGCAAGCCAGGCCAAAGGATAAAGGTTGAAACTGATTGTGTTTTAAAACTTCAAGTTTCATATGAGACCAAGGGAATAGATATCTATTTGGTACAGGATCTAAATTTTCTAAACGGTACAACTCTACAGTCGATTTGTTCGAACACCACAATTGCATGGAACTTTGAATAGGAAATGAGATACAGTAGGTTAGTATAGGCTGGAGTGAAATAGTGACACATCCTAGAGTAATTTGGGCAGATAATAAAAAATATATTTACAGCCTCCCCCTCCCCAGCCCCGAGGATCTGGGGGAAGGTGCGGATATCTTGGACATCCTCACCTGGACTGGTGTTGATGTCACAAACATTGGGACTGGCAGTTTGATGTGCTGAGCCCTTGAGCATGGGACTTGCCCTTATGAAGCTCATTGCCACAAGGGAGAGTCTAAAGTTGTATGTAATGGTGCCTAGGAGTCTCCCCCTGAGTACCTCTTTGTTGCTCAGATGTGGCCCTCTCTCTCTCTAACTGAGCCATCTCGACGGGTGAACTCGCTGCCCTCCCCCCTACGTGGGACCCGACTCCCAGGGGTGTAAATCTCCCTGGCAACACAGAGTATGACTCCCGGGGATGAATGTGGACCCGGCATCGTGGGACTGAGAGTATCTTCTTGACCAAAAGGGGGATGCAAAATGAGACGAAATAGTTTCAGTGGCTGAGAGATTCCAAATGGAGTCGAGTGGTCACTCTGGTGGACATTCTTATGCACTATATAGATAACACCTCTTAGGCTTTAATGTGTTGGAATAGCTAGAAGTAAATACCTGAAACTACCAAACTCCAACCCAGCAGTCTGGACTCCTGAAGACAATTATATAATAACGTAGATTACAAGGGGTGACAGTGTGATTGTGAAGACCTTGTGGATCACACCCCCTTTAGCTAGTGTATGGATGAGTGGAGGAATGGGGATAAAAACTAAAGGACAAACGGGGTGGGATGGGAGGATGATTTGGGTGTTCTTTTTTCACTTTTATTTTTTATTCTTGTTCTGGTTCTTTCTGATGTAAGGAAAATGTTCAGAGATAGATTGTGGTGACGAACGCATAACTATGTTGTCATGCTGTGGACGGTGGATTGTATATCATGGATGATTGTATGGTGTGTGAATGTATTTCAATAAAACTGAATTTAATAAAAAAAAAAAACATTCCCTTTTAATGAAATGAAACTTTTTTTGTGAGGGAGAAGGGAAGAAATAATTACTATTACTGAATTGATTACCTTTTTATTATTGTTCATTAGCTATTTGAATTTAAAAGTTGTTTATGGAGCTTGTTTATATATAGGCATGCTTTACAGTTTTCAGTCAGTGTGACTTTGTATTCCCTAACTCTTTCTGTTTTCAGGCCTGTGTTGATTTTTATAGTGCCTTGTTCTAGTTTGCTAATGCTGCTGGAATGCAAAACACCAGAAATGGATTGGCTTTTATAAAGGGGGTTTATTTGGTTACACAGTTACAGTCTTAAGGCCATAAAGTGTCCAAGGTAACACATCAGCAATCGGGTACCTTCACTAGAGGATGGCCAATGGTGTCCGGAAAACCTCTGTTAGCTGGGAAGGCACATGGCTGGCGTCTGCTCTGAAGTTCTGGTTTCAAAATGGCTTTCTCCCAGGACGTTCCTCTCTAGGCTGCAGTTCCTCAAGAATGTCACTCTAGTCGCACTTGGGGTATTTCTCCTCTCCTAGCTTCTCCGGAGCAAGAGTCTGCTTTCAAAGGCCGTCTCCAAAACATCGGTCATCTGTAGCTCCTGTGCTTTCTTCAAAGTGTTCCCCTTGGCTGTAGCTCCTCTTCAGAAGTTCACTCTCAGCTGCACTGAGTTCCTTCTGCTTGTCAGCTCATTTATATGGCTCCACTGATCAAGGCCCACCCTGAATGGGTGGGCCATGCCTCCATGGAAATATCTCATCAGTTATCACCTACACTTGGGTGGGGCACATCTCCGTGGAAACACTCAAAGAATTCCAATCTAATCAGCACTAAAATGTCTGCCCCACAAGATTGCTTCAAAGAATATGGCTTTTCCTGGGGGACATAATACATTCAAACTAGCACATGCCTTAATGCTTCCTTGCAGCCTTCCACAAGGGTGGATTTCAGGCTCTACTCGGCCCCTCAGCCTTGTGATTGTTACGGTGCCCATGAGTTAAAGTACGAGACAGCCGAACAGAATTTAAAGAGCCTTTTATTAGCCAGCTAGCAGGCGGCTGCCGTCTTTCACTCCGCGCTGGGAGTTCAGCAAGCAGCCCCCACCTGTGTGTGCTGGTGCCTTATATAGACAGAAACCGTATCCTAGAAACACAAGCAAGCAAGCTATTCTAACAGAAGCAGAGTTGGCAGTTTAGCTCTTGATCACAAAAACAATTACACAAAGAGTTTCACTTGGAACTGGAGCAGTTATTGATCATACAAAACAATTTGACAAAAACAATTTCACAAAGAGTTTCACTTGGGACTGGAGCAGCTATTGATTATTAAAGGGTTACAAAAAGTTTCACTTGGACCTGGAGCAGTTATTGTTAAAAGGGTTACGCTTGGCTGATGCGTGCAACCGCAGCTTTGCCTCCCCTAAACGGTAAAGTTTTGATCTCTTTAACTGGTACAGGCCCAGTCTCACTCCCCCCCCCTCATGGCCTAATGCTGTTTACACAACACTGTTGCTTTGCAGATGTTTTGGGATTAAGGGAAAGGGACCCCACTTCAGTGATGCACAACCATGTGCCAACAGTCCATCCATTTTAGTATTATTTCATATTTCTAGCATATTGATCATAATGGTCATTTATCAAAGTATTTCCCACATAATACTGTTTAGAAACCTACTTATGTGTTGTATTATATTTAAAGGGAAAGCAGCCTTTAACTTGTCTCATTTTTAGTTATTTAAATGTACCATAAATGTTATCCTTGTTTTATAATGCAGCCTTTTCTTCCTCATAGGATGCAGCTTTCATCTGCACTTAAAAGAAACCTGGAGAAAACTGACACCAAAACTAGGTGAGTTTTTTTTTTTTTTTTTTGTATTTAGTAAGGATGAAGATAAAAGGGAGATCTGCATAATGGCATTGGTTTTCATGAGTTATTTGTAATTAACTGTCATTTCCAACAATCTTTATCAGAGGAATAAGAAAAGTGAAGGAAATTTTGAGGGCTCCCCCCACCCACATTAAAACAACTTTTATAGTCCTTTTGACATCTTGTTCTGTATGGATTACAACCTAAGAAGCCATGGAGATTTTATCCAGTCTTAAAAGTGTGAAGAAAGATTTTGAAAGTTAACTTTTATCAGTATTTATTATAAACCAGGAAAAATGCCATCTCATTTAATCTAATGACAACCCACTGAGGTAGGAAGTATACTCCTCATTTTTCATTGGCAAAAATGTGCTTGTACTGATTAAACAGTTTGCCAAAGAATATAAAAAATGACTCAGGCACTCAAGGTCCTTCATAATCTGGTCTGAAGTGTCTGACCTCTGGGGGTTTACCTGTGATCTTGCCTCCCAAAGCTCCAAAAATCTTGTTATATAATGTCCCCTCCAGTTAGCACCAAAAATGTGCCAGGATGGTTATCTGGGCACTTCTTGCATCTGGGCATCTTAGGCATTATACAGAATGATACGCATCCTCCCCATATTCCAGCTAACACTAGGATTACATAAATCCTAAAATCTGAGTTTGAACTCTTCAGCTATTGCTCCCCCATAAAAGGAAAGCTTAAAACATGCTTGAATTAAAGGGGTACAGGACAGAATCATCACATTGACACCCAAAGACAATAGAAAGGTCATGCAGGACAAGGCAGTGCCCTCAGCATGTTTTAAAGTTTACAACCAAGTATAGCTGTAACTGGTAGAAAACTTGAGTTCAATTCTCCCAGGTCTGTGCAGAGATTCCCCTTCTAAACCTCCCCAGTAAGCTCCTTCTAGATTTTTTCTCAAACCTTGCTGATTATCAGATTAATTAGCATTATTGCAATGATCACATTGCCGGTCCCATCACAGGCCTTCTGAATCAGAATCTCTGAAGGTGGGGGGGCTGGGAATCTGCATTTTATCAAGCCACCCCCGTGATTTTGGCACATTGAAATGTAAGAACCACTGTTCTTTGCCAATCTTAATCAGTGCCCTCTTGCTGCAATCATATCAAACTACTTGATCTAAGTAATGACTCCACATCCTTTAAGACTTGGGTCAAGGGTTTCCCTTATTGCACCATACTGTGGTTGTGGATTTATTTTTCCTCCCCACCAGATTCTTTCCTCTTTGAAGGCAGGTACCATGTTTTATTCTATTTTACATTCCTGGTGCCTGGCACAGTTCTTGGTATGTAGTAGGTACTTAGAAATATTTGTTGAAAGAAAGGGGGATAAAAGCAGCTTATTAGCAGGTTATTAGGGTATTTCCCCCCTAAATAATGAAATTTTAGAACTTTTCCTACATTCTTAAATTTGATATTTTTTGTAGCCTGTGACCAAAACTTTTTTCTGGGGAAATGCATCTCTAATTTTGTAACAGAAATTTAGCTTACATCAAACTTTTCCAGATTTATTTTGTTAAATGATGATTTCCTGTGCAAGTAAACAGTGGGTATGAAAGTGATTATATACCATTTGATTCCTTCATTAATGAGAAACTTAATTTGTTGTTCTTAACTAAGGTTAATGAATCATATTTCTGTTTCCTTTTCAGTTTACTCATGGATAACATGAAACACGTATTAAAGCTAAATAAATTAATAATGAAATCACAGCAGGTAAACTTGCACATGAGTCTGCCTATGCACTGTCATGATTTCAATAATAACTTCTTGTATTGTATTTGATTAAATAGGATTGCCTAAAGGAACTGGTATGGTTGCAATTGACTGCTTAAGTTTCTTTCTTTTTCATAACTCCTTTATTTCTGACTAATGTTTCTAATTATCTACTTGTAACCTAAGCTATGTCCTCTCCTTTCATTATGTGGAAATTGAGGAATTGAAAACTGGAACATTAGGAAACATGAACTAATAGAATTCAGTGATTTAAATATTATGGCTTTATTATTAGGTGATGTGCTTTATTCTTTTTATTTTTAAAAACAGAAATCTTGGGACTTAGAGGAAAAACTGCTGGATGTTAGAAAGAAGAGACTGCGTATGTAGAACACTTTATTTTTATTTTT
Source organism: Choloepus didactylus (assembly GCF_015220235.1). Taxonomy (NCBI): domain Eukaryota; kingdom Metazoa; phylum Chordata; class Mammalia; order Pilosa; family Megalonychidae; genus Choloepus; species Choloepus didactylus. The sequence goes on from NC_051319.1 coordinate 5,826,658, forward strand.
TTAGAATATATTTTCACTTACAGTGAAGATTGATAAGGCTAGATCTCTTGACCAATGAGGAATTTCTTAATTTTCAAAATTTCTTAACATTTTGGACATGGCAATTTTAAAAACTGGAGATAAAATGCATTTTACATTATTTTTGTTTTAAATTATGCCCCTTTCCTGCATAACCACGGTTTGGTATATATCCTTCCAGGTAGATATCCGTTTTCCATGCCCATATAAACATATTTTTATACATAATATTTAAAGGATCAATTGATATGTATGATTCTATAGCTTTTCACTTAATTTATCATAAGCATGAGATGACTTTTTGCATTGAAATTATTGAAGTGTTTGTTTCAAAAGTAATACGTTTTCTATAGAAAATTTGGAAACAGAAAAGTATACATGGAAAAAGTTTAATTTGTTTTTCCATCAAGAGACAACCAGTCTTCGATGCATCATTTTATACTGTGTTGTAAATAGCTTGTTTCATTTAACAGTATAACATGATTTTTTCATTTAACAGTATAACATGATGTATTACTTTTAAACATTTCACAGATTTGCCTGTTAGCAAGAAATCTCAGAGGCATTAAGAAGTCGTGCTCATCTGATCTAATTGCCCTTTCAATGTTTTAATTTTTTCCATTGCATTTCCACCTACTTCTTTTTTTTTAAGAATACAACACTTTATTAAAGTTGTGGGTCTCTAAATTACCCAATCATAGCAGCCACCTGGGGGCCAGTTCCACTCAATCAGAATCTTTATGGGAGAGGCCTGTTAAGACTTATTTTAAGGAATCCCTAGTTGATTCTTTTTCTTTTTTTCCCATCTGGACAAAAGCATTATAATGTTCCTTGATGTTTTCACATTAGATCAATGTCCCACCTACTTTTTTTTAAAAAGCAATTTTATCGAGATAAATTCACATACCATACAATTCATCTAAAGTGTACAGTGTCTTCTAGTATATTCACAAAGTTGTGCGTTCATCACCACAATCAGTTATAGACCATTTTCATCCTGAAAAGGTTTCACTATCTTATACAGTCCCATACGATCTTCTGGCTTTCCTTCCAGTGACGTACATGATCTTAAACTTTCCCTTTCAGCCACAATCACACCTTCATATCATTGCTGTTAGTTACACCCACCTACTTGTAATACATTAGTTTTAAGGAACTGCTCATGAGACACACCCATTTATATTTTTGAATAATTTGCTTTTTAGAATATTCCAAGAAATAGAAAATTGGTTGATGGTGTTTACCTCTAGAGAAGGTCATGTTACTTTTCATTAAAATTTTTCCTAGTATATGAACCATTTTTCTTAATTAAATGGGATAATCATTTCCTTATATTTATATATCTTGTCTATTCTTTGACAACCCAGAATAAGCCTCTTTGACCTAATTCCATTTCAGACATTTGGAGACAGCTGTCATTGTCATACATAAATATTTTGAACATTTCATTTGTGGGTGTTGAAAACTATAATATTAAAATATGGTATTTTTGCATCAGAGAATTTATTTCCAGGTATCATAATAGAACTGCAACCTAAATTGCAGTTTATTAAAAATTTTCTCTTAACTAAAATAACCAGAAAATGTTCTACTTCATAATTTTTCAAGATTCTTTGTAGAGTTGTCATATGTAATATATTGTTTTATTTTTAACCTAATAGAATTAAAACAAGCTTCAGAAAGTAAACTTTTAGAAATACAGACTGAAAAGAACAAACAAAAAGATGATTTGGACAGTATGGAAAATTCAGACAAGATAAAGACCATACAACAAAACCTTCAGTTGGAGATCCAGATTACTACAGTTATTCAACATGTGTTTCAGGTAAAATTTATATAAATAAGGACATTTTTAAAAATGATTGGTGCTATTCCAGCATAGACTTACTTTCAGTTATGGATGTTCTTAAGTCTTTCATCTTGATAAAATAATTCAGTACTAAATATTAGTGTGTTTACATATCATTGGAATTCATGTATATCTAACACTTTAACGTCTTGATCTTTCATTATGGTTAGGCATGGGTATTTATAAGTGGAATGATTTTAGCAGCTCTGTGGAGGCAGTGTGGTATAATGGAGGAGAGTATTCAACTCCAAATTGTGAGCAATGGGGGGAAAGAAGAAATGGGAGTGGGAATCTAGGGTTAAGATCCTGACTCCAACTTTGAGCAAATTATTTAACTCTTCTAAGCATGAGTTTCTTTGTTTTGAAAGAGTGGTTGTGAGAACTAAAGATAATCCATATTAGATTGTTTATCATAGTGTGTGGTCCAGGTAAGTTCTCGGTAAATGTTATTATGATGTCAATTTAAATATTTTATGTACTTTTTTATTCTGAGATTTTCTTTTATTACTTTTTAAATTGTAACATGTCTCTGAAACTCTTGAGATGAAATACTTAAATTACCAATTTTCGATTATGTAAGGTTTACCGTTAAAGACTGCCTATTATGTTTAAAGCAAATGATGACTTGTAAAATATGAGGTCTTTTATCTTACCATAAGACATTCTTCCCCAGATTTTATAGCTACTTTAAGCAGCAGTGGGTGATTGGATTAGGAATGACCAAACCCCTAGGATAACCTCAGGAGGAGGATTGCATCATGAATATAGAATCATTTTACTTTTTCTTTGGCACATGTTCTTTATGCTATTTTGAAATTTCTATTATTCTATATTTCTTAATTTTTATTAATGTCCTATAAATTAGTGTTAATTTTAATTTAACAAACTCATTGCTTTGTTAAATAGAACACAGTTTTGCCCAATGTTAGGGGCTTTCTTTTTTCTTAAGATCAGCCCTTAAGGGTCTGTCATACTTGAATGCTTGCTAACGCATGCCTTTGTAAATGTCTAAATTTATATACATTAGCATTTTCATTCATTTATAGCAATGTGCCTAATAATAGACCAAAATTTTAAATATTTTGCTATATAACAACATAACATATATATACTAAAATCTGATTTAACAGTATGTCAATTAGCAACTCAGTATCATTGAGCCTTAATTTTTCAAAAAATAACGACTAGAATTTTCAGTAATTGTAACCATGATCATTTTTCTATAGCCTACCACAAAAACATTCTTAACCTTTTTCACGGTCATGAATATTTACAAGAGCTAAAGACTAAGCTCTTCTTTTACTTAAGTTTAAATTATTGTTTTTCATAAGAGAAATGTAAAATGAACTCTGAACTACAGCTGCAGTCTTTTTCCTGTAATCTAGAATGGCACTACAAGTTTTCTTAACAAGTAAAAAATATATTTAGAAACCGATGAGGCATTGAAAATTATCGTAACACCTTAAATATTTCCTGACATTATGCAGATCAAGGCTAAAGGCTTACTGGAAGTGGTAATGAGAATTTATTACAAGTACTTATAATTTTAATCTTTTGTTATTGTTATTAAATTACAGAACCTCATTTTGGGGAGTAAAGTCAATTGGGCAGAAGATTCTGCCTTGAAGGAAACTGTTCTGCAACTTGAGAAGAATCTATCCATGATCTAATAAGAACCTATTTTGGCATTTTTGTTTGTTTGTTTTTATCTTTGATATATCATTTAAACAGCAAAGTGAAATGTATTTTCAGGGTTTTTGGAACTATTCTAATACTGACTTTTTTCTTTTTCTTTTTTTTTAGCCTGACTTAATACTATAACATAGAATCTATTGTTTTAAATATAATAATTAAAGTGACTGACATGTTCTAAAAGAATCCAAAAATCTTAGCCTTGGAAGTGTTCTGAAAGATGTCTGGTCCCGCTTTACAGTGTTTTGTAGAAAATTTTTAACAACATTCCTTGCAGTCTCAACTCTTGTTTGGAATACTTCTGTGCATTTGTTTGTCTAGTAAAAATATTAGAAAATCAATCCAAAGTGTTAACAGTTGTGATTGCATGTGGTGAGATTGTGAGTGACTTTTTTCTTATTGTATTTCTGTATTTAGCAAGCATTACAATTATAAGTTTTTTAAAAAGGGAATAAACCTTAACTCTGTCTTACTGATTAAAAAAAGGAACTTGCAACTTTTTACAGCATCCCATTTCATTTTTGGAAAACTAATTTGAACTCTTTCTTAATTTGAAGCTGTTTATCATTTTTATAGACAATGTAGTGTTTTCAACATTCTGTTTCAGAAGGACTTCAGTCTTGAAGAGATGCATGCAGTAGATCATAGCATTTGAAATCTATTTAGATTAAGAACAGAAAAATAGATTTGGCCAAACTTGAATTCGGTTTATTCAGTTATTAAACTTGAATTCTTCTTTTCTTTGGAACATTTTTAGTTTTACTTCATTTATTTTGGTAAATCATAATTTATGTATAGTTCTATTATTTTTGCCACAGTGTATTCTTAGAAATTGTCTACATACATTTTTTTTTTTTAAATTCAGTTTTATTGAAATATATTCACAAACCATACAGTCATCCATGGTATACAGTCAACTGTTCACAGTATGATCATATAGTTATGCGTTCATCACCACAATCTATTTCTGAACATTTTCCTTACATCAGAAAGAATCAGAATAAGAATAAAAAATAAAAGTGAAAAGAGAATACCCAAACCATCCCCCCATCCCACCCTATTTGTCATTTAGTTTTTACTCCCATTTTCTACTGATTTTTTTTTCAATTTTTTAACTTTGTTTATCAAAAAATTAAAAACAAACAGGCAAACAACAACCAAAAAAACCCCACAACATTTCAAACAAAGCAATGGATTAAGGAAAACAAATAACCTAAAATAACTACTTTGCTTCCAATATGTTCCTACCATACCCCAAGAAAATTAATAAACCATGTCCAAACAGAGGAGTAAGAAAAACAAATAATCTAAAATAACTACATTGCTTCCAACATGTTCCTACCATACCCCAAGAAAATTAACAACCCCTAAGAAAACAAAGGAATAAGAGAAAAAAAAAACCTAAAATAACTCTATTGCTTCCAACATGATCTTACTATATCCAAGAAAGTTTACAAACCATAATCATTCCTGAGCATTCCCATAACATTGAGATTACCCTCCATAGTTTATCTGTTCTTAATAGATTATCATTCCCCCTCCACTAATTGGTATCTCTAGGTCCCCTACATTCTACAGTATAAAACATTTCTACATACATTTTTGGAAAGCAAGTCATATTTTTCTTTTTCTTTTCTTTTCTTTTTTTTTTTTCAGGCATTCTAAGTATTTTTTTTTATCTTCATTTTATTGAGATATATTCACATACCACGCAGACATACAAAACAAATCGCACTTTCGATTGTTCACAGTACCATTACATAGTTGTACATTCATCACCTAAATCAATCCCTGACACCTTCATTAGCACACACACAAAAATAACAAGAATAATAATTAGAGTGAAAAAGAGCAATTGAAGTAAAAAAGAACACTGGGTACCTTTGTCTGTTTGTTTCCTTCCCCTATTTTTCTACTCCATATTTTTCTTATAGAAAAACATATTGAAGAATGCCTTCCTGATCCAGTGACAGTATTACACAGTGCGTATCATAGATACACATTACATCAGTGAATCTCAACCCAACCAATAATTAACATCATCTGAAAAGCTTTTTCTATTCCATTTTCCTGAGGTTTTATTGTCCTATGATTCCCTCTTAAAGCCCAAATCTGAGAAAGAAATTGTATTAATCAGCTTTGTTGCAGTCATGCTGAATTACAACCCCAAATTTCAGTGGCTTATAACAAACATTTTATTCCTCACTCTTGGGTCTGTGTGGTCAGCTGCTCATCCCAGACCCAGACTAAGGGAGCAGCCACTATATAAAAGATGTTCTTATGGCAGAGGACAGGAGCTTATGAGGCCAAGTGAAATCACCCAAGCACGTTTAAAGCCAATTCTTGGTAAAGGTGTATATTATGTCCATCCTATTCCATTGACCAAGTCCAACATCACTGGGGCAGAGAAGTATACCTCTCCCACAGCAGAGTGTTGGGGAGTGCTAGGTTTAGGGATGGGGAAAAAGAATGGATATTTGCTGAAAAGAATACAGTCCAGCACAGGCTGCTGTTTTGGTCATAAATAATTCACTTTCCTTCTGCATGTAAAATATACCCCTCCCCAAGGAAGGTGGGCTGTCATCCAATCATGATCTTAGTTTCAGAGTTCAGGATATCATGATAGCCACATGAGATCCAATGTGACTCTTCTTGATGTGGAGACCACTGAATTAAAAAGACAAGTTATATCCCCTCACACATCCAGCAAACAGTGAAACAGGACTGTAGCAAATTCTCAGATAATGCTTGGCAAACGATAGGTGGTTCCCCTTCTTAGGGGACAGGGAATGCTCTTTGATTAGACCCTGGTCCTGCTCCCTGGAAGTAGCTCTTCATCCATGGTTCTTCACTTTGCCCATTGGGAAATTCTCCCTTTTCCATTATCATCCTCAAAATCAAGTTCTACAGATATTCCCCGTCCTGGCAGTATATGCTAGCTAATTCTTGCAGCTCCTTAAGGACCTTCATCCCTTTCCTTCCTTCCCTGGAATGGGGGGACTGTAGTTAATCAGCCTAGAACTCAGGAAAGGAGGTGGGGTTAGAACCTGAAGATCTCCTTTATTCTCTTACTGGGTAGAGGTCTTTAGTAGAGGATTCCTACGAGTATGTGTGTGGTGTCGGGGGGAGTTAAGGGGAGGGCAGGAGGGAAGGTGCTAGCGTTTAATACAGGAAGATGAGCCATCTCTACAGACTCTGAGAATTCAGAGGAATCTGGAGAGGCAAAATCTTTGTAGGCATCCACCCAGATGTCCTCATCCCATGTGCCAGGGTCTTACAGTTTTCAATTATTCATTCAGTAATCTCAGCTTTTCATTTTCCGTCAGCAGAACATCAATGCAATTTAGTAACAACCAGCCAGTTCCATTGTCCTTGTATGTATTGGCCACCCAGCCCCTTCTTTTTCAAATGCCTGTATCACACTGACTAGGGCATTACTCTCCAACTGCAAATTGGAGAGTAATTTATCACTGGTGAAAGTTTCAGCAATTGGGATGCCACCTTGTGCCAGTGATTATCCATGCTCCATATATTACCAGGTCCTCATTGCCAGCCAGGGGTGAGTGAGGCCAGCCAGGGGGTGAGCTGTTTCCTCTGACCACTCCTGACCAACATCAGGAAGCAGATGCTGAGACAGAGTTAAGAGTGCAAAAGGTTTATGGAGAGGTAATGCCTGTGAAAGATAAAAGGGAGAGGAAGCAATTTGGAGGATGCTTTATCAAAAGAGCCATAATGTAAGAATGGATAAGGAGGGATGATTTACGTGGAGGCCTCCCTTGGGATACAGGATTTCATACTCTGGCAAGGACCCCACCATTTGGGTGGCTTTTTCAAGCCCTGAGAAAGCATCCCACACTGAGCTATGTTGAGATGCCTAAATTGCCATGGCAGATGGTGAAGGAAGAAATTAAAATGTTCAAGGAAGTGGGCATGCTGGACTGGATATATTTTCTGAGACCAGAAGACCCATCAGAGGATTATGTTCCATAAGAAGCCCAGGAGTACACACCATTCACCAAAGCCATCAGGAATGCCCTGGTAAAATGGCACCAGTACCACTAAAAAGTTCAGTGGGAGCTCTACTCTCCTGGCAAAGACTGACAGTAAAAGAGTGAAGAACTAGCCACGGAATTATTCTCAGCCCTTGAAACCTAATGGAATTTGCCCTAGCGGACTTGCTTAGGAACTGTGACCCCTTTTTTTCCTTCTAATTTCTCTGTTTTGGAATAGGCATGTTTATCCTGATGCCAGATCCACCAACTTGTTTCCAAGGGCTCACGGGTCCACAGATGGAAAGGAATTTTGCCCCAGGAGGGACCATACCTGGAGGTTCACCCATACCTGATTTAGATGATTTAGAAAATGAGATTTGGGACTTTTTGAATTGATTATGTTCAGATGAGATTTTGGATTTAAGAGTTGATGCTGGAATGGGTTAAAGCTTTTGGGGATGTTGGGATGGGGCGAATATATTTTGCACATAAGAATGATATGAATTGATGGGAGGAAGGGAGAGGTCAAACTTATGGGTTGAACTGTCTCCCACCCCCACCCCACCCCATCCCCCATAGATATGTGGAAGACATGATCCCTGGAACCTGTGAACGTGACTATTTGGAAATAGAGTCTTTGCAATTGTAATCAAGTTAAGATTAGGGTGGTTTCTAATCCAATGACTGGTGTCCTTGTGAGAAAAGGGAAGTCAGGGCACAGATGCAGAGAGGAGAATGGCATGTGAAGATGGAGGCAAACCTTGGAGTCGTGCTGCCACAAACCAAGAAACACCAAGGATTGTTAGCAATCAGCAGAAGCTAGGAGAGAAGCATGAAACGTGCCCTCTGAGCCCCTAAGAAGAAAGAAACCTTGCCAAGAACTTGATTTCAGATTTCTAGCCTCCAGAACTATGAAAGGATGAATTTCTGTTGTTTTAAGCCACCCAGTTTGTGGTAATTTGTTATGGCAGCTGTAGGAAACTAATACACTCGTACACAAAAAGTAACACACTACATACGTTCTTCTGCACCTCGCTTTTTTCATTTAACCTATATCCAGGAGAGCTGTCCATATTATACATAGAGAGCTTCCTTATTCTTTTTTTTTTTTTTTTTTTTTACAATCATCATGACTCTCAATTTTAAACAATCATAACACAAAAAATCCCAAAGCTCTTATCAGCTCCTAATTATTCATCCCTAGTATTATAATACTGGTAAGGTATTCCTATTAAATAAATACAGTCTATAATATGTAATGGGTAGTTTTTTCATATACCACCCTGTTAACTCATTGTACCAGTGTCATACCTTAGAAGTATGTCATGTAAACATTTATATCTGTAATGGTAATCTTTGGGATACATGCCTTTAAACAACCACTTTCAATCAAGTTCACCTTCATTGTGGCACTGATACTTATAATCCCATTAATGAAAAATCATCACCCGTGTCCATTCCCATACCTTTAGGTTCACCCTCATTATCATCTCTCTACATATTAGTTTATCATTCCCCCTTCATTAGCTTCTGTATCTCTCTAAGTCTGCTATTCCTCATTCTTTAAAAAATTTTTAAGTTATATAGTATTACTTTGTGTGGATATAATATGTGTAGCCAATCTCTTCTTTATGAAAACTTGTAATTTCTATTTTTTTGCTGAAGCAAACAATGCTGCAATAAATCTCATTCCTATGTCATTTCAAATGTGTGTAGTGTGTCTGCAGCATAAATTCACATAAGTATGAATGCCAGGTAAAAGATTAAGTTAATAGTAATTTTGCATTTAAAAATTACCAAATTGCCCTCCATAGAGGTCGTATTCTTATCTTTTACTCCCATCAACCATCTAAGTGTCTCTTTCCACATAGCCCCCCCACAACATAGTGGTTTTTTTTGCCAATTTATGGATGAAAATAGTGTTCCAGTGTAGTTCAAAATTTCCTTATAATGAGGTTGAATGTCTTTTAATTTTTTGAAGAGTCAATTGTATTTCTTTTTCTGTGAACTGCTTGCTTTTTTAAAAATAGATTTCTGGGCTCCTCCACAGACATATGGAATCAGAATGGCCTATATATGGACTCGGTAATTTGTATATCTACAAAGCAACCCAGATATAGAAACCATTAGCCTGTATCATCAAAAAGATTGGAAGATTGGTCACTGTATTTGCAAAAGCTTAAAAAGAATTACCTACAAGGTCATGTTAAATGACCACAACATATTGCATATTAAAAATCGATGTAAACATTAATATTTACTATAAAACAATGTAACTTTTGGAGGAAGAGAGATGAGTGGCTTAGGTTTCAAGATACAACTTTCTAGAAAAACTTGAACTTACGCGTTCTCTTAAACTTGAAGCAGAGGCAGTAGTTCACTAACAGGAGTAATGGTACTCGAAACAGAAACAACTCGAAATCAAGTAATGCCAATAACCAAGTTGGCCTTGCATTTATCAAGAACCGACTGCTTCTTCTAAGCTTGCTGCCAACTCTCAAGTTTTAAGGAGAATTTCCGTTTTAGGATGCCACAAGGGCTTTTATTACTTATTTGGTTTCAGATTAAATTTCGGACTATACGAAAATTAGAAACTGGCCTTCTAGAGGAGAAATTGTCCTATATCATTCACAGGCTAATAAGTAGGACAAAATAATCCCAACATTCTCTAAAACGAAACAACCGTGAAACACATGGGTCAGTTCCTTGGGGGGAAGAGGGCGGAGCGGGGTGGGGCTAGCGACACAGCAAAGGCCTAGCGGCGGCTCGCGCCTCCTCAGTGATGTCAGAGGCAAGTCCCGCCCCACCACCAGCCGTCCACTATCCTGTTATCCAGGCTCACCCGCGCCCCGGAAGCTGCAGCTTAGTCGGGGGTCATGATGGGCAGCAAGATGGCGTCTGCTAGCAGAGTCGTTCAGGTAAAGAGATTCGGTCACCTTTCCGCACTTTGGGCAATAGGGATGGTGCCGACTACAGCAAAGGTGCTGGGGAGTAAAGGCGATGGCGATGGCAGCGCGGTGACCGCGGCCCTCAGTAGGGCCAGCGGCAGCGCTTGGGGTTCTGTGACAGTTGGACCTTGAATTGTTGGCTCCTGAATTGAATTGTTGGCCCCGGCAGTGAGCCGGTGTCCGGAGCTGAGGGTTTTGGCCCGGTCGCGAAGGTGCTCGGCAGGTAGGCACATAGCCGCTTCGGCGTCCCTGGACCCTCTAGTAGGATCTCCTTATCCCGCTTTCGAGTCTGAAGACGGGCTGAGCTGCCACGGCCAATTGCCGCTTAGTGTTGTCTGCGATGTCCCTTTTTCAGCCAATCGGGAGGAACAAGGTAGCGGGAAGAGGAAGGAAGGAACCCTGAATCTGACCCAGTGTCCCTTCAAGGTCTTGGGAATGACCAGAGAACCGGACCCACGGAATGCGTTCTCCCCCGGGGCTTGTTCTCCCCAATCCCTCCAGGCGTTTAGCTACAAGCTGGGTGGGAAGAAAAGAGAAAAAGGATATTACCTAAGTTTATCTTTAGTATATATTTTAATGTTAATTTCCCACGACTGTATTTTCTGAGTTTATTAAGCAGCTAGAGGAACTTTTTTGACATCAGCTACTAACTTGTTAGTTTCTGTATATGCTTCTCCGACTGGTCTGTAGCTGAAATAGGAGAGATAAAATTGGTATCTACATGGCCACAACCTCCACTTTTGTGTTTGGTTTCCATGATCTTTTTTAAACCTTGAAAGCATATTTTTTTAATTAACCTTATAACTTTGATATGAGACATACATATCCCTTTGCACAGTACATGTCTTAAATGACTTTTTCCTGCAGTTGTTTCTGTCTGAATGATAATCCTAGATCCCAGTCTTTGGTTCCAATGCAATGAATGATCCTCACTTATTCAGTTCAGTGGATAGTTACTGACACTTACTAAAGATTCTGTGAGGACAGGCAGAACATACTTGTAACATGTTCATCTGACAAAGGTGACCATAATATATAACCCAATTTAAAATGGGTAAATGACTTGAATGGGTACTCCACAAAAGAAGATATCTAAGTAAGCAATAAGCCTGAGAAAATATGATCACTGGTACTCACCAGAAAAATGCAAGTTAAAACCAGGAGGTACTACCACTGCACAACCAACAAAATGACTACAATTTAAAAGACTGACAATACCAAGTGTTGATGAGAATGTGAACCACCTGAAATACTGATACATTGCTAGTAGGAATATAAAATGGTACATCCCCTTTGAAAAACTGTTGGTCTGTTTCTAATAAAGTTAAACATATGCCTACCTATCACCCAGGAATTTATACTCCTAGATTCACACCCAAGAGAGATGAGTGTATATACCCATGATATGACTTGTTTAAAAATGTTCACAGCAGCTTTATTCATAATAGCTGTCAAAGTAGAAACAATCCAGATGTCTATTAGCAGGATGAACAAATTTTAGATTCATAAAATAGAACAGTATACAGCAATAATAAAGGATTTTGTTATTTCTCATAATAACAAACCAACAGATAGTATCTCAAAAAGAAGTGACTAATCCTATTATCTAAAGGTATTAATATAAACATAAACATTATACAAGATACAAATCTTCCTAAATACCAAAAATATCCCCTCACAAATGAAAGAAAATTATCAAATGGTGATGGGTTTTTATTTAAATGATCATAAAATGATATGAGAGAATTAAGACCAATCCTGTGGGTTGTATCCATAAATATAAATGCACTTAACCCCTACAAAAAATATTTTCAGATTGGCTAACCAATAAAAATTCAATAATATGCTATATGTATGAGGCACACCTAAAACAAATATATTTAGAAAGATTAAAAATAAAAGGATAGCAGAGGGCTAAAAATGGAGTGGTATGGAAAAACCACCCATTACATGTTAATGACTATGTATAATAGGAATACCTTACCAACTCTACACTAATATTAGGGATGAATAATTGGCAGCTATTAAGAGCTCTGGGATGTATTATGTTATGATAATTGTTTAAAGTTGAAAGTGATGATGATTGTACAACTAAGAGAAGATAATGTAAGAAACTGACTGTTTAGTTGGGATAGAATATATATTAAGTGAAATAGGAACCCACTACTTAATAAATCAAGCCCTTTACTTGAGGCTTGTTTGTATGAAATTTAGGATTGTAAATAGGAGACTGAGCCCTCCTATAATTATGCCAAAGAAGCACCTCCAGGGAACCTCTTTGTTGCTGAGATGTGGCCTTTTTCTCTCTAAGCCCAACTTGGCAAATAAATTCACTAACCTCCCCCCACCATGAGGGACATGACTCCCAGGGGAATGAATCTCCCTGGCTACATGGGACATGATTCTCAGGAATGAGCCTGGCCCTGGCAGCGAGGGATTGAAAATGCCTACTTGACCAAAGGGGGAAAATAAAAGGTAACAAGCTGAGGTCACAGTGGCTGAGAGATCCCAAATAGTTTTGAGAGGCTATACTGGAGATTTTTCTTATGCAAGTGCCAGCTAGACATCTGTGCCAGTTTGGATGTATTATGTCCCCCCAGACACCATGTTCTTTAGTGAAGTCTTGTGGGGGCAAATGTATTAGTGTTGATTAGGTTGGAATCTTTGGATTAGGTTGTTTCCATGGAGAGGTGACCCACTCAGCTGTGGGTAATACCTTTGATTAGATTATTGCCATTGAGTATGGCCCCGCCCACTCAGTGTGGGTCTTAATTAAATCACTGGAGTCCTATAAGAGCACACAGACAAAAGGAGCTCGCTTCTGCAGCTTAGAGAGACATTTTGGAGAACACCATTTTGAAATGCAACCTAGGAGCAAGCAAATGCCAGCAATGTTTCTTCCCAGCTAACAGGTTTTCCAGACACCATCAGTGTTCTTCAGTGAAGGTACCCTGCTGTGCTGGTTTGAATGTGTTATGTCCCACAAAACACCATTTTCTTTGATTAATCTTGTGTGGGCAGACCTATCAGTGTTGATTATGTTGTAATTCTTTGAGTGTTTCCGTGGAGATGCACCCCATCCAACTGTGGGTGATGACTCTGATTGGATAATTTCCATGGAGGTGTCACTCCACCCATTCAGGGTGGGTCTACATTAAATCAGTGGAGCCACATAAATGAGCTGACAAACAGAAGAACTTGGTGCAGCTGAGAGTGACATTTTGAAGAGGAGCTACAACCAAGAGGGATACTTTGAAGAATGCACAGAAGCTTAGAAAGTAGCTGCAGATGAGAGACAGTTTGAAGATGGCTGTTGAAGGCAGACTCTTGCTCTGGAGAAGCTAAGAGAGGACAAACACCTGAAGAGCAACTAAGAGTAACATTTTTGAAGAACTGCAGCCTAGAGAGGAATGTCCTGGGAGAAAGCCATTTTGAAACCAGAACTTTGGTGTAGAAGCCAGCCACGTGCCTTCCCAGCTAACAGAGGTTTTCTGGACACCATTGGCCATCCTCCAGTGAAGGTACCCTATTGTTGATGTGTTACCTTGGACACTTTATGGCCTTAAGACTGTAACTGTGTAACCAAATAAACCCCCTTTTATAAAAGCCAATCTATCTCTGGTGTTTTGCATTCTGGCAGCATTAGCAAACTAGAACACCTGTTGATGCCTTACCTTGGACACTTAATGGTCTTAAGACTGTAACTTTGTAGCCAAATAAACTCCTTTATAAAAGCCAATCCATTTCTGGTATTTTGCATAATGGCAGCATTAGCAAACTGGAACAACATCCCAAATGGCCACAGTAAGCCATGCCCATACCAAAAGTAGTCCTCAAATCCTAGGTCCCTACCTGAGATTCTATAAAAGATACACTCACTAAGTTTTATCTTTCAGAAAGTTAAATCCACCAGAGTGTTTCTATATCTTTCAAGTCCTAAAACCCAGAGGCAACAGCCGTTTTAAGATCAACTGTCACATGAGGTCCCCTTCCCCATACCATCAACACCCTTTTCCATATGAACAAGTTAGGGTGCTCACTGCCTAGACACCCCTGAAGATAGAGAAAGAGATTAAGTTAGAGGAAGGGGTGGCAACAAATAAGATAAGATTGAACAAAGGTCTATGTATACTGAAACTTTATATAATTATATATATAAATATTTGGATGCTGAGGTGTTGGAATGGCTGGAAGGAGGTAAATGACATGGTGGAACTGTTGCCTATAGCATCCTTTGGGATTTGATCTATAGCTGCTTATTGAATTGTGCCTTGAAGGTCTTCACCTTTCTGTGTATACCTTGTATTATGTAATAAGGAAAGAACTGAAATTGTGGAGCTGTAACCCACAACAATATTTGAAATTACCTATATGAGTGCTTGTTGAGCTGTACATCGAGAGATGACATCTTTCTTTATAGATGTTAAATTTTACAATAATGGAAATGGCTAAAGTTGTAGAACTGTAACCCATGACATTCTTTGAGATTTGCTCTGTACTTGTGAAATCATACTTTGAAAGTTATCACTGTTACGTATATAGGTTATGGTTCACAATTTTAAAAAAAGACACCAAAACAAATAAAAGGATAGATGAAGCTCTGTCAGACAAATGAAAATAAAAAAGCAGAAGTCAAATAAGGTAGAATTCAGACCAAAAAGCTCTAAAAAAGACAGAGGCAGCTATAATTTACAGTTAAGAAATTGTTGGGATCTTTGTATTGAAGTACTCAGTGAATTCTTTCATAAAACAGAAACTATAGGAAATACAAGGAGAAATTAATAAAAACATTTTTAAAGGAGACTTCACACCTGTAGAAGATAGATCAATTAAACAAAAAATTAAGGATATAGAAGATCTAAAGAAGATAAGATTGATCTTATAGATAATATGAACATTGCAACATGATAAAAAAGAATATCTCTACTTTTCAAGTGCATATGGAACATTCATAAAAATTTATCACATATTAGACTCCAAAGAAAACACTAACATAATCCAAAAAAAGAAATACAAATAAAACAAACTGCATTCTCTAAGAGGCAATAAAATCAGAAATTAATAACAAAAGTTAAAAAAAAGAAACTGGCCCTTCCACCTGGATATTTTGAAAAATGCTATTAAACAGTGCTTCAGTCAATGGGAAAACAAAATGAAATTGTAAAGTGCTCGCTTTGGCAGCGCCTATACTAAAATTGGAACAATACAGAGAAAATTAGCATGGTCTCTGTGCAAGGATGACATGCAAATTCGTTAAGTGTTCCACATTTTTCCCACACATAACTGCAGAATTATTTGTAGTTAGAAATACAAGGTCTAGCCAAAAGAAGACTTGTAAATAGCGTGAAGTGATGTTTTATGAGTGAGCAGTGGGAGCACAGAGAAGCTGTGCAGTGGTCTGGTTGAGCAAGCTGAAGTTCAAAAAGGCAGTCAGTCCCCCTCATGCCTGAAAGGACATTCCTATCCCCAGGATTCTTGAACAGCTGAGTAGTTTTGTGCTTTGAGCCACTTTTTGACAAAACTGGCTCCATTTTCCACTCTATGCCTTTCTTAAAATAGTTCAGCGTTTTATAGTTTACAAGCAGTAAAGTAGCATTGCTTTCTAAGCTAAAACAGTTGACTTTATTCTTTTACTCTGAAAAATCTTGACTTGTTTGAGTGTATATTATATATATATATATATATATATATATATATATATATATATATATAAAGGGAGTCTTAATGGATTTGTTTTCATAATTTAATACTTTTTGTATTTGCTCTTGTATAATTGTTTTTAACAGGAAGTATTATAGAATTGAGGGTGGAATTCTTAGAACCAAAGTTATTCTTAATAAAAATCACCACATGCTTGGGAAAAAAAAATGAAATTGTAAAATGTGTTGAACACAACAGTAAGAAAACACCACATCTAAAGCAATGATCAGAAGAAAATTCATTGCAACAAATACTTAGCATAATGAAAATGAAAATAAATGAATTAATGTCCAACTCAAAAATCTAGAAAAAGAACAACATAAACCAAAAGAGAACAGAAAAGGCATGTGAAATACTCTGTACCTATTCATGTTAAAAACCTAATCAAATAAGAATTGATATAAAATTCTTTAAATGACTTCCCCAGTAAAATTAAGAACAATATAAGGATGCCCAATTTTCCGCTATTGTTTAATATTGTATCGGAAGTATCAGCAAACACATTTAAAAAGAAAACAATTAAAAGTTTAACACTTGGAAAGGAAGAGGGAAAATGATTTCTGTATGCATGTAAACAAGAGACCTTAGTAAAATAGTAGGATATAAAATAATTGTATCATTCATGTATAAAAAAGTCAGATGAGAGAATGGAAGCGAAAACCCCACTTACAAATAATATATATAAATAAATAAATCATCATAAACTTAAGAAGAAATAAGTGTACACAACCTATATGAGGAAAAACTATCTCCTGAAAATCACTAAAGAAGGCTTGAACAAATTGGTAGACGTACCATATTTTTAATACTAAGATTTAACATTATGAAGATGTCAGTTCTCTCTACATTAATTTAATTACCTGAACCATAATAAAAATATAATTAGGCTTTTTTCTGGAGCTAGACAAATTGATTATAAAGTTTATTTGGAAGAATAAGCAATCAAAAATTTCCCAAAAGCATCTGTGCATGAAGCCACATACTCACATGAAGGGCTGTGAGAAAGAGGGGGACTTGCCCTATCAGATATTAAAACGTAATCTGTGTTATTAAAACATGTATTAATGCATGAATAGACAGAGTATAAAATCCGGAAATAGTTGAAGGTATATGTGGAAATTTAGCATACACTAAAAGGTAGCATCTCGAATCAGTGGAGTAAAAGGACACTTTAATGAGTTGTAGGTTCAACTGCATAGCTATATGGAAAAAGAAAACCAGGTCTATTGCTCACACCATATACAAGGATAAAATTCAATTGGATCTGATATTTTAATGTAAAAAATGAAACCAAAATTGCATAGAACTATACACACACATCAGTGCATGTAAAACTGATAAAATCTAAATAAGCTTTATCAGTCAGTGGGGTGATATGTAAGTCATGAAATATGAAATCTGTGTTATTTTCTTCACAGAGTTATTTTGAGGTCAATTGATAGCACAGAAAAATGTGACGTGTAATGTAAAGTTATTGTGAGCGGCAGAAAAACATGTAACTAATTCACAGACCAGCTTTACAGAGTGGGGAATTTAAAGTTGCTGTCAAATACCAAGTATTTTGTTTTCATTAAGGTCCCTGTTTAGGAGGTTCAGGAAATTTGTTTCTTTTATAGTTAACATGAGATGGTTTTAGTGCCTCATCTTTTTTTTTTTTCATGCATTTTATTTTTCCTTTAGGTAGTCAAGCCACATACTCCATTAATAAGGTTCCCTGACAGAAGAGACAACCCTAAGCTCAATGGTAAGTTGTACTTCATTTAGATTTTTTTTTAAATGTGTGCATGCATATTTATAAACAAATATGCTAATAGACAATACTTTTCATTTTAAAAATCAGGTATACTTTTGTAGCTTAGATCAAAATGGTACTTTAGGTAGCATGCAAGTAGACATTAACTTTTCTTAATCCCCATTTTAATAAGGTAGTGACTCAACAGTCGATGTCTTTGAAGTTTTTAGCAATACTGTTTATTATAGAGGGGAGTTTTTGTTTGTTTGTTTGTTTTGGTAGTAAAGATAACTCAAAGGTTAAGATTTTATTGCCCTTTAGGACATTAATTAGTTTATTTATTTATTTATTTTTAATTAAATTCAGTTTTATTGAAATATATTCACATACCATACAGTCATCCATGGTGTATAATCAACTGTTCACAGGACGATCATATAGTTATGCATTCATCACCACAATCTATTTCTGAAAATTTTCCTTACATCAGAAAGAACTAGAATAAGAATAAAAAATACAAGTAAAAAAGAACACCCAAATCGCCCCCCCATCCCACCATATTTTTCATTTAGTTTTTGTCCCCATTTTTCTACTCATCCATCCATACACTAGATAAAGGGAGTATGATCCACAAGGTTTTCACAATCACACTGTCACCCCTTGTAATCTACATTGTTATACAGTGGTCTTCAGGAGTCCAGACTGCTGGGTTGGAGTTTGATAGTTCCAGGTATTTACTTCTAGCTATTCTAAGACATTAAATCCTAAGAGGTGTTATCTATATAGTCCACCAGCATGACCTCTCAACTGCATTTGAAATCTCTCAGCCATTGAAACTATTTCATCTCATTTAGCATCCATCCCTCTTTTGATCAAGAAGATATTCTCAATCCCACGATGCTGGGTCCAGATTCATCCCTGGGAG
The DNA here is from genome assembly GCF_015220235.1 of Choloepus didactylus. Lineage (NCBI taxonomy): Eukaryota > Metazoa > Chordata > Mammalia > Pilosa > Megalonychidae > Choloepus > Choloepus didactylus. The sequence goes on from NC_051319.1 coordinate 5,845,514, forward strand.
TCATATCCTGCGTTGCCAGGGAGATTTACACTCCTGGAAGTCAGGTCCCACTTAGGGGGGAGGGCAGTGAGATCACCTGCCGAGGTGGCTCAGTTAGAAAGAGAGGGAGCCACATCTGAGCAACAAAGAGGTACTCAGGGAGAGACTCTTAGGCACAATTATATGCAAGTTCAGCCTCTCCTTTGCAGTAATGAGCTTCATAAGGGCAAGTCCCATGACAGAGGGCTCAGCACATCAAACCACCAGTCCTAATGTTTGTGACAACATCAACATCAGTCCAGGTGAGGAACACTTCCGCACTTTCCCCCAGCTCCTCAGGGGGGCCTATAGGGGAATTTCTGTTCTTCCTTTCTTCTCTCATAACCTTTAAGAAGTTCTTCTCTGCTTACATCTGCATAGATCATGAGGAATAATGACTGTTTCTATATTTCTTTCCTAGCCTACGTTCTTTTCTTCATTCACTCACTCATCTATTCATTCAATAAATAAATATTTCTTGGATTGCCTTAGTCCTTAGCAATTATTTACTTTAAAGCAATGGAACTATAAATTAATGGGACAAGATCTGGAAGGGTTTTCTTTTTATCTGGCCCCTTATTTTTATCAAATTGTCTGTCCCTCTTTATTATAAGACACTTGATCTTTAATTTGGGGAGAATTTAACAAATTATATAGTGATACTTTTAGTTTATTGTAACTACTATTGAAGCATTAAGATATAGGTGACAAATATTAACATATTGAGAAAACTATCCTCATTTACATTTACCAACATTCTTATTGTAAGATATTACCTGGAAACTACAATATGCATTGTCCTGTGAGGGCTTATATGACAAAAATTTAAGTAATGTAGGTTTCCCATAATGGGTTGAAGCCCACTAACTATAAGTTTTATTATTTTACAAAATTGTTTTGCAATTTAGTAATTCACTTAATTTAAAATTACCTCATTTGTTTTAAAAGAACTTTATGAAATTATGTATAGCCACCCAACTCAGGTATTTACTCTACAAATACTTACCTCTAATACTGAATTATAATTTAAAGAATGACTTAATTATTCAGTAGTAGATAACTTAAAACAGTATTTTAAGACACCTGAAAACTTTCTCTAATTACTTTTTTTTTTTTTTAATTTCAGTATCAGAAGCTTTGAGATCAGCAGGAATACCATCTCACTCTTCTGCAATTTCACAGCATGCTATGGGAAGTAAATCACCAGATTTGCTGATGCATCAGGGTCCTCCAGATACTGTAGAAATAATAAAATCATTACCTCAGAAATACAGAAGGAAACCTATGTCTCAAGAAGAAATCGAATTTATCCAAGTATGTTGTTGGTCTTTATCACCTGATTGTGCAAACCCATAACATTTTTCGCTTTTGGAATTTTATATGCCAATTAACATGCTCTTCCATTGTCTTGTCAAGGTGTGGCCATAAGACAGAGATGATCAGATAGGCCGGGACTGTGAGAAACAGACCATAGTTGGAGCCCTCAGTAAATGTGCATGATGACATATATGTGTAGAAGTAAAAACAGGTAAATATAAATTTCAAAACTGGAGGCCAAGAAATACTAATGATGACAGCCAGATAGACATTCAGAAGCTATAGAACAGAGGCTGTAAACTGGCAGCACAGGCCAGATTCAGCCTACACACATATTTGTGTTTGGCCTGCAAGGTGCTTTAAAAAAACTGAATAATTGACCACATTTAAAAATGGGGAGAATTGATATAAAATAAGAATTTCTGACTTCTCTGAAAAACATCAAAAGATCTGGCTATGTTGGGTCAATTATTCCTCTTGGCAGCAGTTAGCTGAAGCTGAGTAAATAGGGCATGTACTCATTAGTTTACCCCTTCCCACCCAGTCACCTGTGCTCATTTGTTAGCTTCTATGTTAGTTTCTTGGCTGCTAAAACAGATACCATGCCATGGGTTGGCTTAAACTGTGGGAATTTATTGGCTTATGGTTTTAAAGCTGGAAGTCCAAAATAGAGGCATCAGCAAGGCAATGCTTTCTCCCCAAAGACTGTGGCATTCTGGGGCTGGCTTCCCGCTGTCTTTGGTCCTTGACTTTTCTGTCATATGGCAACACACAAGGTGATGTTTTCTCCTTTTTCCTCTTGGTTCCATTGACTTCTGCTTTCTTGCTCTTCCTGTGGCTTTTCTCTCTGTGGCCTTCTCTATAAGGCATCCAGTAATAGATTAAGACCCACCCTGATTCATTTAGGCCATACCTTAAGTGATGTAATCTCATCCAAAGGTGCTATTTACAATGGTTTCACACCCACAGAAATGGATTAAGGTTAAGAACATGTTTTTCTGGGGTACATTACTCCAAATCCCCACACCTTCCTAGCACCTTTAAACATTTGAATTTTTGACCTCTTCTACAGGGCCATATTCATTGCCAAATGTACAAGAGAATAATAGTAGTCTGGATTAAATTCACTGTTTTAAAAAGAAAGTCAAAATAAGGACCCCAGAATTAGTAGCTAAAAATTTAAAAATCTAAGTAGAAGGATAGGTAACAGCATTAAAGATGTATCTTAAATTAGGCGTATTCAGCTTTATAAATCCTCATTCATTCAATTAGCAGATATTGGTTGAATATATAGTATGTACTAGGCACTGAAGACAAAAAGAAAAAACAATCCAAGATGCTTACCCTCAAATAGTATAAAATCAAGTGGACCTCTTATACTTGCACTAAGGACAGAACTGGTGATTAGGTGTGTCTATGATTGTGAAACTGGAGGAGCAAAAGTGAGAAAAGTGTTGAAGAGTAAGGGAACCATGACTGTAAATATGTTGCAGTACTCTTTGGGAGAGACAGGAGCAAAAGCTGTGTTTACACAAAACTTTTGTTATGTATTGTGTGGGATTAACTGTGTTATACTTTAAAGCATATGTATGCATAGGGAATTCAGAAAGGGAACCCGTATAAGAGAAAGGTGTGCATATAAGAGGAGAGATTGAGACTATAATGACAGACTAGATGGAGGTGTGTACAATAGAGACATGATGGCTCAGGAGGGCAGTTGCAGATGATGGATGGCAACAAGTCAGGAATATACCTCTATGGCATGAACCTCTAACTGAATTTTATATTATTTCTACTATCAGTAGTGTACTAAGCGCTGTATAGAATACAAAGGAGAAGCAAGATGTGGTCCCTGACTTCAAGGTGTTTAGAATCGAGATGGAGAAAAAAGATAGACAAGAATATTTAAATAATATTAGGTAATAGAAGAGATGTGAATTGTCAAAAGAGTGATATTGACAGTAAGTGCTCTGAGTTTTAAGGGACTGACTATAAGTGTAAATGGAAGAGAGATTTGACTTGAATTCTACTTGGATAGAATTAGTATTATCCATTTCCATAGAGTTGATTTTTTTTTTTTTTTTTTAACAATGAGTACCTAAGACTTTTATAATGGGGGAGAAAAGTTAAGAACCTGAAAACTCCTAAATGTACATTTCAAACTATAAAAATTCCATTATTTGGAAGAAGGAGGTACTCCATTTATAGAAGGAAAAAATGCCTTCATGCTAAATGCATAAAATAAATAAGAGTAGGACCTAAGGATTCTTCAGTTTTGGTACCAAGATAAAGAATTAAATTTGTTTTTAGCACAGCCATTTCTTGCCAATAACCAGCCTAGTAATTATAGAGCCACCATATCAATACATTAAACTGCAGATAACCTATTTGGTAGCACTTTAGTTTTGCATGTCACTGTTTTCAAAGCATTCTAAAATTTATGTTTTACCCACTTAGGCTGATCTACCCATCAGTTACTCAAAAGCATCCAGAATGCTATAGTACATAAAAGGCAAGGATATAACATTTTAAGAATACTGCGCTGAGTAAAGCTTCTACTTGTTCCAGTTGTAAAGGCAGCAAGAGATGATCTAGACCATCAGTTCTCAAAGGGTAGTCTGCACACCTCTGGTGGTCCCCAAGATTCAGGCAATCCACAAGGCCAAAACTATTTCATTAAATACTAACATGTTATTTGCCTTTTCACTGTGTTGACATTTGCACTAATTGTGCACAACCAGTGTGGTAAAACTGCTGGTGAAGTTAGCAAGAACCAAGGCAGCAACCACCAGATGTACTAGGAGTCAGTGTGTTTTTCACCACTACACAATTGCCAAAAACAAAAACATAAACAAACTAAAACAAACAAAAAACAGCTTCACTTAAGAGTAACCTTGATGAAGCAGTACAAATTATTTTATTAAATCTCAACCATTGAGCACATCATTTTAATTTTCTCTGTGATGAAATGACAAGTATGCATAAAGCATTTCTGCTACATACCAAAGTACCATGTTAGTCTCAAGGAGAAGCACTTGTGTGATTGAGCTGTAAGCTAAATTAGCTGCTTTTTTTTAATGGAATGCCATTTTTACTTGAAATAAAGGTTGACAAGCTATGGCTGTTCATACTTGGATACTAGCAGATGTTTTGTCATAAACAAATTCAGTCTGTTACCTTAAGAAAAGAAATGACAATAAGTACCAATGATAAAATTTGAGCTTTCTAGCAAAAATTAAAATTTTGGTACATTAAAATCCATAGGCACATGATAGACTGAAGGATTTTAAGGTATTAGTATAAAGTTCATGGAAATGCCTTCTGATTCCACAGAGCAACTAACATTTAAGAAACTACCATTTGCCCAATTTTGACATAGTTGTTAAAGAATAATGTCCACAATTACCTAAAAAGGCTATTAAAATATTCCTCCTTTTTCCAACTACATGTCCAGCTGAGGCCGGATTTTCTTCACGTACTTTAACCAAAACAACATATGGCAACAGATGGCTTACAGAAGCATATATGAGAATCCAGCTTCTATTAAAGCCAAATCTTAAAGAGATTAGAAAAAATTTAAAGAGTTACTCTGTCATATTTCTTTGTCATTGAAAATTGTTTTTCACAAAAATACATTTATGTTAATATATATAATGAGTTTATTATTGATATTTGTAAATGATTTTAATTTCTTAGTTTTAATTTCTAATATGGTAAATATCAGTATAACCACATGAAAAAAAGCTCCTTGGGTCCTCAATAATTTTTCAGAATATAAAGGAGTTTTGAGACCAAGAAGTTTGAGAATCACTGATCTGAGTCAATCCTGAGTCCCTTGCAGATCTGAAAAGTTTATAAAAATTGAAAAGAGCTTTCATAAAAACCTGAATTGTTTTGAAAACATTAAAGATCATTTGCTTCAAACTGTATAGATTTGTATAGTGGCCATGAAATATTTCCTGTATATAAATTTACACCTAATCCTGCTTTATTTTTTATTTTTCAGCGTGGAGTCCAGAATAATCACTGACAAGGCTGCTGTTTATCATCAGACAAAAGAATTCTCTTTACAGTAAGGGACTTCCAAATGACAAATGAGCTATTGTACATTAAACAACTTTAATAAAATATTCTGTAAAAAATGAAGGAAAATTTAGATGGACACTTGTATTTCCTAATTTATGTATCTTGTTCAGCTTCTCCCAAGCTTATCTAAATTTATAAGCTTTACAATTATTAAAATATACATTTTTAAATGCTAGCCTAAAATTTACTCTTAACAAGTTTTACCACTGTTGAACTATTAAAAGCACACAATGTCTGGAAAAATATCATAGGTTTCCCCTAATTTCACTTTTCCTTCAGGTGCTGTTTAGAATGGATACAATTTATCAGGCAGAATTGCTGCTGATTAGGATCAGTGAAACAGTGACTCCATTATTTGTTCTTAATTCTTTAATGTTTTTACATCGACAAGGTTACTGGAGTATAATTGGCTTAAGCATGTAATACTCTAAAGGATAAAAATATGGCCAAGGTGAAACAGGTGACATTGTGGTATTGACATGGAGGAGATAACTCAAAAGATTATTATTTGTAACCTATATTCAGAAAAACTGTGAAGAGTATAAAATGGAAATAGGAGTTCAAAATGAATATAGCATAGGAATATGTGACTAGAAATTGCAATTATTTTTGGTGGGTGTTTTAAAATGCTATGTTCTTTTGGTTATATTACCGTTTTGATTGTGATCATGTATGTAAATCCTAATAACCAGTAACTTTCTCAAACTTAACATCTGAAACCTCATAAAATCAACCTAAAGATTTGCCTTATTAGAGCAATTTATGAAATTTAATAAGGTCTTCCTGTGCCAAGAGTATATTATTACTGTGTAAAGTAAAGGCTCACAAAGCTAAATAAATCTCTTCCTCATATTTCATGTCTTCTAGAATATGCTCTCAAGAATGAATTCATCCCTAATAGTCATATCCTAATAGCTATGGTTCCTGAGGGTTTAGATTGTGTGTTGAGGTTAGTAGAATTCTGAGTACGTTTCGGCTCGCTTCAGGTGTCTTTAGGTTAATCATATTACTTTTCTTTCCATCCAGAGTTGATCTCCTATTTGTAAATTCTGGGCTATGACCTGGTATAAATGTTGCTCAACTGAATGTGAAAGAGGATGCTGTTGGCAATGGTATCTAACACATGGAAAAAACATGATTCATGATTCCTTTTATTATTTAAAAATTTATTTGGGAAAAAAATTTTTAAATAGCATAATTCTATCAATTTTTTTGCTTTTTAAGCATCTAGTATTGGTCCATAGACAGAAACGGATTTGGCTCAGGTACTAAGAGTGGGTTTGAGTAATAACTGTGGGCCAGCAGTTAGAAAACCCAATCGAAGCTATGGATGTATATCTGAGGGCTTCCTTTACTTCAGCTGCTGTCTTGAAAGTTACAATGAAAACTATGTCATTTTACAAATTTGTCAGTATGGCAAAAAGGCATATCAATAAGAATTGTCAGAAGATGAACTCTCAAGGACAGTGTTATAGAAAGAATTCTGGCTGGGCTTACAAATCAGATAGCCTGTATTTTCATTTAGGGATTAAGCACTTAAATATAAATGTAACCATCAGTGAGTTACTTTATTTGTCCAAATTTCAGTTCTCCTCTCCAGTACCCTACACTGTGACAGGAGGAATCAAGTTAGTGCATTATCTATTATTTTATGCAAAATCACCCCAAAACTTAGCGGCTAAAAACAGCAACAATCATTTCCTATCTTTCATGGCTTCTCTGGGTCAGGAATTCAGGAGTAGCTTGGCTGGGCAGTTGTAGTTCTTCTGAGGGTTGTAATCAGATGCCACCCGGGCTGGATGATCCACTTCCAAGAGGGTTCATTTACATGGCTGGCTACTTGGTGCCAGCTGTTGGCAGGAGGCCTCAGTTCGTCTCTACATATGCCTCTCCAAAGGGCTATCTGAGTGAATTCATGGACATGGTGGCTGGCTTCCCCAGAGTAAATGATCCCAAATGCACAAGGCAGCAGTAATACCTTTCATGAACTAGCCTCAGAAATCATTCACTTCCACCAATCACAGTCTCTTGGTCACACAGAACAGCCTGTTTCGTTGTGGGAGGAAGACTATACTAATGTGTATTATTACCAGGAAGGCAAAGATTGTTGGGTGCCATCTTGGAAGCTGGATACTACAGAGTGTGAAAGTGTTTATGTAACTAAATGCTATATGAATGCTGAGTAGTAGTATTTATATATAATGACCCCATTGCTCCAGAATATCATCTTACTACTGGTCATCTTAGCTAAAATATCCCAAAATGGGAACTTACTGGTCAGCAGCATGTTATAATACAGTGGTTATCAATTCATGTGCACTGCACACTTGGGAACTTCAAGCCTCACAGGTGTACCATCAAATTTAGTTCACCACATAGCTATTTTTGCTACAACTGAGGTTAGATTAGCATTACAGTGATGTCTGCCAGGAGGAACTATGAGCTAAGTCATGTGACACCATGCATCACTGGGATGACTTGCTACAATTAAAAGATGGTACTGTAAGAAATTTTGCCTGTGGGTTCATCATAGCTCAAGAAAAGACCCAAACAGTGACAAAGGGCTGAAAGGTGACCAATAATAATAATGACTAATGTAAACTAAGCACTTTTAGCTGTTAAACCACATTCTCAGGGCTTTACAAGTGTGGACTCTAAGCTTTGGCTTTGCATTAACCCTGTTACAGAAGAGGAAATTAGGCACAGAAGTCATACTTGTGCCCAAGTCATGCTTCTAGTGATTTAATACTAGTAATGCCAGTATTCAAATGCAGGTTCCAGAGCAAGAATTCAACCTCGACACTACACTACCTTGACTATGATTGGGCTTGCTGTGTTCATCAGCTTATCTCTGAAAATTAGTATTCTCACTTCTTAGAAACATCCAATGCAAAGAAAGGGAGGAGACATCATTTCCATCTCCCAGCTGCTCATGCCCCAAAGCTTGAAATCATCCTTTTTCTCATAATCCATATCCAGATTGTGAGCAAATCCTATTGGCTAGAAGTCAAACTTTTACCCACCTAGTACAAACTTTATGGGATTATTGTAATAATACTCTTAACAGGTCTTCATGCTTCTCTCCTTGCCTAAGTCTGTAATACTGTCTCTCTCAAAAGTGAGTTAACCTTTTAAAACATAAATCAAATCATCTCACTTTCTGCTCAAAACCCTCCAATGGCCTTTTCAGTGATGTTTTCCCTGGACTACCCTATTCAAAACCTCACCCTTCTTCCTCTTCCCCCCTCCCTGTTTTATTATATCCGTAGCACTTACCACTATATCTCATAACATTTTATCATCTGCTTCTCTTGTTGGAAGGCAGGGATTTTTGTCTGTTTTATTACCTCCTGGTTTTTTACTCTATAGCAGTGCCTGATACATAAAAAACAATAAATAGTCATTAAATGAATGGTTTAACGTCCTGAGTTTATTTTGTTGATTAGAATGAAAATTTATGAGAATCAAGAGGTTGGGTACTGATCACAACCAACTCTTATTGACCACTTACTATATATATACATACATACATACACACACACACACTTTCTGCATGTCTCAACTCTTACAACCTTATGTGTAGTCTATTATTTCCATTTTACTGCACAGAACACTGAGGACGAGAAACAAAGCGTGTTCCCTAGCATTTGTTTAAGTGTTGGATTTTGTTTCTCTGGACCCCGCCTTCTTCATAAAGGGACTCTGGACTAAGAATGCCTCTTCAACAGCCCTTAAGAATTCGGAACTAAGTAATTTGAGATCGCAAGGCGTGGCGTCCACAGCAACCGTGGCTTTAGGACGCGCTTGACCAAGTACCAGAAAGGGAGCTCAGCCAAGCCTTCCACACTCACACACCTGCCAAATCCCAAACTCAGAATACCAAATCAGAAAGCTGACAGTCACTATAGTGAAGGAAAAATCCAAGTTAAGAGGGTAAACAAGATGACGCAGACAGCGGCCACGGAAGTCACCTTGTTTCGGCACCAGAAAGATATCACGCGACAGGCCGGAAAGAGTAGTGGACCCGTCCGGAAACCCTGTCTAGCTCAGTTTCCGCCTGTCTAGCTCAGTTTCCGGAAGACGGGCTCCAACGGGACCCCGCCCATCTCGGTAGTGAGGGCGGAGCTACTAAAGCGACGCAGCCCAGTGAACGGAAGTGGCTGTTGGAGACTTAGGGTTAGCTTTTAAATTCTGTTTGGGGCTGGACGCTTTCGGCTGGAGTCGGAACTTCGCGCGCCAGATGGCTTTGGACGTGAAGTCGCGAGCAAAGCGTTATGAGAACTGGACTTCCTCGGGAGGGACAGGTAGGCTCTTGGGCCAAGATTGGGAGGGCCCAGAGCGGGAAAGCATCGCGCCGCCCTCACGCTCTCTCAGGTGTTCGCGTGGAGGCCAAAGGACTGGCCCTGGCAGCTCGTTGTCCTCGGTCGGGGAGGCCGCCCCCACGCACCTGCTTGCCCCCTCTTTACGCCCTGGAGATAAGCCCCTGAGCGGCCCTCTCGGTACTGAAGAATAGACCGGAGCGGGACGTGGAGTGTCCGTCCACATTTCAAGCTGCCGCGAGCCCACTCCCAATACTTGGGTTCTTTGCGTCCCAAAATGTAAGAAAAAGTAAAAAGAGAAACACAAACAAAAAGCTCCCAGAAACTCATGTTATTCCTGTTTCCCTGTCTAGTTTGCCACGGTTTACAAGGCCAGAGACAAAAACACCAACCAAATTGTCGCCATTAAAAAAGTGAGTTACAGTTTGTTGTTTTCCCTCAAGTCTCTTTGAAGATGTCTGTATATGAACTGATGGATGACGTTTTAGTACTCTTGACTATGCGCTGCTAGTGAGGAGTTATTTGTCATTTTCAGAGACAGAATTAATGTATTGTGTTCCAAGATGAACTCTGGTTAAACCAGCTTTTTGTTCCATTAAATGAAACTGAATTGAAGAGGACACTGTACGTTGTTTGCTGCGTAAATTCGGACTTTGGCTAAGGGGAGCAGTTATCTATTCGGTCCTCAGAACTGTTTAATACCATGGTCCAGGTCACTGTCATCAGCCTCACCAGCATCATCTCTGTGTGTATTTTCTATGTACAGATTTACCATGAAAGGCTTTTACCAGCATTAACAACACTGATATGATGCATTATAATTAAATTAAGTAGATTTTTTTGTGTGTATGCAGCTCACATTCATTCAAGAAGCATCTGTTGTAATCTGCTAACCTTTTATGTGCCAGGCACTTTTCACCTACGTTTTTCATTTAACCCTTAAAACAGCCTGTGAAGTAGTTTAAGTAAGTAATCCTATTTTTACACTTGAGGTACTTGAAATGAGAGAGGTTAGTGACTTGTTAAGATTACACAGCTAATAATTGCTTAAGCCAGATTGCTGAAGTTAGGACTTAAATCCAGATGTCTTGATGCCAGGTCCATTGCTCTTTTCCCATACAACTGAAATCTATAACCCTTTCAAGGGGAGGCTGTTTTTCTCACACATCTCGGGGCCTCTTGTTGGGGTACATGACCTCCTTGTTTCTATTGTTCCTATTACTACTTTGAATCTGTTTCTCCTCTTGCAAAAACCCTAGCTCCTTGGATGCATACATCTTTGGACTTAGACTCACTCCCCCTTGTTTATGTCATTTACCAGCTCCTCTCATTCGCTTGCCAAGTGATGCACTCTTTTCAACAATTATTTGTGCCATTATAATCACTTTTACTTTTCCTGACTTCTCTCACATCCTTATTATCCACTTTATAGTCTGTGATCCAGCATTATAGCCACTGCATTGCAAAACACCTTCATTCTGCTAATCCTTTCTAATTTCTTTTTTTCAATTCTACCCCTGGTTCACTATAGTCTAGCTACAATGACTTTCCTATCCTTTGCACACATTAAGTTCATTCCAGTCTCGGGATTTTTGCCTTCTGGTTGGTATATTCTTCCTTTAGAACTTGGCATGGCTGATTCCTATTCATGTCTGACTTGAATGTCTCCTCCATATGGTGTCCTTCACCATACACTGCAACTAAAACAGGTATGCCCCCTCCTTCCCTCTTACTCCGCTGTCTTTCCCTCTCATCTTCATTAGCATTTATCACAATTTGATCCCCTCTTATTTATGAATTTGTTTTCTTCCACTCTCATTATGCCTAGGATTGTGGCTGGCACATTTATATGCACTTATTACCCAACTGACTGGTATGACCTCTTCAAACTGTTGGAATATTGAGTTCTGTAGTTGTCTGAAAGCCCTGGGGTTTTTTGTTATTTGCTTTTAAACATAAATTAGCACTTGGAATTCATCCTCTTTCTCTGTAATAGACTTGTCCCTCTGGAATGTGACTCAGCAGAATCTTCTTTGACTTTTAATTTTAGTTCAAGTACCACATGTTTATAGTATTAAAAGACAAGTAATAGGCCAAGGCTTTTAACTTGGTGACTCTTCCCTACCCCTGGTTTTCACTCCTCAGGGCAAACATTTTTAATTTTTAACTGTTTCCTCTGGTATTTACTCCCAATTCCTTAAATAATATGCATACATTATTATTTCCTGAATGGTTTTATTATTTGCAGTTTTGAACATTATCCTTCTTTCTGTGAACATTGAAGATTTAGTGTTTGTGGACCTTGCCCTCCCAACAGCCATATATTTCTGCTCTACCTATCTCCAAAGGTAGTTTATCACAATATTGGGCTTACGATACAGAAATGCATAATTTAGCAGTGAAGTCTCTCTTTTCCAACTCCAGAATTTAGGGTAACCTTTCATCAGTTTGGGGTATAATATTCCAGATTCTTTTTGCTATTTATTTGCTAACATGTATGTTTAATTAATTTTACAAAAAGGGAATCATTAAATAAGCCAGTCTGTACTTTTCTTATTGTATTTTTGACTTTAAAAATATCATATTGAGCTCCTTTACCTTTTAAAAAAATCATATTGAATTTCTGTTTCCAAATTTATTTAACAAATCCCCTATTGATGGCCTTTAGAATCATTTTTTTTCCAGTACTTGTTTTAAATATATGTATCTCAAGACAATATATTGTCTTATATACTTTTTTTTTTTTTTTGTAGTTTAATGTATTTTAATAGCAAACTTACAGGAACAGCACAGAAGACAGACAACATTAAAAACATGTACTTGCATGTAGGACAACTCAGTTAGAAAAGTATAGTGAATGGATGGAATCTACTGTATGATAAAAATGCTACAAACACCATTTAGATGCCATCAATAAGAAATTTACTTGTTTTAAAAAAATCCAAATGCTGGCATATCCAGAAAAATTTAACAGTTTATTTATAATTGTTATAAAGTTGAACTGTTGAAACTTGTTCATTGAAACATTTTGACTTACATGAATGCTTATGTCCCCACATTTATATTAAAAATTCACACACAAATGAAAATGGAAAAACTGCCAATACCTGATTTCTGTCCCCTATTTTTCCATTCACAATCATATACTTAGGTACCTTTTGACCCCATGGGAAAAAAATATCTAACGTTCAGAACTACCAATAACAGGAAGAAGAGAAAAAAAAAAAAAATTTTTTTTTTTTTTTTTCAAGAATGAAATGTTTCCCATCAAAGAGGATTCTTAAGCACGTTCTCCACGTATGCGGCGTGCTAGCTGGATGTCTTTTGGCATAATTGTTACACGTTTGGCATGGATAGCACACAGGTTGGTGTCTTCAAAAAGGCCAACCAGATAGGCCTCACTTGCCTCCTGCAAAGCACCAATTGCTGCATTCTGGAAGCGCAGATCTGTTTTGAAGTCTTGAGCAATTTCTCGCACCAGACGCTGGAAGGGAAGTTTGCGAATCAGAAGTTCAGTGGACTTCTGATAACGTCTAATTTCACGGAGTGCCACAGTACCAGGCCTGTAACGATGGGGTTTCTTCACCCCTCCAGTAGAGGGCGCACTCTTGCGAGCGACTTTTGTAGCCAGTTGCTTCCTGGGTGCTTTACCGCCGGTCGATTTGCGGGCAGTCTGCTTTGTACGAGCCATGGTATATAGACCTCCTTACTTACCCCCTTCTCCTTCGGCTGGAGCTCAGCGAGCTAGAGGCGCCGCTGGCGTTAGAGAGCGACGGCGGCGCGGCGGCGGCTGCGAACACAATTGAAAAAGCTGTCTTATATACTTTTAAACTTTATAGATACATATGAATTGTTCCCTTGTAGGGTATACACAAGAACTTTCACCAGATAGTGTCATATTGCTCTCCAAAGTGGTTGGACCAGTTTACCCTACCACCACATTCACATCATTGTTTGCACTGTCAGACTTTAAAATATTTGTCAATTAGATGAATCAAAAATTATATGTGGTTGTTGTTTCAATTGACATTTCCCTGATTACCGATGAGGTTGATGATCTTTTCTTAGATTTTCTTGACTTGTTAGATTTCCTCCTGCCTGTTTTTATGGTTGGGTTGCTTATGTTATTTTTTCCCTGTTTTTTTGTTGGAATTCTTTTTATATTCTGGATATTGGTCATTTGTCAGAAATATGCATTGCAGATATCTTCCCAGTCTTTGACTAGGCTTTTTATGTATTTATGGTATCTCTCTCTTTCTCTCTCTCTCTCTCTCTCTCTCTCTATATATATATATGTATTTTTTTTTTGAGGCACAAATTTTAAATGTTAATAGGTTGAAATTCATTGATTTTTCCTCCTTAAGCGTTTCATTTTTGTGTTCTTCCTTACCTCCAGATTATGAAGAATTCTCTATTTTCTTCTAAAAATTTAAAAGTATTGCTTTTCACATTTAGGTCTTACTCTATCTGGAATTAATTTTCCTGTGTTGTGTGATGTGGATATCCAATATTTTTTCTCCTGGTTGTCCCCAAACTATTGATAGTCTGTCCTTTTCCTAGTGAGTTTAACACCATGTCGTCATATCCCAAGTTCTATATACGTGGATCCATTTCTGGGCACACTATTCTGTTGCAGTTGTTGATTGCTTTCCCATCCTTTCTCAAATACTGTAGTGTCTTTACCATGGAAATGTGACAAGTCCCGCATATCTTGTTTCTCTTCTTCAAAATTTTCTTGGCTACTGTATTAGCCAGTTGGAAAATTTGTTAACAATCAGGAAAATTTGAATGTGAAGTAGATATTAGAGATGCTACCATGACATTAACTTTTTAGGTGTGAAAATGGCATTTTACTTATGTAAAAAAGTGCCCATATGTTTTAGAGATGCTTACTTAAGGAAATAGAAATGAAATGACATGAAGTCTGAAATTTGCTTTAAAATATTTTAGCCAAGAAAAGGGGGAGAGGTTGTATAAATAAAGTATGTGAGGCAAAATATTGGTAATTGTTGAATCTAGGTAAAGGGCTTCATGAGACTAATCTTTTTTATTATGTTTGGAAAATGTAATTCAAAAAATTGGTTTTTGGTGTGTTTTTTTTTTTAAGTTTTTATTTTGAAATCATTATGGATTTTCATAAGCATGGCAACGATATTACGGAAGAGTTCTTGTGTACGCTTTACTCAGTTTCTCTCAATGTTTACATCTTTTTTCTCTTTTTAATTACTCCCATTTCCGGTTTGAAACACTTTCAAGTTCAGTGGTTTTAATTACATTCACAATGTACTATCATCATCACTATCCATTACCAAAACTTTTCCATCAGCCCCCAAAATCATCTGTTTTTAGCCCCCTTTCCATGTAGAGTTTAGAACCAATTTGTCAATATCCTTGAAAAATGCTGTCAAACTTTAGATTTAGTTACATTGAATTTAAAGAGAATTGACATATTTAACATGTTTATGATATTGGAGTCTTCTTATCCATGAACATCTCTGTTTATTTTGGTCCCTTGTTTTTTAAGCATGTTTCAGAGTTTTGTAGTTTTCTTTTGGAGAGATTTATACATCTCTTGTTAAAATTTAATCCTAAGTGCCTTTTGTTTTTTGGTGCTGTAGTAAATGGCCTACTTTTTAATAAAAAGTTCTGTTTGTAGTATATAGGTAGGGAACTTTTTTAAAGGTATAATAGATGTGTTCTTGCAGAAGTAATCTTTTTTAAAAAAAATTGTATTCTTGATTGCTGTCATTCATTATATAAAGTAGTAAAATATTTTAACCTGGTAAATATTTTTTGTGTGAGGCTAAACCTTTAACTTGGTAATCTTTTTTTGTGTGAGACTAAACCTGTTAACACCATTTGTCATGGTTATTCACAGTAACAACTGTTTAACTGTGTCTTCTATCCATCAAAATTTATACTTTTGCCTTTTGGGAAATGTAGACTCTAATATCTTATTACCAGCTATACAGCGTGTTATTTATTTGTTTATATGTCCTATTTTTCCTCCCAAGTAAGCTAACTTGAAATGCCTGCATGTATTTTGTCCACAGTTAACCTTGCAAAGATAAAGGAGACTTTTTTTAAAAAAATTGTGTTATTTTAACATGTAATTAAAAAACTTGAGGGACATAGAATGATAAGTACATGATCCTTTCTTACATTGTTATTTTTGTCTTTCTGATTCATGATTCCTACTCCCTTCTTGCCTAATACTAGCTATATGTGAGTTGCTACATGATTTGATGTGGCTAAATTTTGAGATGTTATATTTTATGAATCACATCTAAATAACACATTTTTTATGTGTTTACTCTTTTTTTACTCTTATCAGATCAAACTTGGACACAGATCAGAAGCTAAAGATGGTAAGTATTTCATGTAAATTGGGAGAACAGAATATGTTTCTTTCTTACTAAAGAAATGAGCAAAGTATTGCTTACAATTAGCAAGGGTTCTAGAAGAGTTATTGCAGGATCCCAGAAGAATAAGGATAGACTAAAAATAGAGAAAGGATATTTGTGATTTCCATCATTCAGATGTTTAGAGGAACATTCAAATCAACAAAGTAAATGGAAGCAAAGTTATTAGTCACTTGTCTTGGTAGTTTTGTTTCTGTTTCAGGTGTTATAAGCCATTGTTTATTCTATATCTGAGTTTTAATTACTTTGAAAATTCAGGACGTACCATGGAAATACACAAAGTCCACTATGGAAAGATAAGAATAACAGAAAAAAGACTTCTTGATACACTTTTTCCAAATCTTTCTTTGCTATAGTGCTAAATCCTATTTAGCCATCAAGTAGTAGTTCCTATAAAGAGGAACCATTATCCATGCAACTGCTAGTACCAGATCTTATTTAAATTTTGAGTTCTATCCTTGTATGGAAAAAGATACTTTCTTATCACTACTTTACTTTCAGCCCAGAGAATCTGCCACTTGTCACTGCTTTGCTTTTAGCACCATGAATGCCCACTGGGGCAAGTGAAAGGATGTGTATGATTTATCAACTATATGCTACACACTTATACATGTTTTTGTTCCAGCAGTATTCAGATCTGATGTGCCACAGATAAAAGTGAATTATTTTTTTCAACCTTTTATCATAATCATTGTGTTAAGCTGTTTTAAAAATAAAGCAATATCAAAGGAAAAGATTTGTCATGAAAGTTGTCAATGTAGCTCTTATTTTTCTGTAGAAATGTGCATTGCTATCTCCTGAGATTACTAAATTTTCTCCAAAAATTTCTAGAAAGAATTGAGGTTTCAGAATTGTTTTTCACTTTTTGCTTTGCCTTTTTATATAGGTATAAATAGAACAGCCTTAAGAGAGATAAAATTATTACAAGAGCTAAGTCATCCAAATATAATTGGTGTAAGTATAATCTAAGTTGTTTTTGGAATTTGGGACTCGACCCTTTTCTGAATGTGGTGGATGTTGATTAGAAGCCTAGCAAGATGAGTTCTAGGTAGCTTTGCAGACAAAGCTTAAAAGTGTATCAGCCTGAAATTATTTTCTAACCTAATTATTCCTGTAGGCAGTGTTTTTGAAACTATATAACTGATGAAAGAAATCGTTAAATATTGGCATACAAAGCTGATTTTGTCAGAAATCATTTTGAAGTCCAGAGAGCTCTAGCTTAGTAGTTAAGAGTATGAGCCTGCATTCAGAACCCTTCTGCCATATGAGACTTTTAACAAATTCCTTCTCATAACTCTGTGCCTAAGTACCTCATAGAGTTGTTGTGAGAATAGCTAATTTAATACATGTTAAGTGTCTGGAATAGTGCCTGGCATAGAGAATGTCCTTGTAGCTACTGAAGCTACTGGTACTATTTAGAGGATTTTCTTAAGCACAGTGCTTGGGAATTTTTCTGAAGTGGAGACTTCATTAATTCATTTCTTAATTATAACTCCCAAAACTGTTGGGGAGAAGTTAAGTATTTATTGGATCTTTTTTTTTTTTAAGTAATAAAGTTTAATATTTTTGTCTCTCAAAGAACTAATTTCTAGCCAAAAAAGTTAACTATCAAATTAATAAAATTATGTAAGCTTTATGGGGAACTAACAACATTCCAAATGTTTGTTTAAATTTTTAAAATTTACCTGAATTGTGTAATATTGGCAAGTAAGTAATAGAAAAGCACATTTTAATTTTTAATTT
This sequence comes from Choloepus didactylus, assembly GCF_015220235.1. NCBI lineage: Eukaryota > Metazoa > Chordata > Mammalia > Pilosa > Megalonychidae > Choloepus > Choloepus didactylus. The sequence continues at coordinate 5,863,419 of NC_051319.1, forward strand.
TTACTTTTAGCTCCTTGATGCTTTTGGACATAAATCTAATATTAGCCTTGTCTTTGATTTTATGGAAACTGATCTCGAGGTAAGATTGAGCTTCTTACAGGATTTTTTTCTTCCCATTTATGAAACGAAAACCTGAATGTTTATTTTCTACTTATGAAGACACTGATGCTTAATTTTGTTGAAATCTGCATGTACTCTGAAGGTCAAAAGGTTCTTCTAAGTTCTTTACTTTTGATGATTTAGCATATTCCCAGTGTTAAACATAAAGATTTGGATTTCATTAGCATTTCTGTCTACCAAGTTCACTATAGCTTAAATTCTTTTTAGACAAACCAGCATTAGGACTGTGAGAGGTAAGAGCTTTTTTCCCATGTTATCACAGAGAATGTCATCCTTTTGAAAGTCAGGTTTCTCTTTGAGAAACAAAATCACATGCTTTCAATTACTTAATAATTGAATTTCAAACACTGACAGTAGCACTGGTATGATTCTATCCTGCGCGACTGTTCTCTGGAACAGTGGTTGTGTATATCCATCCGCCTTCTCTTGTTACCTAAGTGCGTGCCACCACCCCATGGAAGATTTGATGGACATGGACATGAGCCCCCTGAGGCCTCAGAACTATCTTTTCCATTGTGAACTAAAGGCTGACAAAGATTATCACTTCAAGGTGGATAATGATGAAAATGAGCACCAGTTATCTTTAAGAACGGTCAGTTTAGGGGCTTGTCCAAAGGATAAATTGCACATTGTTGAAGCAGAGGCAATGAATTATGAAGGCAGTCCAATTGAAGTAACACTGTCGACTTTGAAAATGTCAATACAACCAACGGTTTCCCTTGGAGGCTTTGAAATAACACCACCTGTGGTCTTACGGTTGAAGTGTGGTTCAGGGCCTGTGCTTATTAGTGGACAGCACTTAGTAGCTGTGGAGGAAGATGCAGAGTCAGAAGATGAAGAGGAGGATGATATAAACTCTTAAGTATATCTGGAAAGTGATCTGCCCCTGTAAATAGTAACAAGGTTCCACAGAAAAAAGTAAAACTAGCTGCTGATGAAGATGATGACAATGAAGATGAAGATGATGATGAAGATGATGATGAGGAAACAGAAGAAAAAGCTCCAGTGAAGAAATCTGTATGAAATACTCCAGCCAAAAATGCACAGAAATCAAACCAGAATGGAAAAGACTCAAAACCATCAACACCAAGATCGAAAGGTCAAGAATCCTTCAAAAAACAAGAAAAACTCCTAAAACACCGAAAGGACCTAGTTGTGTAGAAGACATTAAAGTAAAAATGCAAGCAAGTATAGAAAAAGGTGGTTCTCTTTCCAAAGTGGAAGCCAAATTGATCAATTATGTGTAGAATTGCTTCCGGACGACTGACCAGGAGGTTATTCAAGATCTCTGGCAGTAGAGGAAGTCTCTTTAAGAAAATAGTTTAAATAGTTTGTTAAAATTTTCTGTCTTACTTCATTTTTGTAACAGCTGATATCTGGCTGTCCTTTTTATAATGCAGAGTGAGAATTTTCCCTACCATGTCTGATAAATGTTGTCCAGGTTCCTTTGCCAAGAATGTGTTGTCCAAAATGCCTGTTTAGTTTTTAAAGATGGAACTCCACCCTTTGCTTGGTTTTAGGTATGTATGCAATGTTATGATAGGACATAGTGGTAGTGGTGGTCAGACAGATGGAAATGGTGGGGAGACAAATACATGTGAAATAAACTCAGTATTTTAATAAAATAAAAAAAGACTGAATACTGATGATGTGGAACAGCTGAAATTCTAATACCTTGCTGATGGGAAGGCAATATAGAACTACCCCTTTGGAAAATAGTTTGTCAGTTTCTTTAAAAATTAAATATATACTAACCCTTATGATCCAGCAGTCCCATTCCTACATATTTACCAAGAGAAACAAAAACATATGTCCACACAGAAATAAATCGGAACACAAATGTTTAGCTTTATTTATAATCATCAAAACTGGAAACATCCCAAGTGCCCTCCATATAGTGAATGGATAAATGAACTATAGTACATGCATACAATGGAATACTACTCAGGAATAAAAAAGAACTAATGGTACATGCAACAAAATGGATGAATCTCAAATGCATTATGCTGAATGAAAAAAGCCACACTCAAGGCTACATATTATATATACATACATATACCCATTTATATGACATTCTGCAAAAGGGGAAAACTAAAAGAACAGAAATAACAGTGGTTGCCAGGGATTAGTGGCAAACAGAAGGATTGCATATAGAGGGGCCTCTGTTTATAGATCTGTATCTTTTGGTGGTGGTGAAATAACTGGATCCATTTGTTAAAACCCATGGAACTGTACACATAAAAGGGCACATTTTACTTTAAATCTGATTTTTTTTTTTTTAAAAAAGGAATGGAAAATTTTAACTCATAACTGAGAAATCTAGGGATAAACTGTCTTTAGGCACAGCTCACAAATAGTGTCATCAGAACTCAATCTTGTGTTTTACTCAGCTCTATTTTCTTCTCTGTTGCCTTCATTCATGGTCATACTTTCTCAACACCGTGTCCCAAGCACTTCCACGTTTGTATCTCTAGAGTTTAATAATCCCTAGGGAAAAAAAGTTCTTTGTTCCCTTTGATTCTAGCATAGGTACTTGCTTTGGTTGATTGGCTTGGTTTGGTTCATACGTCCATCCCTGAAACAGTCTCCATGACCAGAAGGCTGCGGTGTGATGATTGCTCATGCCTGGGTGTGTGCCTGCCTCGGGAGGCCACAGATGGGGATCAGTCTGTCTTTACCATGTGGACTGAACTGAGAAGAGGTGGTTTCCGAAAGTAATACTAAATGTTATTAGAATTATTATCATAATGTTAATATATGTTAATATATATGTATAACATGATGTGATATATATAACATATGCTAAGTACTTCACAGATATCTCATCTCTCTTAGTCATCACAACAGTCCTATTTTGTAGGAACTATTATTTTTATCCCCACGGCAAACAAAAACAATACATGTTCAATACATTCATGCCTAAAAACAAAGTAGTAGGAAACAAAGCACTGCTTTTTTTTCCAAACCGGAGATGCTCTCCCTAATAACAAAACTCTGGAAATTCTGACAGTGCTTCCTGAGGAGAGTTAGGCAACCTCTCCTGAGATTCTCCTGATGGGTACACTCACTTTGTGTCTATAAATTGTTCCATATGGTAGAGTTTGTGTGGATTAATAAAGTATATCTGTATATTGTACAACTGCTTTATAGGTTATAATAAAGGATAATAGTCTTGTGCTGACACCGTCACACATCAAAGCCTACATGTTGATGACGCTTCAAGGGTTAGAATATTTACATCAACATTGGATTCTACATAGGGTAAGATTTTAAATGTACCAGTTATGATTGCTTCTTTATGTCATAGTCATATTTTATGTGGCCAGTTTAGAACATAAATGGTCTGAGTAGGTAAATTGTAAGTAGAGAGATAGCTAAACTATGTTATTACACCTTCTTCTCCTCTGTGTTCTTTTCAATTGTTCCAGCAGGTGATGCTGTGAGAACTCAAAAATTACTACATTAAATTTAGAATTTGAAGAGATCCAGTCTTTCATTTTTTGCATAGATGGAGAGCTAAGTTGCTAAATGACCTGACCAAGATTGTATATTTTCCAAGGTTAGATAGCTGATAACCAATACGGTATTAGAAGATAAGTCTTTTGGCTTTAAGTCAGTGTTCTTTGTGTTAAATATTTGTTGTAGGAAAAAAAAAACAGAGTCTGGATTAAGGTATACAGTGCTAAAATGTCTTCAGAGAAATAATATTTCTAGTAGCTCTACAATTCTGTGAAGAAATAAAATGAGTTACCTTAACCCATGGTCTCACTATGTAATTTGACCAACTTACTTTGCTTTGATGGGATTTTAGATCAATGAAAAAATATTGACTGTTGTTTAAATTTTGGGTGTTACCTTGTTTTTAGGATATTTAAAGTTAAAGCAAGTGAATGTAACACTATGGGATTCTCCCCTACTCTGCTTGCTTATTTGTTTGTTTAAAATCTCCATGATATAGGATCTGAAACCAAACAACTTGTTGCTAGATGAAAATGGAGTTCTAAAACTGGCAGATTTTGGCCTGGCCAAATCATTTGGGAGCCCCAATAGAGCATATACACATCAGGTTGTAACCAGGTGAGACTCTCTTAAATAACTGAGACCTTACATTGTACAGGATATTAATCAATGAGCATTAATTGGCTTCTATGAAATATGTTGGCAGAGTTCAAGAATCAGTGTCTTGTTAACGCAGTCTTTCTAACAGTTGAATTAATTCAATCCTTAGACATTTACCCAGTGACTTCTGGAAATAATTTATACTTTTTTTATATTTTAGTTAGGATAGAACTTGAGTGGCTGTTTTTGTATCTAGTCACTCTGACTTGTTGAGCTTGTTTTTATTGTATTATTCATTTTATGTCCTTCAAAGTGAATAAAAATTTTCTGAACTTTTATGGTAAGATATGGTATGATAAGATGAATTGATATCACAGCAACTTGTCCTCCAGCTCTATTAAATATTGTTTTTATTTTGCTGGCACTTTTTATGTCTATAAATTCTGACAATAAGTTTAAGAAAGCAGTGCCTTAATAGTTGAATTTTTCGCACTATTAGTAATTATATTTTTTGTTTATACATTTAATATATAAAAACTGAAAATCGTATTAAATAGATATGGACAATAAATTTTATAAGTCTTGTTAGGATGGCATTTGTAAATTTCCAATCCTCTTCAGATTTTATATCTATTCTTTTAAGTTACTTTGTCACCTTCTTCCAAGTAGATTTCATTGAATATCAATCCCTTGAGTCCTGTGTAAGAAATAGGAGATGTGAGAGTTTGGGTAATTACTAGAAAGATTACACCCATCATTCCTGCGCTATTGAAACAGGGACCCACATACAAGAATATTGTATTCTTCTGCATTCTCATATTTTCTCTCAAATCAGATGCTGCTAGTAGGTCAAGTTAAGATGAGGACTGAGAATTTACAATTGGATTTAGCAATGTGGACATAATTGATAATCTTGATAAGAGCAGTTTTGGTGAAGTGGTGGGGATGAAAGCCTGATTGAAAAGGATTTAGGAGGAGATGGGAGAAGAGGAATTGGAGACAGTTAAGAACAGACGAAAGAGTGTACACAGGGACTAAACAGGAAATGAGGTAGTTGTTAGGGGAATTAGGGTCCAGAGAAATTTTTTGTTTGTTTGTTTGTTTGAAGCTGAAGAAAAATGGTAACTTTACATGTTGATGGGAGAAGTCTAGTAGACAACAGAAAATTAATGATATTGGAGAAAAAGAATGATAGGAGCAATATCTTTGAAAATAGGCAAAAGGGCATGGTATCTAGTGGACAAGTTGAGAGATTGGCTTTAAATAGAAGTATGGCTAGTTCATCTATAGTTACAGATTAGGAAGGTATATTTGAATGCAGATATCTGTAGATGAGTACATGTCATGGTAAGAATCTATAGAAATTATTTTCGGATTACTTCATTTTCTAAATGAATTAGGAAGCAAGATCATTAGCTGAGATGAAGGATTGGTAAAGACCTGGGGATTTCACAGGAGAAAAGGTGTTAAATAATCATCTAGGGAGGGTGGGAGAGTGAATAGATTAAGGGTGTATATGATTTCCTGGCATCAGTGAAGGGCTACATGGTTTCATAGCCAATTTTTCTTTCTTTTTTTTTTTTATTCATTTTTATTGAGATATATTCACATACCATGCAGTCATACAAAACAAAGTGTACATTCAGTTGTTTACAGTACCATTATATAGTTGTGCATTCATCACCAAAATTAAGTTTTGACATTTTCATTACTACACACACAAAAACAATAAGAATAAAAATTAAAGTAAAAAAGAATACTGGGTGCCTTTTTTTTTCTTTTACCCATTTTTCTACTCATCCATCCATAAACTAGACAAAGGGGAGTGTGGTCCATATGGCTTTCCCAATCACATTGTCACCCCTCATAAGCTACATTTTTGTACCATTGTGTTCAAGATTTATGGGTTCTGGGTTGTAGTTTGATAGTTTCAGGTATTTACTGTAGCTATTCCAATTCATTAGAACCTGAAAAGGGTTGTCTAAATTGTGCGTAAGAGTGCCCACCAGAGTGACCTCTCGGCTCCTTTTGGAATCTCTCTGCCACTGAAGCTTATTTTGTTTCCTTTCACATCCCTCTTTTGGTCAAGAAGATGTTCTCCATCCCACGATGCTGGGTCTAGATTCCTCCCTGGGAGTCCTGTTCCACGTTGTCAGGGAGATTCACTCCCCTGTGTGTCAGAACCCACGTAGGGGGGAGGGCAGTGATTTAGCCAATCTTTCTTGAGTTAATATATTCTTAAAAGTGGGTTTCATCAATGGGATGATGTTTCATTGAGTTTTCTCTAAAATTCTCTAATAATTCCATTCTAAAGTGACAATATTTCTTTTGGTTCTTCAGGTGGTATCGGGCCCCTGAGTTACTATTTGGAGCTAGAATGTATGGTGTGGGTGTGGACATGTGGGCTGTTGGCTGTATACTAGCAGAATTGCTTCTAAGGGTAAGTCAGAACATGTATACACTTCAGTATTGTTGTTTATATCATTTGGGTAAGAATTCTCTCCCCCATACCACTAGCTTGCATCATAAAGCATATAAGCAGACCGATTTAAAAAAAATCTGCCCCCAATGTAATCTTTTTATTTATGCTAATGTGAGATGAGAAGAGCTCTTATTTAGGACAATAAAGGTTTTATTATAGATAATTGTTGTATTTCAGACAATAGAAATTAACTTTTAATTTGACAGTATGACCCGTAATTAAATGTGTAAGGATGAGCTTTTGTACTCCTGGGAGTTTTTTTGTTTTATTTTGGGCTGTTTAAAAGTATGCTTTAAATAAACCAGGCACAAAAGGAAAAATATTGTATAATTCCACTTATATGAAGTACCTAGAATAAGCAAATTCATAGAGATAGAAAGTAGATTAGAGATTACCAGGGGTAGGAGAGGGGGAGAATGGGGAGTTATTGCTTAATGAATACAGAGTTTTTGTTTGAGGTGATGAAATTTTGGTAATGGACAGTGCTGATGGTAGCACGACATTGTAAATATGATTAACGCCACTGAATTATGTACTTAAAAATTGTTGAAGTGGCAAAATTTATATTTTGTCTATATTTTCCAAATAAAAATAAATTAATTAATTACCTTAAGAGATATATAATGCCAGCCATTACAGCTGCAACTCTGTATGACTTTTAAGCCTTGTGTGGGAGCATCATTTTAGTTCTGTTCAAACAGTAAATTTGGTGGTCCTGTAGCATTTCATTTACAATGAAACCTCCTCCTTCTACCCTCACTGAAGAGAAAGATGCTGACTTGGGAACTTTTCATTAGCTATAAAGTTTAGATCTTCAGAAAGACTAGTCTTTCTGAATGATAAAGGTAAAGGACTATTGGAGAATCCTTATGAAGCTTGACATTTTTTTTCTCCCCACATTCCAGATTCTAGCCCCTGCTTTCCCTCTCCTCAAGTTTTATTCCCTGAACACATGCAAAAAAAATAGTATATACCAAAAAGAAAAATGACATTAACACTAACCTAATAAGCTATTTTTAAAAAGTAAGTTATATGCATCGTTTTGGCAAGCACAGCCCTCCTGGAGCTTGCAGGAAAAACCCACAGTCAGACTTGAAAGATGACTTGTTAATCCCAATGCTAGTTATGGGCCCTGTGAATCAGCTGCGAAGACAATTCTGCCCTGCCTACCAGAACAGAGAGTGTATCAAAAGTTAACACTGAAAATCAATCAACCCCCAAAACACAATCCACTGATGGCAAGAAAAAACTGAAACGCCATAGTCCATAAGGTTGTGACTAGTCACTATAGTGAGAAAGTGAGTGGAGGGAGAGTTGAGAATAGTTGAGTTAGACTTGTGAACCTCATTGGAATCATGGTTAGAGTCTTGTTTGCCATTGGTATTGTTGCTGGAATCATCATTATGTTACTTGGAAAATGTGAGGCAGCCCTAAGTTGCTGAAGGATTGTATTGTTCTGACATATTTTGTGGTCTGGCAAATTGAAGAAGGAGATTTCCTATTTGAAACTGTCCCTTTGCCCGTTTATGCCCACAGAGTTCTAAATGTATGGAGATCTTGCAATCCAAATGATTATAATTGAAAGCAGGATAGTTCAAAGGACATTTGTTACAAGCAATCAGCCTGTGAAAGTTTTGTTTTTCTTTTGTAAAAATGTATGAAAGTAGGTTTAAAAAACTACTTTTAAAAAATCTAGAAAACAGGAGTAAAAATAAATTAATGCATGTCCAATCAAAATAATCATTATAACTTTAGTCATTTTTAGAAGCAATTGTGTCTGTATCCTGAACATTGTTATTAAAATAAAAAGGAATGTATAAATATTTATACCAATGGAGAACTTAGATCCAGTGTTATGTCATTAAGTAGCACTAACACACTAATTTCTGATGAATTTATGTTCCTTTTTTATCATGATTTGAGACAGATAGTGATTACGGAGAAAATTTAAACTTAAATATTACCTAATGAGCAAATGTCTTTATCTGGTTTAGACAGTTTGAAAGATAACAATTCATTTTAGTTTGTAAACAGTAAGTCTATAGTTTGAGGAAGACATTTCATGCATTACAATGAAGCTGGTTGGCATCCTTCAGACCTCCATTAGAACCTTCTCTAGAGATGGTGTGGTGATACAAAGATCTGAGCAACTGACACTTTATTCAAACTTCTATACTTTATTCAAATAATGAGGATCCAGAGCTAATGTGTTGGCATATGGTTGGTCTACAGAGCTCTTTCACTCTACTACTTCAATTTGCCCATATCAGCTCAGAACACAGAGCTTTCATCAATTGTTTCTGTGCAGGCTCTTGGATACAGACGCATGCTAGAGGCTAAGTGTTCCAGTTATCCAAGCACTATATTGTTGAATATGCCCTTGCATACGGAATAGTGTCTACCAGTTTTCTAATATTTGGGTGTTTATTTTTTATTTAGTTTATTTTTTTTTTTTTTTTTGAGTTTGTGGTAACATATAAAACATTAAATGTCCCATTGTTATCACTTTCAAGTATACAATTCAGTGTTGTTAATTACATTCACAATGTTGTACTATAATCAACACCATCTTTTACCAAAACTCGAATATCTGGTTTTTGTTCCCTGCCTCCCTGGAAAGATATGACAAAGGGAAAATAAATACCTACAGTTTTAATTTCTTGTACCTCTACATTTATGTCTTTCATGAGAGTTGGGAAATTTTCAGGCATTATTTTCTCAAATATTCATTCTGCCCTTTTTCCCTTTTCTTCTCTTTGTACACTAATAATGGGATATGTTTCTGTGCTTTGTGGTGTCATTCAAATCCCTAAGTCACAGCTCAATTTTTTTCCATTCTTTTATCTATCTCTTCTTCTGTGTATAAGATTTGATTGTCCTGTCTTTGACTTAGCTGATTCTTTCTCCTGCGTATTCACGTCTGCCATTGTATTCCTTTGGTGTGTTTTTTTTTTAATTTTATTGAGATGTTCACAAACCATACAGTTATCCAAAGATCCAAAGTGTACAATCAGTTGCCTATGGTACCATCATACAGCTGTGCATCCATCACTACAATTAATTTTTTTTTCCAATTTTTAGAACATTTTCATTACTCCAGAAAAGAAATAAAGACAAAATAAAGGAAACTCAAATACTCCCATACTCCTAACCTCCCCCCTCCATTATTGATTATAGTATTGGTATAGTATATTTTGTTACTGTTGATAAAAGAATGTTAAAATACTACTAACTATAGTATATAGTTTGCAGTAGGTATATATTTTTTTCTGTATGCCCCTCTATTATTAACTTCTAGTTATAGTGTCATACATTTGCTCTAGTTCATGAGAGAGATTTCTCATATTTGTACAGTTAATCATGGACATTGTCCACTTCAAGATTCACTGTTTTATACATTCCAATCTTTTAACCTCCAGTTTTCCTTCTGGTGATACACGCGACTCTGAGCTTACCCTTTCCACCATATTCACACACCATTCAGTACTGTTAAGTCATTCTCACAACTACCATCACCTCTGTCCACTTTCAAACATTTGAGTTCACCCTAGTTTAACATTCTGCTCATAATAAGCAACCGATCCCCATTCTTTAGCCCCATTCTGTATTCTGGTAACTTATATTTCATGTCTATGAGTTTACATGTTATAACTATTTCGTATCAGTGAGAACCTGCAATGTTTGCCCATATGTGTCTGTTTTATTTCACTCAGTATAGTGCCCTCAAGGTTTCTTCATCAGCCCATTTTTTTTAAGACAGTTTTGTTCATACACCATACATTCTGTCCTATGTAAACAATCAGTGGTTCCCTGTATTTATGTATTCACCACCATCACCAGTATCTGTATAAGGACATCTCCATTTCTTCCACAGAGAAGGAGGCAGAGTCAAAGAAGGTAGAGACAAAAGAAAAGAGAGAAAAACAAAACGAAACATGACAGCTAGGAAGTGACAAAAGGAAAGATAGCATTAAACCAAAGTAGAATAAAGAGACAACATCAATGCCAAGAGTCCCATACCCCTCCCCTATGTCCACCTTCCCCCATATGCATTTAGCTTTGGTATATTGCCTTGGTTACATTAAAGGAAGCATAATACTATGTTTCTGTCAATTATAGTCTCTAGTTTGCATTGATTATATTTTCCCCCAATCTCACCCTATTTTTAACACTTTGCAGTACTGACATTCATTTGTTCTCCCTCATGTAAGAACATATTTGTACCTTTTTTCACAATCGTTGAGCACCCTAGGTTTCACTGAGTCATACAATCCCAGTCTTTATCTTTCCTCTTTCCTTCTGGTGTCCCACATTCTCCTAACCTTCTTCTTTCAACCATCCTCACAGTCATCTTTGTTCAGTGTACTTACATTGCTGTGCTACTGTCTCCTAAAATTGTGTTCCAAACCTCTCAATCCTGTATTTTCCTTTTGGTCTGTAGTGCTCCCTTTAGTGTTTCCTGTAGAGCAGGTATCTTGATCACAAACTCTGTCATTGTCTGTTTGTCAGAGAATACTTTAAGCTCTCCCTTGTATTTGAAGGACAGTTTTGCCAGATACACGATTCTTGGTTGGTGGTTTTTCTCTTTCAGTATCTTAAATATATCACACGACTTCCTTCTTGTTTCCATGGTTTCTATTGAGAAATCTGTGCATAGTTTTATCAAGCTTCCTTTGTATGTGATGGATCGCTTTTCTCTTGCTGCTTTCAGGATTCTCTATCTTCAACCTTTGATAATCTGATTATTAAGTGTCTTGGTGTAGCCCCATTCAAATCTATTCTGTTTGGGATACGCTGTGCTTCTTAGATCTGTAACTTTATGTCTTTGATAAGAGATGGGAAATTTTCATTGATTATTTCCTCTATTATTGCTTCTGCCCCCTTTCCCTTCTCTTCTCCTCCTAGGATACTCATGACACATACATTCTTACGTTTTGTTTTGTTATTTAATTCCCTGAGATGTTGCTCATATTTTTCCATTCTTATCTCTTATCTGTTCTTTTGTGTGTAGGCTTTTGGGTGTCTTGTTCTCCAGTTCCTGGGTATTTTCTTCTGCCTCTTGAGATCTGCTGTTGTATGTCTCCATTGTGTCGTTCATCTCTTATGTTGTGCCTTTCATTTCCATAGATTCTGCCAATTGTTTTTTTTGAATTTTCATTTTCTACCTTATGTACGCCCAGTGTTTTCATTATACACTTTGCCGTATCTTCCCTAAACTTTTTCAATTGATTTAGCATTAGTTGTTTAAATTTCTGTATCTCAGTTGAAGTGCAAGTTTGTTCCTTTGAGTGGGCCATATCTTTGTTTTTCTTAGTGTAGGTTGTAGTTTTCTCTTCTCTAGGCATCTGGTTTCCTTGGTTACCCCAATCAGGTTTTCCCAGACAAGAATGGACTCAGGTTTCAGAAGGAGGCAGTAGTATCAGGTCTCCCTGAAGATGTGTCTTAGAAGATTGATATACCCTTTGAGGCCTCAAGGCACTGTGCTTCTCTGCCCAGGAGGTGGCGCCTGTCAGCCTGTCACTCCCGACTGGTGTAAGGAAGTGTGGCCCATGGCTGTTTTCCCACAGGCTCTAGGGTCTGGTTCTGAATGGAAGGCACATGTGTAGTAGAGCTTGGCACCACCTCTTTCTCTTAGGGAAGGTATACTTCCTGGGGTGATATCATTTGCATTCAAATAGTCTCTCTCACTCTGCTGTTTCCACCCTTGTCTGGGTCAGAGCACTGGGAACTGAAAATGGCTGAGGCTTTTCCCACTGATCCGAAAAAGGGACAGAAAGCCCCCTTCAGGGCCAGTCCGCAGCCACCCTCAGTTTCACCCATTGGCCAGAGATAGCACCTGGTCCCCTGGCTTCCTGCTGCCTCCCAGAAAGGTCTTCTGGCTCTCCAAGGTCAGTCGTCACCAGAAGCCTCTGTCTGGTTGTTGGGGATTTGTACTTGTATTGAGCAGTCGACATTTGTTAATTAAAACCTCAGTTGGGGCTGGGCTGAAGTATAGTCACTTGTTCAGAGAGTGCTGCTCTCTAGCACAGCGAGGCTTTGCAGTTTGGGTTGCTGTGGCTCAGGTCCTCAGTTTTTACTTACAGATTTTATGCTGTGATCTTGGGCATTCCTCCCAATCCAGGTTGGTGTATGATGTGTAGACAGTCACGTTTGTACCCCAGCAGTTTTTCCAAATTGCTATTTGTTCCTGGTTGTTTATTAGTTGTTCCAGGGGGACTAAGTAGCTTCCATTACTCTCTATACCGCCATCTTCCACCTGATTTCCTCTCATGTATTTTTTTTTTCTATGCCTGTCTCCTCTCTGCTGGGCTGGCTGCTCTCAGATTCTCTGGTGTCTGGTCTCAGTCTATCTATGGTTGGAGTTTGGATCAGTAGAATGAGTTTCCGATAAGGGCTGCCACTGCAGTTCTCCCTTCTCCTTCCCGGAGCTGACAGCCCCTCCTCCCCCGGGACTGAGCCTGGCAGGGAGGGGTGCGGGTCCCCTGGCCGCAAAAACTTACAGATTTCGGTGATCTCAGCAGTTCCACGTTTTCATGAGTGTTGTATGAAGTATGCCCAAAGTCAGATTGCTCTGTGGTGTCCAGTCCACGCAGTTCCTGGCTTTCTACCTACTTTCCTGGAGGAGTAACTAAAACATACAGCTCACCAGTCCGCCATCTTGCCCCGCCTCTCCTCTCATGTATTTTTAATGTCTTCTATTGTACTTTTCATCCCTATAATTCCTCTTATGTTTCTTTATATACTTTTTTGTCCTTTTTTTTAAATCTTTTTTTTATTTTGAAATAAATTCAAAGTTATAGGAACAGTTGCAAAAACAATACTAACCCCATACACAGAACTCCATCATACCCTGACCCCCCTCCCCCGATAGCCCAGTCCACCAACTTTAACATGCTGTCACATCACTATTTCTTTCCCTCCCTCCCTCCCTGCCTATCTATCATCCATCATCTATTGCTCTGTCTTCTGAACATATGACAGCTAGCTGCACACATCCTTGAACAAACACTATAATTCATATATACACTTCCCATGAACAAGAACATTCTTTTATGCAATCCCATTAAGTGCAGCTAAGAAGTACAAGAGATTCAACAATGTTACAAAGCTTACATTCTATATTTCCTTTTCCTTTGTCTCAACTCTGTCCCTTTGAGCCTCCTGTCCTCCATTCTCAGATCCCATCCAGGGTCATCCTTGGCATTCAATTGTCATGTGTTTAGACTGTCTTTTTTTTTTTTTTTTCAATTGTGGAAACATATAATCAGCCTAAATCTTGCCATTCCACCCCCTCCCTAGCATTCCATTAGTGGGATTAATCGCATTTAGAATGTTGTAATGCTATCACCTTTCCACCATCCATTACTAGAAATTTCCCTTCACCTCAAACAGCAACCCTACACTCATTTCTTAACTCCCCATTGCCCCTTCCCCCACTTCTCTTAACCCATACTCTACTTTTCATCTCTATGGTCATATTCTCTGATAACTTCTTTGTGTTTACTGTGGGGCTTAAAATTAACCTCTTAAAACCTTAACAATCTTGTTTTTATTTGATACCACCTTCACTTCAATAGGACACATAAACTATGTGCCTTTATTCCTCCATTCCCCCACCTTTATATAGTTACCTAAAATTACATGTTTTATGTTGAGTTCAAAACCACTGATTTGTCATTAGAATTTGTGTATTTTATATCATGTAGAGAGTAAATAGTGGAGTTACAATTCAAAAATTATTGTCTTCTATTTGTATTCCATTGTGGTCGGAGAATGTGCTTTGAATATATTCAAAATTTTTTTTTTTAATTTCTTGAGGCTTGTTTTATGTCCCGGTTTATGGTCCCTGCTGGAGAAAGATTTGTGATCACTAGAGAAAAATGAGTGACCTGGTGATTTGGGATGTAAGGTTCTATTTATGTCTGTTAAAATTCTCTATATCTCTTTCTCCTTCCTTTGTTTCTCTGTCGGTAGGGCTCCTTTTAGTATCTGAAGTAGGGCAGGTCTTTTATTGGCAAAATCTCTTAGCATTTGTTTGTCCGTGAAAAATTTAAGCTCTCCCTCAAATTTGAAGGAGAGTTTTGCTAGATGAAGTATTCTTGGTTGGAAATTTTTCTCTCTGAGAATTTTTTTTTTTAATTAAATTCAGTTTTATTGAAATACATTCACACACCATACAATCATCCATGATATACAATCCACTGTCCACAGCATGATAACATAGTTATACGTTCATCACCACAATCTATCTCTAAACATTTTCCTTACATCAGAAAGAACCAGAACAAGAATAAAAAATAAAAGTGAAAAAAGAACACCCAAATCATCCCCCCATCCCACCTCATTTGTCCTTTAGTTTTTATCCCCATTCCTCCACTCATCCATACACTAGCTAGAGGGGGTGTGATCCACAAGGTCTTCACAATCACACTGTTCTCTGAGAATTTTAAATATGTCATGCCACTGCCTTCTCATCTCCATGGTGGCCACTGAGTAGTCACAACTTAGTCTAATGTTGTTTCCTTTGTATGTGGTGGGTTGTTTTTCTCTTGCTGCTTTCAGAACTTGCTCCCTCTTTTCAGTATTTGAGAGTCTGATCAGAATATGTCTCAGGGTGGGTTTATTTGCATTTATTCTATTTGGAGTTCGCTGGGCATTTATGCTTTGTGTATTTATATTGTGTAGAAGGTTGGGGAAGTTTTCCCCAACAATTTCTTTGAATACTCTTTCTAGACCTTTACCCTTCTCTTCCCCTTCTGGGACACCAATGAGTCTTAAGTTTGAACATTTTATTTTATCTATCGTATCCCTGAGATCCATTTCGATTTTTTCGATTTTTTTCTCCATTCTTTCTTTTGTTCTTTCATTTTCTGTTCTGTGGACTTCTAGGACACTGAGATGTTGTTCAACTTCCTCTAATCTTGTATTATGAGTATCCAGAGTCTTTTTAATTTGGCCAACAGTTTCTTTTATTTCCATAAGATCTTCTATTTTTTTATGTACTCTTGCAATGTCTTCTTTATGCTCTTCTAGGGTCTTCTTTATGTCGCTTATATCCTGGGCCATGGTCTTCTTGATGTCCTTTAAATCCTTTGCCATGTTTTCGTTCCTCGATTGTAGTTCTTTGATTAATTGTGCCAAGTAGTGTGTCTCTTCTGATGTTTTGATTTGTGTGTTTGGAGTTAGATTCTCCATATTGTCTGGTTTTATCATATGCATTAAGATTTTCTGTTGTTTTTGGCCTCTTGGCATTTGCTTTGCTTGATAGGGTTCTTTCAAGTTGTAAAAAAAAAAGATACCAATCTAATTTTTCAGAAACACAAGTTGGTGGTGTACACTTTCTCTGACTAACCAGCAGATGGCGTCTGTGAGTCACCTATACCACTCAAGTCAGTTCTCTTCAACCTTGTCCCCACGGTGTATGGGGAAATGATTCTTGTGGGGTTCAGTTGGTACACTCAGCTTGGGTGTGTTGCTGGAGCCATCTGCCCTGAATGTGGGGCGTGTGGCTGGGTGGCTAGGGAGGCAGGTCAGGTTTAATATTCAAACCTCTCAGGTGTTCCCGGAGAGTCAAGGCTATTGCAAGAGTCTAAGCCTTTATTTCAGTTCTGCTCCTGATCCTCTCTGACGCAGACCCACAAACCACCAGCATTGACGTAGTGTCCCTGGGTTTTCTGAGCGGGCCCCCCTTCTCAGCTGTAATTATCTAGGACTTCTGCTGAGGAAAGGCTATGCTATGTCACAAGTGCATGCTGTCCCTCAAGGGAAGCCCTGGGCCACCGGGCCGTGCAGGGGTGCTCTCAGCCTGATGCAAAGATGGCTGGATGGGGCGTCTCCACCCCTCCTCTCCTCGCACAGTTCCTCATTCCCAGCTCCAGGACTACTGGTACGGCTCTGGGCTGTGGGCACGGCCCCGGGCAGGAGTATCTCCAGCCCGCCGGGAGCAGCTGCAGGCAGTGGGGTTTCTTTCTCCTTCCGGCTCCCCCCTCTGTTCCCCTTGCCTTGAGGGAATCTGCAGCGGGCTATCCTCCATGCCAGACACTGAGAGGCCAGCTTAGACTGCTCCTGCCGTGCTTCACTGCGCAGTTTGCACCGTCACAACTGCAGCCGCTCCTGGGTTTTTCCCTTTTTTTTTTTTTTTTTTTTAAAAAAAAAACAGTCTGTCTCCAAATGCCAACCTCTGGCTTCCCCACACCACAGCACAGCTGTGGGTCTTTCAGCCAGCTTACTCACTTGTTTCAGAATGCAGACTCCCATTTTCACCAAGTGTACGGCCCCTGTGGTTCTAGCAGACCTTGTCCAGCTGATGCATCACTGAAACCGGTATTCTGGGTCACCTTCTGGTTTTTATCTAGTATTTTTCACGGAGGTGAAAATTATTTTGTCCTGTCTCACCTAGCCGCCATCTTAGGTTCTCCAGTAAGTCCTGTTAAACTCATGTCTAACTCCATGCCTGGCGTATTCTTCTCTTCTTTATATACTTTCAACTTCTCATACACTCACTGTCTTCTTAACATCATTTCTCTCTTTAGCCACGTTTTCCTTCATCTCCTTGAATTGATACAGGAGATTTATTTGAACATCTTTGATTAGTTGTTTCAAATTCTGTGTCTCCTCTGAAGTTTTAATTTGTTCCCTTAACTGTCTGTTTCATAGTATGGCTTGAAGTTTTTGCTGATGTCTAGGCATCTGATTATCATGAAGAGTTTACTCTGATGGTCAATTTCTTCCTCTTCTTTACAGTTTTATTGTTGATTGGCTTTGTGTTAAGGCTCTTCTTTGACACTTAGCCTGCCTTATTCTAGGCCTTTGGAATAGCCTGTGTGTAACTGAAAGATTTTCTCAGCTTTTCTTTCCCTGATTCTTGCCCTGGATATGCAGTACAATTTTTTTTTTAATATTTTGTTCTGCTGTACAGTTTTTAAGATTGCACTCTCTGCAGTTGTTTCACCTCCAGGAGAAAGCTTCCTTTCCTCTGCTCTTTCTCCTGGAATCTTGATCTATTCTGTTTTCATTTTGCCTTTATAATTTTTTATACTCCATTGTCTCTAGGTGCTTTTGCCTGGAGGGCAAATTCTGGGAGGAGGTTTACCCAGGACAGGAATTTTCCAGCCAAAGCAGGTCAAGGACCCATGAAAGGGGCACAGATGTGTTCCAGAGTGCCCTGGAGAGGGTCTCAGTAAGGGTGCCAATAACCTCTTTGATGACTCTCCAAATCTGTGCTTTCCTGGCCTGCACAGCAAATACAGCCCTTCAGCTAACCATACCCTGGAGGCCTGAGGGCACCATGTGTCTTTAAATCTCCACCACCTCCGCCTCTGATCGCAGCAGGGTTGAAACAATGGCTGCCGCTACCTTTGTGGGTTGAAACAGTAGCTCAGAGCTGAGACCCAGTGATCTGAATTCGCTAATTGAAAGTCATGATCAGTGATCCTCTGTGCCCACCCCTGTTTTGGGGGAAGAGGGCTTTTATGTCCCTCCCTGTCCCCAGTGAACAAACCAGGGACTGGGCTCCCAAGGTGGCCCTCCATTCGATGGGGGATGGGCACTAGCACCCACCACCCCGTATGAGCAACTCTCTGTCCTCCACTGTAGTTTATTATCCTCTTCCCACTGTCCCTGGATGCTGTACAGGTTTATTTTGGCCTCTGGAGCCCTAGAACAGTTTCAGACTGTCTTGCCTGTTTTAATAGCTGTTTTGTTGAAAGGACTGAGTCCTGGAGCACTGTATGCCACCATCTGCCTGGAAGTTCCACCTGGCTTTCTTTCATTTTTTATTGTGGTAAAATATACATAACATAAAAAACATTTTAACCATTTTTAGGTTTACTGTTCTGTGACATTAAGTACACTGACATTATCTTACTTCCCCACTATTTCCAAAACATTTTCATCAATCCAAACAGAAACTTGTACCCATTAAGAAGTAACTCCTCATTCCCCACCTCCTCTAGCCCCTGGTAATCACTATTCTGCTTTCTCTCTCTAAGTATTCATATAAGAGAAATTATACAGAATTTGTCCTTTTGTATCTGGGTTATTTCACTCAATGTGATGTCCTCAAAGTTCAAGTTGTAGCATTTATCAGCACTTCGTTTCTTTTTATGGTTGAATAATTTTCCATTGCATGTACATAGCACATTTTGATTATTCATTCGTTAATGGCCACTTGGATTGCCTTCATCTTTTGGCTATTGTCAGTAATGCTGCTATGAACATCAGTGTACAAATAGTTTTTTAAATTGATGTTTTCAATTCTTTTGGCTGTATACCTTAAAGTGGGATTGCCAACTCATATGGTAGTTTTATGTTTAGTTTTCTGAGGAGCTCCCAACTTTTCCACAGCAGCTGCAACATTTTACATTCCTATCAACAATGTATGGGTTTCTCTTTCTCCACATCCTTGTCAACTTTTGCTCTTTTCCATGTTTTTGTTCTGCCTTGTTTTGTTTTAGTGTAATAGTCATCCTAGAGGGTGTGAAGTGAGACATCATTGAAGGTTTTATTTGCATTTCTCTTACGGCTAGTGTTGAATATCTTTTCATATGACTTGACCATTTTTACATCTGCTTTGGTGGAATGCCTATTCAAATCCTTTGCCTGTTTTTTGTTGTTGTTAGTGGTGGTAGTCTTTTTCTTTTTAAATAAAGCAATTGTACAGAATCTATAAATCGCAATAAACATTTTCCCCTCAAAGTTGTTACATAGCTAGTTCCAACAAAGCTACCACTGTTGGAGCCATTATTTGGAACTCCTCTTTGGGAAGAGGCTTTCAAGTGTAACTTACGAACCACATTAAAAAATATCCTTCCAAATGTTGGGCTGTTTAAAAACACAAACCCACACTTAGAGGATGACACTGAGAACTAAAAAAAAAAAAAAAAGTGCTGTGGCTCCCATGAAGGCTCCCTAAAGACCTTCAGCAAGTTCTCAGCAACAGCATCACAGCTGCAGAAACATGTGGCCTCCCAAGACAGCCACTTCAGTGAGATGGCATTCATTTGGATAGAAAAGTTGTGCTGTCTGTTTAAAAAAAAAAAAAAAAAAAGCCACACTACTTTATAGTCACACTTGCATGTTATTAAGAAACTACAACAGCACTTACTCATGGTTCTTGTAGGAATTCTAATTAAAGAGACATTACATTCAGAATTATAGCATTCATAGGGATAATTTTTAAAGGACTCTAACAGCTTCTTTACTCCTTAAGTGGTACAGAGGGTACAGCTGTTTACCAGAATGTAGTCTTAAGTCAGTGACTACTACCACTCTAATTTTCCCAGTTGTAGCTCCTCTACAGGTTACTGACCATGAGTCCATGTCCTGGACTTCCTTTACCGATGCAGATTAATTACAAAGGGATTGCCCCCAAAGTCTCAGGGATAATTGGAAAAGGGCTGGTTAAATGAGGCAATAGGCCATTCCTTGGTAAAAATTTGTAGCTTGCTTTCTCAATAAATCTTTTTATTGAGAACTTCTGTTTTTATCCTGTGTTCCTCCTCTGCCATTTCACATTCTCACTCTATCTGCTGGATTTTGGACATGTGCAGCTTATTCATTTGTATCAGCAGCAGTTGTAGGATGGACATTTCTTGATGGTGTTCTTCCTTATGCATCTGTTTTGAAGCCCCTTCTGAGAAGTTTTGCTCCTGTAGTTTTTATTGGCTGTTTTCTGACAGCTGAACATGAGGGCTCAGGTTGAGAGGTCCCCTCACATACTGGAAGATGTATGAAATGTTTCTCATCATCGCACAGTTCTCTGTTTGCAACAGCAAATGATTCTTGGGCTATAGCATCCTGGTGGTACTTGGGCTCTTCTTCTGAAGGGTTCTGTAGGAAGTAGAGCTGCTCCAGCAGCATGCTGGTGATCTCCTTTCCCAGGATGTGGGTACTCAGAAGTGGACTGACATGTCTCACTTTTCCAATCCTTTAATGGGCCATTATTTTTTTGGTCCAAGCCTTAATGTTCTTCCAGCACTTCTTCACCTGTTTGAAATCTTACAGGGACACACTTGGCTGGAAATTGTGTTCATGGACAAGGGCTTGCCAGGTACGTTGCTTGAGTACAACAGTTGGTGCATCACTTTTTTTGCATTCAAGCACATATTTGTATTTTTCTACTAAAGAAGCAAGATGCTCTTTTTCAGTTCTGAGAAGTATTTGGCAGGTTTTATAATTTCATTGTTTTGCATATTCCTCTATATTTCTGCTGGCTGTTAGCTAACCTGCAGCAGCACGCAGCAGCCAGGAGACTAGGGAAGGGGCCAGCGAGGCGCAGGTGGGCAGCCAGGAGGGCCACAGGCTCCGGAGCACCAGGTGCTGGTGGTAGCACGCCCCTGGCTGGCCAGGTCCCACTGCATGTACCATGGCCACAGAGATCCAAGCTGCCTCCCCCTTCCCTTTTTTTTAGTTAGATTGTCTTTTTGTTGTTGAATTGTAGGTGTTCTTTACATATCCTAGATCCTTTATGAAATACATGATTTCCAAATATTTTCTCTCGTTCTGTAGGTTGAGTTTTCACTTTCTTGTTAATGTCCTTGATGCTAACAGATTTTAATTTTGATAGAATCCAATTTATTTTATCTGTTACTCATGCTTTTAGTGTAAAATGTGTTTTACACCAAAATAGAATGTATTGCCTAATACAAGCTCCTGAAGATATTTCCCCATGTTTTCTTCTAAGAGTTTTATAGTTTTAACTTTTATATTTAGATCATTGACCCATTTTTAGTTAAGTTTTGTATATGATACGAGGTAGGGGTCCACATTCATTCTTTTGCATGTGGATTTCTGATTGTCTCAGGACCATTTGTGGAAGAGAATATTATTTTCCCATGAATGGACTTGCCACTGTTGTCTGGCCATAGATGTGTATGGATTTATCTCTGGACTGTCAGTTCTATTCCATTGGTCTGTGTATCTATCATTATGCCAGAACCACATTATTTTAATTAATTATTGTAGCTTTGTGGTAAGTTTTGAAATCAAAGTGTGAGTCCTCCAACTTTGTTCTTTTTCAAGATTGTTTTGGCTGTGCTGGGCCCTTTGTGGTTTTATGTGAATTTGAGGATCGGCTTTTCCGCTTATGCAAAACCGTCTGCTAGGATTTTTTTTTATGCAATTCTATTAAGATATATTCACATAGCATACAGTCCTCCAAAGTATACAATCAGTTGTTCATAGTATCATCATATAGTTGTGCATTCATCATCACAATCAATCTTTGAACATTTCACTTTGGTTAAATTTGTTCTAGGTATTTTATTCTTTTAGATGCTATTATAGATGAATTGTTTTCTTAATTTTCTTTTCAGATTGCTCATTATTGGTGTGTAGGAACCCAACTGACTTCTGCTTGTTTATCTTATAACATAACTGAGTTTTTTTGTTGTTTGTTTTTGTTTAGTTTTTATTTTAAAATTTATTTTTGCATTTTCCCCCTGCAATATTTTTAATAATTCAGTTTCATTTAGATATATTCATATACCATGCATTCATACAAAGCATACAATCAGTTGTTCACAGTACCCCATATAGTTGTCCATCCATCATCAAAATTAATTTTTGAACATTTTCATTACCACACACACAAAAGTAATCAGAATAAAAATTAAAGTGAAAAAAAAGAAAAATTACAGTAAAAAAGAACACTGGGTGCCTTTTTTTTTTTTTTTTTTGCCCCCATTTTCTACTCATCCATCCATACACTGGACAAAGGGGAGTGTGATCCACATGGCTTTCCCAATCACATTGTCACCCCTCATAAGCTACATTTTTATACAATCGTCTTCAAGATTCAAGGGTTCTGGGTTGTAGTTTGATAGTTTCAGGTATTTACTGCTAGCTATTCCAGTTCATTAGAACCTAAAAAGAGTTGTGTATATTGTGCGTAAGAGTGCCCACCAGAGTGACCTCTAGGCTCCTTTTGGAATCTCTCCGCCACTCCAACTTAGTTCATTTCCTTTCACATCCCCCTTTTGGTCAAGAAGATATTCTCCATCCCACAATGCTGGGTCCAGATTCCTCCCCGGGAGTCATGTTTCACGTTGCCAGGGGTATTTACACCCCTGGGTGTCAGATCCCACATAGCGGGGAGGGCAGTGATTTCATCTGCCAAGTTGGCTTAGCTAGAGAGAGAGGGCCACATCTGAGCAACAAAGAGGCATTCAGGAGGAGACACTTAGGCACAATTATAAGCAGGCCTAGCTTTTCTTTTGCAGTAACAGTCTCCCCAATGGCAAGTCCCATGATTGAGAGCTCAGCTCATCAAACCACCAGTCCCCAATGTCTGTGAGCACATCAGCAACCATCGAGGTGGGGAAGCCCAGCACTCCTGCATTCTCCCCCAGCAGTGTTCACATTAGTGGTAGCATATAATATTTCTCTTTTTGTGCCTGGCATATTTTTCTCAGCATTATGTCTTCAAGATTCATCCAGGTTGTCATTTGTTTCATGACATCATTCTTTCTTACTGCTGCATAATATTCCATTGTGTGTATATACCACATTTTATTTATCCAGTCATCTGTTGAAGGACATTTGGGTTGTTTCTATCTCTTGGCAATTGTGAATAATGCTGCTATGAACATTGGCGTGCAGATATCTGTTGACGTCACTGCTTTCAGATCTTCTGGGTATATACCGAGAAGTGCAATTGCTGGATCGAAGGGTAACTCTATATCTAGTTTTCTAAGGAACTGCCAGACTGGCTTCCAGAGTGGCTGAACCATTACACAGTCCCACCAACAATGAATAAGAGTTCCAATTTCTCCACATCCTCTCCAGCATTGGTAGTTTCCTGTTTGTTTAATGGCAGCCATTCTAATTGGTGTGAGATGTTATCTCCTTGTGGTCGTAACTGAGTTTTGATTATTGATCTTGTACCCTGCAACTTTGCTGAATTCATTTATTAGTTCTAGTAGCTTTTTTTGTGGATTTTGGGGTGTTTCTCTATATAAGATCAAGTCATCTGCAAATAGAGATAGTTTTACTTCTTCCTTTCCAATTTGGGTGTCTTTTGTTTATTTTTCTT
This sequence comes from Choloepus didactylus, assembly GCF_015220235.1. Taxonomy (NCBI): domain Eukaryota; kingdom Metazoa; phylum Chordata; class Mammalia; order Pilosa; family Megalonychidae; genus Choloepus; species Choloepus didactylus. The sequence goes on from NC_051319.1 coordinate 5,887,112, forward strand.
GCTTAATTGCTCTGGCTAGAACTTCCAGTACATTGTTAAACTTCAGTGGTGGCAGTGGACATTCTTGTGTTCTTCCTGATCTTAGGGGAGAAAGTTTCTGTCTTTCTCCATTAAGAAGGTTGGGGTTTGCTGTGGATTTTTCATAATTGGTGTCCTAGTTTGCTAATGCTGCAGAATGCAAAACACCAGAGATGGATTGGCTTTTATAAAACGGGGGTTTATTTCGCTACACAGTTACAGTCTTAAGGCCACAAAGCATCCAAGGCAACATATCAGCAATCAGGTACCCTCACCGGAGGATGGCCAATGGCTTCCGGAAAACCTCTGTTAGCTAGGAAGGCAGCTGGCATTTGCTCCAAAGCTCTGGCCTCAAAACGGCTTTCTCCCAGGACGTTCCTCTCTAGCAAGCTTGCTCCTCTGCTTTCTCCCAGGACGTTCCTCTCTAGCAAGCTTGCTCCTCTTCAAAACATCACTCCCAGCTGCACTCTCCCCCCCCCCCCCCTGCAAGTTAGCTCATTTATATAGCTCCACCGATCAAGGCCCACCCCAAATGGGCGGGGCCACGCCTCCATGGGAGCATCTCATCAGAATCATCTCCCACAGCTGGGTGGGGCACATTCCAAGCAAATCCAACCAGCACCAAAACTTCTGCCCCACACAAGACCACAAAGATAATGGCATTTGGGGGACACAATACACTCAAACCGGCACAGTTGGCCTTTGTAATGTTGAGATAGTTCCCTTCTATTCCTAGCTTCCTGAGCATTCTTTATTGTGAAAGGATATTGGATTTTGTCAAACACTTTTTTTGCATCAGTCGAGATGATATGTGTTTATTCCCCTTTCATTCTATTAAGTGCTGTATTATATTGATTGGTTGCACTTCTTGGATTCCTGTGATGTGTCTGTTGGTATACTTCATGGTGCTCCACAGCTCCCTCAAGCTCTGTTCATTTTTCTTTCTGCTTTGCACACTGGATAATTTCCTTTATCTTGTCTTTGAGTTTGCTGATCCTTTCTTCTGCCTGCTCTATTCTGCTGTTGAAACTCTAGTGAGGTTTTCATTTCAATTATTGTGCTTTTCAGCTCCAGAATTTCCTGTTTGGTTTCTTTTGATAGTCTCTCTCTTCGGTTTGTTCAGTTGTTTTCCTAATTTCATTTTGTTCTTTGTGGTTTCTTTTAGCTCACTGAATATATTTAATACAGTTTATTTAACAGTTCCAATATATGAGCTTCTTCAGGGATTTTATCAAATTCCTTTTTTTCTGAAAATGGACTGTATTTTCCTATTTCTTAGTCTGTTTTTGTAAATTTTTTTGTTGAGAACTGGACATTCTGAGTATTAAGTTGTTGTAACTCTGAACATCCTATTCTCCCACTCTTCGGGGATTGCTGATTTTTTAAAATCTTGTTAAGGGCTGGAACCATCAGTCTGTGATTTTTCCAAACTGTTTTTGCTTCCAAACAGGGAAAGGAAAGAATGAAGAAAATTTTTAAAAAGGTAACTATTCTGGTTTGTTAATGCTGCCAGAATGCAAAATACTAGAAATGGATTGGCTTTTTATAAAGGGGATTTATTAAGGTTACAGATTTACAGTTCTAAGGCCATAAAAGTGTCCAAACTAAGGCATCAATAAGAGGGTGTCTTCACTGAAGAACGGCTGATAGTGTCTGGAATACCTCTGTCAGTTGGGAAGGCACACGGCTGGTGTCTGCTGGTCCTTTGTTCCCAGATTGTGTTTCAAAATGGCCATTTCCAAAATGTCTCTTGGTATCTGTCTTAGCTCCTCTGTCTCAGCTCCTCTGCATCCTTTCTTCTTTCTCACAGGACGTTTCTCTCGAAGTGTCTGTTTATCCTTCAACTTTCACTGTCGCTTCCTCTAGGACACCTTCCCTGACCCGTCATAAGTGTTGCTGAGTGGTCTAGGATCCTAGTCTCTCATTAATACACCATGCTGCACACCATACTGAAAATGCCTGTTTACTTGTAGCACAGTGCCTTTTACATGGTAGTTGATTAAATATTTGTGGAGTGAATAAAATGTTCTAGTGCAGGGGCTATTTACAGGGTTAACAGTGGGAGGCTTTTATGCCACATCAATCATGTTAGAGTTTTTTCGTTTTTCTTATTAAATTTATAGTATTATTTCTTTAAAAACTATCAAACCATCTTGAACTGCTTCTTGCTTTCTTTTAGGTTCCTTTTTTGCCGGGAGATTCAGACCTAGATCAACTAACAAGAATATTTGAAACCCTGGGCACACCAACAGAAGAACAGTGGCCTGTAAGCCTTCATACATTTTCTTTGAACTTTGATTAGGATTCTGTAAATTTATTTAATTGTCATATGCTTTATATGCTGCTGTCAAGTGAATATTACTTAAAGAAATTTCTTTATTAGTTGCCTTAATTTACTGATAATATATACTCATTGCAAAATTTCAAATGATATAAAAGTATACAAAGTAAAAGTCTTAAATTGTTACATACTGTCCAACCTCATCCATACATTTGCCCTTCCCCCACTCCAGTAACCACCCCCCCCATCCCAGGGGTAACAACTACCAACAAACAGTTTGGTCTAAAACCTTTGTGATTTGGTATATACAGTAGCACATAATACATATAGGGTTTCATTTTGTTTTTCTTTTTTTTATAAAAATGGGGTCACACTATGTATTTTTTTTTTCGATCTACTCTTTTTACTTAATTCATCACTGACCTTTTCATTTTTAACAACTGCATAATCCATTTTATGGATATTTTATTTATCCAATCTCTTCTTAGTGACTATAGATATATTTATAGCATTTTCACCAATAGAATTAAGATATTTCAGTTTTATGAATCCAATACATTGTATTCAGAAAAATAAATATTAAATCTGTGGTAAAATTTACAACATTTTAAGTTGCCAAATTTTACATATTTTATATTTCAGTAAAATATACACACCTGTTCATTCTTAAATTAAAAACTGTACATCTTTTGATTTTCCTTTCTATTACAGCCCTGTCTCCTAGGGAAGAAATACTAGAAAAGAGAAGTTTTAATCACATGGTTTACTTTCTGGTTAAAACTGAATTTAATAAAATTATCTGAAGCTGAAATTAATGATTAATGAGTTTCTTCTTCTCTGCTATCACTTCCTCAGCTCCTAATTGAAAGTCTGCTATGTGTTATAATTATAAAATATGCCCTAATACCTATCATTTATTGGTCACTTACTATATGCTGGTCATGGTGGGCTTTCCATGCATTATTTTACCTTTAATCCTCTGGCCATCGCTATGAAGTAATTATTGTTATTATGTACTGTTACGAATTTATCCTTAGGATTAATGTTTAGTGAAAAAAAAACAGGCTGGGGAAAGTGTGTGCAATAAACTATCAATGTATAAAAAATAATATATGTTTAAAAATGTATATGCAAAGAATGTATAAAAAACTGGAAATAATTTTTAGAGAAGGAAACTGAGTACCTGCAGGAAAGAAAGGAGAGGAATGTTTCACTGTATGTTCATTTGAGCCTTTTGAATTTCATATCAACAAAATGTTATGCATTAGTATTACCTATTCAGAATAATATAATAAATAAAACTAAAAACATAGAAATACCTGCATCCTCCAGTGAATAATTATATACAAATGTTTCCTCTTTAAAAGTTTTTTGTGCATAGCTGTTTCCTTATTTCTTATCGCTGTCTATTGTGTATATGTGTCTGTTGTGTATATGTATATGCTATATAGATAGGGCATTTTCATTGACTTAAATTTTAATTATAAAAATATTTTTACAGGATATGTGTAGTCTTCCAGATTATGTGACATTTAAGAGTTTCCCTGGAATCCCATTACAACACATCTTCATTGCAGCAGGAGACGACTTGCTAGATCTCATTCAAGGCTTATTCTTATTTAATCCGTGTACTCGAATTACAGCCACACAGGTATTGTAGCATATCTGGCTTATATTAGGAAATATGAGGATAATTTTAACTAGAACGTTGATAAAATTAAAGTAGTATTTCATAGAATTTTCTAACATTCTTTTAATACTGGAAAAATAGGTTATTGTTCATTTTATTTTAAGGAATCACAAACTTTATGTCTTTTCTCCAAGTTACAATACCACTCTTCAGACTGGTATTAAATTGCATCAGGCACACACAACTACAGGAGACTTTATACTTGCTTTATATTGGCTTTTAAATAGTTTACCTAGGGAGGAGAAACAATGTTTTTGTGTTCTTTCAAACTCTTATGTGTTAATTTAAATCTTGTGGCAAGCCTAAGGCTGAAAGTTTGGTTTTGTTTTTTTTTCTTTAAAAGGCAATCCAGACATGCATGCTGCTCAGGGTCAGAAAGTAGTATTGATGAGGGACTGATATATTCAGATAGAAATTTATGCTTGCAGGAGATTAAAAGATATTCTAAACAGAAAACAACTGAAGGGACAGTTGTTTAAGGGAAACTGAATCAAACTCAAAACAAATTGGAAGGCCAAGAATATCTGTTTTTATAAAAGAAGGAAGAAAAGTTATCCAACACGAAAATATAAGACCTATGGATGTGAAAACAACGTATCTTGGCCTTAAAAACAAACACTCCAATGAAAGAGAAGAGTTACAAACCCTTAGAATTTGGGACACATTAATAGAAAAATAAAACATAGTACAATGATTTAATCTCCTGAAGGAAGAGACTAATTTAAAATGAAATGTCATAAATCTTCATATCTAACAAAACATGTTAATGCACAATATATCAAGGGTACAAAGTGGATTTTTCCTGTTAGATGTGTTAAACTACCAAATCACTGTTTAATATATTTACTTAGACAGGCTTTCTCTTTTGAGTAGCACTTGCTGCACAACTACATGCATACTTGGTATTTTACCATTAGAATTACTCTTCGGATTTCAAACAGGTAACTTATTGTTGCCTTTTTACCTATACTTATATAGATACTATTTCTATCACAAGAAACTAAAGGTCTATCAAATTATCTAGGAAGTTCTCATTAGTAATGTAACTCAGAACAGCAGCATTCTAGTTGTTGTATAACAGAAACTCATTTGGGTTGTATTTTGATAGATTGAACATTTAAAAATGAGTTTTGGACCGTGGATGTCTCTCTTAAAACTGAAATGTGATATGCTCTTCAGTTCTTTGATATCTATGTAGCCCACAAATAGCTTAATTTATCTATGGAACTGCTGCAATTTGGAAGTAAGATGTTAGAGGTGCAACTCTTTTGAAGCAAGGATTCTCAAAATCGTTACTGCAAAGAATATGTGTTAGTTGGGGGGTGGGGGATGTCCTTGAAAAGTTTATATGGACTTCTTTTTCTCCCTAAGAGGATTTTTCAAAATTATTCTGGCTATTGGACATTACTGTGTTGTTGATGTAGATAGACAAGTATTACCTTGACATGCTTGTCATTTAGGCTAAAAATATCTTTATAGGAATTTTGGATCCAGGTAAAGAAAATAGCATATTATAGAATATTGGACTGGTTGTTAATATAAATGACCTTGGGCAAGCCCTTCCAATCAAAATTTCTATCAGTTTGCAAAGTGGATTATTGGACTGTAATCCATTGATTCCAGCTTAAAACCTTTTTAAAAACCTTATTTTTAAAAATTCATGTTTATATGATTTGGAATTTAAATATATACGGATATTGTGACAAACTTTTAAGTTCTTTTAAAGCAAGTTTCTCTCTTTGGGTTTTGAATTATATAGATCATAATGTATGAAGCTGAAATACATGTTTTATCATACTAAGGAGAGTCAATAATTACTACAGGCTGTTTGTGTAAAATTAGAAGAGTGTCTTAGGAATTCTCAGCCAGTCTTAGGATGCTAGATATTTATTTGTAGTAATCAGCATACCCAGTACTTGAAATTAGTTTAGTTCTGTGGGTCAGGATATTTACATAGTGTTTTAATGCTAACCCAACAGTATTGGAGGTCACATTCTCATTCAAAATTTACCTTCTTTGGTATCTTTTCTTTTAAAAGGCATTGAAAACTAAGTATTTCAGCAATCGGCCAGGACCAACACCTGGGTGTCAGCTGCCAAGACCAAACTTTCCAGCGGAAACTTTAAAAGAGCAGACAAACCAAGCAGTGGCAACAAAACGGAAAAGAACAGAGGCCTTGGAGCAAGGTAAAAGTCCCATGGTCATAAGAAATGCTCAGAAAACTCCAAATAGCTATGACTGATGAGCAGCTAAGAAAATTTGATTGTGAGCTATTCACTTTTTATAAATGTAAATTGTATAAAGTAGGTAGAAGATTGCTATTTTAATTCTTTGCTTCCATTGGGAATATATATTGTGCCCTTTAAAAGTGTATGGGCACTTTTGAATATACTTCAGGTTATGGGAACTATCAATGTGTGGCCTCTTCCCTTCATAAATTTCTTTCGGTACACTGTGTACTTGATGTTTAACAAGTGGTATTCGAATAGCTAAGTAAGTAATAAGGAAAACAAATGTAGTTGGAGTGCAATGATTCGATAAAAATTACTATAAACTTAAATGTGAACAAACTTTTCTTTTTTTACTTCCTAGGAGTATTACCCAAGAAACTAATTTTTTAGTTACACAGAATTCTGGACAGTATTTTATTGCTGAAGAAAATAGTCAAAGGCAAATAATGGTAAAATAGTAAACATTAAATAAATGCTGTAGAACTGAATTTGTAAATATTCTACACATGTAAAATATGTAAAACTGGATTATTTTTATTAAATGTATTTTAAAATTTTTTTTATTTAATTTTGCTTTTTTTTCAGATTAGAGTGCAAAAGTCAGTTCAGTTCTCTGAAATAAAGATTTGAAAATGCATTAGCAGGAAAACTCTAATAAAAATTATCAGTTATTTTGAAGAGCTGCCCCATTCAGCATCACAATTTTATAGTAGCAGAGGTTGTATTTAATAGTAATAGAAAAATAGTAATGTAACAATACTTATATACATACTATGCAGACTAACAAATGTCAATATACTAAAAAATAAGAAAACATTCTGCATGCAATTGCGATCCCCGTAATACTTCATTCCATTCCTTGTTTTCCTTTTCACCCTTCCCAAAGGTGACTCTGATGTCAAATGACCTGTGCAATGACTCTCATGAAGTTAGTGTGTATCCTTCCTTGTTTTTATACTGCTGTTTTATAAGAAGGCATGTAGTATGCATAACAACATGCAGCATTGTTTTGAGTCTCAAAATTTTATATGATTGCTATACTCATGTGTATCCCATACTGCAAACTTTCTTAAAACTATTTTTAATTCCACATTAATATATCTAAGTCTAGTTCATTTGTTTTCATTGCCATTTTTTTAAAAATTCATTTTATTTAGATATATTCACACATACCATGCAGTCATACAAAACAGAGTGTACATTCGATTGTTCACAGTACCATTACATAGTTGTGCATTCATCACCAAAATCAATCCCTGACACCTTCATTACCACACACACAAAAATAACAAGAATAATAATTAAAGTGAAAAAGAGCAATTAAAGTAAAAAGAACACCAGGTGCCTTTGTTTGTTTTTCCTTCCCCCATTTTTCTACTCATCCATCCATACATAAACTAGACAAACGGGAATGTGGTCCATATGACTTTCCCAATCACATTGTCACCCCTCATAAGTTACATTGTTATACAATCGTCTTCAAGATTCATGGGTTCTGGGTTGTATTTTGATAGTTTTGCTAGCTACTCCAATTTACTAGAACCTAAGAAAAGTTGTCTATATTGTGCGTAAGAGTGCCCACCAGAGTGACCTCTCGGCTCCTTTTGGAATCTCTGCCACTGTAGCTTATTTCATTTCCTTTCACATCCGCCTTTTGGTCAAGAAGATGTTCTCCATCCCACGATGCCGGGTTTAGATTCCTCCCGGGAGTCCTATTCCACGTTGTCAGTGAGATTCACTCCCCTGGGTGTCTGATCCCACGTAGTGAGTGGGGAGGGCAGTGATTTCACCTGCCAAGTTGGCTTAGCTAGAGGGAGAGGCCCACATGTGAGCAACAAAGAGTTATTTGGGAGGAGGCTCTTAGGCACAATTATAGGGAGGCCTAGCCTCTCCTTTGCAGCAACAGTCTTCCCAAGGGCACGTCCTGTGGTAGAGGGCTCAACCCATCAAACCACCAGTTCTCTGTGTCTGTGAGCACGTCAGCAACCATCAAGGTGAGGAAGCCCAATACCCCTGCATTCTCCACCAGCTCCTCAGGGGGAGTCTGCATATTTTTTTCAGTGTTTTTTTTTAAGTAACTTTTTTTTAAATCAACTATATAAAAAAAAATTTTTTTTAAAAACATAACAAAACATTTCAAACAAACCATAACAAGGGAGTAAGAAAAAGACAACTAACCTAAGATAACTACTTTACTTCCAACATGCTCCTACTCTACCCCAAGAAAGTAACCTAATATAGTAATGTTTCTGTGAACTTGTTCCTACTATACCCATCAGAAATTAGCAGACCATAGTCATTCCTGGGCATTCCAAGAATGTTAAATTTACCCGCGATAGCTTATCTGTTCTCATTGGGTTTGATTCCCCCTTCCTTAATTGCTCTCTATCACTAGTTCCCCTACATTCTACATTATAAACCATTTGTTTTACATTTTTCAATGTTCACATTAGTGGTAGCATATAATATTTCTCTTTTTGTGCCTGGCTTATTTCACTCAGCAGTGTGTCTTCAAGGTTCATCCATGTTGTCATATGTTTCACAACATCATTCCTTCTTACTGCCATGTAGTATTCCATCGTGTGTATATACCACATTTTATTTATCCACTCATCTGCTGAAGCACATTTGGATTGTTTCCCTCTCTTGGCAATTGCGAATAATGCTGCTATGGACACTGGCGTCCAGGTAACTGTTCGTGTCACTGCTTTCAGATCTTCTGGGTATATACTGAGAAGTGCAATTGCTGGATTGAACGGTAACTCTATATCTGGTTTTCTAAGGAACTGCCAGACTGACTTCCAGGGTGGCTGAACCATTATATAGTCCCACCAACAATGAATAAGAGTTCCAATTTCTCCACATCCTCTCCAGCATTTGTAGTTTCCTGTTTGTTTAATGGCAGCCATTCTAATTGGTATGAGATGGTATCTCATTGTGGTCTTAATTTGGATCTCTCTAATAGCTAGTGAAGCTGAACATTTTTTCATGTGTTTCTTGGCCATTTGTATTTCCTCTTCAGAGAACTGTCTTTTCATATCTTTTGCCCATTTTATAATTGGGCAGTCTGTACTATTGTCATTGAGTTGTAGGATTTCTTTATATATGCAAGATATCAGTCCTTTGTCAGATACATGCGTTCCAAAAATTTTTTCCCATTGAGTTGGCTGCCTCCTTACTTTTTGACAAATTCCTTTCAGGTACAGAAACTTCTCGTCTTCAGGAATTCTCATTTATCTATTTTTTCTTTTGTTGCTTGTGCTTCAGGTATAAAGTCGAGGAAGTGGCTGCCTAATACAAGGTCTTGAAGATGTCTCCCTATATTATCTTCTAGGAGTTTTATGGTACTGTCTTTTATATTGAGATCTTTGATCCACTTTGAGTTAATTTTTGTGTAGGGTGTGAGATAGGGGTCCTATTTCATTCTTTTAGATATGGATATCCAACTCTCCCAGCCCCATTTGTGGAAAAGACTGTTATGTCCCACTTCAGTGGCTTTGGGGGCCTTATCAAAGATCAGTCGGCCGTAGATCTGGGGGTTTATCTCCGTGTTCTCAATTTGATTCCATTGATCAATATGTCTATCTTTGTGCCAGTACCATGCTGTTTTGACAACTGTGGCTTTATAATAAGCTTCAAAGTCAGGGAGTGTAAGTCCTCTCACTTCATTTTCTTTTTTAGAGTATCTTTAGCAATTCGAGGCATCTTCCCTTTCAAAATAAATTTGATTACTATCTTTTCCAAGTCTGCAAATTAGGTTGTTGGAATTTTAATTGGGATTGCATTGAATCTGTAGATGAGTTTGGGTAGAATTGACATCTTAATGACATTTAGCCTTCCTATCCATGAACATGGAATATTTTTCCATCTTTTAAGGTCCCCTTCTATTTCTTTTAGTGGAGTTATGTAGTTTTCTTTGTATAGGTCTTTTACATCTTTGATTAAGTTTATTCCTAGGTACTTGATTTTTTAGTTGCTATTGAAAATGGTATCTTTTTCTTGAGTGTCTCTTCAGTTTGTTCATTTCTAGCATATAGAAACATTACTGACTTATGTGCATTAATCTTGTATCCCACTACTTTGCTTAATTTATTAGCTCTAGTAGCTGTATCCTTGATTTCTCAGGGTTTTCCAGATATAAGATCATATCATCTGCTAACAATGACAGTTTTACTTCTTCCTTTCCAATTTGGATGCCTTTTATTTTTTTGTCTTGCTGGGTTGCCCTGGCTAGCACTTCCAGCACAATGTTGAATAACAGTGGTGATAGCGGGCATCCTTGTCTTGTTCCTGATCTTACAGGGAAGGCTTTCCGTCTCTCACCATTGAGTAGTATGCTGGCCGTGGGTTTTTCATATGTGCTCTTTATCATATTGAGGAAGTTTCCTTCAATTCCTATCTTTTGAAGTGTTTTGATCAAAAAGGTATGTTGGATTTTGTTGAATGCTTTTCCAGCATCTATTGAGATGATCATTTGATTTTTCTCTTTTGATTTGTTAATGTGTTGTAATACATTGATTGATTTTCTTATGTTGAACCATCCTTGCATGCCTGGAATGAACTCCACTTGGTCATGGTGTATGATTTTTTTAATGTGTCTTTGGATTCGATTTGCAAGTATTTTGTTGAGAATTTTTTGCGTCTATATTCATTAGAGAGGCCAGTAGTTTTCCTTTTTTGTAGCATCTTTGCCTGGTTTTGGTATTAGACTGATGTTAGCTTCATAAAATGAGTTAGATAGTGTTCCATTTTCTTTGATGTTTTGAAAGAGTTGGGGAACTTTTCCCCAGCAGTTTCTTTGAATACTCTTCCTAGACCTTTACCCTTCTCTTCCTCTCTGAAACACCAATGAGTCTTATATTTGGACGTTTTATATGGTCTGTCATATCCCTGAGGTCCATTTCAATTTTTTCAATTTTTTTTCCCCATTCTTTCTTTTGTTCTTTCATTTTTCATTCTGTCATCTTCCAGGTCACTGATTTGTTGTTCAGCTTCCTCTAGTCTTGTACTATGAGTATCCAGAATCTTTTTAATTTGGTCAGCAGTTTTTTTAATTTCTATAAGATTGTCTATTTTTTTATTTACTCTTGCAATTTCTTCTTTATGCTTTTCTGGGGTCTTCTTTATGTCCTTTATATCCTGTGCCATGCTCTTCTTCATGTCATTTATATCCTGTGCCATGGTCTCATTGTTCATCTTTAGTTCTTTGATTAATTGCTCCAAGTACTGTGTCTCCTCTGATCTTTTGATTTAGGTGCTTGGGCTTGGGTTATCCGTATTGTCTGGTTTTTTCATAGGCTTGAAAATTTTCTGTTGTTTTTGGCCTCTTGGCATTTGCTTAACTTGATAGGGTTCTTTTAGGATTTGTAGACCAATTAAAACCCCTTATCTCTAATTTGTCAGATCTACAGCTTCTTGGAGTACACTTTCTCTAACTAACCAGCAGGTGGCGTCTGCGAGCCACCTATTCCCCTCAAGCCACTTCTCCCCTGCTTTGTCTTTGTGGTGAGTTGGGGTGTGAGTCTTGTGGGGTCCAATTGGTGTACCAAGCTTGCGTGTGTAGTTGGTGTTGCTCGCCCTGTATATGGGGCATGTATCTGGGCAGTCAGGGAGGGGTGGCTCTAACAATCAAATCTCCCTGGTGTTCCTGGAGATTTAAAGCTGCTGCAGTAGTCTACTCCTTCGGTTCAGTCCTTCCACAGTTTGTCTCTGCCGCTGACCCACAAGCCCTTGGTATTGGTGTATGGCCCCTGAGACTTGCGAGTGGTTCCCTCTTCCGGGCCGTGCATCCCCAGGTCCTCTGTTGAGGGATGACTGTGCTATGTCACAGGTAAGCGCCATCCGCCCAGGGCGGTTCTGGGCTGCAGGGCTGTGTAGGGACGTTTCCAGTCTGTTGGAAAGATGGCTGAATGGGACGTGTTAATTCACACTGCTCCGCCTTCCCAACTCTGGGGCAACCAGCTGAGGGTGTGGGGAAAGCTAATGTCCACGCCCGATTTTGTGGTGTGTGCGTGTGTTGCTGGAAAGACTTCCCGTCATACTGGGTTGTCTGGGGCATCTCTGGGCCGTGGAGCTGGCGACTGGCAAGAGTGTTCCCTGTCACCGAGAAGATGGCTATGAGGGGACAGCCCCCTTTTCTTGGGAAGTTGTACTGTTTAGTGAATTTTCTCAGCCACTGGACTTACTGACTTGTGCCTCAGAGCTCTCTTAGTTCTGCTCTTGTCTTGACTTGCCCAAATTGCAAGTCTTTGAGGCTTTCTGTATTAGGCTGCTTAGAGTAATTGTTTTTAGAAAAAGATAAAAAAAAAAAAAAAAAAAGGAAAGGCCCTCCTTGCAGGTCTAATGGGCTATTGGAATGCTAAGAGACAAGAAGATTAGGGCCCTTAAGGAATGATCCAGAGAGCAGAGAAACAGGTTTTTCAGATAAAGAAACTTGTCTTCTGGATTTGCATATGAGCCTGACTCTGCCTGAACTCTGCCCTTCCCAGTTCTGTGTTCACCAGAACTCCAAAAAGTCTCCGCTTTTTGGGTTTTCCTTGCTGTTTTTGCTATCCCTATCTCTCCTCTCCACCAGGCTGGCTGCTCCCAGATTCTCCAGTGTCTGGTCTCAGTCTATCTATGCTTGAAGTTTGGATCAGTAGAATGAGTTTCCGATAAGGCCCACAACTGCAGTTCTCCCTCCTGGTTCCCAGTGCTGACAGCCCCTCCTCCCATGGGACTGAACCTGGTAGGGAGGGACGCGGGTCCCCTGGCCATGAAAATTTAACAGATTTTGCTGATCTCAGTTGTTCCACATGTTCATGAGTGTTGTGTGAAATATGCCCAAAGTCAGATTGCTCTGTGGTGTCCGGTCCATGCAGTTCCTGGCTTTCTACCTACTTTTAATGAACTAGAAGACTTCTCTGTCCTGGGAGTGGGAGCCCAGAAGGCCAGGTGTTACCTCTGGCTGATGGGTGAAACTGGGGGACTGTGGACTGGATGTGAAAGGGGGCTTTCTCTCCCTTTCTCTCTCTCAGTCTAGAGATGATTCACCAGTGTTGGAAGGTAAAGTCAGGCAAATGGGTTCTGACACTGCTTATGGAGGTTTTTCTTCTTTTCTTGATCCTGGGTTTCAGCACCAATAATGTTAGGTTTTTCAATCAAGAAGAGAAGAGAAAAAATCTCAATCAAAATGAGTTTTATTGTCCAGCCATGTGCATGTGAGCTGAAGCCTAAGAAAATGGCAATAGCCTTCATTGCCATTTAATATTATTCCTTCTTACATACACAACACTACCCACACTATTCATGGACTGTTATTTTTCTATTGCTGGGTAACAAATCACCATAAATGTAACAGCTTAAAGTAACACCAATTTATTAGCTCATAATATTGTAAATCAAATATATATAGTTTGATTCTACTGTGTTTTTGCTTACAGTTTTACAAGGCCAAAATCAGGGTGTCAGTCCAGCTGGGCTCTTTTCTGGGGGAATCTAGGGGAGAATCTGTTTTCCAATATTATTCATGTCCCACAGTTTTGAGGACTGAGTTCTCCATTTTCTTGCTCTGGCCATCATCCAGGGTACTTGCTCACCTTCTTAATGCATCCCACATGCCTTCTCACATGGCACTCTCCATCTTCGAACTAGCAGCAGTGCATCGAATCCCCTTTGTGCTTTGAACTTGTCCTCATCTGCTACCAAAAGAGAAAACTCTGCTTTTAAAAAATGACTCACTGGATTGGGTTATCCATATATTAAGGTCAACTCACTTGAGACTAAATTATGTCTAAAAATATCTTCACAGCATTTTCTAGATTAGTATTTGAAAAGGATGAAGCCATTTTTTAGAATTCTATCACATGGGCATTTAGGTTGTTTTCACATGGTTCTGCATTTTCTCTATGGCCCAATGGTAACCAGTCACTTCAAATAAAATGATGATGTCCACAACCTAAATCAAACAGTGAAAGTTTGAGTTATTCTAGATTATTATATTTTATTCCACAAGGTGATGTCCATTTACTTCTGGATATATATTGATTTATTGGGGGTAAATTTTAATTTTTATTTGAAAATAAAACATCTAAGACTGCATTTTAGGCAAATAAGTGACTAAACATTTTCAAAAGCAGTAAAGCAAGTAACAATTGAAAAAAAGTATTTCTGTACCAGCGATACAAAAAAAAAAAATAGTGCATGAATGCCTGGATAATACATCATTATGCAAATAGTACAACTTTAAATACAGAGTGTTAACTGTCCATAGTTCACACAAAATTACAACCTCATACTTCAGGACTTCAACAACAGGCTGACAGCTTAAAGAAATCTACTTTAAAAATGGCATAACTCTAGATATTCCCTCATTTGACCAAACTTCATCTAAGTAAGAGCTTAATTGTAAGCAGGGTAAGCTACATGCAGCCAGTTAACTGATCGATTTTCTAAAATAAGGTTTCAGGACGGACAGTAAGATAAAGGACAGAAAAACATAGCAATAAGAGAAGAAACCTTTTCCAGATAACTTACAAACAAAATAAGTCATCTTTTAGCTGTCATCATTTATACAAACTACATAATTTATTTGACCATCACCAGAAATTCCCTTGTATCCCACAATCTGCTTCCATGATTATTTCATCAGCCTTCTCGTATGTTAACTTCTCCCCAAGATTTGTCATAATGAGGTTCTGCTTCACTAATACAGACATTGCTATTTTTACCAAACACAGGAAATACTTCTCCATGTTCTTCACTGTGTGTCTTTCATTTTTCTTGCCATCACTGTCATATATTCTGGGAAGTCAATTTTTGCCACTGCCATTGGTCTCTACTTCATTAATCATATCCTGTAATTCTGCTTCCATGGGACTCTACCCCAGAGACTTCATTACAGTTCCTAATTTCTGTATTGTGGTGGTTCCATCAGAATTCCTCTCACATAATTAAAAAGCTTGTCTTCTTCAGTTGGCTGGTGACCTATCTTGCTCTCGAAAGGTTATCAATCACACACTCGGTTCTATAGGTCCACTCATACTCATAGTGGTTTTGAGATACCAGAAACATATATCTTGTTCTTTAGACTAATTTTTCAAAAAATAAAGTTTAATCTTCAATATATGCTATATAAATACTTGGTAAATAAAAAGTAAGTAAAGAATGAGCGGGAGATCCAAGATGGCAGATTAGGAGAGAGAGAGCAAAATTCTCCTCCATGAAAAACACTAGATAAAGGACAGAAAGTGCTCCAGAACAGCAGCTCTAGGGTTCCACTGGCTGGGTAGGGACTTCTACACCTATAGTGACTGTGTACTTGGAGAAACTGAGAGGCTATGTTTGGAGATGGGTGAGTGTTCGACCTGGAAAGCCACCGAGGAACGGGCAGCTGAAGCCACAGACGAGCACAGTGGGGAGTACCCTTCCACACCTCAGGTGCCCGCCTCAGTACATGGCATAAGTAATAAACCTTCATAGACCCATGGCCAAGAGCCCCTGTGCCAGGGACTGGCCATTGCTGCTGGCTGGGAGCCACCCTTTCACAGCACCACTGCTAGGAGCTTCTTTGAGAATTCGGGATTGGCAGCCCTGTGACAGTGTCCACTTTTCCTCCACAGAAGCCCACAGTGTGCACAGCCTAGAGGCAGGGGTGCCACACAAAAGTACCAGGAAACTTCCCCCAATCCCAGGGACTCGTGGGCTCTTGGCAGAGAGGGCCTGTGGGGCATTTGAGCTGGAAGGTGAGATGTGCAGCTCTCCAGCCCTAGAATACTCCACCCACAGCCTGGGAATGACCGGGATCACTGTGTCCTGGAGCCGACTCCCTGCCAAACTGCAGAGAGCATTCCCCCCCACTCACAGGGCTGGCAGTCCTCACTGCACACGGAAAATTGGTGCACTGATTGGACCTCCATATGGTTTGAATCCCTCCTAGTGCATAGATGAAGTTGGGGATAACTGGCTTGAGGGTAAGAGGTAGTTCAGGAGTGCCATCTGCTGGTAGGTCAGGGAAGGTGCACCCCACCAAGCTGTAGCTCTGTCAAATTATGGATAAATATTCAAATAAGCCTGCATATCCTAAAAGAACCCTATCAAAATAAGCAAATGCCAAGAGGCCAAAAAATAACAAAATTATAAAGCATATGAAGAAACCAGAAGATACGGATGACCCAAACACCCAAATTAAAAAGCCAGAGGAGACACCGAACTTGGAGCCATTAATCAAAGAAGTAATCACAAACACCAATATCATGGCTCAGGATATAAAGGACATGAAGAAGACCCTAGAAGAGCATAAAGAAAAAATTGCAAGAGTAAATAAGAAAGAGTGGATCTTACGTAAACAAAATATTCTGTTGATCAAATTAAAAAGATTCTTGAGACACGTAAGACCAGATTTGAAGAGGTATTGGAAAGAATTAGCAAACTCAGGATAGCATCATGGAAAGTGAAAGCTCAAAAGAACAAATGGTGAAAAAAATCGAAAAATTTGAAACAGATCTCAGGGAAATGATGGACAACATGAAGTGCACAAATGTAAGAGTCATTGGTATTCCAGAAGGGAAAGAGAAGAGTAAAGGGCTAGGAATAGTATTCAAAGACATTGTTGGGGAAAACTTCCCAAACCTTCTAAATGACATAAATATGCAAATCATAGATTCCCAATGAACTCCAAATAGAATCCAAATAAACCCACTCCAAGACATATTCTGATCAGATTGTCAAATGCTGAAGAGAAGGAGCAAGTTCTGAAAGCAGCAAGAGAGAAGCAAGTCACCACATACAAGGGAAAACACAGTAAGACTAAGTACTGACTATGCAGCGGGCACTGAAACTATACTAATACTAGGGATGAATAATTAGCAGCTGATAAGAGCTCTGGGATGTATTATGTTATGATAATTGTTTTAAAGTTGACAGTGATGATGATTGTACAACTAAGAGAAGATATAAACTGACCGTTTGTCTTGGTTTAGAATATGTATTAAGTTAGGAACCCACTACTTAATAAATTAAGCCCTCAATTTGAGGCTTGCTCTTGTGAAATTTAGGGTTGAAAATAGGAGGCTGAGCCCGTCTATAATTATGCCTAAGAGGCACCTCCAGGGAACCTCTTTGTTGCTCATATGTGGCCTTTCTCTAAGCCCACCTCGGCAAATAAATTCATTAACCCCCCCCACACACACACACACACGGGACATGACCCCTAGGGGAATGAAACTCCCTGGCAATGTGGGACATGATTCCCAGGAATGAGCCTGGCCCTGGCAGCAAAGGTTTGAAAATGCCTTCTCAACCAAAGGGGGGAAAAAAGGAACAGTAACAAGCTGAGTTCACAGTGCTTGAGAGATCCCAAATAGAGTCAAGATCCCAAATAGAGCTATCCTCGAGATTTCTCTCATGCAAGTTCCAGCTAGACATTCCAAATGACTGCAGTAAGCCATGCCCACATACCAAAATAGTCCTCAAATACCTAGGTCCCTACCTGAGATTCTAAAAAAGACTCACTTTTATCTTTCAGAAACTTAAATCCACCAGAGTGTTCCTATACCTGGCAAGTCCTAAAACTCAGAGGCAACAGACTCTTAAGATCAACTGTCAGATGCAGCCCCTTTCCCCATACCATCAACACCCCTTTTCAATATGAACAAGTTAGGGTGCTCACTGCCTAGACACCCCTGAAGATGGAGAAAGAGATTTAAGTGAGAGGAAGGTGTAGCAACAAACAAGATTAAACAAAGGTCTATGAATACTGAAACTTTATATAATTATATATATTTTTGGATGCTGGGGTGTTGAAATGGCTGGAAGGAGGTAAATGACATGGTGGAACTGTTGCCTATAGCATCCTTTGGGATTTGCTCTATAGCTGCTCGTTGAATTGTACCTTGAAGGTTTTCCCCTTTCTGTATATACCTTATATTGCATAATAAGGAAAGAAATGAAACTGTGGAACTGTAACCCATAACAATTTTTGAAATTACCTATATGACTACTTGTTGAACTTTACATCGAGAGATGACACCTTTCTTTATGTATGTTATTTTTTTACAATAATGGAAATTGCTGAAGTTGTTGAACTGTAACCCATGACATTCTTTGGGATTTGCTCTCTAACTACTTGTGAAATCTTACTTTGGAAGTTATCCCTGTTATATATATAAGTTAAAATTCACAATAAAAGAAAAATTTTTTAAAAAGGAAATGAGAATTAACATAAAAAAAGTAAGAATAATAAATCTCCCATGGAACTACCTTCTAATGGTATCACTTTCAGTATGATAGTTTTAAAAACCTTTTTTATTTTTATGAAGCATTGTAAATGTAACTCACAGTAGAAACTCAAAATTTAAATAAACAAAGGGGAGAAAATAAAAATTCCCTTGTATCCCACAATCCAGAGAGAACCATTTTAACATTTTAACATTAAATGTATATTTAATCCAGTGTTTTATGTATTTTTTAAATGGGATCATTCCTTTCACATGGAATTGCAAATCTTTCCATTCACAGAACAAAATATTGAACATTTTCCATGTCATTAAATATTTTTCTATAATATTCTTAATGGCTGCTTAGTAGTCCATTATATTGATGCTCCATAATTTAATTCCAATTTTCTACTATTACATAGTAATAAACTTTCTTTTAGCTAAAGCTCTGTGCACAACCCTTTTCCCCCCCCCCAGGATGAATTTCCAGAAATGAAATTGCTGATCAAAAAGCATGCTCTATCCATGTCTAATTATTGTTAATTCTCTTAAAGTTGGTACCTATTTATACCTCTACCACCAATAGTTGAATTTGTATTTTTCTTACCCCGTGCCCACTTTAATTATAATTTGGCATTTTTAATATGATCATATGCCATAGAGCATTATACACAATATAATTTATATGCATATATATAATTTGACATAAAAGTACTTTCACCATCTAATTATATTGATATATAGTAATTTTAAATATTTTATTCATTTTAAATGTATTTTTAGTGTTCTTGTACTATGGTTTGTTTCATATCTTAATTTTTTAATTTTCATACATTCTCCCTATTAAAAATTCTCAAACAATGTTTTAAAGTCTATGAACATTTTATAATGGGGATTTAACACACTATCTTCCTCATTTCCCTATTGGTAGACACTTAAGATGAGTAGAGTATCTCATTATATTGTAACAAACAATCCTTTGATGACCATCCTTTTACATAGCTTTCCCTATATTTTAGATATATTTAAGGCAGAATTTCAAAAGAAGAATTAGGGCAAAGGACAAACATTTTTAATGTTAATGTTACAGTTGTCGAACTGTTTTCTCAAAGTTGTGTGAACATGTACATTCATCAGCACCTTGGAAAGTGTTTCACCCCATCTCTAACACTTTGATAATTTTTTGTGATCTTTGCTAATTTGACATCCCTATTTATGATTCTTTGGTTTCCACTGTAGTTGAATGTTTTTCCATGTTTGCTAACCATACATAATCCCTCTTTTGTGAACTGTGAATTCAGCCCTTTGTCCATCTTATCAATTGGAGTATTACTATTTTAATCAGTTTATGAGTTGTATATAATAGACATTTTCTTTAAAGAACCCTTCTAGTTTTTGTAATTTTTTTTAACACTATCAATTTTGGTATCGTTAAATAATCCCAAATCCTTCCTTGCTTCATCTTTAACTCAACTGTAAATGGCTCTATATTGTTATCTTGTCACCCTAATGTTGCGTCTGTTTAAGTAGTATTTGTATAGCCTCATATTCTTTTCTTTTGACTAGAGATCGTAATTAGGTAACAGCTGTATTATAACTGCTGAAAATGTAATGAATTTCTTTTCACATAATTGTGATGCTATTAATATAGCAATATTTCCAAAAGGTATTAAATATTATTATGTAACATTTATAGAAAGAATAAAATTAAATGGCCAAAACTTCAGCATCAGAATCAAGACATTAATCAGAATGGTCTGATTGACAGACCTCTGTGCAGAACTGACTACAAAATGTCACCACTCTAACAAAACAGAAAGCATATGAATGAAGCCAGCAATGACTGAAGAAACTTCTGCTAAAGTCCCAACATAACTTTTCTTATTGAAGTTAACTTGAGGAAATTATTTTTAAATTTTATATGGCAAATGAAAAGTCCGAGAAAGGCAAATAAACAAGATAAGTGTATTTCAAAACTCAACATTCAGTCACTCCTAGGCATTGTTACTTAGAGCAATAATTTACACTGTTATATTGTTTCTTTAGACAACCTAAAATCCCTATAGTTGATCCAAAGTTTTCCCAAAAAATCACTTTTTTCCTGGTTTTACACTGTTGTCAAACTAAAAAATTCATAAAATATATTAATGTAATTTATAAAGTCAACACAATGCTAGTAAATTTCTTATAAAAAATATTTCTGTAAAGTTTGATTATTTAAGCTGCTGCCCCAAATTTACAAATACCTGGAAAATATACAACTTTTCTTGATGTAGCAACAGTTACACAATCCTTTTTTAAAGTCTCTTGATATAAACAGCTCTCAGTTCTAATTTCAACTGGCTTGTCTTCCAAACATGATACCTGATGGCAAAGAACAGGACTTTTTCAGAGTTCCTGTACAGTTTTTATCTGTTTCAGGGTGCTGGATTGAACAAGTGCAGCCCACAGAATTAAAAATTTGGACTTTTGAATATACAGGATCATGCAAAACAGAGAATTCTGAAGTTTTATGGCAGGAGTCTTTGAGTAGAAAATAATTATCTTCCATGGGAATTTTTTCTTTATTCTGTTTTGAGGCAGTGTCTTTGTCTTCCAGTGCCCGAGCAAGCATGTAACTAACTTTTCTTTGATGAGCCAGAGCTTCTTCTTTATCATTCAGCTATATGTAGAGAAATTAAAATTAGTCCATCTATCACAGAATATATAGCTATATTAAGTTTTACAGTATTTTGTCAAAACATTCAATCCTTAAAATGTCAAGTCAATATGAATAAATTAAATAGGTGTGCACTGATTCCCAAGCATTTTACTGCATGTGATTAACGAATTTTTTTTCAAAGAAAGAACAAAAGTCAATGTTCCTTCTATTGAAAATCTTATAAATCACTTGAGGAGAAAGAAAAAATATATGTATAGTTTAATATGCGTGTATATATATATAAAAATCAACATATACTTACCTCTAAAAGAACACTGAAGTTGTTATTTATATACAAGATTGTTTATATGCAAATAACCAACACTCTAGAATTAAATATGTTGCTATAACATGAGTCTTAGTTTAATCATCTATGAAATGGGGATAACAGGACTGATTTCAGGGTTGTAATGATTATAGGATATAATGTGTGAGGAAGTACCTTGAAAACCTGAATGCCTGAATAAACAGAAGGTCTTGTCATGAACCTTATAAAAACATGTCTTTTGTTTATAAGACCTTATAAACTAAGTTCTTATAAAAGATGTCTTATGTACATATAAACATAGACAACAGCTGGCTAGAGGTGGGGCTTTAAACTTGGACAGGAAGACCATGGATGGGAGAAGTGGGAAGAGCATTCAGGGAGTTGAATCCTGAAGATGAAAAACATGGGGAGGATAGTACTCAACTGGGAAAAAGGCATGAGAGTCAAGTAGAGGGTGGAATTAATAGGAAGCAAATAGGTTAGCTTAAGCATAACCTCTGACGAAAGCAGATACTAACCAAATCTATTAGCATCTTAAAGACTTCTTGAGGATTATCCTGGTCTTCAGTCTTCTTAGAACTGTTTTCTGAAGGGAGCATACCCAACAGTTTCTGTCCTAAACTCTTCTTATTCCCCTGTGATGGAAAACCTAAAGTGGAACATTCAAATCCAGCTGAGACATAAGAATACACAGTGTAGTGGAAGTAGCATAGACTTTTTTTTTTTTTTTATATTATATATTGATAAAATTTTAATCCAGCAAGAAGACATGACAATTGTAAACATATATACAACTCACAACAGAGCCAAAAATATGAAGCAAAAATTGAAAGAATTGAAGAGAGGAATAGATTTTTCTACAATAATAGTTGGAGACTTCAATATGCCATTTTCAGTAATTGAAAGATCAATAAAGAAATAGAGGACTTATATAATATTATTAACCAATTAGACCTAATGGACAAGTATAGAACACACCACCAACAGAATATACAATTCTTCTCAAGTTTAATGCAGCATTTTCCAGGATAGACCAAATATTAGGCCACAAATCAAATCTTAATAAGTTTTAAAATATTGAAATCATACAATGCATCCGTTCATACCACAATGGAATATTGCTAGAAATCCAGAAGAAAAACTAGAAAACTGAAAAATATAAGGCAATTAACAACACACTATTAAATAACCAATAGGCCAAAGAAGTCATACCACAATGGAATATTGCTAGAAATCCAGAAAAGAAGAAAAACTAGAAAACTGAAAAATATAAGGCAATTAACAACACACTATTAAATAACCAATAGGCCAAAGAAGAAATCACAAGAAAAATTAGGAAATATCTTTTTTTTTTTTTTTTTTTTTGCATTTGCTCCACTTGGAAATGTGGTATCCATTTTATTTTATTTATTTTTTTAATCATCATTTTATTGAGATATATTCACATACCACGCAGTCATACAAAACAAATTGTACTTTCGATTGTTTACAGTACCATTACATAGTTGTACATTCATCACCTAAATCAATCCCTGACACCTTCATTAGCACACACACAAAAATAACAAGAATAATAATTAGAGTGAAAAAGAGCAATTGAAGTAAAAAAGAACACTGGGTACCTTTGTCTGTTTGTTTGCTTCCCCTACTTTTCTACACATCCATCCATAAACTAGACAAAGTGGAGTTTGGTCCTTATGGCATTCCCAATCCCACTGTCACCCCTCATAAGCTACATTTTTATACAACTGTCTTCGAGATTCATGGGTTCTGGGTTGTAGTTTAATAGTTTCAGGTATCCACCACCAGCTACCCCAATTCTTTAGAACCTAAAAAAGGTTGTCTAAAGTGTGCGTAAGAGTGCCCACCAGAGTGATCTCTCGGCTCGTTTTGGAATCTCTCTGCCACTGAAGCTTATTTCATTTCCTTTCACATCCCCCTTTTGGTCAAGAAGATGTTCTCCATCCCACGATGCCGGGTCTACATTCCTCCCCGGGAGTCATATTCCACATTGCCAGGGAGATTCACTTCCCTGGGTGTCTGATCCCACGTAGGGGGGAGGGCAGTGATTTCACCTTTCAAGTTGGCTTAGCCAGAGAGAGAGGGCCACATCTGAGCAACAAAGAGGCATTCAGGAGGAGACTCTTAGGCACAAATACAGGGAGGCCTAGCCTCTCCTTTGCAGCAACCGTCTTCCCAAGGGTAAAACTTATGGTAGAGGGCTCAAGCCATCAAACCACCAGTCCCCTATGTCTGTGGTCATGTTAGCAACCATGGAGGTGGGGTAGGCGAATACCCCTGCATTCTCCACAGGCTCCTCAAGGGGGCACTACATCTTTTTTTTTTTTTTTCCTTGTTTGTCTTTTTTCTTTTTTCTTTTTTTTTTAACTTTCCCTTCTTTTTTAAATCAACTGTATGAAAAAAAAAGTTAAAAAGAAAACAAACATACAATAAAAGAACATTTCAAAGAGACCATAACAAGGGAGTAAGAAAAAGACAACTAACCTAAGATAACTGCTTAACTTCCAACATGTTCCTACTTTACCCCAAGAAAGTTACATAATATAGCAACATTTCTGTGAACTTGCTCCTACTATATCCATCAGAAATTAACAGACCATAGTCATTCCTGGGCATCCCCAGAACGTTAAATAGCTTATCTGTTCTTCTTGGATTATTGTTCCCCCAGCATAGACTTTTGAGTCCTGACAGCAAACACAGGGAGGGCCACCATGTGAGGAAAAACTGAGCACTGCCCTGCCTCATTTGCACAGCTGCTGCTCAACTCCAGCTGATGGCTGCCAAGCAAGAATCTGATCTGTGTTACTAGATCATCACAGTCTTCAAGACAGCCAGAAATCCAGATTTTTACATGAAATCTCCCAGTTTTAAAGGGCAGACACAAATCCATATTATTGAAAACATTATGCAGAGCTAGCAAAACATTTCTGCAGGCCATGAGACCTCTGAACTACTGCTTTAGAGCCAGAAAGGCCTGGATTCGAATCCTCATTTAGTCACTTAATAGCTATATAAGTTACTTAAATTCTCTTGAGTTTTATTTTCCTAAACTTTAAAATTAGAGTAATGTTATCTACTCTTCAGTGTTACTGGGACATTAAATAGTTTAACACAGTTGTGAAAACACCCAAGTTCTGGCATAACACTACATACCCTGAAACATGTACACTGATGTACTTCTTCATCCATAGAAATGATGCAGTTTGTATTAGAAGGTAGAAAATTTGTAGATTCATACAAAGGAAATTTCAAGAATGCTATGTAAATGGTCTCCCCCTAAGGGGAAACTGGGAGCAGATACGGGACACTTCTTTCCACCCAATCCTGCCACACCACAGTGACTATAGCTCAGAACACCCTGACTGGTGAGAAACTGGCAAAACAAAAAAGCCAGGCAAGTTGACACATTCATCAGTGTTGATGAGCGGATACATCTATGTCTATTATTCAGTCCAAAAAAAAGAGAAAAGAAATGTGCTTATAAACTACCTTTCAGAACTTGTCAAACCAAGAAGAAAAGTTAATACCCTGTGTTAACCAAACATAAGAAAACCACACCTGCTCAGATTATTGAAATATAATCCTAAAATGAATCAAAGTCTTGACACTAAGAAACTCCGAAAGAGCTACAGAAACTTACATGAAAAAAAAAAGCTCTGCAGAGATGAACTGATTTTTTTAAAGACAACTTCCAGTCTGTATTCAGTGCCTTACTGAAATAAAGATTGGGAGCTTTAACTCCTAGAATCCTATTTTCTTTGGAAAAACTGCTGAGGTCTGTCAACAACTAAGAAAGACAGGAATTCTGGGATAAAAAATGAGCACTTACTGAAGGGTTGAAATGAATGTGAATCTACCTCTTTAAGAAAAAACCCAGCTTTGTCTACATAGCACTATCCTTGTGACTGACTGCTGTACAGACTTGGAGGCCTTCATGCAGGTGACAGACTGTGATAAGCTTTCATAAGAACCTGGCTTTCCCCTCCTGTTCCTCTTTCCCATCATCACCCCATTAAAAAAAAAAGCAAATAAAATGTAGTTTCTAAAGGGATCTGTCTTCAATTAACTACACAGAACACCAGGTCTGTTCTCAGAGAATGCCTTTTAAAATATTGCCAATCCAACTCCTATCAAGGACCTAGCTCTAGAGATAAGCTTGAGGATGGTCACCTACATACACACACACACACACACACACACACACACACACACACACACACACACACTGTCCATGGTAATCCTAGATTATCTTACTGTTTTCAGCCAATTCCTAAAAGGCTAATAAATACATGGGTCATGTTAGCTTATTTCCCTGGCAAAAATACCTACCCTGAGTCAGAATTAAAGATTAAAGGTCAGCTTTTGTCAAGGGATGTTACAAAGAAATAGGCCACATAAAAATTGATTTTATACTTATAAATTATTAGGGACTTAGCCATTACATTACTCAGTGACCTCATAAGTCTCACATCAGAAAGTGCTTGTAGAATTTAATGTCAGGACAAGTGTGCAATACCTTTTTGAGCATGAGAGTTGTGAGACATGTGCCCTCACTTCAACCTAATGAACACTAAATATATAGCTTTAATGACCTGCTTTTAGCTGCTTTCATAGTTCTGATTTACTACTTGTATTTTTATTATCCCACCATTTCGGGAAGGAGGTAGGGTAAAGTTTAGTTGATAAAGCTAATATTCATGATAGATGACCCATATACTATTACTAATATATATACTATTTGAAAGTACATATTTCAAGCCAAATAGGTATCTGCTATCAAAGGCTTCGTTTTTAATATTATAAGATGCTTATTAGGCCTGAAGTTCATCTGAATGTAAAATATACTGGAATCAGAATTATGGCTTTGACATATATGAAAATATTCAGATATACAGTCATCTCAGAATTTTAATACTAAAACATTTCAACTCACTATAAAATTCACTCTACTTCTTGAATAATAAATGGTTTCAAACTAATTTAATTGGCATTGTTTAATTCTATATATTGATAAAATTGATACTATTTATGGAAACAAATTGCTAAAGCATAAAGAATTTCTAAAGAATATATTATTTATATTGGAAGATCTACTTCAACTGTAATTTTATTCTCTCACACCATTTTTATATTTTGTTTACAACTAATACAATAATACTCAAAAATGGCCTTGAATGTTTGATAGACTTGTGAACCAAAAACTAAACTCAAACTTATAGTTAATTTTTTTCTGCTAAACATGATCTTTTAGTGAGACAGAGTATCTATCTAAAAAAAGAGATATGTTATGGTTTCATTGATCCCAGTAGCTTATTCTGCGTTTGTAAATGACCTCCTTTTTTCCATAGTTGCTACATTTTTAAATCACAACTATGTGAAATTTTAATTAAATTCTGCCACATTGGGTTAACCCTGCCCAACTTAAATCAATATAATTACTTTTTATTATAATGTATAATGACTAAAATTAAACCTGATTATTGCCATTATAAATCATAGTTACCATCCTCTTTAAGATGCTTCCAATTTATTCGTTTTGTTGCTTTTTTACACATTTTATCCATTTGTGTCAGTTTTAGTGCTTGGTCATTTTTCCTCATTAATTGTTGCTCAAATGCAATTCTGAATGCATCTGCCATTATGTAAGCTTCTTCTTTACTCTTCCGCAAGAGTTCCAGCTGTTTTTGAAAGAATGTTTAGGAGGTATCAGAGGCAAAACCAGAACAATTCTTGCTTAAATGTAAGTCAGATTTGCAAATGCAGTCTCCCTGCTTCTGGGCTCTCTCAAGGCCTAGCACAGGTCTATTGCCTGAATTTGATCTATTTCATCTGCTTAGACTAATTAGTACTTGCTGGTTCTTTTCTGCAGTAGCAGCCCACTTGGAACTGCATCACCAGCAATTTTCTTTGTGGTACCTGTCAACTCCTGGCTAATCCAAATTTTGTATCTCATTACTCTAGGCCAGCCCTGCGCGTGTCTTCCCCAAATCCCTTAAACAAGGGTCCAAAACAAAGGAAGGTAGGATGCCAAAGGCTTCATTTCAATTTTGCCTTGGCCATTCTAACAATACCACCTAAAATTCTGTATTTGCGAATACAACCTTGCAAATACCTCCTCTAGTTGACCCTGACTCTGATCTATGCAATTTTCTGCTTATAACCAGACATTTTTCTTAATAAATTGCTTATGTTTTGCTGTTAGCTTTTCTATATACTCTGAAAACTTAAAATCCCATACCTTTGGTAAAACATTTTAGAATTATATTCCATGTACCGTTTTTGTAATTCAAACCTAATTATAATGACAGCTACTATTTGCTCAAATGCCTGATATGTGCATGGCACTGTGCTTAGCATTCTATGTATGTTTCTTCTATTTCTAACAACCCTCTAAGGTTGTCTTTACCCTCTGTTTAATATATGAGAAAACTGAGAGTTATCCTGTCCAAAGCCACATAGCTAGTAAATAATAGAAATAAGATTTAAATCTAGGTCTGTCTGGTACAAAGCTTTCTTCCATTACACTTTGCTGCTTTCCTAATAGGTTCTATGTGCATCTCAATCTGTGTTGCCAATCCTAGCAATTTTAAGAAGCATGACTACATCTTTTCCTCAATTACATAGTACTTTTAGTTCCATGTATAGATGCAAGAAATAGGAATTTAGGAAATATTAACTACAAATTTTGGTAAACTACTTTATATAGCTTCAATATTATGCCAAATACTATCTGTATTTTAGAACCATGTAAACAAAATCCAGTTTATAAGTCATATAAAACTAGGCATTAATTCCATAGCCAATGACTACTAAAGTGAAGTTAATTATTACAATTATTTCCATTTATTTTACTACTAACAGAGAAATAAAACCGAGACTTCTGCTGTTTTGATAATACAATACCTCTTGTTTGAGCTGAAGCAGCAGTTTCCGAGTGGATGCTGCCATTTTGGCACAGGAACAGGGGCTCCCTCCAGGACCATGACAAAGGCAGGCTCCAAGGACTGCAAGCTTTAAATCCAAAGCATTAGTCCCATCATAAATGTCACACTGCTTTAGCTGCCCACACACCCACATACATTACTATCAAGCCTGTGAGCCAAAGAAACTGGAAAGGAAAAAAATAGAAGAATGAAAGCGGGAGCTAGGATTTCAGGATCCAGGTGAAAATCATTCACAAAATAGGAAAGAGTCGTATTACTTGGAACAAAAATATAAAGAAATTCTATCTTCCTTTTGGCTCCTAAAACCATTAGCCCTGCCACCAGGCCCCTGTAGTTAGGAAACTTCATCCATGTGTGGGTTTCCTGTGACTGTGCTTTTTTTCTGATGCCAAACTCCTGCCAGTCCCCTCCAGCGAAAGCTGCATGCTCAGAAATGGTGAGTTTGTTTTTTTTAATTTAAAATTTTAAAAATATATATACTCTGTAATCATGTTATGTATTCTTAGATATTGGTTGGCTCATCCACTGTTCTGGAATTACCTGTGGCCCTTATTGCTCAAAAGCTGACTATGGATCACAATAAAGAAAAGAGTCAACAGTCCACACAGGTCCCTCCTAGTTGACCACTGTAACTAAAAGAAAAGTAAGAATTTTACTTTTTTTTTTTTCAGTCCATTTTGGCCACTAACCAAAAGTTACTTTCCCACCATATTCCAATAACTGCCAATTTAATGGGGGCAGCTATTTTAATGGAGCTTACTATAAAATTATTGTCTAAGCTTCCTGTTGCTGTAAATTTCATATAGTTGGGCTGATTTAGTGCAAAGGCTATTTCAGAAAATTCTCACATCAAAGATAATTGTGAAGCACATAGCTTTTGATTGACTTGAGTGTACAAATGGTGGATCTGTGGCAAATATGCATTTTCCCTTTTTACTTTCCCACTGCTGATAACTGCTCCTTGCGAAAGATGCCAAAAGCATTTAACACCTGGGAGTGCCAATATAATCTGCGAGGCTTCTGCAGGCTCTCTGTATCTTAATTCTACTTCCTTACCTTAGCGTTTCTTCATCAACAGGATCAGGGTGCTTGTTCCTGCTTGGCCTAAGGTTAAGGCTGGCCCTATACCCTACTCAAGTGATGGTAAAGCACCTTTTTTCTGAACTCTCTCTCAAGTGAGTTTCTTTTGTTTTTCCTTCTTGCTATTTACATGAAGTTTTCTACCCATGGCAGTAGAGCATAGTGATTAAAGTATAGACTTTAAACCCAGGCCACCTGGGTATGAATCCCAGTTCCACCACTTAGTAGCTGTGTGACTTTGGGGAACTTACTTAACCTCTCTGTGCCTTGTCACCTCATTTGTAAAATAGGGATTATAATAATACCTACCTCATGGGTTAGTTGTGAGGATTAAATGTGTTATATGTAAAACATTTAGAACAATGTCTGGGGGTGCTAAGGACTATGTAAGTGTTTGTTATTATTAACTGCCCTTTTGGAAGTTCTATTCAGTGAGTGAGTGCTGTTCCTTCTCAGTCGTTTGTCAGCATCTTACTTCTTTGGGTCCCAGAACTCTTTTTCCCTATTAGTCAAACTTCTACATTGTAAGGCATTTAACTCCTCCACAAGCAGTTAGCAATGCATGAGCAGATCTTGGTTCTGAATCTGGTTCAGCCACAGATTGAGCATGTCACTTTGGGAAAGTTACTTAATCTAGCTGAGCCTAAGTTTCCTCCTCTCTTAAATGGAGATAACAATACCTGCTTTGCAGCCCACAGAAAACTATTATGAAGATTAGATAAAATAATGTGTGTGTAAATACTCTGAAACTGTAGGTCCCTACCCAGGGTACGAAACACTGCTAGTGTAGCTTCTGCTAGAAGTGTAAAAAGAAGAAATAAAAGGACACTAGGTAATCAGTACATCCCAAGAATGTCATGCATGAAGGCCAAGGAACCAGCAAGACTGAAAGAACTGACCTGGGCGTGACACTTGGGCCTCTCTCACTGTGTCTCAAATTACTAAGTATGCTGCTACCCTAGAAAATGTACCAAAAGAACAATGAGGGGAAAGAAAAGGAAAGTAGAAAATTTCCCTGCTGTTCAACTTTCATACACATTTACCTACCTCAAGACCTGAAATCTCTGTAAAGCAGCTACTTTTACTGTGGCACATGTTTTCCAGAGCCATCTTCTGCTGTTTCATATCAAGCATTGCAAGGGCCTCCAAATACTGTTCATTCAAAACTAGGAAGAACATATAAAAAGAAGTTATGAGGTCTAACACCAGCCTCACCTAATCTAGTTACACCAACAAATACTCATTTCTTATAGGCGATACATATGCAACAGACATTACCAACAACATCTGGCCCTATCTAGAAATCTATCTGATAGAATAGTGGGTATCAAGTGAGAGAATACATGTTAATACCAGATAAGAAGTTATTTTTAATGTTGAAGTCTCTTAACTTTGCAACCTTAGTCCAATCCTCATTTGCTCTTAGAAAATATGTTGAGTTTTCAAAAAGGGAATGGGAACATACAAAGGGAAATTATTCAGAGGCTTTGTGGATAGTGAGACACCTGGATGTTGAGATCTCATATTTTGTATTAATGTGAAACATATCAGCTTTCCAAACTCGATCACATTTTTTTCTATTAGTTAAGAGTTTTCACAGGAGTCCCTCAAACTAAACATTTAGAAGTGTCCTGCTGTCTACTGGAGAACAGAAAACAGTAACCTTTTCCCTTTTCTTACATGTTGGACTGGTAAGAGGAAGGGGTTTTTGGTTATGAGCAGCTTCTGTCCTGAACAGAGGCTCTGGAATTAACTTAGCACAGGAGAAATCTCCACCTGCTCAAAGTACTGGTTTTGAACATCTGGCAAGATGGCGGACTGGTGAGCTGTATGTTTTAGTTACTCCTCCAGGAAAGTAGGTAGAAAGCCAGGAACTGCGTGGACTGGACACCACAGAGCAATCTGACTTTGGGCATACTTCATACAACACTCATGAAAACGTGGAACTGCTGAGATCACCGAAATCTGTAAGTTTTGCGGCCAGGGGACCCGCACCCCTCCCTGCCAGGCTGAGTCCCGTGGGAGGAGGGGCTGTCAGCTCCAGGAAGGAGAAGGGAGAACTGCAGTGGCAGCCCTTATCAGAAACTCATTCTACTGATCCAAACTCCAACCGTAGGTAGACTGAGACCAGACACCAGAGAATCTGAGAGCAGCCAGCCTAGCAGAGAGGAGACAGGCATAGAAAAAAACAACAGGAAAAACTCCAAAATAAAAGCGGAGGATTTTTGGAGTTCTGGTGAACATAGAAAGGGGAAGGGCAGAGCTCACGCCCTGAGGCTCATATGCAAATCCTGAAGAAAAGCTGATCTCTCTGCCCTGTGGACCTTTCCTTAGTGGCCCTAATCGCTTTGTCTCTTAGCATTTCAATAACCCATTAGATCTCTGAGGAGGGCCCTTTTTTTTAATCCTTTTTTCTTTTTCTAAAACAATTACTCTAAGAAGCCCAATACAGAAAGACTTGCAATTTGGGCAGGTCAAGACAAGAGCAGAACTAAGAGAGCTCTGAGACAAAAGGCAATAATCCAGTGGCTGAAAAAATTCACTAAACACCACAACTTCCCAAGAAAAGGGGGGTGTCTGCTCACAGCCATCATCCTGGTGGACAGGAAACACTCCTGCCCGTCGCCAGCCCCATAGCCCAGAGCTGCCCCAGACAACCCAGTGTGACGGAAGGGCTTCAAATAACAGGCACACACCACAAAACTGGGTGTGGACATTAGCCTTCCCTGCAACGTCAGCTGATTGTCCCAGAGTTGGGAAGGTGGAGCAGTGTGAATTAACAAAGCCCCATTCAGCCATCATTTCAGCAGACTGGGAGCCTCCCTACACAGCCCAGAGCCCAGAACTGCCCTGGGGGGATGGCACTCACCTGTGAAATAGCACAGTCATCCCTCAACAGAGGACCCAGGGTGAACAGCCTGGAAGAGGGGCCCACTTGCAAGTCTCAGGAGCCATATGCCAATACCAAGGACTTCTGGGTCAGTGGCAGAGACAAACTGTGGCAGGACTGAACTGAAGGATTAGACTATTGCAGCAGCTTTAAAACTCTAGGATCACCAGGGAGATTTGATTGTTAGAGCCACCACCCCCCCGACTGCCCAGAAACACGCCCCATATATAGGGCAGGCAACACCAACTACACATGCAAGCTTGGTACACCAATTGGACCCCACAAGACTCACTCCCCCACTCACCAAAAAGGCTAAGCAGGGGAGAACTGGCTTGTGGAGAACAGGTGGCTCGTGGACGCCACCTGCTGGTTAGTTAGAGAAAGTGTACTCCACGAAGCTGTAGATCTGATAAATTAGAGATAAGGACTTCAATTGGTCTACATATCCTAAAAGAATCCTATCAAGTTCAGCAAATGCCAAGAGGCCAAAAACAACAGAAAATTATAAAGCATATGAAAAAACCAGACGATATGGATAACCCAAGCCCAAGCACCCAATTCAAAACATCAGAAGAGACACAGCACCTAGAGCAGCTACTCAAAGAACTAAAGATGAACAGTGAGACCATAGTATGCGATACAAAGGATATCAAGAAGACCCTAGAAGAGCATAAAGAAGACATTGCAAGACTAAATAAAAAAATGGATGATCTTATGGAAATTAAAGAAACTGTTGACCAAATTAAAAAGATTCTGGACACTCATAGTACAAGACTAGAGGAAGTTGAAAAATGAATCAGTGACCTCGAAGATGACAGAATGGAAAATGAAAGCATAAAAAAGAATGGGGAAAAAAATTGAAAAAATCAAAATGGACCTCAGGGATATGATAGATAATATGAAACGTCCGAATATAAGACTCATTGGTGTTCCAGAAGGGGAAGAAAAGGGTAAAGGTCTAGGAAGAGTATTCAAAGAAATTGTTGGGGAAAACTTCCCAAATCTTCTAAACAACATAAATACACAAATCATAAATGCTCAGCGAACTCCAAATAGAATAAATCCAAATAAACCAACTCCGAGACATATTCTGATCACACTGTCAAACACGGAAGAGAAGGAGCAAGTTCTGAAAGCAGCAAGAGAAAAGCAATTCACCACATACAAAGGAAACAGCATAAGACTAAGTAGCGACTACTCAGCAGCCACCATGGAGGCGAGAAGGCAGTGGCACGATATATTTAAAATTCTGAGTGAGAAAAATTTCCAGCCAAGAATACTTTATCCAGCAAAGCTCTCCTTCAAATTTGAGGGAGAGCTTAAATTTTTCACAGACAAAGAAATGCTGAGAGAATTTGCTAACAAGAGACCTGCCCTACTGGAGATACTAAAGGGAGCCCTACAGACAGAAAAACAAAGAAAGGACAGAGAGACATGGAGAAAGGTTCAGTACTAAAGAGATTCAGTATGGGTACAATAAAGGATATTAATAGAGAGAGGGGAAAAATATGACAAACATAAACCAAAGGATAAGATGGCTGATTCAAGAAATGCCTTCACGGTTATAACATTGAATGTAAATGGATTAAACTCCCCAATTAAAAGATATAGATTCGCAGAATGGATCAAAAAAAGTGAACCATCAATATGTTGCATACAAGAGACTCATCTTAGACACAGGGACACAAAGAAACTGAAAGTGAAAGGATGGAAAAAAATATTTCATGCAAGCTACAGCCAAAAGAAAGCAGGTGTAGCAATATTAATCTCAGATAAAATAGACTTTAAATGCAGGGATGTTTTGAGAGACAAGGAAGGCCACTACATACTAATAAAAGGGGCAATTCAACAAGAAGAAATAACAATCGTAAATGTCTATGCACCCAATCAAGGTGCCACAAAATACATGAGAGAAACACTGGCAAAACTAAAGGAAGCAATTGATGTTTCCACAATAATTGTGGGAGACTTCAACACATCACTCTCTCCTATAGATAGATCAACCAGACAGAAGACCCATAAGGAAATTGAAAACCTAAACAATCTGATAAATGAATTAGATTTAATAGACATATACAGGACATTACACCCCAAATCACCAGGATACACATACTTTTCTAGTGCTCACGGAACTTTCTCCAGAATAGATCATATGCTGGGACATAAAACAAGCCTCAATAAATTTAAAAAGATTGAAATTATTCAAAGCACATTCTCTGACCACAATGGAATACAATTAGAAGTCAATAACCATCAGAGACTTAGAAAATTCACAAATACCTGGAGGTTAAACAACACACTCCTAAACAATCAGTGGGTTAAAGAAGAAATAGCAAGAGAAATTGCTAAATATACAGAGACGAATGAAAATGAGAACACAACATACCAAAACCTATGGGATGCAGCAAAAGCAGTGCTAAGGGGGAAATTTATAGCACTAAACGCATATATTAAAAAGGAAGAAAGAGCCAAAATCAAAGAACTAATGGATCAACTGAAGAAGCTAGAAAATGAACAGCAAACCAATCCTAAACCAAATACAAGAAAAGAAATAACAAGGATTAAAGCAGAAATAAATGACATAGAGAACAAAAAAACAATAGAGAGGATAAATATCACCAAAAGTTGGTTCTTTGAGAAGATCAACAAGATTGACAAGCCCCTAGCTAGACTGACAAAATCAAAAAGAGAGAAGACCCATATAAACAAAATAATGAATGAAAAAGGTGACATAACTGCAGATCCTGAAGAAATTAAAAAAATTACAAGAGGATACTATGAACAACTGTATGGCAACAAACTGGATAATGTAGAGGAAATGGACAATTTCCTGGAAACATATGAACAACCTAGACTGACCAGAGAAGAAATAGAAGACCTCAACCAACCCATCACAAGCAAAGAGATCCAGTCAGTCATCTAAAATCTTCCCACAAATAAATGCCCAGGGCCAGATGGCTTCACAGGGGAATTCTACCAAACTTTCCAGAAAGAACTGACACCAATCTTACTCAAACTCTTTCAAAACATTGAAGAAAATGGAACACTACCTAACTCATTTTATGAAGCTAACATCAATCTAATACCAAAACCAGGCAAAGATGCTACAAAAAAGGAAAACTACCGGCCAATCTCCCTAATGAATATAGATGCAAAAATCCTCAACAAAATACTTGCAAATCGAATCCAAAGACACATTAAAAAAATCATACACCATGACCAAGTGGGGTTCATTCCAGGCATGCAAGGATGGTTCAACATAAGAAAATCAATCAATGTATTACAACACATTAACAAGTCAAAAGGGAAAAATCAATTGATCATCTCAATAGATGCTGAAAAAGCATTTGACAAAATCCAACATCCCTTTTTGATAAAAACACTTCAAAAGGTAGGAATTGAAGGAAACTTCCTCAACATGATAAAGAGCATATATGAAAAACCCACAGCCAGCATAGTACTCAATGGTGAGAGACTGAAAGCCTTCCCTCTAAGATCAGGAACAAGACAAGGATGCCCGCTGTCACCACTGTTATTCAACATTGTGCTGGAAGTGCTAGCCAGGGCAATCTGGCAAGACAAAGAAATAAAAGGCATCCAAATTGGAAAAGAAGAAGTAAAACTGTCATTGTTTGCAGATGATATGATCTTATATCTAGAAAACCCTGAGAAATCGACGATACAGCTACTAGAGCTAATAAACAAATTTAGCAAAGTAGCGGGATACAAGGTTAATGCACATAAGTCAGTAATGTTTCTATATGCTAGAAATGAACAAACTGAAGAGACACTCAAGAAAAAGATACCATTTTCAATAGCAACTAAAAAAATCAAGTACCTAGGAATGAACTTAACCAAAGATGTAAAAGACCTATAGAAAGAAAACTACATAACTCTACTAAAAGAAATAGAAGGGGACCTTAAAAGATGGAAAAATATTCCATGTTCATGGATAGGAAGACTAAATGTCATTAAGATGTCAATTCTACCCAAACTCATCTACAGATTCAATGCAATCCCAATCAAAATTCCAACAACCTACTTTGCAGACTTGGAAAAGCTAGTTATCAAATTTATTTGGAAAGGGAAGATGCCTCGAATTGCTAAAGACACTCTAAAAAAGAAAAACGAAGTGGGAGGACTTACACTCCCTGACTTTGAAGCTTATTATAAAGCCACAGTTGCCAAAACAGCATGGTACTGGCACAAAGATAGACATATAGATCAATGGAATCGAATTGAGAATTCAGAGATAGACCCTCAGATCTATGGCCGACTGATCTTTGATAAGGCCCCCAAAGTCACTGAACTGAGTCATAATGGTCTTTTCAACAAATGGGGCTGGGAGAGTTGGATATCCATATCCAAAAGAATGAAAGAGGACCCCTACTTCACCCCCTACACAAAAATTAACTCAAAATGGATGAAAGATCTCAATATAAAAGAAAGTACCATAAAACTCCTAGAAGATAATGTAGGAAAACATCTTCAAGACCTTGTATTAGGCGGCCACTTCCTAGACTTTACACCCAAGGCACAAGCAACAAAAGAAAAAATAGATAAATGGGAACTCCTCAAGCTTAGAAGTTTCTGCACCTCAAAGGAATTTCTCAAAAAGGTAAAGAGGCAGCCAACTCAATGGGAAAAAATTTTTGGAAACCATGTATCTGACAAAAGACTGATATCATGCATATATAAAGAAATCCTACGACTCAATGACAATAGTACAGACAGCCCAATTATAAAATGGGCAAAAGATATGAAAAGACAGTTCTCTGAAGAGGAAATACAAATGGCCAAGAAACACATGAAAAAATGTTCAGCTTCACTAGCTATTAGATAGATGCAAATTAAGACCACAATGAGATACCATCTAACACCGGTTAGAATGGCTGCCATTAAACAAACAGGAAACTACAAATGCTGGAGGGGATGTGGAGAAATTGGAACTCTTATTCACTGTTGGTGGGACTGTATAATGGTTCAGCCACTCTGGAAGTCAGTCTGGCAGTTCCTTAGAAAACTAGATATAGAGTTACCATTCGATCCAGCGATTGCACTTCTCGGTATATACCCGGAAGGTCGGAAAGCAGTGACACGAACAGATATCTGCACTCCAATGTTCAGAGCGGCATTATTCCAATTGCCAAGAGATGGAAACAACCCAAATGTCCTTCAACAGATGAGTGGATAAATAAAATGTGGTATATACACACGATGGAATACTACACGGCAGTAAGAAGGAACGATCTTGTGAAACATATGACAACATGGATGAACCTTGAAGACATAATGCTGAGCGAAATAAGCCAGGCACAAAAAGAGAAATATTATATGCTACCACTAATGTGAACTTTGAAAAATGTAAAACAAATGGTTTATAATGTAGAATGTAGGGGAACTAGCAATAGAGAGCAAGTAAGGAAGGGGGAACAATAATCCAAGAAGAACAGATAAGCTATTTAACGTTCTGGGGATGCCCAGGAATGACTATGGTCTGTTAATTTCTGATGGATATAGTAGGAACAAGTTCACAGAAATGTTGCTATATTAGGTAACTTTCTTGGGGTAAACTAGGAACATGTTGGAAGTTAAGCAGTTATCTTAGGTTTGTTGTCTTTTTCTTACTCCCTTGTTATGGTCTCTTTGAAATGTTCTTTTATTGTATGTTTGTTTTCTTTTTAACTTTTTTTTCATACAGTTGATTTAAAAAAGAAGGGAAAGTTAAAAAAAAAAAAAGAAAAACAAGGAAAAAAAGATGTAGTGCCCCCTTGAGGAGCCTGTGGAGAATGCAGGGGTATCGGCCTACCCCACCTCGATGGTTGCTAATATGACCACAGATATAGGGGACTGGTGGTTTGATGGCTTGAGCCCTCTACCATAAGTTTTACCCTTGGGAAGACTGTTGCTGCAAAGGAGAGGCTAGGCCTCCCTATAACTGTGTCTAAGAGCCTCCTCCCAGATGCCTCTTTGTTGCTCAGATGTGGCTCTCTCTCTCTAGCTAAGCCACTTGAAAGGTGAAATCACTGCCCTCCCCCCTAAGTGGGATCAGACACCCAGGGGAGTGAATCTCCCTGGCAACGTGGAATATGACTCCCGGGGAGGAATGTAGACCCGGCATCGTGGGATGGAGAACATCTTCTTGACCAAAAGGGGGATGTGAAAGGAAATGAAATAAGCTTCAGTAGCAGAGAGATTCCAAAAGGAGCCGAGAGGTCACTCTGGTGGGCACTCTTACGCACACTTTAGACAACCCTTTTTAGGTTCTAAAGAATTGGGGTAGCTGGTGGTGGATACCTGAAACTATCAAACTACAACCCAGAACCCATGAATCTTGAAGACAGTTATATAAAAATGTAGCTTATGAGGGGTGACAATGGGATTGGGAAAGCCATAAGGACCACACTGCACTTTGTCTAGTTTATGGATGGATGAGTAGAAAAATAGGGGAAGGAAACAGACAAAGGTACCCAGTGTTCTTTTTTACTTCAATTGCTCTTTTTCACTCTAATTATTATTCTTGTTATTTTTGTGTGTGTGCTAATGAAGGTGTCAGGGATTGATTTAGGTGATCAATGTACAACTATGTAATGGTACTGTGAACAATCGAAAGTTTGATTTGTTTTGTATGACTGCGTGGTATGTGAATATATCTCAATGAAAAAAAAAAAAACAAAGTACTGGTTTTGAGAAGTACCATCTGTGTGTGCAGATCCCACCTGGAGGCATCTACACAGTTCAGTTACTGCACTACATGAAGTGGCTCTCTATCCCATGACCTGATTTTTATCTTATTTTGTCCCCTCTAGCCACCATTTCTTCTTTCAAAAATTTTTAAGTTTTGACCAAACGCCTTAATATTTTCCCATCAACTTTTGTCATAATATGAGTCATTATATAAGAGGCTTATTTATAAGTAAAAAATTTCAAGTTCTTCATGAGTCAAATAACATCTAGAAAAATTAATATCTGTATTAATAATAAAGTCACAGAACACTTTTTTTTTTTAAATACAACTCTTTTTTTTTTTTTATTCACCAGTATTTGTTATCACCTTTTAAGCAGAACAGGATTTGGACACTACATATCCACTCACAAGCCGGCTGAGTCTTTTCATTGCTTTACAATAGCTTAGGCAAGCTTATAAGTGTCCTACTCTAAACAATACTTTTCTTTGGAAAACAAGTCCTATGGATATTTACTCCCATGGAGTTGGTTGTTTAACATACTAATTCCTAGAGGCCTAGCACACACAGTGTTGTTAACTACATAGATGGAAGGTTTAAAAAGTAGATCCTCTAAGATGAAACTCAAGTCATTAAAGATTTCTTTTAAATATCAAGGTATATGTCTTAGAACACATACTTCTGTGATAGAAGTTTTCGTCTACTAAGGAATCTGCTTGCTAGCTAAACACTTGAGATCACAAAGTTAACATTAGGTTACATACATCTTACACCAAACTTCATCTCAATCAGTTAAAATAAGCCAACATGAAGAGAGAAAAGAACTACTGGCTCTGCTTTGGTGCCTAAAATGTCACAATATGGCAATGCTTCTTTTTTAATGACAGAAGATGATCTTGAATAATCACATAATTATATACTTTTCCTACTTGTGACCCCATAAAATATATATTCTGTCTGATCTTGATAGTAGAGGTCTATATTTTGTTGGTACTTTACAAAGTGCTTTCACATTCATCCTGTCATCATCTATTTCCCCCTCTTGGTGATGTAAATGAGAGAGACATTTGTGGCATCTTTAACTTAACTAGTATGCAAATCACTTACCAATATGTAAATGAAAAATACTGCCACAGTCAGAAATTTCTTGCCAAGTGATTTTTACTTCCTCTCACAGCATATAGAGACTATCTTCAAGTATACCCAGTGAGTACAGCCCCACAGTGGAAAATTATTGCCATTAAGGAATGAGGAGTTTGAAGACAGTATTTTCCCACCAGTATTAAGTATTAGATCCATGTTATAATAGGTTTGTTGTTTAATCGATTGAAGGAAAGAACAGTCTGGATAGCCCTAAAATATTTGAAAATGGAGTGTATCAGGGGTATAAACAAAAACTTCTTTCCTTTAGAAATTCAACTGTAAAAATTAAATAGGCTGTGAAGAGTTTATAACATTTTTTGCAAAAGAAGTAAAATTTTCTTAATTGGTTTAAAAAACAATTGATAATTTTAACTATAAGTTCCCTTACCACCTAAAGTTCTAGTGAGGATTATGTTAATATAATTTCTTATAACCAATGGAGATCTGTCTTGGGAAGATTTTCATCTCTGAACCTGTTTTCAGTGAATTCTGGTTGTTATTCCAGAACGACAGCTGTGTCTTGAGAAGTACTGCATAGGCCCAATAGTTTTCATAACCCTAGGCACAACCAAATGGCAAAGCATTTGGCAAATAATGCTCCCAGTTTTTAATTTAAATTTAAATTTTATTTATTTTATTATTATATATATATATACATATACATATATACCAAAGTTCCTCCAACACCAGATGTTATACCATTTTATTTTACACTAAATGATACATTTCTTCCATTATACTGAAAATATATTACTTCAAAATACTAGCACTTTATTTCTATTGATATGTATGTTCTTAAAACAGGACTCTATGTAAACCTGATTTTTTTAAAAACAATATTTTTTAAGAATCAACAAAATATCCTCTACTTACTTGCATTTTCAGACCTCAGCATTTTAATTTCTTTTGTTTTCAGTTTCAAAGTTTCTTTGAGGACTGCATTTTCACAGTTTAGTCTGGGAAAAAAAAGTTTCCTCCAAATAACTACAACATTAATACATGTTTGGTGAATGAAAATATTTTTATTTCCATAATCATAACCCAAAAACCAAAATATAATTTTTCCTATTTCATAACAGTCTAGAACTTATATGTTACAAAAATAAAACAAATTAAAGGAGTGTGGTAATATTTTAAACACAGTCTTAAGCCCTTCTTTATGCTTAGT
Organism: Choloepus didactylus; assembly: GCF_015220235.1. NCBI lineage: Eukaryota > Metazoa > Chordata > Mammalia > Pilosa > Megalonychidae > Choloepus > Choloepus didactylus. The sequence goes on from NC_051319.1 coordinate 5,928,427, forward strand.
TGAGAAATAATCACAACCAGAAATATCTCTAAGGCATCTACTTTGCATACTTGCTCTCCTTAATAAAGTTTTAATTCATTTTAACAATCATTTGAACACCAACTATATGCTTAAACCACCTTAAAAGACATGCAAGAAAAGATACATAGGGTGCTAAACTGAAATTACTTACAAGATTTCCCAAGTTGCCCAGCATCAAAGGCTTAACATTTTTTTCCTTTGTAATTAAAAATAGTGGTCAGATCTTCTGTTAAACTTAAAACTTGAAATAAAAAAAAAAAAATCTAGGAAGATATTTTGGGATATTTATGGGGAATGTTATATGCTGGCCTCAGAATTGGCCTAAGATCATTAAAACAGTATTCTTGAAGTTAAAGGTTCTAAATCGAAAGTGAAATGTAAATCTAAGATATTCATTTTCCACAGATTACTTAACACACAAATAAAGGTTAGCTAGGTTTTTAAAGCAAGGTCTATAACCCTTGAGGAATAAAGCAGCTTTTTCAACACAACCTCTTCCTGAGACTTTTGGTCTGTAATCTTCAAAATAAATTCTGTATTAACTAAGGTTTTGAGGAAATCCTTAATATGCTCATAAATCTTTTATTAGATCCATTTAAACCACTTTATACACTAATTTCAAAAAGCAAGCTGTTCACCTAAATGCATTAACTTTGCTGCCTGGTTAACTATTTTTGTGCAGACCTCATAATAGATTATCTTCTGCCAATTCTGCTTAACTGAAGAGTATCCTAAAAGGCAATCTGTTTACCACAAATAAATGTGTATGTGTGAATCTGAATCTTCTGGATTCTGTGTAGCCAAAACAAAATACAAGAAAACAAAATAGGTTATAAGAAAAAAAAAAAATGAAAAACAAACTAAAATACCATTTCCCACCTATGAAATTGTCAAAAATTTAAAAGTATGAAAACATATTCTCTTAGTGAGGCTGTGGGGAAACAGGCCATCTCACTTGTTGCTGGTAGGAATGCAAATAGGTACAGCCCTCACAGAGAGGAATCTGGCAATATTTAATAAGTTTTCATGTGTTTGCCTTTTGACTCATCAATTCCACTATTAAGAATTTACCCTGAAAATATAAAGCCAACAATACAAAAATATGTATTGGTAGAGAGGAATGGAATTTGGTAAGTCCCCGGAGCAACTAATAAAACAACCAGGAACAACTAGTAAGTAATTTGGAATAACTACTGGGGGAAACCGTGGCTGTCCACATCTCATACACCACCCTGGATTGGGAGGAATGCCCGAGATAGCATCATAAAATCTGTAAGTAAAAACTGTGGAACCACGCCAGAGCCCCCTTCCCCCATGGCAGGCTGAGCTGCAAAACCTCACTGTGGTAGAAAGCAGCACTCTCTGAGCAAGCGAATATAGCTCAGCCCAATTCCAACTGGGATTTAATTAACAAATGTGGACTGCTGAATACAAGATACAAACTTTTGACAAGCAGACAGAGGCCTTTAGTGACAACTGACCTTAAAGAACCAGAAGACTCCGCTGTCCCAGGAGGGGGAGCCCAGAAGACCAGGTGTTATCATCTCTGGCCAACAAATGAAACTGAGGGGCTGTAGACTGGCTCTGAAAGGAGGCTTTCTGTCCCTTTTTCTCTCTCTCAACCTGAGGAACTCTGTGGAGAGAGCCTCAGCCATTTTCAGTTTGCAGAGCTCTGACCCAGACATGGATGGAGATAACAGAGCCAGAGAGACAAAGAAGCTATTCAAATGCAGATAACTCCCTAGGGGGTGTATCTTCCCTAAGAGGAAGGAGGTGGGGCCCAGCTCTACTACCAGTCTTCCCTTCAGAACCAGACCCCAGAGTCTGGGGGAAAACAGCCAAAACAGAAACAGAAACTAAAGGGGCCACACCTCCTTACACCAGTTGGGAAAGATAGGCTGACAGGTGCCACCTGCTGGGTAGGTTAGGAAAAGCAAGCAGCTAGAGATCTCAAAGGAAAGTCTGTCAATCTCTAAGACACACCCACAGGGAGACTGGAAACTGAATATAACCCCATTCTGAGATCTGAACCCGTTCTGGTATGGGAAAATCTGATTGGGATAACCAAGGAGACCAGATGCCTAGACAACAGAAAACTACAATCTACACTAGGAAAAACAAAGACATGACCCAGTCAAAGGAACAGACTTACACCTCAATCAAGATACAGTTGATATATTGTTTCACTTGAATGACACAACCTATTAAAGATTTTCAAAGAAGTATGCTAAATCAAATAAAAAACCAAATCAATGAGTTCAGGGAAGATATGGCAAAAGAGATGAAGGCTATAAAGAAAACATTGGGCAAACATAAGGTAGAAACCAAAAGTCTAAAAAAACAACTGGCAGAATCTATGGAAATGAAAAGCACAACACAAGAGATGAAAAACACAGTGGAGACATACAACAGCAGATATTAAGAGGCAGAAGAAAACACTCAGGAACTGGAGAACAAGATACCTGAAATCCTACACACAAAAGAACAGATAGAGAAAAGAATGAAAAAATATGAGCAATGTCTCAGGGAACTGAATGACAACATGAAGTGTATGGATGTACATGTCATGGGTGTCCCACAAGGAGAAGGAAAAATGGGCAGAAGCAATAATAGAGGAAATACTCAATGAAAATTCCCATCTCTTATGAAAGACATAAAATTACAGATCCAAGAAGCGCAGCGTACCCCCAACAGAATAGATCTGAATAGACCTATGACAAGACATAGACCTATGACAACGCACTTAATAATCAGATTATCAAACATAAATGTACATAAAGTTTACAAACATGTTTTTACATGAGGGAGAACAAATGAATGTCAATCTTGCAAGATGTTAAAAATAGGGTGGTATTGGAGTAAAATACAATCAATGCAAACTAGAGACTACAGTTAACAAAAACATTGTCTTATGCTTCTCTTAATGTAACAAAGGCAATACACCAAAGCTAAATGCCTATAAGAGGGGACATAAGTGAGGGGTATGGGACTCTTGGCATTGGTGATGTTCTCTGACTCTTTTATTCTACTTTAGTTTATTTCTATCTTTCCTTTTGTTGCTTTTTAGCTGTCATGGTTTCTTTTCTTTCTTTTTCTTTTTCTTTTGTTTCTCTACCTTCTTTGACTCTTCCTCTTTCTTTGTGGAAGAAATGGAGATGTCCTTATATAGACAGTGGTGATGGTGGTGAATGCATAAATAGGTGATTATACAAGGAACCATCAATTGTTTACTTAGGACGGAAAGTATGGTGGGTGAACAAAACCATCTTGAATCCTTGAGGGCACTATGTTGAGTGAAATAATTAGACCATAAGGACAAATATTGCATGGTCTCACTGATATGAACTAATTATAATATGTAAACATATAGACATGAAATATAAGTTACCAGTATATAGAATGAGGCTAAAGAATGCGGAACAGTCACTTAAATGAGCAGAATGTTCAACTAGGTTGAACTTAAGTGTTTGGAAATGGACAGAGGTGATGGTAGCATGTTATTGTGAGAATAACTAACAGTGCTGAATGGCGTGTGTCTGTGGTGGAAAGGGGAAGCTCAGAGTCACATATGTCACCAGAAGAAAAGCTGGAGGTTAAAAGATGGGAATGCATAAAACAGTGAATCTTGTGGTGGACAATGTCCATGATTAACTGTACAAATATTAGAAATCTCTTTCATGAACTAGAACAAATGTATGACACTATAACTAGAAATTAATAATAGAGGGGTATATAGGGAAAAATATATACCTATTGCAGACTATGTACTACAGTTAGTAGTATTTTAATATTCTTTTATCAACAGGAACTAAAGTACTATACCAATACTATGAGTCAATAATGGAGGGGGGGTGGTTAAGGGTATGGGAGGATTTGTGTTTTCTTTTTTTTGTCTTTATTTCTTTTCTGGAGTAATGAAAATGTTCTAAAAATTGAAAAAAAAATTAATTGTGGTGAATGCTCAGCTGTATGATGGTACCATGGGCAACTGATTGTGCACTTTAATTTTTGGATCATTGTATGGTATGTGAACAATCTCAATAAAATCAAATTTTTAAAAAAGAGTAAAAAAATATGTATGTCAAGGTTATTTATTGCAATGCTGCTTTTAATCACAAAATATTGAAAATAATCTAAGTGCTTATATGTAAGAGAGTGGTTGAGCAAACAATGATACATCCACACAATACTGCAAACAAACTGCAGAAAAGAATTGAGGAAGTGCTCTGTGACCCAATCTGGAGTGATTTCCAGGATATATTGTTAAGTGAAACAAAAAGAGCAAAAGAGTATGTACAGTATACTATCTTTTGTGTAAGAAAGAAGGGGAAATAAGAAAACATACATATATCTGCCTATCTGTGCAAATAGAAATACAGGAAAGATAAGTCAGAAAAGAGTGAGATTGGTTATTCACAGATGGTGAGGGGAAGCAAGGATAGGGAAGGGACAGTTGAGAATGGGGTAGAGGGCATGGAGGAGAATGACACTTCCCTGAGTATACTTTTCTGAGTAGTTCTGACTTTTATAACTATGCTAATGTCTCACAAGCTCAAAGGTAAACAAAGTAGATAAAATCGACAAGGATGAAGGGAAAAAAACTAAAATAGAAAACAAACAGCTTCTTGCTCAGCGTTCAGTTGTCGCGGTTGGTGAGCAGTAGCAGAAAGATGCTGAGGAATCTGTTGGCTCCTCATCAAATCACCCAGAGGACTGTAAGTACTGCTTCATGCAGGCAATTTGAAAATAAAGTTCCAGAAAAACAAAAGCTATTTCAGGATGGTAATGGAATACCAGTGCACCTGAAGGGTGGGATAGCTGACGCCCTCCTGTATAGAGCCACTATGGTTCTTACAGTTGGTGGAACAATGTACGCTATGTATCAGCTGGGCATGGCTTCATTTCCCAAGAAGCAGAATTGACTTCAGTTTATCATTCCAGCAATCACTTGGTTCAATTTAATTCAGCTCTCTATGGACCAATAATCTGATAAATAACTGAGCTTTTGGGGGATCAATATTTATTGACTTGTACTAACTGCCACCAATAAAGCAGTTTTTACCAAAAAAAAAAGAAAACAAATAGGAATAAATGAACTTAACAGATGAATAACATAGCTATACTGAAGAGAAAAAAGAAAAAAACTAACCAAGTAACTTTTGAATACCACTATATCCTTCAGGATGAAGACCAAACTTTAAACAGATACTAAACTCTAGTTAGTGAGTTTGATTTTACAATGGTATGTGTTAACAATTCTAAAACCACTTTCTGCATATTCTACAATGGAACAAATAAATAAATATATTGGGTAATGGGAGCCAGATTTCTCACTATCAAAATTACAAATATGGACAGGGAGAAAGCTAAAGTAAATCCTGGGGTGGTGGCCTGGAATTGGAGGTATGGGTGTGAACACACGGTTTTTAACAGATAGAGAGAGATAGATGTATGTGTGTGTAAGTATAGGTGTGTGTGAGTGTGCATGTGTGCGTTTGTGGTTTCCAACTCTGTTCTCTGAGAGGGCCTTCTAGCAATGCCTCCTCAGTAGCAATGACCAGACTTAGAACCCAGATCATTGTTTGTAAATACCATGCCCCACTAAAAAGAACCAGAAATGTCTAATACTGTAGGCATACTGGCCTGGAAAACTACCAGAGAGCAACGAATGTCCAAAGGATAATTAATAGGGGTGTCACAAAGACAGAGAAAGAAGTCACCTTGAAGAGGCTTTCATTGACCATAGCTGCAGAATTTTGAGCATCAAAAGAAATAATGATAGTAATAGCTTTTAGCCCATTGAATAAAACAGAAATCTATGAGTCCATATAGATATAAAGAAAAAAAATGGGAGAAAAGGAAAAGTACTTTCTTACACTAAAATTCTAACTAACAAATGTAGAAGAAATAATAAAATCACCATTTGGCAACCATTTTAGTAATAATTGCTTTAAGGTAAAATAATCAGTGGCTATAAAAACTAGAGGGTAAAAATGTGTTGAGTAACAGTATATGTACATAGTCTCAAAGAATCTCCCCACAAGATACTTACTAATAATTACAAGGAGACAAACAGTAACTTTACAGTGGAGAAACATGGCAGACACCCCCTTTTAACCAAGTGCTCAAGATTAACATCCCAGTATAAGAAAAATCAACATCACATGCCTCCAGATATGATGCACTGAGAAGACAGTATTGATTTGGTTATATTCCTTTCAAAAACGCATAATCTGAATTTAATCCAGAAACACCAGGCATACCTAATTGTGGGATATTCTATAAAATAACTGGCCTTTACTCCTTAAAATATGTCAAGGTCAAAAATGACAAAGACAGACTGAAGAACTATTTCAGATTAAAGGAGACTAAAGTTTAGATGTAACAACCAAATATGATGAGTGATCCTGGATTGGATCCAGAACAGGGGGAAGTTTTGTCCTCTCTTACTGTAAAGGCATTATTAGGACAATTGGAAAATTTTGAGTAAGGTCTGTCTGTAGATTAAATAATAGTATTGTGTCAATGTTAATGACTTGATTTTGATAATTATACTATAGTTATGAAAAAGAATGTCCTAAAAAAAACACCCTGAAGTATCTATAGAGTAAGGGGGCCTCTTATATACAACTTACTCCTAAATGGTTCAGAAAAGAAATTAAATCTGTATTTATCTATCTAAAGAAAGACAGAGAGGGAGAGAGAGAAAATGATAAAACAAATGTGGTAAAGCATTAAAATTTGGGTAATCTGGGTGAAATATAGAAATTCCTTGTACTGTTCTTGCAGCTTTTCTGTAAGTCTTCAATTATTTCAAAATAAAAAGTTAAATAATAATAAATTTAAAAATTGGTAGTAAATACTGAATCATTATATAGATATTTCTTTTTAGTACCTAGTGTATAGAATAGTCAGAAGGAAATACTGAAATTGTGGAACTGTAATCCATACCATACTTTGAAATTTGCTCTGTAACTACTTGCCAAACTGTACTTTGAAATTTACCACTTTTCTGCATATATATTTCCCAATAAAAAGTTTGCAAAAATAAATAAATAAACACAGAAAGTTATATTCCAAAGACGAAAAAAATTGGTAGTAAAGCTATCTATAACCGCAGATATCAAATCAATTTCTCAACAATTGACTTTATAAGTATATATTATAATCTAAAGTTATTAAATAAATTCACTTTAAGAGTGGCTTAAAAGTTTTTGTTTGAAAAAACAAACAGTTCCAATACTAAAATAATTTGGAAAACATGGCTCATATACTGTATATTAAAATTCAGTTTTATACTCTATTTTTCAAAATGTAAAAATTAGCACTAATAAAAATATGGAACTGGTAACTGGAAAAAGCAATTTTATTTATAATATTTACAGTTAGGAAAAAGAAGAAGAAAGTCTAAGCTACTGGTGAATTACACATACTTTAAAGATTTCCAAAGAAAAATTATGGAAAAATAACATACAAACCTGTCATATTTTTGGGTCCAAGATTCCTCTATATTTTTAAATCTATTTTGATCAAATTCTATTTCCCACTGCAAGGCATTTATTTCCTATGGAAAGAAAATAACACTTTCACAGAAAATTAGTAGTAATAAATCATTTTAAGACATTGTGAACAGATGAAGTAAATCATTTAATCATTTCACAGAAAAGATTTAAAGATAAAAAATAATTCTTGCTATAAAATACTTATCACATCTGTAAACAGATATAACATGCCTCTTTAACACTAATAAAAGCTTTGCCAAAGCTTACTTAATATAGAAAAAAATTCAAGTTATTTAGCTTCACAATTTGCTGGACTGAACTTAGATTTCTCAGCGCACCACCCCATTCCCAAAACCCCTACATCATCACAAACAAAATGCGCTCCTGGAAGGCGTGAACTAGCCCAGTGTCCTCCCATCAAGGGAGGGCACAATAGGCATAGAAATGTGACCTTCTAAGGTAAGTCCCAACTACCTTTTTAGTGGTGATGAGATGTTAGAAAGAAGCAGGCTCTGCCAGGCAAGCAGAGGATTAAAAAAAGAAAAAGAAGAAGAAAAATAGGAAATGTCCATCTGGCAGGCCTCCTACCACCTTAGGATGGGTAAATAGAAGAAACCAGAATTCTTTAACCATATAACAATCTGTTTTGGACTATAAACACCAAAAGGGAAGTGACAATATGAAATTAAAGTGCATCTAGCATTAGTATGGTGATTTTAAGGAAATTCTGTTTAAAGCTTATTGAACAAGTCTATGCTAATAGTAGCAAATACCTTCTCCAAGGATCTCTTTTGTTCCACAGTTTTTTTAAACACTGCCTGGGTATGACTTGTGGCTTTGCCAAATATTGCCTAAGAAAAATAAAAATAATATTAGTTTAAATTAAATTTCTACTCACACTTTTACTTTAAGGCAATAGAGCATTAACTTGAGATGAGAATTACACTGTGACCACATTTTGTGTAGAGTTTGATAGTCTAATAGTCAGAAGATCTTAGCTTTGTTCTTTCCCAGGCTCTCCCATAAATATTGTGATTCTTAGAGGATGTAAAAGGGATTAAAGATTAAGGACCAGACAAAGTTGGTTTAAATCCCAGCTTTGTGTGCCATCAAATAAATCACTTATCTTCATTGAGCTTCATCTTTTTTATCTATAAAGTTGTTATATATACTTCTCAAATTTGTTTTGAGGATTATTCCAGTGCTTGTCATTATTCAAACTCATTTAGAGATTCATTTGATAATTCTGAAGAAGGCATAAAAATCTCAGTAGTTAATTTTCATGTTTGGTACATCAATTTTTTCAAGCAAAGATAATGTGAAAATCAAATATATTTTTATATAGTTTTTAGAAAAAGAAAATGAATCAATGGAAAGAGATATTCTATAACCATTAAAACATCAAAGCTAAAGGTTTTAAGCATACAAGCCAAAATTTCTGAGAAGATCTCACTCTTTATTTTGATACAGTTGTAACTTCAGCTCTTTTACATACCCAGGGCTCTCATTTAGGATTTGAGCTAAACAGTAAGGTATTCAGGGGTGGGATGGGGTGGGATGGGGTGGAAGAAGGGAAATGGTTCCCAAGATCTGGATAAGAAAATAGGTAGATGGGATTTCTATCCCTTTTGCTTTTCCTTATCAGGAGTAAATAGGAACAAGACAACACAGCTCAGTCAAATGCTCAAATATTTTTAAGCTTTTTCATTCATTTATTGAGCACTTACTATGTGCAGGGCTATGCCAGGCTTGGTTCACCTTTCTAACATAGCAAGTGGGTTTCTCAGTTGCACTTTGCTCCCCGAGGGAGAGCTTCACAGCCTTAGGAAACACACACAGAAGCCTGAGGGTGTCCAATTATGGTACAACAGGCCATGTGCAAGGTGAAAAGCAAAACTTAAGTCAGAAGATGAGAGAGATAAGGGTAAGGCTTCTAAAATGCACTTGGAAAAATGGAACTGAGTGTGCCCAGTTATTACTGCTTGGAATGAAGTCATTGGCTAGACATTGAGGCTAATGACTTTGACATTTCACTACAGACATTTCCCTATTGAAATTGAGCTGGATTATAACATTCCCATCCTTGAGACAACAGGAACGTGGCTTATTATAATATAGCTATTACTTCTCTCCTACGTGTAAAGAAGGGGGATTAGTCAGCAGTTTTGTAAATGGGGATTGTTATGGATCGAATCATGTCCCCCACAAAGACATGTTCAAGTCCTAAACCCCCAGTCCTGTGAGTGTGAACTCATTTGTAAATAGGATCTTTGAAGATCCTATTAAGATGAGGACAAACTGAATCAGGGTGGGCCTTAATTCAACATGACTGGAAGAGACCTTATAAGCATAGGAAATTAGACACAATAGCAGTAGAAGACAGAAGGAGACAGATGGCCATGTAATGGAGGCAGAGATTGAGTTATGGATTGCTGGCAAGCCACCACCAGGACACTACAGGATTTGGAGTAAGCATGGCCTGCCAACACATTGATTTTGGACTTCTGGCTTTCAAAAATGTGAGACAATAAATGCCTGTTTTTTAAGGCAACCAGTCTTTGGTATGTTATGGCAGCCCTGGCAAATTTAGACAGGGATATTTACAGATTTCCTCCAAAGAATCCAGCCACAGTGATAGCTCCTGGGCTTGTGATGTGATACAGAACTTGCCCTCACTGCTACTGCAAGAGCTACCTAACAAGGGTGCAGGAACAACAAAAAAGCCTGTCGTGTCCCTGAAGCTCTTTTGCTTCAGTCTATCATTTTGGCTACAGAGCTGACTTCTGAATTCCATTTTGCTACCCCATCACTTATCCTCAGTTGGGCATAAGGCCCCTATTCTTGTACTTAGATGAGCAGACTTCCATGTTATATCCTATCACTCAAAAGTGGGGTAATGGTCATCTTGGTCAATACTTCAGAAAAGAACTAAAGGTAACTCAAGGCAAGATAACTAGAATCCACATTATTCATGTCTACTATTTATTTAAATAACTGATATCTCCAGGGTTGTGCTAGTAAATGTTTAACAATCAGCTCTCCCCACAAAGATGTGTATACGTGTGTGTTTATTATGAATTTTACTAATATAAAGGATATGAGGCACACAATTTATAAATAATAATAAGACATGCATTACTCTTTATAGTCAATTCCAAATAGTCAATTGATTCTCCCTGAATGCTTTTGGAGATTTTTGCTGAACTCTTTTATCTGTGGTTGCAACTGATGAACAAAATGTAGTTCAGATATAAATGCTGGTTGATTGATTGTTTACTTTAAGGGATAAGATAAAAGATATACAAGGAAGATATATCGGAGCTTCCAGTCATTTGTAAATGACATGAGTGACCTCTTTACTGAATCAGATAATAGTAAAATGTAGTAAAATTATTAAGAAGTAATGACTTTTAGTATTTATTAACTTTGTTTGTAATATAATATATTAGATGTAAGTTACACAATTTAATGTTTAATAACAGTTGGGTACCATGACCTGATACAAGTTATCTCCAGAACACCACTGGATATCTCACATAAATAGCACCTTCTTTGGTCAGCGAAAAGTAAAACAGATGCAAGCGTTTAAAAACAAGTAGGTAAAAATGTCAGAAACAGGTGAGAAAAACAAATAGTGAAGGATGGCCCAAGAGATAAAAACAAAAAAAATAAAACAAAACCAAAACTATATTAGAATGAACAATAAGGAATGAAAAGATGCTCAACATCCATTAGTCATTAGGGAAATGCAAATCAAAACCATAAGAGACACCCAATTCATACCCATAAAATGGCTAAAATTAGAAAGAGAAAATAAGAATGTAGAGAAAGCGAAACTTCATACATTACTGGGAATTAGATAAAATGGTGCACTTTGGAAAACAGTATGGTAGTTTCTAAAGAGCTAAACATAAATTTACTATATGACCCAGCAATTCTACTTCTAGGTATTTATCCAAGAGAAATGAAAACATATATCCATGCAAAATCTTGTACATAAACATTCATAACAACATCATTCAAAATAGCCAAAAAATGGAAACAACATAAATGTGTGTCAACTGGTGAATGGATTTTTAAAAAAATGTGGTATATCCATTCAATGAGATACTATTTGGCAATAAAAAGGAACAAACCATTGATACATGCTATAATATGCATGGACCTCAAAAACATGCTAATTGAAAGAAGCCAGACAAAAAGACCACAAATTGTATGATTCTCTATATATGAAATAAAAAAGGCAGAAAAGATAAATCTATAAGAAAGTAAATTAGTGGTGGTCTGGGTCTAGGGCTAGGAATGGGGAGTGACTATAAATGGGCACAAGGTTCATTTTTTAGGAGAATGGGATTATTCTAAAATTAGACTGTGGTGATGGTTGTACTACTGTGTAAGTTTTGTAAAAATAAAAGGAATTGTACACTTAAAACAAGTGAAACTTACGGTATATAAATTACACCTAAATAAAGCTGTTAAAAAATCTACACCTCAAAAACTTATATTAGGCACTGCTACTTTTGTTTTAAAAGCTAATCCATACCACTTATTGGAATGTGTAAGTGATGCAATTTTAAAAGTAACTTCTTACCATGCTTTGAAGAATTTTCAATGCTTCCTCTTTACCTTCAAGTTGTCTTTGAGATGCCTCAAGCTCAGTTTTTAAAATTTCTACCTCCTGAGAACAGAAATAAAATTAAGTCTTCCCATCTGGAGATATGCAAACCAAACATTATCTACTTGGCTAATCTACATTTACCCTTGGCTCAAAGCACTTTGACTTTATAAACGAGGTTGGAAATTTTTCTAGGCTTCGTAAGGAAACCAGAGAGGTTAAGACTGAGAGCCTCATTATTAGTGCCAGTTGTGACTAAAAGCCCAAATCTTTTGCTTTTACCCATCTCGGCCCCTGTGCCGGTTTTAATGTATTATGTCCCCCAAAACGCCATTATTTTTGATGTAATCTTGTGTGGGCAGACGTATCAGTGTTGCTTAGATTGTAATTCTTTGAGTGTTTCTGTGGGGATGCACCCCACCCAACTCTGCGTGATGACTCTGATTGGATAATTTCCATGGAGGTGTGACCCCCACCCATTCAGGGTGGGTCTGAATTAGTTCACTGGAGCCATAAAATGAGCTGACAAACAGAAGGAACTCAGTGCAACTGAGAGTGACATTCTGAAGAGGAGCTATGGCCAAGAGGCACACTTTGAAGAATGCACAGAAGCAGAGAGAGTTGCTGCAGATGAGAGACAGTTTGAAGACAGCCATTGAAAGCAGACTTGTGCTCTGGAGAAGCTAAGAGAGGACAAACGCCCCAAGGGCAACTGAGTGAAATTTTTGAGGAACTGCAGCCTAGAGAGGAACATCCTGGGAAAAAGCCAATTTGAAACCAGAACTTTGGAACAGACACCAGCCACGTGCCTTCCCAGCTAACAGAGGTTTTCTGGACGCCATTGGCCATCCTCCAGTGAAGGTACCTGATTGCTGATGTGTTACCTTGGACACTTTATGGCCTGAAGACTGTAACTGTGTAACCAAACATACCCCCTTTATAAAAGCCAATCCATCTCTGGTGTTTTGCATTCCAGCAGCATTAGCAAACTAGAACAGCCCCACAGCTAAGAGTTTGGTGGGGGTGGAGGTGGGGGTCTTTAGGCCTCATAATATAAGCACAAGGCCATCTACACATCTATAGTATCTTTCACAAAAAGAGTAACAATCCAAGCAATAGGCACCCCTCATAGAAAGTCCTATATCCATGGGCTGGACTGGCTGTTTGAGTCACCTGAGATGCTTTCAGTTCTTCCCACTTCAAGGAGGTTAAATTAAGTCAGGTTATTTCTAGTCACACATTCAGGGAAGGCAGATGGAGAAGTGATTGCTATTTTCTCTAAGAGATTAGAGAAATACGGTTGAAAAGGAGAACTGGAGGGCATGTTTACATAAATTACCTGTTTTTTGAGCAATGAGAAGGATAGAAAAGAGAAGAAACCAGGTATATGACCTTTAAACTGGCTCGTCAAGAATATCTGGACTCTCTAGAAGCCAATATTTATCTTCTATACAATTTCTGTATTATTCAGTATTTAGTAAGTATTAATTAAACAAAATTATAGGTGAACTTTATTCACATGAGAATTTTTATATTACCCAAAGTACTTACCTCTAAAGTTTCATGAAGACGTTGACTTAATTCTACATTTGACAATCCTGAATTAGAATCTATTAAAAAAAAAATTGAATTTTTTCCTTAACTATTTAAACATAGGACATTTGTTTGCAAAATATCAATACAGATTTCCCCTAAATTGAAAAGAGAAAAGAACTGCAATAACCAAATAATGATAAAAAATATTTAGCCTATGACATTTCACAAATGAAAAGGCACATACTTCTGAATAAAGTAATGAGTAAAAACTGTACTCTAAAATAAGACTGAGGTTAATGACTTAATCCTGTATCCAAACACAATACAAACATTAATGCTGGTGGACAAAACAAATAAATTTTGCTTTTCGGTGTAAGCTTGATCAGCATAGTGATATGAATATCTAAGAAATAGCCTGAATTTGATTTCTTTCTAAGGAGAATGACTAGAAGTCTCCTATAAGTAGAATTATTCTGTCAGTGTGATCAGCTGAGAAATTAAACTGAGCTTCTAGGAGCATTGTTTTCATTGCAATATCACTTGCAATAGAAAACATTAAATTGGTAAATTACAAGCAAGAAGTAAGAAGGAGCCAAAGAAAGAAAAATAATTTTAGGAAGAATATTTTGATGGACACTCAAAACTTCTCAAAATAATTTTTTCTTTGCTATTCTGAACTTTCATCAACATGATAGTACCCAAACCAAAACCTAAACCATGTTTATAAGAAAACTTGGATGACACAGGGTTTCAAGGAGGGACAGAAGTGAAAATGGGTTGGCAACAAGTTCTTTCTAATTAATACTGGTTTTAGGAAGACTAATGGCCCCCAAAAGTATCCATGGTCCTAATCCCCAAAACCCAAGAGTACATGGCAGAAGGAATTTTGCAGATGTGATTAAACTAAGGATCTTGCAACCCTTAGGGGAAATTATCCTGAATTATCCAAGTGGGCCCAATGTAATCACAAGGGTTTTTATAAAACGGAGGCAGGAAAGTAGGTGTCTGAGTAGGATGCAATGTGAGAAAGATTCAACCAGCCACTGCTGTCTTTGAAGATGGAGGAAAGAGGCCACGAGTCAAGGAATGCAGGTGGCCTCAAAAGACTGGAAAAGGCAAGGAAATGGATTCTCCGCTAGAGCCTCCAGAAAGGAATGCAACCCTACCAACACCTTGATTTTAACTCAATGAAACCCATTCCAGACTTCTGTCCTACAGAACTTGAAGATAATAAATTTGTGTTGTTTTAAGCCACTAAATTTGTGGTAGTGTGGAAATTACCTATTAGCTATAGAAAACTAATACAATCCCCTTACCTAGAGTCAGGTCAACTTTGATAAAAGGACATCAAAACAGGAGCTCATACTATTAGTATCAAACTTGTTTATAACCCAGCAGTTTCCTCATGTTTTTATGAAGGCATTTTAGCAACATGTTTGGTTTTCAACACATTGCTTGCAAAATAAGGAACTGGAAGAAATTATAGATAAATAATCCCATCCTAATTTCAAAAAGGATTTGGAAGAATATAGATAGATCCCAAGCTGCAACATGTTTTTTTGTGGCTCTGGAATCATGTTGAATTATTTTCATTTTGTTCTAATTTGTTTTTGTTCGACTTGGCTGGGGTAAGTTTCAGGAAGGGAAGTTTAACAATATGGATTACAAAACATTCAGCCAGATAAGAGGTGGTGCCACAGTGCAGGCATGTGCTCATCCACAGATTCCCAATCACGTTAGAGGTAGAACCTTCTATCACAATATGATCCTGGGTTTATTCCTTCCTTAAGGTAATGCATATTTTATTTTTAATTATGGTACATTAAAACTAACTTTGTTTTGAAAACTTTTGAGAATTTCATGACATCTTTAAACAGTCTGGAAGCATTTGTTTTCTACCTAGAACACTCAGTCTTCCCCAGATAACCACCAGGCTTGCTCCCTGCTTCATTCAGGAACTCAAATGTGACCTCCTTAGAGAGGCCTTCCCTAACCCTCACCTGAAATAGCAGCCCTCCATCCCCCACAGTCATTCTCTATTCTTTCACTCACCACTGCCTCCATATATATCTGTTGATTCCTAGGTTTATTTTCAGTCTTCTCTGCTAGAAATGTAAGCTCTGTGACATTAGGGCCTTTGACAATATTCTTCACTAGTGTCATTTCCAGTGCCTAGAACAATGCCTGGTACCTAATAGGTACACAATAAATATTTGTGGAATAGGAAAAAAAACAAAACAAAAACAAATAAATGAAGTCTACCACTACATCACACACACACACATAAAAAAAGCAAGGCAGGTAATCACTGATGTTGCCAACATATAATACATTAATGCAGAATAGCTACTATACTTTACATTTTGGTACAATACTTGGAAATATAAACATCAATTACTTTTGTACTATTATCAATCCCAAGAGGCAGGTGAATTAAAATTCTAAAATCCACCATGGATATCCATTTTCATGTGTTGGGAGAGTTTTGGTTATAGCACAGGGAAGAAGGAAGAAGTGGAGGAAATTAGCTCTTCTTACCAGTGCTACTTTGTCGCCTGTAATCAGAAATTCTGGATCCTTGAGGATATGAATCTTGCAAGTTCTTATGCTTAGAAGACTGAAAAATGCCACCACTACTTTCTGACTGCTGTTGTGGAAATGGAGGGCTAAAATTCTTTCCATCTGATCTTTTTCTAGATGTAAATAAATGTGAAACTTCCACTTCACAAATACCACCAGGTCTTCTTCCAAGGCCATATCCTAAATCACCTTCTGTCATGTCATCATCATCTGTTTCCCAGACTTGCACCTCTGATTCACTCGATGACCTGAACACCCTGCTCATCAGCCAAATGCCGTCTTTATCATAAGGAAAAACAGGTTATCTGTAGTTGAGAAAAACAGTAGTTAAGAAATGGTCAGTATAATAAAGTTGGATTTCCCAAAGAATAGTGCCTTTCTGTATTCTGCAGATATCAAGATCCTAGCAATGCACTAACACACAAATACCCCTTGCAATCCAATTCAAACTATTGAACATTTAGACAAGGAGAGCGTCAACCGCTTATTTCAAAGATTGCAGTGAATTGTGGGGAAGCAAAGGTTTTCATTGAATCCAATAATCTACTGGTCTGGATAAAGCAGACCAATGGTTGCCCTGGGCAGAGGGTTGACTTCACCTAAGGGCATGAAGGAAATCTTTGGGGTGATGGAAAAAGTCTATATTGTGACTAGAGTGGTGGTTTTCAAAACTCATCAAACCATATGTGTAAAATGAGTATATTTTATTATAGTAAATTATTCCTCAATAATTCAGTTTTAAAAATGAAAAAACAAGGGCCCTTTAACTGGATTTGGAGGACCAGATGAGAAGTATTTTAATTGTTATACCTTCCTACATAAGAAAATGCTTAAACTGGACTCCTCCAATCAGCAACAAATTTTTTAAAACAATGATATAATAGCTAGTATTCATTGCTTGCTTTCCATATGCAAGGTACTGTTCTAAGTGGATTATCCTATTTAACCTTCACAGTCTATGAAACCATACTGTTATTATTTAGGTAAGACAATTAAACTGAAGCACAGAGAGGTTAAAGTAACACAGCTAACAAAAGATGGAGCTGGAACTTGAACTCAGGATCCTGACATCAGAGCCAACACTCTTAGTCACTGTTTTATATCACTTGGAAAGTTCCAGTGAGAGTAACATCAGAATATACCAAGTTTCTATTATTTATGATTTCAAATAGAGCTGAAAGTAAGTCTAAAACAGCTAGTTTTAGCAACCTCAACACAGTCTGTTGGACACATTTTTTCCTCCAAATTTTTATAAAATCATCTTGCCTCATTTACAGGGTTATTTTCTTAGGAATTAAATTTATTATTTTTATTTGTTAAGGTGGATAGGAAATTAATGAATCAAAGAATAATCCCTTGGGATGTTGTGTTCCATTGTGCAGTCTATTCCTTCTCATTAAGTACAACTTTAGCCTGTTAAGGAGGAGCCAGACAGAATGAGCCAGCAGTGAAGAAAATGGAATTGGTCAACACAGGGGGAAAAGTCATAAGAGGAAAGACTAAGCAATTGCAGGATTAGCTAAGAGTTATTGTTTTTTGTTGTTGTTGTTGCTGCTGTTTTAATTTTTTTGATGAACCAAATATATTCCAGGGTCATGGGTTCCTTTTTATGCTGTTCAGATTTGAACACATAATGGTTTTCACATGATCCAATGCTCTATTGCCAGGCTTTTTAAAAAGGTAACTTTGGGAACTGTTTGCTGTCAACTCTCCCACATTTAATATGCTAACAGGAATAGTAATGTGTAACCCAGTACAAATTAAACTTTACTTTTGGAATGCATTTCTTCTAAGAATGCAAAAATACTTAAAATACTAACCATTCAACCAGTTTTAAACATATTCAATGTTGATGACCAGGGAGGCAGCAGGGCATGTAAGAGAGGGCACTGCCTCAGGAATTCTGAGTTCTAATCTCAGCTCCACCCCTTGCCACTCTGTGATCCTGGGCAAGTCATTTAATTTCCTGGTTTCTTAGCTCCAAAATGGTTTAAGCATAACTACTTCACAGGATCATCTGGGGAACCATCAACATAATTTATTTGAAAGCACCTATAGTAGCCAAGTCTAATTTATTGAATTAGAATTTTGAGTGTCAATTTCTTCATTTGTCAAATGAAAGGATTGGATAAAATTATTTTTTAGTTCTTTAGTGTTCTGAAGTTCTGTTTCTTTGTTAGCATTTTCCACAGTGTGCCCATGGAACACTAATTCTGTGGGCTATTAGGTGTTGTTAGGAATAAAAGGGTCTTTTTGGTTTAATTAAGGGATGTTTTCCTTTTCTAGTCTAGGCATTTGTGACTTGCCCAGAATTACTCAGCTAGTTTGCAGCAGCGACAGGACTAGAAACCCTATATCTGTATTCCTTGCCCAATGCTCTGGTCACTTGGGAAAGGCCATAGGATGAATAAATTGCAGACTGTGAGCAGACCTCTTACCTTGCCACTAAAACGACCAGTGGCTTCCTAATTGCTAAATTTCCAAGATCTAGGTTCCTCAATCTCTGTAGCAGCCTGCGACACTACTGATTCACCTCTCCCAGGTCCCCTAGTCCACCACGGCTCCTCAGCTCCACAAAAATCAGATTTTCCTCCTTCCTCCCTGACTGCCATACTGCCCACTCTGGCTCCTATTCCTGTTATGGCCCTGTGTCTATTTGCCTTCCACTCTGAACACTCCTATATACACATCTCCAGCTGGATATCGTACCAGCAATTCAAACACAGCATGTTCAAAATCAAATTCATTATCCCGCTGCCACAGCCTCCAAACCCAGTTCTTCTTTTAAGTTCTCTATTTCTGCAAATCCATCAACCATGCTCCAAAACACCCAGGCTCAAAACTTTGGAATTGTTTTTTTCTTCTCTTTGGTCCTCACACCCTTCAGCTGCCAAATCCTGTAGAGCCACAGAAATCGCCCCAAAACATGTCCTTCTTTACACATTAACTTCACTGCCCTGGGTGAGTTTCTCATGACCTCCCCTGGGCTATACCAAGAGTTCCCTAATTGGGCTATTCCAAGCCATCCTGCATTCTGCTGCCAAGTCAGTGATCTCCAAACACAGATCAATGATGCCCTTCTCTTGCCCTAAAACATTCCATGGCTCCCATTACATTATAATTAAAAAGTAAGCATCACCCTGTTTCCTACAACAAGGTTCCAGTTTTCACTTGTAGTTTCATCCATCAGTACTCTGTAGGTATGCTCTGTGCCCCCATTTAAGGGGGACTGCACCTGCTCCCTGGTGCCCTAAGCTTGGACACCTCCATTGCTGATGCAATTCTCAATCCCTGGAATGCTTTCTCCTCCCCAGCTCCCTTCCCTCAGTTCCTGACAGCCACTCCCTCCAGGAAGCTGTCCTGATTCCCCTGGGCCAGATGTGATTTCTCCTGCCTCTGAGACCTCCTAATCCTGTATTGCACTTTTTAATAGTCTTTACTTCCTACTAACTTGCAATTTTACTGCACATGCCAGACTGTAAATCCTCCAGTGCAGGAAGTATGTGCGTCTCATTTGATTGGGCATAACAGGTGTTCCAAAGATTTTGATAGATGGAACTGTAAGAGAAAACTGATTCTCGCCGGGAAAAACTGGGCTAAAAGCATTCACACCCACTAGTCTGTTTCTTCCTGGCAACTCTACCTTAGCAAACAAGTTGGTCAAACAGACACCAATTCCTGTCAAGCTTGGCAAAGAGAAACTAACTGGAGCACTCCCTGGTGAACAAAAGCCTAATGCACTGTGTGTAGGATTTTGTTTTTTTTAACTTTGAATTTTAAAATAACTTTAGATTTACAGATAAGTTGCAAAGATATTTACAGAGAGCTCCTGTGTACTACTCAGATTCCTCTAATGTTAACGTTTGGGTACATTTATCAAAATACATGCTTTTAACTAAACCACAGACTTTCTTAGGATCTCGCCAGTTTTCCCACTGATATCCGTTTTCTGTTCCAGGATCAAATCCCTGGAACCACATTGTATTTAGTGTGCTGTAGTTTTAAGGCTCGAAATTGATAGAAAAAAAATAATAAAGGAGACAGGAAGAGGGTTTTTCATTTCTATTCTTTTATTTTTCTCAGTGCCACACGAGGCCACTGGATGGCATTAGGGAAATAAGAGCCAGTTTAGCCACCGTGTCCACTACCTGCCCAGTTTCCAGGAATCTCCACACACCCCCCCCCCTCCGGGGATCCACTCCCCACGGTTCCAACCTGCCAGATCCGGCACCGGGGGGAGTCAGAACCTGACTCTAGCCCGCCTGAGCTCCCTCCAGCCGCCCTCGCCCTCGCCCTTGCCCTGCCCGGCACCCCCTGTAGCGCGCTCACCCAGCGCGGAGCCTCCACGTCGCGCACGCGAAGCCGCCGCTGCCGCCACCGCCGCCGCCGCCGCCGCCGCGTCCGCAGACCACGTGACCCCGCGCGGAGCCGTCCGGGACCGGAAAGGCCTGAGAGGCCACCGTGGGCGAAGGGCGCGGCTGGTGCTTCCTCTGCGCTGCCGCGGGGCTCCTGCGCCAGGCTCCGAGTTCACACAGTTGCTAGGCGGTGAGGCCCAGGTGTTAGCTGTCCTCTAATTCCAAAGTCGGTAATTTTCCTACTACGAGTAACCGAAATGGAAATATTAGCACGGGATTTTGAAAAACACAATAGTGTATGCTTAAATGTAAAGTTGGGTGGTTCAAACTTAAGTCCCCTAAGAGTACTGTCAGAGGGATGGCTTTGATTTGAATTGAAGTTAAGAGGTAGAGGCGAACCTTGGATACCAGTACTAAGATGTGAGGAGGGTGTTTTAGGTAAACAGGAACTGCTCTAGCAAAGATTGGCAGTGGGAGACAACAAGAGGAGATGGTCCTGGGGGACCGGTCAGTGGGTTACTGGGACAGCTTATTCCCTGTTGATTTCCTTCCTCTCTCTAACTCCACCCAAATGTGTTAGATCATTAACTTAATTACTTTGTTAAAATGATTTTAGTATTTCCTAATGCCCAATAAACTTGCAATAACTGAAGTGGTAAAAAAAAAAACGTGGCTGGTACTAAAGACTAGCTGGCTTAAAAATATACGAAACTAATAAACTCCTCTTTCCTCACAATAACAAACCTTTATTCTTCCTCTTCGCTGGATCCATTGCTCATTTCCCTTAACCACCCCATTCCCCAAAGGAACATATCAAGTATATGAAAAACCAGACTTAGAATTGAGGCTCTAAAATTTCTCCTGATCAAGATTAACGCAATTTGCACATTAGATGGTGTTCTGGTTTGCTAATGCTGCAGAATGCAAAACACCAGAGATGGATAGGCTTTTATAAAACGGGGGTTTATTTCACTACACAGTTACAGTCTTAAGGCCACAAAGCGTCCAAGGTACCTCAGCAATCAGGTACCTTCACCAGAGGACGGCCAATGGCATCCGGAAAACCTCTGCTAGCTGGGAAGGCAGCTGGCGTCTGCTCCAAAGCTCTGGCCTCAAAACGGCTTTCTCCCAGGACGTTCCTCTCTAGCAAGCTTGCTCCTCTTCAAAACATCACTCCCAGCTGCACTCCCTTCCCTCTCTCTGAGGCAGCTCATTTATATGGCTCCACTAATCAAGGCCCACCCCCGAATGGGGGGGGCCATGCCTCCATGGGAACAGCTCATCAGAATTATCACCCACAGCTGGGTGGGGCACATTCCAAGCAAATCTAACCAGCACCGAAACTTCTGCCCCACAAAACTACAAAGACAATGGCATTTGGGGGACACAATACATTCAAACCGGCACAGATGGTGTGGATTGAATAGTTATATGGTGCGTCATGGGAACACAGGCTCAGCCACAACAGAAACTTTCAGCAAATGGTCTCTTTATTACTACATAGCACAAGGGTCTAAAAGAGGAATGGAAGAGATCCTATGGTGGTCAGGCTCCCGGGAGGCCAAACTGCTCAGGTCAGGTTCTGTGGATGGCAGTTCCCCACACTGTAACCAAGAAGTTAGGATTTAGGGGATGATTATGATCACTGAATCATTATATAGCTATTCTTTTTTACTTTCTGGTATATTTGAGTAGACAGAGGGAAATATCTGAAATCTCTAAAGTGTAATCCGGCTGCCTTGGTCTCTGAAAATGATTGTATACCCTGTATTTTGTGCCCTTGTGATTGTAAAACCTTGTGACTAACCTTCATTTGTACCCATTTTATCTTTTTTTTTTTTTTTTTTTTTTTACTTTATAGTCTTATGATCACTAAAAACAGTCCTAATGTTTATTAATGAAGGGTCTTGGGTCAGCCCAGAGCTAAGCCACGCAAAGTCCAAAGTTATCTTGATAACCAAAGCTGGATCTAACCAAAATGGGCCTGTCTGACACGTGCAGTAGCTTAGACTTTAACCTGTAAGTGACCTATACCTCATTATAATACTAAAAATCATGCCCATCATCATATTAAGGCCACCATTTTCTTACACACATTCTGTAACTAAGCATGTAATCAATCTGATCATGCTCAATAATTAGAGCACCTCTAATTACATCATCCAGAGCCATTGTGCTCATTATTCTAAAACCTGCCCAACTTTGATACTATAAAACCAGCAGAATTACTGCAGTTCGGAGAGAGATTTTTGGGCTGATAAGCCATCTGCTCTCCTGCTTTGCACCTAGCAATAAACTTTCTCTTTTGAAACCCCGGTGTCTCAGGAATTGTCATTTGAGCACATCAGGGAGAGAATCCACTGCCTTTGTGGTATTAGCACCACACTTAGAGTTGGAAAGGAGAGACAAGTCTGTGCTGCCCAAGGGCAGGGTATTTGTGGGGGAAGAACCCCTGTATCTGAGAGTTCCCTCCCTGATAAGCAGCTGTAACTGCTTATTCCAGGTTTTGGGTTTAAGATATGGTCAAGACACTCCATTAGACCAGTATCTGCCCTGGACGGCAGAATGAGGACATGTTGAAACATCTGCATGCAACAGAAAAGGGGGAGAGGGGATAGCCAGTGCTGGGACATGGGTACTAGATGCATCGATGACTTCCCCAGCAAATGGATATTTTGATTATTTCAAATTTTGGTTATATATAATGCTGTTATGAATATTCATGTACAAGTTTTTGTGTGGAATGTTTTTGTTTCTCTTGGGTATATACATAGGAGTGGAATTGGTGAGTCATATGGTAATTCTATGTTTAACTTTTTGAGGAACCACCAAACTGTTTTCCACATAGAGTGCATTCCCACCAAAAATGTTTGAAGGCTCCTATTTCTTCACCTCCTCACTAATGCTTGGTATTTTCCATTATTTTAAATTCTAGCCATCCTAGTGGGTGTGAAATGGTCTCTAATTGTGGTTTTGATTTGCATTTCCTTCATTACTAATGAAGTTGAGCATCTTTTCATGTGCTTATTGAACAGTTGTATATCTTCTTTGGAGAAATGTCTGTTCAAATCCTTTGCCCATTTTTAAATTAGGTTGTTTTTGTTGCTAAGTTGTGAGAGTACTTTACATATTCTGGATTCTCAAGACTTAGATGTATGATTTGCAAATATTTTATCCCATTATGTAGGTTGCCTTTTCTCTTTTTAAAAGAGTTTTTTTTTTGGTTATACACACACATATAATATAAAATTTGCCATTTCAACTATTTTTAAGTGTACAGTTCAGTGACATTAGTCACATTCACTATGTTGTATGACCCATCACCAGCTATCTATTTCCAGAACTTTCCCAGCACCCCCAATATTGGTACCCATTAAACCAATGACTTTCCATTCTTTCTCCCTGCCCTTGCCCCTGGTAAACTCTATTCTACTTTCTGTCTCTATAAATTTGCTTGTTTTGTATATTTAATATAGGTGCAAGCATATAATATAGGATCTTTTGTTTCTGGCTTATTTCACTTAGCATAATGTTTTCGAGGTTCATTCATGTTTTAGCACAGATCAGAACTTCATTAATTTTTTAAAAAAAAATTTATTGAGATTGTTCACAAACCATACAATTATCCAGAGATCCAAAGTGGACAATCAGTTGCCCATAGTACCATCATACAGCTATGCATCCATCACAATTATTTTTTTTTCAATTTTTAGAACATTTTCATTACTCCAGAAAAGAAATAAAGACAAAAAAAGGAACCTCAAATCCTCCCATACCCCTAACCACACCCCCCTCCATTATTGACACATAGTATTGGTATGGAACATTTGTTACTGTTGATGGAAGAATGTTAAAATACTGCTAACTGTAGTATGTAGTTTGTAATAGGTATATATTTTTTCCTATATGCCTATTATTAACTTTTAGTTATAGTGTCATACATTTGCTCTAGTTCATGAAAGAGATTTCTAATATTTGTACAGTTAATCACGGACATTGTCCACCACAAGACTCACTGTTTTATACATTCCCAACTTTTAACCTCCAACTTTCCTTCTGGTGACATACGTGACTCTGAGCTTACCCGTTTCACCACATTCACAGACCATTCAGCACTGTTAGTCATTCTCACAACATGCTGCCATCACCCCTGTCCACTTCCAAACGTTTAAGTTCACCGAGTTGAACATTCTGCTCATAATAAGCAGTCACTCCCCATTCTTTAGCCTCATTCTATATCCTGGCAACTTATATTCCATGTCTATGAGTTTACATATTATAACTAGTTCATATCAGTGAGACCCTGCAATATTTGTCCTTATGTTTCTGTCTTATTTCACTCAATATAGTGCCCTCAAGATTTGTTCATCAACACATTTTTTTAAGACAGTTTTGTTCACACACCATACATTCTGTCCTGAGTAAACAATCGATGGTTCCCTGTATATTCACATATTTATGTATTCACCACCATTACCACTATCTGTATAAGGACATCTCCATTTCTTCCACAAAGAAGGAGGAAGAGTCAAAGAAGGTAGAGAGACAAATGAAAAAAAAGAAAGAGAAAACAAAACAAAACAAAACATGACAGTTAGGAAGTGACAAAAGAAAAGCTAGCATTAAACCAAAGTAGAATAAAGAGTCAGACAACATCACCAATGCCAAGAGTCTCATACCCCTCCATTATGCCCCCCCATATCCATTTAGCTTTGTTATATTGCCTTTGGTTACATTAAAGGAAAGATAATACAATGTTTCTGTTAATTATACTCTCTAGTTTGCATTGATTGTATTTTCCCCCAATCCCACCCTTATTTTTAAGAGCTGGCAATGTTGACATTCATGTAAAACATATTTGTACCTTTTTTTTTAATTTTAATTTTTATTGCGATTGTTCATATACCATACAATTATCCAAAGATCCAAAGTATACAATCAGTTGCCCCCAGTACCCTTATACAGCTGTGCATCCATCACCACAATTAAATTTTTTACAATTTTTAGAAACTTTTCATTACTCCAGACAAGAAATAAAGACAAAGAAGCAAAAAAAGAAAAAAAGAAAAAGAAAAAGAAACTCAAATCCTCAAATCCTCCCATATCTCTAACCACCCCCCCTCCATTGTTGACTTGTAGTATTGGTATAGCAAATTTGTTACTGTTTTATGAAAGAATGTTGAAATATTACTAACTGTAGTATATAGTTTGCAATAGGTATATATATTTTTT
The DNA here is from genome assembly GCF_015220235.1 of Choloepus didactylus. Lineage (NCBI taxonomy): Eukaryota > Metazoa > Chordata > Mammalia > Pilosa > Megalonychidae > Choloepus > Choloepus didactylus. The sequence continues at coordinate 5,954,268 of NC_051319.1, forward strand.
CCTATATGTCCCTCTATTATTAACTTCTAGTTATATTATCATATATTTGTTCTGGTTCATGGAAGAGATTTCTAATATTTGTACAGTTAATCATGGACATTGCCCACCATAGGATTCAGTTTAATACATTCCCATCTTTTGACCTCCAACTTTCCTTCTGGTGACATATATGACTCTGAGCTTCCCCTTTCTACCTCATTCACACACCATTCAGCATTTTTAGTTATTCTCACAATGTGCTACCATCACCTCTGTTCATTTCCAAATGTTTAAGTTCATCCTAGTTGAACATTCTGCTCATACTAAGCAACTGCTCCCCATTCTTTAGCCTCGTTGTATATCTTGGTAACTTATATTTCATGTCTATGAGTTTACATATTATAATTAGTTCCTATCAGTGAGACCCTGCAATATTTGTCCTCATGTGTCTGGCTTATTTCACTCAGTATATTGCCCTCAAGTTTTCATCATCAACCCATTTTTTTTTAAGATGGTTTTGTTCACATGCCATACATCCCATCCTAAGTAGACAATCGATGGTTCCCTGTATAGTCACATATTTATGTGTTCATCACCCTCACCACTATCTATATAAGAGCATCTACATTTCTTCCACAAAGCAGGAGGAAGAGTCAAAGAAGGGAGAGAGGCAAAAGAAAAAGAAAAAAGAAAGAGGAAAAAAAAAACATGACAGCTAGGAAGCAGCAAAAGGAAAGATAACTTTAAATCAAAGTAGAATAAAGAGTCAGACAACACCACCAATGTCAAGTGTCTCACACCCCTCCCCTATCCCCCCCCCCTTATCTGCATTTACCTTGGTATATCGCCTTTGTCACATTAAAGGGAGCATAATACAATGATTCTGTTAATTATAGTCTCTAGTTTACATTGATTGCGTCCCTCCCCCCATGCCTCCCCATTTTTAACACCACACAAGGTTGACATTCGCTTGTTCTCCCTCATGAAAGAACGTATTTGTACATTTTATCACAATTGTTGAGCACTCTAGATTTCACCGAGTTACACAGTCCCAGTCTTAATCTTTCCTCCTTTCTTCTGGTGTCTCACATGCTCCCAACTTTCCTCTCTCAACCATATTCATAGTTATCTTTGTTCAGTGTACTTACATTGCTGTGTTACCATCTCCCAAAATTGTGTTCCAAACCACGCACTCCTGTCTTCTCCTATCACTCTGTAGTGCTCCCTTTAGTATTTCTTGTAGGGCAGGTGTCTTGTTCACAAAGTCTCTCATTGTCTGTTTGTCAGAAAATATTTTGAGCTCTCCCTCATATTTGAAGGACAGCTTTGCTGGATATAGGATTCTTGGTTGGTGGTTTTTCTCTTTCAGTATCTTAAGTATATCACACCTCTTCCTTCTGGCCTCCATGGTTTCTGCTGAGAAATCCGCACATAGTTTTATCAATCTTCCTTTGTATGTGATGGATCCCTTTTCTCTTGCTGCTTTCAGGATTCTCTCTTTGTCTTTGATGTTTGATAATCTGATTAAGTGTCTTGGTGTAGGCCCATTCAGATCTATTCTGTTTGGAATACGCTGCACTTCTTGGATCTGTAATTTTATGTCTTTCATAAGAGATGGGAAATTTTCATGGATTATTTCCTCTATTATTGCTTCTGCCCCTTTTTCCTTCTCTTCTCCTTCTGGGACACCAATGATATGTACATTCTTATATCTCATTTCATCCTTAAGTTCCCAGAGAAGTTGCTCATATTTTTCCATTCTTTTCTCCATCTGCTTTTTTGCATGTAGGCTTTCAGGTGTTTTGTTTTCCAGTTCCTGAGTGTTCTTTCCTGCCTCTTGAGATCAGCTGTTGTATGTTTCCATTGTGTCTTTTATCTCTTGTGTTGTGCCTTTCATTTCCGTAGATTCTGCCAGTTGTTTTTTTGAACTTTCAATTTCTGCCTTATGTATGCCCAGTGTTTTCTTTACAGCCTCTATCTCTTTTGCCATATCTTCTCTAAACTTTTTGAATTGATTTAGCATTAGTTGTTTAAATTCCTGTATCTCAGTTGAAGTGTAAGTTTGTTCCTTTGACTGGGCCATAACTTCATTTTTCTTAGTGTAGGTTGTAGTTTTCTGTTGTCTAGGCATCTGACCTCCTAGGCCATGCCAGTCAGGTTTTCCCAGATGAGAACAAGCTCAGGTCACAGAAGGAGGAAATATTCAGTATCCGGTTTCCCTGACAGTGTGTCTTAGAGGATTGACATACCCTGTGCTTTTCTGCCCAGCAGGTGGCGCCTGTCAGCCTGTCATGGGCTGGTGTAAGAGGGTGTGGCCCGCAACTCTCCTCCCCCAGGCTCTGGGGTCTGGTTCTGAATGTAAGGCAGGTAGTAGAGCTGGGCCCCTCCTCTTTCCTTTTGGAAGTTATGCCCCCTAGAGAGAGGATATTTGCATATAAATACATTCTTTGTTTCTCTGACTCTGCTATCTCCACTCTTGTCTGGGTCAGGGTGCTGCAATTTAAAATGGCTGAGGCTTTCTCTACTGCAAAGCAATGCGAGCTGAAAACAGCCGAGGCTTTCTCCACTGAACTGCCCAGTTTGACAGAGAGACAAAGGGACAGAGAGCCCCCAGATTCACCTGTCGGCCAGAGATAGCACCTGATCATTTCGGCTCCAGTCCTGAGACAGATACATTCTCTGACTCTCCCAAGGTCAGTCGTCACCAAAAGCCTCTGTCTGCTTGTTGGGGATTCGCTGTCTGTATTGAGCAGTTAACATTAAAACCCTAGTTGGAGCTGGGCTGAGAGGTTCACTCACTTGTTCAGAGAGTGCTGCTCTCTAGCATCGCAAGGCTTCTGTGGGGGAGGGGCTCTCGGCTCTCGGTGCAGGTGCACAGTGTTTACTTAGAGATTTTATTCTGTGATCTCAGGCATTCCTCCCAATTCTGGTTGGTGAATGAGTGGACAGTCATGTTTGTCTCCCGGCAGTTATTCCAGGTTATTTACTAATTTTTCTCTCGTTTATGAATTGTTCCAGGGGGAGTAACTGGCTTCCATGCCTCTCTATGCCACCATCTTAGTTCTTTTTCTATTTGTGCCTTTTATCACAATCATTGAGCTCCCTAGGTTTCACTGACTTATACAGTTCCAGTCTTTATCTTTCCTCTTTCCTTCTGGTGTCCCACATGCTTCTAACCTTCCTCTTTCAACCATACTCACAGTCATCTTTGTTCAGTGCACTTACATTGCTGTGCCACTATCTCCCAAAATTGTGTTCCAAACCTCTCACTCCTGTCTTTTCCTTTCTGTCTGCAGTGCTCCCTTTAGTGTTTCCTGTAGAGCAGGTATCTTGTTCAAAAACTCTGTCATTGTCTGTTTGTCAGAGAATATTTTAAGCTCTCCGTCATATTTGAAGGACAGTTTTACCAGATATAGAATTCTTGGTTGGTGGTTTTTCTCTTTCAGTATCTTAAATATATCACTCCACTTCCTTCTTGCCTCCATGGTTTCTGCTGAGAAATCCACACATAGTCTTATCAAGCTTCCTTTGTATGTGATGGATTGCTTTTCTCTTGCTGCTTTCAGGATTCTCTCTTTATCTTTGACATTTGATAATCTGATTATTAATTGTCTTGGTGTAGGCCTACTCAGATCTATTCTGTTTGGGGTATGCTGCACTTCTTGGATCTATAATTTTATGTCTTTCACAAGAGATAGGAAATTTTCAGTGATTATTTCCACTATTATTGTTTCTGCCCCTATTCCCTTCTCTTCTCCTTCTGGGACACCAATGACACATACATTACTGTGTTTCATGTTGCCATTAAATTCCCAGAGCTGTTGCTCATATTTTTCCATTCTTTTCTTTGTTCTTTTGTGTGTAGGCTTTCAGGTGTCTTGTTCTCCAGTTCCTGAGTGTTTTCTTCTGCCTCTTGAGATCTGCTGTTGTATATCTCCAATGTGTCTTTCATCTCTTGTGTTATGCCTTTCATTTCCATAGATTCTGTCGGTTATTTTTTTGAACTTTTGATTTCTACCTTATGTTCATCCAGTGTTTTCATTATATGTTTCATCTCTTTTGCCATATTGTGCCAGTTTGAATGTATTATATCCCCCAGAAAAAGCCATATTCTTTGATGTAATCTTGTGTGGGCAGACCTATCAGTGTTAATTGGATTGTAATTCTTTGGGTGTTTCCATGGAGATGTGCCCCACCCAACTGTGGGTGATGACTCTGATTGGATAATTTCCATGGAGGTGTTGGCCCACCCATTCAGGGTGGGTCTGAATTGGATTACTGGAGCACTATATGGGATCAGACAGAAAGAGCGAGCTACTACAGCCAAGGGGGACATTTTGAAGAAAGCACAGGAGCTGCAGATGAGAGACATTTTGAAGACGGCCATTGAAAGCAGACTCTTGCTCTGGAGAAGCTAAGAGAGGACAAATACCCCAAGTGCAACTAAGAGTGACACTTTTGAGGAACTGCAGCCTAGAGAGGAACATCCTGGGAGAAAGCCATTTTGAAATCAGAACTTTGGAGCAGACGCCAGCCACATGCCTTCCTAGCTAACAGAGGTTTTATGGACACCATTGACCATCCTCCAGTGAAGGTACCCAATTGTTGATGCATTACCTTGGACACTTTATGGCCTTATGACTGTAACTGTGTAACCAGATAAACCCCCTTTATGAAAGCTAATCCATTTCTGGTGTTTTGCATTCTGGCAGCATTAGCAAACTAGAACATTTATCTTCCCTAAACTTTTTGAATTGATTTAGCATTAGTTGTTTCAATTCCTGTATCTCAGTTGAAGTGTAAGTTTCTTCCTTTGAGTGGGCCATAACTTCATTTTTCTTAGTGTAGGTTGTAGTTTTCTGTTGTCTAGTGATCTGATTTCCTTGGTTACCCCAATCAGGTTTTCCCAGACCAGAATGAGCTCAGATCTCGGAAGGGGGCAATATTCAGTATCATATCTCCCTGAGGGTGTGTCTTAAAAGATTGATATACCCTTTGAGGCCTCAAGGCACTGTGCTTTTCTGCCCAGGAGGTGGCACCTGTCAGCCTGTCACTCACAACTGGCGTAAGGAGGTGTGGCCCATGGCTGTTTTCCCCCAGGCTCTGGGGTCTGGTTCTGAATGGAAGGCAGGTAGTAGAGCTTGGCAATACCTTTTTCCTCTTAGGGAAGATATACCCCCTGAGGAGATATCATTTGCATTTGAATAGTCTCTCTGATTCTGCTATCTCCACCCTTGTCTGTGTCAGAGAGCTGCGAACTGAAAATGGCTGAGGCTTTCTCCACTGAGCCAAAAAAGGGACAGAAAGCCCCCCTTCAGGGCCAGTCCATGGCCACCCTCAGTTTCACCCATCAGCCAAAGATAGCAACCGGTCCTGTGGGCTCCCTCTTCCTCCCAGAGAGGTCCTCCGGCTCTCCAAGGTCAGTCATCACCAAAAGCCTCTGCTTGTTGGGGATTCGTAGCTTGTATTGAGCAGTCAGTATTTGTTAATTAAAACCTCAGTTGGAGCTGGGATGAGGTATGTTTGCTTGCTCAGAGAGTGCTGGTCCTTAGTACAGTGAGGCTTTGCAGTTTGGGCTGCCCGAGGGGAGGGGCTCTCAGGTCAGGTCTGCAGTTTTTACTTACAGATTTTATGCTGTGATCTTAGGCATTCCTCCCAATCCAGGTTGGAGTATGATGTGTGGACAGTCATGTTTGTTCCCCAGCAGTTATTCCAGATTATTTACTAGTTGTTCCTCATTGTTTATTAGTTGTTCCAGGGGGATTAACTAGCCTCCACTCCTCTCTGTGCTGCTATCTTCTTCCAACTCCTTCATTCATTATACATTTATTTATTTATTTTTTTAGAGAAGGTGATACTGAACAAATGTGGGGTTCTCTGCCCAATGTGCATAACAGCCAATCCATGACAGGAGGGCTTCAAAGAAAGTTTATTGCTGTACATGAAGCAGGAGATCAGGTGGCTTATCTGCCCAAAAATCTGTCTCCCCTTGTGTAAGGAGTTCAGGGTTTTTATAGATTCAAACAAAGAGAGATAGAGTTACCATTACAGTATCAGGTACAAACAGTGCAGAGGCTAGGCTATAATAACCATTACAAAAGTAAGTATACATGAGGCCAAGACTAGGCTAAAATGACCATTACAATAGTGAGTATAAACAAAGGTGAGGTTAGGCTAGAATAATCATTATGAAAGTGTAAACAGGGCTGAGACTAGTTGAGTTTCGGTAATTTCAGTATTACCTTTTGGCTATTCTACAATATAGAAAGAAAAAACATCTATATAATGTTTCAGTAATCATAATCATTGGTTAATTCTGAATTTCTCAATTATAAAGTTGTAGGATACAGAAAAATCATGTAGAAGATAGAGTTTTCTTCCGTCCCCCTATTATTAACACCTGGCATCACTGTAATACTATTATAATTGTACTATTAACTTTAGTCCATAGATTACATTAGGATTCACTGATTGTGTTGTACAGTCCTATGAGTCTTTTTAAAATTTTTATTCTAGTAACATATAGAACCTAAAATTTCCCCTTTTAACCATATTCAAATATATAATTCAGTGATGTTAATTATATTCACAATGTTGTGCTAACATCACCATCATCCATTATCAAAATTTTTCCATCACCCCAAATAGAAATTCTGTACCAATTAAGCATTAATTCCCCATTCCCTGTCCCTTCTCTTGTCCCTGGTAAACTGTATTCTAGATTCTGGCTTTTATGAATTTGCTTATTTTCATATCAGTGAGATTATACAATATTTGTCCTTTTGTGGCTGGCTTGTTTCACACAACACAATGTCTTCAAGATTAATCCATTTTGTCCCATGAATCAAGACTTCATTACTTTTTATGGCTGAATAATATTCCATTGTCTGTACATAACACATTTTATCTATTCATTCATTGGTTGATAGACACTCAGATGCTTTCATCTTATGGCAATTCTGAGTAATGCTGCTATGGACATTGGTGTGCAACTCTATTTGAGCCCTTGCTTTCAGTTCTTTTGGGTGTACACCTACTAGAAGGATTGCCAGGTCACGTGGTAATTCTATACTTAGCTTCCTGAGAAACTGCCAAACTGTCTTCCACAGCGGCTGCACCATTTTTATATTGCCAACAGCAATGAATGAATGTTCCTTTTTTTTAATGTTAAAAAAAATCTTTAATAATTGTGTACCAGGTTCATAAAGAATACCTTATAAGAAAGAGCAAGCATGATGAAAATTTTAAAAGAAATTATTGTGTGAATGTATGTATGAAGGTTGTAATTTTTAACATTTAAACATGTTTTGATATATAAAGCAAGAATAAGACAAGATGAGATTTACTTGTCTCTAACAGTATTAATTAGTAACATCTTAAATATTTATTAATAGATCTATCAACTGATAAAGAACCACAGGTTAATATACTTCTGCTGGTTACTTTAATTTTTTTCATTTTAAAGACAAGACCAAAATCAAAACCTCTGAACTTATAGTTTTCAACTTGAAATCGATAAAGCAAATATTCTTATGAATGCTAATTGCTGATACTGAAACAGGATAAAGTATAAACATCATATTTTGTTCTTAATCTGCAGTTGTCAAATCAATTACAAATATTTATTCTGAAAGATGCTACTATGAAGGCTTCACATTCAAATGCTGATAATGACTATTCAAAATTAAATTTATCAAATACCTAGAAAATGGATTTAATTGGAACATGCAGGCAGATTTATAACATTAATTAGTGACAATTTTCTAAAGACTTAGAAGGTGACTGTTTTAATATAAAATAATTTTAAAGTGGTCTCCCTTTAGTGTTTTCAATTGTCACATGGCCATAAATCAAAGAACCAAATAATTTCAGTCACTGATACTATTTAGGCAAAAATTTTCATGTGTCAATACTTTCAATGTATACATTAAATTATAGTAGAAAGACAACTATAAACAAGATGCAGTCACTATTTTCATTAACAGCACAACTCTTATTACAGTAAACCAAGTTTATATTCAAATGTCAAGTGTGGTTTCTCCATTACTCCACTTTGGGATGGATCATTAAAAATATCTTCAAATCCGATGGTCTCATCATTACCCCTCAAAATATCCAGTGAAAAGTTTGAGCTCAGAAGAAATGGAAGCTGCTGGGCCTGTTGGACTGCCTTGAATTCCATCTGTAATTTTAGTGGAGCAAACAGACCTTGGATGTTTCTCAGTGTGGAAAAATTAATTTTTTCTTGGTTGAGCTGGAAATTCTTTTCTGATAATTCAGGAGAATTACTGGACAAAAGTTCATTTTTCACATAAGGAAATCCTGTCTGAAGAAGTTCTCGACTTTCAAAAGGGCCACTTGCTGAAAGTTCAGTAACTGGAATACTGTCCTTTAGCTGAAATCCAAGTCCTCTGGCATTCACCTTCAGCCTGTGGTCCACACCACCTCTCAGCCCTATTACTGTCATGAAGGAGTGTTCCCATTTCTCCACATCCTTGCCAACATTTCTTATTTTCTGTTTGTTTTTAATAGCAGCTATTCTAATGATTGTGAAATGATATCATTGTGGTTGTTTTATAAAACACTTCTATTGTGATATATTCACATACCATACAAACCATCCGAAGTGTAAAATCAGTGGCTTTTCATAAAATCAGAGTTGTGCATTCATCACCACAATCAATTTTAGAACATTTTCATTACTTGAAAAAGAAAAACCCCATACCATTTAGCAGTCACTTCTCAATCCCTCTGTCATTTCTCAGCCCTACATTAACCACTCATCTAATTCTGTCTCTATAAATCTATTTATATTTACTTTTATATAAATGGAATCATACAATATGTAGTACTTTGTGTCTGGTTTCTTTTACTTAGCATTATTTTTTTTAATTCTGTTTTTTTTTTAATTAGAGAAATTGTAGGCTTATAGAAAAGTCATGTAAAAAATACAACATTCACATATACTTCCCTATTATTGATACTTTGCATTCATGTGGTACCTTTGTTACTACTGATGAAAGAATGTTAAGATATTACTGTTAACTATAGACCATAGTTTGCATTAGGTGTATTTTTCCAAACACCACCCTATTGATAACACCTTGTCATACATTTGTTATAATTCATGAAAGAACATTCTTATATTTGTACTATTAACCACAGTCATCATCCACAACAGGGTTCACTGTCATACATGTTTTCTCTTCTAGTTTTCCTTCTAGTAACACAACACCCAAAACTTTCCCTTTTCAACTACATTCACAAACATAACACAGTGCTGTTAATTACACTCCCAAAAATGTGCTACCATCACTACTACCCATTTCAAAATATTTACAATCAACCTACATAGAAATTCTGCAGAAATTAACCATAAGCTCCCCATTCCCTACTGCCATTCTATCCCCTGGTAACCTATATTCTAGATTCAAACAATATGGGTTTGCTTATTATAATTAATTAATATCAGTGAGATCAAACAATATTTGTCCATTTCTGTATGGCTTATTTCACTTAACATAATCCATGTTGTTGTATGCATCAGGACTCCATTCATTCTTACTGCTGAATAATATTCTCTTGTATGTATATGCCATATTTTGTCTATCCATTAATCAGCTGATCTACGCTTGGGTTCCTTCCATGTGCTGCTTTGGACCTATTATGTCCCCCAGAAAAGCCATGTTCTTTTAATCCCATTTTGTGGGGGTAGACCTATTGTAGGTGGGACCATTTGATTAGGTTGTTTCCATGGAGATGAGACCCTGTATATTCAAGGTGGGCCTTAATTAGTTTACTGGAATCCTTAAGAGAGCTCAGAGCTGACACAGACCTTAGAGCCAACACAGACCCAGACATTTGGAGATGAAGCCCAGAGTTTGCCCTGGAGAAGCTAAGTGAGAACCCACATACACTTAAGGAGAAAGCCACTGGAATCAGAAGCTGAAAGTATTGAAACCCAGGAGCAAAGGACCAGCAGACACCAGCCATGTGCCTTCCCAGCTGACAGAGGTGTTCTGGACGCCATCAGCTTTTTCCTCAGAGAAGGTATCCATGTCTTGATGCCTTAATTTGGACATTTTCATGGATTTAGAACTATAAATTTGTGAACTTATAAACCCCTATTGTAAAAGCCAACCATTTCTGGTATTTTGCATTCTAGCAGCTTCTGAAATCAGAACATTCCGTCTTTTGGCGATTGTGAGTAATGCTATTATGAACATCAGTGTGAAAATATCTACTTGTGAACCTGCTTTCAGTTCTTTTGGGTATATTTCTAGTAGGAGGATTGCTGGATCTATGGAAATCCTATATTTAGCTTCCTGAGGACCTTCCAAACTGTCTTCCACAGCAGCTGCACCATAATACATTCCCACCAGCAATGAATGAGTGTTCCTGTTTTTCACATCCTCTCCAACACTTGTAGCTTTCTGTTTTTTTTAGTACTGGCTATACCAATGGCTGTGAAACAATATTTCCTTGGGGTTTTGATTTGCGCTTCCCTAATCACTAGTGATGTTAAACATCTTTTCATGTGCTTTTTATCCATTTGTATTTCCTCTCTGGAGAAAGATCTTTTCAAACCTTTTGAACATTTTTTAATTGGATTGATCATCTTTTTATTGTTGAGTTGTAGGATTTCTTTATATATTGTGAATATTAAATCCTTATGAGTATACAGTTTCCAAATATTTTCTCCCATTCAGTAGGTTGTTTTTTCACTTTCCTGACAAAGTCCTTTGATGCACAAAAGCATTTATATTTGAGGAGGTCCCATTTATCAGTTTGTCCTCTCATTGCTTGTGCTTTGATGTAAAATATAAGAAACCATTGCCAAATCGAATTGAGAATTTGGAAATAGACCCCCAGATCTATGTTCAACTGAACTTTGAAAAAGCCCTCAAATCCACTGAACTGGGACATAACAGTCCCTTCAACAAATGGGGCTGGAAGAACTGGATATCCATATTCAAAAGAATGGAAGAGGACCCCTACCTCACACCCTACACAAAAATTAACTCAAAGAAAACATGGAGAGAGGGATGTACCTATTTACTGTTGATGAGGAGGCAGAATGGTACAACCTTTCTGGAGGTTACTGTGGTGGCTCCACAAGAAGCTAAATATGTAGGGCCATAAAGTCCTACAACCTCATTATGGGATATGTATTTGGAAGATCTGAGAGCAGAGACATGAATGGACACTTGCACACTGGTGTTTATGGAGGCAGTATTCATGATTTGCAATGGGTGGAGGTGGCCTAAGGGTACACTGACTGAGGAACAGAATGATGAACTGTGCTGTATGCATACAATGGAATACTGAGCAACTATGAGAAGGAGCGAAGCTGTGAGACATGCAAAGAGGTGAATGGATCCTGTAGACAGCATGTTGAGTGAAGTATGTGAGAAACCAAGACAAACACTATAATGCCTCACCAATATGGACTAACTACAATGTGTAAATTCAGAATTGAATCTTAGAACACATCCTAACAGAGAAATAATTATTGTAATGGTCCCTAGATTGTAAGCTCTTAGAGAGTCAAATCTATTCCTCAATTGTAATGGCTATCTCCAAACTCTGAGATGTTGATCTCTTAATGTATAACATGATTGGTCTCTGGAACATTGGGAATCTGTTTTACACCTGAAACTCAGAGCTAGAGCTGAAATAGAGCCCAGACTTCAATTAGAGCTATGAATAAAGCAGATCTGGTTAAGACTAGAACAAATCTGGCCAAAGGGTAAAGGTTGAAACTGACTGTGTTCAAACTTCAACTTCCATGTGAGACCAAGGGAAGAGGTGTTTATTTGGTGTAGGATCTTTATTTTCTAAACAATATAACTTCTACAGTCAGTTTGTTCAGACACTATAATTACATGGAACTTTGAATAGGAAGTGAGCTATGGTAGGTCTGTATAGATGAGAATGAAATAGCAACATATCCTAAAGTACTTTGGGTGGGAGAATAAAAATATATATTCAGGGTTGCCCTGAAGAGCTGGGGAGAATGCAGAGGTGTTGGACTTCCTCACCTGGATTGTTGCTGATGTTCTCACAAACATTGGGGACTGACGGCTTGATGTGCTGAGACTTCTGTCTTGGGGCTGGCCCCTATGAAGCTTGTTGCTTCAAGAAGAGGCTAAACCTGCTTATAATTGTGCCTAAGGGTCTCCCCCTGAGTGCCTCTTGCTCAGATGTGGCCCTCTCTCTCTAACTAAGCCACCTTGGCAGGTGATCTCACTGTCCTCCCCCTACATGGGACCTGACTCCCAGGGGTGTAAATCTCCCTGGAAATGCAGGACATGACCCATGGGGATGAATCTGAACCCAGCATCATGGGATTGAGAACATCTTCTTGACCAAGAGGGGGATGTGAAATGAAATGAAATAAAGCTTCAGTGGCTGAGAGATTTCAAATGGAGTTGAGAGGTCACTCTGGTGGACATTCCTATGCACTCTATGGATAACGCTTTTTATGTTTTAATATACTGGAATAGCTAGAAGTAAATACCTGAAACAACCAAACTCCAACCCAGTAGCCTTGACTCTTGAAGATGATTGTATGACAATGTAGCTTGCAAGGGGTAACAGTGTGATTGTGAAAACCCTGTGGATCACATTCCCTTTATCCAGTGTGTGGATGGATGAGTAGAAAAATGGGGACAAAACCTAAATGAAGAATAGGGTGGGATGGACGGGTGATTTGGGTGTTCTATTTATATTTTTATTTTTTATTCTGATTCTGATTCTTTCTGGTGTAAGGAAAATATTCAAAAATAGATTGGGGTAATGAATGCACCCCATACTATAAGATGGTATTGTGAACAGTTGATTGTACACCATGGATGATTGTATGGTATGTGAATATACCTCAATAAAACTGAATTTAAAAAAATTAACTCAAAGTGGATCAAAGATCTCAATATAAGAGACAGTACCACGAAACTCCCAGAAGATAATGTAGGGAAACATCTTTAAGACCTAATATTAGGAGGTTGCTTCTTAGACCTTACTCCCAAAGCACAAGCAACAAAAGAAAAAATAGATAAAAGGGAACTCCTCAAACTTAAAAGCTTCTGTACCTCAAAGAAATTTGTCAAAAAGGTGAAGAGGCAGCTAACTCAATAGAAAAAATATTTGGAAACCATGTATCTGATAAGAGACTGATATCTTGCATATATGAAGAAACCCTACAACTCAACAATAGTATAGACAGCCCAATTATAAAATGAGCAAAAGATATGAAAATAAAATTTATCTGAAGAGGAAATATAAATGCTAAAAACCATATGAAAGCCTAAGAGCTTTCTCCCAAATGCCTCTTTGTTGCTCAGATGTGGCCCTCTCTCTCTAGCTAAGCCAGCTTGGCAGGTGAAATCACTGCCCTCCCCTCTATGTGGGATCTGACACCCAGGGGAGTGAATCTCCCTGGCAACATGGAATATGACTCCTGAGGAGGAATCTAGACCTGGCATCGTGGGATGGAGAACATCTTCTTGACTAAAAGGGGGATGTGAAAGGAAATGAAATAAGCTTCAGTGGCAGAGAGATTCCAAAAGGAGCAGAGAGGTCACTCTGGTGGCCACTCTTATGCACAATATAGACAACCCTTTTTAGGTTCTAATGAATTGGGGTGGCTGGCGGTAGATACCTGAAACTATCAAACTACAACCCAGAACCCATGAATCTTGAAGATGATTGTATAAAAATGAGGGGTGACAATAGGATTGGGAAAGCCAGAAGGACCACACTCCCCTTTGTCTAGTTTATGGATGGATGAGTAGAAAAATGGAGGAAGGAAACAAACAAACAAACAGACAAAGGCACCCAGTGTTCTTTTTAACTTTAATTGCTCTTTTTCACTTTAATTATTATTATTGTTATTTGTGTGTATGTGGTAATGAAAGTGTCAGGGATTGATTTTGGTGATGAATGTACAACTATGCAATGGTACTGTGAACAATCGAATGTATGATTTGTTTTGTATGACTGCATGGTATGTGAATATATCTCAATAAAATGAATATTTAAAAAAAAAAAAACACATGAAAAAGTGTTCATCTTCACTGGCTATTAGGGAGATGCAAATCAAGACCACAATGAAATATCACCTCACACCAATTACAATGGCTGCCATTAAACAAACAGGAAACTACAAATGCTGGAGAGGATGTGGGGAAATTGGAATTCTTATTCATTGCTGGTGGGACTGTATAATGGTACAGCCATTCTGGAGGAGAGTTTGGCAGTTCCTCAGAAAATTAGATATTGACTTACCATATGATCCAGCAATTTCACTTCTCAATATATACACAGAAGATCTGAAGGCATGACATGAACAGATATTTGCACACCAATGTTCATAGCATTGTTCACAATTGCCAAGAGATGGAAACAATCCAAATGTCCTTCCACCGATGAGTGGATAAACAAAATATTGTGTATACACATAATGGAATACTACATGGCAGTAAGAAGGAACAAGGTTGTGAAACATATGACAACGTCGATGAAACTTGGAGACAATAATGCTGAGAGAAATAAGCCAGACACACAAAAAAGATACTGTATCTCACCACTAATGTGAACTCTGTGAAGAATGTAAAATAAGTGTCTAAAAATATGGAATATAGGGGGCATACAGATAGAACCTAGTGAAGGGGGAACAATAATATGTACAGATGTGATAATGAGGGTGATCTTAATGGGATGGGAATGGTCGGGTGTGACCATAGTTTGTTAATGAGATTATAAGTATCAGTGACACATTGAAGGTAAGCATCTTCATAAATGGTTGTTTAAAGGCAAGTAACCCACAGAGTAGCACTACAAACCTAAATAAGTGTTAGCATGATATACTTAGAAGGTATGACACTGCTGCAGAGGGTTAACAACAGAGTGGTATGGAAAAACTACCCATTATGTATTAATGACTATATTTAATAGAAATATCTTACCAACTCTACACTAACACTAGGGATGAATAATTAGCAACTGATAAAAGCTCTGGGATATACTATGTTACAATAATTGTTTAAGGTGGAGAGTGATGATAATTGTACAACTAAGAGAAGATAATGTCAGCAACTGTTTATCTTGGGATAGAATATATACTAAGTCAAGTTAGGAACCCACAACTTAATAAATCAAGCCCTTCACTTGAGATTTGCTCTGGTAAAACTTAGGGTTGTAAGTAGGATGCTAAGCCCTCCTATAATTATGCTTAACAGGGGCCTCCAGGCAACCTCTTTGTTGCTTGGATGTGGCCTTTCTCTCTCAAAGCCCAACTCAGCAAATAAATTCATTAAACTCCCCACCACCCCCAGGGGGGACATGACTCCCAGGGGAATGAATCTCCCTGGTGATGTGGGACATGATTCCCAGGGATGAGCCTAGCCCTGGCAGTGAGGGATTGAAAATGCCTACTTGACCAAAAGTGGGAAAAAAAGAAAGGTAACAAGCTGGGGTCACAGAGGCTGAGAGACCCCAAATAGAGTCGAGAGGCTATCCTGGAGGTTTCTCTTTTGCAAGCTCCAGTTAAACATCCCAAATGGCACAGTACATCACGCCCTTACCAAAAGTAGTCCCCCTAAGTCCCTGCATGAGAGTCTATAAAAGATGCACTCATTAAGTTTTATCTTTTAGAAAGTTAAATCCACCAGTGTTCCTATACCAGACAAGTCCTAAAATCCAGAGGCAACAGCCTCTTTAAGAACAACTATCAGATGCAGATCCCTTCCCCATACTGTCAACACCCCCTTTTAATATGAACAAGTTAGGGTGCTCACTGCCTAGACACCTCTGAAGATGGAGAAAGAGATTAAGTGAGAGGAAGGGGTAGCAGCAAACAAGATAAGATTGAACAAAGGTCTATGTATACTGAAATTTTATAAATTATAAATATATATATAATATTAGATGCTGGGGTATTGGAATGGTTGGAAGGAGGTAAATGACATGGTAGAACTAGCCTCATGATTTGCTCTGTAGCTGCTCACTGAACTGTACCTTGAAGGTCTTCACCTTTCTGTGTATACCTTATATTGAATAATATGGAAAGAACTGAAATTGTGGAACTGTCATCCATAACAATTTTTGAAATTACTTATATGACTGCTTATTTAGCTGTACATTGAGAGATGACAACTTTCTGTATATATGTTGTATTTTACAATAATGGAAATAGCTGAAGTTGTGGAATTGTGACCCATGATGTTCTTTGAGATTTGTTCTCTAACTGCTTGTGAAGTTGTACATTGAAAGTTATCACTGTTATTCATATATGTTAAAGTTCACAATAAAAAAAAAATGAAAAAAAAAAACCACAAAAAAGCATTGCCTATTACAGATCTTGAAGATGCTTCCCTACATTTTCTTCTAGGAGTTTTATAGTCCTGGTTCTTATATTTAAGTCTTTGATCCATTTTCAGTTAATTTTTGTATGAGGTATGAGATAGGGGTTCTCTTTCTTTCTTTAGCATATGGATATCCACTGCTCCCAACACCATTTGTTGAACAGACTATTCTTACCCAGTTGAGTGGACTTGGCAGCCTTGTGAAAAATCAATTGGCCATAGATGTGAGGGTCTACTTCTGCAATCTCAGTTTGATCCCAGTGATCAATATATGTATCTTTATGCCAGTACCATACTGTTTTGACAACTGTTTATTTTTAATATGCTTTAGAGTCAGGAAGTGTAAGTCCTCCAACTTTGTTCTTCTTTTTTAAGATGTGTTTGGCTATTTGGTATCCTTACCCTTCCAAATAAACTTATAACTGGCTTTTCTGTTTCTTCAAAGAAGGCTGTTGAATTTTGATTGGGATTGCATTGAATCTGTGTCAGTGGGTAGAATTGACATAATGATATTTAGTCTTCTAATCCATGGAACACAGAAAACCATTTATTTAGGTTTTCTTTGATTTCTTTTAGCAATGTCTTGTAGTTTTCTGAATATAGGTCCTTTATATCATTAGTTAAGTTTATTCCTAGATATTTGATTCTTTTAGTTGCTATCATAAATGAAATTTTTTTCTTGATTTTCTCCTCAGATTGCTCATTACTAATTTATAAAAACACTACTGGTTTTGTGTGTTGATCTTGTATCCTGCCACTTTGCTGAGCTTGATTATTAGCTCTAGTAGCTTTGTTGTGGATTTTTCAGGACTTTCTATGTATATGATCATGTCCTCTGCAAACAGGGGAAGTTTTACTTCTTCCATTCCAATTCTGATGCCTTTAGTTACTTTTTTTGCCTAACTAGTCTGGCCAGAATTTCCACCACAAAGCTGAATAACAGTGACAGTGGGAATCCTTATCTTGTTCCAGATCTCGGATGGAAAACTTTCAGTCTTACACCATTAAGTACAATGTTAGCTTTGGGTTTTTCATATATGCTCTTTAACATGTTGAGGAAATTTCCTTTTTGTATTAGTCAGAGTTCTCTAGGGAAACAACAAAGAGGAGATATCTGTAAATATGAGATTTTTAAAAAGTGTCTCATGCAACTTGGGGATGCCAAGTCCAAATTCTGTAGGGCAGGCCACAAGCTGGCAACTCTAATGAGGTCTTAAAATAATCCCCCAGGAGGGCTGGATGGCTGAAGAAGAAATGCAAGTTCTCTCTTCTCCTTTAAAAGTCTTCAAATGTTTGGATTAAATCCAGCTGATTGGATTCTCTCACTGCGGAAGACACTCCTTTAGTTGATCGTAGATGTAATCAGCCACATATGCAATCAATTAACTGATGACTTAATAAACCAGCCTTCTGGTTTATTAACCAGCCACAAAATGTCCTTGCAGTAGTGGTTAGGCCAGTGCTTGCTTGATCCAACAACTGGGCACTATCACCTGGCCAAGTAGACACATGAACCTAACCATCACTTGGCAGCTATACACATCACCTTAAACCATACTTAATCTCTAAACAGAACACAATAACCAATAACAGACATATGTCTCACCTAACAATACTCAGCTGGACACCTAGAAATTTTACTGAGGTGGAAATTTACCTGTATTTTTGTTGGGTTTATCTCCCATTCTCTGACATGCAAATGCCTTACCAATAAGTCTAGAGTAGTTGCTACTTCTTGCTCACTAGGTCCAATCAACATGATATCATCAATATAATGGACCAGTGTGATGTCTCCTGGGAGGGAGAAATGATCAAGGTCTCTGTTGGCAAGATTATGACATAGGGCTGAAGAGTTGATATACCCCTGAGGTAGGATAGTGAAGGTATACTGCTAGCCTTGCCAGCTGAATGCAAACTGTTTCTGGTGGTCCTTACTAACAGCTATTGAGAAAAAGCATTTGCCAGATCAATAGCTGCACACCAGGTACCAGGAGATATGGTGATTTGCTCAAGCAGTGATACCACATCTGGAACAGCAGCTGCAATTGAAGTTACCACCTGGCTAAGCTTATGATAATCCACTATCATCCTCCAAGACCTATCTGTTTTCTGCAGAGATCAAATAGTAGAGTTGAATAGGGATATTGTGGGATTCTTCACTCCTGTACCCTTTAAGTCCTTAAGAGTGGCATTAATCTCTGCAATCCCTCCAGAAATCTGGTATTGCTTCTGATTTACTAATTTTTTTAGGCAAGGGCAGTTGTAGTGGCTTCCACTTGGCCTTTCCAACCATAACAGCCCTCACTCCACAAGTCAGGGAACCAATGTGGGAATTCTGCCAGTTGCTGAGTATGTCTATTCCAATTATGCATTCTGGAACTGGGGAAATAACCACAGAATGGGTTCAGGACCCGCTGGACCCAATATGAGATGGACTTGTATTAAAACTCCATTGATCACCTGACTTCCATAGGCCCCTACTCTGGTGGATCAGAGTGACATTTTGGGTCTTCCGGAATTCATGTCACTTCTGAGCCAGTGTCTGATATTCCCTGAAATATCTGATGATTTCCTTTTCCCCAGTGCGGTTATCCTAGTAAAAACTGTAGGCTCCTTGAGGAAGTATGGGAGGAAGATTAACAGTATAAACTTTTGGCAGTGTAACAGGGTCCTTCCCCAAAGGTACCCAGCCTTCCCCTCATTCAGGGGGCTCTGGGTCTGTAAACTGTCTCAAGTCTGGGAATTGATTAAGGGGCCATGACTGTTTCTGTAATTCAACTTAGACTTTTGTTCACTTGCCTATAATTCTTCTGCTAATATAGATCAAACAAGAATTTAGTAGACTGTCCATCTGTTTTCCTTCCAGGTAACCCATTGTTCCAGTTTGCTAGAGCTTCCATTCTGAAAAATGCCAGAAAAGGATTGGCTTTTATAAAGGGATTTATTAGGTTACAAATTTACAGTTCCGGGCCCATAAAAGTGTCCAAACTAGGGCATCAACCAGAGGATACCTTTACTAAAGAACAGCTGATCTGATGGTGTCTGGAATAACTCTGTCAGCTGGGAAGGCATGTGGCTAGTGTCTGCCAGTCCTTCACTCCAGGTTGTGTTTCAAAATGGCTTTCTCCAAAATGTCTCTGGGCTATTGTCTTAGCTCCTCTCTCTCAGCTCCTGTGTACCATTCCTTCTTTCTCCCAGGGCATTTCTCTCTTAAGATTCTGGGAGTTCTCTCAGTTTTCTCAGGGCAAGCTTTAGCTTAGCATCTCCAAATGTCCTTCTGTCTGCATCCCCAAGCATCTCCAAGCATCAGCATCTGTATTGTCTCCTGAGTTCTCTTAATTAGTCCAGTGAACCAATTAAGACCCACCCTGAATGGGTGGGGTCCCCACCTCCATTGAAATAACCTAATCAAAGGTATCACCCACAGTTTGGTGAGTCACATCTCCATGGAAACCCTTAATCAAAATGTTCCACCCAATAAGATTAGGTTACAAAATCATGGCTCTTCTGGTGTCCAAAATAGTTTCAAACTGGCATACCTATGATCTACTAGACAACACCATAAGGTTCAGATTATTTTGACTGCTGCTTTAAGTCTGCTGTCCATTATGGTAACCACACCCATCTTGTCTTTGGAGATTTAAGTCCTGCCATCTGGCTCCTACCAACTCAGGATCCGATTATCCCTATTGTGTTTAAGGATTTTCTCTTAGTGATCGTTCTCACAGTAATATCTGACCTAGAGAGAAGGGCAATTACAGAACTCTTCAGAGATGATGGAGCTAGTGAAATTTATTCCTCAGAGTCCTGGTAAAAGGTGTGTCCTCTGGACATTCCTGGGGTGTGTGAGCAGGTCTTCCATGATAAATCCACTCTAACATTCTAGTCTATCTAAACCTTTGGATCTGCCCCTCTACATTATACCAAGGCAGTTCTGACATTTCTACCTCTGGTAATGTTGGCCACCTTTTGGTCCCTGTTTCAGTCAACCACCCAAACAAGCTGTTAATGCCCTTTCTAACCCTTCAAGCTACAACAATGAATTCAGAATCTCTGCTTAGTGGGACCATATCAATCAATTCAGCCTGAGCCAACTTTATATTTCTTCTACAATTATCCCTTTCCCTTAATATCCATTCCCACAAATATTCCCCTGATTTCTGTCTATATAAATTGGAAAACTCATGCAATTCTTTTGGAGAATAGTGTATTTCCTCATGGGTCACACTAGTTCCTCACCTTTCAGGGCTTGTTGGGACTTTAGTCTAGTTATAGGTGTTGAAGAAAAGAGTGGTGGGAGGGGTAGGCCATGAAAAGAATTAGAAGTATCCTTTAAGCCAGTTGCCTCAGGGCATTCCATTGCAGTTTCTTTTGGTGAAACAGATTAATCTCTCCAGACAGAGAAGTGAGGGCTGTTTCCCCAGGGAAAGTGACTACAGGTTTAGCAGGCACTGAAGGGTTAATCTCTTTAGATGGAGGTTAGATGGCAGGCTCCTCAGGGCAGGCTGGAGATTGGGTGGCTCTTTCCTCAGGGCAGGCTGGATGTGGGGGGGAGGTCCTCAGGGCAGACCATTACAGGTATATCTAGCAAAGACTAGATATATCCAATGTCCCCCCATCATTATCAACCCACATGTCTCCATCTCAATTTTCAGGATCCCATTCTTTTTCCAACCAATGCGTTTACTTTAATAGCAGACATCTTGAAAGATTAAGATTTTAGTTTACATTGTAAATCTGCTACTTACACAGTGAGACTCTGGGTCTGGTTTTCAGAAATCTCAAGTCTGTAGCCAAGGGAAATAAGATTTTCTTTCAGGGCACACAGAAACCTTTACATCTTTCATATGGTGTTTCATTTGCAAATTTGAAGCCTTCAGCTCATCCCTTATAACTGTATCCAGTGTATCCAAGAGCAACCAGCCAACATCATTATACCTTTGAACTCCACAAAACTCTGTTAAGGTGTCAAAAACAGTCACTCAGAGCCTCACCTCTTACAAGAATATGATTAGGAGAATCAGATGGTGATATTTTGTGTATCTGTATTGCCAACTCATGCCAAGGGCTGTCAGTGCCATCTTGAGTATTGGAAATAGAGTCATTGGTAACTTTGAATCTAATCAGAGTAGAAACCAATTGTAAAAGCCCATTTAAAATTCTGTTTCTCAAGAAACACTCCTGGTACCAAGCTGTATTAGTCAGGGCTCTTTAGGGAAATAGAACCAACAGGAGATATCTGTAAATATGAGATTTTATAAAACTGTCTCAAGCAACTGTGGGGATGCATGAGTCCAAATCCTATAGAGCAGGATGCATGAGTTCAAATTCCATAGGGCAGACTGTGAGCTGGCAATTCTGATGAAGGTCTTCGAGGAACCCCCAGGAGAGGATGGCTGTCTGAAGAAGAAATGAAAATTCTCTCTTCTTCTTTAAAAGTTTTCAACTGAGATGATTGTATAACCATATAGCTCTTAAGGTGTGACTATGTAATTGCAAAAACCTTCCATCTGACACTTCCTTTATCCAGTATATGGATAGATGAGTAAGAAAACAAAGACAATAAATACATAAATAATGGGGGGGGGATAAACAGTTTGGGTGTTCTTTTTTAAATATTTTTTTATTAATCATATTTTTTATTGTGGAATATAACATATATACATAGAAGTGATAACTTTCCAAGTGCAATTTAACAAATAGTTGGAGAGCAAATTTCAAAGAATGTTATGGGTTACAGTCCCACAGTTTCAGTTATTTCCTTATTATGAAATATATATGCAAAAAGGTAATAACTTTCAAAGTATGATTTAACAAATAGTTTTATAGGAAATTTCAAAAAATGTTATGAGTTACAGTACCATAGTTTCAGCTATTTCCTTATTGTGAAATATAACATATACAAAAAGGTGATAACTTCCAAATTACAATTTAACATGTAGCTACAGAACAAATTTCAAGGAATGCTATGGGTTACATTTCTGCCATTTCAGTTCTTATCTTCTAGCTATTCTAATACTCTAGAAACTAAGAAAAAGAAAATTATTTAGAAACTCACTATTCATGCTACTCTGTCAAATTCCATCCTGTCTGTTGCAACCCCTTCCTCTAGTTTAATCACATTCCCAATCTTCAGGGATGTCTAGGCAGTGACCACCCTAACTTGTTCATGTTGTAAAGGGGTGTCGACATTATGGGAAAAGGGGTTGCATCTTGTTGCCTTGGTATTTTCACTTCAGTTATTGTAGTCTTCAACTCCAGTAGTTCTGTTTGGTTCCTTGTTAAAGTTTCTGTTTCTTTATTTAGACTCTCATATTATTCATTCATCCTTTTCCTTATATCCTGCAGTTCTTTCTCCGTACTCTCCTTCATCTAAATTTTTTAAATTCATTCTTTTAAAGCCTTTGTTTGGAATGTACATATTCTCATTTTCTTCATTGATTTTATTTATAGCCTCTTCTTTTGGATGGGCCATCATTCCCTGTTTCTTTGTCATACACTCAGTGTAAATGGTACAGAGTGTAACTTTTAATATTTTAAAATGTTAACAACGGGATTTATTTCTTGGGATGTCTGTTTCCTGGTTTTTTAAGCAGCTGGTAATAAGACAGAGATGTTCTTGAGCTTTGGCCCTCCTATTAGGAAGATGTGCCCAAAGCAAATGCAATGTGCCCTGTCTTACTGGGCCTCTGTCTTGTCCTGGGCTTTTGCTTGTTATTTGTTTTGGAGTAAGCCTGTTTACAGGAGTTTGGTTGTCTCTCTCTTTCCCAGAAGACAGACCTCCCTCTCCGGAGTATCTGAAGCTGGCAGGACTTTGTCGCAGACTGTCTGCCTCTAAAGTTTTTTATGCTCCTTTCATTATCTTATGCTGCTTTTACCTGAAGGGCAAATTCTGGGAGGCAGGTCACCCTGGGAAAGACTTTCTCAATTTGGTCTTTACTTACCAAAACAGGGCCAGGAACCCACGAAAGGAGTGCAGTCAAGCTCCCAAGTGCCCTGTGAAGGACCCAGTTCCTGGCTACCTAACAGAAAAGAATGTAAAACTTCTCTTCCCCAGAAGAGGGGTGTGCATGGATGATCACTGATCATGGATTTTGATTACTGAATTTGGATCACTGGGTCCCAGCTCTGAGGGAAGCTATTGAATTAACCTGCCCCAGACAAACATGAAGGCAGCCATTATTTCAACCCTCCCCAGACAGGGGTGGAAGCAGTGGAGATTTAATCACACAATACCTCCTGAGGGCTGTGGGGGACAATTAGCTGAAGGGCAGCATTTGCTGGGCAGGACAAAAAAAGCTCAGCTGTGGCAAGCCATCAAAGCAGCTTTTGGTGCCTTTCCTGAACTCCTCTCAGAAGGAGAAGAAAAAGAGAAAGGAGCAGAAGGAATAGTCAAAGAAATAATGACAGAGAACTCCCCAAACTTAGCAAAAGACATGATTGTGCACACCCAAGAGGCTCAGAGAACACCAAACAGGATAAACATGAAGAAAACTATACCAGGTGTTCGGTTTGCTAATGCTGCCAGAAATGCAAAACACCAGAAACGGATTGGCTTTTATAAAAAGGGGGCTATTTGGTTACACAGTGACAGTCTTAAGGGTACCTTCCCTGGGGGATGGCCAATGGAGTTTGGAAAACCTCTGTTAGCTGGGAAGGCACATCTGTTCCGGAGTTCTGATTTCAAAATGGCTTTCTCCTAGGATGTTCCTCTCTAGGCTGCACCAGCATATGGGCCTGTGTGGCTCTTTTCAAAGTGCTCCAGTGATCAAATAATGATCCATGCCAAATGAGAGGAGCCATATCTCCATGGAAACACTCCATCAAGAGGTCACACCCTAATCAAAGTTGTCACTCACAGTTGGGTGGGTCACATCTCCATGGCAACACTCAAACACAAGGTTCCAACCTAATGAAAACCAATACATCTACCCCCGCAAAATTGCATCAAAGATAATGGCATTTTGGGGGACATAATACATCCAAACCAGCACACTAGGTAATATAATGATTACACTATCAAATGCAAAAGACAAGGGGAGGGTTCTGAAAGCTGCAAGAGAAAAGCAATCTGTTACATACACAGGAATCCCAATAAGATTGAGTG
The DNA here is from genome assembly GCF_015220235.1 of Choloepus didactylus. Classification (NCBI taxonomy): domain Eukaryota; kingdom Metazoa; phylum Chordata; class Mammalia; order Pilosa; family Megalonychidae; genus Choloepus; species Choloepus didactylus. The sequence goes on from NC_051319.1 coordinate 5,978,718, forward strand.
CCGATTTCTCATCAGAAACCATGGAGACAAGAATACAGTGGGTTGAAATACTTAAAGTGCTGAAGGAAAACAACAGCCAGCTAACAATTTTATATCTGGTGAGATTCTCTTTAAGAAATGAGGGAGATCGATCTCTCTAACTGAGCCATCTCGACAGGTGAACTCGCTGCCCTCCCCACTACGTGGGACCCGACTCCCAGGCGTGTAAATCTCCCTGGCAATGCAGAGTATGACTCCCGGGGATGAATGTGAACCCGGCATCATGGGACTGAGAGTATCTTCTTGACCAAAAGGGGGATGCAAAATGAGACGAAATAGATTCAGTGGCTGAGAGATTCCAAATGGAGTCGAGAGGTCACTCTGGTGGACATTCTTATGCACTATATAGATAACACTTCTTAGACTTTAATGTATTGGAATAGCTAGAAGTAAATACCTGAAACTACCAAACTCCGACCCAGCAGTCTGGACTCCTGAAGACAATTATATAATAATGTAGATTACAAGGGGTGATAGTGTGATTGTGAAGACCTTGTGGATCACACCCCCTTTATCTAGTGTATGGATGAGTGGAGGAATGGGGATAAAAACTATAGGACAAATGGGGTGGGATGGGGGGATGATTTGGGTGTTCTTTTTTCACTTTTATTTTTTATTCTTGTTCTGGTTCTTTCTGATGTAAGGAAAATGTTCAGAGATAGATTGTGGTGATGAACGCATAACTATGTTATCATACTGTGGACAGTGGATTGTATATCATGGATGATTGTATGGTGTGTGAATGTATTTCAATAAAACTGAACTTAATTTAAAAAAAAAGAAATGAGGGAGAGATTAAGACATTTCCTTCTGGGAGTTCTATAGTTTTAGTTCTTATATTTAGGTCTTTGTTTTGATTTGATTTTTCTATATCATGTGAGGTAGGTATCCACCTTCATTCTTTTGCATGTGGATATCTGTTTTCCCAGCACAATTTGTTGAAGAGACTATTCTTTCCAAATTGAGTGGACCTGACGTGCTTGTTGAAAACAAGTTGGCCGTAGATGTGAGGGTTTGTTTCTGAGCTCTGAATTTGATTCCATTAGTCTGTAAGTCTGTCGTTGTGACTGTAGCATGAGGTTTTGGTTACTGTGGCTTTGTGATAAGTTTTTAAATTGGGAAGTGTTAGAAACAAGCATCATACAAAAAATGCTCACCTGGTTCTGGAGAAGAAAAGAATTTATTTACAATCTTGCAAGAAAGGGCACATAGCCAAAAACATGGTAGGCTGGTGCACCAGAGGAAGAGAATGGCAAGCTTTTAGTCTCCTATTCCTAATGCACAAGTCCCTCCCCTGTTTCCCCATTGGCTGGGTACTACAGAGGTTACAGTCTATCTGAGAGAACTAGCCCATCTTTGAGATTTTAATTTGTACAGCCTATCTGAGAGAGCCAACTAGCTCATTACTGAGATTTTGAATTGATCAGCCTATCTGAGAGAGTTCATTCAGTTTAAATTTTCTGCTGGGAGTTCCCACCTCTGATTTTACCTCATATCTCTTTACATTCCAGTAACCATGGTTACTTTTCCATATAAGGAGATGGCACAGATTCTCTCTTTCTTCCCTTTACCACAGGGCTTGTTTAAGCTGGTTCTGCCTCCATTTTCCCTATTCCATGCTGTCCCTATGTGAAAGTTAAACTTATCCCTTTCTTACAGAATCCCTCCTCTTTTTTTTTTTAACCCTTTTAGCTTTCACATTTTCATAGGAATCTTTCTTTTTATGGGGGTATAGATTTTCCTGCTGATATTCTTGATTAGAGTGGTTTTGATGGGTCTTTGAACTAGCCTCTGGGCACACGGGATGATGTAGCACCCAGCTGTTGTAAACATTTTGGCTGGAATGATAAGGAAAATTCAAATAGACGTTGCAATTCCTTTCCATTTCTCGAACCAATTTTCCAACCATTCTGTGAGTGGGTTGTTAATGCTAGAATTTTTTTGCTAGTTCCTGAAATAAGGCTGTTAAGCCTTGTAGAGCTTTGGTGATAGTTCCTTCAGGTCTGTATTATTGGGGATGAATGTGCAACAATTTCCCCCAACTGTAGCACAGACACCTCCTTTTTCAGCTAGCATAGCTGATGATCTACATTTTTATTGATGGTGACCCACCAGAATAAGGATGATTCAAATCCTGCAGCTACTTGATTTTTAGCTTTAAACTCATTAGGAACTTCCCGGGGAACCCCTATACTATATACATAAATTTTTTTATTGAAGGAACCAGGTACATTTTGTAAGATAGCAACCTGGCATCACTAAATGGAGAGCTGGGAAGAGATATGAACCACTCACTGTCTCAAGTTTGTTTAATTCAGCTTTAGTGAACCTTAACCCCTTTTATAGGGACATTTACTTGCACTTTGAGTATGGACCTTTTGCTTTTGTCCAAAATATATCAGCAAAACCATATTGCTTCTTACAAGAATACACAGTCCCATATATCTGGAACACAGACAGACACATATAACTTATATACACACTCATAACCATACAAAACATACATACGTTATGCCCATTTACAAGCATGTATAGCCAATACACTACTGTTACATATACATAGAAAACCTTTACACAGTTTTTCTCACTTTTTTTCATTCTTCACACTATTGTGAAACTGCACACAATTGCCCAGCTTTAGAGTACACACAAACTAGTGTACGCTATAAAGACACAAAGAAATAGCTTCAGTTTACTATAGATGAGTACACAGGAAATTTTTGCCAAGTTTTAAATTATACACTGACAAACTTCCACAGTTCCAAAGACTCCTACGTAATTATATTACATGCTTTTGTTACATACAAATACAACTATCCCACATCCCTGTATAAACATACAATTTAAACTTCCATTAGATTCATGAAGTTTTAACTCTCAGAATGCATCCAAATACAGTCCTAGAAAATGTGCATATAACTTCCTGTGCACCCTGATACACACATTTAGGAACTTTAAATGTAACTTCCACGTGCCTTAGACTTAATTACACAACACACTAAAATATGTAAATGTATTCATTAATACCTATTTAGCCCTACATAAGTATACAAATAGAAAATCACACAAACCCCATGCTACAAATTCCCCCTTCTTCTTCTTTTTTTTAATTGCTCCCATTACTTCTCTTTCTCACTTTTGTCTGTTTCCTCCCTGCCTTGTAGACTCTCTAAATAATTCCTCCAATGGCTTATTCAGCCATTCAGCCATTTTTTTGGATCTTTTCTGAATATTAGGCTAAAATTCCTTTATATAGCTGACCTTTTAAAGTCTGAGAGTCATTGACAGAATGACATTGTATTCTTGGGGCTTGAGAGAGTGGGAGTCCAACCCTTTTCAGAGGCTTTTGTGGCAGCCCTTTTCTCTTCAAAGTCTGGGGTGATGTTGGGGAGATTACCTTTTTGGCCCCACCCTCCTTAAACATCAGGGTGCCACCCAGACTCTGCCTCTCTGGGGCAAAGGCTCTACCCTCTCTGAACAGTGGGGTGGCGGCCTGGCTCTCCCCATTTGCCTGGGAATGTGCTCCACCCTCTGGGTCCTGTGGTGGCAAAACTTTTCCAGAGCATTGAGGTGGAAGGCCCACCCTCAACCTCCAGGGCAAACTCACCCTTTTCATGCATGTGGGCCACTCCACTCTCCCAGCCTGAGACCACTTGAGTTCAGACCTCAACTTCCATGGTTCTTTTGGGGATATGGGTACAGCCAATTTTATTTCAGGTGGATGCTGCGTCTCTCTTTCTCTCATAGCCCCCCTCTTTCCCATTCCCCTTTCTTCTCCCAAGAAGGGGATATTTACATAAACCAGAGTCTAAGAATTGATTTAATTGTTATTCAGCTAGCCTTGCTAGGCTTTTCATTAATGATTCTCACCTTCCTTTCTTTAGGAGCCTTCAGAAACAGAAACTTTTGGATATCTCTCCTTTTTTTTTCTTTCCTTAACTTTTGGTGGGTTGTAATTACTGGAGCAGTCAGCATTAACCGGCTCTCCAATTGCCTGGGGGCATAGACTGGTTCCACCAAAACCCCAGGCTTTAATGGTTCCTGCCCCAGTGGGGGAGGGGAAACCATAAGGTGGGGGAATGCTTATCCCAGGTTTGTTTCTCCTTTCCCTGCAGCCAGCACATGGCACAGTTCAATTCTGCCTTGGAAAAAGGTTTATTTTTATTAACATTGTTATGGCGTCCATGAGTTAAAGTATGAAACAGCCAAACAGAATTTAAAGAGCCTTTATTAGCCGGCCGGTGACTGCTTACTGTCACTCCGCACAGGGAGTTCAGTAAGCAGCACTGACCTGTGTGTGCTGGTGCCTTATATAGACAGAAACCATATCCTGGAAATGCAAGCAAGCTATTTAACAGAGGCAGACTTGGCAGTTAGCTATTGGTTACAAAAGACAATTTAGCAAGGTTTAGCTAAGAAACATTTCACAAAAAGTTTCACTTGGAACTGGTGTAGTTATTGATACAAAAAGTTTCACTTGGAACTGGTGCAGTTATTGATACAAAAAGGTTATGCTTGGCTGATGCGTGCAACCGCAGTTTCACCTCCCCTGAATGGAAAAGTTTCACTTCCTTTAACTGGTACAGTCTCACTCCCTCCTCCTCATGGCTTAATGCCGTTTACACAACATTTTTACTTTGCAGATGTTATAGGATTAAGGGGAAAGGGGGCCCCACTTCATTCCCCACTGGTTTTTAGGGAGAATCAAATCATTGTTTCTTCTGAGGGTAGGTGTTGATATTGGGACTGCAAAACCATGAGTTTTACTCTTTGAATGCATCGCTGGACGAACTGAATTAAACAGCTTATAACACAAGGACCTATGATCAGGGCTAATATGAGAAGGACTAAAGGTCCAGCAATTGCTGACACTAGGGTAGTTAACTATGGCGACCAAGAAAATAAATTTTCAAACCAGTTTGCCTCTTTTTTCCTTTGCTCTTTCCTATCTTGTAGTCTTTTTCAGAGTTGGCTCAAACTTCCTTTAATTACACCTGAGTGGTCAGTATAGAAGCAGCACACTTAGCCTAGGGCTAAACAGAGCCCTCCCTGCTTCAGGAATAGAAGGTCAAGTCCCCTTCGGTTTTGGAGCACTACTTCAGCTAAAGAACTTAGGGACTCTTTAAATTTAGTGACGCTCTTCTCCAGGGTTTTTAGATTTTGATCAATTTGGGCACTAAGACTTTTGAAGTTTTGGTCTCCTGTGACTAGTGCCGTGGTTCCTACTGCGGTTGCTTTGGCTACACCAATCCTGAGGAGCACTGGCACTAATACGGGCACTCCTCGCTTGACCCGTTTTAAGTTAGTTAATCCAAGGTGTTCCCTACCCCCTTCGCCAGAATAGTAATATACCTGGGGGAGGACATGGGCAAGAATGCATAGTCCTGGGGCTCTGGGTCACATGAGAGCTAGGGGGTATAAGCATGGAGTTAGCCCTGTTGTGCAGGCAAACCATGTTTCCTTGGGTGCTACTAAATAATATCCATGATGCTTCACAGAGCTGTTCCTAAAAGTGGTCTCGGAGGCACAAGAGTTAACATAAGGGGAGGTTGACAAAAGGAATTGAGGGGATAATCGTCTTCTCCCCTGCACGCTGAGGCACTTTCCTGTGGACAGATAAAATGTTGACTATGCCACAGCCCTTGTTTTTGGTGTAATGCACTACAGCCGTAAGCTGTCACCCCTGCTCCTCCCCCTTTTGCCTTCACTGGCAAATTCCAGGTCTCCCTAAAGAGTTTACATAGGTTAAAAACAAATTTAGGGCTGCCAGGAGTGTTACCTTGGCTAACTATTGTTTCATTAATGGTGCGAGTTAATTGCCATGTATAATTAGTGGCTTGATGAGGGTTCTCGGCAGTTAGTACTGTTACTAGAGTCAGCATAATGGCATACGTCACCGCAGCCGAAGTTTTAGGGGATCTGATGTTTTCTGTACAAACCATTCTGCACTCTGGTCAGAGTCCGCCCTCTTAATTTGTGAGTGATGTATCCAAAATTTTTTACCTACGAACTTTACAGCGGTTGGTGTGCTTAGGATCACCTGATAGGTCCTGTCCAGCGTGCTTTGAGGGAGGAGGGGTCTTTTTTCTTGATCCACACCAAGTTCCTAGGTTTAGCGGTAGGGGTTTCTTTTTTCACAGCGTCAGGTTTCGACTGGTGGGCGCGGATGGTGTGGTGGATGTTTTTGGAGTTGTAGTGTAAGGCCTGTAGGGACTTGAGAAGTTCAGAGTTAGGGAAGTGAGCTGCTCTTCCCCTAACTTGGGGAGGAGCGGGGGTGGCCTGCTGAACATGGCTTCATATGGAGTAATACTTTTTACATAAGCGGTACACTTAGCTTTGAGCAAGGCAAACGGAAGGAGGCTCACCCAGTTTCCACCAGTCTCCAACTTAAGTTTAGTGAGGGTTTTTTTAAGTGTCCGATTCATTTTTTCTATCTGCCCTGAGCTTTGTGGTCTGTATATGCAGTGTAATTTTCATTTGATTCTTAAAGCCTTTACTAAATTTTGGGTAACTTGGGCTATAAAAGCCAGACTATTGTCAGACCCCATTGCTACCGGTAGGCCAAACCGAGGGACAATTTTAGCCAATAATTTTTTAGCTACTACCTGAGCTGACTCTGACTGAGTTGGGTAGGCTTCAACCCATCCTGAGAAGGTGTCCACCAGCACAAGTAAGTACTTGTATTCCCCTGGTCCAGGGGGCAGCTCCATAAAGTCTATTTTCCATTGCTCTTCTGGGAGCTGACCTCTTAGGTGCTGACCGGGGGTAGCACGGGTACTTACATGACTTGGGTTAACTTGAGTGCAGACATGACATCTTCTGCTTACCTTTTTGTTACCTGAAAAAGCTTAGGTAGAAGTCAGTTTTTAGCAATTTAGCCAGTTTTGTTCCTCCCACATGTGTTTTAGTACCCGGGGTGGTAGGAGGGGCAAGACTTGAAGGGGCCCCACTGGTTTTAGGGCCGCTTTTTTAGCTGTCTGGTCGGCGAAAGCATTTCCCTTTGCTTCAGGCGTATTTGAAGTTTGATGTCCTTTGCAGTGGATTATGGCTACTGCTCTGGGAAACCAAAGGGCCATTAAAAGCCCTAGTATTTTTGAGACATTTTTAATGTCCTTTTTCCTGCTGCTCAGGAGGCCGCATTCTTGATAGACGGCCCCATGCATGTGTGCAGTGGCAAATGCATACCGGCTGTCTGTGTAGATATTCACCGCTTTTCTTGGCCCATCGGAGAGCTTATTCTGGCTGGATTAAGGAGAAGGACTTGGTATTGAGTAATTTTTCGTTAGAGAGCCACCTATCTGGGGGCTTTTGAGGAGGGTTTTGACCACGTGGGGGGGGGCGATGATTTGCAGTTCTTTCCCAAAGGTGAGTTTAGAGGCTTCTTTAACTAGCAAGGCGGTAGCTGCAATGGTTTGGGGACAGTTAGGCTAACCTGCCGCAACCGGATTGAGGTGCTTTGAAAGATAGGCTACAACCTGCTTCCATGGCTTTAAGTGCTGTGTTAACACTCCCTCTGCTGTCCCTTGTGCCTCAGCTGCATGCAGCTGGAATGGTTTTCTGAGATCTGGCAGTGCTAAGGCTGGGGCTTGAGTAAGTGCCTTTTTAAGAGTTTGGAAGGCTCCTTCCTCTTTATCAGTTCAAGTTAGTTTTGCGTTCTTCCCCCGGGTACTGGCATAAAGAGGGCAGGCTATTTCGGCAAGCCCAAGGATTTATAGCTGGCAATACCTGACCGCTCCTAAACACTCCCGGACTTGCCGCTTTGTCCGGGGTGCTGGAATTTGGAGAATGGCTTGAATGCGTTTATTAGACAATGTTCTCTTTTCTTCAGTTATATTGTACCAAAGATAAGAGGCTTGTGAAACGCAAAGCTGTGCCTTTTTTTTTTTTTAAGTTTTCGGAACTTTCCCCATTATTGAAGACTCGTTGAGCAACCTTCACCAACTCACACAGCACTTTTCCCTTAAAGCCTTTTAACTTTTGTAACTTTTTTTTCCTTATATCTGGGGCTGACTGGGCGACGAAGGCAATATTAATTGCTTGTCTGTTTTCTGGCGCCTCTGGATCTATAGGGGTATATAATCGGTAAGCCTCCTGGAGGCACTCTAGAAAACTGGCAGGGGACTCAGTGGCCCCCTGAGTCACCTCAGTTACTTTGGTCATATTTGTAGGTTTCCGTGCCGCTGTTCGGAGAGCCCCCCTTAGAGTCTGGTGGTACCGTTCGAGAGCCTCCTTACCTTGATTCATGTTAGGGTCCCACTGTGGTCGGGTGAAATGAAAAACAGCCTCAAGGTGGTCTGTTTCTGTGGTAGGTAGACCATCTGGCTCCACGACTAGTTTTCATCCCTGGGCATGGATTTTCTCTCTATCTTCTCATGTGGACTGATGGGTAAAGAAAACGGACTCTAACAGAGAGATTAGTAATCTGATTTGGATGTCCCGGTTTCCCATAAATAGCTCTCTGAACCTGGAAGGCAACTGGCAAGTTTAGAGTGCCCTTGGGTGGCCAATTAGAGTAAGAAACATTGCAGCAGAAAGCAAGCGGAAGAAGACAGAGACTGACCCATTGCGGGACTGATGGTTGACAAAACAGAAACAGAACAGAACAAAGACACTCACAACAAAACACAAAACAGAGACTAGGTCTGCACTAAGAGACCAATTCCGAACCTAAACCAGAACCTGAACCTGAGGCCACTGGCCACCGTCGTGGTCCAAGGCCAGGTCTTGGAGTTATGGCTGCGTCCAGCCCTCCTAAAGACCCTAAAGGGGTACACCACCAGACCAGATTAGAGATCTCTTACTGTTGTGGGCCCACGTCCAGATGGCTCCAGAGATGGATTTTTGAATTTTGAGGCTTGACCACTTGGTTCTCCTCCGGGGCTGAGGAACGTCTCTCAGCATGCGCCCCCGGGGGAGGGCCAGTAGTCAGACCTTATCTCGACCGATGAGCCTCGGCAAAAGCCAAGGAGATCTCGCTGGGGCCTCCAAATGTTACGGTGCCCGCGAGTTAAAGTACGAGACAGCCAAACAGAATTTAAAGAGCCTTTACTAGCCGGCCGGTGACTGCTTACTGTCACTCTGCGCAGGGAGTTCAGTAAGCAGCACTGACCTGTGTGTGCTGGTGCCTTATATAGACAGAAACCATATCCTGGAAATGCAAGCAAGCTATTTAACAGAAGCAGACTTGGCAGTTAGCTATTGGTTACAAAAGACAATTTAGCAAGGTTTAGCTAAGAAACATTTCACAAAATTTTCACTTGGAAATGGTGTAGTTATTGATACAAAAAGTTTCACTTGGAACTGGTGCAGTTATTGATACAAAAAGGTTATGCTTGGCTGATGCGTGCAACCGCAGTTTCACCTCCCCTGAATGGAAAAGTTTTGCTTCCTTTAACTGGTACAGTCTCACTCCCTCCTCCTCATGGCTTAATGCCGTTTACACAACATTTTTACTTTGCAGATGTTATAGGATTAAGGGGAAAGGGGGCCCCACTTCAAACATGACACAAATGTCAGCACAGAGCCAACTCTCATCTGCCTTATATTTTGGCCAGAATACATCTGGCAGCAAAATGCCTTTTTTTTTTGCCTAAATGTAACAATAATATTTGATCATTTTCTTTTATCCTTTCCCTTGGTCTGATCACTTTCAGCCCAATGTTTTAACGTGTTTCCCAATGGATTATTTAGAGGAATGTTCCCGGGTGACCCTAAAGGTACCCCCTTCCCTTTATTCCCAGCTGGCTGACTGCCTCAATTACCCATTCTGAGTCTTGCCTGGGCATGTTTCCCTTAGGATCAGCTCTAGGCTCATCAGAATGTCCCCATTCTGAGTCTTGTTTGGGCATCTTTCCCTCAGGATCAGCCCCAGACTCTTAGAATGTTTCAACCACCAAGGTAATATAATATTTCTTTCCTTACCTTGGTCTGTGCACGGAGTTGCCTGCTCAACCAGAGGCAGGCTTTCCCTTTCCCCCTTTTTCTCATCCACAGCCGGAAGATCCAAGCATCTGGTCTCAGGCCCTTTAGCTGCTGGAGATGGGCCCTCAATGGCGGAGTCTGAAACCGCTCAATCAGCGGGGCACGCCCTCCCTTTGTCCACCTCGGGAGCCCCCTCCGAAGCTTTGGATCCCAGCGAAGACCCCAAGTTGTTAGAAACAAGCATCATATAAAAATGCTCACCCAGTTCTGGAGGAGAAAAGAATTTATTTATGATCTTGCAAGAAAGGGCACACAGCCAAAAACATGGTAGGCTGGTGTGCCAGAGGAAGAGAATGGTGAGCTTTTAATTTCCTATTCCTAATGCACAAGTCCCTCCCCTGTTTCCCCATTGGCTGGGTACTACAGAGGTTACAGTCTATCTGAGAGAACTAGCCCATCTTTGAGATTTTAATTTGTACAGCCTATCTGAGAGAGCCAACTAGCTCATTACTGAGATTTTGAATTGATCAGCCTATCTGAGAGAGTTCATTCAGTTTAAATTTTCTGCTGGGAGCTCCCACCTCTGATTTTACCTCATATCTCTTTACATTCCAGTAACCATGGTTACTTTTCCATATAAGGAGATGGTGCAGATTCTCTCTTTCTTCCCTTTACCACAGGGCTTGTTTAAGCTGGTTCTGCCTCCATTTTCCCTATTCCATGCTGTCTCTATGTGAAAGCTAAACTTATCCCTTTCTTACAGAAGTATGTGTCTTCCAACTGTGTTCTTTTTTTTCAAGATGGTTTTGGCTACTCAGGGCCACTTACCCTTGCTTATAAATTTGAAGGAACCAAATAGCAATACTAGAGTTGAAGACCAAAATAACAAATAAAAACTTCCCTAGAGGTGTTAACAGCAGATTGTACCTGGCAGAAGAATGAATCAGTGAACTCCAAAATAAGATAATTGAAATTATTCAGGTTAAGGAGCAGAAAAAAAAAAAAAAAATGAAGAAAAGTGAATAAAGCCTTAGAGAAATGTGCGACACCACTAAGCATACTGATGTACACATTATGGGAGTCCCAAAAAGAGAAGAAAGAGACAAAGAGGCAAAGAAATAATGGCTGGAAATATCCCAAATTTATACTTCCCCATGCATTGAAAGTGTTCTTGTTTAAAAGGTGTTTAGAGGGCAGGGACAAGATGGCAGAGTAGTGAGGTGTATGTTTTAGTTACTCCTCCAGGGCAGTAGGTAGAAAGCCAGGAACTGCATGGACCGGACACCGCAGAGCAATTTGACTTTGGGCATACTTCATACAACACTCATGAATACATGGAACAGCTGAGATCAGAAAAATCTGTAAGTTTTCCTGGCCAGTGGACCCACCCCTCCCTGCCAGGCTCAGTCTCATGGGATGAGGGGCTGTCAGTGCTGGGAAGGAGAAGGGAGAACTGCAGCTGCAGCCCTTATCAGAAACTCATTCTACTGATCCAAACCCCAAACATAGATAGACTGAGACCAGCACCAGAGAATCCGGGAGCAGCCAGGCTGGTGGAGAGGAGATAGGGTTAGCAAAAACAGCAAGGAAAACCCAAAAATAAAAGCAGAGACTTTTTGGAGTTCTGTTGAACATAGAAAGGGCAAGAGCAGAGAGCTCAGGCAGAGTCAGGCTGATACGCAAATCCAGAACATGAGTTTCGTTGTCTGAAAAACTGGTTTCTCTGCTCCTTGGATCATTCCTTAACGACCCTAATCTCCTTGTCTCTTAGCATTTCAATAGCCCATTAGATCTGCAAGGAAGGCCCTTCTTCTTCTTCTTCTTTTTTTTTTTTATCTTTTTCTTTTTCTAAAACAATTACTCTAAGAAGCCCAATACAGAAAGCCTCAAAGACTTGCAATTTGGGCAAGTCAAGACAAGACCAGAACTAAGAGAGCTCTGAGACACAAGTCAGTAAGTCCAGTAGCTGAGATAATTCACTAAACACCACAACTTCCCAAGAAAAGGGGGGCATCTCCTCACAGCCATCTTCCCAGTGGACAGGGAACACTCCCACCAGTCACTGGCTCAACAGCCCAGAGCTGCCCCAGACAACCCACTGTGATGGGAAGTGTTTCCAACAACACACACACACCACAAAATTGGGCATGGACATTAGCCTTCCCCACACCCTCAGCTAGTTGTCCCAGAGTTGGGAAGGCAGAGCAGTGTTAATTAACATGCCCCATCAGCCATCCTTTCAGCAAACTGGGAACATCCCTATACAGTCCTGCAACCCAGAACTGCCCTGGGGGGACAGCGCTCACCTGTGACATAGCACAGTCATCCCTGAACAGAGGACCTGGGGGAGCACAGCCTGGAATAGGGACCCACTCGCAAGTCTCAGGTGCCATACGCCAATACCAAGGACTTGTTGGTCAGTGGCAGAGACAAACTGTGGCAGGACTGAACTGAAGGATTGGACTATTTGCAACAGCTTTAAATCTCCAGGAACACCAGGGAGATTTTATTGTTAGAGCCCCCCCCCCCCAATCTGACCACCCAGACACACGCCCATGTTCTAGTTTGCTAATGCTGCTGGAATGCAAAACAACAGAGATGGAATGGCTTTTATAAAAGGGGGTTTATTTGCTTACACAGTTACAGTCTTAAGGCCATAAAGTGTCCAAGGTAACACATCAGCAATCGGGTACCATCACTGGAGAATGGCCAACTGTGTCTGGAAAACCTCTGTTAGCTGGGAAGGCACGTGGCTGGCATCTGCTCCAAAGTTCTGGTTTCAAAATGGCTTTCTCCCAGGACGTTCCTCTCAAGGTGCAGTTCCTCAAAAATGTCACTTTTAGTTGCTCTTGGGGTGTTTGTCTTCTCTTAGCTTCTCTGCAGCAAGATTCTGCTTTCAAACGCCATCTCCAAAATGTCTGTGTAAGCTGAAGCTCCTCTCTCAGTCCCAGTGCATTCTTCAAAGTGTCCCTCTTGGTTGTGGCTCCTCTTCAAAATGTCCCTGTCAGCTGCACTGAGTTCCTTCTGCTTGTCAGCTCATTTATATGGCTCCACAGATCAAGGCTCACCCTGAATGGGTGGGGCCATGCCTCCATGGAAATTATCTCATCAGAGTTATCACGTACAGCTGGGTGGGGTGCATTTCCATGGAAACACCCAAAGGATTCCAATCCAATCAGCATTAAAACGTCTGCCCCACAAGACTGCATCAAAGGATATGGCTTTTTCTGGGGGACATAATACATTCAAACTGGCACAGCCCTAAATACCCTATATACAGCGTGGGCAACACCAACTACACGTGCAAGCTTGGTACACCAATTGGACCCCACAAGACTCACACCCCAACTCACCACAAAGACAAAGTGGGGGAGAACTGACTTGAGGGGAATAGGTGGCTTGCGGACGTCACCTGCTGGTTAGTTAAAGTGTATTCCACGAAGCTGTAGATCTGACAAATTAGAGATAAGGGTTTTAATCAGTCTACAAACCCTAAAAGAACCCTATCAAGTTAAGCAAACGCCAAGAGGCCAAAAACAACAGAAAATTTTAAAGCATATGAAAAAAACAGACGATATGGATAACCCAAGCCCAAGCACCCAAATCAAAAGATCAGAGGAGATACAGTACTTGGAGCAATTAATCAAAGAACTAAAGATGAACAATGAGACCACGGCACAGGATATAAAGGACATGAAGAAGACCCTAGAAGAGCATAAAGAAGAAATTGCAAGAGTAAATAAAAAAATAGATGATCTCATGGAAATTAAAGAAACTGTTGACCAAATTAAAAAGATTCTGGACACTCATAGTACAAGACTAGAGGAAGCTGAACAACAAATCAGTGACCTGGAAGATGACAGAATGGAAAATGAAAGAACAAAATAAAGAATGGGGAAAAAAATTGAAAAAATCAAAATGGACCCCAGAGATATGATACATAATATAAAACATCCAACTATAAGACTCATTGGTGTCCCAGAAGGGGAAGAGAAGGGTAAAGGTCTAGGAAGAGTATTCAAAGAAATTGTTGGGGAAAACTTCCCAAATCTTCTAAACACCATAAATACACAACTCATAAATCCCCAGTGAACTCCAAATAGAATAAATCCAAACAAACCCACTCTGAGACATATTCTGATCACACTGTCAAATACTGAAGAGAAGGAGCAAGTTCTGAAAGCAGCAAGAGAAAAGCAATTCACCACATACAAAGGAAACAGCATAAGACTAAGTAGTGACTACTCAGCAGCCACCATGGAGGCGAGAAGGCAGTGGCATGATATATTTAAAATTCTGAGTGAGAAAAATTGCCAACCAGGAATTCTTTATCCAGCAAAGCTATCCTTCAAATTTGAGGGAGAGCTTAAATTTTTCACAGACAAATGCTGAGAGAATTTGATAACGAAATCTGCCCTACTTGAGATACTACAGACAGAGAAACAAAGAAAGGAGAGAGAGAGATGGAGAAAGGTTCAGTACTGAAGAGATTCAGTATGGGTACATTAAAGGACAATAATAGAGAGAGGGAAAAATATATATATGGCAAACATAAACCAAAGGATAAGATGGCTGATTCAAGAAGTGCCTTCACAGTAATAATGTTGAAAGTAAATGGATTAATCTCCCCAATTAAAAGATATAATTAACAGAATGGATTAAAAAATGAACCATCAATATGCTGCATACAAGAGACCCATCTTAGACACAGGGACACAAAGAAATTGAAAGTGAAAGGATGGAAAAAATATTTCATGCAAGCTACAGCCAAAAGAAAGCAGGAGTAGCAATATTAATCTCAGATAAAATAGATAAATGCAAGGATGTTATGAGAGACAAAGAAGGCCACTACATACTAATAAAAGGGGTAATTCAACAAGAATAAATAATAGTCATAAATGTTTATGCATCCAATCAAGGTGCCACAAAATACATGAGAGAAACACTGACAAAACTCAAGGAAGCAATTGTTTCCACATTAATTGTGGGAGACTTCAACACATCACTCTCTCCTGTAGACAGATCAACCAGACAGAAGACCAATAAGGAAACTGAAAACCTAAACAATCTGATAAATGAATTGGATTTAACAGACATATATAGAACATTACATACCAAATCACCAGGATACACATTCTTCTCTAGTGCTCATGGAACTTTCTCCTGAGTAGATCATATGCTGGGACATAAAACAAGCCTCAATAAATTTAAAAAAAATTGAAATTATTCAAAGCACATTCTCTAACCACAATGGAATACAATTAGAAGTCAATAACCATCAGAGACTTAGAAAATTCACAAATACCTGGAGGTTAAACAACATGCTTCTACACAATCAGTGGGTTAAAGTAGAAATAGCAAGAGAAATTGCTAAATACATAGCGACAAATGAAAATGAGAACACAACATACCAAAACCTATGGGATGCAGCAAAAGCAGTACTGAGGGGGAAATTTATAGCACTAAACGCATATATTAAAAAGGAAGAAAGAGCCAAAATCAAAGAACTAATGGATCAACTGAAGAAGCTAGAAAATGAACAGCAAGCCAATCCTAAACCAAGTAGAAGAAAAGAAATAACAAGGATTAAAGCAGAAATAAATGACATAGAGAACAAAAAAACAATAGAGAGGATAAATATCACCAAAAGTTGGTTCTTTGAGAAGATCAACAAGATTGACAAGCCTCTAGCTAGACTGACAAAATAAAAAAGAGAGAAGACCCATATAAACAAAATAATGGATGAGAAAGGTGACATTACTGCAGATCCTGAAGAAATTTAAAAAATTATAAGAGGATATTATGAACAACTGTATGCCAACAAACTGGATAGTGTAGAGGAAATTGAGAATTTCCTGTCAACATATGAACAACACAGACTGAACAGAGAAGAAACAGAAGCCCTCATCCAACCGATCACAAGCAAAGAGATCCAATCAGTCATCAAAAAGCTTCCCACAAATAAATGCCCAGGGCCAGATGGCTTCACAGGGAAATTCTACCAAACATTCCAAAAAGAACTGACACTAACCTTACTTAAACTCTTTCAAAACATTGAAGAAAATGGAACACTACTTAACTCATTTTATGAAGCTAACATCAATCTAATACCAAAACTAGGCAAAGATGCTACAAAAAAGGAAAACTACAGGCCTAAATCCCTAATGAATATAGATGCAAAAATTCTTAACAAAATACTTGCAAATCAAATCCAAAGACAAATTTAAAAAATCATACACCATGACCAAGTGGGGTTCATTCCAGGCATGCAAGGATGGTTCAAAATAAGAAAACCAATCAATGTATTACAACACAGTAACAGATCAAAAGGGAAAAATAAAATGATCATCTCAATAGATGCTGAAAAAGTATTCAACAAAATCCAACATCCATTTTTGATAAAAACACTTCAAAAGGTAGGAATTGAAGGAAACTTCCTCAATATGATAAAGAGCATATATGAAAAACCCACAGCCAGCATAGTACTCAATGGTGAGAGACTGAAAGCCTTCCCTCTAAGAACAAGACAAGGATGCCCGCTATCACCACTGTTATTCAACATTGTGCTGGAAGTGCTAGCCAGGGCAATCTGGCAAGACAAAGAAATAAAAGGCATCCAGATTGGAAAGGAAGAAGTAAAACTGTCATTGTTTGCAGACAATATGATCTTATATCTGGAAAACCCTGAGAAATTGACGATACAACTACTAGAGCTAATAAACAAATTTAGCAAAGTAGTGGGATACAAGATTAATGCACGTAAGTCAGTAATGTTTCTATATGCTAGAAATGAACAAACTGAAGAGACACTCAAGAAAAAGATACCATTTTCAATAGCAACTAAAAAAATCAAGTACCTAGGAATAAACTTAACCAAAGATGTAAAAGACCTACACAAAGAAAACTACATAACTCTACTAAAAGAAATAGAAGGGGATCTTAAAAGATGGAAAAATATTCCATGTTCATGGATAGGAAGGCTAAATGTCATTAAGATGTCAATTCTACCCAAACTCATCTACAGATTCAATGCAATCCCAATCAAAATTCCAACAACGTACTTTGCAGACTTGGAAAAGCTAGTAATCAAATTTATTTGGAAAGGGAAGATGCCTCAAATTGCTAAAAACACTCTAAAAAAGAAAAACAAAGTGGGAGGACTTATACTCCCTGACTTTGAAGCTTATTATAAAGCCACAGTTGTCAAAACAGCACGGTACTGGCACAAAGATAGACATACTGATCAATGGAATTGAATTGAGAATTCAGAGATAGACCCCCAGATCTAAGGCTGACTGATCTTTGATAAGGCCCCCAAAGTCACTGAACTGGGACATAACAGTCTTTTCAACAAATGGGCTGGGAGAGTTGGATATCCATATCCAAAAGAATGAAAGAGGACCCCTACCTCACACCCTACACAAAAATTAACTCAAAGTGGATCAAAGATCTCAATATAAAAGACAGTACCATAAAACTCCTAGAAGATAATGTAGGAAAACATCTTCAAGACCTTGTATTAGGCGGCCACTTCCTAGACTTTACACCCAAAGCACAAGCAACAAAAGAGAAAATAGATAAATGGGAACTCCTCAAGCTTAGAAGTTTCTGCACCTCAAAGGAATTTCTCAAAAAGGTAAAGAGGCAGCCAACTCAATGGGAAAAAATTTTTGGAAACCATGTATCTGACAAAAGACTGATATCTTGCATATACAAAGAAATCCTACAACTCAAGGACAATAGTACAGACAGCCCAATTATAAAATGGGCAAAAGATATGAAAAGACAGTTCTCTGAAGAGGAAATACAAATGGCCAAGAAACACATGAAAAAATGTTCGGCTTCACTAGCTATTAGAGAGATGCAAATTAAGACCACAATGAGATACCATCTAACACCGATTAGAATGGCTGCCATTAAACAAACAGGAAACTACAAATGCTGGAGGGGATGCGGAGAAATTGGAACTCTTATTCATTGTTGGTGGGACTGTATAATGGTTCAGCCACTCTGGAAGTCAGTCTGGCAGTTCCTTAGAAAACTAGATATAGAGCTACCATTCGATCCAGCGATTGCACTTCTCGGTATATACCCGGAAGATCGGAAAGCAGTGACACGAACAGATATCTGCACGCCAATGTTCATAGCAGCATTATTCACAATTGCCAAGAGATGGAAACAACCCAAATGTCCTTCAACAGATGAGTGGATAAATAAAATGTGGTATATACACACGATGGAATACTACGCGGCAGTAAGAAGGAACGATCTGGTGAAACATATGACAACATGGATGAACCTTGAAGACATAATGCTGAGCGAAATAAGCCAGGCACAAAAAGAGAAATATTATATGCTACCACTAATGTGAACTTTGAAAAATGTAAAACAAATGGTTTATAATGTAGAATGTAGGGGAACTAGCAGTAGAGAGCAATTAAGGAAGGGGGAACAATAATCCAAGAAGAACAGATAAGCTATTTAACGTTCTGGGGATGCTCAGAAATGACTATGGTCTGTTAAATTCTGATGGATATAGTAGGAACAAGTTCACAGAAATGTTGCTATATTATGTAACTTTCTTGAGGTAAAGTAGGAACATGTTGGAAGTTAAGCAGTTATCTTAGGTTAGTTGTCTTTTTCTTACTCCCTTGTTATGGTCTCTTTGAAATGTTCTTTTATTGTATGTTTGTTTTCTTTTTAACTTTTTTTTTTCATACAGTTGATTTAAAAAAGAAGGGAAAGTTAAAAAAAAAAAAAAAAGAAAGAAAAGAAAAACAAGGAAAAAAAACAGATGTAGTGCCCCCTTGAGGAGCCTGTGGAGAGTGCAGGGGTATTCGCCTACCCCACCTCCATGGTTGCTAACATGACCACAGACATAGAGGACTGGTTGTTTGATGGGTTGAGCCCTCTACCACAGGTTTTACCCTTGGGAAGACGGTTGCTGCAAAGGAGAGGCTAGGCCTCCCTATGGTTGTGCCTAAGAGCCTCCTCCTGAATGCCTCTTTGTTGCTCAGATGTGGCCCTCTCTCTCTGGCTAAGCCAACTTGAAAGGTGAAATCACTGCCCTCCCCCCTACGTGGGATCAGACACCCAGGGGAGTGAATCTCCCTGGCAACGTGGAATATTACTCCCGGGGAGGAATGTAGACCCGGCATCGTGGGACGGAGAACATCTTCTTGACCAAAAGGGGGATGTAAAAGGAAATGAAATAAGCTTCAGTGGCAGAGAGATTCCAAAACGAGCCGAGAGATCACTCTGGTGGGCACTCTTATGCACACTTTAGACAACCCTTTTTAGGTTCCAGTAAATTGGAGTAGCTAGCAGTAAATATCTGAAACTATCAAACTACAACCCAGAACCCATGAATCTTGAAGATGATTGTATAAAAATATAGCTTATGAGGGGGGACAATGAGATTGGGAAATCCATATGGACCACACTCCCCTTTGTCCAGTGTATGGATGGATGAGAAAAATGGAGGAAAGAAACAATCAATCAAACAAACAAAGGCACCCAGTGTTCTTTTTTCCTTTAATTGCTCTTTTTCACTTTAATTATTATCCTTGTTATTTTTGTGTGTGTGGTAATGACGGTGTCAGGGATTGATTTTGGTGATGAATGCACAACTATGTAATCGTACTGTGAACAATCAAATGTACGCTTTGTTTTGTATGACTGCATGGTATGTGAATATATCTCAATAAAATGAATTTAAAAAAAGGTGTTTAGAAGAGAGCCTGGTACATAGAAATATATGTGTTACTCTTATCATTCTTGCATTACTGAGTGTAATAGTGAAAAGCTGGAAACCACCTAGCAGTCTCTCAACAAGGGTATGATTAAATCAGTCATCCTTATTGAAATTCTTTGCAAATATTAAAGACATTAGGTGTCTAAAGAAGATATACAAATAACCAATAAGAACATGAAAAGATACTCAACATCATTAGTCATTAGGGAAATGCAAATGAAAAACCAAAATGAGATATGGCTCCCCACTTCCTAGAATGGCTCTAATAAAATGATGGACAATAACAAGCGCTGACAAAAACACTGGGAAATTGGAACACTCATGCTGCTGATGCTGGTATTATAAAATGGTGAAACCACTTTGGAAAACAGTTTTGTGTTTCCTCAACAAGTTAAACATAGAGCTACCATATGATCCAGAAATTCTGCTCCAAGTTATATATCCAAGAGAATTGGACACATCTATCCACACAACTTGCCCATGAATGTTCATAGCATTATTCATAATAGCCAAGGTAGAAACACCTCAATTGTGCAACTGATGAATGAATAAACAAAATCTATTATCCATACAGTGGATTATTCAGGTATAAACAGGAATAAAATACTGCCACATGATACAATGTGGATGAACCTTGAAAACATTATTCTAATTGAAATAGGAAAATGAGGACTGCTAATGGGCATGGGATTCCTTTTGGGAGTGATTAAAATGTGCTGATGTAGTTGTACAACCTTGTGAATATAATAAAAACTAGCGGACTGTACACTTTGAAGTGGTGAATTTTATGGTATGTAAATTATATCTCAATTAACAAAACAAAATGAATAGGGAACTCTGTATGTTCTGTGATGGCATAATTTCCAAAATACCTTAAATGAAAAAACAAAGGTACAAAACCTTTCTGATATGCTACAAAATGCTTTTTAAAAAAAGTACACACATACACATCTCTGAAAAGACATATAGAAAACCAGTACCATTATTTCCTAGGGGGGACCTGGGCACCTAGGGAATAGAAGTGGCCTACAAAAGGGAAACCTACTTCATAGTATACAATTTTTTTGTACTTTTTGAATTGAGCACAAAGTACCTGTATTACCAGCTCCAAATACTATTTCAAAGGAAAAAAGAATAAGGAATATTCTGATGTTTTATCTTTAGTCTTAAGTTTTATTTTAAGCGATCATCTTCATTTTTCTCTGTAATAAACTTAAGTATTCACCTATTTTGTCAGATTTATTTATTCTTTAGCAGTTTAAGCATTAAATGATGATAGTCTTTACTTGCAATCCTTAACAGTGTTGTAGTCATTATATATGAGATTGTTTAGCTTTCTCATGGAGGAAAAAAAGCCCAGGAATAAACCTTTATACTATCTACCTGTGATTCTTGCAACACAATTTTAATACAGAGGTTTTACTGATACTTGGACAATTTCTATGATGTGGGCAGAGAAATATCAACAATAGTGATTGACATGT
The DNA here is from genome assembly GCF_015220235.1 of Choloepus didactylus. Classification (NCBI taxonomy): domain Eukaryota; kingdom Metazoa; phylum Chordata; class Mammalia; order Pilosa; family Megalonychidae; genus Choloepus; species Choloepus didactylus. Next base: position 5,999,916 of record NC_051319.1, read on the forward strand.
GGCCTGTCTTCTAAGTCAAGAGTTATTATCTTTGATCCATTGTTCAATCCATTTCAATATCTGATTTATATTATTCTCTAGCTCTTCTGGATTATTACTTGGCAACTGATGCACTATTTCTTCTCTGTAAGATGCCATGGCTTCTTCATAAAGAACTTGAAAAATTTCACACTGAATATTATCTTGTAGTTTCTTCTCACTATAACCCCTAGAGGGCAAAGAGAGGTATAAGCAAACAGAAAGCAAACTGAATGGCATTAACTGGAGTATTAGGAACATGCCAGAAACTGGACACTCTTGAATATATGGAAAAAAAAATCACACAAAAATACTTTCTGCAGCCTCTTTACTTTGAGAAAATAGACCGGCACCTGTAAATGCAAGAGACTTCCTTGAAAAGAAGGCTAAACTAAGGACCAAGAGACCCATGTTTAGGTTAATTATTACCAATTAACAATCAATTTACAAAATTACAAGTACCTACCTATCTTAAGCCAGAACCTGAGCTACGAGATAAATAAGAAGTCTATGGCCATGTTCCTATCTTTCAACAAAATCAGAGGTGTTAAGACATAAGAGATAAAACAAATAGATAGCATGAAATAAAATGCAGTGCACATGACAAGGAATAGAATATACTAATTGGGTACCTGATCACATAGAGAGCCTCATATTTTACCAATTCCAAAGGTATTGAAAAAAATTATCTTTAGGCAGATACGTAAATTAGCCAACCAATTAGCTAAGTAAAAAGGTAAAATAAATTCAGATTAGTTAACATTGCAATAATCAACTGAAATTGAACTATGCAAAAGGTGATTAACTAAAAAAAATAAACAAAACAGCAAGTATAGCTATCACAATATAGGTCCTGGAAGACAGTGTGGTTTACAGTATAAAATAATCCCACCTAGAAGTCACAATAATGAGGTTTAAGCAGTGACTCCACATTTATCTCAGGTTATCCTATTTTGAGACAGGTACAGAATACTATTTAGGGGTCTGGGATTTACCATCCACATTTATATACAATACTCTTTCCAACTAGTCTTTCTTAATATTTCTGCAAATAAATTACTTGTCTTACTTTAAAAAAAAATGTTGATTAGCTTCATGAAAAGACAACCCAGAGAATGGGAGAAAATTTCAGCAAATCATTTATCTGATAAGGGATTTGCATCTAAAATATATAAAGAATTCTTATATATTGGCAACTGATGCACTATTTCTTCTCTGTAAGAAGCCATGGCTTCTTCATAAAGAACTTTTATAATAATAAAAGACAAATACACAATTAAAAAATGGGCAAAAGAATCTGAAGACATATTTTTCTAAGAAGATATATAAATGGCCAATAAGCACATGAAACAATGCTGTACATCCTTAGTCATCAGGGAAATGGAAACCAAAACCATCATGAGATACTACTTCATACCCACTAGAATGGCTAGAATAAAAAAGACATGATAAATGTTGATGAAAATGTGAAGAAACTGGAACCCTTGACCTCTGCTGATGGGAACATAAAATAGTGTAGCCACTTGTGAAAGAAAGTCTGGCAGTTCCTCAAAAGTTAAGCAGAGTCACCACAGAACCTAGCAATCCTGTTCCTATGAACGTACCTAGGAGAAATTAAAACTTATGCCCAAACAAAAACTTGTCCATGAATGCTCACAGCAGTGTTATTCCTAATAGCCCCAAAGTGGAAACAACTCAAATGTCCATCACCTGATACATGGCTAAATATAATGGGGTATGTCCATACAACAGGATATTTGGCAATAAAAACAAATGAAGTACTTTTACATGCTATAACATATAACTTGAAAACATGCTAGATGAAAAGCAGTCACAAAAGACCACATATTGTATGATTCCATTTATATGAAATATCTGAAACAGAGAAATCCATACAGAGAGAAAAGTAGAGTATTGGTAGGGAATTGGAGAGTGACTGCAAATTGGTACAGGGCTTCTTTTTGGGGTGATGAAAATGTTTTAAAATTGTGATGATGGTTGCACAACTCTGTGAGTACACTAAAAACCAGTGAATTGTTCACTTTAAGTGGGGGAATTGTATGGAATATGAATTATATCTCAATAATGCTCTCATTTTAAAAAGTGATTAAATATCTTTTTCAATGGTCAAAAAACAAAAAAGACTAGTTCTCTCAGATTTTTCATAACTTAGTCTTTAGCTATTTACATAAAACAGTGATTTCTTAATCAAAACTTTAAATTCTTGTTTATGGTCTCTCTATAAATGATGATCTCTCTATAAATGATGAAACAGAGCATTCCTATTATTTCTCTGTTTAAGTCTTTTACCAGCTTTTCATTATCTAAAGAAAGGTGAAAGTTTTAGGACTAGCCTGAATCTAACTCTCCCAATATATAGTTGCCACTATACTCCTTTGTGAAAGGATTTTTGCAAGTATCCTGTCCAATAGTGGTTAATCAGACCTGAGTACATTCAGTGAGAACCACAAATTTTGAACTTAACCTTGGGCAAAATTCTAGAGCTTTCTTTCCTTCTTGACATTGTACTGTAAATTACTCCAATATCCCCATCTTCCCTCAGCTTGGATCAAAAGATACTGGAAAAAAGTTTCCCCTAAGTTTGTCCTCCTGATTATTCTGGATTAAATCTATTCCGGATTAAATCTGTATTGGTGGGGATATATTTTAAGGACTGTCCAATTTTGATTTATCTTAATTTTTCTTAAGTATTTCCATTCCTGTTATGAGTATAATTTGAGTGGACAAACAAAAAATGTTACTGTCTTAAGGTGTTTTTTTCCTTGCAAGGTTTTACACTAAGGAAAAAACATGGCTAAAAATTGGGTTTCTACATAGTACATACTGAATCAAATCGATTCAGCTTGAGAAATTCCTTTAGTCACTAGAAAGTACTGCCTGTGTTTTTTTTTACAAATGTACCTGTTTCTCTTACAGGCAGAATGTTGGCATCATATACACTTGGTTTATAACAAGACACCCAATAAAGTGGACATATTTTCAAAAAGAACACTTTATCATGATACCACTGGCCAAAATCAGAATAAAAATGCACAATACACTTTAAGAATTCAATGTTTTTCCTTTCTTACCTTGTTTCAAGTCTTTTGTACAATACACTATTATCTGTTCTCAGCACAAAAACTATATGAAACCAGCGTTCAGGGAAGAAATCACAACCATGGTAATCAACAATAACTCCACCTTCTTTCATCTGGTTTTCTAACTCATCAACTACCTGTAAGAAAGTTAAAAAAAAAAAAAAAAAAAGAAAAGAAAAGAAAAGAAAAAGAAAAAGATGAATGCTCCATAAGAAAACTGAGGTCAACTTTCCTATTAAACTTGACAAATGCAAACTTTATTTAAAAATTGTACTTACTCTATCTTCATCTAAAATGGGACAGTCATACTCTTCATCATAGCCATCATATAGTTGCCCTAAGAGAGATTTACAATGGCTTGTTAATATGGTACATTCTTAGTAACTCAAGGTAATCTTTAATTCTAGACTGTTTTCAAAGTTAAAGGAAATCTATCACCAATTACTTTTTCAAAACAAGGGAGGGCACTAATGGACCAGATGACATATGGACACCAGATATAAAAAGTAACGTTGATAACAGACATAGGGGACTGGTGGTTTGATGGGTTGAGCCCTCTACCATAAGTTTTACCCTTGGGAAGACGGTTGCTGCAAAGGAGAGGCTAGGCCTCCCTGTATTTGTGCCTAAGAGTCTCCTCCTGAATGCCTCTTTGTTGCTCAGATGTGGCCCTCTCTCTCTGGCTAAGCCAACTTGAAAGGTGAAATCACTGCCCTCCCCCCTATGTGGGATCAGACACCCAGGGAAGTGAATCTCCCTCGCAACGTGGAATATGACTCCCGGGGAGGAATGTAGACCCGGCATCGTGGGATGGAGAACATCTTCTTGACCAAAAGGGGGATGTGAAAGGAAATGAAATAAGCTTCAGTGGCAGAGAGATTCCAAAACGAGCCGAGAGATCACTCTGGTGGGCACTCTTACGCACACTTTAGACAACCTTTTTTAGGTTCTAAAGAATTGGGGTAGCTGGTGGTGGATACCTGAAACTATTAAACTACAACCCAGAACCCATGAATCTCGAAGACAGTTGTATAAAAATGTAGCTTATGAGGGGTGACAGTGGGATTGGGAATGCCATAAGGACCAAACTCCACTTTGTCTAGTTTATGGATGGATGTGTAGAAAAGTAGGGGAAGCAAACAAACAGACAAAGGTACCCAGTGTTCTTTTTTACTTCAATTGCTCTTTTTCACTCTAATTATTATTCTTGTTATTTTTGTGTGTGTGCTAATGAAGGTGTCAGGGATTGATTTAGGTGATGAATGTACAACTATGTAATGGTACTGTAAACAATCGAAAGTACAATTTGTTTTGTATGACTGCGTGGTATGTGAATATATCTCAATAAAATGATGATAAAAAAAAAAAGTAACGTTGATAAATCAGAATTTTGTCTAGAGGGAAACTTGGATAGCACTATATCTGAAACTGTTTTAAGTATCCAAATTGAAACAAACTACAAAGAATGAATAACAAACTTCAGAATTTATGGGACTATCAGTAGAAGAGGAATGCACTATTTTTGTTGAGCTACAGATTGGTGGGAAGAGGAACACAGGACTGATAGACACAAAACACACACATTAAAAGAAGGTTAAGTTCCAATTTATTAGGCCAAAAATATAAACCTTATCAAAAATGATGGGTTCTTACAGTTCAGAAGCGAACCCTGTCACTGAGGTCACATCTTCAAGAGGGGTGAAGAAGGAAAGTCAATAACCAGATGCCCCTGAGCAGTAGTATCTTTATTTCTAGATTTTCAGCTTCCCAAAAGATTTACTTTAGGAAGAGTAAAGTCTTAATTTAGAAGGCAGGACATATGTTCATCCTGAACCCCTAGAAGGTAGGCACTTTTAAGACAAGCTTACATCATAGACATCTCTAAGAGCATGTTACGTGGTAGGTTTCCCACCTCTTTCCCCTTAATATTTTGGTACAGGTTGAAACTAAGTAAACTTTAGTTCTGAAGTGACAAGAGGTAGTCTGAGGGTTAGTGGAAGGCACAGAGGCAGGTGTAACTCCTTGTCGTGCACGGAGGTCTGTGGACTGATTCTGGGTACAAGAGCCACTTCCACAGCTTTCTAGTATGGCCCCTGCCTCCCCGGGTTACTGCTCAGTTACCAGAAACTCTTAGCCTAGAAAATTATACTGTCTTGGTATAGGGAAAACTTGTTAACAATTTAGAAAACAATCTAAATCCTTACTTTATACCACAACTCTAGATAGATTCAAGAGCTAATATTTTAATACCAAAGAAACTAGCAGAAAATTTATCTATAATCTATAAAAGAATGATTCATTTGACTTTCTTGAGCAATAAAGAAAAAAACTGATTCAAATACATAAAATGTTAAATCTCTGTTGAGTGAAAGGTAATATAGCTTAAAAAATAGACTGGGAAAAATATCTGCAGTAGGATAAGGGATTGAAATGTATATTATAAAAAGATCTTTAAAAACAAGATCACAACAGGTAAGAGTAAGACATTTAGTAAAGATACCTGGAAAAATGTTGGACTTTCTGTTACTAACGAGTTGCAAATTGAAATGAGCATTTTTAGGCCTATTATATAGTAAAAATAAAAATACCAGTAATTCACAATACTAAACTGGGTACAGTTAAACTAGTATAAACATGTTACCTGTAAGAGTATAATCATTTTGAAATGCAATGTTAGTGAGTTTTAGAGGCCATAATAATATTCATGCCTCTTGATCGAGTAAATTGACACTGGGAATTTATTTTAAAAAATAATTTTGAAAAAAAAATGGCATATCCATTCAGAAATTTCTTCTACCATTTTATTTCTAATTGGGAAAAAGTATAAATGATAAAAAATGTTCAACAATAAGGAAATAAGTCTTGTTTTATTAACTTGATGAAATATGTAAGTTAAATAGGTGTCATGTAGTTTAAAAACACTATGTAGTCTAGACCAGGTACAATATGACATCGGCTTATATAAAATGGAAAAAGGAGGATTTAGAGTTGTCTGCAATAGGAACAAAGATTAGAAGAAAAACAAAAGATGAAAATAAATTAGAGTATTTTTTCCATGTAGTATTATTTTCATAATACTATCTACTTTTTTTTAATTGACTCTCATTTATTTCAGCATTTCTCCAGGAGGTAATGAAGACAGAATATTCCTCCTGTCAACCCCATCATAAGGAAATTGAGATAAAGCCCTTATAATAGAGCTATTGATTGCAAATGTGTACAGAGGGGCAAAATTCTGACAATATCTGCATGTAGAAGGGTCAACCTATGCATTACGAGATCTTCATGTGAAATACAGGCAACATATGAGGGGGAGCAGTGACATTTACCCCCAAGAACTTGAAAGTAACTGAGAGTTAAAATATGACATCAGCATGGGGGGACCAACACTCTCTATCTTAAAAAAACTGTCACAAAATCTAATAGCTCGAGTTGATTCTATACTATATGGGCATCTGGACTATATAAACCTAAGGTTTCTTCACATTTTAAGTCTTTGTCTCTTAGAACTAAAGTCTTTATACTGCAATGCTGAAATGCAGAATTTCTTAAATCATGTTAATAAGTGTTCAAAATTCATTTGAAAAAAAGTGTTTATCAAACACCATATACCAGTGACCGAAGGAGTTATGGAGATGTAATTGTGAAGAAAGTAAATAAGATAATATGACAGACATGATCCTATCTCTGAAGCGTCTGCAATAAAATGGGAGAGAACAAGTAACCTGAAATTATACTATGCTATTTTAACATTACAGTTCTTGGTGCTATGGGGACAACAGGATGGGCACCAAACAAACTTGAGATGTCAGAGGAGGCTTCCTGGAGGAAGTGACTTCTAAACAGACTTGAAGAAGTTACCTAGGAAAAAAAGGTAGGGAAGACTATTCTTAAACAAAGAAAACAAGATGTTTCAAGGTAAAGATATTAGGGAGCTGCTCTTTTGAGGGAAAGCAAGTCTTTTAAAAAACACTAGAAAATAAGTAGTGAGAGGGTAACAGGGTGGACAAGTAAGCTGGGGCCAGATCCAAAAGTTGAAGACTGCATTAAGGAGCATGAACTTTATTCTGAGCAAAGGAAAATCATTTAAACATTTTAAGCAGGAAATGACATGATCAGTTTCAAATTTTAAAAACAATTCTGGTTTCTGTGTAGAGAATGACCTGGAAGTAGATTCAGGAAAGCAGGGATAACATACTGAGTCTATGGCAGAGTTTTAGGTGAGTCTACTGTCAAGTTTTAGGTGAGTGATGATTATGGCTGTACCAGAGTTAGTCACCGCGGGGAGAGAGAGAAATGGATAGATTCTAAACCTCATTTTAAATTTCAAAAAAGAGGAAAAATGTATGTAATTTCAGAGAGTTTCAAATGGAAGACAAATTTAGAGTTGCTATACATAGGACTGTAATACAGCAAAGATCAAAAAGCTTGGATTAAAAAACTGAAAGCTTAGAAAATTAATTTCCTAAGTTTCCTATGGTTTATGTAAAGGAACTTCAGGTAAAGATATATTACTGATGAAAAATTGATGGTGATGTCAGAGTTAAAAGGCTACACAACTAACTTCTTACCTTTAAAGACATTACCAGCTGTTGTCAAATTATAAATTCATGTTTATTTCTTTAACCACAGTCCTAAAATTTATGCACCGAGATGAGTATTGTTCTCTAATATTAATCATATGGGACACTAGATACCTACTTTGATGCTGCTTCCAGTATATAAAACATTCCCAGATTTCTTCTTTTGGAAATATATTGACCACTCATCTCAACAGGAAGCTTGTAACTGTAGTACAGTCAGTATAATTGGTGTAGTAAGGTTGATGATTTGAAAAAAATCTGGCATTTTACACAGATAAAAGAACAATTCTGCCAGAGGTCAAGGAGAGCCAAAAATGTGACATTTGAGTTGGGCCTTTAAGGAGGAATTTGTAAGGCAGATTACGAAGGGCACTTAACAGGTAAAGGGAATAGCATGTATAAAGACATGGAGTTGGAAAATTCCCACCCAGTGTGCTTGAGGAACAATATAGTCTATTGTAAATAACATGGAGATACAGGAGAGTGGCTGCATGCAAAGCTGAAGTTAAAATGAAGCCAGTTTATAGTCTTCAATGTTTCACTAGGGAGGATGGACAAAGTAAAAAGTTCAAATCATGTCGTTAAATTTAAGTCATCAGCACAAGGAGTGCCAAATGAGTTAGATCACTGAAGGGACAGGTTTGGAAGATGGCTGCAGTGAAAACACAAGGGAAACAGAGGTATATGGCGACAGGGAGGCAGAGATCAGACACAAAGATTTAGAGAGTTTCAAAGACTTCCAAGACAGCCCACCAGAGAGGGGGAAATGGGATACAGAAGAGGTTAGAACAGGAGTCAACATTATTTTTTTTCTGTGAAGGGCCAGATAGTAAATATTTTTAGGGATATACAGTAGTCTTTAGCTTGAGGGTTGGACCAAAGAAGGCAGTGGGTGAGATTTGGCCATGGGCAGTAATTTGCCAGCCCCTGGGTTAGAGACACAACAAGACTGTAAGTACTGAGAGCCCTGAGCTATGCTTTACAACTATTCGAAATGGATTCAATGTCAATATAATTTTATTAGTTTGTTTATACACCTATGGGCATCTGTTAGGGACAGAGGCTCAAGGCTGACAAGCTGGTGGCAGGAAAATTAAGAATGCTGGTTAAGAGTGTAATTAAATGATTGCACATGGGAAAGGGAAATCAAGTGAGGAGAAATCTAAGACTGGGTGAATAAGGGTAAGAAAAGCATTCTTACAGTCACATGCCATTTATGATTCTCAATAGTTTTATTAAGCTTAACTCACCACCTAGTATTTTCCTTCCTTGGTTTCAAATGGTGTTTTGAATAAGGATGGTCTCTCAAATAATACAGCAATTCAACATGATTACCAGGATGGCAATAAACTCCATTTAGATACGTGATTTGTTTAAAACCAGTTTTTTTTAATAAAAAAAAAATCCAAAACACCTCATTTCTTTATAGCAGGGTTTTTCAACCTCAATACTTTCAACATTTTGAACCTGAAAATTCTTTGTTGTGGGGACTGTCCTGTGCATTGTAATGTTTAGATAAATCCTGGCTTCTACCCACTGTAATAGCAAAACCACCCAACCACTGTTCCGACAACCCAAATGCCCCCGGACATTGCCAAATGTCCCCTGAAGAGCAAAACACCCATGGTTGAGAACCACTGCTTTATAAGAGTAGATGATTTCATTGTTCTCTTAAAATATATCATTATTTGAAAAAAAAAAAGAGGGACTCCAGGTGCATCAGACTCTTTTCTGGTAAGATTTTTAGTTATATTCAAATGGTACCTGGGAAAAAAAATATTTGGTACAGTATGAGAAACCTCATCTAACTCCAATTTAAGTCAGACCAGAAATTCTTTAACTGGTTTCACAGGGGGAAAAAAAACATACAGTATTTTTCCTTAAAGGCTGATTCCATTTCATAAAATAATCTCATCAATAAGCTACAAAAAAGATGGCTGGGAATATACTATCATTAGATGGATACACAACCAGTTAAAATGATGTGAGCACATGTCAGAGAGGACCCAGTGAAGACAAAGACAAGGGTCTTGCCAATCCTTGGACTTGTGTTAATGTTCCTCTCAATACTTTTCATGAGATTACCTAGCAACTTCATTAAGTTCAGAAATGTTAAACTGAATGGGCAAAAACTGGAAGGCATGACTAAAATTTATTGTCTACTATATGTGATTTTGAAATCACTTGTCACAAACAGGGTAAAGTTCAAGTGGGGAACAAAACCAGATTTCATATAGATATAAAATGGAGAATGGCCTAGCTATGCACCACAGCAAGATCTAAGTTTTAGAAACTACAAACTAAATGCCAGACCTGGATTAAAAATAATAGCATGGTGCTGGCTTATAGTATGAATAATATGACAAGGTGCCTAACATTGACTCACACAAAGGGATACTGCAAAGAATAAAAATTATAAAAAGAACGACTGGTGCTGGGAGACACTGAGGGTCTTTAAATATAAAGGGATAGAAAAATAGGATCTAAGAAGAAACTGGGCAATTAAGAAAGATAAATCCAAATAGATGAGGATTCACTATGAATACAAATTCTAAGTAGTCTCTCTAAAAAGGAGTTATACTTCAGAAATCTAAGAGAACCGACCATAAAAGTTACTTATACAACAGATCATACTATGATCTGAACATCTGAAGGTACTAGAGGTGACACTCTTATTAATCATAATGAATAGACTATAACAACTTGAAATTTGCAAGGGTTATTCCTGTTGGTGATAATGGAGGGGAAAACAGCTTCTAAAAATATAATTGTCAAAGTATCAACAATCAAACTGATGAATGACAACTTTATTTTTTACACTTAAAAGGTGATGAAAACCCACTACTAGAAAATCCAACATCTCAACTGAAAATCATGGTAACCATATTTACTCATTAAACACTAAGTTTTCTAAAACAGAACTTCAAAAGATCCAGCATGCATGTTTAAGTACAATGGATTCAAAACCAAGTATACATTACATGCATCAAGGCTAGATTACAAATTATCATAATCATCATCATCATCGTCATCATCATCATCTTCATGCTTTCTTTTCAATGCATTTGATGATTCACTGGCAGTATTTTGTGATGACACCATGTTAGTAGTAATAAGAATGTTTTTGGACCCAATTAATGATGGATTAATCAGAACATTCTGAACTGCTGATGTTGCAGGAATGGATGCTTTTACAGCTGGGGACTGTGAAGTGGGCATCTGCACTGTAAACCTTTGCCCTGTGAGGGACATTGGAGCCCCTACTTTAGTTGAAACAGCCATAGTTTGTGGGGTTGGTGTGCCTAGTGTGGGAGTACTAGGTCTGCTAGTAACTGAACCCACACTTAACCGGGGAACTGTTATTCTTCCTGCAGAAGTAGACGCCTTTTTTTGTAAGGACTTAAGCTTATAGTTTGGAGCAGTTAAGCAATATCTGTCAGGTGGCAATCTAGGACCTGAGTATGGCTTGATCAAGGGCAAAGGGGTTTGATTCCTTTGACGTGCAATATCTAATAAAAAATCTCTCGGAGGTGGAGAGGTAAAAGATTGGTCAGCTCGACACTGGATTGCCAATCGCACATCATCTGCATCAACAGTAGCTTTCTTAGCATGGCTTGAATAAATTTTTGCATCATCTAGAATCGTGGTCACATATCGGAAGGCAAACTCCAACATCTGATTTATAACTCTTGGCTCATATTCTGTAATCCCCATATCCTTCAGGATTTGTGCCATCATCTGTGCATCTTTCGGCATGCTCTTGGGAGAAGCCATCTTGCCAGACTCCATGATATCCGGTGATCAGACTTTAGATCATTTGAAAAAAAATGTACATTAGATCAGACCTGAAATAGTTACTTTAGTAGCAACTGTCAGGAGTTGAAAACTTTAAAAAATATACGTTGACTCTGTTTATTTTAATTAGTTAGGCATGCTTAAAGTTCCCTTTACATATTTACTGAGTTCCTACCCTGTGTAAATCATTGTAAATGAAGAAAGATGAAGACACAAACACAGGTGTGATAAAAGATCAGGAGAACACAGGGTAAAATAAGTATAAACATATATCATTATATAATATATGTATCCTGCATGCCAACTACAAAATAGTCTTAGAAAATATCAAGAACAGTCATATCTTACTACCTACTACTGCATTCAAAATAATATCTTTCCAGTGAGATCAACACCCTCAATGTCCCAATACATAAGCTTAGCTCCAAATAAACCTTTATATGTTCACCCAACTCAGAACATTCTCCCTCTTCCTAAATTCTATCTATCCTAAGTACAGCTAAAGTTCACACTCTCCACTGAAGCCTTCTCAATTATTCCTGTCAACAAGAATTACTAGTCAATTTGTAGGAGGGGGAAGTTTGGTTAAAATAACCAGGACACAGCAATGGATGCTTAATGTTTTTTATTTCTGTGGGTCCCTAACAGAGCATAAATTCCTTAATGGCAGTCTTTCTCTGCTTTTTTGTGCCTTCTCACACCACCAACTATAGTTCTAATACTACATATCCTTAGCAGGGTAAAAAGCATGCCCTCAATATCTTCCTTTTTAAGAAAACAGATACAACACCAAAGTATCCCTTACCTTCTTTAGCTAAATCACCCACATTAATGTATTTCAGTCCTGATCTTGATGCAAGTTCTTTGCCTAGTGTAGTTTTTCCAACCCCTGGTGTACCTGTTAAGACAAACCATAGAAAGATACTATTTGTGAAACATTACTTAGCAGAATTCAGTCACCTAAAATGCTCTTCCTTAAGGTTCTTAGCAACTAAAATAAGAATCCTCAGTAATCATATATGAATATACAGTATGACCTAGTCAAAATTCCCGAAAACCAACTGGATGTCACAATCATCACCCACTGTATCTGATTTGCTAGGGGTGGGGTTCAGGTGATTCTGATGCCAATTTAGAGTGCCTGCCACCACCATGGAACTGCCCAAAATAAAATCAGCCATCTCAAATCAATTACCATCATGTATTTACTTTAATTAAAAAACAAACAAACAAAAAACCTGAAAGAAATTGTTCATGGGAAAAATTTAAGCAGTAGGAAGGACTCCCATACCCTTCCCTAGAGACAACCACCATAAATCAGTTTCTTATATCTTTCCAAAGAAATCCTATGCGTACATATACGTAAATATATATAAACACAATCATATATGGTATGCTACCATACAATCTCTTTTATTCATGGTAATGTACTACACATTGCTCTTTGCTTTCCCTTTTTCATCTCTTATATTTCAAGACAATCAAATACATAAATTAAGCTGTTCAGATTTAACGGAGCTAAAATTATGAAATGGGCATTATAAGTAAAGATAACACGGGTAATTCGAGTCTCCATATGAAGAACAACAACATTTACCTCAGGTCCACTAACAATAAGCTAAGTTTGGACCCGGGACTCACCGTGTTTTCAATAAAACGTTCACACTTAAGAGTTTTAACAATATGGCTTAATTTTTAAAAACTTGGACACACTGTATCCGACCCAAATAAATCAGATGTTCAAAAAAGGCTAAAAGTAATTTACTGAGTGGTTAATCTGCAGCACACAGAAACAGACGGTGTGCTGCCAACATCCTTCGATGAACGACAAAACTATTGCTTTCCACAAAGAAGCATCTAGATTTTTTATACATGTCAATAGTATCTACACCCATTAGATTCTTCATGAACGGCCTATGATGTCATTAAATGCCATAATTTTACAAGCACTTTCAAAGGTAAACGACAGGCAATGATAGTCTTTAAAACCTCTCTGCAGCCATTTTGGTTCCCTTCACATGTAACAGGCGCCCTGAATGTGGATCCAAAGACCTAGAAGAGCCCAAAGTCAGCCCGGAAACCTTGCAGCATTTCTACACGAGAAATGACCAGAGTATTAGCAGACGCCTTCTGTTCTTTAAAAAAAAAAATAAAAAAAAGAAGTAAAAATACAATAATTTAATTATCCTACACCATAAACATCCGAACCTATTTACCGAAATCACAGTTTAGAAGCAAAGGAAAAATAAAGACGGCCAAAGGCCTAAGAACTGAGGCATCCACTACTAACATATCCACTAAGGGCTAGATACTGCCTCATGTTAGCTCGCTAACATCCCACGACAACTCTACCAAGAATCAAAGCCAATTTTACAAGTAAAAAACCGACTCAAAAGATTAAACCGCTTGCCAAACACGGGAGCGCGATCTCCCTCTCTCCACCTCAGCGTGCTGCCTCTGGCCAACAGAATTAACGTTCTACGTCCCCTTCCGCCGCAACGCTCACGAGGGCCCAGTCCTGAGGCGCTGACAACTGCCACGCCACGCGGCTCTCGACCGGCCCTGAAAAAGAACACTGAGTGGCCCGCGTCGGGCGCCTGAGGCCACAGAGCTCTCGGCGTCCCTTGCCTGCCCCGTCGTCCAGCCCCACAGCGCCGCGCGCCCTGACCGGTGAGTAGGATGTTCGGCTGCAACATGGTCGTCACCGCGATGGCTCCGAACGCCCAGCCTTGCGCGCCCCACGTACAACAGGGAGGAGCCGGAAGAGGCGGGCAGCAGCAAGCGCCAGCGGCCCCGGGATCCTCGAGCTCTGGCGCTGCGATCCCGACCACCTCCGCAGCCCGGCCGCCGACCATTGGTTAGTTGGCCTTCTATAACATGGTTCCATCGTAGGGTCCGGGCAGGATTACAGTTCGGATTCGCGCTTCGGGTTAGGCAGTGAGCTGGAAGCCTAAGTCACCCGCTCCTTTGGGGGCCCCCGCCCTTCGCGTTGCGTCGCGGAAGCGCCGACCGAGCTGGAAGGTCCCCGGGAGGCGGGACTTCCAAGAGGCTCGGCGCTGATCCTGGTTAGGGCGGGTTGGTTGCCCATCCACCAGGAGCAGTGCCTGGGCTCCTCCACACCTCTCTACCCACGAGGGGATGCAGCACTTGGAAAGTAAGGTCGCCGCAGCTGAGGCTGTGATGTATATAAATCCTAGAGACGTGAATCCGTCTCTGTCTTCACGCCTTCTCGGGCTCCTCTCGCCCGTCCTTCCGACCTGCCTATCCTATCTGGGCCGACAGGGGTGAGGGTACAGAGCCCTAACCTGCAGCCGGGGAACGCTGGCTAATCCCGGCTATATGCTGATTAGCAACACTACGTTAGTTGAGTGAATGACCAGTTTAATATTCCCTGAGCAGTTTGAGGTGGTGGTGGATCTGCTAGAAATATTCTTGAAGGTCTTTTCCACCTCTGACATCTCATTTTAGGAACCTGGCATTATCAGGGACAGTTGCCTGCTTTTTAACGGAGGTAATTGTCAATCTTATTTTAAAAGAGCGTCTTGAGTCTTGAACATAACAGCCCGACCTGCCAACTCACACAGATGTTTTCTAACTCTAGCCGTGAACTAATTTTGGGTGGGAATTTTATTTTCTTGTGTGGGAGAATGTACATATAAGCTGTTTGTGTTTCATTGACCTTAAAACTTTTTTTTCTGGCTAACTTAAAATTGGTGAATTTACTGGTTTGCATAAACATTAAGAATTCTTAAAGTTGAAAAACTCGGTGTTGCCAAAAAAGCAAAAATTCTAATATGTTCAAATAAGGAAAGTAGTTATTGAAAAAGAATTACAATAAGAATTCAGTTCCTTGCCCAAAGTAAGTGATAAGCCTGAATTCATTGTGTAGTGCTTCTTCTTGAAATTTTGGAAATAAAGAACTGCAGTTGCAATTTGAGATGAGGAGAAATTTAATTTTCAGTATGAAAAATGTACCAATAGAGTTTCTGGTTATATGTTGTTGAGTTTATAAACTTACCTTTTATAACATCAAAAATGGATGAGGTTAATTGGTTATTAAAAGTAAAATTTAGCATTTTGATTTCTTCCTTAACCTGTGTTTAGTAGGTCCTGTTTCACTATTTCTTGAGCCTTACCTTTATTATTTTGTTGATTATGTCAGTATATACTGATTACTATAATTTACTTTGTGTTTACTTTTTGTTAATTTGAGGTGATTCTTTTCTTCCTTTTTTCCTAGGTGAATTGTACTTTAATGTACTACAGGTTGTGTACTACGGATGGGAACTATCAAAGTTTATAATGTCAAAAACTTTCCTTAGACCAAAGGTATCTTCCACAAAGGTATGATACACTAAAATAGCCATGTAATAATTGTCCTCAAAAGAATTAGAAGTGTTTGTGTATGTTCTTAATAACGTATCACTGTTATCAAAGTAATGGTGCTCAATATCTGTGGTATAAATTAGTGATATGAGAAGGTCTAGTAGTAAGTTGTGAAACAATTTGTACACTAAAAGTAGAATGAATTTTGAAAAGGAGTTTACAGTCTTAGTCACAAAAAAGAGGCTCACAACTCTTTAATCAAAGAGTAGTAGAATTATTATAAATTGACCACTGGCCTAACCTCAAAGAAATCACGTGGCCAGTTCTGAGCAAGCCAGAGGATCAGCCAGCATCATACTCGTGCAAGGTAGTGTTTCCCTCATGATGCCTGTGATCTTAAGTAAATTATTTAACTTTGCTCTTTCTTTTCCTTTTTTTCACTAAATAGGAGTCCACGTTTATGTAAGGAATGAAATTATGAAATGGATAAGAATATGCAAATTGATCAGAAACACTATCAAAGGTTTAATATAACAAAATATTTTTATATTTTATAAAATATTATTTAAATTTTTTTATGTTTTAACTTGATCAAGACAAAAATGTTACTCTTCTTATTGCTATACCTGGTTAAGATAATATCATCTTCTTTCTTTATTTTTATTACTTATTTTTTGGTAGGTAACTTTAATATTTGTGTTTCAGTCCTACAAATGAATATTTAAAATCAGCCTACTCTTATTCTGGGAGGATTATGGCTAATAAAAAGAATTAAGTTTGCATTCTTCATTCCTTTATATGGCATCCACCATTACCATGGTCAGGTAAACAAGTGTGCATTTGCACTTACTGTAAAGTACAAAAATAACTTATAAAAATAACATATAGAGCTAGTTTTATTTAAAGAGCTAATCTGTAATATTTTTATTTAAAATGTTATGAGTATTTGAATGTTTTTTTTCTAAAGTAGTTAATATATCTGGAGAATAGATGGGAAAAACGTAATAGTATTTACATGGTTACTTTTTTTTTCAGGTAACAGACTGGGTAGACCCATCGTTTGATGATTTTTTAGAAAATATCAACATTTCTACTATTCTTCCTGCCACATCATTGGATGTGAATAATACAAGTCATAGAAGGAAGAATGTGCCCTCCATGTTAGAAAGTAGCAGATTTCCAGCTAGAAAGAGAGGAAAGCTATCCTCCTCAGAACAGATTTATGGTCTAGAAAATTCAGAAGAATATCTGTCTGAAAAGGAACCATGGGTGGATAAATATCAACCAGAAACTCAGGTACTAAATGGATGCAAACATGTTTGCACATCTTAATTTCAGGGTGGATGAGGGAGGATGAGAAGGAGAGGGATGTACATTTTCACATTGTTACTTAGAGAAATCTCTGTCTAAATGAATTAGGAAAAAAAGAGAGTAATTTCTTGATTTTTGTATGTTGCATAAAATTTTTTTTAGCATTTTAAAAATTGTGGTATGTATAACATAAAATTTATGTTTTAACCGTTTTTTAAGTATAGAATTCAGAGGCACTAGTACTTTCAAAATGTTGTATAACCATCCGTACTATCTATTTCCAGAAGTTTCGTCATCCCAAACGTAAACTCTGTACCCACAAAATGTTTTTTCAGCAGTTGTTCTGAAATTATACCATTGGTGGTTATTTGTCTTGGGCTTAACTTAACCCCAGCCTAAAATCAGTCTGCTTATTTGTCATTGTTTTGTTTTGTTTTGTTTTTACTAACTTGATACCTTTTCCTCTGACCTTCCCAAAATGTATTTCTGTAATTTTAAACAATTTTGTAATTGGAAACTTGCCCCAAGTTATCTTACAGTGGTATCAGCTTAAGAACAGAATTTTCCATGATAATGTAAACACTTGAGGGTAATTAAAAGGACCTTTCTTTATCAGAATATATCATGTTAGTTGTTTGCTATTTTTTCCATTAAAAATGTTTATCTTCGCTTAATCTGTGCTGATGTGCCCAAAATTCTTGGGTTAAAATGTTTTATTTTTAAACTTCTGATTTTCGTTCTTAGCAAGAACTCGCTGTGCATAAAAAGAAAATTGAAGAAGTTGAAATCTGGTTAAAAACTCACGTCTTAGAAAGGCAACCAAAACAGGTAATATAAGAAATGTGTGCTTAAAAATATTTAATATGCAGATGTTTCTTTGACTTATAGTTGGTTGCAAGAAGTTAAACTTTTCTGTTGACTGTTCATGTAAGTCCAGCTCGCCTCCAAAAGAAAGCTCCCCGAATTTACCTTTCCAGCCTCCCTCGAAGACTCAGCAACGTTGAGTTTTCTCCTTTCTGTGTATGTCTTTTTCCCACTTACATCCTGTCATCAACATAATGCACAGTAAACTGGTTAGGGTGCTAGTGTATTTAGCACATCAGATTATCTGACACTGACACTGAAACAAGCAGGTAAATTATATATTAGTTTTTGTGGTAATTATAGTCTAAAACGGTCATCATTCGTTTAAGGCTGATGTTTTTTGTTTCACTTCCTAATTCCACAGTTGCTTTCAGGCCCCCAAGCTAGAATATTCTTTTTTTCTCTCTTTCTCTCTTTTTTAAAACCTTTTTTATTTTGATATTCTTCAAGCATACAGGGCAAAGAATCGTAAATTAATACTCATATGCCCATAATACACCCATCATTTCCCCTCCAAGTAAAATTATAGACAATCATTTCAGACTTTTACATACTTCATTATACCTCTGTTAAAGAAAAGGTTTTTTCTTAACTAACCATACATACCACTTTTTTTTTTTTTTTTTTTTTGGCTTAATAACAGGAATCTATTGGCACATGGTTTCAGGGGCTAGAAGGATTTCTTCCTCCAGGGGTCAGTATCTGCTGGCTGGCTGGCAGTCTTTGGGGATCCTTGGCTCTTCCATCATACTGCAGTGCACATGGCAGTGTCTTCTCCTTTCTCCCCTGAGTGCTATTGACATGTGGCTTCTGGCTGCTCCCCATGTCTTCTCTCTCTAACTTTCACTCAGCTCATAAAGGACTCCAGTAATCTGGATTAAAGCCCAACCTAATTCAGTTGGACCAAACTTTAACTGAAGTGACATCTCAAAGAGATTATATTTACAGTGGGTTCACAACCACCAGAATGCAAAGACCAAGAACTTGTCAAACTTGGGGACCCAAGTCAATCCCCAACATGGTCAGAAGCAGGACAGAAATACAACATAGTGGGTGGTGCAGAAGCTGTAATCACAATCAGGCAGGGTACCTGGGAGGTTAGCTTTTGCCGGGTAATAGGACTAAGAATATTCTGTGTGAAATGGGGAACCGGCATCAATCTCTGTGTAAAGTCAGGTATTAGGATATAGAGTCCATGATTAGGAAATATGGCTGAAACAAACGCTGATCCACTGCCTGAAACATCAGCTTTGTTTGAGGTTCTGGACCTTTGCCTTTGGACAAAGAATGAGCCTCACAACCTAGAAATAGTCAAAGCCACCTGCCGACTTTTTGTCTGGATCTAGGATATCTCTAGCATCACCAAATAACAGGAGCCCTAAGACTGCATTATAATGCTTAGTCCTAGATGGGATTCCTTGTGGCTTGAAGACAAACAGAAAAGTGAACAATTAATGGTCAAGGCAGGAGAGAGATGAGAACCAACCAAAATCAAAAATAAATCAAGAACTCCAAAACATCCTACTCAAAACAAACCAACAAATCACAAATCCCCAAATATAAGGAAAAATGCAAATACTAAAAAAAGAAAATAGAAAACAAATCAACAATTCAACAATTGGACATGAATTCACTCCAAATAAAATTGTCTATAAAACAATCTGACAAATACTTTAAAATTAATATAAGGTGCTCAAATATATTTTTTAAAGAATAACGTCCATTAAAAATAAATTCTTTTCAAATAGGCACAAATGAGGAATGCATATTAAAATGAAATAAAGTAGATATAAACAATTTAGAAATCTTAGAAATGAAAAATATGGTCATTGAAATTCTTTCTAAAAAAGCAATAGATAGGATAAATTTTAGGTTGAGGAGAATATTAATGAATTGGAATTTAGAACCAAGGAATTCACCCATGACACAGTATAGACAAAGAGATTAAAGGATATATTTGAAAAAACAGTTATGAGACATAAAGGCTACTTTGAGATGTCCAAACATATGTCTAACAGGAGTTCCAGAAGAAGGGAATACATACTTGAATAGATAATCAACAATTTTCCAGTACTGAATAAAGTTTCCTCAAAACAAGAGTGCGCTGTGAGTACTGAACAGGATAAAGAAAGATTAATCTACACATAGAGAAATTATAACAAGATGGTAGAGGATCAAGAGTAAAAGGAAACTGTTAAAAGCTACTACAGAGAAAAGATAGATCCCTGATAAAGCAACAGTTAGACTGATGGCAGACTTTACTTAGGCAACAATTAGGGCCAAAGACAATGGAACAACTATCTTCAAAAGGATTGAGGGAAAATAACTGTCAATTTATAATTTTATGCCAGCAGAACTACCATTTATGAATGATAAGAGTTTTTTTTAAATGCATACAAAGACTAAGATGGTTTACCACCTACAGACTCCCCAAAATAATTATTAATGATTGTATTTCATCCCAAAGAAAATGAACAGAGAGGGAAGTTGTGGTATACAAGATACAATGCTGAGCACAGGGATGAATAAAATATAATTAAAATAAAAACATTAATATAGTAACATAAAGATAAAATATCTGTTTAACAATATTGTTTTTAGACAAGGAAAACAAAATGGGGTTATTCAATCTACAGTTAATGTTGCAAAGTTCTTTTAGAGGAAGTTAGCAATAAAAAGTAACTTAATTTTTATAAAACCATGTCCTCAAGAATGCATGCTAAAATGAATAAAAATATCTGTAGCTTTCAAATCAGCAGAATATACATTAGGTTACAAGAAAAACTAAAACTTTTATCCAACAAAAGATAAACATGAGTAAATTGAAAAGATAAGCCACATTTTGCATAAAGATATTTGTAACACATATAACTGCAAATAATTAGATTCCAGAATTTATAAACCACTCTTTATATTCAATATGAAAAAAAACAGTGAGGAGTTTAAACTGTATATATTATGTCTTTTGTTTTTAAAATAGGTAAAGCATGGATAGTAAGACACTATGATTTCATCAAGATAAGTGGCTGATGGGTACACTGATATTGGTTCTTGTATTCTCTTTACTTGTTGGTTAAAATTAAATATCTCATAATAATTTGTTAAGAATTAGAAAGAGCCTGAAATGTTACAGCAGAATTGTATCCATTTCCTTTTTTTTTTTTATTTTAAATCTTCATTTTATTGAGATATATTCACATACCACCAGTCATACAAAACAAATCGTACATTCGATTGTTCACAGTACCATTACATAGGTTTACATTCATCACCTAAACCAATCCCTGACACCTTCATTAGCACACACACAAAAATAACAAGAATAATAATTAGAGTGAAAAAGAGCGATTCAAGTAAAAAAGAACACTGGGTGCGTTTGTTTGTTTGTTTGTTTCCTTCCCCTATTTTTCTACTCATCCATCCATAAACTAGACAAAGTGGAGTGTGGTCCTTAATGGTTTTCCCAATCCCCTTGTCACCCCTCATAAGCTACATTTTTATACAATTGTCTTCGAGATTCATGGGTTCTGGGTTGTAGTTTGATAGTTTCAGGTATCCACCACCAGCTACCCCAATTCTTTAGAACCTAAAAAGGGTTGTCTAAATTGTGCGTAAGAGTGCCCACCAGAGTGACCTCTCGGCTCCTTTTGGAATCTCTGCCACTGAAGCTTATTTCATTTCCTTTCACATCCCCCTTTTGGTCAAGAAGATGTTCTCCATCCCACGATGCCGGGTCTACATTCCTCCCCGGGAGTCATATTCCATGTTGCCAGGGAGATTCACTCCCCTGGGTGTCTGATCCCATGTAGAGGGGAGGGTAGTGATTTCACCTTTCAAGTTGGCTTAGGTAGATAGAGGGGGCCACATCTGAGCAACAAAGAGGCATTCGGGAGGAGGCTCTTAGGCACTCTCCTTTGCAGCAACAGTCTTCCCAAGGGTAAATCCTGTGGTAGAGAGCTCAACCCATCAAACCACCAGTCCCCTATGTCTGTGGTCATGTTAGCAGCCATCGAGGTGGGGTAGGCCAATACCCCTGCATTCTCCACAGGCTCCTCAAGGGCACTCTACATATTTTTTTCCTCTTGTTTTTTTGTGTTTTTTTTTAACTTTTTTTTTTTTAAATCAACTGTATGAAAAATAAAAAAATAAAAAAAATAATTAAAAAAAAACATACAATAAAAGAACATTTCAAAGAGACCATAACAAGGGAGTAAGAAAAAGACAACTAACCTAAGATAACTACTTTACTTCCAACATATTCCTACTCTACCCCAAGAAAGTTACCTAATATAGCAACATTTCTGTGAACTTGTTCCTACTATACCCATCAGAAATTAACAGACCATAGTCATTTCTGGGCATTCCCAGAACGTTAAATTTACCCACAATAGCTTATCGGTTCTTCTTGGATTATTGTTCCCCCTTCCTTAATTGCTCTCTATTGATAGTTCCCCTACATTCTACATTATAAACCATTTGTTTTACATTTTTCAATGTTCACATTAGTGGTAGCATATAAACTTGCCACTTTTATACCTAACAAAATTAACTGTAATTTCCTAATGTTATTTAATAGCTCATATCTCCAGAATGTCTTTTACACCCAGTTTGTTCAAACCAGGATCTAAGCAAACACCACACACTCCATTTGATTGTCGTATCTCTTAGGTCTTTTTAAAAATAGAACAATTCTCTTCCTCCTCCTCCTTCTTCCGAGATGTTGACTTATTGAAGAGACTGGGCCAGTTGACTTGTAGAAGTCTAATATTCTGGATTTCTTAGGTTGTTTCCTCCTGGTGATTAACATGCTCTTGTATCCTACATTTCCTGTAACCTTAAAGTTTTGAATCAAGAGCTTGAATTCTGCAAGAATACTTCATAGGTCATAATGTAATTTTTGTTTTAAATCAAATTTTTTAATTGTAGAATATAACATACATATGTAGAAGTGATAACTTTTCAAGTGCAATTTAGCAAGTAGTTAGAAAGCAAATTTCAAAGAATATTATGGGTTACAGTTCCACAGTTTCAGTTACTTCCTTGTTGTGAAATATATATAGGAAAAAGATAGTATCTTTCAAAGTATGATTTAACAAGTAGTTATATAGGAAATTTCCAAAGTTGTTAGGGGTTTCCTGAGTTCAGATAGCATATGTTATGTCCACGGTAATCCATCCATATCTCACATTGTCACTTAGTTGTACAATCCTTGTAACTATTTTAAACAATTCTCATGACCCCAAATACCTTGTAGCTCTTGTCAGCCCTTAATTATTTGTCCCTAGTATTTGTGTGATACCAGTAAGGTATTCCTATTAATTAGTCCTTAGTATGCAATACACAGATTTTTCCCATATAGCCTTCTGTTTTCCACTCTCTGTGCTAGCGTCCTACCTTAGAAGTATATCTTGCAAGCACCTATTTATATTTGTGGTGCTGATCTTTGGGAAACATGCCTTCAGACATCCCTTTTAATCCTATACTTCTTCAGTACAACTCTGATACTTAATAGTCCCATTAACAAACGATCGTCACCCCATCCATTACCACAATTTTGAATTCACCATCATTAACATATCTGAACATATTAGATTATCATTCCCCCTCACTAGCTTCTTTTTATCACTAGGTCCCCAATATTCTACATTATAAGAAATTGATTTTACAGTGTTCAGAGAGTTCATAGAAGTGGTAACATACAATCTCTTCCTTTTATGTCTGACTTATTTCACTCAACATATCTTCAAGCTTCATCCATGTTGCCCTATGCTTCAAGACCTTGTTCTATCTTGCTGCTGTATAGTATTCCATCGTGTGTGTATACCACATTTTTTTTATCCAGTAGTCTATTGAAAGACCCTTGGATTGTTTCCATTTCTTGGCAGTTGTGAACAGTGCTGCTATAGACATTGGTGTACAAATGTCTATTCGTGTCACTGCTTTCAAATCTTCTGGGCAAATACTGAGAAGTGGAATTGTTGGATTGTAGGGTAATTCAATATCTAGTTTTCTGAGAAACCACACACAGTGGCTGTACCATTGTACATTCCCGCCAGCAATGAATAAATAAGAGTTCCAATTTCTCCACATCCTCTATAGCATTTATTATTTTATGTTTGTTTAATGGCAGCCATTCTTACTGGTTGAGATGATATCTCATTGTGGTTGTGATTTGCATCACCCTAATAGCTAGTGAAGATGAACATTTTTTCATGTGTTTTTAGACATCTGTATGTCCTCTTCAGAAAAATCCTTTTCATATCTTTTGTCCATTTTATAATTGGGCTGTTTGTACTACTGTTGAGTTGTAGGATTTCTTTATATATGCAGGTTATCAGTCTCCTATCAGATATATTGTTTCCAAGTAATTTCTCCCATTGAGTTGACTGCCTCTTAACCTTTTTGACTAAGTTTTTTGAGGCAGAGAAGCTTTTGATTTTGAGAAGTTCTCATTTATCTATTTTTTTCTTTTGTTGCTTGTGCTTTGGGTGTTAAGATTTAAGAAGCTACCTCCTATTATAGGTCCTGAAGATGTTTCCCTATATTTTCTTCTAAAAGTTTTATTGTGCTGTCTCTTATATTGAGGTCTTTGATCCACTTTGAGTTGAGTTCTGTATAGAGTGTGAGGTAGGGGTCCTCTTTCATACTGTTGATTATGGCTGTCCAGTTCTCCCTGCCCCATTTGTTGAAGAGACTTTTCTGTCCAAGATCTGTGGGATTGGGGGCTTTATCAAAAATCAGTTGACCATGTATCTGACTGTCTATTTCTGAATTCTCAATTCAATTCCATTGATCAATATGTCTGTCTTTATATCAATAGCATGCTGTTTTGACCACTGTAACTTTGTAGTAGGCTTCAAAGTCTGGAATTTTAAGTCCTCCCACTTCATTCTTTTTTAGGATGTTTTTAGCAATTCGAGGCCCCTTTGCCTTCCAAATAAATTTGATAACTAACTTTTCCAAGTCTGCAAAATAGTTTGTTGGAATTTTGATTGGAATTGCATTGAATCTGTAGATCAGTTTTAGTAGAATTGACATCTTAACAATGTTTAATCTTCCGTTCAGTGAGCACAGAATATTTTCCACCTATTTAGGTCCTTTTATTTCTTTTAGTAAAATTTTGTAGTTTTCTGTTTAGAGATTTTTATGTACTTGGTTAAGTTTATTCCTAGATACTTGATTTTTTTAGTTGCTATTGTGAATAGAGTTTTTATTTTGATTGCCTCTTCAGTTAGATCATTACTAGTGTATGGGAACATTACTGACTTATGTTCATTAGTATCATATCCCGCCACTCTGCTGAATTTTTTAATTAGCTCAAGTAGCTTTGTCGCGAATTCTCAGCATTTTCCAAATATAAGGTCATATCATTTGCAAATAATGGCAGTTTTACTTCTTCTTTTCCAATTTGGATACCTTTTATATCTTTGCCTTGTCAAACTGTTCTTGCCAGAACTTCTGGCACAATGTTGAACAGTAGGGGTGACAGTGGGCGTCCTTTTCTCATTCCCAATCTTGGGGAAGGCTTTCAGCCTCTTACCGTTGAGTACTATACTGGCTGTGGGCTTTTCATATATGCCCTTTATCATATTGAGGAAGGTTCCCTCAATTCCTACCTCTTGAAGTGTTTTTATCACAAAGAGATGTTGAATTTTGTCAAATTCTTTTTCAGCATGTATTGAGATAATCGTTTGATTTTTCCCTTCGATTTGTTAATGTGTTGAATTACATGAATTGATTTTCTTATATTGAACCACCCTTGAATGCCGGGAATGAACTCTACTTGGTCATGGTGTATAATTCTTTTAATGTGCCTTTAGATTCGAATTTGCAAGTATTCTGTTTGGGATTATTGCATCTATATTCATCAGGGAGATTGGCCTATAGCTTTCCTTTTTTGTAGTATCTTTATCTGGTTTTGATATCAGAGTGATATTAGCTTCATAAAATGAGTTAGGTAGTGTTCCTTTTCCTTCAAAATTTTGAAAGAGTTTGAGCAGGAATACTATCAATTCTTTTTGGAAAGTTGGGTAAAATTCCCCTGTGAAGCCATCTGGCCTTGGGCTTTTATTTTTAGGTAGATTTTGATGAGTGATTGGATCTCTTTGCTTGAGATTGGTTTGTTGAGGTCTTCTATTTCTGCTTGGGTCGGTCTAGATTATTCATGTGTTTCCAGGAAATTGTCCATTTCCTCTAAATTTTCTAGCTTGTTGGCATACAATTGTTCATAGTATTCTCTTATGAATTTTTTATTTCTTTGGGATCCATAGTAATTATCCCCTTCTAATTTCTGATTCTGTTTATTTGGGTCTTCTCTCTTTTTGACTTTGTAAATAGAGCTAAGAGTCTGTCAATCTTGTTGATCTTCTCAAAGAACCAACTTTTTCTTTTATTTATTCTCTCTATTTTTTTTGGTTCTCCAGCTCATTTATTTCTGCTTTAATCTTTCTTGTTTCTTTTCTTATACTTGTTTTAGGGTTAGTTTGCTGATCATTCTCTAGCCTCTTCAGTTGTTCAGTTAGGTCTTTAGTTTTGGCTCTTTCAGCTTTTTGATATATGCATTTAGAGCTATAAATTTCCCTCTCAGCACCACCTTCACTGCATTGCACAGGTTTTGATATACTGGGTTCTCGTTTTCATTCGCCTCTAGATATTTGCCAGTTTCTCTTGCAATTTCTTCTTTGACCCACTGGTTGTTTAGAGGTATGTTGTTCAACCTCCATATATATGTGTGTGAAAGATCTGGTTCTTTGGTGGTTATTGATTTCTGGTTGCATTCCATATGGTCATAGGATGTCCTTTGAATAATTTCAGTCTTTTTAAATTTATTGATGCTTGTTTTGTGCCCCAGCATATGATCTATCCTGGAGAACGTTCCATGGGCACTAGCGAAGAATGTATATCCTTGTACTTTGAGATGTAGCAATCTATATATGTCTGTTAAGTCTAATTCATTTATCATATTGTTTAGGTTCTCAGTTTTCTTATTGGTCATCCATCTAGTTGTTCTATCTGTAGAAGAGAGTGGCGTATTGAAGTCTTCCACTATTATTGTAGACATGTGTGTTGCTCCCTCCAGTTTAGCTAATGTTTATCTCATGTATTTTGGAGCTCCTTTATTGGGTACATAAACATTAATGATTGTTATTTCTTCTTGGTAAATTGTCCCTTTTATTAATATATAGTGTCCTTCTTTGTCTCTTACGCATCTTTGCATATAAAGTCTATTTTGTCCAATATTAGTATAGCTACTCTACTTTCTTTTGGTTGTAGTTTGCGTAGAATATTTTTTTCCATCCTTTCACTTTCAGTCTCTTTGTGTTGCAGGGTCTAAGATGAGTCTCTTATAAACAGCATATTGATGCATCATACTTTTTTTTAAAATTAATTTTATTAAGATATGTTCACATGCCATACCATCATCCATGGTGTACAATTAGTTGATCATGATACCGTTATATAGTTGTGCATTCATCACCACAATCAATTTTTGATCATTTTCACTACCACACACACACAAAATAATAATAAAAGTTAAAGTGAAAAAGAACAGATGTGTCGTACTTTTTAATCCATTCTACCAGTCTATATCTTTTAATTGGAGAGTTTAATCCATTCACATTCAAAGTTATTACTGTGAAGGGATTTCTTGAATCAGCCATCTTATCCTTTGGTTTTTAGTTGTTAGATGTATTTTTTTTTCTCCTCTCTTTTTTTCCTTTAAGTTACCCTTACCAATACAATTTCTGTGCTCTCCTCCAGTCCTCTCTCTCCTTTCTTTTTTTTTCTCAGCTGCTAGACCTCCCTTTAGTATTTCTTACAGGGTAGGTCTCTTCTTAAAAAATTCTCTCAGCATTTGTTTGTTAAAATTTTAAACTCTCCCTCAGTTTTGAAGGAGAGCTTTGTTGGGTAAAGAATTCTTGGCTGGCAATTTTTCTCTTTCAGAATCTTAAATATGTCATACCACTGTCTTCTGGCTTCCATGGTGCCTGCTGAGTGGTTGTTACTTAGTCTTACATTGTTTCCCTTGTATGTGATGAATCACTTCTTTCTTGTTGCTTTCAGAAGTTTCTCCTTTTCTTTAGCATTTGATAATCTAATCAGTATATGTCTCAGAGTAGGTTTATTTGGATTTATTCCATTTGGGGTTCATTGGGCATGTTTGATTTGCGTATTTATGTCATTTGGAAGGCTTTGGAAGTTTTCCCCAATGATGTCATGAAACACTCTTCCTAGCCCTTTACCTTTCTCATCCCCTTCTGACACCAGTGATTCTTATATTTGTTCACTTCATGTTCATCATTTCTCTGAGATCCATTTCAAATTTTTCTATTTTTTTTTCCCATTTGTTCTTTTGTGTGCTCACATTCAATTATTCTGTCCTTGAGGTCACTTATACTTTCTTTGGCCTCTTCAAATCTGCTATTGTGTTTCTCTAGTGTCTTTTATTTCCATGAGGTCTGCTATTTTTTTTAATTTACTCCTTCAAATTCTTTTTTATGCTACCGTAGAATCTTCTTAATTTCCTTTTTGTCTTTAGTCATCTCGCTGAAATTGTTTTGAAGAGTTGTTTGTACTTCTTTAATTGCTCCAAATTTTGTGTCTCTTCCAGTTTTTCATTTGCTTGTTTGACTTGTCCATATCTTCTGTATTCTTCAAGTGCTTTGTGATTTTCTGTTGGCTTTGGGGAATTTGCTTGTCTTGATAACAGTATTTTTGGAAATGCAGGATTATTTGAGCATTTATATAAATTTGGTAAAGCTACGGGTTGCTGGGTTGCAGTTTTCAAATCCTACCAGCAGGTGGCACTCTTGAAGTACAGCTTGCTGGAGTGCTGTTTCCCTAACCTACCAGCAGGTGGCGCTGTCATCCTTCAACTTGTCCTGGACGCTGGGCGGGGTCCAAACTGGCTGGAGAAATAAACAGTGCACCAGTTCTCCATGTGCACTGGGGATTGCCCGCTCTGGGACTGTGATGTGGGCCCTGAGCTGGTAGGCAGGGAGTTGGCTCAAGGGCACCCTGCAGATTGAACGTGGACCCTGCCTGCCTACTCCCTGCCTGCCTTGCGCCCATGTCTCTGGGGTGTGGGAGGGGCTGCTGATTGTCGGTATGGCGCCTCTCCCTTCCCCACTTCTTTTGGGTGCACCATCCCCCACCAGAGTAAATGCTGGCTGCCGGGTTCCCTCACAGGAGCTTCCTGCTGTCTGACTGTGGAGTATCACCCCCAAGCCAATTGCCAAGGTAAGTGCACAGCAGTGGAGATCCACTGCTCACTCCCTTGCCTGGTGGTTTTGTTGCTGCTGCCAGCCATTAGGCAGTCTGGTGGGAACAAATTCACTCCATCCCGGCACCGCCGTCTCTCTTGTGTTTTTGTTGGTGTCCCCTCCGTGTACTGTGGTGGACAGTCTATGATTGGTCACACCCCGAAACCACGGTCCCTGGCATCCTCTGGCCCATCTCTAGTTACTTTCATGGAGGAGAAGCCTGTTCCACCTCATCTCCTCCACCATCTTTCTGGAAATCCCTCCTCATGCTATAATTTTGTATTGCATCCTATCAGAAAGTATGTCTGGTTTTCTGGCTATTTTTGATGTTAAGTTTCATCACTAGGATAAGAAAGTGACAGTCAGAAATTTTCATGATAAAATTACTTTCCCTTGAAACTGACACTTAAATAATTGGTGGGGAGATGTTTGGCAGCATGGGAGTGTCCAGTTCCCAAGCAACCTTTCACTTAAGCACTTTGGCATCCTTTTTCAATTCTTGCCTGAATGTTACTTTATTAGGCTGTGAAATGGTGGTTTTCTAATTTTATTACTATTTCTAAAATTGTTAGCTAGCATTTTTTGTAAACCAGAGCTTGCCATCATCAGCTGGGACTATTTAGTTACGTTGAAATACAGTTCCAGTTCAAAAGGCAGTTTAATTTTTAAGTCTTTCCCTTTAATTTTCAACTTCCAGTTAAAGTAATTAGTGTTTTAGAAGCAGATCCTTCTCTGTTGAATCACGGTCCTTGCTGTCTGACTTGTGGGTCTAACCTTTTTGTTTATGGCTAAGATAATGTATTTGTTCTAGTTTGCTAATGCTGCCGGAATGCAAAACACCAGAAATGGATTGGCTTTTATAAAAGGGGGTTTATTTGGTTACACAGTTACAGTCTTAAGGCCATGAAGTGCCCAAGGTAGTGCATCAACAATCGAGTACCTTCACTGGAGGATGGCCAGTGAAAACCTCTGTTAGCTGGGAAGGCAGGTGACCAGCATCTGTGCCAAGTTCTGGTTTCAAAATAGCTTTCTCCCAGGATGTTCCTCTCTAGGCTTCAGCTCCTCAAAAATGTCATTCTTAGTTGCTCTTGGAGCATTTGTCCTCTCTTAGCTTCTCCAGAGCAAAAGTCTGCTTTCAAAGGCCATCTCAAAAATGTCTCTGTAAGCTGAAGCTCCTCTCTCAGTTCCAGTGCGTTCTTCAAAGTGTCCCTCTTAGCTGTAGCAAGCTCGCTCCTTCTGTCTGAGCTTATATAGTGCCATAGTAATTTAATTCAGACCCTCCCTGAATGGGTGGGGGCAACACCTCCATGGAAATTATCCAGCCAAATGTCTTGTTCACAGTTGACTGAATCACATCTCCATGGAAACACCCAAAGGATTCCAAAATCCAATCAATACTAATATGTCTGCCCACACAAGATTGCATCAAAGATAATGGCGTTTTGGGGGACACAATACATTGAACTGGCTCAATATTCAAGATAGAATTCCATTTATGTCAGTATCAGTATTCTTTTTTTTTTTTTTTTTGTCAGTATCCTTTTAATGGCTCATAGAAATCTCTCTCATCTCTATTCTCTGAGTCCACATCCGTGGGCAGTTGCCCTGACATACCTCTTACATACAAGCTTTTTCTTACTGATTTGTTTTTGGTCAACTAATAATTTTCATTTTTTGGTGTTCGCTGTGTTGTTCCACTGAGCAACACACTTTTTTTTTTTTAAATAACCTCTTTTTTTTTATTGTGGCAAAGATACATAACATGAGATTTACATTTTAGCCATTTTTAAGTGTACAATTCAGTGGCATTAAGTACTTTCAACTGTTCTAGAAGAATGGGCTACTGATTGACCAAGATGGCAGTGTAAGATGCTTCAGGTGCCGTATTTCCACAGAATCTTTGAAAAACTAGCAAAAACTGGCAGAGCCATCTTCCTCAAAACTCTGGAATACTATCAGAAGGTTACTGTAACAGGGCGAGTGCCGAATCAACAAAACTCAGCTTTACCAACAGTAGCAGAAGCTCATGGTGCCCTTGCTGACCCCTCTACCACGTCCTCTCTGGCACTATAGGGAATCAGCCTCTGCTCCCATTGTGAGTACCTGGCCACTGTTCCCGAGAGAGCAGAGAACCCCTGTGCATGTACATTGGTGCCAGTATGTCACAGGCAACCCGTAGGGTAGCAGCCTGGAAGACTGAACTAGTAAACTTATCTGGCTTACCCTTCCTGAACTTGCCCTAGAGGCAGAAGCACCCTGTGGACAGCTAAAACAGTGTAAGAAACAATTAAGTCTAAGTGGCCTGGGGAAATGAGAACCTGCTTTAAGTAATACAATACAATAGAGCACCCTGGAACCCAGGTCAGGGGTCAGGGGACACTGGAATTCCTGTGGCCATGAGTAAGCACAAGCCCAGGAAAAGAGCAGGCTCAAAAAAGAAGGAGAGGATCCTGTGGTTCATATTCACCTCAGGCTGATCATCTTGATTAGAGACCTAAACTCAGAAGGAGAGCACCAGCCAACGTAGAGCCAATTTGCAAAGATGCTGTGAAAAGTAATTTTTGTCTTGGTTTGTTTGTTAGCTCCTGGCACTCAAGGAAATCACTTGTCATATCACTGTCTATGGAGCTTAAGGAACAGAAAGCTTAGGGACTAAATCCCACAATTAACCCTTCAAAATATTAAAATGTACAGTGTACAACAAAAGATTATGAGATAAATAGGAAATGATGGCCTATCCAAACGGAGCAAGATAAAACTTGAGAAATGATCAACAAACTACCAGATTTTGGACATACCAGACAAAGACTTTTTAAAAAAGCCCTCAATCATGAGACTTGCCCTTGGGAAGACTGTTACTGCAAAGTAGAGGCTAGGCCTGCTTATATTTGTGCCTAAGTGTCTCCTCCTGAGTGCCTCTTTGTTGCTCAGATGTGACCCTCTCTCTAGCTAAGCTAACTTGGCAGATGAAATCACTGCCCTACCCGCTACGTGGGATCTGACACCCAGGGGAGTGAACCTCCCTGACAACGTGGAATATGACTCCCGGGGAGGAATGTAGACCTGGCATTGTGGGTTGGAGAACATCTTCTTGGCCAAAAGGAGGAAATGAAAAGAAATGAAATAAGCTTCAGTGGCAAAGAGATTCCAAAAGGAGCCGAGAGGTCACTCTGGTGGGCACTCTTACGCACAATATAGACAACCCTTTTTTTAGGTTCTAATGAATTGGAATAGCTAGCAGTAAATACCTGAAACTATCAAACTACAACCCAGAACCCTTGAATCTTGAAGACGATTGTATAAAAATGTAGCTTATGAGGGGTGACAATGTGATTGGGAAAGCCATGTGGATCACACTCCCCTTTGTCCAGTGTATGGATGGATGAGTAGAAAAATGGGGGCAAAAAAAAAAAAAAAACTCCCAGTGATCTTTTTTACTTTAATTGTTCTTTTTCACTCTAATTTTTATTCTTATTACTTTTGTGTGTACGGTAATGAAAATGTTCAAAAATTAATTTTGGTGATGGATGCACAACTATATGGTGGTACTGTGAACAACTGATTGTACGCTTTGTATGACTGTATGGTATGTAAATATATCTCAATAAAATTGAATTATTAAAAAAATTATCTTCAGTATGCTGAAGGAGGTAAAGAAGAACACCAAAAAGAACTGAAGGATGTCAGAAAAACAACGAATGAACATTATGAGAATCTTAATAAAGAGAGAGAAATTTTATAAAGGAACGAAGCAAATACTAGAGTTAAAGAGTACAGTAACCGAAATGAAAAATTCCCTAGAGAGTTTCAACAGTGCTTTGGAGCTGGCAGAAGAAAGAAATTGAATTCAAAGACAAGGCAATTGGCATAATTCCTGCTGAGGAATAGAAAGAAAAAATAATGTAAAAAAGTGAAAAGAGCCTAACGGAGCTGTGGGACAGCATCAAGCTTACCAGTATATGCATTATGGGAGTCCCAGAAGAAGAGACAACGGGACAGTAGGAATATTCAAAGACATAATGGCAGGAAACTTTTTGAATATAATGAAACACATGAATATATACATTCAAGAAGCCCAGCAAACCCTGAACAGGATAAACTCAAAGAGGACAACACCCAGACCAGTAAGTAGTCAAGTGTCAAATACCAAGAACAAGGAGAAAGTTCTAAAAGCTGGAAGAGAAAAGCAATGTGTTATGTCTAAGGGATTCCCAATAAGATTCAGCGCCA
The DNA here is from genome assembly GCF_015220235.1 of Choloepus didactylus. Taxonomy (NCBI): domain Eukaryota; kingdom Metazoa; phylum Chordata; class Mammalia; order Pilosa; family Megalonychidae; genus Choloepus; species Choloepus didactylus. The sequence goes on from NC_051319.1 coordinate 6,033,408, forward strand.
GTTTCTCATCAGAAACCATAGAAGCCAAAAGGCAGTGAGACAAAATATTTAAAATGCTGAAAGAAAACAGTTGCTAATTGCCAACCAAGAATTTTCTATCCAAGACTGTCTTTCAAAAATGTGGGAGAGTTAAGACATTCCCAGATAAACAAAAGCTGAGTTGTTTCTCAACACCAGACCTGCCCTACAAGCAATGCTAAAGGGAGTTATTCAGACCAAAGTAAAGGACACTAGACAATAGATCATATACAGAGAAATAAGGACCCTCCAGTAAAGGTAACCATGTGGGTCATATAAATGCCAGTACTGTTGTATTTATTTTTTGGTATGTAACTCCACTTTTTACTTTTTACAAGTCCTAAAATGCAAATGCATCAAAAATTGATAAATTCATGGCTTTGGACATACAATGTATAAAGATATAATTTGTGACAAGTACAACAAAAAGAAGGGAGTGCAACAGGGCGGGGCAAGATGGCAGACTGGTGAGCTGTATGTTTTAGTTACTCCTCCAGGAAAGTAGGTAAAAAGCCAGGAACTGCGTGGACTGGACACCACAGAGCAATCTGTCTTTGGGCATACTTCATACAACACTCATGAAAACGTGGAACTGCTGAGATCAGCGAAATCTGTAAGTTTTTGCGGCCAGGGGACCCGCGCCCCTCCCTGCCAGGCTCAGTCCCGGGGGAGGAGGGGCTGTCAGCTCCAGGAAGGAGAAGGGAGAATTGCAGTGGCTGCTCTTATCGGAAACTCATTCTACTGATTCAAACTCCAACCATAGATAGACTGAGGCCAGACACCAGAGACTCTGAGAGCAGCCAGCCCAGCAGAGAGGAGACGGGCATAGAAGGAAAACAACACGAGAAGCTCCAAAGTAAAAGCAGAGGATTTTTGGAGTTCTGGTGAACACAGAAAGGGGAAGGGCGGAGATCAGGCCTTGAGGCGCATATGCAAATCCCGAAGCAAGGCTGATCTCTCTGCCCTGGGCACCTTTCCTTAATGGCCCTGGTTGCTTTGTCTATTAGCATTTCAATAACCCATTAGATCTCTGAGGAGGGCCGTTTTTTTTTTTTGTTTGTTTGTTTGTTTTTTTTTAAATCCTTTTTGCTTTTTCTAAAACAATTACTCTAAGAAGCTCAATACAGAAAGCTTCAAAGAATTGAAATTTGGGCACGTCAAGTCAAGAGCAGAACTAAGAGAGCTCTGAGACAAAAGGCAATAATCCAGTGGCTGAGAAAATTCACTAAACAACACAACTTCCCAAGAAAAGGGGGGTGTCCGCTCACAGCCACCATCCTGGTGGACAGGAAACACTCCTGCCCATCGCCAGCCCCATAGCCCAGAGCTGCCCCAGACAACCCAGTGTGACGGAAGTGCTTCAAATAACAGGCACACACCACAAAACTGGGCGTGGACATTAGCCTTCCCTGCAACCTCAGCTGAATGTCCCAGAGCTGGGAAGGGGGAGCAGTGTGAATTAACAGAGCCCCATTCAGCCATCATTTGAGCAGACTGGGAGCCTCCCAACACAGCCCAGCAGCCCAGAACTGCCCTGGGGGGACGGCACTCACCTGTGACATAGCACAGTCATCCCTCAACAGAGGACCCGGGGTGCACAGCCTGGAAGAGGGGCCCACTTGCAAGTCTCAGGAGCCATACGCCAATACCAAAGACTTGTGGGTCAGTGGCAGAGACAAACTGTGGCAGGACTGAACTGAAGGATTAGACTATTGCAGTAGCTTTAAAACTCTAGGATCATCAGGGAGATTTGATTGTTAGGGCCAACCCCCTCCCCGACTGCCCAGAAACACGCCCCACATACAGGGCAGGCAACACCAACTACACACGCAAGCTTGGGACACCAATTGGGCCCCACAAGACTCACTCCCCCACTCACCAAAAAGGCTAAGCAGGGGAGATCGGGCTTGTGGAGAACAGGTGGCTCGCGGACGCCACCTGCTGGTTAGTTAGAGAAAGTGTACTCCACGAAGCTGTAGATCTGATAAATTAGAGATAAGGACTTCAACTGGTCTACAAACCCTAAAAGAACCCTATCAAGGTCAGCAAATGCCACGAGGCCAAAAACAACAGAAAATTATAAAGCATATGAAAAAACCAGACGATATGGATAACCCAAGCCCAAGCACCCAAATCAAAAGACCAGAAGAGACACACCTAGAGCAGCTACTCAAAGAACTAAAGATGAACAATGAGACCCTAGTACGGGATATGAAGGAAATCAAGAAGACCCTAGAAGAGCATAAAGAAGACATTGCAAGACTAAATAAAAAAATGGATGATCTTATGGAAATTAAAGAAACTGTTGACCAAATTAAAAAGATTCTGGACACTCATAGTACAAGACTAGAGGAAGTTGAACAACGAATCAGTGACCTGGAAGATGACAGAATGGAAAATGAAAGCATAAAAGAAAGAATGGGGAAAAAAATTGAAAAACTCGAAATGGACCTCAGGGATATGATAGATAATATGAAACGTCCGAATATAAGACTCATTGGTGTCCCAGAAGGGGAAGAAAAGGGTAAAGGTCTAGGAAGAGTATTCAAAGAAATTGTTGGGGAAAACTTCCCAAATCTTCTAAACAACATAAATACACAAATCATAAATGCTCAGCGAACTCCAAATAGAATAAATCCAAAAAAACCCACTTCGAGACATATACTGATCACACTGTCAAACATAGAAGAGAAGGAGCAAGTTCTGAAAGCAGGAAGAGAAAAGCAATTCACCACATACAAAGGAAACAGCATAAGACTAAGTAGTGACTACTCAGCAGCCACCATGGAGGCGAGAAGGCAGTGGCACGATATATTTAAAATTCTGAGAGAGAGGAATTTCCAGCCAAGAATACTTTATCCAGCAAAGCTCTCCTTCAAATTTGAGGGAGAGCTTAAATTTTTCACAGACAAAGAAATGCTGAGAGAATTTGCTAACAAGAGACCTGCCCTACTGGAGATACTAAAGGGAGCCCTACAGACAGAGAAACAAAGACAGGACAGAGAGACTTGGAGAAAGGTTCAGTACTAAAGAGACTCGGTATGGGTACAATAAAGGATATTAATAGAGAGAGGGAAAAATATGGCAAACATAATCCAAAGGATAAGATGGCCGATTCAAGAAATGCCTTCACGGTTGTAACGTTGAATGTAAATGGATTAAACTCCCCAATTAAAAGATATAGATTCGCAGAATGGATCAAAAAAAATGAACCATCAATATGTTGCATACAAGAGACTCATCTTAGACACAGGGACACAAAGAAACTGAAAGTGAAAGGATGGAAAAAAATATTTCATGCAAGCTACAGCCAAAAGAAAGCAGGTGTAGCAATATTAATCTCAGATAAAATAGACTTCAAATGCAGGGATGTTTTGAGAGACAAAGAAGGCCACTACATACTAATAAAAGGGGCAATTCAGCAAGAAGAAATAACAATCGTAAATGTCTATGCACCCAATCAAGGTGCCACAAAATACATGAGAGAAACATTGGCAAAACTAAAGGAAGCAATTGATGTTTCCACAATAATTGTGGGAGACTTCAACACATCACTCTCTCCTATAGATAGATCAACCAGACAGAAGACCAATAAGGAAATTGAAAACCTAAACAATCTGATAAATGAATTAGATTTAACAGACATCTACAGGACATTACATCCCAAATCACCAGGATACACATACTTTTCTAGTGCTCACGGAACTTTCTCCAGAATAGATCATATGCTGGGACATAAAACAAGCCTCAATAAATTTAAAAAGATTGAAATTATTCAAAGCACATTCTCTGACCACAATGGAATACAATTAGAAGTCAATAACCATCAGAGACTTAGAAAATTCACAAATACCTGGAGGTTAAACAACACACTCCTAAACAATCAGTGGGTTAAAGAAGAAATAGCAAGAGAAATTGCTAAATATATAGAGACGAATGAAAATGAGAACACAACATACCAAAACCTATGGGATGCAGCAAAAGCAGTGCTAAGGGGGAAATTTATAGCACTAAACGCATATATTAAAAAGGAAGAAAGAGCCAAAATCAAAGAACTAATGGATCAACTGAAGAAGCTAGAAAATGAACAGCAAACCAATCCTAAACCAAGTAGAAGAAAAGAAATAACAAGGATTAAAGCAGAAATAAATGACATAGAGAACAAAAAAACAATAGAAAGGATGAATATCACCAAAAGTTGGTTCTTTGAGAAGATCAACAAGATTGACAAGCCCCTAGCTAGACTGACAAAATCAAAAAGAGAGAAGACCCATATAAACAAAATAATGAATGAAAAAGGTGACATAACTGCAGATCCTGAAGAAATTAAAAAAATTATAAGAGGATATTATGAACAACTGTATGGCAACAAACTGGATAATGTAGAAGAAATGGACAATTTCCTGGAAACATATGAACAACCTAGACTGACCAGAGAAGAAATAGAAGACCTCAACCAACCCATCACAAGCAAAGAGATCCAATCAGTCATCAAAAATCTTCCCACAAATAAATGCCCAGGGCCAGATGGCTTCACAGGGGAATTCTACCAAACTTTCCAGAAAGAACTGACACCAATCTTACTCAAACTCTTTCAAAACATTGAAAAAAATGGAACACTACCTAACTCATTTTATGAAGCTAACATCAATCTAATACCAAAACCAGGCAAAGATGCTACAAAAAAGGAAAACTACCGGCCAATCTCCCTAATGAATATAGATGCAAAAATCCTCAACAAAATACTTGCAAATCGAATCCAAAGACACATTAAAAAAATCATACACCATGACCAAGTGGGGTTCATTCCAGGCATGCAAGGATGGTTCAACATCAGAAAAACAATCAATGTATTACAACACATTAAAAACTCGAAAGGGAAAAATCAATTGATCATCTCAATAGATGCTGAAAAAGCATTTGACAAAATCCAACATCCCTTTTTGATAAAAACACTTCAAAAGGTAGGAATTGAAGGAAACTTCCTCAACATGATAAAGAGCATATATGAAAAACCCACAGCCAGCATAGTACTCAATGGTGAGAGACTGAAAGCCTTCCCTCTAAGATCAGGAAGAAGACAAGGATGCCCGCTGTCACCACTGTTATTCAACATTGTGCTGGAAGTGCTAGCCAGGGCAATCCGGCAAGACAAAGAAATAAAAGGCATCCAAATTGGAAAAGAAGAAGTAAAACTGTCATTGTTTGCAGATGATATGATCTTATATCTAGAAAACCCTGAGAAATCAACGATACACCTACTAGAGCTAATAAACAAATTTAGCAAAGTAGCGGGATACAAGATTAATGCACATAAGTCAGTAATGTTTCTATATGCTAGAAATGAACAAACTGAAGAGACACTCAAGAAAAAGATACCATTTTCAATAGCAACTAAAAAAATCAAGTACCTAGGAATCAACTTAACCAAAGATGTAAAAGACCTATACAAAGAAAACTACATAACTCTACTAAAAGAAATAGAAGGGGACCTTAAAAGATGGAAAAAATATTCCATGTTCATGGATAGGAAGGCTAAATGTCATTAAGATGTCAATTCTACCCAAACTCATCTACAGATTCAATGCAATCCCAATCAAAATTCCAACAACCTACTTTGCAGACTTGGAAAAGCTAGTTATCAAATTTATTTGGAAAGGGAAGATGCCTCGAATTGCTAAAGACACTCTAAAAAAGAAAAATGTAGTGGGAGGACTTACACTCCCTGACTTTGAAGCTTATTATAAAGCCACAGTTGCCAAAACAGCATGGTACTGGCACAAAGATAGACATATGGATCAATGGAATCGAATTGAGAATTCAGAGATAGACCCTCAGATCTATGGCCGACTGATCTTTGATAAGGCCCCCAAAGTCACCGAACTGAGCCATAATGGTCTTTTCAACAAATGGGGCTGGGAGAGTTGGATATCCATATCCAAAAGAATGAAAGAGGACCCCTACCTCACCCCCTACACAAAAATTAACTCAAAATGGACCAAAGATCTCAATATAAAAGAAAGTACCATAAAACTCCTAGAAGATAATGTAGGAAAACATCTTCAAGACCTTGTATTAGGAGGCCACTTCCTAGACTTTACACCCAAAGCACAAGCAACAAAAGAGAAAATAGATAAATGGGAACTCCTCAAGCTTAGAAGTTTCTGCACCTCAAAGGAATTTCTCAAAAAGGTAAAGAGGCAGCCAACTCAATGGGAAAAAATTTTTGGAAACCATGTATCTGACAAAAGACTGATATCTTGCATATACAAAGAAATCCTACAACTCAATGACAATAGTACAGACAGCCCAATTATAAAATGGGCAAAAGATATGAAAAGACAGTTCTCTGAAGAGGAAATACAAATGGCCAAGAAACACATGAAAAAATGTTCAGCTTCACTAGCTATTAGAGAGATGCAAATTAAGACCACAATGAGATACCATCTAACACCGGTTAGAATGGCTGCCATTAAACAAACAGGAAACTACAAATGCTGGAGGGGATGTGGAGAAATTGGAACTCTTATTCATTGTTGGTGGGACTGTATAATGGTTCAGCCACTCTGGAAGTCAGTCTGGCAGTTCCTTAGAAAACTAGATATAGAGCTACCATTCGATCCAGCGATTGCACTCCTCGGTATATACCCGGAAGATCGGAAAGCAGTGACACGAACAGATATCTGCACGCCAATGTTCATAGCAGCATTATTCACAATTGCCAAGAGATGGAAACAACCCAAATGTCCTTCAACAGATGAGTGGATAAATAAAATGTGGTATATACACACGATGGAATACTACGCGGCAGTAAGAAGGAACGATCTGGTGAAACATATGACAACATGGATGAACCTTGAAGACATAATGCTGAGCGAAATAAGCCAGGCACAAAAAGAGAAATATTATATGCTACCACTAATGTGAACTTTGAAAAATGTAAAACAAATGGTTTATAATGTAGAATGTAGGGGAACTAGCAGTAGAGAGCAATTAAGGAAGGGGGAACAATAATCCAAGAAGAACAGATAAGCTATTTAACGTTCTGGGGATGCCCAGAAATGACTATGGTCTGTTAATTTCTGATGGTTGTAGTAGGAACAAGTTCACTGAAATGTTGCTATATTATGTAACTTTCTTGGGGTAAAGTAGGAACATGTTGGAAGTTAAGCAGTTATCTTAGGTTAGTTGTCTTTTTCTTACTCCCTTGCTATGGTCTCTTTGAAATGCTCTTTTATTGTATGTTTGTTTTCTTTTTAACTTTTTTTTTCATACAGGTGATTTGAAAAAAGAAGGGAAAGTTAAAAAAAAAAAAAAAAAAAAAAAGAAAAAAGACAAACAAGGGAAAAAAAAAAAAAAAGATGTAGTGCCCCCTTGAGGAGCCTGTGGAGAATGCAGGGGTATTCGCCTACCCCACCTCCATGGTTGCTAACATGACCACAGACATAGGGGACTGGTGGTTTGATGGGTTGAGCCCTCTACCATAAGTTTTACCCTTGGGAAGACGGTTGCTGCAAAGGATAGGCTAGGCCTCCCTGTATTTGTGCCTAAGAGTCTCCTCCTGAATGCCTCTTTGTTGCTCAGATGTGGCCCTCTCTCTCTGGCTAAGCCAACTTGAAAGGTGAAATCACTGCCCTCCCCCCTACGTGGGATCAGACACCCAGGGGAGTGAATCTCCCTGGCAATGTGGAATATGACTCCCAGGGAGGAATGTAGACCTGGCACCGTGGGACGGAGAACATCTTCTTGACCAAAAAGGGGATGTGAAAGGAAATGAAATAAGCTTCAGTGGCAGAGAGATTCCAAAAGGAGCCGAGAGGTCACTCTGGTGGGCACTCTTATGCACACTTTAGACAACCCTTTTTAGGTTCTAAAGAATTGGGGTAGCTGGTGGTGGATACCTGAAACTATCAAACTACAACCCAGAACCCATGAATCTCGAAGACAGTTGTATAAAAATGTAGCTTATGAGGGGTGACAATGGGATTGGGAAAGCCATAAGGACCAAACACCACTTTGTCTAGTTTATGGATGGATGTGTAGAAAAGTAGGGGAAGGAAACAAACAGACAGAGGTACCCAGTGTTCTTTTTTACTTCAATTGCTCTTTTTCACTCTAATTATTATTCTTGTTATTTTTGTGTGTGTGCTAATGAAGGTGTCAGGGATTGATTTAGGTGATGAATGTACAACTATGTAATGGTACTGTAAACAATCGAAAGTACAATTTGTTTTGTATGACTGCGTGGTATGTGAATATATCTCAATAAAATGATGATTAAAAAAATAAAAATAAAAAAAAAAAAAAAAAAAAGAAGGGAGTGCAGAATGGTTTAGAAACAGTGTATGTGTATGCTATTGAATTTAAATTGGTATCAAATCAAACGTGATTTAAGATGTTAAATTTAAGCCCCATGGTAAATACGGAGAATACATCTGAAAAAAATGAAAAGGGACTCCAAATGGTACACTACAAAACATCAAATAAATATGAAAATATGTATTAACAGAAGAATTGAGGGACAAAAAAGGTGTAAGACTTCCAAAGACCAAATAGCAAAATGGTAGAAAACAGTCCTCCATTATCACTAGTTACTTTAAATGTAAATAGATTAAACTCACCAGTCAAAAGGGAGAGACTGGCAGAATTGATTAAAAATCATGACCCAGCTATATGCTGTTTATAAGAAATTCACCTTAAATTTAAAGACACAAGTAGATTGAATGTGAAAGGATGGAAAAAACTATCTCATGCAAATAGTAACCTAAAGAGTGCTGGGGTAGCTGTAGTAAGAACAGATGTAATACACTTTAATTAAAAAAAAAATGAGGAACAGAGAAGGTCACTATTTACTGATAATGGGGACAATTCAACAAGAAGATTTAATGATTATAAATATATATGCACCTAACAGCAAAGCCCCAAAATATATGAAGCAAATACTTACAGATTTGAAGGAAGAAATTGATAGTTTTACCTTAATAATAGGAGACTTCAGTACATCACTTTCAATAATGGATAGAACGTGTACACAGAAGATCAGTAAGTCAGTAGAAGATTTGGACAATACTATAAACCACCTAGACCTAACAGATATATATAGAGCTCATTACTCAACTTTGGCAAAATACACATTCTTCTCAAGTGCACATGGATCATTCTCCAGGATAGATCGTATTTTATGTCACAGAACAAGTTTCAAAAAATTAAGAAATACCAAGATCATGCAATGTATCTTCTCCAGCCACAGCAGAATGAAGGCAGAAGTCAACAGAGGGAGAACTGGAAATTCACAAATATGTGGAAATTTAACAACATACTCTTTTTTTTTTTTTTTTAACAACATACTCTTTTTTGTTGTTGTTGTTAATTTCTTTTTTTTTTAATTAAATTCAGTTTTATTGAAATACATTCACACACCATACAGTTATCCGTGATATATAATCCACTGTCCATATTAACAACATACTCTTAAACAACCATTGTACAAAGAAGAAATCACAAGGAAAATTAGGAAATATATTGATGTGAATTAAAACAAAAACATAACATATCAAAACTCATGGATGCAGCAAAGGTAGTACTGAGAGGGAAATTTATAGCTGTAAATGTTTATGTTAAAAAAGAAGAAAAAGAAAAGCAAACTAAACTCAAACAAAAGGAAGGAAATAAAAATTAGAGTGGAGATAAATGAAATTTAGAATAGTATATATATTAGAATCGACAAAACCAAAAGTTGGTTCTTTGAAAAGATCAATGAAATTGACAAACTTGTAGCTGGATCAAACAAACAAAAAGAGAGGGTGCAAATAACTAAAATCAGAAATGAAAGGGGGGATTATAAACCCACAGAAATAAAATTGATTATAAGAGAGTAACATATAACCCCACAGAAATAAAATTGATTAAAAGAGAGTACTATGAATAACTGTGCATGAACAACTTAGATACCTAGATGAAATGGACAAATTCCTAGAAACATGCAAGCTACCTAAACTGACTCAAGAAAAAAGCTCTCAATAGATCAGTAATTAATAAAGAGATTGAATCAGTAGTTAGAGACCTCCCAACAAAGAAAAGTCCAAGACCAGATGGCTACACTGCTGAATTTTACCAAATATTCCAAGAAGAATTAACACCAATCCTGGGATTTATCGCAGGCATGCAAGGGTAGTTCAACATAAGAATATCAATTAGGTGTTAATGCCCTACCTAAATCCATGGCTGCCTGTGCTTGGGCTTCTTCTTTTTTTAAAAAACTGATCTGCTTGGAAACACTGTAAGCTGGGAGCAGTTTCAGCTGCAACAGCAAAAGGGAACAGAAAATACGATCATGATTTACTTTTCTGCTCTTATGTCAACAGCACAGTTACATTGACTTCAATTGCAGGGGAAATTTTTATTAATAGTCTTTCAGTAGAAAGACCATAAAGTTTCCTGTTTATATGTACATGTAAACTCATAAATACACATTCATGTTTTCTCTTGCTTTCTACCTATTTTATTTTAAAAAGGATTTAATGTATCTTGTAAAAATACATGTATTGTGTATATATATATTTCTTAAATCAGAAAACAGAGCAAAAAGATAAAAAGGACAAGAAAAATATAATAATACAATAAAGCTATGGTGATATTTATATTATACATGCTGGGAGATCTGTACACATGTTAGATGAGTTTATTTTTTTTTCCCCTCTTAAAAACAGCTTTATTGAGTTATATTTCACATACAGGGGAGATTAAACTTTTGATTCTCTTTCTAGTGGCCAAAACAAAGAGAGAATTAATCATTTTCGTGATTAATGGTGTCGATTGGATAAAAAAATGTAGAAGCACAGCCGTTCCTAAAACTTAAGAATAGTTTCTGTTGTTGCAGCTAAAGTAATGAATTGTATTCTCTGTAACATCTTTTGTTTTGTCTGCATAGATGATAACTTTTTTCTCAGCTAAGCCTTTGATAAGGATTGTGTGGCATTGTGTTTGACACAAATACATGAAGTGCAGATAGTCTCCCTGACAAGTATATGAAGTGCAAATAGTTTTTGTCAGAACTTTCTAACTGGTGTGCCTTAAGATTTAGATGCCTGTGGCTTTTATGATAACCCAGCAGTTCAGGGCCTTCAGGCCAGTCACCTTTGGCCTCAGGCAGCAGATTGCTAAACAAATATCGTTTTCTAATGTGTCATGATTTGAAAAAGTTGTTAACCAGCAGTATGTTGCAAGTTAAATAGAAATACGTATACTTTAATAATTAGCTAATGAACACCGGTAGAAAAACATTCATGAAAACTGAGGAGATTATTGGGAGCAAGTATCTGAAAAGAAGGCTTATACGTAAGCCAAGAGAATATTGTGGACACAGTCAAGGTGTTCCTTAGTAATTGAAGTTAGTCCGAAACAATGGATAAATAAACAGCCAAGGCCCTGTGACTTACTGACTGAAGTGGTTTTTAATCTGCAATGTGTCTAAAGCCATCATCATCATTTGTCTACCTTGACAATTAAAATAAGTTTTTAGTGATGCGATAATAAAAGGTCTAATTTTAAGCACTGTAACAGCCTGGTAAATATAATAAAAGAACTCAGTTGTAAAGTTCAGCCCTAAATAACTGAAGTCGTAGTAGGGTGGTGGGATATAAGTTGAGTAACAATTTAGGTGTGGCTACCAATGGTAATGAGTTTGGTTTCATAATAGTTATTCTGAAGCTTTTCTTTTTAGCAATAATGAGACCATTTTTTAGGTCATTACAGTAAAGACATGTCATCTGCATATAGAAAAATGCTTTGCTTTCTGATCTCATAGTAGGAAGGCATTTAGTGTTCATCAAAAGATAAAAACTGAGGAAACAGAATATATTGTTCTCTAACACTCTGAAAATTTTTACCAGACCTGCCTGGTAAGATTTCTTCCAATCCTGACCTTTGTGCTTTTTATGATCCTTTGGTCATCAGTGCTCTGTGTTGAGTTTATATACCTCTTTCCATTTGTTCATTTGTTTATTTGTTTGCTCAATCAAGCAACATTTATTGAGCACTTAACCATAGCCTGGCATTGTACTAAGCACTGGACATACAACTGAACAAAGCAGACATGGCCTGTCTTTATAGAATTTATATTTTATTGGAGGAGATTGATAGTTGGGTTGATAATTGTTGTAGTTTGCTAATGCTGCTGGGATGCAAAACACCAGAGATGGATTGGCTTTTATAAAGGGGGTTTATTTGGTTACACAGTTACAGTCTTAAGGCCATAAAGTGTCCAAGGTAACACATCAGCAATGGGTACCTTCACTGGAGGATGGCCAATGATGTCTGGAAAACCTCTGTTAACTGGGAAGGCACGTGGCTGGTGTCTGCTCCAAAGTTCTGGTTCGAAATGGCTTTTTCCCAGGACGTTCCTCTTTAGGCTACAGTTACTCAGAAATGTCATCTCAGTTGCTCTTGGGGCGTTTGTCCTTTCTTAGCTTCTCTGGAGCAAAAGTCTGCTTTCAACAGCCATCTTCAAACTGTCTCTCATCTGCAGCTGCTCTCTCTACTTCTGTGCATTCTTCAAAGTGTCCCTCTTGGCTGTAGCTCCTCTTCAAAATGTCACTGCTGCACTGCATTCCTTCTGTTTGTCAGTAAATTTATGTGGCTCCAGTGATTTAATTTAGACCCACCCTAAATGGATGGGGTAACACCTCCGTAGAAATGATCCAATCAGAGTCATCACCCACAGTTGGGTGGTGCACATTTCCATGCAAACAACCTAATCCAAACATTCCAACTTAATCCCCACTAATATGTCTGCCCCACAAGATTGCATCAAAGAATATGGCTTTTTCTGGGGGACATAATACATTCAAACTGGCGCAATAATACAAAGGAAAAAATTTTTTAATTCTGAACAGGTTTCTCCACAATGTAAAATAGCCTTGCCCATAAAGCTCACCAGACCAGATGTAGAATGTGGGTCATTTAAAATATATGTCCATACTTGAAATGTAATAAAAGAAATCTGTGTGTATATGTATATTTATATAATATATATTTACTCATATAAATATTTTATAGCTTTATTGAGATTTAATTCACGTATCATGAAATTTACTCATTGAATGAAAGTATACCATTAAATGGTTTTTAGTACATTTCAAAGAATTGTGCAACCATCTAATCCAGAACATTTTTATCACCCCCAAAAGAAACTTTGTACCCATTAGCAGTCACTCACATGTCCTCCTTCCAGCTCCAGGGAACCACTGTCTACTTTCTGTCTGTAAATTTGACTATTCTAGACATTTCGTATAAATGGAATCATACAGTCGATGGTCTTTTGTGTCTGGCTTCTTCTACTTACCATAATGTTTTGAAGTTTCATCCGTTTTGTAGCATGCATCAGTACTTCATTCCTTTTTATGGCTGAATAATACTCCATTGTATGTATATACCACCTTATGTTTAGTTGTGCTATTTATGCCACATTATATTTAGTTGTGGTATATTCATCAGTTAATGGACATTTGGTGTTTTATACTTTTTGGCTATTATGAATTATGCTGCTAAGAACATTCATGTACAGGTTTTTATGTAAACATATGCTTTCGTTTCTCTTGGTTATATACCCAGGGGTTCAGTTGCTGGTATGTATAGTATTTCCTTGTTTAACTTTTTGAGGAAATGCCAAACTGTTTTCCAAAGTGACTGCACCATTTTACATTCTGAACAGCAGTGTATGAGGGTTCCAATTTCTTCACACCCTTGCCAACACTTGTTATTGGCATATGTATATATATGGCATATATGTATGTGTATACATGTGTATATACATGTATATATAATTTTAACAGCTTTATTAAAATACAAGCCACATACTGTAATTCACCCATTTAAAGTATACATTTCAGTGGCTTACCATATTCACAGAGTTGGGCATCTATCACAACAATCAATTTTAGAACATTTTCATTAACCCCAATATTTGGAATATATTTTTTAATGGGATTTTTGGTAAACAATCAGGTCTCCCACTTTGAATCACTGCTGTTTTTATTGTTTGTTTCTTTGATTTGTTTTTGAAGCATTTTTAAAAGTAGATGGGCTCTCCCCTAGGTCCAAGTACACGGCCCCTTACCTACTTTGGTTAATAAATGTAAACAAATGAGCAAGTATTACAGCCTACCATTGTATGTACGAAATCTTCAGATATTTTATTTAGTATTACTTTTTCATCACATCTGCAATATGGTACAGTGTTACTAAAATCCATAACCTTCTATCGTTGGTAAATATGTTTCTGAAAGAGCCTGATTTCCAAACTGAGATCTTCCCAAAATATCCTTATATAATAATTAACTTGTATTATCCAATGACAGGTTTATATTTAGACTGAATTTTACATATTGAGTTAACTTCTGAAAATCTCTGTTTCAAACATTACTTCCTTACTCTAGGAAAAGTTTAGTTGTTTTAGTTAGGTTAGTATTTTTTTCTTTTGGTGCATATTTATTTATATTTATTGCATGTTATTAGTGATTTTATTTTACAGCAAAATTAAATGTATGTATTTCTCACAAATAAAAAATGGAAATCAAGGCATCTATCCAATTTACATACTGAACTAGAGTCCTGGTTTTTGGAATTCAGGAGTCAATCAGGATTCTGGGCCAGAGCCATCAGACCATGATTTCAAATAGTTGAGGATCTTGTCAGTGATTGGAACAAAATCATCTTTATAGATTAGGTGACAGTCATTTCCACATAAAACCCTTTCAGGGGCTCAGGCAGTTCAGATGTTGAGACATCTTTTTTGCTCTACTTCATCACCTTCTGGGAAGAGTCCTGACACTGTTAGCTTGCCAAATATGATGGTTAGAGAAACATCACCTCTCAAAACCCTGTAGGCCAGGGTCTTCGAAATGCCATCTTGAATCTTTCAGATTCTTCAAATTCTGAGTGTAGGGACCACCCCGTTCAGTAAATAAATAGATAGGTGGGTTTCAAGGATAGGCCCTGGCATCTGCTTGTGTGCAGATTCCATTATAACAATGGGTTCTAAGCCACTGTGTCCACCAGTTTTACAGAATAAACCTGAGGCCGCTTCTTTGACCCCTGGGCACCCGCGTAGAAGGTGCTGAGTCCAAGGGCAGATCTCACCAAGAGTCCTATCTAATGGCTTGCTCTTTTTCTGGCCATAGAACAAAAATATCTAGTTAGGTTAGTACGTAGCCTTGGGAGGGACATAATGAAAGAATTGAGGAATTAAAGGAAATTGATGTTTTTCTACTGTGCTTAAAGTTCAGGAAAACCAGATTCTCTCGTTTTTTCTAAATTTGGTTTATCCCAGTTGGTATCATTGTGAAGTTTAGTCTGCTGATGCAAGACAGTCAAGAGATATTTGTGGAAATAATAAATAATCGTTAGAATGAAAATTAAAAACTGATATTCTAGCATTCTAGTGATTTTAAATTGATGTTTGTATTTGGTTTTAGGGTGGATCTATTTTATTAGTAACTGGTCCTCCTGGATGTGGAAAGACAACAACTATAAAAGTACTATCAAAGGAACATGGTATCCAAGTACAAGAATGGATTAATCCAGTTTCATCAGACTTTCGAAAAGATGATTTCAAGGAGATGTTTAATCTTGGTAAGATTTGCTGTGAAGGTAATGGAAGTATTGGGGAAAAGCTGTTCTTAACTGAGTTCTGAAATAAACAACCCATCTGTGTACTAAAGATATCTTTGATCCTGTTCAATATGTTTTTGAAAGTATTTTGGTTTGCTAAAGCTGATGAAAATGCAATATACCAGAAATGGGCAGGCTTTTTAAATGGGGAGTTATTAGCTTACAATTTACAATTCTTAGGCCATGAAAATGTCCAACTCAAGGCATCAACAGGACAATACCTGGACTCTGAAGACAGGCTGCTGGCATCTGGAACACTTCTGTCACATGGGAAGGCACATGGCTGGCCTCTGCTGGTCTTCTGTCCTGAGTTTCATTGCTTTCAGCTTCTGGCTGCTCCATCTCAGCTTCTCTGGGTGCTTTTCTGAATTTCATCTCTTAGCTTCTCTGTGGCTTTTATCCTCTGATAAAGGACTCCAGTAGGAGGATTAAGACCCATCCTGGAGTACTCCTCAACTGATATAACCTAATCCAAAGATCTCACCTACAATAGGTCTGCACCTACAGGAATGGATTAAAAGAACATGTCCTTTTCTGGGGTACTTAGCCTCAAACCACCACAGAAAAGAAGGTATATAATGCTACTCCTATACTAGACTGTCATCTGCCCAATACCTGCTGTGTTACAAAGTCAGAATGGCAATCAGGTGAAACCAAATGAGTGCATTTTTTTCCATAACTTCCCCTTTCAGACAGGGAAGGACAAGGTGCCTCCAGTAGAGAGCAAGGACAGGGATTCTTTGAAGATTATGTTTTAACTTTTTGTTTAGGTAACAAGTCAGTCTGTCTGCATTATTTATGTACTTTTTATAAGCTCTGGAATGGGCAATTAGATAGTGCAAATAATTTTTTTTTTTTTAAATATAAATCAAGTCTTAAAATCTATTAAAGGAACTTGACTCCAACAAGATAGCTTAGATCAGTAGATACCTTTCAGAGTCAAGTCAAATAAAAGTATAAGGCAAAGACCATCATTGGAATTTGGAAGGAAGCCTTAAGACAAACATCCAAAAATAATAGTATCAATTTAAATATTTATTATATTATAACTTCATGCATATGCTTATATACTCCTGCACTATCGTTTTTAACTTGCATTGTTTTTTTATAGCTGGCTGGACTCTAGGGGTAGCCAAATCTCCAATATCATTTTGAAGTGACAGGGGTTCTGTAAAATGATAATGTTGTTTAATGAGGAGTATCCCTCAAAATCCTTCCTCTGGGTTGTTCTTTTTGGTATATACACCTTATGCTGGTAGTATCCTACGCTCCTGGGATTTTTTTACTGCTTTTTAAGCAGTAACGTTACTTTTGATAGTCTGACAAGTCTTCATTTGAGCAATCTCCTATGTTCCATGTTCACTAATCAGATATTTTGTTGTTGTTGTTAAACCATTACTATTGAAGAAAATTCATTTTTAGTCAGGTACTTATTTGTAGTGTCTCCATTACGTAGGCCTAATTCATAGATACTGTTACGAGTTATATACACTTTATCCTGACAGCTGTGTTCTAAAGTCAGTTAACGCCATATTACATACACTGGTATAGAAAAATTACTGTTATCTATGATGATTCTTGTCATTTGAAATGAGTATTTTATTTTAAATTTGAACAGTTTCCCCTAGTTAGAAAATAGTCTACCTGCAACATTGAGAAATCCATCATGCATATATAAATGTTGTATATGTATATGTATGTGTGTGTATATATATGCACATATGTATATAAACTTGATATATATATAATTTCTTGAAAATAAAGGTATTACATGTGTTTCATTTTAGAATCAAGCTTCCATATATTTCCCTATCAGTCTCAGATGGCAGTTTTTAAAGAGTTTCTTCTAAGAGCAACAAAGTATAACAAATTACAAATGCTTGGAGATGATTTAAGAACCGATAAGAAGATAATTCTAGTTGAAGTAAGGACTTTTTTTAAAAATATTTTTTATTGTAAAATATAACACTTTTTAAAAATGTGTGTTTTTTGTGAAATATAATATATACAGAAAAGTGATAAATTTCAAAATACAGTTTAACAAGTAGTTAAGGGCAAATTTCCAAAGAATAGTATGGGTTACAGTTATGCAATTTCAGGTATTTCCTTAAACTAAAAAGAAATATCTGTATAATGATTCAATAGTCATAATCATTTGTTAAATCCTATCTTCTCTGTTATAACTACTGCCTCTCATTTGTTCATTTTCTCAGTCTTAAGGGATATTTGGGCATTGACCAGTCTAACTTCTTCATGTTGAAAAGGGTCAACATTATGGGGTAGGGGAATACAACTGGTTGATGTTGTGGGAGAGACTGGTACCTCTAAGTTTCAGGGCTTATTTGGCTTAGGAACAATCTGGAGGTTCTAAGTTTCTGGAAAATAAATTTAATAAGTAAAACTTTTATAGAGTCTTAGAGCCCTGGGTTTTCTTTAAGGTTTTCAGTAATACTGTTGGTTGGGGCTTGATATAACATGGCAATTTGTAATATCTGGCTGAAACTTGCCTAAGCATAACCTCAGAATGACCTCTTGACTCTATTTAATATCTCTTAGCCATTGATACCTTATTTTGTCACATTTCTTTTTCCCCTTTGATCAAGAAGGCATTTTCAATCCCACAATACCAGAGTCAGGTACATCACTGGGAGTCATGTCCCACATTGCCAGGGCAACTTACATCCCTGAAAGTCATGTCCCACGTAGAGGGGAGGGTATTGAGTTTATTTACAGAGTTTGGCTTAGAGAGAGGCCACATCTGAACAACAAAAGAGGTTCCCTGGGGGTACCTCTTAGATGTGTTTATAAGTGGATTTAGCTTCACCATTACAGAAAATTAACAGTTATACACAGCCACATATAAAAGAAAACCCAAAACACCCCATATCCTTTATCCCCCCCCCCCAATTATTTACCCCAAGTACTGGTGTGGTACTAGTAAGGTATTGCTGTTAAATAAAGCCTGTAGCATGCAACAGATCATTTTTCCCATATACGACTCTATTATTAACTCTTTGTACAAGTGTCATACATTTGAAGTAGTTCATGCAAGAACTTATTTATATTTGTAGTATTTATCAGTAAGATACATGACTTTAGACAGTCCCTTTGAATCGTATTCACCTTCATTAGGCTCTATTACTTATAATCCCAGTAGCAAACTATCATCACCTCTAACCATTCCCAAACATTTAAAATCAACCTCGTTAACAAATCTGTACATATTAGGTAAAAGCTCCCCAGTAAGGACCACTTTTGATATCTTCCCACAGTTACTGAGTAAAGAAATGAGAGAAATATTTTATTTGATAATAATATTAACTCCTTCCATAATATTAATAGTGGTAAAATGTAACATAGAGGCTTTGTGATGGCAGTAACATGAAGTCTTTCATTCAACTGGAATAGAGAAGCTAAAGGTTAACAAACTGTAAAAATTTAATGGTTTAAGCATGTCTAGAAAAGCAAAAGAAATGTTCAGAAAATGACTTCTAAGTGAAAACAATATATTTGGTAAAGTGGCCTTAAGAAAATATGATCTGAAAATTGGGGTTCCCATTGATACATATTACTGATTAGAATTTCATGTTTCCCTTAATTTCCACGAAAGTTCCGGTTAAAATACATTGGAAAGATTAAAAAAAAAATTCTTTCTTGATAAATATAAATCTGGATGTAAATTTGTGTAGGAATAATATTGAGCTAATATTTGTACTATGTTTTCAATAGGATTTACCTAACCAGTTTTATCAAGACTCTCATACATTACATGAAATTCTAAGGTGAGTTTCAGTGATGTTTTCTAAAACTACAAATTAAATGTCAAGTGGCTTAAATTTCACCATTGTCATGTTTTGTTATTTTAGGAAGTATGTGCAGATCGGCCGGTGTCCCCTTATATTTATAATCTCTGACAGTATCAGTGGAGATAATAATCAAAGGTTACTGTTTCCTAAAGAAATTCAGGAAGAGTGTTCTATATCAAATATTAGGTAAACGATTTCTGCTGCATTTGTTCACATATAGGCTATATTATAAAATTAATCATTTAACCACCGTCTTTTTTTGTAAAACTTTGACAGTTTCAACCCTGTGGCACCAACAATTATGATGAAATTTCTTAATCGAATAGTGACGATAGAAGCTAATAAGGTAAGTCTCTTAAGAACTGATGAATTTGAATCTTGTAGAAAGCCCAACTTAAATGGCTTTATGTAAACTTGAGAAATTAGAGACATGCTGTGTTTTGGGTTTTAGAAATAAAAATTTTGACATGCATGAGGTATGTAATTTTTTTAAATATAGAAAGTATTGGTTAAAAAAACTTTTACTTTTTTCAACTATTAGACTTAGCTTTCTCTTTCACACTGAGGTAAATTTTCCCTTTGCTTGGCTTGCTATTCAAAAATGGGCCTATCATTAAGAAACAGTTTCCTGGTGTATCGTTACCTTTTATCAACAGTTCAACTCGAATATTTTCTTATTGTCACTTTTTTAACTTGTTCTACAGTGTTTTTATTAATATTGCTATTACAGTAGTTGTGTTATATGTCAATGCACAGTGCTCACACTTTCAGAAACTGGTAGGATTTTAGCAAGTTCCTTTTCTCCCTCTCTATCCCTGCCTATTTGGTTGGCCAGTCTTTAAGGGCATCTCCCTTTGTAATTGTTCCCTCACATGACCTGGGCTTATGGCCAAACCATGGAAGATGCAGGGCCAGTGATGGCTGAGCTAGAGAAGAATGCATGGATCTACCCTCAGAGAAACCATGACTTATGTTTCCTGAGTAACTTCTTTCCTGGCCCACTACTCAATCTATATCCAAGGAAGTCCAGAAGAATCTGCGCTGACCTCCAAGACTTTCCCACTCTGAAAATCTACCTCCTGTTGGAAGAGGAAAGTTTCTAATATTCCGATAAAAGCTGTAACCCTCCCAAATGGCCCTTGACCTGGAATTTGCAAGGTAGCAAGGCTTGGAAGGCAGTGGTGGTTTACAGCCTACACAACTATAGGCATCTGATTTATAGATAATATTTTAAAATAGTGTTGTCACTTTTAATACTTCCTTTTTCCTATCTTTCAAATAAAGATGATAAAATAAACTTCTTCTTCCAGCAGCATGGATCCAGGGGGCCCTAATGCTAGAAATCAACAAGTACTTGAATGAAAGATTTTTATTCCACAGCTTTAATCACAGGAAGTGAGAGAAATCTCAATGGGAGAGGCTGTTTGAGGATTAAACAAGAAAATATCTGTAGAGCATTTAGCTTAATAAATAACAGTTATTAAAAGAAAAAATTCAGAAACAAGCCAAGTTCAATAATGGAGCAGTTACTATGACAAACTTATGTCATTAACAGTAGTGTTTTGAAGAATATTTAATGACATGCAAAAATACAATTTAAAGTCATGTTAAAAATAACAAGATGCAAAATTAAATAATCATTAAATAATCATCACAATACTGATAATAGAAATGATGTATTTAGACCTTATTATGTGTCAGGCACAAGATTGGTATATTATCTCCTTTTTAGAGGTAAGGAAACAACTGTGGGGAGGGAATAGTTATTATCTCTGACAGTATGTTGGATTTAGGGAGACTAACAGGGCAATAATTTTTTCATAAAGAACTTTTGAAATATCTTTGGTAAATAAAATTAAAATAAATGTATATTTGAGGGTTGCAGTAAAATACTATTTTTCTATTATCAGTTTTTACAAGATCTGAAAAGTACTTGCATTACCAAGTGATATATTATTTATTTATTTAAATTTACATACCTGTCTTTTAAAAATATACATCTATTTTATCTATCTTAAACATCTATATAAAGCTTAGACTTTAATATGAAGTTATGCAATCATGGCTTTTTAATACTCAACAGATACTAATATGTTGAAAAGCCCAGTGTAGGGAATTCCATGTAAATTTCAAAGATTTGTCAGATTACTTTGTGTTTTTAAATTTGACAGATTTTTTTGTGTTTATTTATTATTATTTTCAACTGCAAATTTTATTGAGCTATATTCACATACCATATAATCCTTCCAAAGTTTGCCGTCAGTGTCTCACAGTATCATCACCTTGTGCAATCATCACATTAATTTTTAGACCACTTTCATTACTCCAAAAAGAAAAGTAACAAATAGACATAAAAGAAGAAAACCCAAAAACACTCCATACACCTTATCTGCCACTATTATTGACCCCTAGTATTGGTGTGGTGCATTTGTTAGTGTTGATGAAAGAATATTAAGCCATTACTATTAACTATAGTCCATAGCTTGCAGTAGGTACTTTTTACCCATATACTTTTTCCCCACCATATTATTAACTTGGTGCAAGTGTCATAAATGTGTACTAGTTCATGAAAGAACTTAAGTAATATTTGTAGTGTTAATCATAACCATTGTCCACCACAAGGTTCACTGTGTCATACAATCCCACGTTTTAACCTCTGGCTTTCCTTTTGGTGGCATACATGACTCTAAACAACCCCTTTCAACCAAATTCACCTATAATTCAGCACTATTGTAATTCTAATAATGATCTGCCCTCACCTCTGTCCATTTCTTAACATTTAAGTTCAGCCTCTTTATTTTGTGTATTTAATTTTATCACATTATTTTGTGTTTTGAGGTGTGTGTGTATGTATTGTATGTATGTAAATGTTTGTGTATATGTGGGGAGGGGGAAAAAGAGGGGAAAAAAAAAACATTAAAATGTGACCTGGTCAAAGTAAAAAAAACGGTATTTTATATTGTTAATTTTACCTTAACTTTTAAGGCATTGATGCTTATATCCCTCATAGGGAGACTGATGTTTAACATGGAGGCTTTTTATCATTCAAATTTGAAAGATTCTAACTTAGTTCCATGGTTCTTTAAATTTTAATTTTCTCATTTTAGAATGGAAGAAAAATTATTGTCCCTGCTAAAGCTTCTCTAGAGTTGCTCTGTCAAGGATGTTCTGGTGATATCAGAAGTGCAATAAACAGCCTCCAGTTTTCTTCTTTAAAAGGTAACTATGGA
This sequence comes from Choloepus didactylus, assembly GCF_015220235.1. Lineage (NCBI taxonomy): Eukaryota > Metazoa > Chordata > Mammalia > Pilosa > Megalonychidae > Choloepus > Choloepus didactylus. Next base: position 6,056,131 of record NC_051319.1, read on the forward strand.
AGGTACATTCATATAGCCCTATGTAGGTTATTAACTTTCTCTTGGCTATTTATAAAATGAAATCAAACTAAAAATACTTCAACTTATAATTGATATATTCTTATCTCCAGTTTTGTTTTTTGTTTTGTTTTGTTTTGTTTTTTTAAATTGAGAGACTAGACCTGCTTATAATTGTGCCTAAGAGCCTCCTCCCGAATACCTCTTTGTTGCTCAGATATGGCCCTCTCTCTCTAGCTAAGCCAATTTGGCAGGTGAAATCATTGCCCTCCCTGCTGCGTGGGATCTGACACCCAGGGGAGTGAATCTCCCTGGCAACGTGGAATATGACTCCCAGGGAGGAATGTAGACCCGGCATCGTGGGATGGAGAACATCTTCTTGACCAAAAGGGGGATGTAAAAGGAAATGAAATAGTCTTCAGGGGCAGAGAGATTCCAAAAGGAGCCGAGAGGTCACTCTGGTGGGCACTCTTAGGCACAATATAGACAACCCTTTTTAGGTTCTAATGAATTGGGGTAGCTGGTGTTAGATACTTGAAACTATCAAACTACAACCCAGAACTCTTGAATCTTGAAGACAATTGTATAAAAATGTAGCTTATATGGGGTGACAATGTGATTGGGAAAGCCATATGGACCACACTCCCCTTTGTCCAGTGTATGGATGAATGAGTAGAAAAATGGGGGCAAAAAAAAAAAAAAAAAGCACCCAGTGTTCTTTTTTACTTTAATTGTTCTTTTTCACTTTAATTTTTATTCTTATTATTTTTATGTGTGTGGTAATGAAAATGTTCAAAAATTAATTTTGGTGGTGAATGTACAACTGTATAATGGTACTGTGAACAATTGAATGTACGCTTTGTATGACTGCATGGTATGTGCATATATCTCAATAAAAAGGAATTTTTAAAAATTGAGATAGTGGCTTAAGATTTTGTATATAGGCATGCATACATACCCCTATGAATATATCATCGTATATGTCCTTATCTCTGAGACAAAATCTAATTCACTTGCAAGGTTTGCTATTTTACTTTTCAAAGTTTATTTGGAGTGAGACTTCCTGGTGAAAATCTTGCCTCTGCCGTTTACCAGTTGTATAGTCCTGTGCTAGTGACTTAATCTTTCTGTGCCTCTTTTCTTTTTTTTTTTTTTTTTTTTTTTTAATCTTCATTTTATTGAGATATATTCACATACCACGCAGTCATACAAAACAAATCGTACTTTCGATTGTTTACAGTACCATTACATAGTGGTACATTCATCACCCAAATCAATCCCTGGCACCTTCATTAGCACACACACAAAAATAACAAGAATAATAATTAGAGTGAAAAAGAGCAATTGAAGTAAAAAAGAACACTGGGTACCTTTGTCTGTTTGTTTCCTTCCCCTATTTTTCTACTCATCCATCCATAAACTAGACAAAGTGGAGTGTGGTCCTTATGGCTTTCCCAATCCCCTTGTCACCCCTCATAAGCTACATTTTTATACAACTGTCTTCGAGATTCATGGGTTCTGGGTTGTAGTTTGATAGTTTCAGGTATCCACCACCAGCTACCCCAATTCTTTAGAACCTAAAAAGGGTTGTCTAAAGTGTGCATAAGAGTGCCCACCAGAGTGACCTCTCGGCTCCTTTTGGAATCTCTCTGCCACTGAAGCTTATTTCATTTCCTTTCACATCCCCCTTTTGGTCAAGAAGATGTTCTCCGTCCCACGATGCCAGGTCTACATTCCTCCCCGGGAGTCGTATTCCACGTTGCCAGGGAGATTCACTCCCCTGGGTGTCTGATCCCACGTAGGGGGGAGGGCAGTGATTTCACCTTTCAAGTTGGCTTAGCTAGAGAGACAGGGCCACATCTGAGCAACAAAGAGGCATTCGGGAGGAGGCTCTTAGGCACAACCATAGGGAGGCCTAGCCTCTCCTTTGCAGCAACCGTCTTCCCAAGGGTAAAACCTGTGGTAGAGGGCTCAGCCCATCAAACCACCAGTCCCCTATGTCTGTGGTCATGTTAGCAACCATGGAGGTGGGGTAGGCGAATACCCCTGCATTCTCCACAGGCTCCTCAAGGGTCTATGCCTCTGTTTTCTTACCTTTTATATGAGAACCTAAATCATAGATAGGCTTGTGTAAAAGATTTAATAAGGTAGTACTTGTAAAGTGCTTATGACAGTTCTTGACACATTATTAAAGGCTCAATAAATATTATAACCAACTTCCTGTTAGTTTAATAGTATTGTGCTGAGGAAGGCTTAATATTTATTTAATAATTTATGATATGCTTAGGAAATTAATTTCTGCTTATTAAAATGTAAGAAGGGCTAATAGTCATGGGATTGTAAAAAAAAAGTAGTCCCCCATTGGCAGATTTACATTTTTACTTTAATGATCATAATTTACTAAACATAGCACTCATTAGAAGGCATTTAGCAAGCTAACAACTTGGAAACTGAGGAATTGACCTTAGAAAATTGAAAAAATATATATATATATTTTTGGAGCTCTCAGGATCCACCTGAAATCCTAGAGTTTCTGCCCATACATGTAACTTGCTCATTTAATTTGCATCTTGGTTTTTCAAAAAATAACTGTAGAGGAATAGCCAACCTAACAGAACTGAAACCAGAATTCTGCTTATTTGTGTGAAAACATGAATGTAAACAGTGCTTAGGTTCAGTTCTGGAATTACGGGTTAGGAAGGCTTAAGTGGGCCAGTTTGGGATCCTGACTGCCATTTATAACATTATTTCTCAGGCCTCAGGAATTTTTTTTTAATTCAGTTTTATTGAGATATATTCACATACCATATAGTCATTCATGGTATACAATCAACTGTTCGCAGTACTATCAAATACTTGTGCCTTCATCACCACAATCCATTTTTGAACATTTTCTTTACACCAGAAAGAATAAAAATAAGAATAAAAAACAAAAGTAAAAGAGAGCACCCAATCATCCCCTCCATGCCACCCCAATCTTCATTTAGTCCCTGTTCCTAGTTTTCTACTCATCTGTCCATACACTAGATAAAGGGAGGGTGATCCACAAGGTTTTCACCATCACACTGTCACCCCTTGTAAGCTACATAGTTACACAATCATCTTCAAAAGTCAGGGGCACTAGGTTGGAGTTTGATAGTTTCAGATATTTACTTCTAGCAATTCCAATTCACTGAGACCTAAAAAGGAATATCTATACAGTATATAAGAATGCCCACCAGAGTGACCTCTTGACTCCATTTGAGATCTCTCAGCCACTGGAACTTTATTTTGTTTCATTTCACTTCCCCCTTTTGGTCAAAAAGATGTTCTCAATCCAAGAGATTCATCTCCAGGAGTCATATCCTGCGTTGCCAGGAAGATTTACACCCCTGGGAGTCAAGTCCCATGTAGGGGGGAGGGCAGTGAGTTCATCTGCCCAGTAGGGTTCAGAAATTTTAAAGAGAAGAAAATAATAATTATTGAGTTGGCTAGGAGCCTTATTAGTATTTTACATTTTTTCATTTAGTTTTCAGACCAGCCTAATGAGATAAATAATACTAGTATTCAGCTTTGGCTCCTGCTTTCTTTTTGCTTTTCCAGGTAATTCCTGTAAATTATGCATTCTAAGTTTTAAATAATAGACTTGCTATGAAATTTGAGCATGAGCATATTCATAAATTTGAGATTGTCCAAACCAATAGAGAGGTAATAATAGCATAATTGTTAAGCATGGATTCCAGAGTAAAACTGTCTGCTTTCAAATCACTTGCCAGCTGATGACCTTGAACCCGTTATTTAGCCTTTTTGTATCTCATTTCTTTTCGTCTGTAATATTATTCTTCCCCGTAGCTTTGTTGTGAAGGTTAAATTATAGTTAATGTGCACATGTTACTGTAAGGAACCAAAGTGATATGACTACATTTGAAATCTGTCATAAGATAGTACTTTCTTTTTTTTTTACATGATAAAATCTTTTTTTATTTTCTTGCATAAGATGTGTGTGTGCCACTTCAGGGTCACGCATTCTGTGTTCTCCCAGGACATGAAAGCTGAAGTCTTTTTAACAAATAGAAATGGCGAATTTTCTTGTCTCTGCAGTAAAGGGCCATAGAAAAGTTTATGGGCTTGTGCGTGGCTTTTATGAATGGGACTTGAAAACACCTGCTTCCCTTTCCCTGAGGCTGTTGTGGAGAATAATCTCTTTTCTCCTTCTATTTATGTTCTGAATCCTTGCACAAAGCTATTAATTTATAACTGCTGATTTGACTGAACATATAAACTCCATCTTAAAGCATTTCAGATTCTTTTTGGCAACCACAGAAAGTTTCCCTGTTCCTAAGAGGAATGTTCAGTTTACTTTCTTCTTTAATTAGATGGGATGGTGGTTTTAACCCTACCAAAGAGGTAACTTTTAAGCAAAAGAAAGATCCAGATGGAAGATAGTACTTTTAAATGATGTTTTAGTGTTAGTAACCCAGAGGTCTCTGACTTAGTTCATATATTTTATAATTGTTTATTAGAAAAATATATTTTAATTAGAATATTTAGTTTAACTATATCTGAAATGATCTTAGTTTTAATTTCATATTTCAATTTTGTGTTAAATATTGTCATTTGGGTGAATGTTATTTAGGAGTGAACAATTTATGGCCGAGGAAAAAAGGAGAGTCTTCATTAAAATCAGATGCTGCTCTGTCAAAATCAAAACAAAGAAAAAAACCTAATAGGATTTCTGAAAATCAAGAGATCCAAGCTATTGGCGGCAAAGATGTTTCTCTCTTCCTCTTCAGAGCTTTGGGGAAAATACTGTATTGCAAAAGTAAGAAAACTTTATACTTTTTTTTATCTGTTGGATATTATTCTTAAAACTGAAATAAAAATGCCACATTTTTAAAAATGACATGTATTTGGTTTTGTATAGACAAATTGCTGACTAGCTTAAGGTTTCTTAGCTTCCTCTGTACTCTTCACTAGTTTGCTTTCTCCCAAACGGATGTATTCATTGCCCTCTTGGGTCTTCTTTGATACCTGCTCTCCCTCAGCCCTTCTACCCCTGTTGTCCATCTCTAAACTCCCAAATCGTCCCTCCTTTCAATAAAATTCCATACTCCTGTTCTTTTTATAGAAATACCAGTTTTTAGTCTTATGATCCTGGAGGGAGAAAATCGGGGTATATAAATGGAAATCTTCCTGCTGCCTAAGGAGAATGAAATGGGATCACTTAGGTGGCAATGAACACATGCTCTGTTCCTGGATCCTCCTACCTCTGAACCTCATTGTCCATTTCCACCTGATTCTTGTCTTGGACGCTTTCTTTTATAACATTTTGCATTAGGAAATAGCATCCCATTCTTTCATACAGAGAGCAGCTTCTTTCTACTTAGTAAATAAAATTGAAAATCTATATATTGAGATGAGATTAAAAGGGAGAAAGCAACCCAGAGCTGGAAAGGTGAAATGGTTAGTGCTTTGAGAAGTGGAATATTTTAGTCTAGAAATGCTGTAATACAGGCACCAACATCATCCTAAATGGAGTTCTTACTAATAATGATAGAATAGGCAACTCACATAAACTTCCAGTTATTTTGTTGTTTTTGTTTTTTTTTTATTTTTAACAGCTTGCTCAGTATATTTGGCTATGTGCCTAAAATGTTGAAAATCTTCAAGTGAGAAGTGCTATGCAATTATGAAGATGGTGTTATCTTTAATAATTACAGAATTTTTTTATAGGAGCATCTTTAACAGAATTAGACTCCCCTCGCTTGCCTCCTCATTTATCAGAGTATGAACGTGATACATTACTTGTTCAACCCGAGGTAAAGTCTTTAATGGCATTTTAGTGCTGTTTAGAAAATGTGTGTTTTTTATATTATTTGCCTATTTATTTGACCACTGCATTTTTACCAAAATAATATATATATTTCTTTTTATAGGAAGTAGTAGAAATGTCACACATGCCTGGAGATTTATTTAATTTATATCTTCACCAAAACTACATAGATTTCTTCATGGATATAGATGATCTCGTTAGAGCCAGTGAATTTCTGAGTTTTGCAGATATCTTCAATGGTGACTGGAATGTAAGACCTTTTCACTTAAATGTTTTTATTTTTGGGTATTTCCTCAGAATTAAGAAAAGAAAGTTTACTTTTAATCCTCAATTATTTGACATTATTTATAAAACTCTTTGTAATAGCTATGATAAAATTAATTCATTCAACCCAGTGTTAGTAATGAAGCTTCAGTAGTTAATGTGGTTTTTCTTAGGATATATAGCAGTAATTATTTTTTAAGTTATTTTCTGATTATAAAAATAATAAATACTTGTAGAAATTTGACCCATTGAGAAGTGGATAGAAGCGGAAAAGCTGTGCATCTTAGTAACTAGTCATATTTGAAATTATTTGCTATAAAATTTGTGTTCTTCTTAACATTTTAACACTGCCCTCTCCAATATCGTGGTTACTAGCCACATGGCTAATTACATTTGAATTAATTAAAATTAAATAATGTTAAAAATTCAGTTCTTCATTAGCCATATTTCCAGTACTCGATAGCCAGATAGCTGCTGTCCAGATACAGAACATTTCCATTATTGCAGAATGTTCTTTTGGACAGTGTTCTTTTCAAGTTATATATGTTGAAATAGCATTAATAACTAAAGTTAGGAAAGGTTTACAAAAAATATTTATGATATTATTTCTGTGTTATATTTAGATTCATTACTCAGTGGTTGCATTTCTTTAAATTTCCTTTTATATTTTGAATATTTCTAACCTACAGAAAAGTTTAAAGAACAGTACTTTTATATCTGTATACCCTTCAGCTTTGTTCATCAGTTTTTCACATTTTGCCACATTTCCTTAATCTCTCTGTATGTATTTATAAATTTGGCCAAACAATTGGAAGGTACAAGAGATGTTTGCAATTATTAAGAGCATTGTTTGCATGCATAAGAGCCGTGTTCTATTACAACAACAATAGCATTATCACACCTAAGGAAATTAACATTAACTCACTAACACACTTACTGTCCTTATTCAGATTTCCCTAGTTGCCTCAAAAATGTATTTTAAAATTGTTTCCTCTGTCCCCAACCAAGATTCAGTCAGTGTTTATACATTTCACTTGGTTATGTCTCAGTTGAGTTTGATCAAAATAATTTTATAGGACTATTATTTTTAGGTCTGTGGTGATGTTGAAAAAATGAACATATAATAACTAAATATGGTTAGTGGGGTTTTTTGGTATCAGTATCAATAGTACAGTTTTATAAAACACTTATTTTCTTTGTTTCACATCTTATTTGTTAGACACGCTCTTTACTCAAGGAGTATAGTACATCTATAGCTACAAGAGGTGTGATGCATTCCAACAAAGCTCGAGGATTTGCTCATTGTCAAGGAGGAGGATCGAGTTTTCGACCCTTGCATAAACCTCAGTGGTTTCTAATAAGCAAAAAGGTAAAAAGATAAATGATGTTTCATTCTTAGTAAGAAATATTGCTAAGTCCCTTAATTTTCTTATAATTATTAGAGTAAAACACTGAAAATTTGAAAGCACATACCCATTTTATTTATTAATTGGCTTTTATTGGAAGCAAAGTTGTAATTATTTTTTGGTTTTAATTAAAAATAAATTCTTGCTCTGTCTCTAACCATCTGGATAAGGTATTTTACCTAATTTGCTCTTAGTTTCCTTAACTATAAATATAGAGGGTTGTATTATATTATGTTTGAGGCCAAAAATTGGTGGCCCCCAAGCTGAATACAACACATGCAACTGATTTCTTTTTTTAATTCTTTGCCAATCTTTAAAAATTAGTAGAATAATTAAAACTCAAATGTGAATATCTGATTTCTGAATTTCTGGGATCTCCAGAAAAAAAATAGAAAGTGTGAGGCATCACTGGTCCCAGCTTGAGCCATGTAGCATCTGCCTACTTGAGACAGGTGTTAGGCTCCACTGTCCCCAACTGGTCCCCTTCACACATTCTTATTATCTGCCTGGCTCTGATACCATCTGAATTTGTGACCCCTGGAGTAAGTCATCTCTAAGATGTCTGACAGTTCTAAAATCATAGGGCTAAAAATGAAGAACTTATAATTAATTACCTAAGAAAATTTTCCCAGAGATTTCCTGGAGAATTTTATGACATTTAAGCAATTTATGTCTTTTATTAAATTGCTTTGCTCTTTGTGGCATATTTACCAATTTCGCACTATAGTTATTTATTATCTCTAAGACTATAAGCTCCTTGAAGGCAGGCTTCTCTCCCCTATCAGCCTAACATTGTACCTTGTGTTAAGTGAAGAAATATTTAATAGGTTAGAAATGAACGTTCTTTTCAAAGGATATAGAAAATTATGTTTAAGGCTCAAAATAGCTACAGTCAAATTTAGTGAACCACATAACTTGCCAGTAGAATAGAATGTAGTTTTTAGTGGAGCCCTTTTGAAAGAATTTATTTTATTGAGAAACACTATCCTCACACAATTTGTGATGTGTGTATGCTTATATTCCTTTGATTTTTAAGGTTGTTTTTCTCGTGCATAAAATCTCTAGAAAAAATTTTTACTGCTGTTAGGTCAACTGTGAGATAGATGTCTAGGTAAAAGGCTTTATTAGATAATGCTGGGACCGTTATGAAGGAGTACTTGGATAAACTTTAAAGTACATTTATATCCCCACCAATGCAAAGTGTTAATAATAGGTGATATGTGGGAATCCTGTATGTTATACATGATTGTTCTATAAACCTACAACTTCTCTAATTTAACAAAAAGGAGAAAAAATTTGACTGAAACTTATTCCATTTATTAATTAATAAAACTTATTTTTAAAAAATACAGTTACATTTGTAACCCTCTCAATTTGTGATATAATAAACTTTGTCTAGGAAAATATAACCATAGTTTTTCTTTTATTTTTCCTTTTATCTTCCATTTTTCATTGTTTTTCTGTACAGTATCGAGAGAATTGCCTGGCAGCAAAAGCACTTTTTTCTGACTTCTGCTTACCAGCTTTATGCCTCCAAACTCAGCTGTTGCCATACCTTGCTCTGCTAACTATTCCAATGAGAAATCAAGGTAATGACGTGGGTTTTTATTTCCTGAAGAAGTAGTATTTTGTATCAATATCTTTTTTTTAAATTTTATTTTGAAATAAATTCAAAGTTACAGGAACAGTTGCAAAAACACTACAAACCCCATGCACAGCATACCCTGACCCCCCTCTTCCGATACCCTGATTCATCAACTTTAACATGCTGTCACACTGCCATTTCTCTTTCCCTCCCTATCTATCATCCATCATCTATTGCTCTGTCTTCTGAACATATGAGAGCAAGCTGCACACATCCTTGAACAAACACTATAATTCGCATATACAATTCCCATGAACAAGAACATTCTTTGATGCAATCCCATTAAGCGCAGCTAAGAAATTGAAGAAATTCAACATTGATACAAAGCTTACATTCTATATTTCCTTTTTTTTTTCCCTTATGTCCCGACTGTTTCCCTTTGAGCCTCCTGTCCTCCATCCTCAGATCCCATCCAGGATCATCCTTGGCATTCAATTGTCATCTATTTAGACTGTCTTTTTTTTTTTTTTTTTTCAATTGTGGAAACATATATACAGCCTAAATCTTCCCATTCCACCCCCTCCCTAGCATTCCATTAGTGGGATTAATCACGTTTAGAATGTTATAATGCTATCACCTTCCCACCATCCATTACTAGAAATTTCCCTCACCTCAAACAGCAACCCTACACTCATTTCTTAACTCCCCATTGCCCCTTCCCCCACTTCTCATAACCCATACCCTACTTTTCATCTCTGTGGTCATATTTTCTGATAATTTCTTTGTGTTTACTGTGGGGCTTAAATTTAACCTCTTAAATCTGTAACAATCTTGGTTTTCTTTGATACCAACTTAACTTCAATAGGACCCGTAAACTATGTTCCTGTACTCCTCCATTCCCCCACCTTTTTATAGTTCTTGTCAAAAATTACATATTTTACGTTGAGTTCAAACCACTCATTTGTCATTAGAGTTTGTGTATTTTATATCATGAAGGAAGTAAATAGTGGAGTTACAATTCAAAAGTTATTCACTTCTATTTGTATTCCATTGTAGTCAGAGAATGTGCTTTGAATATATTCAATTGTTTTTTGTTTTTTTTTTTTTAATTTATTGAGACTTGTTTTATGTCCCAGCATATGGTCTATTCTGGAGAAAGATCCATGATCACTAGAGAAAAATGTGTGTCCTGGTGATTTGGGATGTAAGGTTCTATATATGTCTTAAAATTCTCTGTATCTCGCGCTCCTTTCTTTGTTTCTCTGTCAATAGGGCTCCCTTTAGTATCTGAAGTAGGGCAGGTCTTTTATTGGCAAACTCTCTCAGCATTTGTTTATCAGTGAAGAATTTAAGCTCTCCCTCAATTTTTTTTAATACTCATTTTATTGAGATATATTCACATACCACGCAGTCATACAAAACAAATCGTACATTTGATGTTCACAGTACCATTACATAGTTGTACATTCATCACCAGAATCAATCCCTGACACCTTCATTACCACAGACAAAAATAACAAGAATAATAATTAAAGTGAAAAAGAGCAATTAAAGTAAAAAAGAACACTGGGTGCCTTTGTCTGTTTGTTTGTTTGTTTGTTTCCTTCCCCTATTTTTCTACTCATCCATCCATAAACTAGACAAAGGGGAGTGTGGTCCTTATGGCTTTCCCAATCCCATTGTCACCCCTCATAAGCTACATTTTTATACAGTTGTCTTTAAGATTCATGGGTTGTAGATTGTAGTTTGATAGTTTCAGGTTATCTACCACCAGCTACCCCAATTCATTAGAACCTAAAAAGGGTTGTCTCTGTTGTGTGTAAGAGTGCCCACCAGAGTGACCTCTCGGCTCCTTTTGGAATCTTTCTGCCACTGAAGTTTATTTCATTTCCTTTCACATCCCCCTTTTGGTCAAGAAGATGTTCTCTATCCCACGATGCCGGGTCTACATTCCTCCCCGTTTACCTCAGTTTTGAAGGAGAGTTTTGCTGGATAAAGTATTCTTGGTTGGAAATTTTTCTCTCTGAGAATTTTAAATATGTCATGCCACTGCCTTCTTGCCTGCATGGTGGCCACTGAGTAGTCACTACTTAGTCTTATGTTGTTTCCTTTGTATGTGGTGAATTGCTTTTCTCTTGCTGCTTTCAGAACTTGCTCCTTCTCTTCAGTATTTGACAGTCTGATCAGAATATGTCTTGGAGTGGGTTTATTTGGATTTGTGCTATTTGGAGTTTGCTGGGCATTTGTGCTTTGTGTATTTATATTATGTAGAAGGTTTGGGAAGTTTTTCCCAACAATTTCTTTGAATACTCTTTCTAGACCTTTACCCTTCTCTTCCCCTTCTGGGACACCAATGAGTCTTAAATCTGGACTTTTAATTTTATCTATCATATCCCTGAGATCCTTTTCGATTTTTTTTTATGTTTTTCTCCATTCTTTCTTTTGTTCTTTCATTTTCTGTTCTGTGGTCTTCTAGGACGCTGAGTTGTTGTTCAACTTCCTCTAATCTTGTAATATGAGTATCCAGAGTCTTTTTAATTTGGCGAACAGTTTCTTTTATTTCCATAAGATCTTCTATTTTTTTATTTACTCTTGCAATGTCTTCTTTATGCTCTTCTAGGATCTTCTTTATGTCCCTTATATCCTGTGCCATGTTCTTCTTCATATCCTTTATATCCTGTGCCATGCTCTCATTCTTTGACTGTAGTCCTTTGATTAATTGTGCCAAGTGCTGTGTCTCTTCTGATTGTTTGATTTGGGTGTTTGGGATTGGGTTCTCCATATCGTCTGGTTTTAGCAAATGCTTTAAGATTTTCTGTTGTTTTTGGCCTCTTGGCATTTGCTTTGCTTGATAGCTGTGATCTTCCAGGACCTCTGCTGAGGGAAGGCTGTGCTATGTCACAAGTGCGCACCTTCCCTCAGTGGAAGCCCCGGACCGCCAAACCGTGCAGGGGCACTCGCAGCCTGATGCAAAAATGGCTGAATGGGGTGTCTCAACCCCGCCGCCTTTCGCACAGCTCCGCCTTCCCAGCTCCGGGACAATTAGCTGTGGTTGCACCCAAGGCCACTGTCCACGGCCGATATTATGGCATGTGCGGGGTGCCGTGGGATACTCTCCCCGTCAGACTGGGTTTCCTGGCGTGGCTGTGGGCTGTGGGTACGGCCCTGGGCAGGAGTGTCGCCAGCACGCTGGGAAGCCAGCTGCAAGGGGTGCGGTTTCTTTCTCCTTTTGGCTCTCCCCTCTGTCCTCTGTCCCCGGGACAATCAGCAGGTGTGGGAAGGGCTGTCCTCCACGCCAGACACCGAGGCATTGGCTACAGCTGCTCCTGCAGTGCTTCACTGCGCGTTTCTCACTGCCGTATCTGCAACCACTCCTGGGTTTTTTTGTTTTTTTTTTTTTTTTTTAGAGAACTAGTCTGTCTCCAAACGCCAACTTGCAGTTTCCCCACACTGCAGCATGGCTGCGGGACTTCAGCTGGCTTACTCACTCGTTTCAGAATGCAGACTCCCAGTTTCACCAAGTGCACAGTCCCTGTGGTTTTAGCAGACCTCGTCCAGCTGGTGCATCACTGGAAGTGGTATTCTGGGTCACTTTCTGGTTTTTAGCTAGTATTTCTCACGGAGGTGTTTTTTGCCGTATCACCTAGCCGCCATCTTAGGTTCTCCCTGTATCAGTATCTTTTTGCAGTCAACTCATGGTTATGTTATAATGAGACAAGTTTTTTCCCTTTATTTTTTATCCAGAATTAATACATGGTTTTGTTTAAAAAAAGAAAAAAAAAAAAACAAAAAACACAACAATACAGAAGTATATAAAGTAAATATTGAAAGTACCTTCCCTAAAACTGTAGGTAACTGCTTTTGACAGATTGATATAGATTCTTCTAGACTTTTTTCTGAGCATATACAAATCTTTTTTTTTTTTTTTTTTTTTTTTTTAAAAGAATGGGCTAAAAGCTCTAATTTGCTTATGGCACTTACCATGCCTAGTCCTCCATATTTTATAAATTAATGCCTAAGCAAAAATGCTAAATTGTATCCGAATCTAACTCATTTTTATTGATATTTCATTTCTTTCCAATATGACAATGTCAATAATAGTATATTTACATTGTCTTTCCAAGTTTTTATAATTATAAATAATGCTACAAAAAACATTATACCTATCGTGAGGCACACTTAAACTTACACAATTTATGGATCTTCTGAGATTTGCCTTTTCATGTACATTACTAATTTTTTCATCAGTTATTTCTCTTTCAGTTTGGGACCACATTTCATGTAGTGTTGATCTTCAAGGTAGAACAGAATTTGTGGAATATTCATAATATTAGTAATTTACCATTAACCAAATTTCTCAGAAATTTTAAAGCGATTTGCCATATGAGTGAGTAGAAAGGAGGATAGTAGAATAAATGTCTATTTTCATACAATAAGAGTTTCATTTATCATCTTGTGGATTTTGGGAGGAATGCTGCTTAAAAGGTTTTAAAATGTGCTTTTATAGGCAAAAGTGGGCAGTGGATTTAATTAATCTATGTGTCAAAATCCAGAGATTTTCTTATCCTTGCTATTTTTTGTTACAATTAACACTAGTTTAAGTTTTTATTTTGAAATGCTTTCATACTTAGGGAAAAGATGCAAGAATAGAACAAAAGAAGTTTTGTATACCCTTTACCAGCATTCTTCAGTGTTAAATTTTTACCATATTTCCATTATCATATTCTGGCACACTTGCTTTCTCTATACACACATACATAAAAATACATTGTTTTATGCTGAACCGTTTTTTGAGTAAATTGCAGGCATGATGCCCCATTATTCTTAAATACTTCCTTGTGTGTGTCTTGAAAACAAGGGCATTTGCTGACAAAAACACAATATATGCATGAAAATCAGGAAATTAACATTGATACAATAACACCATGTAATTTGTAGACCCCAGTCAAATTTTGCCAATTGTTCCAGTAATGTCCTTTGTAAAATAACAACAAAAGTGTTCCTTTTCCATCTTTGCTTTCTTGTCCAGGATTCAATGCAGGATCACATGATGAATTTATTTATTTAGTCGCCATGTCTCTTTAGTCTCCTTTGATCTGAAACAGTTCCTTAGTCTTTTGTTGTTTGTCCAGGAGATTTTTGAAAAGTTTTGAACAGTTACTATATAGACTGTCCTTCAATTTGGATTTGTCTCATTAGTCTTCATAATTGAATTCAGGGTAGGAGTTTTGGTAGAAATACCACAGAAGTGATGCTGTGTTCCCATTGCATCATATTGGGAGAATATGATGTCTCTTTATCCCATTACTGATTAAGTTAATGTTTATAATTTTGGTAAGGTGATGTCTCTGAGACTTTCTAATGTAAAGTTAATAAGAATTTTGTGAGGAGACAATTCAACACTATGTAAAGATCTTGTTTATCATTAAAATTTTACTCACTAGTTTTAGTTTCCATTGTTGATTGTTTCCTGAATCTATGATGGCTAGCAAATGGTAATTTTCTAATGTCATCATTCATTCTGTGTTTGTGGTGGTGAATTCTACTATAAGATACAGCTTTCCCTTCTCCCCTGTTTGTTTATTTGCTTCTTTGTTTATATAAGTAGGACTTCTGTTTTCCTATTTATTCAATTATAGTTCATTGTATTTTGGTCTCAGATTACCCCAGATTTGGCCAGTTGGTGCTTATTCCCCTCTTTCCACTCTGGAGCTTTTTGTTTTTTGTTTTTTGTTTTCTGTTTTTTTTTTAAAGTAATTTTATTGAAATATGTTTGCATACCATACAGTCATCCAAAGCGTATAACAGTTGTTCGGTTTCATCATATATTTGTGCTTTCAACACCACAATTTTTGAATTTTCCTTACTTCAAAAAATAAAAATGAAAATAAGAATAAAAATAAAAGAGAACACTCAAAACATCCCATACCCCACCTCTCCCCTCATTTACATTTTTAAAAATGTTTTAATTGAAATATATTCATATACCGTATAATCATCCGAAGTGTAAAACAGTTGTTTACAGTATCATCATATAGTTGTACATTCATCACCCCAATCAATTTTTTAACATTTTCATTACTCCAAAAAATAAAAATAATTATAAAAATAAAAGTAAAAAGAACACCCAAAACGTCCCATAACCCCCTCCTCCATATTATTCATGCACTTTTTGTCCCCTTTTTCTACTCATTTGTTACATACACTGGGTAAAGGGTGTGTGAGCCATAAGGTTTTCACAATCACACAGTCACACCATATAAGCTATATAGTTATATGATTGCCTTCAAGAATCAAGGATGCTGGATTGCCGTTCAACACTTCCAGATATTTCCTTCTAACTGTTTAATAAACAAAAAACTAAAAAAGGATATCTATATAAAGTATAAGAGTTACCTCTAGAATGACCTCTCGACTCCATTTGAAATCTCTCAGCCACTGAAACTTTGTTTTGTTTCAATTCTCTTCCCCCTTTTGGTCCAGAATACTTTCTCAGTCACACATTGCAGGGTCCAGGCTCATCCCTGGGAGTCACGTTCCACATTGCCAGGGAGATTTATACCCCTAGGAGTCATGTTCCATGTAGACGGGAAGGCAGTGAGTTTACCTGCCGAGTTGGCTTATAGAGAGACCACATCTGAGCAACAAAAGAGGCCCCCTGGGTGACTCTTAGGTAAAATTATGAGTAGGCTTAGCCTCTCCTTTGCAATAACAAGCTTCATAAGGGCAAGCTCCAAGATCGAGGGCTTGGTCTACTAAGCTGGTGGTCCCCAATGCTTGCAAGAATATCAGGAATTCCCCAACTGGGGAAGTTTAATATTTCCACATTTTTCCACAGTCCCTCAAGGGGGCTTTGCATATACTTTTTATTCTTTGCCCAAATTATTCTGAGTTGTATTGGGGCTTCATGCTAACCTGTACAAACCAACTCACTCCCTAGTCAAGTTTCCATGTAATTATGACATTTGAGTAAACTGACCGTACAAGTTAAGTTATATAGTGTGCCATATAAACATCTCTTCCTTTGGTCCCACACAGAAGCTAAAGTTTTAAAACACGGTTAATATCATCCTCTACCCTTTAGTCTGATCTACCCCAATCTCAACCAAGTCCATTTCGTTCATATCTCCAGTCAAAGTCTGATCTCCTTCACAGCCTCTTTAACAGTTGATTTATGGGTCCATGCCAACACTCACAGCTGCTGAACTCTGGCTCTGACTCCCAGGTGCCACACAGACATCTGAAGCTCCAGGGATCAACCATGTTACACACAAACAGCTCAGAATTTCAAACTTTAGAAATAACTATTACAACTCATGAATATATGTGACTGCTGTAAGAGCTTACAATCTAGGAGCCTTTACATAAGCCTTCCCCTTATAACCCATGCTCCCAGATTCAATTCTCAGAGTTTGTACATTATTATTAGTCCATATTAGTGAGGCATTATAATGTTTGTCTTTTCATTTCTGGCTAATTTCACTCAACCTACTGTCTTCATGGTCCATACCTCACAACTTCATTTCTTTTTGCTGCTCCCTCATGCAAAAACATTCTTATATTTGTACATTTAATCACACTCATTAACCACCCTAGGTTTTACTAAGCTATACAGTCCCAGTCTTTATCTTCTGTCTTTCCTTCTGGTGTCATACATTCCCCTAACTTTCTTCTTTCAACCATATTCACAGTCATCTTTTTTCAGTGTGCTTAAAATATTATGCTACCATCACATAGTATTGTGCTATCCATTTCTAGATCTACACAATCAATACTCTAGAACATTCTACACTCCTTCAGCATCAAATGCCCTATCTCTACCCTCTGTCTCCTGATATCTTCATTTCTACACTCTTCTCTAAACCTCTCTCTCCTATCTTTTCCTATATCTGTAGCACTCCTTTTAGTATTTTCTGTAGAAGAGGTCTCCTGTTCACGAATTCTTTCAGTTCCTATCTGTAAATATTTTAAACTCTCCCTCAGTTTTGAAGGACAGTTTTGCTGGATATAGGATTCTTGGTTGGCAGTTTTTCTCTTTCAGTATCGTGAATATGTCATACCACTGCATTCTTGCCTCCATGGTTTCTGCTAAGAGATCTGCGCTTAGTCTTATTAAGCTGTCCTTGTATGTAATGGATTACTTTTTTCTTGCTGCTTTCAGAATTCTCTGTCTTTCTGAAAATCTGATTAGTAAGTGTCTTAGAGTATGTCTGTTTGGATCAATTCTGTTTATGGTATGCTGTGATTCTTGGACCTGTAATTTTATGTCTTTTATAACAGTTGAGAAATTTTCATTGATTATTTCCTCTATTCTTTCTGCCACTTTTTCCTTCTCTTCTCCTTCTAGGACATCTGTAACATGTATATTTGTGCACTTCATGTTGTCCTTCAGTTCCCTGAGACCCTGCTCATATTTTTCCATTCTTTTCCCTGTCTGTTCCTTTGTGTGCAGGATTTCGTATGTCCTGTCCTGCAGCTCACTGATCCTTTCTTCTGCTTCTCCAAGTCTGCTGTTGTATGTCTCCATTGTGTTTTTTTGTCTCTTCTTTTGTGCCTTTCAGTCCCATAAGTTCTGCCATTTGTTTTTTCAAGCTTATGAATTCTTCCTTATGATCACCCAGTGTCTTCTTTATATCCTTCATCTCTTTTGTCACATACTTTTGTTTGAGCATCTATAATTAGTTGTTTCAACTACTGAATCTCAGTTGAAATGTTAGTTTCTTCCTTTGACTGGGTCTTATCTTCCCATTTCCTGATGTGGCTCATGATTTTTCTGCTGGTGTCTAGGCATTGTTTTTCTTGACGGGTTTATTCTGAGGTGGTTTTCTCTCTTTTGCCTGAGATTTTCTTGTTGGTTGACTTTGATCTTTTCTTTTTTCTCTCCCTGGACAGTTTTCAGATTTGCTCTGCCTCCCCATTCCCCCCAAAATCAGGTGTCCACCATGGCCTGCCACAGGGATGGGAGGTAAGCAGTGAGCACCCCAGCAAGTTTGCTGTGTGTGGTGATAGAAACCTGATGGCTTCCAGTGGTGCTTTATTTTCCACTGGCTGGCAAGACCTGAGTTTGTTTTGTGGCCCTGCTTTCACAGTTGGGTCTTCCCTATTTCTCAGCCAAAACAGGGCATGTAGACAAGCTCCTGTTCCTGTGCTCCTAAGAAAGGGTCTGAAGCATCTTTTAAAAAGCTTTCTCTTCCATTGCACTTTCTGGACTGTCCAGCAGATGATGCTGTTTGGTAACTTACTCGTCCTCAGAGGCTTCCTTGCCTCCGTGCACAGTATGTCTATGACCTAGCCAGGCTGAAACTGTGGGATTCCTGTGCCCTCACTTTGCTGGACAAAATCTGGCTCGATATGGGGCTCCACCTGTGGCAGAGTACTCCCTCATCTGATCTGCACTTCAGCTGTCTCCAAGGCAAGGAAACGGCTGCCAGCTGCTGCTTCCTTCAAGGGCGGGGGAAGGACTTTCAGACCCAGAGCTGGAAACTCTCTGTCCACGTTTTCTCACTCTCTTTATCCCTCACTCATCTGGGCCTTGAAATGTCCTCCCCTGTCCACCAGGTCTTCAAACAATGGGGGTATTTTTTCACTGCTGTGAGATTTTAAAATCTCTGTCCCTGGTGGGAGGGTTCTAGTCTACCATTTCTGTGCCTTTCCCACACGGAGACCAAGTGAGGATGGGGGAGACCTCCCGCTGGTCTGGACAGAAAATTCCTACTTGATATTTTTCTCTTTCTTCAATTTGGCATTTGCAGGGTCTTTGTCCAGTCTATATCCTCCTCCAGAGTTTCAAACAATTAAGAATTGTCCTTTTTTTTGTTGAATCTCTGGAGAGATGTTTTCAGTAGCGGTTTACATCTCCATGTTGATGACGTCACCTCTGGAGCTTGTTTTATTGTTGTTTGCTTATTTATTTCTTTAGTGACTTCAGCTAAACCATTTTGAGGAAGCCCATTTCCCCTTGCATGTGATGCCTTTGCTGTCATGCCTGAGAGGGCTCAGCCTTGGGCATGCACACAGGCACCTTGCAAAGAGTGGTTTTAGCAAGGCTTTCTTTAACTTTCTTTCCCTGATCTCTCTGTTAAGCTGTCTGCTTCATTTGGTATCACATCCACCTATTGGGCTTCACTAATTACCAGCCAATCACTGTATTATTTTCACCAGTGCCCTAGGGCATAAATTACTGTACAGTCTGATCCAATTAAATTCAGGCAGAGGTAGTTTTTGAAGTCAGTCTTTGAGGTATGTTCTGACTCTAGGAGACCTCTTCTTTACTATCTCTTTCCCTGGTTCTCTCTGATAAACTAGCTAGCCTATGGTTTAGCTTATTGCTGTTAGTTAAGAAGAACTCTTAATTTCAAGAATCCTCTTAGGCTTGATCCAACCTATACTCTAGTTCAAATAAAGTCAGTTCCTTTGGGGAAAATGTCATAGTTCTTTTATTATGGATTGCCTCTTCCCCTGAGCAAAATCCCTGAGCCACTATTCTGGGATGATGCTTGGCTGGGCAGAATCTTCTGATCATCTTGGCTTCCCTCTCCCGGCATTGACCCTCTGCCCTACAATTGAGCTGGGGTGAAAGTGACCACAGTTGCAGAGGCAGTTGGGCTCTGGGGTAGAGCCTCCATACTATATATTGGAAGCTGGGTAGAAGAAGGGAGCCTCCAAACTCTCAGCCACACTCACTGGGAGGGAGTCCTGTGTTCTTGGCTGTACCTAACTCAGGGTGAAGTTTCTGTCAAATGAGGTAGGGGATAGGAGAGGAAGAGAGTGGGTCATGGCTCAAATGCCAGACTCTCGCTGTTCTTACCAAGTTTTAGTGGATTTTCTTGACGAAATGTTTCTTCATTTGCTGTATGCTCTTAGAACAATTTCCAAAAATTCTAAATGGTTGGTTTTTTAAATATTTTTCACCAGTTTTATTGTTTCAATGGGGAGTTGGTACACAGAGCTCCTCACACTGCCATTCTGGAAATCTGCTATGTCACTTTAATGAAGTATGTTCTTCTGTAACTTCCTGTAAAAGGGTGTACACCAAAGGTGGAAAATGTTTCTATTGTATTCCCACATTTCATCAGTAGGTTCACTTGGTTTAAAATTTTAAAATTAACATAATTTCCCCCATTTTAAAGGCATTTCCTCCCTTACCTTCTGATATGCCAGTAAGACTGTTCAACACTATTAGCTACTCTGAGTCTATTTTTTCACTCTGAAAACTCTTATGGTCTTTTAATTCCCCAGTGTTCTAAAATTGAGCTAGAGTAAGCTTTGATGAAGATTGTTTCCTATATTGTGCTGAACAATGTATCCTTTAACTTCAGATTGTTTTTTCTTAGTTCTCAGTTCTGGACCTCTTAATATATTGGATGTTTGACCTCCAAAATTAATCTTTTGCTTATCTATTTTTTTAAACTTTATCAAAAAAATTTTAAAATACCATTTCAAACAAAACAAAGGAATAAAAAAATGTATATATCCTAAAATAACCACATTGCTTCCAATCTGCTCCTACCATACCCCAAGAAAATTAATGAACCATAGTCATTCCTGAGCATTCCCATGTCATTAAGATTACCCTTAATGTCTTCTCTGTTCTTAGTACATTATTGTTCCCTGTTCACTAATTGCTGTCTATCTCTAGGTCCCCTATATTCTACAATATAAGACACTTGATTTACATTTTTTACAGAGTTCACAGTGGTGGTATCATACAGTATCTCTCCTTTTGTATCTGACTTATTTCACTCAACATTATGTCCCCAAGGTTCATCCATGTTGCCATATACTTCACAACCTCGTTCTTTCTCATTGATGCATAGTATTCCATCATATGTATGTACCACAGTTTATCCACTCATCTGATGTAGGACATTTAGATTGCTTCCATCTGTTGGCAATTGTGAACAATGCTGCTATGAACATTGGTGTGCAAATATCTGTTCGTGTCACTGCTTTCAGGTCCTATGGGTAAATACTGAGAAGTGAAGTTGCTGGATCGTAGGGTAACTCAATACCTAGTTTTCTGATGAACTGCCAAACTGTCTTCCAGAGCAGCTGAACCATTATACAGTCCCACCAGCAATGAATAAGAGTTCCAATTTCTCCACATCCTCTCCAGCATTTGTAGTTTCATGTTTGCTTAATGACAGCCATTCTTACCAGTTTGAGATGATACCTCATTATGGTCTTGATTTGCAGCTCCCTAATAATTAGCAAAAATGAACATTTTTTCACGTGTTTTTTTAGCCATTTGTATTTCCTCTTTGGAGAAATGTCTTTTCATATCTTTTGCCTATTTTATAATTAGGCTGTTTGTACTAATGCCATTGAATTATAAGATTTCTTTATATATACAAGATATCTGTCTCTAATCAGATAGTTTCCAAATATTTTCTCCCATTGAATTGGCTATCTCTTTATCTTTTTTAACAAATTCCTTTGAGGTACAGAAGCTTTTAATTCTGAGGAGTTCCCATTGATCTATTTTTTCTTTCATTGTTTGTGCTTTAGGTTAAGGTCTAAAAAGCGACCTCCTACTATTAGGTCTTAAAGATGTTTCCCTACATTATCTTCTAAGAGTTTTATGGTAGAGTTTCTTATATTGAGAACTTTGATCCATGCTGAATTAATTTTTGTATAAGGTGTAAGGCAGGGGTCCTCTTTCATTCTTTTAGATAAAGATATCCAATTCTCCCGGCCCCATCTATTGAAGAGGCTATTATGTCCCAATTCAGTGGATTTGGGGGCCTTATCAAAAATCAGTCAACTGTAGATCTAGGGGTCGACTTCCAAATTCTCAATTCGATTCCATGGATTGATACGTCTGTCTTTGTGCCAATACCAGGCTGTTTTGACTACTGTGGCTTTATAGTAGGCTTCAAAGTCAGGCAATGTAAGTCCTCCCACTTGGTTTTTCTTTTTTAGAATATTTTTAGCAATTTGTGACATCTTTCCTTTTCAAATAAATTTGTTGAGTAGCTTTTCCAGGTCTACAAAGTAGATTGTTAGAATTTTGATGGGAATTGCATTAAATCTCTAGAACTGTTTGGGTAGAATTGACATCTTAGCTATGTTTAGCCTTCTTATCCATGAACACAGAATATCTCTCCATCTCTTTAAGTTGCCTTCTGTTTCTTTTAATAGAGTTATTTAATTTTCTGTGTAGAGGTCTTTCACATCCTTGGTTAAGTTTATTCCTAGGAACTTAATTTTTTGTTTATTTCTATTAAGAATGGAATCTTTTTTCTTGAGTGTTTCTTCAGTTATGTCATTTCTACTGTATAGAAACATTACTGACTGATTAATCTTATATCCTGCCACTTTGCTGAATTTGTTTATTAGCTCAAGTAGGTGTGTTGTTGATCTCTCAGGGTTTCCCAAGCATAAGATCATTTCATCTGCAAATAAAGAGTTTTGCTTCTTCATTTCCAATTTGGATGCCATTTATTTTTTTTCTTGCCGAATTGCTCTGGCTAGAACTTCTAGCACAATGTTGAATAATAATAGTGACAATGGGCATCCTTTCCTTGACTTGTTCTGATCTTAGAAGGAAAGCTTTCAGTCTCTAACCATTAAGAATTATACTAGCTGTTGGTTTTTCATATATGCTCTTTATCGTATTGGGGAAGTTTCCTTCATTTCCTAACTTTTGAAGTGTTTTTATCATAAAAGGATGCTGGATTTTGTCGAGTGCTTTTTCAGCATCTATTGAGATGATCATTTGATTTTACCCTTCTGTTTTGTTAATGTGTTTTATTACATTAATTGATTTTCTTATGTTGAACCACCCTTGTATGCCTGGGATGAACTGTACTTGGTCAGGGTGGTTTTTTTTTTTGTTGTTTTTTTAAATATGTCTTTGAATTTGATTTGCTAGTATTTTGTTTAAAATTTTTCCATCTATATTTCATTAGGGAAATTGGCTTGTAGTTTTCCTTTCTTGTAGCATCATTATCTGGTTTTGGTGTTAGTGTGATGTTGGCTTCATAAAATGAGTTAGGTAGTATTCCATTTTCTTCAATTTTTTGAAAGAGTGTAAGTAGGCATGATGTCCGTTATTTTTGGAAAGTTTGGTAGAATTCCCCTGTGAAGCCATCTGGGCTGGGGTTTTATTTGTAGAAAGCTTTTTGGTAACAGATTGGATCTCTTTACTTGTAATTGGTTTGTTGAGTTCTTCTGTTTCTTCTTTATTCAATCTAGGTTGTTTGTATGTTTCCAGGAAATTATCTATTTCCTCTGAATTATCTAGTTTATTGGCATAGAGTTGTTCATAGTATCCTCTTATGGTATTTTTTATTTCCTCGGGAGCCATAGTAATTTCCCCCCTCTCATTTATTATTTTGCTTATTTGGGTCTTCTCTCTTTTTGAATTGTATCAGTCTAGCTAAAGGTTTGTCAATCTTGTTGATCTTCTCAAAGAACCAACTTCTGGTTTTATTTATTCTCTATTTTTTTTTGTTCTCCATATCATTTATATCTGCCTTAATCCTTGTTATTTCTTTTCTTTTACTTGCTTTAGGATTAGTTTGCTGATCATTTTGTAGTTTATTCAGTTGTTCCATTAGTTCTTTGATTTTAGCTCTTTCTTCCTTTTTAATGTATACATTTAGAGCTATAAATTTCCCTCTCAATACTGCCTTTGCTGGATCCCATAAATTTTGATATGTTGTGTTCTCATTTTCATTCGTCTCTAGATATTTAGCAATTTCTCTTGCAGTTTCTTCTTTAACCCACTGATTATTTGGGAGTATGTTGTTTAACCTCCAGATACTTATGAGTGTTCTGGTTCCTTGATAGTTGTTAACTTCTAATTGTATTCCATTATGGTCAGAGACTGTGTTTTGACTAATTTTAATATTTTTAAATTTATTGAGGCTTCTTTTATTTCCCAGCATATGATCTGTCCTAGAGAAAGATCTTCCTTATCTTTTATTTCCTGTTGTTGCTCTCTTTGTGTTTTTGTCCTTCCATTTTGGAAGATTATCTGAATTTTGTTTTCTAAACCATCTATTGAATTTATTTTAGTAATCATATTTTCATTTCCACAAGCATTTTATGCTCATGATTGAGTTTTTTAATGTAATTTTATTGAGTTATATTCACACACCATATAATCTATCCAAAGCATACAATCTGTGGTTCATAGTATCATGACATAGTTGTGCATTCATCACCATGATCATTTTTAGAACATTTGCATTACTTAGGAAAAGAAATAAAAAGAAACAAGAAAACCCTACATATAACATACCACTTACCCCCGACTTTTATTGACCACTAGGATTGTGCGCTTCCAATTTTAATACTTACAATAGAGTAGATTAACTGAGACAGTGTAGTGTTATCGGAGATACATATATAGATCAGTGAAACAGAACAGAACATCCAGAAGTAAGTCCATACAAATAAGGGCAACCAACATTTTAATTTAATTAATTAATTTATTTATTTATTTGCTATATAGTTATACAATCATTATCAAAGATCAGGGCTATTGGATTACAGTTCAACAACTTCAAGTATTACCTTCTGTCTGTTCTCAAACACTAGGCACTAAAAAGAAATGGAGTCAGTAGTCACTGTCATTTATTTGTTAAATCCTAATTTCTCAGTTATACCTCCGCCCTCTCATTAGATCATTCTCTCAGTCTTCAAGGGTATCTGGGCAATGATCATTTTAACTTCCTCATGCTAGCAAAGGTTGTTGACCTTATGGGATAGAGAAATAAAACTGGTTGATATTCTTGGAGAGACTGGTAACCTTTGGGTTTCATGGCTTATCTGGCATGGGATCAATCTGGAGGCCTTAAGTTTCTGAAAAAATAAACTTACTAAGAAAAACTTTTATAGTAACTTAGATAGAGCCTGGGGCACTCCCTAGGGTTTTTAGGAATACTGTTGGTTGGGGCTTGATATACTGTGGTAGTTTGCAGTGTCTGGCTAAAGCTTGCATACGAGTAACCTCCAAAATGATCCTTCAACTCTGTTTGAAATCTCTTAGCCACTGACACTTTATTTTGTTCCTTTTCTTTCCCCCGTTTTGGTCAAGAAAGCATTCTCAGTCCCATGATGCCAGGTCCAGGCTCATCCCTGGGAGTCATTTTCCATGTGGTAGGGAAGGTAGTGAGTTTATTTGCAGAGTTGGCTTAGAGAGGCCACATCATGATTGTATTTTTAATAGTATCTTGTTTTTGTTTTGTGAATGCAATATCTTTTTATTTTTTACCCTGAGATTAGGGTAGTTTTTTTGTTTGTTTGTTTTTGTTTTTAATTATCCCTGTTTTCTTCTGCATTAGTATTATAAAATGAATGATTAAAAAGCTGATTGGAATCTCTGTGTGCATGGCCAGCATTGTCAACAGCTGGGCTTCACTTTAGGGAAGGTCTTAAGTTGTTAGTATCTATAGATGTTTTCTTGGGTCTGTTCAGGTTCTCTAGGAAAGAATCCTTCAGACTTCTACCTAAAGAATAATACACTAGGTCTCTGGTGTTCTGGGAGGAGGTCTAATGAAGGGGTCCTAGGTCTCACCATTCAGTGTACAGTCTCAATCTTTTGGGTCAGAAGGAAGCAGATAAATCAAACGTGTATTCAATGCACTGTATAACTTGAAGTCAAGGCAATATGATACCTCCATTTGATTCTTATATATAAGGCTCTTTTGATTCTTATATATACTAAAATTTCAGAACTACCATTCAGCATTATCCTGGTTCAAATAGAGCCAAAGTTTATTCTTTTTACCTTTTAAAGGAGAGAGGCACATTAGGAAAGGTTTGTAAAGTGTGCTGATGGACAACTCATATTCCTGTGAATCAGTAACATTTCTTCCTTAATTATGGTGTTCTAGTTTGCTAATGCTGCCAGAATGCAAAACACCAGAAATGGACGGACTTTTATAAAGGGGGTTTATTTGGTTACACAGTTATACTCTTAAGGCCATAAAGTGTCCATCAACAAAGGATATCTTCACTGCAGGATGGCCAGTGGCGTCCGGAAAACCTCTGTTAGCTGGGAAGGCACATGGATGGCATCTGTTTGATTCCAGGTTGCATTTCAAAATGGCTTTCTCCAAAGTATCTACATCAGCTTCCAATGGCCAGCTTCAAAATGTCCATCTCAGCTCCAGCTAGCTCCGCGCTCCTTCTGTCTGAGCTTATATAGTGCTCCAGTAAACTAAACAAGGCCCACACTGAATGGGTGGGGCCACACCTCCACGGAAATTATCCAGTCAGAGTTATCACCTACAGTTGGGTGGTCACATCTCCATGGACACTGAACCAATAGGTTCCAACCCATTCCACACTAATACATCTGCCTCCACAAGAATGCATTAAAGAATATGGCCTTTTCTGGGGGACATAAATATACAAACCAGCACATATGGTATCTTTAAAAACTTTTTTTTTTTTAATCTCTGTTTTCAGCTCAGATTTCTTTTATCCAAGATATTGGAAGGCTTCCTCTGAAACGACACTTTGGAAGGTGAGCTTATTGCCTTAGTTTCCAAAGAGCTGTTATTGAAATGTCTACTGCACATGTTATATATTTATTCAGTATATTACCAATAAATGTTATCTGTAAAATCTTAGAAATATATGTTGTACTCAGTGATAAAAGACCATACAATTACATTGCATGCCTTTGTTTTATTATTAAATATACAGCATATGTTCACCCATTCACAATGGAATGTACAGACCAAACAGAATCATGAAATCACAAAGGCAGAGGGGTCTTTAAATTCCTCTAGTTCAACAAGTCTTGCAAATCTAGAAACCCCTTTTCAGCTTTCCTGCCAAAAGGGGGTTCTTAACCTATGCTTAAAAACCTCTAATGACCAGGAATTACCTCAAAAGATAGTAATGTCCTTTTTATTTCCTTTTTCATAGAAAATTCAGAGACACAAAAATAAATAAATAGGGATAGATGGATGTGTACACACACACATATACTGTTCAGTATGTTGTGAAATGGCTTCTGGGCCTAGATCAGTTATTGACACAAAGCCTATTTCATTCTACTTAGCTTATTTGTAAAGTCAAATTAAGCACTCAGGCATTTAAAAAAAATGTTTTAATTGCTTGCTCCCTGGTTATGAGAACGAAAGTAAATGATAAAAATGACACTCCTTCCTGATCCCAAATGGAAAACTTTGTGCTATCTGAGCTTTTTTTCCCTCCTCCTGAATAGTTTCAATTTAAAGCCTTTGTAGTGTTAGTGGTTCTTTATGGATTATGGCTTAGCTATATAGAATCTGTCTTTACGATTATAGGAAGACAATGCACAATAGAGATGCATCTTAAAGCATCTGTTATTCAAGCAACACCTTAATTTTGTACGTTTAGCTTATTTCCAACGTTTGTCATCACAACCTTGTATCAAATACTGTTTATGTAGGATGAATTCATAGACATGAAATTGCTGAATCATTAAGTATACACATTTTTGAGGCCTTTGCTATGTATTGCCAGATTGCTTAGAAAATTATGAGTATATTCTTTTCTACTAACCCTTGCCAACACTGGGCTTTATCTTTTTAAATTTTATTTATGTTTCTTTGTTAGAAAAGTTGTGGGTTACATTACAATCATTCATAAAATACAGAATTCCCATATACCACCCCACCACCACCACCTTGCATTGGTGTGGAACATTTATTACAAGGGTTGTATCATTTTAAAAGTATCTTTGCCAATTTAGAAGATGAAAATATAATAGTTTATTATTTTAATTTGTATTTTTAAAATTCCAAATTAGGTTGAACAATTTATTTTGTAAGCATTTGTATTTCTTTTATAAGTTGTCCATTCATGTTCTGTGCCCATTTTGCTATTATGTTCAATAAAGAGCTGCTACAAATTTTTAAAAAAATTAATATAATTTAATATAATAGCAAAACAGAGTTAATATAATATAATAGCAAAACAGAGTTAACTAATATGTTCAATAAAGAGCTGCTACAAATTAAAAAGAAAAAATGTAATATATTAGTTAACTCTGTTGAATTGTAAGTTGTTAGAATTTATTCATAGTGTGTCATTTACCTTGTGGTTTTGTTTATATTGTTAAACTAAAGGGCCTGGCTAGACAGTGAGCACAATGAAGAGAAATGAAAGACTAAAAGAGATAGCTTTGTACTCATCACACTCACACTGTAATTTAAAGGAATACCCTCTTTGGTTTATTATTAATGCCTTCATTATTAATCTGACAGATTGAAAATGGAAGCCCTGATTGACAGGGAGCATGCAATGATAGACCCAGACAGTGGAGATGAAGCCCAGCTTAATGGAGGGCAGCCTGCAGATGCTGCAGAAGCACTCACACAAGCCGTTCAGCCCGAAGCCTTGACTCTTCCTTTGAGTCAGAATAGTGGGAGTGAACTGCCCGCCAGCCAGCCTCAGCCCTTTTCAGCCCAAGGAGACATGGAAGAAGAAGACATAATAATAGAAGACTATGAGAGTGATGAGACATAGAAACCAGCCTGCCAGTCAGATTGCTGCTTGATAGATTTATTTTAGTTTTTGCTCACTGGTACTTGAACAAAGTTAAACACTTTTCAGGTGAATTACAGATTATCAGTTCTTCACTCTTGTAATATTTAATCACAAGGAACTGACTCTTCTATCATCTTGAAGTAAATGGAAGATCAAGCCTTTAATTTTCTCTAGTATTTATTTAGTTTTGTAAGTGGCATAAGAGAGGAGGTCGGTGTGTATGAAGTATGTTTGAACGTTATGCCAAATATAAGAAAATGTGAAGGAATAATTCAGAATATGAAAACTTTATGTGGAGGTTGTAAATAGGAATTATAAAACAGTTCAGGCTGCAATTATGAGTGTAAATAAACTTTGTGCCTTATTTACAGTTTCTCGATGGTCTCTAGCTTCTAAGATACCTTTTATGTGTTGTAAAGTGGAATATTTTAGATACTTTTTGGAAAGTATTTACATAATTTATATCAGTATTAAAATGTTGAATTTCATTTCGTTTCTTTTATCTTTTAACGTTTTCTAACATGCGATGTCCGCCATTTTTACTTAGACATCTGGTGTCAAACTTTTCAAAAGATAGGGAAGAAAGGATGGCAGCCTTGTGATGAGACCTCCCCAGAGGGGTTAATCGTACCCTTAACTACCTTTACCAAAGCTCGCTCTTTGTGTGGGAGCTTGGTTGAACCATTGCTGTGTGGTGCAGGTGGGGCGCCCACCAGCCAGGCCCACAGCTGGAGTCCGGCAGGCAAAGTCGGGCGGGGCACAACTTGGCCCGGCCCTGCCTCGGCCCCGCCCAGGAAGCCTGATCCCGGTTTCAGTCCCGCGGGCGGTGCGCGCTCTTCCCGGCCGCCGCGCAGGTGAGTGGGGCCGAAGGGTGTGTGGCCCACGTGACCGGGGCGGGGGCCGGGGGCTGAACACGGCCCCTCTCACAGGCCTGCTGGCCGCCTGGGAAGTTTCCTGGCCCGGCCCGCGCTCGCCGCTCAGCCCCACCAGAACGTGCGGCCGAGACCCGAGCCGCTCCGGGCGGGCCGGACGCGGGCGTGGTAAGGGTTGAGCCCGCTCGCCCAGCCTGGTTTCATTCAGGCGACGCGGGTGCCGCGCGACGACGCGCCACTGTGGCCGCGAAGCCGCTGCTCTTGCGTGCTCTCCGGGAGCAGGTAGAGGTGGAGCCCGAGCCCCGCTGGGCTCTTACTTTTCCCGAACCTGGGGCCTGGTTACACTGGCCTGGGGAGGTCGGGCCCGCTTTGGTTCTGGCTGCTTTGGGGTGGAATTTTGAAAGGAAGGATTAGCAGAGTGGATTTCCAATCAGAATTGCAAGGGCGGAACACTCATCTGGAGTGGGCAGAGCAGACAGTTGAAAGGGATTTGCGGGAATGGGCGCCGAGAGGCTGACTGCGGAGAAACCCCCGCCAAAATGCTCAGTTCTGTGGCCGTCGCGGATTGTGTTTAAACCTACAAAGAGGATATTCCTGCCCCTCACCCCATGCCCGGAGGCCTAGAAATATCTGAAATCTCTGCATTTCGTTAGTCCAGCAAAACTTTACAGCCAGTTAAAGCCGTGAGTGATTCAGTTTGTGTAAAGGTGACCGACTAGTCATGATTTCCGTGACACTTGGCTGGGGGGAGCCATTTTTCCTGCCACCGCTATGGCTTTCCGAGCTATGTTTTCCAACAGAATGCAGACAGGCTTCAGGGGCTTGAACAAAACAAAGACCCACTCTTTCTCAGTGTGCTGAACCTAAGTGTAGGCTCAGTGGCCTCCTGAAGTATTCAAAGGGTATTAAATTACAGATGTAAGACAATGCAGCTGACCCGGCCCCTCTAAAGTCACTTATTTTGCTTTTCCACAGTTCTTCAAATTTATATTTTTTTGCTTTGTATTTAAACATTGATAAGTTGATCTAATTCAATAAGTCACTTTTCACAAGTGGAGATAAATTGAATCCATTACAATGAACCACACTTTTACCGGTGGGTTAAACAATGAGGTATCTGTAAGATGCCTATATCTAATAGCTATTGAGAGGTATTATATACAACTTGCTAAAGTTATTTGTTGTGTTTTGCGTCTACATTTTTTAGGAATGTGTATCTCAAAACCTATATTAGAAACCACAACTTCTCTAATAAAGGGAAAAAAACTAATAGCACTACTCTTTTCAATTTTCATTTCTAGAATTTAAAATTTAATTTTAGACAACAGGCTCTAAAAAGACAAAAATAATTGCTCTCATTTATAAAGCTCCAAGCTGAAAGGGACATGCTCGGTCTGTCACAGTTAATTCTGTAACATTGGTCCCCATTAGAGGACCACACCCTTTCTTCTCAGATCACTTCTCAGTTCACAGCCATACCTTTTCCTGTCTCAGGTGTCTCCTGTATGCAGACTACTAACTTCACATCTCTACTTGGATTTCTAACAGGAATCTCAAGCTATACAGCCCACTTCTCCCCAGGACTAAGCCAGAGGGGTGGAGAAATGAAATATTGCAGATGACATGATCTGATGTTTGGAATTTGCCTCAAAGTAATCTATTGGTAGAGAGAATACAGTGTGGGGCAGGGAAATAGATGAAACAAGATCGGCCATGAGTTGATAATCATTGAAGCTGGTTGATGGATATACAAGGATTCATAATACTATATTCTCCACTTTTTATTATGTTTGAAACTGTGTATAATAAACATTTTAAAATTTTCTGTATCTAGAATTTGACCTCTTCTCGCTATCTCCATTGCTACCGCTGTGGTTTATTAGATCATTTGACTGTCCTCCTAGTCCGTCTCCCTGTTTTAGTCTCTGCCACCTGAAGTATACTCTGAACACAGCATCCAGGTGATCCTGTTAAAACATAAGTCAAATCACGTTACACCTCTACTCAGAATCCTCCAATGGCTTCTCATCTCACTCTCAGTAAAGGCAAAGGACTTCTGCAGTCGTTTTCAAGGCTCCATACAATTCAGATGACTTCAGCTTCTACAAATTTTTACTACTCACCCTCACACTCTACTGCTGCCACACTGCCCTCCATTGCCTTAATCTTTCTCTTAACATGTCAGGCACTCCTGCCTCAGGGCTTTTGCACTAGCTGTCCCATCTGCCTGGAACACTCTTCCATCTGATATCTGCCTGGGGTCCTCCTTTACTTTCCTTCAATTCTTTATTCACGTGTCATCTTTTCTGTGGGGACTTCCCTGTCCACTTTATTTAAAATTGCAACACCTACAATGTACTCCATCCCCTTTCTTAACTTTGTTCCTTAGCTTACGCTATATTATATTTCACCTTACCTTATCTGTGTCCTCACACTAGAGTTTAAACTCCATGGTGGCTGGGATTTCAGTTTACTTTGTCAATGCTCAGTAAAAATTGGTTGAATAATGTCTCCATTTTATAAAATATAAAACGAAACCTTAAGAATACCTGAGTTGTTCAACATCGTAAAGATGGGAGAATCCGTTTTAATTTTAAGACTTTCATAGAGTCAGGTACAATGCTTTGTGCCCAGTGAGTCTTTAATAAATACTTGCTCGTAGGTAATACATCATACCATAAACCTAGTAGTTACATTAGCGAATGGTTTCCTCCCCTTTGTTTTTGTGTCCGGGTCACTGATTTCATGCAGGAAATCATTAGCCCTAGTAAAAGCATAGCTTTTTCTATGCTTTGTTTTTTTTGAGGTGGATTAAACATCCCTCTAAGACACTTTCTGAGACTTACCATGGCAGGCAGGCAGCAAATCACTTTTAGATAATCACTCTGCTGCTTTTCTGTATTGCACCTTTAGAGAACCCTCTCTTTTGGTGATTTTATTCTCAGAGAATACAATGTTTTAAAATCTCTTAAGTGTTAATATTTTAGAGTAGAGGAAGCAACTCCTATAAATAACTTCCCTCATTTGGGAAGGGAAGCTTCTCTCTGCTCCATGTGTTTTTAACAGACTGCTTCTCCTTTGGCCATTCCAAAGCAGATTTGAGTTAATGAAAATGATGAGTATTTGCTGACCCATCAAATTTTGGTATGCTCAGATGCTTCAGTGTTTTGATTTAGTTATTTGAGGAAAGGATTCTACTTGGGAGTGTTAGTATCCTGTATTGTTAAAGTTTTTTTGTCATTTTTGTTTTTTACGTTTTATTATTTATAAAGCTTATAGATACATTGGATTCATAAATGTCACAACTTGTAAAATTCAAAATGAAGATTAAAAATTTAAATTGCCTTTAAAATGACATAGAATGACGACTATATCCCTGGCTTACATAACTGTTACATAGGTTTAAAATATTTATATTTATAATATTTTTATGTGTCATTATAATTAGACTTGATTATGTTGGTCTCCTGAATATGATCATTTGCAAATAAGTGAATAAGATCAATATCACTGAAAGGATAAATAACTAAACACACGTGATCACTTTAATCTCTTCCACAGGCGTGGAAATCACAAATGTCGTCGGGGAATCGGGACAGACACTACGATGCGGTCCCAGTGGATTTGCCTGATCAAAATGGCACTGCCAGAGCCCTCCAGACTCTTCACGACAGCGAGCTGGCCCTGAGTGCTGATCCTTTGCCACCACCCCCTCTCCCGTTACAGCCACCATTCGGCCCAGACTTCTACTCAAGTGACACAGAGGAACCAGCCATAGCACCAGATCTCAAACCCATAAGGCGTTTTGTCCCCGAATCCTGGAAGAATTTTTTCAGAGGGAAGAAAAGGGACCCGGAATGGGACAAGCCGATGTCTGACATCAGATATACTTCCAATGGAGTGGAGTGTTCACCTCCAGCCTCTCCAGCAAGACCAAACCACCATTCTCCCCCCAACTCCTGCAAAGATCCTTACAAAGGGTCAGAAGGAACCCTTGATTCCCGGAAGGAGGCTGACGCAATGTTTCCCCACGATCCCTATGGCTCTCTAGGCCGACACACACAAACAGCTCGAACATACAGCGAGAAGGTGGAGGAGTATAACCTGAGATATTCCTACATGAAATCGTGGGCAGGACTACTGAGAATTCTGGGTGTGGTGGAGCTGCTTTTGGGGGCCGGCGTCTTCGCTTGTGTCACCGCTTACATTCATAAGGACAGCGAGTGGTACAACTTGTTTGGATATTCGCAGCCCTATGGTGTCGGAGGTGCTGGTGGCCTGGGCAGTATGTATGGGGGCTATTACTACAGTGGTCCCAAGACCCCTTTTGTACTCGTGGTTGCTGGGTTAGCTTGGATCGCCACCATTATTATCCTGGTTCTTGGCATGTCCATGTATTATCGGACCATTCTTTTAGACTCTAATTGGTGGCCTCTAACTGAATTTGGAATTAATGTCGCCTTGTTTATTTTATATATGGCTGCAGCCATAGTCTATGTGAATGATACCAACCGAGGTGGACTCTGCTACTATCCATTATTTAATACACCAGTGAATGCAGTGTTCTGCCGGGTAGAAGGAGGACAGATCGCAGCGATGATCTTCCTGTTTGTCATCATGATTGTTTATCTCATTAGTGCTTTGGTTTGCCTAAAGTTATGGAGGCATGAGGCAGCTCGGAGACATAGGGAATATGTGGAACAACAAGAGGTAAGTGGTTTAACAGTCCTTCTGTTTATTTTTTTCTGTTACTTACTCTCTTGTTAGATATATGTATGGTCCTCAAAACAAACCTTTTATAATTGTGTGGTTTGTTTTACATCTGAAGTTCAAAAATCCTAACTCAGTATTCCAGACATGCTTTGACTAAGATGACCCACTCGGGCAATTCACTCTTGTATAACATTGCAAGTAGGCACTGGATGTATAATATATAGTTTGTTGACTGCATTATTATTTCTTCCTGATGCTTAAGATGAAAACACAGCTACTGAATTTCTGCAGAGAAGAATAATATATTCAGTAAAAATAAGTTGGAGGCGAATCTAGATTCTTAAGTGTGATTAGAATTTAAAGAAAAAAAGCAACATAATTTGGCAGTTACAGGAGGAATGGTCTCATTTAAATCTGGTATGATGAGTCCCACTTTCTTCCAGTGAGTTAAATAAAATCAAGTGAACCACATTTGATTTTTTCAAGTATTGAATGGCTTAGCTGTAAGGAACATACTCTGAAAACTTGCCAAGGAGCTTTGCTGTTTCATCCTTATTTTGGGGTGGGGGTGGGTGGGATATGTGTGTTCTAAAAATAGAATAGGAGCCCTGCACTTGTTTTTATTTCTAGGACCTAACTAATCAAATATAATATTAAGAATAAGAATTAATAATAATATCTGGGAGATAAGATTATGCGAAAGTCCTATTTTTTTTTTTGAACAGTAGCAAAAATGGTAGGGAATGTTTTACTAGCTTCAATATACCCTGAAATAAATTGATGTTTTGTTCTCTTCTTCAGAGGAGGTGTGTGTAGTGGAATTTTCTATGCCACTAAAACTTTCAGTTTTATCTTAAATGTTTTCTTAATTTTAAGTCAACTATATCATGATTTTTTTTTCTTTCCCACTTTCATAGATACCATAGAATTACACATGATGTATATTGGGCAAAACTATAAATGAAAATTAAATCTTGTCCTTATTTACTCAAAAGCACACACTGGCATATATACATATATATATGTTTAATCTTTTGCATGAATCTGATGGATAACAACAGCAAAAAAAATTGAATAGTTTCAAAACAAGTACTTTATGTGTTTTATAAAGAACCTCAAAATGTTTCAATGTGATCTACACCCTCATGTCACAAAATATATTTATTTTACCAGAACTCTATGTAGATTCAAGTTATTTCTAAAAATTTATCTCAGCACCTTAAGCATATTTTTTAAATTTACATCTCTGTGTTCAAGGTAAATAACTTTAAATTGTAGTCAATGTGAAGTCCAGATAGTGACACTCACAAACTTCCTTTTAATTTTATGTAAGCTTAATAACAACAAAGTTCTTAATTTCATTTTCAAAATTCTATGTGAATATGACTATAATTTTCACCATAATACTTTTCTTTCTTTTCCCTTTCTCAACAAAAATTCATTCCTATAAGGCCTTTCATAAAGGTAGATTAGAACAAGTTACCTGTAATGTTGGAGGCTGTGCCTTTTTGTGTGTTGCTAAAATTTCCTAAACATTAGAAGATGTAATATTCTGTAGCTTTTTTCTATTAATGTTATAGTGTAACTGTCCTACTCTCAAATCTTTCAAGGTAAAAGCATCCAGGAAAAAAATAAAATCTCTAGGGAGTTCAAAGCTACACACATAATTGTATCCACCATTTTCCTGCTTCCATCTTGGCCTTGTGCTCCCGACACACAGGGAATTACAGCTCGCCTTCCTCCCGGGTTCTGCTCTGACCCTCAGGCTCTCCACTGGCTTTGGAAATGTAGCCAAGACAGTATGAGGAACATTGAGCTCTGACATCATCTGTCAAATAGAGACTCAACCTCTGTAGAATTGAGATTGGCCTATAAATGCAAATGGATGAAAATATTTGTAAATAGCTTCATGTTTTTGAAAAATCATTTTAACTTTTTTTGTTCCAGATAAATGAGCCATCTTTGCCATCAAAAAGGAAAATGGTAAGAATAAAGTTCCCTTCACGTTATACTTTTATCTCTAGGTTTATTAACTAGTTTTCTTCTTGTCTACTAATCTAATTGGTAGGATCATCTGTCTGTGAAAGTATATCTACTCCAATGAATTCATAATAGGACTTTCAACTTTTTTATAATCTAAATGGACCAAATCAGACAATGCTATGTATAGCTCCTTTTCATTTTGATAGATGCAGGTAAACAAAGTTGGTTCTCCTTACGTGTTTAAAATTTATTTTTTAAAAAATAAAAGCAATTCTCCCAAACTTTCTTTAGTTCTCTTTAAAATTTTTTGGCATTCATTTCTGTTTTTCTCACTTTGCTTTCAGATAACAAATTATGAAGGATCAGAATATTTCTATTCCATGA
The DNA here is from genome assembly GCF_015220235.1 of Choloepus didactylus. Taxonomy (NCBI): domain Eukaryota; kingdom Metazoa; phylum Chordata; class Mammalia; order Pilosa; family Megalonychidae; genus Choloepus; species Choloepus didactylus. Next base: position 6,092,641 of record NC_051319.1, read on the forward strand.
TTAATTAATTGTGTGACCATAGGCAAATTATTTAACCTCTCCTTGCCTCCACTTCTCCATCTGTAAAATTGTAATAATAGTAATTTCTGCCACACTAGTTATCTGAGAGGATTAAATGAGATGCTGTTGTAATTATTTAGATATGATAATTTAATATATTATTAATAACTGTAATTTTACCCTCTATTGAAATGTTCTTTTTTAAGATACTACACAATGTTTTTCTAAGCAAGAAATTAAGAATCTAACCTTTGGGTTTGTTTGTTTCTTTGAAAAGGGTTTGTATTCACTTAGTACAAAGTGTAGAATCTTGTTCTTACTCCTATACCCCAGCCTCCCAGTTCCCTTGTCTGGAGGTGACCAGTGTTATTAGTGTCTCACGTTTCCTTTCAGAAATGTGTTATATCTATTCTCTCTCCCCTTCTTTTACACAAATTGGTAGCATACTATAAATACTATGTCCCTTGTTTTTTTTTTTTTTTTTTCCACTTAACAGTACATTCTAAAATGTTTCCACATTTAAAATGTATATAAACAGCATCTGCATTCTTTTTTACAACTACATAGTATTGCATGGTATGGATTTACCATAATTTATTTAATCATCAATGAATATTTAAGTTGTTTCCAGTTTTTCACTATTAAAACAATGCTGCAGGAAGTGGCCTTGTACATACAAGTTCATACTTTACATACTTAATTCCATAAATGTACAAGTACATATGAAAGATGAATTCTGAGAAATGAATTTCTTTATCAAAGGGAATGTGCATTTTTTAATTTTAATTACCAAATTCCCCAGTAGAGGTTTTACCAATTTCTACTCCCAACAGCACTGTATGATAGTACAAGTTTCCCAACCAATACAGTATGTTAAGACATTTTTTGTTGTTTGTTAAAATGATAAGGGAAAAGTGATATCTCATGTAGTTTAAATTTGAATTTCTCTTATCAGAAGGGAGGTTGAGCATATTTCCATATGTTACATTTGTGTTTCCTTCCCTACTAACTGTTCATATCCTGTCCAGTTTTTCCATTGGGTTATTTATTTGTATGAGTCCTTTTCTGAAGCATACATTTTGTAAATACCTCTCATAAGATCCCTTTTCACTTTATTGTATATATTAGTGCACACCTGTATTTGAAAATGTTTTATTCAGAATGAAATAAGGTATTTATGAACTGGTAGAACAGTCTGGCCAAGGGATCATGTTTAAGACATCAGTGTCATCATTTATTCATTCATTCAACAAACATGTGCCAACTAGGCTATGGACCTGTGATACAAAGTGAATATTGCAGGATGCATCATCTACTAGATCAGCTACTTACTTGCTTTGTGATCTTGGGGTAAATTACTGTATTAGTCAGGGTTTTCCAGAGAAATAGAATTGACTATATATATATATATATATATATATAGTATTTATTTTTATTTATTTATATATATACATGTCTATATGTATAGGTGTATACATGTAAATATTATGAGATTTATTATAAGAATTGGCTCATGCCACTGTGGGGATTAGCCAGTCTGAATTCCATAGGGCAGCCTGCAAGTTGGGAACTTGGATGAAGGTTTCCATGAATTCCCTAGGAGAGGGTGACTGGCTGAAGTAGAAATAGGATTATTCTTTCTGCTGAAATCATCAGTTTTCCCTTTAAGGCCTTCAACTGATTGGATGAGACTTCTTTGCTGAAGGCCATCTCCTTTGTTGACTGTAGATGTAATCAGCCACTGATGCAATCAACTGACTAATGATTTAAATCTAGGAAATACCCTGACAATAACCATCAGGCTAGTGCTTGCTTGACCAAATAAGTGGGCACCATAACTTAACCAAGCTGACATGTAAACCTAACCATCACTCTTACCTTTTCTGAACTGCAGTTTCCTGTCCCTTGTTTGGGACTATCCACTAGGCTACCCCTTCTTATTTTGCATTTTGAAGAATACAATTTTTAAAAAGCTAATAAAATCATTTTTAAAAGAAATAATGTAGAGACATAAAAGCAAAATCAAATAGAAACAGCATTAAATTCTAATAAATTCCTAAGGACTGAACAGATTTCTTTTCCACACTTTCCTAAGCCAAAACTGAAGGACCTCAAAAGTCATAGGGTGGGTTTGGGACCAGGGAGCTATACATCATTACATCATACCCTGAACAGAGAGAATCAGAAACTGGACAATTACGCTAGCTATTTAGTTCTCCCTGTTTATAACTTGATAAGATACTTTTTCAGCTCATTTTTAAGTTGAAAAGTTTAATAATTATGTTGAAAACGTTAGTTATTGTGTTGCTTAATTATTTTTTCTTGCCTTATAATAAAACCTTTCTAATATTCACTGACAAGGCTAGTCTTGGCTAGAAGCAAAGAAAGCTCATATTAAATTTGGGGCTCTGGGTGCCTTCCCTGCCCTCCTTTGATATGTATATAATCAGGAGCTCTGTTTGAGAGCAGTCTGTCCCAAGGCTGAAGCCCAACACATCCTTCCTGTGAAAGGCTTAAGGGATTTTAATTCTTTGCTTCATGTCCAGTTTCAGGATTTTTTCCCAAAAGAGTTTTTCAAACTGATAATCAATGAGGTTCACCCAAAAAGAGTAGAAGAAAATGTTAAGATCATAAAATTAAAAATAATAATAAGCAGGTAAAATAGTCTGTATGGAAATATTCTGACTTCTTAAAATCCTGTATTTTAAATCTTGTATTTTATGCATGATTGTTCTGTAAACCCACAGCTTCTCTAATAAAGAAAAAAAAAAACCCTTTTAACATTAAAAGGTAAATCTTGGAATAAGGGATGGGCAAGTAAGGAAAATAAATAGTTAGTTCCTGCTTGAAAAAACTTCACCTAAAAAAAAAAATTAATTGTGGACTCTTCTGTTCAATGTGACCACCTGGGCAGAATTTGTTACTTTGACTAGGAAATCTGAGATTGATGCCTGGTGCTTCTGCCAAGATCCAGAGGATCAGCGAACTTCTCTGCAACTTCTTCAGCCAGTCCGAGTGAAAACTGAGTTGTTAAATATTTAGATGCTAAGGAGAGATGGCATGAAATAGAAATCCGTTTTTCAGATCAAAAAATTTCCCCTAATATTTAATACCATGATTCATTATCAAGATTAACTATATAGGAATTCATTAGGATGAAGAAATGGCATGCTAACTAGGAGAAAATACAGCAGAATAAATACTAACCTCAAAAATGCATTCTCTAAAATAACTGTCCTTTCATTTTGTTTCCTGAGGGAGTCTGCTTCCCATTCACATTTTTGCTGTTTGGTGGCCCAATGGGTAGGCCTGCTTTCTGTATCTTGGTGATCTGGTTTCATTTCACCCAGGCCATGGTGTAGAGCTTCTCCTTTTCATAACCTTCCCCAAGGGCTGGTTAGCAGGCTGAATGTCTAATCCGTGGAGTGTGCTATTTGGCAAGTTAAGAGCTGGTGGTTTTTTCAGAATGAGCTAATGTTAAACTGAACCTCAGAACAAGTCTCGGAGACAGGGAAATCAGAAAACAGAGGCTTTAAAAAGCTGCCCTGGCAAGATAAAGAGCGAGGTTTTAAAATCCTGTTTTGTATTTCTTTTTCAAAGAATTAGAGGGCCCTCCTGAAGCCACTCTCAATTTAGTTCAGCAAATTAAATTCAGCAAGTCACTGTCCCAAAGACACAGTCTTACTTTCCCTAGCAGTATGGCACTGCCTGCCCTGTCCATCACAGACTCATTTCTAGGGTGCTGCCAGCACTTCAGTGAACTTTAGGGTATGAACAAATTACATTTATGTAAAGTACAGGTTTCCTCATCTTACTCAAAGTATAAATGAGCCAAATAGTTCTGAGTTTTAATTGCAGCTTTTCCACTTCATAGCTGTGTGACCTTGGATAATTTCCTTGACCTCTCTGAACCTCACTTCTTTATGTATAAAATGGAAACTCCTCTTCAGAGATCCACCAGCCTCATCATCTTGGTGTTCTGGGCACTGCCCAGTGGAGTCCCTGAACAGTCTTTTCCCATCGCAAGGCTGCCACCTGGAGTGGTCCCCGGGGTCTTCTGTTTTCCATTTGTCAGCTTTTTTAGCTCTTGAGATCTATCCTCTGATATTTCCTCTCTAGACCATTTCATCTGGTGTTCTTTTCCACTCTTTTGTTAAACACATCAATTTTTTACTAAAAAGGCCTGTTCCGGTTTGCTAATTCTGCCATTTAGCAAAATACCAGAAATGGATAGGCTTTTATAAAGGGGGTTTATTTGATTACAAATTTACAGTCTGAAGGCCATGAAAATGTCCAAATTTAGGCATCAACAGAAGTATGCCTTTACTGGAGAGAGGCCATTGGCATCCGGAAAACCTCTGTTAGCTGGGAAGGCATGTAGCTGACGTCTGCTTGCTCCCAGGTTGCGTTTCAAAATGGCGTTCCCCAAAAGACAGCTTTGGCTTTCAACGGGCATCTTCAAAATGTCTAAGTTGCAGCTGCTCTGAGGTCCTTTTGTTTGTGAGGTTTTGTAGGGCTCCAATAAACTAATCAAGACTCACACTGAATAGGCGGAGCTACACCTCTGTGGAAATAATCTTGTTCTAGTTTGCTAATGCTGCAGAACGCAAAACACTAGAGACGGATTGGCTTTGATAAAAAGGGGGTTTATTTGGCCACACAGCCACAGTCTCAAGGCCACAAAGTGTCCAAGCAATCAGGTACCTTCACTGGAGGATGGCCAACGGCGTCCGGAAAACCTCTGTTAGCTGGGAAGGCACATGGCTGGCATCTGCTCCAAAGCTCTGGCTTCAAAACGGCTTTCTCCCAGGACATTCCTCTCTAGCGAGCTTGCTCCTCTTCAAAACGTCACTCCCAGCTGCACTCAGTTCCCTCTCTTTGAGTCAGCTCATTTATATGGCTCCACTGATCAAGGCCCACCCCAAATGGGCGGGGCTACACCTCCGTGGGAACATCTCATCAAAATCATCACCCACAGCTGGGTGGGGCACATTCCAAGCAAATCTAACCAGCACCAAAACATCTGCCCCACAAGACCACAAAGATAATGGCATTTGGGGGACACAATACATTCAAACCGGCACAATCTAATCAGAGTTATTGACTACAGTTGTGTGGGTCACTTCTCCATGGAAACAACTTAATCCAAAGATTCCAACCTAATAAATACTAATATGTCTGCCCCCACAAGATTTCATTAAAGAACATGGTGTTTTGGGAGACATAATACATACAAGCTGGCACAAGGCTTCTAGGAGCTCTTTGTTTTTGGACCCAGGCTGACTTAAAAACCATCCCCCTCCACACATATGTATCTAAGATTCTCATAGCCCTTTTTAGGGAATCACAAGCTAAGATCACTTAGACAAGTTAAAAACAGCCACTGCAGCCCATCAAGCTATACGACACAAAGAATGAACCCTAATGTATACTGTGGGCTATAATTAATAGTATAATTATAATAATATTGTTACATCAATTAAAACAAAAGTATCACACTAATGGAAAATGTTAATAATAGAGAAAACTGCCTGTGAGAGGAGTATATGGAAACTCAGTACTTTCTGTGTGATTTTTCTGTAAACCTACAAAAACTGTTTAATAAAAAGCAAGAAAGCAAGCAAGAAAGAAATGAAGCATTGATAAGATACAACATGGATGAATCATGAAAACATTATGCTGAGTGCAAGAAGCCAGTCACAAAGGGCCACATGTTAGTGCATGATTCTATTTATGTAAAAGTCCAGAAAATGCAAGTCCATAGGGCTGGAGAGGAGGAGAGGGTTGGGGGGAAATGGGAAGTGACTGCTAAGGGGTATGAGTTTCTCCTTGGGATGATGGAAATATTATAAAATTGATTGTGGTACACAATTCTGTAAATATACTAAAAGCCACTGAACTTATACTTTAAATGGGTTGGTTGTATGGTATGTGAATTATATCTCAATAAAACTGTTACCAAAACAAAACAGAGCCATAGCCTGTCCTCTGTGGTCCCAGCAATAGGCTCCTTACATTTAAAACTACTGAAGATAGGAAGGGTTTCTTTCTCAAGATGAATTTGCATGCTTCCATTTTCAGATAATAAAAATAATGTTCCCCTTTCTGACATATTCATTGGTTACTTGAAATTGATTCCTCTCAAATTCCCTGATCATTATTTTTCTCTTTTCATTTAAATAGACTTTGTTCCATTTTTATCCCTGAATTTCTTATTTTTTAGTTACTTTCTCTCATCCTTTTACAGTTAGTTGGTGGATAAATCCTAAATAAGTAAAGTACTTAAGACTCCCTTTGTTATTTTATCATCCCCCTTTGACATACATAATTGGAGGTGGGGAGGGTGTTTTATCTGTTACATACTTTCATATCTCAAATATAATTCCCTTTAACTATTAAACTTTATGAAACATGTAATTTTGAAGTACAATCTTAACTTCTACTTCCACTTTTCCATCCCTCCCCTATTTCCTTGTAAGAATAAATTTGTGGTTTTTTGTTTGTTTCTTTTTTGCTTGTTTATAAGTAAATTCTCTATTTCTCCTTAACTGTAGTGTGAAATGGCCACCAGTTGTGACAGACAAAGAGACCCAGAAGTTAATATCAAAGAATTGAGAGCAACAAAAATGAAACCTGAACTGTTAAGTGGACACATTCCCCCAGGCCACATCCCCAAGCCTATCGTGATGCCCGACTACGTGGCGTGAGTACATATCTAACTTCTTCCTCAAGGGTGGAAATTGAGAGCTTTCCATTTTGGGCCCTTCATTTTCCTTTTGTCTCCAAGTTAATACTTTCTGCTTAAAATAATTTATACTTGAACCGTTGTTTGCTATCTAAGGGCCATATGTTTAATTTAAGGCACAGTATGGTAGATGAGGAATAAACTAAGCTGTTTTCCCAGATAGCTTGTTTTCAGTGAAAAAGTTATAACTTTGGTTTATTCCCCTTCCCAGAAAATACCCTGTGATTCAGAAAGATGATGAACGAGAGCGCTATAAAGCTGTGTTCCAGGACCAGTTTTCAGAGTACAAAGAGCTCTCTGCGGAGGTGCAGGCCGTCTTGAGGAAGCTTGATGAGCTGGACGCAGTGATGAGCAGATTGCCACATCGTTCGGAAAACCGACAGGTCAGTGCCTGCAGCTGGCTGGAAGAAGCACTGAAATTCAAAGGAAGAAAAATCAAAGTTTCCCTCTGCATCTGCCGTCTAGTATCTAGGAAAATCACTTGATATCTTCAAGGTGACTAGTCAAGATGACAGTTACAAGTATACAGTTTAATGTCTTTTGCCTTCAATTGTGAAACAGTATTTTGTTATCTTATTTAATTTGCATAAGATATGTTCCGGGTCAGTTAGGCCCCAACCAGAGACAGATGGCACATTCACATTAGGATAATTGAAAGAGGGTTTATTCATAAAGCTGCAGGCAATGTGTATGGGGTCGGGGGGAGCAGCAGGGGTAGTGTGCTCTCCAGGGGTAAGTAACAGTGAAGGGGTTAGTTACCACCCCAGGCCCATAGGGTAGAGAGCAAGTAGGTAGGATAGAGAGTAGACCTGAAGCTTCACACAGAAGCTACCGGGCACCCACATCAGACTGATGACTCTGATTGTGGCAGAGAGGACAGCCAGGAGTGGAGGTAGTAGTCGGGGTGAGGGGAGTGCTTAAGCTTTTTTGGCACTGTTATGTTTTTTTGTTGTTGTTTTTTAAAGAGAATTATTAACCTAATCTATTACTTGTGTAATTAAATTTTTTAAAGCCCATGAAGCATTGTTTTATAAATGTCAAGTGAATTAATTTGTATATATATATATTCTTCTGAGAATCCATATTAGTTGGGCGTCTTGTTTTCACCCACAGAATTTTAAGTGTTCATTTAAACCAATTGTAATTATGAGCTATCTAAGCCAAATACATACAGTAGTGACATTTTCCCAGTGCTGGAGCAATGGAATGGTGTTGGTTTAGAGACATCAGTACCAGGAAGCAGGAGAATTCTAGCAAATACTGAAGGTCAAGGGTCAGTACCATTTGGAAAACAAGCAAAGTCCACAGGTCCAAGGAGGGTGACCAAGTTTAGTGTCCGTCAGAGGAATATAGGAAGGAACAAGGGGTCAGCACAGGTTGGGAAGAGCAAGCCGGTTGGAAGAAATGATGCCGAAAAACCCTGACTTGACTGTGACCTGCAGCCTTTGAGCCTGGGCCTGGTGGTCTCTGATTTGTAGGCCCAGGGAGTGGACAAGGGCTCAGGCGTGTGGGTCTGCAGTTGGGGCATGGAGGAAGGACAGGCCCTAATTAGAGTAGGGGCTGGGACTAAGGCTTCCTGTGATGAATCCACACGAGGTGAACAATGAGCATCTTCTCTAATGTTTAACATGGTGATAGCCCTCAGATACTATCAGGGCCCCTTCCAGTCTTTATCTAAAGTAGAAATATTAGTTGTCACAAAAGTTGACTTCTCATAGACCATAGGCTGAGCTTTGCCATGGGCAGGGGTCTGCTGGCAAGGCTCATTCATTTTCCCCGCATGTCTCCAGGGGAGCTTGTGATGTGTTAGAAAGGGTCCTGTGGGCCTGTTTGGAGGCACAGGTTCTCTCACAAACCTGGTTGTGTGCCCCTGAAAAGTAAAACAATTTCATGACTTTTCTAAGCTCATAAAATGGGAACATTGCCCAAAATAGTCCGTCTATGATGGACTCTAGGATAGATTTGACAGCGCTTGTCTCTGCCTGCATCTTAAGCCCAGCACCTCTAGCCCCAAGCAGCTAGCTCATTGCCAGCCCAGGACCTTTTAGTGTAGATTACAGCGGAATTACCGGATTCTTCATCATTCCTGGAAAGGAATCAAAGCATGAATGATATGCATGATCTTATTATGTAAATGACATTGAAGAATAAAAACATATTGGGAAAAGAAAGTGAATAAGTGATGGAAAATGTTCTTGGGGAAGCTTTTAGAACTGTAGATTACTAGATTGCAATTTTCATTTATTAGGTTTGCAGTATCTGGCATCTGTAGTTATAGGTTTGCACGGATGAATGGTGGCATTGCTCTAGTATTCTGTTCCCTTTGGATAGACTGTTCAGACCCTTAACAAATTCATACTTATTATAAAACTTAGAATAAAGTTAGAAGGAACCTTATTAGTTTTTTTCAAAAGTTGAATAGTCTCAACCTCTTAATCTCAACACCTAATAACTTAAAAAAGAACTTTCCAAAGGGGACAAAAATGATACTTTATAATAGCTCATATTCTAGTTATTATGTGCCAAGCACTTTATAAGGATCATTTCATATAAATAACCATTCTCACCACCCTATTACATAATTAGGGTTATTGTTTCCATTTACCAACAAGGAAACTGAGGTTCAGGTGGATAACTAGCTTGCCCCGAGTCACACATCTGGCAAATGACGGTGCTGGGACTCGAGTCTGGTTCTGTTTGTTCACCCTGGACCTCCGTGTCTGGCCCAGTGCCTGGCAGTAGCAAGCACTCAGATCTTTGTCCAGTGAACTGAATTTTTATGTGTGAGTATTTTTATTATAATTTTGGGTAAAAATTGTTTTCTGTCCTAATTCCCAATGTACTTTGAGACATGACCTTGAATAAATGTGTTTTAATTCAGTTATACAATGTGTTATTTTTAGGAACATGAGAGAATTTCAAGAATCCATGAAGAGTTTAAGAAAAAAAAGAATGTGAGTAAAACAATTTTCTTCTTCAAAGTATATGCTTATCCAGCTATACTCCTGATAAGTGACAGACTTAGATTCTTTTAGCTAAAGTATTTCTTTCTTTTTTTTTTTTAATCTTAAGATGCCATTTGTTAGGGAAAATCGGTGTCTGCCAGACACATTTTCTTGTAATTTCTGTCCTGTTTACATTCTGATATGTCAAGAATTAACACCTAAGGAAATAAGCAGTGATATATATAACTTCACACATATGTCCTTCAAAACAATTGAGTTATTCTACATCTTTCTAACTCCATTCTTAACTTAGTCTCACAAAGGAGTAGAGGTTGAAGAGATCTTTTATCAGTTTTGTCTATATTGTTTACTTTTTTACCTTAAAAGTGCCTAAATAGTAGAGCACTATTTACCTTAAAAGTGCCTAAAAATGTAGAGCGCTTAACTCTTATGAGGCAAATATTAAAATTGGCTTCAAGTAAGTCTGTTCTTCCTTGATGAAATCAGAGGCTGAGATAAAAGCTATGTTTCTTTTACAGGATCCTACATTTCTGGAAAAAAAAGAACGTTGTGATTACCTAAAGAATAAACTTTCGCACATAAAACAAAGAATTCAAGAATATGATAAAATAATGAATTGGGACATGCAAGATTATTCTTAAACCTTATTTGAAACTCCCTTTTTATGGCAAATTTAATATTTATTTACTGCCTTTTTATGCTACTCTCTGTGATAGAGAAGCAATGCTTCTTGAATCAGCTTCTAGTTGGTTTAACCTTATTAAAGAGTATGACTTCACTCAATCATTTCAAAACAAATTCAAAGTTACCATTTGTCTACCATTCCATACCCATCTATCTTGTTAAAATGTGTTGTCATTTTAAGTGCTCTAGAGATCACATCCTTGCAAAGTGATGAGCAAGTGGAGTTTCAGTTCTGGTGCTGCTTTTTCTCTTTTCACTCAGGCACGTTCCTAGGATTTTTCTAGGACAAATTTCCCTTCCCAGCCAAAGGTATCATCTCTTCCCCTGAAAGGGGTTTGAATCCCAGATCACTATTTACAAGCTTTGTGATCTTGGACAAGTTGCTTAGCTCTCAGTGCCCATTTTCTCATCTATAAAATGGGGCTAATGACAGTACCTGCCTCATAGGGTCGTTATGAGGGTTAAATGAATTAATATTTCTAAAGCACTTATAACAAAGCCTGGCACATTATATGCACTAGAGGTCAAGTGCTTCACTCATTTATTAGTGTTTGTGAAATCTATAGAAATGTTTGTGAAATAAATAAACTACATAGAATGAGTCTCAAGAAAAGGTCCTTAATAAGCAAGCCCAGCCAGCGAGCCACACTTTCTTCTTTGTGCAGTTATCTCTCACCACACATACCACGCTTAGGCAGATGCTTGCCGGTGGTTCTGGGCCCACTGGGGTTGAACACAGCTTCCCTATCTTTAATATTCAGTATCAGTGATCAGACCAGTGTCACAGATAGAGCATGTCCCTACAGCCCAGCCTAACTGTACACTTAGAACAGAAGGACTGAGTGAACATTAGTGCCCTTTTCTATCCCCTTTGGACATTCATCCCAAGGCCCCATGATGTTACACTGACTTGGAATCTCCCTTTGATTTATTGGGATACTTTATCTTTTCAAGAATTGTCTTGGCTATGGGGCTTTATTCGTGAGAAATGTTATCTTTATTTGTATGAACAATGGACTGCCTAAAAAAATGTTTAAAATCATCATTATTGGAGTCTGTTCAGCAGCATCTATGTTGTAAATAAATTCCCAAATCTAGAATTATAGTTTCTGTTTAATATAGCTGCCATTCAAACAATCCATGCTCAAAGACTTTTCTAAAGTGATGAAACCAAACATTAGAAAGTGTTGGTTACTGAATGAATTTTCCAGTTTTTCTTATCAATGAAATCTTATTTAGTGTTTATTGTTAATATTTTAATTCCATGGTTTCCAGACTATACTTAGAGCCCAAAAAATCTTAAGACTAGACATCTCGGGAAGAGTGAGGCCCTCTGGGAGCCCTTCACTGAAACAAATTCACTTTCTCTTTCATGTAGTGGGGTCCTGCTTTAACATTCCACTTAAGAAGAACACCATACCTTTTTTTAAAAAAGTTGTAATACTACCATTTTGGAACTGTAAAAAGTTAGATAAATACTGCAATGAAGTATTAAGAGAATTTAACTTTGTGGAACTTTATTTTACTACAATTGTAAATATTAATCATTGAAAACCAATGTTGTAACGATTTTTTTTTAAGTTTTTATGTCAGTACCTAGGTATATTAAAATTTCAGTTACCTGTTGTTTTTGTGTTGTATGTACTTTATTGTTTGTTTTTCTAGCATTCCTGTGTTCACTGGGCATGTTACTTCTTGAAAATATTTTCATTTATCAAAAATAAACCGGAAAGTCACTGAAAACTGGTAGGTCATGAAGTTCAGGTGACTCACTATACCCCTTTCCCCTTATTTGCAAGAACTCAAAGTCAAAGCCAAAAGTCGTGAGACTGAAGAGAAAAGATATTTTCCTGTACATTATCTTTCTTTCACCTGACTTTTTTTTTTTTTTATTAAATTCAGTTTTATTGAAATACATTCACACACCATACAATCATCCATGGTATACAATCCACTGTCCACAGTATGATAACATAGTTATGCGTTCATCACCACAATCTATCTCTGAACATTTTCCTTACATCAGAAAGAACCAGAACAAGAGTAAAAAATAAAAGTGAAAAAAGAACACCCAAATCATCCCCCCATCCCACCCCATTTGTCCTTTAGTTTTTATCCCCATTCCTCCACTCATCCATACACTAGATAAAGGGGGTGTGATCCACAAGGTCTTCACAATCACACTGTCACCCCTTGTAATCTACATTATTATATAATTGTCTTCAGGAGTCCAGACTGCTGGGTTGGAGTTTGGTAGTTTCAGGTATTTACTTCTAGCTATTCCAATACATTAAAGTCTAAGAGGTGTTATCTATACAGTGCATAAGAATGTCCACCAGAGTGACCTCTTGACTCCATCTGGAATCTCTCAGCCACTGAAACTATTACGTCTCATTTTGCATCCCCCTTTTGGTCAAGAAGATATTCTCAGTCCCACGATGCCGGGTCCACATTCATCCCTGGGAGTCATACTCTGTGTTGCCAGGGAGATTTACACCCCTGAGAGTCGGGTCCCACGTAGGGGGGAGGGCAGCAAGTTCACCTGTTGAGATGGTTCAGTTAGAGAGAGAGAGGGCCACATCTGAGCAACAAAGAGGTACTCAGGGGGAGACTCTTAGGCACCATTACATACAACTTTAGACTCTCCTTTGTGGTAATGAGATTCATAAGGGCAAGTCCCTTGCTCGAGGGCTCAGCACATCAAACCTCCAGTCCCAATGTTTGTGACAACATCAACACCAGTCCAGGTGAGGCTGTCCAACACATCTGCACCTTCCCCCAGATCCTCAGGGCTGGGGAGGGGGAGGCTGTAAATATGTTTTTTATTATCTGCCCAAATTACTCTAGGATGTGTCACTATTTCACTCCAGCCTATACTGACCTACCATATCTTACTTCCTATTCAAAGTTCCATGCAATTGTGGTGTTTGAACAAATCGACTGTAGAGTTGTACCGTTTAGAAAATTTAGATCCTGTACCAAATAGATATCTATTCCCTTGGTCTCATTTGAAAGTTGAAGTTTTAAAACAATCAGTTTCGACCTTTATCCTTTGGCCTGGCTTGCCCTGGTCTTAACCAGACCTGCTTCATTCATATCACCAATTGAAGTCTGGGCTCTTTTTCAGCTTTTTTTTTTTTTTTTTTTTTGACAGTGGCTGTATGCACTAATACTGACATTCATATCTGCCGAGCTCTAGCTCTGAGTTTCAGGTGTCTCAGAGATATGCATTTTTCCAGAGACCAATCAGGTTATATGCTAGGGGATCAGCATCTCAAAGTTTAGAGATAGGCCTTACAATTCAGGGATAGAGTTAACTGCTGTAAGAGCTTACAATCTAGGGACTATTACAATTATAGTAAGTGTCCAAGTTAGGCTATGTTCTAACATTCAATTCTGAGTTTACACATTGTAGTTAGTCCATATTGGTGAGGCATCATCCCTCTCACCATGTTTTCTCCAACACTTTTACTCCTATATATAGATTTTCCTACAATTTTATAGAGTTATATTCACATACCATACATTTATCCACAGTGTACAATCAGTTGTTCATGGTATCATCATAAAGTTGTACATTTATCACCACAATCAGCACTTGAACATACTGGTTACTACAAGAAAAATTGTTTTTGTTTTTTTTTTAGCAATAAGAAAAAATGATAAAAAGAAAAATAACGTCATACAATACAATATACTACTAAGGACAGCAAATAACACCACTACCAAGAATCCCATATTACTCCCCTATATCCCCCTCTCATATACATTTAGCATTGGCATATTGCCTTTGTTACATTTAATGGAGGTATATTACAACGTTACTGTTGACCATAGACTCCAGTTTGCTTTGATAATGTTTTTTTCCCAAATACCATCCCTTTTTCAAATTTCTACATGGTTGACATTCATTTGCTCTCCCACATGCAAAAACATTTTTATATTTATATATTTAGTAACAGTCATTGGCCACTCCAGTTTTTGCCACGTTATACAGTCCCAGTCTTTATCATCTGTCTTTACCTCTGGTGTCATACATTCTCCTATCCCACCTCTGTCAGCTTTACTCACAGACATCTTTGTTCAGTGTACTTACAATACCGTGCTACCATCACACAGTATTATGCTATCTATTTCTGGATCTATGCAATTAATCCTAAACATTGTGTAGTCCTTCAGCATCAAATGGCTGATCTCTGCCCTCTTTCCATCTCCTGGTCGCCTATGTTGTCAGCGTTTAACTCCCAAAGTTCGTTCATTAATGTCTGTTCATATTAGTGAGACCATACAGAATCTGTCCTTTTGTTTCTGGCTAACTTCACTCAACATAATGTCCTCAAGGTTCATCCACATTGTTACATGATCCATGTCTTTGTTCTGTCTTACAGCTGCATAATATTCCATCATGTGTATATACCACAGTTTGTTTATCCACTCATCCTTTGATGGACATTTGGGCCGTTTCCATCTCTTGGCAATTGTGAATAATGCTGCAATAAACATTGGTTTACAAATGTCTGTTTGTGTCTTAAGTTTCAGTTCCTCTGAGTATATACCCAGCAATGGAATAGCTGGGTCATATGGCAAATCTATATTTAGCTTCCTGAGGAACCTCCATACTGTCTTCCAGAGTGGTTGCACCATTCTACATTCCCACCAACAATGAATAAGTGTGCCTCTTTCTCCACATGCTCTCCAGCACTTGTCATTTTCTGTTTTTTTGGATAATGGCCATTCTGGTAGATGTGAGATGATATCTCATTGTGGTTTTGATTTGCATTTCCTTAATAGCCAGTGAAGTTTAGCATTTTTTCATATGCTTTTGAGCCATTTGTATTTCCTCTTCAGAAAAATGTCTGTTCATGTCTTTTGCCCATTTTGTAATTGGATTGTTTGTCTTTCTGTTATTGAGATGCAGGATTCCTTTATATGTTCGGGATATTAAACCCTTATCTGATATGTGGTTTCCAAATATCATCTCCCATTGTGTAGGTTGCCTTTTTTACTTTTCTGACAAAGTCCTTTGATGTACAAAAGTGTTTAATTTTGAGGAGATCCCATTTGTCTATTTGTTCTTTGGTTGCTCGTGCCTTGGGTGTGAGGTCTAAGAAACCACCTCCTTTCACAAGATCTTTAAGATATTGCCCTACATTTTCTTCTAAGAGTTTTATGGTCTTGGTGCTAATGTTTAAGTCTTTGATCCACTTTGAGTTAATTTCGGTATAAGGTGTGAGATGGGCATCCTCTTTCATTCTTTTGGAAATGGATATCCAGTTCTCCAAACACCATTTATTGAACAGGCTGCTCTTTCCCAGTTGCTTCAGCTTCACTGCCTTATCAAAGATCAGTTGTCCGTAGATGTAAGGGTCTACTTCTGAACACTCAATTCGATTCCATTGATCAGTATCTCTGTCCTTATGCCAGTACCATGCTGTTTTGAGCACTGTAGCTTTGTAATATGCTTCAAAGTCAGGTAGTGTGAGACCTCCCACTTCACTCCTCTTTCTCAAGACATTTTTGGCTATTCTTCCACCTGACTTTAACATGTAATCTAATTTGAAATGTAATTAATGAGGGTATGTCTGTATATCTAAAATTTGAAAAGAGGAATATGCATATTCTTCAATTATTTACCAATTATGTGTCAAATGCTTTCATTGTGCCAGAACTTGTTCTAACACTGAAGATACAGTAAATCAATGAAACAGGTATAGAACCTGAGATTATTATCTATCAGGAGATATGAACAAGAAGAGGTTGGTGATGAAGTATACATCCTTGTTATGTGCACTTCTAAAAATGATTTATATAGTGAGCCTGACATTGAGATGTACCAAAGTTCAAAAGATACACAACATAGGAAAAATCTATGTAAAATTTTTGACTCACATATAATCTGTATTTTTAATTCTTACCATTATAAAAGTAATACCTGCTCACTTAAAACTTAAAAACTTAAATAGTATAAAAGCTTAAAAAATAGAAAATCAAAGTCCTACCACTATCAATTCCACTCCCCAGCAATATGTACTGTTTGGAACATTCCTACTTTAATTATCAGAAGGCTGCACCGGCATGTAACTGCACAACTCTCCTATAATAGAGAAGCTGCCTGGGAATAGTCCGAGGGGAGGAGGGTTAGTTCATTCCTACGGAAGATGGTGCACTGTGAGCTCTTCACAGCCAAGACTCCCTTGCTCACTGTGTGACCTTAGCAAATTAACTCCTCTTGTGCCTCAGCTTCCTGATCTGGAAAAGATAGTAATATCTACTGGTGAAGTTATTGTGACAATTAAATAAATAATGTATGTAAAATAACAGGAAAGTGCTGGCTGGATATTCAAAATATACTTTTCATTGAGCTAAATAATGAGTTGATTATTCTAAAGATAGGATATCAATATGACATTTCTTTTTAACAATAACAATGATAAACTGTTTTGAAAAAAATATATAGGTAATGCACATTTATTGTAGAAAATTTAGAAAATGAAGATAAGCTCACTCTCCCTCTCCCAAACACACAAATAAGATCGCCCGTAAGACATAGTCATTGTTAACATTTTGGAGCGTGAATGTGTCCCTTCTCATCTTACTCATGTATACATCTGTAGAAGCATGTTATAGAAGAAGGAGTTTTCATATTCACAAGAATGAAATTATGTAGTATGTTGTGTTTTCGGTTTTAATTAAGAATAAAACTAACTTTGTGTTTTCTGTTTTCATTCTCCTTGGCTAAAACTAGATCATGTAATTTTTCTGAATTTATAGTTTTTATGTTTTCTATGTATTTAATTGTAATGCAATTCAGTTATCATTGTTTTAAAGTTACTGGTTTTCATATTGTATGATAGAAACAGGAAGGAATAGGGGTTAGGGTTAGGTTCAAGCTGTGTGACCTCAGGCAAGTCACTTAACTTCTCTCAGCAATGGGATCAGATGAGGTAAAAGTACCTGAAATCATATTGTAAACTTTAAAGCTCTATGAAAACAATATCGATATCCTTATGTTTAGTTTTATGTCTTTGTTCTGATGTTAGTGATAAGAAATTTTAATTAGTAGAAGTATAATTCATTATTAATAACTGGTGACATGAGTATATTTATGACATAATCAGGCTTCTGTGGAAGGCTGTATATACTGGTACAGCCTACCAGCTCCATTAATGGAGTTGACACATTCAAATAACATTCCCATCTCAACTGTTTCAGTTGACTGAAGTTGCAACTTCATATGCCATTGGAAAAAGAGGAGAGGAAGGAAAGAGAAAGCGGCTGGGGAATGGGGGCATTTTCCAGTTTATCAGGATAGAGATTTGAAACCTTACTTTCTTCTCTATAAGAGAGGAAAAAAGGCCCTAGATAAAAGGAGCTTATCACTCACCCCACCTCTTCGTATGTATTTAAAGATTTCATACTGTTTGCCCTGTAAAGTAATTTTGTTTAATGGATAACCCTAATACTTAAATGCCCTGGAGGAACTGAAGTTATGGCAAGATGTTAGACCCATAATAGGCATTTACCGAGACAGTTTGAATTATGAGTGGCAGACAAAGTTGCTCTTTTTACACAAAACACTCCTTTGCACTACAAATTAAAATAATGATATCTGTAATCATCAGTTATGGGGGAATTTTGGGAGGATTTAGCAGTCAACCAAAGCTGGCTGATTTAAGAAGAGGAATTTATTAACATATATTGTATCACAAAATACCTGGGAGGGCTAGAGAACTGAGTTTGTAGCCATGCAGGAGGAACGCTGCCTAAAATCGCACCTAAAAACAGATCCGGTGTAAACAGCTTCCCTGCTCCTGCCACCTCTTCTTGTCAAAGGCACTGGCAACACTACCATCCCTGATACTGGAAGCCGCCATGACTCTTGCCCACTGTTACCCAAGGACACCCTCTCGTCTTGCTGGCCCCACCACCAGAGCTGTCCTGCTTCTTGTAACATTGGCTCTTGATTCAGAGTTAGAAGGGGACGGATGGAACCTGGGTCATTTGCCCATGCTCTGGTTGCAAGGGAGGTTGCATCAATAAATGGATTGGGTCCCACAAAATTTCATCAGCTGGGAAATTCTCCAAAAGAAAGATAGAGATTTGTATGCTGACAACCAAAAAAAAACTGGCAAATATCCCCTACAGAATAACAGTTGTCCTAATTGTGTTGTAGTCAGAGATTTGTCTTAATCCTTTATGACCAGGTCAGCTATACAAAAAACAGCAATTGCTAAAGGTGCTTAACCTTAAAGCTTCCAGAGCTGAGAAGAGGAGGAAGGGGCCCACTAATGTCATAGACACAGGAGATGAGTTCCAGGCCTCCAGGTTTGAGATTTAGAAAACACCATAGAAATAGTGATTTTGTTCTACAGAAAGTATTGCATCACAATAATTTCCTGGCCTCTCCAGACTAGATCAAATCCTACCGTTATTTTTTCTCAGCACACCATGTACCTCTCCTTTATCGTCCTTTTCATAGTAGTAATTTTATATTTATTTGATATTTGTTTGTTATTTGATTTCTAAGTTTCTTTCCAACTAGATTGTTGGGCGTCTGAATGAGGGAAGGGGTCACTCACTGTTTGCTTATCAGTATGTTCCCAGAGGTTAGCACAATATGTGGCACATAGCAGGCACCCAGGGTCAATGGATGGATGGGTGGAAGCATGGATGGATGGTATAGATCTTTAGCCTAACCAATCTTTAAAATGTCTCTGTGGGAGGCCCACACATATACAGTCAACTTATTTACAGCAAAGGCACCACTGCATTTCCCTGGGGGAAAGGATGGTCTTTTAAATAAATGGTATTGCATCAATTGAAGATCCTTACTAGAAAAAATGTCTCCTATCTCACAGCATAAATAAAGATTGATTCAAAGCGGAACATAGACCTGAATGTGAAAGTTCAAAAAATAAAGCTTCTAGAAGAAAACAAGAATATCTTCATGACCTTGGAGTAGGCAAAGATCCATTAAACAAGATGAGTAAAGTAATAACCATAAATGAAAAGATTACTTGGTAATTTATTAAAAGTCTTTTCATAAAAAGACTTCATGAGGAAAATGAAAAGGCAAGTCAGAGACTAAAAGATTATACTTGCAATACATATATCTGACAAAGGGTGTGTATTTAGAATATATAAGGAAATCATATAAAAATCAATAAAAAAAGACATAATTTTTAAAATGGGTAAGAGACTTGAATACGCACTCCATGAAAGAGAATGCCAAAATTTCCATAAGCATATGAAAAGTTGCTGTATTTTATTAATCATCAGGGAAATCCAAATTAAAAACCACAGTGGAATACCACAGCACACTTGCCAGAAAGGCTAACTTTAAAAACTTGATATTACCAAGTGTTATCAAGGATGTGGAGCAACTGGAACTCTCATATATTGCTGGTGGTAGTGTAAAATACTACAATTATTTTAAGAAACAGTTTAGTGGCACTTATGAAAGCTAAGTATATGCCTGTTCTATAATCCAGCAATTCCACTTTAAATATATACCCAACACAAGTGAATACAAATGTTCATCAAAAGACATATACAAGAATATTCATAGCAGCTTTACTCATAACAGCCCCTGTTCTAGCTTGCTAATGCTGCTGGGATGCAAAAACCAGAAATGGATTATCTTTTATAAAGGGTTTATTTGGTTACAAAGTTACAGTCTTAAGGCCATAAAGTGTCAAAGGTAAGGCATCAACAATCAGGTACCTTCACTGGAGGATGGCCAATGGTGTCCGGAAAACCTCTGTTAGCTGGGAAGGCACAAGCTGGTGACTGCTCCAGAGTTCTGATTTCAAAATGGCTTTGTCCCAGAACATTCCTCTCTAGGCTGCAGCTTCTCTCCAAAATGTCACTCTCAGTTGCTCTGAGGCATTTGTCCTCTCTTAGCTTCTCCAGAGCAAAAGTCTGCTTTCAAAGGCCATCTCCAAAATGTCTCTGTAAACTGCAGTTCCTTTCTCAGCTTCTGTGCATTCTTCAAAGTGTCCCTCTTGGCTGTGGCAAACTCGCTTCTTCTGTCTGAGTTTATATAGTGCTCTAGTAAACTAATCAAGGCCCACACTGAATGGGCGGGGCCACACCTCCATGGAAATTATCCAATGAAAGATCTCGCCCACAGTTGAGTGATCACATCTCCACGGAAACATCCAATCAAAAGTCTCCAACCAAATCAACACCAATAGGTTTCCTGCCCACACAAGACTGTATCAAAGATAATGGCATTTGGGGGGACATAATACATCCAAACCAGCACAGCCCCCAAACTGGCAATAACATGGATTTCTATCAACAAAAGAGTAGTAGAATGAAGAAATAAATTGTGATATACTTAAATGGAACACCACAGAGCAATAAAAAGGAAAAAACACCTACTGCAAAAACGTGACCTATTGTTGAACAAAAGAGGCCAGACAAGAGCGGATACTGCACAATTCCATTTATATAAAGTCCCAAAACAAGCAGAACTGAGTGGTGAGGCATTGTGGGGAGATTGCAGAGTAGGGAGCTCCAGGACTCAGGCCTCCCACCAGAACAACTATTAAATCAGCAGGAACAAATATTTTAAAACTCTGGAAGCCAGAACACTGTACAGCATCCAGGGAAGAGCGGGAGGAAAAGGCTGATAAATCACAGTAAAGAACAGTAAATTGCTCTCTCTATACTGCAGTTATCTCCCATTCTCATGGCCGGCCACAGTGGGGTCCAGCCCTTGGCTAGCTCTCTGGTGACAGGGGCATAAAAATCCTTTTCCCCAAGACCAAGGGTAGGCACAGCTGATCACTGATCATGGCTTTTGATTAGCAACTTCAGATTACTGGGGGCCAGCTCTAAAGGTGGACAGTGTTTCAACATGCCCCAAACAAAAGCAGTAGAGAATGAGATGTAAAGATACTATACTTCCTCAGGGTTGCAGGGGACAGTTAGTTGAAGGGCTGCATTTGAGGGGGGCCAAGGAAGCCCTGCTTTGGGGAGCCATGGAAGATGTTCTTGGCAGTTTGGAGTTGGTCTGCACCCTTTTGTGGGTCCCTGGCCCTGTTATTTCTGGGAAAGACTGACGTGGGAAAGTCCTCTCTAGAATGCCACTCCTCCCAGAGTTTAATCTCCAGGCAACAGCAGCTTGAGACAACAAAAGGAGTGTAAGAAACTATAGAGGTGAACAATATAGGGCAAAGGTTTGCTGGCTTCAAATACCCAGGAGAGGGAGGCCAGTTTGCTGGGAAACAGAGGGAACAGCCAAACTCCTGTAAAGAGGGGTACTCCAAAACAAATAACAAACAAAAGCCCAGTACAAAGCACAGTCTCAGAAAGACAGGAAAAATCCTGCACAATGCATTTATTCTGGGCAGACCTTCCTGATAGAAAGGCTGAAGCCAAGAAAATCTCTGTATTATCACCAGCTGGTTACAGAAATCAAGATACAGACATCTCAGGAAATAAATGACAGAGTTAATATTTACAATATTATCAATGTACAGTGAGCTGCAAAAGAGTACAAGGCAAAGAAACAGGAAATGATGGCCCATCTAAAGGGAGAGGATGAAATTCCAGAAAATACCAATGAAGAAGACCAGAAAGTGCACATACTGAAAAAAGTCTTTAAAAAAGTGATCTTAAAAATGCTCAAGGAGATGAAGGAAAAAAAACATAGAGCTAAAGGATATCAGAAAAACAACAAATGAGCAATATGAGTCATATTAAAGAGGTATAAATTTTAAAAAGGAAACAATCAGATATACTGGAGTTGAAGACCACAATACCTGAAATGAAAAATTCCCAGGAAGATTTCAAGAGCAGATTGGAGCTGGCAGAAGAAAGAATCAGTGAACTCAAAGACAAGAATCTTGAAAGGATTCAGGCTGAGGATCTGAAAGGAAAAAGAATTATAAGACATACAAATAGCCTAAGACACCTCTGGAATTCCATTGAGCATACCAGTATATGCATTATGGGAGTCCCAGAAAAAGAAGAAAGCGAGAAGTGGTAGAAGGAATATTCAAAGAAATAATGACAGAGAACTTCCCAAACCTAGCATAAGAGGTGAATATGTATATCCAAGGAGCCCAGAGAACACCAAACAGGATAAACATGAAGAAAAACAGACGCTGTATTATATTGATAACACTATCAAATGCAAAGGACAAGGAGAGAGTTCTGACAGCTGCAAGAGAAAAGCAACATGTTATGTACCAGAGAGTCCCAATTAGATTGAATGACGATTTCTCATCAGAAACCATACAGGCAAGACGGCAGTGGTTTGAAATATTTAAACTGCTGGAAAAAAAAAAAACTGCCAAACAAGAATTTTATATCCAGTGAGACTTTCTTTCAAAAATGAGGGAGACTCTATGTGGGACATGACTCCCAGAGGTGTAAGTCTCCGTGGCAACATGGGACATGACTTCCAGAGATGAGCCTGGCCCTGTCATCGTGGCATTCAGAATGCCTTCTTGACCAAAAGTGGGAAAAGAAATGAAACAAAATAGTTTCAGTGGCTAAGAGATTTCACAGAGTTGAGAGATCATTCTGGAGGCTACTTTTCTGCAAGATTCAGCCAGATATGGCAAATTGCCACCATATGCCAAGCTCTGATCAGCAGTATTCCTGAAAATCCTAAAGAATACCTTAGGCTCTAAGACTCTATAAAAGTTTTACTTATCGAGTCTATTTTTTCAGAAACTTAAAACCTCCAGATTGTTCCTATGCCAGATAAGCCCTGAAACTTAGGCGTACCAGTCTCTCCAAGAATATCAACCAGTTTCATTCCTCTACCCCAAAATGTCGACAGCCCTTTTCAGAACAAAGAAGTTAGAACAGTTATTGCCTAGATATACCCCTGATGATTGAGAGAATGATCAAATGAGTTGTAGCGGAGAAGTTAGGATTTAACAAATGATGTGACAACTGAATTGTTATATAGGTATTTGTTTTTAGTTTCTAGTGTATTAGAGCAGCCGAAAGGAAATACCTAAAAATTGAACTGTAATCCAATAGCCTTGATCTTTGATAATGATTGGATAATTATATAGCTTTTATCTTGTGACCACACGATTATAAAAACCTTGGGACTTATACTCCCTTTATCCAGCATATGGGTAGATGAGTAATAAAATAAAGACAATCATGAAAAAAAAAGAAGGCAAAAATAAAAAAAAAGTAAGAGATTAAGACATTTTCAGATTAAAAAAAAATCTGAGGAAGTTCATCACCACTAGACCTGCCCTACAAGAAATGCTAAAAGGAGTTCTGAAGACTGAAAAGAAAGGATACCAGACAATGGTTCAAAGTGGCATAAAGAAACAAAGAATGGGGTAAAGGCAACCATGTGGTTAATTATAAATACTAGGATTGTTGTAGTGTGTTTTTTGGTATGTAACTCCACTCTTTACTTCCTATAGGTTCTCAAATGCAAATACATAAAAATTAATTATAAATCTATGGCTTTGGACATACAGTGTACAAAGAT
This sequence comes from Choloepus didactylus, assembly GCF_015220235.1. Lineage (NCBI taxonomy): Eukaryota > Metazoa > Chordata > Mammalia > Pilosa > Megalonychidae > Choloepus > Choloepus didactylus. Next base: position 6,116,513 of record NC_051319.1, read on the forward strand.
ATAAGTGGTAACAAGTACAAAGAAAAAGGTAGGGGGACAAAGTGGCATAGGAAAAGCATATGTGTAGGTTATTGACGTTAAGGTGGTATCAAACCTAATATGATTGTTATATTTTTAGGATGGTAAATTATAACCCCTGGTAACCACAAGGAAAATATATGAAAAATATACCCAGATGGAAAAGAGAAGGCATTCAGTATGGTACAACACAAGAAATCAAATAAATGTAAAAGTAGGCATTAATGGAAGAATTGAGGGACAAATAAGGTAAAAGACATACAAAGGGTAAGTAACAAAATGGCAGAAAGAAATCCCTGCTTTAAATGTAAATTTATTTAAATGTAAATGGATTAAACTCTCCAGGAAAAAGGTGAGATTGGCAGAATGGATAAAAGAAGGCAAGAGACTCACCTTAAAGGTGAGATTGGCAGAATGGATAAAAGAAGGCAAGAGATTCACCTTAAATTCAGAGATACAAGTAGGTTAAAAGTGAAAGGATTGAAAAAATATATACTATGCAAGTAGTAACCAAAAGAGATCTGGGGTAGCTATACTAACATCTAATAAAATAGACTTTTAGTAAAAAACAGGTATGAGGGACAAAAGTAGTAATTATATATTGATAAGGGGGACAATCCAACAAGAAAATGTAACAATTATAAATATATATGCACTTAACAGAAGAGCCCAAAATATATGAAGCATATACTGACAGATTTGAAGGAGAAATTGATGCTTCTACCTTAATAATAGGAGGCTTTAATACACCACATCCAATAATGGATAGAACATCTAGACAGAAGATCAGTAAGGATATTCAAAAGTTGAATGACACTCTAAACCAAATAGACCTAACAGAGATCTTCAGAACACTTCACCCACTGAAAACAAAATACATGTTCTTCTTGAGTGCACATGGATCATTCTCTAGGTCAGATCATATGTTAGGTCACAAAACAAGTCTCAATAGATTAAAAGATATTTAAATAATACAATGTATATTTTCCACCCACAACAGAGTGAAGCTAGATATCAAAAACAGAGGAAGAACTGTAAAATTCACAAATATGTAGAAATTAAACAACATCCTCTTAAGTAACTAATGGGTTAAAAAGGAAATCACAAGCAGAATTAGGAAATATCTTGAGGTGAATGAAAATGAAAATACAACATACCAAATCTTACAGGATGAAGTGAAGGCAGTGATGAGGGGGAAATTTATAGACCTAAATGCTTACATTAAAGAAGAGGAAAGACTTCAAGTCAGCAACCTAACCTCAAAACTGGAAGAACTAGAAAAAGAAGAGCAGACTAAACCCAAAGTGAACAGAAGGAAGGAAATAAGAAAGATTAGAGAGGAGACAAATGAAATGGAGACTAGGGAAACAACAGAATCAACAAAATCAAAAGTTGGTTCTGTAAAAATATCAGTAACATTGTTAAGAATTTATCTAGACTGACAAAGAAAAAGAGAGAGAGGATACAAATAATGAAAATCAAAACTAAAAAGGGGTACACTACTGACCCTACAGAAATAAAGAGGATTATAAGAAGATAACTATGAACAACTGTATGTCAATAAGTTAGATAACCTAGATGAAGTGTACAAATTCTTAGAAACATAGAAACTACCTACATTGACTCAAGAAGAAATAGATGAACTTAACAAACCAGTTACTAGTAAAGAGATTAAATTAGTCATCAAAAACCTCCCAAGAAAGAAAAGCCCAGGACCAAATGGCTTCAGAGGTGAATTCTACCAATAATTCCAAGAAGATTTAATACCAATCATGCTCAAACTCTTCCAAAAAATTGAAGAATGTTAACTCCCTACTTCATTCTACGAGGCCAACATCACCCTCAAACCAAAGCCAGATAAAGATAACACAAGAAAAGAAAACTATAGATAAATCTCTTGTTAATATAGAAGCAAAATCCTCAAAAAAAATTAGCAATCTGAATCCAACAGCATATTAAAAGAATTAAACACCATGATCAAGTGGGATCTTTTCCTGGTATGAAAGGTTGGTTCAACGTGATACAGCCAATTAGTACAATGCACCACATTGACACAATGATGGAAGAAACCACAGGATCATCTCGATGCAGGAAAGACATTTGACAATATCCAGCACCCCCTGTTGATTAAAAAAAGAAAAAAAAAAACACGAACCCTTAGAACACTGAAAATAGAAAGAAACTTCTTCAGCATGAAAAAAGGGCATATATGAAAAGCACACAGCTAACATCCTTGTAGCTTCCCCTCTTAACATCTGAAAGCTTTCCCTCTTAAGATTAGAAACAAACAAACAAAAAACCTCACCATTATTCAATATTGTACCAGAAAGTATTGACAGAGCATTCAGGGAAGAAAAAGAAATAAAATACATCCACATTGGAAAGGAAGAATTAAAAATTTCCCTATTTGCAGATGATGTGATCCTATCTGCAGAAAATCCTGAAAAATACACAAAAAAGCTCCTAGAGCTAAGAAAGGAATTCATCAAAGTGGTCGAGTACAAGAGCAACACCTAGAAGTCAGTAGCATTTATATACATGATCAATGAACAATCAGAAGAAGAAATCAAGAAAAAAATTCCATTCACCATAGCAACTACAGAATCCAATATCTAGGAATAAATGTAACCAAGAATGTAAAGGATTTGTATACAGAAAACAACAAAACATTGCTAAAAGAATCAAAGAAGTCCTAAATAAATGGAAGAACATTCCATGGTCATGGATTGGAAGACTAAATATTGTTAAGATGTCAATCCTACCCAAAGCAATTTATAGATTCAATGCAAACCTGTTCAAAATTTCAATACTGTTCTTCATAGAAATGGAAAATCTGATCATGAAATTTATATGGAAGATGACTAAAGCCGTATGTTTCAGTTTGCTAAAGCTGCTGGAATGCAATATACCAGAAATGGATTGGTTTTTATAATGGGGGTTTATTAGTTCACAAATTTACAGTCTAAGGCCATGGAAGTGACCAAATTAAGGCACCAACAGGAAGATACCTTATCTGAGGAAAGGCAGCTTGCTTTCAGGCTCCTTCTGTCCCATAAGAAGGGATATGGCAATGTCTGCTAATCTACCAATTTCTGGTTTCGTAATGGCTCTCTCAGCTCCTGTGGGTCTTCCTTGCTTCTCCTGGGGCCAAACCTTGGATTACATATCTTAGCTTCTCCGAGCTCTCTCCAAAATGTCTCTGCCTTTTATCCTCTCATAGAGGACTCCTGCAAGGGGATTAAGATCTACCTTGAATGGGCGGGATCACATCTCCATAGAAACAACCTAATCAAAACCCACAATAGGTCATTGCCCACAGGATTGGATTAAAAGAACATAGTCTTTTCTGGGATATATAACAGATCTAAACCCGCACACCATCTTAAAAAGAAGAATGAAGTCATAGGACTCACTTCCAAATCTTATTACCAATCCACAGTAATCAAAACAGCATGGTACTGACACGAGGGCAGACATATCGACCAATGGAATTGAATTGAGAGCTCAGAAATCAGCCCTCACATTTATTGCTAATTGTTTTTTGACAAAGGGGCAAAGACCACTCAATTAGGAAAGAATAGTCTCTTCAACAAATGATGAGGGAAAACTGGATCTCCATTTGCAAAAAAAGAAAAAAAGGAGGACCCCTATTTCATACCTTATACAAACATCAACTCAAAATGGATCAAAGACCTAAATATAAGAGTCAGAACTATCAAATTCCTAGAAAAAAACATAGGTAAGTATCTTCAGGACCTTGTCTTTGCCAATGGTTTCTTCAGCTTTACACCCAAAGTGCAAGCAACAAAAGAAGAAATAGATAAGTAGGACCTCAACAAAATTAAAAACTTTTGTGCATCAAAGGACTTTATCATGAAAATAAAATGACAGCCTACACAATGAGAGAAAATATTTAGAAACTACATATCCAATAATGGTTTAATATCCAGAATATATAAAGAAATCCTTCAATTTAACAAAAAGATAAACAACCCTGTTAAAAAATAGGCAAAAGACTTGAATAGACATCTCTCCAGAGAAGATAAACAAATGACCCGAAAGCAGTTGATGAAAAGATGCTCAACATCATTGTCCATCAGGGAAATGCAGATCAAAACCACAAGGAGATACCATTTCACACCCATTAGAATGGCTGCTATTAAAAAAGCAGAAATTAACAAATGTTGGAGTGGATGCAGAGAAAATAGGGACACTCATTCATTGCTGGTGGCTAGGTAAAATTGTACAGCCATTGTGGAAGACATTCTGGCAGTTAGGTATATATATATATATATATACCCCAAAAAATTGAAAGCAGGGACCCAAACAGCTATTCACACACCATTGTTCATGGCAGCATTATTCACAATTTCCAAAAGATGGAAGTAACCCAAGTGTCCATCAACTGATAAATGGATAAATAAAATGTTTTATGTACAGACAATGGAATATTATTCAGATACAAAAAGGAATCAAGGTGGGACATGACTCCTAGGGTTGTAAATCTCCCTGACAATGTGGAATGTGGCTCCCAGGGATGTGCCTGGACCCTGCATCGGGTGAGTGAAAAAGCCTTCTGGATCAAAAGGGGGAAGAGAATTGAAACAAAATAAAGTTTCAATGGCTAAGAGATTTCAAATGGAGTTGAGAGGTTATTCTGGGGGTAACTCTTATGCATTATATAGATATCACTTTTTCATTTTTAGTTTATTAGACTAGTTAGAAGCAAATACCTGAAACTGTCAAACTGCAGCCCAGTAGCCTTGATTCTTGAAGATTGTATAGCTCTGTAGCTTACATAGTGTGACTGTGTGATTGTGGAAATCTTACGGCTCACACTTCCCTTTACCTAGTGTATGGATGGGGACAAAAAAGTAAATTTACTTTTATTTTTATTCTCATTTTTATTTTTTGGAGTAATGAAAATGTTTGAAGATTGATTGTGGTGATGAATGCACAGCTATATGATGATACTGTGAGCAATTGTTTTACACTTTGGATGATTGTATGGTATGTGAATATATTTCAATTAAAATTTTTTTTAAAGTAAATGAGGGGGGAGAAGGGGTAGGGGAGGTTTTGAGTGTTTTCTTTTACTTTTATTTTTATTCTTATTTTCTGGAGTAATGAAAATGTTCAAAAATTGATTGTGGTGTTGAATGCACAAATGTATGATGAAACTGAACAAATGTTGGACACTTTGAATGATTGTATGGCATGTGAATATATTTCAATAAAATTACATTAAAAAAAAACACTGTTAGTGTTCTATGTCTTGCCCTGACTGGTGATTGCATGGGTGTCTGCTTCATAAATCTTATTTAAACTGTAAAAAAGCAAAAACAAAAACTGAGTGTGGTGCTATGTCAGTTAGTGAGCTAGTGGTTACCCCAGGAAAGCAGGTATTAACTGGGAGAGGCATAAGGGAGCCTTCTTGGGGTGCTGAAAATATTCCATATTTTGCTCTGGATGGCAGTTACTTGCGTGTACATATATTTAAGTATTTATTGGGCTCTACCTAGGAGATTAGTCCACTTTATGCACTTATCAGATATCTGTCATACATCAGTAAAAGCTTATTTAAAAGAAATCCAAAAGCCCAAACTATGATGATAGAAGTGAAAATAGGAGTTACCTCTGGAAGATGATTATTTACTGGGAAAAGGCATGTAGGAGACTTCTGGGTGCTCTACCCTGATCTAAGTGTTGGTCCTGTGTACATACATTTGTAAAAATCCACCAAGCTAAATACTGAAAATAAATGCCCTTTTTGTACATAAGTTACATCTCCATTTAAAGATTATATATATATTTTAAGAAAGGTATGTTCCCACTTTAAAACAATCACTGTAAACTTTTGCAACACAAACCATTCATAAATTGAGGATGGACTATAGTGTTCTAGTGATCTTTGGAGAACATTTACAAAGTTATACCTGGGGCAACACAACAAACTTACAATTGTAGGTTTCATGAGTCATATGTGAAACCCAAGCATTGGGTGTGAGTGTGTGTGTGTGTGTGTGTGTGTGTGAATGTGTGCATGACTTTGAACCAAACCCACATCTGAGATGGCAGATTATAACCATTTTCTTCCTGAACGAGTGGTCCTAAAACAGATAGTCTGCAAATAAGTGAACCTAAAGATTATTTATGCTTGTTTAAATGCTTTTATTCAAACATTCGTGTATTAGTGACTAAATTCTCTTTCCTTGTGCATAGGGTAGGAGGCTGTATAACAGGAGAGGAAAATGCCGTTCATTAACAATGTGTGAAAAGCAGCAAGCAGTCTTTCCCTATTCAAATCTTGTTTGTGACCAGTAAACCCGCTGTTAATATTCAAGGGTACTCTGGGATTGTAATTGCTGAAGGGCAAGTCCAAGTTATTCAGATCCACTGCCAAGGCATTTGGAAGGTGCCTGCCATGTGACTCAGCAACAGTGTGACGGACATGGTCTGTTGCAGTTCATATAGTTAGGGGGATATACAGGATTTTCTTAGAAAACCGTCAGATTAAGGGCTTGAAATCAGAGACTATGGAGACATCACATACTGCAAGAATGCTATTGTAGGCACATGATGTCAACATGCCATGAGTCAGAGTAATTCTTGGTGTGTCAGTTTCACAGCATAACTGTTCCCCTACAGGTTGTTCTTGATTTCTGCCTATTTTCATGATAAGGCATTGTTTTAGAAATACCTCCTCCCTCTTTGTGACATTCAGGTCTACACCAGCTCATATCTAGACTGGAAGATAGGTCATCCTATCTCCATTTTGTGATGACTGTTCAACACAAATTGAACACCTCCTGTGTACAAAGCATGCTTTGCTTAAACAACTCGTGAGACTTAACCATGATTTTCCTCTTTCATAGAAGTCACTGGTGTGCCAATGCCCATGAACTTTGTTGGAAGCTGTATGATAGAATGGCTAAGGTATTGGCTCTGAAATCAGACTGCCTGGGTCCAAATCTAAGCAAAGATTCTAGCTCTGGAAACTTAGTCAAGTTACTTCACCTCTCTGTGCCTCAGGCTCCTTATTGTATCATAGGAATAATATCACATATCTCCTAAGGTTCTTATAAAGATTAAATGAGCTGAAACATGTAAAGCACGGAGAACAGTAATTTTAGCACTCAGTAAACATTAAAAAACATTTAAAAATTATTAGCAATTATTCTTCTCTCCCTTTCCTTGAAGCTTTGCTTTGTTTTGTTTTGTTTTGTTTTTCCCTTCACTGGAGTGTTAAATTACTCAGCTTAATTCCCCATGATTTTGGAGGTGAAGGTGCTTGTAGTTCTATCAACCACCTGGATGTCAGATTGAAGACCCCATCCTGGTCAACCAAGCCTCTCTGTGAGCTGGATGCTCCTTCCAAGATGCCCATTCGTAACTCCCCTCTCCCTCTTCCCACCCCCATCAGAATAGTATTTTCCCTATCATATTTATTTGTGTTTCTTTTTAACTTGTATTTTTCTTCCCCCACTGTAAGTTCCATGCGGGCAAGGCCGATTTCTGGTTTCACTCACCACTGTATCCTTAGTACTGAGTACATAATAGGACATCAATAAGAATTAGCTGAAGGGAAGAGTAAATCAGCAAAAAGTTAAGCGCCTGATGATCACAGGTGTCAACCATATGGGTTCTATTCCTTCAAGGATTGGGAGATTAATCCCTGCAGACAAGAGCCTATTTCATTTATGTTCCTATATTTGACCCAAAAAATGTCTCCAGATTTTATGACTCATTTACAGTGAGTTAAAGCTAAAGACAAAATGGTTGAAAAATAGGTTGCCTGTTTTGAAAATCTCATTTCACGATGCATTTTTTTCTTATCAAAGAGATAGGAAGTTCAATATCTATAAACTTGATATTTAGCATTCATCTTCAAAATGAGGACAAGCTTTTAAGCCTCTGTTAACCAATCACTTAGCACAATCTCGCCATGAAAGTTTCTAAAATTATTTTTTATTTTCAAACATTTAATAGTCCCCCGTTTCCTCAATCCCCTGGTAACCTAGAACCTATTTTTTCTCTCTGCAAATTTCCTATTTCTAGATAGCTCTTGTAAGTGGCATCATACTATATTTGTTCTTATGTGTCTTTCTTATTTCCCTCAGCATAATGTTTTCAAGATTATTCCATTTTTCAGCAGGTCCTTGAACTTCATCCTTTCTTATGGCCAATTGATACTCTATTGTGTGTATGTACTATGTTTTGTTTAACCTTAATCTGTTTTTGGACACTTGGGCTGTTTCTCCCTTTCAGCTGTTGTGAATAATACTGCTATGAACACTGGTGTACAACTATCTGTTTGAGACCTATGTTCATTTTCTTTGAGTATATACCTAGCAGTACAACTGCCAAATCATATGGTAATTTTATATTTAAATATTTGAGGAACTGGCATATGACTTTCCATACTGCTGCACAATTTTACATCACCCCCACAACAGTACATCAGAATTCCGATTTATCTAGATTCTCTCCAACACTTATTTTCCATGTTTTAATTAATGGTCATACTACTGGGTATGAAGTGGTATTTCACTGTGATTTTGATTTGTATTTCAAGTCAATTACCCATTTTTAAAATCAGTTGTTTGTCTTTTTGTTGTTGTTTCGTAAATGTTCCCAAGAAAATTTAAGCAAGGTTGTAACGGACCTGTGCACAGAAAAGTACAAAACTTTGCTAAAAAAAATCGACGAAAACCTAAGTAAATAAATGGATATTCCATGGTAATGGACAGGAAGACTAAATATCATTAAGATGTCAACTCTACCCAAAATGATTTACAGATTCCATGCTATCCCAATCAGAATTCCAATAGCCTAATTTCCAGAAATGGAAAAACCAATTACCAAATTTTTTTGGAAGGGTAAGGGGTCCCAAATCAGCAAAAATATCTTGAAAAAGAAGAATGAAGTTGGAGGACTCACACTTCCTGACTTTAAAGTTTATTACAAAGCGACAATGGTCAAATAGCATGGTGCCGGCATAGGAGGGATATATTGACCAATGGAGTTGAATTGAGAGCTCAGAAATAGACCCTCACATCTATGGCCATGTCCACTCAACTAGGAAACAACAGTCTCTTCAACATACAGTGCTGGGAGAACTGTATAGACATATGCAAAAGAATGAAATAGAAACCCTATCTCACACCATATAAAAAAATTTAACTCAAAAGGGATCAAAGACCTAAATATAAGAAACAAGACGATAAAACTCCTAGTAGAAAATGTAGGGAAGCATCTTCAGGATCTTGTATTAGGCAATGGTTTCTTTAGACTTTACACCGAAAGCACAAGCAACAGAAGAAAAACTAGATAAATAGGACCTCATCAAAGTAAAAAACTTTTGTGCATCAAAGGACTTTGTTGCAAAAGTGAAAAGACAACCTACTCAGTGGGAGAAAATATTTGGAAACCACATGTACAATATGGGTTTAATATCCTCAATATATAAAGAAATCCTACAATGCAACAATAAAAACAAAAACAACCCAATTAAAAGACAGGCAAAATACTGAATATACATTTCTCCAAGGAGGATACTCAAATGAGCAGAAAGCACATGAAAAGATGCTCAACCTCACGAGGGGTGCAACTCAAAAACTACCATGAGATACCACTTCACACCCACTAGAATGGCTACTATTAAAAAAAACACCAACAAAAAACCCCAGAAAATTGCAAGTGTTGGAGAGGATGTGGGGAATAGAAACACTTATTCTTTGCTGGTAGGAATGTGAAAGGTGCAGACACTGTGGAAGACAGTTTGGCAGTTCCTCAGAAATCTCAGTATAGAATTATCATATGACCTGGCAATCCCAAAAGAATTGAAAATAAGGACACAAACAGATATTTGCACACTGATTATCACAGCAATATTATTCACAACTGCCAAAAGATGGAAGCAACCCAAGTGTCCACCAACCAATGAATGGATACTTTACTCTCTGCGTAGTTTTTCTTTAAACCTGCAACTGCTATAATAATAAAGTGAAAAGCACAAATTCAAAAAAATTTAAAATTTAAACAAAAAGAAGGAAGCATAGTTAAATATACATGTACAATATGATCTATATATAGTTATACATTGCTTATATATAAAATTAAAAAAATAAATGTAATAATACACATACATTTATATGTACACAACACAAAACATAATTTAAGGAAATCCACTAAAATTTTAACAGTTATTTAGTTATTTTCTCTAGATTGGTGTAACCATGCACATTATTGTTTTCTTCTTCATGTTTTCATGTAATTTCCAATTTTTCTACATTGAATCTTCATTTATTTTGTTATAAGAAAAATTATCTTTTTAAAAATTAAAAACAACCTTTAACTCCCATGAGTCTTATAAAGAGTTGAAAATTGCACTCGAGATACCTGACTTTCCTGCCCCGTCCCTGTGTTAGTTCCGAGTCTCAGAACCTTCAAATCTCTTAAGAATACCAGTGTGCGAACAGGGTTTCATATTTTCTTTTATCACTCAAACTAGGCAAGTAATTTCACCTTCTCACTAGGTGGGCTAAATGACCTGAGGTTGAACTGATCTCCCACGCCATGTCCTGGAGTCAGGAATCACATTTGAGAATGTTGATATCACATTTGAAGTGTATTAAGACAACCTGAGAGAAGATTAATAGCCTCCCTTCTAGTTCTTTTTTATTTTTTTGCTTCTTTTTCTCTTTAATTTAGTTTTGCACTTGGCTAAATCCATCAGTTTGTTCATCAGATGACTTGTGAAAATAGACTCTAGAAAATAATCTCATCTAGATTATCTTCAGAGGCAAAATAATATAATGACAGGGGGTTAATGATAGTGGAGTTTACTTAGGTTAACGGATACTAGCTGGCCTTGCTGGATTAGTTGGTGACTATAGGTCACCACAAAAAATCAGGCAACAAAAGCCAAGACCCCTTCAGACTTGCAGCTATGTTTTCTCATGTGTGGTTCCCCAAGCCTGCTGCTGGGCCTCTCTACTTCTGCACCTAGGTGTCCATCAATGGGTCGGAAATGGAAGGCACAAGCCCCAGCAGTGTTTTTGGCTTGTGTGTGGGGGTGCGGTAGAGCTCCAGTGAATCATTCCAGGATCCTCCAGTTCAGAAGATTCTGAAGAAAACGTAGGCTGTAGTGACTGAAAATATGGTGAGAAATGGGAATGAAATTAGTGTACATACATTATGAGAGCATTTTCAGAGATATTGAGAGAATGAAAATTTAGATATAAATAGCAAGTAAGAGAATAGGAAACTGCTATCACAAGTAAATATTGAGGGTCAGGATATTAACAATTAAAATAAGCCATCCAATTCTGCTTCTCATGCTCACCTCCAGTGTTGACTTCAGTAACACTATTTTACGGGAGTATTGCAGGTGACAGAGTTTTTCTGAGGCAATCTAAATATTTGCTTTCATGCTGTAACCTTTGCCTTGTTTGTCATCTCATTAACTGAGACTTTTGACCAAAGACATGATTCAAGAATTTGAGTTTTGAGATAGTCACAAGAATATTACAAATAAGTGAAACATCATGCTAACAAAATAGACCCTTTCAAAACAGCAACTACACAAAGTAATTTTACAGAAAACTATTTTTGTCTAGCAATTTCATTATAATTTTTCAACACATTTCAAACAAGAGGGAAAGCTATTTAAAAATTCTATCAAAATCAGTTCACGAGCCCTTTAAATAATACGAATAGATGAATAACTTTTAAGTTTCTGGGGTTTATAAAACTAAAAAGTAGCTTTTAAAAAAGGACACTAAAGCATATACTTAAAAATCTTATGCATTATTTTCAATATATATATGATATTTACCTAATTCAACTTAATTAAGAGAAAAGTGGTATGTTTTTTCCTTATTCAAAAATGGGAGTGGACAGAGAATAAATATTTTATTAAATCTTTGCCGTGGGGACACTGCAACATGGGAAAAGGCATGTAAAATGTTTGTTATTGTTTCCCTTTACAAACCAAACTTGTTGTTTTGCCAACATTGAAAGTCTGCCCTTTCTTTCCTGAGGCACTGGAACGGAGGAAGTTGGAGAGTTTGGCCCACAGCTTCAAAAGGACTGGGGGGCTGTTATTTCCTTTGCTTCCCAAGTTTTGTTTTAATATTTATTTTTTCTTTCTTCAGAGAAGTTGTAGGATTACAGAAAAATCATGCAGAAAATACAGAGTTCCCAAATATACCCTCTATGATTAGCCTCTTACATTAGTGTGGAATATTTGTCACAATTGATGAAAGAATATTATTACAATTTTACTATCAACTATAGTCCATAGTTCACATTAGAATTCCCTCTTTGTGTTGTACAGCCCTATGGCTTATTTTTTTTTTAATTTTTATTCTAGTAAGATATACCAACTTAAAAGTTTCCATTTAATCACATTCAAATATGTAATTTAGTGCTATAAACTACATTTACCATTGTACCGGTTTGAATGTATTATGTCCCCCAAAACACCATTATCTCTGATGCAATCTTGTATGGGCAGATGTATTAGTGTTGATTAGATGGTAATTCTTTGTTTCCATGGAGATGTGACCCACCCAACTGTGGGTGATAACTCTGCTTCGATAATTTCCATGGAGGTATAGCCCTGCCCATTCAGTGTGGGCCTTGATTAGTTCACTGGTGCACTATATAAGCTCAGACAGAAGAAGTGAGCTTGCTACAGCCAAGAGGGACACTTTGAAGAATGCCCAGGAGCTGCAAGAGGAGCTGCAGATGAGAGACAGTTTGATGATGGCTGTTGAAAGCAGACTTTTGCTCCAGACAAGCTAAGAGAGGAAAAACGCCCCAAGAGCAACTGAGAGTGACATTTTGGAGGAACAGCAGCCTAGAGAGGAACGTCCTGGGAGGAAGCCATTTTGAAACCAGAACTCTGGAGAAGACACCAGCCATGTGCCTTCCCAGCTAACAGAGGTTTTCCGTTGGCCGTCCTCCAGTGAAGGTACCCAATTGTTGATAACTTACCTTGGACATTTTATAGCCTTAAGACTGTAACTTTGTAACCAAATAAACCCCCTTTTTGAAAAACCAATCCATTTCTGGTGTTTGGCATTCTGGCAGCATTAGAAAACCACAACAACCATGTTGTGCTACTGTCACCACCATCCCTTACCAAAACTTTCCCATCATCCTAAATAGAAACTGTATAATTTCAGCATTAACAATCCATTCCCTAACCTCACCCTGGCCTCTGGTAACCTCTATTGTAGTTTCTAACTCTATGAATTTGCTTATTCTAATTACTTCATATCAGTGAGATCATACAACATTTGTCCTTTATGTCTGGCTTATTTCATTCAACATGACTTCAAGGTTCAACCATGTTGTCGCATGTATCAGAACTTCATTACTTTTTATGGAGGAATAATATTCCATTGTATGTATACCACATTTCATTTATCCATTCATCAGTTGGTAGATGGATGCTTGGGTTGCTTCCATCTTTTGGCAATTGTAGATAATCTCACTATGAACTTTGGTATACAAATATATGTTCAAGCCTTTACTTTCAGTTCTTAAGGGCATGTACTTAGAAGTAGGATTGCCAGATCATATGGTAACTCTATACTTAACTTTCTGAGGAACCACCAAACGATTTTACACAGCTGCTGCACCATTGTACATTCCCACCAACAATGGGTACGCATGTCTTCTGTTTCTCCACATCTTGTAAGTTTCTGTTAGTTTTTTTTGATAGTATCCATTCTAATGTGTGTGAAATGGTATCACATGGTAGTTTTGATTCGTATTTTCCTAATGGAAAACTGTGTTGACCAGCTTTTCTTATGCTTTTTTGACAATTTGTACATCTTTGGAGAAATGTCTATTCAAGTCTTTTGCCCATTTTCAATTGGGGTTTTTGGCTTTTTGTTGTCGAGCTGTAGGATTTCTTTATGCATTCTGGATATTAAACCCTTGAATATATGCTTTTCAAATATTTTCTCCCATTCTGTAGGTTGTCCTTTTACTTTCATGAAAAAAGTCCTTTGATGCACAAAAGTTTTTAATTTTGATGAGGTCCCCTTTATCTACTTTTCTTTTGTTCCTAGTGCTTTGGGTGTAAAGTCTGAGGAAACATTTCCTGACAAAATGTCCTGAAAATGCTTCTCTAGGTTTTTGTCTAGGAGTTTAAAATACCAATTTTTATTTTTAGGTCTTTAATCTATTTTGTGTTAATTTTTTAATATGGTGTGAGGTAGGGGTCCACCTTCATTCTTTTTCATATGTAGATTCAGTTTTCCCAACACCATGGTGAAGAGACTATACTATCCCAATTGATGAACTTGGCACCCTTATCAAAAATCAGTTGGCCATAGTTTTGAGGGTTTGGTTCTGAACTCTCAATTTGAATCCATTGTCTATAAGTTTGTTCTTATGCCAGTACCATGCTCTTTTGATTATTGTGGTTTTGTAATATGTTTTAAGATTGAGCAATATGGATCCTCCAACTTTGTTCTTCTTTTTCAAGATGGCTTTGGCTATTTCAGGTCCATTAAACTTCTGTTTAAATTTGATGATTGGCTCTTCCATTTCTGCAAAGAAGGCTGTTAGAATTTCATTGGGATTGTGTTGAAGCTGTAAATCACTTTGGGTAGAACTGACTTCTTAATCTTTAGTCTTCAAATCCATGAACATGAAATGTCCTTTCATTTATTTTGGTCTTCTTTGATTACTTTTAGCAATGTTTTGTGCTTTTCTGTGCACATTCCTATGTATCCTTGGTTAAATTTATCCCTAGATATTTGATTCTTTTAGTTGCTATTGTAAATGGAATTTTTTTTCTGATTTCCTCTTCAAGTTGTTCATTGCTAGCATATAGAAACAGTATAGATTTTTGCATGTTGTTCTTGAACATAGCTGCTTTGCTGAATTTATTAGATCTTGTAGCTTCATTATGGACTTTTCTGTACTTTCTGTATATAAGATCATTTCATCTCTGATGGAAATGTTTTGGTAATTGATGGTGGTGATGATAGCACAATATTGTGAACACAATTAACAGCACTGAAATATATACCTGAATATGATTAAAAGGGGGAAATGTTGGATTGTGTGTATGGTAATAGAAAAGAAAGTTTTTAAAAATCCATAGAATTACACTACACAGTGAACCCCAAGTTAAACCATAACTTTAATTAATAATACAATTATAAAAATGTGCTATCATCAGTTGGAACAAATGTTCCATGCCAATGCAAGGTGTTGCTGGTGGGGTGGTATATGGGAATCCTGTATTTTATGCATGATCATTATTAGAAAAATGAAAGTTAGAAAGAAAAGATCATTTCATCTACAAACAGGGAAAGTTTACTTTCTCCTTTCCAATATGGATGACTTTTACTACCTTTTCTTGCCTAATTACTCTGACAGGAACTTCCAGTACAATATTGAATAACAGTGGTGACAGTGGGCATCCTTGTCCTGATTTTAGAGGGAAAGCTTTCATCCTTTCTCCACTGTGTAAGATGTTAGCAGTGGGTTTTTCCTATGTACCCTTTTTCAGGTTGAGAATGACTCCTTCTTTTTCTAATTTTCTAAGTGTTTTTGTCAAGAAGGTGTACTGGATTTTGACAAATGTATTTTCTTCATTAATTGAGATGATCATGCAGTTCTTTCTCTTCATTCTGTGAATGTGGCATGTTACATTAACCAATGTTTTTATGTTGAACTACCTTTGCATACCTGGGATAAGTCCCACTTGACCATGGTATATAATTTTTTTTAATGTGATGCTGGGTTTGGTTGCTAGCATTTTAAATTTTCATTATTTTTTCATCTATAGTCATAAAATAAATTAGTCTATAATTTTTTTTCTTGGGGTATATCTGTCTTTAGTATGAGGGTAATGTTGACCTCACAGAATGAATTAGGAAGTGTTCCCTCCTTGTTCCAGTTTGCTAAAGCTGCTGGAATGCAAAATACCAGAAATGAATTGGCTTTTACAATGGTGGTTTATTAGTTGACAAATTTACAGGTCCAAGGCCATAAAAGTGTCCAAACTAAGATATCAACAAGAGGATACCTTCACTGAAGACAGGCCGATGGCATCCGGAACACCTCTGTCAGCCATGAAGGCATGTGGCTGGCAACTGCTGGTCCTTTGCTCCCCGGGTTGTGTTACTTTCAGCTTCTGATTCTAGAGGATTTCTCTTTAAGCATCTGTGGGTTCCCACTTAGCTTCTCTGAGGCAAACTCTGGGTTTCATCTTGTAGCGTCACATCTCCAAATGTCTTTTTGTCTGCATCTCCAGATGTCAGGGTCTGTGTCGTCTCTGAGCTCTCTCTCTCTCTCCCTGAGCTGTCTTAAGGACTACACTAAACTCATTAAGACCTACCCTGAATGGGCAGGGTCACATCTCCATGGAAACAAACTACTAAAAGATCCCACCCACAATAAGACTGCCCTCATAAGAGTGGATTAAAAGAACATAGCCTTTTATGGGTTACAAAACAAATTCAAACCAGCATGCTCCTCTTCAATATTTTGGAAGAGTCTGAGCAGGACTGGTGTTAATTCTTCTTGGAATGTTTGGTAAAATTCCCCTGTGAAACCATCTTGTCATGCGAATTTCTTTGTTGGGAGGTTTTTTTAAAATTACTGATTCAATTTCTTTATCAGTTACTGATCTGCTGAGATTTTCTCTTTCTTCTTGAGGCAGTGTCAATAGTTTGTGTCTTTCTAGAAAATTTTCCATTTCAACTAGGTTATCCTATTCATTGGCAGACAGTTCTTTATAGTATCCTTTAAAATTCTTTTGGTTCCTGAGTTGCTGATAATGTCCTGCCTTTCATTTCTGATTTCTGTTATTTGTATCCTCTTCTCTTTGTTTCCTTTGTCAATCTAGTGAAATGCTTGTCAATTTTATTGAACTTGTCAAAGAACCAACTTTTGGTTTTGTTGATTCTTTCTATTGTTTTCTTATTCTCTATTTCATTTATTTCTAATCTTTGTTATTTCCTTCTGCTCACTTTGGGTTTAATTTCCTCTTCTTTTTCTAGGTCCTCCAGTTGTGTAGTTAGGTCCCTGAGTTGAGATCTTTCTTCTTTTTTATATAATTAGAGCTCTAAATTTCCCTCTCAGCCCTGCCTTTGCTGCACACCATAAATTTTGGTATGTTGTATTTTCACTTTAATTTGCCTCAATATATTTCCTAGTTTGCCTTTTGATTTCTTCTTTGACCCACTGGTTGTTTAAGAATATGTTATTTAATTTCTACATATTTGTGAATTTTTCCATTTCTCCCCCTGTTATTGATTTCTAACCTCCTCCCATTATGGTCAAATAGTGATTTCAATATTTTTGAATTTATTAAGGCTTGTTCTGTAACATATCATATGGTCTATCCTGGAGGATGATACCTGAGCACTAGGGAAGAATGTGTAGTCTGCTGCTACTGGGTGAAGTGTTCAATATATATCTGTTAGGTCTAATTGGTTTAGAATATCATTCAATCTTTCTTCTATTTTCTTTAGTGATCTTCTGTGTAGAGGTCATCTTTATTATTGAAAGTTGTTTATTGAAGTCTTCTTCCATTTTTAAAATTATTTAAATCTGTTGTTATGTATATAATCTAACAGTCCCTTTTCATCCACATTTAGATATATATTTCAGTGCTGTTAATTACATTCACAATAATGTACTACCATCGCACCCTTCCATTACCAAAACATTTCCATTGTTCCAAATCGGAACTCTGTACATTTTAAGCCTTAGTTAAGGTAGTGCCTTCTATTTCTCCCTTCACATCTATCAACAATTGTTTCATATATTTTGGGGCTTTGCCATTAGATGCATATATATTTATATTTGTTTGTCTTCTTGTTGAGTTGACCCCTTTATCAGTATATAGCAATCTTCTTTGACCCTTGTAACAGTTTTTTAATTATAAATATTATATCTGATATTAGTATTGCTATCCCAACTTTCTTTGGGTTGCCATTTGCATAGTATGGTTTTTCCATCCTTTCACATATGACCTATTTGTGTCTTTGAATTTAAGGTGAATTCTTGCAAACAGCATATACTTGGGTCATGCTTTCTCATCCATTCTGCCAATCTCTGCCTTTTGTCTAGAGAGCTTACATTTAAAGTAACTACTAATAAGGCAGAACTTTCTTCTGCCATTTTTTGTCATTGTAAGTCTTAACCCTTTTTGATGCTCAAATTTTCAATTAATACTTACTTTCATATTTATTTTATTTTTTGTAGTTTACCATTTTGAGTCCCTGCTCATTTTTATTTACATGTATTTTTCATAGTCATGTATTTTCTTTGCTGTTACCAGGGGGCTAAAATTTAAAATCCTAAATCTAAAACAATCACATTTGATTTAATACTAACTAACTTCCATAGCATACACACACATTATTCCTATATCCCTCAGTCTCCCTACCTTTTATTGCACTTGTTACATATTATATCTTTATACATTTTATATCTAAACCATAGATTTATCATTACTTTTTCTGTTTTTGCATTTTAAAACTTGCAAGGAATAAAAAGTGGAGTTACATACTAAAAGATGTAATGCAAATAGTACTGGCATTTATAATTACCCATATGGTTACCTTTACTGGAAGTCTTTTTTTTTAAGCACTTTATTCACATACCACACAACCCACCCAATGTGTACCATCAGTGACTCTCAGCATAATCACAGAGTTGTCCTTTCATTATCACAATCAATTTTAGAACATTTTCATTGCTCCCAAAAGAAAAATCCCATAATCACTACATCCCCCCTATTATTTTTACCAGAGGTCTTTATTTCTTTATGGTGCTTTGATCCACTGTCTACTGTCCTTTCCTTTCAGTCTGAAGAACTCCCTTTAGCATTGCTTATAGGGTAGGTCTAGTGATGATAAACCCCCTCAAATTTTGCTTATCTGGTGTTCTAGTTTGCTGATGCTGCTGGAATGCAAAACACCAGAGATGTATTGGCTTTTATAAAAGGAAGTTTATTTGGTTACACAGTTTCAGTCTTAAGGCCATAAAGTGTCCAAGGTAACACATCAGCAACTGGGTACCTTCACTGGAGGATGGTCAATGATATCTGGAAAACCTTTGTTAGCTGGGAAGGCACGTGGCTGACACCTGCCTTCAAAGTTCTGGTTTCAAAATGGCTTTCTCCCAGGATGTTCCTCTCTAGGCTGCAGTTCCTCAAAAATGTCACTCTTAGTTGCTCTTGGGGCATTCTTCCTCTCTTGGCTTCACTGAAGCAAAAGTCTGCTTTCAACAGCTGTCTTCAAACTGTCTCTCATCTGCAGCTCCTCTCTCAGATCCTGTGCATTCTTCAAAGTGTTCCTCTTGGCTATAGCTCCTCTTCAAAAGGTCACTCTCAGCTGCACTGCATTTCTTCTGTTTGTCAGCCTATTTACATGGCTCCAGTGATTTAATTTAGACCCACCCTGAATGGGTGGGGTAACACCTCCATGGAAATTATCCAGTCAGAGTCTCACCCACAGTTGGGTGGGGTGCATCTCCATGGAAACACTCAAAGTATTACAATCTAATCAACACTGATACATCTGCCCACAAGATTACATCAAAGATAATGCATTTTGGGGGCCATAATACATTCAAACTGGCACATCTGGGAATGTCTTAATCTCTCCCTCATATTCAAAAGAAAGCCTTGCCAGATATAAAATTCTTGGTTGGCAATTGTTTTCTTTCAGAACTTCAAGTATTCCATCCCACTATGTTGTTGCCTCCATCAACATTGTTTCTGATGAAAAATCAACATTTAATCTTATTGGGATTCCCATGTGTATAACTCATTGCCTTTCTCTTGCAGCTTTCAGAACTCTCTTTGTTCTTGAAATTAGTCAGTTTGATTTCTATGTACCTGGATGTGGTTCTCTTTGAGTTTATTCTGTTTGGGTTCCTTGGGCTTCCTGTAGGTGCTTATTCATGCCTTTCATTAAATTTGGGATGTTTTCTGCCATTATTTATTTGAATATTCCTTCTACCCCTTTCTTTCTTTCTTCTCCTTCTGGGACTCTTATAATGCATATATTGATATGCTTCATGGTGTCCCACAGGTATCTTAGGTTCTGTTCACTTTTTTCATTCTTTTTCCTTCTGCTCCTCAACCTGAATCATTTCAATCATCCAGTCTTTGAGTTTACTGATTCTTTCTTTTGCTAGCTTCAATCTGCTATTCAAACCCTCTAAGGAATTTTTCATCTCAGAGATTGTGGTCTTCTACTTCAGTATTTCTGTTTGGTTCCTATTGAGATTCTCATAATGTTCATTCATTGTTTCCCTCATATCCTTTAGTTCTTTCCCTGTGTTTTCCTTTATCTCCTTATGTATACTGAGCATCATTTAAAAGAAAATCTTGTCCATTATGTCCCAAGTCTGGTCCTCTTTGTTGGTGTTTTCTGGATTTTTATCTTGTTCTTTCAGATGGGTCATCATTTTTTTTTTGGTTGTTGTTTCTTTGTCTTTTAATCTTTTGTTTCACACTGTACATTTTAATATTTTAAAGTGTTAACTCTGGAATTTAGTCCCTGGGGTATCTCTACCTTAAGTTTGTTTCCAGCTAGTGATATGACAAATTTCCTTGAGAGCCAGGAGCTTACAAAAGCCCTTTTCATGGTCTTTGCAAATTGGCTCTGCTTTGGCTAGTGGTCTCATTTAGAGTTTAGCCCTCATATTAAGATCCCAACTTGAGGCAAGTGGGAAGTGTAGAGTCTTCTTGATCTTATCTAAGCCTGAGTGGAGAGTGGTGTCTCCTTCTTTTCCTGGGTTTAGCTTGCTCTTGGCCTTAGCAATTCACTCATACACAGTTTGCAGGAGTTTGAATGCCTTCTATACCCCACTGAAATAGACTTTCTCCCCCTCCTGGGTGCTCTATTGTATAACTTAATGCAAGTAATCCTTTGCCCCAGGCCACTTCAACCTAATTGTTTCTTAAACTGCTTTAAAGGTCTACAAGTTTCTTCTCTGCCTTCGGGGCAAGTTCTAGGAGGGTGAGCAGGAGATAAGTTTCCTGGTGCAGTCTCTCAGGTTTCCACCAGATAGAATGGCACTGACATACTGCTCTCCCAGTATGCGCATAGGGGTTACTTTGCTCCCTCTGGAACAGGGCTAGGGATCCATAATGGGAGTGCTAACTCCACATGACTCCAGGGAGGGGTTGGGAGAGGGACTAGCAAGGACACCAGGAGCTTGCCTACAATTTTTCAGGCTGCTTTTTCTTCTTCCAGCATTTGCCCAGTTACTGTAACCCTTTATCTGTTTTCTGGAGTTTTGAGAAATCTCTGCCAGTTTTTGTTAGTTGCTCAAAAATTCTGTAAGGGGACGGCACCCTAGAGTGTCTTACGCTGTCTTCTTAGTTGTGGCAACCAGGACCTGGGCTCCTCCTCCATATTGAAAGTTGCTGCACAAAGCCACATATCTGACTGGGATGGAACTTAAAGGTCAACAGACCTCCTCAAGGAGGAAAGAATGTACAGATGGTATCATAAACCACTTATCTTGTAAAGCATTGAAACTTCTCTACCCTGATCACTGTTGATAACAAATCTCCAGACCCCTGTGTCAAAAGATCCTCCTGAAACTCTGTTCTCATACACTATGGAAAGTCTTTGTCCTAAACCCTTATAAGCTGCCCCTTGCACTCCCACCTTTATGGAGTGCTGACTTCCCAAATGGCCACCACCAGGAGAAATCTTCTCCATGATAAAACTCATGTCTGACTCTGTGCCTAGGGTGTTCTTTGGTCTTGGGGCTGTACCAATCCAGGCCCTTCAAGAGCTGGGTTGGAACATTGGTCAACTGGAAGTCATTTCCCAAGTTTTAAAAAACTGTGAATAGCTGAAGCCAATGCACAAGAATAAAGGGAAGATGTGGTGTCACTACTCTTAGTAACCATGGGGGGCAAGACCAGAGAAATTAAGAGTCCTATGTTAAGTTTATTATTATTTTAAATCTGGAACAGGGGCAAAAGGAGGGAGTGGTGGGGAGGGAAACAGAATCTGTGGTTCTGATTTGTGGCTCTAAATCTTAGGGACATGACCTGCCAAATCAGCCACTGTTAATCTTTCCTCATTATGTCATTGTTTTAATTTTAGCTGGTTTATAGCAGCTGGCTTTACCTTCTTTCTTCCCTTCCCATTCTGAGATACCCTTGCTGGGAAATGATGTTGTTTTAATTCCATATGAATAATACAAAAGGAAGATGCTAAGGTCTCAGAGAAGCAAATTTCTTTTGTGAATTTTAGAAAAAAAGGGTGGGTCTATTGTTCTAGACTTTGGAAGATTCATTCCAGTGAAAAGGTTTTAAATTATGAAGGTCAGGTCTGGGGAACCCCATCCACATAAATAAAACAATCATGCAGAAAAACAGCCTCCTGATTTTTTCTTAGTCAGAAACCTGTGCATATCTTTTACTCTCCCCAACATTCAATTCATTACTAGGTTTTATTTCCTAATTACCTCTCAAAACCCTGGCTCTAGCAGACCTTCCACTCATTCATTCAACAAACTTATTGACCACATACTCCGTGTGAAGCAATGGGGTAGTTATTGGGGATACAGCTGTAAACCAAACCATAGTGGAGAACACAAGGGGTTGACAGTCTGGATGACTCCTCCCCTAATCAAATCAATCCAAACCAACAAACAAGGCCAGCTCTCCATAGTTCCTTCCCATGGCTCCCCTCACTTCTGCCTCTTGATTCTCAGCACATTCACTGTCTCCATTGTATAGATGAAGACACTGAGATCTAGAAGGATTATGTCACATTCCTAGGATCACAGAATTGGTAATGGGTTAGAATTCTGTAAGAATTTTATTCATTCATCACCCAAAAAGTATTATCTACCACATGTCAGGCTTGTCCTTGGGGTACAATGGTAAAGCAAACAAAAAAATAGGTCCCTGCTATCTTAGAACTTACACTGTAGTGAAGGAGATAAATAAAAAATAAGAAAAATATCTGATAGTAGTTATGATATCAAAGAGAGTAGTTGGATGGCTACTTAAAATTAAGTGGTCAGAGAAAGACACTTTTATGTCTCCTTAGCCTTTATAAATTTATCATGCATTTTATCTTTCTATTTCCCCAGAGTGATTAACAATAAAACTTTTAAGAAGTTAAGACTAATTTTCAGGACAACAGGGAAGAGAAGGAGCTGGGCATAGACTGTCCCCATTGTTCAGCCAGGTTTGGGATTGGAAGGAATAGGTGAGAAAGTGTGGGTGAAAGTGTCCCTTTCCTAGAGTGAGTCTAAGAGGAGATCCCAGTGTGGGCTAACAAGTGGGCCCAAAACTAGTCAGGGAAAGGTTTGTAGTCTAGTTCCCCAGACTAGGTTACAAAGGCCCTGCAATTCACCTACCTAGCCACCCATGTTATCAAGTAGAAAAAGAATTCAGTGAGACCAAAGACTTGGAGAAAAACAACTCACTGAAAAGGTCTACATTCTTTCTAGGTTAATTTATAAATTTAATACAATCCTTATAAAAATATTACCATAATATTTTGGATCAAACCAAACCAATTCTAAAGATTATATAGAAAAATAAACAAGCAAGAATAATCAGAAAATTCTGGAAAAAAAGTGTAAAGGGAGTACTTAGGTCTACTAGAAATCAAAACATTATAAAATTAATAATTTTTCTTAAATGTGTGTGAGAACCCAAGGCCCAGGGACCCGCCCCCTCCTTCATTAATGAGATACATTCAGCCATCTACATGATCAGGCAACAGGCCCTTCCCACCCCAGGGGGAAAGGCATTAAAACTTCGCTCCCCCAATCACTGTTAGTAACCAAATCTTGAGAGACCTGGTTGTAACCAAATCTCACAAGAAACTCTGTTGTGACAAACCTTTATAAGCACCCGCCCATTGACAAGCCTCTCTCTCTCCTCCCTCTCTCTCTCTCTCTCTCTCTCTCTCTCTCTCTCTCTCTGCAGAATGGTGGAACACTGACTTCACTTTCCCAACCCACTTCCATGAGGAAAAAATGTCTCCTGTTTTGTAAGTCCCTGATTAAACTCATGGGTAACTCTGTGCCATGTGTATTCTTTGGCCTTAGGGCTAATCTGGGTTGGAACATCTGGCTTGCCAGCTGGGAGACCAAGGAACAGGCCTGACAAGTCTAGGAAAGCAGACAGACCAGGGGGAACACCGAGATGGCCTGAAACAGCCATTTGGGGTGGGGTAGCAGCCCTCCTGGATGAGTAGGGGCCACTGAGGGAGTATGGCAATGCCAAGAACTCCCCGGTTGGATTGTTGGTTCTGCAGCAGGAAGAGGCTCTGGTAGTCAAAGCTGAGGTCTGCTGCCTAGAAGGGGAAAGTAAGTTAGAAAGAAACATGCAAATAGCCCAAGCAGATTTGAAGGATGCATTAAATGAGAGGCTGCACTGCCTAGATAAAAGTTGAGAAAATAGCATGCTGGTATGCTAGGGTGAGAGGGCACAAGCTGCCCAAAGGGCAAGATAAGCATATTGTGACTTCCCCTAACTGGGATCCCAAAGTGTGGGGCCCCAGCGATTTTTCTTCAGATGAGGATAAGCCCCCATCTGACTGGGAACCTGAGATTGAGGAACATAGGCATGTTTGTCCTCTGGTCTAATAAAAAAATCAAAATGGTGCAAATCCCCAGGCTCTTGGGGATGGTGCTGCAGCTGCCGCTGCCCTAGCAGCACCTCCTGATCAAAAGGTGTGGGTGACAATGTGGGATTATACCGCCACTTAGTTATGGGAAATTGGGAATCAATACAGACAAAAACCCAAAGAAATTTTTACCAAATTGGGTGCTGTACCTGTGGGACACTGGCGCAGAGGGACTACTGCTTTCAGGACATGAAATAAGCAAACCAGCCTCTATAAACACTCCCCCTTCCCTCTGTCAATGTATATATTCTTTAGCCACCTGACCTGAGTCCAGCTCACTATTAAATTCATTAGTGAATCAGTGTAAAGAGACTTGGCCCAACATGGGGGACATGCCTCAGGTCACACCCCATTGGAGCACGCTTGATGAATTACAAGATATACTAAGGGGGCTAGGAATGAAACATGCAGTTTATGCTGCTAATTTGGTGGGGTCAGATAACAAAACATTCAGCAGGGGCATAAAAAATGTAATCCTACAAAGTGCCCCAAATCAATGGTACGGGACACTGATGCCCATTCTTAGCGCATTGGTGGGGTAACCCATCTCCAGGGCTGCCCAAGTAGTAGCAGATCTGGGAGAATCTGAATGCCTAAGGCAAAAAGGGGCTGGAGTTAGAGCCATAGGCCATGCCTCCAAAAGACATGACGGTCCAAACCATGTGTTGCACAGACAGATGAGGACTGATCTAATAGCTGCTGGCATTAAAATTGAAGATATTGATAGACAGCCAAACCCTGTGCTAGTAAGGTTATGGAGTAAGTTACCAAAAGGGTAGAGACACACCAAATTTAGAACCAGATCACTGGAGGGAGAAATGATCTCTGGCCAAAAAGCTCAACCCCTGCAGTATAAAGAGACATCTGCTACCCCTGCTGAGGAGGCATGGCAAACCCCTTGGGATGGGTCAAGATTTCCAAATAAAAGCTACAAATGGGGACACTGGGGATCAGAGCCCACATATTGAGTTAGCTATTTTCTGGTCCCCCATTAATGAACATAAAGTTTCAGCCCTGGTGAATACTGGAGCAAAATGCACCCCAATATATGGAAAATGGCCATGGCCCAGGGGGCCTACATTAGCCATTGCTGGGTATAGAGGCTGTCCTAGTTTGCTAATGCTGCGGAATGCAAAACACCAGAAATGGATTGGCTTTTATAAAAAGGGGGTTTATTTGGCTACACAGTTACAGTCTTAAGGCCATAAAGTGTCCAAGGTAACACATCAGCAATCGCGTACCTTCACTGGAGGATGGCCAATGGCATCCGGAAAACCTCTGTTAGCTGGGAAGGCATGTGGCTGGCGTCTGCTCCAAAGTTCTGGTTTCAAAATGGCTTTCTCCCAGGATGTTCCTCTCTAGCAAGCTTGCTCCTCTTCAAAACGTCACTCACAGCTGCACTGCATTCCATCTCTGAGTCAGCACGTTTATATGGCTCCACTGATCAAGGCCCACCCTCAATGGGTGGGGCCACGCCTCCATGGAAATATCCCAGCAGTTATCATCTACAGTTGGGTGGGGCACATCTCCATGCAAACAACCTAATCCAAACGTTCCAACTTAATCCCCACTATTATGTCTGCCCCACAAGATTTCATCAAAGAATATGGCTTTTTCTGGGAGACATAATACATTCAAACTGGCACAGAGACCCAAGTATTAAAGCAACACAACAACAATTACTAATGTAGATTGGCCAGCTACCACCTCAAAAGTACACAGGGTACATATTTCCTATTCCAGAATATATATTAGGAATTGATATTCTGCAGGATATCACTCTGCAAACTACTGTAGATGAACTCTCTCTCTGGTGCTGAGTGGTCAAAAACATCCAAAGAGGACTTGCTAAGTGGTCACTGGTAAAGGTACCCTTCCCTAGATGCACAGTAGCAGTGCGTCAATATAAGTTGCCAAGGGGACATCAAGAAATTACTGCTACAATCAAGGAATTAGAGAGATTGGGCATTATAATCCCCATTCACAGTCCATTTAATAGTCCAGTCTGGCCAGTAAGAAAAACCGGTGTGACCTGGTGAATGGCTGTTGATTATAGAGAGCTTAACAAAGTAACTCCTCCTTTGTTTGCAGCTGTACCAAACACAACCACTTTGTTACAGGACATAAGTATGCAATTAGACCAGTTTCATTTTGTGTTAGACCTTGCTAATGCTTTTTTTTAAGTATCTCCTTAGACCCCTCCAGCCAACCTGTGTTCACCCTCATGTGGGAAAGACAGCAATGGACATTAGCTGTGCTACCACAAGGATATCTTCACGGTCCCACTGTTTGCATGGTTTGGTAGCTAAAGATTTAGAAATGTAGAAGCCTCTGGCAGAGGTCACTCTCTTTCAATATATTGATGATGTTATGTTGACCGGTTACTCTCCTGCAGAATTGGAAACCACTGCTGAGACTTTTCCTCTGCTGTTGTTGATAAAGTGCAAAATTACCCCCACTCCACATACTCCTAAATAGCTCATGGCTTTCCTTGGTTTGTTGAGTTATTGGAGACCATTTATATCCCATTTAGTGCAGATTCTAAAACCTTTGTATGTTCTAGTCAGCAGAGGAAAAACATGGGAATGGGATGTTCCACAGCAGGCTGCTTTTGAAAAAGCCAAATGGGCTATTGCACAGGCTCAGGCTTTACAGGGCGGAGCCAGATGCGTCTTGTGAATTAGAGGTGGTCAGTACCAATATTTGCATTGGGTGGGGCTTGTGGCAAAGGCAACAGGCAAAGCAAGTTCCCATTCACTTTTGGTCTCATCTCTGGAAAGGAGTTGAACTGTGGTACAGTCCTTTAGAAAAACAACTGTGTGCTGTCTATATTGCCCTGCTGTGTTGAAGGACTAACCCCAAAATGCCCAGTGTCATTGCACACTGCCCATCCGCATATATGGGTGGATAAAAAAGAGCAAATAAACCGCATTCAGGGAATGCTCAGCTTAGCACTCTGATAAAATGGAAAGCCTATCTGCTGCAATGCAGTGTCTTTAACAACAGCCCCTTAAGTGCAGAAATGCATGATATTATAGTACCAGTTTCCCATGTGTAAGAACAATGCTTGCCCCTTCCTGTTGATCCTCTGAGGTGGCTGTTTCTGTGCCCATCATTGACAGATGTGGCGGTATAACAGAGTCTGTTGGCATACTGATGGATCAGCACATGGGCAGCCTACCACCTAGATGGCAATAGCCATGATGGACACTACATGGTAGGAAACTGCGACTATGCAAAGCAGTCAATGGGCTGAATTAAGGGCTGTATGGATGGCCGTTGTTCATGATCCAGGAGATGCACTATTTGTACTCACCCTTTACCTGGCAATATCAAAGCAGAGCATTTAGTAAAAGTTCATAGCCTGGAGCCAACATTACATAAGGCTACTGAATGGCTACATAGGAAAACAAGACACCAAGGAAACCAGACTCTGGAGGCTGGCACAGCAATTCCAGTTGCCCATCCTGAGGCAACAGCTGAAAGATGTGTGAATGCCTAGCCCTCCAAGAATGCTTCCTCATCAACTGGGTCACAATGTCACAAGCCATCAGATGGCATGTAGACTACATAGGGCTCCTTCCTTTATCTGAGGGTGCAAAATATGCTTTTACATCTGTAGACACGCCTACTGGACTGTTACTGGCCTTCCCAGTAGCAAAAGTCAACCAGATGGCTGAATACATAGCCTATTAAGTGCTTTCTTTGGGGTCCCCACTCATGTGGATAGTGATAGAGGGACCCCCTTTTCCAGACAATTAACCTAAACCTGGGCTACTGAACATGACATCTTATGGACATTTCATTTGCTGTACAACCCCACAGCAGTGGAGTTAATTGAAAGAATGAATGCACTTTTAAAAGAGCAGTGAAAAGATGACAAACAATCCCTGCAGCAGTGACCTGTTGGTTAGATCCAGCCCTCACCAGCCTCAGTTCATGACCTCTAGCAGTCGCTTCCACTCCTGCTGAGTTGGTAATTGTGGGACTCATGCAAGTGCAGCAAATTCAGGTAACAGGACTGGCAATGTTACAACCACAATGAAGTAATGAAAATAATTTGCTTTTGCCTGTGCCACGAGCATTAGAAATTGTGGAAAATAAGGTCAATTGGCTGTGGTCCTGGCCAATGCAGCTGCATGTGTTGGGAATCCTAAGCCCAGGGAGTATTGGGGTCACCTAAGATTTAAAATATATAAATAACCAACCCAGGACCCCCCATACCTCAAGCTACTGTATATATAACTTTGTAGACACTTATTATGCCTAAGCTAACCATAGATTTAACTCAAGAAGACTCCCTGCAATTGCAGGGGTGTTATCTAAAACCCCATCGTAACACCCCTTCCCCAGGAACTCTTCTGCCCACTAATGGAAATTTAGCTTGTATATCAGCAGGAATTATCCCTTATTATTCCCCATAAACATCTTTCTTTTTGCCCATAGCACCCTAAGGGCCTCAGTGGTAACTCATGCCCACAATTGATAAATGGAAAGCCTATCTGTTGCAAACATTGGGTTTGCATGGACATGCCACCTTTAGGTGCTACTGGCCTTTCTTAGACTGTAACCCCTGCAAATTGGAGTGTGTAGAACACCCTGCTGGTCTAGCAGAATTCAATGCATCAGAAAATAAGCAAAGATTTTACTAATTGTCAACAGCATCTCTTTGTCAGTTTGTTCTTTCTGTATGGGGGGGGGGACCCCTAGTGTTATGTTGTCTCCTATTCTGCAATGTCTGTACTATGGTCAGTGTAGTCTGCTGCATGGGAGTAGATTATGAGGACCCAAGCCCTGGAGCCCTGCCCCCTCCTCCATTACTGAAATACACATCAGCCTCCTACATGACCAGGCAACAGGCCCCTCCCCCTTGAGGGGGAGCATTAAAACTCCCCTCCCCTAATCACTGTTAGCAACCAAAATCTCATGAGAAACTCTTTGTCACAAACATTTATAAGCCCCCCTCTTGGCACTCCTCTCTCTCCCTGAAGAATGGCAGAACTCTGACTTCACTCTCCCAACCTGCTGTCATTGTGAAAAACCATCTCCTGCTTGCAAGTCCCTAATTAAACTTATGGGTAATTCCATGCCAGGCAATTTCCTTGATCTTGGGGCTAATCTGGGTTGGAACAATGTGGTTCTGATAAAAATGAAGAGACAGATCAATGAAAACAATAAGAATTCTAAATATATATGGAAATTTGGTTTGTAACAATTTGAATCAAAGGAGAAAAGAAAAGTTATTTAACAAAATGGGTAGCATTTGGGAAAGAGGTTGATCCACATCTTCACACCTTACACTAAACTAAATTTACACATCAAAAATGAAACCACAAGCATCTAGAAGAGACCATGAAGAATTTTTTTACAGTGTTACAGTGGGGAAGGCCCTTCTAAAGATTAGTAGAAACCCAAAAGGGATTGATAAATCTGACTACATGAAAATAAATATGTCTTCATGGCAACACTCCTTATCCCCTTCTCATAAAACAATAAAAAATAAATAAAAAACAAATGACAAATCTGGAAAAAACAGTTTTCACTCAAATTGCAAAGGACTAAATTCATTATTTTTTAAAGAGTCCCTGTAAATCAATAAAGTAAAGATGATAGAAAAATAGCAAACGATTGGGACAGTTCACCAAAAAGGAATACAAATGGCTCTTAAATATATGAAAAGCTGTGAACCAAGATAGTAACAAATTATCATTTTGTCACCTCTCAGAGTGGTAGATTTGATAACACACTGATGATCAGAGTTTGGGAAGCTGTCACTTTCATATATTACCAGTAGGAGTCTAAATTGGTTCAACTTCTATAGAGAGTAATTTGGCAATAACTGAAAATTACAATGAACTTAACTTTTGAGAGAGTACTCTCACTTCTATCATTTACCCTGCTGATAAATCTGCAAAGTATGCTATGTACAAAATTATTCACTACAACACTGTTCATTAGAGCAAAATATTGGAAACAATCTAAATATCCATCAATAAACCTCCTCAAATAGCATACTATACAGATATTAAAAGGAATAAGGCAGCTCTCTCTGTACTTATCTGGAACTATCTTCAGTGTATACAAGTTAAAACAAGAAGGGGCAGAACAGTGTATATGAATGCTATTGTTTGTGAAAAATATATATATATACACACACGCACATACACACACACTTGTATAGTCTTAGAATAACTCAGATGCAGGAAGAACTGGTAATATTGGATGCCTCTGGGGAGAGGGTCAGGAGACATAAGACGTATTCATTTTTTTACCTTTTGAATTTTGAACCATATAAATGGTAGGAAAGAGTTCTGAAGCACACAGGGTAAATGTTAATATCTGTTCTGAGTTGGTTTCATAAATTATGGGTTCTTTTATGCTTTGTACTTTAGGCACATTTGAGATATTTTAGAATTAACATTTAAAAAGCAAACAAAAGTTCTAAACAATGTATTTTTTTCAGTTTTCTTGAATAAAATTTTTCAGTACAAACATATATTAATAAGAGTCAAATTGACTTTTCTTAAATTCATTTGATTGAGATATATTCACATACCATGAAGTCATACAAAACAAAGCATACATTCAATTGTTTACAGTACCATTACATAGATGTACATTCACCACCAAAATTAATTTTTGACATTTTCATTACCACACACACAAAAATAATAATAAACATTAAAGTGAAAAAGAACAATTAAAGTAAAAAAGAACACTGGGTGCCTTTTCTTTTTTTTTTTTTTTCCTTCCCCCATTTTTCTTCTCATCCATCCATACACTGGACAAAGGGGAGTGTGGTCCATATGGCTTTCCCAATCACATTGTCACCCCTCATAAGCTACATTTTTATACAATCGTCTTCACGATTCATGGGTTCTGGGTTATAGTTTGATGGTTTCAGGTATTTACTGCTAGCTATTCCAATTCATTGGCACCCAAAAAGGGTTGTCTATACTGTGCTTAAGAGTGCCCACCAGAGTGACCTCTTGGCTCCTTTTGGAATCTCTCTGTCACTGAAGATTATTTCATTTCCTTTCACATCCCCTTTTTGGTCAAGAAGATGTTCTCCATCCCACGATGCCAGGTCTACATTCTTCCCCGGGAGTCATATTCCACGTTGCCAGGGAGATTCACTCCCCTGGGTGTCAGATCCCACCTAGGGGGGAGGGCAGGGATTTCACCTTTCCAGTTGCCTTAGCTAGAGAGAGAGGGCCACATCTGAGCAACAAAGAGGCATTTGGGAGGAGGCTCTTAGGCACAATTAACTGCTATCACTAGTTCCCCTACATCCTACATTATAAACCATTTCTTTTACATTTTTCAATGTTCACATTAGTGGTAGAATATAATATTTCTCTTTCTGTGCCTGGCTTATTTCACTCAGCATTATGTCTTCAAGGTTCATCCACGTTGTCATATGTTTTACGAGATCGTTCCTTCTTACAGCCATGTAGTATTCCATCATGTGTATATACCACATTTTATTTATCCACACATCCGTTGAAGGACATTTGCATTGTTTCCCTCTCTTGGCAATTGTGAGTAATGCTGCTATGAACATTGGTGTGCAGATATCTGTTCATATCACTGCTTTCAGATCTTCCAGGTAAATACCAAGAAGTGCAATTGCTGGATCGAAGGGTAACTCTATATCTAGTTTTCTAAGGAAGTGCCAGACTGTCTTCCAGAGTGGCTGAACCATTATACACTCCCACCAACAATGGATAAGAGCTCCAATTTCTCCACATCCTCTCCAGCATTTGTAGTTTCCTGTTTGTTCAATGCCAATGTACTTTTAATAAAACAAGAAATATATTGTCAAATATTACAATGCCATATCACAATATAGATTAGGGATATTAATAAAATGCTTTTCCTCATAAACAAATTTGTTCCTGGATATGAAATATACAATTACTTAGTAGGTATTTCCTTGATAAACAAAATATAAGCTTGCCCACATAATTTTATATTATAAAACATCTTATAAATTTAAAATAACCCAGTCATTTCAATACATTTACTTGGATTCCATGTTTTAAGCTATATAAATAGCACAGATTAATGAGAAGCACATAACCAAAACATCTGCTTTAGCAATTGGCATTTAGAAGAGTTTTCTTAGAATACCAAAGCATAAACATATTAAAGTCTAGTTCCTTGAAAATTATGGTTCCAAAATCTTACTGATGCAAAGAAGCATCCCCAAAACTATATAGTTAGCTAAACAACCCACACCAAATTAACAGTAGTGAAACCAAATTACCAATAATTTACATTTAAAGGAAAAGATTAATTCAACCTAACAGCTAAAGACCAACCCAAGTCAACTGATAATGCACCAAGTAAAGCCTTCTATCAGACAATCAAGCTTTGCAAAGTTGCTGGCAACTCATCTTCTCAGTACAATGCTGAGTTGATCCCTGAATAAACTAATACTCTAGTGTATGAGCAGCAAAGATTACTTACCCTGAATAACTCCAGTAGAAGGTAGTAATCATATTGTTATATAAAAATTTTCTCCTTAAAAAGAAAGAAAGGGAGGCGGGGCAAGATGGCAGACTGGTGAGCTGTATGTTTTAGTTACTCCTCCAGGAAAGTAGGTAAAAAGCCAGGAACTGCGTGGACTGGACACCACAGAGCAATCTGTCTTTGGGCATATTTCATACAACACTCATGAAAATGTGGAACTGCTGAGATCAGCGAAATCTGTAAGTTTTTGCGGCCAGGGGACCCGCGCCCCTCCCTGCCAGGCTCAGTCCCGGGGGAGGAGGGGCTGTCAGCTCCGGGAAGGAGAAGGGAGAATTGCAGTGGCTGCTCTTATCGGAAACTCATTCTACTGATTCAAACTCCAACCACAGATAGACTGAGACCAGACACCAGAGACTCTGAGAGCAGCCAGCCCAGCAGAGAGGAGACAGGCATAGAAAAAAAACAACACGAAAAACTCCAAAATAAAAGCAGAGGATTTTTGGAGTTCTGGTGAACACAGAAAGGGGAAGGGCGGAGATCAGGCCTTGAGGCGCATATGCAAATCCCGAAGCAAAGCTGATCTCTCTGCCCTGTGCACCTTTCCTTAATGGCCCTGGTTGCTTTGTCTATTAGCATTTCAATAACCCATTAGATCTCTGAGGAGGGCCGTTTTTTTTTTTTTTTTTTTTTTTTAAATCCTTTTTGCTTTTTCTAAAACAATTACTCTAAGAAGCTCAATACATAAAGCTTCAAAGAATTGAAATTTGGGCACGTCAAGTCAAGAGCAGAACTAAGAGAGCTCTGAGACAAAAGGCAATAATCCAGTGGCTGAGAAAATTCACTAAACAACACAACTTCCCAAGAAAAGGGGGGTGTCCGCTCACAGCCACCATCCTGGTGGACAGGAAACACTCCTGCCCATCGCCAGCCCCATAGCCCAGAGCTGCCCCAGACAACCCAGTGTGACGGAAGTGCTTCAAATAACAGGCACACACCACAAAACTGGGCGTGGACATTAGCCTTCCCTGCAACCTCAGCTGAATGTCCCAGAGCTGGGAAGGGGGAGCAGTGTGAATTAACAGAGCCCCATTCAGCCATCATTTGAGCAGACTGGGAGCCTCCCAACACAGCCCAGCAGCCCAGAACTGCCCTGGGGGGACGGCACTCACCTGTGACATAGCACAGTCATCCCTCAACAGAGGACCCGGGGTGCACAGCCTGGAAGAGGGGCCCACTTGCAAGTCTCAGGAGCCATACGCCAATACCAAAGACTTGTGGGTCAGTGGCAGAGACAAACTGTGGCAGGACTGAACTGAAGGATTAGACTATTGCAGCAGCTTTAAAACTCTAGGATCATCAGGGAGATTTGATTGTTAGGGCCACCCCCCCCTCCCCGACTGCCCAGAAACACGCCCCACATACAGGGCAGGCAACACCAACTACACACACAAGCTTGGTACACCAATTGGGCCCCACAAGACTCACTCCCCCACTCACCAAAAAGGCTAAGCAGGGGAGATCTGGCTTGTGGAGAACAGGTGGCTCGTGGACGCCACCTGCTGGTTAGTTAGAGAAAGTGTACTCCACGAAGCTGTAGATCTGATAAATTAGAGATAAGGACTTCAACTGGTCTACAAACCCTAAAAGAACCCTATCAAGTTCAGCAAATGCCACGAGGCCAAAAACAACAGAAAATTATAAAGCATATGAAAAAACCAGATGATATGGATAACCCAAGCCCAAGCACCCAAATCAAAAGACCAGAAGAGACACAGCACCTAGAGCAGCTACTCAAAGAACTAAAGATGAACAGTGAGACCATAGTACGGGATATGAAGGAAATCAAGAAGACCCTAGAAGAGCATAAAGAAGACATTGCAAGACTAAATAAAAAAATGGATGATCTTATGGAAATTAAAGAAACTGTTGACCAAATTAAAAAGATTCTGGACACTCATAGTACAAGACTAGAGGAAGTTGAACAACGAATCAGTGACCTGGAAGATGACAGAATGGAAAATGAAAGCATAAAAGAAAGAATGGGGAAAAAAATTGAAAAACTCGAAATGGACCTCAGGGATATGATAGATAATATGAAACGTCCGAATATAAGACTCATTGGTGTCCCAGAAGGGGAAGAAAAGGGTAAAGGTCTAGGAAGAGTATTCAAAGAAATTGTTGGGGAAAACTTCCCAAATCTTCTAAACAACATAAATACACAAATCATAAATGCTCAGCGAACTCCAAATAGAATAAATCCAAATAAACCCACTCCGAGACATATACTGATCACACTGTCAAACATACAAGAGAAGGAGCAAGTTCTGAAAGCAGCAAGAGAAAAGCAATTCACCACATACAAAGGAAACAGCATAAGACTAAGTAGTGACTACTCAGCAGCCACCATGGAGGCGAGAAGGCAGTGGCACGATATATTTAAAATTCTGAGTGAGAGGAATTTCCAGCCAAGAATACTTTATCCAGCAAAGCTCTCCTTCAAATTTGAGGGAGAGCTTAAATTTTTCACAGACAAAGAAATGCTGAGAGAATTTGCTAACAAGAGACCTGCCCTACTGGAGATACTAAAGGGAGCCCTACAGACAGAGAAACAAAGACAGGACAGAGAGACTTGGAGAAAGGTTCAGTACTAAAGAGATTCGGTATGGGTACAATAAAGGATATTAATAGAGAGAGGGAAAAATATGGCAAACATAATCCAAAGGATAAGATGGCCGATTCAAGAAATGCCTTCACGGTTTTAACGTTGAATGTAAATGGATTAAACTCCCCAATTAAAAGATATAGATTCGCAGAATGGATCAAAAAAAATGAACCATCAATATGTTGCATACAAGAGACTCATCTTAGACACAGGGACACAAAGAAACTGAAAGTGAAAGGATGGAAAAAAATATTTCATGCAAGCTACAGCCAAAAGAAAGCAGGTGTAGCAATATTAATCTTAGATAAAATAGACTTCAAATGCAGGGATGTTTTGAGAGACAAAGAAGGCCACTACATACTAATAAAAGGGGCAATTCAGCAAGAAGAAATAACAATCGTAAATGTCTATGCACCCAATCAAGGTGCCACAAAATACATGAGAGAAACATTGGCAAAACTAAAGGAAGCAATTGATGTTTCCACAATAATTGTGGGAGACTTCAACACATCACTCTCTCCTATAGATAGATCAACCAGACAGAAGACCAATAAGGAAATTGAAAACCTAAACAATATGATAAATGAATTAGATTTAACAGACATCTACAGGACATTACATCCCAAATCACCAGGATACACATACTTTTCTAGTGCTCACGGAACTTTCTCCAGAATAGATCATATGCTGGGACATAAAACAAGCCTCAATAAATTTAAAAAGATTGAAATTATTCAAAGCACATTCTCTGACCACAATGGAATACAATTAGAAGTCAATAACCATCAGAGACTTAGAAAATTCACAAATACCTGGAGGTTTAAACAACGCACTCCTAAACAATCAGTGGGTTAAAGAAGAAATAGCAAGAGAAATTGCTAAATATATAGAGACGAATGAAAATGAGAACACAACATACCAAAACCTATGGGATGCAGCAAAAGCAGTGCTAAGGGGGAAATTTATAGCACTAAACGCATATATTAAAAAGGAAGAAAGAGCCAAAATCAAAGAACTAATGGATCAACTGAAGAAGCTAGAAAATGAACAGCAAACCAATCCTAAACCAAGTACAAGAAAAGAAATAACAAGGATTAAAGCAGAAATAAATGACATAGAGAACAAAAAAACAATAGAGAGGATAAATATCACCAAAAGTTGGTTCTTTGAGAAGATCAACAAGATTGACAAGCCCCTAGCTAGACTGACAAAATCAAAAAGAGAGAAGACCCATATAAACAAAATAATGAATGAAAAAGGTGACATAACTGCAGATCCTGAAGAAATTAAAAAAATTATAAGAGGATATTATGAACAACTGTATGGCAACAAACTGGATAATGTAGAAGAAATGGACAATTTCCTGGAAACATATGAACAACCTAGACTGACCAGAGAAGAAATAGAAGACCTCAACCAACCCATCACAAGCAAAGAGATCCAATCAGTCATCAAAAATCTTCCCACAAATAAATGCCCAGGGCCAGATGGCTTCACAGGGGAATTCTACCAAACTTTCCAGAAAGAACTGACACCAATCTTACTCAAACTCTTTCAAAACGTTGAAAAAAACGGAACACTACCTAACTCATTTTATGAAGCTAACATCAATCTAATACCAAAACCAGGCAAAGATGCTACAAAAAAGGAAAACTACCGGCCAATCTCCCTAATGAATATAGATGCAAAAATCCTCAACAAAATACTTGCAAATCGAATCCAAAGACACATTAAAAAAATCATACACCATGACCAAGTGGGGTTCATTCCAGGCATGCAAGGATGGTTCAACATAAGAAAAACAATCAATGTATTACAACACATTAAAAACTCGAAAGGGAAAAATCAATTGATCATCTCAATAGATGCTGAAAAAGCATTTGACAAAATCCAACATCCCTTTTTGATAAAAACACTTCAAAAGGTAGGAATTGAAGGAAACTTCCTCAACATGATAAAGAGCATATATGAAAAACCCACAGCCAGCATAGTACTCAATGGTGAGAGACTGAAAGCCTTCCCTCTAAGATCAGGAACAAGACAAGGATGCCCGCTGTCACCACTGTTATTCAACATTGTGCTGGGAGTGCTAGCCAGGGCAATCCAGCAAGACAAAGAAATAAAAGGCATCCAAATTGGAAAAGAAGAAGTAAAACTGTCATTGTTTGCAGATGATATGATCTTATATCTAGAAAACCCTGAGAAATCAACGATACACCTACTAGAGCTAATAAACAAATTTAGCAAAGTAGCGGGATACAAGATTAATGCACATAAGTCAGTAATGTTTCTATATGCTAGAAATGAACAAACTGAAGAGACACTCAAGAAAAAGATACCATTTTCAATAGCAACTAAAAAAATCAAGTACCTAGGAATAAACTTAACCAGAGATGTAAAAGACCTATACAAAGAAAACTACATAACTCTACTAAAAGAAATAGAAGGGGACCTTAAAAGATGGAAAAATATTCCATGTTCATGGATAGGAAGGCTAAATGTCATTAAGATGTCAATTCTACCCAAAATCATCTACAGATTCAATGCAATCCCAATCAAAATTCCAACAACCTACTTTGCAGACTTGGAAAAGCTAGTTATCAAATTTATTTGGAAAGGGAAGATGCCTCAAATTGCTAAAGACACTCTAAAAAAGAAAAACGAAGTGGGAGGACTTACACTCCCTGACTTTGAAGCTTATTATAAAGCCACAGTTGCCAAAACAGCATGGTACTGGCACAAAGATAGACATATAGATCAATGGAATTGAATTGAGAATTCAGAGATAGACCCTCAGATCTATGGCCGACTGATCTTTGATAAGGCCCCCAAAGTCACCGAACTGAGCCATAATGGTCTTTTCAACAAATGGGGCTGGGAGAGTTGGATATCCATATCCAAAAGAATGAAAGAGGACCCCTACCTCACCCCCTACACAAAAATTAACTCAAAATGGACCAAAGATCTCAATATAAAAGAAAGTACCATAAAACTCCTAGAAGATAATGTAGGAAAACATCTTCAAGACCTTGTATTAGGAGGCCACTTCCTAGACTTTACACCCAAAGCACAAGCAACAAAAGAGAAAATAGATAAATGGGAACTCCTCAAGCTTAGAAGTTTCTGCACCTCAAAGGAATTTCTCAAAAAGGTAAAGAGGCAGCCAACTCAATGGGAAAAAATTTTTGGAAACCATGTATCTGACAAAAGACTGATATCTTGCATATACAAAGAAATCCTACAACTCAATGACAATAGTACATTCGGCCCAATTATAAAATGGGCAAAAGATATGAAAAGACAGTTCTCTGAAGAGGAAATACAAATGGCCAAGAAACACATGAAAAAATGTTCAGCTTCACTAGCTATTAGAGAGATGCAAATTAAGACCACAATGAGATACCATCTAACACCGGTTAGAATGGCTGCCATTAAACAAACAGGAAACTACAAATGCTGGAGGGGATGTGGAGAAATTGGAACTCTTATTCATTGTTGGTGGGACTGTATAATGGTTCAGCCACTCTGGAAGTCAGTCTGGCAGCTCCTTAGAAAACTAGATATAGAGCTACCATTCGATCCAGCGATTGCACTTCTCGGTATATACCCGGAAGATCGGAAAGCAGTGACACGAACAGATATCTGCACGCCAATGTTCATAGCAGCATTATTCACAATTGCCAAGAGATGGAAACAACCCAAATGTCCTTCAACAGATGAGTGGATAAATAAAATGTGGTATATACACACGATGGAATACTACACGGCAGTAAGAAGGAACGATCTGGTGAAACATATGACAACATGGATGAACCTTGAAGACATAATGCTGAGCGAAATAAGCCAGGCACAAAAAGAGAAATATTATATGCTACCACTAATGTGAACTTTGAAAAATGTAAAACAAATGGTTTATAATGTAGAATGTAGGGGAACTAGCAGTAGAGAGCAATTAAGGAAGGGGGAACAATAATCCAAGAAGAACAGATAAGCTATTTAACGTTCTGGGGATGCCCAGAAATGACTATGGTCTGTTAATTTCTGATGGATGTAGTAGGAACAAGTTCACTGAAATGTTGCTATATTATGTAACTTTCTTGGGGTAAAGTAGGAACATGTTGGAAGTTAAGCAGTTATCTTAGGTTAGTTGTCTGTTTCTTACTCCCTTGTTATGGTCTCTTTGAAATGTTCTTTTATTGTATG
This sequence comes from Choloepus didactylus, assembly GCF_015220235.1. Lineage (NCBI taxonomy): Eukaryota > Metazoa > Chordata > Mammalia > Pilosa > Megalonychidae > Choloepus > Choloepus didactylus. The sequence goes on from NC_051319.1 coordinate 6,156,536, forward strand.
TTTGTTTTCTTTTTAACTTTTTTTTTTCATACAGTTGATTTAAAAAAGAAGGGAAAGTTAAAAAAAAAAAAAAAAAGAAAAAAGACAAACAAGGAAAAAAAAAAAAAAGATGTAGTGCCCCCTTGAGGCGCCTGTGGAGAATGCAGGGGTATTCGCCTACCCCACCTCCATGGTTGCTAACATGACCACAGACATAGGGGACTGGTGGTTTGATGGGTTGAGCCCTCTACCATAAGTTTTACCCTTGGGAAGACGGTTGCTGCAAAGGAGAGGCTAGGCCTCCCTGTATTTGTGCCTAAGAGTCTCCTCCTGAATGCCTCTTTGTTGCTCAGATGTGGCCCTCTCTCTCTGGCTAAGCCAACTTGAAAGGTGAAATCACTGCCCTCCCCCCTACGTGGGATCAGACACCCAGGGAAGTGAATCTCCCTGGCAACGTGGAATATGACTCCCGGGGAGGAATGTAGACCCGGCATCGTGGGATGAAGAACATCTTCTTGACCAAAAGGGGGATGTGAAAGGAAATGAAATAAGCTTCAGTGGCAGACAGATTCCAAAACGAGCCGAGAGATCACTCTGGTGGGCACTCTTACGCACACCTTAGACAACCTTTTTTAGGTTCTAAAGAATTGGGGTAGCTGGTGGTGGATACCTGAAACTATTAAACTACAACCCAGAACCCATGAATCTCGAAGACAGTTGTATAAAAATGTAGCTTATGAGGGGTGACAATGGGATTGGGAATGCCATAAGGACCAAACTCCACTTTGTCTAGTTTATGGATGGATGTGTAGAAAAGTAGGGGAAGCAAACAAACAGACAAAGGTACCCAGTGTTCTTTTTTACTTCAATTGCTCTTTTTCACTCTAATGATTATTCTTGTTATTTTTGTGTGTGTGCTAATGAAGGTGTCAGGGATTGATTTAGGTGATGAATGTACAACTATGTAATGGTACTGTAAACAATCGAAAGTACGATTTGTTTTTTATTAAAAAAAAAAAAAAAAAAAAAAAGCCTATCACCATGTTGTTATAATTAACCCAAGAATTTCTAGACTCCTCGGTCACATCAGTTCATTCTTATCAAGCTATTTATATGTTGTTAAACATGTGGTTCTTTTTATTTTAAAGTTAACCAATTATTTTGATTATTGAGTCTGTCCAGATAAGTTATTTGTAATGGGCATTACTGGATTATTTTAATGCCAATTACGCCCAAATATGGTGCACATTTAATAATTAAATACCAGATTTTAAGCTGTCTTCCTTGCCACTGGACATGTGGCCTAGCCCTTTGGTGATAAGTACTTCCACTAGGTAATGTAGTAGAGGCAGAATTGTGGTTCCCTGTTGAGACAGGTACATGAAAGCAACCTGGGTGAAACTTTGAAGCGCTGCAGTTAATTGCCTAAAATATTTTAACCAGATTTGAAAAAAAGAGAAGTCAGGAAAATTCTCTTGGAAAAAGATTTTGGCTTGAAGGTTTATTTTGGAATTTAACCTCAGTTAAAATTTTTCTGTACATGATTTCTCATGGGTGGGGAGGATAGAGAACATCAAGGAAAATAAGTGAGATTTCAAAAGTCAGCATTTTCTTAGATCTCTTCAACCATGTTGTTTATTTTTCTATGAATCCCTAAAATGTTTCGTATCTTCTTGAGATGATGATATAATGACATATAAACCAGTTACCTGGTGTGAGAATTAATGTGGGAATTTATTTAAACAGCTTAAATGTGTAACGGAGTAGAATTCTACAGTTACCTCCAAATAAAATATGTTTGTAGAATTTAAAAAAAAAAAAAAAAAAAAAAAAAGAGAGAGAGAAAGAACTCCGGTATTTGGAACCATGGAAAGGATTTCCAGTTTAGGATTAGTGGGCAAACCCTTGAGAGGTACACTTGAACCAGGAATTTTACCTTGTGAATCACTGATGGAGAACATAAACTTATCGCTGAGAGATGAGAAGGTCCTTTCTCTGAAAATTTGAAACCAGGATGTGAGGCATGGGGAGAAGGGAAGGAGTGGAGGACAGAAGAAGAGGGTTGACACTCCAGAGGCCCTTTGAGAAAGATGAGAGCTGCCTAGTAGTATGAGTTAGTGTAGTGCCCTTCAGAGTTCAAAGAAGCCTGAAATACCTGCCTGGCCCTTCAGGAATTTTCCACTGAATGCTTATGTTTCAATAACAATTCCAGAGATATTATAATTTTACATTTATATAGTCCTTATCATTTCACCGTAACTGTAAGAAACCTTATCTCAGGCTTGACAGATCCAAAAAGTGCCAAGAATTCTGGGGAGAAAAATTCTGACGAGGCTACAATAGGCTGTAATGACCAGAAAATTTTTGGATGGAAAGTTTCTGTTGGTGTTGAGGTCTGAGCTGGGATAGCTGGGATTACAAAACAGGGTGTGTTAAGGGGCTTTGAGTGGGGAAGACTGATTGGCTTGGTGGTCAGTCCATAGGACTACATAAAATCAGATTGAAGAGGGCATAGCAAACTCAGCTTTAGGCTACTTAGAACTCAGAGTCCTTGAGGGTTTTTTGCAATCAGGGCAACTGCTGGGTTTGTGAAAGATGCACAAAATTGCAACTGCAATAAACAATCTCAAGCCTCAGTCTCCTCCAATGCATTCCATCCATAGTCACCAAGGTTCTTTTCTTCCTAACACAGTTTCATTTGTGCAGCTTCCTTCAAAAGCTCCCTCTCCATGTTATAATATGAAATCTAAAATCCCAGCCTTTACAAGACTCTATGTTCTACCTTGCATCTCATCTTAGTGATATAAGGGGTGTAAGTGGCGGGATGGCATGAGAAGCTGTCCACCTCCGGGGAAGGCCATAAGAGGATGCATAAGAGGATGTCTGTAGAGAATCAAAGATATAAACAAAACTTACTAAACCTGCAGGCTTTTTAACACCATCATGCAAGGGGAAACTCCAAACAAGGTCAGTGATAAGATAACTCGTCTCTAAAAAAACTACTTATTGGTTTAAGTTCTACAAGTTACAGTGGAGTTTTAATAATATATACTTAAGCTTCAAATTAACACATTTTAATTATTTATCCTTTTAAAATGTTGTATTTTATTGTGGAAGCTAATTCAGAGAACTGTCTGATGACACAAGGGGACTCAGCTATTCATGTTCTTTTGGAGAGTAAGTTTGTAAAGGAAGTTGAGCTTCCTGGGGGGGACCCAGTTATTCTCCAGCCCCTAAGGTGTACATATCTCTGCATTTAAATAGTAGATTCCAAATAACAAGTATAGCACAGTGATTGTAAAAATGAAAACACATGTTAATTACTTCAATGCTGGTTATTTTATGTGACCATTTGGAGTTTTTATTTGCACATAAACTTTAAAAGACTGACACAGTGCAAACTGTGAGATGTAATATTTTTGTTTCCTAAATACCATTCCAACCCAGCTGAGCCCTAAGACGGAAGAACACACCAGGCATGGAAGCGGACATGGCTTTAATTGGGACTTACGAGTAGGAGATGGTCCCATGGTGATAGCTGGCCATGGAAAGTGAACCATGTGAAGAAGAGAGTGGGGAGTGCCAAGGGGGTGGCTTATAAAGGCTTAGGTCCATAGGGTGTGACGACGGAGTTTCCACAGGGTCTCCTGAGATTTGGGTATTAGCAGTGATCATGAGAGGGGAGTTTTAAGACTTTGACGATACATTCTTTCCTCGTGAGGGGGTTTGTTAACCTTTAATATCTGTCTGGGTCATGTAGGTTGGCCACCTGCAGTGACTAGCTCTCAAAATGGAGGAGGGGATGGGGCCTTGGGCTCTCACAAATGCAAATGTTAGTTCATCCATGGAATATTTCACTGAATTTGAATAGTACCTTTAAAATTGAAATTTATTCTTTTTTATTTGTTAAATGTTTCAAAACTAAAAAAATGAATTAGAGAACATATGATCACTTGGTAATGGATGATGGTTATGGTTGCACATTGTGAATCTAATTAACATCACGGAATTATATATCTGAATGTGGATAAAGGGGGAAATTTTTAAATGCAAAAAATATATATGATCACTACTGATTATTATTTGACTATTACAGAAAATGATTTTGTTGTATGGAGGAGGAGTTGTTAAAAAATTATTGGTACTGGGTACAAATACTGTAGGTATGCCACTGTAGTCCATTTCAGCTACACGGAGCAAAGGAGCCAGCTGCAATTGCTTGCTATTCACAAACAGGCTATGATTTTCAGGTCCTGTAGTTTTGTACCGTCTCTCCGCTGTTTGTAGAATATCCTTTCCACACGATCTACATTCCTTTAAATATTTTAATGCATTCCATTTATGTTATGCCAAGAATTTTGCAAAACTATGGAAATAAAGATGTACTCAACTTCAAAATTGTATGACAGGCAAAATGGTAATAAAAATGAAGCTGAATAAACATTTCACATTAAGTGCTCTCTTTCACATAATTATTAGTTAGTCTTCTTGTGGTGGTTTGAAACTATTGTGTACCCCCAGAAAAGGCCATGTTCTTTTAGTCCATTCCTGTGTGTGCAGACCTGTTGTAGTGGAACATTTTGGTTAGGTTATTTCAATTGAGATGTGACCCATCCCATTCAAGGTGGGTGTACCGGTTTGTATATATTATGTCCCCCAGAAAAAGCCAAGTTCTTTGATGCAATCTTGTGGGGGCAGACGTATTAGCGTTCATTAGGTTGGAATCTTTTGACTGAGTGTTTCCATGCAGATGTGATCCACCCAACCGTGAGTGACACCTTTGATTATGGTGTGACCTCTTGATTGAATGTTTCCATGGAAATGTGGCCCTGCCCATTCAGGGTGGGTCTTGATTAGTTCACTAGAATCCTATAAAAAGAGCTCACAAGCAGAGGGACCTCAGAGCAGCTGTGGGTGACATTTTGGAGAGCAAATGAGAGAGACATTTTGAAGACAGCCAATGAAAGCAGACTTATGCTAGTCCAGAGTTTGCTCCAGAGAAGCTAAGAGAGGACAAAACAGCCCAAGAGCAATATTTTGAAGGATGGATGCACAGGAGTTGAGAGAGGAATTGAACACAACCTGGGATCAGCAGACACCAGCTACGTGCCTTCCCAGCTAACAGAGGTTTTCCGGACACCATTGGCCTTCCTTTGGTGAAGGCATACTCATGTTGGTGCCTTAACTTGGACATTTCCATGGCCTTCAGACTGTAACTGTGTAACCAAATAAACCCCCTTTATAAAAGCCAATCCATTTCTGGTGTTTTGCAAAAAGGCAGCATCAACAAACTGGCATAATGAGTCTTAATCCTTTTCCTGGAGTCCTTTATGAGAGGATAGAAGACAGAGAAGCCCTACAGAAGCTGAGAGAGAAGGACACACCCACAGAAGCAGAGAGAGGAAGCCATTGAAACCAGAAGCTGAAAGCAATGAAACCTGGGACAGAAGGACCAGCAGTTGCTGGCTGTGCCGTGCTACCTGACAGAGGTGTCCCAGATGCCAGCAGTCTTTCTTCAAAGAAGATATTGTCCTGTTGATGCCTTAACTTGGACATTTTCATGGCCTTAAAACTGTAAATTTATTAGCTAACAAGTCCCCATTGTAAAAACCAACCCATTTGTGGTATATTTAATTGTTGGCAGCTTAAGCAAACTGAAAGACTTATCTTGAAATTTTGTTGTCTTGAAAATACATTAAAATGTTTCAGTAGTTGTGCCGGTTTGAATGTATTGTGTCCCCCAAATGCCATTATCTTTGTGGTCTTGTGTGGGGCAGACCCTTGGGTGCTGGTTGGATTTGCTTGGAGTGTGCCCCACCCAGCTGTCGGAGATAATTTTGATGAGATGTTCCCATGGAGGCATGGCCCCACCCATTCGGTGTGGGCCTTGATCGGTGGAGCTATATAAATGAGCTGACTCAAAGAGGAAAGAGAGTGCAGCTGGGAGTGATGTTTTGAAGAGGAGCAAGCTTGCTAGAGAGGAACGTCCTGGGAGAAAGCCGTTTTGAGGCAGGAGCTTTGGAGCAGATGCCAGCTGCCTTCCTAGCTAACAGAGGTTTTCCGGACGCCATTGGCCATCCTCCGGTGAGGGTACCCGATTGCTGATGTGTTACCTTGGATGCTTTGTGGCCTTAAGACTGTAATTGTGTAGTGAAATAAACCCCCGTTTTATAAAAGCCTATCCATCTCTGGTGTTTTGCATTCTGCAGCATTAGCAAACTAAGACAGTAGTGTACTCAGGAGTCACAACAATTAAAATGAATACCCCAACCCCCTTTACCTGCTGTTGTTCAGTAACACAATTATATGAAGTCAACTGATTGTTGCTATCTTACCTGAAACAATTGGGATCAGTAGTTTCAGTTTCAGCTGAAAAATCTGTTTAATGGTGGGGATCAAAAGGTGTCTAATAAATACCTTAAATAGTTTATTTTAATTAAAACTATATAATGTGCATTCATTTACCAAGAATGATCATTTACCAAGGTATGATCAAGTCCTTTTATTTGAGTATGTAGTTTCTCATCTGTCATGGCCCAAGAGGGCTTTTACAGCCAAAGGACTAAAGAAAGTACCGGACACATTCTAAGACATGAGCTTTTATTTTGGGGCTTACCTACAGGGTGGGAAATCAGTCACATTGCACGGAATTCAGGAGCATCTCTGAGTGGATTCAGGAGCTGCACGGAATGGTGGCAGGTTCAGAGCTCAACATGAAGATACTGCACACTTTGGGGGACTGAACAAGCTGGTTATAAGGGCTCGACATTCCAATGGATATGAGAGCATAGGGCAGGCTTGCAACGTAGGGAGGGATTGATTGTAATCAACAGGGAGGAGAGGAGGATTACAGATTATCTTGTAGATAACAGTATCTCAGGGAGTTTCAGGGAGGTAAGCTATAGATAACATTTAGCACTTGAGGCCTGATATTACAAGGAGAATAGGTCAACCCTTAACTTTCCTAGGTCAAGCAAACTGCTGTGTGCTGTCTTCAAGTCACTTAGGGAAGGCCCTGGGTCTGGGGCTCCCACATCATCATTTCATCATTTTTCAAATTGTAATTTTTTGCATTAACTATTCCCCAAATGACAATCTATGATTTTCAGTTTCAGTTTCTTTAAAACGGAGTGAGGAAGCAATCTTAGAACAGAAATTTTATGGATTTTTGTATATTTTTCATTCATTCTTTTATAGTCATTTCCACCACATCGAAGTTGACAACAAAAATTTTAAAGCAACATCTTTATTGACTCTTTCCAAAACAGTTGACTTGCTTTTACTAGAAACATCTTTTTGGAGTCATTCACATTTCATCAGTTCATAAAATATTTAATTAAATGACATATAAATAACAAGTTCAAGTAGCAAAAACAGGTTTGAGTCTAACACACTGTTGACAAACACCAAAGTGGGGGGGCTCATTAAAGAGTGGCATTCCAATTGTGAGTTTCCATAGTGCTATGGACATCACAAGTTATTTAAAGTTAGTTGATATTTTGGTTTTTCTTTTTTTTTTAACTTTTTATTTTGAAATAATTTCAAACTTGCAGGGCAGTTGCAGCTCCATACAGAAAACTCCAACACTCCAACCCCCAACCCCCCATACCCAGATCCACCAATTATAACATTTTTCCACCTTGATATTCTTTCCCCCCTTTCTTTTTCTTTCCTTCTCTTTCTTTCCTTCCTTCCTTCTTTCCTTCCTTCTCTCTCTCTCTCTCTCTCTCTCTCTCTCTCTCTCTTTCTCTTTCTCTCTCTCTCTCTCTCTTCTCTCCCCCTCCCTCTCTTCCTTTTATTCTTTCTTTCTTCTATCTATCATCCATCTATTTTTTTCTTAATTAATGAGAATTTATTGGCACAAAATGTTGACACTGGTATCTACCTATCTCTTGAACATTTGAGAGCAGGTTGCACACATCATATTCCTTGAATGCGTAATGTTTCCATGCACACTTCCTATGAACTAGGATAGACAATTATATAATTGCCTAAAGTGCAGGTATCAAGTTCAAGAAATTTAACAGTGATATAAAGCTTACATTCTATATTCCAATTTTTTCTTATGTTACAATAATGTCCTTTTGAACCTTTTCTCTGCCATTCTTAGATCCCACCGAGGATCATGTATTGCATTTAATTGTCATTGTCTTTTTAAAAATTTATTTATTTATTTTTGAAATATATTCACATACCATACAATCATCCAAAGTGTGAAGCAGTTGTTCACAGTATCATCATACAGTTGTGCTTGCATCACTACAATCAATTTTTGAACATTTTCGTTACTCCAAAAAATAAAAATAAGAATAGAAATAAAAGTAAGAAGAACACCCAAAATGTCCCATATCCCCCTCTTCCAAATTATTGATTTACTTTTTGTCCTTATTTTTCTACTAATTTGTCTACACACTGAGTAAAGGGAGTGTGAGCCATAAGGTTTTCACAATCACACGGTCACACTGTATAAGGTATATAATTATATGCTCACCTTCAAGAATCAAGGATACTAAACTGCAGTTCAACAGTTTCAGGTATTTCCTTCTAACTAAGCTAGTAAACTAAAAACTAAAAAGAGATATCTATATAACACACAAGAGTTACCTCCAGAATGACCTCTCGACTCCATTTGAAATCTCTCAGCCACTGAATCTTTATTTTGTTTCATTTCTCTTCCCCCTTTTGGTCCAGAAGGTTTTCTCAATCACATGGTGCAGAGTCCAGCTCATCTCTGGGTGTCACATCCCACATTGCCAGGGAGAATTATAACCTAGGGAGTCATGTCCCACATAGTGGGGAGGGCAGTGAGTTGACCTGCTGAGTTGCCTTAGAGAGAGAGGCCACTTCTGAGCAACAAAAAGTTCTCTGGGGGTGACTCATAGGCACAATTATGAGTAGGCTTAGCCTCTCCTTTGCAGAACAAGTTTCATAAGACCAAGCCTCAAGATTGAGGTCTTGGCCTACTAAGCTGGTGGTCCCCAATGTTTGCAAGAATATCAGGAATACCCAGCTGGGGAAGTTTAGTATTTCCACAGTCCCTCAAGGGGGCTTTGCAAATACTTTTTATTCTCTGCCCAAATTACTCTGGGTTGTATCAGGGCTTCACACTAACCTGTACAAACCAACCAGATCTCACTCCCTAGTCAAGGTTCCATGTAATTACGGTATTTGAGTAAACTGACCATACAAGTTCGATTATATAGTGTGCTACATACTGCATGGGGTTCTAACTCACTGCTGTGAGTGACACTATGGTGTGCATCTTTCGCAAGAGGCTGCCTTTGTGCAATTTCCAAGCTGTGTGAGACCAAATGATGGGGAGGGGTCTGGACTGGCAGGTTCAGGACAGAAATCTCCTACCTGATTTTGGCATTTGTTTTTCCTTCTCCTTGATTTGGCATTTGTGAAGTCCTTCTTCTGTCTCTATTATACTCCAGAGATCCAAGCAAGAGGGATTTGTCCTTTTATTAGTTGATTCTGAGGGGAGACTTTTCCAGGGATGTCTTATGTCATCATGTTGATGACATCACCGAAATCCTACACCTTTTAAGTGGCCTATTTCTTGATTTGGCTTTCACCCTTTTACCGAAGTAGAAGCTTTGAGAAAGACGCTACTGCCAATTTATACTGATTGTTCAAAGCTTCAGCAGAAGATGGAGCCCTGCAGCATTTCACTCTACCATCTTGATCCTTGCCTTTAGTGGATATGTTTTAAACTTAGCTGAAATGTTTTAAAATCATCTCTATTCTTTGATTATTAAGTAAATAATTATACAATTTGTGGGATATGAATTAATTACTTAATATTAGTCAGAACATCTTTGGTTGCAAGTGACAGAAACTCAATTCAAACCAGTTTATGCATAAAAGGGAGTTTGTTAACTTAGAGAAGCAAATAGTCCAGGAGTTGACTTGGCTTCAGGCTAGATTCAAAGTGCAAAGGATATGTTCAGGGGATCCTTTCAGCCCATCTCTTCTGTCTTTTCTGCTTCTCACAGCATATTAGTCTCATGCTGCCATATTTCCATGTAACTGAGGAAGATGGCTGCTGTCAGCTCCAGTATGCATCAAAATTACATCTAGTAATTACCAGTAAGACAGTGACTCTTCCAGCATCCATCTGTTACATCTCTGAAAAGCCACCAATAGGCCTTGATTTGGGTCATGTGTCCATCTTTGAACCAGTCATCATGTCTGGTCGACTACCCTGGATCATATTCCCACTATAGTGGGGGCAGAGCACTGTAATTGACAATCCCACCAGGACCTCATGCAGCTGGGGAGGGACAAATCCTCAAAGGAAAAGCTGGGTGCTTTTAACAGAAGGTAAATATGCAAAACAAAAAATGCCCACAACATAGACCTTGCCTTAATTATTCTTGTACCCCCCACCCCAACTAAGATCGAGCTCATAAAAGCAATTTGGTATTAAATATTGAATGTATTAACGAATAACTACTAATAGCACTTTATACATCCAAAACATTTTCAAAAACATTATTTTATTGAAGGTTTGGGTACCCCACTAGATAAACAACCAAAAGCACTCAAGTTGTTGCTGAGAGTAAGGGAATATGGAATGGGTAGGGGAAGAAGGTAGTTGTAAATAAGAGCTAGGTCCATGTGACCAGTTGAAGAAATGAGGACTAAAATGGTTATGAGTATTTCTTACTTGTTTGTTATGAATCTTTATATATATACATAAAGAAAACATCTTTGTTTTCTTCCCTATTTTATCACCTTATTCTATAATTTGTGTCTATTTTATGTCATAGTATTTAAGTTACAGGATATCAGGTTTAAGAGCGAATATTACTAACGGACTTGAATCCTTTTCTGGGGAAAATGTTAGGGAGTTTCTGGTTCTATGCAGGACAGTTAAATTACATTAGGTGAAAGTATGACTGTTATTGTTCTTATTTAGAGATAAAGTATAGTTTAAGGAGATATATATGAGTGCCAAGTTGACAAGGAGTAGAGCATGATAGTTAAGCTCATTTGTCAATTTGGCTAGGTTATGGTGTCCAGTTGTTTGCTCAAGCAGGTACTGACCTGATTGTTACTGTGAGGGGCATTTCGTGGACTTAAACTGTTAGTCATGTGATTGCATCTATGGCTGATTACATCCATAATCTATGAAGGAGACTGCTTTTAGCAATAAGGGAATTCTCATCTCATCAGTTGAAGGCATTAAAAAGAGAACTGATGATTTCAGCAATCAGAAAGCAGAATTTCTATCTCTACCTGAGCCAGCCAGCTTCTCCTGGGGAATTCATTGAAATCTTTATTGGTGTTCCCAACTTGTGGCCTGACCTAAGGAATTTGAACTTTCCAATCCCCATGATTGTGTGAGCCAATTCCTATAATAAATTTTATAACATTTACATATATATCTCCTGACAGTTCTGTTTCTCTGGAAAACCCTGAGTAATATACCAAGATTTGGGAGACTTCTGTTACATCAGCATAACTAGCATATCTTAACCTAATCACCATGATTGGCTTGGCTATTTTGGACATGGATGTTTTGGTCTACATCAATGAAAGTGTATGGAAAAGAGCAGAAGTTAATTTTGCCAAATAATGGTTGTATTACTTCTTGTGAGTTCTACCTTAAGCAAAAGAATGTCACAAAGTGAGGATCTACATTCCTTTATTAGTATGATAGTGTTCTAGTTTGCTAATGCTGCCAGAATGCAAAATACCAGTGATGGATCAGCTTTTATAACAGGGGGTTTATTTGGTTACACAGTTACAGTCTTAAGGCCATAAAGTGTCCAAGGTAACACATCAGCAATCAGGTACCTTCACTGCAGGATGGCCAATGGTGTCAGGAAAACCTCTGTTAGCTGGGAAGGGACATGGCTGGCGTCTGCTCAAAGTTCTGGTTTCAAAATGGCTTTCTCCCAGGACGTTCCTCTGTAGGCTGCAGTTTCTCAAAAGTGTCACTCTTACTTGCACTTGGGGTATTTGTCCTTGGGGTCTCAGCTTCTCAAGAGCAAGGGTCTGCTTTCGATAGCCGTCTTCAAAGTGCACTTCCTCTTTCAGCTTCTGGGCGTTCTTCAGAGTGTCCCTCTTGGCTGTAGCAGCTTGCTCCTTCTGTCTGATCTTATATAGTGCTCCAGTAATTTAATTCAGACCCACCCTGAATGGGTGGGCCAACACCTCCATGGAAATTATGCAATCAGTGTCATCACCCACAGTTGGGTGGGGCGCATCTCAATGGAAACACTCAAAGAATTACAATCTAATTAACACTGATAGGTCTGTCCACACAAGATTACATCAAAGATAATGGCGTTTGGGGGGACATAATACATTCAAACTGGCAGATAGGAAAGGGAGGTACGGAGGCAAAAGATTTTGGCTTGATTTCCAAATTCAGCATTTTACCACCTCTGTGATCTTAAGCAAATCATTTAATCTTTTGAGGTTTAGTTTCCTTACTTGAAAAATGGGGTGAGGGAGTGGGAAGAGGGGTGATGATAATAACTACCTTGCAAGGTTTGTGTGAACTGACTAGCCTTATTCCTGACACAAAAGAAATATTATTCAATAGTCATTGTTTTGGTTTGCTAAAGCTTTTACAATGGGGATTTATAACTTACAAGTTTACAGTTCTGAGGTCATGAAATGTCCCAACTCATAGCATCAACAGGTGATGCTTTGTCTCTGAAGACTGGCTACTGGCGAGCTTGGGCTTCTCTGTCAGATAACAAGGTACATGGCAATGTCTACTGGTCCTTCTCTCCCAGGTTTTGTTGCTCTCAGCTTCTGGCTTCAGGGCATCCTCTCTCAGCTTGTCTTGGGCTTTTTTCTGTCTTTTATACTCTTATAAAGGACTACAGTAAGAGGATTAAGACTCACCTTGAATGGGGTGTTTCACATCTCAATTGAAATAACCTAATCAGAAGGTCCCACCTACAACAGATCTGCACTCACAAGAATGGGTTAAAAGAACATGATCTTTTCTGGGGTACAAGCAGCTTTGAACCATTACAGATGTCTACTAAGTGCGTATACTTTCTGTAATACTTGGGATGATTTTAGCTCAAGACAACAGAAAATCAAGCTTCCCTCCTCTGGGTATGCACTTGATCCTTAGGTTGTTTGCTCTTGTGGTTGTAAGATGGCTGCCAGCAACACGTGACAACTAGATGGAAAAAATTTGCTCCCCCTCAGTCAGTTTGATTGGCCTATCTTAGAGTTCTTGCCTTCCTCTGGACCATTAATAGTTACTGGGGAATTGTTATGTGCTAGTTTTTTTGGGTGTGAGTTTTTGAACAAATCACCTGCAAGGGAACTAGGATTACCTTTAGCCAGTCAAACCCACCCCTGGATTTTGGAGTGGGATCAACCTATCCAAAAATGTTTGGCATGGGGAGGGTAAACACAAGAATAAAATTGGGATTTAGTGATGTAAGAAGAAACAGGTAAAGGGAGTTGGGAAGTACCTAAATGTATTCAATGACTATGCACCAGGCATTGAAGTGAGCCATGTGGCCATAAGGAGCTCATAGATTGGTGTAAGAGGCAGGCAATTAAACAAGTACAATCCTATGTTGGTATGGGTTTTGGGTTCAGAAAGACATGTCTGAGGCGGGGCAAGATGGCAGACTGGTGAGCTGTATGTTTTAGTTACTCCTCCAGGAAAGTAGGTAAAAAGCCAGGAACTGCGTGGACTGGACACCACAGAGCAATCTGTCTTTGGGCATACTTCATACAACACTCATGAAAACGTGGAACTGCTGAGATCAGCGAAATCTGTAAGTTTTTGCGGCCAGGGGACCCGCGCCCCTCCCTGCCAGGCTCAGTCCCGGGGGAGGAGGGGCTGTCAGATCCGGGAAGGAGAAGGGAGAATTGCAGTGGCTGCTCTTATCGGAAACTCATTCTACTGATTCAAACTCCAACCATAGATAGACTGAGACCAGACACCAGAGACTCTGAGAGCAGCCAGCCCAGCAGAGAGGAGACAGACATAGAAAAAAAACAACACGAAAAACTCCAAAATAAAAGCAGAGGATTTTTCAAGTTCTGGTGAACACAGAAAGGGGAAGGGCGGAGATCAGGCCTTGAGGCGCATATGCAAATCCCGAAGCAAAGCTGATCTCTCTGCCCTGTGCACCTTTCCTTAATGGCCCTGGTTGCTTTGTCTATTAGCATTTCAATAACCCATTAGATCTCTGAGGAGGGCCGTTTTTTTTTTTTTTTTTTTTTTTTTAAATCCTTTTTGCTTTTTCTAAAACAATTACTCTAAGAAGCTCAATACAGAAAGCTTCAAAGAATTGAAATTTGGGCACGTCAAGTCAAGAGCAGAACTAAGAGAGCTCTCAGACAAAAGGCAATATTCCAGTGGCTGAGAAAATTCACTAAACAACACAACTTCCCAAGAAAAGGGGGGTGTCTGCTCACAGCCACCATCCTGGTGGACAGGAAACACTCCTGCCCATCGCCAGCCCCATAGCCCAGAGCTGCCCCAGACAACCCAGTGTGACGGAAGTGCTTCAAATAACAGGCAAACACCACAAAACTGGGCGTGGACATTAGCCTTCCCTGCAACCTCAGCTGAATGTCCCAGAGCTGGGAAGGGGGAGCAGTGTGAATTAACAGAGCCCCATTCAGCCATCATTTGAGCAGACTGGGAGCCTCCCAACACAGCCCAGCAGCCCAGAACTGCCCTGGGGGGACGGCACTCACCTGTGACATAGCACAGTCATCCCTCAACAGAGGACCCGGGGTGCACAGCCTGGAAGAGGGGCCCACTTGCAAGTCTCAGGAGCCATACGCCAATACCAAAGACTTGTGGGTCAGTGGCAGAGACAAACTGTGGCAGGACTGAACTGAAGGATTAGACTATTGCAGCAGCTTTAAAACTCTAGGATCATCAGGGAGATTTGATTGTTAGGGCCACCCCCCCTCCCCGACTGCCCAGAAACACGCCCCACATACAGGGCAGGCAACACCAACTACACACGCAAGCTTGGTACACCAATTGGGCACCACAAGACTCACTCCCCCACTCACCAAAAAGGCTAAGCAGGGGAGATCTGGCTTGTGGAGAACAGGTGGCTCGTGGACGCCACCTGCTGGTTAGTTAGAGAAAGTGTACTCCACGAAGCTGTAGATCTGATAAATTAGAGATAAGGACTTCAACTGGTCTACAAACCCTAAAAGAACCCTATCAAGTTCAGCAAATGCCACGAGGCCAAAAACAACAGAAAATTATAAAGCATATGAAAAAACCAGACGATATGGATAACCCAAGCCCAAGCACCCAAATCAAAAGACCAGAAGAGACACACCACCTAGAGCAGCTACTCAAAGAACTAAAGATGAACAATGAGACCATAGTACAGGAGACAAAGGAAATCAAGAAGACCCTAGAAGAGCATAAAGAAGACATTGCAAGACTAAATAAAAAAATGGATGATCTTATGGAAATTAAAGAAACTGTTGACCAAATTAAAAAGATTCTGGACACTCATAGTACAAGACTAGAGGAAGCTGAACAACGAATCAGTGACCTGGAAGATGACAGAATGGAAAATGAAAGCATAAAAGAAAGAATGGGGAAAAAAATTGAAAAACTCGAAATCGACCTCAGGGATATGATAGATAATATGAAACGTCCGAATATAAGACTCATTGGTGTCCCAGAAGGGGAAGAAAAGGGTAAAGGTCTAGGAAGAGTATTCAAAGAAATTGTTGGGGAAAACTTCCCAAATCTTCTAAACAACATAAATACACAAATCATAAATGCTCAGCGAACTCCAAATAGAATAAATCCAAATAAACCCACTCCGAGACATATACTGATCACACTGTCAAACATACAAGAGAAGGAGCAAGTTCTGAAAGCAGCAAGAGAAAAGCAATTCACCACATACAAAGGAAACAGCATAAGACTAAGTAGTGACTACTCAGCAGCCACCATGGAGGCGAGAAGGCAGTGGCACGATATATTTAAAATTCTGAGTGAGAGGAATTTCCAGCCAAGAATACTTTATCCAGCAAAGCTCTCCTTCAAATTTGAGGGAGAGCTTAAATTTTTCACAGACAAAGAAATGCTGAGAGAATTTGCTAACAAGAGACCTGCCCTACTGGAGATACTAAAGGGAGCCCTACAGACAGAGAAACAAAGACAGGACAGAGAGACTTGGAGAAAGGTTCAGTACTAAAGAGATTCGGTATGGGTACAATAAAGGATATTAATAGAGAGAGGGAAAAATATGGCAAACATAATCCAAAGGATAAGATGGCCGATTCAAGAAATGCCTTCACGGTTTTAACGTTGAATGTAAATGGATTAAACTCCCCAATTAAAAGATATAGATTCGCAGAATGGATCAAAAAAAATGAACCATCAATATGTTGCATACAAGAGACTCATCTTAGACACAGGGACACAAAGAAACTGAAAGTGAAAGGATGGAAAAAAATATTTCATGCAAGCTACAGCCAAAAGAAAGCAGGTGTAGCAATATTAATCTCAGATAAAATAGACTTCAAATGCAGGGATGTTTTGAGAGACAAAGAAGGCCACTACATACTAATAAAAGGGGCAATTCAGCAAGAAGAAATAACAATTGTAAATGTCTATGCACCCAATCAAGGTGCCACAAAATACATGAGAGAAACATTGGCAAAACTAAAGGAAGCAATTGATGTTTCCACAATAATTGTGGGAGACTTCAACACATCACTCTCTCCTATAGATAGATCAACCAGACAGAAGACCAATAAGGAAATTGAAAACCTAAACAATATGATAAATGAATTAGATTTAACAGACATCTACAGGACATTACATCCCAAATCACCAGGATACACATACTTTTCTAGTGCTCACGGAACTTTCTCCAGAATAGATCATATGCTGGGACATAAAACAAGCCTCAATAAATTTAAAAAGATTGAAATTATTCAAAGCACATTCTCTGACCACAATGGAATACAATTAGAAGTCAATAACCATCAGAGACTTAGAAAATTCACAAATACCTGGAGGTTAAACAACACACTCCTAAACAATCAGTGGGTTAAAGAAGAAATAGCAAGAGAAATTGCTAAATATATAGAGACGAATGAAAATGAGAACACAACATACCAAAACCTATGGGATGCAGCAAAAGCAGTGCTAAGGGGGAAATTTATAGCACTAAACGCATATATTAAAAAGGAAGAAAGAGCCAAAATCAAAGAACTAATGGATCAACTGAAGAAGCTAGAAAATGAACAGCAAACCAATCCTAAACCAAGTACAAGAAAAGAAATAACAAGGATTAAAGCAGAAATAAATGACATAGAGAACAAAAAAACAATAGAAAGGATAAATATCACCAAAAGTTGGTTCTTTGAGAAGATCAACAAGATTGACAAGCCCCTAGCTAGACTGACAAAATCAAAAAGAGAGAAGACCCATATGAACAAAATAATGAATGAAAAAGGTAACATAACTGCAGATCCTGAAGAAATTAAAAAAATTATAAGAGGATATTATGAACAACTGTATGGCAACAAACTGGATAATGTAGAAGAAATGGACAATTTCCTGGAAACATATCAACAACCTAGACTGACCAGAGAAGAAATAGAAGACCTCAACCAACCCATCACAAGCAAAGAGATCCAATCAGTCATCAAAAATCTTCCCACAAATAAATGCCCAGGGCCAGATGGCTTCACAGGGGAATTCTACCAAACTTTCCAGAAAGAACTGACACCAATCTTACTCAAACTCTTTCAAAACATTGAAAAAAATGGAACACTACCTAACTCATTTTATGAAGCTAACATCAATCTAATACCAAAACCAGGCAAAGATGCCACAAAAAAGGAAAACTACCGGCCAATCTCCCTAATGAATATAGATGCAAAAATCCTCAACAAAATACTTGCAAATCGAATCCAAAGACACATTAAAAAAATCATACACCATGACCAAGTGGGGTTCATTCCAGGCATGCAAGGATGGTTCAACATAAGAAAAACAATCAATGTATTACAACACATTAAAAACTCGAAAGGGAAAAATCAATTGATCATCTCAATAGATGCTGAAAAAGCATTTGACAAAATCCAACATCCCTTTTTGATAAAAACACTTCAAAAGGTAGGAATTGAAGGAAACTTCCTCAACATGATAAAGAGCATATATGAAAAACCCACAGCCAGCATAGTACTCAATGGTGAGAGACTGAAAGCCTTCCCTCTAAGATCAGGAACAAGACAAGGATGCCCACTGTCACCACTGTTATTCAACATTGTGCTGGAAGTGCTAGCCAGGGCAATCCGGCAAGACAAAGAAATAAAAGGCATCCAAATTGGAAAAGAAGAAGTAAAACTGTCATTGTTTGCAGATGATATGATCTTATATCTAGAAAACCCTGAGAAATCGACGATACACCTACTAGAGCTAATAAACAAATTTAGCAAAGTAGCAGGATACAAGATTAATGCACATAAGTCAGTAATGTTTCTATATGCTAGAAATGAACAAACTGAAGAGACACTCAAGAAAAAGATACCATTTTCAATAGCAACTAAAAAAATCAAGTACCTAGGAATAAACTTAACCAAAGATGTAAAAGACCTATACAAAGAAAACTACATAACTCTACTAAAAGAAATAGAAGGGGACCTTAAAAGATGGAAAAATATTCCATGTTCATGGATAGGAAGGCTAAATGTCATTAAGATGTCAATTCTACCCAAACTCATCTACAGATTCAATGCAATCCCAATCAAAATTCCAACAACCTACTTTGCAGACTTGGAAAAGCTAGTTATCAAATTTATTTGGAAAGGGAAGATGCATCGAATTGCTAAAGACACTCTAAAAAAGAAAAACGAAGTGGGAGGACTTACACTCCCTGACTTTGAAGCTTATTATAAAGCCACAGTTGCCAAAACAGCATGGTACTGGCACAAAGATAGACATATAGATCAATGGAATCGAATTGAGAATTCAGAGATAGACCCTCAGATCTATGGCCGACTGATCTTTGATAAGGCCCCCAAAGTCACCGAACTGAGCCATAATGGTCTTTTCAACAAATGGGGCTGGGAGAGTTGGATATCCATATCCAAAAGAATGAAAGAGGACCCCTACCTCACCCCCTACACAAAAATTAACTCAAAATGGACCAAAGATCTCAATATAAAAGAAAGTACCATAAAACTCCTAGAAGATAATGTAGGAAAACATCTTCAAGACCTTGTATTAGGAGGCCACTTCCTAGACTTTACACCCAAAGCACAAGCAACAAAAGAGAAAATAGATAAATGGGAACTCCTCAAGCTTAGAAGTTTCTGCACCTCAAAGGAATTTCTCAAAAAGGTAAAGAGGCAGCCAACTCAATGGGAAAAAATTTTTGGAAACCATGTATCTGACAAAAGACTGATATCTTGCATATACAAAGAAATCCTACAACTCAATGACAATAGTACAGACAGCCCAATTATAAAATGGGCAAAAGATATGAAAAGACAGTTCTCTGAAGAGGAAATACAAATGGCCAAGAAACACATGAAAAAATGTTCAGCTTCACTAGCTATTAGAGAGATGCAAATTAAGACCACAATGAGATACCATCTAACACCGGTTAGAATGGCTGCCATTAAACAAACAGGAAACTACAAATGCTGGAGGGGATGTGGAGAAATTGGAACTCTTATTCATTGTTGGTGGGACTGTATAATGGTACAGCCACTCTGGAAGTCAGTCTGGCAGTTAGTTAGAAAACTAGATATAGAGCTACCATTCGATCCAGCGATTGCACTTCTCGGTATATACCCGGAAGATCGGAAAGCAGTGACACGAACAGATATCTGCACGCCAATGTTCATAGCAGCATTATTCACAATTGCCAAGAGATGGAAACAACCCAAATGTCCTTCAACAGATGAGTGGATAAATAAAATGTGGTATATACACACGATGGAATACTACGCGGCAGTAAGAAGGAACGATCTGGTGAAACATATGACAACATGGATGAACCTTGAAGACATAATGCTGAGCGAAATAAGCCAGGCACAAAAAGAGAAATATTATATGCTACCACTAATGTGAACTTTGAAAAATGTAAAACAAATGGTTTATAATGTAGAATGTAGGGGAACTAGCAGTAGAGAGCAATTAAGGAAGGGGGAACAATAATCCAAGAAGAACAGATAAGCTATTTAACGTTCTGGGGATGCCCAGAAATGACTATGGTCTGTTAATTTCTGATGGATGTAGTAGGAACAAGTTCACTGAAATGTTGCTATATTATGTAACTTTCTTGGGGTAAAGTAGGAACATGTTGGAAGTTAAGCAGTTATCTTAGGTTAGTTGTCTTTTTCTTACTCCCTTGTTATGGTCTCTTTGAAATGTTCTTTTATTGTATGTTTGTTTTCTTTTTAACTTTTTTTTTCATACAGTTGATTTAAAAAAGAAGGGAAAGTTAAAAAAAAAAAAAAAAAGAAAAAAGACAAACAAGGAAAAAAAAAAAAAAAAGATGTAGTGCCCCCTTGAGGAGCCTGTGGAGAATGCAGGGGTATTTGCCTACCCCACCTTCATGGTTGCTAACATGACCACAGACATAGGGGACTGGTGGTTTGATGGGTTGAGCCCTCTACCATAAGTTTTACCCTTGGGAAGACGGTTGCTGCAAAGGAGAGGCTAGGCCTCCCTGTATTTGTGCCTAAGAGTCTCCTCCTGAATGCCTCTTTGTTGCTCAGATGTGGCCCTCTCTCTCTGGCTAAGCCAACTTGAAAGGTGAAATCATTGCCCTCCCCCCTACGTGGGATCAGACACCCAGGGAAGTGAATCTCCCTGGCAACGTGGAATGTGACTCCCGGGGAGGAATGTAGACCCGGCATCGTGGGATGGAGAACATCTTCTTGACCAAAAGGGGGATGTGAAAGGAGATGAAATAAGCTTCAGTGGCAGAGAGATTCCAAAACGAGCCGAGAGATCACTCTGGTGGGCACTCTTACGCACACTTTAGACAACCTTTTTTAGGTTCTAAAGAATTGGGGTAGCTGGTGGTGGATACCTGAAACTATTAAACTACAACCTAGAACCCATGAATCTCGAAGACAGTTGTATAAAAATGTAGCTTATGAGGGGTGACAGTGGGATTGGGAATGCCATAAGGACCAAACTCCACTTTGTCTAGTTTATGGATGGATGTGTAGAAAAGTAGGGGAAGCAAACAAACAGACAAAGGTACCCAGTGTTCTTTTTTACTTCAATTGCTCTTTTTCACTCTAATTATTATTCTTGTTATTTTTGTGTGTGTGCTAATGAAGGTGTCAGGGATTGATTTAGGTGATGAATGTACAACTATGTAATGGTACTGTAAACAATCGAAAGTACAATTTGTTTTGTATGACTGCGTGGTATGTGAATATATCTCAATAAAATGATGATTAAAAAAAAAAAAAAAAAAGAAAGACATGTCTTTGTTTTTGTTTTTTTAAATACAGTTTTATTGAGAGACATGGGTTTTTGAGTCCCAGCTTTATCCCTTTCTAGCCATGTGATTTGGTGCAAGTTGTTTAACATTTTTGAAACTCAGTTTCCTTATCTACAAAATGGAGACAATATTTAACTTGAGATGTTGTAATGACAGATGTATAAAATATGTGTGTGATTCACAGAAGGTACTCAACAAATAGTATTTTCTATTTCTTTTCTTACAAGGTAAGACATAAATAGACATTATGTCTATGGGAACACAGTAAAGAAGCAACTTACCTGCCTGCAACGTCATACCAGGCTTTTGGATCAAAACTATGACAAACACAACTTCCATATGACTATTATGGGGAAATGGAATAATACCTATTAGTTTCTGTTGAAGGTTATGTTTTAACTTTACTCCATTTAGATAAAAACAGTCAAATTCCTATACTGGAAATTCTTAAAGCTCAAAGCAACTTTGATTCTTTTGATATTACACAACCTAATATCGTGCATAACTCCTGTTATACGGAAAGGAATAAATATTTGATATTCATCTTCATTGTGTTCTGTGGGTTGGTTTCCTGTTATTTTTTTCCCCTTGTCTGGGGGAAGGGAGTAAAGGCAACTTCCTCATTAACCTATTACTGTAATGAATATGTTTGAAAAAATCAAGAAGAGGGCAAGGGTAGAGTTTCTGATTGAGAATACTACCAGTGTAATTCAACTCCAGTATACTTAAGGACAATTTATTGCAGCATTGACTGTTGTTCACTTACTCAATTAAAGTAACAGATGTGCAAAGCACCCTAAGGAGCAGCCCACAGGGAACTCAGACGAATCAGATGGATAGCTAGCCCTCAGTGTATGTTCTAGGAAGAGGGATCCACACACGCTTTATGTAATCCAAAACTGAAAGTGATTTAACATTAGACAGTAAAAAGACTCTGATAAAGTGTTTTTGGATTATGTGCAGAATTGAGAGGAGTCACTTCTTATGTAAGAAGAGAAATTAAAGAAGGTTTCGTTGTTGCTGTTTTTAGATAGAAGAAGTGGTATCTCAGCTCAGTCTTGAAGGACTGGAAGACACAGAGGTGGAAGGGGAACATTTCAGGTAGAGGAACTGGTATGAGCAAAGGGCAAATCAGAGACAGGAGTAGGAGGAGTATACAGGCAGCCAGGTGAGCAGATCCACTTAGAAGGGAGAGTGTTATCTCCACCACACATCCAGCAACTATCTGTCCTTTTATTTTATTATTATTTCATTTTTATGAGATACCTCATCTCCCAGGCCACATGAGGGAAGAGTGGTGTACAAAAGTATAAACTGATTCCTTTTCACATCACCTTCCCTACTTAATGAATAAACAAGCAATACATATATTCTGTGTGATGAATAAAAAGTACAATGGCAGGTGAGAGGACTGGTTGACACATTAAAGGCAAAAGAGAAAGAAAATTTCCTCTACCTGCATCCTATTTTTTTGGAAAAATTTTTGTGAAAAGTCAAGTTTTTTACTTTTAATTTTAAAATAATTTCCAACTTACAGGACGGTTGCAGGAAAGTCAATATTTTAATGAAATAAGATGTTTTCCACCTTCTTTTGCTCACATTTAGAATTTAAAAGAATTCTTTCTTTTCCTTGATAGTATTAGATAATATTGTCACTATTAGTGTTTGATGGTACTAGAAAATAACAATTATGCAAAAACCAATGAAATATTGTGTTGTATCAGGTAAGGACCAGCAAGGAACATTAAAATCTTTCACTGTATGAAAGTTCTTGGGGAATAAGATAGTCACGCAGAATTAAAGTATCATCCTACAGAAGACTTATTACTTATAAAGGAAAAAGAGAGATCTGGGGGACACTGCCTTAACCAAACAATCAAACTTAGCATCAGTCATCCTGCAGTCAACTTGACAACTGGGCCCATGATGTGATGCGGTATGAAGTCTACAACATCACCCTTGTAATATTATTGCCAAAATGCTTTCTCTAAACCTAATAATGAGGGAAAAAAAACAGACAAATCCAGACTGTGAGACATTCACAAGGACAACTGGACCAGATTCTTAAAAAATAGCAATGTCCCAAAAGACAAAAATGGCAATTGGTGTGTTCAAGATTAAAGGAGACTAGAGCACAACCATCAAATGCAATGAATGATTCTTGACTGGCTCCTGGATCAAAAATAATAAAACTATAAAAGACATATCTGGGAGAATGAATATGTCCTACATATTAGATAGGATTATTGTATTGATGTTAATTTTCTTGGGTGTGTTAATGGTATGGTGGTTATGTAGGAGAATGTCTTGGTCCCCTAGGAGATACATATTGCAATATTATGGGTGAAGTGTCATGATACCTGCAAATTACTTTTTTTTTAATAATTCAATTTTATTGAGATATATTCACATATCATGCAGTGATACAAAGCATACAATCTGTAAATTACTTTTAAATGGTTAAGCAAAAAAAAAAAAAAGTATAAATGTTTGAGTATAAACAGTTGAGCAAAAAGTATACTGTATACACATTTCATATGTATGTGTGCATGTATATATGCCTATAGATATATATACATATGTGCTTTTATATATATATGCATACATACATACACAGAGAAAGCAAAGGTAGAAAATTTTAACAATTGTTAAATTTACGCAAAAGATATATAGGATGTTCATTGTGCTATTTTCTCAACTTTTCTATAGGTTTGAACTTTTCCAACATACTAAGTCAGGAAAAAATGAAAACATTTTTTTTTCTAATTGTCAAAAGTAACACATGCCTGTTCATTGAGAAATTTCAGAAAATGTAAAAAACCGTGAAAAATGAAATAATCATGTGATTTTTTGTTGTTTTCCTGTAGCAATTCCCCTACCATTTCCCCTTTCTCTTCCCTCCTGCATCTCTTCACAAGACCTCTCTGGCAAAGGCCAATCTTTCTAATTAAGATTCCTATAGGAAGATGAATAGGAATTGTTCACATTTCTCTAGATCCTATCAATTGGGGTTCAGATAACTCTGGTTCTTTCTCAAGTAAAATCCTGTTTACAAACTTTTAAGATAAATGCTCAAGTGTTCAAAAAATTATTTAAAAATAATTTTGAATTATTTAAAAATGCTTAGGTTGAGACTCAAAATTCTGCAAAATTCAACAAAGTCATCACTATGAAATGCTTAAAACCCTCCGAAGGCCTTCCATTGCTGTTAGAAGAAAACACACACTGGGTGCATGGCATCCAAGATCTAATTTCTTTACCCTTCTCATACTTCATCTCCCACACTCTCTCCTTCCTTCTAGCTTCCTGTATGTATAATCTTCAAAATGGTCTAGATCCTGCCTTAGGATGTTCTCTGCCCAGGTCTCTGCATGGTTGGCTCCTTATCATTTAAATCTCAGCACAAATATCACCTCTTTGGGGCAGCCACCTGTCCCACCTCCATCTGCCCCTCCCATTCTTTCTGTTCCCTAAACCTGTTTCCTTTCTTCAAGTCACTCATCACTATCTGAAATTATCTTGTCCATTACTGTTTAATCATCTTGTTGCATGTCTTGCCCCAAATAGAGTATAATCCTTCATGACAGACTTGTTTCTCTTGACTCCGCTGTATCTCCAGGGCTTAGAACAAGGTCTGGTACCTAGCAGGTGCTCAGTAAATGTATTTGACTGCATAAATATTCCTTTTCATACACAGTTCCTAAATATGCCACTTAGACCACACCCTAGGTGGGTCAGGACCAACATTTCAGGAGCTGCAGTGAGTTTCTCTTTATAGACTCCTAAAATGTCTCTTAAAGATACTCCAAATAAACCAGAAAAGCAGCCACTTGGAAGCTCCTGCAATGAATAAAAGAACTGTACCTCATAGCCACCAGAATGTCGAGAGGAATTTCTGATCTGCTTAAAGTATATCAATTTCATCTCAACTTGGTTCAAGTGCTTTTCTTCTAGTGTTAGGATTCCTTGGGATAAATTACAGGTTACTATTATTTTTTTAAGTTTGGGGATGCAGGAGGTAAAGAGTTCCATAAAGTTAAAATTAGATATGAGAACAAAGTGGTTGGTTAATTTTTACTTTTTCTTCAATCCTTTTATGAGATTAAAATATTCAGGAAGGCGAGATCCTGAAAAAGCCTGCAAGACCCTAATGTAAACCATGAACTGTAGTTAAAAGTGCAATCATAATACAATTCTTTCATCAACTGTTACAAAGGTATCCCACTAAAGCCAGGTGTTAATTATGGCAGGGAAGGGGGGCAGGGGACCGTATATGAGAACTCTGTATTTTTTCCATGATTTTTCTGTAAACCTACAACTTCTCTAATAATAATTTTTTAAAAACCTGCAAGGCTATTTCTCCACTGCAATGGATGACTGATGCAATTAAAAAATCTCTTTCTCTGGATTATCCATGTAATTGTGACAACATTCTGTCCCAGACCAACTCTCTCCCTATTCATGTGATGATCTCAATTTATTTTGACCCTATAAAGTTATTTTCTGCTGTATTTGAGGACTGTTATCCACAAAATATAATACCTAGACTTAGGTCTCCAGCCATCTTCTAAGAATGTCTCTAATTCCTAATCTTTTTTTTCTATTATTATAAAACATAAAATTCATACAAAAAGTGCATAAAATGGATGTGTACAGTTTAAGAAATTATTGTAAGACTAATAGTCATGTAGGCTCCACCCAAGTGAAGAAGTGGAATATTGCCTACATCCCAAGACACTTCCACTCTTCTTTTCCAATCTTTACCCTCTCTCCTCTGTCTTCTCTCACCTCTTGCAAGAGGTAAACGCTATCTTGATTTTCATGATAATAATTTTGTTACTTTTCCTTATACTTTTGACACTTATGTATGAATCCCTAAATGTAGTTTTGTTTTGCCTGCTTTTTTGATCGTTATATAATATGTCTCACAGTATATTTTGAGGGGAACTGGTATTACTTTGCTAAATTTGTTTTAAAGATTCACTATGTTACTGGGAATAGCTATAACTGGTTAATTCTCATCGATAATATGCCATTGTACCCATTTTTTTTTTTAAGATTCTCTTTTTCCACAGCTACATTCTGAAATCTTTCTATAGGTAGCTTTAAGGAGTTTGGGTATTTTTTAGAGACAAAAAGTGGTCCTTTTAGTATAGCAAAACTATTAAGAACATTAGTTCTGGAATCAGATGACCAGTGTTCAAATCTTGACTCTACAACTTAGCAGATATCTTGAACAAATGATCAAACCTCTCTGTGCCTTGGTTTCCCACCATGTAAAATAGGGAAAATAATAGTTTAATGTGGTTGTTGTAAAGGCAAAATTAAAAAAAAAAGTCCATAAAACACTTAGCAGAGTGCCTGGCACATGTTTGTCCTGAGTATGAGTAATAATAATAACAATTATTATTATTATTCTACTTGTTCAAGTGGAATTCCAGTTCAGGTGTGACTCTTTGTTTGACCTTGAGTTCCTCCCAGGAGGATCTTACTTAATACATTGGAATTGAGGAGATGGAGCTTTATTTACCATCATCCTCTTAAAATTACCTTCCTGATAAGTTCCCCATACTTTTGTCCATAAATCTTTCCAAGGAAACTGTCCTACATGGACTGGGAACCTCTATCCCCGAGTGGGTGAGGAAACAAGAGAGCCTTTCCTGTCAGGCCCTCAGCAACTCCACACTGAGCTGCATTTGAACAAATATCAATCACTGAATTCGTTCACTAAGCAGCTGAGGTGGAGTGGAAATATTTTAATCTCCCTTCTTTTCTCCTCTAAGACTTAGTACTAGAGATTTAAGTCTTGAAATTCCTATTAAAGAAGGTGCTATTTTCACAATGGCAGGAGGCTGTAACAAAAAGATGGCTAAGACTCCACAGTTAGATTTAGGAATCAGAGTTATATTCATCCCCTCATTCAACAAATATTTATGGAGAACCTACTGTGTGACAGGGACTGTTTTAGGTAGAGAGGAAAGAACAATGACTTGTTTTATGGCGCACCCTATGTTTTATCTTGATAAAACATATCCATATGCTTCCCAACCTTATGAAGAAAGTACTATTTACTATCACCCTGAATTAACAGAGAAAAATGAGGCTTATGTAGTTTAACTTCCCTAACGCCACCCTGCTAATAAGTGGCAACACCAAGATTTGAACCTAGATTTCTGAGAGCATAATCTGAACTCTTAACTTTCTCCTTTACATATAAAAAGGAAAATAAAATTGATTATTTATCACTATCATTCATTTGCTTGCAGGTAAAATCACACAATTTCAAATCACAGGTCTTTTGAGAAAAATATTTACTTTGTTTCTGAGTCATGGGATATTTTTTATCAAATAATGTTCAATAGTGGATAATACTATTCTGAGTTGCCAAGAAGGAATACTTAATTAAAAATAATAACATTTTTGTTATTAATGATTATGTAATGCATCATTTAGCACCCAACAAATTATGTTTTGCCACTGAAGAATGAAGTGTTAGGTTCAAGGCTGAATTTTCTTTCTGGACACTTTCAACTACTATATGAATTGCACACTATTAAATAATAGTTAAAAGAACACAGTTTTTAGATCTTTCAATGTTTTCAGCATTGTTTGGAAAGTTAATCTGAATACAAATGGTATACAAAACTTCAAGAGAAATTTAGTTTAGTATTAGGTTGAATCATATGAAATTTGTCAAATATTACCAAATTCATATAGTTCAACTTGATAAATCCTATTATTCGATATGCATGAATCCAGCAGTAACTAGAAAGTAAGCTTCACTAAGACATGGATTTACTTAGTTTGTTCACTACTGTGCGCTGAGTAGGCACTCAGAAAATAGTTGAATGAGTGAATTAGGAAAGCAAATAAAATATGATAAAACTAACCTTCCATCCCAATGTAATATGCCTTTGGATTTAGGTTTAGTGTGGGAGTAAGTAAAATAACATGATATGCATAAATTATTCTCTTAAAATGATAAAAAGTTTGGGTAATGGATGTTACTGGTGATGATAACATATTTTAAATGTGATTAATACCACTGAATTTTATACTTGAAAGCGAATAAGTTGGGAGATTTTGAGTTGTATATATGTTATTACAATAAAAAGTTCAAAAAGTGATA
Organism: Choloepus didactylus; assembly: GCF_015220235.1. Lineage (NCBI taxonomy): Eukaryota > Metazoa > Chordata > Mammalia > Pilosa > Megalonychidae > Choloepus > Choloepus didactylus. The sequence goes on from NC_051319.1 coordinate 6,185,108, forward strand.
AAAAGTTTAATTTAAAAACCTAACTTGCTCAAGAGAATTGAAAACATATGTCCAGACAAAAACGTGTACTTGAGTGTTCATAGCAGCATTATTCATAATAGCCCCAAAGTAGAAATAAACTAAATGTCCATCAACAGATGAATGGGTTAACAAAACTTAGTATATCCATACAATGAAATATTAACCAGCCATAAAAAGGAATGAATTATTGGTACATGCTAGAACACGGATGAAGCTAAGAGAAAGAAGACAGATGTAAAAAGACATACATTGTATGATTCTACATGTATGAAATATCTAGATCAAGAAAATTCATAAGAACAGAAAGTAGACTAGTGGTTGCTAAGGGCTGGGGGTAGAGAGTAATGGGGAGTGAATGCTAATGAGGAGGGGAGTTTCTTGTTGGGGTGATGAAAATATTCTGTAATTAAGACAGTGGCAGGTGGCTGTACAACCTCATGAATATACTAAAACCAATGAAATGTGCACTTTAAAAAGGTGAATTTTAAGGTGTATGAATTATACTTCAGTTCTAAAAAGAATTATACTCTGTTTTTTTCACTTTAAAAAAGTGAAAAATAAACCCTAAAACCCAACTAGACCCCTTCAGAACTTGTCAAAGTACACTATAAAATAACAGACATGTTTACAAATCTGAGGGTATTAGGAAATGTTCCCTTGTTTAATTATAAAATGAAGGGAATGTTTGGAGATTTCAGTAATCTAACAGCAAACATAAGAGGATTAACCTGAGCTCTCCAGTGTTAACGATGCCAGTTTAATCTGCATCATTCATAAAAAATTACATAGCCAAATTAAAATAATTATACCGATGACTTCCATGATAAAAATATCAATTAGATTAATTACCCATTAAGGCTGTAGAAATTTAAAATATTTTATATAAGTTTTTACTTCCTTAAGTATTAAATTGTGCCTTAAGATCTAATGTATGGGAGAGTCACATCTCTAATTAATTAATTAAAGGCAGAACAGTGGATTGGCTTGGATAGAAATATTAGGAGAACAGACATTCCAGATTGGAACACAAAATGAAGCAGCATTTAAGAAGTCTAAATTCTAGTCTCCAACACAGTTAAACTGCAAGAACTAACATCGTCACATCTTGGAGTACACTTTTTAAAAATTGAAATACAACATACATACATAAAAGTGCATATATCTTAAGTGTAGACTATTATTTTTCCAAATGAGCATTCTTGTGGAACCAGCATCCTGCATCCAGATCAAGAAATAGAACATGACTAGCACTTCAGAACTAAACTTAAAAAAAAAAAAAAAAAAGCCAAAAAGAATATTAAAACAGTTTAAACCTCCCCAAAAGCTGACTGTCAATGGGGGTGGGAGGTGGAGTGGCGAGGCCCCTGAAGTGGTGATAATGTATACTCCAATAAGCACTTAATCTTGTTTGGTGGCGAATTTACCAGACCAAAGTCGTCGATACTTCACGCTAATCCCAGTAACTCTTAACAATAGTCCTTTTTTGAATTCGAAGAGCATTCGTAGTTCCTAAATTCACGCAAGATTTCTGAGAATCCCCCAGGAGTTTCTGTTGGAGCAATAAATCTGGATATTTCTTTCCAACAACACTTTATAACCATATTTTTGAAGGAGTGAAGTGTCGGGTGAAGACCTGCTTTTCTTACCAAAGCTCTGACCACTCTTGGACCCTCTTTCAGGAGGAAAACAGTCCCCTCCAGGCCGCACTCTGCCTCTCCTTGACAAACATTCCACTTGTTCTACCCGAAGCAGGAAGAAGTCCCAGCGCGCCCCAGGGTAGTCCAGGAATATTTCCTTTAGTCCCCAGCAACCCGAGCCCCAACTCGGCGTTCCGTCCCCGCCCCCTCCAGGGCGCCAGGCCCGAGCAGAAACGAGTAGCTGTTCCTTTAACTCTGCGTGCTACAAGGGTATGCGGAGAGAAGGGCTGCTCCCTCCCGTCTCCTCCCCCACTGTTTCCTTCTACCTCTTATCCGAGTTTCAGGTGAATGGGTCACCCAGGGAGGAGGCCACCTACACAACAGCTTCTCGCTAGCGCTCACCTCCCTCCAACCCTTTCCTCTGGCGGAGGCGGCAGGAGTACTAGGAAAGCAGTTCAAAGGCGCAGGAACCCTCCACGGCGCAACAGGTGGGATTTGCCGGGGCTGGGCGCGGGCTTCAGGCCCTGGAGACCTGCTTCTCGTGCGCATGTCCGGGGGCAGGGCGGCGGGTGGGGAGGGGGACGGTGGGAGGGGAGCAGAACGAGGGCTGGGTCGCAGCCCAATCTCCGGCTGAGTGCCGGCTGCTCGCAGAGCGTCAGGCACTCCCGGCAGGTGAGTGCGTTCCTTGTCTCCTGCGGCCTCTGGTCGGTTGGGCCTGTTCACGCTGAGTAGGTGCGAGTTGGGCGCGGTGCGAGAACCCCAGAGTCCCCGGGAGGGGAAGGCGGCGCCTCTTTCTGGTAGGGGGGGTACCGCTGCTTTTGGTGGAGGATTCGCCCCTTAGTTGGGGCTCGCGGGAACCGAAGAGGCGCACGTCTGCGGAGAAAGCAGCGCAGGGCAAACTTGTGAGGCTGGCTCCTGGGCAAGGGGATAAATCAGCTTTATTCACCGAAACGCGTAAAACCACCACTACCCTAGCGGCACGGGGGAACTTTTGGCTTTTATGGGGGCAGGAGGCTTGAGACCATGAGAAGCCTGTGCGCAGCATTCGGGGCTGCAGTTCCTGGGGTCGTCAAGTCGAAGGGCGCAGCGCCCGGCTCCTCCGGGATACTAAACCCGCGGGCTGAAGCGACGCGGTTTTCTTGCTGGCGGGGACGCGGTGGTTTAGATTCAGACGGAACTCCCTCATCAGTGCCGCCCCCCACCATCCGTTTGGGTATCCTGGGGGGAGAGGGTGGCTGGGTTTAGTCTGTGCAATGATCCTAGAGTCACGTAATGGGCCACACTGGCTGTGTTGAATCCACTTATGAGAGTTGTGTGAGCCCGCGTATATTTAAGCCGGGGGCGGGTATTTAATTTCTAGTGAAGTTGTTCTTCGAGGGAAGCTGCTTACGCTTTGTATTCTCACCCGTGACAAAAAGGCCGTGGCCAGGTGGACGGACCTGCCTCCGGGCGGTCCCTGCTCGGCGAGCGCGGGCGCACCCTGCCCGGGGTGCTGCGGGGAGGGCGCGCGCCGAAGCCGGGACCGGCTCCGGCCTGGGTCGTCTATTCAGAGACCTCCAGGGAGGGTCAGCCCCGCCCGCAACCAGCGGACATGTTGCCGGTGTCGGAGGAATTGTGCGGGGAGAGGTGGGTTGAGGGTCCAAAATGGCTTCAGTACTTTAGGGCTGGAGGGATCCTTGGGGATGGAAGAGGAAATCCTAGACCCTTGTGTCCTGGATTAAGCGCTGGGCCCGAGAAGAAGCCACCGCATCCTGAGACCGGCCCTGGGGCTTGCTGGGCAAACTGCCCACCTGGGAAATGACTCGGGCTGGGGCGGCGAGGAGGCGGCTTTCTAGGTTAGTGTGTGGCCCTGACTCACAAGAGGTGTTTTATTGGACTCTCTGGAAAAGAGAAACGCTTCACATTAAGGCACTTCTGGTAGTTCTTGGCATGATTGAAAACTAGTTCTTTCTAGAAGAAGGTAGGTTTCTCAAACTGCACATTCCCAAGTGTAGTAATATTTCTTTTGCACTGTTTATATGAATCCTTATTTTCTTTTCCTGGTGTTTTAAAATAGACATTTTAAAAAGCGGAGAAACCGTAATAGATATTTCCTCAGACAAAGCAGCACTTTTTGTTTTTTTTTTTAATTTTTGCGTTTATTTAGTTACTAGGTACTTCCTTTGTGACCCGCCCTTTGTTAGGTGATGGAGAGAAGATATTAGATGGGCAAAAACAGCTTCTCTACCTTTAGGCAGCTTCCAGTCTATTTAGGAAGATAGTGCCACAGTCTTATGGTGCGCCTTCTCTGTGCAGGGCACTGTGTTAGAAGCTTTATATACTCTACCTCCTTTAGCCATCCCAACAACTCTAGAAGGCAGATCTTTTTGGAACTCCGTTCTAAAGATGGGGAAACATGTTACAAATGGGCTCCTGGAAAACTCCTTCAGCTAATCAGGGAGGGTATCTGGGAGAAGTATCAGTCCTTGATATTCCGGGATAGAATCGTACTTGAGTTTTTTCAGAATTGAAGAAGTACATTTACTGGGTGTTAGTTGTGTGAAGAACTTTGAGGCATGTACTACTGGATTGAAATTGTAGCGCTAGTGTGGGCATTAGGTTTTATTAATCAAATATTGACTGATGGTCACTTTGTGCCAGGGACTAGTTTAGGCACCAGGAATAACGGCATTGGTCAAAACAGAATGGTGACAGTAAGAAAAAAAATGGAAAAATAATTTTAGGATGAGGGGCAAATTTACTCTGAAAATAAAATAGGCTGATGTGTTAGAATGAGTGACTCGGAGAGCATCTATAAGAAGGTGACATTTGAGCTGACACCTGAATGGTTAGAAGGTGCCTGCTGTTGTGATGTTCTGGGTTTTCTAGACAAGAAATTTGTGAGATCCAAAACCTTTCTTGGATTGACACCTTCATTCTAGGCAGCTGTTCTAGAAGCATTTGGTGTGCTTTAAAATTGCCTGGAGGGCTTACTGAAGTACAGTTTTCAGACACAGAGCTAGTCTATACCTAATTCCAAAATTTTAGGCTCTTAATTAATGATGTGCCTATAATCTAAATAGAATTATTTAATGGTATCAGGCACAATTAAAAAAGTTCTTAACAGCAAATTGGCTGTTGCACTCAATCTAAAAGAAACAGACTGCTCTTAAATATAATAAAATTTATTTTTCACTTACTAAATTTGCTTTAAAGAATAATTTTGGGACACAGCATTTTCATACTTTTCTTTTTCGTCTTAGCTTAGTTTCCTATAGAGACAGCTTTTGGCCCCTCAAGCCTTGAAAACTCTCACTGATAAAGTTCTTGGGGCTCAGAGCCTTGGTCCAGTCTTCTTGCTTCTAAACTGCCTCTCAAAATGGGAAATGGATGCTAAAACTTGAGTCTAGTGAATCCTCAAAGTGTGTTATCAGTAAAATGTAGAGGTTGGACTTGAATGTTTATTACATGTCCACCTGTCCTCCATGCGTTTCTGATTATTCTCAAGCCTAGCTGCATGAAGACCCCATGCACTGCTAGTTCAATGGTTGATTGAGGTCTGGGGTCCTGGGAACGGATTGGCTGCAAAGGGCATAAGGAACTTTAAGGGGTGGTGGCAATATGTCTTAATGGTGAAAACCAATTTTGTTGGTTTTTTTTTTTTAATTTTATTTTTAAAAATTCAAAATTTACACACACTTTATCCATCAACTAACACTTCCCCATTTTTTATGTGTTAGTTTTAGCTTGAGGTGCTGGTTTTCAGTTTAACATATTCAGTAAGGGTCTGGGTGCTTCCTTTCTGTCCCAACTCTAGCTCAGTCTGACTTCCAGTCTTTTGAAACAGCTTTTGTGAAAATGACCTGTGTGCTCTTTAGGACCATCCACTGTCTTACCACTCCTCATTTTGTTTTTTCCTTCACTCAACACATTTATTTATAAGATAATGTTCATGTTGCTGTGCTATGCTGGCTCTCTTTCTTCTTTGGCTGCTGGCCTTAATGCAGAGTTGCCTTGAAAGAGACTTAAGTCTCTAATCCAATCTCCAAAAAATATCAAATAACATAAGCTTTGCATAAATGGAATGTGCTCAGATTATTTTTTTTTTTTTTTGCAGTCTGGGGGGGGTCTGGTTAAGGGAGAGACTTCCTAACATTGAGCTGAAATCTGACTTTCTGGTTTTTTGTTTTTTATAAAAACCATTTCTAGGACTACAAAGACAGTTCTTCAAATATTTGAAGGCTGCCGTGGTGGATCTTTTAATGTTCAGTTCTCCAGGTCAAACATTTCCTGTTTTTCCAATCATTTGACTTACAGCATAGTTTTTCTAGATCTTAACAATCTTAGTTATACTTAAGGAGAGTTGGAACAGGATGTACAAAATTCAACTTTATACAGAAGTTTCTTTCTTTTTATAATTGCATCATTCTTCCATCTGAGCACTTCTGCCTAACTTTGGGATAGCTTGTTAACTTCTGTTGAAATTCTCACCAGTGAAAAGCATTTTTAAAGACAGATATTCCTTATTCTGTACTTAGCTATTGATTTTTAAAATTGAGTTTACATTTTTAAGATGATTTATTCACGCCACTAATATTTGAAAATGGATACAATGTACCTAAGTGCCTAAGCACTGAAATTTCTCACCTTCGGGATGACCACCTGGCTGTGAATGCATGTGCTCGTGTTCTTTAATGCATTATTTTACTTAATTCTCCCAAGCCAGAGGTCAGAATTATTCCCTTTTTGACAGAGGAGGGCATTTGAGGGTGGGTGATGATGAGGAACTTGTCTAAAGTTGCGAGCTAGGAAATGGGGCTTTTAAAGCCCCTAGATTTTTTTAACCCATCATCCTGACCTTGATGTTTCTGGCCTTGAGGTGTTGATCAATGTTGATGTACTGTCTCAGCCAGTGGGTTCGTTATCCTTTCCAGTGTTTTGCCAGCTGCAATTCTGGATAATCTTGAGTCATCCACCTTGTCTGTGGTCACCATTAGACACCTCCCTCCAGGTGGACATCAGTGGTTCATTCTTTTGTGCTAATTAGGTCGCGCTCAGAATCTGCCTAACCCCACTGTTTATATACAAGAATTACTCAAGATTTGCAGGATTTTCTTTGCATTCCTTTCAGCTAACAGTCTGGTAATTGCAAAAAAGAGAAATGAATTTGTTGTGGCTTGGCTTGTTTGAATGAGGTTTTTTGTTTTGTTTTGTTTTTAATTGTGTGCTGCACAGTTTAAAATCTCTGTTATCATGGGACACATGATGACTAAACTCTGAATCTAGGAAATGGCAATTTGAGAAGGGATTTTGTATGGATTTTTTTTTTTAATTTTAAACTTTTTATTTTGAAATACATTCAAATTTATAGAAAAGTTACAAAAGTAATATAAATCCCATGCAGTGAATTCCAACATACCCCTATCTTCTGATACCAAGATCCACCAATTTTAACATTTTGCTACATTCTACCAATCTGTCAATCCATCTATCCATTTATCTATCTGTCAGTCTTGCTATTTATGTATCAATCCATTTTCAGATCACCTGAGTATAGGTTGTGTACATCATCTCTTTGAACATTTAATACTGCTATGTACATTTCCTGAGAACAGGGATATTCACTTATGTATCTACCTTAAGTATAGTTATCAGGTTCAAGAACTTTAACATCTATATAAAGCTTGCAGTCTATATTCCAGTTTTTCATATGTCCCAATAATGTCCCTTTGAGCCTTCTCTCCTCACTTGTTAGATCCCGTCCAGGATCATGTATTGTCTTTAATTGTCATTACTCACTGTTTTCCATCCCAATCACTCTCAAGCATACCATTCAGTGGGATTAATCACATTCACAATATTGCAGTGCCTTGACCACCTTTCATTACTTAAATTTTCCCACCTCCCCAAAGAGACCTCTATACTCGTTATGCATTAACCCCCATTCTCCCTGCCCTCCGACCTCTGGCAACCTGTACTCTAATTTCTGTCTCTATGAGCTTGCATATTCTCTTTATAGATACCCTGAGGCTTAAGTATACTTGGTCCAATCCGATTCATATAAATGTTCAACGAATGTTTTAGCCCCCACTGGGTGCTGAGTATTGTTTTTGATCAGTGAACAAAAAGGCAAAACTTGCTGCTCTCAAAGAGTTTACCTTCCAGTGGATCTGAAAATTCCTTATTTACTAATCACTTGTGTAATCTGGAAAGAACTTAAAAGTCAGTTCAATATCAGGAGAAGAGGAAGTGCTGTAGCTGTGATAGCAGAATACCTTGTTGTGTCTCTGGGACTGGGTTTTCCAGAATAAACCTCGAGCTTTTTTTTTTTTGCTGCTCTTAAATCTGTCCTGGAGAGCTCTTGGTGCTGTGGATCTACCAGTGGATCCAGGTGGGTGGCTCCCAGCTTCACCGCTTAGTGGACATTAACACCAGGGTATTCCTGGTGTACACAGAAACTAGTATATCCACAATGGAGGCCATTTGTTTATAAGTGTGTGAGTGGAAAGCACCTGACATCTTCTGGGTTCAGATTGCAGCTCAGTGGCTCACTAGCTTCCATCTGACCTTGAGCAAACTACTTAATGTTTTTGACCCTTTCTGCACTGAGGGTTGTTTTGGTGGTGAAATGAGAATTTTCGTGGTAGATACCGATGAATGTTAGTTTCCTTCCTTCTCTCCGATCGCCTAAACCACTCCTTCATCACCTACCTGAAACCCGGATTTGCTGTTGCTTACTGCAAGTGCCCCTTCCAACTCTTCTGTTTGCCTTTCTAATTTGGTTTGAAATCAAACTTGGTTAAATCTCTGCTGAAAATCATGAACTGGCTCCTTTTTCTACCTGAATGAGATGAGTAACTCCCACTAGGCTTTCAAATCCTCCATCTTCTCACCACATCCCAGTCTGTGTAGCCTTATTCCAGTAGATGACACCATTCCAACATGCCTGGTCTTCCCAGTCTCCCACAAACCAGCTGCAGTCATACCAGCTCCTATCTTGTCCTCCCTTCTTCCCTCCCCCTTTCCCTCTTGTCCCCTCTCTCCACCTACCCCAGCTTGAGTCTCCTCTTTCTAAGTCTTCCCTGGTTACCTCTATGCTGCACTTTATCATGAACTACAGTTCAGCCCTAAGTAGTGCCTGATGTAGTTGCTGCCTTCTTTGTTAATTTCCTTTCTCCAAATAGTGTGTGACCTTCCTAATAACTGCTTGATTCTACAGGTTACTGTGATAGAGAACTTAATAGATAACCTGTTGATTAAGTAAAATTGCCTCTGAGATGTTTAGAGATTTTGTCCTCTGAGGAATTTGAGAACAAATCATTCTGCTTTTCTCTTTGAAAAAACCTCTTTAATACAATGTGTGTTTATTTCTCTCCATGTGTAAAAATTGTGCTAATTTTCAAGGACTTAGGAAAGGAAATAAGGAAAAAATATTCATAAATTCACTATCCATAAACAAGTTTTGTAATCATTTTTAATGATAAAGGCATACTTTTGAACTGATTTCATTATGCTTTGGTTATTGAAGGGCTTGTATGTGCTAGACACTGCTGTATAGGCACTTCCATTTACATTCTCATTTTATATGAACTTCCAAAAGTATTATGAAGTGGAATACATTTTTTTGAGAATTTTTTATCTCCTTTTTCTTTACATATCTTCCTTGTTCTTTGAAATGACCAATTTAAAAATATCATTTTACTTGTGCTGTAAAAGCTTTGAGAAATTATCATTACTATAACCTAGAATTTCAAGTTCAAAAGATATTTGTATGCCAGTGGTGTGCAGAGCATGATGCTAAGTGCTTTGAGGGATATGAAGTTGAGTAATTCCTGTGCTCAGTGATTTCGTATGTTCAAGGAATTAATAGTCCAACATGTAAAAATGGCAGTAGAAAGGACAAGAGAAGTAGCCATTGATGAGTGGTTACTTGGAGGTTGGTATCATTAGCTTTCTTACTGATGTAAGGACACTCTGAGTGCAATAGTGATGTCACTGCCCTATTCTTATTGCTTAGGTTGGCTTGTCTTGAGAGCTGTAAGGGGTTGCTCATCCTGAACATCAGGTAACCACTGACATCTGCCATGTCATCAAGGCCTTTTGAAAGTCCACCTCCTTACAGACCTGATGAATTGTAAGTAAATACTTCTTTAGTTTTAAAAGAAAATTTTTAAGTATATCATATGTTGTTCGGGTTCACTAATGCTGCCTTTTTGCAAAACACCAGAAATGGATTGGCTTTTATAAAGGGGGTTTATTTGGTTACAAAGTTACAGTCTTAAGTCCAAGGTAAGGCATCAACAACAGGGTACCTTCACTGGAGAAAGGCCATTGGCATCCGGAAAACCTCTGTTAGCTGGGAAAGCATGTGGCTGGCATCTGCTTGCTCCCAGCTTGCATTTCAAAATTGCGTTCTCCAAAGTGTCGGCTTTCCGGCCATCTTCAAAATGTCTCTGTAAGCTATAGCAGCAAGTTCCTACTGTCTGAGCTCTTACATAGTGCTCTAGTAAACTAATCAAGGCCCATGCCTCCATGGAAATTATCTAATCAGAGTTAGCACCTACAGTTGGGTGGGTCACATCTCCATGGAAACAACTTAATCCAATGATTCCAATTTAATCAACACTAATATGTCTGTCCCCACAAGATTGGATCAAAGAACATGGCTTTTTCTGGGGGACATATGTAATGAAAAAAATATGTAGCTGAAACTTGCATCTATTAAGTATTTGGTTTTTAAAAGAAAACAATATATGCACTTGTAAATTTAAATTATACTAAAAGGTATATAGTCAAAAGTGTTTTCCTCTCACCCTTAATTTCCAGGGTGACGGTTTTGTTCTATGGAAGCCACTATTATCACCAGTTTCTTTTGATTCCTTCAAGAGATAGTCCAGTTTTATATTTGTGTGTATATTTATTCCTTTTTGTTTTTCACAAATGGCTATGAAGCTTCTATATTAATATCTTGTTTAGATGGCTATTGGCAAGATCTTGCCAATTTTTTAATAATAGCTTTATTGAGATACAATTAATATTTAAGAGTATACAGTTCAGTGGTTTTTAGTATATTTGGTTGTATGACCATCACATCAATTATAGAACATATTCATCACCCCCAAAAGAAACCCAGTACCCATTAACAGTATAGCCCTAGGCCACCACAAATCGTATTTTCTAATAGATTTGCCTATTCTGGACATTTCACATAAATGGAATCATACAATATGTGGTCTTTGTGACTGGCATCTTTCACTGAGGAGACTGTTTCTGTATCATCAATTTTAAGAGTGACTCCTGCCATTATATAACATAAGTAGAGTTGAAGGTTCTTAGATTCTTTGGTCACTTGGGGATTTAACAATAAATTAAGAAATATTTTAAATTTGCTTTCAAGCATTGATAGAGATTTCCTCTTTTAAATATTCTATAGCTTTAACTGTTTGTGTGATGACTGCAGTGGGGGTGTGTTCATATTATGTAGTCTCCTTAATGGTACGTGAACATGGTGGTGCTAAGTTGTTTATGACAAGGTGGTCCTGAGGAAAATGTGCTGGAAAATATATTGATTGAGTACTGAGATTTATTTTGTGTTGCTTTTTTCAAAACAAGGTGAAATGTAGAAAAGGGCACAAAACACATGTATGATTTGATTAAAGACAAAGTAATCCACCCACAGTCATCACCCTGGTCAAGAAACAGTACAACCAAAAGTCTTTCTGTGTGTCTTCTCTGTTTCTGCAGGAGACCACTGTCCTGACATACAGTGATCACTTGCTTGCTGTTCTTTATTTACCACTTTATATATCCTAAACAATACAGATTCATTTTGCTTGTTTTTAAACTTTATGAAAATGTAATAATTTTGCTATGTCTTCTTTTCTGTCTTGTTTCTTTCAGCATTGTTTATATCCTTTATCCATGTTGCTGCATGTAGTTCCAGTTCATCCTTTTTTGCTCCATAGCAGTGCTATAGAACTATAATGCAAGTCATATATGTAATTTTACATTTTCTTGTAGCCACATTAAAAACAAAAGGCAAAATAAATTTTCATAATATATTTCACTTAACCTAACATATCCCAAGTATCATTTCCACACGTAATTGATACAAATATTATTCATGAGATCCTTTACATTTCTTTTCACACTTAGTCTTTGAAATCTGGTATGTATTTTACATTTACAGCACACCTCAGTTGGGACTAGCCACATTACAGATGCTCAGTAATCACATGTGGCTAGCAGCTTTTGTATTGGACAGTTCAGGTCTGTAATATTGTATTGTATAGACATAGCACAACTTGTTTAACCATTGCACTGTAGATAGATATTTGGATTGTTTCCAGTTTGGGGTTATCATAAATAGTGCTGCTGTGAGCATTCTGCTGTTGATGAGTATAGTATAATCAATTTGGAAAAGAGTTTGACATTGTCTAGTAGAGCTGAAGATAGAAAATCTATGACCCAGAAATTCTCCTGGGCATATACCCTAGAAAAATAAGTGTTTGTGTATAGCCAGGATACATGTTTAATGTTGTTCAGAGCTACTGTTCATGACAGCCCCAAGTGGAGATAACCCAAATGTCCAAGTAGAATCGGTTGTGGATTTTCATACCTGACATTTTCAAAGACCAGCTTATCAGTGTTCCTGTCAGTTTCTCTGTTTCCTTTTCATTCCTATATACTCAGGTAATTTCATTGAATTCTTGTGTTCAGTAGCACCAGGTAGTAAGATGTCTTGCTTTGGAATGAGGAAGGTATGTGGAAATGATGGTGAAAACTAAAGGGGTCAGTTCAAGAATTGAATTTTGTCTCTAATGTGTCTGCCACAAGCAGTCTGTTTATGATTAAATTACTGGAGTTTGCAAAGTGTTTTTAAAAAGGAGATTTTAGTTCTTACCATACTCATACCATATTACATAATCATGTAGTCATTTTGTTTACTGTCTTACTGCCCTGAGAGAGACTAAATTTTGTCATGGGCCTGGAGTGAGTCTGATTTATTGTGTTTCCCATTTCTAGCTAGTGCCCAGCACATGTTAGCCTGGCAACTCCAGTGAAGTATTCTCAAAGGAATACATGAATAAATGTATTTTCTTAAGTAGGAGAGTGAGGCTGCCAGGAATTGCACATAACCCTGGGTAGGCCAGTGTAAGTTTCATGTTCAAATGTACTGGTCTGAGACACAGAGGCAAAAAGGATAAAACCATTGCTGTAAACTACCTGGTACAGCCCTCAGAGATATGATTTAACTGATATGGGGTGCTTGATCTGGGAATTTTACTCATTCACCAGGTGATTCTAATATGCAGCAAAACCTTAGAACCTTTGCTCCATAGTGTACTAAGGCAGTGGTTCTCAAAGTATGGTTCTCAGACTGGCTGCATCAGTATCACCTGGAAACTTGTTTGACCGGAGACCTGCAGAATCAGAAACTATGGATATGGGCCAACAATCTATGTTTTCACAAGCCGTCCAGGTGATACTGATGCACAGATGTCCTTAGGGTTCAATAGGGCAGAACTAATCATAGTTTCAATGACCAATGGTTTGTTTAAATTATTCCAAAAACTTTGTGTTCTTTCTGCTTAAAACCATTAAAAAGTACTAACTGATCTTGTTTTCATGTGCATTTCAGCAAACCAAATCATTATGCACCAAGCAATGACATATATGGTGGCGAGATGCACGTTCGACCAATGCTCTCTCAGCCAGCATATTCCTTCTACCCAGAAGATGAAATTCTTCACTTCTACAAATGGACCTCTCCTCCAGGAGTGATTCGAATTCTGTCTATGGTCATTATTGTGGTGTGCATTGCCATATTTGCTTGTGTTGCCTCCACACTTGCCTGGGACCGAAGCTATGGAACTGCCTTAATGGGAGGTGGCTTAGGCTACCCATATGGAAGTGGCTTTGGTAGCTATGGAAGTGGCTATGGCTATGGTTATGGCTATGGTTATGGCTATGGCTATGGAGCAGGCTACACAGATCCAAGAGCCGCAAAGGGATTCCTACTGGCTATGGCTGCCTTTTGTTTCATTGCAGCATTGGTGATATTTGTTACCAGCGTTATAAGATCTGAAATATCCAGAACAAGAAGGTATTACTTGACTGTAATAATAGTGAGTGCTATCCTGGGCATTATGGTGTTTATTGCCACAATTGTGTATATAATGGGAGTCAACCCAACAGCCCAGACTTCTGGATCTATGTACGGTTCTCAAATATATGCTCTCTGCAACCAGTTTTCTGCATCTACAGCTACTGGACTCTACGTGGATCAATATTTGTATCACTTCTGTGTGGTGGATCCCCAGGAGGTATGAGTAGTGGTTTTTTTTTTCCCTCTCCCTCTCCTTAGGTCAGAGACTCTCAACTCAGGTTGTCCAATAGAACCACTTGGGGAATGTTAAAAAAATATTAATGCCAAGGCCATACTTCTGACCAGTTACATCAGTATTTGGGGGAGGTGGTGAGTTTCAATATTTTTTCTTAACAGCTTTGTTAAGATCTAATTCACTTACCATATAATATACCCATTTTGAGAACAATTCAGTGGGTTTTGGTATATTCACAGTGTTGTGCAACCATCACCACAATAAATTTTAGAATATTTTCATTATCCCAAATAGAAACTTCCATTAGCAGCAGAAAAAGCAAACTTTCTTCTCTTCTCCCCTGAGCCATAGGTAACCACAAATCTACTTTCTGTCTCTGTGGAGTTGCCTTTTCTGGATGTTTCATATAAATAGAATCATATAATATGTGGTCTTTAATAATTGGCTTCTTTCACTTAGCGTAATGTTTTCAAGGTTCATACATTTATCGTATGTATTGGTATTTTATTCCCAAATAAAATTCCATTATATGGTTGTACTAGATTTTATTTATCCATTCATCAATTGATGGACATTTGGGTTGTTTTCACTTGGGTTGTTATGAATAATGCTATGAACATTCATGTACATAGTTTTTATGTGAACATATGAATATACACCTATGTGTGGAATTGCAGGGTGTTTTAGTTTGCTAGGCAGCTGAAAACAGATGCCATAAAATGGGTTGGTTTTTAACAATGGAAATTTATTAGCTCACTTTTGAGGCTGAGAAAAATGTCCAAATCAAGGTATCATTGAAGCAATGCTTTTTTCCCAAAGACAGGGTGCTAGTGATCCTTGGGTCCTCTGCTACACGGCAAGGGACATGACAGCATCTGCTGGTCTCTCCCTTCTCTTCCAGGATTCGTTGCTTTCAGCTTTTTGCTTCTGAGACTTTCTGTGTCTTTCTTTTGTTGTATTCATCCTGTTTATAAAGGACTCCAGTAAGAGGATTAAGATCCATCCTGAATGAGATGGGTCATACCTTAGCTGAAGTAGCTTCATCAAAATATCCTACTTAAAATTGGTCCACATCTACAGGAATGGATTAACTTTAAGAACATGCTTTTCTGGGGTCCATGCAGTTTCAGACCACCACACTGGGTCATATGGTAAATCTATGTTTAATTTTTTGAGAAACTGCCAAACTGTTGACCAAAGTGGCTATACCACTTTATATTATATTTGCAACATAATATATGCAGGTTCCAATTTCTCCACATCTTCAACACTTGTTCTTGTCTATTTGATTATAGCCATGCTGGTGAGTGTGAAGTGGTAGGCGATTGTGGTTTTGTTTTGCATTTCCTTAATGGCTAATCATGTTGAACATCTTTTTATGTGCTTTTGTTGACCATTTGCATATCTTCTTTGGAGAAATGTCTATTCAGATCCTTTGCCCATTTTTTTAATTGGGCTATTTGTCTTTTTTATTAAGTTGTAAGAATTCTTTCTATAGCTGGATGCAAGTCCCTTATTAGATTTGCAAATATTTTCTTTCGTTCTGTAGGTTCTTTTTTCACTTTATTAATGTTGTCCTTTGCACAAAAGTTTTTAATTTTGATGAAGTCCAGTTTAACTTTGTTTTGTTACTTGTGCTTTTGGTGTCCATCTAAGAAGGCTTTGCCTAATTCAGGATCACATAGATTTACTCCCATTTTTCTTGGAGAGTTTTGTAATTTTAGCTCTTCTAGAAGTCTATGGTCCATATTCTTTTGCATCTTAATATCCAGTTGTCACAGCATCATTTTTTTGAAGGACTGTTTTTTCTCCCATTGAATTGCCTTTGTGCCCTTGTCAAAAATCAGTTGATCATAAATGTGAAGGTTTATTTCTAGACTTTTAGTTCTATTCCATTGATCTATATTGATTACTTGGTTACTGTAGCTTTGTAGTAAGTTTTGAAATTGGGAAGAGTGAGTCCTCCAACTTTGTTCTTTTTCAGTAAATTGTTTTGGGGATTCAGGGGCACATGCATTTTTGTATGAATTTTAGGATCAAAGCCAGTTGGGATTTTGAACAGTTGCATAGACTCTGTAGATCAATTTATGGAATATTGTTGTCTTAATATTAAATCTTCCTATTAATGAACATAAGGTGTCTTTCCATTTATTTAGGTCTTTAAATTATTTCAAAAGTATTTTGTAGTTTTCACAGTGGATGTCAGTATTTTTAAAAGCTATCCAGTGATTGAAATGTTCAGGCGTAGTGGAGAGCTCTGCCATCTTTAACTGTGGTCACTGAATTATATTAACAAAGAAAATGTTTCTGTATTACTAATCTTAAGTTCCTTGTGATTTTTTTTTCTTCCACCAACTCAGGAATTCCCATTCTTTTACTTGAATGAGTTACTCTTTTCGAGTTAGTCTTTTTTTCAGTAACTACCTTTATTTTGAAGATTGAAATGTTTTCCCCGCAAATGTAGGTTTTCGGAAGGTTTGTGGTTGTCATTTAGATGTAGCTGGTCAATAGGGGCTGAGGACTAGTATTCCCATCTTACCCACCCCTTATCCCTCTTAGTCCTCTGACTACCTGAAACCTGTATTCTTTGAAAAAGGATGTTGCTGTCAGGCAGCTGAAAGGAGAGCCTTTGCTACCCATTAGCACACATCCAAGGCAGAGCCTGGTTCCTGCCTCGACTTCAAGTTCAGGTCAATATAGCACTTAATACCTATCAGACATTGGGAGAAATGTCACTGAGCCCTTTCTAGTAAGTGCTCAAGAGACTCCTAAAACAAACCTACCAGACTAAATGCAACATTAGTCGATTTGCTTTAATTTATAACTTGATCAGATCCACATCTTCATAATTTATGGTAAAGCAGATCCTCTTTGAACTGAAATTTACTTTCAGTGTAAAGATTTGCCAACCATGTGTTTCGAACAAGATCATAAGGATGATTGGTAAACATTTTTCAAACCCTTTAGGGCCATAGCAATGATTCAGTTCGTTATAGGCTGTTCTCATCTGTTTATAAAAACATGGCCCTTATGTGCACAGGCTGTGGAACTAGTGTTTTTCATCTCTAAAGTGGGGATGGTGATAGTACCTAACTTTAAGCACATTTTAAGGATTCAGTCAAGTAGTATGTGAACATGTGTTTTGCTAGCCTTAGCCCAGTTGTTGCAGGTTAGGTTTTATGATATTTCTAAAATGTAACAATTTGCTTTAGTTTTATGTCAGTTAAATCACAGATATTTAGTAGAGCCTTAGGTAGATGTGGATTTTAGTAATTTGTAGAGAATGGATTGGGATTAATAAGCAAATTAAAGCATAATTATGTCTGTATCTTTAATTCCCTTTTTAGGCCATTGCCATTGTGCTGGGGTTCGTGGTTATTGTGGCTTTTGCTTTAATGATTTTCTTTGCTGTGAAAACTCGAAGGAAGATGGGCCAGTATGACAAGTCGAATATTTTGTGGGACAAGGAACACATCTACGATGAGCAGCCACCCAACGTCGAAGAGTGGGTAAGTGTAAAAAAAAATCAGTAAACCTTCAATCTTTTATTAAACCCCAAGGTTTCTGTCTCTAAGCTTGAGTTTTAGTGCTTTATTAAACTTTGTTCTTGGAATTATTGTCTCTGCGTCTTGCAAAAGTTGCCTCCATTTTTACTCAGAATTTTGGAAGGGTGGGATAATAGCAATACTTTCACTATAAGGCAAATATCGGATTTCCGTTTCCAACGAGTGGATATAGGCACTGAAAATAAATGGCTTTTAAAGGAATGATGCAGAAAGGACTTGGCCTTTGCAAAAAAAACCCAACTCCTTCCACTTTCCTCCCTTTTATTTTTCTGTTTGTCATTTTGGAGGAAAACACTGTTGCCCAGCATGCTGCCTTTGGTCACGATTTGCAAAGGTGGTAGCAGGTGGCCGTCCTTTTGAATAATAGATAGTAGCATGGCAAACCACTATGACTACCCTACTTCCCTGCTTCAGCAAGGCAGAGAGAGGTAGAACAATTTCTTCTTTTATATATACTGTTAATGTTATCAGTAGGTGACTTCTTCTGTGGTGTGATTTGATGAGTGCCTAGAAGGTCCCTCTCTCCAAAAATAAACTGTCTTGAGAGATATTTGGAGTGATATTTTGTTTCTCAGAAATACTCCGTTAGGATGTTGTTGTAAGCATCCTCAGAAACTGCCATCACAGGATTCTTTGTCCAGATGGATTTCATTCCATGAGGGTTAGATGAGAATACTGTACCTTGATTCCAAAATAGATTGGTTTGGGCCAGTGGGAGTGGGGTAGGGAGGGCTAAGGGCAGGGCACAAAGGCATAAAGGCATTGATAATCTTGAAGTCTCCTTTAGCTCGCATCCAATAAGTCTGGTTTTTGAAGAAATTTAGAAATGTAGATAAAATTTTTTCTAGTTAGTTAAGGAGCAAAATTGATGCAGTCTTTAAAAAGCCAGAAAGGGTGTGGCATGTCTATGATAGTGAGACAGATTCCAGTTTTGTTCCCCTGCCCTCTACTACTTGAAGCCCTCATTCTTTATTTTCCCTCTCCCCTCTCCCATGTTTCCCCTCTTATTTCCCTCCTTGTAATTTATGAGGTTTGAAGGTATTAGAGAATGTTTTCTTTCAACCTTTAGCTCCAGGCAAAGCCACCTGTAGACGGAATTGGACAGACTATTGTGAGCTATGAAGTACTCGCTGAGAGTTTCTGGGTGTGTCAGTTTTTACTGGCTGTTGGATTTGTTTACTTAAGGTTTCGAGAGCCTAGAAAAAAAATGACTCAAGGGAGGCAGTGCCAGTAATACAAGAGTCCCAGTGAACCTTGGCCTGTCATCTAGTTTTGCTGTCATGAAAGTTTAATCAGTTTTAGGTGCTTTTGATAATTGGGCAAAAGATAGCCACAAGAGGTGGTAATGATGATTAAGCTGAAAGGATTACTTAACTTGTAAAAAGGCATTATTCTTATAAGGCTTCCTTACTGAATTCCTTGGAACTTGATAGCCAATAGGTGGTTTCACCTGTACTGTTTTGTTTGCTCTCTAGTAATAAATCTGTTTTTATTGTATGAAACTTAATAATCTGTTAAATAGCAAATGTATGATTTTGACTAAAGTAATGTTTTATATGGTACTTAATCACATGCAAATTTCTCATTTCTTTTCCCCTTCAGTTTGCCCAACTGAAATGCCCAAAGATTTTAGGCACTTTGGAATAAGTTATTTGGTAGTGATGTTAGCCACAGGCATTTTGTTTTTCCTTCCTTTCTCCACTCCTGCCCAGGTTCACTTGGCTGAACTCATATCATGTTCTCATTCTTCTCTTTCCTTAATTTACTTGAACAACAAGATGTAGACTCATCACTCTTGTTTCTCTGCTCTAATGCACAGTCTCATTCTGATAATGGGCAATGAAGGAAGTGGCTGCCGAAGTGGAGATGTTTAACTTCGCTTCTAAAGTACCTGATAATGGAATGGAGTATGGGCTAGTGATTTTTTTTCTTTTCGGTCATTAGAAATTAATATAAAAATTGATCTCTACTTAAAATAATAGAAGAGAACCTAGAATTAATTATTTGTGTTAAATGAGGATTAAAATTTAGGTTCTACTAATTATAGAGACCCCTATAGCAACTGGGTCTTAGAGGAAAATTTTTAAAAGAATTACTGACGTAAAAATTAATTAGCTACTCAATATTAATTTACTCTTACCCTGTAAATTGGGTATGTCTAGACATTCATTATCTTATTAAATCATACTTTGTTCTTAGTTTTATGTGTTTTTTTTAATTTTACTTTTTGTGGTGACATGTATTCAACATAAAATTTCCCAGTTCAGCCACTTTCAAGTATAGAATTCATTGCTGTTAAGTACCTTCACAACATTGTGCTACCATCACCGCTGTGCATTACCAAGACTTTTCCATCATTCTGAACAGAAACTCCATATCTATTAAGCATTAAGTCTCCAGTCCACTCTCTCTTAGATTTTTAACATTTTTAGGATCACATCCCCAAGGGCAGAGGCACTTCAGAGTTTCAGACAGGTATTGACCCTTTTGTATTATCTGTGAGGAAACTTGAAAATTTCTTATTTCTTGTCCTTGAATCCCCAGCACATTTTTACTGCATTCCTAGGGATTTTTAGGGTTTTTGTTTTGTTTGTTTTCCCTTTGCAGATTTCTTGTTCTTTGTAAAATAAACAGGGCATGTTTGGTTGTTAACCTGGTCCTGTGTAATCATTCACTTATTTGTATCAACATTGCTTTATTTTAAACGTGTTAAGATTATCTTATTTTAAAATGCAGATCTTTGTTTTTTTTGCCTTGCCCTCAACCCTAGATCTAATTGGGTTTTTTTTTTCCCTTCTGAATTTGAAACAAAATATTCTATCTGATTTCAAGAGTAGAAAATTTTGAAAATACAGAGAAATAAAATAAATTCTACAACCCTGAGTTGCCATTTTGGTGCGTTTTCTTTAATCTTTTTTCTCCTACTTCTTATTCTATACCAGAATTATGATCATATTCTCCATCAGTGTAAAATCCTACCTTTTCTGACTTAACATTATATTGTGAGCATTTCATCATGTCATTAAATGTTCCTCAACAACATCTTTTGATAACTATGAAAATTTTTATTGAAGTATTCACAGTAAAGTACATCAGGTGCACCAATTAAATTGTTAAGTTTGATGAATTTTTATGCCTATATGCCCAGGTAACCATCACCCAGGTCAAGTTATAGAATATTCCAGCATCTGAAGTTTCCTCATTCTTCTTCCCAGTAAGCACCCTCCAGAGTGAGGTAACCCCTCTTCTGATTTGTGTCATCAACAATTAGTTTTGCCTGTTCTTGAATTTCATATTATTGGAATTATGCACTGTGCTTCTGTATCCTTCATTCAATATAGTGTCTGTGAGATTTATCTGTGTTTTTGCATCTATCAGTATGATACTTTAAAAAAATTTTTGGCAGGATAAAAGCTTTCCTGATTATCCCTTTCAAAAAAGACGTGGTTCAAAATAAAACAAAAAGGTCTATATGGAATTACTTCTTGTGATTTTTGTGTTGACATTTGTCCAGTTCTGGGTATCTTTCTTACTGGTTCCCACTTCTGTCAGTAACCACTCTTAGTTCTTATAAATCCTTTCATCATTTTTATGTATCTGTGAAAATAAAACCAAAGGAAAACGGATTTCTTCCTGCTCTTTCACACAGAAGTTAGCCCGCTGATCACGCCATTCTGCCTGCACCTTGCCCTTTTGAGTTTATAATGTGTCGTGGTGGTCTTTCTTTGCCAATTCCTGGAGAGCTTCCTCATGGTATGGATGCACCTGGTTTATTTCACCAATCCCTCATTGATGGATACATTTGCCATTTGCTGTTACGAACAATGGTATGATTAAAAAAATCATACCATTTTGTATCCCTTGTTTATATGTTTGTATATGTATTACATCTCTAGGATAGGTTCCCCGAAATAGTACTTCTGGGTCAAGAGTATATGCATCTATAATTTTGCAAGATGCAAAATTTTGCAATTTTGTAAAATTGCCCTTCATAGGGTTTGTACCAATTCATAGGATCATTAGTGAGTATGAAATTGTTTCCACCCACCTTTACTGATAACATTCCATTGCAGAGGTGTATTTGGCCAACTCTATTGTTGCAAATAAGGTTTTTTCAGTTTTTGACTATTTTAAATAATGGTTTAATGGATATTTTATAGAATTTTTTGCCCAAATTGTTGTTTCTTTAGACTAGAGCTAGGGTTAAAAGGATGTGAACTTTAATGTTCTGGATACGTTTAAAGTTCATTTTTGTTCTATAAAATGTTCCTTGTTTTTCTACTGGACTTTTAATTTTTTTAAAATTAATTTGCAATAGATCTTTAAGTGTATTTTTCCTTTTTTCAAGCACTTTTTCTTGCTTCCTGTTTTTTCTTAAAAATTATTAGGTATTTTTCTTTTTAATATAGAAACAGTGGAAAACATGGTTCCACAACCTCACAATTTTGTAAATGCTGTTTGCCTTTTTGTTTGTGGTGGTTGTAAGAAGTTCTTATAAAGGTAATACAAGTTATATATTATAACAGAGTGCAGGCAATATAGCAAAAATAAAGAAAAAAGTGAAAGTGGTCCTCTTCTCCCACAACTCCCCACTGGAGCCATTTAATGACATTTCTTTTCTTGAGATACCCTCAACTATGTATTTTTCCTTTCATTTAACAACTTTTAAATGGTTTAAATAAACCTTTGTTTATGGTGTTTTATTTTTTGTGTTTTCACATTTTTTCTTCTGTTTCTTTATGCCTTCTGCATTTTGTCTTGTGCCTAGAAAGTTTTGCCTCCTTTCAAAGTTTAAATAATATTCCACTGTAGTTTCCTCTGTATTTAAAAAGTTCTATTTTAATTTTCACCCTGTTTGGGACTAAATGTGTGCAGAGAACAGAGTTAAACATATTTGTCAATTTGTGGTGCATTTTATCCTTGATTATTGCAAAGTTTCTCCATTATTTTTCTTGTTGCTATTGTGGCTTTTGTTTGTTTGTTTGTTTTTTAAATTTAGACTGTTAGACTCCCAGGAACTTTTTAAACAGCTTTATTAAGATTAACATACATGTCATAAAATTCACCCATTATAAGTACAAAATTAAGTGATTTTTTTAGCAGATTTATTCAGTTGTGCAACCATCATTCTAACCCAATTTTTTAAAAAAACTTTATTTTAGTATAGTTTTGGATTTACAGAAACTTGCCAAGCTAGCACAGAGAGTTCCCATATGCTCTGTACCTGATTTTACTTATTGTTAGCATGTTATAGTAGTGTGGTATATTTGCCACAACTAATGAACCCTCAGTCATACATTGTGATTAATTGAATTATGTAGTTCATTTAAAAAAATAATTAATGTAAAAAATTAATAAGTTTTCTTACAATAAGTGGATTCACAATTTTTTTGAGAATGGAGAAAATTGATGTTGGAGTAACTTTGCTGTTATATAACTAGAAAGCATTTTTCATTCAAATGTGTAAGGTCTCATAATGGGTGCAAAGCCAGGACTAGAATCCTAATTGAGCATTTCCATGCTAACAAGCTCTTAAGGAAAACTTGAGCGATTATACACACACACGTTATTAGATTTCAGGTGCCCAGAAATAGATTAATCCCAATTTTTGGTTCATCACATTGCCATTTTTGGCCCATCCATAAGCGTCTTGTTTCATTTATTTGTTTAATAATGATATGCACTGTGAGCCCACTGTCCAACCCAAGAAGTAGAATATTAAGTCTAAGTTACATTACTCTATGTGTTCTTTTACTCTCCCATCTGTCTGCTTCTGCCTGATCCCAGAAGTGACCTATCCTTGAATTCATTACGCCTTGCTTCTCAAACAGTTTTTCCCACGTACATGTGTGCGTCAGCAATACATTGTTTTCTTTTAGTTGTTTTTAACTTTATAGAAAATGTCCCAGCATTTAGTTGCTTGAGACTTGCTTTCTTAAATTCAACATTAGGTTACTAATATTCATCCATGTTATATGTAGCTGTTGTCCTTCTGGTTGTACCTTTGTTTATAATCCTACATTTTGTAACATTTTGTAAGTTTATCTCCTGTTGATGGGCATTTGGATTATTAAAACAGTGTTACCATGAACATTTTGGATTCACCTACGTTTGTGCAAGAATTTCTTTTGGATGTATACCTAAGAGTGGAATTCCCGAGGTGTAGGGTCTGTGAATGTCCCACTTTGTAAGATAATGCCAAATTATTTTCTAAAATTTACCCATTTATAGGCTTACCAGAAACACTTGATATTATTAGATTTTGTAATGTTTGCCAATGAAATGTGTAAAAAGAATCTGATTATTTTCTTGATTTGTGTTTCTCTGAGCATGTCCTCATGTTTATTGCCTCATGTATTTCCTCTTCTTACCTTTTGGCAATTGCTGAGGTGGCAAAACTCAACCAGTTTCTCTGATACTCTTGATTCTCATAAGAGTTTTTTGATGGGATCAAGGTCAGCTGCTCTGAAGCATGGTTCTGAAGTCTGAAGTAGGACAATTTATTGCATGATCACTAGTGTACTTTTCACAAATAACTAACCAGTTACAGATAAGACAAGCCAAAGTGCCTCCCCTCTTCCTGTTAGTAAAGACCTTTTCTTGATTGTGTGATGTTGAAAACTTGATTGTCAGTGCTGGAAATACACTAATGATTCCATAGCTAATGGGAACAATATACCCTCAGATGCTCTTCTCCAGCTAAGTGGCACCTCCTTACTGTTGCTGTAAGGTGTTTTACTGTGTAGAGGTCAGAGAACCAGGCACTGCTGATAGGTTCGTTCATCACGGGAGGGAAAGTAGTCCCTTCACTTGTGTATTTCATTTGTTAAGATATATAGCCTAATGGGATCCTTAGCACTTCCCTTCCACTGCTGATGTATGATGTTGGCTTTTCTACCTCTTTTCTGGTAAAAGCACAGCATGTCAGAGAGTTGGAACACCAGTGTTTTGGTTCTAGGTTCATTGCTTTTTTTGTGAGTTAAGGCAGATCATTTCTGTTATTTTTAACATATGTATATCAAAGAAATCTGGTTTAGGGAGGATGCAACAGCATTGGATCCCAAAGCTCTGACTTCGAGTCCACTTCCCACCACTCTTTTCTTTTCTTTTTTTTTTTAACTAGTCAAGTGAAGCAGAGGGAGTGGGGAATGAACAAAGACATTTGGAACTGATTGTAATCAGTTAATTGTAACTTCCACTGCACTCACCAGCTTACCTTCCACCACTCTTTGCCAAGCATCTTAACCCCTCTAAACCCTAGTTTCCATATCTGTAAAATAGGGCAGTAGTATTTCATCTGCTTCTTAGGACCTATGTGAGATGCATATGAGAAAATGGATGAGATTAGTAAAATATGGTGTCTACCTTCCAGGGACATTGAAAGGAAAGCACTTGAATATATAGGAAAAAAAAAAAGGAATTTTGATGTTGCGTGAATTAGGCTGCTTTTGGGTGTAGGACACAGAAACAAATTACCTTAGGTAAAAAGAATTTATTTGCAGGCATTGGGGAGGGTAACTTATGAAATCTTAGAAAGAATTAGAACAATTTAGCAGGGGAGAGCAGGGATGTGGCTCCCATAAGGAACAGCTAAAATTACAGACTTACAAGCCGTTATTTTCTCATCTTGACTTCTTTTCTGATGGGCTTCATTTTTCTCTCAGGAAAGGTGGGTTTTCTCCACAGGGCCAAAAGCAGCCATTTGGAGCTCTTGGTTTTGCACATTAGTAGTCTGTCTAAGACTGGCCAGGGAAAGGACCCTGATTGGCTCAGCCTGGGTCAGGTGACCACCCTTTCCCTAACATACTGTGGTGGGGGCAGGATCTCCTCATGTCACGTGGCATATGGCAGTTTCCAAAGCTACTGTGTGGAATGTGGAAATGAGTTCTGAAGAAGGGTGCTGTGTAGATAATATGTACTATAAATATGCTGCTTGAATTAGTTGTAATTGTCCCCTTGTTTTTTTTAATGCAATTTTATTGGGATATATTCACACACCATGTAATCCATCCAAAGTATACAATCAGTGGCTCAGAGTATCATCATATAGTTGTGCATTCATTATCACAGTCAATTTTAGAACATTTTCATTACTCCAAAATAATGAAAAAATATAAATAAAAATAGGAGGCGGAGCAAGATGGCGGACTGCTGAGCTGTATGTTTTAGTTACTCCTCTAGGAAAGTAGGTAGAAAGCCAGGAACTGCGTGGACTGGACACCACAGAGCAATCTGACTTTGGGCATACTTCATACAACACTCATGAAAACGTGGAACTGCTGAGATCAGCGAAATCTGTAAGTTTTTGTGGCCTGGGGACCCGCACCCCTCCCTGCCAGGCTCAGTCCCGTGGGAGGAGGGGCTGTCAGCTCCGGGAAGGAGAAGGGAGAACTACAGTGGCAGCCCTTTTTAGAAACTCATTCTACTGATCCAAACTCCAACCATAGATAGACTGTGACCAGACACCAGAGAATCTGAGAGCAGCCAGCCCAGCAGAGAGGAGACAGGCATAGAAAAAAAACAACACGAAAAACTCCAAAATAAAAGCGGAGGATTTTTGGAGTTCTGGTGAACATAGAAAGGGGAAGGGCAGAGCTCAGGCCCTGAGGCTCATATGCAAATCCCGAAGAAAAGCTGATCTCTCTGCCCTGTGGACCTTTCCTTAATGGCCCTAATTGCTTTGTCTCTTAGCATTTCAATAACCCATTAGATCTCTGAGGAGGGCCCTTTTTTTTTAATCCTTTTTTCTTTTTCTAAAACAATTACTCTAAGAAGCCCAATACAGAAAGCTTCAAAGACTTGCAATTTGGGCAGGTCAAGATAAGAGCAGAACTAAGAGAGCTCTGAGACAAAAGGCAATAATCCAGTGGCTGAGAAAATTCACTAAACACCACAACTTCCCAAGAAAAGGGGGGTGTCTGCTCACAGCCATCATCCTGGTGGACAGGAAACACTCCTGTCCGTCGCCAGCCCCATAGCCCAGAGCTGCCCCAGACAACCCACTGTGACGGAAGCGCTTGAAATAACAGGCACACACCACAAAACTGGGTGTAGACATTAGCCTTCCCTGCAACCTCAGCTGATTGTCCCAGAGTTGGGAAGGTGGAGCAGTGTGAATTAACAAAGCCCCATTCAGCCATCATTTGAGCAGACTGGGAGCCTCCCTACACAGCCCAGCAGCCCAGAACTGCCCTGGGGGGACGGCACTCACCTGTGACATAGCAAGTCATCTCTCAACAGAGGACCCGGGGTGCACGGCCTGGAAGAGGGGCCCACTTGCAAGTCTCAGGAGCCATACGCCAATACCAAGGACTTGTGGCTCAGTGGCAGAGACAAACTGTGGCAGGACTGAACTGAAGGATTAGACTATTGCAGCAGCTTTAAAACTCTAGGATCACCAGGGAGATTTGATTGTTAGAGCCACCCCCCCTCCGTGACTGCCCAGAAACACACCCCATATACAGGGCAGGCAACACCAACTACACATGCAAGCTTGGTACACCAATTGGACCCCACAAGACTCACTCCCCCACTCACCAAAAAGGCTAAGCAGGGGAGAACTGGCTTGTGGAGAACAGGTGGCTCGTGGACGCCACCTGCTGGTTAGTTAGAGAAAGTGTACTCCACGAAGCTGTAGATCTGATAAATTAGAGATAAGGACTTCAATTGATCTACAAATCCTAAAAGAACCCTATCAAGTTCAGCAAATGCCAAGAGGCCAAAAACAACAGAAAATTATAAAGCATATGAAAAAAACAGACTATGGATAACCCAAGCCCAAGCACCCAAATCAAAAGATCAGAAGAGACACAGCACCTAGAGCAGCTACTCAAAAAACTAAAGATGAACAATGAGACCATAGTACGAGATACAAAGGAGGTCAAGAAGACCCTAGAAGAGCATAAAGAAGACATTGCAAGACTAAATAAAAAAATGGATGATCTTATGGAAATTAAAGAAACTGTTGACCAAATTAAAAAGATTCTGGACACTCATAGTACAAGACTAGAGGAAGTTGAACAACGAATCAGTGACCTGGAAGATGACAGAATGGAAAATGAAAGCATAAAAGAAAGAATGGGGAAAAACATTGAAAAAATCGAAATGGACCTCAGGGATATGATAGATAATATGAAACGTCCGAATATAAGACTCATTGGTGTCCCAGAAGGGGAAGAAAAGGGTAAAGGTCTAGGAAGAGTATTCAAAGAAATTGTTGGGGAAAACTTCCCAAATCTTCTAAACAACATAAATACACAAATCATAAATGCTCAGCGAACTACAAATAGAATAAATCCAAATAAACCCACTCCGAGACATATTCTGATCACACTGTCAAACACGGAAGAGAAGGAGCAAGTTCTGAAAGCAGGAAGAGAAAAGCAATTCACCACATACAAAGGAAACAGCATAAGACTAAGTAGTGACTACTCAGCAGCCACCATGGAGGCGAGAAGGCAGTGGCACGATATATTTAAAATTCTGAGTGAGAAAAATTTCCAGCCAAGAATACTTTATCCAGCAAAGCTCTCCTTCAAATTTGAGGGAGAGCTTAAATTTTTCACAGACAAACAAATGCTGAGAGAATTTGCTAACAAGAGACCTGCCCTATTGGAGATACTAAAGGGAGCCCTACAGACAGAGAAACAAAGACAGAACAGAGAGACTTGGAGAAAGGTTCAGTACTAAAGAGATTCGGTATGGGTACAATAAAGGATATTAATAGAGAGAGGGGAAAAATATGACAAACATAAACCAAAGGATAAGATGGCTGATTCAAGAAATGCCTTCACGGTTATAACGTTGAATGTAAATGGATTAAACTCCCTAATTAAAAGATATAGATTCGCAGAATGGATCAAAAAAAATGAACCATCAATATGTTGCATACAAGAGACTCATCTTAGACACAGGGACACAAAGAAACTGAAAGTGAAAGGATGGAAAAAAAAATATTTCATGCAAGCTACAGCCAAAAGAAAGCAGGTGTAGCAATATTAATCTCAGATAAAATAGACTTTAAATGCAGGGATGTTTTGAGAGACAAGGAAGGCCACTACATACTAATAAAAGGGGCAATTCAACAAGAAGAAATAGCAATCGTAAATGTCTATGCACCCAATCAAGGTGCCACAAAATACATGAGAGAAACACTGGCAAAACTAAAGGAAGCAATTGATGTTTCCACAATAATTGTGGGAGACTTCAACACATCACTCTCTCCTATAGATAGATCAACCAGACAGAAGACCAATAAGGAAATTGAAAACCTAAACAATCTGATAAATGAATTAGATTTAACAGACATATGCAGGACATTACATCCCAAATCACCAGGATACACATACTTTTCTAGTGCTCACGGAACTTTCTCCAGAATAGATCATATGTTGGGACATAAAACAAGCCTCAATAAATTTAAAAAGATTGAAATTATTCAAAGCACATTCTCTGACCACAATGGAATACAATTAGAAGTCAATAACCATCAGAGACTTAGAAAATTCACAAATACCTGGAGGTTAAACAACACACTCCTAAACAATCAGTGGGTTAAAGAAGAAATAGCAAGAGAAATTGCTAAATATATAGAGACGAATGAAAATGAGAACACAACATACCAAAACCTATGGGATGCAGCAAAAGCAGTGCTAAGGGGGAAGTTTATAGCACTAAACGCATATATTAAAAAGGAAGAAAGAGCCAAAATCAAAGAACTAATGGATCAACTGAAGAAGCTAGGAAATGAACAGCAAACCAATCCTAAACCAAGTAGAAGAAAAGAAATAACAAGCATTAAAGCAGAAATAAATGACATAGAGAACAAAAAAACAATAGAGAGAATAAATATCACCAAAAGTTGGTTCTTTGAGAAGATCAACAAGATTGACAAGCCCCTAGCTAGACTGACAAAATCAAAAAGAGAGAAGACCCATATAAACAAAATAAGGAATGAAAAAGGTGACATAACTGCAGATCCTGAAGAAATTAAAAAAATTATAAGAGGATATTATGAACAACTGTATGGCAACAAACTGGATAATGTAGAGGAAATGGACAATTTCCTGGAAACATATGAACAACCTAGACTGACCAGAGAAGAAATAGAAGACCTCAGCCAACCCATCACAAGCAAAGAGATCCAATCAGTCATCAAAAATCTTCCCACAAATAAATGCCCAGGGCCAGATGGCTTCACAGGGGAATTCTACCAAACTTTCCAGAAAGAACTGACACCAATCTTACTCAAACTCTTTCAAAACATTGAAGAAAATGGAACACTACCTAACTCATTTTATGAAGCTGACATCAATCTAATACCAAAACCAGGCAAAGATGCTACAAAAAAGGAAAACTACCGGCCAATCTCCCTAATGAATATAGATGCAAAAATCCTCAACAAAATACTTGCAAATCGAATCCAAAGACACATTAAAAAAATCATACACCATGACCAAGTGGGGTTCATTCCAGGCATGCAAGGATGGTTCAGCATAAGAAAATCAATCAATGTATTACAACACATTAACAAGTCAAAAGGGAAAAATCAATTGATCATCTCAATAGATGCTGAAAAAGCATTTGACAAAATCCAACATCCGTTTTTCATAAAAACACTTCAAAAGGTAGGAATTGAAGGAAACTTCCTCAACATGATAAAGAGCATATATGAAAAACCCACAGCCAGCATAGTACTCAATGGTGAGAGACTGAAAGCCTTCCCTCTAAGATCAGGAACAAGACAAGGATGCCCGCTGTCACCACTGTTATTCAACATTGTGCTGGAAGTGCTAGCCAGGGCAATCCAGCAAGACAAAGAAATAAAAGGCATCCAAATTGGAAAAGAAGAAGTAAAACTGTCATTGTTTGCAGATGATATGATCTTATATCTAGAAAACCCTGAGAAATCGACGATACAGCTACTAGAGCTAATAAACAAATTTAGCAAAGTAGCGGGATACAAGATTAATGCACATAAGTCAGTAATGTTTCTATATGCTAGAAATGAACAAACTGAAGAGACACTCAAGAAAAAGATACCATTTTCAATAGCAACTAAAAAAATCAAGTACCTAGGAATAAACTTAACCAAAGATGTAAAAGACCTATACAAAGAAAACTACGTAACTCTACTAAAGGAAATAGAAGGGGACCTTAAAAGATGGAAAAATATTCCATGTTTATGGATAGGAAAGCTAATTGTCATTAAGATGTCAATTCTACCCAAACTCATCTACAGATTCAATGCAATCCCAATCAAAATTCCAACAACCTACTTTGCAGACTTGGAAAAGCTAGTTATCAAATTTATTTGGAAAGGGAAGATGCCTCGAATTGCTAAAGACACTCTAAAAAAGAAAAATGAAGTGGGAGGACTTACACTCCCTGACTTTGAAGCTTATTATAAAGCTACAGTTGCCAAAACAGCATGGTACTGGCACAAAGATAGAAATATAGATCAATGGAATCAAATTGAGAATTCAGAGATAGACCCTCAGATCTATGGCCACCTGATCTTTGATAAGGCCCCCAAAGTCACCGAACTGAGCCATAATGGTCTTTTCATCAAATGGGGCTGGGAGAGTTGGATATCCATTTCCAAAAGAATGAAAGAGGACCCCTACCTCACCCCCTATACAAAAATTAACTCAAAATGGACGAAAGATCTCAACATAAAAGAAAGTACCATAAAACTCCTAGAAGATAATGTAGGAAAACATCTTCAAGACCTTGTATTAGGCGGCCACTTCCTAGACTTTACACCCAAAGCACAAGCAAGAAAAGAAAAAATAGATAAATGGGAACTCCTCAAGCTTAGAAGTTTCTGCACCTCAAAGGAATTTCTCAAAAAGGTAAAGAGGCAGCCAACTCAATGGGAAAAAATTTTTGGAAACCATGGATCTGACAAAAGACTGATATCTTGCATATATAAAGAAATCCTACAACTCAATGACAATAGTACAGACAGCCCAATTATAAAATGGGCAAAAGATATGAAAAGACAGTTCTCTGAAGAGGAAATACAGATGGCCAAGAAACACATGAAAAAATGTTCAGCTTGACTAGCTATTAGACAGATGCAAATTAAGACCACAATGAGATACCATCTCACACCGATTAGAATGGCTGCCAGTAAACAAACAGGAAACTACAAATGCTGGAGGGGATGTGGAGAAATTGGAACACTTATTCATTGTTGGTGGGACTGTATAATGGTTCAGCCACTCTGGAAGTCAGTCTGGCAGTTCCTTAGAAAACTAGGTATAGAGTTACCATTCGACCCAGCGATTTCACTTCTCAGTATATACCCGGAAGATCGGAAAGCAGTGACACGAACAGATATCTGCACGCCAATGTTCATAGCAGCATTATTCACAATTGCCAAGAGATGGAAACAACCCAAATGTCCTTCAACAGATGAGTAGATAAATAAAATGTGGTATATACACACGATGGAATACTACGCAGCAGTAAGAAGGAACGATCTCGTGAAACATATGACAACATGGATGAACCTTGAAGACATAATGCTGAGCGAAATAAGCCAGGCGGAAAAAGAGAAATATTATATGCTACCACTAATGTGAACTTTGAAAAATGTAAAACAAATGGTTTATAATGTAGAATGTAGGGGAACTAGCAATAGAGAGCAATTAAAGAAGGGGGAACAATAATCCAATAAGAACAGATAAGCTATTTAACGTTCTCGGATGCCCAGGAATGACTATGGTTTGTTAATTTCTGATGGATATAGTAGGAACAAGTTCACAGAAATGTTGCTATATTAGGTAACTTTCTTGGGGTAAAGTAGGAACATGTTGGAAGTTAAGCAGTTATCTTAGGTTAGTTGTCTTTTTCTTACTCCGTTGTTATGGTCTCTTTGAAATGTTCTTTTATTGTATGTTTGTTTTCTTTTTAACTTTTTTTTCATACAGTTGATTTAAAAAAGAAGGGAAAGTTAAAAAAAAAAAAAGAAAAACAAGGAAAAAAAGATGTAGAGCCCCCTTGAGGAGTCTGTGGAGAATGCAGGGGTATTCGCCTACCCCACCTCGATGGTTGCTAACATGACCACAGACATAGGGGACTGGTGGTTTGATGGGTTGAGCCCTCTACCATAGGTTTTACCTTTGGGAAGATGGTTGCTGCAAAGGAGAGGCTAGGCCTCCCTATGGTTGTGCCTAAGAGCCTCCTCCCAAATGCCTCTTTGTTGCTCAGATGTGGCCCTCTCTCTCTGGCTAAGCCAACTTGAAAGGTGAAATCACTGCCCTCCCCCTACGTGGGATCAGACACCCAGGGTAGTGAATCTCCCTGGCAAAGTGGAGTATGACTCCCGGGGAGGAATGTAGACCTGGCATCGTGGGACGGAGAACATCTTCTTGACCAAAAGGGGGATGTGAAAGGAAATGAAATAAGCTTCAGTGGCAGAGAGATTCCAAAAGGAGCCGAGAGGTCACTCTGGTGGGCACTCTTACACACAATTTAGACAACCCTTTTTAGGTTCTAAAGAATTGGGGTAGCTGGTGGTGGATACCTGAAACTATCAAACTACAACCCAGAACCCATGAATCTCAAAGACAATTGTATAAAAATGTAGCGTATGAGGGGTGACAATGGGATTGGGAAAGCCATAAGGACCACACTCCACTTTGTCTAATTTATGGATGGATGAGTAGAAAAATAGGGGAAGGAAACAAACAGGCAAAGGTACCCAGTGTTCTTTTTTACTTCAATTGCTCTTTTTCACTCTAATTATTATTCTTGTTATTTTTGTGTGTATGCTAATGAAGGTGTCAGGGATTGATTTGGGTGATGAATGTACAACTATGTAATGGTACTGTGAACAATCGAAAGTGCGATTTGTTTTGTATGACTGCGTGGTATATGAATATATCTCAATAAAATGAAGATGAAAAAAAAAAAAAATAGCCCAAACATCTCATATCCCTTTCCCCCATAATTACTCATCTGCCCGTACACTGGGTAAGGGAATGTTAGTCACAATGTTTTCACAATCACACAGTCACACGATAAAAGCTATGTAGTTATATAATTATCATCGGGAATCAAGTCTACTGGATTACAGTTCAACAGATTCAGGTTATTTCCTTTTAGTTATTCTAATACACTAGAAACTAAAAAGGAATATCTATATAAAGCATAAGAATAACCTCTAGAATGACCTCTTGACTCCATTTAAAATTTCTCAGCCACCAAAACTTTATTTTGTTTCATTTGTTTTCCCCCTTTTTGGTCAGGAAAGTTTTCTCAAACCCATGATGCCAGGTCCAGGCTCATCCCTGGAAGTCATGTTCCACATTGCCAGGGAGATTGACACCCATGGGAGTCATGACCCATGTAAGGGGGAGGGCAGTGAGTTTACCTTCTGAGTTGGGCTTAGGCCACATCTGAGCATCCAAAGAGGTTCTCTGGGGGTGACTCTTAGGCATAATATAAGTAGGCTTAGTCTCTCCTTTGCAGGAATAAGTTTCATTTGGGCAAGCCCCAGTCCTCTTGTTTTGATGTCTTTGGTCATCTTGCCAGCTTTTAAATTCAAGGTGCAATTTGAATAACTTAAAATGAGTTTCTGAGCAGCTTTGAATTTGCCTGCCTCACCCCAGTCCCCTCACTACTCTGCTGACTCCTTCCATCGACTGTGTCATACTGCCTCAGAGCTTTTCCTGTCCCTGCTTGAGCTCGGCCTCTTGGAAGGGCAGGGGACTGTGGTCCAAGGAGTTGTGTCCAGCTGTGTGGCTATTCTGTGGGTGGCAGAGCTGAGCTGGGAGAGACTAGTACTCTTTAGTCCGTGGGGACAGGTATTTTGTGTTAATCACTGTGTTCACATCTTCCCCATCCCCCCTGTTCTAGAAGGTCGTGGAAACGAGAGCATACATAATCATTTTCTCTAGAGTAAATACTTACAACTGGGGCCTGGTTTTGGAAAAGTACACATCTACAGTAAATATTAAGGGTTGATTATAAAATTTGTATACTTGAGATTAGTTTTTATCAACACCTGAAGCATTCTGGTGAAATAGTAACCAAAAGTTAAAAACAGATTCAGATGCTTCTGTGATTATATTTTGATTTGGTTTTGGTAAAGTAAAAGAAATCAGAATCTGAGATTGATATGGGACCCTAAGGTAAGATCATCTAATCTATGTCACTATATTTATGTGCACGGAAGCTGAAAATCTGTGAGGTGGACACAAACAAGATAGCGGCTTGCTAGTGGCGACAGGACAATTCAGGACTAGAAGTTTGGACTCTCCTCGCTATGTGCTCCTTTCAGTGTATTAAGTCAGACTGACTTGCATTTGAGCTTCATGTCTTAAAAACTTTGGCAACAAAGCTACAAAAATTGCAGTAAAAGTAGTAACCACCATTTCCTCCTAAAGTAGCTATTTTGTGCTAGCCACTTGGTACATTATCCTAAATTATTCTAAGGTGTTATCCACTTTTTCCTAACTGCAATCCATAATGGTAGCTACTTTTTATAGAAGGAGAAACTGAAGTTAGCAAGGGCTCCAGTAATTTGTCTCAGACATCAGAGCTCTGAAAAGCAGGACAAGTATTCTAACTCAGATATTTACCTTTATAACTTGTATTTTTGGTGTGGTGTTTTTTTGGTTGTTGTTGTTGTTGTATTTCCTGTTATACACAGAAACCCTCTGAGCCTCAGTTTCTTTGCCAGTAAAATTGGGGAAAATAATACTTAGTTAATAAAACTTAAAGATTAAAATGAGGTAATGTATTGTAAAGTACCTGTGTCTACCATAAATCAGCAAACCAATTAAAATATTTTCTGCATGTCTCCTAATTTGTATCTTTTCTTGCTGTGCCACATGATTTACATCAGAAGTAGGAATAGACAACTTTGTAGAGACCATGCCATAAACTTATTTCTCCAGTGTTATCAAGTAGCAAGTGAATGTTGTTAAACAGGATGCTGTTTTTAAGTAGGAAGTGTGTAAATCTAAAAGCTAAGTTTGCTATCTAGGTAGTCTATTTCTAGAAGTTTCTAAGTGTTCCCAGCATTTATCTGTCAAGGTAGGAGCTAGTGAGGATGAGTGAGGTGTAGAGAAGGGACAGTGTCCCTGATCGTGTCTTTGGGGTCAGGCTTGGGTAGCTTTTAGTTTCCTTGGATTTGTGATGAAATTAATCCGTTTGCCCCAAGGTGGCCTTGTCTGTTACTTTAACTGATTCCTAATCTGTGAATGGGGAAAATAAAAGTTACATCTACAGGTATGCTCATACTGAGAGGATTAAAGGGCTTGGATCAGAGCCATCATATAACTTATTAATGTCCAGTAAGTTTTAGCTAGAATAATACTTGCTAGTATTTGCAGCAGTGAGTTTGAATTAGGGAAAACATGTAAGTACATTTAATGTTGGTTTCAGTTTAACTTATCTTTCTCTTACTCATTCTGCTACAAGCTTACCTAAGAACAGATGTCTTTCTCATGGGCGTAGGCATGCCCTGTATATCATCTGCCTCTGTACACAGCAGGGAGGAGACAGGTGTGCTTGGGATAGAGGGCTGGGACAGCAATGGTGATAACTGGCATTAGACATCTGATGAGACTTGAATAGCCTTTTTGCTTTCAACCAATACAAGCATTCTTGTATGTAAAAGCAGTTTTGTAGGCTGCTAACTAGGTTCTCATTCCTGGAAAAGATTACACTGTTATCTGTGACCTCAGATGGAACAAAATGGAACCAATGTAGAAGTGCCCTGTCAGTCTGCTGACTTTTAGAAACCACTCAGAGAAACCCTGTCTTTTCCAGCACCACTGTGAATGAAAAGGAGTGGGAGGGCAGGCCACAGAATTCTGGAGAGCTTAGAGTTCTGTATTAGAAGGTGAGGTAGTATGCGCTAGAGCTGGTGAGTGCCTCCATAGCTCTCTGAAAGCAGGAATTCTAACTTTTCAGCACTAAGTAGAATTTTTTCTAAGGTCAATTCCAGGTATAATGGTTTACTAAACAAGGCTCAATTGTCTGTGACATACAGGAGAATTGTGTCCTATATCTGTGGCTCTCAACCCTGAACATGCATCACAATCACTTGGAGGGCTTGTTAAAACCTTGGTGGGCCCCACGTCCAAGAATTGGAATTTCGAATGAGTTTCCAAGTAATGTCGATGTCGCTGGTCACATGGAGAACCACTGTTCTGTAGATTCAAGCTGCAACAGTTACACTGCCAGCCCAGTTAGCATCCGAGTTAATGTATGCCTAAGGCCTTCTCCACATCATAGCATACTTAGAAAATGATAACATTGTATAATATACTGGATTAAACTGAAGGGGATTTGGCTGAGGACAAATATTCTAACCCAGATATGTGGGTTACACCTTGCAGCATACCTGTTGGGGAGTTCTGGCAAGAGTCATGTGTATTAAAGTATTCACCAGGATTTCCGTTTGTAGAGCCAGGAGACCTTGAATGAGATCGCTGATGTATAAGAGTCACTCACTGAGGTTAAGGTTTCTCCACCACACTCCCTCCCAAAGTTCTAATAACTCATTGGTTCTTAGGGAGTTTCAGAATTCACCTTTGCTGGTGTATATTTTTAATATTTCCCTATGGGAAGTGTGCAGTTGGGTAGGGGCGGTAGGTTTGCTAAATCCCTAGTGCCATCTGATCAACGTGATTAGGTCAGAGTTGCTCAAACCTGGTCCATGATCTTTTCATTTGTGGGATTAGTACTTTTAAAAGCATTTCCCTTTAAGCAACCAAAAGTGGAGAAAGGTCTGAGGGAACTTTCAGATGCAGTTTTGAGGCTTTCCTTGGGGAAGCATCTGTAGGTGTAAAATGTCAGCAAACAGGAAAAACAAGTTGTACAGCTTACTGTTCAGAGAACCTGTAGCACAAGGGCACGTGGCAGGTGAAGGTGGAATGTGCAGGTTGTAAAACTGGAGGTGATACTTTGAGATTAAGGTGCCCCTCCCTCTGACGCCTCATGCATTTCTCCACTTTAATTACCAAGCACGAAAAACCCTTTTACTCTTATGAGGTTGGTGTTCCTGCATGCTGACCTAAACAAAAGCACCTGGTGACTGGTGACCTGGTTATTATATATTCATAATAATTGGGAGTCAAAATCTGCTGTTGTCAAGTTAGACTAAAGGGCAAATAAAATTCTTGTAAATGGGTTCACATCATCTCTTGTTAGGGTGTGGTGAGGAGTTGAAAGGCTGGGCAATGAGAATGGTTTCCTGTGTCATGGGGAATAGGCAATACCCAGACAAGGTGATGGCACTCTTAAGAGAGCTGGGTACCTCAAGCGAGATTTTGGGTTTTTACTCACTTTGCATTAGTACCATGGAATGGTTTGGAGAAAAAGTGATGTTTTAGTTTCTTTTGGGAAAACAAAAGCATAGAAAGAAAAAATGATCTTATTCTCTTGTTTTATAAGTATAATTTGCCTTTGCCTCTAGATTTTAAGCTCTTTTTGAGGACAAAGACTGCTTCTTATTCATCTTTGAGTCTGGCATCACATAGGGCATGGAATTTTTTTTTTTTATGTAGATGTATATTTTTTAAAAAAAGGGTATTAAAGGACCCATGCTGGAGGGTGGAGTCAGTGGTGTAGCTAGTCCAGTTCTGCTGACTTAAAGGTCAAATGGATGGTTGGTGGTGATAGCACAGCATTGTGAATGTAATTAACACAACTGAATTGTTTACTTGAAAGTGGTTAAAATGAGAAATGTGTCATATATATGTTACCATAATAAAAATAAAAATTTAAATTTAGAAAACCTGGAGAATTAAAGCAATGGTATGGATAAATCTAGCTGGGAAGTTAAAAAACGAGCGAGCAAGAGAAACAACAGCTCAGAGCTGCTTATTTGATAAAAAGATTGGTTATACACAATATAGAAGTAGATTGGTAATATATAAGGTAACCTTTATTTAGTTAACAAACTGGGCTCCTGATTTGTGCCAGGCGCTGTGCTAGGCTTTGGAGATTCAAAGAGGAAAAAAGTAGAAGAGTGTTCAGGAGAGGCAGTGAATTGTAGCAGAGACTTCAGAGTTAGATCTGCATTTAAATTCCACATTACCATTTACTAGGTGTAGGTCCATGTGCAAGTTGTCTAACTCCCAGAGCCACAGCTTCCTCATTTCTGAAAAGGGAGCAATATTTACCTGTAAGGTTGTGCCTGCTAAATGATCTATCAGTTCAGTATTTGGCATGTTGTAAGCAGGCAGACGGTGTTGGCTTTAAGATATGGGAGCAGGCGATTATAATGTGCATAAGCAGTTGTTGGGCAGTGTCTTAAGTGCTCTAGTGAGAGGTTTGTACACTCTAGTTCCTGGGGAGATAGGAGGGCAGGTAGGTGCTTCCCCAGCAGGGACTTCTGTGGAGGGGGGTGGTGGCACATGAGCCAAGACTTGAAGCCCAATTAAGAATTTGTTGTCAAAGAAAAGGGGAAGGGCAGTAAGAAGTCTCCACAGGGACACGGAGGTCCCTTATTTGTGGTTTCAGGCTTGCTAAAGTCAATAGAAAATCCATGAGCTTTACAACCTGCACTAATATTAGGGTGGGAGAAAAAACCTGGAGAAGTGTGAAATGAATTTTGAAGAAAAGGAAGTCTCCAGAGTAAGAATAGGCCTTTGGTCAAGCATTTGCCTGTGAATTAGTGATGTGTTATGTCCTAAGGAATTCAGTGGGAGCCGAGAATGGTTCCCACCCGCTGCCCCCCTGTGGTGGGGCTCAAGCCCACTCCTTGGCAACCCACCCACTGGTTTCCCAGTGCTGCCAAAGTCTACTTTGAAGGGGGAAATGATTCCATTCCTTTCTGACTAACAGGAATAGTAAGCAATCAAGACTGCCTTTGTATTATGAAGGGTGGGTAAAATATCTTCTGGTATGCAATAAACAAACTTCAGGAAGTAGGTAGCTCTCCCCATTTTTTGCAGAGGCTTTTTGCAGAGACAGAGGCTTTAGAGAATTAGTAGTGCTGTTGTTCTTTTCACCAAATTAAAGGAGTCCCACTCTCCCTATTTTTGAAAAGTTGCACTTTTTCACAGAAATAATTTGTGGAATTATTTTGATTTTCCACACCTTTTTTCTGATCCTTTATGTTAAAATAACTCAATGACTGATTTGAGCCTAGCACATGTGGTCTTTGATTTAAAAACAGTTTAAAAAGTTTTTACCAATTGCAAGGTATTATGTAATAATTTAAAGATTTTTAGGTGACATTTAGAGAGAGTTGGGTCTGCTACATAAAATCTAATGGATTTCATGTTGGGAATATAATTGTCTGCTCTTTATACTTAAAAAGAAAGTCTTTTTTTCTTCTATAGATTTTATGGTAAGTCTCCTTCCACTTTAAGGATGCATAACCTCCAATGCATATTACTTCTGTAGACTGAATTCACTTTCAGAGCAGAATGGAGCAAAAAGGATAGTACAAAGGAAGGCCGAAGTGTGACTATACTGTGAAGGCTATAGATAATAGAGCCATTGAGAATGTACATTGAGAGACTAGAGCTCTTACTATTGCAATAGCAGAAATCAGATTGGGCATCTTAACTGCCTCTAAGGTTTTAACATTCCATATTTAGGAATGAATGGATTAAGAATAACCAGTGTCCTTTGTCCTAGATTAGTGGTTTTCCAGTTGCATCAGCATTACCTGGGAGCTTGGTAAAAATGCAAATTCTCAGGCCCTAGCCCAGACCTAGCCTAAATAAAATGAGACTGGTTTTCCTAATATGGAGTGTAGAAGGGAAAGAAAAGGCAACTACTATAGATAATTATTCCATTTAATCACATCAGGATGAGAATCAGCTTATCAGTATTTTTCCTTCTTTGTAATACGTTCTGGTCGTTAAACAGCAATAACACCTTTTATGTGTTTGTAAAAGTACTGATTTGACTGTTAACCTGTAATGATTGCCATTTTATTAATTAGGGTAATAGTATTTAATGAGCCCAATAAGTATTAATAATTTTATGTATGATATTTTTCTTCTGTTTCTTCTCCCTTTAAATTATAGGCTAAATAATAGCTATGTCTTTTTGGGCTGTTTCTTTAGGTTAAAAACATTTCTGCAGGCTCGCAAGACGTGCTTCCCCCGCCATCTGACTTTGTGGAGAGAGTTGACAATTCCGTGGCATACTCTTCCGATGGTAAAGTGAATGACAGACGTTCATACCCAGATTCTTCCCATAAATCAACACCGTAAGTAGCATCTCCCTTGTTGTTTCGTGCCAGTAACTCACCCTAACAATTTTGCAACAGGGCAAAAGCTTTAGACTGATCTTTGTATTACAAAGTACAGTGCTCTTTGCCTTGTAGGTAGAGGTTCAGGGCTACTTGGAGGACAGTAGGAGGGTGAGGTTGTAAGGTTCTGAGGAGGTGGGGTTCTCTTCCTCTTCTAAACTGAAAATGCTTCTTTTCAGCTGCAGATTTAGTAAGAAAGTCTGGATTAGGTTCTTTCACTTTGGGAATGTGGTCCTCTGCCATGTTCTCTTTCTTATTTCTGGTTTTGAAATTTAGGTGAAGGTGAAAAGAAGTTATTGATTGATAACAGAGCTAAGTGTGGTTCTCAGTCTCTCCTTTTGCCTATAATTTTTAGATCTCCTTAACAGAAGAGGGAGATTACTTATTGATCAATCCTGTCCACCTACATTTCTGTTAAGCTAGAAGACTTCATTTGAAGTCAGGAATTCTAAGATCTCATTTGCCAGGTTGCTGTACTGTGTTCT
Organism: Choloepus didactylus; assembly: GCF_015220235.1. Taxonomy (NCBI): domain Eukaryota; kingdom Metazoa; phylum Chordata; class Mammalia; order Pilosa; family Megalonychidae; genus Choloepus; species Choloepus didactylus. Next base: position 6,226,373 of record NC_051319.1, read on the forward strand.
CCATATTGCTGGAGAACATGCAACCAATAAAGCCTCAACGTTTTGTTTTCTATGCAGTTTGTTTTATACATGGTGTAAAGTATCTCACAGTGAGTGTCTGGCTGATAGTAGGGGCCATTATGGTTATTAAAATCGTATCCCCATTGTAGTTTTTTCCCAAGGCAGGTTGATTCTGGGGTAAAATGAGGCCATTGTTTGGTAACAATAGGCTGGCAGGATAATCGACTAAAATTTTATGCAAATTCAAGAAGTTACAGGCCCAGGGATAGGTCTGACTTCACGCGTGGTACAATCCAGGGAGTCAGAACACATCAGGACTCCTGCATGGTCTTATCTTTCGCTATGTTGGCTTTATTCTCAGTGCAGCTTTGGGTATGGCAGGATGGCCACTCACATTCCCCAGGCTGCATTGAACTTCCAGCCCAGGATTTAGAAAACATTTTCTTTCCCAGAGCTTACATATCTGTTGGAGGGATTCTGATTGGTCCTTTTGGGTCACTGTCATCTCTTGAGGCCAGGAGGTTGGAGTTCTTTGATTGGCAAGGCTTTGATGTGTCTCCTTATAGAACAGTGGCAATTCTAAAACGACATACACAATAATTGCATGACGTTGATCTTGTAGTGTTTCTCCTCCCTTATTGATACTGTGTGTCATCAGAAAAAGATTCTTGTGAATGTGTTTTCACTTCAATAATTATCTTGAACACCTGCCTCGTATACAATACTGGCTCAGGTGCCCTGGGAATTCCAAGTTCATGTTCTCATACAGGTTGCAATCTTAACTGTGGTAGATAAAAGTGCCCAGTAACTTCACTGAGAGCCAGGGCAAGGTAGGAGCGGTACAGGCGTGGGTGGTGGTGGTAGTGGTGGGAGAGGAGAAGAAAACAAATGATTAAAGAGTAAAAAAGAATGAATTAAAAAGCTGGTAAAGGGTGAACTCCTGGGCTTTGGAGAATGAGTGGTGAGACCTGGGATGCCTGTGAGTGAATCAGGGCACCATGGGGTGGGGGTGGGGCTGGGGCTGGGAAGTATAGGGGTGGTTACGTTTTCAGGCTTGTACAGAGTTTTTTGTGTAGGTTTCTGTTGTTTGTTTGTTTGTTTGTTTTTGGTTGCTGTTTGGGTTGTACAGATTTTGACCCATAGGACTTGTATCTAAAAATAGGTTTGAAGGTTAATACGAATACATGCATTCTGCACTCCCTAACTTTTAATTTATATATACTTTTCTTGCTAAACATTTCATTTCTAGCTTTCATGCTGGATGAAGTATTTTACTGTCTTAATGGGTATTAGGAAGAGAGGAGGCAGAAAATCTGCAAGTTAAGGGTTTCTAATATTAATATCTAATATCATAAAATTATGGCAGAAGGCCTGCTTTGATGTTTGTTTTGCCTTTCAGCTTCCTACTTCTGTGGCTCCTGCACCCAGATAAAACCACTGCATTCTAAAGGTTTTGTTCTGCTACCTCAAAGCAAGAAACATAATACTGGCATTTTAGGCTGAATGCCTAGGAACTTGTTAATCATTGACTCATGGAGAAGGTCACATTTTCACTTGATTAGAATATCATTGGCGTAGCTCACAATGCCGCATTACCTGAATAAACTTAAAAGTAAATATCACCACAACTATCTCCAACTACATACACACATATACACTCATACCCCAGAAGCTTTAGGGGTCTATGAGAAATTAATAAGTGTTATTAGAAATCTAACTCTGACAACAGTTTAGAATCAAGCAGCTCTGTATTACTTAGAAAACAGAGTAAACCTGATACATAAAATTTTTGATTAAAGTTTCTGTAAGTTGAAAGCAGTAAGACAGAAAGGCTTCAGACATTTTAGTGGTTGATTTGAATAGTAAGGCTCAGACATGGCAACCTTCAGGCTCTGTCTTTGGTCTTCCTTTCATTCTGTTCTTGCCTTTCTCTAGGTCTGTTACAGTGGAAACTAAGCTTGGCGTTTCTTTTACTTGGAAATAGTTTACAGTTGCCACCTAATGAAAGCTCCTGTTACTGTGTTCCTGTGTTAGACTTAGTGTTGGGGCTTGTAGCAGAAACTTTATGTACAACTAAAAAATCCAATGCAATATTAATTGCATTAAAAAAATAAGTGTAATGGTAACCCTTCCATTCATTCTTCATGGCTTCAGGATTAATATGGTAAGAATTAATATATGAAAGAATCTTTGGTAAACTTCTTAATTCATTGCAGTGTAAAGCTTATATATATTTTAGATTTTAAAAGATTTTTATCTTGAAAGGAGAATTAATATATGGTAGGCTAAAATTAAATGTTACAAAGGGCTTGTCTCTGAGCGTCACCTTCCAAAGCTAGCTATGTATGTACATTCCTCTTTCCCACCCAGCATTCCATAGAACTGGAAGAACCTGTAGAGAGATGAACACCTCTTGCAGATCAGTCTGAGCTTCCTAAAATGGAATCTTAGATCCATTTTACTTAGAAGAGTTGAGAAGAGCTTCCCTTAAATCAGAACTTCTGTTGGCATGCATAATAGGATGAGCTGGTGCTAAATTTAATATAAGAAAGTAGGGGTCTGCTCAGGGTGGAACATATGAACTTTTGAGAATGCACCTACATGTGGATGTTTCCTGGTGTTACTGCTGCTGCTTTTTGTGGTTACCATGCCTTGGCAGAGGGTTGCGGTATACCCAGTGATCCCTGAAAATGATTCTTGTTTTATTAGGGTTCCTGAAGTGGTTCAGGAGCTTCCTGTGACCTCACCCATGGATGACTTCAGGCAGCCCCGTTACAGCAGCAGCAGTAACTATGAGACACCTTCGAAAAGGGCTCCTACCAAGGGGAGAGCAGGGAAGTCGAAGAGAGCAGAGCAAGACCACTACGACACGGACTACACAACAGGCGGCGAGTCCTGCGATGAGCTGGAGGAGGACTGGATCAGGTACTGCCCAGCACTCCTCCGGCTGGAGCCACTTTCACATTCTGATTATTAATTTGGCCAAACAAATTTTGGAAATTGTTGCTTCCTAAACTGGAGTCCGTGATATCACTGCATTCTCTGTGAATCAGGACTGCAGACAATTTTCTTTCTCTTTTTAGTTTTCCTTAGATAGCTTGAGGTCCTGGAGGTTGCAGATGTATTTGGCTCTAAAGTGTGCAGTTCGGGGTCATTTAGTACATTCACAATGTGGTGCAACCATCAACTCTAGCTAGTGCTAAAACATGTTCGTCACCCTGAAAGGAGATCCACACACTTCAGCAGTCACTTCCCATTTGCCTTTCCCCCATCTTCTGGCCACCCCTAATCTGCTTTCTGTCTTTATGGATCTGCCTATCCTGGACATTCATGTAAATGGAATCATACAATATGTGGTCTTTTGTATCTGGCTTCTTTTACTGAGCATGTTTTCTAGGTTCATCTGTGTCATAACATGTAGCAGTTGTTCATTCATTTTTATGAACATTGTGTGGATAGACCAGTTTGTTTAACCATTCATCAGTTGATGGACACTTGGGTTGTTTCCACCTCGTCGCTATTATGAATAGTGCTGCTGTAAACATTCGTGTATGATCTGTTTGAACACCTGTTTTGTATTCTTTTGAGATATACCTAGGAGTGGAATTGCCAGGTTATGCATAAATCTACATTTAACTTTTGGAGTAACTGGAGACTGCTTTCCATGGTGGCTGCACCATTTTATAGTCCCACTGGTCCCATGTGCATAAGAGTTCCAATTTCTCCATATCCTCACCAACACTTTTTTTTTTTTTAATTATAGACAACCTAGTGGATGTGAAGTGGTGTATTACATTGTAGTTTTAATTTGCATTTCTCTAATGACTAATGGTGTTGAGCACCTTTTCATGTGCTTATTGCCCATTTTATGTCTTTGGAGAATGGCTATTCTTTGTCAATAGACAAAGAATGTCTATTTGGAAAATGGGTCTTGAATAGATCATTTTTTATTGGGTTGTTTGTCTTTTTGTTGTGGAGTGGTAGCAGTTTTTGATATAGTCTGGATACTAAATCTGTTTCAGATACATGATTTGCAAATATTTTCTCCTATTTTGTGAGGTGTGTTTTTACTTTCTTGACAGCCAGGCCTTTAAAAATTCTTTTTTTACTTTAATTTTTTATTTTGAAATACTTGCAAATTTACAGGACAGTTACAAAAGTAATACAAACCCCACACAGAGCACCCCAGCCATATCCCAAGTCTCCCAAATGCCCATATCCACCAATTTTAACATTTTGCTATATTTGCCATATCATTATATCTATCTGTTTGTCTGTCTATCACCTATTAGATCCTGTAGGAAGAAAAAAGTGGAGTTAACAAACCAAAAGTACTATAGTGCTGGTGTTTATATTTATCCACATTTTTACCTCTTTGTTTTTTCATGCAGCTTTGATCTATCATCTATTGTTCTTTCCTTTCAACCTATAGAACTCCTTTTAGCATCTCTTGTAGGGCCAGTCAAGTGGTGACTAAGTCCCTCAGCTTATGTTTATCTAGGAATATCTTAATCTCTCCCTCATTTTTAGAACAGTTTTGACAGATACAGAATTCTTGGTTGGCAGTTGCTTGCCTTCAGCACTTCAAATATGTCATCCCAATGCCTTCTCGCCTCTTTCCAATGAGAAATCATGCACTTAATCTTATTAAAGCTCCCTTGTACATGACATGTTGCTCGTCTCCTGCAGCTTTTAGAATTTCCTCTTTATCTTTGGTGTTCGACAGTTTGATTATACCAAGTGTGGTGTGGGCCTGTTTGAGTTTATCCTGTTGTGAGTTTGTTGAGCATCTTGGATGTGCCTATCCATGTGTTTCATTAAATTTGGGAAGTTTTCAGCCTTTTTTTTTTTTTTAATATTCTCTCTGCCCCTTTCTTCTTTTGGAACTTCCACAATGCATATATTGGTATACTTGATGGTGTCTCACAGGTTCCTCAAGCTCTGTTCATTTTTTTTCATTCTTTTCTTTTTCTGCTCCTCAGACTGGATAATTTCAATTGTCTTATCTTCAGGTTCTCTCATTCTTTCTTCTGTCAGCTCCAATCTGCTGTTTGACCCCTCTAGGGAATTTTTAATTTTTGTTACTGTGCTCTTCAGCTCTATTTGGTTCCTTTCGTAATTTCTGTCTCTCTATTGATATTCTCTTTTGTTTCCATCTATCATTTCCTGATTTCCTTTAGTTCTTTGCCCAAATTTTCTTTTAGCTCTTTGAGCATATTTAAGAACATTTTTAAAAAGTCTTGGTATGTCCAGGTCTGGTCAACCTCATTGATGGTTTTTAATGCTTTAATCTTTCCTTTGTCTTGGCCATTGCTTCCTGTTTCTTTGTATGTTTTGTAATGTTCTGTTGACACCTGGGCATTTTGATATTTTAATCTGTTATCACTGAAATTTAGACTCTGAGGTATCTGTTCCTTAAGCTAGTATTATGACAGAGCTTCCCTTGAATGCCAGGAGCTAACAAAAAAAGGGAGAGAAAAAAACGAGAGAGAGAAGCTAAAAGGGAAATGCAAGTGCTTTCCTTCAGGGCTTATCCCTACAAGGAGTTTATAGAATAGCTCCAGGCCAAGGGGTAGTTACCTCCCTGATCCTTTTTGCCCATGTATCTTGTCTTTGGCGTGGGTGTGGCCCTAGGAATTCCCCTCTTAACAAGGATACAATTGCTAGGAAACAGTTTCCTCTGATCCCAGGCACTGCCCTGTATGTCCCATAGCCAGTAATCCCTTGCCCCAGAACAGGACTGTTCTCCCGAGGCGTGAGGCGTTCTATAGGAGAGTTCTGTGAGCTGGTTCCTGCACGCAGGACAGCTTCTAGGACAGCAGGTCCCTCAGGCCACCACCAGACAGGTTGAGCCAGACATTTAGTCTCCCAGGGAGCATGGGCAAGGCTCCCTCTGAGCCAGTGAGGGGATGGAGGAGGGGCCAGTCAGGGCAGCGAGAGATCCTAGTAGGCTTTTTCTTGATTTGTTGCTTACTCTTTTTTATCACAGACCTTTTACTTTTTTCTGGAGTTTGAGAACGATGTTTTTGCCAGTAGTTGCTGGTTGTTCAAAGCTTCTATCCAGAACATTTGGAAGTGTTTCACTCTACCAAGTTGATTGGGGTGGGGCCCCAGAGTTTCTTTTGAAAGTGAAGGGAAGGAACTTAGGTAAGCGGTTTTGTAAACAATTGCGGAAACAATTTAGTGTTCTGGCTAAAGTTAACGATTTTAAGTTCGTTTGTGTGTCAGGGTTTTCTAGTCCATCATCATCAGCTACACTGGTGTAGCCTTTTTTATGCCAAAGTATTCTGAGGAATAGGACGCAATTCAGAAACTAACGAAAACATTGCTCCTCAAGGTGTTGGAGAGACGGATGGGGCATGTATAGTTTGAAAAACCCCTTATTCAGTGGTATTCTGACACCTCATCCTCCTTTTTCCCCACAAGTGTCATTGGCCTAGTTCAGCTGTCCATCCGGAAAATATCTGCCTGACTTTGTATGTGTCACAGAAGGAAGATTTAACCAGACACTTCTAGGAATTCTGAATTCTTTTTCCCTTTTGAGCAAATCATTTAATTTCTCCCCTCAGTAAAGTGAAGATATTAGACTATTAGATCTAAAATTTGAAATTTCATATTGCTGTGAAGCTCCTTAGTCCTGTGAAACAATTCAGAATATGAGTTAGCATCTTCATATGTAAAGAATAGCTGGTATATTGAAAGATACAAGTGATACAGAATTCTAGGTTTTGTTCTTCATGAATCAATACATATGTTTTACAGTGAGCACACATTTAAATACCTGTACATTTTTACATTTACTTTTAGAATCAAAGAACAAAAAGGCTATTTCTGCTTAGGAAAAATAAGACACACACACACCCTCCCAAACAAAACAAAACAAAACAAAAAACAACAATAAAAAACAGTCTGAGTTTATGGATGGATGAGTAGAAAAATAGGGGAAGGAAACAAACAGACAAAGGTACCCAGTGTTCTTTTTTACTTCAATTGCTCTTTTTCACTCTAATTATTATTCTTGTTATTCTTGTGTGTGTGCTAACAAAGGTGTCAGGGATTGATTTGGGTGATGAATGTACAACTATGTAATGGTACTGTGAACAATCGAAAGTACGATTTGTTTTGTATGACTGCGTGGTATATGAATATATCTCAATAAAATGAAGATTAAAAAAAAAAAAAAAAAAAAAGACATAATGCTGAGCAAAATAAGCCAGGCACAAAAAGAGACATATTGTATGTTACCACTAATGTGAATTCTGTGAAAAATGTACAATGTTTTATACTGTAGAATGTAGGAGACCTAGAGATACCAATTAGTGGAGGGGGAATGATAATCTAATAAGAACAGATAAACTATGGAGGGTAATCTCAAGGTTATGGGAATGCTCAGGAATGATTATGGTTTGTAAACTTTCTTGGATATAGGAAGATCATGTTGGAAGCAATAGAGTTATTTTAGGTTTTTTTTTTCTCTTATTCCTTTGTTTTCTTAGGGGTTGTTAATTTTCTTGGGGTATGGTAGGACCATGTTGGAAGCAATGTAGTTATTTTAGATTATTTGTTTTTCTTACTCCTCTGTTTGGACATGGTTTATTAATTTTCTTTGGGTATGGTAGGAACATATTGGAAGCAAAGTAGTTATTTTAGGTTATTTGTTTTCCTTAATCCATTGCTTTGTTTGAAATGTTGTGGGGTTTTTTTGGTTGTTGTTTGCCTGTTTGTTTTTAATTTTTTGATAAACAAAAGTTAAAAAATTGAAAAAAAATCAGTAGAAAAATGGGAGTAAAAACTAAATGACAAATAGGGTGGGATGGGGGGGTGGTTTGGGTATTCTCTTTTCACTTTTATTTTTTATTCTTATTCTGATTCTTTCTGATGTAAGGAAAATGTTCAGAAATAGATTGTGGTGATGAACGCATAACTATACGATCATACTGTGAACAGTTGATTGTATACCATGGATGACTGTATGGTTTGTGAATATATATCAATAAAACTGAATTTAAAAAAAAAAAACAAAAAAAAAACAGTCTGTAAACTATGGGTGATAGCAGGGAACAGCCAGTCTGCCAGTCAACTGTTTTGCCACTGTAATGATCAAAACATACTTTGCTTTCCAGAATTCTAGTTCTTAGACTTTAAACAGAAGTATTCTATTATCATGTGTGGTTTTGTGTTCAGAGTAAATAAGTTCCTATGACTTGAATCTTAAATTTCATAAATGATTTTCAAGTTTATTTCTAAAAATTATATAGGCATAGTTTTTTTTAAAACACAAACAGTAGTATATAAAGAATAATTCTTTTTAATACATTTTTTATTGTGAAATTTAACATATATACTTAACAGTGATAACTTTCAAAGTACGATTAACAGGTAGTTAGAGAGCAAATTTCAAAGAATGTTATGGGTTACAGTTCCACAATTTCAGTTATTTCCTTATTGTGAAATATAACATATGTACAGAAAGGTGATAACTTTCAAAGAGCAATTTAATGAGTAGCTATAGAGCAAATTTCAAAGAATTTTATAGGTTACAGTTCCACCGTTTCAGTTGTTTCCTTCTAGCTATTCTAATACCCTAGCATCTAAAAATATATGTATATTTATATGAAGATTCAGTATTCGTAATCCTTTGTTAAATCCCATCTTTTCTGTTGCTACACCTTCTTCCTCTCCTTTAATCAGTTTCTCGATCTTCAGGGATGTATAGGCAGTGACCACCCTAACTTGTTTATATGGAAAAGGGGTGTTGACATTATGGGGAAGGGGGCTGCATCTGATTGTTGTTCTTAAAGAAGCTGTTGCCTCTGCGTTTTAGGACTTGTCTGGCATAGAAACACTCTGGTGGATTTAAGTTTCTGAGAGATAAACTTAGTGAAACTTTTATAGAATCTCAGATAGGGACTTAGGTATTTTTGGGACTACTGTTGGTTAGGGCTTGGCATACTGTGGTCATTTGGGATATCTAGCTGGAGCTTGCATAAGAGTAACCTCCAGGACAGCCTCTCGACTCTTTTTGAAATCTCTTAGCCACTGTAGCCTTATTTTGTTGCCTTTCTTTTCCACCTTTTTGTCAAGCAGCATTTTCAATCCCTCGGTGCCAGGGCCAGGCTCAGAATAATCATTATTAATAGAACTTATTTGCACCCTGCCTTCCTTTCCCCATAAAAAACAGTAAGAAAACAAGAGAATCTTATTTTCCATACCCACCAACTTTTGTTACATTTGAGGAAGAAACACTGGATTTCATTTCTGTTAGGATACATCTGCAGTCATTTTCCCTCTCAATTTTTAGGGACTATCCACCCATCACTTCAGATCAACAAAGACAACTCTACAAGAGAAATTTTGACACTGGCCTGCAGGAATACAAGAGCTTACAAGCAGAACTTGACGAGATCAATAAAGAATTCTCTCGCCTGGATAAAGAATTGGATGACTATAGAGAAGAAAGTGAAGAGTATATGGTAAATTCAAACCTGATATTCATAAATTATATATAATTTTATTCTAACCCACAGAGACACAATGTCCTTTATACTACTGTTGATAAAAATTTTGCTACCAGTTATCAAACTAATTTCACTGAAGAATCATTTAAAACAGGACTCGGATAAAACTTTTCAAATTCAAGAGTGTATTTAATGATTTTAGTTAAGAATTAGAAAGCAGTAGTCTTATGTATATATATATATCCCTTTCTGTTTAAAAGAAGTGTCATACTATCTTTTCTATTTATAAAAACAATTAATTCTTTACATTAAAATATTCAAATCACCTTTAATCTTACCTCTCAGTTATCACCAAATATTTGTTGCTAAAGCATCCTTTCCATGTAGGAGTGCACGTAAACACATAAAGGTTTTGATTTGGAATCATCTTATATGTTTTACTTATATTCTTCCTGCTCTTTTACTTCACAATGGTTTATAGTTATCTCCCCTCCCCCCTTGATCACTTGGCTGAGATAGTATTTATCAGTCTTTTCCATTGTAAAGTTACGCTTTTTTTTTAACTTCTCTTTCCATGCTGACTCTTTGGAAGGAAATCCTATGCACAGCTCACATTTAGGAGTGGGGATTTTTGTTCTACCTCTCCTTAAGGGCAGAATATCTTTGTAAATTATTTGGGATTATTCTGCACAGGAGGTTTGTCTAATCCTCCCCATTTATTTAGCCATTTAATTTCACTATATCATGGACATCTATTTTATACTTTGGATTATAATCCAATTCCACTTTATTTTGTTGCACAAATTGTTCCAGTTTTGACCATTGGGAGTTCTTTCAGTTGGCTCCTGTGTTCCTTTGATATACACCCATCATTGTGAGATTGTTTGTTTTATCACTTTCTGTCACTACTTATATCCTGTTCTTATTCAACGACAGTTTAGGGTTACCTTTTTGTGTTCATAAAGATCAACCTATTTTCAAAATAAATATACACTATTCAGTTTTATGGTTGTACCATAATCTACTCAAGAGTAATGTTCTATGGATAGACATTTAGGTATGTTCATTCCTGCCCTCCTTCTACCCCCAGTAGTACAAATAATACTCTGCTGAACTTCTCCTTGTGTAATTTTCTACTTTTCTATTTAGAACAAATATCATAATATGAAATTTCTGAATCAGAGGTCATGCACATTTAAACTTTTAATACATATTGTTGTAAAACTGCCCTCCAGAAATACTGTATTAACAGCATTCTCCCTAGTAATGTGCTAGAGGGCTTGTGTGAGCCACATTTCCCCAACATATGCATGAAAAATTAGTGCCTTGTGTCTTAGATATTAGTAATTAATGTTTTTCATCATTTTATATAGTTATTAGAAATTCATTTTATTAAATGCCCTTTGACATTTTTCTGTTGTGGTGATCTGCTTTTCAGTCTTGAAGTATTATTTGCTTCTTATATAGTTTGAGATCTATTGTTTTCCTTTATGGTTTCTGTATGGTGTTGTCATAAGCCTTTTCAATTCAATAAACAGTTACTGTTTCCTAGATGATGTGGAAGTGGTGAGATTAGGAAGACAAGTAAACCCCTGTCCTGCCCTCAAAGAGCTCAAATTCTAAGAGAAAAACTGAATAACTTAGATAATATGATAAACGCTGTATTTGCATTATACGTAGAAAGTACTGTAACTAACTGCTTAGAGAAAGAATAATGTCTGGTCAAAGCCTGGAGGGTTTAGGGGAGGTTAAGAATTTCTTCAGACTGGGACAGGGAAAGGGGCAAGTATGAGTAGAGCTTTGAAGGAGCTGGAAGAATTAGTATGCCTAGTTTGACAAAGAACAGCAAATGATGGGCATCGAGACTGGAAAGATGGGAGACTGGCTTCTCAGAGATATTGACAGGGAGCTCAGCCAAGTTTGTACACTAAGTGGGACGTAACTTACCAGCACTCTGCTTTAGAAAACACCTCTGGTGTCGCTGTTGCACGTGGGCTCCGTGGGGAGAGATGAGAGGTGGCGGAACAAATAGTTCCCTGCCTGTGTGAATGGAAGGTGAGAAATAGAATGTCATAAATGTCTCTTCATTGGATTCTTTTAGGCCCCCCTGCTGACTGTAATAGTTTAAGGCGTCTTAAAACTTCATGATTTTAATTTCCTATCTATTTTCACATCTTGGCATTTTTATGTCGAAATTACAATGTCTGGAATGTTATTCTCGGAAGAGAAAAATGCCCTCAGTAAACATATATTCTCCCGTGTTTCTCATTAATAGGCTGCTGCCGATGAATACAATAGACTGAAGCAAGTTAAGAGAGTAAGTACCTCAGATTGTAAGATCCTTTTAGGAAGAACTTTTCTCTTATAATTACACGTTTGTGAACGTGTTGTCATGCACTGATTATAGACAAAGGCCCTGTAATGGCAAGATGAAAAATGTAACTCGGAAGTTAGAACTTTTATTTTAGTGGTTTGCTGCTATAACCAACACATATTTTTAAAGACTTCTTTTAAAAGTTGAAGTACACATACAGAAAAGTGCACAAATCAAGTGTACAGCTTGATAAAGTTTCACAAAATGACCACAAACCTTTGTAACCGGCACCCACATTAAGAAATACAATTTTCTAGTACCCCTAGCAAACTTCCTCTTTTACTCCTTTCCAATTTCTACCCTTTCCCTAGAGGTGACCCTAACCACTGTCCTTACTTCTAACATCATAGATCAGTTTTACCTATTTTGAACTTTATGTAAATCGAATCATATGGTAGGTATTTTGTGTGTGGCTTCTTTTGCTCATATTTTTGTGAGATCCATTTGTGTTATAGCATTTAGCAGTGGTTATTTTATATTATTATCATTATTAAAGAAGTTGTAGGTTTACAGAAAAATCATGCATAAAATAGAGTTCTGTGGTTCATTTTTATTGTTGTTTAGTGTTGTGTTTAAAGAATAAAACACAACTTATTCATCCATTCTGTTAATGAAATTTGGGTTGTTCCCAGTTTTTAGATTTACAAATATGCAAGTACAAACATTTTTGTACATATCTCTCTGTGTACATGTGCCACATTTGTTAGGTATGTACCTACGAGTGAAACCACAGGGTCATTGGGCATGTTGCATTCAACCTTCCTAGATACCATCAGACACCTTTCCAAAGTGGTTGTGCTGATTTATGTTCCCACCAGTGTTCCTGTTGCTCTGTATTTGTGCCAACACTTTGCATCATGAGTCTTGATTGACTTAAAACATTTTTGTTTTGAAAAAATCATATATTAAACATTTTTTTAATTAAAAGAAATCATGTTTTAAATGCAAGACTTGAACGTGTTATATAGTCAAATTTTTTGTCTCTGTTATCTCCCATTCACCCAGTTGCCCTTTCCCAAGTCAACTGATATTACTGGTTTCATGTTTTACTGATTTTTTTTATTTGCTAGCAAAAAGGCTAATAAGTTTTCTTGGTTATTTTATAGATCTTTAAAAAGAGTGTATTCTTTGTAAAACTCAGATTAGAAGATATAATTGAGGAGAGAGAGTCAGCTGCTTGTGTGGTCAGAGATACTGTAGGTGCCTTAAGTATGTTACCTCATTTAACACCCCAACAATTCTGTGTGACTAAATAGTATTCCCTCCTTATGTTCATGTCTGCCTTCCCTGCAACCAACATGTGACCCATTTTTATTTTGTTAAATTCATCTCATGTATTTTTACCCTGTTTAGTCTGCAGATTACAAAAGTAAAAGGAATTATTGCAAACAGTTGAAGAGCAAATTGTCACACATCAAGAAGATGGTCGGAGATTATGATAGAGGAAAAACCTAGAAGGGAGTTGCCACGTTGTTGGAGAGATTAAGGTGTACCTGTCTGACATCTCTGCAGTGTTCTCAGAAGGCAAATGACTGGACTCCAGCCTCGGAGGCTACATCTTTGTGCTCATTACAAAGTTTTGGTAGCTTTAAATCATCAATTTAATATCAGTATTGAAGCATTTTATAAATAGCTTTTGATGACAACTGGGCTGAACGCTCCAATTAAGGATTTTATGCTATAAACATTGGTTCTTGTATTAAGAATTAGACACCATTTGAGGATTTTAACTTTAAAGGAAGGTCCCCATGTGAACTGTGCTATGAACTTTGACATCCTCCTAAGCATGTTCACACAGGTGATCTCATTTCATCCTCCTGACACCCCTTCAGATAACTGTTATTTATAATTCTTTTCAGCTAAGGAAACTGGGTCCATGCACTGAAGTCTCTGAAGTGGTAACTGCTTGTTTTGGTGAAATCTGTTTTATGACTCCACTAATAAAGTCCTTGTCCTTTCATATTTTAGCTACTACTTTAGCATTCTACCAGCCTCCCTATTGACTTTTTTCTGTGTATAAATGATTAAAAGAGTACCTGTTCTTGTTTTTCATTGCCTTAATAATAAAGATCATGTAAAAATAACAAATATGTAAAATTTAAAGATTGTAAATTTATATTTACTTTTTAAAAATCAAAGTGTAAACTTAGTGGTTAGAATGTTGTTGCATATTTTTAAATACTTTTTATCTTTTATGGTTTACATGTTGTTTTTTAACCAAGTAGACTTTTGCATTATAATAATTGTCTGATAACATAATTCAATTTTGACTTGAATTGTATCTTAGAGGAATATTCAAGTTCTGTATATATTTTATAAGGTATTGAAACTGTTGTTTTCTTTCTATAATGTATCTGTTTGATACCATTAGTGTTGTTAATATTAAGTTGTGGAAAACTACGCTCAGGAATTTTATCTGTTGTTTTAAACTATTTTGGGTGCTATGCTGGTTGGTAGTTTCCTAATACTTTGGCTATATGCAGGCCGATTTGTCTGAAAATAGAATGCTATAGTATAAACACCAAATTATTTCAAATGATGCCTTTAAATCTCAGCATGGTTTTCTAAAAATTCAAATTCTTTTTATACTGTGCATACAAGTAATATAAGTTAATTGTGATCATCTTCCCAATTTTTAGAGCTGTGCTCTATTCAAAGTTTATGTTTTTCTATAAATCTTTAATAATAATCTTTAACATAATCTTTAGTGTACAATTCAGACATTAAAGTATATAATTTTCTATAAATAAGCCTGGATCATTTTCCAAAGATAAACTTTTAAAGAAATAATGTTTTTATCATAACCCTGATTCATTTCTTCAAATTGAAGAAATTCTTAATTTTCTGCTGGTGTAAATATTTAATACAAATAGGTAGTTGTATTCAGACCAGAAGGAAAGGACTCTCTTTAGCAACTTAACTGAGTTTTATGTCTGTTAGATTTTTAAACCTTTGTTCTTGAAAGTTAGTATACATAGTTTGTGAAGGCAAGTTTGCTAATGTTCTGACAAAAAACAATGAATGGAAAGAATAAAATTTGGGTTGTAAATGTGTACCATGAAATTAGACTTTGAAATATAAAAACAAAATTGGAAAGCATTTTTCAAATGTGGTACTTAACTCCAAAGATTACTTCAGGAAGCCAAGATCAGGGTGTTTCTGTTGGTTTTGGCCAATAACTAACTGCGTGTAACTTTGAAAAGCCAGCGTGAAAAAAATAGGGGGTTTAGATTAGATCTCAGCGGTCTTTTTCATTTTTACTTTCTGTGACTCTTATGTCTGCATAATTGTAAATGATTGTTCCAATGAGTTTGTTGTAATAACATGTGGTCTGTCTGATAAATGTTCACTTGCATAAAGCGATGGGCCCTATATGTGTGATTCCATATTAAAAGTGGATAGGATCAATGTTTTAATCTCTTTTTATTTTGAAAAATTTAAAGAAATAAGGAAAAGTATAGACATACATGTACCCACCATGCAGAAATAATAGGGATTAATGTTTTATCATGTATGCTTTGTATTTTTTGAAATAAATTTGTCTTAGTATTTATAAGTAATATTTAGTATTCTCTACATATACATACAGACAGACACACACACAAAACGTCATTTAATCTTACAGTGTTCTTTTTATCCCCAAAATATTTTTTTTTTTACTTTTTTAAATTAGTGAAGTTGTAGGCTTACAGAAAATATAGTGTCCCCATATACCCCCTATTGTTGACACTTTGCATCAATGTAGTACCTTTATTACAATTGATGAAAGAATATTAAAATTGTACTATTAACTATTATCCATAGTTTACATTAGGTGTATTTTTTCACATATACCAACCTATTATTAACACCTTGTATTACTGTGGTACATTTGTTATAATTCATGAAAGAACATTTTTATACTTGTTCTATTAGCTACGTGTTCTTTGCTCCCATAGCCCTCTGTTTCCCCTCTTTATGTTATTTTTGTCCCACTTTACCACTTTATATTTTGTGTGTCCATTATCACGAAATACACCTTTTTCTTGTTCAATTGTATTCTGACTCTTATAGCAATTAAAGAGTAGAGTTGTATATTGAGGATACAGTACTATTGGGTTTTGCATTTACCCTTTTAGTTACCCTTCCTGAAGATCTTCACTCCTTTACACTACTCCAAGCCATGTTCTCCTGACTTTTCCTTTCAACCTGAAGAACTCTCTTTAGTAATTCTTGTAGGGCAGGTTGATGAACTCTCTCAGTTTCTGTTGATCTGTGAAAATTTTAAAACTCCCCCTCATTTTTTTTTTTTTTTGATGGGTGTTTCAGAACTGAAATTTATTCCTAGTACATACATGCTTCCTCTCTTTACCTAACAATTGGAGGATAGTTCCATAAACAATAGCAAATGCTTCTCCAGTAGTAATATCTTGCTTTGGGGTTCATAATAAATGGGTAGGAAATGGGAGATATATTACACAACATTTTAGAATTTATTTTTTACCTCTCCTAGACTACTTGTTGACTCAGTTACTGTTTCACTTAATAATAGGGTCCATTGCTAACTAGTGGAATTGCCTCTATATACACAGGCCTTCTTGCATATTTGAGATTGAATTTATTGCAGAGAAAGGTAAGAGAAAATGGGAATGGAAAAAGAAAAGGTGGTGACACATACTGATGAGGATTTTCATGCTGGGCCTCTTATCCAGGCCTCAACAACCCTGCCACAGATCCGCCCGATTCTTTCGCGTCAAGAAGTTATCTTGCTTGCCGTTTTCATGTTGTAGATCCGCCGGCAGGCTTCACAGTTTTCCCGCTGTCGCCAGCGGCGTGGCTTCTCATTGTACCACCGTCGCTTAATATCCTCTATGAGCCCATCCATGGTAAGGTTTCTGTTTAGAGTTCTGTATGCACATTCCACGTTCCCTTCCTGTACCATCACAGCCCGGGCAATGAACTTCAGATGTTTGGCCATGACCTTGAATTTAAAAGTCTTCACTCTTTCCCAACGCCCTGCAAAAGGTACTCAATCCCAACCCTCAAGCCCCCACGGACCCGTGGCAGTCTCACGACCGGAAGCGGAAACTCTCCTTTTGTTTTTAAAACAGTTTTATTCACACACCATACAATCCATCCAATGTGCACAATCAGCGGCTCTCAGCATAATCACAGAGTTGTGCTCTCATCACCACAATCAATTTTAGAACATTTTCATTATTCTGAAAAGAAAATCCCATGCCCCTTATACTCCGCTATCATTGACACTTGGCATCAGTGTGGTACCTTTGCTACAATTGACGTAAGAACATCAAGATATTACTGTTAACTATAGTCCATGGTTTGCGTTAAGTGCATTTTCCCCCATATACCACCCTATTATTAACACCTTGTAATAATGACATATATTTGTTCTGGTCCATGGGAGAACATTCTTGTATTTGTACTATTAACCACCTTCATCTTCCACAACAGGATTCACTATGTTGTACATTCCCGTGTTTTATCCTCAGGCTTTTCTTCTGGTGACATACACGACCCTAGACTTCCCCTTTCAACCATATACAAACTCCGCATTGTTAATTACACTTACAGTATTGTGCTACCATCACCTCTTACTCATTTCTGAACAGTTACAACCTTATTAAACATTCTGTACACCTTAAGCATCATCTTCCCATTTTCTACCCTCTATCTCCTGGTAACCTATACTCTAGATTTTAACTCCCAGGGTTTGTGCTTCATAATTAGTTCATATTAGTGAGATCATGTCCTTTTGTGACTGGCTTATTTGACTCAACATAATGTTCTCAAGGTTCATCCATGTTGTGGCATGCATCAGGACTTTATTCCTTCTGCATAATATTCCATCTTGGTATATACCACAGTTTATTTATCCACTCATCAGTCGACAGACACTTGGGCTGTTTCCATCTTTTGGCAATTCCACCTTTTGAAACAATGGTGCAGGCAGCACCTGTCCAGGGTGGGCTAAAGCAGCAGGGCCGGACAGTCTAAATTTGCCGACTAATAGCTGGCTCAGTACTGTGCTGTGTCCCCTGCTGTTCTTGGGGAGGACGGTGTCTGTGGCTCTCCCAGTCTGCTGCAGCCCGTCAGGAGGTGACCAGGGATGACCTGAAGCTCTTGTTTCATGGATAGGGGAAGGGCACCGGGAGCCTCGGCCACATGAGTTACTTATGTGCCAGTTTGGATATATCATGCCCCTAAGAAAAAGCCATCTTTTAATTCAATCTCATGGGATATTGGGATTAGGTTGTTTCCATGGAGATGTGACCCACCCAACTATGAGTTACACCTTTGGTTAGGGTGTGACCTCTTGACTGAAGGTTTCCATGGAGGTGTGGCCCCACCCATTCAGCATGGGTCTTGATTAGTTCACTGGAATCTTATATAAGAGTTCGTAAACAGAAGGACCTCAGAGCTACAGCTTAGAGAAACATTTTGAAAATGGCTCTTGAAGGCTGACACTGACATTTTGGAGAATGCCATTTTGAAACGCAGCCTGGGAGCAAGCAGACGCCAGCCACATGCCTTCCCAGTTTTCCAGACGCCATTGGCCATCCTTCAGTGAAGGTATCAATTGTCATGCTTTAGCTTGGATGCTATTATGGCATTAAGACCGTAACTTTGTAACCAAATAAACCCCCTTTAAAAAGCCAATCTATTTCTGGTATTTTGCATTCTGGCAGCATTGGCAAACTGGAACACTTAACACTTTCTCACTGCAGTTTCTCAGTCTTTTTAGTCCTGCTCTTCCTTGGATGTTGTGCAGTATTCTAGTCTCCAGAGCCCCAGAATTGTTGTTTTGGACAGTTTCTGCCTAACCATTAGCCATTTTTTTGGCTACTCCCTATTCCTCCTCCTTTCCGGAAGTCCTCCCTCATTTAAAAAAAAATTCAGTTTTATTGAGATATATTCACATACCATGGAATCATCCACGATGCACAATCAGCTGTTCACAGTGCCATCACATAGTTGTGCATTCATCACCACAATCAATTTGTAAACATTTTCCTGACTCCAAAAAGAATGAAAATAAGAATAAAAGTAAAAGTGATAAAGAACACCCAAGGCATTTCATCCCCCCATCCCACTCCATTTTTCATTTAGTTTTTGTCCCCATTTTTCTACTCATTTGTCCATATACGGATAAACGGAGTGTAGGCCACAAGGTTTTCACAAGGTTTTTAGTTTTTTTGAGGATCCCTTGTATGTGATGAATTTCTTGCTGCTTTCTGAATTCTCTCTTTATCTTTGGCATTTGATATTCTGATTAGTATGTATCTTGGAGTAGGTCTTGGGAATTACTCTGTTTGGAGTACATTGCCCTTCTTGGACATGTACATTTGTGTCTTTCATAACAGTTGGGAAATTTTTCAGTCATTATTTCCTCCGATATTCTTTCTACCCTCTTTCCTTTCTCTTCTTCTAGGACACCAGACATATGTTTGTGCTCTTCATGCTGTCACTCAAATCTCTGAGACACTGCTCAACTTTTCATTTTTCCTTCTGTTCTATGTTTTCAATTGTCTTGTCTTCTAGTTTGCTGATTCTTTACTCTGCCTGTTCAAATCTGCTTTTTTATGCCTCTAGTGTATTTTTTGTTTGTTTTTATAAATATAAGTATTTATAACTATCACATGGATATGTATAGGTATGGGTGTAAGTAAGATAAAGGAATAGGTATGTGTGTACCCAACTGTAGTACTTATATATTACTGCTGTTACAAATTACCACAAATTTAGTGGCTTAGAAAAACACAGGTTCATTATGTTACAGATCTTTAGATCAGAATTCACACTTAGGTCTCACTAGGATAAAATCAAGTTGTCAGCAGAGTTGCATTCTTTTGTGGAAGCACTACAGGAGGAATCCATTTCCTTGCCTTTTTCAGCTCTTAGAAGCTGCCCACATTCATCTCATGGTCATCTTCCTCCATCTTCAAAGCCCCCAGTGTTGAGTCTTTCTGACGATTATCCTGTAGGCGCATCTGCCTCTTTCTACAGCCGGAAAAGGCTCTCCACTTTTATTTTTTTTATTGAGATTGTTCACATACCATACAATTATCCAAAGATCCAAATGTACAATCAATTGCCCCCAATACCATTATACTGCTATGCATCCATCATCATAATTTTTTTCCAGTCTTTAGAACCTTTTCATTACTCCAGAAAAGAAATAAGGACCAAAAAAAGGAAACTCAAATTCTCCCAGAACACTAACCACCCCCCTCCATTATTGATTCATAGTATTGGTATAGTACATTTGTTACTGTTGATGAAAGAATGTTAAAATACTACTAGCTGTAGTATATAGTTTGCAATAGATAAACTTTTTTTCCTACATGCCTCTCTATTATTAACTTCTAGTTCCACAAAGCTTTGCCGCTCTGGCCTTGCGGGGAGGGGGCTCCCAGCTTGCATCTGCAGTTTGTACTACAGATTTTTTGCTGCAATCTCAGGCATTTCTCCCAATTCAGGTTGGTCTATGATGAGTGAACAGTCATGTTTGTCCCCCGCAGTTATTGCGGATTATTTACTAGTTGTTCCTGGTTGTTTATTCATTGTTCCAGGGGGACTAACTAGCTTCCACTCCTCTCTATGCTGCCATTTTAGATGATCCCCTATACATTCCTATCTTTTAACCTCCAACTTTCCTTCCAGTGACATATGACACTCTGAGCTTACCCTTTCCACCGTATTCACAGACCATTCAGCACTGTCAGTTATTCTCACAATGTGCTACCATCACCTCTGTCCATTTCCAAATGTTTAAGTTCACGCTAGTTGAACATTCTGCTCATAATAAGCAACTGCTCCCTATTTTTTAGCCTTGTTCTATACCCTGGTAACTTATATTTCATGTCCATGAGTTTGCATATTATAATGGGTTCACATCAGTGAGACCCTGCAATATTTGTCCTTATGTGTCTGTCTTATTTTACTCAGTATAGTGACCTCAAGGTTTCTTCATCAACTCATTTTTTTAAAGACAGTTGTTCACACACCATACATTCCACCCTAAGTAAACAATCGATGGTTCCATGTTGTTCTAGTTTGCTAATGCTGCTGGAATGCAAAACACCAGAAATGGATTGGCTTTTATAAAGGGGGTTTATTTGGCTATACAGTTACAGTCTTAAGGCCATAAAGTGTCCAAGGTAAGGCATCAACAATTGGGTACCTTCACTGGAGGATGGCCAATGGCATCCAGAAAACCTCTGTTAGCTGGGAAGGCATGTGGCTGGCATCTCTCCAAAGTTCTGGTTTCAAAATGGCTTTCTCCGAGGATGTTCCTCTTTAGGCTGCAGTTCCTCAAAAATGTCACTCTTAGTTGCTCTTGGGGTGTTTGTCCTTTCTTAGCTTCTCCGGGGCAAGAGTCTGCTTTCAACGACCATCTTCAAACTGTCTCTTATCTGCAGCTACTCTCTCAGCTTCTGTGCATTCTTCAAAGTGTCCCTCTTGGCTGCTGCAAGCTCACTCCCTCTGTCTGAGCTTATATAGCGCTCCAGTAAACTCATCAAGACCCATGCTGAATGGGCAGGGCCACACCTCCATGGAAATTATCCAATCAGAGTTATCACCCACAGGTGGGTGGGATGCATTTCCAGGGAAACAACCTAATCCAAATGTTCCAACTTAGTCTCCACCAATATGTCTGCCCCTACAAGACTGCATCAAAGAACATGGCTTTTTCTGGGGAACATAATATAAACAAACTGGTACACCTGTATAGTCATGTATTCATGTATTCACCACCATCACCACTATATAGGACATCTCCATTTCTTCCACAAAGGAGGAGGAAGATTCAAAGACGGTAGAGAGATAAAAGAAAAAGAAAAAAAAAAAACAGAAAAAAAAATATGACAGCTAAACAGCAACCAAAGGAAAGATAGTATTAAACTAAAGTAGAACAAAGAGTTAGACAACATCACCAATGCCAAAAGACCCATAACCCTCCCCTATGTCCCCCCTCTATGTGCATTTAGCTTTGGTATAATGCCTTTGTTATGTTAGAGGAAGCATAATGCAATGTTTCTGTTAATTATAGTCTCTAGTTTGCATTGATTGTATTTTTCCTCCAATCCCACATGTTCCAATTTGCTAATGCTGCCAGGATGCAAAATACCAGAAATGAATTGGTTTTTATAAAGGGGGTTTATTTGGTCATGCAGTTACAGTCTTAAGGCCGTAAAGTGTCCAAGGTAATGCATCAAGAATTGGCTACCTTCACTGGAGGATGGCCAATGGCATCCGGAAAACCTCTGTTAGCTTGGAAGGCACGTGGCTGGTGTCTGCTCTGGAGTTCTGGTTTCAAAATGGCTTTCTCCCAGGACGTTCCTCTCTAGGCTGCAGCTCATCCTCAAAATGTCATTCTCAGTTGCTCTTGGGGTATTTGTCCTCTCTTAGCTTCTCTGGAGCAAGAGTCTGCTTTCAATGGCCTTCTTCAAACTCTCATCTGCAGCTCCTCTCTCAGCTCCTGTGTGTTCTTCAAAGGGTCCCTCTTGGCTGTAGCAAACTCACTCCTTTTCTTGTCTTTTCCTCTCTGTCTTCAGTGCTTTCTTTAGTGTTTCCTGTAGAGCAGGTATCTTGTTCATAAACTCTCATTGTCTCTTTGTCAGAGAATATTTTAAGCTCTCCCTTGTATTTGAAGGACAGTTTTGCTGGATATAGGGTTCTTGGTTGGTGGTTGTTCTCTTTCAGTATCTTAAATATATCACCCCACTTCCTTCTTGCCTCCATGGTTTCTATTGAGAAATCCGCACATAGTCTTATCAAGCTTCCTTTGTATGTGGTGGATTGCTTTTCTCTTGTTGCTTTCAGGATTCTCTATCTTTGATGTTTGATAATCTGATTATTAAGTGTCTTGGTATAAGCCTGTTCAGATTATTCTGTTTGAGGTGTGCTGTGCTTCTTGGATCTGTAATTTTAAGTCTTTCATAAGAAATGGGAAAGTTTCATTGATTATTTCCTCTATTATTTCTTCTGCCCCTTTTCCCTTTTCTTCACTTTCTGGGACACCCATGACACATACATTCCTGCATTTTGTATTGTCATTGAATTCCTGGAGACATTGCTCATATTTTCCCAGTCTTTTCTCTGTCTGTTCTTTTTGCATAGGCTTTCAGGTGTCTTCTACTCCAGTTCCTGGATGTTTTCTTCTACCCCTTGAGATCTGCTGTTGTATGTTTCCATTGTGTCTTTCATCTCTTATATTGCACCTTTCATTTCCATAGATTCTGCCAGTTGTTTTTTCAAACATTTGATTTCTAATTTATGTTTGCCCAGTGTTTTCATTATGCATTTCATCTCTTTTGTCATATCTTCCCTAAACTTTTGGATTGATTTAGCATTATTTGTTTAAAATCCTGTATCTCAGTTGAAATGTAAGTGTTTCTTTGTGTGGGCCATAACTTCGTTTTTCTTAGTGTAGGTTGTAGTTTTCTGTTGTCTAGGCATCTGGTTTCCTTGGTTACTCCAATCAGGTTTTCCCAGACCAGAGAAGGCTTAGGTCTAAGAAGGCAATAGTATCAAGTTTCCCTGAGGGTGTGTCTTAGAAGATTGATACACCCCCTGAGGCTTCAAGTTACTGTGTTTTTTTTTTCCCAGCAGGTGGCACCCATCAGCCTGTCACTCCAGACTGGTGTAAGGAGGTTTGGCCCATGGCTGTTTTCCCCGATGCTCTGGGGTCTTGTTCTGAATGGAAGACGGGTAGTAGAGCTTGGCATCACCTATAGGGAAAGTATACCACCTAGGGACAGATCATTTACATTTGAATAGTCTCTCTGCCTGTGCTAATCTCTACCCTTGTCTGGGTCAGAGTGCTGGGAAATGAAAATGGCCAAGGATTTCTCTAGTGAGCTGAAAAAGGGCCAGAAAGCCCCCGTTTAGGGCCAGTCCACAGGTACCCTCAGTTTCACCCATCAGCCAGAGATAGCAACTGGTCCTCTGGGCTCCCCCTCACTCCCAGAGAGGTCCTCTGGCTCTCCAAGGTCAGTCGTCACCAAAAGCCTCTGTCTGCTTTTTGGGGATTCATAGCTTGCATTGAGTAGTCAACATTTGTTAATTAAAGGCAAAGTTGGAGCTGGGCTGAGGTGTAGTCACTTGTTCAGAGAGTGCTGCTTTCTATCACAGTGAGGTTTTGCAGTTCGGGCTGCTGTGGAGGAGGGGATCTCGGCGTGGTCCACAGTTTTTACTTTGATTCTATGCCATGATCTCAGGCATTTCTCCCAATCCAGGCTGGTGTATGATGTGTGGACAGTCACATTTGTCTCCCAGCATTTATCCCAGATTATTTACTAGTTGTTACTGGTTGTTTATTAGTTGTTCCAGGGGGACTAACTAGCCTCCACTCCTCTCTATGCTGCCATCTTCTTCCTCCTTTCTCTAGTGTATTTTTAATCTCCATTATTTTGCCTTTCATCCCCATCATTTGTAATGTTTCTTTTTATATTTTGAAATTCTTTATGCTCATACATTATCTTCTTAATTTCTTTTAGCTCTATATCCATATTTTCCTTCATCTCCTTGAATTTATTAGGAGATTTGAACTTCCTTGATTAGTTGTTCCAAATTCTCTGTCTCCTCTGAAGTTTTAATTTGTCCCTTGACAGAGGCATACCTTCCTGTTGTTAGTATGGCTTATAATTTTTTTGCTGATGTCTGGGCATCTGATTATCTTGGTGAGTTAACCCTGAAGGTCTATTTTTCCTTCTTGTCCAGGGTTTTATTGTTTATTGACTTTGTGTTAAGGTTTCTTTGCTACTTAGTTTAACTTATCTAGACCTTTAGAGTAGTCTGTGTTTAATTGTTTAGATTTTCTCAGCTCTTCCTCATCTGATTGTTACCCTGGATATGTGGTATAATTTTTAAGATTGCCCTTTTTGCATGCAATGTTTCACCTCCAGTAGAAAGCTTCCTTTTCCTGTTCCTTCTCCAGGAGTCTTATCTGTTCTGTTGTTTCTGTGCAGAATTTCCTCTCCACCTCCTATGATTTTTTAAAATTCTCTCCCTCACTCAGTGCCCCTTTTCCTTACAGTTTTCAGTTCTGGGACCCAATCTGTCTTACAACAGTTCAGTTTAACCTCCCATACCTATTTTTTTTTTTTTATTTGAGCCTTTTCTGCCTCCAATTTCTTCACTGTCAGGGTAACCCACCCCAGGCAGCCAGAAGGGGTCACTCCATTAAAGTACATTTTGCACTTTGGTGCTTTGGTGGTCCAGCCAACAGAAAGTGGATTGAGTCACTTGCCTCTTGCCAACAGTTTTGCTGGGCCCCTATCTATCTGTCTATCTATCTATCTATCTATCTACCTATCTATCTATCTCCATGTCTATCTCTATCTTTATCTCTCCTTACCCCTGAGGGCCCTTTTGTTTGCAGGATGACTTAGGGGCTTGAGTTCTGCTCTGGTTCTCTGCAGACTTGGATCCCTGTGCTCTGTGGGGTTCTAACTCGCTGGTGTGAGTGGCTCTGTAGTTTGCATCTGCAACAGAAGAGGCCTAGGCCTTGCTGGCTCTGCATGACTCCCAAGCTGCATGGAACTGAGTCAGGGGGTGGGTCTGGATGGTGGGTTCAGGATTGAAATATTCTACCTGCTCTTGGAGATTATTTTTATTTTTCTTCTATTCATATTTTGTGGAGTTGATCTTCAGTCTCTGTCATCCTTCAGAGTTCTAAGCAAAGATTTGTCCTTTTATTAGCTGATTCTATGGGGAGACTTTTCTGGGTGTGTGTGTTATGTCACCATGTTGATGACATCACCCCCACAATATTCTACTCACATATAATCATTATTACCCTCATTCTCATTTTTTCAGGTAAGGAAACACTAATGATTTCATCACACACTAACAAGTTTCCAACTGAGGATTGGAGTCTTAGTCTGTTTGACTATTAGGTTTCATACTTGCAAGCTAGGTTGACTTTGTTAATGGATTAGTGGGTTGAATAACGTAGGATTGCTCTGGCTGATGTTAATAAAGTAGTCTATTTTATTTTGAGCACATTTTACTTACTTTAACACAAAATACTTCACCTGAAAAAGCTGAAATTTCTATGAAAACTTTAAAGGTAGGTCTGTGTAAAGAAAGGTCAGGGCATAATAGTGCTTTAGTCAGCAGCAGGGACCTTAGTTTCAGTGGGATTATGGAGTTCCTCATGCAAAGACATTTTCCCTACTTCTACATTGGGCTGGAAGTGTCTCTCATCCCAACTTTTTCAAAGTCTCCATTGGAGTAAGCAGAATTCTGTTGCAATATCAGCGGTATGATTCTAATATACCATACCCTGCCTCCTCTTGTGTGAGAAGACAAATAAATTACATGGAGGGCTGTATCACCCCACCTCTTTGTGTGTTCATATTGTTAACATTTATTCTACTAATGGGAAAGGTTTCCATGAGCAAAAATTCCTGAACAACATGGGTCATATTTTGAAAACATTGTGTTAGGAAATTAAAGGATGGTAATTTGGAGTTAGAAATAAAAAAACAGGGAGACATAACTGGGTTGTTTCCTTTTGACTGCACCACAATGTGGAAGGGGATCCCAAACTTTCCAGTTGATCCCACAAAACCTGCTCTTCCCACAAAACCTTGCTCTTCCCTGGAAGTGTTGTGTTATTCTTGATTGTTCTTCCAGCAATTACTTCTGTGTGACCTTGAACAAATTACTGACTCACTGAACCTCAATTTTTCTTATCTGTAAGAAAGATATTGTATCTAATTCAGTTTTTGTGATGGTAAATTAATGTTTAACTTAGGATAGTGCTGTCTGGAAGTAAGTACTCAATAAATATGGTCAATTATGGTTACTCCTTTCCACCTATATCTCAAATCCAGAAGGTGAAACTTTAAACAAGTTTTAAAAAGCAAATTATACTTCCAGGAAGATGGCAGAGTAGGAGAGAGAAAGCAAAATTCTCCTCCTTGGAAACAGCGGATAAAAGACAGAGAGTGCTCCCAAACAGCAGTTCCAGGTTTCCACCAACTGGGCAAGGACTTCAACACCCATAGTGGGTGTGTACTTGGAGAGGTTAAGAGACTGCATTTAAGACCAGTGAGTCTTCAGCCTGGAACACCACAACGGGCAGTTGGAGCCAGGTGATGAGTGTGGAGGGGAGCAGATTCCAAGTCCTGGTCACCCTCCTCAGCACTTGGCTCGGGTGATAACCCTTTGCACACCGACAGCCAAGAGCCCCTGTCCAGGGACTGGCAGTTGGAGCAGGCAGATGAGTGCAGAAGGGGACTGCTTTCTATACCCCATGCAGCCATCTTTGCAGTTGGCTGGGGAGATGACCCTTCATAGCCCTGTCACTAAGAGCTTCCTTGAGGGAATTCTGAATTTGATGAGCTTGTGATGGTGTCCACTCTTCCTCCATGGAAGCCCATGGTGTGCACAGCTTAGAGGTTTTGCAAGGGTGCCACACAGAAGTGCCAGAAGTCGTCCCCCAATTCCAGGGAATCATGGGACTGTGGATCATTTGAGCTGGAAGGTGAGATGTACAGCTCTGCAGCCACAGAGTACCCCACCTGCAGCCCCAGGAATGGCTGGGACCACTGTGTCCTGGAGTGGACTCCCTGGCAAACTGCATAGGGCATACCCCCTCACCCACAGGGCTGGCAGTCCCCAGTGTACACAGTATAATAGTGCACTTATTAGACATGCACATAGTTTTGACCCTCACTCAGTGCACAGAAGAAGTTGGGGAGAACTAGCTTGAGGTTAACAGGTGGCTTAAGAGTGCCATTTGCTGGTAGGTCAGGGAAAGTGCACTTCACCACACTGTAGCTCTGCCAAATTATAGATAATGTTCAAATAATCCTCCATATGCTGAAAGAACCCTATCAAGATAAGCAAATGCCAAAAAGCCAAAAACAACAGAAAATGATAAACCATATGAAGAAACCAGAAAATATGGATATCCCAAACATTCAAATTAAAAAGTCAGAGGAGACACAGAACTTGGAGCAATTAATCAAAGAACTACACACAAACATCAGTTTCATGTCTCAGGATATAAAGGACTTGAAGAAGACCCTAGAAGAGCATAAAGAATTTGCAAGAGTAAATAAAAAAAATAGTGGATCTTGGGAAATAAGAGATACTGTTGATCAAATTCAAAATTTTCTTGAGACACATAACATATTGGAAGAGGTAAGGATGAATTAGCAAACTAGAGAACAGGACGATGGTATGTGAAAGCACGAAAGAATGAATACTAAAAAAAAAAATGGAAAAATTTGAAATGGATCTCAGGAAATGATGGACGACATGAAGGATACAAATATAAGAATCATTGGTGTTCCAAAAGGTGGAGAGAAGACTAAAG
The DNA here is from genome assembly GCF_015220235.1 of Choloepus didactylus. Taxonomy (NCBI): domain Eukaryota; kingdom Metazoa; phylum Chordata; class Mammalia; order Pilosa; family Megalonychidae; genus Choloepus; species Choloepus didactylus. Next base: position 6,254,541 of record NC_051319.1, read on the forward strand.
GGCTAGGAAGAGTATTCGACAACATTGTTGGGGAAAACTTCTCAACCCTTCTAAACAATATAAATATGCAAATCAAAGATGCCCAATGAACTCCAAGTAGAATAAATCCAAAGAAACCTATTCTGAGATGTATTCTGATCAGATTGTCAAATGCTGAAGAGAAGGAGAATGTTTTGAAAGCAGCAAGGGAGAAGTGATTCACCACATACAAGGGAAACAACATAAGACTAAGTACTGACTACTCAGTGGGCACCAGAAGGCCAGTGGTATGACATATTTAAAGTTCTGAAAGAGAAAAAACTGCCAGCCAAGAATTCTTTATCCAGAATTCAAAATTGAGTTTAAAATTTTCACAGACAAACAAATGCTGAGACAATTTGTTAACAAGAGACCTGCCCTGCAAGAAATACTAAAGGGAGCTTTACTGGCTGAGAAATAAAGAAAGGAGAGAGAGTTCTGGAGATGAGCACAGAATTGGAGAGTATTCATAAGGGTAACATAAAGAGAAAAATAGAGAAAGGGAAAAAATATAGATCTAACAACTAAAAACCAAAGAATAAGATGGCTGATTCAAGAACTGCCTTTACGGTAGTAACTTCAAATGTTAATGGATTGAATTCCTTAATTAAAAGATATAGACTGGTAGAATGGATTAAAAAGTATGACCCATTGATATGCTCTTTAGAAGAGACTCATATTAGACCCTGCAATACAAAGAGACTGAAGGTGAAAGGATGGAAAAAAATGTTCTATGCAAACTGCAACCAAAGAAAGCTGGGGTAGCTATACTAATATCAGAAGAAATAGACTTTTTTTTAAATTTTTTATTCATTTTATTGAGATATATTCACATACCATGCAGTCACACAAAACAAAGCGTACATTCAATTGTTCACAGGACCACCACATAGTTGTGCATTCATCACCAAAATCAATTCCTGACACCTTCATTACCAAACACACACAAAAATAAGAAGAATAAAAATTAAAGTGAAAAAGAGCAATTAAAGTAAAAAAGAACACTGGGTGCCTTTTTTGTTTGTTTGTTTCTCCCATTTTTCTACTCATCCATCCACAAACTAGACAAAGGGGAGTGTGGTCCATATGGCTTTCCCAATCACATTGTCATCCCTCATAAGCTATATTTTTATGCAATTGTCTTCAAGATTCATGGGTTCTGGGTTGCAGTTTGATAGTTTCAGGTATTTATTGCTAGCTACTCCAATTCACTAGAACCTGAAAAGGGTTGTCTATATTGTGTGTAAAAGTGCCCACCAGAGTGACCTCTCAGCTCCTTTTGGAATCTCTCTGCCACTGAAGCTTATTTTGTTCCCTTTCACATCTCTCTCTTGGTCAAGAAGATGTTCTCCATCCCACAATGCCGGGTCTAGATTCCTCCTTGGGAGTCATATTCCACGTTGCCAGGGAGATCCACTCCCACATAGAGGGAGGGCAGTGATTTCAACTGCCAAGTTGGCTATAGAGAGAGGGCCACATCTGAGCAACAAAGGCATTCAGGAGGAGGCTCTTAGGCACAATTAGAGGCAGGCCTAGCCTCTTCTTTGCAGCAACAGTCTTCCCAAGGGCAAATCCCGAAGTAGAAGGCTCAATCCATCAAATCACCAGCCCCCTATGTCTGTGAGCACATCAGCAACCATCGAGGTGTGGAAGCCCAATACCCCTGCATTCTCCACCAGTTCCTCAAGGGGGCTCTGCATATTTCTTCATTGTTTTTTTTTTTAATTAACTCTTTTTTTTTAAATCAATTATATCCAAAAAAATTTTTTTAAAAACATACAATAGAAAAACATTTCAAACAAACCATAACAAGGGAATAAGAAAAAGACAACTAACCTAAGATAACTACTTTACTTCCCACATGTTCCTACTCTACCCCAAGAAAATAACCTAATATAGCAACATTTCTGTGAACTTGTTCCTATCATACCCATCAGAAATTAACAGACCATAGTCATTCCCGGGCAATCCCAGAACATTAAATTTACCCATGATAGCTTATCTGTTCTTATTGGATTATCATTCCCCCTTCTTTAATTGCTCTCTGTTACTAGTTCCCCTACATTCTACAATATAAACCATTTGTTTTACATTCTTCAATGTTCACATTAGTGGTAGCATATAATATTTCTCTTTTTGTGCCTGGCTTATTTTGCTCAGCATTATGTCTTCAAGGATCATCCATGTTGTCACATGTTTCATGACATTGTTCCTACTTACAGCCACGTAGTATTCCATCATGTGTATATACCACATTTTATTTATCCACTCATCTGTTGAAGGACATTTGGGTTGTTTCCATCTCTTGGCAATTGTGAAAAATGCTGCTATGAACATTGGCGTGCAGATATCTGTTCATGTCACTGCTTTCAGATCTTCTGGGTATATACTGGGCACTGCAATGGCTGGATCAAAGGGTAACTCTATATCTAGTTTTCTAAGGAAGTGCCAGACTGACTTCCAGAGTGGCTGAACCATTATACAGTCTCACCAACAATGGATAGTAGTTCCAATTTTTCCACATCCTTTCCAGCATTTGTAGTTTCCTGTTTGTTTAATGGCAGCCATTCTAATTAGTGTGAGATGGTATCTCATTGTGGTCTTAATTTGCATCTCCCTAATAGCTGGGGAAGCTGAACATTTTTTCATGTGTTTCTTGGCCATTTGTATTTCCTCTTCAGAGAACTGTCTTTTCATATCTTTTGCCCATTTTATAATTGGGCTGTCTGTACTATTGTCATTAAGTTGTAGGATTTCTTTATATATGCAAGATATCAGTCTTTTGTCAGATACATGGTTTACCCATTGAGTTGGCTGCCTCTTCACCTTTTTGCCAAATTCCTTTGAGGTACAGAAACTTCTAAGCTTGAGGAGTTCCCATTTATCTATTTTTTCTTTTGTTGCTTGTGCTTTGGGTGTAAAGTCTAGGAAGTGGCCACCGAATAAAAGGTCTTGAAGATGTTTCCCTACATTATCTTCTAGGAGTTTTATGGTATTGTCTTTTATATTGAGATCTTTGATCCACTTTGTGTTTATCTTTGTGTAGGGTGTAAGGTAGGGGTCCTCTTTCATTCTTTTGGATATGGATATCCAACTCTCCCAGCCCCATATGTTGAAAAGACTGTTATGTCCCAGTTCAGTGGCTTTGGGGGTCTTCTCAAGATCAGTCAGCCATAGATCTGGGGGTCTATCTTCGAATTCTCAATTCGATTCCATTGATCAATATGTCTATCTTTGTGCCAGTACCATGCTGTTTTGACAACTGTGGCTTTTTAATAAGCTTAAAGTCAGGGAGTGTAAGTCTTCCCACTTCCTTTTTCTTTTTTAGAGTGTCCTTAGCAATTCGAGGCATCTTCCCTTTCCAAATAGATTTGGTTACTAGCCTTTCCAAGTCTGCAATCTAGGTTGTTGGAATTTTTATTGGGATTGCATTGAATCTGTAGATGAGTTTGGGTAGAATTGACATCTTAATGACATTTAGCCTTCCTATCCATGAACATGGAATATTTTTCCATCTTTTAAGGTCCCCTTCTATTTCTTTTAGTAGAGTTATGTAGTTTTCTTTGTATAGGTCTTTTACATCTTTGATTAGGTTTATTCCTAGGTACTTGATTTTTTTAGTTGCTATTGAAAATGATATTTTTTTCTTGAGTGTCTCTTCAATTTGTTCATTTCTAGCATATAGAAACATTACTGACTTTTGTGCATTAATTTCTTATCCCGCTACTTTTCTGAATTTGTTTATTACCTCTAGAAGCTGTATCATCAATTTCTCAGGGTTTTCCAGATATAAGATCACATTATCTGCAAACAATGAAAGTTTTACTTCTTCCTTTCCAATCTGGATGCCTTTTATTTCTTTGTCTTGCTGAACCGCCCTGGCAAGCACTTCCAGCACAATGTTGAATAACTGGTGACAGCGGGCATCCTTGTCTTGTTCCTGATCTTAGAGGGAAGGCTTTCAGTCTCTCGCCACTGAGTACTATGCTGGCTGTGGGTTTTTCATATATGCTCTTTATCATATTGAGGAAGTTTCCTTCAATTCCTACCTTTTGAAGTTTTTTTATCAAAAAGCGATGTTGGATTTTGTTGAATGCTTTTTCAGCATCTATTGAGATGATCATTTGATTTTTCTCTTTTGATTTGTTATTGTGTTATAATACATTGATTGATTTTCTTATGTTGAACCATCCTTGCATGCCTGGAATGAATCTCACTTGGTCATGGTACACAAAATAGACTTTAAATGTAAAGATGTCATAAGAGACAAAGAAAGACAATATATATTAATAAAAGGGATAATTCACCAAGAATAAATAACAATCTTAAATTTTTATGCACCCAATCAAGGAGCTCAAAAATACATGAGACCAACACTGGTTAAACTGAAGGGAGCAATAGACATGTCTATAATAGTGGGAGACTTCAATACACTACTCTCTTCTATAAATAGAACAACTAGACAGAGGACCAACAAGAAAATTGAGAACCTAAACAATATGATAAATGAATTAGACTTAACAGACATATATAGATCATTACACCCCAAAATACCAGGATATACATTCTTCTCTAGTGCCCATGGAATGTTCTCCTGGATAGATCATATGCTGGGGCATAAAACAAGTCTTAATAAATTTAAAAAGATTTAAATTATTCAAAGCACATTCGCTGACCACAATTGAATGCAACAACCACCAAAAAAATCAACAACCACCAAAGAACCAGATCTTTCACAAATATATGGAGGTTAAATAACACTACTAAACAATCAGTGGGTTAAAGAAGAAATTGGAAGTGAAATGGGCAATTATCTAGAGATGAATGAAAATGAGAACACAACATATCAAAACCTGTGGGATGCAGCAAAGGCAGTGCTGAGAGGGAAATTTATAGCTCTAAATGCTTATATAAAATAGCAAGAAAGAGCTAAAACCAAAGACCTAACTGAACAATTGAGGAGGCTAGAAAATGATCAGCAAACTAACCCTAAAGCAAGTAGATGAAAAGAAATAACAAAGATTAAAGCAGAAATAAATGAGCTGGAGAACAAAAAACAATAGAGAGAATAAATAAAACCAAAAGTTGGTTCTTTGAGAAGATCAACAAGATTGACAGACCCTTAGCTAGACTGACAAAGTCAAAAAGAGAGCGCCCAAATAAACAGAATCAGAAATGAGAAGTGGATAATTACTACAGTTCCTGAAGAATTAAAAAAAATCATGAGGATATTGTGAACAACTGTATAGTTTGTTAGCTAGAAAATTTAGAGGAAATGGACAATTTCCTGGAAACACATGAACAACCTAGACTGACCCAGAATTAGAAGACCCCAACAAACCAATCTCAAGCAAAGAGATCCAATCAGTCATCAAAAACCTAACTATAAATAAAAGCCCAGGACCAGATGGCTTCAAAAGGGAATTTTACCTAACTTTCCAAAAATAATCAACACCATTCCTGCTCAAACTCTTTCAGAATGTTAAAGAAAAAGGAACATTACCTAATTCATTTTATGAAGCTAATATCTCTCTATACCTAAACTAGATAAAGATACTACAAAAAAGTAAAACTATAGGCCAATCTCCCTAATGAAAATAGATGCAAAAATCCTAAACAAAATACTTGCAAGCCAAATCCAAAGGCAAATTAAAAGAATTATACACCACGATTAAGTAGGGTTCATTCCTAGCATGCAAGGATGGTTCAACACAAGAAAATCAACTAATGTAATTCAACACATTAACACACTGAAAGGGAAAAATCAAACAATCATCTCAATAGATGCTGAAAAAGCTTTCAACAAAATTCAGCATCCTTTTTTGATAAAAAAAAAAAATTCAAAATGTAGGAATTGATGGAACCTTTCCCAATATGATAAAGGGCATACAGGGGACTGATGTCATCAATATGGCAACGTAAACAGCTACTGAAAACTTCTCTCTGGAGATTCAATGTAATATAGGACAATTCTGAATTGTTTGACACTTTGGAGGAGGATATAGACTGGAGAAAGACCCTGCGAATAGCTAGGGTCACTGGCTATTAAGGAAATGCAAATCAAGTTCACAATGAGATATCACCTCATACCAATAAAAATGGCTGCCATTAAACAAACAGGAAACAATAAATGCTGGAGAGGATGTGGAGAAATTGGAACTCTTATTTATTGCTGGTGTGATTGTATAATGGTACAACCTCTCTGGAAGACAGTTTGGCAGCTCCTCAGGAAACTAGATATTGAGTTACCCTATGATCCAGCAATTTCACTTCTCAGTATAATCAGAAGATCTGAAAGCAGTGACAAGAACAGATACTTACCAATGTCCATAGCAGCATTATTCACAATTGCCAAGAGATGAAAACAATTAAAAATGCATTAAAAAAGGAAATTGTGTTTATAAAAGTGCATAGGTTATCCCATTGCTTGGTATCTCCTGGATGCAGTTTAAGGGTGTAATTTTTTGAATTCTTGGCAGATACTGCTTTAAGTTTGGTATTGTGACTTCATGGATGATTTACAAATGCTTTTTTACTTTTTTTAAAAATTCATTTTATTGAGATATATTCACATACCATGCAGTCATACAAAACAAATCGTACATTTGACTGTTCACAGTACGATTACATAGTTGTACATTCATCACCAAAATCAATCCCTGACACCTTCATTACCACACACACAAATAACAAGAATAATAATTAAAGTGAAAAAGAGCAATTAAAGTAAAAAAGAACACTGGGTGCCTCTGTCTGTTTATTTGTTTCCTTCCCCCATTTTTCTACTCATCCATCCATAAACTAGACAAAGGGGAGTGTGGTCCTTATGGCTTTCCCAATTCCATTGTCACCCCTCATAAGCTACATTTTTATACAATCGTCTTCAGGATTCATGGGTTCTGGGTTGTAGTTTGATAGTTTCAGATATCTACCGCCAGCTACCCCAATTCATTAGAACCTAAAAAGGGCTGTCTATATTGTGCGTAAGAGTGCCCACCAGAGTGACCTCTCAGCTTGTTTTGGAATCTCTCTGCCACTGAAGCTTATTTCATTTCCTTTCATTTCCCCCTTTTGGTCAAGATGTTCTCCATCCCATGATGCCAGGTCTACATTCCTCCCTGGGAGTCATATTCCATGTTGCCAGGGAGATTCACTCCCCTGGGTGTCTGATCCCACGTAGTGGGGAGGGCAGTGATTTCACCTTTCAAGTTGGCTTAGCTAGAGAGAGAAAGGGCCACATATGAGCAACAAAGAGGCATTTGGGAGGAGGCTCTTAGGCACAATTAGAGAGAGGCCTAGCTTCTCTTTTGTAGCAACGGTCTTCCCAAGGGCAAGTCCTGTGCTAGAGGGCTCAACCCATCAAACCACTAGTCCCCTATTTTAAAAATGCTTTTAAGGATAGAAGAAATCAGTTTTACAGGGCAAGAAAAGGATAATTCTATACAGTTATAGGCCATTCTGGAGGCTTTAAATGAGTCTTTTTCTCTTTGGAATGGTTTAAATAGGCTTCATCTAAAGGTATTGGAATAGATAGGCTTACCTCTCCTAGCTCTTTTCAGGTTGCACACTTCTGTTATTTCAGCTTGATTCTACTGGCTGAGCTGTTCATGGGTTTTTTAACTACCTGGGTTGTGTTCAGCTATCCATGGGCAAAGAACAGATTGTTCCATTTTTTACAGTTGTTCCTTAGTTTTACAAGTTGAAACATTTGTGGTTAGATAATTTCTTTCCTTATTCTACCACTTTATGCACAATTTGAATATTATGTCAGTCATAATTATCCTGAGAAATTACCATGGATTTATACATCCTTTGTTTTGTTTGTCTTAGTATCATTCCTAGCGATTTTTAAGATACATGACTAAAACCTATACAGAGCACAGTAACTTTACAATTGAAAAAAGTGAATGATTTGGTCTCCTCCATATATATGCTTTAACTTTAATCTACTTGGTAGTTCTCTGTCCTTTTCCTGGTTTTCCTAAAACAAACAAAAGCTTTTCAGGTTGAAGGATAACAATCTTAAGATAGAAATTTGGGATTGTGGCTATATTTCTTATCAGACTGTATCCTATCTCAGAATGGAATGACCAATAAGGGGAAGAAAAAAGAAAAAGAAAAAGTTGACTTCATAATATTCTTGTAAATTGGTTCAAAGACATGGGGGCAAAGATGAAGCCTGTAAGCACTGGGAAAGAATCAGTAATGCTAATTTTCCCTTCTCTCTTTTTAAAAATTTTGTCACATACAAAGATGAGACAAAAAATACAAAAACTAAACAAGAAGAACTTGCCCTCTGGGAGAAAATAAATTGAGCTGATTATTGAGTATCTACTATGTGGTATGTATTTAATATGCCACAAGAGTTTTGTAGAATAGATGAAGTTTTCTGCATTTCACAGATCAGCTCATGGACTTAGGTTGTGACTTGCTTGAGTTCACCAACTTAGTGTGGCAGAGCCTGATTTTACATCCAGGTCTGCTCTTTTCCACAACTATGCAGAATGCCTTCTGCATATATATATGTCTTCTAAATATTTTTAGAGAAGTTATAGGTTTACAGAAAAATCATGCAGAAAATACCGAGTTCACATATACTCCTCCTTATTAACACCATGCATTATTGTAGTACATTTCTTACAACTGATGAAAGAATATTATTACAATTGAACTATTAACTACAGTCCACAGTTTACATTAGAGTTCACTGTGTTGTGCAGTCCTTTTTTTAAAAAATTTATTCTAGTAACATATTCAACCTAAAATTTTAGATTATTTACATTTTACAGGAGGTAGAACTCAGATGGGAAGATTTTGCTACCAGCAAAGGCAACAGAGATGTATATATTGATGGGGGAAGCGAAGAGGCCCCAGCTCCTGCAACTCCTGCTATTTCCCTCGTGGTACTTATCCTTTTCTGATCCCCTGGGGCACCTTGCCTCTCCATTTCCCAAGTGTGAGAAATGCTAGTAATTCCATGTATCTAACAGTGGAACAACTTGGTCAAAATTTAAATACTACCATCTCATAACCCCTAGCCCTTCCAACTAACCTCTCAGTAATTGCAACTCCAATCTCTCAGTTGCTCAGTTTACAACCTTGGAGCGATCATCGATTCTCTTTTTCATAACATGTCCTATCTGTGGACAAGATTGAGAATCTAATCATTTCTCACTAGCTGCACTGCCATACTACACTACCAGGAACCATCATCCCTTCAAAATTCTTACCATGCTCACCCTTCACCCCTCTGACCTCAGTAACCACCTCTTCTCCTGCTCATTCCTGCTGAGTTCTCCCAGGTATCAGCATGGTTAGCTCCCTCCCTCATTCAGTTCATGGCTCAGAGGCACTCTCTGATCATTTTTAGAAATTTCAGCCCGTTCCCTTTCCATACTTAATTTTTCTCTATCGTACTATCGCAGTTGATATGTTTGTGTTTCCCTAGTAGAAGCAAAATTTTGTGAGGGCAAGAATTGTGTCAGTTTTGAGTTTCTATTTCCTCGGCCTAGAACTGCATCAGGCCATAGTAGGTGCTCAATAAACATTTGTTGAGTGACCAGCAGCGGTAGCAAAGAAGTCCCTGTAGACCGACGGCCGCACAGCAAGGCACTGGTCTAGCTGCTGTTGCTGTGGTCACGGTCCTCCATTCCAATCTTAGAAATAAGCAAAACAAAGCTCCCCAGATCCTTGGTCGACTGTTGCTGATACCCGCCGGTTGTAAGACCTTCCAGGAACGAATGGCGACCACGATCGGAACTACGAAGCACCTCTGCTGAGGCTTTTTCCTTTTTCACAGAAGAATTTTTGGAAACCGGAAAGGCTGTTCCTCCTGGGATCCCAAGTCAGCTAGCGGAGAGCCCACCGTCCACGAGCGCACGGTCCGGCAGCTGCCGCCAGCAGCGAGCGTTTAAAATGATATTCGGAACACTTTTGCGTGGCCGCAGCGCTCGACGGAAGGCTTTTGGAGGCGTCCATAAGAGCGGTTTGGGCGGAGCTTCCGGGCAAAGCGGTGTCCTGGCTGGGTGAGTCGAATGATAGAGGTCTGAGGAACGCCGAGCCGAGAGATCCCGCGACAAGGAGGCTCCTGTGCGTCCCGTGGTGGGGGTTGAATTGCCCCGGCCTCGGAGGGAGTGAGGGGCGAGGGAATGTGTGGAGAGGGGGGTGGAGGGCAACTTCCGTCTTGGGATCCGCAGAGAAACATCTGAGGCTGCAGACTGGGGAAATGGCTCTCCCTTCCAAAGGCAAAGCACGAGTTTTGGGAAGTGTGGTCCCGGGTTCGGGTTTTTGACCCTTTTCCAGTTATCTGACTTCCTTTCGAGTGAGTCGCCAACCTCTCTTAGCCTTGGGTTCCACACCAGAAAAACAGTGACACCCTTGCCTGTCTCACAGCGCTTGGTAGGTAAGGTAAGGTGTGAGGAAGAGATTCATAAACTGCTAGTTTTCGCGCAGATCTCATTTGTTTGTAATTAGTATTCCGAACTTACGCTAGATAAAGTGACTTTTCTGGGGTTAGATTCCCAGGTAACTTATCAGCCATGTTTGGAAGGTGAGAAGATGGAATGCTGGGAAGTCATAGACCATTGGAGGGGTGACCTAAGTGGCCATCAAATACGTCTTTCTGCAAGATGCGTTATCACTTCTCTATTAACAGCATGCATTGCAAACATCCAACTTCCCTTTGAATATCTCCAGTTATGGGAAGCTTAATACCTCATGTATCATCCCTGTAATTTCCCTTTGCCGATAGCTCTAATTAAGAAGTCCTTGTATATGTGAGATGCTTGCAATTTCTACTCCTTAGTTCTCACTTTGTTTCTGAACCTTCAGAGAATCAAAGGTAATCAACTAAAAGTACAATACTGTTCAAATATTGAAATGATGAAAGGCAGTAGCAAGGATTGGAATAATTTGGGTTTACAAACTCCGATAACGATATTATGCAAGCTTTTGATTTTTGATGTTCACAGTAAATACAAATAAATGCTTACATCGGAGGATCAAAATGTTCCATTTAGTTACTATATGCTGTGTTACCATACTTATCAAACCAACATGGTGAGGACGTTGAAATAGCGTAGATGTTAGTAATTACTAAGTCACTTCTAGTTACTTCAGGATACTAAAGTGGATCACCAGATTTCCTAAAATGAATGAATCTGTTGAAGAGCCAGGGACTGGTTTGTTCTTCAATGGCAGACATGCAGAACTTAAACTAATATAACATTTGATTACAGCGAGTTCCACAGAAAACAGAGATGACATAAAAGCAGTCTCCAACTTGTCAAGTTTTATTTCCGAAAGTCCATTTATCGGTCAATTCTTTAGTTTTCAATATATATTTTTCTATAGAAACGATATAAATGGAGGGTAAGGTCTTATTTGTGGTCCTTATCACAAAAATTAATCTTTGCCTCAGCCAATGACAGAGGATTTGTTTTGTCCTTAATATCTTGACATTTAGGATTGCTTTGATCCCTCATTTATGGAAGAGGGAAGCTGAGAGAGTGGAGTGGGGAGGGAGATTCCATTGGGGAGGATGGATGTGTGAGTGTGATGGGGATTTCAGGCCAGGCCCTTCTGCGGGTCATTCTGTGCAGTGGTGAAAACAGCGTTAGGAAGACAAGTCAAGGGGTAATATTTTATGTGATGGGCTATTGAAGGTCGTTAAAAACTTGGGGATAAAGTCAGTTAAAACTAAAGGAAAAGGTAGCATCAAAGCCCAGAAGAGGTGAAATACTGAAAATTTCTTGTTAATATGTTTCTATAGCTTCTGCCTGTTGACCCTAATTATTCTCATGGGTATGGGACAAGCTTAGGTTATTTTCCACACACAACTCCCCTTCATGATGATTGAAATTGTCTTTGCATTTTTCTTTTTAATGTTAAATGCCTCTATTTTTGGTGTCAGTCTCCCCTTCACCATCCTAGACATTGCCCTGCAGACATCCTTTAGTTGTTTGTTTCTTTTAAAGTAGCCTTCATAAAGAGTGTAGTATTTCAATAAAGTAAAGCATCTATACTTTAATCTCTAAACTAAACTACTTAAGTTCTTTTCCCCATTCATTATGTATATATAGTTGAGAGAACTGAGGAGAATGCAGTTCACTAACACTAACTTGCCCACAGCATACTGCTAGAAAGCCAACCACTCTGATTCCTCTTATCCAGTGGAAATAATTTGTCCTATTTATTAAATGACTGAGTAAATATTTCCTTTGTTTCATTTAATAGTTGAGATCATATTGTATGTTTAATTTTGTGTCTTCCCTTTTTTTGAATTATGAATCATGAGCATTTACCTGTTTATAAATAAATTGCATTTGAAAACTTTTGATTATGGGAACATTCAAATATACACAAAGGCAGAGAGAGATAACACAGTGAATCGCTATGTATCCATCTCTCAGAAACAATAATCAGTTGTGACTAATCTTATTTCATCTATACCCCTATACACTTTTCATAATTCTCTAGTCCTGTCCTGTGACACATCTATAATGCATTTTTGTTTTTCAAAAATAGTAAAAAGGTGTTTATTTTTATTGGTTCCAAATTTGTCTATAAATCACATTTTTTCTTGGAGGTGGGAAAAGAATTCCTTGAAGATGTTGTAAAATGTTTTCATCCAACAATTATTGAAAAATCTACAAAGAATAAGATAACTTGCATTCTGATTTTTTAATTTTTTTATGTTTACTTCCCTCTTCTTTAATTTTCAAATTTAATGGGATACATTTGGTGACAAATGTCTTTAGACACAACCTAATGATTTTTACAGGCTGTTGAATAATATAATACATTTTAAGACAAAGAAATGGATGAAGAACCTGAAAGAACTAAGCGATGGGAAGGAGGCTATGAAAGAACATGGTAAGTAGGGCATTATTTTGCTCTTATTTTTTAGACATTATCTTTTTTTAAAAAATAATTCACCCATTTCCAATGTGCAAGGGTAATGATTTTTAGAAAATTTACTGTGTTGTGCAACTGTCACCATAAATCAGTTTTGTAACATTTTACCACCCTAATAAGATTCCTTATGCCCATTTACAGTTAATTCCATTCTACCTTCAACCCATGGCAACCACTAATCTTTCTGACTCTTGAGATTTGCTTATTCTGGACTTTTCATGTAAATGGAATCATATAACATGTCCTCTTCTGTGTCTTACTTTTTTCACTTAACATACTGTTTTCTAGGTTCATCCACGTTGTAGCATGTATCAATAGTTTGTTCCTTTTTATTGGTGAACAGTATTCCATTATATGTTCAGCAATAACATTAATGGACATTTAGGTTGTTTCTAATTTTGGGCTATTATGAACAATGCTGCTATAACATGTACATATCTGTGTGTGGACATATGTTTTCATTTCTCTTGGAATAATTATCTTTAGCTTATTTTTTCAAATGAGTAATTACTGCTTATAGGGAAATTTTAAAAGAAGATGAATCTGGATCACTTAAAGCTACAATAGAAGACATTCTCTTCAAGGCAAAGAGAAAAAGGTTTGTAAACTTTTCTTAAATGTGTTACAAATGGCAAAATGCATTCCTTTAAGCCTTTCTGTAAATCACCTATACCCACTTTGCTTGCAGAACCCATTTCACGTGTGTTTCAGGGGAACTGGCTTGTAGCCTTCTGAATAAGGGGAAAGAACCAGGGACCTAGCCAGCCTCACAGGGAAATGGGTCTTCAGGGAAATATCCAAAATGCCTAAAATTATGTGGAGTTCATAAGTTAGTAATTATAAATACTTATTTTGTGAAAAAATGCAGGTTAGCTGGAAAGTACTGATTTTTAGGATAGTATATGGAATTCTATTAAAATGTTTGCATAATTTTAACAGAGTATTTGAACACCATGGACAAGTTCGACTTGGAATGGTATGTTATTATTTTTTTCTTTACTGGTACAGAATTAGTAAGTGTTTGAGAAACACTTTGGCTCGATAAAGAAAACAATAGTAGAAAAACAAACCTTTTAAAAGGATATATTAAAAATATGTGTAGATTGAAGAGAATATTAAAATGCTGTTTGTACTTCTTAGTTGAAAAAATATATATAAAAATTGTCCTTATTTTTTGTAGATGCGGCACCTTTATGTGGTAGTAGATGGATCAAGAACAATGGAAGACCAAGATTTAAAGCCTAATAGATTGACATGTACTTTAAAGGTGTAGTAAAATCAGTTTATACTAAATGTGGGGAAGGACACTAAATTCTTAAAAAATATATATATTTTTTTGAGTTAATAAAAACTATAGGCCAAGTGGAAGTCCTGCCAGATCATTTAGGGAAATGATAAACCAAAGTAGCTAATTATTGTGCCCTTGATTTCTACCCTTCTACCCCATTTCAGGATCTTGCTTTATCACTTATCTTTACTAAGTCTTCATTCTCTTTTAACTTACTTGAATCTATCTCTTCAGTTTACAAACACATTCAGATTATTGCTTATTCAATAAAACTCTTCCTCAAGTCTGCTCATTCTTCTGTCTCTTTGTTCATTGAATCTGTTCATTGACATATTCAAATGATTCCATTTTTGAAGGCTTAGCTCAAACTCATCTCATCACTTATCATTTCAAATTAATGTTTTTATCATCTAACTAGTTTTCATTTTATATTTTTACTCTTGAACATTTTAAAAAAGTCTATAAATTTAAAAATCATGGGAAGCAATGCTTGATAAATCATTTTCATAAAACATTAATTGAACATGTTTTCTATGGTTATTTTGCTCTTATCTAGTATTTGTTTCCTTTAAACAGTTGTTGGAATACTTTGTAGAGGAATACTTTGATCAAAACCCTATTAGTCAGGTATGTATATAAGTGGTGGAATTCAGATTTAGATTACTTTATTACTGCTAAATGTAATTTTTTTTAAAAACAGGGCATATATTCTATGAATTATTAAATGATCCTGATTGAGACTCAATGAAAAGCAAAATATCTCTTAAGACTTAAGCAATGTACGATGAACTCATAGCTAAATCTATTTGTCGAAAGCACTATGAGAAAGTTTCTCATCGGTTGCTGATTCCATTTGTAATTACTAATTTATTTTAGTTATGTAAATTCTTATCAAAAGGGAATAATTTATTTATGTTAAATTAATAATAAGTCATTTTTGTTTTTGTTTTGAGATTGGAATAATTATAACTAAGAGTAAAAGAGCTGAAAAACTGACTGAACTCTCAGGTATGTTTTGCTTATATACATTTTTGTATAAAATTACCTTTATTAAATGGTAGACACAGGCCTCAAGGACTCTGCTGTATTTATTTACATAACCTTGTAACCCTGTTTCTAAGTAAAGTGAAGCCTTCCTCTAAGCTCTGTAGATGAAACAGCTTAATAAGAAACCATTAAATGCTTAGGATCCTAGATTAGCTGTTTTAAATTGAGTTCTGCATGGTGGTGAACAGTATTATTATCATGAATGTAAATGTGTTTATTTAAAATCTATATATTCTTATCCCAAAAGTATTAAGATAAAATTCTTATAGCCATTCAGGAAATTCACTTTATTTTAAAATTAAATATTTTAAGGTTAAACTTCTAATGTAAAGAATATAAAAATTGAATTGTAGCTATTATTAATGATTCAGTTTTTCTGCTTGCATTAATGCCTAACTGAATTTTAGTATCTTAAGGGATTGTAATGGCAATTTTTATTTGCTTTGGTATATGTGTTATTATAGATTTACATTGCTAATTCTATTTTATTTTTTGTGAAACACTATCCCTTAAATCTGGTTCTTGACCGTTTGTCCTCTCCTAGACACGTAAGGGAAATGACAGACTTTCATCATCAGTAATTACTCTTTGTGAGAGTAAAGAGTGAGATGTACATTAGCCTGGAGTGACCTGAGAAAGTCAGTTGTAAATAACCAAAGAAAATCTGAATACAGCTAAGCACAAGAGGGAAATTATTGGCTAATGTTAAAGGTGGGGCTGATTCCAGTTGTCCTGGCTCAGTCTGATGTCATTCTCTGATATGAGGGGAAGAGATGTTTGTCTATTAATAACCCCAAGCTATATCTCCTTCATAATCTATAGCCTCAGCCCAAGTCCCAGAGAAGATTTATGCTGTATATATATTTCTACTACCAAACAAAATAAAAGAAAGAGAAACTAAACAGATAATGACAATGAAATGCAATACATGATTCTGGACTACTTATGACATTCCCATCCATGAGCAGTCATTGTGGCCGGGGGAATAAAGTATTTCATTGCCTATCCTTATTCCCAGGGCAAGATGAAACAGGGTCATATGCTACCTGAACCACATGGACTAAGCAGGATTATTATATAATGGGGAAAGGATGATTCCCCCAAGGAAGGGAAGTAGGGGCAACTCTGCACTCCTGAAATAATTACTAGTAGCTTTGTATGGGTGCCAGTGAAGTGATACGTATATAGATGAAAAAGTCTCTAGCGATTGTGACAGGCCTCCTTAGGGTACCCTTTCTCCCTCCAGTGGAATCACTGCTATAAACTGTACTGACACTAAGATAGTATGCTTTTTTCCTATCCTTGCAACACAATAGGAGATTAAAAACATTCTGTATGGTAGAAAGAGAAGTAGATGGAGAGCCAGGAGATGTAGGTTTGAGTGCTAGTTCTGCCATTAGGTAGGCTTATGTCTTTGGGCAAATCATTTAACTTCTTTGTATTTGCTTTCTCACTTATGAAATGAGGGAGTTGGACTTAGTGAAATACTTTTCAACTCTAAAATTTTATGTTTCCAAGAAATCTAAAATAATTACAATAAAAATGGCAAGAAATTAATATTTTAAGTCTTATTCAGGTGAATAAAAATACCAGGAAGCACCAAGTAGATGAATGGGCAAAGACTAATAATTCATGAAGGAATAAAAATAGGAAGCAAATAGTTTTTAAAAATTTAACCAAACAAATGATTGAAGGAATCCAAACCAATTCAATAATATTTTTAACTTTTGATTTTGAAATAATTTCAAACATAGAAGACAGTTGAAAAAATAATACAGACAACATACAGAGAACTCCAGCATACCTCTGCATCCCCAGATACCCAGATCCATCATCAATTTTAACATTTTGCCACCGTTGCCATATCATTCTGTTTATCAACTATCTATCTATCTCTTTTCTGAAGTTTTGAGAGAAGGTTGCACACATCATACTCCTTGAACACATAATACTGCCATATACATTTCCTAAGAACAAGGATATTTACTTGTGTAATCACTTTGAGTGCAGTTATCAAGTTCAAGAAGTTCAACATTGATATAAGCATCCAGTTTTTATTCCATTTTATTCTTAAATGGCCAGCAATGGCCTTTTGAGCCTTTTCTCCTCCATTCTTAGACCCAGTCCAGGTTCATGTATTGCATTTCATTGTCATTATCTATTTAGTTTGTCTTTTTTTTTTTTTTTTAATTTTTTTTGATTGCGGAAACATTTATCAACATAAATTTTCCCATCCCAGTCCCTCCAGTACCTCTAGTACCTCCCCACCATCCATTACTAGAACTTTCCCTGCACCCCAGGCAAAAACCCTACACTCATTTTTTTCATGTTGACAACACAATTTACTATAAATCAGAAAAAGCCCAACATACTTCTGAAACAAACAGCCACTGTCAAAAATAGCACACGTGCTGTCAGCAAAGCAGTAGTGTTGAAGGCTAATGGAAACTGGTCTCGCCACATGGTGTCCTACTGCACACAGCCCACTGTCCTCAGTCAGCATTGCAGCAACCGAGCACTCAGACCGTGGATGCCTTGCATTTGGTCTTCTGTTCATACTGAAACTTGACAGTAACAACCAGAAAGGGATCCCACTGATTCTCTCTGAAATTCCTGGTGCTGCCACTCTCCAAAACTAACAGCATACAGACAGAAGAAAATAAAGGCAGTGCTTTGGAAAAAATTGGCCTCAGAATTTTTATCTACAAGTTTTCAGATCACGTCTTTTACTCGGGCGTAATTAAGAAGATGACTGGAACAATAAGACAACTTGCCTCTCTGAAACGTGGATGGGCCCCACCTGGCAGGTTTTTTTTTGTATTCATGCATAGGGATGTCATTCTTCAGCCACGTGCCATGGTAAATTTTTGTCTCAAATACTAGTCCCAATAAGTTTTGCTTTTTCTAAAACCTTGTAGCCATAATTCAGAAGCTATGACCTATTAGTTCTCATTTGCTTTGCAATAATCTCTATGCTTCAGAACAATTTCAAACTAGAGGTTATTTCTCACACAACTTCATGATACCAGGAGCACAGAGTATCAGAATATTCTTAAATTTTATGTATTTCAAGGCACTTTAAACAAGTAAGTATATAAAAAAAGAAACTACCTCTGTAAAACATAACTATTTTAATAAACACAACAGATCCAAATATGAGATGAAGGCAGAAAAATCTAATTATACTTTAACTATCTCAAAATGACTTAATTTAGCTTGTTGCTAGGAAAAAAAAAAAAAAAGACTATAAAATGGTGTAAATAGGAAAAGTAAAAGAAGCCACTACCTTGAAAGGCAACTTCTAGTCGGTGAACAGATAATGGGAAAAGTAATTGTATTCTCTTAAGCAAAAGTAAAGAGAACAAGAGTAACATCTGAATTTTTACAGTTTTACCAGTGTCTAGCTCATATTGATTTTCTTTTTTATAATTTTATTTTGAAATAAATTCAAAGTCACAGGAACAGTTGCAAAAACAATACAAAACCCACACACAGAACTCCAGCATACCCCGTCCCCCCTCCCCCGATACCCTGATCCACCAACTTTAACATCCTGTCACACCACCATTTCTTTCTTTCCCTCCCTCCCTCCCTCCCTCCTTATCTATCATCCATCATCTATTGCTGTCTTCTGAACATATGAGAGCAGGCTGCACACATCCTTGAACAAACAATATAATTCACATATACATTTCCCATGAACAAGAACATTCTTTTATGCATTCCCATTAAGCAAGCTAAGAAGTTCAAGAAATTCAACAGTGATACAAAGCTTACATTCTATATTTCCTTTTTTTTTTTTCCTTATGTCCCAACTGTGTCCCTTTGAGCCTCCTCTCCTCCATCCTCAGATCCCATCCAGGATCATCCTTGGCATTTAATTGTCATTGCCTATTTAGACTATCTTTTTCTTTTTTTTTTTTTTTCTCAATTGTGGAAACATATATACAGCCTAAATCTTCCCATTCCAACCCCTCCCTAGCTTTCCATTAGTGGGATTAATCACATTTAGAATGTTGTAATGCTATCACCTTCCCACCATCCATTACTAGAAATTTTCCTTCACCCCAAACAGCAACCCTACACTCATTTCTGAACTCCCATTGCCCCTTCCTCCGCTTCTCATAACTTCTCAGACTCTACTTTTCATCTCTATGGTCATATTCTCTGATACTTTCTTTGTGTTTACTGTGGGGCTTAAATTTAACCTCTTAAATCTATAACAATCTTGTTTTTCTTTGATACCAACTTAACTTCAATAGGACACATAAACTATGTTCTTATACTCCTCCATTCCCCCACCTTTATGTAGTTCTTGTCAGAAATTACCTATTATACATTGAGTCTAAAGCCACTGATTTGTCATTAGAGTTTATGTATTTTATATCATGTAGGAAGTAAATAGTGGAGTTACAAATCAAAAATTATTGACTTCTATTTGTATTCTGTTGTGGTCAGAGAATGTGCTTTGAATATATTCAATTTTTTTTTTTTTTTTTTTTTTTTTTTTTTAATTTATTGAGGCTTGTTTTATGTCCCAGCATATGGTCCATTCTGGAGAAAAATCCATGATCACCAGAGAAAAATGTGTGTCCTGGTGATTTGGGATGTAATGTTCTATATATGTCTGTTAAATTTTTCTATCTCTCTCTCTCCTTTCTTTGTTTCTCTGTCAGTAGGGTTCCCTTTAGTGTCTGAAGTAGGGCAGGTCTTTTATTAGCAAAATCTCTCAGCATTTGTTTGTGAAAAATTTAAGCTCTCTCTCAAATTTTAAGGAGAGTTTTGCTGGATAAAGTATTCTTGGTTGGAAATTTTTCTCTCTGAGAATTTTAAATATGTCATGCCACTGCCTTCTCGCCTCCGTGGTGGCCACTGAGTAGTCACTACTTAGTCTTATGTTGTTTCCTTTGTATGTGGTGAATTGCTTTTTTCTTGCTGCTTTCAGAACTTGCTCCTTCTCATCAGGATTTTAGAGTCTAATCAGAATATATCTTGGAGTGGGTTTATTTGGATTTATTCTATTTGGAGTTTGCTGGGCATTTATGCTTTGTGTACTTATATTGTGTAGAAGGTTTGGGAAGTTTTTCCCAACAATTTCTTTGAATACTCTTTCAAGACCTTTACCCTTCTCTTCCCCTTCTGGGGCACCAGTGAGTCTTAAATTTGGCCCTTTTTTTTAATCTATCGTATCCCTGAGATCCATTTTGATTTTTTAGATTTTTTTCCCCATTCTTTCTTTTGTTCTTTCATTTTCCATTCTGTGGTCGTCGAGGACGCTGAGTCGTTGTTCAGCTTCCTCTAATCTTGTATTATGAGTATCCAAAGTCTTTTTAATTTGGCCAGCAGTTTCTTTTATTTCCATAAGATCTTCTATTTTTTAATTTACTCTTGCAGTTTCTTCTTTATGCTCTTCTAGGATCTTCTTTATGTCCTTTATATCCTGTGCCATGCTCTTCTTCATGTCCTTTATGTCTTGTGCCATGCTCTTGTTGTTTGATTTTAGGCCTTTGATTAATTGTGCCAAGTACTATGTCTCTTCTGATCTTTTGATTTGGGTGTTTGGGATTGGGTTCTCCATATCGTCTGGTTTTATCATATGCTTTAAGATTTTCTGTTGTTTTTGGCCTCTAGGCATTTGCTTTACTTGATAGAGTTCTTTCTGGATATAATACCAATATCTAATTTTTCAGATATACAGCTTGGTGGCGTATACTTTCTCTAACTAGCCAGCAGATGGTGTCTGCGAGTCACCTGTTCCCCTCAAGTCAGTTCTCCCTGACTTTGTCTTTGTGGTGTGTGGGGATCTGATTCTTGTGGGGTTCAATTGGTGTACTAAGTTTGGGTGTGTTGTTGGTGCTGTCTGCCATGAACGTGGGGCGTGTGTCTGGGTGGTTAGGGAGGCAGGGCAGCTTTAATAATCAAACCTCCCAGGTGTTCCCAGAGATTTAAGGATGTTATGAGAGTCTAAGCTTTCATTTCAGTCTTGCCACAGATTGTCTCTGCCGCTGACCCACAAGTCCTTGGTGTTGGTGTAGGGTCCCTGGGATTTCCAAGCACATCCCCTTCCCAGTTGTGCTCTTCAAGGACCTCTGCTGAGGGAAGGTTGTGCCATGTCAGAAGTGTGCGCCGGCCTCCAGGGAAGCCCTGGGCCGCTGGGCCATGCAGGGGTGTTCCCAGCCTGCTATAAAAATGGTTGAATGGGGCATGTTAATTTCCCCCTTTTTGCACAGCTCCGCCTTCCTAGCTCCAGGACAATTAGCTGTGTGTGCACTAAAGGCCACTGCCCACGGCCAATATTGTGGCGTGTGCGTGGCACTGGGAAACACTCTTGGCGTGGCTCTGGGCTATGGCTCTGTCCCTGGGCAGGAGTGTCTACAGCCCGCTGGGGAGATATCTGCAAGGGGTATGGTTTCTTTCTCCTTTTAGCTCCCCTCTATCCCCCTGGCCCTGAGACAGTCAGGAGCGTGTGTGGGGAGGGCTGTCCTCCACACCAGACATTGAGGTGTTGGCTACAGCCTGCTCCTGCAGTGCTTCACTGCGCGGTTCTCACTGCTGTATCTGCAGCCACTCCCGGGTTTTTATTTTTTTTTAAAAAAGAACTAGTCCATCTCCAAACGCCAACCTGCAGTTTCCCCACACTGCAGCGCGGCCGCCAGACTTTCTGCCAGTTTACTCGTTTCAGAATGCAGACTCCCAGTTTCACCAAGTGCAAGGTCTCTGTGGATTTAGCAGAACTTGTCCAGCTGGTGCATCGCTGGAACTGGTGTTCTGGATCACTTTCTGGCTTTTATCTAGTATTTTTTACAGAGGTGTTTTTTTTGCCATCTCACCTAGCGGCCATCTTAGGTTCTCACATTGATTTTTAACAATGGCTTCTTAAGCCACTAACTGCTTGAACTGGTTTAAATACCACTTAATAATGTTTCATGCACATGACAAACTGCATTTACATCCCAATAGTTTGTTGGTGACCCTGTGCTCAAGACATCTCACAATCTCTAGTTTTAAGAAAATGTCAAACTGATGATGTCAGTTATGCATGTAAATGATCTTATATACATTACTAAAAAATGATGAGAAATATGCTGATCTGTGGCTTTTAAAAAATGTATACTTCTATTTCTGTCTCTCTCCTAATACTTTTTTTCTAGCTTCTGTTACCTGAAGATTAAAACTTCCCTTCCCTCTAACTTATTTTTATCCCCAAACCTCATAGGAGATAATTCTAAAGAAAGATTACATTTGTCGATAACTGCTAAGACAGCTGGAGTTGAAATGATCAGTTCAATAAGGACATGCCTCCCATCTGCACTTCATCCTCACAAAATCAGAATCAAAAGATCATTCTGGAAGCTAAATTGTTTTATAATGACTACCACAGTTTTATCTCTGCATCTGTTACTAAATTATATAGATCATATATATTTACATATATTTATATAAAAGTAGATACTGCCCCAAATTCCTACCCACTGAAAACAGTAGACAGCTTGAAAACATGCCACCAGACTGTAAGTCAAAGAGTAAAAGAAATTATTCAGCAGAGAGAACAGCTGGTGCTACGGATACATAATGAACATGACTCAAGGTGTGCAAGGGCTTCAATAAGACGACCAGTTCAGTTAGAGGCAGACCGCTTAGTGTACTTAAGTACTGGCAAGTTGGCAACTCCATGGTCTAGCCTAACCTTGGTTGTCAAGGTACCTCCTGCTATGCAAAGAATAAGGCAAACAGGTTCCCCAAGATTCAGCTGCTAAAGTCATTTCTTCCATCAAGCCTCAGGTGCCAGAACATCTCGTTTCAGCATAAGGAATCAGTCCAAGGGGAACTGAGTCACTGCACCCAGGGAGCTTGAGCTTATATGAGGATGGTGTCCATGACACCAGTGGTGAGAGAAGCCTCTGCACCATGAGGATGCACAAAATGCATTCAAGGGCTCAGCTGTTCTATAATGATTCACAGAGTTGACTTTGAGTACGTCAGCAAGGTCAGTCACACCCACTGCACACTGCAACGATTCAAACACATCTGAACTCGAGTTCCATGTGCACACTTGGACTGTCGACTGCCATGCGCTGGGCTATTTATGCACTCCCCTCCATCCACGTGACAAATTTAAGAGTGAACAGAATCAGGACATCTACAGAGTGTCGACAATGCAATAAAAGATGATAAGGAAAGATACTATGAGATCCCGAAACACAGATCGACCATGGCTGAACACATGATCTTTTGGAAGATGCCCTACTCAACCAAAGATGCTCCCAAGCACCTTACACCCCTTAGCCAAAGCACAGAGTGCTGAGACGACCATCACTGTCAGCACCAGGGCTAACTCCCCAAGACATGGACCAGGTAAAGTGGTCTTCATGGCTGCAGATACTGTCATTACACCACAAGGTAAGAAGTAATCCCATGAAAACAAAAGGTTTGTTTTAGATGATTAAAAACTTTTTTAGAGGCCATTTTGGTCATTCTTGGTATCAAAGAGAAACCTTTATTTTCAACAAAACTGCCTGGAAAAGATGGTTCAGTGACCCACTGTGAATGAGACCCTCACCACGCACAGCACTAAATATACATAGGAAAAAACAACAAGCCCTGCAGCCTGTTGCTCACACACCACCCAGAACCAAAAGGCAAAAAAGTCAAACTCAATAGCCTCACACCAAAGAAGTCTTTGAATTAGAATTTATGAATTTATACATTCTTTTCTGTGAAAACAAAACAAAACAAAAAATGAATGAAGAAAGAGGATAAGGAAGAACTTTTCGATGAAAGTCTGAGAAGACTTAGGAAAAATGCCTATTACCTAACAGAAAGCAAATGAATGGTCAGTGCTTTTCATAGATTTTGAAAAGGAGGCGTTAAGCTTAACTGATATTCCCTAATATACAACACTCAATTGCAAACCAAATCCAGTAGCCAAAAATACCAAGAGCACTGGAATATTCAAATGCAACAAGTCCAGTTCTTAAAGATGGTCCATAGCGCAGCATTTACTTTTTTCTTTTCCTGGTCCAGTTCATTCTGAGCCCAAGCTAGTAGTTTCAGTAATTTTCCCAGCTTGAGTTTTGACTCACAATTTTCATAATCTAAGACAGTTTGGTTAACTTCACTCCACACCTTTTGCCTCTGCATCATTTTAGTGAGGTCTCAAAAAGATGACTCCTTGGGATTATCAAAGGCCAGCAAAGCCAGTGTGCACTCCATTTCTGTCAGGTTCCCTCTGCTTGCTTCGCCTTGCTCTGCCAGTTGTGTCTGAGTGAACTCAAGGGCAGCCTCTGTCTCATGCTGTTGGATCAGCTCAATCAAATGTTGCTGCAAATGAAAGTAAAGATACCAGTTTGTGTCTGAGAGGTCTGGATGGAGGCTATTGATCATGCAATAGCCTCCTGAATCTGACCTTTCAATATTATCTTTTGGATTTTGATTCATTCATCAAGTGTTTTTAGAGCCACACTAGGTTCTATCCCAAATTCCATTAGAAACTTCTTGACTGCTTCCTTAAAGTCCTCTGTAACAAGATAGTTCATGATGAGACAATTCGTGTCTGCTGGCTAAATGTGTAAGTTATTGAGTTTTTCCATCCATTCATCTTTTGTGATTCCATCTTTTTTTCTGTATAAATCATTCTCATTTCATACACATCCCACCTCCCATGCTGTGAGGTCTCGGCAGTGGCTCTGTGGCTGCTCCAGGGGAACAGGGCCTAAGCCAGGGCCTACACTCATTTTATATTAACTCCCCATTGCCCCTGCCCCCCACCCCTGGTAATACATACTCTATTTTCTGTCTCTGTGAGTTTGTATAGCCTTGGTATTTTCTTTGTTGTTACCATGGGGCTTAAACTTAACATCCTAAATCTGTAATAATCTCATTTGATTGTTGTTGCTTTGTTACCAGTTTAACTTTGATAGCATACATAATCTATGTTCCTATACCCTCTTTCCCCCCACCTTTATGTAGTTCTTGTCACAAATTATGTATTTATGTATTATGATTCTAAAACCATTGATTTATTATTATATTTTATGCATTTGTCTTTTAGAGCCTGGAGGAGGAAAAAGTGGAGTTACAAATGAAAAATACAATAGTACTGGCATTCATATTTACCCATGTCATTATGCTTACTGGAGATCTTGATGTCTTCATGCAGCTTCAGTCAATTATCTAGTGTCCTTTCGTTTCAATGTACAGAACTCCATTTAGCATTTCTTGTAGGGCCAGTATAGCGGTCAAGAAGTCCCCCAGCTTTTCTTTATCTGGGAATGTCTTAATTCCTCCCTCGTTTTTTGAAAGACAGTTTTGTCAAATACAGAATTCTTGGTTGGCAGTTTTTTGCTTTTAACTCTTTAAATATGTCTTCCATTGCCTTCTTGCTTCCATGGCTTCAGATGAGAATTTGCCACTTAATCTTATTGAGTCTCCCTTGGATGTAACACAATGCATCTCTTTTGTGGCTTTCAGAATTTTCTCTTTCTGTTTGGCATATAGTTTGCTTATAACATGGCACAGTGTGGTTCTGTTTGGGTTTATCCTGTCTGGAGCTCGTTGAGCATCTTGGATGTGTATATTCATGTCTTTCTTTAAATTTAGGAAGTTTTCAGCCATTATTTCTTTGAGTATTCCCTCTGCCCCTTTGTCTCTTTCTTCTCCTTCAGGGACTCCCACAAAATGGATACATTGGTATGTAATTGTGTCCCACAAGTTCTTTGGTCTCTATTCACTTTACTTCATTCTTTTCTCTTTTGCTCTTCAGATTGGATGATTTCATATGTCTTATGTTTATATTAACTGATTCTTTCTTCTGCCAGCTCCAATTTCCTGTTGAAACTTGTTAGGTTTTTCAATCAGGAAGACGAGACTAAAACTCGATCAAAGGAGCTTTATTGTGCAGCCGTGCGCAGGTGGGCTGAAGCCTAAGATGGCGATAGCCCTGAGCGAGGGGAACAGGAGGAGGGGAACAGAAGGTTGGCAGGAATTTCTTTGTCTGGAGACAGGGTGCTGGCAGGTCTAGGTTGCCAGTTTCTCAGTGGCTACTTTGGGAAAAAGGGGTAGCTGGCAGGTTTCCACTGGCTGGTTTGAGAGTGGGTCTTGGGAGCAGGAAGGTTTAAATTTTAAGTGTTATTGCAAACTTGCAGAATTCCTAAGAGCTGGGGGCAGGGCAGTGGCTCATCGCAGACTTACAGAATATCCAAGGGCAGAGTGTGGGGTACTGCCTAACTGACTTTTTCTTTTATTTTCTATGGGGGCTGAGGGGCACAGATTTGTTTTTCTGTATCTGCTTCTGGCTGATAGGGGGTGTAGAGTTGTCCCTGCGTTCCGTTGTGAGGTAGTGGCTGGTAAGGATGTGTTTGTTGGAGGAGTAGCATGTCACTGACAGCCTGGTTTGTCATGTCTTAAACAATTCTGCGAATAAACCTGGTTAGAAGTTGTAAGAAACAAGTTGCCAGAATGAATGTAGAGGAGATGAAAAGTAGGATAGGAGAAGTGGAAGGAGAGTGGCAGGGTTGATAGTAAAACAGTGGGAGACAGTAATGTGAGGAGCTTGCAGTAGGGTGAGGAGTGTTTATATTTTGTAAATTATTAGCATATACACACAACATCAAATATTAATTAGAGCACACAAGTACCGCCTTGGGGAATATCTAATGCTATTCTGTTTTGCAAAACCACTTCTTAAGTTGTGAGGTTTTATCCTTAAGCAGTGATATTGCTAGTTTTTACCATTTTCTAACTTTGATCACAGAGATAAATTTCCTTTTCCGCAAACTTTCTGCAACTTTCTGTATCCAGGTTTTGTTCTACATTTCTGTTTTCTTTTCTTTTTTTTCTTTTTAGGACAAAACAACTTTCTTTTTTCCTTTTAATACAAAATATCTTTTATACCTTTATACTTAAGTTACCAAAATAATTTTGGAAATTGTTTTTAAGCAAACCTTTTATAACATGGTATTACCATTAAAATTAAACTTGTTAGAATAATGTTAAATACTCAAAACACTTTAGTTAATGCATTATTGAAACAGTAATACACATTTTTCTTTTAAACAAGAATTAATAGTACATGTAGGTATTAAACTGGATGGCTGAGTGGTTTAACAATATAGAAGCTAAGTTTTTATTAGCAGATAAAAGAATTTTATGTGAGGGGGTTTTTATGTTCCATACTTCAAGGTGTTGACCAGAGAGAGAAGGAAAGGGAGAGAAGGGGGTTTGGTAGGTTTGTGGAAGAGGTTGTATTGACTAAAGACAGAAAGAAGATGTCTGATGCTGTTGAGAAGGAATGAGTATTTGGGCTTTTAATACAGCTAGGATGTCTCTTTCGAGAATTGGTGTGGGGCAGCGTGGGAGGATAAGGAATGAGTGCGTAAATACAAGGTTGTTAAGTGAACAGGCTGGGAGTGGGGTAACTAAAGGCTGTGAAACTATGCCTTTAACCCCGACTACTGTGACTGAAGATTTGTTTGTTAGCCCTTTATATTCAGAGAGAGCAGAGTAAGTGGCCCCTGTGTTTATAAGAAATGAAATTGGCTTACCTGCAACTGAGAGAATTATCCAAGGTTCTGTGCGAGTGATCATAGCAGGGCTTTGGGTGGTTCCCGGGCACCTTCAGTCTTCCACCGCTAGTCCCAGGAGTTCTGGGAGGTCAAAGCCGGGGGTCGTAGTCGAGTGGGTAACAGAAGTCCCCATGCCTTGAGGGGCCCAGGGGCAGTCGGACTTCCAGTGACCCTCCTGCTTGCAGAGAAGGCATGACCCCGGGCGGGGGTGGTGGTCAAGGATTTGGGCATTGCCTGGCCCAGTGCCCGGGCTGTCTGTATTTAAAACAAGCTCTTGGTGGAGTTTCCCTTTTTGTTTAGGAGGGCCTTGGGTTTTCTTTCAGTGCTGAGGCAAGAAGCTGGTAAGCCTGAGTGTAAGATTTGGCTTTGGCTTCCTTCTTAAGTTTTTCTTTCTGGGCGTGTTCTATATCTCTATTGTTAACAACTTTAAAGGCTAGATCAGTTAGCTCACTTTGTTTAGTTTGGGGCCCTTCTTGCTTTTGGAGTTTTCCGCAGATGTTGGGGGCTGAGAAATAAATTGCATATGGAGGAGTAAGGTGCCCTCAGGGGAGTCTGGGTTAAGATCAGTGTAACGTTGGAGGGCTTCTCTAAGACTAGCTAGAAAAGCTGCTGGGTTTTCATCATTCTGTTGGGAAATTTTTTTTAGCTTATCATAATTAACCGCTTTGTGTGCCTGCAGTCCTGCTGTGAGGCAAGTTATCATAAGGTTGCGAGACTGTTGGCCAGGCTTTCCTTCCTGATAATTCCATTCGGGTTCTTTTCGGGGGACTGTGGTGGCTTTCACAGAGCTATTATTAGGGTCCTATTTAAGGTGTCTGCATGAGTCTGAGCTGTCAGTCATGCTCCTTCCTTCTCCTTGGGGGTGAGGCAGGTAGAGAGAATGATGTGGAGTTCTCATCAGGTGATGTCATAGTACACAGTAAGATATTGAAATTTTTAAAGAAATCGGGCAGGGTCAGTAGAGTATGAGTCTAGGCGCTTTTCAATTTGGGAAAGATGGTAAAGAGAGAAGGGAACATGGACACGGATGGGCCCCTCTGGTCCAGACACTTCTTACAAGGGGAGGTTAGGCTGGGGTTGGGAAGGACCAGGTCCTTCATGGGGAAGGAAAGGAGGGTTGAGATTCTGAGGTAGAATCTGGTGGGTTGTTTCCTGGTTGTGTTTCAATAGCAGCTTCAGCTTGATTAGGAGGGGCTACGTGAGAAGGAGGAGAATTGAGGAGAAGGTCTTTGGAAGGATGGAAGAAAGAGTCGGAAGGAGAAGAAGCACTGGGCTCAGAGATAGGCGGTGTTATAAGAGAGGAATGGAGAAGAAGGATTTGATAAGTGGCAGAGAGAGGGGCACCTGTGCAGGTTGAAGAAGGCCTAGACATATGGGACTTCACTCCACTTGCCGAGACGCTGACACTAATTGTTAAGGTTAAAAAGAATTTGGGAATCAAGGGTTCCCTTTTCTGGTCAGGTGGATCCATTATCTAATTTGTATTGTGGCCATGGCGGAATTGCAATAGAAAATGAGCCTGTGAGGTTTTAGATCCATTCTGAGGCCGAGTTTTTTGAGGTTTCAAAGTAAGCATGCTAGAGAGGTGTTACAGGGAGGTCGGGACTGTTCATTTCCTGTGATTAGAATGAAGGTCTATAGGGTAAGGAGAAATTCCAGATCTCAAGCTCAGGAACAGTCGAGAGGGCATTCTCCCCTGAGAGTTCTCAGGCTCCGAGGCAGATGGAGGAGTGGATGGAGGCTCCTAGGGTCCAGGACCCGGCAGAGGCAGCTCTCACCCAGTGCTAGGATTTCGGTGAACGTTGTCCCGGACAACAGAGAAAGAGAGTGCTGGAGGGGAGAGAAGAGGGTGCTTTCTCCTTACCCAGACGTGATTCACTGGTGTTGGGTGCTGAAGTCAGGCAAGTGGGTTCGACCCTTCTTGTGGAGATTTTGTCTTTTTTCTCGATTCTTGGGTTTTGGCACCCAAGTGTTAGGTTTTTCAATTGGGAAGAGAAGGGACTAAAACTTCATCAAAGGAGCTTTATTCAGCAGGCGGGCTGAAGCCTAGGATGGTGACAGCCCCGAGCGAGGGAACAGTAGGGCTTATATAGGAAGGTTGGTGGGAAGTTCTTTGTCCAGGGATGGGCAGCTGGCGGGTCTAGGTTGGCAGTTTCTCAGTGGCTACTTTGGGGAAGGCTGGTAGCTGATAGGTTTCCATTGGCTGGTTTGAGAGCAGGGACTTGGAAGTAGGAAAGTTTAAATTTTTTTTTTTATCTTCATTTTATTGAGATATATTCACATACCACGCAGTCATACACAACAAATCGTACATTCAATTGTTCACAGTACCATTACATAGTTGTACATTCATCACCTAAATCAATCCCTGACACCTTCATTAGCACACACACAAAAATAATAAGAATAATAATTAAAGTGAAAAAGAGCAATTGAAGTAAAAAAGAACACTGGGTACCTTTGTCTGTTTGTTTGTTTGTTTCCTTCCCCTATTTTTCTACTCATCCATCCATAAACTAGACAGAGTGGAGTGTGGTCCTTATGGCTTTTCCAATCCCATTGTCACCCCTCATACGCTACATTTTATTTTTTTTATTCAGTTTTATTGAAATATATTCATAAACCATACAGTCATCCATGGTATACAATCAACTGTTCACAGTATGATCATATAGTTATGCGTTCATCACCACAATCTATTTCTGAACATTTTCCTTACATCAGAAAGAATCAGAATAAGAATAAAAAATAAAAGTGAAAAGAGAATACCCAAACCATCCCCCCATCCCACCCTATTTGTCATTTAGTTTTTACTCCCATTTTTCTACTGATTTTTTTTCAATTTTTTAACTTTGTTTATCAAAAAATTAAAAACAAACAGGCAAACAACAACCAAAAAAACCCCACAACATTTCAAACAAAGCAATGGATTAAGGAAAACAAATAACCTAAAATAACTTGCTTCCAGTATGTTCCTACCATACCCCAAGAAAATTAATAAACCATGTCCAAACAGAGGAGTAAGAAAAACAAATAATCTAAAATAACTACATTGCTTCCAACATGTTCCTACCATACCCCAAGAAAATTAACAACCCCTAAGAAAACAATGGAATAAGAGAAAAAAAAAACCTAAAATAACTCTATTGCTTCCAACATGATCTTACTATATCCAAGAAAGTTTACAAACCATAATCATTCCTGAGCATTCCCATAACCTTGAGATTACCCTCATAGTTTATCTGTTCTTATTAGATTATCATTCCCCCTCCACTAATTGGTATCTCTAGGTCCCCTACATTCTACAGTATAAAACATTGTACATTTTTCACAGAATTCACATTAGTGGTAACATACAATATCTCTCTTTTTGTGCCTGGCTTATTTTGCTCAGCATTATGTCTTTTTTTTTTTAATCTTCATTTTATTGAGATATATTCATATACCACGCAGTCATACAAAACAAATCGTACTTTCGATTGTTCACCGTACCATTACACAGTTGTACATTCATCACCCAAATCAATCCCTGACACCTTCATAAGCACACACACAAGAATAACAAGAATAATAATTAGAGTGAAAAAGAGCAATTGAAGTAAAAAAGAACACTGGGTACCTTTGTCTGTTTGTTTCCTTCCCCTATTTTTCTACCCATCCATCCATAAACTAGACGAAGTGGAGTGTGGTCCTTATGGCTTTCCCAATCCCCTTGTCACCCCTCTTAAGCTACATTTTTATACAACTGTCTTCGAGATTCATGGGTTCTGGGTTGTAGTTTGATAGTTTCAGGTATCCACCACCAGCTACCCCAATTCTTTAGAACCTAAAAAGGCTTGTCTGAATTGTGCGTAAGAGTGCCCACCAGAGTGACCTCTCGGCTCCTTTTGGAATCTCTCTGCTACTGAAGCTTATTTCATTTCCTTTCATTTCCCCCTTTTGGTCAAGAAGATGTTCTCCGTCCCACGATGCCAGGTCTATATTCCTCCCCGGGAGTCATATTCCACGTTGCCAGGGAGATTCACTCCCCTGGGTGTCTGATCCCACGTAGGGGGGAGGGCAGTGATTTCACCTTTCAAGTTGGCTTAGCCGGAGAAAGAGGGCCACATCTGAGCAACAAAGAGGCATTCGGGAGAAGGCTCTTAGGCATAACTATAGGGAGGCCTAGCCTCTCCTTTGCAGCAACCGTCTTCCCAAGGGTAAAACCTACGGTAGAGGGCTCAACACACCAAACCACCAGTTCCCTACGTCTGTGGTCATGTTAGCAACCACTGAGGTGGGGCAGGCCAATACCGCTGCATTCTTCACAGGTTCCTCAAGGGGGCACTACGTATTTTTTTCCTTCTTTTTTTTTTTTTTTTTTTAACCTTTTCCTTTTTAAATCAACTGTATGGAAAAAAAAAAATTAAAAAAAAAAAACAACAAAAAAAAAACATACAATAAAACAACATTTCAAAGAGACCATAACAAGGGAGTAAGAAAAAGACAACTAACCTAAGATAACTGCTTTACTTCCAACCTGTTCCTACTTTAACCCAAGAAAGTTACATAATACAGCAACATTTCTGTGAACTTGCTCCTACTATATCCATCAGAAATTAACAGACCATAGTCATTCCTGGGCATCCCCAGAACGTTAAATAGCATATCTGTTCTTCTTGGATTACTGTTCCCCCTTCCTTAATTGCTCTCTATTGCTAGTTCCCCTACATTCTACATTATAAACCATTCGTTTTACATTTTTCAAAGTTCACATTAGTGGTAGCATATAATATTTCTCTTTCTGTGCCTGGCTTATTTCGCTCAGCATTGTCTTCAAGGCTCATCCATGTTGTCATATGTTTCATGAGGTCATTCCTTCTTACTGCCGTGTAGTATTCCATCGTGTGTATATACCACATTTTATTTATCCACTCAGCTGTTGAAGGACATTTGGGTTGTTTCCATCTCTTGGCAATTGTGAATAATGCTGCTATGAACATTGGCGTGCAGATATCTGTTCGTGTCACTGCTTTCCGATCTTCCGGGTATATACCGAGAAGTGCAATCGCTGGATCGAATGGTAACTCTATATCTAGTTTTCTAAGGAACTGCCAGACTGACTTCCAGAGTGGCTGAACCATTATACAGTCCCACCAACAGTGAATAAGAGTTCCAGTTTCTCCACATCCCCTCCAGCATTTGTAGTTTCCTGTTTGTTTAATGGCAGCCACTCTAATCGGTGTTAGATGGTATCTCATTGTGGTCTTAATTGGCATCTGTCTAATAGCTAGTGAAGCTGAACATTTTTTCATGTGTTTCTTGGCCATTTGTATTTCCTCTTCAGAGAACTGTCTTTTCATATCTTTTGCCCATTTTATAATTGGGCTGTCTGTACTATTGTCATTGAGTTGTAGGATTTCTTTATATATGCAAGATATCAGTCTTTTGTCAGATACATGGTTTCCAAAAATTTTTTCCCATTGAGTTGGCTGCTTCTTTACCTTTTTGAGAAATTCCTTTGAGGTGCAGAAACTTCTAAGCTTGAGGAGTTCCCATTTATCTATTTTTCCTTTTGTTGCTTGTGCTTTCGGTGTAAAGTCTAGGAAGTGGCCGCCTAATACAAGGTCTTGAAGATGTTTTCCTACATTATCTTCTAGGAGTTTTATGGTACTTACTTCTATATTGCGATCTTCGTCCATTTTGAGTTAATTTTTGTGTAGGGGGGTGAGGTAGGGGTCCTCTTTCATTCTTTTGGATATGGATATCCAACTCTCCCAGCCCCATTTGTTGAAAGGACCATTATGACTCAGTTTAGTGACTTTGGGGGCCTTAGCAAAGATCAGTCGGCCATAGATCTGAAGGTCTATCTCTGAATTTTCAATTCGATTCCATTGATCTATATGTCTATCTTTGTGCCAGTACCATGCTGTTTTGGCAACTGTGGCTTTATAATAAGCTTCAAAGTCAGGGAGTGTAAGTCCTCCCACTTCGTTTTTCTTTTTTAGAGTGTCTTTAGCAATTCGAGGCATCTTCCCTTTCCAAATAAATTTGATAACTAGCTTTTCCAAGTCTGCAAAGTAGGTTGTTGGAATTTTGATTGGGATTGCATTGAATCTGTAGATGATTTTGGGTAGAATTGACATCTTAATGACATTTAGCCTTCCTATCCATAAACATGGAATATTTTTCCATCTTTTAAGGTCCCCTTCTATTTCCTTTAGTAGAGTTACGTAGTTTTCTTTGTATAGGTCTTCTACATCTTTGGTTAAGTTTATTCCTAGGTACTTGATTTTTTTAGTTGCTATTGAAAATGGTATCTTTTTCTTGAGTGTCTCTTCAGTTTGTTCATTTCTAGCATATAGAAACATTACTGACTTATGTGCATTAATCTTGTATCCCGCTACTTTGCTAAATTTGTTTATTAGCTCTAGTAGCTGTATCGTTGATTTCTCAGGGTTTTCCAGATATAAGATCATATCATCTGCAAACAATGACAGTTTTACTTCTTCTTTTCCAATTTGGATGCGTTTTATTTCTTTGTCTTGCCGGATTGCCCTGGCTAGCACTTCCAGCACAATGTTGAATAACAGTGGTGACAGCGGGCATCCTTGTCTTGTTCCTGATCTTAGAGGGAAGGCTTTCAGTCTCTCACCATTGAGTACTATGCTGGCTGTGGGTTTTTCATATATGCTCTTTATCATGTTGAGGAAGTTTCCTTCAATTCCTACCTTTTGAACTGTTTTTATCAAAAACGGATGTTGGATTTTGTCAAATGCTTTTTCAGTATCTATTGAGACGATCATTTGATTTTTCCCTTTTGAATTTTAATGTGTTGTAATACATTGATTTTCTTATGTTGAACCATCCTTGCATGCCTGGAATGAACCCCACTTGGTCATGGTGTATGATTTTTTTAATGTGTCTTTGGATTGGATTTGCAAGTATTTTGTTGAGGATTTTTGCATCTATATTCATTAGGGTGATTGGCTGATAGTTTTCCGTTTTGGTAGCATCTTTGCCTGGTTTTGGTATCAGATTGATGTTAGCTTCATAAAATGAGTTAGGTAGTGTTCCATTTTCTTCAATGTTTTGAAAGAGTTTGAGTAAGATTGGTGTCAGTTCTTTCTGGAAAGTTTGGTAGAATTCCCCTGTGAAGCCATCTGGCCCTGGGCATTTATTTGTGGGAAGATTTTTGATGACTGATTGGATCTCTTTGGTTGTGATGGGTTGATTGAGGTCTTCTATTTCTTCTCTGGTCAGTCTAGGTTGTTCATATGTTTCCAGGAAATTGTCCATTTCCTCTATATTATCCAGTTTGTTGCCATACAGTTGTTCATAGTATCCTCTTATAATCTTTTTAATTTCTTCAGGATCTGCAGTTATGTCCCCTTTTTCATTCATTATTTTGTTTATATGGGTCTTCTCTCTTTTTGATTTTGTCAGTCTAGCTAGGGGCTTGTCAATCTTGTTGATCTTCTCAAAGAACCAACTTTTGGTGATATTTATCCTCTCTATTGTTTTTTTGTTCTCTATGTCATTTATTTCTGCTTTAATCCTTGTTATTTCTTTTCTTGTACTTGGTTTAGGATTGGTTTGCTGTTCATTTTCTAGCTTCTTCAGTTGATCCAGTAATTCTTTGATTTTGGCTCTTTCTTCCTTTTTAATATATGCGTTTAGTGCTATAAATTTCCCCCTTAGCACTGCTTTTGCTGCATCCCATAGGTTTTGGTATGTTGTGTTCTCATTTTCATTCATCTCTATATATTTAGCAATTTCTCTTGCTATTTCTTCTTCTTTTTTTTTTTTTTAATCTTCATTTTATTGAGATATATTCACATACCACGCAGTCATACAAAACAAATTGTACTTTCAATTGTTTACAGTACCATTACATAGTGGTACATTCATCACCCAAATCAATCCCTGACACTTTCATTAGCACACACACAAAAATAACAAGAATAATAATTAGAGTGAAAAAGAGCAATTGAAGTAAAAACTGGGTACCTTTGTCTGTTTGTTTCCTTCCCCTATTTTTCTACTCATCCATCCCTAAACTAGACAAAGTGGAGTGTGGTCCTTATGGCTTTCCCAATCCCATTGTCACCCCTCATAAGCTACATTTTTATACAACTGTCTTCGAGATTCATGGGTTCTGGGTTGTAGTTTGATAGTTTCAGGTATCCACCACCAGCTACCCCAATTCTTTTTTTTTTTTTTTAATCATTTTATTCAGATATATTCACATACCACGCAGTCATACAAAACAAATCGTACTTTCGATTCTTTACAGTACCATTACATAGTTGTACATTCATCACCTAAATCAATCCCTGACACCTTCATTAGCACACACACAAAAATAACGAGAATAATAATTAGAGTGAAAAAGAGCAATTGAAGTAAAAAAGAACACTGGGTACCTTTGTCTGTTTGTTTCCTTCCCCTATTTTTCTACTCATCCATCCATAAACTAGACAAAGTGGAGTGTGGTCCTTATGGCTTTCCCAATCCCATTGTCAGCCCTCATAAGCTACATTTTTATACATCTATCTTCGAGATTCATGGGTTCTGGGTTGTAGTTTGATAGTTTCAGGTATCCACCACCAGCTACCCCAATTCTTTAGAACCTAAAAAGGGTTGTCTAAATTGTGCGTAAGAGTGCCCACCAGAGTGACCTCTCGGCTCATTTTGGAATCTCTCTGCCACTGAAGCTTACTTCATTTCCTTTCACATCCCCCTTTTGGTCAAGAAGATGTTCTCCGTCCCACGATGCCGGGTCTACATTCCTCCCCGGGAGTCATATTCCACGTTGCCAGGGAGATTCACTCCCCTGGGTGTCTGATCCCACGGAGGGGGGAGGGCAGTGATTTCACCTTTCAAGTTGGCTTAGCCAGAGAGAGAGGGCCACATCTGAGCAACAAAGAGGCATTCAGGAGGAGACTCTTAGGCACAAATATAGGGAGGCCTAGCCTCTCCTTTGCAGCAACCGTCTTCCCAAAGGTAAAACTTATGGTAGAGGGCTCAACCCATGAAACCACCAGTCCCCTATGTCTGTGGTCATGTTAGCAACCATGGAGGTGGGGTAGGCGAATACCCCTGCATTCTCCACAGGCTCCTCAAGGGGGCACTACATCATTTTTTTTCCTTGTTTTTCTTTCTTTCTTTTTTTTTTTTTTTAACTTTCCCTTCTTTTTTAAATCAACTGTATGAAAAAAAAAGTTAAAAAGAAAACAAACATACAATAAAAGAACATTTCAAAGAGACCATAACAAGGGAGTAAGAAAAAGACAACTAACCTAAGATAACTGCTTAACTTCCAACATGTTCCTACTTTACCCCAAGAAAGTTACATAATATAGCAACCTTTCTGTGAACTTGTTCCTACTATATCCATCAGAAATTAACAGACCATAGTCATTTCTGGGCATCCCCAGAACGTTAAATAGCTTATCTGTTCTTCTTGGATTATTGTTCCCCCTTCCTTAATTACTCTCTACTGCTAGTTCCCCTACATTCTACATTATAAACCATTTGTTTTACATTTTTGAAAGTTCACATTAGTGGTAGCATATAATATTTCTCTTTTTGTGCCTGGCTTATTTCACTCAGCATTATGTCTTCAAGGTTCATCCATGTTGTCATATGTTTCACGAGATCGTTCCTTCTTACTGACGCGTAGTATTCCATCGTGTGTATATACCACATTTTATTTATCCACTCATCTGTTGAAGGACATTTGGGTTGTTTCCATCTCTTGGCAATTGTAAATAATGCTGCTATGAACATTGGCGTGCAGATATCTGTTCGTGTCACTGCTTTCCGATCTTCCGGGTATATACCGAGAAGTGCAATCGCTGGATCGAATGGTAACTCTATATCTAGTTTTCTAAGGAACTGCCAGACTGACTTCCAGAGTGGCTGAACCATTATACAGTCCCACCAACAGTGAAGAAGAGTTCCAATTTCTCCACATCCCCTCCAGCATTTGTAGTTTCCTGTTTGTTTAATGGCAGCCATTCTAACCGGTGTTAGATGGTATCTCATTGTGGTCTTAAGTTGCAACTGTCTAATAGCTAGTGAAGCTGAACATTTTTCCATGTGTTTCTTGGCCATTTGTATTTCCTCTTCAGAGAACTGTCTTTTCATATCTTTTGCCCATTTTATAATTGGGCCGACTGTACTACTGTCATTGAGTTGTAGGATTTCTTTATATATGCAAGATATCAGTCTTTTGTCAGATCCATGGTTTCCAAAAATTTTTTCCCATTGAGTTGGCTGCCTCTTTACCTTTTTGAGAAATTCCTTTGAGGTGCAGAAACTTCTAAGCTTGAGGAGTTCCCATTTATCTATTTTCTCTTTTGTTGCTTGTGCTTTGGGTGTAAAGTCTAGGAAGTGGCCGCCTAATACAAGGTCTTGAAGATGTTTTCCTACATTATCTTCTAGGAGTTTTACGGTACTTTCTTTTATATTGAGATCTTTGGTCCATTTTGAGTGAATTTTTGTGTAGGGGGTGAGGTAGGGGTCCTCTTTCATTCTTTTGGATATGGATATCCAACTCTCCCAGCCCCATTTCTTGAAAAGACCATTATGACTCAGTTCAGTGACTTTGGGGGCCTTATCAAAGATCATTCGGCCATAGATCTGAGGGTCTATCTCCGAATTCTCAATTCGATTCCATTGATCTATATGTCTATCTTTGTGCCAGTACCATGCTGTTTTGGCAACTGTGGCTTTATAATAAGCTTCAAAGTCAGGGAGTGTAAGTCCTCCCACTTCGTTTTTCTTTTTTAGAGTGTCTTTAGCAATTCGAGGCATCTTCCCTTTCCAAATAAATTTGATAACTAGCTTTTCCAAGTCTGCAAAGTAGGTTGTTGGAATTTTGATTGGGATTGCATTGAATCTGTAGATGAGTTTGGGTAGAATTCACATCTTAATGACATTTAGTCTTCCTATCCATGAACATGGAATATTTTTCCATCTTTTAAGGTCCCCTTCTATTTCTTTTAGTAGAGTTATGTAGGTTTCTTTGTATAGGTCTTTTACATCTTTGGTTAAGTTTATTCCTAGGTACTTGATTTTTTTAGTTGCTATTGAAAATGGTATCTTTTTTTGAGTGTCTCTTCAGTTTGTTCATTTCTAGCATATAGAAACATTACTGACTTATGTGCATTAACCTTGTATCCCGCTACTTTGCTAAATTTGTTTATTAGCTCTAGTAGCTGTATCGTCGATTTCTCAGGGTTTTCTAGATATAAGATCATATCATCTGCAAACAATGACAGTTTTACTTCTTCTTTTCCAATTTGGATGCGTTTTATTTCTTTGTCTTGCTGGATTGCCCTGGCTAGCACTTCCAGCACAATGTTGAATATCAGTGGTGACAGCGGGCATCCTTGTCTTGTTCCTGATCTTAGAGGGAAGGCTTTCAGTCTCTCACCATTGAGTACTATGCTGGCTGTCTGTTTTTCATATATGCTCTTTATCATGTTGAGGAAGTTTCCTTCAATTCCTACCTTTTGAAGTGTTTTTATCAAAAAGGGATGTTGGATTTTGTCAAATGCTTTTTCAGCATCTATTGAGATGATCAATTGATTTTTCCCTTTTGACTTGTTAATGTGTTGTAATACATTGATTGATTTTCTTATGTTGAACCATCCTTGCATGCCCGGAATGAACCCCACTTGGTCATGGTGTATGATTTTTTTAATGTGTCTTTGGATTCGATTTGCAAGTATTTTGTTGAGGATTTTTGCATCTATATTCATTAGGGAGATTGGCCGGTAGTTTTCCTTTTTTGTAGCATCTTTGCCTGGTTTTGGTATTAGATTGATGTTAGCTTCATAAAATGAGTTAGGTAGTGTTCCATTTTCTTCAATGTTTTGAAAGAGTTTGAGTAAGATTGGTGTCAGTTCTTTCTGGAAAGTTTGGTAGAATTCCCCTGTGAAGCCATCTGGCCCTGGGCATTTATTTGCGGGAAGATTTTTGATGACTGATTGGATATCTTTGCTTGTGATGGGTTGGTTGAGGTCTTCTATTTCTTCTCTGGTCAGTCTAGGTTGTTCGTATGTTTCCAGGAAATTGTCCATTTCCTATACATTCTCCAGTTTGTTGCCATACAGTTGTTCATAGTATCCTCTTATAATCTTTTTAATTTCTTCAGGATCTGCAGTTATGTCACCTTTTTCATTCATTATTTTGTTTATATGGGTCTTCTCTCTTTTTGATTTTGTCAGTCTAGCTAGGGGCTTGTCAATCTTGTTGATCTTCTCAAAGAACCAACTTTTGGTGATATTTATCCTCTCTATTGTTTTTTTGTTCTCTATGTCATTTATTTCTGCTTTAATCCTTGTTATTTCTTTTCTTCTACTTGGTTTAGGATTGGTTTGCTGTTCATTTTCTATCTTCTTCAGTTGATCCATTAGTTCTTTCATTTGGCTCTTTCTTCCTTTTTAATATATGCGTTTAGTGCTATAAATTTCCCCCTTAGCACTGCTTTTGCTGCATCCCATAGGTTTTGGTATGTTGTGTTCTTATTTTCATTCATCTCTATATATTTAGCAATTTCTCTTGCTATTTCTTCTTTAACCCACTGATTGTTTAGGAGTGTGTTGTTTAACCTCCAGGTATTTGTGAATTTTCTAAGTCTCTGATGGTTATTGACTTCTAATTGTATTCCATTGTGGTCAGAGAATGTGCTTTGAATAATTTCAATCTTTTTAAATTTATTGAGGCTTGTTTTATGTCCCAGCATATGATCTATTCTGGAGAAAGTTCCGTGAGCACTAGAAAAGTATGTGTATCCTGGTGATTTGAGATGTAATGTCCTGTAGATGTGTTAAATCTAATTCATTTATCAGATTGTTTAGGTTTTCAGTTTCCTTATTGGTCTTCTGTCTGGTTGATCTATCTATAGGAGAGAGTGATGTGTTGAAGTCTCCCACAATTATTGTGGAAACATCAATTGCTTCCTTTAGTTTTGCCAGTGTTTCTCTCATGTATTTTGTGGCACCTTGATTGGGTGCATAGACATTTACGATTGTTATTTCTTCTTGCTGAATTTCCCCTTTTATTAGTATGTAGTGGCCTTCTTTGTCTCTCAAAACATCCCTGCATTTGAAGTCTATTTTATCTGAGATTAATATTGCTACACCTGCTTTCTTTTGGCTGTAGCTTGCATGAAATATTTTTTTCCATCCTTTCACTTTCAGTTTCTTTGTTTCCCTGTGTCTAAGATGAGTCTCTTGTATGCAACATATTGATGGTTCATTTTTTTGATCCATTCTGCGAATCTATATCTTTTAATTGGGGAGTTTAATCCGTTTACATTCAATGTTATAACCGTGAAGGCATTTCTTGAATCAGCCATCTTATCCTTTGGTTTATGTTTGTCATATTTTTCCCCTCTGTCTATTAATAGCCTTTATTGTACCCATTCCGAATCTCTTTA
This sequence comes from Choloepus didactylus, assembly GCF_015220235.1. Lineage (NCBI taxonomy): Eukaryota > Metazoa > Chordata > Mammalia > Pilosa > Megalonychidae > Choloepus > Choloepus didactylus. The sequence goes on from NC_051319.1 coordinate 6,295,804, forward strand.
GTACTGAACCTTTCTCCAAGTCTGTCTGTCCTTTCTTTGTTCCTCTGTCTGTAGGGCTCTCTTTAGTATCTCCAGTAGGGCAGGTCTCTTGTTAGCAAATTCTCTCAGCATTTGTTTGTCTGTGAAAAATTTAAGCTCTCCCTCAAATCTGAAGGAGAGCTTTGCTGGATAAAGTATTCCTGGCTGGAAATTTTTCTCACTCAGAATTTTAAATGTATCATGCCACTGCCTTCTTGCCTCCATGGTGGCTGCTGAGTAGTCACTACTTAGTCTTATGTTGTTTCCTTTGTATGTGGTGAATAGCTTTTCTCTTGCTGCTTTCAGAACTTCCTCCTTCTCTTCCGTGTTTGACAGTGTGATCAGAATATGTCTCGGAGTGGGTTTGTTTGGATTTATTCTATTTGGAGTTCGCTGAGCATTTATGATTTGTGTATTTATGTTGTTTAGAAGATTTGGGAAGTTTTCCCCAACAATTTCTTTGAATATTCTTCCTAGACCCTTACCCTTTTCTTCCCCTTCTGGAACACCAATGAGTCTTATATTAGGACGTTTTATATTATCTATCATATCCCTGAGGTCCATTTCGATTTTTTCATTTTTTTTCCCCATTCTTTCTTCTATGCTTTCATTTTCCATTCTGTCATCTTCCAGGTCACTGATTCGTTGTTCAACTTCCTCTAGTCTTGTACTATGAGTGTCCAGAATCTTTTTAATTTGATCAGCTGTTTCTTTAATTTCCATAAGATCATCCATTTTTTTATTTAGTCTTGCAGTGTCTTCTTTATGCTCTTCTAGGGTCTTCTTCATATCCTTTGTATTCCGTACTATGGTCTCATTGTTCATCTTTAGTTCTTTGAGTAGCTGCTCTAGGTGCTGTGTCTGTTCTGAACTTTTGATTTGGGTGCTTGAGCTTGGGTTATCCATATCGTCTGGTTTTTTCATATGCTTTATAATTTCCTGTTGTTTTTGGCCTCTTGGCATTTGCTGAACTTGATAGGGTTCTTTTAGGATTTGTAGACCAATTGAAGTCCTTATCTCTAATTTATCAGATCTACAGCTTCGTGGAGTACACTTTCTCTAACTAACCAGCAGGTGGCGTCCACGAGCCACCTGTTCTCCACAAGCCAGTTCTCCCCTGCTTTGCCTTTATGGTGAGTGGGGGAGTGAGTCTTGTGGGGTCCAATTGGTGTATCAAGCTTGTGTGTGTAGTTGGTGTTGCTCGCCCTGTATATGGGGCGTGTTTCTGGGCAGTCAGGGAGGGGGGTGGCTCTAACAATCAAATCTCCCTGGTGATCCTGGAGTTTTAAAGCTGCTGCAATAGTCTAATCCTTCAGTTCAGTCCTGCCACAGTTTGTCTCTGCCACTGACCCACAAATCCTTGGTATTGGTGTATGGCTCCTGAGACTTGCAAGTGGGCCCCTCTTCCAGGCTGTGGACCCCGGGTCCTCTGTTTAGGGATGACTGTGCTATGTCACAGGTCAGTGCCGTCCCCCCAGGGCGGTTTTGGGCTGCTGGGCTGTGTAGGGAGGTTCCCAGTCTGCTGAAATGATGGCTGAATGGGGCTTTGTTAATTCACACTGCTCCACCTTCCCAACTCTGGGACAATCAGCTGAGGTTGCAGGGAAGGCTAATGTCCACGCCCAGTTTTGTGGGGTGTGCCTTTTATTTGAAGCACTTCTGTCACATTGGGTTGTGTGGGGCAGCTCTGGGCTATGGGGCTGGCGATGGGCAGGAGTGTTTCCTGTCCACCAGTATGATGGCTGTGAGCGGACACCCCCCTTTTCTTGGGAAGTTGTGGTGTTTAGTGAAATTTCTCACCCACTGGATTATTGCCTTTTGTCTGAGAGCTCTCTTAGTTCTGCTCTTGTCTTGACCTGCCCAAATTGCAAGTCTTTGAAGCTTTCTGTATTGGGCTTCTTAGAGTAATTGTTTTAGAAAAAGAAAAAAGGATTTAAAAAAAAAAAAAAAAAAAAGGGCCCTCCTCAGAGATCTAATGGGTTATTGAAATGCTAAGAGACAAAGCAATTAGGGCCATTAAGGAAAGTTCCACAGGGCAGAGAGATCAGCTTTTCTTCGGGATTTGCATATGAGCCTGAGGGCCTGAGCTCTGCCCTTCCCCTTTCTATGTTCACCAGAACTCCAAAACTCCTCCACTGTTATTTTGGAGTTTTTTGTGCTGTTTTTTTCTATGTCTGTCTCCTCTCTGCTGGGCCAGCTGCTCTCAGATTCTCTGGTTTCTGGTCTCAGTCTATCTATGGTTGGAGTTTGGATCAGTAGAATGAGTTTCCGATAAGGGCTGCTCCTGCAGTTCTCCCTTCTCCTTCCCGGAGCTGATGGCCCCTCCTCCCACGGGACTGAGCCTGGCAGGGAGGGGCGCGGGTCCCCTGGCCACAAAAACTTACAGATTTCGCTGATCTCAGGAGTTCCACATTTTCATGAGTGTTGTATGAAGTATGCCCAAAGTCAGATTGCTCTGTGGTGTCCAGTCCACGCAGTTCCTGGCTTTCTACCTACTTTCCTGGAGGAGTAACTAAAACATACAGCTTACCAGTCCGCCATCTTGCCCCGCCTCCCCCCGGAAAGTTTAAATTTTAAAGGTTATTGCAAACTTGCAGAATTCCTAAGCTCAGGGTGGGTGGTGGCTCATCAAAGACTTGCAGAATTTCTTAGGGCAGGGGTGGGGTACTGCCTAACAAAACCCTCTAAGGAATTTTTTTCCCTGGAATTTTATCAAGATATATCCAAGGTGTACAGTCAGTCGTTCACAGTATCATAATATAGTTGTGCATTCATTACCACAATTAATTTTGGAACATTTTCATTACTCGAAAATAAAATTAAAAGAAAAGTAAAAAAGAACACCCAAAACATCCTGTCCACCCCATCTACCTCTATTATTCATTTGCTTTTTGTCCCCATTTTTCTACTCATCTCTCCATACACTGGATAAAGGGAGTGTGAGTCACAATCACACAGTCACATTGTATAAGCTTCTAGCTACTTGAATACACTAAAACCTGAAAAGGAAAATCTGTATAATGCATGAGAATGAACTCCAGAATGACCTCTTGACTCCATTTGAAATCTCTCAGCCATTGACCTCTAAGGAATTTTTAGGTTCTGTTACTGTGGTCTTCAGCTCTGTTTGGTTACTTTTCAAAATTTCCATCTCTCTCTTCATATTCTCTTTCATCTGTCATTTTCCTGATTTCCTTTAGTTCTTTGCTCATATTTTCCTTTAACTCTTGAAGCATATTTAGGACCATTTTTAAAAAGTCTTTGTTTGGAATATCCCAGGTCTGGTCCTCCTCATTGATGGTTTCTAATGCTTTAATTTTCTCCTTTGCCTGGGTCATCACTTCTTATGTCCTTGTATGTTTTCTAATGTTTGCTGAAACCTGGACATTTTGATATTTTAATGTGTTATTGCTGGAATTTAGACTCTGAGGAGTTTGTTCCTTAAGCTTATTTCCAGCTGCTAAGACAGTTTTCCATGAATGCCAGGAGCTAATAAAACACAATAAAAGAGGGAAAGAAAGAAAACACCTTTTCCAGTCTTCAGGGCGTATTCATACAGTGAATTTGGAGAATAGCTCCAGGCCAAAGTATAGGCACCTCCCCGGTACTTTCTGTACCACTTCCTGTTTTAGGCATGCACATTTGTCCCTAGGAATTCTCCCTGTTTACTGGGTTCTGAATGACTCCTTTCCCCTAGGAAACAGTTTCCTCCTAGTCCAGGGCCCTGAACTATATGTCCTATAACCAGCAATCCCTTGCCTAAGGCATCCACATGATTGTTGTCCCACAGCATTCTGTAGTAGAGCTCTTGTACGTGCAGGGCAAGTTCTGGGACAGTGAGTCTGTCAGGCTATTGCCAGACAGATTGGGCCAGACATACATGCTCCAGTAATTTGCATGAGGGTTACTCTGCTCTCTCTGGAATGATGACCAGGGATCTGCACTGGGAGAATTGTCAGCTCAGCACTGGGCAGGTGAGGGGTGGAGGAGTAGGCAGCCAGGGCCCAGAGATCATACTGCTTTAAGTAGCCTTTTTCTTGATTTGGCACATGCCCTGGTACTGTAGTCCTTTAACTGTTTTCTGGAGTTTTGAGAAAGATGTTTCTGCCAGTTCTTGCTGGTTGTTCAAAGTTTCTGTTGGGGGAGAGAGCACTGAAGAGTCTCACTCTGTCATCTTGATCCTAATTCAATAATGTTTTATTTTAAACATTTTAAATTAACAACATGAGGTTTCAAAAACAACAAAGTTGTTAAAATTGCTGATAGTCTTGTAAATCAGTAAAAATTTTTTGGAAAAGAGTTACAAAATTAGTTCTCTTGAAATTACGCTTAGGAGATATGGAAGAAAATAGTCTTCGCAGCGTTTTTTTGTAATAGTGACAAATTGGAAATAACTTAATATTCAACATTGTGGAAGTAATTTGATGAATTACACTATATGATAAAGTGAATGTAGTGAAAATTTCAAGTATTATTAATTTATAGGAAGACAGGACGGTTTTTACAGAATACCATGTTTCAGTGAGTCTCAGAGTCCATCAATTGTAACATGTATCTTTGTTTTGTGGACCATTAAGAAGAAGAAACCTTAGCAGTTAAAGTTTGAGACAATGTCAAATGATACGTGAATTGTTCACACCAGCTTCCTTCCTGGTGATTTGACATTTCTGTTAACTACTCTAGGTATTTGGTAGTTTCACCTGACTTCAGTTTTTATTACTTACAATGAGAGAAGTAATCTTTTCAGGTGTTATTTCAGTACAGAAGATGACACAGCTTACTTGTTGAACCTATCTTTTTTTTTTTATGATTTGTAAAGTTCTTGTTTTTTTCTTCCTAAGATATGGAATTGAAGACTACTTTCCGTCAATGATTTTTTGTTTCACTAATAACAAATTTACACACCATTGCTCTGTTCCATGCCTGTCTACATAAAAATAGAATTTTTTGTGTTAATAACCTTTATAAAAACATTTTAAATGGTGGCTGAATACAATATGAATAGCACCAACAATGTACCTAGTGCAATTGAAGCAACAAAATATGAATAGCTATTAGTAGGTTTACACAAGAGCAGGCAATGACAGCTATGTCACAAATGCTGCCTGGCTGTCAGTATGATGGATGCATCCTGAGTTCAAAGATGTTAAAATGTGAAAATGTTATTTCTTAAAATGATAAAATATGGATATATTAATAATAAAAATAATTATGCACTCTAGGATTGTAGTTATTTAAAATCGTGTGCTGAAAGATGCAAAGAAAAAGATTTTTATTCTGCCTCTCAGTATGTAATGAGGCTATCTAACATACATTTCTGGAAAAAGTGCAGCTTGCCAAAAATATAAATTGATTCTAAATAGAATTGATTCTGTGCTTTAACATCATAGATTTATAAATTTTTGGACAAAAATAAATTTCTATAATATATATGAATTTTGTTAAAAGTGTGTTACTCCATTTCTATTTTAGGAAACCCAAGAAAACACATAACATGTTTAAAGAAAGCAGTAGATATGACCTGTCATGGAGAACCATCTCTTTATAATTCCTTAAGCATGGCTATGCAAACTCTAAAGTTAGTATTTTACATTTATTATTTATAATTGATTTAGAAGTGTTTTGCATGAGTTAAACTGAAATGAAAATATGTTAACATAGATCCCCATGAACTCAGCTGTAACAAAATCATTATTTGGTAAGATGAATATTTAATGACATTTATGAATTTTAGTTTAGTGTTGGTTGGTGATTTTATTTTTATTTTACATTTTAGTAGATGAGGTGTATGGACATTTTCTGTAGTACAAAAGAAATTGATAAAATTAAATATTTTTGAAAAATGAGTTGTTTAGAGAACTTAATGTGGTATAGTAATTGTGCATTGGTTATACATTTATTGAATTTTATTAACTTGTTTTTAATGTTTCTGTAATTAGTAGTACAGTTTTCCAGCAAATTCAACTATGTGGAATATAGCTAAGAACCACCAGGGAAATATTCAGTGTAGCTAAAGCTCACATATTTTACCCCTGGGTAATCTGTCCTGACTCACACTTTATACCTTTAATGTAATAGAAATTTTTCTAGTTTTGTTATAGATGAGAAGGAGGAAATGCACATAATAGAGGTAGGACCAATGAATGCATCCGTAAGTGGTAGCTGAGAATGATGTAACAATGCAGAAATAAGTAGCAAAGCTATAAATAGCTGATAAAATTGCTCCAAAAAGCATAGAAGTCCCTATTTTTGTAGGGGCAAATAGCTCACTGCATCTTAAAACCCTCATAAGTCATCATTTAATTAAAATGGAATGCAAAGATCAATGCTTACGATTATTATGACTCTGAATCATCATTAGTTTAAATTATAGTTTCTAAGAAAGAAATGTGTTACTATTAAGCCACAGGTATACCCCTGAAAGTTGATCCATATGGTATTCCCAATGCACACTTTAGACTTGTATGAAACAAACCTACTGTAAGGTAAACTCTGTTATGTCAGGGACCTTGTCAGTCTTGTTTGTCACTCCATCTGAAGAATTTTTAAAAGACTACACAATAAATATGTGTTGAATGAATAAATAAAACAGTGAATAAAAAAAATTGGTAGTTCATTTTTAAAATATTAAAAGTATTTAAGATATATTCACAATTCATTCCCTTTTGATGTTGAAACAAATGAGGTGTTCTTTAGTCTAAATGTGTAAAACACATATACTGTTCTTTCTGGGTAAATTTTATATTAGTGTAATTTGTTATGCCTAATCAGAGTACATTTTATCTTTCTATAGACACATGCCAGGACATACAAGTAGAGAAGTCCTAATCATCTTTAGCAGCCTTACAACTTGTGATCCATCAAATATCTATGATCTAATCAAGGTAGAACTATACATATATTTATAGTCTAAACTAAAGTTATAGCTCTAAAGATAATTCTGTAGTGAATTAATCCCTAATATTCAGAGTAATCTATTTTTCAAACACATTAATTCTTTTTTCTTCTCTCCCTCTTTTATGAAACCCTCCATTTACTTGGATTTTATGAAGACTCTAAAGGCAGCAAAAATTAGAGTATCTGTTATTGGACTGTCTGCAGAGGTTCGGGTTTGCACTGTACTTGCTCGTGAAACTGGTGGTATATATATCTAGAATTTTTTATATTTACTCAAAATTTCTATGTAAGAAATAACACTTTATTAATTAAGTTAGGATGTTTTAATCTGTTTTTAAGCTACTAAACTTAAACCACTTCGTATCCCATAGTCCAAAATATGGTCAGTCATCTTAAATATATCATCAATTTTATAACATATCACCCCAAAATGCAAGAAATCTTTCATACTTATGTCAGTGTTTAGAAGTACTATGTAACTCTTGGAAAGTTAGAAATTTCTATATATAATATTTGGTAAAGATCTCATAACTTGGCTTTAATTAAATTGTAATAGTTATACCCATAGAAGTCAATTTAGAAGTATTCTTTAATTAAGGCTTTTAAAATGATAATTTAGCTTAAACCTTTATTTTGAAACATGTATTTTTAGATGATATAACTTCTACAGAATTACATAGAAATTATAATCCCTTCTTATGTCTGCAAAGCTGATAAATTTTTTCTTTTATTTTTCTTGTTAGGTACATACCATGTTATTTTAGATGAAAGCCATTACAAAGAATTGCTAACACATCATGTTAGTCCTCCTCCTGCCAGCTCAAGTTCAGAATGCTCGCTTATTCGGATGGGTAAGAGCTTATTTTGTTTATTTTAAAGCAGACGTTTACTATATATTTTGGCTCACATTAGACTTTCTATTTTCGTTTGCACAACTTACCATTTTAACATTCATATATTTCTCTGTTTTTCACCAAAGTGTTTACTAATTAGGAAAAAAAAAGTTTGTTGAAACAATTACAGAAAATACAGAGAAGTAAAACGAAGAAAATGAAAACCACATGTAATCCTGTCATCGAGGACACCACTGGCTTCCTTTTATTGTTAAGGCTAGAAAAGTATAGGGACATTGTGTTTATGCAAAAATGCTTGTTATATTACGAAAATTTAAAAACAAGCTAAAAAATCTGTATTGTATGATCAAAGCTATATAATACAAACTGTAAAGATAAAAGGTTGCAGGAGGGTACTAAAAGCAATTTTTTGGGGGGGTAGGTTTAGAGTGCTGGGTTTTAGATCATTAAAAAAAAATTATTTCCCCAAAATTTGATGATGAACACTTATTACGTTTGTTTTGAAAATAAGACATGCATTTTTAAATATAAAAAGGATCTCCTTGTTTAATGTGCATTTTATAACTGTCAGTGAAATGGAATGCTTTTCTACCTTGTTATTGGTTATTGGTATTGCTGGTCAACCTCCCTTACCTTTGTTTCCTCATCTGTAAAGTACTAGTATCTACTTTGTCATGTGTTGCAAGGATTGAGTTAATGCAGATGATACAAACATTCAGTATGTTTTAGATATTATGTTGGCTAATCTTTTTTGATTTACTGATGCATTTCTTTTGCCCATTTTGAAGTTATTTGTTTCAACTTAAAATTTATTCTTTAAATTGATTTTTTATAGCCTGTTAGGAATATTAACCCTTTCTCAGTCATATGATACAAATATTTTTCCAGTTGGTCATTTACCTTTTATTTACTTGTTTTGATATTGAGATAAATTTTCAGTTTTTTTGTGGTGAAAATTTTCTTTTATCCTTTCTGCTTTAACCATGTTTTCAGAATATAAAAATATATACAAAGAACAAACTACATGAAAGGTTTGGGCATTCCAAAATTTTAATCTTGGAAGTATATTCTTGTATAAAGTGAAAGTGGACTACGTATTAGAAGCTTCAGTTGTATCAGAAACTATTTGAAACTTACCAGCTGTTTTTCTTTTAAAAACATCTGTTCATTGTTATTAACTTAGAAAATATAAATGTGAACTTCAGAATCAGAGGTGGTATGTATGGATAGATCTTTTTCCCATTTCCTCCACTGTTAATTTTTTTTATAGCTTGAAATTACGGACAGCTCCATCATGTTATCATAAACATTATCTAAGAGAAGCAGGAAAGAGTTCTTCTGTTTAAGCTTTCTGTTAGGGTCATTTTTAGGTTCTTAGCCTTAGAATTCTGCTCTTTGCTTGGGAAAAGAAAGTAATACATTTTCTTCTATGAAGGATTTCCTCAGCACACCATTGCTTCTCTATCTGATCAAGATGCAAAACCTTCTTTCAGCATGGCGTAAGTAAAGACCTTGAAATTGTCAGTGATCATTTTTTTACATTCTTAATTCCTTTCTCTAATTAATGAGTTTAAAAGGTGGGTTAGAATGTAATGAGTATTGTAAAATAATTTGAGCTATTCTGTCTATTTGTAAAAGGAATGAGGGCTATCTATATTTCTATGGTGTGATCTTCAGGATGTATTAGTAAGTAAAAAAGCAAGGTAGAAAAAAGTATGTAATATTTACCATTCATCTAAGCAAGAGGATGATGTGATTATATATGCATATTTGTTTATATTAATAATAAAAGGAACAAATAATGGAAGTATAAAGCAAAAACTTTAAAAATGTTTACCTTGTTTTGACTTTGGAGCTTTATATTTTACAATTATAAAACAAATCTAAATGTAAGAAAGCAATTGTTAAAAATCAGAAGTGAAACTTCTGCCTCAGCCATGAAGGTTTAACAGGGATTCACCCTCCCCCTTAAACAACTAAAATACCAGACAAAATATATAAAAAAATGGTTTGTAGACATTGGAAATCAGGCAGTTCAGGTAATGATCTCTAGAGGAAAGAAAACATGAGGTGGGCTGTATGATTGCTCCAGTTTACTGCCTGGAGAGACTTTCCAGGTTGTAGTGCAGGGAGGAGGAACCAAAACAGAGCTTGATGATTTTGCTGAGTTTAAGGAACAAAGTTCAGAATTTGGGGGAGGCTAAGATAGCTAAAATTTGCAGTATAGAGTATTGGAGAGGAAAGACGTGCATAGAGTTTGTTATGGATTTGATTGTGTCCCCCAAAAAAGACATGTTCAAGTCCTGACTCCTGGTCTTGTGAATATGAACATATTTATAAATAGGGTCTTTGAAGATGTTATTGGTTATGAAGAGGCCAAACTGGATTAGGGTGGGCCTTTAATCCAATGTGACTGTTGCCCTTATAAGCAAAGGGAATTTGGACACAGTAAGACAGAGACAGACAGAGGGAGAAACAGCTGTGTGATGGAGTCAGAAATTGATGTGTGCCACAAACCAGGGAACATCATGGATTGTTGGCCACCCACCAGAAGCCAGGGGAAAGGCATGGAACAAATTTTCCCCTTTAACAAGAAGTGTGGCCCATCTGAAACCCTTATTGTTGATTTCTAGCCCCCAGAACTATGATACGATAAATTTCTGCTGTTTAAGCCAGCTGGTCTGTGGTACTTTATTATAGCAGCCCTAGCAAACTAAGAGTTCTCTAGAGATCTGCAGAAAGTTCCTTGTGAGTCATTAGCACATGTGTGTGAGGGAACTACTGGAGGCCACTGGAAAGGAGCAAGCAGAACAATCCCTAGAACTCACACTGAGTGGAGAATAGTTTATCTTCCCACTGGTTAGCATAGAAGGACCTCTTAGCACAGAGGGCATTTAATAGAGTCCACAGTAATGGAACCATGTTAACCCTAGACTAATGGCTGCTCTGGACCAGCCTAACAAAGTTTAAAAACAAGTTATGAATGGATCAAACTATTTCCAAGTAACTTAACTATATTCCTGAACAAAGCCTCCAGATACTTAAAGGAATATAAAAATATCCAGCATCCGAAGGCAAAGCAAAATCATAATGCCTGGCAGCCAACCAAAAACTACTTGGCATGCAAAGGAACAGGAAAATACAACCCATTACTAGGAGAAAAATCAATGGAAACAAGCCTAGAAAAAACACTTTTGATGGAAACTGCAGACAAAGATGTTAAGACAGATATTATAAGTATACTCCATTATGTTCAGGAAGGTGGAAGAAAACATGAGCACCGTAAGAGATGTGGAAGATATAAAAAAGAAACAAATTAAACTTCTAGAGTGGAAGAATACAGTGTCAAAGATGAGGATAACGGGATTAGTCACTGCAGAAGAAAAGACAGTGAATTCAAAGACAGCAATAGGAACTATTCAAAATAATGCAGAGAGAAAAAGAAAGACAAAAAATAAAAGGACAGCATTGGTGTACTATGGGATGTCAAGATTTTAAAACCAAAGTTTCAGCTTTATTCAGCTCTATTCACAACTTTATATGTTACTTCTTAATAGTATTTTTCCCCCACAGGCATTTGGATAGCAATACTGAGCCAGGACTTACATTAGGAGGCTATTTCTGTCCACAATGCCGGGCAAAGTACTGTGAGCTTCCTGTGGAATGTAAAATCTGTGGTAAGAAACCAGCTGTTATTCATTAGCCAATAAATTAATCTTGAATAATTTCTTCCCTATATTGCTTTTAAAATAAATGTAAATTGAGTTCTGCTTATATTTTTGGATTTAATTTATGAACAGAGAAATAGATTACTTTCTTCATTTGGTGCCTAGCACTCTGCTTCCAAGAATAGATATGCATTCTAGAAGAGTTCCCTGATTCTATTTTTTTTTTTCCTAGAAAAAGTACTTTCTTTAAAAACATGCAATAGTTTTTGTAGGCATTTTTGCAGCTCCTACCTTTCATAAAATAAATATATATAATATAGAATGGAGAATAAAAGTAATAGAACTGCATAATTTTATTTCATTTAAGTAAGCAAACAGGCCAAGAGAGATCACACAGTCACTTAGTGACAGAGCTAATACTCCATCCTGGAATCTCCTTTTATGGCCACAGGTAAACTAAAGAAATGAATGCCTGAAATCTGAAAAGAAACTTGAAAATATTTAATCTAAGTTATATCATTTGACTTTTCAGTCATTGCCTTTATGAGACTTTAGCTATTAAATATGTCTCTCTGCTTTATGTGTTAGGTCTTACCTTGGTGTCTGCTCCTCATTTGGCACGGTCTTACCATCATTTATTTCCTTTGGATGCTTTTCAAGAAATTCCTCTGGAAGAACATAATGGAGAAAGGTATATGAATTTTGAATTTGTTGTCTGTTATAAGTGGGCAACCTGTGTATTTTTTACTTTGTTTTTTTTTTTTGTTTTTTTTTTTTTGTGTGTATTTTTACTTTGTTAAAAAAAGATAGTCATATTAACTTGCACAAGATCACTTCTGATTTAGAAAAAGAGTTGTAGAATGCTTTGGTTATAACTGAAATAATTCATTATGAAACAGCTCTGATCTCCAGAAATCTATTAATTCCCTTAATCAAGAGTGTTGGTGTACTGGTAAATCAGCTCTCATGCCTTTCCCCTGGCTTCTGGTGGGTGGCCAGCAATCCATGATAATACCTATATTTGAAAAATGAAGAAGTAGGATGATAAGCGTAGGTAACTATCAACCAGTTGAAACTTTTGAAAGTGTTTGCTTCTGGGGAACTGGAAATGAAGGGGGATGAGTGGGCTGCTATTTTGGTAATAAGTTTTAAGAAATTTTAACTCTTTTAAACCAGCCTTTCTTGAAAATTAAGCCATTGGCATCCATTATATGTAATAAATAAACTTCTTTTCTGTGTATCTAGATTGGTACCGGCTGTCTACCATCTTTGTGAGAACTGAAAAATAGTTGCTCAAATAATCTTCTGTAGGGCTTGAGTTCTCTCACAAAGCCCCAGTTGAGAAAGAATGCTAAATTATGTTCGTATTTAACCTAGGTGAAAATAAAAAGCTAAATTAAAATAAAAGATTTTGGGTTGACTTATCACCTGAACTTGGGATATACTGTGGAATTTTTTTAAATTACTGATTTTCTTAACTCTCTTTTTCTCCCGGAAATTATGTGTAAAGATAACCACTTATTAATTATGGGGTTATAGTTACTAAGATTTTACTGAACTATTTTTATTAATGAGTTCTAAACAAGAATGATTCTTAAACTTTCTTTTTCAGATTTTGTTATGGATGTCAGGGGGAATTGAAAGACCAACATGTAAGTTCATTTGCTTTCTAAATATTAAGTAATGTGCAAGAAATATTGAGGAAAAGGTATTATAGTAAGTTTTCATTAGGTTATTGAAGGCCAGACTCATATCAGGTTGTCCATTAGAAGTGTGCGTATAGCTGTAGAGATGAGACAGGAGCAGCATAATTTAAATGGTTTTGTCATTCTGCGTTCTAATTTTTCTGTAAAGATATTTTAATACTTTAAACTGTAGTCAATGTGCAAGCAAAACTACATTTAGTTTGGAAATATTGAGGGTTTTTTCTCCATATTGTACTTCATGTTTTGCCATAACTCACTTTGAAGTTACCATTTAAGATAGCAACAGATTTAAGGTGATTTCCCCATTGTGCCAATGAGAAAATATTTTAAAGTGTTCTTGAAGGGGTCAATTTGAATATATAAACTTATATAGCTTCAAATAAAATAGATCACTATTTACATTTTTTTTAGTTGTGTCCATATTTAAAACTGTACTTCATAAACTATATGAAATATTAATTGCAAGAATTGCTTGTGTATTCTACTCTCACATTTCATAAAACAATTGTATTAACATTTATTATATGCCTCTTTGACATCAGTAGCTTCATCCTCACTAGAACCACTTTTGAATCACTTGACAGTTTTTAAGAATACATCATCTTTACTCCCATGTTGTTTGAGATTTAGTAGTTTTTGAATCTGTATGTGATGCTGACCCTGGAAATTTTACCTCAAGCCACAAGTATCTGTGTATGTAATACTAATAGAACAATGAGGTTTTTTAAAAAAATTTGTTTTATATATGCCCTTTGTTATGTTTTTTAAAAGTTTAATTAAAAGGAGAATACATTTTTGAAATTGTGAAATCATTCCCTAAGAATAACTAAATCTGTATTTCTCTTTTTAACCAAACCAGTCAGGTGAGCTTTCTTAAGCATTCAAAATGATACTGTTTTCAAGCTCATGTGTCTTTTCCAAACAGTTACTTAAAGTAATTAAGAGCGCCTTATAATACAGGAGGTTTTAAGGATTCAAAAATAGTCATTCCCTCATTTCTAAGGGATCATTTTTTGGAAAAAATACATTGCCTTAAATGTGAGGATATATAGTACATGGGAAGTATAGTACATGGGTAGGGAAAAATTGCTAGGGATATTAAAGAGCAAAACAACCTGAATGTCTTCTAGCTCTGCTGTGCTTAACCTTTGGAAATTACTTAGGTTTATTCACTTTTCTTCTTTTCACTGCAGGTCTATGTTTGCACTGTGTGCCAAAATGTTTTCTGTGTGGACTGTGATGTTTTTGTTCATGACTCTCTTCACTGTTGTCCTAGCTGTATTCATAAGACTCCAACTCCTTCAGGTATTTGATTTCAGCATGTAGTACACATTTTATGTATAAAAAAGAAATTTTCAACTTTAAATAAATGATTCTTTAGAAGAAGCTTCATTTAAAACATGAAGAACAATTTGAAAGCAAAATCTGATTTAAGAAATGTTTTGCTGAGAAACTGTAATATTCCTATTAAATTTATTTGTTCCTGTCACAGAAATGCCTGAAACTCAATAGTACTTCATTCAATTAACTTTGTCTTCTATTATTTTGAGTCATACTGTTTTAAAAGTCATTGTGCATTATTATATTTAAATTACTTATAATGATTATATTAATGTGATAATTTTCCTGTTTTATAATTAAAGTAAATACAAAATCTTTATGATTTCTTTTAATTCATTTTTAGTGAAGAAGAAAATTAAGTGTAAGTGTAAATTTGGTATAAGATGAAACTCAATCAATAGTTACTATAAAATTAAAACACAGGAAATTATATACTGCCACACCCACCAGAGGAGTTAGTCTTTTTAGGCTAAAGTAAACACTCAGATATAACTATTAATACATCTGAAATTATTTGTTGCTCTGATCAGCAGGGTGTTTTTAGGTCTTAACATTCAAACTCAAAACTTGGCACCAGTTTACTCAAAAGGATATCAGATAGGAACAAATAGTCTGCCAATAGGATATTATCAAGCAGTCCTCATTAGCAGGGGAAGTCGTTGTAGTAATCCACACAGCACGGTTTAGGTGCAGGAAGATGAGAACCTCCACAAGGATCAAGGAGCCAATTTGTTTTATAACGAATCCATAAGCTTAGCTTCCACGGTCCCCACAAGAGACATGTCAGTTTCCAGAGTCACCACACTGTGGGAATCCCAAAGCATGTATCCCTATCAGATTAAAGTGCATCCCAGTCCAGATACAATTTAACAATCAGGAGTCCTTTTTACTATAAGCAAAGTTGCCTAGAAACATAGGTGGCATCCTTACCTTTATCAGGTTATCAGGGTAACAGAGCTAGAAAGCTTAAAGGAGAGTGAGATTTAAATGCAGCATGGGGAAGGATTTTCTTTACCCTTTAGCTCTCATAATGCTAGACCTATTGCTTTAAAATTTACTCGGTAATAATTGGTAAACTAATTTCTTAACAGAGTACATCTAAAAAAACATTTTGGTTGTATGGTACCTGAAACTGATTTACCTTATAGTTTAGGATAATAAAACCAAAGTTGTGGTGTCCATTTGTTAGCTTCATTCAATTTCATACCCAGGGAATTTAGCTTAACCTCTAACTTTCTCACTTTTGGTCATCAGAGAAACTTGGGTAAGAATCTATTATGACGTCTTTATTTTAGGTTTAATGCAGATACGCCATTATAAGCAGAACTCTTCTTAGATGGTGGTGAATCAGGCTTCCCTAGCAAAGGTCTTTTTATTTTAAATCTCTAAACTTTGTAGTCAATCTCTTTGATTTCACTGTTTTTCTTTTAATCAGAGAAGTTTTGGGTTATAAAACAATTATGCAAAAAACACCTGATTCCCATATACCACCTCATTCCCAACACCTTGCATAGGTGTGGAACATTTGTTACAACTGATGATAGCATTTTAAAAATAATTGTACTATTTTTTTAAACAATACTTCCCTTTATTACCATTGATGAAAGATTGTTAAAATTGTACTATTATCTAGCAACCGTAATTTACATTGGATGTATTTTTCCCCATATATTACTCTATTATTAACACCTTGTATTAGTATCATACATTTGTTGTAATTCACGAAAGAACATTACTATATTGTATTATTAACTATAGTCCATTGTCTAATATAGGGTTCACAGTGTTGTACAGTCCTATGTTTTATCTTTTAATTTTTATTCTAGTAATAAATACATCCTGAAGTTTCCCCTTCTAAACATATTCACCTCTATAGTTCAGTGCTGTTGATTACACTCACAATAATGTGCTACCTTCACCACCATCCATTTCCACACCTTTACCATCAACTGAAATAGAAATTCTGTACAGGTTAAGCATCAACTCCACTTTCTCTAACCCCAGTCCATCTGGTACCTCTATTCTAGATTCTAACTCTTTGGAGTTTGCTTATTATAATCAGTTCATAACAGTGAGATCACACAATATTTATCCTTTAGTGTCTGGCTTATCATCCATGGTGTACAATCAGCTGTTCACAGTACCATCATATAGTTGTGCATTCATCATCCCAATCCATTTTTTAAAAATTTTTTTTTGAAATAAATTCAACGTTATAGGAACAGTTACAAAAACAATACAAACCCCATACACAGAACTCCAGCATACCCTGAACCCCTCCCCCGATACCCCAATCCACCAACTTTAACGTGCTGTCACACCGCTATTTCTTTCCCTCCCTATCATCCATCATCTATTGCTCTGTCTTCTGAACATATGAGAGCCAGTTGCATACATCCTTGAACAAACACTATAATTCACATTTACAATTTCCATGAACAAGAACATTCTTTTATGCAATCCCATTAAACACAGCTAAGAAGTACAAGAGATTCAACATTGATACAAAGCTTACATTCTATATTTCCTT
The DNA here is from genome assembly GCF_015220235.1 of Choloepus didactylus. Lineage (NCBI taxonomy): Eukaryota > Metazoa > Chordata > Mammalia > Pilosa > Megalonychidae > Choloepus > Choloepus didactylus. Next base: position 6,312,818 of record NC_051319.1, read on the forward strand.
TTTTTTTTTTTCTCCTTGTGTCTCAACTGTGTCCCTTTGAGCCTCCTCTGCTCCATCCTCAGATCCCATCCAAGGTCATCCTTGGCATTCAATTGTCATCTATTTAGACTGTCTTTTTTTTTTTTTCTCAATTGTGGAAATGTATATACAGCCTAAATCTTCCCATTCCACCCCCTCCCTAGCATTCCATTAGTGGGATTAATCACATTGAGAATGTTGTAATGCTATCTCCTTTCCACCATCCATTACTAGAAATTTTCCTTCACTTCAAACAGCAACCCTACACTCTTTCTTAACTCCCCATTGCCCTTCCCCCATTTCTCTTAACCCATACTCTACTTTTCATCTCTATGGTCATATTCTCTGATAATTTCTTTGTGTTTACTGTGGGGCTTAAAATTAAACTCTTAAATCCATAACAATTTTGTTTTTCTTTGATACCAACTTAACTTCAATAGGACACATAAGCTATGTTCCTATACTCCTCCATTCCCCCACCACTGATTTTTATTATTTTTATTTTTTGTTTTATTTTATTTTATTATTTTTATTATTTTTATTAGAGTTTGTGGATTTTATATCATGTAGGAAGTAAATAGTGGAGTTACAATTAAAAAAATATTGACTTCTATTTGTATTCCATTGTGTTCAGAGAATCTGCTTTGAATATATTCAATTTTTTTTTTTTTTTTTAATTTATTGAGGCTTGTTTTATGTCCCAGCATATGGTCCATTCTGGAGAAAAATCCATGATCACTAGAGAAAAATGAGTGTCCTGGTGATTTGGGATGTGAGGTTCTATATATGTCTGTTAAAATTCTCTATATCTCTTTCTCCTTTCTTTCTCTGTCGGTAGGGTTTCCTTTAGTATCTGAAGTAGGGCAGGTCTTTTATTGGCAAACTCTCTCAGCATTTGTTTGTCTGTGAAAAATTTAAGCTCTCCCTCAAATTTGAAGGAGAGTTTTGCTGGATAAAGTATTCTTGGTTGGAAATTTTTCTCTCTCAGAATTTTAAATATGTCATGCCACTGCCTTCTCAACTCCATGGTGGCCGCTGAGTAGTCACAGCTTAGTCTTATGTTGTTTCCTTTGTATGTGGTGAATTGCTTTTCTCTTGCTGCCTTCAGAACTTGCTCCTTCTCTTCAGTATTTGAGAGTCTGATCAGAATATTTATCAGAGTGGGTTTATTTGGATTTATTCTATTTGGAGCTTGCTGGGCATTTATGCTTTGTGTATTTATATTGTTTTCCCCAACAATTTCTTTGAATACTCTTTCAAGACCTTTACCCTTCTCTTCCCCTTCTGGGGCACCAATGAGTCTTAAATTTGAACATTTTATTTTATCTGTTGTATCCCTGAGATCCATTTTGATTTTGTCGATTTTTTTCTCCATTCCTTCTTTTGTTCTTTCATTTTCTGTTTTGTGGACTTCTAGGATAGTGAGTTGTTGTTCAGCTTCCTCTAATCTTGTATTATGAGTATCCAGAGTCGTTTTAATTTGGCCAACAGTTTCTTATATTTCCATAAGATCTTCTGTTTTTTTTTATTTACTCTTGCAATTTCTTCTTTATGCTCTTCTAGGGTCTTCTTTATGTCCCTTATATCCTTTGCCATGTTTTCATTCCTCGCTTGTAGTTGTTTGATTAATTGTGCCAAGTACTGTGTCTCTTCTGATATTTTGATTTGGGTGTTTGGGATTGGGTTCTCCATATTGTCTGGTTTTATCATATGCATTAAGATTTTCTGTTGTTTTTGGCCTCTTGGCATTTGCTTTGCTTGATAGGGTTCTTTCAAGTTGTCAAAAAAAATACCCGTCTAATTTTTCAGAAATACAAGTTGGTGGCATACACTTTCTCTAACTAACCAGCAGATGGCGTCTGCTAGTCACCTATACCCCTCAAGTCAGTTCTCCTCAACTTTGTCTTTGTGGTGTGTGGGGAAATGATTTTTGTGGGGTTCAGTTGGTGAACTCAGTTTGGGTGTGTTGTTGGAGCTGTCCGCCCTGAATGTGGGGCATGTGTCTCTGTGGTTAGGGAGGCAGGACAGCTTTAATATTCAAACCTCCCAGGTGTTCCCAGAGATTCAAGGCTGTTGTAAGAGTCTACGCCTTCATTTCAGTTTTGCCCCAGATTTTCTCTGTCGCTGACCCACAAACCACCGGCATTGACGTAGCATCCCTGGGTTTTCCAAGCGGGCCCCCCTTCTCAGCTGTGATCTTCCAGGACCTCTGCTGAGGGAAGGCTGTGCTATGTTACAAGTGCGTACCATCCCTCAAGGGAAGCCCCGGGCTGCTGGGCCATGCAGGGGCGCTCTCAGTCCGATGCAAAGATGGCTGAATGGAGCGTCTCAACCTCCCCCCCTGCCCCCGCCTTTTCACACAGTTCTTCCTTCCCAGCCCCGGGACAACTGGCGCGGCTCTGGGCTGTGGGCATGGCCCCGGGCAGGAGAGTCTCCAGCCCGCCGGGGAGCCAGCTGCAAGCAGTGGGGTTTCTTTCTCCTTTTGGCTCTCCTCTCTGCTCCCCTGGCCTTGAGGGAATCTGCAGCAGGCTATCCTCCATGCCAGACACTGAGAGGTTGGCTCAGCCCGCTCCTGCTGTGCTTCACTGCATGGTTCCCACCATTGCAACGGCAGCCACTCCTGGGTTTTTCCCTTTTTCTTTTTTTTTTTAAAGAACCAGTCTGTCTCCAAACGCCAGCCCCTGGCTTCCCCACACCACAGCGCAGCGGCGGGTCTTTCAGCTGACTTACTCACTCATTTCAGAATGCAGACTCCCGGTTTCACCAAGTGCATGGCCCCTGTGGTTTTAGCAGACCTTGTCCAGCTGGTGCATTGCTGAAACTGGTATTCTGGGTCACCTTCTGGGTTTTATCTAGTATTTTTCACGGAGGTGTTTTTTTGCCCTGTCTCGCCTAGCCGCCATCTTAGGTTCTTCATTACCTTTTATGGCCGAATAATACTGCATCCTATGTATATGCCACATTTATCCATTCATTGGTTGATGGACACTTGAGTTGCTTCCATCTTTTGGCAATTGTGAATAATGCTACTATGAACATTGGTGTGCAAATAATTTGTTTAAGTCGCTGCTTTCAATTCTTCTGGTATATACCTAGTGAGATCATACGATAATTCTGTACTTCACTTCCTGAGGAACTGCCAAACTATCTTCCACAGCTCCACCATTTTACATTCCTACCAGCAATGAACAAGTGTTCCCATTTCTTCACACCATCTCCAACACTTGTAATTTTCTGTTTCTTCAATAGTGGCCATTGTAGTAGCTCTGAAATCATATCTCATTGTGTTTTTGATTTGCATTTCCCTGATAGCTAGTGACACTGTGAATCTTTTCATTTGTTTTTTTAGCCATTTGTATATCCTTTCTGGAGAAATATCTGTTTATGTCTTTTGCCCATCTTTTTTTGTTTTTGTTTTTGTTTTTTTTTGTTTGTTTGTTTTTTAGAGATACACTTTTAATTGTAAAATATAGCATATATACAGAAAAGTGACAAACTTTAAAGGACAGTTTAACAAGTAGTTATAGAGAAAATTTCAAAGTGTAGTTTGAAAATAGTTACGGAGCAAACACTGTCGAAGGTACAACATTGCCAGCACCCTAGAAGCCTCCTTTGTATCTATCTCTGGTCACAACCTCCTTTTTCTCCACAAAGTTTTGCATCCCTAAATGATAGACAGTAGTTCAGTTTTGCCCATTTTTGAACATTATATAAATGGAATCAACTTCGGGAATTGCTTTTTCTGTAAAGTATTATGTTAGTAAAATTCACTTTTTAAAATATGTTTATTATTAATTTTTTTAAAATTCAGTTTTATTGAGATATATTCATATACCATACAGTCATCCATGGTGTACAGTCAACTGTTCACAGTACCATCATATAGTTGTGCATTCATCACTCCAATCTATTTTTGAACATTTTCCTTATACCAGAAAGAATCAGAATAAGAATAAAAAACAAAAATAAAAAAAAACACCCAAATCATCCCCCCCATCCCACCCTGTTTTTCATTTAGTTTTTGTCCCCATTTTTCTACTCATCCATCTATACCCTGGATAAAGGGAGTGCGATCCACAAGGTTTTCATAATCACACTGTCTCCCCTTGTAATCTACATCATTATATAATTGTCTTCAAGAGTCAAGACTACTGGGTTGGAGTTTGGTAGTTTCAGGTATTTACTTCTAGCTATTCCAAAACATTAAAACCTAAAAAGCGTTATCTCTATATTGTGTAAGAACGTCCACCAGAGTGACCTCTCAACTCCATTTGAAATCTCTCAGCCACTGAAGCTTGATTTCGTTTCATTTTGCATCCCCCTTTTGGTCAAGAAGATGTTCTTAATCCCATGATGCTGGGTTCAGATTCATCCCCTGGAGTCATATCCTGCATTGCCAGGGAGATTTATACACCTGGGAGTCAGGTCCCACATAGAGGGGAGGGCAGTGAGATCACCTGCCGTGGTGGCTTAGTTAGAGAGAGAGGGCCACATCTGAGCAACAAAGAGGCACTCAGGGGGAGACTCTTAGGCACAATTATAAGCAGGTTTAGCCTGTCCTTTGCAGCAATAAGCTTCATAGGGGCAAGCCCCAAGACAGAGGGCTCAGCATGTCCAGCTGTCAATCCCCAGTGTTTGTGAGAACATCAGCAACAGTCCAGGTGAGGAAGTCCAACACCTCCACATCCTCCCCCAGCTCCTCAGGGGGGCCCCAAATATATATTTTTATTCTCCACCCAAATTACTTTGGGATGCAAATTACTTTGGGATACCGACCTACCATGTCTCACTTCCTATTCAAAGTTCCATGTAATTGTGGTGTTTGAACAAACTGATTGTGGAAGTTATATTGTTTAGAAAATATAGATCCTACACCAAATAAACATTTCTTCCCTTTGTCTCACATGGAAGTGGAAGTTTTAACACACAGTTGGTTTCAACCTTTACCCTTTGGCCCAGTTTGCCCTAGTCTTACCCAGATCTGCTTTGTTCATATCTCTAATTGAAGTCTGGGCTCTTTTTTAGCTTTTTTTTTTTTTTTTTAACAGTTGCTGTATGTGTTAATACTGACATTCATATCTGCCAAGCTCTAGCTCTGAGTTTCAGGTGTCTCAGAGATACCCATTGAACCAGAGACCAATCAGGTTATACACTAAGGGATCAGCATCTCAAACTTTGGAGATAGCAATTACAATTCAGGAATAGAGTTGACTGCTGTAAGAGCTTACAATCTAGGGACCATTACAGTAATCATTTCCATGTTAGGCTGTGTTCTAAGATTCAATTCTGAGTTAACACATTGTAGTTAGTCCATATTGGTGAGACATTATAGTGTTTGCCTTTATTTCTGGTGTACTTCGCTCAAATGCTATGTACAGGATCCATTCACCTCTTTTCGTGTCTCACAGCTTCGCTCCTTCTCGTAGTTGTTCAATATTCCATTGTATGCATATGCCACAGTTCACCATTCTGTTCCTCAGTCTATGTACCCTTAGGCCACCTCCACCCATTGCACATCCCGAATACTGCCTCCATTAACACCAGTGTGCAAATATCCATTCATGTCCTTGCTCTCAGATCTTCCAGGTACATATCCCATAATGAGGTTGCAGGACCTTATGGTCCCAACATACTTAGCTTTTTGTGGAACCACCACTCTGACCTTCAGAAACGCTACACCATTCTGTCTGCTCATCAACAGTAGAGAGGTACATTCCTCTCACCATGTTTTCTCCAACACTTTTACTCTTATATATATTTTTTCCTACAATTTTATAGAGTTATATTCACATACCATACATTTATCCACAGTGTACAGTCAGTTGTTCATGGTATCATCATAAAGTTGTACATTTATCACCATAATCAGCACTTGAACATATTGATTACTACAAAAATATTGTTTTTTTTTTAGCAATAATAAAAAAGATGATAAAAAGAAAAATAACGTCATACAATATGATGTAATAGTAAGGACAGAAAATAACACCACTACCAAGAATCCCATATCCCTCCCCTATATCCCCCTCTCATACACACTTAGCATTGGTATATTGCCTTTGTTACATTTAATGGAAGCATATTACAATGTTACTGTTGACCACAGACTCCAGTTTGCTTTGATTATGTTTTTTCCCAAATACCATCCCTTTTTCAACACTCTACATGGTTAACATTCATTTGCTCTCCCACATGCAAAAACATTTTTATATTTGTATATTTAGTAACAGTCATTGGCCACTCCAGTTTTTGCAAAGTTATACAGTCCCAGTCTTTATCATCTACCTTTACCTCTGGTGTCATACATTCTCCTATCCTACCTCTTTCAGCTTTACTCACAGACATCTTTGTTCAGTGTGCTTACAATACTGTGCTACCGTCACAAAGTATTATGCTATCTATTTCTGGATCTATACAGTCAATCCTGCTGAACATTCTGTAGTCCTTCAGCATCAAATGCTTGATCTCTACCCTCTTTCTGTCTCCTGGTAGCTTGTGTTATCAGCTTTTAACTCTCAGAGTTGCCAATTAAAGACGGGTGGTGGAGATATTCTTCAGAAGTGAATCTGGAACTCAAAGACGCTGTGGGTACTCTGTCTCCCCCAAGCCCAGCCTAGTCCCTCAACCTGGGCTTTCTGATAGAAAATAACCAGATATGTTACTTTTAGATTAAAAAAATAGAAAAGAAAAAAAAAAAAAGGAGTCCCTTTTAAAAGTCTTTCCCCAACCTGGATGTTTTGTCAAGTGTCAGAATGGAGCATTTAAAGGGGCTGTTGTCTGATAATTACTCTTCAACAGCTTCAATTCCACCCCTGCTGGGGGCTACTGAAATACAAAAAGATAAGGAGTCAGTGAGAAGCCAGAAAGGACAAAATGTAGGGGGGAAAATGGCTTTTTTGGAGCCAGGAATGGGTGCCTGCTTTTATGTGCCCCCCCTTCTTGGAGCCCAGCCCTTCTTTAGCATCCCCAGGTCCAAAAATTAGTTAATTTGTCAATTAATTCTGCAGTTGAGGCTGGGTTTAGCCCCCCTCAGCAGATTGTTGGTTTTTGTTTTTTTTTTTTTTTTTTTCCTTTCAGGGAGCCAGCAGCAAAACAGTCTGTGAGGTCTGGGTGGGGAGGGGCACCAGACCCTGGTCCGGGGAACTTACAGTGTTCCCTGCAATGTCAGCTTTTCCTCCGATTCCAAACTTGTGTCCAATGTGTGACTGGTTACTGGAGACCCTGAAGACACTGTTTCATATAGGTCTTGGGTAATAGCCAGCTGCTCTAGGCGGGAGAGAAATTCTGCACCTCACCACTCTGCCATCTTACTGATAAAAAAAATCTGAGTGGATTATCCGGGTTCTGGACCCCACCAAGAAAAATTCACAGATGGGACAAATATTGCTCTCAGGGGTTACGTTATTTCAGCTCAGACTGAGTTACAGTGCTATGGCTTAGACAGAGTTACAACTCAGGCACAGTGATGGTTGAGATAGTGGTGCGGCTCCAGCACAAGCAGGGATCCAGATAGTTTATACAGAAGAATTTCATCAGAAGAGAATCCCAGACAGTTGCCTCCCCCTCATTTTTGAAGGACAGTTTTGCCGGACATAGAGTTCTTGGTTAGCAGTTCTTCTCTATTGGTATCTTAAATATATCATACCACTGTCTTCTCACCTCCATGGTTTCTGTGGAGAAGACTGTGCATAGTTTTATCAAGCCTCCCTTGTATGTGATGGATTGCTTTTCTCTTGCTGCTTTCAGAATTCTCTCTTTGTCTTGGACATTGGACATTCTGATCAGTAAGTGTCTTGGAGTAGGTCTATTGGGGTCTATTCTGTTTGGGGTGTGCTGTACTTCTTGAATCTGTAATTTTCTGTCTTTCATAAGAGTTGGGAAATTTTCAGTGATTATTTCTTCAGTTATTCTTTCTGCCCCCTTTCCACCCTCTTCTCCCTCTAGGACACCCATGCAATGTAGTTTATGCATTTCATGTTGTCACTCAGCTCCCTAAGAGCCTGCTCCTATTTTTCCATTCTTTTCACCATCTGTTCTTTTGTGGGTGTTCATTCCGATGTCTGGTCTTCCAATTCACTGATCCTTTCTTCTGCCTGTTCAAATCTACTGTTGTATCCCTCCATTGTCTTTTTCATCTTCTCCATTATGCCTTTCATTCCCATAAGTTCTGCCATTTGCTTTTTCAAGTTTTATGATTTCTTCCTTATGGTTATCCAGTGTCCTCCTTATATCTTTCATCTGTTTTGCTATGTCTTCCCTCACTTCATTGACCTGATTTTTGAATTGACTTAGATTTGTTTGAACATCTCCAATTAGTTCTTCCCTCAGTTAACTGAATTTATTTAGCAATAATAGCTTCAACTCCTGTGTCTCAGTTGAACTATTAGTTTGTTCCTTTGGGCTGGTCCATATTTTCATGTTTCCTAGTATGGTTCATTATCTTAAGCTGTCTAGGCATCTGACTTTCTTGATTAGTTTATTCTGGAGCTTGTTTTCACTCTTTTACCTAGGATTTTCTTGTTGGTTGGCTTTGTTCTCTAACCCTTGGTGTTCAGTTCAGTCTATTCTAGACGTTTAACTTAGATTCTGTATAGTTGGTCAGAGTTTTTCACCTCTTGTTTTTCTGTTTCTTGCCCTGCCTCTATGTAGCCTTCTTGTGTGATGGTCTCCTCAGATATGGTAAACCCCTGTCAGGTTTTCCCAGTCCAGAGAGGCCCAGGTCTCAAGAGGAGGGTATGGAGTTTCCTTCAGAATGAGACCCTCCTGTGAGGCTTTTAGAGTCTGTGCTTCTCCTATACTGTCCAGTAGGTGGTGCTTGCCTGCCCACAGTTACCCCACCAATGTAAGGAGGTGTGGAGCCTTTAGTTCTCCTGGTGACCCTGACCCTGTTGGGGGTGTGGCTGACTGAAACTGTTTTCTGAATTCCAGCCCCCGGGATCTGAGTTCCCAGAAGGAGGGCTGCCACTGGAGCTTGGCCACGCCCCCCTTTTCATGGGACATTGTGGTATTTAGCAAATTTTCTCCACCACTAGACTTACTGCTTTGTCCCTCAGAGCAATCTTAGCTGTGCTCTTGCCTGGGCCCAAATTGCAAGTTTTTGAGGCTTTCTGTAATGGGCTTCTTAGTATAATTGTTTTAGAAAAAGAGAAAAAGATTAAAAAAAAAAAAAGAAGAAGAAAAAGAAGGGCCCAGTGTGAACTATTTACAGTCCTTGCAGATCTAATGGGCTATTGAAATGCTAAGAGACAAGGAGTTGCGGGCCATTAAGGAACAATCAAGAAAGTAGAGAAACTGGCTCTTCAGACAAGGGTCCTTGCCTTCTGGATTTGCATATGCGCCTGATTCTGTTTGACTCCTGCCCTATTATGTTCACCCAAACTCCAAAAAGTCTCTGTTTTTATTTTGGGTTTGTTTTTTTGTTTTTTGTTTTTTTGTTTTGCTGTTTTTGGTAGCCCTATCTCCTCTCTACCAGGCTGACTGCTCCCAGATTCTCTGGTGGCTGGTCTCAATCTATCTATGTTTGGAGTTTTTGATCAGCAGTCTGTCTTTTCAATCAGAGCTGCAATTGTAGTTCTCCCTCCTGGTTCCCAGCACCGATGGCCCCTCCTCCCACAGGGACCCGTGCCTGGCAGGGAGGGGCGCAGGTGCCCTGGCCACGAGAACATACAGGTTTCTCTGATCTCAGCTGTTCCATGCATTCATGAGTGTTGTTGAAGTATGCCCAAAGTCAAATTGCTCTGCGGTGTCTGGTCCATGCAGTTCCTGGCTTTCTACCAACTGCCCTGGAGGAGTAACTAAAACCCACACCTCACCACTCTGCCATCTTGCCCTGCCCCTTCTTGCCCATCTTTTAATTGAGTTGTCTTTTTATTGATGAATTGTAGGATTTCTTTATGTATTCTGGATATTAAACCCTAACTGGATAAGTGGTTTCCAAATATTTTTTCCCATCGAGTAGCTTGTCTTCTCACTTCTGTGACAAATTTGGGGCAGAAAAATTTTCAATTTTGAGGAGGTCTGATTTATCTATTTTTTAGTTCCATTGTTTGTGCTTTGGATGAAAAGTCTAAGAAACCACTGCCTGCCACAAGAGTTTGAAGATGCTTGCTTCCATATTCTTCTAGGAGTTTTATAGTCTTGGTTCCTTATATTTGGGTTTGTGATGGATTTTGAGTTAATTTTTGTATGTGGTGTGAGATAGGGGTCCTCTTTCATTCTTTTATGTATGGATATCCAGTTATCCTTTCACCACTTGTTGAAGAAACTATTCTTACCCAGTTGAGTGGACTTGGCAGCCTTGTCAAAAATCAATTGGCCATACCTCCCCCCTACGTGGGATCTGACTCCCAGGGGTGTAAATCTCCCTGGCAACGTGGTATATGATTCCCAGTAATGAATCTGGACCCAATGCCGTGGGATTGAGAACATCTTCTTGACCAAAGGCGGGGGGAGGTGCGAAATGAAATGAAACAAAGTTTCAGTGGAACTCAAATGAGTTGAGAGGTCATTCTGGTGGGCACTCTTATGCACTATATAGATAACCCTTTTTAGGTTTTAGTGCAGTGAAGTAGCTAGAAATAAATACCTGAAACTATCAAACTCCAACCCAGTAGCCTTGAATCTTGAAGACGATTGTATAACAACAGAGCTAGATCGTAGCCCTTTTATCCAGTGTATGGATGGATGAGTAGAAAAATGGTGACAAAAAACTAAATGAAAAATAGGATGGGGGGGTGATTTGGGTGTTCATTTTTACTTTTATTTTTAATTATTTTTTTCACTTTTTCTGGTACAAGGAAAATGTTCAAAAAATAGATTGGGGTGATGAATGCACAATATATGATGGTACTGTGAACAACTGATTGTACACTTTGGATGATTGTATTGTATGTGAATATATCTCAATAAAAATAATTTTTAAAAAATCAATTGGCCATAGATGTGAGGGTCTGTTTTTGCACTCTTAATTCTATTTTATTGGTCAATAATATCTTTCCTTATGCAGGTACCATGCTGTTTTGAGAATGGTAGTTTTATAATATGCTTTAAAGTCAGGAGATATGAGTCCTCCAACTTCATTCTTTTTCAAGATGTTTTTGGCTGTTCGGGACCCCTTACTCTTTTTTCCCCCCAATTCAATAATTTCTTTTTTTAAGAAAGCAGTTTGATTCATACACCATGCATTCCATCCCAAGTGTACAATCACTGGCTGTTGGTATAATCACATAGTTATGCATTCACCACTACAGTCAATATGAGAACAGTCTTATTTCTTCCAAATCAAAAAATCTCATACCCCTAATATCCCCTATTATTGACAATTAATGAAAGAATATTACCAAATTACTGTTAGCTATAGACCTTAGTTTACATTAATTGTGTTTTTTTTCCCCATATAACACCCTATTATTAATACCTTGTAATAGTGACATACATTTGTTCTAGTTCATGAAGAATTCTCTTATATTTATAGAGTTAACCACCATCATTGCCCATTCTGGGTTTCGTTAAGTTATATGGTCCCAGTTTTTATCCTCTAGTTTTCCTTCTGGTTACATACACAACTCTAGCCTTCCTCTTTCAACCGTATTCACACTCCGCTTTGTTAATTGTACTTATGTTATTGTTGCTACAATCACACAGTATTGTGCTATTCATTTCCAAACCTTTACAATGAACCTTATTGAACATTCTGTACTCCTTAATCATTGATTGCCCAGTCTCTGTCTACTTTCTATCTCCTGATAACCTATGCTCTCAAATTTAATTCTCAGAGTTTACCCATTATAGTTAGTTCATATTAGGGAGACCATACAATATTTGCCCTGTTGTTTCTGGCTTATTTTGCTCAATATAATGTCCCCAAGGTTCATTCACCTCGTTGCATTTCTCACAACTGCATTCCTTTCTGCAGCCGCACAGTATTCCATCATATGTATATACCACAGTTCACCCTTCCGCTCATCAGTTGATGGACCCTTAGGCCACCTCCATCTGTTGGCAATCGTGAATAATACTGCCATAAACATTTGGTGTGCAAATGTCTATTCGTGTCTCTGCTTTTAGTTCTTCTGAGTACATACCTAGTAATGGGATTGCAGGAGCATATGGCAACCCTATACTTAGCTTCCTGAGGAACAGCCACACTGCCCTCCAGAGGGGCTGAACAATTCTACTTCTCTTCCAACAGTGGATAGGTATACCTCTTTCTCTACATCTTCTCCAGCACATGTAATATTCTATTTCATTTTTTTAAACAGTGTTATTCACATACCATGCAATCCATCCTAAGCGTACAATCAGTGGCTCATGGTATAATCACATAGTTATATATTCACCACCATAATCTATATTAGAACATTTCCATGTCTTCTGTAAGGAAAAAAAAAAATCCTGTACCCGTCCATTATATCCTCCTCTTATTGACATTAGCTTTGGTATATTGCCTTTGTTACAATTAATGAAAGATTGTACAATGTTACTGTTAACTATAAACACTATTTTGCATTAATTGTATTTTTTTCATATGCCATCCCATTTTTAACACATTGTAATAGTGACATACATTTGTTCTCATTCATGTAAAGACTTTCTTATATTTGTACAATTAACCAACATCATTGTCCTCTCTAGGTTTTGCCAAGTTATATAGTCCCAGTTTTTATCCTCTATCTTTCCTTCTGGTGCCATACGTGCCCCTAGCCTTCCTCTTTCATATTCACACTCATCTTTGTTCATTATACTTACATTATTGTGCTACCATCACACAATATTGTGCTATCAATTTCAGAATCTTGATAATCAATCTTGTTAAACATTCCGTACTCCTTAAGCATCAAATGCCCTAATATCTCCCCTCTTTCTATCTCCTGATAACATATGTTCTCCAATTTAACTCTCAGAGTTTACTCTATTATAGTTAGTTCACATTAGTGAGACCATACAGTACTTGTCCTTTTGTTTCTGGCTTATTTAGCGCAATGTTATGTCCTCAGGGTTTATCCACGTAGTTGCATGCATCATGACTTTATTCTTTCTTACAGCTGCATAATATTACATTGTATGTATATACCACAGTTTGTTTATCCACTCATCAGGTGATGGACATTTAGGCTGTTTCCATCTACTGGCAATTATGAATAATGCTACCGTAAACAAGAGTGTGAAAATGTCTGTTTGTGTCACTTCTTTCAGTTTTTCTGAGTATTATCTAGTAATGGGATTGCTGATCATATGGCAACCCTATACTTAGCTTCCTGAGAAACTGTAGACTGCCTTCCAGAGCACTGCTCTATTCTACATTCCCACCAACAGTGTACCTATTTCTCCACATCCTCTCCAGCACTTTTAATTTTTTTTTTTTATAATGGCCATTCTAGTAGGTGTGGATTTTGATTTGCATTTTTCTAATAGCTGGTGAAGTTGAGCATCTTTTCATATGGTTTTTTTTAAAGTAAACAGACCTGTCTTAAAAGAATTTTTACTTATTACAGTCCATTAAATTCAAGATACTATTCTTTATAAGACACAATAATTTTAAGTACATTTCTGTCAATCATGGTCTAGTGAAGGGACAGAATCCACGATGGGTGTTTTCCTGAGAGGGAATGTTGAGGCAACACTGGGATTATCCCCAGCTGGAAGCTTGTCCCCCCTTCCAGGCTGGAGAGACAACAAAGCAGGAAGGTGGCCTTACTGAAGTCTAGAAGCCAGGGCCACCAACAACCAGGGCCATCAGTAGGAGGAAAGACACAGCCCCTGACAGAAAAGGCAACAGAAAGGGACAAATCTCTCCCTCTCTCTTCTCAAGAAGGCCCAGGATTTTCTCAGTCCTATACTGTGTCGTGGGGACAAGGCAGTGAGGTGAGGACAAATCAGCCTTCTGTATGACACCCAGGCTGCCTGCATGACCTTGATATATGTGGTGTGCTGAGCTGGTGATCCCAGATTGCCACATCCAGGTCAATGGGGGATATATATGCTTTATCCTTACCTGGGCCACACCCTTAAAAATGGCCTCCGACCTGGATTACAGACTGGTTTTGAGGCTTTAGGGAAGTGTCAGCAATTGTTCTACTAGGGAAGATCAAGGCTGCTTGGTGTGCCCCTGTGCATCCTCTGGTGGGTATCCCGGGTTTTCTCAGGCTTGCAACTGCTGTCAGTTTCAGAAGCCTTTCATTTCTTCTTTCCCAACTTCATGCTGTCCTAAGTGCAAGTAGAAGGCCTTGCAGAGGAAGCTAGTGGGGACAGATCTGCCTGCCATGGCTAGGCACCTCACTCCCAGGATCTCCCCTGCACATTCTTGGGGACCTTTCTTTCTCCAGCTCTGAACCCTTTAGTCCCTGGAAGTACACCAAGCTGTTCCCACCCAAGGGTCCACAAATGCCCCTGATCTGTATGTGAGTCTTCAAGCACCTCTAAGCCACTGAACTTGCTCTGCCTGCCCATGCCATGAACAAGTTACCCCAGCACCTATTATCCTCAGGACAAAAAGAAATATCCTGTTATATCACAGTACCTTTGGAATGGACCTTGATCTTCCTAGAGATCACCAACTCTGAGCTGTGCTCTCATCCAGTGGATAAAGTGCGAGTTTGGGTGAGCCACGGTCCCTGATCCGGCATTGCAGATGTTTCTGGATTTGGTCTTAAGTTTCATTGGAATCTCCTCCTCATCTAGTTTCGACTCTCACCGGCGCTGGTCCGAGCGACAGCTCTCATCTCCGAGTCCCCGCGGCTGTTGCTACCGCTTTGGCAGCCACCACCGACGCCACTGCAACCTTAGACTCTGACTTTCCTTCAGGCTGCGGAGCCACTGCCTCCGCCGCTACCGCCAGCGCTGCTTCCGGCCTCCCACCTGCTGCTGCTGAAGCTGCTCCTGCATCAGGAGCCATCTTGTTAGTCTGCCTCCTTTTCCTCCTCCACCTCCTCCTACTCCGCCCCGGACCTCGTTCTTTTCATGTGCTTTTTTTTTTTTTTAATTCAGTTTTATTGAAATATATTCACAAACCATACAGTCATCCATGGTATACAATCAACTGTTCACAGTATGATCATATAGTTATGCGTTCATCACCACAATCTATTTCTGAACATTTTCCTTACATCAGAAAGAATCAGAATAAGAATAAAAAATAAAAGTGAAAAGAGAATACCCAAACCATCCCCCCATCCCACCCTATTTGTCATTTAGTTTTCGCTCCCATTTTTCTACTGATTTTTTTTCAATTTTTTAACTTTGTTTATCAAAAAATTAAAAACAAACAGGCAAACAACAACCAAAAAAACCCCACAACATTTCAAACAAAGCAATGGATTAAGGAAAACAAATTACCTAAAATAACTACTTTGCTTCCAATATGTTCCTACCATACCCAAAGAAAATTAATAAACCATGTCCAAACAGAGGAGTAAGAAAAACAAATAATCTAAAATAACTACATTGCTTCCAACATGTTCCTACCATACCCCAAGAAAATTAACAACCCCTAAGAAAACAAAGGAATAAGAGAAAAAAAAAACCTAAAATAACTCTATTGCTTCCAACATGATCTTACTATATCCAAGAAAGTTTACAAACCATAATCATTCCTGAGCATTCCCATAACATTGAGATTACCCTCCATAGTTTATCTGTTCTTATTAGATTATCATTCCCCCTCCACTAATTGGTATCTCTAGGTCCCCTACATTCTACAGTATAAAACATTGTACATTTTTCACAGAATTCACATTAGTGGTAACATACAATATCTCTCTTTTAGTGCCTGGCTTATTTTGCTCAGCATTATGTCTTTTTTTTTTTTTTTTTTTTTTAATCTTCATTTCATTGAGATATATTCATATACCACGCAGTCATACAAAACAAATCGTACTTTTGATTGTTCACAGTACCATTACATAGTTGTACATTCATCACCCAAATCAATCCCTGACACCTTCATTAGCACACACACAAGAATAACAAGAATAATAATTAGAGTGAAAAAGAGCAATTGAAGTAAAAAAGAACACTGTGTACCTTTGTCTGTTTGTTTCCTTCCCCTATTTTTCTACTCATCCATCCATAAACTAGACAAAGTGGAGTGTGGTCCTTATGGCTTTCCCAATCCCCTTGTCACCCCTCATAAGCTACATTTTTATACAACTGTCTTCGAAATTCATGGGTTCTGGGTTGTAGTTTGATAGTTTCAGGTATCCACCACCAGCTACCCCAATTCTTTAGAACCTAAAAAGGGTTGTCTAAAGTGTGCGTAAGAGTGCCCACCAGAGTGACCTCTCGGCTCCTTTTGGATTCTTTCTGCCACTGAAGCTTATTTCATTTCCTTTCACCTCCCCCTTTTGGTCAAGAAGATGTTCTCCGTCCCACGATGCCAGGTCTACATTCCTCCCCGGGAGTCATATTCCACGTTGCCAGGGAGATTCACTCCCCTGGGTGTCTGATCCCAAGTAGGGGGGAGGGCAGTGATTTCACCTTTCAAGTTGGCTTAGCTAGAGAGACAGGGCCACATCTGAGCAACAAAGAGGCATTCGGGAGGAGGCTCTTAGGCACAACCATAGGGAGGCCTAGCCTCTCCTTTGCAGCAACCGTCTTCCCAAGGGTAAAACCTGTGGTAGAGGGCTCAACCCATCAAACCACCAGTCCCCTATGTCTGTGGTCATGTTAGCAACCATGGAGGTGGGGTAGACGAATACCCCTGCATTCTCCACAGGCTCCTCAAGGGGGCACTGCATCTTTTTTTTTTCCTTGTTTTTTTTTTTTTTTTAACTTTCCCTTCTTTTTTAAATCAACTGTATGAAAAAAAAGTTAAAAAGAAAACAAACATACAATAAAAGAACATTTCAAAGAGACCATAACAATGGAGTAAGAAAAAGACAACTAACCTAAGATAACTGCTTAACTTCCAACCTGTTCCTACTTTACCCCAAGAAACTTACCTAATATAGCAACATTTCTGTGAACTTGCTCCTACTATATCCATCAGAAATTAACAGACCATAGTCATTCCTGGGCATCCCCAGAACGTTAAATAGCTTATCTGTTCTTCTTGGATTATTGTTCCCCCTTCCTTAATTGCTCTCTATTGCTAGTTCCCCTACATTCTACATTATAAACCATTTGTTTTACATTTTTCAAAGTTCACATTAGTGGTAGCATATAATATTTCTCTTTTTGTGCCTGGCTTATTTCACTTAGCATTATGTCTTCAAGGTTCATCCATGTTGTCATATGTTTCACGAGATCGTTCCTTCTTACTGCCGCGTAGTATTCCATCGTGTGTATATACCACATTTTATTTATCCACTCATCTGTTGAAGGACATTTGGGTTGTTTCCATCTTTTGGCAATTGTGAATAATGCTGCTATGAACATTGGCGTGCAGATATCTGTTCGTGTCACTGCTTTCCGATCTTCCGGGTATATACCGAGAAGTGCAATCGCTGGATCGAATGGTAACTCTATATCTAGTTTTCTAAGGAACTGCCAGACTGACTTCCAGAGTGGCTGAACCATTATACAGTCCCACCAACAGTGAATAAGGGTTCCAATTTCTCCACATCCCCTCCAGCATTTGTAGTTTCCTGTTTGTTTAATGGCAGCCATTCTAATCGGTGTTAGATGGTATCTCATTGTGGTCTTAATTTGCATCTCTCTAATAGCTAGTGAAGCTGAACATTTTTTCATGTGTTTCTTGGCCATTTGTATTTCCTCTTCAGAGAACTGTCTTTTCATATCTTTTGCCGATTTTATAATTGGGCCGACTGTACTATTGTCATTGAGTTGTAGGATTTCTTTATATATGCAAGATATCAGTCTTTTGTCAGATCCATGGTTTCCAAAATTTTTTTCCCATTGAGTTGGCTGCCTCTTTACCTTTTTGAGAAATTCCTTTGAGGTGCAGAAACTTCTAAGCTTGAGGAGTTCCCATTTATCTATTTTCTCTTTTGTTGCTTGTGCTTTGGGTGTAAAGTCTAGGAAGTGGCCACCTAATACAAGGTCTTGAAGATGTTTTCCTACATTATCTTCTAGGAGTTTTATGGTACTTTCTTTTATATTGAGATCTTTGGTCCATTTTGAGTTAATTTTTGTGTAGGGGGTGAGGTAGGGGTCCTCTTTCATTCTTTTGGATATGGATATCCAACTCTCCCAGCCCCATTTGTTGAAAAGACCATTATGGCTCAGTTCAGTGACTTTGGGGGCCTTATCAAAGATCAGTCGGCCATAGATCTGAGGGTCTATCTCCGAATTCTCAATTCGATTCCATTGATCTATATGTCTATCTTTGTGCCAGTACCATGCTGTTTTGGCAACTGTGGCTTTATAATAAGCTTCAAAGTCAGGGAGTGTAAGTCCTCCCACTTCGTTTTTCTTTTTTAGAGTGTCTTTAGCAATTCGAGGCATCTTCCCTTTCCAAATAAATTTGATAACTAGCTTTTCCAAGTCTGCAAAGTAGGTTGTTGGAATTTTGATTGGGATTGCATTGAATCTGTAGATGAGTTTGGGTAGAATTCACATCTTAATGACATTTAGACTTCCTATCCATGAACATGGAATATTTTTCCATCTTTTAAGGTCCCCTTCTATTTCTTTTAGTAGAGTTATGTAGTTTTCTTTGTATAGGTCTTTTACATCTTTGGTTAAGTTTATTCCTAGGTACTTGATTTTTTTAGTTGCTATTGAAAATGGTATCTTTTTCTTGAGTGTTTCTTTGGTTTGTTCATTTCTAGCATATAGAAACATTACTGACTTATGTGCATTAACCTTGTATCCCGCTACTTTGCTAAATTTGTTTATTAGCTCTAGTAGCTGTATCGTCGATTTCTCAGGGTTTTCCAGATATAAGATCATATCATCTGCAAACAATGACAGTTTTACTTCTTCTTTTCCAATTTGGATGCCTTTTATTTCTTTGTCTTGCCGGATTGCCCTGGCTAGCACTTCCAGCACAATGTTGAATAACAGTGGTGACAGCGGGCATCCTTGTCTTGTTCCTGATCTTAGAGGGAAGGCTTTCAGTCTCTCACCATTGAGTACTATGCTGGCTGTGGGTTTTTCATATATGCTCTTTATCATGTTGAGGAAGTTTCCTTCAATTCCTACCTTTTGAAGTGTTTTTATCAAAAAGGGATGTTGGATTTTGTCAAATGCTTTTTCAGCATCTATTGAGATGATCAATTGATTTTTCCCTTTTGACTTGTTAATGTGTTGTAATACATTGATTGATTTTCTTATGTTGAACCATCCTTGCATGCCTGGAATAAACCCCACTTGGTCATGGTGTATGATTTTTTTAATGTGTCTTTGGATTCGATTTGCAAGTATTTTGTTGAGGATTTTTGCATCTATATTCATTAGGGAGATTGGCCGGTAGTTTTCCTTTTTTGTAACATCTTTGCCTGGTTTTGGTATTAGATTGATGTTAGCTTCATAAAATGAGTTAGGTAGTGTTCCATTTTCTTCAATGTTTTGAAAGAGTTTGAGTAAGATTGGTGTCAGTTCTTTCTGGAAAGTTTGGTAGAATTCCCCTGTGAAGCCATCTGGCCCTGGGCATTTATTTGTGGGAAGATTTTTGATGACTGATTGGATCTCTTTGCTTGTGATGGGTTGATTGAGGTCTTCTATTTCTTCTTTGGTCAGTCTAGGCTGCTCATATGTTTCCAGGAAATTGTCCATTTCCTCTACATTATTCAGTTTGTTGCCATACAGTTGTTCATAGTATCCTCGTATAATTTTTTTTTAATTGCTTCAGGATCTGCAGTTATGTCACCTTTTTCATTCATTATTTTGTTTATATGGGTCTTCTCTCTTTTTTATTTTGTCAGTCTAGCTAGGGGCTTGTCAATCTTGTTGATGTTCTCAAAGAACCAACTTTTGGTGATATTTATCCTCTCTATTGTTTTTTTGTTCTCTATGTCATTTATTTCTGCTTTAATCCTTGTTATTTCTTTTCTTCTGCTTGGTTTAGGATTGGTTTGCTGTTCATTTTCTAGCTTTTTCAGATGATCCATTAGTTCTTTGATTTTAGCTTTTTCTTCCTTTTTAATATATGCGTTTAGTGCTATAAATTTCTCCCTCAGTACTGCTTTTGCTGCATCCCATAGGTTTTAGTATGTTGTGTTCTCAGTTTCATTCATCTGTATATATTTAGCAATTTCTCTTGCTATTTCTTCTTTAACCCACTGATTGTTTAGGAGTGTGTTGTTTAACCTCCAGGTATTTGTGAATTTTCTAAGTCTCTGATGGTTATTGACTTCTAATTGTATTCCATTGTGGTCAGAGAATGTGCTTTGAATAATTTCAATCTTTTTAAATTTATTGAGGCTTGTTTTATGTCCCAGCATATGATCTATTCTGGAGAAAGTTCCCTGAGCACTAGAAAAGTATGTGTATCCTGGTGATTTGGGATGTAATGTCCTGTATATGTCTGTTAAATCTAATTCATTTATCAGATTGTTTAGGTTTTCAATTTCCTTATTGGTCTTCTGTCTGGTTGATCTATCTATAGGAGAGAGTGATGTGTTGAAGTCTCCCACAATTATTGTGGAAACATCAATTGCTTCCTTTAGTTTTGCCAGTGTTTCTCTCATGTATTTTGTGGCACCTTGGTTGGGTGCATAGACATTTACGATTGTTATTTCTTCTTGCTGAATTGCCCCTTTTATTAGTACGTAGTGGCCTTCTTTGTCTCTCAAAACATCCCTGCATTTGAAGTCTATTTTATCTGAGATTAATATTGCTACACCTGCTTTCTTTTGGCTGTAGCTTGCATGAAATATTTTTTTCCATCCTTTCACTTTCAGTTTCTTTGTGTCCCTGTGTCTAAGATGAGTCTCTTGTATGCAACATATTGATGGTTCATTTTTTTGATCCATTCTGCGAATCTATATCTTTTAATTGGGGAGTTTAATCCATTTACATTCAACGTTATAACCGTGAAGGCATTTCTTGAATCAGCCATCTTATCCTTTGGTTTATGTTTGTCATATTTTTCCCCTCTGTCTATTAATATCCTTTATTGTACCCATACCGAATCTCTTTAGTACTGAACCTTTCTCCAGGTCTCTCTGTCCTTTCTTTGTTTCTCTGTGTGTAGGGCAGCCTTTAGTATCTCCAGTAGGGCAGGTCTCTTGTTAGCAAATTCTCTCAGCATTTGTTTGTCTGTGAAAAATTTAAGCTCTCCCTCAAATTTGAAGGAGAGCTTTGCTGGATAAAGTATTCTTGGCTGGAAATTTTTCTCACTCAGAATTTTAAATATGTCGTGCCACTGCCTTCTTGCCTCCATGGTGGCTGCTGAGTAGTCACTACTTAGTCTTATGCTGTTTACTTTGTATGTGGTGAATTGCTTTTCTCTTGCTGCTTTCAGTACTTGCTCCTTCTCTTCTGTGTTTGACAGTGTGATCAGTATATGTCTCGGAGTGGGTTTATTTGGATTTATTCTATTTGGAGTTCGCTGAGCATTTATGATTTGTGTATTTATGTTGTTTAGAAGATTTGGGAAGTTTTCCCCAACAATTTCTTTGAATACTCTTCCTAGACCTTTACCCTTTTCTTCCCCTTCTGGGACACCAATGAGTCTTATATTTGGACGTTTCATATTATCTATCATATCCCTGAGGTCCATTTCGATTTTTTCAAATTTTTTCCCCATTCTTTCTTTTATGCTTTCATTTTCCATTCTGTCATCTTCCAGGTCACTGATTCGTTGTTCAACTTCCTCTAGTCTTGTACTATGAGTGTCCAGAATCTTTTTAATTTGGTCAACAGTTTCTTTAATTTCCATAAGATCATCCATTTTTTTATTTAGTCTTGCAATGTCTTCTTTATGCTCTTCTAGGGTCTTCTTGATTTCCTTTATCTCCTGTACTATGGTCTCATTGTTCATCTTTAGTTCTTTGAGTAGCTGCTCTAGGTGCTGTGTCTCTTCTGGTCTTTTGATTTGGGTGCTTGGGCTTGGGTTATCCATATCATCTGGTTTTTTCATATGCTTTATAATTTTCTGTTGTTTTTGGCCTCGTGGCATTTGCTGAACTTGATAGGGTTCTTTTAGGATTTGTAGATCAATTGAAGTCCTTATCTCTAATTTATCAGATCTACAGCTTCGTGGAGTACACTTTCTCTAACTAACCAGCAGGTGGCGTCCACGAGCCACCTGTTCTCCACAAGCCAGTTCTCCCCAGCTTAGCCTTTTTGGTGAGTGAGGGAGTGAGTCTTGTGGGGTCCAATTAGTGTACCAAGCTTGCGTGTGTAGTTGGTGTTGCCTGCCCTGTATATGGGGCGTGTTTCTGGGCAGTCAGGAAGGGGGGGGTGGCTCTAACAATCAAATTTCCCTGGTGATCCTAGAGTTTTAAAGCTGCTGCAATAGTCTAATCCTTCAGTTCAGTCCTGCCACAGTTTGTCTCTGCCACTGACCCACAAGTCCTTGGTATTGGCGTATGGCTCCGGAGACTTGCAAGTGGGCCCCTCTTCCAGGCTGTGCACCCCGGGTCCTCTGTTGAGGGATGACTGTGCTATGTCACAGGTGAGTGCCGTCCCCCCAGGGCAGTTCTGGGCTGCTGGGCTGTGTAGGGAGGCTCCCAGTCTGCTGAAATGATGGCTGAATGGGGCTTTGTTAATTCACACTGCTCTACCTTCCCAACTCTGGGACAATCAGCTGAGGTTGCAGGGAAGGCTAATGTCCACGCCCAGTTTTGTGGTGTGTGCCTGTTATTTGAAGCACTTCCGTCACACTGGGTTGTGTGGGGCAGTTCTGGGCTATGGGGCTGGTGATGGGCAGGAGTGTTTCCTGTCCACCAGGATGATGGCTGTGAGTGGACACCCTCCTTTTCTTGGGAAGTTGTGGTGTTTAGTGAATTTTCTCAGCCACTGGATTATTGCGTTTTGTCTCAGAGCTCTCCTAGTTCTGCTCTTGACTTGACCTGCCCAAATAGTAAGTCTTTGAAGCTTTCTGTATTGGCTTCTTAGAGTAATTGTTTTAGAAAAAGAAAAAAGGATTAAAAAAAAAAAAGAAAAAAAAACGGGCCCTCCTCAGAGATCTAATGGGTTATTGAAATGCTAAGAGACAAAGCAACCAGGGCCATTAAGGAAAGGTCCACAGGGCAGAGAGATCAGCTTTTCTTCGGGATTTGCATATGCGCCTCAGGGCCCTTCCCCTTTCTATGTTCACCAGAACTCCAAAAATCCTCGGCTTTTGTTTTGGAGTTTTTCGTGTTGTTTTTTTTCTATGCCTGTCTCCTCTCTGCTGGGCTGGCTGCTCTCAGATTCTCTGGTGTCTGGTCTCAGTCTATCTATGGTTGGATTTTAGATCAGTAGAATGAGTTTCCGATAAGGGCTGCCACTGCAGTTCTCCCTTCTCCTTCCCGGAGCTGACAGCCCCTCCTCCCACGGGACTGAGCCTGGCAGGGAGGGGCGCGGGTCCCCTGGCCGCAAAAACTTACAGATTTCGCTGATCTCAGCAGTTCCACGTTTTCATGAGTGTTGTATGAAGTATGCCCAAAGTCAGATTGCTCTGTGGTGTCCAGTCCACGCAGTTCCTGGCTTTCTACCTACTTTCCTGGAGGAGTAACTAAAACATACAGCTCACAAGTCTGCCATCTTGCCCCACCTCCCCCTTCATGTGCTTTTGAGCCTTCTGTATTTCTTCTTTGGAAAAGTGTCTATTCAGGTCTTTTGCCCATTTTATAATTGGGTTTGTCTTTTTCTTGTTGTGTTGTAGGATCTCTTTATATATTCTAGATATTAAACCCTTATCAGAAATGTGGTTTCCAAATATTGTCTCCCATTGTGTAGGCTGCCTTTTTACTTTCCTGACAAAGTCCTTTGACACCCCAAAGTATTCAGTTTTGAGGAGGTCCCATTTATCTATTTCTTCTTTTGTTGCTTGTGCTTTGGATGTAAGGTCTAGGAAACCATCTCCTACCACAAGATCTTTAAGATAGTTCTCTCCTTTTTCTTCCAAGGGTTTTATGGTCTTAGCTCTAATGTTTAGGTTTTCAGTCCATTTTGTATAAGGTGTGAGATAGGGGTCCTCTTTCATTCTTTTGGATATGGATATCCAGTTCTCCAAGCACCATTTGTTGAAGAGACTGTTCTGTCCCAGTTGAGTGGACTTGGCCACCTTGTCAAAATCAGTTGTCGGAGAGGATCTAAGATGGCGGCATAGAGAGGAGTGGAAGCTAAGTAGTCCCCCTGGAACAACTACAAAAAACTAGAAACAACTAGTAAATAATCCAGAATAACTGCAGGGGGACAAATGTGACCGTCCACTCATCATACACCAACTTGAATTGGAAGGAATGCCCGAGATCACAGCATAAAATCTGTAAGTAAAAATTGTGGATCCAAATCGGGAGACCCCTCCCCCACAGCCTGAGCTACAAAGCCTCCTGGTGCCAGAGAGAAGCTTTCTCCCAGCAAGCAAATATTGTTCAGCTGAGCTCCAACTGGGGTTTTACTTAGCGAGTGTGAACTGCTCTCTACAAGGTATGAATCCCCAACAAGTAGACAGAGGCTTTGAGTGACGACTGACCTGAGAGGGCTGGAGGGTCGCCTCGGACTAGCTCAGTTCCTTTTTTGACTCAGTGGGGAAAGCCTCGGCTGTTTTCGGTTCCCAGTTCTGTGACCCAGACGGGGTATAGCACAGGCAGAGAGACACCACTGAAATGCTAATGACCTCCCCCTAGGGTGTATATCTTCTCTAAGAGGAAAGGGGTGGAGCCCAGACCTACTACCTGCCTTTCATTCAGAACTTAACACCAGTCAAGAATTATAGGCTAACAGGCACCACCTGCTGGGCAGAAAAGCATAGTGACTGGAGGCATCAGAAGATGTACCAATATTCTAAGACACACCCTCAGGGAAACCAGATACTGAGTATTTCTTCCTTCTGGGACCTTAGCCCATTCTGGTCTGGGGAGGCCTGGTTGGGGTAACCAAGGAAACCATGCCTAGACAACAGAAAACTACAACCTACACCAAGAAAAATGAGGTTATGGCCTGGTCAGGGGAACAAACTTGCACTTCAACTGTGATGCAGGAATTGAAACAACTAATAATAACTGAATTCAAAAAGTTTAGGGAAGATACGGCAAAAGCGATGAATTGTATAATGAAAACACAGGTAGAAATTGAAAGTTCAAAAAACCAACTGGCGGAATCTATGGAAATGAAAGGCACAACACAAGAGATGAAAGACACATTGGAAATATACAACAGCAGATCTCAAGAGGCAGAAGAAAACACTCAGGAACTGGAGAACAAGGCACCTGAAAGCCTACACACAAAAGAACAGATAGAGAAAAGAATGGAAAAATATGAGCATCGTCTCCAGGAACTTAAAACGAAAAGCAAGAATTTATGTGTCATTGGTGTCCCAGAAGAAGAAGAGAAGGGAAAGGGGGCAGAAGCAATAATAGAGGAAATAATCAATGAAAATTTCCCATCTCTTATGAAAGACTTAAAATTACAGATCCAAGAAGCGCAGCGTACCCCAAACAGAATAGATCTGAATAGGCCTATGCCAAAACACTTAATGATCAGCTTATCAAACATCAAAGATAAAGAGAGAATCTTGAAAGCAGCAAGAGAGAAATGATCTATCACATACAAAGGAAGCTTGATAAGACTATGTGTGGATTTTTCAATAGAAACCATGGAGGCAAGAAGGAAGTGGGGTGATAAATTTAAGATACTGAGAGAGAAAAACCACCAACCAAGAATCCTATATCCAGCAAAACTATCCTTCAGATATGAGGGAAAGCTTAAAATATTCTCTGACAAATAGACAATGACTGAGTTTGTGAACAAGAAACCTGTTCTACAGGAAACACTAAAGGAAGCACTGCAGACGGAAAGGAAAATATGGGAGTAGGAGGTTTGGAGAACAATTTTGGGAGATAGTAGCACAGCAATGTAAGTACACTGAACAGAGATGACTGTGAATATGGTTGAAAGAGGAAGGCTGGGATCATGTGGGACACCAGAACAAAAGACCAACAATAAAGACTGGGACTGTGTAACTCAGGGAAACCTAGGGTGCTCAATGATTGTAATGAAAGGTACAAATATGTTTTTACATAAGGTAGAACAAATGAATGTCAACATTGCAAGTGTTAAAAATAGGGTGGGATTGGGGGGAAAATACAATCAATGCAAACTAGAGGCTAGAATTAACAGAAACATTGTAATATGCTTTCTTTAATGTAACAAAAGCAGTATACCAAAGCTAAATGCATATGGGGTGGTGGGGTATAGGGGAAGGGTATGGGACTCCAGGCATTGTTGATGTTGTCTGACTCTTTATTCTACTTTTGGTTAATGCTATATTTCCTTTTGTCACCTTCTAGCTATCGAATTTTTTGTTTGTTTTTGTTTTTCTCTCTTTCTCTTGCCTTTTTCTTTTGCCTCTCTACCTTCTTTGATTCTTCCTCCATCTTTGTGGAAGAAATGTCCTTATATAGAGAGCAGCAATGGTGCTCAATACATAAATACATGACTATATGGGGAACCAACGATTGTTTACTTAGGATGGAATGTGTAGTGTTTGAACAAAACCATCTTAAAAGAAATGGGTTGATGAAGAAATCTTGAGGGCACTATATTGAGTGAAATAAGACAGACACATAAAGGCAAATATTGCAGGGTCTCGCTGATATGAACTAATTATAATATGTAAACTCATACACATGAAATATAAGTTACCAGGATATAGAACGAGGCCAAAGAATGGGGAGTGGTTGCTTATTATGAGCAGAATGTTCAACTAGGGTGAACTTAAATATTTGGAAATGGACAGAGGTGATGGTAGCATGTAATGAGCATAACTAACAGTGCTAAAAGGTGTGTGAAGGTGGTGGAAAGGGTAAGCTCAGAGTCACACATGTCACCAGAAGGAAAGTTGGAGGTTAAAAGATGGTAATATATAAAACAGTGAATCTTGTGGTGGACAATGTCTGTGATTAACTATACAAATATTAGGAATCTCTCTCATGAACTAGAACAAATGTATGTCACTATAACTAGAGGTTAATAATAGAGAGGCATATAGGGAAAAAATATATACCTATTGCAAACTATATACTACGGGTTAGTGGTATCTTAACATTCTTTCATCAACAGTAACAAATATGCTATACTAAAACTATGAATCAATAATGGAGGGGGGAAGGCATGGTTAGGGGTATGGGAGGATGTGAGTTTCCTTTTTTTTGTCTTTGTTTCTTATCTGGAGTAGTGAAAATGTCCTAAAAATTGGAAAAAATTTAATTGTGTTGATGGATGCACAGCTGTGTGGTGGTGCCGTGGGCAATTGATTGTACACTTTGGATCTTTGGATAGTTGTATGGTATCTGAACAATCTCAATAAAAAATAAATAAAAAAAAAAAAACAATTGTCGGTAGATGAGAAGGTCTTTTTCTGAGCCCTCAGTTTGATTCCATTGGTCAATATATCTGTCTTATGCCATTATCATGCTGTTTTGACCACTGTAGCTTTTTAATATCCTATAAAGTCAGGTAGTGTGAGACCTCCAACTTCATTTTTTTTTCTCAAGATGTTTTTAGCTATTTGTGGCACCCTGTCTAGGTAAATTTTTTTATTTTTTTAAATTCATTTTTCCTGAGATATGTTCACATACCATACAGTCATCCAAAGTGTTCACAGTACCATCATATACTTGTGCATTCATCACCACAATTTTTGAATGTTTTCATTACTCCCCCTAAAATAAAAATAAAAGTAAAAAAGAACACCCAAAACATCCCCACCCCCCTATAATTCATTTAATTTTTATTCCCATTTTTCTACTCATCTATCCATACACTGGATAAAGGAAGTGTGAGCCACAGGGTTTTCACAATCACATGGTCATAGCATGTAAGCTACATAGTTACACTATCATCTTCAAGAATCTAGGCTACTGGATTGCAGTTCATCAGTTTCAAGTATTTCCTTTAGCTATTCCAATACACTAAAATCTAAAAAGCAATATCTATATAACGAATAAGAATAAACTCCAGAATGACCTGTTAACTCTATTTGAAATCTCTCAGCCCCTGAGCTTTCTTTTGTTTCATTTCTCTTCCCCCTTTTGGTCAAGAAGGTTTTCTGAGCCCCACGATGCCAGGCTCGCTCATCCCCAGGAGACATGTCCCATGTTGCCAGGGAGATTTACACCTTGTCTGATATAGTATAGGTATCCCATCTCTCTTTTGGTTATTGTTTGCATGGGTATTTGTATCCTTGGGTCTAAGGTGAGTCTTTTAGATAGTATATAGGTGGATCATATATTTTATCCATTATGCCAATCTGTGCCTTTTGACTGGGGAGTTTAAACATTAAATGTTATTACTGTAAAGGCAGTACTTACTTAATTTTATCCTTTGGCTTTTGTATGTCGTATCTTGTTTTTGTCTCTCTTTATACCCTTTTAGTTACCCTTACTGTCAATATTCATCTCTACTCTCTACAAAGCACTTTCTCTGCTGCTGTTGCCTGAAGTTTTCTATACATGTTTGGTCTAGATGGTTTAGAATATCGTTCAAGACATATATTTCCTCATCAAGCTTCTGTCTCAATGTTCTATCTATTGTTGAAATGATGTATTGAAGTCTCCTACTATAATTGTAGAACTGTCTATTTCTCCCTTCAAATCTGTCAGTATTTGTTTCATATATTGTGGGGCTTTGCTGTTTGGTGCATATATATTTATAATGGTCTTCCTATTGAATTGACCCCTTCATCAGTTTATAGTGACCTTCTTTGTCCCTTGTAGAACTTTTTGACTTAAAGCCTATCTTTCTTTCAGTTTTTTTTTTTAGAGAAGTTGTGGGTTTACGGAACAATCATGCATAAAATAGAAGATTGCAATACACCTCCCCACCACCAACACTTGTATTTGTGAGGAAAATTATTATAATTGATGATACCACTTTTTTTTTTGTAATTCTATTTTTTAACAATAGGTATGTTTGTTTCAATTGAAAGATTATTAAAATGGTACTACTATTGTCCATAGTTTTCCCATATTCCCAACCTATAATTTTTTTTTTCCATGCATGTCTTAGTTTTATTACTCATCTAACCCTACACTGGATAAAGGGGGTGTCAGTCACAAGGTTTCTATAATCACATGGTCACAAGATGAAAGCTATATAGTTATACAGTCATTATCAAAGATCAAGGCTACTGGATTACAGTTCAACAATTTCAGGTATTTCCTCCTGTTGTAATACACTAGAAACTAAAAAGAAATGTCTATATAATGATTCAGTTGTCACAATCATTTTTTGAATCCTAACTTCTCAGTTACAACTCCTCCCTCTTATTTGATCATTCTCTTAATCTTCAGAGATATCTGGGCAATGATCATTCTAACTTCTTTGTGCTGAAGAGGGGTGTTGACATTATGGGGTAGAGGAATGAAACTGGTTGATGTTCTTGGAGAGAGGGGTACCTCTGGGTTTCAGGGCTTATTGGCATAGGAATAATCAAAGGCTTTAAGTTTCTGAAAAAATAAACTTAACAAGTAAAACTTTAGTATAGACTCATAGATAGAGCCCAGGGTATTCTTGAGGTTTTTAAGAATACTGTTGGTTGGGGCTTAGCATACTGTGGCAATTTTCAATATCTGACTGAAGCTTGCACGAGAGTAATCTCCAGAATGACCTCTCAGCTCTATTTGAAATCTCTTGGCTACTGAAACTTTATTTTGTTTCATTTCTTTCCCCTCTTTTGGTCAAGAAGGCATTGTCAATAGCATGATGCCAGGGCCAGGCTCATCCCTGGGAGTCATGTCCCGCTTTGCCAGGTAGACTTACATCCCTGGGAGTCATGTCCCGTGTAGAGGGGAGGGTAGTGAGTTCATTTTTAAAGCCTATTTTACCTGATATTACTTTAGCTACCCAGCTCTATTTTGGTTATTATTTGCATGGTATATATTTTTTCCCATTCTTTTGCTTTGAACTACTTGTGTCTGAATTTAAGCTGAGTCTCTTATAAACAGCATGATTTTTCATCCATTTTGCCAATCTGCCTTTTGAGGGGAGCGTTTAGTCCATTTACATTTAAGTAATTACTGATAACGCAGGACTTTCTTCTGCCATTTTTTTTTTTGTCTTTGTAAGTCTTTACCTTTTGTGTCCCTCAATTTTTTCTGTTAATATCTACTTTAAAATTTGACTTTTTGTAGTTTACCATTTTGAGTCCCTTTTCATTTCCTTCTGTATATGTTTTTTCAGGTACTTTATATAACAGCCACATTTGATTTGATACCACCTTAACTTCAATAGCATACACAAACACTGTTGCTATATTCACCTCGTACCCCTTTTTTGTTTTACTTGTTACTAATTATATCTTTATAATTGTAGTTCCAAAACATAGATTTTTGATACATAAATTTTAGAACCTGTTAGAAATAAAAAGTGGAGTTACATACCAGAAAATACAAAACTAAAGTACTGCCATTTGTAATTACCCATATTGTTACCTTTATGGTAGGTCTTTATTTCTTTATGTCACTTCAATCTACTGTCTAGTGTCCTTCAGGATCAAGAAATTCGTTAGCATTGCTTATAAATCTCATGTCGATGAACTCCCTTGATTTTTGTTTATTTGTGAATGTCTTAATTTCCCTCATTTTTGAAAAACAGTCTCGCTGGATATAAAAATCTTGGTTGGCAATAGTTTTCTTTCAGCATTTTAAATATTTCATCCCTCTGCCTTGCCTCCGTGGTTTCTGATCAGAATCTGCACCTAATCTTATTGGGGCTCCCTTGTACATAACACATTGCTTTTCTCTTGTCACTTTCAGAACGCTGTCCATATTCTTAGCATTCAACAGTCTGACTACTTTATGTCTGGGCATGGTTCTCTTCAAGTTATCCTGTTCGGGGTTTGTTAGCCTCCTTCAATGTGTATATTCATGTCTTTCATTAGATTTGGGAGGTTTTCTTCCATTATTTCTTTGAATATTTCTTCTGCCCCTTCCTCTATTTTTTCTCCCACAATGTGTAAATTGGTACACTTGATGGTGTGCCACAGGTCTCTTAGGCATTGTTTGCTCTTTTTCATTCTTTTTCCTTTCTGCTCCTCAGTCTGAATTATTTCAGTTGTTTTGTTTTGTGTCCACTGATTCTTTCTTCTGCCAGTTCCTGTCTGCTACTGAAACCCTCTAGAGAATTTTTAATTTCAGTTTTTAGTTCAACTCCAGTACTTCTGTTTAGTTCCTTTTTAAAGTTTCTCTCTCTTTATTGAGATTTTCATATTGTCCATGCATCATTTTCCTGACATCCTTTAGTTCTTTCTCAGGTTTTCCTTTATCTTCTTGGACATATTAAAGGTCATTTTTTAAAAATTCAGTTTTATTGAGATATATTCATATACCATCCAGTGATCCATGGTGCACAATCAACTGTTCAGATACAATCATATAGTTGTGCATTCATCACCCCAATCTATTTTTTTAATTCAGTTTTATTGAGATATATTCACATACCATACAGTCATCCGTGGTGTACAATCAGCTGTTCACAGTACCATCATATAGTTGTGCATTCATCACCTCAATCTGTTTTTGAACATTTTCCTTATACCAGAAAGAATCAGAATAATAATAAAAACAAAAATAAAAAAGAACACCCAAATCATTCTCCTCATCCCACTCTATTTTCCATTTAGTTTTTGTCCCCATTTATCTACTCATCCATCCATACACTGGATAAAGGGAGTGTGATCCACAAGGTTTTCACAATCACATTGTCTCCCCTTATAATCTATATCATTATACAATTGTCTTCAAGAGTCAAGACTACTGGGTTGGAGTTTGGTAGTTTCAGGTATTTACTTCTAGCTGCTCCAATACATTAAAACCTAAAAAGTGTTATCTGTATAGTGCGTAAGAATGTCCACCAGAGTGACCTCTCGACTCCGTTTGAAATCTCTCAGCCACTGAAGCTTTCTTTCGTTTCATTTTGCATGCCCCTTTTGGTCAAGAAGATGTTCTTAATCCCATGATGCTGGGTTCAGATTCATCCTCTGGAGTCATATCCTGCATTGCCAGGGAGATTTATACATCTGGGAGTCAAGTCCCACATAGAGGGGAGGGCAGTGAGATCACCTGCCATGGTGGCTTAGTTAGAGAGGGAGGGCCACATCTGAGCAACAAAGAGGCACTCAGGGGAAGGTACTCGTAGGCACAATTATAAGCAGATTTAGCCTCTCCTTTGCAGTAACAAGCTTCATAGGGGCAAGCCCCAAGACAGGGCTCAGCATGTCAAGCCATCAGTCCCCAGTGTTTATGAGAATATCAGCAACAATCCAGGTGAGGAAGTACAGCACCTCCACATCCTCCCCCAGCTCCTCAGGGGGGCCCAAAATATATATTTTTAGTCTCTGCCCAAATTACTTTGGGATGTGTTGCTATTTCACTGTAACCTATACAGACCTACCATATTTCATTTCCTATTCAAAGTTCTATGTAATTGTGGTGTTTAAACAAACTGATTGTAGAAGTTGTATTGTTTAGAAAATACAGATCTTACACCAAATAAACATTTCTTCCCTTTGTCTCACATGGAAGTTGAAGTTTTAACACACGTCAGTTTCAACTAAAGGTCATTTTTAAGAATCTTTGTCTGACATGGCCAAAGTCAGATCTTAATTGATGGTTTCTGAATTTTTATCTTGTTCCTTTGGGTGGGCCATCATTTCCTGTTTCCTTGTTGGTCTTTTAGTCTTTTCTTGCACACTATACATTTTAATATTTTAATGTGGTAACTCTTGGATTTAGTCCCTGAGCTGTCTGTTCCTTAAGCTTTTATCCAGCTAATGATATAGCAGATTTCCTTGAGTGCTGGAGCTAAGAAAAACAAACACAAAAAATAAGTTTCTCAGTTTTTGAAAATTGGGCTCTGCCTTAGCTGGTACTCTTCAGAGTTTAGCACTCCTATCAAGAAGATCACCCAAGGCAAAAGTGAAGTACAGGATCCTCTCTGTCTTTTCTGAGCTGTATCTTGTCCTGAGCTTATGCTTTCTTATGGCCTTAGGAATCCCCTTGTTTACAGGAATCTGAATGTCCCCTCTTTTCCCATGAAATGGACTGTCCTCCCTTCCCCAGATCTTTATTCTGTGTGTTAAAGCTGGTAACATTTGCCCCAGGTTGCTTTGACTTGATTGTTTCTGATGGTGCTTTAGCTGTCTGCAAGTTGCTTCTATATTCAGGGCAAGTTCTGGGAGTGTGAGCTGGAGGAGTTTCATGGTTCAGAGAAGAATTTTAGGCTTTCACCGGGTAGATTGGCTCATACATACAGGCACCACAGTAGGTGCATATGGGTTACTCTGTTCCCTCCAGAACAAGGCCAGGGACCCACAAATGGAATGCAGTCTGACTCCACATTGCACTGGGAAGGGAGTGGTGAGGGGCCAGCAAGGACATCACTAACTTCTACCTTTTTTTTTTTACCCTCTCCACATGCAAGACACAGACTGAGAATACCTTAATTTCAATTAAATCCTTCCTCACTTACATGTTATTTTTGTTGTATATTTTAATTATTTTCTGTTTCACAAGACATTAATATTTGTTTTTAATTAGTCAATAGATGTATTCACATATTTAGCACCTTGTTAGCTCTCCATTTCTTGAATTTCAGATCTGTGTAGGATCATTTTCCTTCTATTTGAAGTACATCCTTCAGAATATACTAGCATCCAGGGCATATAGTATGCCACCTATTATTTAAGGAAGGGGAAAAATAAAAGTATATTTGAGTATTAGCAAAACAAAAATCCTGGAAAGCAGTAGAGAAAATCATAGAAACCGGAGGTTGGTTCTTCAAAAAAACCAACAAAATTTACAAGTCTTTAGCTCAATGGACCAAGAGAAAAAGAAAGACACCTCAAATTATTAACATCAGGAATGAAAGAGGGGACGTCTCTATGGAATTACAGAAATAAAAGGAATTATAAGGGAATATGATTAACTGGGGGAAATTGATTTTGGTGATTGATTATATTGAATTGTGCACTTTGAATGGATAAATTGTACAGTGTGTGACTTACATCTCAGTAAAGCTATTTTCTAAAGAAACATTGGAGGAATACACAGGGAACTAATAAAAGTAGTTACTGGAGGTGGAGGTGTGGAACAGAGTGGATGAAGGTAGAGATGAAAGTGAGAATGATTTTTTAAAAACTTTTTATATAGTTTTAATTTTTAAGCCATGTAAATGAATTAAGTATTCCAAAATAATGAAAT
Source organism: Choloepus didactylus (assembly GCF_015220235.1). Classification (NCBI taxonomy): domain Eukaryota; kingdom Metazoa; phylum Chordata; class Mammalia; order Pilosa; family Megalonychidae; genus Choloepus; species Choloepus didactylus. The sequence goes on from NC_051319.1 coordinate 6,347,089, forward strand.
CTATGGAACTGTGGGAAGTTGTGAAATGAAATGAAAATAAAGTACTATGGTTGTAGTTTATGTTAGATCTTAGATGAGGATTTGAATAAATACCACCATAGCAATCATATTAATCAAATAAGGTAGTAGGTCTAGACCTGGAGTTTAGAGAGGATCTGTAATAAATTTTCTTTTTCATTTATTTGGTTATGGTTCAAACAGTACATTTTTCTACCTCTACGTCACAATATGTATACTCACATTGTTTTGTTGTGGACCTCACTTCTCTTTGAGAAGGACTACATGCATGCAAGGTAAAGATCACAGTACCAATTGGAGGCTGAAGAAATGATTAGTTTAAAAAGCATGTTTTGATAAAGAAAAAGAATTTCTGGATTTCCTTTTAAGCTGTTTTCTATTTTAAGGATGATATATATGAATGTTCTCTATGTTAAGGACCTGCCATATATGAATTCATGTCATACTCAAAATACTAACTTATGTTAAAACAAAGGACAATAGGCTTGTGCTGCTCAGAATGGCAGTAGGAAAGAAGAACTATATAAATTTTGTAAGATTCCTCAGTACTTTGTTATTTCCTCTTGTTTATGGTTATATCTGTGTTCAGCCATCTAGCTCTATGATGATTAACAAATTCATAACATGAACAGAAATCATGACTTGTGAGAAAGAAAAGGTATAGCCAGATCTAGGGAGATGTGTTTATGGTCAGGAAGTAGGTGGGTGGTGGAACCCCAAGGCTTTTAGTGTGTGACAGAGTTAAGGGGAAAGGGCAAGAAGTTTGAGACCCTGGGTCCTAGAGTAAGAACGAAAGGGACACAGGCTGTTCTCAAACATCTAGGAAGTAGTCTTAGGAGTGTCCTAATAACCCTTTTGAGTCCAATTCTCTATGGGATTGGATTCATTGTTTTTTCTCCATTTTCTAATTCTGTTCTGGAGAGGGGTATTTCAAAGTGGACTGGGGACTCTGCTGGGGTCTATATGAGATTTATTTTCTTGGTTTCACCTGATTCATTGCTATTTGAGTCATCCATCAGGCCTGAGACCTGGAAACAGTGCGCAATTTGATCATTGATTTACTTATTCATTCAGCCCACAGACCTGTACATTTGCTATTTGTCCTGCAGGAGCCTTAGCATTAGGAATTTAGACACTAAAAAAAAGGATATAAACCCTAACTTCATGGATCTGTGAAATCTCATAGAAAGAAGTCAGTATGAAAGTGCTAATATATATAAAGTGTATGGGAATGCAGAAAAGAAGCTGTAAAATAGGCTTGAATGCACACTCAAATGCCAAAAGGAGCCAGGCAGATAATACAGGAGAAAAGGGGTCAAATTAATACAGAATGGTGGCATCTGGAAAGTAGTTGGCCCACCTAAAAGAGGCAGCCTCTGGATGCTGGAGATCAGGGATAAAGGGGAGATGTACTTTTTGCTATACATCTTTTTGTACCTTTTGAATTTTATATATGTGCATTTTTTACCTAGTCAAAACAATTTTTTTAGGCGGTAACCATTACTCAGCTCCAGCCTCCTTTTGCCTTCTGGGAATGTAGGCCCTATGTTGCCATATATCTTTACTTTTTCTTTGTTTTGTTTTGAAACATTGATTAACTTTATTTTAAATATTATATGGAAATATGGATAAAAAAATGAAAAATTACCATAATGATTCTTCAGTTTGAAAATTGCCTTCTTCAAGTTTATGCATTAAAATGAATAAAATTTGATTTTTTTCTCAATTGTGGAAACATATATACAGCCTAAATCTTCTCATTCCACCCCCTCCTTAGCTTTCCATTAGTGGGATTAATCACATTTAGAATGTTGTAATGCTATCACCTTCCCACCATCCATTACTAGAAATTTCCCTTCACCTCAAACAGCAACCCTACACTCATTTCTTAACTCCCCATTGCCCCTTCCCCCATTTCTCTTAACCCATACTCTACTTTTCATCTCTATGGTCATATTCTCTGATAATTTCTTTGTGTTTACTGTGGGGCTTAAAATTAAACTCTTAAATCCATAACAATCTTGTTTTTCTTTGATATCAACTTAATTTCAATAGGACACAAACTATGTACCTATACTCCTCCATTCCCCCACCTTTATATAGTTCTTGTCAAAAATTACATATTTAACATTGAGTTCAAAACCACTGATTTGTCATTAGAGTTTGTGTATTTTATACCATGTAGGAAGTAAATAGTGGAGTTACAATTAAAAAATTATTGACTTCTATTTGTATTCCATTGTGTTCAGAGATTGTGCTTTGAATATGTTCAACTGTTTTGTTTTGTTTTGTTTTAATTTACTGAGGCTTGTTTTATGTCCCAGCATATGGTCCATTCTGGAGAAAGACCCTTGATCACTAGAGAAAAATGAGTGTCCTGGTGATTTGAGATGTAAGGTTTTATATATGTCTGTTAAAATTCTCTAGATCTCTTTCTCCTTTCTTTGTTTCTCTGTCGGTAGGGCTTCCTTTAGTATTTGAAGTAGGGCAGGTCTTTTATTGGCATACTCTCTCAGCATTTGTTTGTCCATGAAAAATTTAAGCTCTCCCTCAAATTTGAAGGAGAGTTTTGCTGGATAAAGTATTCTTGGTTGGAAATTTTTCTCTCTCAGAATTTTAAATATGTCATGCCACTGCCTTCTCGCCTCGATGGCAGCTGCTGAGTAGTCACTACTTAGTCTTATGTTGTTTCCTTTGTATGTGGTGAATTGCTTTTCTCTTGCTGCTTTCAGAACTTGCTCCTTCTCTTCAGTATTTGAGTCTCATCAGAATATGTCTTGGAGTGGGTTTATTTGGATTTATTCCATTTGGAGTTTGCTGGGCATTTATGCTTTGTGTATTTATATCGTGTAGAAGGTTTGGGAAGTTTTCCCCAACAATTTCTTTGAATACTCTTTCTAGACCTTTACCCTTCTCTTCCCCTTCTGGGACACTAATGAGGCTTAAATTTGTACATTTTATTTTATTTATCGTATCCCTGAGATCCTTTTTGATTTTTTCAATTTTTTTCTCCATTCTTTCTTTTGTTCTTTCGTTTTCTGTTGTGTGGACTTCTAGGACACTGAGTCATTGTTCAACTTCCTCTAGTCTTGTATTATGAGTATCCAGAGTCTTTTTAATTTGTCCCAACAGTTTCTTTTATTTCCATAAGATCTTCTATTTTTTAATTTACTCTTGCAATTTCTTCTTTATGCTCTTCTAGGGTCTTCTTTATGTCCCTTTTATCCTGTTCCATGGTCTTCTTCATGTCTTTTATATCCTATGCCATGTTTGCATTCCTCGATTGTAATTGTTTGATTAATTGTGGCAAGTACTGTATCTCTTCTGATATTCTGATTTGGGTGTTTGGGATCGGGTTCTCCATATCGTCTGGTTTTATCACATGCATTAAGATTTTCTGTTGTTTTTGGCCTCTTGGCATTTGCTTTTCTTGATAGGGTTCTTTCATGTTGTAAAAAAAAATACCAATCTAATTTTTCAGAAATACAAGTTGGTGGCGTATACTTTCTCTAATTAACCAACAGATGATGCCTTCAAGTCACCTATACCCCTCAAGTCAGTTCTCCCCAACTCTGTCTCTGTGGTGTGTGGGGAAATGATTTTTGTGGGGTTCAGTTGGTGAACTCAGTTTGGGTTTGTTGTTGGAGCTGTCTGCCCTGAATGTGGGGCGTGTGTCTGGGTGGTTAGGCAGGCAGGGCAGCTTTAATATTCAAACCTCCCAGGTGTTCCCGGAGATTCAAGGCTGTTGCAAGAGTCTAAGCTTTCATTTCAGTTCTGCCCCAGACCCTCTCTGTCGCTGACCCACAAACCACCGTCATTGATGTAGCATCCCTGGGTTTTCCGAGCAGGCTCCCCTTCTCAGCTGTGATCTTCCAGGACCTCTGCTGAGGGAAGGCTGTGCTATATCACTAGTGCACATCGTCCCTCAAGGGAAGCCCCAGGCCACCAGGTAGTGCATGGGCACTCTCTGCCTGATGCAAAGATTAGCCTATAATTCTCGACTGGTGTTAAGTTCTGAATGAAAGGCAGGTAGTAGAGCTGGGCCCCACCCCTTTCCTCTTAGAGAAGATAATGCCCTAGGGGGAGGTCATTAGCATTTCAATGGTCTCTCTCTGCCTGTGCCACACCCGTCTGGGTCACAGAACTGGGAACTGAAAATGGCTTAGGCTTTCTCCACTGAGTCAAAAAAGGAACTGAGCTAGTCCGAGGTGACCCTCTGGCTCTCCAAGGTCAGTTGTCACCCAAAGCCTCTGTCTACTTGTTGGGGATTCATACAGATCACAGTGAGCAGTTCACACTCGCTAATTAAAACCCCGGTTGGAGCTCAGCTGAGATATATTTGCTTGCTGGGAGAAACCTTCTCTCTGGCACCAGGAGGCTTTGTAGCTCAGGCTGTGGGGGAGGGGTCTCCCAATTTGGATCCGCCGTTCTTACTTACAGGTTTTATGCTGTGATCTCGGGCAATCCTCCCAATTCAGGTTAGTGTATGATGAGTGGACGGTCACGTTTGTCCCCCTGCAGTTATTCCAGATTATTTACTAGTTATTTCTGTTTTTTTTTTTTTTTTAGTTGTTCCAGGGGGACTACTTAGCTTCCACTCTTCTCTATGCCACCATCTTGGATCCTCTCCATATATCTTTACTTTTTAAAGAGAAATATAAAAACTGGATTTTTAAGTGAACTCTCCTAACTCTTAAATGTTGACATTTAACTAAAAGAACTGTTCAGGCGAAATAAAACATATGTGCATGTCACAATTTAGATTTTGGCCTGGTGTCAGCCAAAAAGAGAGAATTACTATTACCACTTCCAGGGTGGTGTCTCACCTTTGAGTGATGGCAGTTGCATTATGCCTGCCACCAGGAACACAGTCCTAGAGAACCAACCCACGCCATGGTTTGTAGGTGTTGGGGTCACCAACAGAAGCTGACTTGTATAGCACTGTATGGAACAATGTTCTTTCTACTCTCATAGAGAAGAGAAAGAAGAAAGTCAGCTTCATGAGTGGGCATTATTTAGTTCCCCATAGCCAGTATGTCTCAATCCAGCTGATGCAAGAGATGTTTTATGTGCACCACCCTTCTCTTGTGTGTGTGTGCCATAGTGGAGGAACCATGCTTCCTTCCTGCCAGGCACAGATAAATCATTGGGGTGTGAGCCAAATGCCATAAAACATGCCTGCTATAATCAGACTGTCTCCAGTAAATATTTACATATGCTTGGGACAATAGGGAAGGAAATATTCTGGTAGTCCCCTTATCCAAAAGGGGATTGTGTTTTATCCTGCTAGAGCTTACGTTGCTCAGGACACATCTGGTCCTGAGCACAAGAGATACTTGTGGGTCTCAGGGAAACATGGTAGACCCTGATAAGACTGTCCCCTACCACCTCTGGTCTGTGTCTCATCTACCCCTTATCAGCAGGACAGATAATCTTTTAATTTTCAGGTGTTATACTTTCCTGGGATGACTCATCTTAGGAGACTATTTAGTTCAGATTTTAGACAATAAGAATTGACTCTCTGAGTAATAAAATGGTATGTTCACTGTGGAAATCAGTTTGGCTGTTCCTCCAAAAGTTGAAAATAGAGTTACCATATGAACCAGTAATCTGACTTCTTCCTGTATACCCCAAAGAATTAAAAGCAGGGACTTGAACAGATATCTGTACACCAGTGGTTTAGTGGCATTATTCACAATAGTTAAAAGGTGGAAGCAACCCAAGTGTCCATTAAGAAGTGAACGGACAAACGAAAGGTGGTATATCCATACAATGGAATATTATTCAGCCATAAAAAGGAGTGAAGTTGATACATGCTACAGTGTGGATGAACCTTGAAAACACTGTGCTAAGTGAAAGAAGCCAAGCACAGAAGGACAAATATTATATGATTCTGTTTATCTGAGGTATCTAGAATAGGTAAATTCATAGAGACAGAAAGTAGAATAGAGGTTACCAGGGGCTAGGGGGAAGGAGGATGGGGAGTTATTGCTTTACGGGTATGTTTTCTGCTTGGGATGATGAAAAAGTTTTGGAAATAATGGTGATGATTACACAACATTGTGAATATATTTAATGCCACTGAATTGTACACTTGAAAATGGTTATAATGGTAAATTTTAAGTTTTGTATATTTTACCACAATTAAAACTTTAAAAAAAAAAGAATTGACTCTTTGGAGGAAGAAAAATCTTTTAAGGGGCTCTATAATAGTGATTCTACGTGTAATCCCTGGGCCAGCAGCATCAGCATCACCTGGGATCTTATTAGAAATGCAAATTCTTGGGGCCCATCAAAGACTTAGTGAATCAAACTCTGAGAATGTACCTATCAATCTGTATTTAACAACTCCTCTAGGTGACTATGATGAATGCTAAAGTATAAGAACTACTACTTCTAATTACATTTAGGAGGTACATAGGTAACAAAACAGGTCCTGATAATATTGAATTCTGCAGCACTTAAAAAAAAAAATTAACTCGGGTAACTTAACAGAAAACAAGTCCCAACCATGCAATCACTTTTTAATTTCTCTAGATTCTCTTTAAACATTAGTATATTTGTATATGTACTGTCCTCAAAACTTTTAAGAATCAAATTTATTGTTATAATTAGCCTACAGTAAAATGCTCCCATTTTAAGTGGGCAGTTTGATACATTTTGACAAGTGTTTACACCCATGCAACTACCATCATAATTAAGAGGCCCTTTGTAGTTAGTATTCCCCAGGACTCCCACCCCAGGTACCACTAATCTGTTTTCTATCACAATAGATTAGTTTTGCCTGTTATATAATTTATTATAAATGGAATCATACTGTATACATGCCTTCCTTCACTTAGCTGCCTTCACTTTTAAAGATTCATCCATGCTGTTCTGTTTACCAGTAGTTTGTTCCTTTTCACTGCCTAGTAGTATTCCATTCTCAGAATACTTTGTTTATCCATTTGTTTATCCCCAGTGGCATTAGGGTTGTTTCTAGTTTGAGGTTATTATGAATAAAGCTGTTATGAACATTCCTGTGTAAGTCTTTGTGTGTTTTCATTTCTCTTGGTTAAAACCTAGGAATGGAATTGCTAGGTTGAATGGTAAGTATATGTTTAACTTTAAAAGACACTGCTGAACTATTTTTCCAAAGAATTGTGTCATTGTCATTCCCACAAGCAATATATGAGAGTTCCAGTTGCTCCACATCCTTGCCAACAGTTGGTATTATGTAATGTACATGTCAGGTTTTAGAAAAACATCTAAATAACTTTAGAGTTATTAGGACACAAAAAAACATCAATCTTTAAAAAAATTAAAATCAGATATCATCAAAATTAAAGACTCTGCTCTTCTATCCTATGATCACAATGCTTGATGGATGGGTGTTAACTCTGAGGCAAAAAAAAAAAAAAAAAAAAAAGGAGGATTCTTTAAAAATATTGGATAAACTATTTCAGGGGACCTAGAATAGCTAGTGTGGGTACTAGCAACCCCCAAAAAAGAATCCTTCAAGAACTGGCAATTTTATTCCCAAGGAACATACCCAAATGAGTTTTCAGCTTCTGGCTTTTTCTTTACAGGTAACTTGAAGTCATTTTCTGAAGTGTTCCTTTGACATTTAGGGTATCTCTAGAGTAAATCTTAGTTTCTCAATCCATTCACCATAAAGTAAAGGGCCCGGGTTCAAGGCTCAGGTTCAAGTTGCACTCAGGTAGCTCCTAATGAGATTTTTTAAACATTATTTCGATCAATAAGTTTTTTGGTTTGTTTTGTTTTTAACTTTTTATTTTGAAACACTTTCAAACTAACAGGACAGTTACAAAAACAATACAAACCCCATACAGAGAATGCCAACATAGCGCTAATCCCCCTGATACCCAGAACCACCAATTTAACATTTTGCCACATTTGCCATATTCTATCTCCATCAGTCTATCTATCCTTCTGTCTCTTCTGTCTATTTATCAATCTATTGTCTGAATTTTTGAGTGTAGGTTGTTTATATCACGCTCCTTGAACACTTAATACTGCCGTTCACATTTCCTAAGAACAGGATATTCACTGTTGTAACCACCTTTAGTGCAGTTATCAAGGTCAAGAAATTAACATGGATATAAAGCTTGCAGTCTTTATTCCAATTTTTTCATATGTCTCCAAATGTCCTTTTGTGCCTTTTCTCCTCTGTTATTAGATCCCATCCAGGATCACGTATTGCATTTAATTGTCATTGTCTCTTAAGTTGCTCATTATTTTTTTAAATTGTGGGAACAAAATACCGTAAGTTTTCCTATCTCCATCACCCCCAAGCATAAGTGGGAATAATCACATTCACAATGTTTCGGTACCCTCACCACTTTCATTACTAAAACTTTCTCATCTCCCCAAACAGAATAGCTTTACCTATTATGCATTAACTCTCCATTCCTCCTGCAACACGCCCACCCCCGCACCCCCCATCCAGCAACCTATACTCTAATATCTTTCTCTATGAGCTTGCATATTCTCTGATAATTTCTTTGTGGTTACCTTGGGGCTTAAATTTAACATCCAAAATTTATAACAGTCTTGTTTGCTTAGATACCAACTGAAGTGGTAATTACAAACTATGTTCCTATACTCCTCTGTTCTTCCACCTTTATGTAGTTCTTGTCACAAATTGCATATTTATACATTAATAGTCCAAAAACCATTGATTTCTTGTTATATTTTATGCATTTGCCTTTTAGATTCCATAGGGAAAAGTGGAGTTACAAATCAAAAATACAATAGTCTGGCATTTATATTTACCTATGTAGTTACCCTTATGGGAGTTCCTTATTTCTTCATAGGGCTGCAGTCAGTTGTTCACTTCAACCTGCAGAACTCCATTTAGCATTTCTTGTAGGGCTGATCTAGTGGTCATGAAGTTCCTCAGCGTTTCATTATCTGGGAATGTCTTAATTCCTCCCTCATTTTTAAAAAAATCATATTTTTTATCGTGAAATATATATGCATAGAAGTGGTAACTTTCCAAGTGCATTTAACAAGTAGTTAGAAAGCAAATTTCAAAGAATATTATGGGTTACAGTTCCACAGTTTCAATTATTTCCTTATTGTGAAATATATGCAAAAAGCAATAACTTTCAAAGTACAATTTAAGAAGTAGTTATATAGGAAATTTCCATAAATGTTATACATTACGGTACCATAGTTTCAGTTATTTCCTTGTTGTGAGATATATGTACAAAAAGGTGATACCTTTCAAATTATACCCCCCTCATTTTTTTAAATCATATTTTTCTAGTCAAATATAACATATATACCTAGCAGGGATAACTTTCCAAGTGCAATTTAACAAGTAGTTAGCAAATTTCAAAAAATGTTATAGATTACAAGTTCCTCAGTTTCAGTTATTTCCTTATTATGAAATATATATACAAAAAGGTAATAGCTTTCAAAGTATGATTTAACAAGTAGATATATAGGAAATTTCCAAAGTTATGAGTTATAGTACCATAGTTTCAGTTATTTCCTTATTGTGAAATACAAGATATATACAAAAAGGTATAGCTTTCAAATTACAATTTAACTAGTAGCTATAGAACAAATTTCAAAGGATACAAGGTGTTATAGTTCCACCATTTCAATTCTTTCCTTCTAGCTATTCTAGTACCCTAACAACTAAGAAAAAGAAAATTATATATAAGATTCAGTATTCATAATCCTTTGTTAAATTCCATCTTGTCTGTTACTACCCCTTCCTCTAGTTTAATCACTTTCCCGATCTTCAGGGGTGCCTAGGCAGTGACCACCTGAACCTGTTCATATTGAAAAGGGGTGTCAACTTTATGAGCAATGGGGACACATCTAGTTGATGATGTTGAAGAGGTTATTGCCTCTGGGTTTTGGGCCTTAGCTGGCATAGGAGTACTATAAAGGATTTAAGTCTCTAAAGAATAAACTTAGTGAGTGAAACTTTTGTACAATTCCAGATAGGGATCTGGGTATTTTTTAAAGTTTTCAGGACTACTATTGACTTGGGCTTATCATATTGTGGTCATTTGGCATATCTAGGTGAAGCTTGCATAGGTGTAACCTCCAATACAGCCTCTCTTGATTCTATTTGAACTCTCTTAGCCACTAAAACCTTATTTTGTTGCCCTTCCTCATTTTTGAAAGACAATTTTGTCAGATACAGAATTCTTGGTTGCAGTTTTTTGCTTTTAGCTCTTTAAATATGTCTTCCTACTGCCTTCTTGCTTCCATGATTTCCAATGAGAAATTGCCACTTGATCTTACTGAGTCTCCCTTTTATGTGACATGTTGCTTTTTTCTTGTGGCTTTCAGAATTTTATCTTTATCTTTGGCATTTGACAGTTTGATTATAACATGGCACAGTGTGGGTCTACTTGGGTTATCCTGTATGGAGCTCATTGAGCATCTTGGATGTTTATATATTCATGTCTTTCTTTAAATATAGGAAATTTCCAGCAGTTATTTCTTTGAATATTCCCTCTGCCCCTTTCTCTCTTCTTCTTCTGGACTCTGACAAAATGTGTATATCACTACGCTTGATGATGTCCCACAAGTTCCTCAGTCTCTGTGCACTTTTCTTCATTCTTTCCTCTTTCTGCTCCTCAGACTGGATTATCTCAATTGTCTTATCTTCCAGTTCACTGACTTTCTTCTGCCAGCTCCAATCTGCTGTTGAAACCCTGTAAGGAATTTTTTATTTGTTACTGTGGTCTTCATTTCTGTTTGTTGCTTTTCATAATTTCCATATCTCTATTGATATTCTCTTTGTATTCATCTATCATTTTTCTAATTTCCTTTAGCTACTTGCCCGTATTTTCTGTTAGCTCTTTGAGCATATTTAAGACCATTTTTTAAAAGTCTTTATCTGGAATGTCCTAGGTCTGGTCCTCCTCTATGATGCTTTAATTTTCTCCTTTGCTTGGGACATCACTTCCTGTTTCTTTGTATGTTTTGTAATATTTTGTTGAAACCTGGATGTTTTGATATTTTAATGTGTGATTGCTGGAATTTAGACTCTGAGGAAACTTCCTTAAGCTTGTTTCCAGCTAGTGTTATGACAGAGTTTTCCTTGAATGCCAGGAGCTAACCAAAAATAAATAAATAAATAAGAAGACGAAGGAAAGAAAGAAAACATCTTTTTCAATCTTGGCAGATTGACCTGTGGGAATGCTCTCCTTCAGAATGTATCCCTACAAAAAGTTTAGAGAGTAGCTCTAGGCCAAAGTGTAGGGGCTGCCCTGATACTTTCTGCACATGTACCTTGTCTTGGACATGCACATGTGGCTCTAGGAATCCCCCCATTTACAAGATGTGAATGTCTCCTCTTCCCTAGGAAAATTCACTTCTGGTCTTGAGGCACTGCATTGTATGTCCTACAGACAGAAATCTCTTGCCCCAGGCACCACTTGACTGCTTTCCCACAATGTTCTTTAGGAGCACTCTGTGAGTTGCCTTCCAGTGAATCTTTCAGGCCACCACCAGACATACTGGGCCAGACATACATGTTTCTAATATGTGCATGAGAGTTAGTCTGCTCCCCCCAGGACTGGGACCAGGGATCCACACTGGAGTACCAGCCAGCTCTATGCCAAGCTGGAGAGAAGTGGCAGAGGGGCCAGGTCACCACAAGATCCTACTGCTTTTAAGTAGCCATTTTCTTGATTCAGCACTCACCCTGTTACTTCAGTCTTTTAACTGTTTCTGGAGCTTTAAGAAACATGTTTCTGCCATTTCTTGCTGGTTTTTCAAAGCTGTTGGAGGACCGGAGTCCTAAAGCATCTCATGCTGCCATCTTGATTCCAATCAGCTCTTAAAAGGCATCATTCTTAAACATGAACTGAAAACCAAGGATCATTAGACCTTTTAGAAATGCTGGCAATGTGAAAAATAAACACTAAAGTTAAATATTATAAACCTGGAGGAAACAGAGATAATTCAGGAAACAGAAGAACTGAAGCATTAGTATCTTTAGAGAGGTTCAAGATGATTGCATAGGTTTGAAAAAATGGATGCTATGAAAATTAGAAATGAGAACAAGAAAGAGCTGTGAGAAATAAGTTTCATTGCTAAACTTAAAATTAGGCTGTTGGAGAATTGGAAGGTAAATGAGTGGAAATCTAGAAAGTAGAGCAAAAAATACTGAGAATATATGAGGAAAAATAGAGATAAGAACTTAAATTATCAATTAAATACCCCTCTGGAAACTGCCCAGAAAAGCAAAATAAATAAATAAATAAAATTCCCATCTGAATAACCGACATACGAGAAAGAGTGAAAAGAGAATAGCAGATGGTAGGAAATTATCAAAGAAATAATAGAAGATAATTTCCCAGAACTGATGGGAGATCCATTGCTCAGACTGAAGAGGCCCACTGAGTGCCCAATACAATGAATGTGGAAACACCCACACCTAGACACAATATTTTGAAATTTTAGAACCCCCGAGGATAAAAGAGATCCTAAAAGATACCAGAAAGTTAAAAACTGTCATCAAAGAAATAAAACTTCTACTAGCACCATACTTTTCCCAGGTTCAGAACAAATCTTAGCAAACTCTTTAGAATAAAATACTTCCTGTTGTGGAACTTGGTAGGTTTTGTTATTCTCGTTGGGGCCTAATAAACCCTGTTGATGGTAAATGACCTTACTTCTTTTACTAGTGATTTCTGCAACACTGTGAAATTTGTTTTTGCATTCAGTTCCTCAAACATTTTCTCATTTCCCCTTAAAGGACAAACAGAGAGCATTTGTACTTAAGCCACACATTCTCCTTCCACTTGAGTGAGACTCTGGATAAACCTCTAGGTAAGAAAATTACCATCTATGGCAAAGGTATTTTTCATCCACACCTAAACTTATGGCTTTCTTATTTCTCTTTTTCTTGTTTCTTTCTCTGGAGGCAGGGTGGTATGGAAGAAAGAGGACAGTCACTGAAGTCACCCAAACTTGGGTTTAAATACTAACTCCATGGCATAGATGCCTTGGATGGCACTTTGAACACTAGTGTTTATAGAACATTAGACCTGGAGATGGCCTTGGAGATTATTTCTCTGACCCAGAAATGGCCTTGGGACCAGCAAAACTGACACTGTACTTTGTCATGTAAGCACAGTGTCTGTTGCAGCCCTGTGCTTTTTGTCTCTGGGGAGGCCCAGAGCCCTGGTGCTGTCCCTTGGCTGACCAAATGCAATGTACTAAGAAGTGATTAATATATCCTGTGCAAGAGACTGAGACAGACCATGGGGCAGCCTGTATCAGCTTGTTTCTGTTTTTTGAGTCTGGTTATGTATCCTGGTTTTGGCTACATGACCAGAGGTATATAAAAGACCCCTCCTCAGATGAAATTGTGGCATCCACCTGCCCAAGGTATCTCACAAGTATCCAGGAAGTTCATTATCTAAAGAGGAAGCACATGATATGCCCCTGAAGAAGACCCCTAGAAACTGAGACAGGAAGTCTCAGACCTCTGATGTTTGCCTGTCTCTCTCTCCCTCTCTCCCTCTCTTTCTCTCTCTCTCTCTCTCTCTCTCTCTCTCTCTTTCTCTTACATCCTTTACCTTTATTACAGCCTTATATAAGTAAACTATGAGGAGTCTCATATTTTTTCAATTATCCAACACTGTGTAATTGCTGTAAATGGCACTGAGTGGATAACTGAAACAGTTTATGACTATAATTTAAGTTGGCTAAGGCTTTGTGTTGGAGAAAGATGAAAAGTGAGAGAGTGCTTTTGAACCATTGATACCAGGCTGGCTGCTAAGGCATACCTGATTTGTGGTTGCATAAGAGCTCCAACTATTGATAGAAAGAAAAGCATATCATTGGAACTTGAAGGTGGTAGATCCAGAGCTAGAGAAAATAGCTAAACATATTTAAAAAGCAATTCAGAGAGAGGAAAAATCAGGCAAGAGTACTGTACCTTGGCTGGTTTGCTGCTTTGGCAAAAATGAAACTAATTAACAAGGAGCCCTAAGTTGCTGAGTCCACCAAGCTTTGGCTGGTAAGCCTTTCTGCAAAGAGAAGGAACATGATGTGAAAAGAAAGTTGAGGAGATATTTCTTTTGATCAGAATGTAACCCTAATCTGACAGATAATTGCTAAAAAGACTCTCCAGGGGAGAGTATCAAGAGACACGTGAAACAAGAAGCTATTGAAAGACTAAGTAACCATGTAGACTGATATAGAGAGCTTCCTGAAGAACAACTGCTGAAATAGATTTTATGCATTGGTGACAAAATGGCTCTTTTCCTTGCATTAGGCACTGCCAAATGGAAGTACATTCTTGGTCTTTTGTTTTGTTTTAAAAATTAGAGCAGTTGTAGATTTATAGAAAAATTATGCAGAGTACAGAGTTACCATATAGTTTTCCCTCACAAGTTTTCCCCATTATTAACATTTTGTAATAGTGAGGTACTTTTGTTATAAGTGATGAAAAAATATTATTATAATTATGCTATTAACTTTAGCCCACTGTTTACATTAGTGTTCACTGTTCATGTTGTATAGTTCTATGTTATTTTGAGTGTGCGGTAACTTATACACAATCTAAAATTTCCATTTTGATCCCTTTTCAAATATACAATTCAGTGGTATTAATTACATTCACAAAGTTGTGCCACCATCACAATCATCCATTGTCCAAATTTTCCATCAACCCAAAATAGAAACTCTGTAAATATTAACTCCCCAACATGCTTGATCTTAATCAAGCTCTTCAGCTAGCTGTATCTTTTATAGAAATGTGGGGAGATGGACAAATTCCCAGACTGTTGAGCTGGATAAAAGCAGGGGTTACATAAAACATACCTTGAAAATGGGAATTATCCAACTCTATCTGTAAGTATTAAATGGAATATTTCTTCTGAGGTGACTGAAATGTTGAGAGCATGAGCATCTTTAGATTGGTTTTTTGATGATACTAAGGTGTCTGTGCCAGTTTGGATGTATTAAGTCCCCCAAAATGTCATGTTCTTTAATGCATCTTGTGGGGGCAGATGTATTAGTGTTGATTAGGTTGGAATCTTTGGATTAGGTTGTTTCCATGGAGATGTGACCCACCCAACTGTGGGTAATACTTTTGATTAGATTGTTTCCATAGAGGTGTGGCCCTGCCCATTCAGTATGGGTCTTGTTTAGTTTAACTGAGCCCTATAAGACCTCAGACAGAAGGAGCGTAGCTGCTACAGCCAAGGGAGACATTTTGGAGACAGCCATTGAAAGTACACTTTTGCTAGTCCGAGTTTGCTTGGGAGAAACTAAGAAAACACCCACAGATGCTTAGAGAGAAATGTCCTGGGAGTAAGTCATTTTGAAACCAGAACCCTGAAGCAGATGCCAGGGCAGTTTGGAGATGACTGGTGCTCCTTTTGTGGGACCCTCACCTTGTTCTGGCTGGGAAAGATTGACTTAGGAAACTTATCTCCAGTGTGGATAAACAAAATGTGATATATACACACAGTGGAATATTATTTAACTGAAAGAAGGGATGACGTTCTGATACATGTGACAACATGGATAGAGCTTGAAGACATCACGTTGAGTGAAATAAGCCAAATACAAAAGGACAAATATTTTACGGTCCCACTGATATCAAATAGAGTAAAAAAAATCATAGGGAATAGGGAGATAATGCTTAAAATATACAGAGTTCCTCTTTGGGATGATGGACAAGTTTTGGTAATGGATGGTTGTGATGCTAGTATGACATTGTGGAAGTAATTAACAGGACTGAATTATATATTTGAACATAGTTAAAAGGGGGAAATTTTAGATTGTATATATGTTACTAGAATAAAAAATTTAAAAAAATTGTACAACACAAACAGTGACCTCTAAGTTAAACCATGGATCATAGTTAACGGGTGCAGTAATAAAAATGTGCTTTCTTCAATTGTAACAAATGTACCACACCAAAGCAAGGTGTTAATAATAGGGCATATATAGGAACACTATTTAATGCATGATTTTTCTGTAAACTCACAACTTCTTTTATTAAAAATGTGAAAGATTGCCTAAGGTAGGAATTTATAAGAGAAAGTTTTGCATAATTGTGGTGTCACCTCTCCCTGATACATATATATATATATGTATATATATATATATATACATTTTTTTTTTTGAGGAGAAAAGAATTTATTCACAATCTTGCAAGAACAGATGCACAGCCAAACACATGGCAGGCATGCCAGAAAAAGAAAATGGTGATAGTTGTATCCTACCCCTAATACGCAAGTCCCTCTCCTGTTTCCCCATTGGCTGGGTACTCCAGAAGTTACAGCCTATCCAAGAGAGCTAACTAGCCTACCTTTGAGATTTTGAATTGTGCAGCCTATTAGAGAGAGTATAAATTTCCCCCCAAGATTTCCCACCTTTGATTATACCCCATATCCCTTTACATTCCAGTAACCCTGGTTATTTTTTCCATATAAGGAGCTGGTGCTGATTCTAGGCTTATGTCATGGCTTTCTCTCTCTCCTTCCCTTTACCATGGAGCCTGTTTAAGCCAGTTCTGCCACCATTTTCCCTATTCCATGTTGCCTTTATGTGAAAGCTAAACTTAACCCTTTCTTACAGATTCCCTTCTCTTTCTTTTTAAATTCTTTAGTTTTCACATTTTAGTTTCTCAAATTTGCTAAGAGCTTTTTCACATTCCTCATCATAGAGATCTTTCTTCTTAAGGCAGGTCCTGAGATAAGGCTGTTAAGCCTTGTAGAACTTTGGTGATAGTTCCATCAGGTGCTGTATTACTGGGGATAAATGTGCAACAACTTCCCCCAACCATAACACAGACACCTTCCTTTTCAGCTAGCATCATGTCTAGGGCCATTCTGTTTTCCCATGCCATTTGGCTAGTGGCATCTAACTGTTCTGCTATTCCCTTAATGATATCCCTGGTATCCACATTTTTATTGATGGTGACCTAGGAGAATAAGAACAATTCAAATTCTGTAGCCACTTGACTTTTAGCTTTAAACTCATTTGAAACTCCCCAAGGACCCCCTATACTAGCTAATAAATTCTTCCATCAAAGGAATCAGGTACATCTCGTACATTTCTCTTTTCTCCTTTGCCTTGTGTTGGTACTTTTTCTTTACTTTCAAATGCCAGGGTGAATGAGATAGCCAATTGAACCAGAGGACAGGTTCCTCCCCACTTTTCAGGTAGTATTGGCTGGAGGATGCCCTTCCTGCAGTACCACCAGAGGTCTGCTTGGGGTATAGTGAGGCTGGAGAAGTTGCCAGTACTATCCTTGCTCACATTCCACACTCGTGTACACAAAGCCATGGTACCAAGATCCTGAAGCCCTTCTTCCCATCTGGAGAGACAGGCAGAGTGGTTTCTGGGACCAAGGTGAGAAGCTGGTATGGCCTTGACACTTCCCTTCTGGACTGGAGGGAAAGAGAGGACAACATACTACAACTTTCACCAGGAGTAGCATTTTGAAAGAGGAGTGTTAATACATTTAAACTCCTTTTCATGCTTTTCCAAGGGGAAGGGCACAATCTGAACAGTGGGTAAGCCCGGTTGCACAAGCATAACAGTCACTTCTATTTAGACTCTGGATGGTATATTTGACCCATTCTACCCAGGCATCTGTATTTCTGTAACCTGTCTCTATTTCTATGGTCTGCTTTAAGTATCTGGGTTCAAGTATTCTAATGACCTTGGGGTCAAGTTGAACTGGAGAGTTGGACTCCAGCCAAGTTTCCCCTAATGGTTTTCCCTCTGACATGGGTGAGACCCATCCCTTATACAGCATTGCCCACCAAACAGCATTCCAAGAGTAACAGGGGTTAGGTGACTCATAAGTTATACTCTCAAATGTTTGCCCC
Source organism: Choloepus didactylus (assembly GCF_015220235.1). Taxonomy (NCBI): domain Eukaryota; kingdom Metazoa; phylum Chordata; class Mammalia; order Pilosa; family Megalonychidae; genus Choloepus; species Choloepus didactylus. The sequence continues at coordinate 6,364,941 of NC_051319.1, forward strand.
CTAACAGTCTTACTATCTGGAAAGTCTGCCCACATAAATACTTATGTTCCTCCCTCAGTTGTTGCTGATGTTCTAGATTTCCATAGTTGATTACTTGACAAGCATCCAACTGTACAGTTTGGGACTCTAAGCCTTTGACTATGCTTATAACCAATATAGCGGAAACTGTTACACCTTGAATATGAAACATTATGATCAGCACAAGCAATTTCATGATTAAGCAATACACAGAGCCCAATGCAAACACAGGATTCACTCCAGCTCCTCCTCCTTTCCTAGTATGCTCTTTCAACTATTGTCTTTTTAGAATGATCCTTAGGAGATCCAAGATGGGAGTCACTCTCCAGGATTCGGACTGAGTTGCTGGGTACTTATCGTTAGGCTCAGGCACAGGTCCCTTTACCCATGTGTAAGGAGTCCAGCCTCTTTCTGCTGTTCAGACTGCCATCTCAGTTGCCAGCAAGACTTGATAGGGTCCCTCCCAGATTGGTTGAAGCTTGGAGAACCCAGCTGCCGGGCTGATGTTGATGGGCAGCAAATTCAAGAGGCAGGGTCTGGACCAGCAATCCATGGTACCTGGTTGCTGTTGAGGTGCGTTTTTTCTTCCCCTTTTGTTGTCCACAACTGGCAGACCTAAGCATCTGATTGCAGGTTTCACCAGCAGTCAGAGGTGGGCCCCCAGCCACAGAGTCCGAGACCACTCAAACAGTGGGGCACGCCTTCCTTTCTTCCGTCCCAGGGGTCCCCCTCAATGCTTCAGATCCTGGATGAGCCCCCAAGTTGTTAGAAACAAGCATTATATTTAAAAAATGCTCACCCAGTTGTAGAGGAGAAAAGAATTTATTCACGATCTTGCAAGAATGGACTCACAGCCAGACACATGGCAGATGTGTTCCTGATATATTATTGGAATAGATGTGATATCTATATGGAGACACTTTTATTACCTAGTTATGGGGTAGAGGGATGTCATGAAAATCTGGTCTTCAAGTAATTTTAATTAGACACACTAGATGGGAACCTTTAGAACTACCTAACCCTATTCATGTATTTAATTTGAAACGATATAGGATATCTTGGAGAGGTCAAGAGATTTCAGCCCTAATTAAAGACATGTTAACTGCAGATGTACAAGTGCCCGGGAATTCTTTGTTTAACACTCTGGTATGCTCTGTGATAAAAATTGATAAATACAAAATGGAATAAAGTGGTGCCTCCAATAGCATCAGCCACTCTTGACATGGTGGTAATAGTGCTGCAAGCTAAGGGGTATTAGTAGTCTATCATTTGATTTGCTTGCTTTTTAAAATTCCCATTTCAGAAGAAAATCAAAACCAGTTTGCATTTTCATGGAACAGACAGCAATATAATTTTAAGGTGCTTCCACAAGGATATTTAAATTCTCCTGTTTTGATGAGAAAAGACTTGATGAGAAAAGACTTAGATTGTATTTAATTGAAAAGCAACATGTCTCATTATATTAATGATATAATGCTGATATACCCAGCTAATACTGAACTGCCAATGCCAGCTAATCATATAACCATACTGGAGTGGCCTGGCACAAACGGTAAAATTCTTAGGTATTACTTGGGCTGGAGCTACCAGAGACATTCTTCAAATGTCTAAAAATAAGTTACTGTCTCTGCCAGCTCCAAAATTAAGTCAAGAGGTACAAAAATTCATTGGGTTTCTTGATTTCTGGAGAAATTGTATACCACATTTGGAATTCTGTTGCCCCTATTCTGAAAGTTATCAGAAAGAAAACAATAAATTTGCATGGGGTTTTGAAAAACAGCAGACTCTTTTGGAACTTCAAACAACCATTACCCAGTAAATTCTTTGGGGCCATAAACCTTAAAGCTCAAGTTAATTCTATTAATAAGTACCAGCAACTCACCCCAACTGGAAACTTTGGCAAAATCCCATTATGATTTTAAACTAGATGACTGCTGGGATTTTTAACTATAAAGTTAAATGAGGCTGCTATACCCCATCTGAAAACAATTTTTGGCCTGTTATTGTTTTTTAATTGACTGCTTCTGTTATGGAAGGACAGAAAATTATTTTGAGATCTGAAATACCCAGGTTAGAAAACTATCTTGGGAAGAACCACACCCTGACAATATTAAAGGTAAAAAGGACCTCTATAGCCATTCTGTGGTGCAGTTTGGAAACATATATCCAAATCCTTAAGTACATGCAAGTGATTTGACTCAATAATTCTTCTTTTGGAATTTATCCTGAGGAAATAATAAGACTGGAAAAAAAGATTTTGTTACCAGGATACTCAGTGCATCTTTATTTATGAAGAAAAAAAATGGCAGTAGCCTAAATGTTCTACATTAGTGGAGTAATTAAGCCATTAAGAGGTATATTACAGGCATGCATTTATTCATATATCAATATTTCAAAATTTATAGTTAAGGGAAAATTTTTTATTTTTAGCACCCATAAGTATAATTATTATGTTAGGACATAATTAAAGGACTTTGGCAGACATCATCAACATGGCAACATAAGACATCCACAGAAAACCTCTCCCTAGATAGTCAGTGAGAAAAGGACAAATCTCACTTGCTCAGAACTCTGGAGGAAGATAAAGACTGGAGAAGGACCCCACAAATACTGAATCGAATTAAGAGAAAAATATCAGGTAGGAAACTTCCTTCCCAGACAATCTGGTCCTCTTTCTTTCCCATAAGCTGGTCCCACACAGCTTGGGAAATGTCCAGAGACAGCAACTAAGATCCTTCCTACCTCTCACTGGGGAAACAAACTATAAAATCTCTCACAACAGTGAACAGATCTCCACCTATATCCAGACACAGAGACCCAAGCCAACAGAGATCCACAGCAGGACACAAGCTGCTGAGGATGCCAGAATACAAAAGGGCACCAAAGAAGAGCTTCCAAAATGAAGGATTAGGGAGGGAATGGAAGAATCTACTTCTTTCCCCCAAAAGTAGCAAGTAGACAGGCAGAAACTGAGAATCAACTGTTTGGGGATCTGGGGGACAGGGGAGGACATTTCAACACCCAGGTCAGTATGAAATAAAGAGACTGAGAAAATATGGGCAGAAACTAACTTCAGTCATGGCACCTGATCCCCATTCCCCAACCTTGAGGCTGCCTAATCCTTGCCTGGGGGATGGCTATTGACTGGAGTGCCTGTGGGAGACCTCTGCCCCAAGTACAGAGAGGGACACAGCCCAACACTGAGCCAGATGAAGTGAGAGCACAGGAACCCTGCATTTTCAGCCTCACCTGGTTAGAAACTGCTAGGCTTCATGAATTAAACAGCTTTTGAGGATAAATAAGTAACTGAAGAGCACCATCTACTGGGCAGGCAGAAAGTGCAGGGAGAAAACAGAATGCTTTTTTGGAGTCTTTCCAGACCCTGTCCAAGGCCCACTGGAGCTGGTCTACGTCCCCTGCACAAATACCCTGCTCAGTTTTGGCTGGGAAATACTAACAATCCAGCTGTCAAAGTAGTGCCCTAATACAAACCCAAGCAATGACTAAATCCTAGACAAGAGAGAGAAACCGAACTTCAGAATAGACCCATCAAAATCATCAGATGCCCAGATATCAGCAAAAAATCACAAGGCATACTAAAACACAGGAAGAAATGGCCAAGTCAAAGGAATAAATTAAAAAGTTGGAGGAGACAAAGAATTCAGAATGACTAATCAAAGATGTTCAAACAAATCTCCTACACCAATTCAAGAAAATGAAGGAAAATATGCATAAAGAGATAAAGAATAATAGGAAGATACTAGGAGAACACAATGAAGAATTTGAAAGAATACATAGAAAAATAACAGACCTTATGAAAATGAAAGGCATTGTAGATGAAATTAAAGATACACGGGCAACACACAGCAGCAGATTTGAAGAGAAAGAAGAAGGGATCAGTGAGCTAGAAGACAATTCAACTGAGCGTGAATAGACAAAAGAAAAAATGGAGGAGAAAATGGAAAAATTTGAGCAGGATCTCAGGGAAACCATTCACAACATGAAGCACACAAACATATGCAACATAGGTGTCCCAGAAAGAGAAGAGAAAGGAAAAGGGTAAGGAAGAATATTTGAGGAAATAATGGCTGAAGATTTTCCAATCCTTATTAAAGACAAATACTAATCAGATTGTCAAATGTCAAAAAGATGGAGAAAACTCTGAAAGCAGCAAGAGAAAAGTGATTCACCACATACAAAGGAAGCCAAATAAGACTAAGTGCTAAGCCAACTTGGCAGGTTAACTGCCCTACCCTTACATGAGACATGACCCCCAGGAATATAAATCTCCCTGGCAATGTGGCATGTGACTCCTGGAGATAAGCCCGGACCCTGCATCATGTGACTGAGAAGGACTTCTGGACCAAAAGGGGGAAGAGAATCAAAACAAAATAAAGTTTCAGGTGCTGAGAGATTTCAAATGGAGTCGAGAGGTCATTCTGGAGATGACTCTTATGTGTTATATAGATATCTCATTTTAGTTTTTAGTTTTTTAGAATAGTTGGAAGGAAATATCTGAAACTGTTGAACTGCAATCCAGTATCTTGATTCTTGAAGGTGATTATATAACTATATAGTTCATATGGTGTCACCATGTGAATGTGAAAACCTTATGGCTCACACTCCCCTTACAAATGAGTAGAAATGAGTAGACAAATTAGTAGAAAAATGGGGACAAAAAGTAAATGAGCAATATGGAGGATGAGGGTATGGGAAGTTTTGGGTGTTCTTTTTATTTTTATTCTCATTTTTAAGTTTAGGAGTAATGAAAATGTTCAAAATGTGATTGTGGTGGTGAATGCACAACTATTTGATGATACTGTGAACAATTGTTTACACTTTGGATGATTTTATGGTGTGTGAATATATTTCAATAAAATTACATTAAAAATAAAAACAGTAAGTACTGATTTCTCATCAGACACCATGGAGGTGAGAAGGAAGTGGTACAATATATTTAAGATATTGAAAGAGAAAAATTGCCAGCCATGAATTCTCTATCCAACAAAGCTGTTCTTCAAAAATGAGGGAGAGTTTAAAATATTCACAGATAAACAGATGCTGAGAGAGTTCATTAACAAGGGAGCTGTCTTACAAGAACTACTAAAGGGAGTTCTGTTGGCTGAAAAGACAGGAGAGAGAGTCCTGGAGGATAGTAGAGAAATGAAGAATATTAGTAAGGGTAACGAAAAGTATAAAAAGCAAAAAAAGATAGATCTGAAAAATAAAAGCCAAGAATAAAATGGTTAAGATAAGTACTGCCTTTATAGTAATGATTAAATGTTAATGGATTAAACTTCCCGATCAAAAGACACATATTGGTAGAATGGATTAAAAAAAAATGATCCATCTGTATGCTGTTTATAGGAGATTTATATAGACTCAAAGATAAAAATAGGTTGAAAGTGAAAGTTTGGAAAAAGATACTCCACGCAACAGTAACCAAACAAAAAAATTTGGAGTAGCTATATTAATATCAGACAAAATGGATTTTAACTGCAACAATGTTATGAGACAAAGATGGAAACTATATATTAATAAAAGGGGAAATTCACCAAGAAGAAATAACAATCCTAAATATTTATGCACCTAACTGAGGTGCCCCGAAGTACATGAGGCAAACACTGGCAAAACTAAAGGGAGTGGAGGGAGAGAAGATGGCAGCATAGAGAGGAGTGGAAGTTAGTTAGTCCCCCCAGAGCAACTATAAACGACCAGGAACAACTAGTAAAAGATCTGGAATAACTGCTGGGAGACAACCATGACTGTCCACACATATAATCAGGATTGGGAGAAATGTCCGAGATCACAGCATAAAATCCATAAGTAAAAACTGCAGACCCAAGCCAAGAGCCCCACCCCCCCCTCACAGCAGCCTGAATGCACAGCCTTGCTGTGATAGAGAGCAGCATTCTCTGAACAAGCGAGTATACCTCAGCCCAGCTCCAACTGGGGTTTTAATGTTAACTGCTCAATACAGACTACCAATCCCCAACAAGCAGACAGAGGCTTTTGGTGATGACTGACCTTGGAGAGCCAGGGGACATATCTGTCTCAGGACAAGGAGCCCAAAGGATCAGGTGCTATCTCTGGCCAATGGGTGAATCTGGGGGCCGTAGACTGACCCTGAAAGGGGGCTTTCTGTCCCTTTCTCTCTCAACCTAGGTGGCTCAGTGGAGCCATTTTCAGCTCACAATGCTCTGCAGTAGAGAAAGCCTCAGCCATTTTAAACTCCAGCACTCTTACCCAGACAAGGGTGGAGATAGCAGAGTCAGAGAAACAAAGAATCTATTTATATGCAAATGACCTCTCTCTAGGGGGCATATCTTCCCTAAGAGGAAGAAGGTGGTGCCAAGTTATACTATTCGCCTTCCATTCAGAACCAGACTTCAGAGCCTGGGGGAAAACAGCCATGAGCCACACCTCCTTATGCCAGTCCAGAGTGACAGGCTGACAGGCACCACCTGCTGGGCAGAAAAGCACAGGGTGTGTCAATCCTCTAAGACACACTGTCAAGGAAACCCAATACTGAATAGTTCTTCCTTCTGGGACCTGAGCCTGTTCTGGTCTGGGAAAACCTGATTGGGGTAACCAAGGGAACCAGATGCCTAGACAACAGAAAACTACAGCCTACACTAAGAAAAACAAAGTTGTGGCTCAGTCAAGGAAACAAACTTACACTTCAACTGAGATACAGGAATTTAAACAACTAATGCTAAATCAATTCAAAAAGTTTAGGGAAGATATGGCAAAAGAGATAAAGGCTATAAAGAAAACACTGGGCATAAAAAAGGCAGAAATTGAAAGTTTGAAAAAACAACTGACAGAATCTATGGAAATGAAAAGCACAACACAAGAGATGAAAGACACAATGGAAACATACAAGAGCAGATCTAAAGAGGAAGAAGAAAACACTCAGGAACTGGAGAACAAGACACCTGAAAGCCTACACACAAAAGAACAGATAGAGAAAAGAAAAGAAAAATATGAGCAATGTCTCTGGGAACTTAAGGAAATGAAATGCAAGAATGTACATGTCATTGGTGCCCCAGAAGGAGAAAAGAAGGGAAAGGGGGCATAAGCAATAATAGAGGAAATAATCAATGAAAATTTCCCATCTCTAATGAAAGACATAAAATTAAAGATCCAAGAAGTGCAGCATACTCCAAACAGACTAGATCTGAATAGGCCTATGCCAAGACACTTAATAATCTGATTATCAAATGTCAAAGACAAAGAGAGAATCCTGAAAGCAGCAAGAGAAAAGCGATCTGTCACATACAAAGGAAGCTTAATAAGACTATGTGTGGATTTCTCAACAGAAACCATGGAGGCAAGAAGGAAGTGGTGTTATATATTTAGGATACTGAAAGAGAAAAACCACCAACCAAGAATTCTATATCTGTCAAAACTGTCCTTCAAATATGAGGGAGAATTTTTAAAATATTCTCTGACAAACAGTGACAGAGTTTATGAGCAAGATATCTGCTCTACAGAAAATACTAAAGGGAACACTACAGACAGATAGGAAAAGATAGGAGTGAGAGGTTTGGAACATGATTTTGGGTGATGGTAACACAGCAATGTAAGTACACTGAACAAAGATAAGTATGAATATGGTCAAAAGAGGAAGGTTAGGAGCATGTGGGACACCAGAAGAAAAGAGGAAGATAAAGACTGGGACTGTATAACTCAGTGAAACCTAAAGTGTTCAACAGTTGTGATAAAATATACAAATATGTTTTTTACATGAGGGAGAACAAATGAATGTCAACCTTGCAAGGTGTTTAAAATAGGGAGGTATTGGGGGACAATGTAATGAATGTAAACTAGAGACTATAATTAACAGAAAATTGTGTTATGCTTCCTTTAATGTAACAAAGGCAATATACCAAGGCTAAATGCATATAAGAGGGGGCATAAGGGAGGGGTATGGGACTCTTGGCATTGGTAATGTTGTCTGACTCTATTCTACTTTAATTTAAGGTTATCTTTCCGTTTACTGCTTCCTAACTGTCATGTTTTTTTTTTTTCTCTTTCTTTTTTCTTTTTCTTTTGCCTCTCTACCTTCTCTGACTTTTCCTCCTGCTTTGTGGAAGAAATGGAGATGTCCTTATATAGATAGTGGTGAGGGTTGTGAACACATAAATATGTGACTATAAAGGGAACCGTTGATTGTCTACTTAGGATGGAATGTATGGGGTGTAAACAAAACCGTCTTTAAAAAATGGGTTGATAAAGAAACCTTGAGGGCAATATACTGAGTGAAATAAGCCAGACATATGTAAGGACAAATGTTGCAGGGTCTCACTGATAGGAACTAATTATAATATGTAAACTCATAGGCATGAAACGTAAAATACCAGGATATAGAAAGAGGCTAAAGAGTGGGGAGCAGTTGCTTATTATGAGCAGAATGTTCAACTAGGCTGAACTTAAATGTTTAGAAATGAACAGAGGTGATACTAGCACATTGTGAGAAAAATTAACAGTGCTGAATGGTGTGTGGATGTGGTGGAAAGGGGAAGCTCAGAGTCATGTATGTCACCAGAAGGAAAGTTGGAGGTTAAAGATGGAAGTGTATAAAGCAGTGAACCTTGTGGTGGGTAATGTCCCTGATCAACTGTACAAATATTAGAAATTTCTCTCATGAAGTAGAACAAATGTATGACACTACAACTAGAAGATAATAACAGAGGGGCATATAGAAAAATATATATATATATAGCAAACTACATACTATGGTTAGTAGTATTTCAATGTTCTTTCATAAACAGTAACAAATGTACCATACCAATACTATGAGTCAACAATGGAGGGGGGTTGGTTAAGGGTATGGGAAGATTGGAGTCCCCCCCCCCCGTTTTTTTTTTTGTCTTTATTTCTTTTCTGGAGTAGTGAAAATGTTCTAAAAATTGAAAAAAAATTAAATATGTTGATGGATGCACAGCTGTATGATGGTACCAGAGGCAATTGATTGTACACTTTGGATCTTTGGATAATTGTATATTATGTGAACAATCACAATTTTTAAAAAATGTGATAATAAAAAAAATTAAGTAAAATAATAAAAAAAAGAACTAAAGGGAGTAATAGACATCTTTACAATAACAGAGGGAGATTTCAACACTCCACTCTCTTCAATAGATAGAACATCCAAACAGGATCAATAAGGAAATAGAAAACCTAAATAATATGATAAATGAACTAGATCTAAAAAACATATACAGAGCATTGCACCCCAAAACAGCAAAATGTGGATTCTTCTTAAATACTTGTGCCTATTTGGATGTATTATGTCTCCCCATACACCATGTTCTTTAATTAATCTTGTGGGGACAGCCATGTTAGTGTTGATTAGGTTGGAATCTTTGGATTAGGTTGTTTCCATGGAGATGTGACCCACCCAGCTGTGGGCAATACATTTGATTAGATTATTTCCATGGAGGTGTGGCCCCACTCATTCAGCATGGGTACTGATTTAATCATTGGAGTCCTATATAAGAGCTCAGACAGAAGGAGTTCACTGCTGCAACCAAGAGAAACATTTTGAAGATGGCCATTGAAAGTAGACTTTTGCTACTCCATAATTTGCATGGGAGAAACTAGGAGAATACCTCCAGACACCTAGAGAGAAACATCCTGGGAGAAAGCCATTTTGAAACACAACCTGGGAGCAAAGGAAGAAGACACCAGTCACATGTCTTCCAAGATAACAGAGGTGTTCCAGGTGCCACTGGCCATTCTTCTGTGAAGGTACCCTGTTGCTGACACCTTAGCTTGGACACTTTTATGGCCTTAAGGCTGTAACTTTGTAACCAAATAAACCCCCTTTATAAAAGCCAATCCATTAATAATGGCAGCATTAGCAAACCAGAGCAGTGCTCGTGGAACTTTCCCCAAGAGAGAACACATGCTGGGCCAGAAAACAAGTCTTAGTAAATTTAAAAAGATGAAATAATACAAAGTACTTTCTCTGTTCATAATAAAATGAAGCTTGAAGTCAATAAAAAGGGAAAACTGGGTATTTTACAAATATATGGAGGTAAACACACACTTTTAAATAATCATTGGGTCAACAAAGAAATTACAAGAGAAATCAGTAAATATCTTGAGATGACTAAAACAAGAACGCAACATATCAAAACTTATGGGATGCAGCAAAGGCAGCATTGAGAGGAAAATTAATAGCACTAAATGCCTACATTAAAAAGGAAGAAAAAGCTAAAGCCAAAGACTTAACTGAACACCTGGAGGAACTAGAGAAAGAACAATAAACTAATCCCAAAGCAAGCAAAAGGAAAGAAATAACATTAAGAGTAGAGCAGAAATAATGAAATGGAGAATAACAACAACAAAAAGAATAAAACCAAAAGTTTGTACTTTAAGAAGATCAATAAAATTGTGAAACCTTTAGCTAGACTGACAAAGACAAAAAGAGGTAAGATGCAAAGAAGTAAAATCAGAAATTAGAGGAGGTCATATCATGGAAACTGAAGAAATACAAAAGATCATAAGAGGTGAGTGTAAACAACAGTATGTCAATAAACTAGACAAATTAGATGAAATGGACAATTTCCTAGAAACACATGAACAACTTACACTGACTTGAGAAGAAATAGAACCTTGACAAACCAATCACAAGAAAAGAGATGGAATCAGTAATCAAAAACCTCCCCCAAAGGGAAAGCCCAGGACTAGATGGCTTCACAGGCAAATTTTACCAAGTATTCCAAGAAGAATTAATACCCATCCTGCTCAAAGTCTTCCAAAAAATTGAAGAAGAGGGAACACTACCTAGCTCATTCTCTAACACCAACATCAACCTAATATCAAAGCCTGATAAAGATAATGCAAGAAAAGAAAATCAGAGACTTCTCTCTCTAATGAGTAGAGATGCAAAAATGTTCAACAAAATATTTGCAAATTGAATCCAACAGTACATAAAATAATACACCATGATCAAGTGGGTTTTATTCCAGGTATGCAAGAATGGTTCAACACAAGAAAATCAATTAATGTAATACACCATATTAACAAAATGAAGGGGGAAAACCACATGATCATCTTGATTGATGCAGAAAAGGCATTTGACAAAATCCAGCATTCTTTCTTCATAAAAACACCTTTAAAGTAGGAATAGAAGGAAACTCCCTCAACATGATAAAGGGCATATGTGAAAAACCCACAGCTAACATCCTACTCAATGGTGAGAGACTGAAAGCTTTCCCTTTAAGATTGGAAACAAGACAAGGACACCCACTGTCACCACTGTTATTGAACATTGTGCTAGAAGTTCTAGTTAGGCAATTAGGCAAGAAAAAGAAATAAAAAGCATTGAAATCAGAAAGGAAGAAGTTAAAATTTACACTATTTGCAGATGACACGATCCCATCTTTAGAAAGTCCTGAAAAAATGTGACAAAGCTGCTAGAGCTAAGAAAGAAGTTCAGCAAAGTGGCAGAATACAAGATCAACACGCAAAATTCAGTGGTGTTTCTATACACTAGTTTTGAGCTATCTGATGAGGTAATAAAAAAAAAATTCCATTTACCATAGCAACCAAGGGCTCATATATCTAGGAATAAATTAACTAAGGCTATAAAGGATCTATACACAGAGAAGAACAAAACATTGCTAAAAGAAACCAAAGATCTAAATAAGTGGAAGTCATTCCATGCTCATGGTTTGGAAGGCTAAATGTTGTTAAGATGTCAATTCTACCCAAATTGATCTACAGATTCAATGTAATACAGTTCTAAATATCAACAGCCTATTTTGCAGAAATGAAAAAGCCAATTATCAAATTTATTTGGAAGGATGAGAGGCCTCAAATAGCCAAAAACAACTTGAAAAGCAAGAATGATGTCGGAGGAGTCACACTCACTGACTTTAAAGCATACTATAAAGCCTCAGTGGTCAAAAACCATGGTACTGGCATAAAGATAGACATATTGATCAATGAAATAAAGTTGAGAGTTCAGAACTAGACCCTCACATCTATAGTCAATTGAATTTTTTTTCTGATTTTTATGAAAGAGAATGCAATTTTATTGAGATATATTCACACACCCTGTTCCGGTTTGCTAATGCTGCCCTGTCACAAAATACCAGAAATGGATTGGCTTTTATAAAGGGGGTTTATTTGGTTACACAGTTACAGTCTTAAGGCCATAAAGTGTCCAAGGTAATGCATCAACAATCAGGTACCTTCACTGGAGGATGGCCAATGGTGCCCGGAAAACCTCTTAGCTGGGAAGGCATGTGGCTGGCGTCTTCTCCAAGTTCTGGTTTCAAAATGGCATTCTCCAAAGTGTTGCTCTTGGGGCATTTTGTCTTCTCTTAGCTGCAGCTGCTCTTCAAAATGTCACTCTCAGTTGCTCTTGGGGTGTTTGTCCTCTCTTAGCTTCCCCGGAGCACAAAAAACAAAACAGAAAAAACCCTCAAAATATCCCATCTATACCCCCCCCCCCATTTTTGACCCCTAGCATTGGTATGGTACATTTGTACTGTTGGTGAAATAATATTAATATATTACTGTTAACTGTAGTCCGTTGTTTGCAATAGGTGTGTTTTTTTCCAATGTATCTCTCTATTAACTTTTGTAACAGTGACATACATTTGTTGTAGTTCTTGAAATAACTCTTAATATTTGTATTGTTAATCACAGTCATCGTCTACCACAGGGTTCACCATGTTATATACAGTCCCATGTTTTAACCTCTAGCTTTCTTTCTAGTGACATACATGACTCTAAACTTCCCCTTTCAATCACAACCACAGATATAATTCATTGCTGTTAGTTACACTCACCATAATGTGCTACCCTCACCTCTATCCATTCCCAAGCATTTAAATTCAACCTAGTTAACAATTCTGCACATACTAAGCATCTACTACCCATTTCTCTAGACTCCTTCTATATCCTGGGAACTTATATTCTAGATTTACCTCTATGAGTTTACATATTATAATTAGTTCATATTAGTGAGATCATACAATATTTGTCCTTTTGTGTCTGATTTATTTCACTCAACATAATGTCCTCAAGGTCCATCTATGTTGTTGTATGCTTCAGGACTTCATTCCTTCTTACTGCTGAATAATACTCCATCATATGCATATACCACATGTTGTTTATCCATTCTTTGGTTGATGGACACTTAGGTTGTTTCCATCTTTTGGCATTTGTGAATAACGCTGCTATGAATGGTCAATTGATTTTTGACAAGGCTGCTAAGTCCACTCAACTGGGACAGAAGTGTCTTGAACAAATAGTGTAGAGAGAACTGGATCCAAAAGAATGAAGACCTCTACCTCACACCCTATAAAAAAAACAACTGAAAATGGATAAGAACTAAATCTAAGAGCCAGTATCACAAAACTCCTAGAAGAAAGTGTAGGGAAACATCTTCAGGATCTAATGACAGGTGGTATTTTTTTAGACCTTACACCCAAAGCACAAGCAATGAAAGAAAAAAATAGATAAATGGGACCTCCTCAAAATTGAATACTTCTGTTTTTCAAAAGACCTTTCAAAAGGTCAAAAGGCTGCCAACTCAGTGGGAGAGAATATTTGGAGACCTCATATTTGATAAGGGTTTAAAATCCAGAATATATAAAGAAATCCTACAACTCAACAATAGAAAGACAATCCAATGAAAAAAATGGGCAAAAGATATGAATAGACATTTTTCCAAAGAGGAAATTCAAATGGCTAAAAAGCACATGAAAAATGCTCAGTCTGCTAACTGCTAGGGAAATGGAAATCAAAACCACAATGAAATATCATTTCACACCTACTAGGATGGCTGCTATTAAACAAACAGAAAACTACAAGTGTTGGAGAAGATGTAGAGAAGTAGAAACACTTATTCACTGCTGATGGGAATGTAAATGTAAATGTAAATGTAACAGCTGCTGTAGAGGGTGGTTTGATGATTCCTCAGAAAGCTAAGTATAGAGTTGCCTTATGACCCAGCAATCCCGATACTTGGTAAATACCCAAAAGATCTGAAGGCAGGGACACAAATAGACACTTGCACACTTAAGTTCATAGCAGCATTAGTCACAATTAGCAAAAGATGGAATTGTCCAACAAATGAATGGATAAACAAAATGTGATATGCACATACAATGGAATATTATTCAGCAGTGAGAAGGAACGAAATCCTAAAGCATGGACATTATGTTGAGTGAAATAAGTCAGAGGCAAAAGGACAAATGTTCTATGATCTCACTAATATGTACTAATTAAAATATGTAACCTCAGAGACATGAAATCTAGAATATAGATTACCAGGATATAGAATGAGGCTAGAAAATGGGGAGTGGCTGCTTAATATGTGCAGAATTTTTAACTAGGGTGGAAATGGATGGAGGTTATGGTAGTATGTCGTTATGGGTATAAAAACAGTGCTGAGTGTGACTGTGAAAACCTTGTGGATCACACTCCCTTTATCCAGTTTATGGATGGATGAGTAGAAAAATGGGGACAAAATCTAAATGAAAAAATAGGGTGGAATGGGGGGGGGATAATTTGCATGTTCTTTTTTACTTTTATTTTTTATTCTTATTTTTATTTTTATTCTTTCTGGTGTAAGGAAAATGTTCAAAAATAGATTGGGGTGATGAATGCACGATTATATGATGGTGCTGTGAACAGTTGATTGTACACTATGAATGACTGTATGGTAAGCGAATATATCTCAATAAAACTGAATTTAAAAAAACAACAACAAAAAGACAGTGCTGAATTCAAGGTGCATGTGGTGGAAAGGGGTAGTTAGGGTCATGTATGTCACCAGAAGGAAAGCCAGAGGTTAAAATATGGGATTATATAACACAGTGAACCTCGTGGTGGATGTTGTTTATGATTAACACTACAAATAATAAGTTCTTTCATAAACTAGAATAAAAAATAAGTTCTTTCATAAACTAGAATAAATGTACAGCACTATTAAAGGAGTTAATAATAGAGTGGTGTATGGGGGAAAATGTACCTATTGCAAACTATGGACTACATTCTTTCATCAACAGTAACAAAGGTACCACACCAATACTAGGGGTTAACAATAGGGGGAAATAAGGATATGGGATATTTTGGGTTTTCTTTTTCTTTTTGTTTCTTTTTTTGGAGTAATGAAATTGTCCTAAAATTGATCGTGGTAATGAATGCACAACTATGTGATGAAACTGTGAGCTAATTGATTGTATATTTTGGATGGATTCCATGAGGTGTGAATATATCTCAATAAATTTTATTTTAAAAAAGGGTTTTGGCCGAGAGCACTGAAACTTAGAAGATGAACGTAATTAAAATAGTGATTTTTAAATATTGGGCAATTTTTCAAATGGTTGCTATCAGGATATATATAATTTTGTATATATTTGCACTTAATAAAAATGGTAAATGCACGTCCATGTTTCTACATTGTCTCCATAATTTGATGGCTACATAAATGGAGTCAGAGCTATGTCTGTCTTGTTTGTTGCTAGCCAATGCCTAGCACAGTGCTTGACACACACTAAGTGCTTAGTAAATGTGTTGATGAAGTGAATGAATATGGATGTTTTATATTTTCCCAAACATTTTCTCTTCTGACTTGAAAATCTGCTCCTTCCTTCAATTCCTACTTTCTTCAAAAATTGTGGGAATTGCTCCTTCCCACCTGCTTTTCCTTCCTTTTTCAGAAAATGGACACCCAGGAGAAGGCCTCTGATGAGAGGATTTCCCAAAGTGATTACACATGGCTCACAGCGCTGTCTCCTCTTCTGGGCTTCGATGCAGTTCAATTTGCAAAGCAAATGGAAGAAAAGGAGCAGGAAGACCGAGTACAAATGCAGAAAGGCTTTAATTCACGAATGCGCAGTGAAGCAAAAAGGTTAAAGACTTTTGTGACCTATAGGTCATACAGTAGTTGGACACCTCAGGAGATGGCAGCGGCTGGGTTTTATTTGACTGGGGTAAAATCTGGGATCCAGTGCTTCTGCTGTAGCTTAATCCTCTTTGGTACCAGCCTCAGGAGGCTACCCATAGACGACCACAAGAAGTTTCGACCCAATTGTGAATTCCTTTTGGGCAAAGATGTTGGAAACATTGGCAAATATGATATAAAGGTGAAGTATCTTGAGAACGATATGAGATCAGACAAAGTAAGGTACCGTGAAGAGAGGGCCAGGCTTGAATCCTTCAAGAATTGGCCATTTTATGTCCAAGGAACGTGCCCAAGTGAACTCTCAGCTGCTGGCTTTGTCTATACAGGTAATTTGAAATCATTTTTTGAAGTGTTTCTCTGGAGTTTTAAGTTCAAGTTCCATATTTCACTTACTTTTGCATTATTTTGAGACTCTTTCTTCACTTACTATGAATATTATGTTAAGCATAAGGTCTATTTTATTAAAAGTTAACTTTAGAAATTTTGCTTTAGCTTATTTTGGGTTTAGTTCAGTGAAAGTGTTGATTTGTCAAGCATATGCATATGATTAAAAAGTTATTTTCCCTTAAATTTGGACCTTAGAAAATACTGGCTGCCTTGTTAAGGTCCTAAAAATAAGTCATTAGGTCAGTTTGACCCAGACTCCCTCTCTCATCATCCTTCTACTGTTCCCTACAGATCTTTCTTTAGTTCTTATAATTTCTACTCAGTATTAAAGAGTTTTTTGTTGTGTTTTGTTTTGTTTTTAATCTTAGGGCTAACTCTAGTGTGTAAGGCAAATTGCATTTCAGAAAACTACAGTTTGTTTGAATTGTCCAGGCCACGCCATAGACGTTATTTTATGACAGATGTGGATGAAAATTGTAATAACAACAATCATTTACCGAGTATCTACTTTATGAGATCAATCACTAATTCTAATCCAAGAAATCTGCCCCTTCTTCCCCATTTCACGGTTGTGTTCATGGAGGCTCAGAGAGTTTAAGAATTTGCCTATGTTTCCACAGAATTTTTATGGCAAAGCTGAAATTTAGGTTTTCTGTGTTTTACTTCAGTGAGTCCTGGGATTTTTCTGCTTCCTCTCTACTTTGGCACTGAGAGTTCAAATAGTAAAAGACCAGCTCTGGAAACAACTGGGGCAAGCACATTGAGTGAAACAGCTTAGGGTTCAGTATATGAAATACAGTACTGGCCAAGGGGTGGGTTCCCAGAAGTTGGAATGTGGTCTCTTAGGGTAGAGACTCAGCCAGACAAGAGTGTGAGCAAACAGGCATGCTGGAGCATGATGAAGCACAGAACGATCAACTCCTGAGGACACATACTTGGGACTATTCCTTGGTGCCAAGGTTGGACATTCTAAATGTTTTCCTACGTTTGCAGGCCATAAGGATACTGTACAGTGTTTTTCCTGTGGTGGATATTTAGGAAATTGGGAAGAAGATGATGATCCTTGGAAAGAACATGCCAAATGGTTCCCCAAGTAAGTGGACAAATATTTTTTTCTTTAAATTTTCAAAGGTTTAAAAGACAAACAACCAGTCCCACCTTCCTGCAGTAGCTCCTTCAGTTTCAAGCTTTCCCTATCCAAAATGGGACCATCCAAAATTTATTCAAGCAGGAAAGGGCTGAGCACCATCATTAAGAATTTGAATTATAAAATTTTCAACAAAATTTTAAATGTTTTATTTTTTCAAAATACATGAGGTGTGTTCTGCCAAGAAGAACTTCCAGGATCTGCCTTAATTAATAAGAATAATTAACATACGGATGGTATAAAATAGTGTATAAAAGAAGTTGAAAATGTAAACACGATGTTTAAAACATTATCACCACTGGTACCATGAACTGCTGAATATATCCCAAATAAAAATGTTTTGTTTCAGAAATGCAGTAAGAGTTTTTATTATTGCAATGATCTTTAGTTCATTGCTTATAAAATGAAATGATTAACTTTGTTTTCATTATTTTTAATGTTATATTTAGTAGTATTTTCTGTAACCTGGTAGCTGGATCTAGAAGTTTGATCAGATTCAGATTCTATCTTCTATAACAAATATTTATCATACACCTACTACACATAAAGAAGTTGCTGGCTGGATGCTAAATCAGCCCCAAAGCAATGGTGCAGTTATTTATTTTACTGCTATGCTCATAAAAATGGAAGGATGTCCATATGGTGAAAAAAGCCATATGCACAATAATTTTTATAGTTTTAGCCTTTAAAAAATTTAAAACCACTCAAAGTGTATACAGATTTGTTTGAAAATATATGGAAAAAGTTATGGAAGGATATAAAACCAAGCAGTAGCTACCTCTGGCTTTAGATTTGTCAGGAAGTAAGGTGGCAAGGAATTTTCACATTTTATTTTGCTCACTTTTATTTTGTTTACATTTTGGAAACAAGTATGCATTGCTTTAGTAATTGAAAAGAAAGAAATTGGGGAAGTGAGGAAGGCGATGGGAAGGGAAGGAAGAGGGAGGAGGAGGAAGGGGAGAAGAGAGAGAGAGAGAGGTAGGGAGAGAGAGAGAGAAGCTCTTCCCAACAAGCAGATGAGACTGTTATAGGGATGGTCGCAGCCAGAACTCTTATGGACTTTAAATGTCGCTCTGGTTCCTCAGCCAAACAAAACAGACACCCATATGGGTATATACTGGCTGAATATCAGCACTGGCTGGAGCACAACCTGCTGTTCTTGGGTACCCGTCTCTGCTTTGGCCTCAGCTCATACCTCACTTTACTCAGGGCCACAATGTTTAGTGTTGCTGGGTTAAATGCTGGACACATCCCAGCAGCTCCATTCACACAAACCATCATGGGACCAGCACCAGCTAGAGTTGCACATCTGCATACCTGAATAGACCAGGTGAGGGTATCTGACCTAGGGCTGAGGGTTGGGTAATAGGCAGAGAAGAGAAGACATCAGTCCAGCAATCAGCCCCAGGGGGAGAAGTTGCTGAGGCTTCTGATACAAGGAGTGGAGTGTAGAGGTTTAGAAAACAGACAGACCTAGGCTCCAATCTGCCACTTCCTAACTACCAGCCCTAGACAGCCCTCTCTGAGTCTGTTATGTAAAATGCAGATAATAATATATAGCTTCTAGGGAGAAGCTGTAAGGATTATAAATAAAATATTTGAAGCAAATGCCATGTAAAAACTATCATGAGAAGATAATTGATTGTTTCATCTTTCACGTGTTTGTCAGTGTGAACACATGGTCAGCTAATGAATTTCAGAGCTGGAATTAGAACTAAGAATACCAAGTTTTTTGTTGGTTACTCTAACTTTAGCTTCTGGACTGATTTTCTAGACTAGATTTGTTGCTTTTTTTATAAAATATTAATACAATGTCTGAGTTTACACGTAGACTTTTAAAAATGTAGTGCTCAATAAGTTTAAGCTGATTTTATTATGATTTTTTTAAGTACCATAAATTGAGTGTCTTCTCAATCTGTACTAATCATGGGGGCAGGCAACACCCTATGCATTGGGTGCTGCATGAGTATATGCAGACTTATGGCAATCTTTGGAAGGATTTCACAGCTCAAAACAGAAGCACTTGGCTGCCTAAGACAAAAAGTGGTAGTCCAGGAAAAATATGTGGACCATCTAATGAAGGCCATTTTCTTATGTGGCAAGAGTTCTCAAATCCCCGTTATCAGCACAGCTAAGACTACCACTCAGGCCTCTTCACCCAGCCACTTGTTGCTACAATACCACTAGAGAGGAAACAAATTTGAATTGGAGTATGTATTAGTTAGGGTTCTCCAGGGAAGCAGAATCAACAAGAGATATCTATCAATATAAGATTTTATAAAAGTGTCTCACACAGCTGTGGGTATGCAGGAGTCCAAATTCTGTAGGGCAGGTATCAAACTGGCAACTCCAATGAAAATGTTTGATGAACTCCTCAGGCAGCAAACTGGTAACTTCAGTGAACACCTCAGGAAACACTTCGCTAGTTAGCCAAAGAAGTGAAGGTCCTCTTTCCGTCTCACTTGAAAGTCTTCAACTGATTGGATTAAATCCAGCTGATTGCATTCTGTCATTGTGGAAGACATGCCCTTCCTTAATGTAATCAGTCACAGCTGCAGCCAACTGACTGATGATTTAATAAACCAGCCTTCTGGTTTATTAACCAACCACAAATGTCCTTACAGTAACAGTAAGGCCAGTGCTTGTTTGACTAGACACCTGGACACCATCACCTGGCCAAGTTGACACATGAACCTAATCATCACAGAGGATTTTATTTTTTTAAGTTAACTTAAAAATGGCTTTTCTTTTGTAAAAAAAAGAAATGAGATTTTAAAATGGTACTCAATGTACTCTTTATAAAAAAGTTCAGAATTTCTAAATTAATTTCCATTTTTTAAGGGATGGGATATATTTTGAGCAGTAGATTAACTGTATTATTTTTATATAGTTCCGTTTACTGCCAGTAACTTTCATATTGCCTAAACTAGATTTAATCACCACAGCTTGTTTATAACACACTTTATCATTCCCTTTGTCTTGACTTAGAAAGTCAAACATAGAAAGAAAAGAAACAAAAACAAAAAACAACAACAAAAGACAAAATACAACAAAAACTCCAGCCTATGGTACTGTAAATCAGAGCTCTTTGATTGTATTATATATTTTGTTTCAAAACAAAAGATAATGTGGAGATTTCATTTTAAATTACCATACATGTTATCACTAGTAAAAATAAAGAATAATTATTTGAGGATAATAATTCTCATAAATAAATTTTTTTAAATAGAGAAGTTATAGGTTTACAAAAAATTCATGCAGAAAATACAGAGTTTGCCTATACCCCATCTATTATTAACACTTTGCATTAGTGTGATACATTTGTTATAACTGATGAAAGAATACTATTATAATTGTACTATTAACTATAGTCCATGCTTTACATTAGGGTCTCCCATTTGTGTTGTACAGTTCTATGGGGTTTTTTTCATGAATAAGTTTTTGAGCAAATTTTTTGATAGGTTTATTGAGGTATAATAAAATTCACCAATTTAAAATTCAATTAATTCAATTAGTGTTAATGAATGTTCATTGCGTACCACCACCACAATAATGATATAAGGCACTTCCATCATGGTATTGATGTAAATTTTAATTATGTTTTTAATTATAGATGTGAATTTCTTCAAAGTAAGAAATCTTCAGAGGAAATTACCCAGTATATTCAGAGCTACAAGGGATTTGTCAATGTGACGGTAATTTGTAACATTTTTTTCCTTAAGTTGTCTTTTGATTACCTAATAGTATCTGAATTAGAAGGGGGGGAAACATTCTTTTTTTTCTCATGAGTGCCACTTCTTACCTCTTTCCTTCTCCTTTCATTCCCCTGCCCCTCATCTGGCACAGTGAAAAAACATCATTCTTTCTTCTTAAACTCCAGCCCTTAGAATTTCTTTTTCCAGGGCTGGTGTTTGATAGGGTCTGTCTGCCTTTCCTGATAGTCTTCCCCTCTCTGACTAAGCCCACATCCCTATTTTCCCTTTGCTGCCCCAATTTGAATGCCTTGTTGAGCCCTCTGACCAAGGCCACCACCACCCGCAGTAGATCTCAGAGCTGGTACCTCCTGGCTGCTTACTTTATCCTGGATCAGTAAGGATACCTTCAGTATTTTCTCACAGACAGAAAACCCAACCCAAATTGTCTTAAGCATAGAAGACTTTATTGGCATGACTCAGAAGACCAGAACCATACAGATGTATGTGCCCCACTCAGAGAACATGGCCTGAGAGTAGGAGAGAGGTGTCCTCCTAAGAAAGATATCTGGGTGCTATTATCAGAGAAGAATCCGTTGCTCAATACATAAGGCCTTTCTGTATCCACTTTCTTTCTTATGTCTCTCACTTCCTCATTAGTCGAGTACACCTGTGATATCTATATGCAATTCCATTTTTGAGATGGGTCTCTGGAGAAAGTGACCACAAGAAGGCTTCCTCTGTGCCTTCACAATATTCACAATATTTTTGCATTACATAAACAAAATTCCGACATTAATGGAAATTAAGATTAAAAGAATGATTCTTCAACATTTCTGCCACTCCATCCAATGAAACTTTTCTCCTCTCTTTTTTTGGGGTGGTGATGGTGGTGGTGATGGAGTTTTTTCAGTTCTTATTCATGGATAGGGTATACTTTATCAAACAGTTTATCAGTTGAATTTTAATTTCCCTCAGGGAGAACATTTTGTGACTTCTTCGGTCAAGAGAGCATTACCTATAGAATCAGGTAAAAACTCAGATGTATTCCAAAGGCTTTGCTTGCTTAGCCTTCTGTTCTTTTTGCTCCTTCTTCTTTTTAAAATCACATCCATTTTCCTCCTCATTTTACAATGCTATAACTTTTCATTTTATTTTTATTTTTATTTTATTTTATTTTTACCATTTTCGTAAGAGATTTCTGGTGTTCTGGAGTGACTTAGATTTTCAGCACAGATGAGCACGGGGAAATATGGCAGGGTAAGTTCCTTAACCGATTCTTCCCCTGAAAACAACTAAAATTTCTGGATAAAATATTTTTAAAAATATTCTTAAATGGATCAAGGATCAAGGTGCTGTTAAGAAATTAAGGAATATTCAGGTTCAAAATGGAGTGAAAACAGAAATCCTTGGGTTGAGTGGAACACTGAAGCAAGCTTTTTTTTTTAAGGAAATTTGCTGAACCAAGTTAGCACGAGTTTAGTTTTCAAGTCCTCATGGGGTGCAGAAGACAGAACCAGCCAAAGCCCAATGTGGGAAGTCTAATGGAGACCACCTCATAATGTAGATATCCCAGAGGACAAGAAATAAATTTGTCTGTTCTTAAGGGGGCTATAAAGAATATTGCCTGTTTCAAATCTTGATATTGAGTTGGGGAGAAGTCTCCTCTAGCTTTTCCTTGTTTTATTCTGATCCTAGGTGATGAAGATATATGTATTTTTTCAAAACAGGTTTATTCACGTACTTTACAATCCATCCAGTGTACAACCAATGGCTCTCAGTATAATCAAAGAACTGTGCTTACATCACCACAATCAATTTTAAAACATTTTCATAACTTCAAAAAGAAAAACCCCATGCCCCCTATAACCTCCTATCATTGACACTTAGCTTTGGTTTGCTACGTTTGTTACAATTGATGGAAGAACATTAAGATATTACTGTTAACTATAGTGCATACTGTGCTTTAGGTGTATATTTTCCCATATACCAGCCCATTATTAACACCTTGTAGTTGTGACATGTATTTGTTCTAATTCATGGAACATTCTTATAGTTGTTCCATTAACTACCTTCATCATCCACAAGAGGGTTCACTATGTTATCAGTCCCTTGTTTCATTCTCTAGCTTTCCTTCCAGTGATATACATGACCTTAAACCTCCCCTTTCAACCACAATCACACTCCCAATTCAGTGCTGTTTTTTACACACACAATAACGAAATCACCTCTATCTATTTCCAAACATTTATAGTCAACCTTATTAAAAATCTCTGCACAAATTAAGCCTCAGTGTCCCATTCTCTATCCTCATTCTATCTTCTGGCAACCTATATTCTAGATATTAACTCCATGAGTTCACTTATTAAATTTAGCTCATATTAGTGAGGTCATGCCATATTTGTCCTTTGTGTCTGGCTTATTTCACTCAACGTAATGTCCTCAAGATTCATCAATGTTATCACGAGCTTCAGGACACCATTCCTTCTTACTGCTGAATAATAGTTCATTATATGTATAGACTGTATTTTGTTTATCCATTCATTGGTTGATGGACACTTAGGTTGCTTCTGTCTGTGAATAATGCTACTGTGAACATTGGTGTGCAAATGTCAGTTCATGTCCCTGCTTTCAGTTCTTCCACTAGCAGAATTGCCGGATCATCTGGCAGTTCTATACTTAGCTTCCTGAGGAACTGCCAAATTGTCTTCCACAATGGCACTCTTTTACACTCCCACAAGCAGTGAATGAGTGTTCCTGTTTCTCCACATCCTCTCCAACACATGTAATTTTCTGTTTGTTTAATAGTGACCATTCTAGTAGGTGTGAAATGATATCTCTTTATGGTTTTGATTTGCATTTCCCTAATAGCTAGTGAAGTTGAGCATCTTTTCATGTACTTTTTAGCCATTTGTATTTCCTCTTTGGAAAAATATCTGCTCATGTCTTTTGCCCATTTTTTCATTGGGTTTGTCTTTTTATTGTTGAATTGTAGGATTTCTTTATATATTCTGGATCTTAAACCTTTATCAGGTGTGTGGTTTCCAAATATTTTCTCCCATTGAGTAGGCTACTTTTTCACCTTCTTGACAAAGTCCTTGGAAGCACAGAAGTCTTCAGTTTTGAGGAGGTTTCACTTATCTATTTTTTTTCTTTCAGTGATTGTGCTTTGGGTGTTAGGTCTAAGAAACCATCTCCTCCCACAAGAGCTTGAAAATTCTTCCCTACATTTTCTTCTAGGAGTTTTATGGTACTGACTCTTATATTTAGGTCTTTGGTCCATTTTGAGTTAATTTTTGTATATGATGTGAGATAGGGGTCCTCTTTCATTCTTCTGGGTATGGCTATCCAGTTCTTCCAGCACCATTTGTTGAAGAGACTGTTCTGTAACAGTTGAGTGGAATGGAAGCCTTGTTAAAAATCATTACCATAGATGTGAGGGTCTATTTCTGACTCTCAGTTTGATTCCATTGATCAATATGTCTACCTTTATGCTAGTACATGCTGTTTTGACCACTGTAGCTTTGTAATATGCTTTAAAGTCACAAAGTGAGAGTCTTCCAACTTCGTTTTTCTTTTTCAAGATATTTTTGGCTCTTTGGGACCCGTTGCCCTTCCAGATAAATTTGATAATTGGCTTTTCCATTTCTGCAAAGTAGGCTGTTGAAATTTTGATTAGGATTGTGTTGAGTCTATAGATCAATATTGATAGACTTGATATCTTAATGATATGTTGTCTTCCAAGTCCATGTACACAGAATATCCTTCCATTTATTTAGGTCTTCTTTGATATCTTTTAGCAATGTTTTGTAGTTTTCTGAATATAGGTCCTTTATACCCTTGGTTAAATTTATTCCTAGATATGTGATTCTCTTAGTTGCTATTTAAATGGACTTTTTTTTCTCAATTTCCTCCTAAGATTGCTCATTACTAGTGTCTAGAAACATTACTGACTTTTGCTCATTGACTTGTATCCTGCCACTTTGCTGAACTTGTTTATTAGCTCAAGTAGCTTTGTCATAGATTTTTCAGGACTTTCTAAATATAGGATCATGTCATTTGCAAATGGTGAAAGTTTTACTTCTTGCTTTCTGATTTCAATGCCTTTGATTTCTTTTTCTTGCCTAATTGCTCTAGTTAGAACTTCTAGTACAATTTTGAATAACAGAAGTGATGGTGGGCATCCTTGTCTTGTTCCCAATCTTAAAAGGAAAGCTTTCAGTTTCTCACCATTGCGTATGATTTTACCTGTGGGTTTTTCATATATGCCCTTTATCATGTTGAGGAAGTTCCCTTCTATTCCTATCTTTTGAAGTATTTTTATCAAGAAAGGATGCTGGGTTTTTTCAAATGCCTTTTCTGCATTGATTGACATGATCTTGTGATTTTTCCCCTTTATATTGTTGATATGGTGTGTTACATTAATTGATTTTCTTGTGTTGAACCACCAAATGCAGTAGGATTTGATTTACAAGTATTTTGTTGAGGATTTTTGCATCTATATTCATTAGAGAGATTGGTCTGTAATTTTCTTTTTTTGTAGTATCTTTACCTCGCTTTGGTTTGTCTGTCACAGTGACACCTGACTGAGAGGGGCTAGAACAGTGGGTTCCAGTGGTCTAAATTTGTTGGCCAATAGCTAGATCAGTACTTGTCAGGGCTCCCCTCTGTACTTGATGTGGAGGACTCCTGTGGCCATCCCGTCTGCAGCAGCCCACCAAGTGGGGATCAGACTGCCTAAAGCTGCTTGCCTCAGGATGGAGGAGGGGTGCCAGGAGCCAAGACTGAGTTACTTACAGTTTCTCACCACAGTTTCTCAGTCTCTTCATCCCACACTTTCCTGGGTGCTATACAGGAAACAGATACTCAGAGCCCCAGAACAGTTAATTGGGACAATTTCTGTCTGTCTCAACACTGTTTTTAGGAAAGGAATGAACCCTGCAGCTCCCTCCCTATTCTGTTAATTTCCTAGAAGCCTTGAGATCATTTTTTAATGCTCTTTGTTATAGAAATTTTCAGACTTATATGTAAATAAAAGAATAGTATATACCTACCATATATTCACCACCCTGCTTCAACAATTCTAACACATGTGCGATCTTTTTTCATCTAGATACCCCTTCCATCTTTCCTTACCTTACCTCCCAATTATTTTGAATCAAATTCCATACACCATATCATCTTTAAATTTCATCTTTAAATGTAAAGGGATAACTGTAATTGCAGTTATATTTTGTGCCTCATTATCCTGTCTGGCTTATTCATAAGTTTACCTTTTGAGTGAACACCCCAGCTAGCCTTGTCCTGAGAGTAACCCCAACTAGCAAGGCCTACACTTTCGTATGGTTTGGATGATAAGTGCTGCCCCTAGCCTCTCCAAATGACGCCTGCAGCTTCTCTGAAGGGCCCCTTGCTACTTCTGCCCTTTGACATTGCATAATTTACTAGCAGGGTAGTTACTTCCATATGGCTTGTATGATAAGAAGCTTCCCTTGGCTTCTCCAAATGGCCGTTGCTGCTTCTGCTTTTCAATCCACATAGTTTGAAACTTCCAATCTCCAGTATCTGTGAGAAAGTCCTACCCCTCCCCTCTGGGTCACAATAAAAGCAAGAGCCCAGGATTCACATGTGTGCTTCTTCCGTCATTTTCTTCACAGACTCTCGCAGGAGCCTGTTAGGTTAATCCCTTGGCCCTCCGCTGCCTTTATTCTTCCCTCTCACCTTCCGGGCCTTCAATGTGAAAAAACTTCTTTCATGCCAGAGCAATAACAGGAACACTGGTACTTTCAGTGTCAAACCTTGGTCTCACTATATACCTTTTATTCAAGATTATTGCAATGGCAACATCTTTGTTAACGAAAAACTACGACTGGACTCTTTTAAGAACTGGCCCCAGGAATCACCTGTGGGAGCTGCAGCTCTGGCCAAAGCAGGTTTTGTATACACAGGTGAGTCAGCCATTTGTTTCTAGCTCCTGATTTGCTTCCTGTTTAAACCCCACATAGATTTTATGATCCTGGGCTAGCATTTATCTAGACTCAACAATCTCCTCTCTTTTAACCATTCTTTAGAGATCCCCTTTCCCTGCTGTAACATAAAACCTTTCCCAGTTTTCCACAACACTCTTAATTTGCAATAATCCAAACATGAAACCTTAAGGTCTGGACTAACAATGAATAGAGATACTGTGTTCAGGATAATTATCATGTTTTTTACTTTCCATATATTACTTTTTTTTGCCCCCAGGAAGGTTCCTAGAAACAGTCACTTGACACTCTAAACAGAACTTAGTCACATGACTATATCTATTTTTCTGAGAAGCTGGGAAATCTAATCTTTTTCCTGGGTGGCAAGGTGTCCTGCTAAAAATTGGGGTTTCTATTACTATGGAAGAATAGGAGATACTGAGTGTTCCTGTTTGCTAATGCTGCCATTATGCAAAATAACAGAAATGGATTAACTTTTATAAACACGATTTATTAAGTTACAAATTTACAGTTCTGAAGCCATAAAGAGTCCAAACTAAGGCATCAACAAGATGATACCTTCACTGAAGAATAACTGATGGTGTCCAGATCACCTCTGTCCCAGCTGGGAAAGCATGTGGCTGACATCTGCTGTTCCTTTGCTCCCAGGTTGCGTTTCAAAATGCTTTCTCCAAAATGTCTCTGGGTCTCACTTAGCTTCTTCAGCTCCTGTGCATCTAAGCATCAGGGTTCTCTCTTAGCTTCTCTGGAGCAAACTCTGGGCTAGCATCTCCAAATTTCTCCAAGCATCTCCAAGTGTTAGCATAAGTGTCAGCTCTTAGCTTTTCTTCAAAATGTCCCTGAGCTCACCCCACCTCTGCCCTTAGGGATTTTGTGATAGAGCCACCACCCCTCACCCTGCCCTAGGAACCCTGCAGATCTGCAATAATTCACTGCCCCCACCCTTAGGAATCCTGAATGTTAAAATTTTAAACTTTCCTGCCTCCAAGCCCCCGCTTTCAAACCAGCCAATGGATACTTGCCAGCTATTCCCTTTCCCCAAAGTAGCCACTGAGAAACTGCATACTAGAGCTGCCAGCTCATCCTTCCCTGGACAGAGAACTTCCCACCAACCATCCTTTATAAGCCCTACTGTTCTCTTGGCTCAGGGCTGTTGCCATTTTCTTAGGCTTCAGCCCGCCTGTGCACGGCTGGACAATAAAAATCCTTTTGATCGAGAAAAAAAAACCGTCCCTGAGCTGCTCTGAGCTCCTTCTGTTTGTGAGCTCTTTCATAGGACTCCAGCGATTAAGACCCACCCTAAATGGGCAAGGTTCACATCTCCATGGAGATAATTTAATCAAAGCTCTAGCCCACAGTTGATTGAGTCACATCTCCATGGAAATGCTCAATCAAAAGATTAATGTTTGCCCTCACAAGATTGTATTAAAGAATATGGCTTTCGGGGGGACATAATATGAGGGTGTGGATATCAATCTTTGCCACACTCTGCTTGGTGGGAAAAATTAGGAAATTCATTTTTATGATTCCTAAGGACACAAAATCTACCAGTTCATACTATTCTCTCTTTAGCTGCTGGCCATTAGGAAGTTCCACTCTGTAAATCACAAAGGGTAGACTAGTGCCCTGTCAGCTGTATCAGCTTGGGGTACAACACGATGGTCAGAGAGATTATAGTGGGCCCTTCCTGGGTACCTCCATCCCAGACCTCTCCAGATTAAACACACATACTGAGTCACAGCAGAGGTTCATACAGGTCTTTAACTGATAGGTCAAATAGATGTCACAAATATCACAGAGCAGTACACAGTAGAGAATGTTGTTATGACTTTATTTAACAAACATATTCCAAGGAAACAAAAAAAAAATCTCAATGCCTTAAAATCTTAAACTTTTGGAAAGAGAGTGTTCTACCCTTTTTCACTACTATTTCTTTCTCTTGCCAGCCTTCCTTAAGGCTCCTTTGTCCAGTGTCCTGGCCCTCTTCCTTTTTAAATCTCCACCTATCTCCAAAATCCTGGTCATCTGACCCTTTTGGGGTCTTGCAAGCTCTAGGAACTGAGATTTTTGACTAGACACAAAGAGAGGCTTTCCTCTGCCCTAGCTTTCCAGTAACTGCAGGGGTCCAGGAGTGGAAGAAAGACGGTGGATTCTCCATTTCTAGTTCAGTCCTTTGATAGAGTGAAATACTAGTTTCAATACAAAGAAATACAGACTCACAAGGAGGCTTGATCCTACACCTAATGAAATAAACTTGGCAATAATGTAGTAAGGGGCATTGATTCTTCATGAACTCACTTACGTATGGGCAGCTACATTTGCTCATGATTTTTTTGTTTGTTTGCTTGTTTTTGAGCTCCAAATATATTTATTCTGAATTTATTCATTAAACAAATATTTATTGAGTGACTACTAAGTGCTACGCCCTCTTCTACGTTCATGAAATTCATTAGTGAGCAAAACAGACAAAAATCTCTCATTTTTGCCCTCACAAAATTACGTTAAAGAATACAGTTTTAGGGGGACATAATATATCCAAACCAGCACACTGAGGGTGTGGATGTCAATCTTTGCCACACTCTGCTTGGTGAAAAAAATTAGGAAATTCATTTTTATGAATTATGAATTAAAAATTATAATTTTTATGATTCCTAAACATACAGAATCTTCTACCAGTTCATACTATTCTCTCTTTAGCTGCTGTCCAGAGAGATCTTAACTGATAGGGAGCTTCAATTCGAGTGAAACTCAGATTCTGATTTGCAAATCTCTCTCTTGATAGAAAGGGGATGTGGCAGGGATAAGGTATTCATCAAAGTGCAAGGTACAGAGGAACATTCAATGAATATTTTCTGATTACTCTATTGGTGGATGAAGTGTCCTATATACAATATTGCCTCATTGGTAATACAACTTATGACTTTGTCACAAAATCTGATGGGAGATGTGAGTAGGGTTTTTCTGATAAAGTCTGATAATTATTAATCACTTGTCACTTGACAAATGGACATGCCAGTGTCACTGGTTGAATCTCTTTCTTTCTAGGTGTAGAAGACATTGTCCAATGTTTTTCCTGTGAAGGATGTTTGAACAAGTGGGTGGAAGGCGATGACCCATTAAAAGGTCACACCAAATATTTTCCCAAGTGAGTTTAGTTTGTTTAGTGTCTGAGTTTGGAAGCACTTTAACAAAATTTCCCTATTTCCTCCCTTATTTCATCTTCTGATTTAATCATTGCCCTTTTCTCTGATTCATAGTATGAAGGATGAGTATTTATCTCTTATATCCCCTCATTCCCATAGTACCCTTCCCATCTATCTTTCCTCTCATTATAGTTATATCATAATTTTGGTTAAATCAATATTCAATTTTTACATTATCATGACTATATAAATACTATGCAGAGCAGAACCTTATAGTAAATGATTTCTTTTCCTTCCTTAAATGACTTTTTATTTTCATAGGAAGTAATTTTCTTGTTTGTTAGTATGTTTGCTTGGTTATTTTAATTGAGGTGAAATTCACATAACATAAAATTAACCGTTTTAACTTGTACAATTCAGTGGCATTTTGGCATTTGATACATTCACAATGTTGTACAACCATCCCCTATCTCTAGTTCTAAAACAATGTCATCACCCTAAAAAAAAAAAAGCACATACCCGTTAAGCAGTTACTCTAACTCTCCCCACTTCCCCTGTCTGTTGCAACTATCAATCTGCTTTCTGTCTCTATGTATTTATCTATTATGAATATTTCATGCAAATGGAATCATACAATATGTGATCTGTTGTGTCTGGCTTCTTTCACTTAACATAATGTTTTTGAGTTTCATCCATGTTGTAGCGAGCATCAGAACTTCATTCCTTTTTATGGTTTAGTAATATTCCATTGTATGGATATACCACATTTTTTTAATCCATTTACCCATGATGAACATTTGGCTTGTTTCCACCTATTGTCTGTTGTAAATAGTATTGCTATGAACATTCATGTCCCAGCATTTATTTAAACATCTGTTTTCAATTCTTTGGGGTATATAACTTGAGTGGAATTGCTGGGACATATGGTAATTCTGTTTAACATTTTGAGGAATGACCAAGACTGTTTTCCACCGAGGCTGTGCCATTTTACATTGCCACCAGTGATGTATGAGGGTTCCAATTTCTCCACATTCTTGCCAACACTTGCTATTTTCTGTGTTGTTGTTGTTTTTTATTATAGACATCTGCTTAATTTTTATGTACTTACACTAGTTCATCTTCAAATTCTCCCAGAGGTTTAAGTCACCCCTCAAGTCATTCAGACTTATCAGTTATACCATCATTTTCATCTTCTTGAAGGAGTCTCTCCTGAAGTCATCTGAACTGCTCTCATGTGAACTACTTGTCCTATAACCATCCTAGGATTCTGGGATCTTTTGTCACAATTATCCTTGGGATTCCTATTGCCTCCCTCTTGTGTTGTTTCTCCTGTTACGTGGATCTGATGTCATCCTCTTTCTTGCTTTACTCCCTCATTTTGGTAGAACACTCCTCCATAGTTTCCTGGGAAAGATCACATAGAGGATATCTGAATATATGTAATGTTTTCCTACTCTCGCACCTGTTTGATAGTTTAGTTAGGTAAAGCCATCTAGGTTGGAAATCTTTTTAATCCAAATTGTAGAGACATTGCTACGTTATTTACTACTTTCTAATGTTGCTTTTGGGAGATTGCAAACTACTTCTTCTCTCTCTCTCTCTCTCTGGAAAAAAATTTTAGGATTTCCTGTTTATTCCCAATATTATAAAATTTCACAAAGAAATGCCTATGTGTGGGGCTTTAAGCTTTTTGTTGTTGTTGTTCATTTATTTTTCGTTCACCAAACTCTTCAGAAATGTTCAATTGCGAGAAGAAACTTATTGTAAACAATTAGTAAAATGACTTTTTCAGAAATAGTTATTAATAAGTACATATTTTTAAATGAATACTTCCATCTAATTTTTAGATTGTAAAGAGGATGTTGCTTTGCAGGTGTTTTGACAGCAGTAGTTGCTTTTTTTCTTCTTTCTTATTTGGATTTACTATATAGTATATTGCTGAGAACAGTGAGGGCATTATTAATTCTTGGAAGGATAAACTAGGATGTAATCTAGTTTTATTTAGAACTTTATCTGAAATCTATCAACCCCCTTTTTGCATGGCCTTCTAGGCTTTATCTGGTTCTTTTTTTAAATTTCTAACTAGGAAGACTAGAAAGGAGCACATAAAATATTTGATGGAAATATTTTTGATGGAAAATGATCAAAAGAAACCCATGAATCTGCCACTGAAGTTAAGAAATTGAATAATGCCAATGCTTTAAAAGGCCCCAGGATCCTCCTTTCCCCCAATTCCAATTATATTCTTGTCCTTCCAATCCAGAGATAAATATGGTCCTGAATTTTGGGTTACTTATTCCCTGGCTTCTCTTTGTGGTTTTACCAACTGTTTTTGCATCCTTAAATATATTTAACTTTGCCCACTCTTTTTTTTTTTAAGAAAA
Source organism: Choloepus didactylus (assembly GCF_015220235.1). Taxonomy (NCBI): domain Eukaryota; kingdom Metazoa; phylum Chordata; class Mammalia; order Pilosa; family Megalonychidae; genus Choloepus; species Choloepus didactylus. Next base: position 6,397,636 of record NC_051319.1, read on the forward strand.
ATATAACAATATTGTTCAATAAATTTTTATCTTAGCTTACAGATTTACAAAATTTATGCAGATAATGCAGAGATTTATCATGTAACCAAGATCTAGCTTTTTGTTTTATCATTTTATACCATAAAGCTCCATTTGTTACAATTAATAAGCCAATGCGGATACATTATTATTTACTACAGTCTATTCTTTCTCCAAATTTCCTCAGTTTTATCTTTTTATATTCCTGGTCAGGAATTTTGTGGAATGTCCTCCAGTTAAGCTTTATAGTTTGTTTTATTATTTTTTAATGCAATTTTATTGAGATATAGTCACATACCAGATAATCATCCCAAGTATACAATCATTGGTTCATGGTATCATCATATAGTTTTACATTCATCACCACAATCAATTTTTTAACATTTTTATTTTGAAATAATTTCAAACATATAGGACAGTTGCAAATACAATACAAACCCCATACAGAGAACTCCAACATCCCCCCCCACTCCCAGATATCCATACCTACCAATCTTACATTTTGCTACCTTTGCAGTACCTTTCTTTCTCTTTCCTTCCTTCCTTCCTTCCTTCCTTCCTTCCCTCCTTCCTTCTTTCCTTCCTTCCTTCCTCTCTCCCTCCCTCCTTCTTTCCCTCCCCACTCTTTCTTTCAACTATATCTATTATCTTTCTATCAATTATCTATCTACCCATTTATCATCTTCTGAACATTTGAGAGCAGGTTGCATGTATCATACTCCTTGAATTCATAACACTTCCATGTACATTTCCTATGAACAAGGATATTCACTTATGTCATTAACTTAACTGCAGTTACTTCAAGAAAATTAATATGGATATAAAGCTTAAATTCTATATTCCAATTTTTCCTTATGCCCCCTTTGAGCTTTTCTCCTCCATTCTTAGATCTACTCCAGTATCATATATTGCATTGATTGTCATTAACTCTTAATTAACTCTTTTTAAATTAACTATATAAAAATTTTTTAAAAAGATATACAATAAAAAAATATTTCAAACAAACCATAACAAGGGAGTAAGAAAAAGACAACTAACCTAAAATAACTACTTCACTTCCAACATGTTCCTACTCTACCCCAAGAAAATAACCTAATATAGCAACATTTCTGTGAACTTGTTCCTACCATGCCCATCAGAAATTAACAAACCATAATCATTTCTAGGCATTCTCAAAATGTTAAATTTACCCATGATACTTTATCTGTTCTTATTGGGTTATCGTTCCCCCTTCATTAGTTGCTCTCTATCACTAGTTCCCCTACATTCTATATTATAAACCATTTATTTTAGGAGTGTGTTGTTTAACCTCCAAGTGTTGTGAATTTTCTAAGTCTCTGTTGGTTATTGATTTCTAATTGTATTCCATTGTTGTCAGAAAATGTGCTTTGAATAATTTCAATTTTTTTAAAATTTATTAAGGCTTGTTTTATGTCGCAGCATATGGTTTACTCTGGAGAAAGTTCCATGATCACTAGAGAAGAATGTGTATCCTGGTGATTTGGGATGTGATGTTCTATATATGTCTGTTAAATCCAATTCATTTATCAGATTGTTTAGATTTTCAATTTCCTTATTGGTCTTCTGTCTGGTTGATCTATCTATAGGAGAGTAATGTGTTGAAGTCTCCCACAATTATTGTGGAAACATCCATTGTATCCTTTAGTTTTGCCAGTGTTTGTCTCATGTATTTTGTGGCACCATGATTAGGTGCATAAACATTTATGATTGTTATTTCTTCTTGTTGAATTGCCCCTTTTATTAGTATGTAGTGGCCTTCTTTGTCTCTCTTAACATCCTTACATTTAAAGTCTATTTTATCTGAGATTGATATTGCTACTCCTGCTTTCTTTTGGCTGTAGCTTGCATGAAATATTTTTTCCATCCTTTCACTTTCAATTTCTTTATGTCCCTGTGTCTAAGATGAGTCCCTTGTATGCAACATATTGATGGTTCATATTTTTTGATCCATTCTTCCAATCTATATCTTTTAACTGGGGAGTTTAATCCATTTACATTCAATGTTATTACTGTGAAGGCATTTCTTGAATTAGCCATCCTATCTTTTGGGTTATGTTTGTCAGATATATTTTTTCCCTCTCTCTCTTATTGTCCTTTAATGAACCAATATTGAATCTCTTTAGTACTGAACCTTTCTCCATATCTCTCTGTCCTTTCTTTGTTTCTCTGTCGGCAGGGCTCCCTTTAGCATCTGAAGTAGGGCAGGACTTTTATTAGCAAAATCTCTCAGAATTTGTTTGTCTGTGAAAAATTTAAGCTCTCCTTCAAATTTGAAGGAGAACTTTTCTGGATAAAGTATTCTTGGTTGGAAATTTTTCTCTCTCAGAATTTTAAATATGTCATGCCACTGCCTTCTTGCCTCCATGGTGGCCGCTGAGTATCACTACTTAGTCTTAGGTTGTTTCCTTTGTATGTGGTGAATTGCTTTTCTCTTGCTGCTTTCTGAACTTGCTCCTTCTCTTCAGTATTTGACAGTCTGATCAGAATATGTCTTGGAGTGAGCTTATTGGGATTTATTCTATTTGGAGTCCACTGGGCATTTATGCTTTGTGTTTTTATATTGTGTAGAAGGTTTGGGAAGTTTTCCCCAACAATTTCTTTGAATACTCTTTCTAGACCTTTACCCTTCTCTTCCCCTTCTGGGACACCAATGAGTCTTACATCTGGACATTTTATTTTATCTATCATATCCCTGAGGTCCATTTTGATTTTTTTGATTTTTTCTCCATTCTTTCTTTTGTTCTTTCATTTTCCATTCTGTGATCCTTGAGGTCACTGATTCATTGTCCAGCTTCCACTAGTCTTGTACTATGAGTATCCAGAATCTTTTTAATTTGGTCAACAGTTTCTTTTATTTCCATAGCATCATCAATTTTTTTTTATTTACTCTTGCAATTTCTTCTTTATATTCTTCAAGGGTCTTCTTCATGTCCTTTATATCCTGTGCCATGCTCTTGTTGTTTGTCTTTAGTTCTTTAATTGCTCCAAGTACTGTATCTCCTTCAATCTTTTGATTTGGGTGTTTGGTTTTGGGTTCTCCGTATCATCTGGTTTTATCATATGCTTTAAAATTTTCTGTTGTTTTTGGCCTCTTGGCATTTGCTTTACTTGATAGGGTTCTTTTAGAATATGTAGGATTATTCAAAGACGAATCTCTAATTTTTCAGATCTACAGCTTGGTGGCATACACTTTCTCTAACTTACCAGCAGATGGCATCTGCAGGTCACCTATTCCCCTCAAGTCAGTTCTCCCCAACTTTGTGGTGTGTGGGGGTCTGATTCTTGTGGGGTTCAATTGGTGCACCAAGTTTGGGTGTGCTGTTGGTGCTGAATGTGGGGCGTGTGTCTGAGCGGTTAGGGAGGCAGGACAGCTTTAATAATCAAACCTCCCAGGTGTTCCTGGAGTTTTAAGGCTGTTGCAAGAGTCTAAACCTTCATTTCAGTCTCACCACAGATTGTCTCTGCTGCTGACCCACAAGTCTTTGGTATTGGCATATGGTCCCTGGGATTTCCGAGTAGGTCCCTCTTCCAAGCTGTGCCTCTAGGGCCTCTGCCGAGGGAAGGTTGTGCTGCATCACAAGTGCGCATCGTCCCTCAAGGGAAGTTCTGGGCTGCTGGGCCATGTAGGTGCATTCCCAGCCTGCTATAAAGATGGCTATATGGGGTGTTAATTTCCCCCTTTTCGCACAGCTCCACCTTCCCAGCTCTGGGACAATTAACAGTGGATGCACAAAAGGCTGTTGTCCATGCCTGATATTGTGGCATGTGTGCGTGTTGCTGGAAACACTTCCTGTCACACTGGGTTTTTTGGTGCAGCTCTGGGCTGTGGCTCCAGCGCTGGGCAGGAGTGTTCTCAGCCCGCCAGGAAGATGGCTGCAAGGGGTGTGTTTTTTTTCCCCTTTTGGCTAACGTCTGCCTTCCTTGCTCTGAGACAATTAGTAGCGGGTGCACAAAAGGCTATCTTCCCTGCCAGATATTGAGGCATTTGCACAGCCCGTTCCTGCTGCGCTTCACTGTGTGGTTCTTGCTACCATATCTAAAGCTGCTTTTGGGTTTTTTTTAAAAAAGAACCAGTCCACCTCCAAACGCCAACCCTCGGTTTCCCCACACTGCACCTGCAGTGTGGCTGCTGGATATTCAGCTGCTTACTCACTCATTTCAGAATGCAGACTCCCGGTTTCACCAAGTGCACGGTTCCTGTGGATTTAGCAGACCTTGTCCAGTTGGTGCATTGTTGGAACTGGTGTTCTGGGTCACTTTCTGGCTTTTTTCTAGTATTTTTCACAGAGGTGTTTGTTCTAGTTTGCTAATGCTGCTGGAATGCAAAACACCAGAGATGGATTGGCTTTTATAAAAGAGGGTTTATTTGGTTACACAGTTACAGTCTGAAGGCCGTAAAGTGTCCAAAATGGCTTTCTCCCAGGACGTTCCTCTCTAGGCTGCAGTTCCTCAAAAATGTCACTCTTAGTTGCACTTGGGGTATTTGTCCTCTCAGTGTCTCCAGAGCAAGAGTCTGCTTTCAACAGCCGTCTTCTAAACGTCTCTCATCTGTAGCTCCTGTGCTTTCTTCAAAGTGTCCCTCTTGGCTGTAGCTCCTCTTCAAAATGTCACTCACACCTGCACTGAGTTCCCTCTGCCCATCAGCTCATTTATATGGCTCCACTGATCAAGGCCCACCCTGAATGGGTGGGGCCACGCCTCCATGGAAATATCTCATCAGAGTTATCACCTACAGTTGGGTGGGGTGCAGTTCCATGCAAATCTAATCAGCACCAATACGTGTGCCCCACAAGACTGCATCAAGGAATATGGCTTTTTCTGGGGGACATACTACATTCAAACCAGCACAATGTTTTTTTGCCCTGTCTCTCCTAGCTGCCATCTTAGGTTCTCCACAATCAATTTTTGAACATTTTCATTACTCCAAAAAAAAAAAAAAATGAAATTAGAAATAAAAAAGAACACCCAAAACATCCCATACCATCCCCCCTATTATTTATTTATTTTTTGTATTTATTTTCTTACTCATCATCCATACACTGGATAAAGGGAGTGCAGCCATAAGGTTTTCACAATTACACAGTCATACTGTAAAAGCTATATAGTTATACAATCCTCTTCAAGAATCAAGGCTACTGGATTACAGTTCAACAGTTTCAAGTGTTTCCTTCTGGCTATTCTAATACACTAAAAACTAAAAAGATATATCTATATAATGCATAAGAATAACCTCCAGGATTTCAAACTCTGTTTGAAAAGATATATCTATATAATGCATAAGAATAACCTCCAGGATTTCAAACTCTGTTTGAAATCTCTCAGCCACTGAAACTTTATTTTGTTTTGTTTCTTTTTTCTTCCCCCATTTGTCCAAGAAGGCTTTCTCAATCCCACAATGCCAGGGCTAGGCTCATCCCTTGGAGTCATGTCCCATGTTGCCAGGGAGATTTACACCCCTGGGAGTTATGTCCGATGTAGTGGGGAGGGCAGTGAGTTTACCTGCAGAGTTGGCTTAGAGAGACTTTTGCGCACTTTCAAACTTCAAATAAATGGAAGCATACCGTATGGCTTTTCTGTAATTGGCTTGTTTTGCTCCATATTATTTTTGAGAGCCATCCATGATTATGTGTACAAGTATACTTCATTTGTTTTCACTGCTAATATATTATTTTATGAAAGTTATCTTTTCTACTGTTGATTCAACATGTGGGCTGTTTTTGGAGTGTTACAAATCAAACAATGCCACTATGAACATTCTTGTATGTTTCCTGGTACTCATGTGTAAGTGTTTCTCTAGGATATATATTGAAGCATGGTTTTGCAGAGTCAGGATTTGCACATGTTCAACTTCACTAGATAATTCTAAAGTAGTTCTGCTGACTTACACTCTAGCATATATGAGTTTCCATTGGCCATTTGTCAATCTAATTACTAATAATGTTGAGCATATTTTCTGTTTTTCCATAAAGTTTTCTTGTTGTTTTTTCAGGAGTGTGTACTGGCTATTCTTTGCCCTTTGCTTTTCATATTCAAAGATAAGTCCCTCTTTACCCCTGATGATATTTGTTGTTCATGAGTCTTTATCTGATACTAATATAGCCACTCAAGCTTTTCTATAACTAGAATGTGCAGGATGTATCATTTTAAAAAAATCATTGGATTTTTATCTATATCTTTATTTTTAAAGTGAGTTTCTTGTAGAGAAAATATAGTTTGTCTTGGTTTTTTAACAGTCTGACAATATCTGCCTTTTAATGGGAGTGTTTAGAACATTTGCATTTAATGTAATTACTAATTGGATATAAATCCACTGTCAGTGTCTTTATCACACCAGACATTTAGACTGTGGTCCTCAGTGTGGATTTAATTATAGTTGGATTTAAATCTACTATCTTGCTATTTATTTTCTATTTATCCTATGTTTTCTTTTTCTTCTTTTCTTGACTTCTTTTGGGTTAATTTAATAATTTTTAGTATTTCATTTTATCTCTATGATTGGCTTATTAGTTATACATCCTTATTTTGTCTTTTTGGTGCATTTTCTAGGGTTTATAATATTCGTGTTTAACATATCTATCTTCAATATTATAACTTTTGACACATATGAACCCTACAATATCCTTCTATTTCTCTCCTCTTATCCATTGTGCTATTGTTGCCATACATTTTACTTTCATATATAAATCTCACAATATGTGTTACATATCTCTGCTTTAATCAGTCAGTTATCTTTTAAATATATAAAAAATGAGAAAAATTTTCTTTTATATTTACCCACGTTACCATTACTAACACTCTTTGTTCCTTTGAGTAAAACTAAGTTTCTATCTGGTATCATTTCCTTTTACCTGAGATCTTCCTTTAATAGTTTGTGTAGTGCAGGTCTGCTGGCAACTAATCTTACTGGCTTTTATTTGTATAAAAAAGTCTGTATTTCACCTTCATATTACTTTTGCTTGATGGATCTATTTTTATTTGTCTGAACTTGGACATAAATATTCACAGTCCTAGTTGCTGTTTCCCTGTAGCTACCCTTCAGTTACTTGGACTTAACTCCAAGCCATCTAGGGAAAGTAAAAATGAAATATCCTGTTGTTTTAACCCTTGCTCTCCTGTGATTCTGCAGCATGGAAATGGGCCCAAAACAGTTGGGTTGTTCCTAGTTTTTCCATTGACCTACTCACTCCTCCAAGTTAATTATTGTTGGTAAAGCTCTTTAGAATTTTCTTCCTTAGTTCTTCAAGCAGACATCATACCTGAGTTTAGAGGATATTTGTGTCCCAGTTGTCTGGCAAATAGTTTTTAGAGGGCATGTTTATAGCCATTCTTTAGTTTTTTTTATATTGTTTTTAAATTAATAAGATTTTTATTTGGGAATAATTTTAGATTTACAGAAAAGGTACAAAAATAATACAGAGAGTTCCCAATTATCCCCTCACCCAGTTTCTCCTAATGCTAACATTTTACATTTCTGTTGTACATTTGTCAAAATTAAGAAACCAACACTGATGCATTACTATTAACCAAACTCCAGACTTTATTTGGATTTCACCAGTTTTTCCAATAATGCCCTTTTATTTTTGTTTTAGGACCCATAGGTGGAGTTTTCTTCTCTATTTTAAGTTCTTTAGGTTTATTTTTGTTGGTTTCATGGATGAGTGTTAAATATTTACTTATTCTACCAAATTTCCTGGTTATCACTACCATTCTTTTATAAACTCTTTATTTCTATTGCTGAGAGCCATAGTCTAAATATCTTGTGTAATAATGACAGTGACAGAGAGAATCACTAACTAAATGTTAGTGTTATATTTAATTCTTGCCATTAAAACTTTAACAGTGTTTTTAAAACATAATGGAAATTAATGGAAATGTTTAATTGCATACAACTATTTTTAAAACTTTTAACTTTTGTGCATAGTTGTCAATTTCTCCAAAACATGAAGCCCTCTACAGAAGCAATCCTAGACCTTCAAAGCCATGGTGAACTTTCTGAAATAATGGTAATGAAAACCACCACCTTGTTTATTTTAGCAGCATGTGATCACATGATTGAAAACTATGTTTTAACAGGAATTTCTCATCATAAATAAATGCATCAATAGGTAAATTCTACAAGTACTTATTAAGCAACTACCAGGTGCAAGGTGTGAATGGGAACAACACAGTAAACAAGAGAGAGGCAATACCCAGCTTCATGAAGTGTATCATCAACCTCTTCTACTTTAGGTCACAGACTCCTTCAGACTTAGAGTTAACATCCAGGTTACCTGGTTTCCTTCTGTGATCTTCATTTGGAGGACAGTGAGCCTGAGTTGCTACTGGAAAGATATGTTTCTTTTACAAATGCAAGTGACCAACCAAATCATAAACCCAGATAATAAAGTGATTCTTTAAGCTGAGAAATCCTACATAGTTTTCTGAAATGTAAGCCACTATCAATTTAACACACATTTTGAGGCTGTATAGTAGACATGTCATCTGCAAAACAAAAACAAAAACAAAGCAACTTGCTGTTCACTTGATTCATCTTTTATATTTGTGAATTGACAAGTAAAATAGAAGAAAAAAAGTCTGGGTCTTATTAAAATAAACAGTTTGTCTTTAAAGGAGAACATAACCTTACTACCCCCTGGTGTGTAATATAGAGAATGTAGTTAAGGGCAGAGACTGCACCTAAAGATCTTTAGAGGATCCTTTTTGCTCTAAGAGTTATGATTCTGATTGCCTAAATAGCACTCACTGCTCTGTTCATGCATGGAAGTTATAGGACATGTACACTAGGAACACACTCGCTTGGACATGTTTGCAGACTATTGTTTCATATTTTCAGTACTCCTTCCTTCAATCAGCATAAATATTTGAGGGCGGGCTGTGTTTAGATGTTTGGTCCCCAATTGATTCAATAAAGGATTTTATTTTTCAAAGGAAAATACAAATGAATACAATATTGAAGACTCAGTTGCAGTTAATTCTATCGTGCCAGGTAAGAATTTTGAAGTTGCACATTTGATTATATGTATATGTAAATATATTTGTATGTAGGGGATTTGCAAATTAGTAATTGTGAGAAGAGCTGCTAAAGACGTAACAACATTGAAATGAAAAGTATTGTACCTGAGAGAAAGTCAGGGTCTTGTCATATCTGCAGATTGAATGTAGGACCAAATTAATAGTAGCCAGTATGTGTCAGATAAAAAACAAACCAGTATTTAAAGGAACCATTGAGCAAGCTTCTTCCCTGAGATTTTTTAATGAGAAATTATAAGATTCCATGGTGCTCCTAATAAGCACACATTTTGTCTAAGTTCCCTTGGCAAAGTGGGATACTTTGGGCAAATGCTCCCCACCTTCTGATTTTGTGAAAAGAGCTGTGGGAGGATCCCAATCTGGGAATCATAGATGGCTGTGAAGGGTCTGAGGACATGCATAGAAGAAAGGCAGAATCATGTAGTGAAAAGAGCATGGTATCTGCATTGAGAGAGATGCAAAAACACATCCCAGATCTGCCTCTTTATTTTATCTCCACAGGTATGGCACAGGGTAAAGCCCAATGGGTTTGGCAGGCAAAGAGTTTGAGTGAGCAACTCAGAGCTGCCTACACCAATGCCAGTTTCTACCAAACGTCTTTGCTTGAGGTCTCTTCCTGTCGGGATATCAACCACTTGCTGCATTGTGATCTGTCCATTACTTCAAAGCACATCAGCAACAATGTGCAAGAGCCCCTGGTATTGCCTGAAATATTTGCCAACTTAAACTCTGTCATGTGTGTAGAGGGTGAAGCTGGTAGTGGAAAGACAGGCCTCCTGAAGAAAATAGCTCTTCTCTGGGCATCAGGATGCTGTCCCTTGTTGAACAGGTTCTGTCTGGTTTTCTACCTCTCTCTTAGCTCTAGCAGACTGGACCAGGGGCTGGCCAATATCATTTGTGACCAACTCCTAGAGACAGAAGGAGCTATTACTGAAATGTGCCTGAGGAACATCATCCAGCAGTTAAAGAATCAGGTGTTATTCCTTTTGGATGACTATAGAGAAATGTGCTCCACCCCCCAAACCATACAAAAACTGATTCAAAAAAACTACTCATCACAGACCTGCTTAATGATTGCTGTCCGTACAAATAGGACCAGGGACGTCCGCCGATACTTAGATACAATTCTAGAGATCAAAGTGTTTCCCTTCTATAACACCATCTATATATTACGGAAGCGCTTTTCGTACGATATGGGCCGTCTGCAAAATTTTATGATTTACTTTGCAAGGAATGAACATCTTCAGAAAATTCAGAAAACTCCCCTCTTTGTGACAGCAGTCTGTGATAATTGGCTTAAGTATCCTTTTTTCCAGTCCTTTGACGATGTGGCTATTTTCAAGTCCTATATGGAATGTCTTTTCATCAGGCATAAAACTACAACTGAACTTCTCAAAGTAACTGTGTCCTCCTGTGGTAAGCTGGCCTTGAAAGGGTTTTTCTCACCTTGCTTTGAGTTCAATGATGATGACCTCACAGAAGCAGGAGTTGATGAAGATAAAGAACTAGCCATGTACTTGATGAGCAAATTCACAGCCCAGAGACTGAGACCAGTCTATCAGTTTTTAAGTCCTGCATTCCAAGAATTTCTTGCTGGAATGAGGCTGATTGAACTCCTGGATTCAGATAGGCAGGAAGATCAAGATTTGGGACTTTATTATTTGAAACAAATTAACTCATCCCTGATGGTTATAGGTCCCTGTAAGAGTTTTTTTAACTACATATCCAGCCATCCTTCAACAAAGGCAGGGCCAAAAATTGTGTCTCATTTACTTCATTTAGTGGATAATAAAGAGTCACTTGAGAATATATCTGAAAATGATGACTTCCTGAAGTATCATCCAGAAATTTCCTTGGAGATGGAATTAATTAGAAAGCTATGGCAACTATCTCCACAAGATTACTTTTCATTCATTTCAGAACATTTACTGCTTCTTGCCCTAAAAATTGCTTATCAAAGTAATACTGTTGCTGCATGTTCTCCATTTATTTTGGAATTCCTTCGAGGAAGAACACTGAGTTTGAATGTCCTTAAATTACAGTATTTTTTTGACCACCCAGAAAGTGTATCATTGTTTAAGAGCATCCGGGTCTTGATAAAAGGAAATAAAAATCTACCTAGAGCAGACTCTTCAGTCCTGGAAAGATGTTTTGACAAATCACAGGCACCAACTATAGATCAGGACTACGCTTCTGCCTTTGAACCTATGAAGGAATGGGAGCAGAATTTAGCTGAAAAAGAGGACAACATAAGGAGATTTCTGAATATGCAACTCAGTGTTCCACCAGACATCAGTACTGGCTATTGGAAACTTTCTCCAAAGCAGTTCAAGATCCCCCTTCTGGAAGTACGTGTAACTAATAGTGATTCTGTGGACCAGGAGATGGTCAGGGTTCTAATGGCAGTTTTCTCAGCTTCACAACTTATCGAACTCCGTTTAGACCATAGCAGGGGGTTTATTGAGTGCATCTGCCCGGTTCTTGAGCTGTACAAGGCCTCTTTCACCAAGTGCTCCATCAATGAGTCTGAACTCAGCGCAGCAGAACAGAAGCTGCTTCTCACCCTGCCTTCCCTGGAATCTCTTGAAGTCTCAGGGACAACCCAATTACAAGGTATGACTGAATATATTTTGGATGACTATTCTGATGTCTAATTTCTTCTCTCTTAGTTTTAGGTGGATAAAAGCTTCTGAAGGTGTGAGACCATGATTGCTTGCTGGCAGAAAAGCTATCAAATAAAACTTCACTAATTTTGTCAGTAGTGTGAATTATTGAAAGACCTGAATAATGGAATGGTTATCAAGTAACTCAGATAAAATTAATAAAACATTACCTAATGAAGACATGAATCACTTGTTATCAGTAAAAGAATGATCTATAATGTAAAATGATGCTTGAAAATTATCTTTCAGTTAGTTAGAGATGCGGCTGCCTATCACCTTTTCCTAATTTTTCAGGACCCACCATAGTGACTGTCATGTGATAGGCATTCCTTGATATTTCTCAAGTTTCTTAAATTTCTGCATGAAAACAATTATTATAAAGTTGGTACCTACAGTTTGGGGAGGACACAGGATTAGCAGAACCTCCATTACCAAAGCATGACTATATAGGTAGAGATGGGGGGAAATATGGTCTGCAATTATTTAAACATTATTAATCCTATTACCGAACACCTTTCTTCTAGAGAGTATAAATAATAATAATGTAATAATGATTGAGCCCTTACTATTGACAGACACTATGGTGAGATTTTATGTACAGCATCTCTTTTAATTCTACACAAAGTATATGAAATAATAATTATTTTTATCCTAAGTATATTTTCTGAAACATATTCCAGTCTTAGACTTGGTTGCCTTGCCTCCAGATCACTGAAGATTTACAATATATATAGAAGAGAAATCTCTGGCCTCTGGGGACAGATTCAGCCCTTAGAGATAAAACTGCACCATACACATGGCTACAACCTGTTCAATCTAAGTCACACTCCCATACCTACTAGTCACATTAAAGCTTTAAAGATAAAAAGATGAAAATGCAATATGGCAGATTGAACAGATCTATTTCTCTTCACTATTTCCTGACATCTCACTATAAATTCAAGTAAACAATGAATTTTAAAAAGGCATAAAATTCTTACACATTGCCAGTGGAAATGCTAAAGGTTACTATCCCTATGGGATAAAATTTTGTATCTAATAAAATTACGTATGATTTATCTCTTAATTCAGCAATGCCATTTCTAGTAATCTACCCCACAGATACATGGACAAAAATAAAAAAAGACAATGAGCAAACTATTTATTGCTAAACTATTTATAATAACAAAAGATTAGAAACAACCCAGTGTTCATCAATAGAGGGCTGATAGGAAAAAAATTATTGTACATCCGTACAGTGGAGTACTGTGCCTCTGTAAAATGAATGAATAGTATCTCTATGTACTACTGTGGAGTGATTTTTGAGAATATACTGTTAAATTTTGAAAAAGCTAGTTACAGAAAAGTATATATAGACTCTTACTGCTTAGGAAGGAAGCACACACAGTACACATATCCATATATATCTTGTCAGTGAAAGGAAAGGATAAATCTTTGTTTTGATATAATTTGAGACTTAGAGAAAAAAATGCAAGACTGGTACAAAGAATTCCTGTATACCATTCACCCAGATTGCCCAAATGTTAATATTTTACCACATACTTTATCATTCTTTTTCTCCTTTCTCTCTCTGTCTGTCTGTCTATAAATGCAACCATATTATTTTTTTTCTGAGCCATTTGAGGATAAGATGCAGACATGAAATCTTTTTGCCTGAATACCATGATATTTAAAACAATGCCCTAAAACAAGGACATTCCCTTACATAACCACTCTACAATTACAAAATTGGAAAATTAACATTGATACAATACTATTATGTAATCTTCAGACCTTAGATTTCACTAATTGTCCTACTAATGTCTACCTATGTCCCTTATGGCAAAAGAAAATACAAGGTCATGCATTGCATTCAGTTGTCATGTCTCTTTAGTCTCCTTTAGTCTAGAACAGTTCACCAATTTTTTTATTCCATGACATTGACATTTTTTAAGCGTATGAGCCACTTATTTTATAAAACACCTCTCACATTGGCCTTGTGGATGTTTTCTCATGGTTGGATTCAGGTTTTGAACTTAATACCACAAAACTGATGTGATTTTTTCAGTGCAATTTATAGGACTATGCTATCAATTTTCCCATTACTGGTAATGTCAGTTTTGATTGCTTGGTTAAGCTGGTGTCTTCCAGGTTTTTCTATTGTAAAGTAACTATTGTTCTCTTTGTAACTAATAAGTACTTGTAAGAATATACCATAAATTTGGTTAAAATGATCTATAAGGAGAGGGAGGAAATCAAAAGAAAGGGACAAGAATTGAAGCTAGACTTCTTTGAATATACCTTATTTTGTACATTTTACTTTGGGATCATATACATTTTTATATGATTACTAAACAAAATTAAAGTTTAAAGCAATCCCTAAAAATAAAAAATAAATGAAACAAATGAACTTTAGTATATAACCAGTTGGTGGTCTAATCATAGAAAGAAACTATTCCTAGTGATTTAAAAATTTGGTAACTATAACATAAGTCTTAGTGTGAGAAACCCTAAGGGCTGCAAAAAAAAAAAAAAAAAAAAAAGAGCTCTTTTCAGTATCGTATTTTGGTTATACCATTTATATCATTATTCTTCTGTGTACACCATTTTGTGTGTAATGTGGGATGAAGCAAACAATAACGATAATAACTGCAAAAGATTGAAATACATCAAATGTGTTTAAATCTGAGTTCATAATGTTACCAAAAACAAAAATACAACCAAACAATCAACAAAACCAATAACTAATTAATCACATTTGGAGGATGCTAGGAAATCAACTCTTTATTTTTAAAACTGGTAAATAAGGGGAAAAAAATCAACAGTTCTTCTTCTTTTTTTATATACATTATACCACTGGGTACTAAATAGTAAATGAGGTAAAGTTTCTCTTTATAAAACTATTTTAACAAATATATGAAGAAAGAATGATAGAATTGAAATACTACCATTTTTCCACCTCTGAGGAATTAAAGAATCTAAGTATTGACCATCAATGGTTGCTGATATCACAAAAGAAGAGACAACTAGACATTATGCTCCACCTAATGAAAAAACAATACCTCTTGTTCAGTTTGCTAATGCTGTCATTTTGCAAAACACCAGAAATGTGTTGGCTTTTATAAAGGGGGTTTATTTGGTTACAAAGTTACAGTCTTAAGGCCATAAAGTGTCCAAGCTAAGGCATCAACAACAGGGTACCCTAACTGAAGGATGGCTGATGGCGTCTGGAAAACCTCTGTTAGCTGGGAAGGCATGTGGCTAGCATCTGCTTGCTCCCAGGTTGCATTCCAAAATGGCATTCTCCAAAATGTCTGCATCAGTTTCCAACGGCTGTCTTCAAAATGTCTTTCTCAGCTTTTTCGCAATGGGTTTGCCGCCAGAACACAGGTGTCGTGAAAACCATCGCTGATTCTTAAGCCAAAATGAGAAAGGAAAAGACTCATATCAACATTGTCGTTACTGGACACATAGATTTGAGCAAATCCACCACTACTGGCCACCTGATCTACAAATGTGGTGGAATCGACAAAAGAGCCGTCAAAAAATTTGAGAAGGAGGCTGCTGAGATGGGAAAGGGGTCCTTCAAGTATGCCTGGGTCTTGAATAAACTGAAAGTTGAACACGAGCATGGTATCACCATTGATATCTCCCTGTGGAAATTTGAGACCAGCAAGTACTATGTGACCATCATTGATGCCCCAGGGCACAGAGGCTTTATTAAAAACATGATTACAGGCACATCTCAGGCTGACTGTGCTATCCTGATTGTTGCTGCTGGTGTTGGTGAATTTGAAGCTGGTATCTCCAAGAATGGGCAGACCCATGAGCTTGCCCTTCTGGCTTACACACTGAGTGTGAAACAACTAATTGTTGGTGTTAACAAAATGGATTCCACTGAGCCACCCTACAGCCAGAAGAGATATGAGGAAATCATTAAGGAAGTCAGCACCTACATTAAGAAAATTGGCTACAACCCTGACACAGTAGCATTTGTGCCAATTTCTGGTTGGAATAGTGACAACATGCTGGAGCCAAATGCTAACATGCCTTGGTTCAACGGATGGAAAGTCACCCATAAGGATGGCAATGCCAGTGGAACCATGCTGCTTGAAGCTCTGGATTGCATCCTGCCACCCACTCATCCAACTGACAGACCCTTGCATCTGCCTCTTCAGGATGTCTACAAAATTGGTGGTATTGGTACTGTCCCTGTGGGTCGAGTGGAGACTTGTGTTCTCAAACTGGGCATGGTGGTCAACTTTGCTCCAGTCAACATTACAAATGAAGTGAAGTCTGTTGAGATCCCCCATGAAGCTTTGAGTGAAGCTCTTCCTGGGGACAATGTGGGCTTCAATGTCAAGAACATATCTGTAAAAGATGTTCATCATTGCAGTGTGGCTGGTGACAGCAAAAATGATCCACCAATGGAAGAAGCTGGCTTCACTGCTCAGGTGATTATCCTGAACCATCTAGGCCAAATCAGTGCTGGCTATGCACTTGTGCTGGATTGTCACAGCTCACACTGCTTGCAAGTTTGCTGAGCTAAAGGAGAAGGTTGATCGTCATTCTGGTAAGAAGCTGGAAGATGGCCCCAAATTTCTGAAATCTGGTGATGCTGCCATTGTTGATATGGTTCCTGGCAAGCCCATGTGTGTTGAGAGGTTCTCTGATTATCCTCCTCTGGGTAGTTTTGCTGTTCAGGATATGAGACAGACAGTTGCTGTGGGTGTCATCAAGGCAGTGGACAAGAAGGCTGCTGGAGCTGGTAAGGTCACCAAGTCTGCCCAGAAAGCTCAGAAGGCCAAATGAATATTACCTATAACACCTGCCACCCCGGTCTTAATTAGTGGTGGAAGAACGGTCTCAGAACTGTTTGTCTCAATTGGCCATTTAAGTTTAGTAGTAAAAGACTGGTTAATGATAACAATGCATCGTAAAACTTTCAGAAGGAGAGGAATGTTTTCTGAACCATTTGTTTTTGTGTAGCAGTTTTAAGTTATTAGTTTTTAAAATCAGTACTTTTTAAATGGAAACAATGACCAAAAATCTGTCACAGAATTTTGAGACCCATTAAAACAAAGTTTAATGAGAAAAAAAAGTCTTTCTCAGCTGCAGCAACAAGCTCCTTCTGTCTGAGCTCTTATATAGGGCTCTAGTAAACTAATCAAGGCCCACACTGAATGGGTGGGGCCACACACCCCTGGAAATTATCTAATCAGAGTCATCACCGAAGTTGGGTGGGTCAGATCTCCATGGAAACAACCTAATCCAAAGGTTCCAACCTAATCAATACTAATATGTCTTCCACCACAAGATTGCATTAAAGAATATGGCTTTTTCTGGGAGACATAATATATACAAACTGGTACACCATATAAGAAATATTCTTGCCAAAAATAAAATAAAACTTGATTCTGATTAAGCCTCTCGACACAACTAGCAATTTACAAGAAAAATAGAGGAAAGAGGCACATGTTGAATGATACCAAGAGAATGCAGTCTCTGGAAAATTCTACAAAACAAATGATCTGGTTTCTTCACCAAATCAACTGCAAGGAAAAAGTGAAAGAGAGAGATGGTGGAAGGTGAAACAATATTTAAAGAGACTTTAAAGGCTTACTTAAAAAAACTTGGGCAGACCTAAATTATAGTATTTAGCAATATACATTTGAATGATAAAACTATTGAGAAAAGTAATATAATTAGTGTAAAAGTCTGCATAATGATTACTCTTCGTAGGGTGTGAGGGGATTGTGATTGGGAATGGGCACGTGGAGAACGTCTGAGGTGACTGATAAGTCTTTATCCCTGATATGAGTGTTAGTTACAAGGGTGTTCACCTTATTATGATGCATTAGCCTAGGGGTCTCCTTCATACATGAACAAGGAGCCACAGAGGTTGCCATGCTTGGCGTCACATGCCCTACTGGGGTGTGGGCAGACGGAGGTGCAGAAAGACCTGCCATAAACGGGGAGACTTTGAAGGAATGAGTAGTAACTTGTTGAACTTCAAACACGCTGAACTTGTAGGCAAGATGAACTGGAATCTGGAGGATCTACTACTACAAAAATATATAACTTGGTTTGGCAATTTCTCCTACCATCTCCTGTGCCCAGAATTTAGTTGAATAAGCAGCAGATGAAGCAGCAGAAGTATCAGTGGAAGTGAAGTTGGGAAGAAGAGAAATTTCATACAGTCCTGTGGTGCTCAGATTCTAGGACACAATAGAAGTTGAATCAAAACTAATTAAAACTAAGACCCCAAATCCTTCCAGCTCAAATCCCAAGATCAAAGGGATTAGCCTTTCTGTGGGAAATTGGAGTTGGGCTGATGAACTGATTAAATAAGATCTTAATCTTGTTTGAAACAACATGTAGACTCAATCCAATAAAAGTTGTCATTTGGCCCCAGCTTAACCCAACTGTTAATGGAATCTGAATAAGTAGCCTCCCATCCCAATTGCCTAATGGAAAAAAGGGCTTGTACTCTCTGAGAAATAACAAAATAAAAATTACACTTCAGTCTCTCTTGTTTTGTTCCTTCAAATACAATGTTCAGCATACAATAAGAAATTCTGAAGGCACATGAAGTAGCAGGAAAACGTGTATGCAAATCAAGAGAAAAGAGTCAATAGAAGCAGACCCATGGATAGTTCAGATATTAGGATTGCAAACAATGACTTTAAAATAACTATGATAAATATTGTTAAATAATATATAGGAGATATGGGTAGAATGAAAAAAGACATGGAAAATTTTGGAAGAAATATTAAAACTCTATAAAAGAACCAACTGTGTACTCTAGAATGAAACAATATAACTTATGAAATGGAGAATTCATTGGATGGCCTTAATTCAGATTGGACACAGAAGAAAGGATCAGTGAACTTGGAGACAGGTCAATATAAATGATCAAAACTGAAGCACAACAGAAAGAAAAAGTTGGAGGGGAAAAAAGCAACAGTATCAGTAACCAGTGGGAAATGTCAAATAGACAAAGATATATGAAATTGAAATTCCAAAATATGAAGGGCAGAAAAAGCACTTGAAAAAAATTGACTGAATTTATCTGAATTTGATGAAAAATATCAGTCCACAGACCCAAAAGCTCAGTGACACTCCAACTATAAGACATATCTAATCAAACCACACCTAGGAAATAAAAGTCAAATGCTAAAAAACCAAAGATATACTAGCAACAAACAATTAGAAAAATTAGAAAAGGTAATAAAATTTTTAAATACCATCTATGATAGCATCAAAAACATAACTAGGAATAAATTTAATGAAAGACATATAAAGACCATGCTGAAAACTATCAAACATTGATTAGAGAAGTTAAGACACAAGTAAACGGTAGATATGCCACGTTCGTGTATCAGAAAACTCATTATTACTAAGATGTCAATTCTCTGAATTGATCTATAGATTCAACACAATTCTAATCTAAATCCCAACCAGATTTTTTTGTAGAAATTGACAAATTTATTCTAAAATGTATCTGGAATGGCACAGGATGTAGAATAGCCAAAATTATTGTGGTGGTTTGAAACTGTATGTACCCCAGAAAAACATGTTTTTCAATCTGTTCCAATCCTGTGGGTCTAAGCCCACTGTAAGTAGGATCTTTTGATTAAGTTACTTCAGGTCATTTAAGGTGTGACCCACATCATTCAGGATAGTCTTAATCCTCTTACTGGAGTTCTTTATAAATGGAATGAATACAGAGAGAGAGAGAAGAAAGCCACAGAAGCAAGAAGTTGACAGCAATGAAACACAGAAGAGAAGGGAGAGACCAGAAGATGTCACCATGTGTCTTGCCATGGTGTAGGGGAGCCAAGGACTGCTGGCAGTCAGTCTTCAGGAAGTAAGCATCGCCCTGATGATGCCTTGATTTGGATATTTTTCCTGGACTCTTAACTATAAGCAAATAAATTCCCATTTGTTTAAGCCAAACCCATTTCATGATATTGCTTTGAGCAGCCTTGGAAACTAAAATAACCTTGAAAAAGAAAAACAGAGTTTCATGACCCTACATGATTTCAAGACTTACTATAAAGCTACAAGAATTAAGACAGTGTAGTTTTGACATAAGGAAAGACAAATGGGTCAATTTCTAAGAAGTCAAACAAAATAGAAATTCCAGAAGAGACCCAGAAATAGACCAATAGGATCAATTGTGTTTTGGCAATGCAATTTCAATAGGGGAAAGGAAAGTCTCTTCAAGAAATTGGGCTGCAACAAATGGATATCCATATAGAAAAAATATTGACATCTACCTCACCTCATAACATATGCAAAAATTATTTTGAAATGGATCATAGACTAAGTGTAAAAGTTAAAACTATCAAGTTTCTGGAGGGAAATAGTAGAATATCATCATGATTTGAGGATAGGCCAAGATTTCTCAGATGGGACACAAAAAAGAAAATGGATAATTTAGGCTTAATCAAAATTAAAATGTCTGTTTTTCAAAAGATACCTTAAGAAAATGAAACAAAAATGTTAAGAAAAAAAAAAAAAAAAAAAAAAAAGCCAGATTTAAAAAAATATATCCAGTGTGATTCAATTTCTAAGAAGTTCAAAAACAGTCAAAACTAATGTATGCTGCTAGAAATCAGAAAATGATTGCATGGGGAGAGGAAGATCAGCTTGAAAGGACAAGTGAAAACTTTGAGTTGAACGCTGGTTTCATGGTGGTATGTATTTGTCAAAAGTCATTGTACTGTATACTTGCAATCTATGAATAATACTGTATGCAGATTATATTTTATAAAATTGAGAAAAAAGACTTCTATGCATACTTTTATCATAGCACTTGCTATATTTTATGATAATTATCTATTTGTGAGTCTATCTCCCATCTAGACTGTAAGAATCTTGAAAGGCAAAGTCAAAGTCATATTTTTCTGAGTCCAGAGAGTAGCACAGAGCTTCCTATAAAATAATCAATAAATGCTGCAAAAAGCAGTATCTTTGTGTTTGTACTTCCTAAAAAAGAATATTTTATGGTAAATGAAAGGTTTTCAGTTGAAAATATAAAAACAGCCTGATGAATCAAAACAGTTGCAATTTTTCTATTTGGAGCCCTTTAGATTAATGATGGGAAAACTGATTGTTGCTTTCTAGAGCAAATCTTTCCTAATTTGGATAAATTCCCGTGCCTGAAAGAACTCTCTGTGAATCTGGATGGCAAACAAAATGTTTTTTCAATTATTCCTGAAGAATTCCCAAACCTCCACCATATGGAGAAATTACTGATCCAAGTTTCAGCTGAATATGATCCTTCCAAACTAGGTAAGGGTGGCATTTTAATTTATTTGTTTTTACATAATTTGGAAAAGCTGCTTGATCAATAACGTACTTAAGAGTTAAAATTTCTGTGGATCTGAGTGTGTAGTCTGTATCAAAAGTACCTTGTAGGACTAGCATTCTCTCTCATTAAGAAAGCAGAGATATATTTATAATTATTGAGCCCTTAGTACATGCTAAGAATTGTTCTTCACCCACCTCAGGAAATGGCAGATCAGGGATTCAAACACGGGGATTCTGATTCCAAAATCGGTGCTCTTAACTACTGATACTCTGCCTCTCCAAAGTAGTTTGTAGAGTTCTTTAATTTTGTTTTTGTTTAAATTACTGTAACATTGTAATTTACAGATCTCCTAGGTCAGTGATAAAAGAAATCTGCTTCTTGGTTATAGAAAAGATTAGGAATTGGAAGGATTTCTTGTTTGCACCAGCCTATCCTCATGTTTGCCTGACAACGGGCAGCCATCTTTCTTAAATATATCATTTAGCAAAATGACTTGGGCATCATCAATTCCATAGGTTAGTAAAGACTTGCTTTTTATGTAGGTATTGAAGTTTTTAAAAAGCCAATGAAAATTGAAGAAATATAAATCTCTAAGGCATTGACATGCAGAATTGCATGCATACAATTCATTAAAGCTGGAAGTGGTAGTTTTCTTACATTTGCTGGCAATTTTTGTATGTGACTTAGGTTTGGCTTCAGACTTGTGCTTCCTTTTAGGTTTCTTTGAATAGTATTCCTATTGTGCAAATGTGATATGCAAACTTAAAGACATTAGGATGTTAAAACTGAAGGTGATTTTCCTAATTGTCCAATGCCCTTATTCTGTAGAAGAGGAAACTGATTTCCTATAGCTCCTTAGTTGCAGAACCTGAACCTTAGCCCCAGGTAACATGATTCTTAGATCATTACTTGCAGTGCCTTGTTTTGATTATGTTTGTTGAAACAAAATAATAAATTCTGCAATTAATTCTGATAGAATTTTGCCATCATCTCTAATTTCTGAAAATCCTTGATATTTTACAGTCAAACTAATTCAGAACTCTCCAAATCTTCATGTTTTCCATCTGAAATGTAACTTCTTTTCGGATTGTGAGTGTCTCATGACTGTACTTGCTTCTTGCAAGAAACTCAAAGAAATTAAGTTTTCTGGACCATTTTTTGAAGCCATGCCATTTGGTAAGAACTATAATTGTAAAATTTTGGTTGAAAATGTTTCTGTGGTCACAGTCATTTTACTCAATTTTCTAAGAACCACATGTTAAAAAATGCAAATGATGCCTGTTTTAGTTTTCCAAATACTAAAACAAATACCATAAAAGGGTTGACTTCACAATTTGCATTTATTGACTCAAGTTTTCAGAGCTAGAAGGCTTGCTTCTCCTGGGGTTGGTGTCTTCTGGCTGGCCAGCAGTCTTTGGGTTCCTTGGCTTTTCCATCACATGGCAATGCACATGATAGTGTCCTCTTTTTCCTTTGGGTTCCATGGATTTCCAGCTTTTGGTTACTCCTGGTGGCTTCTCTCTCAACTTGATTTCCACTGTGCTATAAAGGACTCTTGCAATCTAGATTAAAGCCCAACCTGATTCAGTTAGGACCACACACCTTTACTGGAGTAACATCTTGAAGAGATTTTATTTACAAGTCCACATCCATCAAAATGAGGACCAACACCAAGAAAATGTCCAAACTGGGGTACACAGTTCAATCCACTATAATGTCAAGGAACAGAACTACTGTAACTGATACCTGATCTTAAATTAATTTCTCAAAAAAGTGTGTTTGTCTCTAGAATTCTAAACATTTCTAGTTATCAGAATCAGTTTCTAAGCAAAGATTTGTTTCTCTTATCTACTTAGTCATACAAATTAATTCAATCTGAATTGTATTAATTTATATCACTTTTGTTTTATTCTTTATTTTAAAGACCATAGCTCTGTTATGAGAGGTATAGCTAGCATAACTAACTTTTATTTTCCCTTTTTTAGTAGTCATTTTGCCAAATTTTATTTCTCTGAAGATATTAAATCTTGAACAAGAATTTCCTGATAAGGAAACATCTGAAAAATTTGGTATGTTTACAGAACAGTAACTTTTACTGATTCTTTATTTTTTTCCCAAAATAATCCTTTTTCTTCTAAGTTAGAATTAGCCTCAACAAATCAAGATATATATTAGCAGGCCCTTGCTTATTAGGAGGAAGTGACAGTGATGCTTAACTTTTACTTGCCAAATTCCTTAATTTTCTTTCTTTTCTTTTTTTTTGTGCATTCTTCACACTTGATTCCATACAAAACAGTGTTCTCTGAGTGACTTATTTCTTAAGAGTACATATTTAGTCATTACAGCACTATGTAATTTCATTGTCAGGTATTCATTCCAGACATGTCATTTCAAAGGTTTCTGGAATACAAGTATAGCTATCTTTTAAGATTAAGAAAATGCAATATGTGAAAAGCCAAATTTAACAAAATGAAAAATATAGAAAGAATTTAAATACTTTTTCTTTGTATTATTACAGAAGTAATGTATGCTTGTGGAAAAAATTTAACAGGAAAAAAATACGAGACAGTGGAGCTATGGAATGTAGAGCAACGTTGTTCAAAGTGCTTCTCAAACTTGAGCATGCATTAGAATCACTTGGAACTCTTCTCCCTTTTTCTTCCCTTCCCTTGGAGGCAGCAGTTTGGTCAGCGGCTGAGGAGGCAGTAGGGCTGCAGGGGCAGGAGCAGGATCAGGTGCCAAGAAGGGGTTGGCATATGGTGATCGAATATAAAGAAAGCCATGTTTCTCACTATGGGAGAGAAACATGAATACTGAAAGAGGGAAGGCTAGAAAGAATCTGGAGGTGCTGGATTAGAATTGATAGTATTGGTGTAGACTCGTGGTTTTTCAACCTATATATAGGAAGATATAGAAATAGATACAGATGTTTGTAGACAGATATTCATATATATCTCTATATATTTATCTATTATATAGCTCAGTCAACTGAGAGACTGAATGGTTGTCTGGAAGCAGCCATGAGGATCAAGGTATATGCTGACCCCTTTTTCTTGCCCTTGGAGGGGAAGAGATAATATCATGCTACATGAGGCGTAGTCTCCAGGACTGTGCATGATTTTGAGGCTATGCATTACCATTGGGAACAAAATAGCACAAAGTGAATAACTTTTTTTTGGTCTCTTCTGCTAGCCTATAACTTAGGTTCTCTCAATAATCTGGAAGAACTAATCCTTCCTACTGGGAATGGGATTCATCAAGTGGCCAAACTGATCATCCAGCAGTTTCAGCACCTTCGATGTCTCCGAGTTCTCTCATTTTGCCAGACTTTGAATGATGACAGCCTGATGGAAATTGGTGAGCTACCTTAAGTGTGTCACCTTGCATGGAAGCCAGTAGTGTTACCCAAGCTTTCTGCAGCAGATGGTGAAATCTGTAAAATGTTTATAAAAAACATTTGTTCCTTGGAAATTTTTTGTAAAAGCCACTTGCACATTTCACTGTCATATGGTTCCCTCTAGTTTCCTTCTCTAGATTAGGTTCATTCTGGTCAGATTGATCTCCCAATTAAGGCCACACAAGGCCTAAGTCTGTGTTCTAGACACCTAAATGTCTGGCTTCATAATTTCTAAAGTACTTCTTTTTACTATACTTATTTTTAAAAAATTGAAGATTAATATAGATACAGCAAAGTGCTTTTCCCTTGGATTTTAGCCAGGTAGTTCTTTATCAACTTGTCAACTCTTAGAGGCTTTTAAAGAGCTATATTTAAAAGATATTGGGCATTTTCCATTTTCAGTTGTGGTAGTGGGACAGGAGGTTTGTCCATATAACCTAGTCTGCCATTATTGAAATAGAAGTCCTTACAATTCTATTTTCATAAATAAAATTTTTATTTTTGCAGCCTTGGTAGCAATCAGTGGAAGCTTCCAGAAACTTGAGAACCTAAATCTTTCAATCAATCACAAGATTACAGAGGAAGGATACAGAAATTTTTTTCAAGTACTAGACAACTTGCCAAACTTACAAGGGTTAATTATCTCGAGGCATTTCACAGAGTGTATCAAAGTTCAGGCCACAACAATCAAGGCTTTGAGTCAATGCGTGTCACGACTGCCAAGCCTCACCAAACTTGACATGTTAAGTTGGCTCATTGATGCAGAAGACATCATGTTGCTTAACACCATGAAGGAAAGACATCCTCAATCGAAATACTTAACTATTTTGTGGAAGTGGGTACTGCCATTCTCTCCGATCATTCAGAAATAAAAGATTTCAGTTAAAAACTGCTGAGTCACTTGAAGACGATTGTATAACAATGTA
This sequence comes from Choloepus didactylus, assembly GCF_015220235.1. Taxonomy (NCBI): domain Eukaryota; kingdom Metazoa; phylum Chordata; class Mammalia; order Pilosa; family Megalonychidae; genus Choloepus; species Choloepus didactylus. The sequence goes on from NC_051319.1 coordinate 6,422,989, forward strand.
GATCACAAGGGGTGACAATGTGATTGTGAAAACCTTGTGGAGCACACTCCCCTTATCCAGTGTATGGATGGATAAGTAGAAAAATGGGGACAAAAACTAAATGAAAAATAGGGTGGGATGTAGGTGTGTGTGATTTGGGTGTTCTTTTTTATTTTTATTTTTTATTCTTATTCTGATTCTTTCTGGTATAAGGAAAATGTTCAAAAATAGATTGGGGTGATGAATGCACAACTATATGATGCTACTGTGAACAGCTGATTGTACATCATGGATGATTGTATGGTATGTGAATGTGAATATATCTCAATAAAACTGAATTTAAAAAAAAACAACAACTGCTGAGTCAGATGAGGGGCAAGATGGTGGCATAGAGAGGTGTGGAATTTAGTTAGTCCTCGGGAGCAACTAAAACAACCAGGAACAACCAGTAAATAATCTGGAACTGCTGGGGGACAACCATGACTGTCCACACATTGTACACCAATCTGGATTGGGTTACATGGCTGAGACTGTAGCATAAAATCTGTAAGTATAAACTGCAGACTCAGCCAAGAGCCCCCTCCTCAATGGCAGGCTGAGCTCCAAGACCTTTCTGTGGGAGAAAGCAGCATTCCCAGAGCAAGTGAATATAGCTCAGCCTAGCTCCAACTGGGGTCTTAATTAACAAATGTGGACTGCTGAATACAAGCTACAAATATAGACAAACCCCTAACAAGCAGCAAAGTACCCTGAGGTTGTTTCCAGTGGAGAGGAGGTGGGGCTGATGGAAAATAAAAAATTAAATTAAAAAAAAAAATACAGAGGCTTTTAGAGACAGCTGACCCTAGAAAGCCAGAGAACTCCTGTGTCCCGGGAAAGGGAGCCTGGAAGACTGGGTGCTATCTCTGGCCAAAGGGTGAAACTGGGGGGCCATGGACTGGCTCTGAAAAGGGGCTTTCTTTCCCCTTTTCTTTCTCTCAACCTGAGTGGCTCAGTGGAGAAAGCCCCATTCATTTTCAGTTCACAGTGCTCTGACCAAGACAGGGGTGGAGTTAACACAGTCAGAGAGACAAAAGGAGTAATTCAAGTGCAAAAGATAACTCCATAGGGAATGAATCTTCCCTAAGAGGAAGGAGGTGGGGTCCAGCTCTTGTGCCTACCCTCCTTTCAGAACTCAGACCCGAGCTTAGGGGAAAACAGTCAAAACAGAAACAAATTAAGCTGAGAATTAAAGGGGCCACACCTCTTTATACCAGTTGGGAGTGACAGGCTGATGGGTGCCACCTGCTGGGCAGGTTAGGAAAAGCACAGTGGCTGGAGGCCTCACAAGAAAGTCTGTCAATCTTCCAAGACCCACCCTCAGGGAAACCTGATACTGAATATAGGTCCCTTCTGAGACCTGAGCCCCTTCTGGTCTGGGAAAATCTGATTGGGGTAATTAAGGATACAAGATTCCTAGACAACAGAAAAACTACAAATCACACTAGAAAAATGAAGATATGGCCCAAAGGAACAAACTTATACCTCAATTGAGATAGCTGAGATACTTTCACTTTAATGAAACAATCAATTAAAGAGTTTCAAATAAATATGCTAAATCAATTAAAAAACCAAGTCAACAAGTTTAGGGAAGATATGGCAAAAAGAGATGAAGATATATAGAAAACACTGGGCGAACATAAGGTAGACATCGAAAGTTCAAAAAAACAACTGGCAGAATCTATGGAAATGAAAGGCACAACACAAGAGATGAAAAACACAAAGGAGACATACAACAGCAGATTTCAAGGGGCAGAAGAAAACACTCAGGAACTGGAGAACAAGATACCTGAAAGCCTACACACAAAAGAACAGATAGGGAAAAGAATGGAAAAATATTATCAATGACTTAGGGAATTGAATGACTACATGAAGCGCATAAATGTATACATGTCATTGGTGTCCCAGGAGAAGAGAAAAGGGGCAGAAGCAATAACAGAGGAAATAATCAATGAAAATTTCCCATCTCTAATGAAAGACGTAAAACTACAGATCCAAGAAGTGCAGCATACCCCAAACAGAATAGATCTGACTAGACCTACACCAGGACACTTAATAATCAGGTTATCAAATGTCAAAGACAAAGAGAAAATCCTGATAGCAACAAGAGTAAAGCAATCCATCACATACAAAGGAAGCTTGATAAGACTATGTGTGGATTTCTCAATAGAAACTATGGAGGCAAGAAGGAAGTGGGGTGACATATTTTAAAAAAAAACAAAAACAAAAAACCACCAACCAAGAATCCTATATCCAGCAAAACCGTCCTTCAAATGAGGGGGAGTTTAAAATATTCTTTGCCAAACAGACAATGAGAGAGTTTATGAACAAGATACCTGCTCTACAGGAAATTAGTATAAAGGGAGCACTACAGATAGGAAAAGACAGAAGTAAGAGGTACGGAACACAATTTTGGGTGATGGCAGCACAACCATGTAAGTACACTTAACAAAGATGACTGAGTATGGCTGAAAGAGGAAGGATAGGGGCATGTGGGACACCAGAAGGAAAGAGGGAAAATAAAGACTGGGATTGTATAACTTAGTGAAACCTAGAGTGCTCAACAATTGTGATAAAATGTACAAATGTTTTTACATGAGGGAGAACAATGAATGTCAACCTTGCAAGGTGTTAAAAATGGGGTGGTATTGGGGAAAAAATGCAATCAATGCAAACTAGAGACTATAGTTGGCAGAAACATTGTATTATGCTTCCTTTGATGTGGCAGAGGCAAAGTACTAAAGCTGGATGCCTATGAGAGGGGGATATAAGGGAGGGGTGTGGGACTCTTGGCATTGGTGACATTGTCTGACTCTTTTATTATACTTTAATTCTACCTTTCCTTTTGTTACCTTTTAGCTGTCATCTTTTTTTCTGTCTCTTTTTCTTTTCTCTCTACTTTCTTTGACTCTTCCTCTTCCTTTGTGGAAAAAATGGAAATGTCCTTATATAGATAGTGATGATGGTGGCAAATGCATAAACATGTGATTTATGCAGGGAACCACTGGTTGTTCACTTATGATGGAATGGTGTGTGAACAAAACCATCTTAAAAAACAATGGGTTAATGAAGAAACCATGAGGGCATTATATTGAGTGAATTAAGTCAGAAACGAAAGGACAAATATTGTATGGTCTCACTGATATGAACTAATATGTAAACTCATAGACATAAAGTATAGGTTACCAGGATATAGTACAAGGCTAAAGAATGGCGAGTGGTTGCTTATTATCAACAGAATGTTTAACTAGGTTGAACTTGAGTGTTTGGAAATGAACAGAGGTGAGGGTAGCACGTTATTGTGAGAAGAACTAATAGTGCTTAATGGCGTGTGAATGTGGTGGAAAGGGGAAGCTTAGAGTCATGTATGTCACCAGAAGGAAAGCTGGAGGTTAAAAGATGGGAATGTATAAAACAGTGAATCTTGTGGTTGACAATGTCCATGATTAACTGTACAAATATTAGAACTCTCTTTCATGAACTGGAACAAATGTATGACAGTGTAACTAGAAGTTAATAATAGAGGGTATATAGGGAAAAAATATATCTATTGCAAACTATATAATACAGTTAGTAATATTTTAACATTCTTTCATCAACAGTAACTAATGTACTATACTAATGCTATGAGTCAATAATGGTGGGAGGTGGTTAGGGCTATGGGAGGATTTGAGTTTTCTTTTTATTTCTTTTCTGGAGTAATGAAAATGTTCTAAAAATTGAAAAAAAATTAATTGTGATGAATGCACAACTATATAATGGCACCATGAACAACTGATTATACACTTTGGATGACTGTATGGTATGTGAACAACCTCAATAAAATTGAATAAAAAAAAAAACTGCTGAGTCAAGAAATATGTCAATTCCAAAATTTTATTTTTCAAAAAATTTTATTAAATATTTCATACAAGTGAATATTTATAAAATGGGAAAAGTATATAATAATAGTAAAAAAAAATCCTTGTATGACTAGCATCCAGGTTAATAATTACCAGTATCTTTGAATTCCCTGAATGATTCTCCCCAACTAAAGAGAAAGTCAATCAATTTACATAGCTCTCTCCATTTTCCAGGCTCAAGCATCAGGTTTTCAGGTTATGGTAAAAATGTTAACAAACAAGGGGAGAGACTGGAGAGAGGTGCACCAGTCTATCTCAAAGCTACAATGTAAAAGCAGCATTCAACTTATATATAAAATGGCTTAAGGATTGAATCAGTTTTACAAATAGGTGAAACAAGAGTTGACTTTAACACAGGGTCCAGATGAATCTTTTGTGGGCCAAAAGATATCCCTTAGTCCTTGTAGGACCAGTTCTGTTCATTTTACTACCTTTGGTATACCCGAGTTTACTTAAACCTTCCCTTTATCCAATACCAATATGAAAAAGGTTTAGGGAAAATAGCTTTCATTCCATTTAATGGATAAGCAAAAAATACAGAATAGTTTAGCATTATTGGAGATTAGCTAAATTTGTGCTTTGCAGAAAACTGAATGCTAATGCTTTTATTGATAACCACTTTTGTATATTATAATGGCCTTAGAATTTTTTTATGAATCCACTATACAGGGAGAACATAATTTTGTCTCTTTACTGACTTATTGTTCAAGGTAGTGTATTAGAGGTGAATGACTACATCTTATGACTGTATCCAGAACTTCACTCCAACCAGTTAAGTAGCATAGTTTTCCGAATGGCCAACAGGCCATTCTAAATTCATGATGCCAAAGCAACTTATTAACTTCTACCCCACAGCTAAAATGGTCCTGGGCAAATCCTAGACACATGGACACCAATTCTTAAACTAAACCAAAATAATAAAGATCTACCTCTTCTGAGAATTTGAACTGTGGAATGGAAAGGTCATGATGTAGAAAAAATGCCTTGGGCAACTGCGTTAGACAATGTGCATGAGGAAGCCTGGAGGATGGGAGGGAGGGAGAGACAAGGAGCCAGGAGGGGCAGAGGGAGGGACAGACACAGAGAAAAGAGAAAGTTGCAGAGAAGTAAATGACAACAGGACTCCCAAGACACAGAACAAAGGCTTGGCTCTTGACTGGTCAGGTCCAGTCCTTGTAACGCTTAGTTGGCCCTTGTTCCTTAAACCTGGAGATTGCTTTACAATTGGTTCTACTTTTACAATAATACATTTTAGCCAAATTAGCTTAAGCAGTTTTCTTTCTAGATCTTTAAACAGACTCCACCTTACCACATATATTCCAAATAAAAACATTCTTATGCTCAAGGTTTGAACCAAAAAAAAGGGGTTTATTCACATGTATTTTTAAAAGGTATTAGTAAAAAGTTTAACATACTAAGAAATTTACAATATACAAGCATGCTCAATTCCAGTTTTGACAGATTGGTTTTTAAGCACTTTATGTGACCTTGAGTTACTTTCAATCACCCACATTTCCATTGTTCAGTTATTCAAATTGATTATTCCCTAAAAACACCTTGTTAGTTATTTAAGCATAGAACATGCAACAACTGAAAAAATGCACAGGATTATGCCACCAAACCAAGTGATGATGAAATTTTTGTTCGTAGTGACCAGGAAACATCAAAATACCATTCTCCTTGGGAGACAGCAGTACATGAATCTGAAAGAAAAATTCTAGATGCAATTGTGAAATTTTAAAACCTATTTTCTTATAAAACAATAATAAGAGAGAAAATGGAAAGCAATACAGTCTTCATGGTAAATAAAACTAAAAATATACTAATATAAAGATTTAATATAATATTAATTTCAATCTTTATGGGATAGTTAAATAATTAGGCAAATTAATTGTAAAAGTCATTTGGAAGAGTAAATGAGCAAGATCTGTCCTACCATACTGTAAAATATATTATAATGCGGCAATTATCAAAATCACATATTAAAGAAAATCAAGAACACACAATAGTGATTACAGTAGTAAAAGCAACATTCTCCAATTACAACACAATAAAACCTAACCTAACCACCCAGAAATTAAAACGTTCATTAAACATTTCTAGAGTTCAGGAGGAAACAAAACCCCAAATTTAAAAATATACAAAAAATAAAAACTCTCATAGAATCTATGGAATATAGCCAGAGCACTACTCAGAGGAAAGCTTATGGCCCTAAAATATCCATTTTAATAAACAATAGGCAAGAAGTAATGTTTTAAAAAAAGATACTTATAAGGGAAGCAGATATAATCAGCGTCCATTGGACCCCATTTCAGATTTTGAGTTTTTTTAATGAGTAGTACTATTGGTAAGAACACAGGACTTTCTCTTTCTTAGAGGTCTTCTAAAGAACAGAGAAAATTTACTGAATTAAAAAGAAAACAAAACCCCCAAAAACTATTTTGCAATTACCATTTGTCTCTACTGGACAGTTTTATAATCTAAAATATAATACAGAATCTTAGTAATTTTATTATCCCTTATTTTGAAACACTGTTATTCATTTTCTTAGAAATTATTTTATTATAATTCATTGTGGTAGCCAGCCTCTGAGATGGCCCCCAGTGATCCCTGCCTCCTGGTATTTCCGATCTTGTGTAATCCCCTCCTGTTGACAATGGACTGGACTTTGACTTGCCTCTTAAAAAGACAGAAAAAAGGGAGAAGTGATGGTATGTGGTTCAGTGACTAAGTCAGTTTGGCACTATTCTCTCATTCTTGGGTAATTTGTTAATGTAGCAATAGATAACAAATAATACTTATCAGTTATTCCGAACTATGCTTTTCTTTAAAAAGGCTAAAATACCAGTGAGTGTATACTTCAGATGGTTTGTATGGTGTGTGAATATATCACAATAAAACTACATTGAAAAAGACTAAATTAGAAAATGGAAGGATGGAAAATTAAGAGATTAAAAGAAAAAAAGCACTTACCAATTAAAGAGCACTGTTTGAATTACCTACAAAATAAAATTTAAAGGAGTAGTGATAGATCCGTCTTACTAGATTTATGTTAATTACACATTATTTATTTTATTGGCAATAAATGTACATGGCACAAAAATAAAAAATACAACAGTATATTCTGAAAAGTCTCCCTTCCATCCCTGTGTCTTCCAGTCCTTCAGAGGTAACTATCTTGAAATCATTCCTGAGATGGTAATCAATGCACATACAACCATAAACATATATTTCCATAAATGACAGGTAGCATAATAAACACAGCTCGGCACCTTACTTTTTTCATTTCAACATATATCAGATTTATAAATATATAACAAAGCAACAATTATTAAAACCATGTTGTTAAAAAAAAATAAATTGAATGTTTCAAAAAAAGATTCAAACTTTTTTGGAACTTTTATTTTCTAAACAAGAATAACAATAGAGGAATAAATAATTATTAAATAAACTATAACACTAAGGTAAGTGTGAAGAATGAGGGCTTTATTAACAAGTTTATTCTTTTGGGGGAACAATATGAGAACATGTGATGATCCACTGAACTATTTAGCATCTAGGACCCATTATATGAAATTAAATCATCAACTCACAAAAACAATTCTATGAAATGTTAAGCAAAAAGGTGCCAAATAAACTTATTATTGTGTAAAAACATATATCAAAAATCACAAATCTGATGTCTAAATCTCATGTACTTGAAAGGTATGGAGTACAATATCATTGTTTAGTACATTCTATTTAAAGCGTCACAATAAACTAATCTTTCAGAAAACATGCAATAACTGAAAATTAACTGTTCCAAAATGGGCCAAGTGATGCAATGAATTATGCCACCCAGCCAAGTATGTTTGTTTACATCAACTAGGATTACAAAAATATGGGGAATAGATGGTAGGGGACTTGCTCTCCTGCTATAAACTATAAAACTGGGTAGAATATATGATGCAACTATTTCCAGACATTCCAAACCAAATATCACAGGGCTGAGATCCTTGAGAAAGGGAAAAACATCAAGTGAGCTTCATATTCACCCCCTTCTGACTGGATGTGATTTCCAAATTGCAACATGGGAGGTGGAGACCATGCCCAGAGTATTGGTCTTCCTGACTGGAAGAAAGAGAACACAATTTGGGCCTTGGAATAAGGCAGCTGGAATTTGAGGGAACAGGGTCTGGAGAGGAAGAATTGGAGAAGAGGAGCTCCAGAAATCTGAGGAAGAGTTCTACTTAGTCCTGGCCCAAATCCCAAATTATTCATGTTCAAGACAAGACTCCATGGGGCCTGGTGGAAGCAGTTGCTCGGGGGCTGAGCTGAGGTTGTATGGAGTTCCACCAAGGCAAATCTTTTCACTTGCTTTCTCATCTGTAAAATGTGAATAATTATATAGTACCTAATTCGGTGACTGTTAAAAAGATTAAATGAAATAACCATGCTTAGCATACAGTTATGACTCAAAATTTGGCTATTATTATTACTAATAAAGGAAAGAAAAAATTCACATGCAGTTTCTAGTTTCCTTTACAATAAAAACCCAAATCTGCTAATATACACCTAAGAGTCTATTGAAACCAAGATCTATAAAATAAGATTTTATTTTCTTTACCCAAAATCTATATCTAAACACAAAGGCTCATTAGTGCTCAGGTTCATTGATTCACATTTGTCATCATCTATCAGGAAACCAAGAACTGACATGTTTTATTTGAAGTGGAATATAGCTCAACTGTAAATTATATGCCAATTTTAAATGTTCAGGTTAATTTTTTGTATATCACGATAACTAGTAAAGGAAGAACCAAAACTTCAAAGTTCAGAAACTAGTCTCTCCAAAACCTTTGCAAACTTGATATCTTCAAAATATGCTACATATATTATCTCAGAACAATAGCTGAACCCAAAAGTATAAACTTAAAAACAATGCTGTGCAAAGGAGTATATATTGTATAATTCCCTTACATGAAGTTCTAAAACACACAGAACTAGTCTTTTCTCTTAGGAGTTAGCAGAGTGGTTGCTGGGGACGGGGAGAGTGGCAAATAACTAGAAAGGGGCACAAAGGGATTGAGGGAAATGTTCTCTATCTTGATTGAGGTATAAGGAACGAGGGTACCCTTTTGTCAAAAGTAATCAAACTCTTCACTTTAAAACTATGCATTTTATGGTATGTAAGTTATACCCTCAGAAAAAAGTATTGGAAAAAAAACTGAGTGCCATGTACAAATGTTCTTGAATTTTTTTGAAAGGGCAATGCATACATAAAAATGACCTAATGCCAAGTACTTAGATAACTGAGTAATGAATGTCTTCTACTGATTGCTGTATATAAAACATGAGTTTACCGCAAAAGGAGGAATTACTCCTTAAACTTTACGAATGATTTAACTGAATTCTTTGTTTTTCCATTCCTGAAAGAGCTTCAAACTATACATGACTTAAGTTTATAAAAATTCAAAAACATTAACCTTGTAGCTTGTTTCTGTTAATGGCAGCCATAAAGAAAAGCTAAACTTACAATATGGCTGAGATAAAGTAACCTCTGGCTGATATCCTAATGAAAACTTTCTTCAAACATGCCACGTTCCGTTTGTCTAACTTCTGAATGTAGATTCTATCACAGTTGTAGAACAGACTATAGAATTTTCCATCTGGGATTCCTCACAATCATAAGGATAATCATTACAATGAAAGCCACAAAAGTATCATAAGGATAATCATTACAGTGAAAGCCAGAAAAGTAGCTGTTTTGATTTTATACTAGGATTAGTTTAGACATTTAGTGTGGTGGCTTTGCTGTTTTCTAGCTGCTTCATTAGAAGTGTTTAAATTAAGATAAATAGGGCCTAAAAATAACCATAGGTCAAATACCCACACACATAGTAAAAATAATATAATGTGAAAAGCTATATATTGGAAATAAACAGAACATATTCAAAGAGGGGAAATGACATGTATGGGTGGGGGAGAGTTCAGGGAGTTTGGGTTGTTTTAGGAATAGTAATACTGCATTTTAGTTTCCTTATGCCTCTGAATACACCAAGCTCTGATGCTTCTAACTTTGTATATACTCTTCCTGGAACACTCTAAGCCATTTCGTCCCCTTGCTTAAGTTTTCCAATCACTCTTTTAGACTTGGCTGAATAAGCCAGCTAAAGAACTTCAGTTGAATACAGATTTCAACCAAAAAATGAAAAGAAGACTTTAACCAAAAAATTAAATATGGTAATTACACTCTTAAATGTTATGATTATATAAATTTTAAAAATATGCACCCCAACAATGCATATCCCATTTTGAAAAGGGAAAAATATGATTTTCAAAAATTTGCTTTTCAAGCAACATGGAAACACCTACCAAGAATCATAATAATGTCTATTATCATTTATCAAATATTCAAATCACGGAAATTTATCCTAAGGCTATGACAGAGTAGAATCAAATTACTCACATATATGAAGATATTTACTGTAACATTATCCAGAATAACAGAAACTACTGAACAAAAAGAAACAGTGGTATACCATACGGGCAAACAATCTGATGGAAAAAATATGTAAAATGAAAAATGTGATGTTAGGTGGGGATACATACACACAAACACACATAAAAATGCTGATGACATACATAGCAAAATATATATGAACATGAACCAAAAATGTAAAATATTAAGGAAAAATAGGAATACAACAGAGACACAGCTATTTTAAAATTAGTTTAAAATAGCAGACATTTTTATTATGTATGTTTCAATACATACATAGAGGTGGGATAGGAGAATGTATGACACCAGAGGTAAAGATAGATGATAAAGACTGGGACTGTATAACGTGGCATAAACTGGAGTGGCCAATGACTGTTACTAAATATAAAAATATAAAAATGTTTTTGCATGTGGGAAAGCAAATGAATGTCAACCATGTAGAGAGTTGAAAAGGGGATGGTATTCAGGAAAAAACATAGTCAAAGCAAACTGGAGTCTATGGTCAACAGTAACGTTGTAATATACCTCCATTAAATGTAACAAAGGCAATATGCCAGTGCTAAATGTATATGAGAGGGGGATATAGGGGAGGAATATGGGATTCTTGGTAGTGGTGTTATTTGCTGTCCTTACTAGTATATTGTATTGTATGACATGTTATTTTTCTATCATTTTTTTCTTATTGCTAAAAGAAAACCACAATTTTTCTTGTAGTAATCAATATGTTCAAGTGCTGACTGTGGTGATAAATGTACAACTTTATGATGATACCATGAACAACTGATTGTACACTGTGGATAAATGTATGGTATGTGAATATAACTCTATAAAATTGTAGGAAAATAAATATATAGGAGTAAAAGTGTTGGAGAAAACATGGTGAGAGGGATGATGCCTCACCAATATGGACTAACTACAATGTGTAAACTCAGAATTGAATCTTAGAACATAGCCTAACGTGGACACAATAATTGTAATAGTCCCTAGATTGTAAGCTCTTACAACAGTTAACTCTATCCCTGAATTGTAATGCCTATCTCTAAACTTTGAGATGCTGATCCCCTAGCGTATAACCTGATTGGTCTCTGGAACAATGCATATCTCTGAGACACCTGAAACTCAGAGCTAGAACTCGGCAGATATGAATGTCAGTATTAGTGCATACAGCCACTGTCAAAAAAAAAAAAAAAAAAAAAAGAGCTGAAAAAGAGCCCAGACTTCAATTAGTGATATGAATGCAGCAGATCTGGTTAAGAACAGGGCAAGCCAGGCCAAAGGGTAAAGGTTGAAACTGATTGTGTTTTAAAACTTCAACTTCCATATGAGACCAAGGGAAGAGATATCTATTTGGTACAGGGTCTAAATTTTCTAAACGGTACAACTCTACAGTCGATTTGTTCAAACACAATTGCATGGAACTTTGAATAGGAAGTAAGATACAGCAGGTTAGTATAGGCTGGAGTGAAATAGTGACACATCCCAAAGTAATTTGGGCAGATAATAAAAAATATATTTACAGCCTCCCCCTCCCCAGCCCCGAGGATCTGGGGGAAGGTGCGGATGTGCTGGACATCCTCACCTGGACTGGTGTTGATGTTGTCACAAACATTGGGACTGGCAGTTTGATGTGCTGAGCCCTCGATCATGGGACTTGCCCTTATGAAGCTCATTACCGCAAAGGAGAGTCTAAACTTGCATGTGATTGTGCCTAAGAGTCTCCCCCTGAGTACCTCTTTGTTGCTCAGATGTGGCCCCCTCTCTCTCTAACTGAGCCATCTTGACAGGTGAACTCACTGCCCTCCCCCCTATGTGGGACCCGACTCCCAGTGGTGTAAATCTCCCTGGCAATGCAGAATATCACTCCCAGGGATGAATGTGGACCCAGCATTGTGGGACTGAGAGTATCTTCTTGACCAAAAGGGGGATGCAAAATGAGACGAAATAGTTTCAGTGGCTGAGAGATTTCAAATGGAGTTGAGAGGTCACTCTGGTGGACATTCTTATGCATTATATAGATAACACCTCTTAGGTTTTAATGTATTGGAATAGCTAGAAGTAAATACCTGCAACTACCAAACTCCAACCCAGCAGTCTGGACTCCTGAAGACAATTATATAATAATAATGTAGATTACAAGGGGTGACAGTGTGAAGACCTTGTGGATCACACCCCCTTATCTAATGTATGGATGAGTAGAAAAATGGGGATAAAAACTAAAGGACAAATGGGGTGGGATGGGGGGATGATTTGGGTGCTCTTTTTTCACTTTTATTTTTTATTCTTGTTCTGGTTCTTTCTGATGTAAGGAAAATGTTCAGAGATGGATTGTGGTGATGAACACATAACTATGTTATCATATTGTGGACACTGGATTGTATACCATGGATGATTGTATGGTGTGTGAATGTATTTCAATAAAACTGAATTTAATAATAATAAAAAAAAAGCAGACATTTTTATTATGTATGTTTCAAACACACAGAAAATAGGAAAAAAACATAGTGAACAGTCATGTACATACCACTTAAATTCAATAACATTTTGTCATATATGCTTCACAGACAACACACACATGCATCTACAATTTACTAAACCATTTTAAACTACATTATAGACAATATAACATTTCACTCCTAAATACTTTAGTATGCAAATTTTTTTTAAAAAGACATTTTCTATAAACTGTAATGCTGCACAGCTCATAAAATTAGCAATAATTATCTAATCTCATTTAAAATCTTGTCCACATTTAAATTTCCTCAATGTCCCGCTTCTTTTACAGATGGTTTTTCAAATCTGGGTCCAATCCAGGATGCCACATTGCATTTAGCTGCTATGTCTTTTAAGTCTCTTTTGATCTAGAATAGTTACCTACTCTGCTACCTTTTTTCTTTCATGACACTGATTTTTTTAAGAAATGAGGCCAGTTATTTTCTACAACACACCACATTTGGCTGTCCCACTGTTTCCTCTGTGGTGTCATTTAACTTCTTCCTCTATCCCCTGTATTTCCAGTAAATGGAAAATTAGATCTAAACATGCTTGATTAAATTCTGGTTACCTTTTTTGATCAGAGCACTTCATAGGTAATACATTGTACTTCATACAGCATCACAAATCAGCACATCTGGTTATCTGACTAAAAGTGATGCAAAGTTGCATCACTGATTCAAGGAATCTCTTTATTATAAAGATATTTTTGCTCCACACAACTGGTCGGCAAATATGTGGTGAGATGATACTTCAGCACCATGAGAAAACTCCAGCGGGTATAGGGATCAACCTCTTATCTAATAGTTTTGGCACCAAAGTGTTTTTAACATTGTTATTGTATTAACCTTAACATTTCAATTCCAAATATTTGTTTTAGGCAAACCACAAAATATGTACAAAAGTGAGATTCACTTGTATAATGATGGTAGACTTACTCCTAATTGAAATGTGAGCATCTTCCTTCTTTTTGGTTTTGTTTGAAACCCTATAAGGAAAAAAAAAGTAATGGAATGTAAAAGAGCAGCAAACATGCTTTTTATACATGTTAACAAACATTTTGTTTTACAAAATGTATTTTACTAATTTTATTTAACAAAATACCACCAAGAACAAAGTTTGCAGCCTTCTTATGTGCTTTTAAACTGATCCCAAGGTAAAAAATTAAGCTGCAATTAAGAAATTTTTCTTCTTTCACTGAGTCCAATGAGATCTTAAGCTCACTTACACCTGATTTCCATCAAATAAAATATATGATGACCTAATATTACTTGTGTCGTACTCATTTATTAAAATAGAAAATGACTAAAGACCAATATTCAATAAACAAACAGGAAGAATTAAAAAAAAAAAATCAACACTCAAATCTGCATTGCTTTTCCTGGCTACACCTACTGTCCAATGTCCTATCCCTCTCTGGTCTCAATGCCTTCTATCTTTCCCATACTAACTTTTCCTAGAGCAATGGTTTTCTACTTCACTACTCACCTATAGTAGGCTATAAAATGTATTAAAAATGATTTGTTACTAATGAGTACCAAAGTTACAGCCTATTCTACGTTATTCTGATAACATTACTCTTGGTCATTTGCATTCCGATTTGATTTCTCAAAAGAGAAAAAGGTAAAGGTAAGAGCTGGCCCCAAAGCCTAAACAGCTGCTCTCAGCAGAACAGGTTGATACTGGGGAGGAAGGTTGTTAACCATGTGCACTTCTGGGGAACAATAGTTAAGAATTGCTGGTTTAGGGCAATGGTGTCTAATAAACACTTGAGACGATTGGAGAACTTGACAATGAACAACAGCTTGTTCCTTTTTTTTTCTCTCAGAGTTTTATTAAAAGTGGTATTAGTGGCTTTAAATGACATAAAACAATCTCCATATTTCTCGAGTCATTCAATCTAACATTTTTTTGAGCAGGAGACACTCAAAATGTGGAAACAAATAAGATAAAATGCTAACTTTAAAACATATCTCAATCTCTAATAAAGAAGAAAAAATGGACCAATTAAAATATATATATATATACCAACAATAAATAAGTTAACTCTCAATTACAGTACAATCAGATACAAGCTATAATTAAAATATATACATGCTGCCTAGGAAGCAAAGAGGGATAGCAACTAACTCAGTATGATAAGTTTGGTGGAGAGCAGAGCAGGCAGAGAAATCTTCCTATGTAGGATGTCCCTTTAGCAGAATATTAATGGATGATTTGTAAAGCAAGGATGTAGAGTGGGGAACAAGTATTTCAGGCAGGGGGAAAACCATGAATAAAAGCCTGGAGGAATGAAAATGCATAGCAGGAGGTGAAAATAGTTTGATTTGGCCAGAGCATACTGTACACATGTAAGCAAGGCAGAAGTTGAAGCTGGAAAGGTAAATAAGAACCCAATTTAAAAGATCCTGCAAGGCACTGTTTAGGACTTTAAAGAAATCAATTATAATCCAAACACCTGAGTACAGTCACGATGATACATTTATATATACATATTTCAAATATTTCTCCATGCATATATTTTTTTAACTTCTTATTTGAAATATTCTCAATCTTAAAGAACAGTTGCAAAAATAATACAAACCCTGTAGAGAACCCATATTCCAGGATCCACCAATTTTAACATTTTGTAACTTTTGCTGTATCTTTCCTCCCTTCTTTCTGTCTCTCTCTCATCCATCCACCCATCCACCCATCCACCCTCTGAACATTTGAGAGTAGGTTGCACACATCATACTCCTTGAACATACATAATACTTCCATGTAAATTTCCTATACACAAGGACATTCACTTACGTAATCATAAGTGCGCTTATCAAGTTCAAGATATTTAACAATGATATGACGCTTACATGCTATATTTTAATTTTTTTCTTATGTTTCTTTTGAGCTTTTTCACCTCCATTCTTAGATCACATCCAGTATCATGTATGGCGTTTCATTGTCATTATCTCTTTAGTTTCTCTTTTCTCCTTTTTTTACATTGTGAAAACATATTTATAACATAAATATTCCCACCCAACCCTTGCTAAGCACACCGTTCAGTAGGATTAATCATATTCGCAATGTTGCAGTATCAAAATGTATGAAAACAGTTAGGACTTTCATATTTTTCAAAATGTTATATGATTTTAAAAATAAGAAAATGACCCCATAGAACTGTAAAAAACAATGAGTGAACACTAATATAAACTACAGACTATTGTTAATAATATAATTTCAACAACATTGGTTCATCACTTGTAACAAAGGTACCACATTAATGCAAACTATTAATAACAGGAAAAACTGCATATGTATTGTGTGTGTGGGGAGAGGGGGTGAATAAGGGAACTCTGTACTTTTTGCATCATTTTTCTGTAAACCTAAAACTGCTCTTAAAAAAAAGCATGCAGAACAATGAAGCTTAGGGCACTGAAGTCAGACGATTGGTTGCAAAACAAATCACAAGCTGTCAATTTGTTACATTTTATATTTTGGTCATTAAAAGGGGAAATTCATACAGTACAAACATACCATGATTATACAACAGCTGAAGAGTAGCTTTTAATAAGAATATTAATGCAGACATGCATACAAATTACATATTTTAAAAAAATTATACCTTCAACTCAGTTATCCTTCTTCTATATTAAGTAGCTAAAAATTCAAGTGCCTATCATTTTAGCATGGGACAATACTTTCTTTTAAAAAAAAAAAAAAGGAAAAATGTTCCTGCTAAGTTACAACAGAACACAGAACATGCCTGAACAGACTGATGCATAAGATGACAAGTCTGAAGACCCATGGTCCAAGGCTCAGCTTGATACGTATCGCCCCAGACCTTCTATGTACAAAAAGTACACATATATATATATATATATATATATATATTTTTTTTTTTTTTTACAAAATACTACCTCTTTCATTCCATATGCTACTATCTATTTTATTTCAAATAAAGCACAAACTCTAGTAAGACTGGAAAATAATTTATAAAGAGTCTATGTGCTGGTTTGGATGTATTATGTTCCCCCAAAAGCCATCTTCTTTGAGGCAATCTGGGGGGCAGATGTATTTAGTCTTGATTAGGTTGGAACCTTTGGACTGGGTTGTTTCCAAGGAGATGTGACCGTACTCGATAATTCTGATTGGATTATTTCCATGGAGGTATGGCCCCACCCATTCAGAGTGGGTCTTAATTAAATCACTGGAGCCCTATAAGAGCTCGGACAGAAGGAGCTTGGTGCCATAGCCAAGAGAGACATTTTGGAGACAGCCATTGAAAGTAAACTTTTGCTGACATTTTGCTCCAGAGAAGCTAAGAGAGGACAAAACACCCCAGAACAGCATTTTGAAGAACGCACAGGAGCTGAGAGAGGAGCTGGAACACAACCTGGGATCAGGAGACACCAGCCATGGGCCTTCCCCGCTAACAGAAATTTTCCGAATGCCACTGGCCTTCCTTCATTGAAGGTATATTTGTGTTGATGCCTTCATTTGGACATTTTCATGGCCTTCAGACTGAAATTTGTAACCAAATAAACTCCCTTTAAAAAAGCCAATCCATTTCTAGTATTTTGCATAATGGCAACATTAGCAAACCAGAACAGTGTCAGTTAAATTAGAAAACATATAAGCAAATAGTCTAACAACAACCATTAAGGCCTACATAACATAACAAATGACTTTTTAGTCACAGAACATAAACAAAGTCACATAACCACAGAGACTGTTAAGAAAAGATGCCAAGTGATCACTTACCAGGTAGTAGCCGGTATGATAGCCACTCATGTACCAAGAGATTAACATGCTTCCCAAAGCATCAGCATCATCAAGAGAATCTGGACACATGGGAGGTGGAGGGGGAATTATCTAGAAATGGAGAAAGACAGACTTTCAAACTAGTAAAGAAAACTG
This sequence comes from Choloepus didactylus, assembly GCF_015220235.1. NCBI lineage: Eukaryota > Metazoa > Chordata > Mammalia > Pilosa > Megalonychidae > Choloepus > Choloepus didactylus. Next base: position 6,440,779 of record NC_051319.1, read on the forward strand.
TGAAGTCTGGAGATTTATTTTAAATAGACAATGCTGGAGATTAATTGCATTTTTCTTTGTTTCAGGTCATCTCCTATTTAAAAAACAAAAACAAACTGACATTCAGAAAAAGTCAACCAATAACAACAGACCAACAAAATTAAATTGAACAAGGATCAAAATAACAAAAAAATCACATAAAATGTTTAAACATTCTGCCTTGATTAAAACTATTTTTCTGTTCCGCATAAAGCCATGGGTAAAAGAACAAAAAGAGCCATTTCTTTGAAAAGCAAATAAAATACCTACACAGCATTTCACTGGCAATTTAAAGAAAAGGTCTTGGGGAGAGAACATCTGTACTGCCTCCATCCCAATAAGGCAGCCTGTCAAAAAGTGTCTTTGTCTCTAACCTGTTGCTGACACCTAAAATTCTACCATTAGAAATCCAGTCCATGTGATCAGAAGCTAATATTCAAGTACACCTGGAAGAGTAAAACATTAATCCTTTATATAAGGTATAATTAAATACTTTCTAACAAAAACTACTGGTGCACCTCTCTATAGAATAAGACACAACTTCTGCCAGTAAGGAAGTGTGCCAGTTTGGATATATTATATATCCCCAAAAGCCATATTCTTTAATGTAGTCTTGTGGGGGGTAGATACATTAAGTGTTGATTAGGTTGGAATCTTTCGATTGTGTCTCCATGGAGATGTGACTCAACTGTGGGTGAAACATCTGACTAAATTATTTCCAGAGAGATATGGACCCACCCATTCAGGGTAGGTCTTGATTTAAACACTGGAGTCCTATAAAAGAGCTCACAAACAGAAGGAGCTCAGAGCAGCTGAGAGGGATATTTTGGAAAGAAGTTAAGAGCTGACACTGATGCTGACACTTGGAGATTCTTGGAGACATCTGGAGACGCCAGCCCAGAGTATGCTCTGGTGAAGCTAAGAGAGGACCCTGACACCTAGATGCACAGGAGCTGAAGAAGCTATGAGAGACCTAGATACATTTTGGGGAAAGCCATTTTAAAATGCAACCTGGGAACAAAGGAACAGCAGACACCAGCCACGTGCCTTCCCAGTTGACAGAGGTGTTCCAGATGCCATTGGCCATTCTCCAGTGAGGGTAACATCTTGTTGATGCCTTGGTTTGACCACTTTTATGGCCTCAGAACTCTGAATTTGTAACTTAATAAATCCCCTTTATAAAAGTCAATCCATTTACAGTATTTTGCATAATGGCAGCATTAGCAAACTGAAACAGGAAGCAAGGTTCAGAGTTGGGGCTACAAGAGCACTGGGTCTGAGAAGCAGGAGGGCATTAAAAACAAAAAACAGCAAGTTTAGTTCAAATTTTTACCTATTAGAATCAGGCCCTGTGGATGGTCCAGGATGATGTTTCCCAATTAATCACTTATATCCTGCTAAATTTCCAACAATTGTCTATATTCTAAATCCCACATTATGTATGAGAGCAAGGTTTACTCTGAATTCTTTTGTACTTACTGGTGGTCCAGAAGGAAGTGGAGGCAGCCAGCATGATAGGAAGGGGGGTGGAGGTGGGGGTGGTGGGCCATTGAATTTTAGACCTGACTGCAAAGAAGTATTTCAAAAGAAAATTAATTTACAACTTTCAATACCAAAAGGGGAAAAGGGACTCAAAAACAACAGACACAAAAAATTGTCAGAATAATCTATATATTATACATAACAATAAGTTTAAATGGAATTTCATACACCAAATATTGAAGTAGGATAGACTTACAAGTCAAATGACAACCTCTATATTTTTCTCATTTTTTTTCTATACAGACACTCAAGGAGCAAAACCAAAGTAGGATTTTTAATTACCTAACAAATCACAGTGTATTTAGCAAAATATTTCAATCATGCAAAACTACATTCTCACACAATTTCATTAACTAAGTTGTATAATCTTTTTATGGAAGGCTTTTTATCTATATATGATAACTTAAGAGCATATATTCTGAAAACTAGGAAACCTCTTACTTAATAAGAAAAATCAGTCCCCTGAGACCAATGAAACATAAATTATGAAGTTCGATCATTTTAGATTCAGGAAACAAAATCAACATAAACTCCAATTAGAAAGCTATCCAAAAAATTTTAAGGAAAAGTTTTGATAAGTCATGCTTGATTTTCTTTTTTTTTTTTTTTTAATTATTGCTGAATACTACACCCTCCTATGAAGAAATCACTGCTTTATACAACAAAATCAGACATAGGTTTTGTTCCATGAGATAACCTATAATCAAATCTTTTTTGTTCAAGTTGATTTCTGTTACTTATAACCAAAGAACCCAAATGGAAACAATATTTACATTTTAATTATAAAAAAAATCTGGAAGCTCTTTAGTATTTTACCAGTATTTGCCATAAATACTGATGTATTGTAGATGTGGACACCCAAATTGTGTTCTCTCTGAATTTTCACATATCTCACAGAGATGATGTGGGGAACTACAGCATATCATCCAGCTAATGTTAAAGTATTAATGATATTTTCTAACTTAAAAAGTTTGTTAAACTATTAGTCTAAAATGAAGTACTCTACAAAAGAAGTTGATAAAGTCTTTCAGCATAAACTATTCTGCATCCCTGTGGTAGGCTGCATTATATACCCCAACAAACACATGTTCTTAATTTTAATCCACGTCCCTGTGGGAGTGAACCCATTCTAAATAGGACCTTTTGAAGATATTATTTTCAGTTAAGGTATGGCCAACTTAACCAGGATGGATCTTAATCCATATTAATGGAGGCCTTATAAAAAGAACCTGGAAGTCACAAAGGCCAGAAAAGAGAGGATATCGCCATGTGATGTGAGGCAGAGACAGAAGCCAAGGAACCCCAATGATTGCCAGCAGCCAGCACCAAAACACTAGTGACTACTGGAGAAAACAATCCTTGCCAATTTCTTGATTTTAGACTTCTAGTTACAACACTGTGGGCCAATTCATGATATTTAAGCCAATCCACTGTGTAGTATTTGTCATAGCAGCTTGCCAAACTAAGACAATGGCAACCTTTCTTTTTCAGAGAATTACAAAGTATTTATTTGTAACATCTAAAAAGAGCTACAAACATTTCATGTGAAAAGCTACAATTCACTTAATGCAGAGGCTTAATGTCCCAATACTATTAACTATTTTCTGGAAACCTTTCCTGGGTAGCAGATTTACCTTTCCTGGTCCCAGTCCTGATCCTGGCATGGGGGGTGGTGGAGGCAGAAAAGAGTTCCATGGAGTAGCTTTTGACTTTATGTAGTTTGGTTTATTTCCAGGAGACTTGGAGGAATTCTCACTTTCATCTGTTGAAAGTTGACTCTCATTTTCATTCTTGAAAAAGAAAAACATATGTGTATTTTTGTTATAAAGTGTTAAGAAAATTTTAATGCCTTTGGATCAAACTGACAACTAGTTAAACTGTTTAACCTCTTGTCTACCCTCTACTTATTAGAATTGGGTTTTTTTTTGTTTTGTTTTGTTTTGTTTTTGTATTCTTACCTCCTGAGCATTCTGCTCTACATTAACTCCTTCAAAGGCTGGGAAAAGTAAGTCAGATAGATTTTGTTCCTCTCTATTTCCATACCCAGTGTAAACCACAATGCAGGTATCTCTCTTAAAATCAATTGAAGCAATGGTAGCTGGGTAAATGCAGCCATCTTCTGACCAAATAGCAGAACATTTGTCACCAACTTTCCACTACAAAAGAAACCAAAAACATGCACACACAGAATGGTATAGTGAAAAAGGCTTTAGGACTAGAAATACATGTATCTGAAATTCTAATACATGCTACAACATGCACCTTGAAGGCATCATATTGAGTGAAATAAGCCAGATGCAAAAAAAAGTATAAATATTGTATGAGCTCACTTATATGAAGTAATTAGAATATGCATATTCATAGAAACAGGAAATAAGATTATAGGTTACTGGGGTGGGGTGGGGTGGTGGTAGTGGTAGGGAATGGGCAATTAATGCTTAATGGGTACAGAGTTTCTGTTTGGGGTGATGGAAAAGTATTAGTGATGGATGGTGGTGGCAGTAACACAACATTGTGAATGTAATTAATACCATTGATTTGTATACTTTAAATTGGTTAAAATGGAAATTTTAGATTGATTGTATGTTACACAATAAAATTTTTTTTAAAAGCTTAACTGTGATTGGTAGATAAAACCAATGAACTCATTTTAAAAAAAGAAAGTTTCAGGATTTTTGAAGGAGAAAAAAGATATCTGTCAATTTAAGTCTTCTGGGCAACCATTCCAAGTAACATTGCCTTCCTTGCCCTACCCACAAAGTAAACATTGTCCTGAATTTAGTATTTCTCAATCCCATCTAATTCCTTGTACTTATATTACTGACATGCATATTCCTTAACAATAGAAAGTTTAACGGTTGTCTTAGAAGTTTTACAATTACATGTCAATGAAAAACATACTAAATTTAAGATATTTTATACTATTTAATAAAAGCTAACAAAAATACATTTAATTTAAATCTCAGTGTTTTAATATAACCTGTTTCAATGGAGTTGTGATGTTCTTTTTTTGGCTTTTATTCTTCTTAACAGGTTTTCTTTTAGGTGTGCCTTTTGGTTTGTCTGAAGCTTCAGAAATGTCACCATTCTTTAGAGCATGCTATTAACATACATACAGAAATGTACATGTTAGAGTGGTACTTAAAAAAAAAAAAAAACACAATTTGACAGTTACCATTTTTAAGTGGCCTTTAGTTCCTACTCGCTCCAGAAAGCCTCTACTACTTCCTCTTTTCACCATCCTATATGCCACAGAAACTGTTCTTGAAGGCATCACACACCTGATCATGATATCTAAAGATGCTTTTCATCAAGCCTCCTCATTCTCAACCTTCCTGTAACATCAAATTCTGTTGGTCATTTCTTTCTTTTTGAAATTCACGACACCTTGGATGACATAGCAATGTAGTACCCCCATGCTTTTATTATTTTTCTCTTCAACTCTAAATTTTGGCATTCACAACAAGGACTGGACATCCTTTATCTGTTTATGGTCATCTATTCTTATTACTTCAATTACTACCTCTATACACACAGACTTCCAAAGCTGTCATCCAGCTTTGAATTTTCTTCTTAGTTTAATCCAATATTTCCAATTATCCATTTCCTATCTTCACATGTACCTCAAACTCAATGTGACTAAAACTAAGCTATCTTTTTCTCAAATCAGTTCTTTTCCTCCTATATTCAGACTACTTTCCCTGCAATATCACCGACTTGATCCAACACTTTCCATAACTCTAGCTCAGACCCTCATGAACCAGTAGTCACCTAACTGGTGTCTTGGTCTCTAGTCTCTCCCCACTTCAATCTATATTTCACAGAACTCTGTTGGTAACCTTTTGTCAGTCCACTTCTAGTCTAAGTGTCTTTTGGAAAGTATATCATTCCAAAATCTGTAATTCAGCTGCAAGGATGATACATGGGTCTAATCTTTACCTCAAGCTAGAGCTGTCAACCTGGGGAGGAAGTGGACAGAAAAGGCTTGGCACTCTGTATGCTCTGTATGAGCATAGACTCTGTATGCTCAACCTGGCCTGGACTACTGATGGTACTCATGGTGCTCAAGAAGACTAAAGACCCCAGACAGTGGGAAAAGTAATGAGGTTGGACAACTGTATAAATGTCTTATTTGAGCCATAGGACCACTACATCCCCTAAGAGAACTGTATATGCCTATCATCAGGAACTTTTACAGTTGTGAGGAGGATTAAATGAATTTATTGTACATAAAGCACTTAGAACAGTGCCTACAACATTAATAGCAATAACACTACTGACATTTTTCATTATTATAATTTCAGCAGACTTGTTAGATGTTTAAAAATTGTAATTCAAACTGCCCTTCTTCTCCTACTAGCCTGAATTAGGTTTTTTCTATAGTTTGTTACAATGTTTATTGAAAGCAATATATATTTAAAATTCTACTTACATTGCTTCTGCAAGAGAAATGACAGATAACTTACTAACTTCTAAAGGAAGCTATCACCTGACTTAACTAATACAATATCATCTAAACTTCAAAATTAAAACTGAATAACATTTTAACACTTTACTATAAATGTTATATTTGAATATTTTTCCAAATAAATAACATGAGAAAATAAGTAAAAGAGTAAACATTTCATACCTTAAATGAAGCCACAGCTTTGTCATAGGCTTTTATCAATGCTGTATCATCCCAAATGTCACCATCATCACTCTGGAAGGGGTGAGGAATAAAAACAATTCACATTTAGATGAATTTCATCAAAACATGTTAGACAGTATCAAAAGTCATCATATTCCAGACATATGACATACTTAGAGGTTAAGTGACATTACTCCCAAAACTGTACATTTGCAAATATTCAAGAGGTAGTCACGAGGTAAAAGCCCTACAATTTAATTCCTATCCACTGACCATAAAAGTGGATCTATTCAAGAGTAATCCATATTTCAATCTTTTCTAAGATCAGATAAAAGATTTAGTATGGCAGGGTGGGAAAACACCTGGCCATTAGGCTGACTTGATCCACACTAGGGTAATGCTATTCTGACCAGACTGTGGTCCAAAGAATATTTTTTTTCTACATTGCAATGTGACTAGATTATTCAAAGAACTGTCAAAAATTTTAAGGATAGAAATAGTCGTTAATTAATTTTCATTTTAAATGAGAGTAATCTGGAAAAGGCCTAAAAAAGCATTGTTATTTCTATTTTTATTTAAATTAAATTGAAAAAGAAATATTGTCGAGCAACACACTACATACTAAACACTGTGCACATCATTGAGAGGTATATAAAATCATATTACTTACTCCCAAGAGATTTGTTCTAAACAGGGATTAAGACATACTGCCACATAAAACAATATAAGACAAATACGATCGACTATTAAAACGTGAGGTACAAACAAAAATGCTTTACTTAGAAAGAAAGAAATTAATGTATGCTCAATGATTCATGCAGGAAACGGGCCTAGAAAATTAAAAAATGAAGACACGCGGACCACGGGTCACAGCGCCGCAACCTAAAGTGAGCAGGCATGGCCAGGCCCCGCCCCACAAACGGGAAAGGAGCGCCGGGTGGACGAGGAAGACGGCTCCCGCCGCGACCTCACCTGCCCGGTGCCGCGCTGGAACAGCACAGAGTCCTCTTGCTCTGGGCCGCCGCCGCCACCTCCGCCGTCCATCGCCATGGCGAGCCTATTCCGGGATCCACGGCTAGTGGCTCCGACCTTTTGAGTGACGACTTCCGCCGCCTGGGGTCCGCTGGGAGCGGAAGAGCACGGTGGCCTGGAGGATCTTGACAAGCTGACGGGACAGCGAACGTTGCTCTCCGCAGTGATTGCTACCTCCCCGACTTGGTTGCTTTATTTATTTATTTTTTTCCCTTTTCTTTTTTTTTTTGATATCCATCTCTATCCTTTGTTATCACTTTTTTGTATTTTCGTTGAGTGATTCGACCGGGGTGTCTTTGTTTTAAGCAATAGCTTTTCTTAGAAAATAGTGTTCATTGTAGGTAATTTAGAAAATAGGGGTAAACAATAGAAGAAAAATCAGTCCAGAGGTAACCAATACTAATACAGCTACGGTTTTAAAAAGTACTTTTAAGAGTTTTATGTAATTTCCGTATATAATCCTCACCAAAACCCTATGAATTAGAGGCCATTATTTCCATTTTAAAGATGAGGAAACTAAAACAGGCTACACAGCTGCTTGCAATCCAGGCGGCAGAGTAAATTCATGCCTTTAGGCACTTCCCAACCTTAACATTTAGGTTAATAGCCATTCATCCAACTCGTTAGTTTCTAGTAAATTTACAAATGTAAAAAGTTAGGATAAAATTGTCTGCTGTTTAGAAACCAGCAAACTCCCCCCAACCCCTATGTAACAGTTTGTGTTTACTTTTCTATGGATCAAGCAAGTTTTAGGTTCCATTTAGTTTGAAAATTGGAGTAGGAACTTATCATTTACTTTATCGGTATTCTGCATTAACCATCTAGAATTGCCAAATAGCCATGAACAATTCAGTAGTTTTTGTATGGTCATAAAATCTTGCATCCATCACTACTATCTAATGCAGAAAATAATAATTACAATAATTACTCTATAATGAACCCCAATAATAAACTCCATACACATCAGCAGTTACTCCCCATTTGCTTCCTCCAGTCTCAGGCAATCACTAAGCTACTTCGTCTTGATGGATTTACTTATTCTGGGAATTTAAGTGGAATTATACAATATGTGGCCTTTTGTGTCTGGCTTCTTTCACTTAGCATAATGTTTTCAAGGTGAACTAGTTTTAATGAATTTTAAATGGCAGACCTATTGTTGGAAAAAAAATCTCCACTATCAGGAGTTGGTTCCTGAACAAAAATGAACATAAGGCATTAACATACTCAAAGAAAATAATGAAGTTCTTTTTTTAACTCATGGTAACATCTGGATTTAAATTATTATATTTAAAAAGTGATTTCATATGATAGACAAACATTCAAAGCATAATACAGTGAATTTCCAAAGGAAATCTGTGCCAGTTTGGATATATTATATCCAAACATAAGAAAGCCATGATCTATTAATCCAATCATGTGGGATATTAGGATTAGGTTGTTTCCATGGAGATGTGACTCACCAATAGGTGATAACTCTGATTAGCTTATTTCCATAGAGGTGTGGCCCTGACCATACAGCCTGGGTCTTGATTAGTTTACTGGAGCCCTATGGGAGCACAGACAGAAGGAGCTCAGAGGAGCTAAGAGAGATATTTTGGAGATGGCTGTTGGAAGCAGACTTTTGCTGATGCTTTGGAGATGCTAGCCCAGAGTTTGCTCCGGAGAAGCTAAGAGAGATAAACATGCCCAAGATCAACATTTTGAAGAAAGCACAGGAGTGAGAGAAGAGCTGGAACATAACCCGGGATCAGCAGATGCCAGCCACCTGCCTTCCCAGCTAACAGAAATTTACCAGATACCATCAGCCATCCTTCAGTGAAGGTACCCTATTGTTGATGCCTCCATTTAGACATTTTCTTGGCCTTCAGATTGTAAATTTGTAACCAAAGATACCCTCATTATAAAAGCCAACCCATTTCTGGTATTTTGCATAATGGCAGCATAAGAAAACCAGGACAAAACCATTTCACCATATTTGAAGACACATAAAATGTTAAGTTTAACTTCACAACACCAAACTGTATACTTGAAAGTGGTCAAAATGGGAAGTGTTATGTTGTATATATGTTACCACACACACAAAAAAATTTTTTTAAATTAATGTCATGAACTAGAACTAATCATTCTATACATGGAATTTGAATACCAAAAACTTTCCTGTGATCAAAAATAGATTTCAGCCACCTGCTGGGTAGGTTAGGAAAAGCACCAAGTCTAGAGGCCTCATGGGAAATCTGACAACCTGCGGCTCAGGGAAACTTGAAACTGATTACACCTTCCTCCTAAGACTTGGGCCTGTCTGGTCTGGGGATATCTGACTGAAATAATTGAGGAAACCAGATACCTAGACAACAAAAGATTTTGAGTCACCTTAGGAAAAATGAAGATATGGCCCAGTCAAAGGAAAAAACTTAACCTCAAGTGAGATACAGGAATTGAAACAACTAAAGATCTTCAAACAAATATGCTAATTCAAAAATCAAATCAATGAGTTCAGGGAAAATATGGCAAAAGAGATGAAGGACATAAAGAAGCCATTGGGTGACCATAAGGAAGAAATCAAAAGTGGGAAAAAACAATTGGAGGAACTTATGGGAATGAAAGGCACAATACAAAACAAACAAACAAACAAACAAACAAAAAAACACAATGGAGACATACAACAGCAGAATTAAAGAGGCAGAAGAAAACATTCAGGAACTGAGGGCCAGGACATCTGAAATACTACACACAAAAGAGCGGATAGGGAAAAGAATGGAAAAATATGAGCAGGGTCTTAGGGAATTGAATGACAACATGAAGCACATGAATGTACATGTCATAAGTATCCTGGAAGGAGAAGAGAAGGGAAAGGGGGCAGAAAGAATAATGAAGGAAATAATCACTGAAAATTTCCCATCCCTTATGAAAAACAAAATTACAGACCCAAGAAGTGCAGCCTGTCCCAAACTGAATAGATCCAAATAGATCTATGCCAAGACACTTAATCAGATTATCAAATGTCAAAGACAAAGAGAATTCTGAAAGCAGCAAGAGAAAATCGATCAATCACATACAAGGGAAGCTCAATAAGATTATGTGTAGATTTCTCAGCAGAAACCATGGAGGCAAGAAGGCAGTGGTATGATACATTTAAGATACTGAAGGAGAGGAACTACCAACTAGGATTTCTATATCCGGTGAAGCTGTCCTTCAAAATGAGGGAGAGTTTAAAATCTAATCAGACAGACAGACACTGAGAGAGTTTGTGAACAAGATACCTTCTCTACAGGAAATACTAAAGGGAGCACTACAGACAGGAAAGGACAGGAGAGAAAGGTTTGGAGCATAATACTGAGTGACAGTGACACAATAACGTAAGTACGCTGAAAAAAAGATGACTGTGAGTAAGGTTGAGGGAGGAAGGTTAGGGGCAGGTAGGATAATAGGGGGAAGGAGAGAAGATAAAGACTGGGACTGTATAACTTAGTGAACCCTATAGTGGTCAATGATTGTGATTAAATGTACAAATATGTTTTTATATGAGAGAGAACAAATGAATGTCAACTTTGCAAGGTGTTAAAAATGGGGTAATATTGGAGAAAAAAATACAGTCAATGCAAACTAGAGTTTATGGTTAACGGTAACATTATGATATGCTTCCACTAATTGTAACAAAGGTAATATACCAAAGCTAAATGTCTGTAAGAGGGGGATATAAGGGAGGGGTATGGGGATTCTTGGTGTTGTTGTTGCTGACTTTTTTATTGTATTTTATTTTAATTATATTTTTTCTTTTGTTGTTTTTTAGTTGTCACCTTTTTTCTTTCTTTTTCTCTTTACTTTTTTTGCCTATTTCTCTTTGTGGAAGAAATGGAAATGTCCTTATATAATGTTGGTGAATCCATAACTATGTGATTATACAGGGAACCATTGGTTGTTTACTTAGGATGGAATGTATGGTGTATGAATAGAACTGTCTAAAAAGCAAACAGAGGGATACAAATGCTGGAGAAATGTGGATAAAGGGATGTACCTAATCACCATTGGTGGGGAAGTAGAATGGTGCAGCCCATCTGTAGGACAGCATTGTGGTTCCACAGGAAGCTAAGCGTGGGACTGCCATATGGTCCTGCAACTTGGTTATTGGGTATATAATTGGAAGAACTTAAAAGAGGGACATGAAGGGACATTTACTTTTGTCAGTATTCATGACTTGCAGTGGATGGAGGTGACCTAAGGGCACATTGACTGATGAATGGAATGGCGATCTGTGAATGGAATATTGAGCTGCTATAAGAAGGAGTGAAGTTGTGAGGTAAATGGACAGTGAGGACAGTATGTTGAGTGAAATAAACCAGAAAAGAAAAATATTGTAATGCCTTACTAATATGGACTAAATATAATGTGCAAACTCTGAGAATTGAGTTTGAGAGCATAGGTTATCAGGGGAAGGCTTATTGTAAAGGTTCCTAGACTGTAATCTCTTACAGCATTTACATCTGTCCCTGAGCTTTAATGGTTATTTCTAAACTCTGAGATGCTGAGCTGTTTGTGTATAACCTGGTTGGTCCCTGGAACTTTGGGTATCTGTGTGACACCTAAGACTCAGCACTAGAGTCTGGCAGCTGTGAATGTCAGCATTATCCCATACAGCAAATGTTAGAATCTGAAAAAAGAGATCAGACTTCAATTAAGAGATACGAACAAACCAATTCGTTTTTTACTCTTACTTTAGTTGGTTAGTACTAACGTAAATCAGACTGAAGGGTAAAGGATGATATTGATTGTGTTTTTGAGGCTTCAGCTTTTGTGTGGGACCAACGGAAGAGATGTTTATTAGGTGCAAGATCTATATTTTTTTTGTAACACATTATATAATTTGACTTGTATGGTCAGTTTATTCAAACAACATAATTGTATGGAGCATAGATTGTGGTGTTGATTGTGCAGGTTAGTGTGAAGCTCCAATACATCCCAGAACAATTCTGGCAGAGAATGAAGATGTACTTGCAAAGTCCCCTTGAGGGACTGGGGGAAAATGTGGAAAGATTAAATATCCTCACCTGGAGAATTAATGCTATTCTTACAAGCACTGGGGACTACCAAATTAGAAGGCTGAGCCCTTGACCTTGGGACTTGCCTTTATGAAGTTTATTACTACAAGGGAGAGGCTAAGCTTACTTAAAATGGTGCCTAAGAGTCACCACCAGAGAACCTCTTTTGTTGCTCAGATGTGACCTCTCTCTCTAAGCTAATTCTGTTGGTAAACTCATGCCCTCTCCCCTATGTGGGACATGACTTCTGGGGGTGTGGAATTCCCTGGCAACATGGGACATGATTTGAGATAATGAGCTTGGCCCTGGCATTGAGGGATTGAGAAAACCTTCTTGGACCAAAACGGGGAAGTGAAATGAAACGAAATAAAGTTTTAGTGGCTGAGAGATCTCAAATAGAGTCAAAAAGTCATTCTGGAGGTTATTCTTATGCATTACACAGAGATCCCTTTTTAGTTTTTAGTGTATTGGAATAGCTACAAGGAAATACCTTTAACTGTTGAACTGCAACCCAGTAGCCTTGATTCTTGAAGATGACTGTATAACTATATAGCTTATACTGTGTGACTGTGTGATTATGAAAACTTTGTGGCACACACTCCCTTTATACAGTGTATGGACAGATGAATAGAAAAATGAGGACAAAAAGTAAATGAATAATAGGGAGGGAGAGGGGGATGGGATGTTTTGGGTGTTCTTTTCCACTTTAACTTTTATTCTTATTCTTTTTGGGTATGGTAATGCAAATGTTCAAAAATGGAATGTGGTGATGAATGCAATAATGTATAATGATGTTGTGAACTATTGATTATACATGGGATGATTGTATGGTATGTGAGTATATCTCAATAAAATTGAATTAAAAAATAGATTTCAAATGATAAGTGATCAGGTTTCCAATTTGAATAATGTATATTGGAATTTTCACATGGAATAATAAATTAACAAAAGATAAAGCTAAAATCAATTAGTTTTTTACCCTTACTTTATTTCAGGATCTAATGTCAATAGATCAGAATTGTGTTAGTAATTTGTGTACAAGAGTGTTCACTGAACTGTTAAAGCAGCTAAAAGTTGAAAATAACCAAATCATGATTTTGAAGAATATTTGAATGATACAGGAAATGGGAAAACGGTAGTAGTAATTCATAAATGACACTCATACAATTGACCATCCAGTATGAGCTTTGGACTCCCTACCATCCCATCATATAACAACAACAAAAAAATTCTAGATAAAATTTATAAATGTGAGATGGGGAAATCTTAAGATACCAACTCAAGAAAACATGTAAGAATTAAAAAGTACCTTTTGTAGATCAGACAGGTAATGTAAATGAATTCAGGCAGGTAAGCAATAATGGGTCAGAAGGGTACTGTGATCAACCTAGAGACTATCTCCCCCCACCCCCACGCACCCGCCCAAAAGCATTCAAATTTATATTAAAATGTTTTAACATGTCAGACAGGACAGGTGTGCTGGCTGTCAGTTTGTGAACTCACATAAAGAAAATAGACATTGATAATGAATGTAAATAAGATTTTCTGGCAAACACACCACAAATAAAATGAAAGGACAATAATTTGGAAGATTTTTGTAACATATAAGAAAGGACTGATATTCCTTATATATTAAAAAAAAAACTTCATCAAATAAATTAAAAAAGTAAAAACAGAAAAACAGGCAAAGGTATGAACAAGCTATTCTCAGAAGAAAAAAATGAAACTGGCCAATAAATATGAAAATATGCCTAAACTCTGGACGCTTTGAACTCAGTCTGCCTAAGTTCATATCCTGAACCTGCTTATTAGCTGCGTGAACTTGCAGAAATTACTTAACCAAAATCTCAATTTCCTTATCTAGGAAAAAAAGGTGCAATTTCTGTATAATTTTTCTATAAACATACAACTGCTCTAATAAAAAATGAAAAAAAAAAAAAAGAATATAACAATAGCACCTCCATGTGAGGATTAAATACAATCCAGAGCATAAAGCAGAGAGAAAAAAGGGAAAGTTCACAAAAAAGAAAATCCAAATTCCAATAAACATATGAAAGGATGATCAGTCTCTTAACAGAAAAGGAATTGCAAATTAAAAATGAAGATATCATTTTTCACCCAGAATAACAAAATCATTAGAGATTAATAACATCAATGCTAGCATGGGTGTGGGGAAATGAAGTGCTATCACCTTGTTGGAAAATATCTATGTAAAAACATGTATACCTTTGCCCTAGGAATTGTACCTCTAAGAATCCATTCTTATAAAAATTAAAAGCACCAGTACATGCGGATAGGTATGATGGTATATATTACAGACTTGTTTGTAGTGGCAAAAACTTATAAACATCCCAATTTTCCACAGTAAAGAAATGGCTGAATAAATTACTGTATATCCATATGTGCCAGTTTGGATATTTTACATCCCCCAGAAAAGTCATGTTCTTTAATGAAATCTTGTGGGGCAGACTTATTAGTCTTGATTAGGATGGAACCTTTTGATTGAATGTCTCCATGGAGATGTGACCCACTCAACTGTGGTAAGCACTAACTGAATTACTTCCATGGAGGTGTGAACCTTGGAGTGGGTCTTGATTAGTTCACTGAACTACTTAAGAGAGCTCAAGGGCTGACACAGATACTGATGCTGGAGACACCTGGAGATGCAGACAGAAGGACGTTTGGAGATGCAAAGCTAAGAGATGAAGTCCAGAGTTTGCTATGGAGAAGCTAAGAGAGGACCCGCAGATGCTTAGAGAGAAATGAGCTGGGAGAAAGAAGCAAGGGCATACAGGAGCTGAGAGAGAGGTGTGAAGACAGAAGCCTAGAGACATTTTGGAGAAAGCCATTTTAGAAATAACCCAGAAGCAAAGGACTAGCAGATGCCAGCTACGTGCCTTCCTAACTGACAGAGGTGTTCCTGATGCCATCAGCCATGCTTCAGTGAAGGTATCCTCTTGTTGATGTCTTAGTATGGACACTTTTATGGCCTTAGAACTGTAAATTTGTAACCCAGTAAATCCCTTTTATAAAAGCCAATCCATTTCTGGTATTTTGCATAACGGAATACCATATTATGGTTAGTTATACACATAATGACCTGAAAGCATGGTTATTAAAAAAAGGACCAAATTATACCTAAATTTCTTAGTTTTGTTTTAAAAAACTCCCCCAAATCCCATATTATCTGAATGTATATTTATATATGTTTGTATGCACATAGAAGTACACAACTATTAACATTGGTTAGTTCAGGGGAATGAGATTGGCTTGTGGAGAGTTGAGCAGATGTGTGTGTGTTTATTTAAGTTGGGAAATTATTTTTTTTATAGACCTTTATTTTGTTTGACTTAGTACAACTGGCATTTGATACTTCTGTCATTAAAAAACCACAGTTCTTGGGTCAATTGTATATCTATCTGGGAAAGAACTTAACTTTGCCCTGTACCTCACACCACATAACAAAAATTAATTCAGGATGGATCACAGATCTAAATATGAAAACTAATGTTTTTCCAATAAAACATCTTTTGGAAGAGACTATTTTCATGACCAGGTGGCAGGCAAAGATTTCTTAAACTTGACACACACACACACACACACACAAAACACTAAATGTAAAACAAAAGATTGACAAAATTGGACTTTGTTAAATTTAAGAATGTTGGTTCCTCAAAAGACAACAGTAAGAGAGTGAAAAGGCTAGCCATGGTGTGCCGGTTTGAATGTATTATGTCCCCCAGAAAAAGCCATATTCTTTGATGCAATCTTGTGGGGCGGACAAAGTAGTGAGGATTGGGTTGGAACGTTTGGATTGGGTTGTTTGCATGGAGATGCGCCCCACCCAACTGTAGATGATAACTGATGAGATATTTCCATGGAGGCGTGGCCCCACCCATTCAGGGTGGGCCTTGATCAGTGGAGCCATATAAATGAGCTGACTCAAAGAGAAGGAACTGAGTGCAGCTGTGAGTGACGTTTTGAAGAGGAGCAAGCTTGCTAGAGAGGAACATCCTGGGAGAAAGCCATTTTGAAACCAGAACTTTGGAGCAGACGCCAGCCACATGCCTTCCCAGCTAACAGAGGTTTTCCGGACGCCATTGGCCATCCTCCAGTGAAGGTACCCAATTACTGATGTGTTACCTTGGACACTTTATGGCCTTAAGACTGTAACTGTGTAGCCAAATAAACCCCCTTTTTACAAAAGCCAATCCATCTCTGGTGTTTTGCATTCTGCAGCATTAGCAAACTAGAACACATGGAATAGGAGAATATATTTGCAATATACTTGATAAAACGTTTGTATTCAAAATCAAGGAGGAAAAGATTACTCAATAAAACATGCGCTTCACCATACAATTATGAGCATCTCCAGATGGTCAATAAGAATTTTTTTAAATGTTCATAATCACTACACTTACGGAAATGCAAATTAAAACCACAATAATATACCACTACTACATACCAAAATGCCTAAAGATAAAAGGACTGAAATATCTGGTGAAGGTTGTGGGGCAATGGAACTTTTGCTGACTGCTGGTAGGAACGTAAAATGGTACAGGTATTAAAAACAAAAACAAATAAAACAAAAAAAGTTACAAATGTTTGATAATACCTACTAAAGGTAAACATATACCCTATGATTCAGCAATTCTACTCCTAGGTAGTAGATATGAATACTTATGACCACATATCCAATAGATATGAATATTTATGACTACAAAAAGATACATATAAGAATGTGTATGCAGTCGACGTGACCCAGTCCCTACTTTCTGACCACCCTCATCTTTCATCACCTGCCCCCATTCAACAGGCTCCAGTCTTTTGGCCTCACCTTTCTCCTCCTTAAACACCATCCTGTTCCACCTACCTCCCATGCCCTCCTTTCCACAGCATCTTGTTTTCCTTCATGCCATTTATTACCACTCATCATCACCTTGTTTATCTGTCGTATGGTCTGCCCCCTACTACCACCAGGAGTGAGCTCCATGGGACCATCCATGTTTAGTCACTGGTCTATCCCAGCACGTAGCATGTGCCTAAAACCTAGTACATGCTTAGTAAATATTTGTTGCATGAGCAAGTAATGATAATGATGACAAAAACACTGGAGAAGGGATGAAGGTTGTGGGTTATTAAAAAAAAGAACTTTAATATCTCCTAGCTGCTACTCTAACTATGATGGTTCTCCCTATTAGGATCGTTTTTAAAATGTTAAGGCACTGACTCTGTTTTTGTTATGTTAATGGAATTTAATTAAACTAATGATGTCTGATTCCAACTAAAAAAAAAAAAAAAAAGAATGTGTATGGCATTATTAATAATAGCCCCAGACAGGAAGCAATCCAAATATCTATGAAAAGTAGCATGGATAACTAAATTATGGTATATTCAAATAACGGAATGCTACCCAGCAATGAAAAAGGTTGAACCATTGCTATACACAACAAGATAGGCCATTCTCACAGACATAATGCGGAGCAAATGAAGCCGAATCCACAAGAGTACATATTTAGTGTATGATTCTACTTACATGAAATTCAAAAACAGATAAAACTTACATATGGTGATAGTGATCAGATAGGAGACAGTATTGAAATGGGTCTGAAGGGAACCTGCTGGGGAGGTGGAAACGTCCTATTTCTTGATCTAGGTGAAATGTTTATATGTCCAAATGTATTAAAATGTAATTTAAATATATGCACTTTGCTATATCTAAGTTATACCTAAAAAATAAGTTGAAGGTCACTTTCTTCATAACTCTATGGATGACATGCTCACTGTATTCTATGAGTATTGCACCTACTCAAGCTGTGCTTTCACTACAAGGCTACACTCGTCACTCTGTGAGATAAATTCCTAGAAGTGCAATTATGGCTTCCTAAGATTATGTGTACTTATAATTCAAACAGCAATAACCAAATTGCCTTTCAATGACCCTACATTAATTTACAGTCCCACTACACACCACAGGGAATCCAAAATGAAGGGTGCTCTTGGATTTATGCAGAATGGCACCCAAAGTCTCTAAGCATAATATAAAACTTTAATATTATTAGTTTGATGGATAAAAATAGTATCCCAGTTTTAAAATTTATATTATGATTTTAAGCATACATGTCATTTGGATTTTCTGTAAGCTATTAGTTAATGTTCTTTGAAATTTTATTTCTAATGGGCTCTTTCTTATTGATAAATCAAATTCTTGTACTAAAGGAATTACAAATTAAAAAAAAAAATGTTGGAGATTGAATCATGTCCCTCCAAAAGGCATGTTCAAGTCCCAACCACTGGTCCTGTTGGGTGCAGACCAATTCAGTGTAAATAGGATCTCTTGAAGATGTTATTTCAGTTAAGGTTTGGTCTAACTGAAACAGTACTCTTCAGGAAGAAAGCATCACCTTGATGATGCTTAGATTTGGACTTTCTTTTACTTCAAAAACTGTGGGCTAATAAATTCCCATTAAGCCAATCCACTGAATTGTATTTGCTTCAGCAGCCAAAGGAAACTAAAACAAGTGGTGACAGTGGGCATCCTTGTCCTGTTCCTGATCTCAGCAGGAAAGCTTTCAGTCTTTCATCATTGAGTATGATGTTAACGATGAATTTTTCATATTGCCCTTTATCAAGTTGAGGAAGTTTCCATCTATTCCTACATTCTGAAGTGTTTTTATCAAGAAAGGATGCTGGATTTTGTTAAATGCCTTTTCTGCACAATTGAGATGATCATGTGGTTTTTTTCCCCTTCATTCTATTAAAGTGGTATATTACATTGATTTTCATATGTTGAACCACTCTTGTATATGTGGGATAAATCCTGTTTGACCATGGTGTAAAATTCTTTTAGTGTGCTGTTGAATTTAGTTTGCTAGTTATTTTCTTGGGGATTTTTGTTGTTGTTGTTGGGGATTTTTGCATCTAATATTCATGAGGGATATTAGTCTGTAGTTTTCTTTTCCTGCAGTATCTTTATCTGGCTTTGGTATGAGGGTAATGCTGCCCTCTTAGAATAAATGAGCCATGTTCCCTTCACTTCAATTTTTTGGATGAGTTTGAGCAGGATTGGTGTTAATTCTTCTTGGAATGTTTGGTAAAATTCACCTGTGAAGCCATCTGGCCCTAGGTGTTCTTTGTTCAGAGGTTTCTGATGACTGATTTAATCTCTTTACTAGTTACGGATCTTTTGAAATCGTTTATTTTTTTTCAGTCAGTGTAGGTAGTTTGGGTGTTTCTAGGCATTTGTCCATTTCATCTAGGTTATCTAAATTGTTGGCATACACTTGTTCATAGTATCCTCTTATAATCCTTTTTCTTTCTGTGGGGTCAGTAATAATGTCCCCCTTTCATTTCTGATTTTAGTTATTTGTGTTCTCTTTCTGAAAACACATGGTAAAACGTACAAATCTCATAAATTGACTATCAAAGTCAGTTTAATGTTAGGTTTACAGTTTAGGATTATGTCTTAAAAAGTTCAGTAGTTTTGGAATAGATTGTAGACACAAAGCTAAAGGTAGTAGTATAACACCTGCCTTGAACAGAAAAGCTCTCATGACAAGGTGTAATTTCAAAACAATCCTATATAAAAAGATTAACTTCCTGGAAGTGGGTAAACTGTTCTCATCTATGAAAACACGGGAGGAAAAACACAGCAAAATATTTTAGGAAACTGACTTCAATAGCAATATTCCCCCTTAGCCATATATATATATATATATATATATATATATATATATATATTTAAAGGCTTGAATTGGTTAGTGAATCATGATTTTTTACACATGCCACTAATAGAAAAGGCATTCAAAAGGAATTAAGTAACTGATGAAACTAACATCAGCATATTACCTTGGGCAGTAGCAATTATTTCATTTTCAGCAGGACTTGAAAAAATTTGCTAACAATAATACACTACCTTTTCTTGAAGATGAAGTGGGATATAGTAATTTCATAGGGTTTGGTATTTTCCAAATTACATTGTAACATTGGCACTGATTCAAAAATTTTATCTTGCTTTGGCAATAAGCCAAAACAAATATCCAAACTAAAGTTAATAAATGCATAAACTTTAATGATTAAAATTATTCACCTGTATTTTCCTTAATAATTGGTCAATTTTCCTATTTAGAAGTTTAGCTATTTTAGTTACCTTGCTTAAATATACCTTATGATGAGAAACTAAGGTATCAACATATTACAACAATCACACTTAATTTTCTTCCTCTCAGATAACTTTTTCTCTCTTCCTTGAGGAAGTGTCTGGTCACCCTAAAGTTTAAATTCAAACACTTTATCTTAACAATGGAGTCACTGATATAAATGCCCTAATTAACCAGAAACATTCAATTTGAATATAAGTTTTAATGATGAATTACAGTCTAGATATCTTCCTTATCTTAATATCCATGCTCTTTCACAAACTGTAGTTTTCTCTAACTTATAGGAATTATTTAAGTTTTAAAAAGCCTAAAGTTCTTTAACTGCACAGGATATTTCTAATTATGAAAATTATTTTTATAGTAAAGCAAATAAAAGACATGGCTCAAAGTTTGAAAAGTTCTCTGTCTTCATGGCTTATCACTCTGTATAAAAATTCTGGAAACAGAATTACAGAAATCAAACCCATAAAAAATCTTTTTGGTATAATCAGATTTCTTCATTATATCTTGCATTAGAATGTAGCTTAATCTGTTGTAATCAATTTGACCTTCTGACTACCATCACAGAAAGTTTTTAAGACTGAAGTTAACCCAAAAAATAGAACAAAGTTTTACTTTAAAAATCTGTGTTAGCATGAAGATAAACTCAGGCCAAGAGACTTCATGCTTGCCTCATTCAATATCCTAGAGAGATCCTTATGGATGGTACTATTGCTAAGCAACCTATCACAAGATTACCAGAATCTCATTTGGATAATTAGATGAATTTTGGAAGATCTGTTGGTTCAGAAAGTGACTGACTTATTAGGTGATCAGTAAAAATTGTGAAATTACATTATGTGAAAAATCAAGTATTCAAAAAATACTGACTTCAAAGTTATCTTAATTATTTACTCTATTCTCTTTGACATAATTATGCACATTTACTTCAGAATTGGACAAATATGCATAGTTATGCATATTTATTTCATAATAGAATATGTTAACCTAAACAATTTCTGTAGGTTAGCCTATTTCCTAGTTTATAACCATTATCAAGTCACAAGGTTTTGAAGATGTTCAAGAACAGACTAAAAATTTGTACTTCCCCCAAAATTTAAAGCTGAAAGTAGAATTCTTACTGAAACCAACATGTCCTTTAGTTGCCATCTCAGGTGGTATGTCTTATCTATTGTAAATTCTTCAAGTAAACCAACTGAATACAAAGAAAATTTTTTAAATGGATCTTAAAATTCTATTATATAATAAAATTGACTTTAAAAGATCTGCCTTTAACAAAGTCTAGGACAAAGAGTCTACATTTATAGAAGAGAAGAGATCCAATTATCTGATCAAATTATCTAATAAATGATAAAAATGTTAACTGCTGATAAAAAATAATGCTCATCAATATTTTATATGCATGGTTAGTATTTTATTCTTTAAAGAATGGTTCTAAAACATCACACTAAGTCAGGCTGAAAGGTAAAGCTTAAAATAGTTTTATAAGGATAAGTTATAATACATGTAATGACAGCTCACACTACAAAATCTTGATCTTAGAGTTTATACACCTAGCTGGTGGTAGCACCCAGGTTTTTCAGCTAGCCAGTCATCATTTTTCTCTTGTCTGCATAGACTTCTTCTCATTAGCTGCCTTCTGCTTCTGCTGCATGATCTCAGAATCCCTATAATGGGGGGAAAGGCTGTAAGTTGTTAGAGAAAAATTGATTTTATGTTCTCATTTAATATTTTCTACATATACATATAACCCATTCATAGTATTAGTAGCTAATTTAAAAGCAGATATAAACATTCATGCCTTTCCAAGGATGGAGACAGAATGCAAAGGGGCAAAGATTATACTTTTGAAGTTATATCTTATTTTTTCCATGTATGTCTTTATTTTATTACTCACCTAACCATACACTGGATAAAGGGGGTGTTAGTCACAAGGTTTTTACAACCCCATGGTCATAAGATAAAAGCTATATAGTTATACAATCATTATCAAAGATCAAGGCTACTGGGTTACAGTTCAACAATTTCAGATATTTCCTTCTGGCTGTTCTAATACACTAGAAATTAAAAAGAAATATCTATATAATGATGCAGTAATCATAATCATTTGTTAAATCCTAACTTCTCAATTACAATTCCTCCCTCTTGTTTGACCATCTCTCAATCTCCAGGGATATCTGGGCAATGATCATTCTAACTTCTTCATGCTGAAAAAGGGTGTCAACATTATCGGGTAGAGGAATGAAACTAGTTGATGTTCTTGGAGAGACTGGTACCTCTAGGTTTTGGGACTTATCTGGCATAGGAATAATCCAGAGGCTTTAAGTTTCTGAAAAAATAAACTTAATAAGTGAAACTTTTTATAGAGTCTTAGACAGAGCCCAGAGTATTCTTTAGGGTTTTCAGGAATACTGTTGGTTGGGACTTGGCATACTGTGGCAGTTTGCAATATCTGACTGAAGCTTGCATAAGAGTAACCTCCAGAATGACCTCTTGACTCTATTTGAAATCTCTTAGCCACTGAAGCTTTATTTTGTTTCATATCTTTCCCCCCTTTTAGTCAAGAAGGCATTGTCAATAGCATGATGCCAGGGCCAGGCTCATCCCTGGGAGTCATGTCCCACATTGCCAGGGAGACTTAAACCCCTGGAAGTCGTGTCCCAGGTAGGGAGGAAGGTAGTGAGTTTATGTGCAGAGTTTGGCTTCGAGACAGAGACCACATCCAAGCAACAAAAGAAGTTCTCTTTTGTGAGAGATCTTATTTTGAATGCTATCTCTACTGTTATAGTCCTTTCAAAATGTGAGCAATTCTCATCAGGGTTGAGCAGAGGAATAGCTATAAATATATATGTGTCTAATAATAGGCAGCTATATGTAGAAAAAAACAAAATTACTCTTGGTTGTTAAAGCTAATTCATCCTAAATTTTTCTCCTGAAAGAAGAGGTATGTAAGAAATCTATTATTTCCTAATTGGTACCTAGGATTAGGACATAGATGTTATGAAGCAACTCAATTTCTTAAGGGTCAAAAAGCCCAATAGCTAGTGATTAAAAATGGATTACACTAAAGACAAACAGTATATTCAGGGCTTTTTCTTAATCCTTTGTGTCTCTGGCTGAATCTCCACATGCCACATTATCTGTGAAACACAACCAGTCTACCTGGCTAGGTGGGCCATGAATTTGACCCATATTTTAAAAATATAATAAATGGCTAAAGTGTCAGGGACTTTACTGGTTCTGGCTTAAGTCCCACAATGCCTCTGAGTTACTATCTTCATGTTTTAGATTAAAAAAATAGAGCAAAATACTTTGTCCCAAAATTTTATAAAAAACAAGGTTTGTCTAATTTTAAAGTCAAGGCTTTTTTGTATGTTGTTATTGCAAAGATTTAGTATTAGATTTTAATTCAGAATTGAATACCCCTACCCACAATGGTAAACATTGCTGCAATGCCAATAGCATAAACAAGGCATGAGAAGGGAAGAAAAACAAGACAGTTACAAAGAAATAAGGTATAGTGGAAAGGGCAAAGGTAATAGTTATTGTTCTGTTTGAAACCAAGCTCTGTTGTGTTTACTGTAAACTCTTAGCAATGTTAATGTTATTGTTCCAAAGCCTCAGTTTCCTTTTCTATATAATATGGCTAATTCCACTTTTCAGAGATGTGATAGAGATAATACAAAGAATGCATAGCACAAAGGTTCATAAATAGTGGATATTTAATAAATACTATTAACTGAACCAAGTTAGTCTTGGTTCTGCAATAAAAAAATACTATTTTAGAGTTGCTGAGTTCACTTTTATTCCAATGTTAATAAACAGCATTTGAAGATACAGCTTATTACTTTAATAACCAATGGTTAACTCCAGTTGCACAAGAAAATTATCTGAGGATTTTTTTTTTTTAGGTCTGGTTTAAGGTATAACTTAGGCATAATCAAATTTACCTGGGCTTTTTAGTGCTCAACTCCAGGTAAATTAAATCAGAACTGGGTGTGGGGCCCAGGCTTGAGTAACTGTCCAAGTTTACCAGGTGATCCTAATGTGTAGCCAGGATTAATAACCAATGCTAAGGCAGATGGAAGCATTTGTAGTCAATTATTCACCTAACCTCCAAGTTACATGTGGACAGTAAAATTTGATTTAAGAATAAAATTAAACTTTGGTTAGCCTTTTCAGAAATATGAATTTATTTTTTACTTAAGCTGCAGTTTCATTAGAGTATTTCTGTAGCAGTTTTATATTATGTTGTCACATACAGTCACTTATCAAGGCTGTGTATCTGCATTCTCTCCAACCTGATGATCTTCCAGAAGTCAATATCAGCTACATATATGTCTTTATCTATTTTAGAACACATAAATATAACTGGATCACTTGTTTGTCACCCAGATTAGTTTGAGTGGGTTGTCTACTTTGAAAATATTGTATCCCTAGTACCTAACAGTTCTTTGAAAAAAGATGTTCAATTATTTTGCCGAATGAGGGTTTTATGATTATTGGAACTGCAGGAGATTTGCTGCAAGGCACAGTATAGTTTTAGACCTTTAAATTTTTCATCCATGGGTTGGAATAATGACTACCACACACGGTTTTAGTGTGCTTGGCACACAACACATACTCAGTAATTGTTACCCTTTTCTGCAGGTTAGGCCCAGTTAATCCGAGGGTTTAAATAAATGCTTTTCATTCTCCCAAATGTGGCTTTAATAAAAACTTCAGCGACATGAGAATTCTACGAAGTACCACTTACCTCAGCTTTCTCTGAGAGATGGTCAAGCTATCTTCTTTTCTTTTTCCCTTGCTAATTTCCTGGGTTTTCTTCATGTTTTTCTGGCGGGCAAGTTCTCTCTGATTTCCACCTACGACGAGAAACAGTCCTGTTCGTTTCCCATCTCCAAAATTATTAATAATTCCACTAAAGGAATTAAAAGGTTCTCATTCAAATGCATCCGAAGTTTGCCTTTTAAGAGATAAGCCAGCAAGTATAGTTTTGAATGGAGTTCCGAGATCTGACAAGGAGCAAGCTTAAAGATAAACACTTAAAGACTTAAGAGTATTATACCAATCACGGTATTGACTGGCGATGAATGCCAGATCTTTATAAAACGGGCCTTCCAATCGCTGTCTATATGGACCGGTATTCCAAAATAGGTTCTTGCTTTTGAGGGGTGTGGGTGGAAAAAGCTAGATGCACAGACAGCAGACACCGCACAAGTTCAGACCCTCATAATTCGACTTCTGGCTAGCAAAGGCAGACGCTTTTAAAACACTGCCTGAGAGGACTAAACAAAAGAACTAGGAGGAGAATCAGTCGGAGGTCCCTATCCTCATTAGGCCATACTACTTTAGGTATCATTTAGAAACTGTCTCCAGACAAGGATCCCTCCCGGAGCTGCCGTCTCCGCACACCTCCCGGAGGGGGTGGGGGGGAGAAGTGTGTTCTTTAGACACTATTATCGTGCAAAGCCGCACCTGAGAAGCAGGCTCCTGTCTGACTTTTCCGGCCAGTCTCCTTTTGCTGACTGAAGACTGGGCCCCCCCCGGACTAAAAAGGATTCACCAGCTAGCCCCTACTTCTCATGCCAGCCGCGCCCCCCGGGCGGCCTCCGGGCCAGGCTAGGTACTGGGCACCACCGAGCCGGGGATTTCCCCGCGCGACTCCTCCCGCCCCTCCGCACACTCACGGGCCATGCTGACCACCGGACGGAGCCTGGAAGAGAGCGACTTGAAAAAGCAACAGCTCTGTAGCACGCACAGCCTTCTTTCCTACCCTTGGATCTGGAAAACTGAGCCCGCGCCTGCCGTTCGCTGGGTGACGCCTCTGAGCCGTCAGCAGCCACACCCACGGAGACCTGACAACAGCCGCCGGTGTGACCCAAGGGCGACTGCGCGTGCGCTAGCGGGCTAGTTCCCGGGCGGGGCGGAGCGGGGGCGTGGCAGTCACAGCTCTGGATAGTACCGCCGCGCCGCTTACCCAGATGCAACGCACATGGTGAAGTCCAGAAACCAGGTCTTTGTCTTAGAGAGGGATAGGCGTGTTTGTACTAGGCACTGGACCTTGATCAGCCCCCATTTTTAGTAACAAACAACAATAAATACTTCAAAAGCTAACTTTTTTTCCACAAATAACTTAGCTTTCATTCATCGTTCCAGAAGCGGGAAGGGAGGAAGGGAACTGAGCAGATGGATGGTAATTATGCGAAAAGCAATGTTGGCCATTTTCATATTTTCCTTATTCTCACAACAACCCTGCATGGTATCCTTCATTGTTCTCATTTTACAGAAGAGGAGACTGAGACCATAAAAACTAACCTAACTGGATTGATTTAGGTGATGAATGTACAACTATGTAATGGTACTGTAAACAATCGAAAGTACAATTTGTTTTGTATGACTGCGTGGTATGTGAATATATCTCAATAAAATGATGATTAAAAAAAAAAAAAAAAAAAAAAAAAAAAAAAAACTAACCTAACTGGCAGAGGCGGGGCAAGATGGCGGAGTGGTGGGGAGCAGAATTTCGTCTCTCCCGTAGAGCAGCTGGCAGTTACCCAAGAACTATATGAAACAGTGTTTTCGGGATCTCCAGTAACCAGTCACACATTGGACACAAGTTTGGAATTGGAGGAAAAGCTGAGACCGCAGCGAACGTTGTAAGTTCCCCGGACCAGGGGTCTGGCGCCCCTCCCCACCCAGACCTCACAGACTGTCTTGCTGCCGGCTCCCTGAAAGGGGGGAAAAAAAAACCTAAAAACAGCAATCTGCTGAGGGCAAGAAGGGAGGCTCAAACCAGCCTCAACTGCAGAATTAATTAACAAATTAATTAACTAACTTTGGGAGCTGGGGTGCTAAAGAAGGGCTGGGCTCCAAGAAGTGGGGGCACGTAAAAGCAGGCACCCATTCCCAGACTCCAAAAAAGCCATTTTTTTTTCCCTTACATTTTGTCCCTTCTGGCTTCTCGCTGATCCCTTATCTTTTTGCATTTCAATAGCCCCCGGCAGGGGTGGAACTGAAGCGGTTGGAGAGTGATTATTAGACAGTAGCCCAAAGCATATCTTTAAATGCTCTATTCTGACACTGACAAAACTTCCAGGCTGGGGAAGAACGTTTAAAAGAGACTCTTTTTTTTTTTTTTTTTTTTTTTTTTCTTTTTTATTTTTATTTTTTTGTTTTATAATTTTTTTTTTTTTTAAAATAAAATTAATATATGTGGTTATTTTCTATCGGAAAGCCCAGGTTGAGGGACTAGGCTGGGCTTGAGGGGGGACAGAGTACCTACAGTGTCTTTGAATTCCATATTCACTACTGAAGGCCTCCACCCCCGTCTTTAATTGGCAACTCAGGCTGACCAAGGAATCTACCTGGAGAGGCCCCAGAGAGGAGAGAGGAGAAGGGAATAGTGCCCCTGAGAGACAACTGGAATTCTGAGGATTGGGGGAGTGGAGGGAGGCCCAGCTCAACTGGCAGTCCTCCTTCTGGGAATTCAGACCCCAGGGGCTGGAATTCAGATTCCGGCTTCAGTCAGCCACGCCCCTGACAGGATCAGAGTCACCAGGAGAACTAAAGGCTCCATACCTCCTTACACTGGTGGGGGAGCTGCGGGCTGGCCAGCGCCACCTGCTGGACAGGAGAGGAAAAGCACCAATTCTAAAGGCCTCATAGGAGGGTCTCATTCTCAGGAAAAATCCATACCCTCCCAATGAGACCTGGGCCTCACTAGACTGGGAAAATCTGACTAGGGTCGACCACATCTGAGGAGACCCACTCACAAAAAGGTTACATAGAGGCAGAGCAAGAAACAGAAAAAACAAGGGGGGGAAATTCCGATCAACTAAATAGAACCTAAGTTAGAGGTCTAGAATAAGTTGAACTGAATAACAGAGGCCAGAAAACAAAGCCAACCAACAAGAAAACCACTAAGTAAAAGACAGAAAACAAACTCCAAAATAAACTAATCAAGAGAATCAGATGCCTAGACAACTTAAGATAACAAGCCATACCAGGAAACACTAAAACATGGACCATCCAAAGGAACAGACTAATAGCTCAGCTGAGACACAGGAGTGGAGGCAACTAATGCTAAATAAATTTGGTGAAATGAAGGAAGATATAGCAAAAGAGCTGAAGGATATAAAGAAGACACTGGGAGACCATAAAGAAGAATTCATAAACAAAAAAACAAATGGCAGAACTCATGGGAATGAAGGCCACAATGGAGGAGATGAAAAACACAATGGAGGGACACAACAGTAGATTTGAACAGGCAGAAGAAAGGATCAGTGAACTGGAAGACAGGTCATTCGAATTCATACACATAAAAGAAGAGATGGTGAAAAAAATGGAAAAATATGAGCAGGGTCTTAGGGAGCTGAGTGACAACATGAAACACACAAATATACGTGTTATGGGTATCCCAGAAGGAGAAGAGAGGGGAAAAGGGGCAGAAAGAGTAATAGAAGACATATTCACTGAAAATTTCCCAACTCTTATAAAAGACAGAAAATTAGAGATTCAAGAAGTACAACGTACCCCAAATAGAATAGATCCCAATAGACCTACTCCAAGACACTTACTGGTCAGATTGTCCAATGTCAAAGACAAAGAGAGGATTCTGAAAGCAGCAAGAGAAAAGCAATCCATCACGTACAAGGGAAAGTCAATAAGACTATGTACAGATTTATCTGCAGAAACCATGGAGACAAGAAGACAGTGGCATGATATATTTAAGATACTGAAAGAGAAAAACTGCCAACCAAGAATTCTATATCCAGGAAAACTTTCCTTCAAAAATGAGGGAGAGATTAAAACATTTTCAGACAAACAGACACTGAGAGAGTTTGTGAATAAGAGACCGGCACTACAAGAAATACTAAAGGGAGTGCTATAGGCTGATAGGAAAAGACAGGAGAGAGAGAGTTGGAGAAGAGTGCAGAAATGAAGATTATCAGGAAAGGTAAAAGGAGAGGAAAAAATAAGATATGACATATAAATTCCAAAAAACAAAATGGTAGTAGAAAGTACTGCCCTTACGGTAATAACACTAAATGTAAATGCATTAAACTCCCCAATAAAAAGACACAGACTGGCAGAATGGATTAAAAAACAGGACCCATCTATATGCTGTCTACAAGAAACTCACTTTAGACACAAGGACAAACATAGACTGAAAGTGAAAGGTTGGAAAAAGATATTTCATGCAAACAACAACCAGAAAAAAGTGGGAGTAGCTATATTAATATCAGACAAGTTAGACTTCAAAAGCAAAACAATTAAAAGAGACAAGGATACTATATATTAATAAAAGGGTCAATTCATCAAGAAAACATAACAGTCATAAATATTTATGCACCAAACCAGAATGCCCCAAAATTCATGAGGCAAACACTGCGATCACTGAAAGGAGAAATAGATACCTCTACAATAATAGTTGGAGACTTCAATACACCACTCTCATCAATGGATAGAACATCTAGACAGAGGATCACTAAACAAACAGAGATGTTGAATTGTATGATAAATGAACTAGACTTGACAGACATTTATAGAACACTACATCCAACAACAGCAGGATACACTTTTTTCTCAAGTGCTCATGGAACATTCTCTAGGATAGACCACATGTTGGGTCACAAAGCAAGTCTCAACAAATTTAAAAATATTGATATTATACAAAACACTTTCTCAGACCACAATGGAATGAAGTTGGAAATAAATAAAAGGCAGAAGGTCAGAAAATTCACAAACATATGGAGGCTAAACAACACCCTCTTAGAAAACCAGTGGGTAAAGGAAGAAATTACAAGAGAAATTAGTAAATACCTCGAGACAAATGACAATGAAAACACAACTTATCAAAACTTATGGGATGCAGCAAAGGCGGTGCTGAGAGGGAAATTTATTGCCCTAAATGCCTATATTAAAAGAGAAGAGAGAGCAAAAATTGAAGAGTTAACTGCTCACCTGGAGGAATTAGAGAAAGAACAGCAAACTAACCCCAAAGCAAGCAGAAGGGAAGAAATAACAAAGATTAGAGGAGAAATAAATGCAATTGAGAACAGGAAAACAATAGAGAGAATCAACAAAACCAGAAGTTGCTTCTTTGAGAAAATCAATAAAATCGATGGCCCACTGGCTAGGCTAACAAAAAAAAAAGAGAGAGCAGATGCAAATAAATGCAATCAGAAATGGGAAAGGAAATATAACTACTGACCCTGCAGAAATTAAGGAGATAATGAGAAGATACTATGAGCAACTGTATGCTAATAAACTAGACAACTTAGATGAAATGGACAGCTTCCTAGAAAAGCATAAACAACCAACATTAACTCAAGAAGAAATAGATGACTTCAACAAACCAATCACAAGTAAAGAGATTGAGTCAGTCATCAAAAAGCTCCCAAAAAGGAAAAGCCCAGGACCAGATGGTTTCACATGTGAATTCTACCAAGCATTCAAGAATGAATTAGTACCAATCCTGCTCAATCTCTTCAAAAAAATTGAAGAAGAGGGAAAGCTACCTAACTCTTTCTATGAAGCCATCATCACCCTAATACCAAAACCAGGCAAAGATACTACAAAAAAAGAAAATTATAGACCAATTTCTTTAATGAATATAGATGCAAAAATCCTCAACAAAATACTCACAAATCGAATCCAGCAGCACATTAAAAGAATTATACACCACGACCAGGTGGGATTTATTCCAGGTATGCAAGGCTGGTTCAACACAAGAAAATCAATTAATGTAATACACCACATCAATAAATCAAAGCAGAAGAACCACATGATCATCTTGATTGATGCAGAAAAGGCATTTGACAAAATTCAACATCCTTTCCTGATGAAAACACTTCAAAGGATAGGAATAGAAGGGAACTTTTTCAATATGATAAAGGCAATATATGAAAAACCCACAGCTAACATCACACTCAATGGGGAGAGACTGAAAGCTTTTCCTCTAAGATCAGGAACAAGACAGGGATGCCCACTATCACCATTGCTATTCAACATTGTGCTGGAAGTTCTAGCTAGAGCAATTAGGCAAGAAAAAGAAATAAAAGGCATCCAAATTGGAGAGGAAGAAGTAAAACTTTCACTATTTGCAGATGACATGATTCTATATGTAGGAAATCCAGAAAAATCTACAGCAAAGCTACTAGAAGTAGTCAATGAATACAGCAAAGTAGCAGGCGACAAGATCAACACGCAAAAATCTGTAGTGTTCCTATAAACAAGTAATGTGCAACAAGAGGAGGAAATCCAGAAAAAAATCCCATTTACAATAGCAACCAAAAGAATCAAGTATTTAGGAATAAACTTAACCAAGGACACAAAAGACCTTTACATAGAAAACTATAAGAAACTGCTAAAAGAAATTGAACAAGACCTGAGAAAATGGAAGAACATACCATGTTCATGGATTGGAAGACTAAATATAGTTAAGATGGCAATTTTACCTAAACTGATTTACAGATTCAATGCAATACCAATTCAAATCCCAACAACTTACTTTACAGAAATAGAAAAACCAATAACTAAATTTATTTGGAAGGGTAAGATGCCCCGAATAGCCAAAAATGTCTTGAGAAAGAGGAGTGAAGTGGGAGGTCTCACACTACCTGACTTTGAAGCATATTACAAAGCTACAGTGCTCAAAACAGCATGTTACTGGCATAAGGACAGATATACTGATCAATGGAATCAAATTGAGTGTTCAGAAGTAGACCCTCACATTTATGGACAACTGATCTTTGATAAGGCAGTGAAGCCAAAGCAACTGGGAAAGAGCAGCCTGTTCAATAAATGGTGTTTGGAGAACTGGATATCCATTTCCAAAAGAATGAAAGAGGATGTCCATCTCACACCTTATACCAAAATTAACTCAAAGTGGATCAAAGACCTAAACATTAGCACCAAGACCATAAAACTCTTAGAAGAAAATGTAGGGCAATATCTTAAAGATCTTGTGAAAGGAGGTGGTTTCTTAGACCTCACACCCAAGGCACGAGCAACCAAAGAACAAATAGACAAATGGGATCTCCTCAAAATTAAACACTTTTGTACATCAAAGGACTTTGTCAGAAAAGTCAAAAGGCAACCTACACAATGAGAGATGATATTTGGAAACCACATATCAGATAAGGGTTTAATATCCCGAATATATAAAGGAATCCTGCATCTCAATAACAGAAAGACAAACAATCCAATTACAAAATGGGCAAAAGACATGAACAGACATTTTTCTGAAGAGGAAATACAAATGGCTCAAAAGCATATGAAAAAATGCTCAGCTTCAGTGGCTATTAAGGAAATGCAAATCAAAACCACAATGAGATATCATCTCACACCTACCAGAATGGCCATTATCCAAAAAACAGAAAATGACAAGTGCTGGAGAGGATGTGGAGAAAGAGGCACACTTATTCATTGTTGGTGGGAATGTAGAATGGTGCAACCACTGTGGAAGACAGTATGGAGGTTCCTCAGGAAGCTAAATATAGATTTGCCATATGACCCAGCTATTCCATTGCTGGGTATATACTCAGAGGAACTGAAACTTAAGACACAAACAGACATTTGTAAACCAACGTTTATTGCAGCATTATTCACAATTGCTAAGAGATGGAAACAGCCCAAATGTCCATCAAAGGACGAGTGGATAAACAAACTGTGGTATATACACATGATGGAATATTATGCAGCTGTAAGACAGAACAAAGACATGGATCATGTAATAATGTGGATGAACCTTGAGGACATTATGTTGAGTGAAGTTAGCCAGAAAGAAAAGGACATATTCTGTATGGTCTCACTAATATGAACAGACATTAATGAACAAACTTTGGGAGTTAAAAGCTGACAACACAGGCGACCAGGAGATAGAAAGAGGGCAGAGATCAGCCATTTGATGCTGAAGGACTACAGAATGTTTAGGATTGATTGCATAGATCCAGAAATAGATAGCATAATACTGTGTGATGGTAGCACATTATTGTAAGTACACTGAACAAAGATGTCTGTGAGTAAAGCTGAAAGAGGTGGGATAGGAGAATGTATGACACCAGAGGTAAAGATAGAGGATAAAGACTGGGACTGTATAACGTGGCAAAAACTGGAGTGGCCAATGACTGTTACTAAATATACAAATATAAAAATGTTTTTGCATGTGGGAAAGCAAATGAATGTCAGCCATGTAGAAATTTGAAAAAGGGATGGTATTCAGGAAAAAACATAATCAAAGCAAACTGGAGTCTATGGTCAACAGTAACATTATAATATACCTCCATTAAATGTAACAAAGGCAATACGCCAATGCTAAATGTATATGAGAAGGGGATATAGGGGAGTAATATGAGATTCTTGGTAGTGGTGTTATTTGCTGTCCTTAGTAGTATATTGTATTGTATGACATGTTATTTTTCTTTTTATCATTTTTTCTTATTGCTAAAAAAACAAACAAACAAACAATTTTTCTTGTAGTAATCTGTATGTTCAAATGCTGATTGTGGTGATAAATGTACAACTTTATGATGATACCATGAACAACTGATTGTACACTATGGATAAATGTATGGTATGTGAATATAACTCTATAAAATTGTAGGAAAATATATATATAGGAGTAAAAGTGTTGGAGAAAACATGGTGAGAGGGATGATGCCTCACTAATATGGACTAACTACAATGTGTAAACTCAGAATTGAATCTTAGAACATAGCCTAACATGGACACAATAATTGTAATAGTCCCTAGATTGTAAGCTCTTACAGCAGTTAACTCTATCCCTGAATTGTAAGGCCTATCTCTAAACTTTAAGATGCTGATCCCCTAGCGTATGTTGTCACAGACATTGGGACTGGCGGTTTGATGTGCTGAGCCCTCAAGCATGGGACTTGCCCTTATGAAGCTCATTACCACAAAGGAAAGTCTGAAGTTGTATGTAATGGTGCCTGAGAGTCTCCCCCTGAGTGCCTCTTTGTTGCTCCAATGTGGCCCTCTCTCTCTCTAACTGAGCCATCTCGACAGGTGGACTCGCTGCCCTCCCCCCTACGTGGGACCTGACTCCCAGGGTTGTGGATCTCCCTGGCAACGCAGAGTATGACTCCCGGGGATGAGTGTGGACCCGGCATCGTGGGACTGAGAGTATCTTCTTGACCAAAAGGGGGATGCAAAATGAGACGAAATAGTTTCAGTGGCTGAGAGATTCCAAATGGAGTCGAGAGGTCACTCTGGTGGACATTCTTATGCACTATATAGATAACACCTCTTAGGCTTTAATGTATTGGAATAGCTAGAAGTAAATACCTGCAACTACCAAACTCCAACCCAGCAGTCTGGACTCCTGAAGACAATTATATAATAATGTAGATTACAAGGGGTGACAGTGTGATTGTGAAGACCTTGTGGATCACACCCCCTTTATCTAGTGTATGGATGAGTAGAAAAATGGGGATAAAAACTAAAGGACAAATGGGGTGGGATGGGGGAATGATTTGGGTGTTTTTTTTCACTTTTATTTTTTATTCTTGTTCTGGTTCTTTCTGATGTAAGGAAAATGTTCAGAGATAGACTGTGGTGATGAACGCATAACTATGTTATCATACTGTGGACAGTGGATTGTTATCATGGATGATTGTATGGTGTGTGAATGTATTTCAATAAAACTGAATTTAATTAAAAAAAAAAAAACCCAGTCACAAGGGAGTATGAGTAAAACTTGTGAAATCTGAAAAAAAAAAAAAAAAAAAAAAACTAACCTAACTGGAATCGGTGGACATGAGATTCACATTAATATAAGACTGACTAAAATCTGCATTTCCCATTTTATCCCAGTTCCTCTGTCACAATCGACAGTGCTTTAGAAGAGTTCTTGTTTACTGGCTTTGTGAGTGGTTTCTGTGATCGGGAGGAGACGTCAGGGGATGCAGTTTGACCACAGATTTAGAATGACCCAGAAAGGTCTTTCTCCTACGGCTTGTTCCCCACAAACCCAGTTCCCCTAGTAGATGGTAATCATTATTAGTTTCTTCAGATCTGAATTTCTATTCAATTAGAAAATCTAAGCCCCGGGTATACACTGGTAACCAGGTACTGTTGTCAAGTGTTTAACTGCTCATCAGAGCCCTCTAAAAGCAAAACCGGCCAGCGATCTTAATAGTTCCCGTAAAGTTTTGGGCTGAGACTAGGGGTCGACTGCCTCCTTTCTTTTCAACAACTTCCAAGGACGCCAGGAATGAGAAGAGCACATGGTTCTGTGTCCCAATTTTCAGTTCACTCGGAACCCAGGCGCTACAGCTTGGCGGTTACCATGGCTACAGACGCTGTGTGTCTGTCGTCATTCCGCTGGTCTTGCGGCGGTGGATGATGACGCAGTAATTTCCGGCGCCCTCTGGGGG
This sequence comes from Choloepus didactylus, assembly GCF_015220235.1. NCBI lineage: Eukaryota > Metazoa > Chordata > Mammalia > Pilosa > Megalonychidae > Choloepus > Choloepus didactylus. Next base: position 6,476,597 of record NC_051319.1, read on the forward strand.
CGGGGGAGTAAGGTATAGGGAGAAACTTAGCAATTACTGTAGAAGGGTCATGAAGAAGAGGCGGCGGCGGGAGGAAGGAGCCGGCAGCGGCGGCGGTGGCGGCGAGAAGCTGCGATAACTGCCTTTTGGGCTGGTGGTGTGGCTTCGTGGGAAGGGCGTTGTTACTAACCCCCTTTCCAGGCAGCCCCCGGGGCTCGGGGCTGAGAGCGGCCGTGGTGCCGCCTCCCCGGGCCCCTTGGCTCCGCCATGTTCCGCAGGGCACGCCTTAGTGTGAAGCCCAATGTCAGGCCTGGTATCGGCGCTAGGGGCTCCACCGCCCCCAGTCTCCCTCGTGGACCGGAGCGTCCCAGGTCGCCGGAGCCTGCAGCAGCCCCTGCTCCGCAGCCTGCAGCGGCCTCTGCTCCGAAGCCAGCGGAGCCCACAAATGTGCCCCCAGTGGATTTCGAGAGGGGGGCGCCCCAAGAAAAGGTTCCCAGGAGCAGGTAAGAGCATGCAGAGCCGAGAATTTTTATCTGCCTCCTCCCTCCAGGCCTGTCACCTGGAGGCTGAGCAAATTAGCTTTACCATAGGTGTATTCTCTCGCTTGAAATGAGCCTTTCTGTTGAGACCAGATGAAACGACTTCAAACCGCAGTTTGTCTGCCTGACCAGAGGGTGGCCAGTGTGGATTTTGTCACGGTCTCTAGATTCTCCTGGGAATGCGAGTCGGGGACGGACGGACCATGTCTTCCAAGTGATAGTGGGGAATCTAGGTGTAACATTCCTGAATTGAAGAATATCCATGCCTGAGGCTAGTCATTGGAGAGTTTAGATTACCGTGGTTTTCATTCTTCTGGAGAGCTTTACGGAGGAAGTAGTTTTATTTTAAAAAATTGCTTATCTTTAAAAGGTTAATACCAGTGTTGCTTTGGTTTTACTGATTTATGACAGTGGAAAGGAGGTCTGGTTATTTGCTTTGGTTTCAGTAATTTGAAGGTGTGCCTTTTCATGGTGACCCCGTTTTCTGAACGGAAAAACATGGCTTTAGCGCCATATACCACTTGTGGATTCAGGAGTTTTCAACTTAATTTAACAACTTAGTAGATTTTTCTCAGGCAAATTTATTCTTCTGTAAAATGGGGATAAATTGATCCACTTTGGAGAGTAGTTGTGGAGATTGGAGTCAATCCATGTAAGCTGTCATGCATAGGACATAGCGGAAAAGTTGCTGAAAAAAAGCTATTTTAAAAAAAAGTTGATCGAGCAAAATGATTGCAGTTAAGACGTGCCAGGCACATATGGTCTCTGTTTCTTTCCTGTATGCATATGAGAAAAACCATTGAATGACAGTGAGATGGTACGAATTCTGCTTATAATGTGACAGGAAGCTAAAAAATTTATTTTGTGCTTTTTGGCTCAACTTCCTTCGTTGGCCTGAACTGATGCTTAGTATAGGGTGTTTCTTTTGTTGATAGCTTAGTGACACTCGGTAATTTCCAAGTTCTTTTACGTGAATCTGTTTCAAAATTTCTCCCCAAAATGGAGGTACAAATGCCAGTCACTGTTGATAAAGTTCACAGAGATCCTGTTAACCATATATGAATGCATGGTGGTTGATAATTTAATAAATTTCCCAGAGACTGTAGTCTTGAGACAAACTTAGAATTGACATTGAGATGGTATACTTTGTTTTTTATCAGATGTTTTCAGTTTTGTGGATAGGGCTATGTGAGTTGTAAAAGTCTTTACAGTATAGCTTCTGTATTTATGCATTCAACATAACTGGGTGAAATACAAGTGGTACATGTGTCTTGTTGGAAGGGCTGAGGTAAGAAGTTAAATTGTAGAAGACTTCCTAGAAAATGTTATTCGTATATGTTTAGGAATTTTCCACTTTTATGTAAAACTAATGTAAACATATTCAAAGTAGAATCTCTGCTTTTAATTCTTGACTTTATAATTCTTAATTTTTTGACTCAGTTTGCCTTCAGTCCGTTCCTGAAATATTTATATCCAGTCTAAACCATATCTAGTATTTAATTTAGAGAGATTGAGTCCTTTTTTTTTTTCCGAGTGAAGAGTTTATTCTGATGCTTGCATCGAGTTAGATTTAACAATACATAAATGCATTCTACATCATACAGAATTTGGTTTAGTTCATGTAACTAAATGTATATTTTTTTCATATACTACAATACAAATGTTTCAGAGGTTTGAAGTTTCAAGTTGATTTGGCTAATCACAGATTGATAAAGTAGGCCAGTAATTTAGACCAGTTTAGGGGGATGGATATAAGTGTGAATTAAAAATTAATTTAAAAAAACAATCTCAGTTATCTAGTAATTCAAATTAGGCTAATTATACCTTGTTCTGTCAATTCTTTTTTTGTTTCTCTTTAAAGGGATTAAGCTTAAAACTGTGTGCTCTAATGCTCCTTGAGACTTGAAGTTTGAAAATGAGTAACAGTCTTCACTAAAATTTGCATGTGTTAAAACAATATACTACACAAAATTTTTATTGCAATCTCTGTTGTAATTAACATAAATCACATCATTGACTTTTACCCCCTTTTTATTGTAAAATATACATAACTTAAAACTTACCATGTTAACTATTTTAAAACCACCACCATTATTATCAGAACTTTTTCAACATCCCAAACAGAAACTCCATGTGCATGAGCGATAACTCTCCATTCCCCTTCACCCAGCCCCTTGTAATAAAATAATCGATTTTTTAATAAGTAAGACTTTACTGCTTTGAATTTTCATCAGCCAAGATTTTAAAGTAGAATAGCCGAAAGAAGATTCATGGTGTCTTTGTTTTCCTTTTAAAATTTCAACAGTGATGAAAAGACTGATGGTGAGAATGATGTTGAAGAATCCAGTAAGTCTTCCTCTACTGTTCCACAAAGAAGAAAACGAATATCAAGTACTTCTAGTCTGATTAAACCTAGTGTCAGTGTTCCTTCAGAACCTCATTCCTTATCGACAGTTAATCAAGAAGTTCCACAGCCAAGCCCCATTCCAACAAAAGAAAAACAGCTGTGCTCAGACAGATACAGAATATATAAAGCCCAGAAACTGAGGGAAATGTTGAAAGAAGAATTGAGAAAAGAGAAGGTAAGGGAGAAAAAAATCAGAATTTTGACTTTTACCTGTAAACGTTCTGTTTTTATGTAAGGCATCATTTGGAGGGAAAACAAGCATCTAGAGCATTTTTCTGTGCTTAAATTTTACATATTTTATTAATCTATTTATTTCACTATTTCTGGTGAAAGCCACAAATATAAATTTTGTACACATATGCCCAGATACACACAAAAGTATATTTTAACATAAACTTTGAATCAGATTTTTCATATAAGGATATCTAAATGACATGAGTTATAATTATCTGAAGTTTAGCAAAATTAATTGGTAATATTTTCTAAATTGACAGTATGGAAAATTAAATGGAAAGTTTTTTTTTTTTTTTTACATTGAAAGATATTTAGTACACTCCAGTGTGAATTCTTTTATTTAAATGTTAGAGCTGTGGTTGAGGACTCTTCCAGAAGCAAAACATATTTAATGAGTTCTCTGATGTCCAATAGCAGAATAATGTCTAAAGGTTTTCCTACTTAGATGGGAGAAATGTTTTCTCCCCAGTGTTAATTACCTTATGTCATCTGAGACTATCAGTGAAGCATTTCCCACATACATGGTAGGTGTATAGTTTCTTCTCACTGTGAGTTCTTTCATGTAACCTAAGTTTACCACATAAATGGAAGGATTTCCCACATAGATGGCAGACTTATAGTTTCTCCCCAGTGTGAGATCTCTCATGTTGCCTAAGTTTTCCATGTAGATGGAAGGATTTCCCACATGGATGGGCAACTTATTGTTTCTCCCCAGTGTGAGTTTTCTCATGTTGCCTAAGTTTATCATGTACGTAGAAGGATTTCCCGCATAGATGGCAGACATGTGGTTGCTCTGTGGTGTGAATTCTTTCATGTTGCCTAAGGGTACCATAAAGCCTGAAGGATTTCCAATATATTTTGCAGACATTGGGTTTCTCCCCCGTATGAATTCTTTCGTGTCACCTAAGGTTACCATAGTGACTGAAGGATTTCCCACATATATTGCAGATATTGGGTTTCCTTCCAGTGTTAATTCTTTCATGTTGCCTAAGGGTATCACAATAACTGAAGGATTTCCCACATATATTGCAGATATTGGGTTTCTCTCCAGTGTGAATTCTTTCATGTAGCCTAAGGTTACCACACTGACTGAAGGATTTCCCACATATATTGCAGACATTGGGTTTCTCCCCAGTGTGAATTCTTTCATGTTGCCTAAGGTTACCACAGTGACTGAAGTATTTCCCACACATATGACAGACATTGGGTTTCTCCCCAGTGTGAATTCTTTCATGTTGCTTAAGGGTACCACAATGACTGAAGGATTTCCCACACATACTGCAGACATACGGTTTCTCCTCAGTGTGAATTCTTTCATGTTGCCTAAGGATACCACAATTATTGAAGGATTTCTCACATACATTGCAGATATTGGGTTTCTCCCCAGTGTGAATTCTTTCATGTTGCCTAAGGATACCACAATGATTGAAGAATTTCCCACACATATTGCAGACATATGGTTTCTCCCCAGTGTGAGTTCTCTCATGCTGAGTGTAGAACTGTCATGAAGTCTTTCCCACATAAATGGCAGACATATGCTTTTACTTCAGTATGAGTTCTCTCACATTGTCTGAGGGTGGTACTACCTGTGAAATCTTTCCCACATCTGTGGTAGGCATATAGTTTCTCCACATTGTGAATACTTTCATGTTGCTTAAGGTTAAAACTTTGACTGAGGGAATTCCCACATAGTTGGTAGCCATATGGCTTTTCCCCAGTGTGTATTTTCTCAAGTTGTCTAAGACCAGAACTACTTCTGAAGACTTTTCCAAATAGATGATGTTATATGAGTTACATCCAGTTTGAATTTTCTTATTTTGACCAATGAATGAATGATAATTGAGAACTCTTTGAAATTGTTTGTTTACATTGGGTTTCTTTCCCATGTCAGTCATTGTGGAGTGAGTGAAATATTCTCCTAAATCATTACTTTCAAGGGGATCCTCTTCAGTGTGAGAAATCTTTGATTGGTAGATATGTCCTTCTTAGAGATATGATGCATAGTTATCATTTCTTCTTTTTTATGGTCATTTTCCCTGCCTGGACTCTGTACTTGGAGAAACCTTAATCCTTCTCTTCATAGTTCTCCTTGTTCTGACTGTGAAAGCACTTATGATATGCAGACCTGATACCCCATGAACACCAGATGATTGATATTCTCCAGCATAACATCCCTGAACATCTTTCTCTGGTTTGTGTCTAGTATGGCCCACTCTTCCTTAGTAAAGTTGATAGCTACATCATTGAAGGTCACTGATTCCACTGGTTTCATTTTCAGTAGTTCTGCCACCAACTATCTTCCTCTGGGTTTTCACTCTCAGATAGTCCAAGCACTAAGCATCCAAGCATGACTCTATTTCTGGAGGATTTACCATTACCACAGTTTGTGTTTAACCAGAGGTGTGTCTTAACCCTGGAACAGTTGCAACCTGACTGGTATGGTGAACTCCAGAGATTTATTTCCTGCAACTCAGGGTCCAGGAGCCCACTAAGCAGCATGTCATTCAGATGTTTTCATCCCTTCATGGTCACCAAACTGAAGAAGGGGCACTTCCCAAATATGGGTCTGTTGCTCGATGCAGCTAGTAGAAGTCACACTCAAATGGAAAGAATTTTGTGTGAATGCCTATAGTAAAATCCATGTTCTTTTTAATCTTGGTGATTGATGTGAAGATTCATTTCTTTTTCTGCAAGCACAGTGTAATAGTAGTGAAGTATACAGGCTCTGGAATTAAATACCTGTTACCGTTGGTAATTTAATTAACCTTTTTATGACTGTTTCTTTATCTATAAAATAGGACCAATAATAGTATCTACCTCACTGAATGGTTGTGAAGATTAAATGAGTTAATACATGCAAAACACATTTAGACTAGTGTCTGGCAAATATAAGTGCTCAACAAGTGTCAGCTTTTATTATTAGTTATAGAATACTTTTTTTTTAATGTGGAAAGCGCTTTGCTTAGTGCTTTGTATCATTATCTAATTTAATTCTCTCAAATTGTGTGAAGTAGATATCACTGTTTTATACAAGAGGAAACAAGCTCTGAGAGGTTATTTGCTTTATGTGAAACATATAGTGGAGGATATGGGATTTGAATTCACATATCTTCAAATCTAATCTTCTAAAATGATCTGTAGCTATAGAATCTGCTTAATTAGATTTATTTTAGGAAATTAAAAATATTCGCCTTAAGGATTTAGTAAAATATACAGAATTCCGGTTTATGATGGGATAAACAAAAGCTCTATATTGATAAATTCTCCATAAACCATTGTACTTAGAAGGCACCAGTTGTACAATTTTATACTTGACTTTTATCCAGTTCTAGTCTCAGTTTCTTTAGTTTTTAAAATTCCTTAGTGTACTACAACTTTTTAGTATTCAATTTATGACATTTTCCCCCAAATTAGGGATAACTGTGATAGGAATAATATTAAAACATTTGCAATTAATGTAACAGTGAGCTGTATATTTGGATATAGTACAATCAAAATTTTTCTATATTTATTAAATATAAGTGAATCTGTGTCTATGTTTGTGCATATAGAAACAGTGGAAGAACAAATATGCTGTAAATGAAAGTCAGAGGCCACCAGATCGTTCAAAAATGACAATGAGAGACTTCATATATTACTTGCCGGATAACAATCCAATGACGTAAGTGTAATTTCTTTCTGCTTAACCTTCTTTAGGTTTGTAGAGTCACTTTTAGATTGGGACAGTTTCATGTGTTCCAAAAGCATGTTGAAAAAATTCACAGCACATATGATGTCCCTTTAGATAGATTTTTTTTTTTTTTTTTTTGGTAAGCTTTAGAGCAATTGTAGGTTTACAGAAAAATCATGTAGAGTTCCCATAGCCTACCCCACCCCCTCTGGGATTCCCTATTATTAACATTTTACTTTAGTGTGATGACATTTGTTACAGTTGATAAATATAATTTTAATTATATTATCAGTTAAAGTCCTTAGTTTACATTAGGGTTCACTCTTTACAGTTCTATGGCTTTTTTTGTTTTATTGTGGTTATATATACAACATAAAATTTCCCATTTTAACCACTTTCATGCCTGCATTGTCAGGTGTACAGTGCAGTGTTAGATGCATTCACAATGTTATGCTGCTATCAACACCATCCATTACCAAAGTTAGAATTTTATAACATAAGTAAGTGATATTTTGTGTAATTGCTTTCTTGGGATGGTAAGTGATGCCTTTTGCCTATAAGATTAAAAATGTTTCCTTTGCTATATAAATTACCAGGATGTAGGAAGACTAAGCAACTTTTCTCTAAGATTGCAATTTCTATTTCTTACACACCAAACCTAGTCTAAAAGGATGATCTAATTTTTATGCCCTACCTCTTAATTAAATTAAGTGACAAGTTGATTAACAAATTTTCCAAGGACAAAGCTTCTTTAGTCAAAGTTAGGCTGAGAGGCAGGGCTTTATATTATTCTTCAGTTTCCTCATTATTGTGTTGTTGATGGTTTAACAGGTGGAGGTAGCATTAATGGCATGTTCTTCAGTATAGGTCTTTTTTAGATTCACCAGGTCTTTGGCCAGTTGGAGGAAGGGTCAGAAACCTAGGTTTTGAGTTGTTTGACATCTAGCAGTTAGAGAAAAACCGTCTGTTGCTTCATGCCTCAGGACTGGGAGCCTCCCTTCACTGAGGAATAGATGGTGAGAACATAACCTACTTAGGTCTTTGTAAATTATTTGAACTTGGCAACAAAAGTTTTAAATTGAAGTGTTATGGTGTATCATTGAAAAAGAACAACAACATGGGAGTCGAAATAATTTCCTTCTTGCCTATGTATATAACTGACAAAGTATAAATTAATTTATTAAAAAGTATTCGGTTATTTGTGTTTAATAGTTCTTCACTGGAACAAGAAAAGAAAACTGAAAAATTGACACCAGTCCAGGCAAGAGAGTAAGCATCTCATCTTACTCCTTTTTTTGAATATAATGTTTTAGGTACATTATTTAAAATAGTGTATCAAATGGTGCTTCCTGTTATAATCAGATTATATTTGATAGGTTTTTTAAAGTAGAATCACTGACGAGAATTAAACTTACTGCCCGATTTAAATCAATATGAAAGCTCCACACTATTTGTGAATATATATGTGATTATAAAAATGGCTGTTATGATTTTAATTTTTTTTTCCTCCTCATAGAAGTTTGGATACTATATATGCTGTCTATAGTAGGTATAGCTTTGATGCCACTAGATATATAGTTTATTTGTCATGAAAGCTCCCTATTGCCTTCAACTTTACACTGTCATATACTAGCTTACTCCCACGAAATCCCTTCAAGAGACCTATTAGGAAGTTATTGTAGCCTTGTAATTCAAGGTACGGTATTGTAGAAATGAGTAGAAACATTGGGAATTTTGTGATTGTCATTTTGAAAGTCAATTAGATAGTGATTACTATTTTGCCTATGATCCACATTGTTTTCAAGCAGAACTCTGAAGTTTAAAAAAATAGGTTATGTCTGATACATTTATAGGTTATGTTTGCTTCAGTAAAACCTTTAGGAGACAGTGAAGTACAATGAGAAGTGTGTGGGATATGGAGTCTGTATTTGGAAACCTGTGCTTGATCTCTGGCTCAAACCTTATTCTTGTATAACCTAGAACAAAAATATCTTCTCTAAGCCTCAAATGGGTATGAAAATACTGACTCCGAAGGGTTGTTCTGAAGGGTAAATAAAATGATCTGGAAATTAATGCTGTATAATTGTAAGGCATTATTATTATTAATTCCATAATTATTGGATGGTTTATACTGATACTCTGTTGAGATATAACAGATAAACATTTATTTCTCTTTATTGTGTGAGAGAGTAATGGCTTCTTACTGAATGCCACCAGAATAAAATTTGAGAAAAATCTTATAACCATGTCCTTAACATTTTCAAGTAGATTATAGGGAAAGTTGGAAATAACAAGAAAGTTGAATTTGTTTTAGAAGTTAATATTATTCAGGAAGCATTTCTCATGGCTACATGCATTAACCTGTATTTACTTTTGATAGACAAGAAGGTAAGAGTACTACTGATGCTGAAGATAATGAAGAAATGGAAGAAGAGACTGATGATGGGCCATTGCTGGTTCCTCAAGTAAAGGTGGCAGAAGATGGTTCTATTATTTTGGATGAAGAAAGGTAACTAAAAAAAAAAAAATGCAGCGATTGTGGTTTCATGAGAACAAATACATTTTGTCTAATGGGAGAGATCAGGTTTTTACATCTGCCATTGTCTCTTGGACCCTGACTTTTTTTTGCATAATGGAAACTGCAGCTAGAAAGGTGGGTTAGATTAATGATTTTTTTTGTTTACTTACGTATTTTTTGTATGAGATGATGGTACTGTTGACCAGCCATCCATTGACCTAAAACCATTGTTTGTCTAACTTTACTGGTGATTAGATTGAGCTACTGAACTAATTGTATGTTATCTGCTACCGCAGGTTGATTCTGAGATTGACTCCTGGTCTTGAAGTTAATATTCAAGTTTTCATATTATTAATCATTACCATATTCTGGTGTGAGGTGATAACTAATATGTAATGAAACATTGGTTTAACATATTTTATGATTTTTGTTACAGTGAAGTTTAATTCATCTCCTGGTTTAATTTCTCAGTTATGACATTAAGTTCTCAAATTTGGCATTGTGGAATTTAGTTGTCTTTCCAAATACATATATATTTTAAAAAGGATTAATAAGTAAGTAAATAAAAGAGGGATGGAAATATTTCAGCATTTTAATTATAAAAAATATAATATTTAAATTCCATAAAAAGCATAAATGTAATGCTGCTGATAATAGTTGTTTTTGCATACTGTTTTCCATTAGGTTGTGATGATGATTTTCTTGATCATTAAATATTTAAAAGTATATTTAACTTGACTGCAAGAATGTAAAACATAAATATAAAATGCTTACATATCTCTGTATCTGCTGCTGGGCCTAGCAGAAGTCAATAAAATTATAATTTTAGGTGATCCAAAGATACTTTGTAAATTTTTTACTACTATCATAGATGCTGAAAACCAGATGGCATTTATTTCATCATATTGTAAGTGAAAAATAGCAGAATCTTGGAAAATAGGCATATTTAATGTATATATTATTATAGTTTTGATAGGACAATGCCATGGTAAATTTCAAATTTTAACCATTCAAATCTCATTTACTATTTGTTTTCTTACTTCATTTACTATTTGTTTCTTTACTTGTTTTTAGTGTGGATCTATTTGAAAATGTGTTTCTTTCAGTTTAACTGTAGAAGTTTTAAGGACAAAAGGCCCCTGTGTTGTTGAGGAAAATGACCCTATATTTGAGCGTGGTTCTACAACTACATACTCCAGCTTCAGGAAAAACTATTACTCTAAACCATGGTCAAATAAAGGTAACTGATTTTCATTTTAAATTGTGCTAGTTATTTATTTGAAATGAAGTGAATTACTTCCTCTGTGTTTGAATTAAACTAGGTCTTCCCTAAGTAAATCAAATACAAACTATCATATTGTTTTCTCTTAAAATGTTTGCAGCCAAATTTATTACTACCTGCCATGGACCTATATCTCTGACTTCACCTTAGAAATTTTAAGAATTAGCTTCATGGTTATTTTGGCTGAAATATTCCTGTGTCAAATTCCTGTATAATAAACACCATTTTAATGAAAAGTTATCAGTATTTCTAATGCTCATAATAACATTTTACCTCAGGTAGTATGATAAACTCTCTGTAGGTAAAAATTATGCTGTTATTACATGCCAGGGCTTATTATTTTTTATTATGAAATTAAAAGTTTGTTTTGGGAAAAAATTCACATACCACAGAAGGATATAGAGTGAAAAGAGAGATTCTATATCTCCCTTCTCCAACTTCCCTAATTTAGGTAATTTCTATTAACAATTTCTTGTGTGTCTTCCTAGGTACTTTCTTTCATGGACTACTTAATTGCTTGTATGGGATAACATTACTGGCTATAACTGGCAGTTTACTTTGGCACTGTGAATGAAATCATTAGCCAGAATGTTTTTAGTTGGTTTTTTGTTTGTTTTTTTTTTTAGTTCCAGCTGCTTTGGTATGAGCATGCACATTTCTTAAACTATGTGTTTATTTATTTTTTTTCAGTTTGTTGTTTGTCTTTTTTTAAACTCAGTTGAGATATATTCACACACCATATAATCCATCCAAGGTATGCAATTAATGACTCGCAGAATCATCATACAGTTTGGCTTTCATTGCCACAGTCAATTTTAGAACATTTTCATTACTCCAAAATAAAGAATAAAAATAAAAAAGAATACCCAAAACATCCCATACCCATTATCCCCCCTATTATTTATATATATTTTTTGCCTTCATTTTGTTACTCATCTGCCCATACACTGGGTAAAGGGAGTATCAGTCACAAGGTTTTGACAATCACATGATCACACAATAAAAGCTATATAGTTATACAATCATCATCAAGAATCAAGTCTACTGCATTACAGTTCAACAGATTCAGGTATATCTTCTAGCTATTCTAGTACATTGGAAACTAAAAAGGAATATGTAATGCATAAGAATAACTTCTAGAATGACCTCTCGAGTCTATTTGAAATCTCTTAGCCACTGAAACTTTATTTTGTTTCATTTCTTTTCCCCCGTTTGGTCAAGAAGGCATTCTCATCCCACTTTAAAAAAAAGTGTTTTTAGATATTCCCTGAAGTTCACTGCAATAAAACTAAAATATATATGTTTCTATGACTACAGATTTATTGGACTTTAAAAAACTACTAAACACTGTCAAATTTATTTTTAACTGAGAATATATCATATGTAAGATTTTTTTCCTCTGAAATACTGAAAAGATTAAATTTTGGTCATTCTAAAACTTTTATTTTTACAGAAACAGATATGTTTTTTTTAGCCATCAGCATGGTAGGAACGGACTTTTCTATGATTGGACAGCTTTTTCCTCACAGAGCAAGGATAGAAATTAAGGTAAAGTAAATCTGTTACATTTGTTGATTTAAAAGAGACCAGAGAGTACTAACATATATTTTTACCTTTACCTTTACTTTTAGATCTTGGTCCTTTTTCACTATTATGTTTTATTACATTTGTCCTTCATTATTGCTTGAAATGTAATATATTTCTCAATTCTAATATAGGTACAATCTACTTTAGTATTATATTTTCTTATTTTTATCTTATCTGTTTTAAAAATGGATTTGAGGGAATACCAATAAAGACAATGAAAATAGATTAAAAGAAGAAGAATTAGATAATGAAAAGGGAAGATAAGTGTAACAGAATTCTTGGGTTAAGGGTAAATTTTGAACACATTTATTTCTAATTTCCTAGGAAGGCACAAAGGCTAGCATGCTAAATTAGGAATTATCTTATTATCTGATCTAATTCTTGTTCCCTAAGTCACCTTAATTTTGGGGACAACTAGTGGCAGTGTTAATAATAGCAGCGATATCAGTTAGTGCTTTAATAGGCCTGAGAGATGGCCTTTCTCTGTTTTATAGCTCCCTTTGTACAGAATCTTGGTACAAGTTCTCTATGTTTGAGTGATATCACACTCTGTTGCCATCATACATACCCACTTCATTGTGGTACATGTCCAGCCATGGACTTTTTTCTTCATTTCCTACCCCCATAATGTTCATTACATTAATAAAAGAAACCATTAGGAAAGATAAACATTTTTCTAGAACTAGACTATGTATGGATTGTTTCCGGACATTATGTAAGAGGCATTGTATAACTTAATGGAATAGTCTTACTTATTGCATTTCTGCAAGAAATAAGTAACTGTTTATATTCTTTATGTTCATTTTCTTACGTTGATCTTTGATATAAAGAGAACAAAATGTAAAATTGAAGTTCTGTGGAGCCTTGAAATTGATACTGTCTAGGGTTAGAGCTCTGTGATGATCAGAGGAATTAATGATAAATTTGTCACTAGATTATTTCTCTAAATATCATTTTAGTCTAGCATGGTTCCACCAGGTCTTTGGGCAAAGTATAGAAAAGTAAAAATTAACTTTATTTAAAGCTAGTGAATTACATTGCTTTTCAAAACTTGAAGCAAACTTGTATTCCTGGGATAAACTCCATTTACTCATACTGTATAATTCTTTTTATGTGTTTCTGAATTTTATTTGTTCATATTTTCTTGTGGATATTTTACATCTTTGTTCATGAAGGATATTGGTATAGAATTATCTTGTTAATAAATTTTCCATTTTAATATTTTTTTCTTTATTAGAGAAGTTATGAATTTACAGAACAATCATGAGCAAACTACAGGATTCCCATGCACAACTCTACCACCTCATAACCACCTTGCATTGGTGTGGAACATTTGTCACAATTGATGATGTACTTGCTTATAATTGTACTATTAATTGAAGTCCATGGTTTAACTTATGGTGCACTGTGTAGTATAGTTCCATGGATTTTTTTTTTTTTATTCTATTACCATATATACAATCTAACACTTCCCCTTTTAACCATATTCAGATGTATATTTCTGTGCTGTTAATTGTGTTAGTTCAAAATGTGCTACCATCACCACCATCCATAACGAAAGCATTTCGATCTTTCCAAATGGGAACCCTGTGTGTTTCAAGACTTAACTTCCCTTTCCCTATCCCCAGAATGTCCCCTGGCTATCTGTCTTCTAGATTCTCACTCTATGAGTTTGCTTATTCTAATTGTTTCAAATCAGTGAGATCATATAAAATTTGTCCTTTGTGTTTGGCTTACTTCATTCAACGTGATGTCTTCAAGGTTCATTCATGTTGTCACGTGTATCAGGACTTCATTCCTTTTTATGGCTCAATTATATTCTATTGTATGTATATACCACATTTTATTTAAACATTCATCAGTTTATGGACACTTGGATTGCTTTGCTCTTTTGGCAATTGTGAATAATGCTGCTATGAACATTGGCATGCAAATATCTGTTCAAATCCCTGCTTTCACCCCTTAAGATATATGCTGAGCAGTGGGATTGCCAGTTCATATGGTGGATCTTTACTTATCTTCACTGAGCTTCCACACAGTGGCTGTACCATTTTACATTGCCACCAGCAATGAATGAATGTTCCTATTTGTCTGCATCCTCTCCAACACTTGTTATTTTCTGTTTTTTTTTTTTTTAATAGCAGTAATTCCAATGGTTGTGAAACGGTAACTCATTGTGATTTTGATTTGCTTTTTCTGATGGCTAATGATTTCAAGCATCTTTTCATGTGCTTTCTGGCTGTTTGTATATCTTCTTTGGAGAGAGGTCTATTCAAATCTTTTGCCCATTTTTCAATTAAGTTTGTGTTTTTGTTGAAGGATTTCTTTATATATTCTGGATATTAAACCTTTATTGGATATGTGGTTTCCAAATATTTCCTCCCATTGTGTAGGTTGTATTACTTTCATGAAAAAGTTCTTTGATGCACAAAAGTTTTAATTTTGATGAATTTCGATTTATCTGTTTTTTCTTTTGTTGATTGTGCTTTAGGTATAAAGTTCAAGAAACCATTGCTTAACACAAGGTCCTGAAGATACTTCCCTATGTTTTCTTCTAAGAATTAGATAGCTCCAACTCTTATATTTAGGCCTCTCATCCATTTTGAGTTGATTTTTGTATATGTAGAGAGGTAGTGGCACTCCTCCTTTTTTTTCTTTTTTTTTTTACAAATGAAGATCCAGTTTTCCCATTACCATTTGTTGAAGAGACTCTTCTTTCCCAGTTGAGTGGTCTTTACTCCCTTGTTAAAAATCAGTTGGCCATAAATGTGAGGGTTGATTACTGAGCTCTCAGTTCTTTTCCAATGGTCTGTATGTCAGTCCTTATGCCAGTACTGTGCTGTTTTGATTACTGTGGCTTTGTAATAAGTTCTAAGATCAAGAAGTGTGAGTCCTCCAACTTCAGTCTTCTTTTTCAAGATGGTTTTAGCTATTTGGGGCCCCAAACCCTTCCAGATAATTTTGATAATTGCCTTTTCCATTTGTGCAAAGAAGGTTGTTGGAATTTTGGTTGGGATTGCATTGAATCTATAAATTGCTTTGGGTAGGATTGATATCTTAATGATATTTAGTCTTCCAGTCCATGAATACGGAATACCCTCCCATTTATTTGTCTCCTTTAATATCTTTTTGCAGTGTTTTGTAGTTTTCTGGGTACATCCTTTACATCCTTGTATAGGTTTATTCCTTGATTTTTGATTCTCTTAGTTGCTATTGTGAATGGAATTTAAAAAAAAAATTTTTTTTTTTTTAATTTCTTGTTTCAATTGGTCATTGCTTGTGTATAGAAACACAACTGATTTTTGGTGTTGATCTTGTACCCTGCTGCATTGCTGGATTCATTTATTAGTTCTAGGAGCTTTGTTTTGGATTTTTCAGGATTTCCTGTATATAGGATCATATCATCTGCAAGTAGAAAAAGTTTTACTTCTGTCTTTCCAGTTTAGATGCCTTTAATTTCTTTTTCTTGCTTAATTGTTCTTCCAAGAACCTCGAGTACAATGTTGAGTAACAGTGGTGACAGTGGGCATTGTTGTCTTGTTCCTGATCTTAAAGGAAAAGCTTTCAGTCTTTCACCATTAAGTAAGATGTTTGCTGTGGGTTTTTCTTGGATGCCCTATATCAGGTTGAGGAAATTTCCTTCTATTCCTAGAGTTCTAGTGTTTTTATCAAGGGTTCTATATTTTGTCAAATACCTTTTCTGCCTAGACTTGGGATGATCATGTGGTTTTGTTTCTTCATTGTGTTAATGTGGTGTACTACATTAATTGGTTTTCTTGTGGTGAGCCAACCTTGCCTAGTAGGGGTAAATCCCACTTGATCGTAGTGTATATTTCTTTTAATATGCTGTTGGATTCTGTTTGCTAGAATTTTGTAGAGGATTTTGCATCTATATTCATAACAGATACTGGTCCATAGTTGTCTTTTCTTGCGGTATCTTTATCCAGCTTTGGTATGAGGGTGATGTTGGCCTTGTAGAACGAGTTAGGAAGTGTTCCTCCTCTACAATTTTCTTGGAAGAGTTTGAGTAGAATTGGAGTTAAGTCTTCTTGGAATGTTGGTAGAATTTCCTTGTAAGACCATCTTGTCCTGGGCTTTTATTTTTGGGGGAGGTTTTTAATGACTGATTCAATCTCTTGACTAGTAATTGGTTTGTTGAGATGTTCTATTTCTTCTTGAGTCAAAGAGGTAGTTTGTGTGTTTCTAAGAATTTGTCCAATTCTAGGTTATCTAATTTATTGGCATGCAGTTGTTCATAATATCCATTTATAGTCCTTTTTATTTTAGCAGGATTGGTAGTAACATCATGTTTCATTTCTGATTTCTGTTATTTATTATCCTCTTTTTTTGTCAGCCTAGCTGAAAGTTTGTCGATTTTGTTGATCTTTTAAAAGAACCAACTTTTTAGTTTGTTGATTCTGTCTTTTTTTTTTCTGTTTCATTTATCTCTGCTTTCATTTTTGTTATTTCCTTCCTTCTGCTCACTGTGGTTTTAGTTTGCTCCTCTTTTTCTAATTATTCCAGTTTTGAGGTTAGGTCTCTGAGGGGAAGTCTTTTTTCTTTTTTAATGTAAAGCATTTAGAGCTATAACATTCCCTCTCAACATTGCCTTTGCTGCATCTCCTAAGTTTTTTATTTTTACATTTTTTTATTGAGAAATACAGTTTATACACAGAAAAGTGATAACTTTCAAAGTACGATTTAACAAGTAGTTATAGAGCAAATTTCAAAGAACAGTTCCACCATGTCAGTTATTTCCTCCTTAGCTATTTTTAGTACCCTAGAAATGAAAAAATATTTTATGTGAAGACTAAATATTCGTAATCCTTTATTAAATCCTATCTTGTCTGTTGCTACCCCTCTCTCTTGTTTGATCACTTTCTCAATCTTCAGGGATATCTGGGTAGTGATCACCCTAAATTGTTCATATTGAAAAGAGGTGTTAACGTTATGGGGAAGGGGGATGCATCTGGTTGATGTTCTTGCAGAGACTGTTAACCCTGGGTTTTGGGATTTATCTGCCATAAGGAACACGCTGGAGGATTTAGGTTTCTGAGAAATAAACATAGTGACTGAAACTTTTATAGAGTCAAAGATAGGGACCTAGGTATTCTTTAATATTTTTGGTACTACTGTTGATTAGGGCTTGGCATTACTGTGGCCATTTGGAATATCTAGCTGGAGCTTGCATAAATCTAACCTCCAGGAAAGCCTGCCGTCTCTCTCTCTCTTTTTTTTTTAAATTAAATTGAGTTTTATTGAAATATATTCACATACCATACAGTCATCCATGGGGTACAATCAGTTGTTCACAGTACCATCATATAGTTATGCATTCATCACCCCAGTCTATTTTTGAACATTTTCCTTACATCAGAAAGTATTAGAATAAGAATAAAAAATTAAAGTAAAAAAGAACACCCAAATCATCCCCCCATCTCACCCTATTTTTCATTTAGTTTTTTTCCCATTTTTCTACTCATCCATCTGTACACTAGATAAAGGGAGTGTGATCCACAAGGTTTTCACAATCATACTGTCACTCCTTGTAATCCACATTGTTATATAATCGTCTTCAGGAGTCCAGACTACTGGGTTGGAGTTTGGTAGTTTCAGGTATTTACTTCTACCTATTCCAGTACATTAAAACCTAAGAGGTGTTGTTTATATAGTGCATAAAAATGTCCACCAGAGTGACCTCTCAACTCCATTTGAAATCTCTCAAGTCATTGAAACTTTATTTCGTTTCATTTTGCATCCCCCTTTTGGTCAAGAAGATATTCTCAATCCCACAATGCTGGGTCCAGATTCATCCCTGGGAGTCATATCCTGTGTTACCAGGGAGATTTACACCTCTGGGAGTCGGGACCCATGTAGGGGGGAGGGCAGTGAGTTCACCTGCCTAGGTGGCTTAGTTAGATAGAGAGAGAGGGCCACATCTGAGCAACAAAGAGGTACTCAGGGGGAGATTCTTTGGCACAATTATGTGCAAGTTTAGCGACTCCTTTGCAATAACTAGCTTCATAAGGGCAAGTCCCATGATAGAGGGCTCAGCATATCAAACCACCAGTCCTGATATTTGTGACAACATCAGCATCAGTCCAGGTGAGGAAATCTAACACTTCCATACTTTCCCCCGCTCCTCAAGGGAGCCCTGTATATATATTTTTGTTCTCTGCCCAAATTACTTTGGGATGTGTCACTATTTCACTCTAACCTATACTAACCTACCATATCTCACTTCCTATTCAAAGTTCCATGGAATTCTGGTGTTTGAACAAACCAACTGTATAGTTATACTGTTTAGAAAATATAGATCCTGTGCCACATAGACATCGCTTTTCTTGGTCTCACATGGAATTGAAGTTTTAACACACAGTCAGTTTCGACCTTTACCCTTTGGCCCGGTTTGCCCTAGTCTTACCAGATCTGCTTCATTCATATCACTAATTGAAGTCTGGGCTCTTTTTCAGCTTTTTCTTTAGCAGTTGCTGTATGTGCTAATACTGACATTCATATCTGCCAAGCTCTAGCTCTGAGTCTCAGTGTCACAGAGATACCCAGTGTTCCAGAGACCAATCAGGTTATACACTAAGGGATCGGCATCCCAAAGTTTGAAGATAGCCATTACAATTCAAGAATAGATTTGACTGTTGTAAGAGCTTACAGTCTAGGGACCATCACAATAATCGGTCCCCTCTTAGACTGTGTTCTAAGATTCAGTTCTGAGTTTGCACATTTTAGTTACTCCATACTGGTGAGGCATTATGGTGTTTGCCATTATTTGTGGCATACTTCACTTAAATGCTGTGTGCAGGATCCATTCACCTCATTGCGTGTCTCACAGCTTCACTCCTCGTAGTTGCTCAATATTCTATTGTATGCATACACCACAGTTCACCATTCTGTACCTCAGTCTGTATACTCTTAGGCCACCTCCACCCATTGAAAATCATGAATACTGCCTCCATGAACACCAGTGTGCAAATGTCCATTCATGTCTCTACTCTCAGATCTTCCAATGACATACCCCATAATGAGATTGCAGGATCTCATGGCTCCCACATACCTAGCTTTTTTGGAGCCACCACACTGACTGTCAGAAAGGCTATACCATTCTGCCTGCTCATCAGCAGTAGATAAGTACATCCCTTTCATGTTTTCTCTAACACTTTTACTCCTATATGTATTTTTCCTGCAATTTTATAGAGTTATATTCACATACAACACATTTAACCACAGTGTACAGTCAGTCATTCATGGTATCATCATGAAGTTGTACATTTATCACCACAGTCAGCACTTGATCATATTGATTACTACAAAAAATAGTTTTTTTTTAGCGAATAATAAAAAAGATGATAAAAAGAAAAATAACATGTCATACACTACAATAGTGAGGATAGAAAACAACACTGCTACTAAGAATCCCATATCCCTCCCCATATCCCCCTTTCATACACACTTAGCATTGGTATATTGCCTTTGTTACATTTAACGAAAGCATATTACAATGTTACTGTTGACCATAGACTCCAGTTTGCTTTATGTTTTTTTCCCCAAATACCATCCTTTTTTCAACATTCTGCATAGTTGACATTCATTTGCTCTCCCACATGCAAAAACATTTCTATATTTGTACATTTAGTAACAGTCATTGGCCACTCCAGTTTTTGCCAAGTTATACAGTCCCAGTCTTTATCGTCTGTCTTTACCTCTGGTGTCATACATTCTCCTGTCCCACCTCTTTCAGCTTTACTCACACACATCTTTGTTCAGTGTACTTAAGTACTGTGCTACCATCACACAGTATAATGCTATCTATTCCTGGGTTTATGCAATCAACCCTGCTAAACATTCTGTACTCTTTCATCATCAAATGCCCAATCTCTGCACTCTTTCTATCTCCTCATAACCTGTGTTGTTAGCTTTTAACTCTCCAAGTTTGTTCATTAATGCTTGTTCATATTAGTGAGACCATACAGTATCTGTCCATTTGTTTCTGGCTAACTTCACTCAACATAATGTCCTCAAGGTTCATCCACGTTATTATATGATCCATGTCTTTGTTCTGTCTTACAGCTGCATAGTAGTCCATCTTGTGTATATACTACAGTTTGTTTATCCACTCGTCTGCTGATGGACATTTGGGCTGTTTCCATCTCTTGGCAGTTGTGAACAGTGCTGCAGTAAACATTGGTTTACATATATCCGTTTGTGTCTTAAGTTTCAGTTCCTTTGAGTATATACCTAGCAGTGGAATAGCTGGGTCATATGGCAGATCTATACTTAGCTTCCTGAGGAACCTCCACACTGTCCTCCAGAGTGGTTGCACCATTCTGCATTCCCACCAGCAATGAAAAAGTGTGCCTCTTTCTCCACATCCTTTCCAGCACTTGTAATTTTCTGTTTTTTGGATAATGGCCATTCTGGTAGGTGTGAGATGATATCTCATTGTGGTTTTGATTTGCATTTCCCTAATAGCCAGTGAAGTTGAGCACTTTTTCATAGGTTTTTGAGCCATTTGTATTTCCTCTTTAGAAAAGTGTCTGTCCATGTCTTTTGTCCATTTTTTAATTGGATTGTTTGTCTTTCTGTTGTTGAGTTGTAGGATCCCTTTATGTATTCGAGATATTAAACCTTTCTCTGATATGTGGTTTCCAAATATCATCTCCCATTGCCTTTTTACTTTTCTGACAAAGTCCTTTGATATACAAAAGTGTTTAATTTTGAGGCGATCCCATTTGTCTGTTTGTTCTTATGTTGCTTATGCTTTGGGTGTGAGGTCTAGGAAACCACCTCCTATCACAAGATCTTTAAGATATTGCCCTACATTTTCTTCTAAGAGTCTTATGGTCTTGGTGCTAATGTTTATGTCTTTGATCCATTTTGAGTTAATTTTTGTATAAGGTGTGAGATAGGCGTCTTCTTTCATTCTTTTTGGAAATGGATATCCAGTTATCCAAGCACCATTTATTGAAGAGGCTGCTCTGTCCCAGTTACTTTGGCTTGACTGCCTTATCAAAGATCAATTGTCTGTAGATGCGAGGGTCTACTTCTGAGCACTCAATTTGATTCCATTGGTTGGTGTATCTGTCCTTATGCCAGTAACATGCTGTTTTGAGCACTGTAGCTTTGTAATATGCTTCACAGTCAGGTAGTGTGAGACCTCCCACTTCGTTCCTCTTTCTCAAGATTGTTTTGACTGTTTGGGGCACCTTGCCCTTCCAAATAAATTTGGTTATTGGTTTTTCTATTTCTGTAAAGTAAGTTGTTGGGATTTTAATTGGTATTGCATTGAATCTATAAATCAGTTTAGGTAAAATTGCCATCTTAACTATGTTTAGTCTTCTAGTCCATGAACATGGTATGTTCTTGCATTTTTCAAAGTCCTGTTGGATTTCTTTTAGCAGTTTCTTACAGTTTTCTGTGTAGAGGTCTTTTGTGTCCTTGGTTACATTTATTCCTAAATACTTGATTCTTGTGGTTGCTATTGTAAATGGAATTTTTTTCTTGATTTCCTCCTCTTGCTGCACATTACTCTTGTATAGGAACACTACAGATTCTTGCATGTTGATCTTGTAGCCTGCCACTTTGCTGTATTCATTGACTAGTTCTAGTAGCTTTGCTGTAGATTTTTCTGGATTTTCTACATATAGAATCATGTCATCTGCAAATAGTGAAAGTTTTACTTTTTCGTCTCCAATTTGGATGCCTTATATTTCTTTTTCTTGCCTAATTGCTCTAGCCAGCACTTCCAGCACAATGTTGAATAACAGTGGTGACAGTGGGCATCCCTGTCTTGTTCCTGATCTTAGAGGGAAAGCTTTCAGTTTCTCCCCATTGAGTATGATGTTAGCTGTGGGTTTTTCGTATATTGCCTTTATCGTATTGAAAAAGTTTCCTTCTATTCCTATCCTTTGAAGTGTTTTCATCAGGAAAGGATGTTGAATTTTGTCAGATGTCTTTTCTGCATCAATCGAAATGATCGTGTGGTTCTTCTGCTTTGATTGATTGATGTGGTGTCTTACATCAATTGATTTTCTTGTGTTGAACCAGCCTTGCATACCTGGAATAAATACCTGGTCGTAGTGTATAATTCTTTTAATGTGCTGCTGGATTTGATTTACAAGTATTTTGTAGAGGATTTTTGTCTCTATATTCATTAAAGAGATTGGTCTATAATTTTCTTTTGTAGTATCTTTGTCTGATTTTGGTATGAAGGTGATGTTTGCTTCATAGAATGAGTTTGGTAGCTTTTCCTCTTCAATTTTTTTGAAGAGTTTGAGCAGGATTGGTACTAAATCTTTCTTGAATACTTGGTAGGATTCACATGTGAAGCCATCTGGTCCTGGGCTTTTCTTTTTTGGGAGCATTTTGATGACTGACTCAATCTCTTTACTTGTGATTGGTTTGTTGAGGTCATCTATTTCTTCTTGAGTCAATGGTTGTTTTTGTTTTTCTAGGAAGTTGTCCATTTCATCTAAGTTTTTTAGTTTATTAGCATATACTTGCTCATAGTATCTTCTCATTATCTTTTTAATTTCTGCAGGGTCAGTAGTTATGTTTCCTTTCCTATTTCTGATTGCGTTTATTTGTATCTGCTCGCTCTCTTTTTTTTATTTTTGTTAGCCTAGCCAGTAGTCCATCAAAGAACCAACTTCTGATTTTGTTGATACGGTATTGTTTCCATTCTCAATTGTATTTATTTCTGCTCTAATCTTTGTTATTTCTTCCCTTCTGTTTGCTTTAGGGTTAGTTTGCTGTTCTTTCTCTAGTTCCTCCAGGTGAACAGTTGATTCTTCAGTTTTTGCTCTCTCTTCTCTTTTGATATAGGCATTTAGGGCACTAAATTTCCCTCTCAGCACCGCCTTTGCTGCATCCCATAAGTTTTGATATGTTGTGTTTTCATTGTCATTTGCTGCGAGGTATTTACTAATTTCTCTTGTAATTTCTTCCTTTACCCACTTGTTTTCTAAGAGGGTGTTGTTTAGCCTCCATATGTTTGTGAATTTTCTGACCTTCTGCCTTTTATTTATTTCCAACTTCATTCCATTATGGTCCGAGAAAGTGTTTTGTATAATATCAATATTTTTAAATTTGTTGAGACTTGCTTTGTGACCCAACATGTGGTCTATCCTAAAGAATGTTCCACAATCACTTGAGAAAAAAGTGTATCCTGATGTTGTTGGATATAGTGTTCTGTAAATGTCTGTCAAGTCTAGTTAATTTATAGTACAATTCAACATCTCTGTTTCTTTATTGATCCTGTGTCTAGATGTTCTGTCCATTGATGAGAGTGGTATATTGAAGTCTCCAACTATTATTGTAGAAGTGTCTACTTCTCCTTTCAGTGATCTCAGTGTTTGCCTCATGAATTTTGCAGCATTCTGGCTTAGTGCATAAATATTTATGATTGTTATGTTTTCTTGGTGAATTGACCAATATATGTAGTATCCTTCTTTGTCTCTTTTAATTGTTTTACTTCTGAAGTCTGATTTTTCTGTTATTAATTTAGCTACTCCCAGTTTTTCCTGGTTGTTGCTTGCGTGAAATATCTTTTTCCAACCTTTCACTTTCAGTCTATTTTTGTCCTTGTGTCTAAAATGACTTTCTTGTAGGCAGCATATAGATGGGTCCTGTTTTTTAATCCATTCTGCCAGTCTGTGTCTTTTTATTGGGGAGTTTAATTCCTTTACATTTAGTGTTATTACTGTAAGGTCAGTACTTTCTTCTACCATTTTGTCTTTTGGATGTTATATGTCATCTCTTATTTTTTCCTCTCTTTTACCTTTCCTGATAATCTTCATTTCTATACTCTTCTCCAACTCTCTCTCTCCTGTCTTTTCCTATCAGCCTGTAGCACTCCCTTTAGTATTTCTTGTAGTGCCGGTCTCTTATTCACAAACTCTCTCAGTGTCTGTTTGTCTGAAAATGTTTTAATCTCTCCCTCATTTTTGAAGGAAAGTTTTCCTGGATATAGAATTCTTGGTTGGCAGTTTTTCTCTTTCAGTATCTTAAATATATCATGTCACGGTCTTCTCGCCTCTGTGGTTTTTGCAGAGAAATCTGTACATAGTCTTATTGAGCTTCTCTTGTATGTGATGGATTGCTTTTCTTTTGCTGCTTTCAGAATTCTCTCTTTGCCTTTGACATTGGACAATCTGATCAGTAAGTGTCTTGGAGTAGGTCTGTTGGGATCTATTCTGTTTGGGGTATGCTGTATTTCTTGAATCTCTAATTTTCTGTCTTTCATAAGAGTTGGGAAATTTTCAGTGAATGTTTCTTCTGTTATTCTTTCTGCCTCTTCCCCTCTCTTCTCCTTCCAGGATGCCCATAAGATGTATATTCGTGCGCTTCATGTTGTCACTCAGCTCCCTAAGACTCTGCTCATATTTTTCCATTTTTTTCACCATCTGTTCTTTTGTGTGTATGAATTCAAATGTATTGTCTTCCAGTTCACTGATCCTTTCTTCTGCCTGTTCTCATTTCTCTCTCTTACCTAGGGGTTTCTTGTTGGTTGGCTTTGTTCTCTGACCTCTGTTGTTGAGTTCAACTCATTCTAGACTTCTAACTTAGATTCTATTTAGTTAATCAGAATTTTTCACTTCTGGTTTTTCTGTTTCTTGCCCTACCTCTATGTAGCCTTTTTGTGAGAGGGTCTCCTCGGATATGGTCGACCCCAGTCAGATATTCCAGGCTGTAGATGCCCAGGTCTCATGAGGAGGGTATGGAGTTTCCCTGGGAATGAGACCCTCCTATGAGGCTCTAGAATCAGTGTTTTTCCTCTCCTGTCCGGCAGGTGGCGCTTGCCAACCTGCAGCTCCCCCACCAGTGTAAGGAGGTATGGAGCCTTTAGTCCTCCTGGTGACTCTGATCCTGTTGGGGGCATGGCTGACTGAAGCTGGAATCTGAATTCCAGCCCCTGGGGTCTGAGTTCCCAGAAGGTGGGCTGCCAGTTGAGCTGGACCTCCCTCCACTCTCCCAATCCTAGGAACTCCAATTGTCTTTCAGGGGCACTATTCCCTTCTCCCCTCTCCTCTTTGGGGCAACTCCACCTAAATTCCTTGGTCAGCCTGAGTTGCCAATTAAAGACGGGGGTGGAGACTTTCTTCAGAAGCAAATCTGGAATTTAAAGACGTTCTGCATACTCTTTCTTCCCCCAAGCCTAGCCTAGTCCTTCACCTTGGACTTTCTGATAGAAAATAACCACATATGTTGCTTTTAGATTAAAAAAATAGAAAAGAAAAAGGAAAAAAAAAAAAAAAAAAGAAGTCCCTTTTAAAAGTCTTTCCCCAGCCTGGAAGTTTTGTCAGTGTCAGAATAGAGCATTTAAAGATGTACTTTGGCTACTGTCTCCAATAGCTTCAATTCCGCCCCTGCTGGAGGCCATTGAAGTGCAAAAAGATAAGCAGTCAGTGAGAAGGGAGAAGAGACAAAATGTAGGGGGGGAAAAAGGCTTTTTTGGAGCCTGGAAATGGGTATAGGCTTTTATATGCCCCCCTTTCTCAGGAACCAGCCCTTCTTTAGCACCCCGAGGTCCAAAAATTAATTAATTTGTTAATTAATTCTGCTGTTGAGGCTGGGTTGAGCCCCCTTTCTTGTCCTCAGGAGATTGTTGTTTTTTGTTTTTTTTTTTTTCCCTTTCAGGGAGCCAGCAGCAAGACAGTCCATGGGGTCGGGGTGGGGGGGTGCCAGACCCCTGGTCAGGGGAACTTATGATGTTCGCCGCGATCTCAGCTTTTTCTCCGATTCCAAACTGGTTACTGGAGACCCCAAAAATACTGTTTCATATAGTTTTTGGGTAATTACCAGCTGCTCTAGAGGAGAGACGAAATTCTGCGCCTCACCACTCCGCCATCTTGCCCCGCCTCCTGCCATCTCTTTTTGAAATGTCTTAGCCACTGAATCCTTGTTTTGTTACCTTTCTTTTCCCCCATTTGGTCAAGAAGGCATTCTCAGACCCTCTATGCCAGGGCCAGGCTCATTCCTGGGTCATGTCCCTCGCTGCCAAGGCAACTTTCCCCTGGGGGTCATGTCCCACGTAGTGAGGTGGGGGTGAGGGGAAGGCTAATAAATTTACCATAATCAATTTTAGAACATTTCATAGCTACAAAAAGAAAAGCCCCATACTACTTATATCCCCCTGTTATTGACACTTTGCATTGATGTGGTGCCCTTGTTGCCACTGATGGAAGAATATCAAAATATACTGTTAGCTATAGTCCATAGTTTTCATTAGGTGTATTTTTTCCCCATATACCTCCCTATTAACATCTTGTAATAGTTAGATACATTTGTTCTAGTTCTAGTTCATGGAGAGACATTCTTATATTTATACTATTAACCACCTTAT
The DNA here is from genome assembly GCF_015220235.1 of Choloepus didactylus. Lineage (NCBI taxonomy): Eukaryota > Metazoa > Chordata > Mammalia > Pilosa > Megalonychidae > Choloepus > Choloepus didactylus. The sequence continues at coordinate 6,503,169 of NC_051319.1, forward strand.
TCACTGCTGGTAGGAATGTAAAATTGTACAGCCACTATGGAAGACACTGTGAATTTTATTATTTAAAAATGTTAATTCTGGGATTTACTCCCTATGAGTTTCCTGGTTTTGTAACCCGTTAGTGATAAGGAAGAGCTTTTCTTGAACTTCAGTCCTCCTATCAGGAAGGTCTGCCCAAGTTGAATGCAGTGTGCAGGGTTTTCCCCATTTTTCTGGGCCTCTGTCTTGGTATGGGCTTTTGCTTTTTAGTTGTTTAGAGTTTCCCTGTTTATGGGAGTGTGGTTGCCCTCTTTGTTTCCCAGGAGACAGTCATGTTTCCTGGGTGTTTGAGGTGGGCAGGCCTTTGCTGTAGATTGTCGACCTCTTTAGTTTGTTATCTCAAGCTACTTTTTCATGGAGGCCAAATTCTGGGAGGCAGGGCATGCCAGAGAGGACTTTCCCATGTCAGTCTTTCCCAGCCAAAACATTCAGGGCCCCACTACTGGGGAGCAGACCAGTTTCAAAGTGCCCTGGGTAGGGAATCAGGAAGGGTGCCAAAAGCCTCTCTGATGGCCCCCTAATGCTTTGCTTTCCTGTGCCCTCCAAATGCAGCCCTTCAAGTAACTATCCCCCATAGGCCCAAGGAAGTGCATCATCTTTAAGTCTCCACTGTCACTGTTTCTGTCCAGGAAGGGTTGACACAATGGATGGCATTGCCTTTGTCTAGGTGGGTTGAAGCAAGGACTGCTGCTGGCTTTGTCTGGGGTGGGTTGAAACTGTGGCTCCCCACCGAGCTGGGCTGGTAGCAGTCCAAAGTCGCTAATCAAATGCTGTTATCAGTGATAGGCCATTCCCCACACTTGTTCTTGGGGAAGATGATTTTTATGTCCCTTTCTGTCACCCATGAGCTAGCTAGGGGCTGGACCTCACTGTGGCATGTGGTGTGAGTGGGGAATGGGTGGTAGTAGCTGCCTTTTGGAGAGAGCAATTTGCTGTTCTTTACCATAATTTATCAGTCTATTCCTCCCGCTCTTCTCTGGATGCTGTACAGTGTTCTTCTGGCCTCCTGAGTTTCAAGCTAGCTGTTTCAGACAGTTCCTCCCTGTTTTATAGTTGTTCTGTTAGAAGGACTGAATCCTGGAGCTCCTTATTCCGCCATCTTCCTACAGTCCTCTCTAATTTTCTTTCTTTTTTTTAAATTCAGTTTTATTGAGATTTATTGACATACCATACCATCATCCATAGTGTATAATCAGTTGTTCACAGTACCATCACATAGTTGTGCGTTCATCACCACAATTTTTGAACATTTTCATTACTCCAAAAATAAATAACTAAAAATAAGAATAAAAATAAAAGTGAAAAAGAACATCCAAAACGTTCCATTCCCCCTCTGTTAGCTGGAAAGGCACATGACTGGTGTCTGCTGGTCCCTTGTTCCTGGGTTGCATTTCAAAATGGCTTTCTCAGAAATGTCTCTAGGCTTTTGTCTTTGCTCGTCTCTCTCAACTCCTGTGCGTCCGTGCTTCTTTCTCCCAGGGTGTTTCTCTCTAAGTATCTGGGGATCTTTTAGCTTCTCCAGGACAAATTCTAGGCTTCATCTCTTTGCTTAGCATCCCCAAACATCCTTTTGTCTGCATCTCCAAGTGTCTCCAAGCATCAGCATCTGGGTCGGCTCTTGAGCTCTCTTAAGTAGTCCAGTGAACTAATCAAGACCCACCCTGAATGGATGGGGTCCACACCTCCATGGAAATAATTTAATCAAAGTTCTCACCTACAGTTGGGTGAGTTACATCTCCATGGAAGCATTCAATCAAAAGTTTCCACCCTAATCAAAAGACTAATAAGTCTGTCCCCACAAGATTGCATTAAAGAACATGACTTTGTGAGGGACATAATAGAATCAAACTAGCACAGCCTCCTATTATTCATTTAATTTTTGTTCCCGTTTTTCTACTCATTTCTACATAAACTGGATACAAGAAGAGTGAGCTACAAGGTTTTCACAATCACAATCACACTGTGTAAGCTACATAGTTATACAGTCATCTTCAGGAATAAAGGCTACTGGGTTGCACTTCCAACAGTTTCAGGTATTTCCTTCTAGCTATTTCAATATACTAAAAACTAAAAAGTGCTATCTATATAACACATAAGAATAACCTCCAGAATGACCTCTTGACTCCATTCGAAATCTCTCAGCCACTGAATTTTATTTTGTTTCATTTCTTTTCCTCCTTTTAGTCAAGAAGGCCTTCTGAATCCCACAGTGTTGGGTCCAGGCTCATCCCTGGGGTCATGTCCTGGTTGCCAGGGAGATTTACACCCCTGGGAGTCATGTCCCATGTCAGGGGGGAGGGCAGTGAGTTTAACTGCAGAGTTGCCTTAGAGAGAGATACCACATCTGAGCAACAAAAGAGGTACTCTTAGACACAGTTTTAAGTAGGGTTAGCCTCTCCTTTTCAGTAACAAGCTTCATAAGGGCAAGCCCCCAAATTGAGGGCTCATCCTTCTAAGTTGGTAGTCCCCAATGCTTACAAGAATATCAGGAATTCCCCCGGTGGGGAAATTTAATATTTCCACATTTTCCCCCAGTTCCTCGATGGGACTTTACAAATACATCTTTATTTTCTGCCCAAATTGCTCTGGGATGTATTGGGGCTTCACACTAATGTGTACAAACCAACCAGATTTCATTGTAATGTAATGTAATGTTCCATGTAGTTATGTTGTTTGAATAAACTGACCATACAAGTTAAATTATAGTGTGTTGCATAAAGGGTAGATTTTGCACCTAATAAACATCTGTTCCTTTGGTCTCACACAGAAGTTGAAGTTTTAAAAACACTGTCATTATCATCCTTTACCCTTTAGTCTAATTTACCTTAGTCTTAACCACGTCCATTTCATTCATGTCACTAATTGAAGTCTGATCTCTTTTTTCAGACTCCTTAAATTTGCTGTATAGGGTAATGCTGATATTCATAGCTGCCGGACTGTGGCCCTGAATCTCAGGTGTCACACAGATACCCAAAGTTCCAGGGACCGACCAGATTATACACAAAGAGCTCAGCATCTCAGAATTTAGAAATAACCATTACAACTCAGAAATAGATATAACTGCTGTAAGAGCGTACAATCTAGGAACCTTTACAATAAGCCTTCCCCTAATAACCTATGCTTTCAGACTCAATTCTGAGAGCTTGCACATTATCGTTAGTCCATATTAGTGAGGCATTATAATGTTTTTCTTTTCATTTCTGGTTTATTTCACTCAACATACTGTCCTCAGTGTCCATTCACCTCACAACTTCACTGCTTCTTGTAGCAGCTCAGTATTCTACTTTATGTGCCGAGGGCCAGCCTCAGCAACGGTCGGGGTCCTGATAGGGGGGCTGGAGTCGGCGAAGAAAGGAGACAGACACCTTGTTGTGTCTGGGTACGAAGATGGAATCTCTGACCAAGCAGAGCATCAGAGCTTTATTTTTATAATTTTCTGTGACATACGCATTAGCATTCAGGCATGCAATACTACAATAGTTTGGCTAAATTTTAGACATTATTTATTCTTACGCAATGATCAATGGGCTAGCAGGGACAGACTCCCTGAAGCATAGCAAGGCACAGTGTTCGGGCACAGGCATAACAGTTCCCATTATTTAGTACCAAGCAATCTATAAACCTTTTTTGTGTTCATGTTTTTGACTCTGTTAATCATTACCTTTTTGTTTCTTCTAGCTAACTCTTTTAAAGCTATTTTATTTCTTCTAGCTAATTCTTTCAAAGCTTGGGAAGGGGGATTTCTGCCTACTTGACAGATGGCCAGTGGGAGTGAGCAGAAAGGGTGACCTAATGTCTTCTAAGAAAGGAGCAGGCATTTTCACTTACGCTGAAGCTAATGCAGGGTAAGCCGTTGGCTCATTAATGTAGCTAGGTGTGGGAGCATTCCACCACCACAGAGCCCAAATGAGAAAAAGAGGCAGTATGAATATAAGAAACATATAAGAAACAACATAAGAAACATATAAGAAATAGCAGCAGCAAGAAACAAATTCCTTTTAGGCAGGAGTCATAGGCGCCACTCAATGCTCCGCCTTGCGGAACAGTCACCATGACATGTACTGAAGGCCCGGGAACCGTGCCACTAGGCCAACTGCTGGGTGCTGAATTGGCTGCCCACATTTATGTATATGCCACAGTTTGCCATTCTTTTCATCAGGCTACCTCCATTCACTTTGAATCATGAATACTGACACCACAAACCCCACTGTGCAAATGTCCATGAAATTCATGTCCCTCTTTTCAGTTCCTCCAGGTATATACTCAGTAACCAAGTTGCAGGACTGTATGGCAACCCCATGCTTAGCTTCCTGTGGAACCACCACACTGCCCTCCAAATGTGCTATACTATTCTACTTCCCCACCAGTGGTGTTAGGTACATCCCTTTCTCCAGAATTTCTCCAGCACTGGTATCCCTCTGTTTGTTTTTTAGATGGTTTTATTCACACACCACACATTCCATCCTAAGTAAACAGTCAATGGTTCCCTGTATAATCACATAGTTATGCATTTACCAACAATATATAATGACATTTCCTTTTCTTTTATGAAGAAGGAGGAAATGAAAATAAAATACAATAAAAAAGACAGCAACACCAACACCAAATTCCCATACCCTTCTTATATCCTCCTCTTACAGACATTTAGCTTTGGTATGTTACCTTTGTTACAATTAATTGAAACATAATACAATGTTACTGTTAAATAGAGACTGTAGTTTGCATTGACTGTATTTTTTTCCCCAATACCACCCCATTTTTAACACCTTGCAAAGTTAACATTCATTTGTGCTCCCTCATGTAGAAGCATATCTGTACTTTTAATCACATTCATTGATCACTCTAGGTTTCATGTTATACAGTTCCAGTCTATCTTCTGTCTTTCCTTCTGGTGTCCTACATGCTTGTAACCTTCCTCTTTCAACTGTATTTACAGTCATCTTTGTTCAGTGTACTTAAATTATTGTGCTACCATCATCCAGTATTGTGCTCTAAATCTCCCATGTTTTCCCCTCTGTCTGTAACACTCCCTTTAGTATTTCTTGTAGAGGTAATCTCCTGTTCATGAAGTCTCTCAGTGTCTGTTTGGGAATATTTTAAACTCTCCCTCATTTTTGAAGGACAGTTTTGCCAGATATAGAATTCTTGGTTGGCAGTTTTTTCTCTTTCCATATCTTAAATATATCATACCACTGCCTTCTCTCCTCCATGGTTTCTACTGAGAAATTCACACCGAGTTTTATTGAATTTCCTTTGTATGTGATGGATCGCTTTTCTCTTGCTGCTTTCCGAATTCTCTCTCTGTCTCTGACATTTGATAATCTGATTATTAAGTGTCTTGGAGTCCATCTATTTGGATCTATTCTGTTTGGGTACACTGTGCTTCTTGGATCTGTAATTGTATGTCTTTCATAACAGATGGGAAATTTTCATTGATTATTTCCTCCATTGTTTCTGCCCCTTTTTCCTTCTCCTTTTGGGACACCTGTGACACATACATCCATGCGCTTCATGTTGTCATTCAGTTCCCTGAGACACTGCTCATGTTTTTCCATTCTTTTCTCTGTTCTTTTGTGTTTAGGATTTCAGCTGTCCTGTCCTCCAGTTCATGCATCCATTCCTTTACCTCTTGAAATCTGCTGTTGTATACTCCATTGTCCCTTTCCTTCCCATAAGTTCTGCCAGTTGTTTTTTTCAGACTTTCAAGTTCTTCCTTATGTTTTCCTAATGTGTTCTTTATATTCTTCATCTCTTTTGCCATATGTTCGTCTCAACTTGTTGATTTGATTTTTGGATTGATTTAGCAGATTTGTTTGATTCAATAATTAATTATTTCAATTCGTCTATCTCAGTTGAAATGTAAGTTTGTCCCTTTGAACTGGGTCATATCTTCATTTGTCCTATGTTACTTGTAATTTTTTGTATCTAGGCCTCTGGTTTCCTTGATTACCGCAATCAGATTTTCCTTGACCAGACAGACCCAGGTCTCAGAAGGAGGATGTAGTCAGTATCAAGTTTCCCTGAGGAGCAGATTTTCAGACTTTCCTGTGAGGCTTCTAGCTCTGTGCTTTTTCTGTCCTGTCTAGCACGTGACGCTTGTCAGCCCACAGCTCCTCATTGGTGTAAAGAGGTGTGGCCCCTTTAATTCTCTGCAAACTCTGTCCTGGCCGGGGGCCCAGGGTGTCAGAAGCCAAGCTTAAGTTGTTTCTGGTTTGTTTTTTTTATCCCCAGGCCCTGGGGTCTGAATTCTCTGAGGGACCATAGCCACTTGAGCTGGACCCCACCCCTATTTCCTTAGGGAAGATTCACCCTTTGGGTTATCTTGTACACTTGAATTCCTCCTTTGTCCCTCTGACTCTGTTAACTCCACCCTTGCCTGGGTCAGAGCTGACAATTGAAAATGGCTGAGACTTTCTTTAATGAGCTGCTTAGAATGAGAGGAAAAAAAAAGGAAAAAGAGCAAAAGCCCCTTTTCAGAGCTAGTCCCTAGCCCCCCAGTTTCACTGGTGCACCAGTGTTGATCCCTGGTTTTCTTTGCCCCTTTTCTTGGGACACAGCCATTTTCCAGTATTCTAAGCTCTTCTCCAAAAGCCTCTGTTTTTATTTCTTAATGTTTTTGGGTTTTTTTCCATCAGCCCTGCCTCCTCTCTGCTGAAAGGAACCTCAGTTTCCTTTCCTATTTGCTCCAAGTTTATGTGTGCCTGTATCTTGTATTCAGTCCAAATTTGTTAATTAAAACTGCAGTTGGAGCTTGGTTGAATTTCTTTCCCTCTCTGTAAGTAATCAGCTTCTTTTTACCAGAGTGAAGTATTTTAGCTCAGCCTGCCATGTTGGTGGTAGTGATGGTGGGGCACCATCTCCGCAGTTTGAGGAGCTTTACTTACAGTTCTGTGCTGCCATGTCAGCCGTTCCACCCATACCAGGCTGGTGTACGATGTGTCCAGTCACAGATGTCCCCCGACTAGTTCCAACTAGTTGTTCTTGGCTATTTACTGGTTACTCTAGAGGACTAACTAAATTCCACACATCTCTATGCTACCCTGCATGATATTTTTAATGAACAAAAATAAAGAAAAAGAAGGGGAACTTGTACATTAAAAGTTGTTAAAGTCATAGCAAATTAAAAAACAGGAAGAACTAAACTGTAGAACATATATCTTAACTAAAGAGTATATATCATCCAAGATGCACACTTCAGTGATAAAATGATTTAGAAATGCAAGAAAGTTATTGTCTTAAAAGCTGGGTTAATGTACCACAGCTTCCTGCTTTCTGCACATCTGTTTGTGAGCTATAAAATGTGGAAGACCTGCATCTTGCTGTACTTTATCAAATGTCTCCTCCCAAAGCAGATGGACACAGATCTGTCAGCCCAAGCTAGAGTTTTAGGACTTGTTCTTTTTCAAATTCATTTGGCTGGCCATTAAAACATATATATTTATCCAAGTCAGGGAAACCTAGAAAAAGACTGTTTGCTAATCCTTTGCTTGACTAAAGTAAACTTTTTCTGAATCTGAAGGTAAGCTTTTTTTTCTTAATTCAAATTTATTGATATATATTCACATACCATGCAGTCATACAAAGCATACATTCAGTTGCTCACAGTATCATTATATAGTTGTACGTTTGTCACCAAAATTAATTTTTGAACATTTTCATTACCACACACACAAAAATAATAAGAATAAAAAAGTGAAAAAGAACACTGGGTGCCATTTTTTTTTTTGCCCCCGTTTTTCTACTCATTCATCCATACACTGGACAAAGGGGAGTGTGGTCCATATGTCTTTCCCAATCACGTTGTCACCCCTCATAAACTACAAATTTTTATACAATCGTCTTCAAGATTCCAGGGTTCTGGGTTGTAGTTTGATAGTTACAGGTATTTACTGCTAGCTATTCCAATTGATTAGAACCTGAAAAGGGTTGTCTGTATTGTGCGTAAGAGTGCCCACCAGAGTGACCTCTCGGCTCCTTTTGGAATCTCTCTGCCACTGAAGCTTATTTCATTTCCTTTCACATCCCCCTTTTGGTCAAGAAAATGTTCTCCATCCCACGATGCCAGGTCTAGATTCCTCCCCAGGAGTCATATTCCACGTTACCAGGGAGATTTACTCCCCTGGGTGTCTGATCCCACATAGAGGGGAGGGCAGTGATTTCACCTGCCAAGTTGGCTTAGCTAGAGAGAGAGGGCCACATGTGAGCAACAAAGAAGCATTCAGGAGGAGACTCTTACGCACAATTATAGACAGGCCTAGCCTCTCCTTTGCAGCAACAGTTGAAGGTAAGCTTTTAAAAGGAAGGCACCACTAATTAAATCTGATATGGGAAAATGAACCCCTAATAAAAGAGCCCACATTTGCCTTTAATAGGTGGCCATCTTTCTGTTTTATCTGGCACTTTGAGGTCCTAGACGAGTAGGCATATTATTTTTGAATAAATGACTTTGAGGATAAAAAAATAAAAAAAGTCATGTTTATAGTTATTTTGAAGGGAGGAAGGAGACCATAAGCAGTTAAATTATTTTGTGTATTTTTTCCATTTGTGCATTTTTTTTTGTAATAAAAGTTTGTTTTTTGTGTTTTTAATAAAAGCTGATCAACTGCTGATCTGTACAGGGAGAGAATTGTTGATTGTTCCCTCTCTCAGGATGTGTATACATGATTACACATTCTTAGACACAAACTTTTATGTCCTTGGACTTTCTGTGCCACAGAACTGAGGGTGGGGATCTTTGATGCTGATACAAGCATGAGGAAATGTGCAATAATATATAGAAGATTCCAAAAATAACCTTTGCCTACTTCATAATTTTTCTTGGTTGTTTTTCTAGAGTATCACCTGCATGCCATTTGAGACCTATAAGAACAGTAATGTAAAAGATTTAATTTGATATGAATATATTTGTTTTTAAAAAGTTTAATATTGGTTAACTTAATTGCTTATAGATTTGATCTATTGCCGTGTTATTTGACTTAATTTTCTTTCTGTTCTCTACTAAGTTGCCTTCTATTGCAGATTCATGTTATTGATCATAAGGAAGATCATAAATCTTTCATCCCTGCTTTTAAAAAGAACTACAGGTTTAAACTTGACTATTGGCAAAGATGTATCATTTAGTAAAGGATCATTTGTTATTCATAACAGCATCATTTTAATACTGTTTTAAAATAATCTTCACATATTTAATGGGAGAAAATTACTATAGTTTTTTTTTTATTATTTTTAACAGAATAAATTTAAACGTGAAGAGAAAACAAATGGGTGGAGAATAGACAAAGCATTCCGTAAGTATTACGTATTAAGCTCTATTATGTATTAAGATATATTCTATAAAATCACCAGTCTTTTGTATTTGGCTCCAGTGTGTTTTAGGGTTTGTTTTGTCCCTATATGGTGTAGGAAGAATGAGACTAGAAATTTTTCTATTTAGGTATGTATTTATAGGCAAGGGATTAGCTAAAACAGCAAAAAGGAAGTAAACAAGAGTTCAGCGTCCAAGAGATATAGATGGAGTGAGGATACACCACTTCCAAGTATACTTTTTATATTGAGAACTGTCAGTATTTGCTTCATATATTTTGGGGCTCTGATGTTAGGTGTAAATGTATTTATAATGGATACATCTCCTGTTGAATCATCCCCTTTATCAGTATATAATGACCTTCTTTGTCCCTTGTTTTTGCTTTAAAGTCTATTTTATCCGATATTAGAAAGTATATTTTATCTGATATTAGCATAGCTGCCCCAGCTCTCTTTTGGTTTCTACTAGCATGGTATATTTTTTTCTATCCTTTTACTGTCAGCCTACTTGTATCTTTGAATTTAAGATGATTCTCTTGCAGACAGCATGTAGTTGGGTCATGCTTTTTTATCCATTCTGCCAATCTCTGCCTTTTGACTGGAGATTTTACTCCATTTACATTTATTTTTTTTTAATTAAATTCAGTTTTATTGAAATACATTCACACACCATACAATCATCCATGATATACAATCCACTGTCCACAGTATGATGACATAGTTATGTGTTCATCACCACAATCTATCTCTGAACATTTTCCTTACATCAGAAAGAACCAGAACAAGAATAAAAAATAAAAGTGAAAAAAGAACACCCAAATCATCCCCTCATCCCACCCCATTTGTCCTTTAGTTTTTTTTTTTTTATCTTCATTTTATTGAGATATATTCACATACCATGCAGTCATACAAAACAAATTGTACTTTCGATTGTTTACATTACCATTACATAGTTGTACATTCATCACCTAAATCTATCCCTGACACCTTCATTAGCACACACACAAAAATAACAAGAATAATAATTAGAGTGAAAAAGAGCAATTGAAGTAAAAAAGAACACTGGGTACCTTTGTCTGTTTCTTTCTTTCCCCTATTTTTCTACTCATCCATCCATAAACTAGACAAAGTGGAGTTTGGTCCTTATGGCTTTCCCAATCCCATTGTCACCCCTCATAAGCTACATTTTTATACAACTGTCTTCGAGATTCATGGGTTCTGGGTTGTAGTTTGATAGTTTCAGGTAACCACAACCAGCTACCCCAATTCTTTGGAACCTAAAAAGGGTTGTCTAAAGTGTGCGTAAGAGTGCCCATCAGAGTGACCTCTCGGCTCCTTTTGGAATCTCTCTGCCACTGAAGCTTATTTCATTTCCTTTCACATCCCCCTTTTGGTCATGAAGATGTTCTCCGTCCCACGATGCCGGGTCTACATTCCTCCCCGGGAGTCATATTCCACGTTGCCAGGGAGATTCACTCCCCTGGGTGTCTGATCCCACGTAGGGGGGAGGGCAGTGATTTCACCTTTCAAGTTGGCTTAGCCAGAGAGAGAGGGCCACATCTGAGCAACAAAGAGGCATTCGGGAGGAGGCTCTCAGGCACAATTATAGGGAGGCCTAGCCTCTCCTTTGCAGCAACCGTCTTCCCAAGGGTAAAACCTATGGTAGAGGGCTCAACCCATCAAACCACCAGTCCCCTATGTCTGTAGTCATGTTAGCAACCATGGAGGTGGGGTAGGCGAATACCCCTGCATTCTCCACAGGCTCCTCAAGGGGGCACTACATCTTTTTTTATCCTTGTTTTTCTTTTTTTTTTTTTTAACTTTCCCTTCTTTTTTAAATCAACTGTATGAAAAAAAAGTTAAAAAGAAAACAAACAAACAATAAAAGAACATTTCAAAGAGACCATAACAAGGGAGTAAGAAAAAGACAACTAACCTAAGATAACTGCTTAACTTCCAACCTGTTCCTACTTTACCCCAAGAAAGTTACATAATATAGCAACATTTCTGTGAACTTGTTCCTACTATATCCATCAGAAATTAACAGACCATAGTCATTCCTGGGCATCCCCAGAACGTTAAATAGCTTATCTGTTCTTCTTGGATTATTGTTCCCCCTTCCTTAATTGCTCTCTATTGCTAGTTCCCCTACATTCGACATTATAAACCATTTGTTTTACGTTTTTCAAAGTTCACATTAGTGGTAGCATATAATATTTCTCTTTTTGTGCCTGGCTTATTTCGCTCAGCATTATGTCTTCAAGGTTCATCCATGTTGTCATATGTTTCAAGAGATCGTTCCTTCTTACTGCCGCGTAGTATTCCATCATGTGTATATACCACATTTTTTTTATCCACTCATCTGTTGAAGGGCATTTGGGTTGTTTCCATCTCTTGGCAATTGTGAATAATGCTGCTATGAACATTGGCGTGCAGATATCTGTTCGTGTCACTGCTTTCCGATCTTCCGGGTATATACCGAGAAGTGCAATCGCTGGATCGAATGGTAACTCTATATCTAGTTTTCTAAGGAACTGCCAGACTGACTTCCAGAGTGGCTGAACCATTATACAGTCCCACCAACAATGAATAAGTGTTCCAATTTCTCCACATCCCCTCCAGCATTTGTAGTTTCCTGTTTGTTTAATGGCAGCCATTCTAACCGGTGTTAGATGGTATCTCATTGTGGTCTTAATTTGCATCTCTCTAATAGCTAGTGAAGCTGAACATTTTTTCATGTGTTTCTTGGCCATTTGTATTTCCTCTTCAGAGAACTGTCTTCATATCTTTTGCCCATTTTATACTTGGGCTGTCTGTACTTTTGTCACTGAGTTGTAGGATTTCCTTATATATGCAAGATATCAGTCTTTTGTCAGATCCATGGTTTCCAAAAATATTTTCCCATTGAGTTGGCTGCCTCTTTACCTTTTTGAGAAATTCCTTTGAGGTGCAGAAACTTCTAAGCTCGAGGAGTTCCCATTATCTATTTTCTTTTTTGTTGCTTGTGCTTTGTGTGTAAAGTCTAGGAAGTGGCCTCCTAATACAAGGTCTTGGGGGAGGCGGGGCAAGATGGCAGACTGGTGAGCTGTATGTTTTAGTTACTCCTCCAGGAAAGTAGGTAAAAAGCCAGGAACTGCGTGGACTGGACACCACAGAGCAATCTGTCTTTGGGCATACTTCATACAACACTCATGAAAACGTGGAACTGCTGAGATCAGCGAAATCTGTAAGTTTTTGCGGCCAGGGGACCCGCGCCCCTCCCTGCCAGGCTCAGTCCCGGGGGAGGAGGGGCTGTCAGCTCCAGGAAGGAGAAGGGAGAATTGCAGTGGCTGCTCTCATCGGAAACTCATTCTACTGATTCAAACTCCAACCATAGATAGACTGAGGCCAGACACCAGAGACTCTGAGAGCAGCCAGCCCAGCAGAGAGGAGACGGGCATAGAAGGAAAACAACACGAGAAGCTCCAAAGTAAAAGCAGAGGATTTTTGGAGTTCTGGTGAACACAGAAAGGGGAAGGGCGGAGATCAGGCCTTGAGGCGCATATGCAAATCCCGAAGCAAGGCTGATCTCTCTGCCCAGGGCACCTTTCCTTAATGGCCCTGGTTGCTTTGTCTATTAGCATTTCAATAACCCATTAGATCTCTGAGGAGGGCCGTTTTTTTTTTTTTTTTTTTTTTTTTTTTTTTTAAATCCTTTTTGCTTTTTCTAAAACAATTACTCTAAGAAGCTCAATACAGAAAGCTTCAAAGAATTGAAATTTGGGCACGTCAAGTCAAGAGCAGAACTAAGAGAGCTCTGAGACAAAAGGCAATAATCCAGTGGCTGAGAAAATTCACTAAACAACACAACTTCCCAAGAAAAGGGGGGCATCCGCTCACAGCCACCATCCTGGTGGACAGGAAACACTCCTGCCCATCGCCAGCCCCATAGCCCAGAGCTGCCCCAGACAACCCAGTGTGACGGAAGTGCTTCAAATAACAGGCACACACCACAAAACTGGGCGTGGACATTAGCCTTCCCTTCAACCTCAGCTGAATGTCCCAGAGCTGGGAAGGGGGAGAAGTGTGAATTAACAGAGCCCCATTCAGCCATCATTTGAGCAGACTGGGAGCCTCCCAACACAGCCCAGCAGCCCAGAACTGCCCTGGGGGGACGGCACTCACCTGTGACATAGCACAGTCATCCCTCAACAGAGGACCCGGGGTGCACAGCCTGGAAGAGGGGCCCACTTGCAAGTCTCAGGAGCCATACGCCAATACCAAAGACTTGTGGGTCAGTGGCAGAGACAAACTGTGGCAGGACTGAACTGAAGGATTAGACTATTGCAGTAGCTTTAAAACTCTAGGATCATCAGGGAGATTTGATTGTTAGGGCCACCCCCCCTCCCCGACTGCCCAGAAACACGCCCCACATACAGGGCAGGCAACACCAACTACACACGCAAGCTTGGGACACCAATTGGGCCCCACAAGACTCACTCCCCCACTCACCAAAAAGGCTAAGCGGGGGAGATCTGGCTTGTGGAGAACAGGTGGCTCGTGGACGCCACCTGCTGGTTAGTTAGAGAAAGTGTACTCCACGAAGCTGTAGATCTGATAAATTAGAGATAAGGACTTCAACTGGTCTACAAACCCTAAAAGAACCCTATCAAGGTCAGCAAATGCCACGAGGCCAAAAACAACAGAAAATTATAAAGCATATGAAAAAACCAGACGATATGGATAACCCAAGCCCAAGCACCCAAATCAAAAGACCAGAAGAGACACACCTAGAGCAGCTACTCAAAGAACTAAAGATGAACAATGAGACCCTAGTACGGGATATGAAGGAAATCAAGAAGACCCTAGAAGAGCATAAAGAAGACATTGCAAGACTAAATAAAAAAATGGATGATCTTATGGAAATTAAAGAAACTGTTGACCAAATTAAAAAGATTCTGGACACTCATAGTACAAGACTAGAGGAAGTTGAACAACGAATCAGTGACCTGGAAGATGACAGAATGGAAAATGAAAGCATAAAAGAAAGAATGGGGAAAAAAATTGAAAAACTCGAAATGGACCTCAGGGATATGATAGATAATATGAAACGTCCGAATATAAGACTCATTGGTGTCCCAGAAGGGGAAGAAAAGGATAAAGGTCTAGGAAGAGTATTCAAAGAAATTGTTGGGGAAAACTTCCCAAATCTTCTAAACAACATAAATACACAAATCATAAATGCTCAGCGAACTCCAAATAGAATAAATCCAAAAAAACCCACTCCGAGACATATACTGATCACACTGTCAAACATAGAAGAGAAGGAGCAAGTTCTGAAAGCAGCAAGAGAAAAGCAATTCACCACATACAAAGGAAACAGCATAAGACTAAGTAGTGACTACTCAGCAGCCACCATGGAGGCGAGAAGGCAATGGCACGATATATTTAAAATTCTGAGAGAGAGGAATTTCCAGCCAAGAATACTTTATCCAGCAAAGCTCTCCTTCAAATTTGAGGGAGAGCTTAAATTTTTCACAGACAAAGAAATGCTGAGAGAATTTGCTAACAAGAGACCTGCCCTACTGGAGATACTAAAGGGAGCCCTACAGACAGAGAAACAAAGACAGGACAGAGAGACTTGGAGAAAGGTTCAGTACTAAAGAGATTCGGTATGGGTACAATAAAGGATATTAATAGAGAGAGGGAAAAATATGGCAAACATAATCCAAAGGATAAGATGGCCGATTCAAGAAATGCCTTCACGGTTTTAACGTTGAATGTAAATGGATTAAACTCCCCAATTAAAAGATACAGATTCGCAGAATGGATCAAAAAAAAATGAACCATCAATATGTTGCATACAAGAGACTCATCTTAGACACAGGGACACAAAGAAACTGAAAGTGAAAGGATGGAAAAAAATATTTCATGCAAGCTACAGCCAAAAGAAAGCAGGTGTAGCAATATTAATCTCAGATAAAATAGACTTCAAATGCAGGGATGTTTTGAGAGACAAAGAAGGCCACTACATACTAATAAAAGGGGCAATTCAGCAAGAAGAAATAACAATCGTAAATGTCTATGCACCCAATCAAGGTGCCACAAAATACATGAGAGAAACATTGGCAAAACTAAAGGAAGCAATTGATGTTTCCACAATAATTGTGGGAGACTTCAACACATCACTCTCTCCTATAGATAGATCAACCAGACAGAAGACCAATAAGGAAATTGAAAACCTAAACAATCTGATAAATGAATTAGATCTAACAGACATCTACAGGACATTACATCCCAAATCACCAGGATACACATACTTTTCTAGTGCTCACGGAACTTTCTCCAGAATAGATCATATGCTGGGACATAAAACAAGCCTCAATAAATTTAAAAAGATTGAAATTATTCAAAGCACATTCTCTGACCACAATGGAATACAATTAGAAGTCAATAACCATCAGAGACTTAGAAAATTCACAAATACCTGGAGGTTAAACAACACACTCCTAAACAATCAGTGGGTTAAAGAAGAAATAGCAAGAGAAATTGCTAAATATATAGAGACGAATGAAAATGAGAACACAACATACCAAAACCTATGGGATGCAGCAAAAGCAGTGCTAAGGGGGAAATTTATAGCACTAAACGCATATATTAAAAAGGAAGAAAGAGCCAAAATCAAAGAACTAATGGATCAACTGAAGAAGCTAGAAAATGAA
Organism: Choloepus didactylus; assembly: GCF_015220235.1. Lineage (NCBI taxonomy): Eukaryota > Metazoa > Chordata > Mammalia > Pilosa > Megalonychidae > Choloepus > Choloepus didactylus. Next base: position 6,519,212 of record NC_051319.1, read on the forward strand.
CAGCAAACCAATCCTAAACCAAGTAGAAGAAAAGAAATAACAAGGATTAAAGCAGAAATAAATGACATAGAGAACAAAAAAACAATAGAAAGGATAAATATCACCAAAAGTTGGTTCTTTGAGAAGATCAACAAGATTGACAAGCCCCTAGCTAGACTGACAAAATCAAAAAGAGAGAAGACCCATATAAACAAAATAATGAATGAAAAAGGTGACATAACTGCAGATCCTGAAGAAATTAAAAAAATTATAAGAGGATATTATGAACAACTGTATGGCAACAAACTGGATAATGTAGAAGAAATGGACAATCTCCTGGAAACATATGAACAACCTAGACTGACCAGAGAAGAAATAGAAGACCTCAACCAACCCATCACAAGCAAAGAGATCCAATCAGTCATCAAAAATCTTCCCACAAATAAATGCCCAGGGCCAGATGGCTTCACAGGGGAATTCTACCAAACTTTCCAGAAAGAACTGACACCAATCTTACTCAAACTCTTTCAAAACATTGAAAAAAATGGAACACTACCTAACTCATTTTATGAAGCTAACATCAATCTAATACCAAAACCAGGCAAAGATGCTACAAAAAAGGAAAACTACCGGCCAATCTCCCTAATGAATATAGATGCAAAAATCCTCAACAAAATACTTGCAAATCGAATCCAAAGACACATTAAAAAAATCATACACCATGACCAAGTGGGGTTCATTCCAGGCATGCAAGGATGGTTCAACATCAGAAAAACAATCAATGTATTACAACACATTAAAAACTCGAAAGGGAAAAATCAATTGATCATCTCAATAGATGCTGAAAAAGCATTTGACAAAATCCAACATCCCTTTTTGATAAAAACACTTCAAAGGTAGGAATTGAAGGAAACTTCCTCAACATGATAAAGAGCATATATGAAAAACCCACAGCCAGCATAGTACTCAATGGTGAGAGACTGAAAGCCTTCCCTCTAAGATCAGGAACAAGACAAGGATGCCCGCTGTCACCACTGTTATTCAACATTGTGCTGGAAGTGCTAGCCAGGGCAATCCGGCAAGACAAAGAAATAAAAGGCATCCAAATTGGAAAAGAAGAAGTAAAACTGTCATTGTTTGCAGATGATATGATCTTATATCTAGAAAACCCTGAGAAATCAACGATACACCTACTAGAGCTAATAAACAAATTTAGCAAAGTAGCGGGATACAAGATTAATGCACATAAGTCAGTAATGTTTCTATATGCTAGAAATGAACAAACTGAAGAGACACTCAAGAAAAAGATACCATTTTCAATAGCAACTAAAAAAATCAAGTACCTAGGAATCAACTTAACCAAAGATGTAAAAGACCTATACAAAGAAAACTACATAACTCTACTAAAAGAAATAGAAGGGGACCTTAAAAGATGGAAAAATATTCCATGTTCATGGATAGGAAGGCTAAATGTCATTAAGATGTCAATTCTACCCAAACTCATCTACAGATTCAATGCAATCCCAATCAAAATTCCAACAACCTACTTTGCAGACTTGGAAAAGCTAGTTATCAAATTTATTTGGAAAGGGAAGATGCCTCGAATTGCTAAAGACACTCTAAAAAAGAAAAACGAAGTGGGAGGACTTACACTCCCTGACTTTGAAGCTTATTATAAAGCCACAGTTGCCAAGACAGCATGGTACTGGCACAAAGATAGACATATAGATCAATGGAATCGAATTGAGAATCCAGAGATAGACCCTCAGATCTATGGCCGACTGATCTTTGATAAGGCCCCCAAAGTCACCGAACTGAGCCATAATGGTCTTTTCAACAAATGGGGCTGGGAGAGTTGGATATCCATATCCAAAAGAATGAAAGAGGACCCCTACCTCACCCCCTACACAAAAATTAACTCAAAATGGACCAAAGATCTCAATATAAAAGAAAGTACCATAAAACTCCTAGAAGATAATGTAGGAAAACATCTTCAAGACCTTGTATTAGGAGGCCACTTCCTAGACTTTACACCCAAAGCACAAGCAACAAAAGAGAAAATAGATAAATGGGAACTCCTCAAGCTTAGAAGTTTCTGCACCTCAAAGGAATTTCTCAAAAAGGTAAAGAGGCAGCCAACTCAATGGGAAAAAATTTTTGGAAACCATGTATCTGACAAAAGACTGATATCTTGCATATACAAAGAAATCCTACAACTCAACGACAATAGTACAGACAGCCCAATTATAAAATGGGCAAAAGATATGAAAAGACAGTTCTCTGAAGAGGAAATACAAATGACCAAGAAACACATGAAAAAATGTTCAGCTTCACTAGCTATTAGAGAGATGCAAATTAAGACCACAATGAGATACCATCTAACACCGGTTAGAATGGCTGCCATTAAACAAACAGGAAACTACAAATGCTGGAGGGGATGTGGAGAAATTGGAACTCTTATTCATTGTTGGTGGGACTGTATAATGGTTCAGCCTCTCTGGAAGTCAGTCTGGCAGTTCCTTAGAAAACTAGATATAGAGCTACCATTCGATCCAGCGATTGCACTCCTCGGTATATACCCGGAAGATCGGAAAGCAGTGACACGAACAGATATCTGCACGCCAATGTTCATAGCAGCATTATTCACAATTGCCAAGAGATGGAAACAACCCAAATGTCCTTCAACAGATGAGTGGATAAATAAAATGTGGTATATACACACGATGGAATACTACGCGGCAGTAAGAAGGAACGATCTGGTGAAACATATGACAACATGGATGAACCTTGAAGACATAATGCTGAGCGAAATAAGCCAGGCACAAAAAGAGAAATATTATATGCTAATACAAGGTCTTGAAGATGTTTTCCTACATTATCTTCTAGGAGTTTTATGGTACTTTCTTTTATATTGAGATCTTTGGTCCATTTTGAGTTAATTTTTGTGTAGGGGGTGAGGTAGGGGTCCTCTTTCATTCTTTTGGATATGGATATCCAACTCTCCCAGCCCCATTTGTTGAAAAGACCATTATGACTCAGTTCAGTGACTTTGGGGGCCTTATCAAAGATCAGTCGGCCATAGATCTGAGGGTCTATTTCTGAATTCTCAATTCAATTCCATTGATCTATATGTCTATCTTTGTGCCAGTACCATGCTGTTTTGGCAACTGTGGCTTTATAATAAGCTTCAAAGTCAGGGAGTGTAAGTCCTCCCGCTTTGTTTTTCTTTTTTAGAGTGTCTTTAGCAATTCGAGGCATCTTCCCTTTCCAAATAAATTTGATAACTAGCTTTTCCAAGTCTGCAAAGTAGGTTGTTGGAATTTTGATTGGGATTGCATTGAATCTGTAGATGAGTTTGGGTAGAATTGACATCTTAATGACATTTAGCCTTCCTATCCATGAACATGGAATATTTTTCCATCTTTTAAGGTCCCCTTCTATTTCTTTTGGTAGAGTTATGTAGTTTTCTTTGTATATGTCTTTTACATCTTTGGTTTTTTCCTAGGTACTTGATTTTTTTAGTTGCTATTGAAAATGGTATCTTTTTCTTGAGTGTCTCTTCAGTTTGTTCATTTCTAGCATATAGAAACATTACTGACTTATGTGCATTAACCTTGTATCCCGCTACTTTGCTAAATTTGTTTATTAGCTCTAGTAGCTGTATCGTCGATTTCTCAGGGTTTTCTAGATATAAGATCATATCATCTGCAAACAATGACAGTTTTACTTCTTCTTTTCCAATTTGGATGCCTTTTATTTCTTTGTCTTTCCGGATTGCCCTGGCTAGCACTTCCAGCACAATGTTGAATAACAGTGGTGACAGCGGGCATCCTTGTCTTGTTCCTGATCTTAGAGGGAAGGCTTTCAGTCTCTCACCATTGAGTACTATGCTGGCTGTGGGTTTTTCATATATGCTCTTTATCATGTTGAGGAAGTTTCCTTCAATTCCTACCTTTTGAAATGTTTTTATCAAAAAGGGATGTTGGATTTTGTCAAATGCTTTTTCAGCATCTATTGAGATGATCAATTGATTTTTCCCTTTTGACTTGTTAATGTGTTGTAATACATTGATTGATTTTCTTATGTTTAACCATCCTTGCATGCCTGGAATGAACCCCACTTGGTTATGGTGTATGATTTTTTTAATGTGTCTTTGGATTCGATTTGCAAGTATTTTGTTGAGGATTTTTGCATCTATATTCATTAGGGAGATTGGCCGGTAGTTTTCCTTTTTTGTGGCATCTTTGCCTGGTTTTGGTATTAGATTGATGTTAGCTTCATAAAATGAGTTAGGTAGTGTTCCATTTTCTTCAATGTTTTGAAAGAGTTTGAGTAAGATTGGTGTCAGTTCTTTCTGGAAAGTTTGGTAGAATTCCCCTGTGAAGCCATCTGGCCCTGGGCATTTATTTGTGGGAAGATTTTTGATGACTAATTGGATCTCTTTGCTTGTGATGGGTTGGTTGAGGTCTTCTATTTCTTCTCTGGTCAGTCTAGGTTGTTCATATGTTTCCAGGAAATTGTCCATTTCCTCTACATTATCCAGTTTGTTGCCATACAGTTGTTCATAGTATCCTCTTATAATTTTTTTAATTTCTTCAGGATCTGCAGTTATGTCACCTTTTTCATTCATTATTTTGTTTATATGGGTCTTCTCTCTTTTTGATTTTGTCAGTCTAGCTAGAGGCTTGTCAATCTTGTTGATCTTCTCAAAGAACCAACTTTTGGTGATATTTATCCTCTCTATTGTTTTTTTGTTCTCTATGTCATTTATTTCTGCTCTAATCCTTGTTATTTCTTTTCTTGTACTTGGTTTAGGATTGGTTTGCTGTTCATTTTCTAGCTTCTTCAGTTGATCCATTAGTTCTTTGATTTTGGCTCTTTCTTCCTTTTTAATATATGGGTTTAGTGCTATAAATTTCCCTCTTAGCACTGCTTTTGCTGCATCCCATAGGTTTTGGTATGTTGTGTTCTCATTTTTATTCGTCTCTATATATTTAGCAATTTCTCTTGCTGTTTCTTCTTTAACCCACTGATTGTTTAGGAGTGTGTTGTTTAACCTCCAGGTATTTGTGAATTTTCTAAGTCTCTGATGGTTATTGACTTCTAATTGTATTCCATTGTGGTCAGAGAATGTGCTTTGAATAATTTCAGTCTTTTTAAATTTATTGAGGCTTGTTTTATGTCCCAGCATATGATCTATTCTGGAGAAAGTTCCGTGAGCACTAGAAAAGTATGTGTATCCTGGTGATTTGGGATGTAATGTCCTGTATATGTCTGTTAAATCTAATTCATTTAACAGATTGTTTAGGTTTTCAGTTTCCTTATTGGTCTTCTGTCTGGTTGATCTATCCATAGGAGAGAGTGATGTGTTGAAGTCTCCCACAATTATTGTGGAAACATCAATTGCTTCCTTTAGTTTTGCCAGTGTTTCTCTCATGTATTTTGTGGCACCTTGATTGGGTGCATAGATATTTACGATTGTTATTTCTTCTTGCTGAATTTCCCCTTTTATTAGTATGTAGTGGCCTTCTTTGTCTCTCAGAACATCCCTGCATTTGAAGTCTATTTTATCTGAGATTAATATTGCTACACCTGCTTTCTTTTGGCTGTAGCTTGCATGAAATATTTTTTTCCATCCTTTCACTTTCAGTTTCTTTGTGTCCCTGTGTCTAAGATGAGTCTCTTGTATGCAACATATTGATGGTTCATTTTTTTTGATCCATTCTGCGAATCTATATCTTTTAATTGGGGAGTTTAATCCATTTACATTCAACGTTATAACCGTGAAGGCATTTCTTGAATCAGCCATCTTGTCCTTTGGTTTATGTTTGTCATATTTTTCCCCTCTGTCTATTAATATCCTTTATTGTACCCATACCGAATCTCTTTAGTAATGAACCTTTCTCCAAGTGTCTCTGTCCTTTCTTTGTTTCTCTGTCTGTAGGGCTCCCTTGAGTATCTCCAGTAGGGCAGGTCTCTTGTTAGCAAATTCTCTCAGCATTTGTTTGTCTGTGAAAAATTTAAGCTCTCCCTCCAATTTGAAGGAGAGCTTTTCTGGATAAAGTATTCTTGGCTGGAAATTTTTCTCACTCAGAATTTTAAATATATCATGCCACTACCTTCTCGCCTCCGTGGTGGCTGCTGAGTAGTCACTACTTAGTCTTATGCTGTTTCCTTTGTATGTGGTGAATTGCTTTTCTCTTGCTGCTTTCAGAACTTGCTCCTTCTCTTCTGTGTTTGACAGTGTGATCAGTATATGTCTCGGAGTGGGTTTATTTGTATTTATTCTATTTGGAGTTCGCTGAGCATTTATGATTTGTGTATTTATGTTGTTTAGAAGATTTGGGAAGTTTTCCCCAACAATTTCTTTGAATACTCTTCCTAGACCTTTACCCTTTTCTTCCCCTTCTGGGACACCAATGAGTCTTATATTCGGACGTTTCATATTATCTATCATATCCCTGAGGTCCATTTCGATTTTTTCAATTTTTTTCCCCATTCTTTTATGCTTTCATTTTCCATTCTGTCATCTTCTAGGTCACTGATTCGTTGTTCAACTTCCTCTAATCTTGTACTATGAGTGTCTAGAATCTTTTTAATTGGTCAACAGTTTCTTTAATTTCCATAAGATCATCCATTTTTTTATTTAGTCTTGCAATGTCTTCTTTATGCTGTTCTAGGGTCTTCTTGATTTCCTTTGTATCCCGTACTATGGTCTCATTGTTCATCTTTAGTTCTTTGAGTAGCTGCTCTAGGTGCTGTGTCTCTTCTGGTCTTTTGATTTGGGTGCTTGGGCTTGGGTTATCCATATCGTCTGGTTTTTTCATATGCTTTATAATTTTCTGTTGTTTTTGGCCTCTTGGCATTTGCTGAACTTGATAGGGTTCTTTTAGGATGTGTAGACCAATTGAAGTCCTTATCTCTAATTTATCAGATCTACAGCTTCGTGGAGTACACTTTCTCTAACTAACCAGCAGGTGGCGTCCACGAGCCACCTGTTCTCCACAAGCCAGTTCTCCCCTGCTTAGCCTTTGTGGTGAGTGGGGGAGTGAGTTTTGTGGGGTCCAATTGGTGTACCAAGCTTGCGTGTGTTGTTCGTGTTGCCTGCCCTGTATATGGAGCGTGTTTCTGGGCAGTCAGGGAGGGGGGGTGGCCCTAACAATCAAATCTCCCTGGTGATCCTAGAGTTTTAAAGCTGCTGCAATAGTCTAATCCTTCAGTTCAGTCCTGCCACAGTTTGTCTCTGCCTCTGACCCACAAATCCTTGGTATTGGCTTATGGCTCCTGAGACTTGCAAGTGGTCCCCTCTTCCAGGCTGTGCACCCCGGGTCCTCTGATGAGGGATGACTGTGCTATGTCACAGGTGAGTGCCGTCCCCCCAGGGCAGTTCTGGGCTGCTGGGCTGTGTAGGGAGGCTCCCAGTCTGCTGAAATGATGGCTGAATGGGGCTTTGTCAATTCACACTGCTCCACCTTCCCAAGTCTGGGACAATCAGCTGAGGTTGCAGGGAAGGCTAATGTCCACGCCCAGTTTTGTGGTGTGTGCCTGTTATTTGAAGCCCTTCCGTCACACTGGGTTGTCTGGGGGCAGCTCTGGGTTATGGGGCTGGCGATGGGCAGGAGTGTTTCCTGTCCACCAGGATGATGGCTGTGAGCGGACACCCCCCTTTTCTTGGGAAGTTGTGGTGTTTAGTGAATTTTCTCAGCCACTGGATTATTGCCTTTTGTCTCAGAGCTCTCTTAGTTCTGCTCTTGACTTGACCTGCCCAAATTGCAAGTCTTTGAAGCTTTCTGTATTGGGCTTCTTAGAGTAATTGTTTTAGAAAAAGTGAAAAGGATTAAAAAAAAAAAAAAAAAAAAAGGGCCCTCCTCAGAGATCTAATGGGTTATTGAAATGCTAAGAGACAAAGCAACCAGGGCCATTAAGGAAAGGTCCACAGGGCAGAGAGATCAGCTTTTCTTCGGGATTTGCATATGCGCCTCAGGGCCTGAGCGCTGCCCTTCCCCTTTCTATGTTCACCAGAACTCCAAAAATCCTCCGCTTTTATTTTGGAGTTTTTCGTGTTGTTTTTTTTCTATGCCTGTCTCCTCTCTGCTGGGCTGGCTGCTCTCAGATTCTCTGGTGTCTGGTCTCAGTCTGTCTATGGTTGGAGTTTGGATCAGTAGAATAAGTTTCCGATAAGGACTGCCACTGCAGTTCTCCCTTTTCCTTCCCGGAGCTGACAGCCCCTCCTCCCACGGGACTGAGCCTGGCAGGGAGGGGCGCGGGTCCCCTGGTCGCAAAAACTTACAGATTTCGCTGATCTCAGCAGTTCCACGTTTTCATGAGTGTTGTATGAAGTATGCCCAAAGTCGGATTGCTCTGTGGTGTCCAGTCCACGCAGTTCCTGGCTTTCTACCTACTTTCATGGAGGAGTAACTAAAACATACAGCTCACCAGTCCGCCATCTTGCCCCGCCTCCACTCTATTTACATTTATAATCACTACTGATAATACAAGTCTTTCTTCTGCCATTTTGTTATTTAGTCTTTGTAAGTTTTATATCTTTTTTGTCCCCTCACTTTTAGTGCTTACTTTTATATTTCTTGGATGTTTTATGTTGTACGGTATTGAGTGCCTTCGCAGTTGTGTCTGGATATATTTTTCATCTGTTTTCCTTGTGGTTATCATGGGTTTAAAATTTAACATCCTAAATATGTAACAGCCCTTTTTGATTTAACACAACTTAACTTTATTAGCATGCACATTTTTCCTATACCCCTCTCTCCTCCACTTTTTTTTTTTGTACTTATTACCACTTTTATCTTTGTACATTGTATGCTCAAAATCATGGATTTATCATTACTTTTTTTGTATTTGCATTTTAGCCCTTATGTGAATTACGAAATGGAGGTTACATACCAAATAATGCACTACAATATTTTTGGCATTTATAATTACCCTAATAGTAATTAGGGTAATTATAAATTATTTCTTTATTTCTTCATGCCTCTTTGAATCACTGTTTTTAGTGTCCTTTCCTTTCAGTCTGAGGAACTCCCTTTAGCATTGCTTGTAGGGCAAGTCTAGTGGTGATGAACTTCTTGCCTTTGTTTATCCAAGAATGTCCTAATCTCACCCTTGTTTTTCAAAGAAAGTTGCGTCAGATAGAAAATTGTTGACTGGTGGTTTTCTTTCAGCACTTTGCTTTTTCTAATTGTTTCAAATCTGTGAGATCATACAATATTTGTCCTTTGTGTTTGGCTTATTTCACTCAGCACGATGTCTTCAGGATCCATCCATGTTATCTCATGTATCGGGTCTTCATTCCTTTTTATGCGTCAGTAATATTTGATTGTATGTATATACTGCATTTTATTTACTCATTCATTGATTTGTGGACACTTGTGTTGCTTCTGTCTTTTGACAGTTGTGGATAATGTTGCTGTGAACATCAGTGTACAAACAACTGTTTGAGTCCCTGCTGTCTGTTCTTTGGGTTTATGCCTAGTAGTGCAATTGCTGGGTCATATGGAGTTCTGTACTTAGCTTTCTGAGAAACTAAAAAAACTGTCTTTCACAGCGTCTGTACCATTTTACATTGCCACCAGCAATGAATGAGTGTTTCTATTTGTCTACATCTTTCCAAAACTTGTCATTTCTGATTTTTAGTAGCACGCATTCTAATCAGTTTGAAGATCCTACTGCTTTTTTTTTCCCTTTAATGCAGTGAAAGATATATTCTTTAATGTGAGATATATTCACACGCCATGCAAACCATCCAAAATATACAGTCCGTGGCTCACAGTCAGCATGTAGTTGTGCATACATCACCATGATCAATTTTAGAACATTTTCATTACTTCAGGAAAGAAATAAAAATTAAAAAAGAAAACCCCAAATCCTTCTATACCTTTTATTCTGCCCCCCCCCCATTATTGACCCATAGTATTGGTGTGGTACATTTGTTAACTGGTGATGAAAGAAAATTAAGCTATTATTGTTATCTATAGTCCATAGTTTGTAGTAGATATCTTTCTCCCCATATACCGCTCTATTATTAACTCTTTGTAATAGTGTCATACATTTATTCTAGTTCATGAAAGAACTTTTTATATTTGTACAGTTCATCAGTCATTGTCTACCACAAGATTCACTATGTTATACATTCCCATGTTTTGACCTCCAACATTGCTTCTGATGACATACATGACTCTAAACTTCCTGTTTCCTCACACAATTAAGTATTGTTAATTATTCTCACAATAATGTGCTACTGTCACTCTATCCATTTCCAAACATTTAAATTTAACTAAACATTCTGAACATATTAAGCAGCCACTCTCCATTCTTTGCCTTATTCTATATCCCATTAACCCATATTCTATATTTTACGTTTATAAGTTTACATATTATAATTGGTTCGTATCAGTGAGATCATACAATATTTGTAATTTTGTGTGACTTATTTCACTTAACTTAATGTCCTCAAGGTTTGTCCATGTTGCCCCATGCTTCAGGACTTCATTCCTTCTTACTGCTGAATAATATTGCATCATATGTGTATACCATATTTTGTTTAACCATTCATCTGTTTTTGGACACTTGGATTGTTTCCATCTTTTGGCAATTGTCAATAGTGCCCCTATGAATACCATTGCAAAAATGTCTGTTCACATCCCTGCTTTTGGATCTTCTGGGTATATTCTGAGTAGCGATCCTACTCCTTTTAAATAGCCTTTTTCTTGATTTGGCACTTACCCTGTAACTACAGTTCTTAAACTGTTGTCTGGAGTTTCTGAGAAAGCTGTTTTTGCCAGTTCTTACTGATTGTTTTTTAAACCTCTCTGGGGAGACAGAGCTCTGAAGTTTCCAATTTCACCATCTTGATCAGGGTGGAGCTAAATTTAGTTTGTGAGTACTTCTCAGTCACCATAGCCCATTTACTTATTTCATTCTTAACTTATTTATGTTTATATACAGCACAGTGTGTAGCATGATGAGTTTTAACAGATGAATATACCTGTGGTAGCTACTACCCAAGACAAGGTATAGAATATTTTCATCACTCCAGAAATGTCCTTCATTTCCCTTTCTGGTCAGTCTCTACTGCTGTCTTCCTGGCCCAAGGCAGCCACTAGTTTAATTTGAATCACCATAGATTGGTCTAGCTTGTCCTACAATGTCTTATTAATGGAATCAGTGTATACTTTTGTGTCTTTAATTTTTTTGTGTCTAAATTCTGTCACTTAGAATGTTTTTGAAATTCATTCATACTATTGCACGTATCAGTAGTTCCTATTAAATTCTGAGTGATGTTCTATTGTGTGACTATACTAAAGTAACTAAAATTGTTTATCCATTCACCTGTTGCTAGACAAATCCATGTTCTTTTGATTTTATGATGTTTTAAAAATAGAAAAACTTTAAGGTTCTTTTCCTTTTTTTTTTTTAAACAGAGGAAAAGCGCCCCTTTGACTTCGATTTTTTTGCCCATTTACTTCAGAAAGTTCTTGCTGAAGAAGAGAAAAGAAAACAAAAATCAGTTAAAAATCACTCTTTAAAAGAGAAGAAATCTTCAAAACAATGGAAAAAGGCAAAAGGTATTTATTTTCAAAGAAATTACACTATTTCCTTAGTAGTAGCACTTGCAATATTCCTTGAGTCTTTGGGAGTTCATATGGCATTCACATAGTTAGGATCATCAAGGCATTCAAGGAGCGAATTGATTTTTCTTTCATCTTCTAGCTATTGGGCCAAAAAGCAAGTTGTTTTAATTAAAAAAATTTTTTAACACTTTATTGTGAAATATAAGATATAGGCAGAAAAGTGATAAATTTCAAAGTATGGTTTAACAAGTAGTTATAGAAGAAATTTCAAAGTTTGGTTTGGGTGACATTTCCACAATTTCAGGTGTTTCTGTCTAGCTGTTCCAATACATTAGAGAATAAAAAGAAATATCTATATAATGATTCAGTAGTCATAATCAATTGTTAAATCCTGTCTTCTCTGTTACAACTGCTCCCTCTCATTTGATCTTTTTCATACTTCAGGGATATTAGGGCAATGACCATTCTAATTTCTTCATTTTGAAAAGGGATGTCAACATTATGGGATAGGGGAATGCACCTAACATATATTCTCTCCAAAATAAACAGTATCTCACAGTATCCTCACTTAGTTGTATAATCGTCACTCACAATTTTAGACAATTTTTGCTGCTCCATAGAGAGAAACAACAGACACAGCCACACTGAAGAGAAAGCCCAAAACACCCGTAACTCTTGTCCCTCCCAATTATTTACCCCTAGTAGTGGTGTGGTACTAGTAAGGTATTCCTGTTAAATATAGTTCATAGCATGAATTAGGTGAAATAAGCAGTTTTCCCCATTAATAATTCTTTGTACAAGTGTCATACCTTTGAAGTAGTTCTTGCAAGGTCTTATTTGTATTTGTAGTGTTAATTTGTGAGATACATGGCTTTAAACAACTTTCAATTACATTCACCTTCAATGTGGAACTATTATAATCCCACTAACGAACTACTATCACTTCTATCTGTTCCCATACATTCAAGTTCAGCCTTGTTGACAAGTCTCTAAATGTTAGGTATATGAGATAACCACTCCCCTTTCTCTAGCTTCTGTCTGTTTCTAGGTCCCCTAAATTCTACACTTTAAGACTCTTAAGTTTACATTTTTAGGGGGTTCATATTAGTGAGTTCTTTTAATATCTGTCCTTTTGTGTCTGGCTTATTTCACTCAACATTATGTCCTCCAGATTCATTCATGTTTTCACATGCACTTGATTTATCAGTAATTCTCTGCCAGACAGAGGTCAAGACTTCCTGCGGGTAAAGCAGTCTTTTTTGACATCTTCAGAGGATTTTGCAGAACAGCTGATTGCCCGAGTGTACTTTCCCTGTTTTCCCAGCAGATGGCGCTCCAGAACCACCTCTTCCTCTGAACCCTGCTTTTCCCTGACTGTGGCATCCTGCTGGGTGGGGTCCAAACCATGTGAAAATCTGCAGGTGTCCATGCATGCTGGAGTCTGCCAACACCAGGGGTTAGGGTGGGGGGTAGGCACTGTGTACCTCAGTGTTAAAATTCGCATAGGGGCACGATGGGTCTGGTGATTTTCAGGCTTTTGAGGGGGATATCCTTGAGCTGTGGGACTGAGATTGTCACCTTCCCCAGCTCTCAGCCAGCTGGTAAGTGCCCTGCTATTCGTGGGCCTACAAGATCCCTGCTTTGTGTGCACCCGCAGGCCTCTGGGATTGGGGAGGAGCTCTTGGTGCTTCTGTGTAGCTCTCTCCCTTCTCCCTGCCTCTTGGTCTGTGGACGCTATGAGTGCCTTGCGCCTCTGAAGATGCAAGCTGCAGAATGGAGTGTCTCTCTCACCTGCTACTTGTTGGATTGGCTCTGCTCTGTGTCCCCTCTCTTCCTGATGGATCTTCCCCAGTCTTCCTCAAAACCAGGCACCCACAGCGGCCTGCCTCAGGATTGGGGGATAGGCACTGCTCCCTGCAGCAAGGTCTCTGCATGACTAAAATAAGTCTATTGGTTCCCGAGTTCCCATGCTGGTGCTCCTGGTTACGAGACTGAGAAGGGTGCATTCCTGAGCTGGTTATGGAGATGAGAGTGTGAGACTGCATAGTTCCTCCCTCATCTGCTCCGGCCAGCATGTAGCAGCCAGCCCAAAGGTGGTCGCAATTAAATTCCTGGTCATTTTCTGCCTTTTCTCTAATGATTCCACAGTGGAGAAGTTAGCTTTGCCTCTCCTATTCCACCATCTTCCTTCCTTTTAAATTTTATAATTGGTATGACTGGACTTCTTGACACCTTTCTAGCATCTAGACCACAGTTATAGGTAATAAAAGGCCATCAGAATTTTGAAATATCAAGTTTCATGTTTTGTTATTTATTATTATTTTCCTTGGGAAAACATCCATTACAAAATCCTAATAGTTTTGTGTTGTGAGTAGATTGTATTGTTTGAACATAACTTCTTTCTGAAAGTTAATGTTGACTTGTACCAGATGCATAATTTTTTACATGGTACCTATATCTGATTTTAGGTTTACATTTTTCTAACTATTTGAGCTCTCAACCATGAGAACAATGTTTAGCTATAACTTAAGAATCTTAGAACTACAGGGCATCTTGTATGTTAGATAGTCCATGCCCTTCTGCATTTGTTTTAATCACACAGAAACAGCCCCAGGGATCCTAAGTTATATTTTGCCAGGGCTCAGTGTATTAGTAAAGTCAGAGACAGGACTCAAACCTAGGAATATGAGAACCTGTGTTCGGGATTTCCTGTGACCATTCTTAAGTTCAGAGTTTCACTAGGAGGACTCAAAGGACCCAGCATATAGTTGTAGTCATAGCTAAGATTTATTACAGCAAAAGGTTACAGAGCAAAATCAGAGGGCTAAGTCTAGGGGATAGCAGACATAAGCTTCCAAGGATCCTCTGTCAGAGTCATACAGGATGCACTTAATTCCATCGGTAACAAATTGTGATAATGTGTGAAATTCTGTCTCTCATGGAAGCTTGTTAGAGAGTAAGTACCCAAGATTTTTATAGATACCCTCTATCTGGTATTTACCAAAATTCCAGATGCCCAGAGAAAAGCATTTGTTCACTTTGAACCGCATCTTTTATACAAATAGTTTAGGCACAGTGAGCTACTCTTATCACTTAAGGTGGTGGGAACTCTTCCAAAATCAAATTCCCAATTGCCAGCTAAGGACCAACCTTGTTAATAGGCCTTTCAAAGGATACCATTCAGGCCTGCTATGATAACTTTTCTGCACAGAGCCAATCTAGAATTTTCTTTCTCTGGAGCATGGCACCTGTATATTTTTAAAAGGAGTATTGGTAGCTGCAAAATTAGTTCATTATTAATCTCTTTTTCCTTGCTATCTATATTCCTATAAGATTAGGATAGATATATTAATTCCTATGATTTATCACGTTATAAGTGGTAGCACAAGTAGCTCATTATCTTTTTTTTCCCACAATTTTTATTCACACACTGTATACAGTCCATCCAAAGTGTGTGGTCAGTGGCTCTCAGGATAATCACAGAGCTGTGCTTTTATCACCATCATTATATCTTATTTAATGTAAGAACTTTTCAGATATACTATTGCAAGTCTCAGAATTTAAAAATTTCTGGTTATTAATCTGATAGAAAATAAATGAGGTCTTATTTTCTCAGTTTTCAAATTTTGTTTTGACTTTTTTTAAAGAAAAATGACATTGAGTTTTATTATATAATTATGTAATTTTACTGTATAACTTATTACATAATTGTTTTTGTTTAGTAAAAATGAGATCATACTATATGTTGTTCTAAACTTAATTTTTTTATTACAACACTGTTTTGAAAATCTTTGTCATTATTTCATATAACCTTACCTCATTGTTATTGGCTGCATGGATTTTTTATGGCATGTATGTATTACAACTTTAGTCATCCTCAATGAGACATTTAAGTTGTCTTTGTTTGCTTATATAAAAAATTTTGTGTTTTTTCTTACAAAAAATACTTGATTACTTAATTTTCTCTCCTTTTAAGAACTTCTCTGCAGATTATTTATAAATTCTTAACCAATTCTCTTTTGCAGTGAAAAAACTTGCCAATAAAGGAGTGAATGATGATCCAGATGAGTCTGTGAGTACTAATATTTCAGACACAGAAGAATCTCAACAGGATGTGCGGACAGTTGAAGAAAAACCACCGTCTCTGACTTTATCGGAACAGGATTCAGAACAGATTGCATTAGAACCAGATCTAAATCAAAAGAAAAGGAGAAGGGAGAATGAAGAAGAAACTGATGAACAGGAAGTAGAAAATCTTTCAGGAAATGCCACTGTTCAGTCAGACTCTTCTATTGGAGAAGAACACAAGAGTAAGTTTCTTTTTTTTTTCTTCCTTCAATTAAATTCAGATTTACTGAGATATATTCACATACCAAACAGTCATCCATGGTGTACAATCAGCTGCTCATAGTACCATCATATAGTTATGCATTCGTCACCCCAATCTATTTTTAAACATTTTCCTTACACCAGAAAGAATAAGAATAAAAAATAAAAGTAAAAAAGAACACCCAAATCATTCCCCCCATCCCACCCTATTTTTCATTTAGTTTTTGTCCCCGTTTTTCTGCTCATCCATCCATACACTGGATAAAGGGCATGTGATCCGCAAGATTTTCATAATCACACTGTCACCCATTGTAAGCTACATTGTCAAGAGATAGAAAGAGGGTAGAAATCAAGTATTTGATGCTGAAGGACTACAGAATGTTCAGCAAGCTTGATTGTATAGATCCAGAAATAGATGGCATAATACTGAGTGATGGTAGCACAATGTTCTAAGTACACTGAACAAAAGTGAGTTTCTTAACGCATTTTAATAGCCCTGTCTTACTTGAGAAGACATGTAATATGCTCTATAACTTCAATACTTTCCTTCTGGATAGTAGAAATTAATAATGTTTATTAATTGGTTTTGTGTTCATGGTACTGTGTTAAACCCTGTTGCTTTTAATTGAAAGAAAAAATCTTATTGTTTAAAAAAAAATAAATTGAAGTGAAGCAGGGAGTTTTTTTAAAAGTTTGTCTGTAAGGTGTATTGCTTCCTATGTACTCTCATTAGCAATGACTGGAAATCATGTGTACATACTTAAATGTATTTTTATATATCTATATTAATAGATCATAGGATTTTATGTTTGATTTCTATAGAGCACCTCTGAACCCACATGAGGTATTTAATTTCTACAAAAGTGTTATTGGAATAAGTTTTCCTACCCTTCCTTCCTTCCTTCCTCCCTTCCTTCTATCCTTCCATTCTTTCATCCTTCCCTCCATCCCTTCCCTCCCTCCCTCCTTCCTTCTTCTCCCTTAAAAATGCAGAAATACTGACACTTATTAGTTGCTAGGGAATGAAGGCTAAGAGTGTACAGAATGCTTGGTCTCTTCCCTTAAGAGTTCATATGTAGATTATTTAAAGCAGATAGTGAAGTAAAGAGGGGAGAAAATGATGGTAGCACACCAGAACATGCCACAATATTATGTTCATGTGGCTTATTTTTAGAGATACTACATATGAAACAGAATAGCTTAATGACTAAGTAATTAATTCCAGCTCTTTTACTTGCTAAATGTATGACCTTGAGAAAGTTGCCTAAGATCTCTGAACTTATTTTCTTCTCTATCATGGGGATAACATTAATGCCTTTTAATAGGTGTTTTGATTATCAAATGAGATAATGCATCAGAAGGACTTAGAGTTCCTGTCAATTAGAAAGTCAATAAATGATAGCTGTAACTGTTTATTAATTGTGACACTTCTGAAAGAGCAGAATAATAGTCAAGTCCACTTTTAGCTGCCTGACTAGATACAAAAAACAAGTTCATTTAACCATTTAATATTTAAGCAAGATAAAAGGAAGATGCTACAAATTGCCTAGGAAATTTGGACTGAGTCTTAAAACACAAACAGTTGTTAATTGATTAAATTTTCATTGTGTTATAAAATAATTTTCATTGTGTTATTATAAAATAAGGTATGCCTTGAATTATGAATTAATGTTTTGTAGGAAAAGACAATGTTATGTAAATTCATTTGTGCTTTAAAAAACAATGGAAAAGGTATTTTTGCTTTCATTTTTTAGAATAACATTCATTTTGTGTACATAGATGAATTTCAGTCTGTAAGACCTGAGGTAAATGAAAGTGAATACAATAAGGAACTGAAGCTTTCCTGCTTACAGAACATAGATGACGGTGTGGGCTTGTCTTCCATTGAAAAAGTTGTGAAAATAACTGACCCTGTCCTTTCATCAAGGTATTTTCTATGTTGTTACTGAGTTTATGTACGTATTCTATTGATTACTGCAAGAGGAGTGTTGAAGTCTCCAACTATAATTGTGGATTTGAGCATTTCTATTTATAGTTCTGTTTGTTTTTTGAGGCTCTGTTGTTAGTTGCATGCACACCTAAAATTGTGGTGTCTTCTTGGTGAAATGACACTTTTATCGTGTGTAATGTCCTCCTTTATTTCTGGTAGTGTTCTTTGTTTTGATGTCTAGTTTGTTGTGACAGCTTTCTTTTAAAGAGGGTTTCCGGACATATATAGTTGGGTTTTCCTTTTTTATTTAAGTTGACAATCTCTGTCTTTTAATTGGGATGTGTAAGCCATTCACAAATTTAATCATTGAGATGGTTGGATTAAAATATACAAGATGGCTTGTTGTTTTTTATTTGTTCAATCTGTTCTTTGTTCTTTTTTTTCTGACTGCTTTTGGATTTATTCAGTATTTTTTATTACTATATCTTCACTATTTAGTTTATCATTTATGCCTCTTCTAAAAATTTATTTAGTAGTTTTTCTAGTGTTTCAGTGTCTTAAGTTTTCACAGAATAGTTTTATATTGCTTCATTTGTAGCATAAGAATCACAGCAAGATATTCCCAATTCCTTCCTCCCATCTTTTGTTTTTTTGATTGTCCTATATTTTAATTTTACATACACTATAAATCCACAATACAGTACAGCTATTTTTGCTTTAACTTTTAGAATGATTAAAAGCTCTAAAAGAGTCTTGTAGTACTTTCATTTTTTTTTTTAATCTTCATTTTATTGAGATATATTCACATACCACGCAGTCATACAAAACAAATCGTACTTTCGATTGTTTACAGTACCATTACATAGTGGTACATTCATCACCCAAATCAATCCCTGACACCTTCATTAGCACACACACAAAAATAACAAGAATAATAATTAGAGTGAAAAAGAGCAATTGAAGTAAAAAAGAACACTGGGTGTAGTACTTTCATTTTAACTATCTTTGCATAGACCTAAGTTTATGAAGAGCTTCCTTTAACATTTGTAGTGCAGATATGCTAAAATGAATTATCATTTATTACTTGTGTGAATAAAAATTTTTATTTTTCTTTACTTTTCAAAAGATACTTTATAGAATTCTGGCTGACAGCTTTTTTTTCTTTTAGCGCTTTGAAAATGACCTGATATCTCTTGGTTTGCATAGGTTATGACAAGAGGCTTGCTGTAATTCTTATCTTTGTTCATCATTTTTTTTCCTCTGATTCCTCCTAACGTTTTCTCCTGTATTTGTTTTTCAGCAGTTTGAATATGCTGTATCCTGGAGTATGGGTGGTTCTCCTCCCCCCAATTTGCATATACCTCTTTTTTATCCTGCTTGGTATTCTCCGAGCATCTTGGATTTGTGGTTTGATTTCTTTAGTTATCTTTGGAAATTTGGGGCCATTATGTATTTTTTTCTTTTACTTTTTTTTTTTTTTTGCTTAAACTTTTTATTTTGAAATAATTTTATTCTTATAGGACTGATTGATGCAAAAATAATACAAAACCCATACAGAGAACTGCAGCATCCCTCCCTGTTCTAATACCCAGATCCACCAATTTTAACATTTTGCTACATTTGCTGTATTGTTTTATCCATCTGTCAGTTTTCTAAACATTTGAGCATAGGTTGTATGCATCATATTCCTTGAACACATAATACTTCCATGTAAATTTCCTAAGAACAAGGATATTCAGTTATGTAATCACCTAAAGTACGGTTATCAGGTTCAAGAACTTTAACATTGATATAAACTTTGTTTTTTTTCCAATTTTTTTATATGTCCCAGTAAGGTCCTTTTGGGCATTTTCTCAACTATTAGATCCAGCCCAGGATAATTGCATTTAATTATCGTTTTCTATTTAGTCTCTTTTAAATTGTAGAAACATGTATACAACATAAACATATATACAACATCTCAGCCACTTCCAAGCAGACCATTCACTGGGATGAATCGCATTTACCATGTTATGCTGCCCTCATCACCATCATTACCAAACAGAAACTATATGCCCATTATGCATTAATTCCCGATTCCCTCCTCCCTCCACTACTCATGGTCACTTGTACTCTGCACTCTGCTTTCTGTTTCTGTGCATTTACATATTCTACCCATTTCATATAAGTGGAATCATACAATATATGTTTGACTTATTTCATTAAACGTGATGTCTTTAGGATTCATCCATGTAGTGGCATGTATCTTTTTTTTAATTTTGAGGTTGAATAATATTCTTTTTTGAGGCTAAATAATATTCCATTGCATATGTATACCACAATTTTGTTTACCATTCATTTGCTGATGGACGTATGAGTTGCTTCTACCTTTTGGCTGTTGTGAATAATGCTGCTATGAACACTGGTGTTCAAATATCTGTCCAATTACCCATTATCTTTTAATCTTTTATTTTCTGTTCTCTTTCCCTTCTCTTTCTGGGATTCCAATTACAGGAGTAATGTTATCCTACAAATCTTGTATGTTCTGTTTTGTTTTTCTTTTTGCTTTTCATTCTTTCGTTTTGTTTTTCAATTTGGGTCATTTCTAATGACCTATTTTCAAGTTCAAGGATTATTTTGTTGGCGCTTTGAATCTACTGATAACTCCGTTGAAGACAATTTTCTCCTCTGTTAAGGTGTTTTTTTATTTCTGGCATTTCTATCTGACTGTGTATTATAGTTTCCATCCGTGTGCTGAAAATTTCCATCTGTTCATGCATGTTGCCTATCTTTTCTTCTTGATCCATGGGCTGCAGAATGTATGTTGTGTTAGCAGGCGTAAAAGCAACATTAATCTCATTGTATATCTCCATTAGAGCTCTTGAGTGACCAACTACATTGTCAATGAGAGGTAATATTTTGAAAGGAATTTTTTTTTTTTCTGAGTTGTAGGTATCAACAGTGGGCTTAAAATGTTCAGTAAACTACATTGTAAACACATGGGCTGTCATCTAGGCTTTGTTATTCCTTTTATGGAGCACAGGCAGAATAAATTTACCATAATTCTTAAGAGCTCTGGAATTTTTGGAGTGGTAAATGAGCATTGGCTTCAACTTAAAGTTACCGCCGCTTTAGTCCCTAACAAGCGAGTCAGCCTGTCCTTTGAATCTTTGAAGCCCGACATTGACTTCTCTCTAGCTTGGAAAATCCTGAATGGCATATTCTTTCAATATAAGTCTGTTTGTTGCATTGAAAATCTGTTATTTAGTGTAGTCACCTTCATCAGTGATCTTAGCTAGATCTCCTGGATAACTTGCTGCAGCTTCTACATCAGTACTTCCTGGTTCACCTTGTCCTTTGATGTTATGGAGGTGGCTTCTTTCCTTAAATCTTATGAACCAACCTCTACTAGCTTCAGACTGTTCTGCAGCTCCTCTGCCCCTCTATCTGCCTTCATGGAATTACAGACACTTAGAGCTTGGCTTAAGGGAATGTTGCAGCTGGTTTGATCTTTCCAGACCACTAAAACTTTCTCCAGATCAGCAATAAAACTATTTCAGTTTCTTATCATTTGTATTTTCGTTGGAGTAGTACTTTTAATTTCCTTCAAGAACTTTTCCTTTGCGTTCGCAACTTGACTAACTGTTGGGTGCAAGAGGTCTACCTTTTACATTATCTCGAATTTCAACATGCCTTCCTTATTAAGCTTAATCATTTCTAGCTTTTGATTTCATCTGAGAGACGTGACTTCCTTTCACTTAACACTTAGAGGCCATTGTAGGGTTATTGCTTGGCCTCATTTCAATATTTTGTCTCAGGGATTAGGGAGGCCTGAGGAGAGGGTGAGAGGTAGAAGAATGGCCAATTGATGGAGCAGTCAGAAACATTTATTGATTAAGTTTGCTGTCTTATACGGGCATGGTTCGTAGTATTCCAAAACAATTACAGTAGTGACAACAAAGATCACTGATCACAGATCACCAAAACAGATATAATAATGAAAAAGTTTGAAATATTGTGAGATTTACTAAAACATGACACAGAGATGGAAAGTGAGCACGTTGTTGGAAAAATGGCACTGATAGACTTGCTCAGTGGAGGGTTGCCACAAACCTTCTTTGCTAAATAAGAAAAAGTTATGAGTATCCTTTTGTGTGTAGCATATGAAATTCGCTGTTTCTCTGAAGTCATATTTTAGATGGCTGTCAACTATCAAGTTAAAAACAGAGATTCATTAATGGGCTTCAAAGAATCTATTAACTTCTGGAATTGTATGAATACTATGTGTGTGTGTGTATTTTTCTATATAAGGATAAATAGCTTTCATCAAATTTTTGAAAAATAGTCCATGACATAAAAAGAGAGTCACTAAACAGCAATTGTTGTGTTCTTACTCAACACATTTTTGGTTAGCACTTTACTGTGCAAAGCAAGCACTGCCTGTGTAAAATTTTGGTAGAATATGGTTCCTAAATATTGCTGTGATTTTACATGTACATTTGATTTGTAAACCCACCCATATAATTATCAAGTTTTCATTTTGTGACTTCTTGAGCACTCCCCAAGCTTTGCCTCTTTAAATTTGTGATTACTATGTACTCTGAAGGTTCAGTTCTTTATAACATGATGCAAGAAGGATCTTAAGAAGACCAAAATGTCAGTTTTGATTATTCCATAATATGAAAGCTTATCTTACAAAGTGTTGGTTTTGTGTATTTTAAAAGTATTTAAAATATTTAGCATAAAAATATATATTATTAGGGATTCTTTCCCCCTGATATGTTTTTGTTTCCTTAGTAGTCAACAGAATGCCATGATACTAGCCACTGAGTCTTCAGAATCAAGCGCTTCAGATTTGCGTTCTTCAGAAGTTGAAACCAGAGCATTGTCTGTGGTGAATAATGGTGAGAGTAATTGTACAAAAGAAACAAATGATGACCTAAAAAGTAAATCACTGTAAGTATTTTACATGGTAGGATTTATTTATTTATTTTTGTTGTGATGAGTTCCAAAATTTTAATAATGTTCTAAAGTGATAATATTGCTTACTTTAGGAGTTAGAAGGGTACTGCATGTTAAAAGTGTGACATTGCATTTGAGCACATCAGACAGAGAACCCACTGCTTTTGATAGGTATCACAAGTAGTTTATTTTGGAAGTGAATATGGTACTGAAAGAGTTGGTAAATGATACAGAAAAGGGAAAGCAGCCAGTGAATAAAGTCAGCTATTGCAGTTGACAATTGAAGTTTAAGCCCACATGAAAACTCTGAGAAACAGAGCCAAACAGATGCCTCAGAATTAAACTTGACTGGAGGGTTGAGGGAGCTGGGCTACTTATATACTAACTCCCATGTATTGTAGATTAGGGCACTCCTGGAGGGTATTAATTGTTGAGCGTTTCTGGATTGTTGTGCATGCACTAACAGCATGGCTTTCTATAGTTCCTGATAAAAGATTATAAAGCACAGAAAAAATACCGACAGTTGGAAATCTACTGGAGGAAAGGTCCAAGGGACCAGGGCACTGATAGCCTTTTTTTAGAGTTCACTCCTTGTGCCACTCACACCAGCTCACACCTCACTTATGTTTACTCCATTCTGCCACTGCTTCATAAAGTTGGTGGCTAGTCACTATTTCTTTTTCTAAAGGATTTGCAATTGGAAGATAAGGTTAGTGGGACAAGCTGAATAAACTCTCCACTGTTGTACTTGGTTGGTCCTGGTTAAAAGCTTGCTCTTATACTGTCATTCTAGATACTACTTCCCATCCTTGGCTAGAACTTGTGCTGATCTAGGTTGCTTCCTAACTGGGGTAACCTATACCTTTGTTAAAATAAAAACTTGAGCAAAAAAAAAGTGTGACATTAAGGTTTTTTCCAGATGGGTAGTTGTGGACTTGAATCTGAAATAACCTTGCATTGAAAAATCATACTTATGATTAAATATATAACAGTTACTTTTGTGGTTCTGCCTTTTTATAATTCTCATTAATAATGAAACTATATAGTACTGTTTGGCTCTAGAGGAGCTGATTATATTCCTTATCACAAAAATCCCCCTAAAATCAAATTGCCAGCAAAAAGAAAACTTCCACAATAATGTGGGAAGACACGTTAACTAGAGCAAAAGATAATGAAGTCGAGAGAATGAAAGAAATAAATGGGTGAAATATATGGGTTATCTCCCTCTTTGCTAAGTTTGAAGCATTTCTTTTTCATTTTATATATCATTATAAAAAGATTCTCTTTCGGGTGTGGAATATAATAATGATAATAAGTTTTAGCATTGTGGTAACTTATGTAATTTGGAAGCCTAAATATTTGTTATGAGATTTTACTTTGACTTGGTTTTAGTTATTTTTCATGCCTGATGTCAAAAGTAAATTTTTATATCAAGGAGGTGATTTTCTTCCAGTATGCAGATACTTGTGAAATTAATATCAGTAAAAACAGGATAAAAGCACTACAGGAATCTCCCTTTGAGGAGTTACCTCAAGATTTCTGGTTTTTTTTTTTCATCCCACTTGTGAATCCTCACCTCATATGGGGCATAAACGCTATTCAATTTATAAATTCTTATTTATTTTCAGTAAAGCACAGTTACATCTGGAATCAGACATTTTTTATTAAATAAGATTTTAAGTTTTTAGACTAAACATTGTACTCATTTGGTTTGAACTTCAAAATCTATAAAAAGGTATAGAGTGGAAAGTCTCCCACCATTCACTTTAACAAGTAATCAGTGGTATTCATTTCTTGTATTCTTATAGAAATTTTAAATGTCTCTTCAAGCTAGTGAAAATATATATCCTTTGTATTTTTTGCTCTTTATAAAAGCTAAATGATAGCACACTATTCAATACGATTTTGCAATTTGGTTTTTTTTCTCGTATCTTTTCATATCTTTACGTGATGACCTTTTTGTTTTTTTAAATAGGGGTAATATATATTTATAGCCTAAAATTTGCCATTTAAACCATTTTTAAGTGTACAATTCAGTGTCATTATTTGTTGTGCCACCAGCACCATCTTCTTTTACTGAAATTTTTTTCGTCACTCGAAACAAACTCTTTACCCTTTAAGCAGTAAGTCTCATCTACCCTTCTCACAGCCCCTGGTAACCTTTAATCTCCTGTTTCTGTGGATTCGTTCATTCTAAATGGAAGCATACAATATTTGTCCCTTTGTGTCTAGCGTATTTCACTCAGCATGATGTTTTCAAGGTTCAGCCATGTTGTATCGTGTCAGAATTTCATTCCTTCTTGTGACTAAATAGTTTTCCATTGAATGAATATACTACTTTTTTCCTCTTTTATTAGAGAAGTTGTGGGTTATAGAACATCATACATAAAATACAGGATTCTGATATACCAC
The DNA here is from genome assembly GCF_015220235.1 of Choloepus didactylus. Taxonomy (NCBI): domain Eukaryota; kingdom Metazoa; phylum Chordata; class Mammalia; order Pilosa; family Megalonychidae; genus Choloepus; species Choloepus didactylus. The sequence goes on from NC_051319.1 coordinate 6,544,391, forward strand.
CCTACCACCATCACCTTGCCTTGGTATGGAACATTTGTTACTTTGATGATAGCACATGTTTTTAATTGTACTGTTAATTAAAGTCTGTGGTTTAACTTAGGGTTCACTGTATAGTGTAGTTCCATGGATTTTTAAAAATTTTTTATTGTTACCATATATACAATCTAACATTTCCTATATTGAATATATATCATATTCAGATATGTATTTCAGTGCTGTTAATTGCATTCACACAGTGTTGTGCTACCATCACCACAATCCATTACCAAAACATTTCCATCATTACAAATAAGAACCTGTACATTTTACGCCTTAACTTCCCATTCCCTAATCCTACCCCGTTCCCTGGTAATCTGTAATCTGACTCGATGAGTTTGCTTATTCTAATTCTTTCAAATCAGTTAGATTATACAGAATTTGTCCTTTTGTGTCTGGCTTATTTTCCTCAACATGATGTCTTCAAGGTTCATCCATGTTATTGCATGTATCAGGACTTCATTGCCCATTTTTAAAATGGGTTATCTTTTTATATTGTAGAGTTGTAGGATTGCTTTATATATTCTGTATATTGAGCCCTTATCAGATATTTGGTTTCCAAATATTTTCTCCCATTATGTAGGTGTCTTTACTTTCAGGATAAAGTTCTTTGATGCACAGAAGTTTTTAATTTTGATAAGGTTCCATATATCTTTTTTTGCTTGTGCTTTCAGTGTAAAGTCTAAAAAAACGTTGCTTAATACAGGGTCCTGAAGATATTTCCCTACCTTTTCTTTTAATTTTATGGTTCTAGTTCTTATATTTGGGACTTTCATTCATTTTGAACTGATTTTTGTATATGGTATATGGTAGGGGTCTATCTTTATTCTTTTGTACATGGACATCCAGTTTTCTCGCACCATATGTTGAAGTGATAATTCTTTCCCAATTGAGTGAACTTGGCACCCTTGTTAAAAAAGTTGGTCATAAACATGACATTGATTTCTTAACTGTCAGTTTGATTCCATTGTTTTGTATCTGTCCTTATGCTAGTACCATGTTGTTTTGATTACTGTGGCTTTGTACTAAGTGCTAAGATTGGAAAGTGGGAGTCCTCCAGCATTGTTCTTTTTCATCTTGGCTTTAGCCATTTAGGGCCTCTTACCTTTCCATATAAATTTGATGATTGGCTTTTCCATTTCTGCAAAGAAGGCTAGTGGAATTTTGATTGGGATTTTTTAAATCTGTAAATCGCTTTGATTTCTTTTCCAATATTTCATTACTAGTGTATAGAAACACTACTGATTTGGGGGTGCTGATCTTGTAATCCACTACTTTGCTGAATGCATTTATTATCTCCAGTAGCTTTCTTGTGGATTTTTCAAGATTATCTGAATGTAGGATCGTATCATCATCAGATAAGGAAAGTTTTACTTCTTTCCAATTTGGATGTCTTTTATTTCTTTCTCTAGCATAATTGCCCTAGCTAGAACTGCTAGTACAGTGTTGAATAATAATGGTGACATTGGGCATCTTTGTCTTGTTCCTGATCTTAGAAGGAAGCTGTCAATCTTTCACCATTGGGTATGATGTTAGTTGTGGGGTTTTTTGTGGATGCCTTTTATCATGTGAAGAAGTTTCCTTCTATTCCTAGGATCCTAAGTGTTTTTATCAAGAAGTGTTGCTGGATTTTGTCCATTGCTTTTTCAGCATCGATTTGAGAAGATCATGTGTGTGTTTTTCCCCCCTTCATTCTGTTATTGTGGTGTATTACATTTATTGATTTTCTTAGGTTGCCTTGCCCTTGCATACCTTGGATGAATACCACTTCATCATGGTGTAAAATTCTTTTTATGTGCTGTTGGATTCAGTTTCCTAATATTTTGTTGAGGGTTTTTTACCTTTATATTTATGAGGGATATTGGTCTGTAGTTTTCTTTTCTTGTGGTATCTTTATCTGGCTTTGGTATGGGGGTAATGTTTGCCCCATAGAATGAATTAGAGAGTGTTACACCCTCTTCAATATTTTTTTGAAGACTGAGCAGGATAGATTTTAATTCTTCTTGAAATGTTTGATAGAATTCACCAGTGAAGGCTTCTGGTCCTGGGCTTTAATTTGTTCAGTGATTTTAGATTACTGATTCCATCTCATTACTAGTAATTGGTAAATTTTGACATCTGTTTCTTCTTGAGTCAGCGTTGGTAGTTTTTGTGTTTCTGCAATTTGTCCACTTCCTGTAGGTTATCTAAATTGTTGGTATAAGGTTGTTCATATTATCCTTTATAGTCCTGTTTCTTTCTGTGGGTCAGTATTAATGTCCCCCTTTTATTTCTGATTGTAGATATTTGTATCATCTCTCTCTTTTCCTTTGTCATTCTGGCTAAAGGTTTGTTGATGTTATTTATCTTTTCAAAGAATCAACTTTTGGCTTTCTTCAGTCTCTCTTTTTTTAAGGGGGGGGGTTCTGTGATTCTTTCTAATCTGCTGTTGAAATTTTCTAGAAAATTTTTCATCTCACTTATTGTGTTCTTCAACTCCAGTGTTTCTCTGGAGAGATTTCCACTTTGTTCATTCATTGTTTCCTTATATCCTTTAGTTCTTTTTCTGTGGTTTTCTCTGTCTCTTTCAGCATATTGAGGATCCTTATTTTAAAAAAAGTCTCTGTCAAGTAAGTCTTACAGTTTGGTCCTGGGCCATCATTTTGTAATCTTTGCTTGATTTTTAATCTTTTGTTGTACAGTGTACATTTTAATATTTTAGATAACTCTGGTATTGAGTCCCTGGGCTGTGCCTTAAGTTTGTATCCAGCTAGTGATATGACTGAGATTTTCTTGAAATCCAGGAGCTGATAAAACCAAAGAAATCAAGGCAAAAAGCAACTTTTACTCACTGCAAATTGGCTCTGCTTTGCCTAGTGGGTCTCCTGCAGTGATTAGCCCCATTAAGCAGATCAGCATGAGGCAAATGGGAAGGGCAGGGTCTTCTCTAGCCAGACCCTGGGAGCCTGCTGCTTTTCCTGGGCCTGTGCTTGCTGGAGGCCATAGGCTTTCCCAGTTTACAGTCCAAAGGAATTTGAGTGAAGGATTTCTGATTGAGTGAAAGATTTAGATTACTGAGTCCATCTCATTACTAGTAATTGGTAAATTGTTGACAACTGTTTCTTCTTGAGTCAGCGTTGGTAGTTTTTGTGTTTCGGCAATTTGTCCCTCTCTACTCCCTTTGAAAGAGAACTCCTCCTCCTCTTGGATGCTCTTTCTTGTAATTTAATGCAGATTGTTCTTTGCCCCAGGCCTTTCAATTTAATTGTTTTCACTCTCTCCTTGCTGTCTGCAAGTGGCTTTTATGCTGTTGCGACAAACTGGGAGGATGAGTCTGAGACTTGTTCCCTGGTTCAGTCTCTCAGACTTCAACCAGATAGATTGGCACTGACAAACACACACCCCAGTGTGCACACAGGAGCCACTCTGCTCCCGCTGGAATAGTGCCAGGGACCCAGAATGGGAATGCAAGTTGGCTCCACCCTGCATTGTGGAGGAGGTAGGGGAGGTTGGCCTTGTGATATAAGTTAGTAAACTTGCTTTTCTGGTGTATATCTTGAGTTTTGGTGTTTTGACCATGTTTGTATTTTGGTTTTATGTTGTTTAATTTATGGGTTTTTTTCTTTTATGGTTTCTGAACTTTTATCATATTTTAGAAAGGCCTACCCCACATCAAGGTTATAAATCTTTTTTTCCATGTTTTCTCTGTGGTTTCATTTAAATCTTTGATCCCTTTGAAATATATTTTGAGTACAGTGTAAGAAATAGTCAAGTTTTTTTTCTAAGTTATCCAGTTTTCCCATCACTATTTATTTAATTTTTTTAAGTATTTTATTTTGTATTTCTGTGTCTCCACTGGTTTGAGATGTTACCTTTATCACATACTAAAATCATTTATACTTTGGGGTCATTTTCTATATTTTATATTCCTTCCAATTTTTCTGTTTATTCCTGTATCAGTACCACATATTTAACATCTGATAAATGAGGTTACTTACCCTCTCATGCTCTTCTTTTTCAGTTTTCTTTGCTACTGTTAATTGGAAATAAGCTTTTAAGAGAGTTCTGGTCTGAATTTTAAATTTTAGAAATTGTTAGAATTTCATTTGAACATGATTGTATGTTAGATATAATTTAAATAATGTTAATTTTTTAAGGGAAACTGATCAAACAGAAAATGTTAAACCGATGGTGAGAGGACGACTCCAAAGACCTAAACCAAATTTATCGAGAGCAGTTGAGAAGAAATCAGTTCTTTCACAAGATAAAACAGATGCAGAAAACAAGAGTTCACATTCAGAAACTTCAGGTGCAAAGGTATGGAGTAAGAAAGTTTGTGGAAATTATAATTATAAAAGATTTTCCTAAATAGTTCAGAGTAAAAATTTTTAGCTTGTTATTACAAAGTACTGTTTCTGGTGTTAAGACGATACACGAACTTACATATTTACATTATAATGTAATGTAACAATTACATTAGATTTGTTCCTGTCTTATTAAGTATCTAATTTATGCATTTTCATTAGTATTGGACATATGAATTCAGACGTCTTCAGTGGTGATAAATCTGTCCTTTGTGTACTTATATAAAATTTACATTCAAAATATTTTTTAAACCAGCCGAACATAAAATTACATCCCAAACCCTCTCATCTAAATCACACTCTATTGTCTCTGTGGTCTCCTTTATATAAAATTTGTCTATGTCTCTAAGTATGTAAAGATTTCTGTGGTTTTCGATTTTAATGTATATAATATTTAAAATATTTTTCACTGACAACATTCATTTACACTTTCTTGAGTCTAATTGATCTAATTGATTGCTGTTTGAAGTTAACATTTATTTACCTAATTATTTCTCTAAAGTTGGAAGTTTAGGTTGTCTAAATTTTTTTAAACTATTTTAAATAAAAGTAAGCAATTTTGTAAATCGGGCTTTCATAAGTTAACAGGCAAAGGATAAATTTCTAGAGGAGGTGTGTTTAATTAATGGGTCAAAGTACTTTTAAGTATTTGTATGGTCTTGTTATGCATTGTCAAATTGACAATCGAAAAGAATGAATCTACTTAGAGTGTTTAAGCATTATATGAATTTTTTATTCCTTTAAATCTTTACCAGTGCTATATTGTTATAAGTTTTGTTTTGTTTTGTTTTGTTTTTATCTTGTTCTAAAACACTTTAGAAAATGTTGGTCTGCTATAATCTTGTAAGATATTTTTAAATTTTAAAAAAATTTGTAAAATACAGATTCATGTAAAAATTAAGACAAAATTTACTTTTAATTTCATTATCCAGATGCACCCATCTTTTAGCATATGTCCTTCCAGCTTTTCTTTTACAAAATACTAAGTAATAATATTAATTTAGTTTTGTATCCTGCTTTGGTACTCAATACTTCATAAATATTTTTCCTTGTCATTAAACATTTTTGAGAACATGTTTTTTATTGCCTTTATAATATTCTGTCATGGATATTAACCAAATTTATTTAGACATTTACGTGTTATGGGATATTTTTTCTAAATCATTGTTTGTTATTTTGTATAATGTTCAGTGAACAGCCTAGTACTTAAATCTTTGACTGTCTCTCTCTTCCTTTCCTGAGACTAGAGTATGAGAAATGATATTCTGGGTCAAAGAATATGAACATTTTTAAGGCTCTTGATATATGTTGATAAATGTCTTCCAGAAAGGATATACCAATTTGTATGAGATGATCTCTTTTTTATATTCTCATTTACATTTAGGATTTAAAAAAAATATATATCTATATAGAAGTACAAAAAATTGAATTTCATTGGTTTAATTTCCATTTCCTTGACTATCATAAAGTTTGAATTTTTTTGATGTTAGGTAGATTAACTGTAAGAAATTAAATTTGTAGAATCTTCCAGAGAAGGATAAAATGAATACATTTGACACTTTTGGAAAGGAGAATACAGAAAGTGAAAACACAGAAGCCGAGATTGTATCTAAGTAAGTATGTAGGAAGTAGAATTAAAACAGTAACTCTTAGAAGCTATTGTACTGACTTTCTACTTAAGTTTTCTACTTAAGGTCTGAATTTTATTTTCAGCTGGTGTATCTTAAGTCCATGTTCAATATAGGTGTTGTTGAAACATTTACAAAATCCTCTCTTATGTTTGAAATGGTAGAAGTAGATTATTGTAAGGGTTCATTGAGTTAGCAGTTGCATTTCTACCTCAGCTCATTAACAAGACTTTAACAAAGTTTTGCTAAATAAATTATTGGCTAAGAGATATGCTCCTTGATAACTTATTGGAGCAGTGGGTTTCAAAAAGGATTATTTAACTTGGATTGAAGATCTGAAACAGACCTCACTCTGATATGAATCTGAACAAATGGATTCTAGTCTATACTACGAGTACCATTTACACCAGAATCTGTGACTAATGCTATGGAATTGTGCATTATATAGTACCCTGAGTGGAGAATAGTATCATATGCTTGTCAGGTGAGGATTTTTCCATTTTTCAATGAAAATTTTGCACTTTTTATATTTAGGCTTCCAAGATTCTATTCCACAAAGTCAGGTGTAGTTGTATGAGTATGCTTGAGGATGTTCTTGTGGACATTTGTGAATTATTTTATATTCCAAATGTTTTGCTTATTCAAATAAGTAAGAGACAGAGAAGGAAATACTGAGAAACAAGAGTATTTGAATTCAGAATAAACAGTGATTTTGTTTCTTTGCATTGTTCTAGATTGAGTGAAAAAATATGTTTGCAGGAAGATAATCAACCAAAGGCTTTCAGACCTGCACGACTAATGAGGGGCCGGTTGCAAAGGCCAAAGCCAAATGTAGGTAAAGCTGCTGAAAGAAAAGAAATTCTGACATCACAGGAACCAATTGGGGCTGATGAAAAAAGGAATGAAAAGAATTCCTGTATTGGTAAAGATGTAAGTACTCTGATACCGTCTCCCCAATTTTGTTAAAAAGGAACACATCAGTTCAACATAAGATTCCCATTACCCCTTTATCTGTATAGATCATTTATTAAATGTATAGCCAAGGTATTAAAGTCAGCTGCTTTACTAATTGTAAAACCGTTGTAAAATCTCAGCTCCCTGGACTGTGAATATTTACATACTCAGCTTAACTGCTTTCACTTTACCTCATATTTGGACTTGGTTTTTCCTGTCACTCAATGGGTATTTGAATTACCCTTCCCTTTTGGCAATATAGCTAGATATCTGAATTTTAACATTGGCTTAAACAGAATAAAATATAGAAACTCCCTTCTGAAATATAATTCCAAAGGCAAAGATCATGAATTTTAGACTATTTTCATAATAACTAGTCTTCGTGATAAGGGTAAACGTTTTCTGTTATAATTCCCAAAGTTTATAATGTGATCATAATCAGAAGAATTCAGAAAAGTAGACTCCACAGGGTAATTCCAACAGATCAGACTGAAGCAGTTACTTGTTTGGGAGGAAAAGAATAGGGACTCTGAGATGAGGTAAAAGGTGTGACTTATGAAATTCTAAGACATCTTACAAAAAAGCATTAGAAAACATCCCTTGAAGTCCATTTTATAATTTTCAACTTCTTTACCATTTTCTTTGTGTTGAAATACACTGGATAAAATTATCAGTGAACTCTTTTATCATGTTTTATCACGAAACCTAAAACTTAATAAAAAATTTTTTGTTATTAAGACTTCACAACAAATGGAAAATCAGTCATGTAAAACCTTTGATTGTGGAGATATCACATCACAGTCTGAGAAAAAAGATACTTCATTTCAAAATGTGCAGCCAGATGAACCCAAGACTCTTTGTGAATGTCTAAGGTAAGCATCATTTTATTGATTATATAATTTTTGAATTTTTTAAATAAAATTTTAGAAATTTTTTAATCAAATTTTTTAAACAAAAGGAAATTAGACTAATGTATAATCTGTATATCAAGTTGCAAGATGTTTTAAATATAACTTCACCTTTCAAGGCATTTATGTTATTGTCTTCATATGGATTTCTCAGTTATGGGTGGTTTGAAGAGCTGCTTCATCATAAATTAGACCTTGGGTTAACATGTATATTGTGATCAGTTAGCATGCATTAAATTAGGTGTCTGTGTCCTTAGTGTGAAAACTCTACTTACTTAATATTTCTTTGGAATTAGGATGATCACATATTGCCTTTATTAAATTTTATGTAAAACCTATACTTTTCATAGTAAAAGCTCCTTATATTTGTTATTTATCTTCGGGAGGATACCAAGCCAGATAAATAGAATTCATTAGTAAACTTTTTCTTTGCTTTTCAATTTGGAAATTTTCAATTTGCACGAAAGCAGAGAAAACAGAATAATAGACTCCCATGTACATACTGTCCACTTTCAACAATTACTAATATCTCACCAGTCTTTAAAGTTAGATGTCTTAGAATTTCATAAGTCACCCCCCACTAAAATATTTTACTATTCTCCTACAGAAACTCTGGGTAGAAGCCCTGTACATATTGCATTAGTTGTTACAGATCTCTGGTATAGATATTAACTACAGATATCTGTCAGTTTGGCTTTTTTTTTTTTTTTAATGTACATTTTTTTTTTTAGTTTAAGACAAGTTCCATTTAATGTAGTTTATGTGGCTTGGTAGAAGAATGTGTTCTCCTGAATGGCCCATGGGTTTTAGGACCCTTAAGGTGTTGTTTATAACTAATATCCAATCTACTCTCAAACAACTTTTCTCTCCCAGGGCAATGTCCCTGCTGCTTTAACATGTGGCCTTTTTGGCATTTGAATCTCCAAGGCCTTTAAAAACAATCTCAAGATTTTGGTTTTACCAAATCATATTCTTATTTATATCAAATAGACAGTTCCTTCCCCATCCCCACTCCCCCACATCTCAAATACTGTGGTCTGTTCAAGATGCTGTGTAAGTGAAAGAGGTAATGGGGAAATTCTGAAATTAATGAACTAAAGATTCTACTTTCCTAGATAAATTAGTGAATATTTCTTTGAAACTCACTCTTTTAGGCTATTTTTGCATCCTGTCTATTTCATGTAAATATTTTGAGGTTTGTGTGATGGTTAGTGATTTATATTATGGAGGTTTGCACATATTCTTTAGGTTCTTTTTTAAGGGGGGAAGAGAGAGGAAGGTAAGAAGCAAAAGAATAGAGGAGGAAGCAAAGAATAAAGGAATTTTTCTGACTTCTGATAAAGTTTAAGTATCAGGAAAACTAATTTCACTCTCATGTTATTACTTTTTAAATAGGATAAAACAGCTATAAGAAGGTGTAGCCTATGCTATAAAAATCCTAAGCCAAAAGATTGTAACAGTTAAAACTGCATACTTGTGTCAGAGATCAGAAGAGGCTATAAAGAAATGTAAATAGTTGTGTATAGGGGGCTTTTTGGTAAAGTTGTTCTAATAAATAAAAACTTAAATCTCAGAGACTGATATAAGATAGACACAGATCAAGGATTTTCTATACTCGTCTTGGAGTTTAAAGGAGATAATCTCCACATGAACAACACAGCATCTAATAATCTCAGTTTAGGCAAGTCATTACAGTCAGTCAGGCAGCGGGGCTGGGGAAAAAAGATAAAATTTTTTACCCATTATCAGAAAGCCAGGGTGAACCTACTAGCTAAACAAATGCCTTTCTTCCTTTAGAACTCTTAGACCAAATAAAGAGGTTGCCCCATGTTCTAGTTCTGGTTTCAAAATGGCTTTCTCCCAGGACGTTCCTCTCTAGCAAGCTTGCTCCTCTTCAAAACATCACTCACAGCTGCACTAAGTTCCCTCTCTTTGAGTCAGCTCATTTATATGGATCCACTGATCAAGGCCCACCCTGAATGGGCGGGGCCACGCCTCCATGGGAACATCTCATCAGAATCATCACCCACAGCTGGGTGGGGCACACTCCAAGCAAATCCAACCAGCATCAAAACGTCTGCCCCACAAGACTACAAAGATAATGGCATTTGGGGGACACAATACATTCAAACCAGCACACCCTATTTCTAGTGGGCTTTAATTAAAAAAAAAAACCAAAAAACCCACATGCTTGGTGTCTGGACCACAACCTATTTTATAGTTCACCAAATAAGACCTTAGGATAAGCATAATCCCTTAGTACCTTATGCTTTTTTGAACCTCCATGCACAAACTGTAAAATGCTTATTTTAGAAATACTGCAGCAACTGTTTGGCACTAGAGGGTAAGGTATAATTTACCTAGTAACATTGATACTTGTAGCCTAGAAATAAAGGTAATTTTTATTTTTAGGCTGGTCAGTTTGCTCTTTTAGGCCTTTCACTTTGAAGGACACATGACCTTAACAATCAAAGCAAACTAGAAAAAGAAGGTAAAATAACAGATGTTGTTTTAATTAAAGTCCTTTTGCACAATAGGTAGAGCTATGAGAAGAATTTCTTCAAATAATTTCATAGGTGTCACTCAGAAGCACACTTGCTGTTGAGAGTCCTTCAAATAAAATTAGAGTAATTATATATTTGCAATTATTTCAAATCATTCTGTAGTTTATAGCATGTTAATGGAGTGAGACAGAGATAAAGACAGTCCACATTGATGATATTTTGAAGATAAAATTACTTCAGAAGTCAGTTGAAATCCTTGCTCATATTCTAAGGATAGCCATTGTGAGAAGACCTAAAATACAAGCATCCACTAATTTTTGATTCACACTTAAGTGGAGGTAGAGAGGCACCAGCGATTCCACACCCCCTCAGCTTAGGAGGCATTAGGGCTGCAATGCACACCAATCCCAGTAAACAAGGCCCTGAGGAGACAGTTTTGTTTCCTGGTTGAAATGACTGCTCAAAAAATAAACTTTCTCTTAAATGTTCCTTTGTTCTTTTTTCTTCTTCTTGCTTTTATTGTTCTTTTGCGGATGGAAGAAGAGCAGCAACAACTTCTTTCCTTCCTAAAACCTTCCTCTAGCTTTCCTCGCAAACTTGGGAGACAAAATTTGTCTATTACACCGTAGTGACAGGATCGAACATGTCTATGACGCATCACAATATCCATACAACACTGAGCCTTTACTGCACCTGCAGCATCAATGACAACATACTTATTTGGCGTAGTACACAAAACTTTGAACTTTAGGACAAACTCATAGGGATTATACAGAGTCAACGCTTGCTTATGTGTTGACTGATCACCTGTATAAAATATTAGCTCTGTGGAAAACACAAAAAACAGGAAGATTTCCTTCCACTAACTCTGGTTGTCTTTTTTGTTGATGCATTGGCACTGATTCCCCACCTTGCTGCAGCTTCTGTTTTTATGGTCTTGTGTATTCTGGACTTTTCTTAGATTCAGTTAAAAACTCCAAAGCATTTTGGCAATCTTGGGAACACCAGCTCCTTGGAAAGCAGTTGCGACTGCTCCTCCTTCTTTTGTCTCTGTATTTTGGAAAAGCTCATCTGTGAACTGTGAAGCAAATTTGTAGTTTTGTGCCCATTGCTTCTCCTTCCTTCTCCCGTTATGTTCTTCTTTCTTAGCTTTTCTCCTAAATTCTTCGATCTGAGCAAGGAGAGGATTTGTGAACCCATTTTATGTTTTAAATTAAGAAATAATTTGTTTCAACTACATATCTGATTTCTCATCTCTGATACTTTACTTCAGTTAACTGTGCACCTGATACGATCTCTGAGAGATGGCCTATCTTGTTCACAATTGTATTCGTAGCATGTGCCTGCCTTGCATGTGATCAGTGATTAAGAAATATGTGTTGACTGATTGTTAAGGAACTCCCAAGAAATGTGGTTTGATGTTTGCTTCTTATTTATCTATAAAAGTTAAGCTTATTGAAGTTTTTTCATTTCTTAGAAAGAATCTAGGCACCTAGAATATAACTATGATGTTGTAGATAGACTATAAATAAAACATTGCATTATATCTTAAAATCTGAACTGATGTTGAAGTAATGAATTTATAAATAAAGTCTGCTTAAAGCAAAGCCTTTGCTTAAAGCATCTGTTATGTTTAAAGAATATGCCATTGTTAACATATAGCTTTATAAGAGTCATAATGGTTTGTCTTTTCCAATGATACCCAAACAAGGTTCCTAGCACAGGGACCTTACGAAAGGCTAGATGTTTCCGGATGGAGATGGAAGTATCATAAATTGGAAAATAGAATGAAATCCATCTAGGATTAACCAAATTAAATTTCCTCTAATTTTTTGAATGTTATTAATTACTGAAGTTAATGATGGGTATAAATACATCAGTGTTATAAACAAATACAATTTCAAAGCAGTCTTCTTCATAAGGAGCTGACTTGTGCTATCAAAAATTGCTTTATAAGAAACAGATGTTTCGATAAGGAAAGATAGGTTAGGGCCTAGAAAGTTTCAAATAAGCAATAGCATTGTCTTAAAGTTTTGGTTTTGTAAAATGCTTTAAGTTTATAGTTATACACTTCTTCAGCCTAACATTGGGGAATAATTCCAGTGTTTCATTAGATTTAGCCTTTACCCAAAAGTAATGACCTTTCTTACCCTAAGAGCCCTTATCTGTCATTTATAATAAACAAAACACAAAGCAGTACAAAGGAGCCATATGAAGAGTGCTGCTGCTTTTTTCTGAAGAGCAAGGGGCTTATTCTGGATAGTGATTGTTCTATACCCAGTAGCATTCAGCAGATGGCAAAATGTATTTATTTCATCTGTTCTTTTATTCCCAATTTGTATTATGAAGTCACAAGTTCTTAGAGAAATGTCTGGACAAGAAATCTCATTTAAAATTGTTTTCATCAAGTGTAGGGGGGTAGACCTAGTTCTTCTTAGTAATAAGACTTTTTATTCAAGTCATAATTCCATCCAGCTATTTAAGATGCTGGTCAAATCTGGCTACACAAATGAGTTTCTTAACTTATGTCAAGGCATGTCTGAGTAAAAGACAGGACGAAGAGGTAGAAATAGCTGGCATACCTTGTTCTAACACCAGTGCAGAGAACTGGAGAGACTTTCCCACAGCCATTGTTTGCATAGGATAGTATGGATTACACTTATAAAGGGACTATTCAGAGCCAATCACCTGCTCATTTGAGTGACCTTATTAATAAATATCTCTGTTAACCAATATCTCTGTATAAATAGTTACAGTTGAGAACTAAGATGGTGGCTAGCTGAGACAGGGCGAAAAAAACGCCTCCATGAAAAACACTAGCTAAAAACCAGAAAGTGACCTAGAATACCGGTTACAGCGATGCACCAACTGCATGAGGGCTCCTAGCTCCACAGGGGCCGTATACTTGGTGAAACCGGGAGTCGGCATTCTGAAACGAGTGAGTAAGCTGGCTGGAAGACCCACAGCCGCGCGGCGGGCTGGGGAAGCCAGCGTTCAGCTTGTGGAGACCAGCTGGCTGTTTAAAAAAAAAAAAAAAAAAAAAAGAGCGGCTCCAGTAGCAATTGTGGGAACCACGCAGAAAAACACAGCAAGAGGGGGCTGGGCCGGCCTCTTGCTGTCTGGCCGGGAAGATAGCCCGCAGCAGATACCCGTGGGTTCGGGGGAACGGAGGGGAGAGCCAGAAGCAGAAAGAAACCCCGCGGCTAGCAGCTAGCCCCCGGAGGGCTGGATAAACTCCTGCCTGGGGCCGTGCCCGCAGCCCAAAGCCCCGCCAGTTGTCCCGGAGCTGGGAAGGAGGAACTGTGTGAGGAGGGGGCTGAGATGCCCCGCTCGGCCATTTTTGCTTCAGGCTGGGAGTGCGCCGCCTCACGGCCCGGCGGCCCGGGGCTTCCCTTGTGGGACGGCGCGCACTGATGACGTAGCACAGCCTTCCTTTGGCTGAGCTACTGGAGGAGTGCGGCTGGGAGGGGAGATCCGCTCAGAGAACCCAGGGACGCTATGCCAAGTCCGGTGGTTTATGGATCAGTGAGAGTGAGAGGCTGGGGCTGAACTGAAATGAAGGCTTAGACTTGTGCAGCGGCCTTGAATCTCCGGGATCCTGGGGGGTTTGAACATTAGAACTGCCCTTCCTTCCCGGCTACCCATACACATGCCCCACATTCAGGGTGGACGGCTCCAGCAACACACCCAAACTGAGTTCTCCAGCTGAACCCACAAGAATCATTTCCCCACACAAAGCGGAAAAAAGGTTGAGAACTGACTCGAGGGATATAGGTGACTCACAGGCGCCATCTGCTGGTTAGTTAGAGAAAGTGTACATCACCAAACTGTGCTCCTGAAAAATTAGATCGATATCCCTTTTTCTTTACAATTTGAAAGAGCCCTATCAAGCAAAACAAATGCCAAGAGGCCAAAAACAACAGAAAATCTTAATGCATATGATAAAACCAGAAGATATGGAGACTCCAACTCCAAACACACAAACCAAAATATTGGAAGATACAGTATACCTCGCAAAGTTAATCAAAGATCTACAATCGAGGAAGGAAAACATGGCAAAGGATTTAAAGAACATCAAGAAGACCATGGCCCAGGATATAAGCTACATAAAGAAGACCCTAGATGAGCATAAAGAAGACATAGCAAGAGTAAATAAAAAAATAGAAGATCTTATGGAAATAAAAGAAACTGTTGGCCAAATTAAAAAGACTCTGGATATTCACAATACGAGACTAGAGGAAGCCGAACAACATCTCAGTGTCCTAGAAGCCCGCAGAACAGAAAATGAAAGAACAAAAGAAAGAATGGAGAAAAAAATAAAAAAAATCGAAATGGATCTCAGGGATATGATAGATAAAATAAAATGTCCAAACTTAAGACTCATTGGTGTCCCAGAAGGGGAAGAGAAGGGTAAAGGTCTAGAAAGAGTATTCAAAGAAATTGTTGGGGAAAACTTCCCCAACCTTATACACAATATAAATACACAAAGCATAAATGCCCAGCGAACTCCAAATAGAATAAATCCAAAGAAACCCACTCCAAGACATATTCTGATCAGACTGTCAAATACTGACGAGAAGGAGCAAGTTCTGAAAGCAGCAAGAGAAAAGCAATTCACCACACACAAAGGAAACAACATAAGATTAAGTAGTGACTACTCAGCAGCAACCATGGAGGTGAGAAGGTAGTGGCATGACATATTTAAAACTCTGAGAGAGAAAAATTTCCAACCAAGAATACTTTATCCAGCAAAACTCTCCTTCAAATTTGAGGGAAAGCTTAAATTTTTCACAGACAAATGCTGAGAGACTTTGCCGATGAAAGACCTGCCCTACTTCAGATTCTGAGGGGAGCCCTGCTGGAGGAGAGACAGGGCAAGGAGAAAGAGATATAGAGAATTTTAACAGACATATATAGTACCTTACATCCCAAATCACCAGGACACTCACTTTTCTCTAGTGATCACGGATCTTTCTCTAGAAGGGACCATAAGCTGGGTCATAAAACAAGCCTCAAGAAAATTAAAAACAAACACATTGAATATACTCAAAGCACATTCTCCAACCACAGTGGAATACAAATAGAGGTCAATAATTTTTGAACTGTAATTCCACTAGTTACTTCCTACATGATATAAAATACACAAACTCTATGGACAAATCAGTGGTTTTGAACTCAATGTAAAATACGTAATTTTAGACAACTATATAAAGGTGGGGGAATGAAGGAGTATAGGAACATAGTTTATGTGTCCTATTGAAGTGAAGGTGGTATCAAAGAAAAACAAGATTGATATGGATTTAAGAGGTTAATTTTAAGCCCCACAGTAAACACAAAGAAATTATCAGAGAATATAACCATAGAGATGAAAAGTAGAGTTTGGGTTAAGTGAAATGGGGGAAGGGGCAATGGGGAGTTAAGAAATGAGTGTAGGGTTGCTGTTTGAGGTGAAGGGAAATTTCTAGTAATGGATGGTGGGAAAGAGCATTACAACATTCTAAACATGGTTAATCCCACTAATGGAAGGCTAGGGAGGGGGTGGAATGGGAAGATTTAGGCTGTATATACGTTTCCACAACTGAAAAAAAAAAAAAAGTCAGTCTAACTAGATGACAATTGAATACTAAGGATGAACTTGGATGGGACAGGAGGATGGAGGACAGGTGGCTCAAAGGGACACAGTTGAGACATAAGGAAAAGGAAATATAGAATGTAAGCTTTTTATCATTGTTGAATCTATTGTACTTCTTAGCTGTGCTTAATGGGATTGCATGAAAGAATGTCCTTGTTCATGGGAAGTGTATACGTGAATTATAGTGAATGCTCAAGGATGTGTGCAGCTAACTCTCATATGTTCAGACAACAGAGCAATAGATGATGGATGATAGGGAGGGAGGGAGGGAGGGAAAGAAATAGCAATGTGACAGCAAGTTGAAGTCGGTGGATTGAGCTACCGGGGGAGGCGGGGTCAGGGTATGATGGAATTCTGTGTATGGGGCTAGTATTGTTTTTGCAACTGTTCATATAACTTTGAATTTATTTCAAAAGAAAAAAAATAGTTACAGTTAATTGTTTTAAAAATTACTATAAATTCCAAGAATGGGATTGTTTTTCCCCTCTCATTCAATTTTTAAATTTTACGCAGTGATTCCTGGGGCTTCCTTAGTTTTTTTAATCTGAGAGTTCCTTGTGTTTCAGTAGTGATTTCTCAATTATCATCTCTTCACCTGGCAGTCTGTTTTAAAACTTGATTGTGTGTCTTTTTTTTATAGCATTCAAGAGGATAATGAAGCAAATACACACAAACCAGTCCCAATTCTAAGGACTCAGTTTCAGAAACCAAGGCCAAATATAGGAAGAGGAACTGGAATAAAAGACATTTCTTCAAGGGAAGGAGTACCAGGGGAGATTCTTGCCTCTGGGGAAATGGAAGCAGCTTTGGGAGAAATTGCAAGTCTGGAAACCTCACCAAGAGGGAAGGTACCAGTGGAGGCTAATGCTAAGGAAATGAAGGCAGATTTAAATGAAATTGGGAGAAGAGACATCTCTCCTGAGGAGAAGATACCAGAAAGGATTGACGCCACTATGGAAGTGAAGACAGATTTCAAAGGAACTGGAAGTGAGATTTCCCCAGGGGAGAAGATAGCAGAGGTGATTGATGCCACTGAAGAAAGAGAGACAGATTTAGAAGAAACTGAAAGAAGAGAAATATCCCTGCAGGAAAAGGCCCAACAGGAGGTCAAGACTATAATTGAAATGGAAATAGATTTAAAAGAAACTGGAAGAGAAATTTCCCCAAGGGAGAAGATACCATATGTAATTGATGCTACCGAGGAGAGAGAGACAGATGTGAAAGAAACTGGAGGAAGAGAAATATCCCCATGGGAAGGAGTGATAAAAGAGGTCAAGACTGCAGGTGATATGGAGACAGAGTTGGAAGAAACTGAAAGAGAAATATCACCATGGGAAAGGACTCCACAAGAACTCAAGACTGTAGGTGAAATGGAGACAGTTAGGCAAGAAATTGGAAGCAAAATTTCCCTGAGAAAAATGGTACTAGAGGAGGTCAGTGCCATTGGAAAAAGAGAGTTTGATTTGAAAGAAACTGGAAAAAGAGACATTTCCTTGATGCAGAAGGTATCAGGAAAGACTGCCATTGAGGAACTAGAGGGAAATTCGAAAGAAACTGAAATAGAAATTTCCTTGAGGAAAAGAGAATCAGAAGGGATCAGTGGTACTGAGGAAATAGTGGCAGATTTGGAAAAAACTGGAAATGTGTATATTCTTTCAAGGGAAAATGAAGCAGAGGAGATTGGTACCTTGAGACAAACTGAGACAAATTTAATGCAGAACAGTAGCGGTGACTGCAGCCCTATTTCTTCACTAGATATAAAAGTATGTATTTTTCTGTTGTTTAAAAAAGCAATTTTGAACACTGTTTCAGAGAAAAATTATTAGAATAATTCCATGGTTATTTCCCTTAAGCCCAATATTTAAATTCTCTAAATGTCTAAATTCCTCTCTAGCCCTAAATTTCTATACTGTTTTACATAATAGGGGTATAGGAAATTAGACTGAATTGGTGCTAATCCTAGTACAAATGTACTTTGGAATTATTTCTTTAGACCATATCTTTATTGTTTTGTTTCTTTATTTCCCAATCACCCCCCTTTAATCCACTTTAAAAAGTTCCTTCTTTTCTTTAAAGGGTTTTCATTGACTTGAAGTTGATGCTATTGTAACATTTTTGAAGATAGATAATGGCATTTGTTGTTTTGAAAAATCTTAATATGTAATATAAAAGGAATAATTTCCTGAATTCTTGGTTTTAAAATTTGTAGATGAAGTCTTATTTGAAAATTAAAATAAAACTTCTAGATTTTTTAAGAAAAGTATTTAGAATATGGTAGGCTTTTGTTTGGAATATATGAAATGCTTAAGGAATCTTGTATATGTGCTGATTTACTGTGATTGTCCCTCTAGAATATTACCAGTGAAATACTGTCGGAGGTGCATATTTCTGTAGGAGAAAAAAGAAATGCCGAAAAGGAAGTATCAAGTCAGTTAAGTCATTTGAAGAATTCTTTACGGTCTTCTGAACTTTGTAAGACAGAAGACCAGCTGATGCAATCTCTAGATGTTCAAGAGCAGTTTTCAGATATTAATTTAAGGTACAAATACAGTTCTTTGTGCTTTTAAAGAAAAATAGAAAGCTATATTTTCAGATTGTGTTAAACTAAGTGAACTTTTGAGTCCTAACTATACACACAGAGCTAGAGAATTTAGGATAGTTTTGGGAAGACTTAGAAAGGCTTGATGTCATTCTGAAGGTTGATTGTGAGAATTACCAACAAATATAGAATTGTATGTAACACATACTCCTAAGTCAATGCAGGTTTGACAGACCCATATTTTCTTTGTGCAAAAATGATATAATTCCTAGACTCCTCCCTGGATTATACCACTTGTGTTTTATCTACCAAATAGTCTGATTTGTTTTCCTGTGAAGTATTAGTAATATGTTTACTGCCATAGTAATATATGTTTACTGCCAATTGCTAAGATTGTCCTAAGACTGTTCCCACTGTCCCTTCAGTTTATTCTAAAGCTTGATAATCCTTGTTCCAAAAGCACATCTCTTGTTCAAGAACAGAAACCATTTGAAGTTAAACCAGCACCTTTTGTGAGAAGTCGATTCAAAAGACCAAAACCAAATTTAGCAAGAGCAGCGTTAAAGAGAGAGACTACAGAAGCAGAAAAGTGTGTACCTGGGAAGAAGTTAGAAACTGATAAAATGGAAACTGTTGTGATGCAACAAAACAGTGAAAAAACTAATGCACTTCCTTCTCAAGATGTGAGTGATTTAAAATGGAGTTTTTGTTTGTTTTTTAATTAGAGTTGTCAGTGTTGTTAAAGTGAAACACTTGGAATTAACATTTTACAGATATTTCTTCTAATGATTTTTAGAATGTGTGATGTTGTTTGTGTTTAATGTGCCTCATTCTACATAATTTATGTAAGAATCTTGAATGTCTGATGATGGGCAAGTATGTCTTGGGAAGGCCTGGACTTTAGTTCAAGTTTTGATGCTTACTCACTATGTAACTGTAGCCAAATGATGCAACCAGTTTCTTCATAGGAAAAATGGGTGTAACAGTATTTCTTTATTTCACTCTGTTGTGATGATGTAATCAAAAGTTAAAAGCTTGATGTGAATTAAAGGAGATATTTTTATTTTCTTAATTGACTTGGTCTAAAACATTGAAATAGTGTGATATAGCCTCAATAACTTTGAAATGAAGTGTTGATACTCAAAAATTGAGTGTTCAAACCATATAAAGTATTTTTTAAATTAAAATCTTTATTTGACATCTTAAAATATCTTTGTTCTTTACTGTGCATCAGCATTTTTACTTGTTCTCCTAATCTTATATTAAGAAAGAAACATTTATTACTTTTTCTGATTATAAAAATTTCAAATTGGAAACAAATATGTAATCTAAAAAATGAGAGTTCTTTATAATGGCCATTTCCTTCCTCCCAAGTTAAATCATGTTGCAATTTGAATATATTTGTCCAGACTTTTCTCTATAGTTATTTATTTGTATAATAATAAAATACATGTGTGTATAATTATAGAAATAGCATCATGCCTTCCTTCTGATTTTTTCACTTAACACAATATTTTGGTTCTCTTTCTGGATCAGTACATAGAAATTTATCTTTATAATATATTTATTGAGTCCTCTAATGATAGATATTTGTCTTATTTCCAAGTTTTTTTCATTTATTTTCCCTCCCCACCACTCCCCTCCCCTCATGAAAGTTCTTATTTCACCATATCTTTACCAACCCTGGATGACATTTTTTTTAACCTGCCTTCTAGGATGTGGCTTCCCTGATGATATCAAAAGAAAAAGACAAATCCTGTCACAGGAAGGAGGCTGTGGTATTACCATTTATACAGACTGAAAAACTTTCACTTTCCAAATCTTGTGAACCTAAAGAGGAGTCTCAGTCTGTACAATCCCAGGAGAAAGATTCAGTTGCTTCTACGGGGTAAACGGATATTTCTCTTAATATTGAAAATAAGAAAGACACTTCTTTAAAATATTACTTCATTTTTATTAAGATGTGTTAATGTAAAAGTGCATGTAAAGATTACTTGGTTTATTTTTTGATAATGACAGATTGTTTAAAATAGAAAATCAGATTTGATTTAAAAAACTTAATGCTTGTCTGTTTATATTCATTGTTTGTTTTTTTAAATTTTATTTTTAAATAAATTCAAAGTTATAGGAAAAGTTGCAAAAACAATACAAACCCCATACACAGAACTCCAGCATTCCCTGGCCCCCCACCCCCGATATCCCGATCCACTAACTTTAACATGTTGTCACACTGCTATTTCTTTCCCTCCCTCCCTCTCTCCCTATCTATCATCCATCATCTATTGCTCTGTCTTCTGAACATATGAGAGCAAGGTGCACACATCCTTGAACAAACACTATAATTCACATATACAATTCCCATGAACAAGAACATTCTTTTATGCAATCCCATTAAGCACAGCTAAGAAGTACAAAAGATTCAACAATGATACAAAGCTTACATTCTGTATTTCCTTTTCCTTATGTCTCAGCTGTGTCCCTTTGAGCCTCCTGTCCTCCATCCTCAGATCCCATCCAGGATCATCCTTGGCATTCAATTGTCATCTATTTAGACTGTCTTTTTTTTTTTTTTTCCCCTCAATTGTGGTAATATATATACAGCCTAAATCTCTCCATTTTACCCCCTCCCTAGCCTTCCATTAGTGGGATTAATCACATTTAGAATGTTGTTATGCCGTCACCTTCCCACCATCCATTACTAGAAATTTCCCTTCACCTCAAACAGCAACCCTACACTCATTTCTTAACTCTCCATTGCCCCTTCCCCCATTTCTCTTAACCCATACTCTACTTTTCATCTCTATGGTCATATTCTCTGATAATTTCTTTGTGTTTACTGTGGGGCTTAAAATTAAACTTTTAAATCCATAACAATCTTGTTTTTCTTTGATACCAACTTAATTTCAATAGGACACATAAACTATGTACCTATACTCCTCCATTCCCCTACCTTTATATAGTTCTTGTCAAAAATTACATATTTTACACTGAGTTCAAAACTGATTTGTCATTAGAGTTTATGTATTTTATATCATGTAGGAAGTAAATAGTAGGGTTACAATTCAAAAATTATTGACTTATATTTGTATTCCATTGTGGTCAGAGATTGTGCTTTGAATATGTTCATTTTTTTTTTTTTCCAGTTTATTGAGGATTGTTTTATGTGGCAGCATATGGTCCATTCTGGAGAAAGATCTGTAATCACTAGAGAAAAATGAGTGTTCTGGTGATTTGGGATGTAAGGTTCTATATATGTCTGTTAAAATTCTCTGTATCTCTTTCTCCTTTCTTTGTTTTTCTGTCAGTAGGACTTCCTTTAGTATCTGAAGTAGGGCAGGTCTTTTATTGGCAAAGTCTCTCAGCATTTGTTTGTCTGTGAAAAATTTAAGCTCTCCCTCAAATTTGAAGGAGAGCTTTGCTGGATGAAGTATTCTTGGTTGGAAATTTTTCTCTCTCAGAGTTTTAAATATGTCATGACACTGCTTCTTGCCTCCATGGTGGCCGCTGAGTAGTCACAACTTAGTCTTATGTTGTTTCCTTTGTGTGTGGTGAATTGCTTTTCTCTTGCTGCTTTCAGAACTTGCTCCTTCTCTTCAGTATTTGACAATCTGATCAGAATATGTCTTGGAGTGGGTTTATTTGGATTTATTCTATTTGGAGTTCGCTGGGCATTTATGCTTTGTGTATTTATATTGTGTAGAAGGTTGGGGAAGTTTTCCCCAACAATTTCTTTGAGTACGCTTTCTAGACCTTTACCCTTCTCTTCCCCTTCTGGGACACCAATGAGTCTTACGTTTGGATGTTTTATTTTATCTATCGTATCCCTGAGATCCTTTTCGATTTTTTCGATTTTTTTCTCCATTCTTTCTTTTGTTCTTTCATTTTCTGTTCTGTGGACCTCTAGGACACTGAGTCATTGTTTAGCTTCCTCTAATCTTGTATAATGAGTATCCAGAGTCTTTTTAATATGGCCAAGTTTCTTTTATTTCCATAAGATCTTCTATTTTTTTATTTAATCTTGCAATTTCTTCTTCATGCTCTTCTAGGGTCTTCTTTATGTCCCTTTTATCCTGTTCCATGGTCTTCTTCATGTCTTTTATATCCCTGTGCCATGTTTTCATTCCTTGATTGTAGTTGTTTGATTAATTGTGCCAAGTACTGTGTCTCTTCTGATATTTTGATTTGGGTGTTTGGGATCGGGTTCTCCATATCATCTGGTTTTATCATATGCATTAAGATTTTCTGTTGTTTTTGGCCTCTTGGCATTTGCTTTGCTTGATAGGGTTCTTTCAAGTTTTAAAAAAAAAAAAAAAAAAAAAAAACAATCTAGTTTTTCAGAAATACAAGTTGGTGGCGTACACTTTCTCTAACTAACCAGCAGATGGCGTCTGTGAGTCACCTATACCCCTCAAGTCAGTTCTCTCCAACTCTGTCTCTGTAGTGTGTGGGGAAATGATTTTTGTGGGGTTCAGTTGGTGAACTGAATTTGGCTTTGTAGTTGGCGCTGTCCTCCCTGAATGTGGGGCGTGTGTCTGGGTGGTCAGGGAGGCAGGGCAGCTTTAATATTCAAACCTCCCAGGTGTTCCTGGAGATTCAAGGCTGTTGCAAGAGTTTAAGCCTTCATTTCAGTTTTGCCCCAGATTTTCTCTGTCGCTGACCCACAAACCACCGACATTGACGTAGCATCCCTGGGTTTTCCGAGCGGGCCCCCTTTCTCAGCTGTGATCTTCCAGGACCTCAGCTGAGGGAAGGCTGTGCTACATCACTAGTGCACGTCTTCCTTCAAGGGAAGCCCCAGGCCGCCAGGCCGTGCCGGGGCGCTCTCTGCCTGATGCAAAGATTAGCCTACAATTCTTGACTGGTGTAAGTTCTGAATGAAAGGCAGGTAGTAGAGCTGGGCTCCATTCCTTTCCTCTTAGAGAAGATAGATGCCTTAGGGGGAGGTTATTACCATTTCAATGGTCTCTCTCTGCCTGTGCTGTACCCTTGTCTGGGTCACAGAACTGGGAACTGAAAATGGCTGAGGCTTTGTCAACTGAGTCGAAAAAGGAACAGAGCTAGTCGGAGGCGACCCTCCGGCTCTCCAAGGTCAGTTGTCACCCACAGCCTCTGTCTACTTGTTGGGGATTCGTACCTCGTAGTGAGCAGTTCACACTAGCTAATTAAAACCCCAGTTGGAGCTCAGCTGAGCTATATTTGCTTGCTGGGAGAAAGCTTCTCTCTGGCACCAGGAGGCTTTGTAGCTCAGGCTGTTGGGGAGGGGTCTCCTGATGTGTATCCCAGCTTTTACTTACAGATTTTATGCTGTGATCTCAGGCATTCCTCCCAATTCAGGTTAGTGTATGATGAGCGGATGGTCACGTTAGTCCCCCTGCAGTTATTCCGGATTATTTGCTAGTTGTTTCTGGTTTTTTTTAGTTGTTCTAGGGGGACTGCTTAGCTTCCACTCCTCTCTATGCCGCCATCTTAGATCCTTCTAATGTATATTCATTGTTAGCTGCTTAAGATCCTATACAAAGCAATACATGTAGAAATTGTGTGTGTGTGTTTAGGTATCTATTCATTACTTTTTGAGAATTCAGATGGTTAACTATTTTCTTTATAAAATACGATAGTAATATGTATACAATCAGAAAGTAAATTTAATCTTTTTTTCAAATACTACAAAAATATTTTTATAGATTTTTTTTAGAAGAAATTCAAATTTTATATTGTTAGGATAGTTTTCAGCTTTTACAGTCAAGCTCCTTCTCTCTGTCCCCTTTTCTAGGACTCAGTGTATAAATACTTCCCAAAGAGAAATGAAGGAAAGTGTTATCCAAACTGCCCAACCAGTAAGGGGCCAACTTCTGAGACCCAGACCAAACATAAGAAAGAATGAACAGGGACAAGTAGCAGAAAAAAGTGAAGCCAAAGGCATAATTAAGGAAGAAAGAAGAGTACTACAAAAAGATGGTGCTAAAAAGAAATTCTTCTCTGTGGTGAGTTATTGTTATACATTTATGATGAGTTTTTTAATGCATATTAAAATATCAAGTGATAGCTCAGACTCGATTACACTATAGGCATCTGACACTTATTTTGCTCAAAGAATACAGTGTATACAATTTGGTTTAAGATTTACCATTCTGGTTTTTTTAAAGTGAAAAAGATTTATTGTTTTTCCTAATTAATGAACATACTCAATGTAAAAATGTTCAATCAGTACAAAATAACATAGTAGTAGTAAGCTACCTCAAATCTCACCACCTGAGATAACCTAAAAAAACTTTGATATGTCTTACCAGATAGATCTCCTTGCTTGCATGTATACACACTTAAATTTAAATAAAGTCATCTTATATGTTATTGACTTCCTATTTTTCACTTAATGATATGTTAAGTGATTTTCTTTGTCAAAAAATATATAGATGTACATTATTTTTAATTGCTGCATAACATTCCAGAGTTTTGACTTACAGTTTAACCAGTGTCTTAAGTTTTTTAATGCCTGAAAGTATACATGTCGGCTACTTCTTATTGTTCTGTCTTCCTTTTTCTTATCTACGGAGATAAAACCTAGTTTTTTTTAAGTTACCATAATCCTTATTGGAACAGAAAAGAAGGGGCTCTTTTAAAAAAAAAAAATTAAGTTTTATTTTGTTTGTTGTACAGAGAAACAAAAGAAATGGCTATTGTAGTTTTTAAAGCATATATAAGCATATTACTACAATAATCTTCAAAGCTTTCTCTGCAAACTGGGCAGTTTTGTTTTGGGAAACCAAACATGATATATCATGCTCAGTTTGAGTCTTAATTTTAAAAAACTAAATGCCTTTCTTAATGATTGAAATATTTTAGGAGGTATGTTTTGCTATAAAAAATGCATACTAATATGGTTTTGTCATTTTCAGCCAAATTGTCAGATTAGCTCTGAAATCGAAGTTGTATCCTCCGAAGTTTCTGAATGCAGAATGTGTGAAAATCAAAATCCTGTAGTTCTTGTAGAAAACCTGCATATTAACAGAAGAAATGCTTTAGATGAAAAGATAAGGTGAGTTTATTTTTAATCATAAAAGCAGAACTTTTCAAAGATTAAGGTTGGATTTTTGCATGCTTGATTTAAAAATTTTTATTGTGGTAACATTGCATAATTGACTATATAACTTCATGTCACAAAAATTCTTATGAAAAGATAAAGTAATGATTATTTATTAAAATAGCATATTTTAAGTTTGCTTATTGAAATACTGTAAGAATGTTGTGGCTGATATTTTCTTAATTTGCAGTTTCTCTGAAATGCTTGTCAAGCAATCTTCACTTTTGGTTTTAAATTTTATAGTAGAATAAGATTCATAATTTCTTTATATTTTCTTTGGAAGTAAAAAATCTAGTGACTGAAATACATAAATTGGAAGTGCTATGCCATATGTACTATGTACTATATTTAGAAGTAATTATGCCCCAAGCCAAATGGTAAGAATGATACCTTTTAAATGAGTTTCTTCACTCTTTGTGAAGAAATGTTAGCAATACCACTTTCATTTATTACTTACAACTTGTTTTATAGTCATTGCTATTAAAGCAGGATGTTTTAGTTTCTTTCTATTTGGTATATAAAGAAAATAAGTGTCTTTTCCTTTTCTGGATACCATCTTTGTAACCAGGATATGTTTTTAAATTTCTGTCTTCTTACTTAGACTCTCATGTTGTTCATTTTATTGTTTGCTTGATATCCTGTAGTTCTTTCTCTGTACTTTCCTTCATCTCCTTAAGCATTTTTAAGATCATTTTTTAAAGGCTTTGTTTTGTGTGTCCACATTCTCACTTGCTTCATTGGTGTTATCTGTATTTTTATCCTCTTCGACTGGATGGGCCTTCATTTCCTTATTTTTTTTTTCTTTGTTTTGTCTTGTATTCTTTTGTTGCACATTGTACATTTTAATATTTTTAAATATTAACTTTCAGATTTACTCCCTGGGATATCTTTTTCCTGGCTTTGTAACCAACTGTTTATAAGACAGATTTTCTTAATATTCAGCTCTCTATCTGGAAGGTCTGCCCAAGGCAAATGCACTGAGTAGCGTTTTTCCTGTCTTACTGGGCCTCCGTCTTGTCCTGAGCTTTTGCTTGTTAATTGTTTTGGAATTCCCCTGTTTACAGGTGTTTAATTGTTCCCTTTGTTTTCCAGGGGACATACCTCCCTCTCCTGGGTACCTGAAGCTTGTGGGCTTTTGTCCCAGTCTGTCCACCTCTCTGTTTGTTTTTACTCTGCTTTCATTATCTCATGCTGGTTTTGTGTGAAGGGCAGATTCTGGAATAAGTGTGACCTGGGGAGGACTTTTCCAACTTGGTCTTTCCCAACCAAAACAGGGCCCAGGATCTGTAAAAGGGGTACAGACTAGCTCCAAAGTGCCTTGTGGAGGGGGTCAGGAAGGGCACCAAATACTTCTTGGACGGCTCTCCAAAACTGAGCTTTCCTGGCCTTCCCAGGAAGTGTAGCCCTTCAGCGAAATTTTCTCATGACCCTGAGGAAACCCTGCATCTTTATATATCTACCACCTTCACCCCTGTCCTGAGAGGGTTGAAGCGGCTGTTGAAACAGTGACTGCTGCCACCTTTGTCGAGGACAGGTTGAAATAATAGCTGTCCTCAGAGCCTGGACCCAGTCATCTGAATTTGCTAATCAGATGCCATGATCAGTGATCTGCTGTGCCTACCCCTGTTCTTGGGGAAGAGGGTTTTTCTGTCCCTTTTTGTTACCAGCTGTTAGCCAGGGACTGGACCCTGTGGTGGTCTGCTACAATAGTGGGGGTTGGGTACCTGTAGTCACTATGCAGAGAGAGCAACTTATAGTTCTTTACCTTAATTTATCAGCCTCTTCCTCCCTCTCTTCCCTGGATGCTGTACAGTGTTTTTCTGACCTCTGAAGTTTCAAAAAAGTTGTTGTAGACTGTTCCTGCCTGTTTAATAGTTGTTTTGGTAGAAGGACTGAGTCTTGGAGCTTCCTACTCCTCTGTCTTACCCAAAAGTCCTCCTAGCCTTTGTAATTTTTGATGAAAGTTCTAACTTTTAAGCTTTCTCTATGGAAACTCATACCCCACCCTTGTATTCTTTTTAACCTTTTGTGGGTTCATGAAGTTTATTCCAACTGTTAGATGTACCATCACTGGTATTCTCTTTAGAGTAACTATCTCTGTATGGTTACTGTCTCCTCTATAGGCCCAGCATTTTATTGTCCCTTTTAATAACTGTTAATTGCAGTCAGTAGCACATTGGGTATGTCTTTATTCTTAGATGCCTTTGAGGAATCATACTAAATTGTAAATAGCTTATACTTAAGTTAAATATAGTTTGTTTTCCCAAATACTTAGGCATACTCTGGCATGTATTTGCCATCATCATAAACTTGTTACAATTTCTTGGAAACTTCTTTGGTGTTTCATTGCCAGAGGAACTTAGTAGAATTGGTGCATTTGGAAATATAACTTCTACTCTGTCTTCTAGAAAATTTATTTAAAATATTATGTAAGATTAATCTTCAATACAGATCTTTCAGAGAACTCATGATGGGTGCTTACTTACACAGATGTTTTTTATAAACATCCAGGTGTATATTAGTTTTTAAACGTCCCAGTGATTTTCTTTAATTAATATCCTTGCCAGTTTTTAAAACATTTCCATGGAAACCTTAAGACAGCAATTCTGGTAGCCTTGGAAGCTGTGGCTAACTCTGTTGTTAAAACCTGATCTTTTCTGATTTGGCAGATACAAATGGGTTATATTGAAAACCTATGCCATTGGCTGTTAGTTGATAGTCATCTGGTGGGAGCATAGACACTAGCTTTCATGCCTGCTCTTGAGCTAGAAAGCCTGACCATTGTATATTTTTTTGTTCATGGCCCGGTTGAGGACACTTATTTAAAGTTGCCATTATGAAATTCATCTTCAACTCTTGGCATATTTTTGGTATGTAGTTGTTTCTCTGAAAATTACTTAAAGTAGCATGAAACCATGCACTAGAATCAATGGAGGAAGTAAAAATTGATTAGCATTATGGTAAAACTATTTCCCAGGCTATACAGAAAATGGAAGTTACGAAAGCTTTATGTTATGCCTTTCATATGAGCCTGTGTGGTTTCATTTTACATGCCTGTTTTATAGCCAATTTCTATCTAGTCCTTTCAATATAGATTAGTTTTGCATCCTAAGTTGTTTGATTTAACAGCTGTTACATTAACAAGGAATTCTGATTTTTGTTCTTCAACATGATTTGTACATCATTCCAGAGATGAACATAAACCTTATATTCCTAGTCCAGTACTGATGTTAAGAAGGCAATTCCAAAAGGCTAAGCCAAATTTGGGAAGGGCACACAGTAAGAAAGAGGAAGCAGCTATAGAAAAAGACAAAGCACATCAGAGTGAGATGAGAAAGCCAGAAGATAATTTGATTCTGCAAGGAGATTCTGACACCCAATTCCTTCTAAAAGTAAGTTTGGAAAAAAATAATTTTGTCACTGAGTTTTATTTTGTCGGGATCATGTAGGAGAGCATTGAAGTGTACAGTTTACACATTGTACGTGTAACTGTTTCATGACAATTGAGTTGACTTTCCAATTTAGAAACTAATTGCTTGTGTAAATGTGTAAGTGTAGAGCTTTAGGACATACTACTAAATCAAATTAACAGAGATTGTTTCCATTGTGATATTAGATATTTCTTTTGAAATTTAAGGAAAAAACTGAGCTTCTGGAATCTCTAGAAGTTTCAGCAAGAAAAGATGGTATAAGTTCCAAAGAAACTGTTTTGGCCAAAAATGATGCTCAGTCAGAAGAACTTGGAACATCAGGAAGTGTTGGAGAGAAAATTCTAGAGGCTAATTCTTTGGCTTCTGTTTTTGAAGAGCAATATCTCAATAAACAAACAAGGTAAAATTTTATTTAATACGTATTTTTTGAATAGGAAATAAAAATCAATTATACTTTATGGGTGCTCTACCTTAACTGTTAATTGCAAAAAAAATGGTTTCTTAACAGACGTGGAGATTGTTTTTTATTGCAGGACTTTCTTTCCACTCTTGATTCCTATTTATTCAAATTTACTTTTTTCTGATCTCCTTAGGGAGATTTCTCTTTCCCAGGTTTAAAATTTCTGGATATGTTAGACATGAGGAGAAGCCTAACCAAGGAGTAGTGTGTATTGCTAAGTAATTAGGGTCCTAATTCACAGAGTCACAAACACAATTAAGGACACCCTTCTTCTATAGTTTTTAAGAAAAGTGGGAAAGAACCTACACTCTATAAAACAACATTGCTCTGATGGATTTTGTGCTACCACCCTTTTTCTTTTAATCTAATCTGTTTATCCAGTAGGAAAACCAGTATCACTGTTTCATCCTAAATTCTGTATTTATTGATTCATCATCCCTTTTTCTTCTAATAATTTTATCGTATTTTACCTCTACTTAGCAAAAGAAAACATGGCCTGGAATTTAAAAATCAGTATGAAAATTTTCTAGGTAGGTCACTAAGAATTAACTCTGGATAAGAAACTAAGGAATAGTCATAGTAAATATTTTCTTCTTTTCAAAACATAATTTTTTTGAAAGAATGGGTGTTGAAAATTTTCATTTTAATAACTGGAGCTGGGGTTTCACTCTGAGAGTTTGGTTTTCTATAAAGATTATCCTTGTGCATATAATGACCTTATTGTTATTTTGATTAAACATTCACCTGTCCACAACACTTAAAAGAATCAAATTATTCCAGAATTACTCTGGATCGAAGAACAGCTATCTCTTCTGCCTCTGAATGTGAGACAGATCATAGTGAAAGGAGAATACATCGAAAGATCAAACCAAATGTCACCAAAGGGCGTGGATCAAAACGAATTCGGAGTAAGTGCTCTAAGAAGGAACCTAGAAGTTCTAAGTCCACACTGGTGACTCTTCGGGCTTCCCAGGAAGAAGAGGATGATGCTGCTGAAGATTTTGAGTCTGAATATGAAGAAGAAAACTATCATCTTGCCCCAGAAGAAGTGAACAAAGCTCCAGTCTTTGTGCCTGTAGGTCTCAGATCTCCTGAACCTGTTACTGCTCAAATTGAGGAAACAATGGAAGAGGTAGAGTTTATTTATTTGAATCTTTGGGATTTTATCTTTTTTTCCTGCTTTTTCTTTTAATGGATCATTATATCGTCTCTTTGTTTAGGATTTGAAGAGTTAATTCTCTAAATAACTTCTAGCAAATATAATGTATTTGGGACCTAGTAGACAACCTAAGGAATGAATAGAAGTATGTTTATGTGATTTCCTGTAATTACTGTGCTCCACAGCCCAGGCCCAGCAGAAGGGAATCAGTATAACAGTAATGGTAGAAATCTGCTTACACTTGTTTATGGAAGTAGAGTACTACTTTTTGATTAATTTAAAAATTTTAGGCATGTTTTTTCTATTATTACCTGCTTCTAATAGACTTAGGCTGTGCTCTGGTAAAAAAGGTATAAGAAACATATTTCTTTACCATACTTCATTGGCTTCTTTGCCCTTTTGCCTCTTGGTGTAGCAATCCAATTATGTAACTTCAAAGTTTGTTATGCCTTAATTTTCAGTAACTTATAGAGCAACATATCTGAATCAGTTTTGTAGTAATAATTCGTTAGATAGTTTTGGAGTTGTTTGAAACAGGAATAGGACTTAACTGGGATAGTAGTGGTGATAATAAAAGAAACAGTAGGAAACAAAACAGCTCAAGTAATAAGTAACATAGTGAATTTAAGTTTTTGTTGAAACCAAGAAAATGCAAAAAGGAAATTTTATGAAAGGACAGTTAGAGTAAACACTACCTGAGAGTTCATTTATTTTACTCTCTATTTATGCAAGTCAAATTACTAGTAAAAATTAATACCAGAAATTAATTTCTTAAAATCCAGGATATATCCCTGAAATAAGGCAGACTATCTACTTCAATCATAATAAAGCAAGAAAAGCTTAAATTATATTCCCTGTAGCCAGTTACAAAGGCAGGGAAAGTCATATTATTTTACAAAATTTTCCTTTAAAAAGCATTGAAATACGAAGGGGTATTATTTGACCATAAAAGGAATATGAAGAGCTGATATATGCTAGAACATGATGAATCTTAAAATATCAAGCTAAGTGAAAGAGGCCAGTCAAAATAAGAGCACATATTATATGATTCCATTGTTCTGAAATGTCTGCAATAGGTAAGTCTAAAAAGACAGAAAGTAGAGTCATGGTTACTTAGGGACAGGGGCAGGGGGAGATAGAGGAGTGATATCTGAAGGGTACAGGCTTTCTTTTTTTTATAATGCATTCTTTAAAAATGCAATTTTATTGAGATCTATTCACACACCATACAATCCATCCAAAGTATACAATCAGTGGCTCACAGTATTACACATAGTTGTGTGTTCATCACCACGATCAATTTTAGGACATTTTCATTACTTGGGGGGGGGGGGAGGGTTGGCATTGAAAACCCAAAATATTCCCTACCCCTTATCCCTCCTGTCATTGATCCCTGGTATTGATGTGGTATATTTGTTAGTGTTGAGGAAAGAATGTTAAGATATTACTGTTATGATAATTGTTTAAAGTTGAAAATGATGATGATTGTACAACTAAGTGAAGATAATGTAAGAAACTGAACGTTTACCTTTGGATAGAATATATATTAAATGAAATTAGGAACCTGATACTTAATAAATCAAGCCCTGGACTTGATGCGTGCCCTTGTGAAACATAGGGTTGTAAATGGAAGGCTGAACCCTCCTATAATTATGCCTAAGAAGCAGCTCCAGGGAACCTCTTTTGTTGCTCAGATGTGGCCTTTCTTTCTCTAAGCCCAACTCGACAAATAAATTCATTAACCACCACCACCACCACTACCACCACCCCACAACGAGGGACATGATTCCCAGGGGAATGAATCTCCCTGGCGACATGGGACATGACTCCCAGGAATGAGCCTGGCCCTGGCACCGAGGGATTGAAAATGCCTACGTGACCAAAAAGGGGAAAAAAGGAAAGGCAACAAGCTGAGGTCACAGTGGCTGAGAGATACCAAATAGAGTCGAGAGTCTATCCTGGAGGTTTCTCTTATGCAAGCTCTAGCTAGACAATCCAAATGACCACAGTACGCCATGCCCTTACCAAAAGTAGTCCCTAAATACCTAGGTTCCTACCTGAGATTCTATAAAAGATTCACTCACTAAATTTTATCTCCCAGAAACTTAAGTCCACTGGAGTGTTCTATGCCAGACAAGTCCTAAAACCCAGAGGCAATAGCACCTTTCAGAAAAACAATCAGATGCAGCCCTCTTCCCCATACTGTCAACACCCCCTTTCAATATGAACAAGTTAGGGTAGTCACTGCCTAGACACCCCTCAAGATGGAAAAAGAGATTAACTGAGAAGGAGTAGCAACAAACAAGATAAGATTTAACACAGGTAAATGAATGCTGAAACTTTAAATATATATATGTTTTTAGATGCTGGGGTGTTGGAGTAGCTGGAAGGAGGTAAATGACATGGTGGAACTATAACCTGTAACATTTTAAAAAGTTTGCTCTATTGCTACTCATTGTATTGTGCTTTGAAAGTCTTCACCTTTCTGTATGTACCCTGTATTGCATAATAAGGAAAGAACTGAAACTATGGAACTGTGACACATGACAGTTTTTTAAATTACCTGTATAACTGCTTGTTGAGCTGTACATAGAAAGTTAACACCTTTATGCCTGTAATATTTTACAATAATGGAAATAGCTGAAGTTGTGGAACTGTGACCCACAACATTCTTTGAAATTTGTTCTCTAGCTATGTGTTAAATTGTACTTTGAAAGTTATCACTGTTATGTTTATATGTTAAAGTTCACAATAAAAAATGCATTGAAGAAAAGATATTAGTGTTAACTGTGGTCCATAGTTTGCAATAGGTACTTTTTTCCCCATACACCAGTCTTCTGACTTTCAAAGTGCAATTAAACGAGTGGCTGTAGAACAAATTTCAAAGTGTTGTGGATTACAGTTCCTCCATTTCAGTTATTTCCTTCTAGTTATTCTAATACCTCAGCATCTAAAATATACATATGTATATATTTATTTGTTTAAAGATTCATTATTTGTAATCCTTTGTTAAATCCTAACTTGTCTGCTGCTACCCCTTCCTCTCGTTTAGTCATTTTCTTGATCTTCAGGGGTGTCTAGGCAGTGACCACCCTAACTTGTTCATATTAAAAAAGGGTGTCGACATTATGGGGAAGGGAACTGCTTATGGTTGATGTTCCTAAAGAGGCTGTTGCCTCTGTTTTTTTTTTTTTTTAAATATATTTTTTATTGTGAAATCTAACATATGTACATAACAGTGATAACTTTCAAAGGACGATTTAAGAACTAGAGAGTGAATTTCAAAGAATGTTATGGGTTATAATAGCACAATTTCAGTTATTTCCTTATTGTGATTCATAACATATATACAGAAATGTAACAACTTTCAATGTACGATTTAACAAGTAGCTAAATAGGTAATCTCAAGAATGTTATGGGTTACAGTTCCACAGTTTCAGTTATTTCCTTATTGTGAAATATAAAATGTATACAGAAAGGTGATAACTTTCAAGGTACAATTAAACAAGTAGGTATATAGCAAATTTCAAAGAATTATGGTTTACGGTTCCACCATTTAAGTTATTTCCTTCTAGCTATTGTAATAACCTAGCATCTAAAATATATATATGTATATGTATTTACCATGTACCAGTCTTTTATTAACCCCTTGTAATAGTTTTTTGTTTTTTGTTTTTTTTTTTAGTTCATCGTAAAGGAATCTCAAAGAGACTAGATAATTTTATTTAATAAACACATAGAATGACTCTCTCTCAAAGACAGTTCAAGGGATTTAATCAATTTGGAGTTCAATGGCCCCAAAGTCATGTCTAATTCAAATTATGAAAACAAACTGTGAGAAGACTTGCATGCTTATCAAAAGATGAGGCTTTCTCATGTGAAATTGGACAACTCGGCCTTGTAGAAACCTGTCCTCTGGGGAAACATCAAACAGTAGTTATTTACATTTTTTTTTTTTAAATCTTCATTTTATTGAGATATATTCACATACCATGCAGTCATACAAAACAAATCGTACATTCAATTGTTCACAGTACCATTACGTAGTTGTACATTCATCACCTAAATCAATCCCTGACACCTTCATTAGCACACACACAAAAATAACAAGAATAATAATTAAAGTAAAAAAGAGCAATTGAAGTAAAAAAGAACACTGGGTACCTTTATCTGTTTGTTTGTTTCCTTCCCCTATTTTTCTACTCATCCATCCATAAACTAGACAAAGGGGAGTGTGCTCCTTATGGTTTTTCCAATCCCATTGTCACCCCTCATAAGCTACATTTTTATACAATTGTCTTCGAGATTCATGGGTTCTGGATTGTAGTTTGATAGTTTCAGGTATCTACCACCAGCTACCCCCAATTCTTTAGAACCTAAAAAGGGTTGTCTAAATTGTGCGTAAGAGTGCCCACCAGAGTGACCTCTTGGCTCCTTTTGGAATCTCTCTGCCACTGAAGCTTATTTCATTTCCTTTCACATCCCCCTTTTGGTCAAGAAGATGTTCTCCGTCCCACGATGCCAGGTCTGCATTCCTCCCCGGGAGTCATATTCCACGTTGCCAGGGAGATTCACTCCCCTGGGTGTCTGATCCCACGTAGGGGGGCAGGGCAGTGATTTCACCTTTCAAGTTGTCTTAGCTAGAGAGAGAGGGCCACATCTGAGCAACAAAGAGGCATTCGGGAGGAGGCTCTCAGGCACAATTATAGGGAGGCCTAGACTCTCCTTTGCAGCAACCGTCTTCCCAAGGGTAAAACCTATGGTAGAGGGCTCAACCCATCAAACCACCAGTTCCCTATGTCTGTGGTCATGTTAGCAACCATTGAGGTGGGGTAGGCCAATAACCCTGCATTCTCCACAGGCTCCTCAAGGGGGCACTACATATTTTTTTCCTTTTTTCCTTTTCTTTTTTTTTTTTAACCTTTTCTTCCTTTTTAAATCAACTGTATGGAAAAAAAATTAAAAACAAAAAAACAAAAAAACAAAAAAGAAAAACATACAATAAAAGAACATTTCAAAGAGACCATAACAAGGGAGTAAGTAAAAGACAACTAACCTAAGATAACTGCTTTACTTCCAACATGTTCCTACTTTACCCCAAGAAAATTACATAATATAGCAACATTTCTGTGAACTTGTTCCTACTATATCCATCAGAAATTAATAGACCATAATCGTTCCTGGGCATCCCCAGAACGTTAAATAGCATATCTGTTCTTCTTGGATTACTGTTCCCCCTTCCTTAATTGCTCTCTATTGCTAGTTCCCCTACATTCTACATTATAAACCATTTGTTTTACATTTTTCAAAGTTCACATTAGTGGTAGCATATAATATTTCTCTTTCTGTACCTGGCTTATTTCGCTCAGCATTATGTCTTCAAGGTTCATCCATGTTGTCATATGTTTCACGAGGTCGTTCCTTCTTACTGCCGCGTAGTATTCCATCGTGTGTATATACAACATTTTATTTATCCACTCATCTGTTGAAGGGCATTTGGGTTGTTTCCATCTCTTGGCAATTGTGAATAATGCTGCTATGAACATGGGCGTACAGATATCTGTTCGTGTCACTGCTTTCCGATCTTCCGGGTATATACCGAGAAGTGCAATCGCTGGATCGAATGGTAACTTTATTTCTAGTTTTCTAAGGAACTGCCAGACTGACTTCCAGAGTGGCTGAACCATTATACAGTACCACCAACAATGAATAAGAGTTCCAATTTCTCCACATCCCCTCCAGCATTTGTAGTTTCCTGTTTGTTTAATGGCAGCCATTCTAATCAGTGTTAGAGGGTATCTGATTGTGGTCTTAATTTGCATCTCTCTAATAGCTAGTGAAGCTGAACATTTTTTCATGTGTTTCTTGGCCATTTGTATTTCCTCTTCAGAGAACTGTCTTTTCATATCTTTTGCCCATTTTATAATTGGGCTGTCTGTACTATTGTCATTGAGTTGTAGGATTTCTTCATATATGCAAGATATCAGTCTTTTGTCAGATCCATGGTTTCCAAAAATTTTTTCCCATTGAGTTGGCTGCCTCTTTACCTTTTTGAGAAATTCCTTTGAGGTGCAGAAACTTCTAAGCTTGAGGAGTTCCTGTTTATCTATTTTTTCTTTTGTTGCTTGTGCTTTGGGTGTAAAGTCTAGGAAGTGGCCGCCTAACACAAGGTCTTGAAGATGTTTTCCTACATTATCTTCTAGGAGTTTTATGGTACTTTCTTTTATATTGAGATCTTTCATCCATTTTGAGTTAAGTTTTGTGTAGGGTGTGAGGTAGGGGTCCTCTTTCATTCTTTTGGATATGGATATCCAACTCTCCCAGCCCCATTTGTTGAATAGACCATTATGACTCAGTTCAGTGACTTTGGGGGCCTTATCAAAGATCAGTCGGCCATAGATCTGAGGGTCTATCTCTGAATTCTCAATTCGATTCCATTGATCTGTATGTCTATCTTTGTGCCAGTACCATGCTGTTTTGACAACTGTGGCTTTATAATAAGCTTCAAAGTCAGGGAGTGTAAGTCCTCCCACTTCGTTTTTCTTTTTTAGAGTGTCTTTAGCAATTTGAGGCATCTTCCCTTTCCAAATAAATTTGATGACTAGTTTTTCCAAGTCTGCAAAGTAGGTTGTTGGAATTTTGATTGGGATTGCATTGAATCTGTAGATGAGTTTGGGTAGAATTGACATCTTAATGACATTTAGCCTTCCTATCCATGAACATGGAATATTTTTCCATCTTTTAAGGTCCCCTTCTATTTCTTTTAGTAGAGTTATGTAGTTTTCTTTGTATAGGTCTTTTACATCTTTGGTTAAGTTTATTCCTAGGTACTTGATTTTTTTAGTTGCTATTGAAAATGGTATCTTTTTCTTGAGTGTCTCTTCAGTTTGTTCATTTCTAGCATGTAGAAACATTACTGACTTACGCGCATTAATCTTGTATCCTGCTACTTTGCTAAATTTGTTTATTAGCTCTAGTAGCTGTATCGTCGATTTCTCAGGGTTTTCCAGATATAAGATCATATCATCTGCGAACAATGACAGTTTTACTTCTTCTTTTCCAATTTGGATGCCTTTTATTTCTTTGTCTTGCCGGATTACCCCGGCTAGCACTTCCAGCACAATGTTGAATAACAGTGGTGACAGCGGACATCCTTGTCTTGTTCCTGATCTTAGAGGGAAGGCTTTCAGTCTCTCACCATTGAGTACTATGCTGGCTGTGGGTTTTTCATATATGCTCTTTATCATATTGAGGAAGTTTCCTTCAATTCCTACCTTTTGAAGTGTTTTTATCAAAAAGGGATGTTGGATTTTGTCAAATGCTTTTTCAGCATCTATTGAGATGATCATTTGATTTTTCCCTTTTGAATTTTTAATGTGTTGTAATACATTGATTGATTTTCTTATGTTGAACCATCCTTGCATGCCTGGAATGAACCCTACTTGGTCATGGTGTATGATTTTTTTAATGTGTCTTTGGATTCGATTTGCAAGTATTTTGTTGAGGATTTTTGCATCTATATTCATTAGGGAGATTGGCCGGTAGTTTTCCTTTTTTGTAGCATCTTTGCCTGGTTTTGGTATTAGATTGATGTTAGCTTCATAAAATGAGTTAGGTAGTATTCCATTTTCTTCAGTGTTTTGAAAGAGTTTGAGTAAGATTGGTTTCAGTTCTTTCTGGAAAGCTTGGTAGAATTCCCCTGTGAAGCCATCTGGCCCTGAACATTTATTTGTGGGAAGATTTTTGATGACTGATTGGATCTCTTTGCTTGTGATGGGTTAGTTGAGGTCTTCTATTTCTTCTCTGGTCAGTCTAGGTTGTTCATATGTTTCCAGGAAATTGTCCATTTCCTCTACATTATCCAGTTTGTTGCCATACAGTTGTTCATAGTATCCTCTTATAATTTTTTTAATTTCTTCAGTATCTGCAGTTATGTCACCTTTTTCATTCATTATTTTGTTTATATGGGTCTTCTCTCTTTTTGATTTTGTCAGTCTAGCTAGGGGCTTGTCAATCTTGTTGATCTTCTCAAAGAACCAACTTTTGGTGATATTTATCCTCTCTATTGTTTTTTTGTTCTCTATGTCATTTATTTCTGCTTTAATCCTTGTTATTTCTTTTCTTGTACTTGGTTTAGGATTGGTTTGCTGTTCATTTTCTAGCTTCTTCAGTTGATCCATTAGTTCTTTGATTTTGGCTCTTTCTTCCTTTTTAATATATGGGTTTAGTGCTATGAATTTCCCCCTTAGCACTGCTTTTGCTGCATCCCATAGGTTTTGGTATGTTGTGTTCTCATTTTCATTCGTCTCTATATATTTAGCAATTTCTCTTGCTATTTCTTCGTTAACCCACTGATTGCTTAGGAGTGTGTTGTTTAACCTCCAGGTATTTGTGAATTTTCTAAGTCTCTGATGGTTATTGACTTCTAATTGTATTCCATTGTGGTCAGAGAATGTGCTTTGAATAATTTCAATCTTTTTAAATTTACTGAGGCTTGTTTTATGTCCCAGCATATGATCTATTCTGGAGAAAGTTCCGTGAGCACTAGAAAAGTATGTGTATCCTGGTGATTTGGGATGTAATGTCCTGTATATGTCTGTTAAATCTAATTCATTTATCAGATTGTTCAGGTTTTCAATTTCCTTATTGGTCCTCTGTCTGGTTGATCTGTCTATAGGAGAGAGTGATGTGTTGAAGTCTCCCACAATTATTGTGGAAACATCAGTTGCTTCCTTTCGTTTTGCCAGTGTTTCTCTCATGTATTTTGTGGCATCTTGATTGGGTGCATAGACATTTACGATTGTTATTTCTTCTTGCTGAATTGCCCCTTTTATTAGTATGTAGTGGCCTTCTTTGTCTCTCAAAACATCCCTGCATTTGAAGTCTATTTTATCTGAGATTAATATTGCTACACCTGCTTTCTTTTGGCTGTAGCTTGCATGAAATATTTTTTTCCACCCTTTCACTTTCAGTTTCTTTGTGTCCCTGTGTCTAAGATGAGTCTCTTGTATGCAGCATATTGGTGGTTCATTTTTTTTGATCCATTCTGTGAATCTGTATCTTTTAATTGGGGGGTTTAATCCATTTACATTCAACGTTATAACCGTGAAGGCATTTCTTGAATCGGCCATCTTATCCTTTGGTTTATGTTTGTCATATATATTTTTCCCCACTCGCTATTAATATCCTTTATTGTACCCATACCGAATATCTTTAGTACTGAACGTTTCTACAAGTCTCTCTGTCCTTTCTTTTTTTCTCTGTCTGTAGGGCTCCCTTGAGTATCTCCAGTAGGGCAGGTCTCTTGTTAGCAAATTCTCTCAGCATTTGTTTGTCTGTGAAAAATTTAAGCTCTCCCTCAAATTTGAAGGAGAGCTTTGCTGGATAAAGTATTCTTGGCTGGAAATTTTTCTCACTCAGAATTTTAAATATATCGTGCCACTGCCTTCTCGCCTCCATGGTGGCTGCTGAGTAGTCACTACTTAGTCTTATGCTGTTTCCTTTGTATGTGGTGAATTGCTTTTCTCTTGCTGCTTTCAGAACTTGCTCCTTCTCTTCCGTGTTTGACAGTGTGATCAGAATATGTCTCGGAGTGGGTTTATTTGGAATTATTCTATTTGGAGTTCGCTGAGCATTTATGATTTGTGTATTTATGTTGTTTGGAAGATTTGGGAAGTTTTCCCCAACAATTTCTTTGAGTACTGTTCCTAGACCTTTACCCTTTTCTTCCCCTTCTGGAACACCAATGAGTCTTATATTAGGATGTTTTATATTATCTATCATATCCCTGAGGTCCATTTCGATTTTTTCAATTTTTTTCCCCATTCTTTCTTTTATGCTTTCATTTTCCATTCTGTCATCTTCCAGGTCACTGATTCATTGTTCAACTTCCTCTAGTCTTGTACTATGAGTGTCCAGAATCTTTTTAATTTGGTCAACAGTTTCTTTAATTTCCATAAGATCGTCTATTTTTTAATTTAGTATTGCAATGTCTTCTTTATGCTCTTCTAGTGTCTTCTTGATATCCTTTGTATTCTGTACTATGGTCTCATTGTTCATCTTTAGTTCTTTGAGTAGCTGCTCTAGGTGCTGTGTCTCCTCTGATCTTTTGATTTGGGTGCTTGGGCTTGGGTTATCCATATCGTCTGTTTTTTTCATATGCTTTATAATTTTCTGTTGTTTTTGGCCTCGTGGCATTTGCTGAACTTGATAGGGTTCTTTTAGGATGTGTAGACCAATTGAAGTCCTTATCTCTAATTTATCAGATCTACAGCTTCGTGGAGTACACTTTCTCTAACTAACCAGCAGGTGGCGTCCACTTGCCACCTGTTCTCCACAAGCCAGTTCTCCCCTGCTTAGCCTTTGTGGTGAGTGGGGGAATGAGTCTTGTGGGGTCCAATTGGTGTACCAAGCTT
Organism: Choloepus didactylus; assembly: GCF_015220235.1. NCBI lineage: Eukaryota > Metazoa > Chordata > Mammalia > Pilosa > Megalonychidae > Choloepus > Choloepus didactylus. Next base: position 6,585,478 of record NC_051319.1, read on the forward strand.
GCGTGTGTAGTTGGTGTTGCCCGCCGTGTATATGGGGCGTGTTTCTGGGCAGTCAGGGAGTGGGGGTGGCTCTAACAATCAAATCTCCCTGTTGATCCTAGAGTTTTAAAGCTGCTGCAATAGTCTAATCCTTCAGTTCAGTCCTGCCACAGTTTGTCTCTGCCACTGACCCACAAGTCCTTGATATTGGTGTATGGCTCCAGAGACTTGCAAGTGGGCCCCTCTTCCAGGCCGTGCACCCTCTGGTCCTCTGTTGGGGGATGACTGTGCTATGTCACAGGTGAGTGCCGTCCCCCCAGGGCAGTTCTGGGCTGCTGGGCTGTGTAGGGAGGCTCCCAGTCTGCTGAAATGATGGCTGAATGGGGCTTTGTTAATTCACACTGCTCCACCTTCCCAACTCTGGGATAATCAGCTGAGGTTGCAGGGAAGGCTAATGTCCACGCCCAGTTTTGTGGTGTGTGCCTGTTATTTGAAGCACTTCCGTCACACTGGGTTGTCTGGGGCAGCTCTGGGCTATGGGGCTGGCGATGGGCAGGAGTGTTTCCTGTCCACCAGGATGGTGGCTGTGTGCGGACACCCCCCTTTTCTTGGGAAGTTGTGGTGTTTAGTGAATTTTCTCAGCCACTGGATTATTGCCTTTTGTCTCAGAGCTCTCTTAGTTCTGCTCTTGACTTGACGTGCCGAAATTGAAAATCTTTGAAGCTTTCTGTATTGGGCTTCTTAGAGTAATTGTTTTAGAAAAAGAAAAAAGGATTAAAAAAAAAAAAAAGGGGCCCTCCTCAGAGATCTAATGGGTTATTGAAATGCTAATAGACAAAGCAACCAGGGCCATTAAGGAAAGGTTCACAGGGCAGAGAGATCAGCTTTTCTTCGAGATTTGCATATGGGCCTCAAGGCCTGAGCTCCGCCCTTCCCCTTTCTGTGTTCACCAGAACTCCAAAAATCCTCGGCTTTTATTTTGGAGTTTTTCGTGTTAATTTTTTTTTTCTATGCCTGTCTCCTCTCTGCTGGGCTGGCTGCTCTCAGATTCTCTGGTGTCTGGTCTCAGTCTATCTATGGTTGGAGTTTGGATCAGTAGAATGAGTTCCCGATAAGGGCTGCCACTGCAGTTCTCCCTTCTCCTTCCTGGAGCTGACAGCCCCTCCTCCCACGGGACTGAGCCTGGCAGGGAGGGGCGCGCGTCCCCTGGCCGCAAAAACTTACAGATTTCGCTGATCTCAGCAGTTCGACATTTTCATGAGTGTTGTATGAAGTATGCCCGAAGACAGATTGCTCTGTGGTGTCCAGTCCACACAGTTCCTGGCTTTCTACCTACTTTCCTGGAGGAGTAACTAAAACATACAGCTCACCAGTCTGCCATCTTGCCCCGCCTCTCTGTATCTCATTTGAAGTGTGAGTTTCTTCCTTTGATTGGGCCTTACCTTCATTTTTCCTAGTGTGATACATAATTTTTGTTGTCTAGGTATTTGGTTTCCTTGTTTACCCCAGTTAGATTTTCCCAGACTAGATGGTCCCGGGTTTCAGGAGGAGGCTGTATTCAGTATCAGCTTTCCCTGAGGGTGCAACTCTGCAGATTGTCAGACTTTCCTGTGAGGCTTCTAGACTGTGCTTTTCCTGTCTTGCCCAGCAGGTGGCGCTTGTCAGTCTGCAGCTCCCCACTGGTGTAGGGGTGCGGTGCATTCAATTCTCAGCAAACCCTGTCCCAGTTAGGGACTGAGGGTGTCAGAAGCCAAGCTTAAGCTGTCTCTGTTTTGTTTGTTTGTTTGTTTTTTTCTTTTCCCCCAGTATCTGGGGTCTGAGTTCTCTGAGGGATGGCTGCCGCTTGAGCTTGGCCTCAGTGCGCCCCCACCCCCATTTTCTTAGGGATGATAACCCCTTTATAGAATAATCGTCTACAGTTGAGTTTTTCCTTTGACTGTCTATCTTAACTGTACCCTTGCCTGTGTCAGTGCTGACAAGTGAAAATGTCTGAGGCTTTCTCTAATGAGGTACTTAGAATGAGAGAAAAGAAAAAAAGAAGTCTCCTTTTCAGAGCCAGTCCCCAGCCCTCCAGTTCACCAGGCAAGAACCGGAGTTGGTACCCAGTTTTGTGTTCCTCTTTTCTTGGAACAGAGACCTTTTCCAGTATTCTGAGTTCAGTGGACTCCAAACGCCTCTGTTTTTATTTATGTATTTTTTTTTCAATCAGTCCTGTCTCTCCTCTGCCAGGAGAACGCTCCAGTTCTTTTCCTGCTTGTACTGGGTTTATTTGTATTCTTAGCATGTATTCAGTAGTCCAAATTTAATTAAAAATGCAGTTGGAGCTTGGTTGAGCTCCATTCCCTTGCTCCCTGCAGGAACTGCTTCTTTTCCCCAGAGTGATATTTTCCAACTCAGCCTGCCTTGCCAGTGGAGGAGGGATGCCATCTCTGCAGTATGGAGAGCCTTACTTGCAGCTCTGTGTTGTGATTTCAGCCATTCCACCCATTCAAGACTTGTGTACTATGTGTGTTTGCTGCTGGATGTCCCCCATCAGTTGTTCTAGATTCTTTTGTAATTATTCCTGGTTATTTAGTAGCTGCTCTAGGGGACTAACTAAAAGTCATACCTCCCTATGCCACCACCTTGCCCTGCCTCCCCCTTTTCACCCTTTTGACAAAGTCCTTTGAAGCACAAAGTTCTTCAGTTTTGAGGAGGTCCTATTTATCTATTTTTCTTTTGTTGATTGTGCTTTGGTTGTAAGGTCTAGGATGCTACCGTCTATCACTAGTTCTTGAAGATGTTTCCCTACATTTTTTTCTAGGGGTTTTATGGTGCTGTCTGTTACATTTAGGTCTTTTGGTCCATTTTGAGTTAATTTTTTGTATAGAGAGTGAGATAGGGGTCTTCTTTCATTCTTTTTGATATGGATATCAAGTTTGCCTTGTGCCATTTATTGAAGAGACTGTTCTGTCCCAGTTGAGTGGGCTTGGGAGCCTTGTCAAAAATCAATTGTCCATGGATGTAAGGGTGTATTTCTGAATTCTCAGTTTGATTCCATTGGTCAATATAGCTGTCCTCGTGCCAGTACCATGCTGTTTTGACTACTGTGGCTTTATAATATGTTTCAAAGTCAGGAAGAATGAGACCCCCACTTAATTCTTTTTTTTTTTTTTTTTTTTTTTTGAAAATTGACCCATTTTTAATCATTTAAAAACAAAACACAACACAAACACATCACATTTCCTTTACCATCTATAATTCAGTTATATCCAAACACTCTTAAGACCGACAAAATAAGCCCCTGCCCAGGAGCAAGGAATTAAAATGAGACGCTGAAGACACACGAAGGTGAATGCTGGAGATCAGAGTTCTGGCTGTAAGTCACAAGTCTTCCATTTAAACACTATCCAACGCTTTTTGTTTCAGTTTGTTAAAGTGTTTTACAGGAAGTTCTTTAAAATAATTTCATTCCAGACACCAGGCTTATATGATGATATACAGCTCCACGGAATTTGTGTTTCCGTCTGACTGACAGAAATAAAAAAAATTTTTTTTTTTTTGTCTTTTTGGTGGCGTAGAGAAGTAAAACTATCAGCCAGATTCCTTTATAAGAAATGAGGAAAAGAAGAAGAAGGAAAAAAAAGATCTGGGCGATGCTGGGTGCTGCTTTCTATTTGTTTTTCCAAGGGTGTGACTTCAGAAGAGTTCAGTCACACTCATGCCACTACAATGATTAGAATTAGTAATCTTTTTTTTTTTTAGATGATAAAAAGGAAAATATCCAAAAGGACATAAAAATGGTCAAAAGATTTTTCTTTTTTTTTTTTTTAACCGCAGGTCAATTTTTTTCCAAAATAAAGATAAAAAATAAACATATAATTGGGATGTAACTCTGTTGGACATTCCAACTCATCCAGTCACTTGTCTCCCATATAGGAAAGGGGAGCAGGCATTAGGTTTTATTAGTAATGTGAGTGTAGTAACCAGATATGTTAATGGCAGCTTATTTGAGGTCCATCAGTCCTTTGAATACATGTAGGAAAGCATGGCTGTAGTTCTCTGAATGCCCACATCAGAACACATTCAGCTACCATGAAAACTAAGAAGGAAGAAAAAATATATTTATTCCAAGATCCATTTACTGGCATTTTTTAAGCGCCCTTTCTTCCGTAGAACCCAAGCATGGTGATAATGTGCTAGGGGCTGCTGTGTTTCCCAGCATGAGCTCCCATCCTCTGAGGGTCCTGAGAGGGATAGTGGATTGGTCCTGGAGCCCTCATAAAGGGAGGGGGTGGTCCCATTGGGTGGAACATGTGTGGTCCAAAACCTGGGGGTGGTGGTGGAGCAATACCAGGGGGTGGTGGCAGGGCAATGTTCACCACGGCTGGAGGACCACTTGGGGGTAGGTTGAAGTAGTTGGCAGAGGCTTCTTCTTCTGCTGCAGGAGGAGGAGGAAGAGCTCCCGGCAGCCCTGGAACAGGCTCTAGCTTGACTCCAGAGTCTGTGGTTCCATCCTTCTCTTTTTCTTTTCCTCTGGCTGCTTGGGATCTTCCCCATTTCGCGTTAAGCCGGCGGCCGTTAACAATCAATTTATTAAAGGATTTTTCAACAGCCACTTCTGCAGCTTGCCTTGTGGCAAACTGGATGAAAGCACACTGCTGTCTCTGTACAACAGTTATTGTCCGAATCTCTCCAAACTGGTAGAAATGATTTCTTAGATCTGTCTCAGTAATAGTATCTCCCAGACCACCAGCATATAGAGTGGTGATGGTCTTGTCCTCTGGTGGGTCCAGACGAGGCATGGTTGAAGCCCGCTTTAGAAGCTTATCTGCCACAGGGTCATTGATTCCATAATATCGGTCTTTGATATTCTGATCAGCAAGGGGGTCATCTGGATCTGTAGGTTTCTCATGTCTGTATGGACACTCCTCTCCTCTCTTACATTCTCCTTTCACCCAGAAGGAGCAAATGTGGGGTCGATTCCGTTTATAGTAGGGTGTGGTCCGGGCCAATTTGAGCAGCATGTCACTGGTGGATGTGGCTTTCCCCAGCATACCGACTGGTCGTGTTCCATCAGAGTTAGAAATTTCTCTCTCCATATTCTGCGTGTAGTACTCTTTGTTGACATCTGACTTTGGCATGTCATCCTTAAAAGATAATCCCGCATCACGAACCTGGATGGGCAGGCCATATTCTAGGTCCAAGAGGCAGGTCTGGCAGACATTCTTCAATTTGCTGCAGGTTTGGCATACTTCGGTCTTCTTGAAACGCATGCGAACCCCGGGGCACCAGCGAAACACTGTGAATGGCCTGGCACAGATTTTGCATTCCTTCCCGTACTTTTCTTTGGTCATTCGGATATACGGGTTTTCTCCAAGACACGTCTGGTACAGTATGGGGAAGTCCGCATCCTCTCAGTTCTGCCTGTTATAGGTGTTGGAACCCAGAGAGGTAGCCATCTTGAGAGCGTCTCGAGGTAGCGGTAGCTTTCTAGTTGGAAGAGAGGACCGCCACAATCCCGTCAGGCCCCGAGACTAGCTCCCGGGCCATCCACCCCACTTAATTCTTTTTCAAGATGTTTTTGACTATTCAAGGTCCCTTTCCCTTCCAAATACATTTGGTAATTATCATTTCCATTTCAGTCAAGTAGACTGTTGGAATTTTGATTATTATTGTGTAGACTCTGTGGATCAATTTGGGCACAACAGACATTTTAACAACATTTAGACTTATAATCCATGAGCATGGAATATCTCTCCATTTGTTTAGGTCTTTTTTTATTTCTTTTAGCAATGTTTTGTAGTTCTTTGTATACACATCCTTTACATCCTTGGTTAAATTTAGTCCTAGATATTTGATTCTTTTAATTCTATCATGAATGGAATTTTTTCTTGATTACCTCCTTGGATAGCTCATTAGTGTAGAAAAACACTACTGGTTTTTTTGGGCTGCTCTTGTATACTGCCACTTTGCTGATCTCATTTGTTATCCTCTGGTAGCTTTGTCATCGTTTCTTTGGGGCTTTATAAATGTAGGATCTTGTCATCTGCAAATAATGAAAGTTTTACTTCTTCCTTTTTGATTTGGATGCCTTTTATTTCTTTGCCTTGCCTAATTGGCCTAGCTGTAACTTCTAGCACATGTTGAATACAGGGTTTCTTTTTGATGTGATGAAAATATCCTAAATTTGACTTGTGACTGTGATGAAAATATCCTAAATTTGACTTGTGACTGTGACTATTCCAAAAACATCAAATTTTATACTTTAAATGGTGAATTATATGTTATGTGAATCTTATCTCAATAAAGCGGTTAAAAAATATTGAAACTGTATGGTGCTTAAAGAACCAACTTTCAATTATTTAGAATATTCCCACTTCTCACCCTATCCCAACTTTTTAGAGTATATTTTATCTTTCTAAAACATTCCATATTTTTCATTCATCACAGACCTCTAGGATATTAGTAAAGATTTTTCTCTCGTTTTTGAATTTGAGGAAGCAGATACAGAAGACAAAGGTGTTAATGTAATAAATGTCTTAAAAGCAGATTTTCAAACTACTCTTTACTCAAGTGATGTCTCTACCTACTTATACAGTCTTTTATATTCATCTCTCTGTTAATGAGGGAGTAGGGGCCAGACTGTCTAGTATATAGCCTTGGAAATAAATCAACGTCTTTTTAGCCCCCAGATTATGAACCTGTCCAAAGGAACATGCAGGAGCCCCTCTCTCTTAACTGGAGATCTCTTTCATCTGGACCACTTCTTCCATGGTTCTGCTCTTGATGTCATTTTTCGTTTAGTGCATCCCATCTTTGTCCTTTTTAGTCCAGGCTGGCAGGCTTCTCTTCATACAGAATTCTCAAAATCCTTGTCAGCTTTGCATGCAGTTCAAGGAGGTCAGTGCCGTTAGACAGAAGGATTTTCCACAGAACTTTCCAAAGCAAATACATTTCCAATGCTGAATTCCTCTGAGATGGTTGACTGAATCCTTTTTCAGCCATATCCTCTAACAAAGGGTTGTTTAGCCACACCCTCACAAGGAGCCCCTTCTTTGGAAATTCACTTCCTGGGAGCTCAGATGGGAGGAAGGACTCTGATGGACTTGCTTCTGGCCCTGGTCTCAGCACATGCTATCTGGATAGGAAAAAATTTTCCAAATCATCAATTGCTGGTTCCTTTGTGCTTAACAGCTCAGTTTTCAGTTTATCCTTTTCCTCTCTCATTTTACCATATGCATGAAGGAGAAAGCAGGCTGTACCTTTTCACACTTACCTTGTAAATCTGAGCTAAATATCCTAATTCTTTGCCTATGAGTTCTGCTTTCCATCTGATACCATAGCACACTTTTGCCAAGTTCTCCGCCACTTCCCAACAAGGATCACCTTTTTTCCCAACAGCATGTTCATCATTTCCTTCTAAGGCCTCACCAGAAATACCTTTAACTTCCATAATTCTACCATAGTCTCTTCAAGGCATGCTTGGCTTTTGCTTTTAATTACCTCAGTATTCTTCTAACCTCTACCCGTTACCCAATTCCAAAGCCACTTCCTCATTTTTAGTATTTGTAATAGCAGAAACCTACTTTCCAGTATAAAACTGTTTTAGTTTGCCAGGCTGCTATGGCAAATATCATTCAATGGGTTGATTAAACAACAGGAATTTATTAGCTCATGATTTTGAGATGAGGAATACAAAGTCACAAAATCAAGATATTGGCAAGACTTGCTTTTTCCCCAAAATCTGTAGCATTCTGGTGCTGGCTGCTGGCAGTCCTTTGGGATTCTTTGTCTTTTATTTCTGCTCCTGTCACATGGTGATGTCCTCTCCTTTCTTGCTTCTGTGACTTGCAGGTTCTCTTTATAAGGCCTCCAGTAATCTAGATTAAGATCCACACTCATTCAATTGGGCCACACCTTAATTGAAAATAACATCTTTTAGAGGTCCTATTTACAATGGGTTCGTGCCCCCCAGGAATGCGGATTAAGATTAGGACATCTGAAAGGGTACATAATTCAATCTTACCCTAGACTCTGACTAATGGAACTGCCAAATGAAGAGTAAATATGAGTGAACTCATTATTTTACATGGCTGTCAGAAGTCATGCACAGTTTGAGGTAGTGAAAGAGGGTAGTTGGGGGAAGGAATAGTTTTTTTAAAGAATTTTCTACTCATCTCTGTTATAGCACTTATCACAGTGTACAGTTACTTGATTACATGTCTGTTTCTCTTAGATGGTGAGTTCTTTGAGGGCAAGGGCCAAACATCTGATTTTTCTTTGTAAGAAATATTTGTCTTGTTATCCTTGAAGATAACACTCCATAAATGTCAACATAATCAATAGAGAAATTAGGCGAAAGTAGGGACCAGGTGAGAATAATAGGAAGTGAAATCCCAGGGACTAAGAAGTTTGGCTTTAGGAAATTTTTCTTGCTGGTTGTAATCACAGACTCCTTAAAAATCTTTAGGGGCTGATCTTGGCACCATTGTCCTTTACTTTTGCCAAATTGCTGTTTAATCATAAAAATTACTATGTGTCTGTTTCCTAATCATATATAAATCTGGATTATTTCTTCAGTTTAATATTTTATTGTACTTATTCATTTGGAAAATGAGGTTTTGGTTTCACTATTTGTTGTAAGCCAAAATTAAACAATAAAACTTTTCATTTTAACAGCTGGAAATAACCGTGAATGTCCCAGACGTAGCATGCATAGCTGTTGTTGAACATCAGCTCTCAAACACAGATGTGACCACTCAAGAGTTGAAACAAGAAGAAAATTTGAATGCATTATCAATTGTAAGCATCCATTTGAATATGTTTTTGTCTTTTATTCTTTGTTTACTTTCAAAAGACTGGAGATTTATTTTGATAGCTTCATGTTTACAAACTGTTCTTAGTTATTTTCTCTCATATAGGGAGGTGTAAGAATGGATAGGAGAAATAAGTGACTAATCCAAATTTTTTGCATTTAGCTTGGAAAGTACTGATTTTTTTTGAGTGGATCTAGCTCTTAGTATCCTCACAATCCTATGTTAAAATTCTGTTATGAAATCTATAATAAGTATAAATTGTTGAAAATATGTTAAGTTGCATTTTGTTTGATATTCTTTATTTGGTGTTTATCTTGCTTTTGAAAATGAAATCTGGTGTTATTTGTAGGTTGTAACTTTTTTTTAATAACACCTCTATAGAGAGATAAGTCACACACCAGACTGTTCACCCATTTAGTGTATAATTCACTGGTTTTTAGCATATTCACAGAATTGTGCAACAGTCACAGGAGTCAGTTTTAGAGTATTTCTATCACCCTAAAGGAAACCCTGTATCCATTAGTAGTCACTCCCAATTTCCCCCAACACTCCCCTGCCCCAAGCAACCACTAATCTATTTTCTGCCTCTATACATTTCCCTATTCTGGACATTTCATATGAATGGAATCATATAGTATTTGGTCTTTTGTGACTGGCTTCTTTCACTTTGCAATGTATTTTCAAGATTGCTCTGTATTCTAGCATGTGTTAGTAGTACTTCATTCCTATTAAGGCTGAATAATATTCCATTTTATGGATATATATTTTATTTATCTATGCATCTTTTGATGGACATTCAGGTTGTTTGCACCTCTGCCTATAATGAATACTGCTGCTATAAACGTGTGTACAAATTTCTGATAGGGACATATGTTTTTTCATTTCTCTCAATTATATACTTATAAGTGGAACTGCTGGGTCATATGATAACTCTATGTTTAATTGTTTGAGGAACTGCCAGACTGTTTTCCAAAGTGGCTGCACCATTTTGCTTTTCAACCAGTAGTATATGATGGTTCAGATTTTTCCATTTGTTATTGTTCAATTTTTTGATTTTAGCCATCCTAGAGGGTAGGAAGTGGTAACTCATTTTGGTTTTGATGTGCATTTCCCTGAATACTAATAATGTTGGGCATCTTTTCACATGCTTATTGGCCATTTCTATATCTTCTTTGGAGAAATATCTATTCAAGTTTTTTGCTCATTTTTTAATGCGGTTATTTGTCTTTTTAATATTGAATTGTATGAGTACTTTATATAATTGAGATACAAATCTCATATCAGATATATAATTTGCGAATATTTTCTCCCATTCTGTGAGTTATCTTTTCACTGTGTCCTTTAAAGCACAAAAGTTTTTTTTTTTTCATTTGACAAAGTCCAGTTTATCTAGTTTTCTTTTGTTGCTACTGCTTTTGGTGTCATATCTAATATTGACATCTTTTTTTTCTTTTTTTTTTTTTTTTTAACTTTCCCTTCTTTTTTCAAATCAACTATATGAAAAAAAAAGTTAAAAAGAAAACAAACATACAATAAAAGAACATTTCAAAGAGACCATAGCAAGGGAGTAAGAAAAAGACAACTAACCTAAGATAACTGCTTAACTTCCAACATGTTCCTACTTTACCCCAAGAAAGTTACATAATATAGCAACATTTCAGTGAACTTGTTCCTACTACATCCATCAGAAATTAACAGACCATAGTCATTTCTGGGCATTCCCAGAACGTTAAATAGTTTATCTGTTCTTCTTGGATTATTGTTCCCCCTTCCTTAATTGCTCTCTACTGCTAGTTCCCCTACATTCTACATTATAAACCATTTGTTTTACATTTTTCAAAGTTCACATTAGTGGTAGCATATAATATTTCTCTTTTTGTGCCTGGCTTATTTCGCTCAGCATTATGTCTTCAAGGTTCATCCATGTTGTCATATGTTTCACGAGATCGTTCCTTCTTACTGCCGCGTAGTATTCCATCGTGTGTATATACCACATTTTATTTATCCACTCATCTGTTGAAGGACATTTGGGTTGTTTCCATCTCTTGGCAATTGTGAATAATGCTGCTATGAACATTGGCGTGCAGATATCTGTTCGTGTCACTGCTTTCCGATCTTCCGGGTATATACCGAGAAGTGCAATCGCTGGATCGAATGGTAGCTCTATATCTAGTTTTCTAAGGAACTGCCAGACTGACTTCCAGAGTGGCTGAACCATTATACAGTCCCACCAACAATGAATAAGAGTTCCAATTTCTCCACATCCCCTCCAGCATTTGTAGTTTCCTGTTTGTTTAATGGCAGCCATTCTAACCGGTGTTAGATGGTATCTCATTGTGGTCTTAATTTGCATCTCTCTAATAGCTAGTGAAGCTGAACATTTTTTCATGTGTTTCTTGGCCATTTGTATTTCCTCTTCAGAGAACTGTCTTTTCATATCTTTTGCCCATTTTATAATTGGGCTGTCTGTACTATTGTCATTGAGTTGTAGGATTTCTTTGTATATGCAAGATATCAGTCTTTTGTCAGATACATGGTTTCCAAAAATTTTTTCCCATTGAGTTGGCTGCCTCTTTACCTTTTTGAGAAATTCCTTTGAGGTGCAGAAACTTCTAAGCTTGAGGAGTTCCCATTTATCTATTTTCTCTTTTGTTGCTTGTGCTTTGGGTGTAAAGTCTAGGAAGTGGCCTCCTAATACAAGGTCTTGAAGATGTTTTCCTACATTATCTTCTAGGAGTTTTATGGTACTTTCTTTTATATTGAGATCTTTGGTCCATTTTGAGTTAATTTTTGTGTAGGGGGTGAGGTAGGGGTCCTCTTTCATTCTTTTGGATATGGATATCCAACTCTCCCAGCCCCATTTGTTGAAAAGACCATTATGGCTCAGTTCGGTGACTTTGGGGGCCTTATCAAAGATCAGTCGGCCATAGATCTGAGGGTCTATCTCTGAATTCTCAATTCGATTCCATTGATCTATATGTCTATCTTTGTGCCAGTACCATGCTGTTTTGACAACTGTGGCTTTATAATAAGCTTCAAAGTCAGGGAGTGTAAGTCCTCCCACTTCGTTTTTCTTTTTTAGAGTGTCTTTAGCAATTTGAGGCATCTTCCCTTTCCAAATAAATTTGTTAACTAGCTTTTCCAAGTCTGCAAAGTAGGTTGTTGGAATTTTGATTGGGATTGCATTGAATCTGTAGATGAGTTTGGGTAGAATTGACATCTTAATGACATTTAGCCTTCCTATCCATGAACATGGAATATTTTTCCATCTTTTAAGGTCCCCTTCTATTTCTTTTAGTAGAGTTATGTAGTTTTCTTTGTATAGGTCTTTTACATCTTTGGTTAAGTTTATTCCTAGGTACTTGATTTTTTTAGTTGCTATTGAAAATGGTATCTTTTTCTTGAGTGTCTCTTCAGTTTGTTCATTTCTAGCATATAGAAACATTACTGACTTATGTGCATTAATCTTGTATCCCGCTACTTTGCTAAATTTGTTTATTAGCTCTAGTAGGTGTATCGTTGATTTCTCAGGGTTTTCTAGATATAAGATCATATCATCTGCAAACAATGACAGTTTTACTTCTTCTTTTCCAATTTGGATGCCTTTTATTTCTTTGTCTTGCCGGATTGCCCTGGCTAGCACTTCCAGCACAATGTTGAATAACAGTGGTGACAGCGGGCATCCTTGTCTTGTTCCTGATCTTAGAGGGAAGGCTTTCAGTCTCTCACCATTGAGTACTATGCTGGCTGTGGGTTTTTCATATATGCTCTTTATCATGTTGAGGAAGTTTCCTTCAATTCCTACCTTTTGAAGTGTTTTTATCAAAAAGGGATGTTGGATTTTGTCAAATGCTTTTTCAGCATCTATTGAGATGATCAATTGATTTTTCCCTTTCGAGTTTTTAATGTGTTGTAATACATTGATTGTTTTTCTTATGTTGAACCATCCTTGCATGCCTGGAATGAACCCCACTTGGTCATGGTGTATGATTTTTTTAATGTGTCTTTGGATTCGATTTGCAAGTATTTTGTTGAGGATTTTTGCATCTATATTCATTAGGGAGATTGGCCGGTAGTTTTCCTTTTTTGTAGCATCTTTGCCTGGTTTTGGTATTAGATTGATGTTAGCTTCATAAAATGAGTTAGGTAGTGTTCCATTTTTTTTCAATGTTTTGAAAGAGTTTGAGTAAGATTGGTGTCAGTTCTTTCTGAAAAGTTTGGTAGAATTCCCCTGTGAAGCCATCTGGCCCTGGGCATTTATTTGTGGGAAGATTTTTGATGACTGATTGGATCTCTTTGCTTGTGATGGGTTGGTTGAGGTCTTCTATTTCTTCTCTGGTCAGTCTAGGTTGTTCATATGTTTCCAGGAAATTGTCCATTTCTTCTACATTATCCAGTTTGTTGCCATACAGTTGTTCATAATATCCTCTTATAATTTTTTTAATTTCTTCAGGATCTGCAGTTATGTCACCTTTTTCATTCATTATTTTGTTTATATGGGTCTTCTCTCTTTTTGATTTTGTCAGTCTAGCTAGGGGCTTGTCAATCTTGTTGATCTTCTCAAAGAACCAACTTTTGGTGATATTTATCCTCTCTATTGTTTTTTTGTTCTCTATGTCATTTATTTCTGCTTTAATCCTTGTTATTTCTTTTCTTGTACTTGGTTTAGGATTGGTTTGCTGTTCATTTTCTAGCTTCTTCAGTTGATCCATTAGTTCTTTGATTTTGGCTCTTTCTTCCTTTTTAATATATGCGTTTAGTGCTATAAATTTCCCCCTTAGCACTGCTTTTGCTGCATCCCATAGGTTTTGGTATGTTGTGTTCTCATTTTCATTCGTCTCTATATATTTAGCAATTTCTCTTGCTATTTCTTCTTTAACCCACTGATTGTTTAGGAGTGTGTTGTTTAACCTCCAGGTATTTGTGAATTTTCTAAGTCTCTGATGGTTATTGACTTCTAATTGTATTCCATTGTGGTCAGAGAATGTGCTTTGAATAATTTCAATCTTTTTAAATTTATTGAGGCTTGTTTTATGTCCCAGCATATGATCTATTCTGGAGAAAGTTCCGTGAGCACTAGAAAAGTATGTGTATCCTGGTGATTTGGGATGTAATGTCCTGTAGATGTCTGTTAAATCTAATTCATTTATCAGATTGTTTAGGTTTTCAATTTCCTTATTGGTCTTCTGTCTGGTTGATCTATCTATAGGAGAGAGTGATGTGTTGAAGTCTCCCACAATTATTGTGGAAACATCAATTGCTTCCTTTAGTTTTGCCAATGTTTCTCTCATGTATTTTGTGGCACCTTGATTGGGTGCATAGACATTTACGATTGTTATTTCTTCTTGCTGAATTGCCCCTTTTATTAGTATGTAGTGGCCTTCTTTGTCTCTCAAAACATCCCTGCATTTGAAGTCTATTTTATCTGAGATTAATATTGCTACACCTGCTTTCTTTTGGCTGTAGCTTGCATGAAATATTTTTTTCCATCCTTTCACTTTCAGTTTCTTTGTGTCCCTGTGTCTAAGATGAGTCTCTTGTATGCAACATATTGATGGTTCATTTTTTTTGATCCATTCTGCGAATCTATATCTTTTAATTGGGGAGTTTAATCCATTTACATTCAACGTTAAAACCGTGAAGGCATTTCTTGAATCGGCCATCTTATCCTTTGGATTATGTTTGCCATATTTTTCCCTCTCTCTATTAATATCCTTTATTGTACCCATACCGAATCTCTTTAGTACTGAACCTTTCTCCAAGTCTCTCTGTCCTGTCTTTGTTTCTCTGTCTGTAGGGCTCCCTTTAGTATCTCCAGTAGGGCAGGTCTCTTGTTAGTAAATTCTCTCAGCATTTCTTTGTCTGTGAAAAATTTAAGCTCTCCCTCAAATTTGAAGGAGAGCTTTGCTGGATAAAGTATTCTTGGCTGGAAATTCCTCTCACTCAGAATTTTAAATATATCGTGCCACTGCCTTCTTGCCTCCATGGTGGCTGCTGAGTAGTCACTACTTAGTCTTATGCTGTTTCCTTTGTATGTGGTGAATTGCTTTTCTCTTGCTGCTTTCAGAACTTGCTCCTTCTCTTCTATGCTTGACAGTGTGATCAGTATATGTCTCGGAGTGGGTTTTTTTGGATTTATTCTATTTGGAGTTCGCTGAGCATTTATGATTTGTGTATTTATGTTGTTTAGAAGATTTGGGAAGTTTTCCCCAACAATTTCTTTGAATACTCTTCCTAGACCTTTACCCTTTTCTTCCCCTTCTGGGGCACCAATGAGTCTTATATTCGGACGTTTCATATTATCTATCATATCCCTGAGGTCCATTTCGAGTTTTTCAATTTTTTTCCCCATTCTTTCTTTTATGCTT
The DNA here is from genome assembly GCF_015220235.1 of Choloepus didactylus. Classification (NCBI taxonomy): domain Eukaryota; kingdom Metazoa; phylum Chordata; class Mammalia; order Pilosa; family Megalonychidae; genus Choloepus; species Choloepus didactylus. The sequence goes on from NC_051319.1 coordinate 6,600,623, forward strand.
TCATTTTCCATTCTGTCATCTTCCAGGTCACTGATTCGTTGTTCAACTTCCTCTAGTCTTGTACTATGAGTGTCCAGAATCTTTTTAATTTGGTCAACAGTTTCTTTAATTTCCATAAGATCATCCATTTTTTTATTTAGTCTTGCAATGTCTTCTTTATGCTCTTCTAGGGTCTTCTTGATTTCCTTCATATCCCGTACTATGGTCTCATTGTTCATCTTTAGTTCTTTGAGTAGCTGCTCTAGGTGTGTCTCTTCTGGTCTTTTGATTTGGGTGCTTGGGCTTGGGTTATCCATATCGTCTGGTTTTTTCATATGCTTTATAATTTTCTGTTGTTTTTGGCCTCGTGGCATTTGCTGAACTTGATAGGGTTCTTTTAGGGTTTGTAGACCAGTTGAAGTCCTTATCTCTAATTTATCAGATCTACAGCTTCGTGGAGTACACTTTCTCTAACTAACCAGCAGGTGGCGTCCACGAGCCACCTGTTCTCCACAAGCCAGATCTCCCCTGCTTAGCCTTTTTGGTGAGTGGGGGAGTGAGTCTTGTGGGGCCCAATTGGTGTACCAAGCTTGCGTGTGTAGTTGGTGTTGCCTGCCCTGTATGTGGGGCGTGTTTCTGGGCAGTCGGGGAGGGGGGGTGGCCCTAACAATCAAATCTCCCTGATGATCCTAGAGTTTTAAAGCTACTGCAATAGTCTAATCCTTCAGTTCAGTCCTGCCACAGTTTGTCTCTGCCACTGACCCACAAGTCTTTGGTATTGGCGTATGGCTCCTGAGACTTGCAAGTGGGCCCCTCTTCCAGGCTGTGCACCCCGGGTCCTCTGTTGAGGGATGACTGTGCTATGTCACAGGTGAGTGCCGTCCCCCCAGGGCAGTTCTGGGCTGCTGGGCTGTGTTGGGAGGCTCCCAGTCTGCTCAAATGATGGCTGAATGGGGCTCTGTTAATTCACACTGCTCCCCCTTCCCAGCCTCTGGGACATTCAGCTGAGGTTGCAGGGAAGGCTAATGTCCACGCCCAGTTTTGTGGTGTGTGCCTGTTATTTGAAGCACTTCCGTCACACTGGGTTGTCTGGGGCAGCTCTGGGCTATGGGGCTGGCGATGGGCAGGAGTGTTTCCTGTCCACCAGGATGGTGGCTGTGTGCGGACACCCCCCTTTTCTTGGGAAGTTGTGTTGTTTAGTGAATTTTCTCAGCCACTGGATTATTGCCTTTTGTCTCAGAGCTCTCTTAGTTCTGCTCTTGACTTGACGTGCCCAAATTTCAATTCTTTGAAGCTTTCTGTATTGAGCTTCTTAGAGTAATTGTTTTAGAAAAAGCAAAAAGGATTTAAAAAAAAAAAATAAAAAAATAACGGCCCTCCTCAGAGATCTAATGGGTTATTGAAATGCTAATAGACAAAGCAACCAGGGCCATTAAGGAAAGGTGCACAGGGCAGAGAGATCAGCCTTGCTTCGGGATTTGCATATGCGCCTCAAGGCCTGATCTCCGCCCTTCCCCTTTCTGTGTTCACCAGAACTCCAAAAATCCTCTGCTTTTATTTTGGAGTTTTTCGTGTTGTTTTTTTTCTATGCCTGTCTCCTCTCTGTTGGGCTGGCTGCTCTCAGAGTCTCTGGTGTCTGGTCTCAGTCTATCTATGGTTGGAGTTTGAATCAGTAGAATGAGTTTCCGATAAGAGCAGCCACTGCAATTCTCCCTTCTCCTTCCCAGAGCTGACAGCCCCTCCTGCCCCGGGACTGAGCCTGGCAGGGAGGGGCGCGGGTCCCCTGGCCGCAAAAACTTACAGATTTCGCTGATCTCAGCAGTTCCACGTTTTCATGAGTGTTGTATGAAGTATGCCCAAAGACAGATTGCTCTGTGGTGTCCAGTCCACGCAGTTCCTGGCTTTTTACCTACTTTCCTGGAGGAGTAACTAAAACATACAGCTCACCAGTCTGCCCTAATATTGACATCTTAATGGTATTGAGTCTTCTAATCCATGAGCACAGAATACTTTTCCATTTATTTTGGTCTTTTAAAATTTCTTTCAGCAATGAATTGTTCTTTTTTGACTACAAATCCTTCATATTCTTGGTTAAATGTATTCCTAGATAAGTTTTTCTTTTGTTGTTATTGTAAATGGAATTGTTTTCTTGATTTCCTTTTCAGATTGTTCATTGCTGGAGTATAAAATGCCACTGATTTTTGCATGTTGATCTTGTACCTCACCACTTTGCTAAATTCATTTATTAGATCTAGTAGCTTTCTTGTAGGTTCTTCAGGATTTTCTATGTATAGTATCATCTCATCTGTGAATTAGAATAGTTTGTTCCCAGTTTAGGGGGTAAGCAACTAGTCTTTCACCACGAAGTATGATGTTAGCTGTACACTTTTGGTAGATGTCTTTTATCAGGTTGAGGCTGTTCCCTTCTATAATTTGTTTTTTTCGTGGCAGATTATTGGATATTGTCAAATGCTTTTTCTGCATCTATTGGGCAGATCATGTGATTTTTGTTTTTTATTCTGTTGATATATTACATTAATTGTTTTTTTTAAATAAACCTTAGTTTTAGAGAAGTTTTAGGTTTCTAGAAAAATCTCATAGAAAGTACAGAGTTCCCATATACCTGTACATACTCACAGTTTCCCCCTATTATTAATATCTTCCATTGCTCTAGTGTGGTACATATGTTAAAGTCGAACCAATACTGATACATTATTAGTAATTAAAGTCCATAGTTTTCTTGTTTTTCTTTGGCTTGCTGATTTTTTTTTTTAATTGCAGAAGATGTAGGTTTATAGAAAAATCATGAGGTAATTACATAGTTCCCATATACGTCACCTTACACCTTGCATTTTCCCTATTACTAACATTTTGCATTAGTGTGATAACCTTTCTTACAATTGACGAAACAAAATTATTATAATTATGCTGTTAACATTAGCCCACTGTTTACATTAGAGTTCATTCTTTGTGTTTTACAGTTCTGTGGGTTTCTTTTTATGGATTTGGTAACTTATATTCAAACTAAAATTTCCCCTTTTATCCCTTTTCAAATATACAATTCAGTGGTGTTAATTACATTCACATAGTTGTGGCTCCATCACAATCATCCGTTGCCAATACTTTTTCACCATCCCTATAGAAACTCTGTACCAATTAAACAGTAACTCTCTGTTTTCTTCCCCCAACCGTCTCTGGTAACTTGTATTCTAGTTTCTTACTTTATGAATTTGCATATTATTGCTTATTTTATATAAATGAGATCATACAGTGTTTGTCCTTTTGTGCATTAATTGAATTTTACATGTTAAAGCAACCATGCATCACAGGGATAAATCTTATTTGGTCATGGTTTGTAATTCTTTTATATGTTGTTGAATTTGGTTTGTTTGCTTTTTTTTGTTTGTTTGTTTTGGATTTTTATGTCAACACTCTTAAGAAACAATGGTCTGTAGCTTTCATTTCTTGTGATTTCTTTAGTTTAGGTATCAGCGTGATACTAATTCCATAAAATGAGTTGGGAAATGTTCTATCCTCTGTTGTTTGGAAGAGTTTGTGAAGAATTATTATTAATTATTTGGATTCAATAGTGAAGCCATTAGGCCTACATTTTTTTTGTGGCTAATTTTGGGACTACTGATTCAGTCCCTTAGCTTGTTATAAATGTTCAGATTATCTGTTTCTTCTTGAGTCAGTTTCAGTAATTTGTGTGTTTCTAGGAATTTTTCCATTTCATGTAAATTGTCTAATTTGTTGGTGTACTGTTCTTCATAGTATTCTTTTTTAAATTCTTTTTATTTTTTTAAGGTCAATAGTAATGTCCCCTCTTTCATTTCTTGCAACTTGATTCTTACCCCTTTTTTTCTTGTCAAAGTAGCTAAAGTTTTGTTAATTTTGTTCATCTTTTCAAAGAACCAGCTTCTCGTTTCATTAATTTCCACTCACTTCTTTATGTTTACTTTCTTCTTCTTTCGTAGGTTAGGTTATTGATTTGAAATCTTTCTACTTTCTTTTTATTTAATTTTATTGAGATACAGTCTCACTTCTTTCTTAATATAAGTGTTTATTACTATAAATTTCCCTTTAAGCACCACTTTAGCTGCATCTCATATGTTTTGTATATTGTATTTTCATTCATCCCGAAGTATTTTATTTCCCTTTTGATTTCTTCTTTGACCCATGGTTATTTTAGAAGTCTTTTGTTTAATTTCCACGTACTTTTCAGTTTCCCAAAATTTCCATTATTGATTTCTGATTTCTTTCTATTGTGTGTTAAGAACATACTTCCTACTATTTCTATCATTTTAAATTTACTAATATTTTGTTTTATCAACTGTCATATGGCCTATCCATGTTCTGTGTGCAGTTGAGAAAAATGTAAATTCCATTGTAATTGGATAGGCTATTTTATAAATGTCTGTTGGTCTACTTGATTTATAGTATTGTTTAAGTGTTCTATTTTTTTGTTGATCTTCTGTCTAGTTGTTTTACCCATTATTGAAAGTGAGGTATTGATGTCTCCAACCGTTAGTCTTGAAATGTCTGTTTTTCCCCTTCATTTTTGTCAGATATTCCTTCATGTGTTTTGGTGTTCTCTTAAGAGGAGCTGTTCCAGTTTGCTAAAGCTGCTGAAATGCAATATAACAAATGGATTACCTTTTACAATGGGGGTTTATTAGGTCACAAATTTACAGTTGTAAGGCCATGAAAATGTCCCAGTTAAGGCATCAATAGGATGATACCTTCTCTGAAGAAAGGCTGATGGCATCTGGGGTTCCTCTATCACATGCGAAGGCACATGGCCGGAGTCTGCTGGTCCTCCCCTGGGATTAGCTTCTGGTTACTGTGGTTTTCTTCAAAATGTCTCTGGGTTTCTGTCTTAGCTTTTCTCTCTTAGCTTCTCTCTTAGCTTTTCCCAGGGGCAAACTTTGGATTACCTATCTTAGCTTCTCTGAGCTCTCTTCAAAATTTCTCTGTCTTTTATCCTCTCATAGAGGGCTTCACCAAAGGAACTAAGACCCACCTTGAATAGGTGGGGTCACATCTTCTTGGAAACAACCTAATCAAAAGGTTCCACCCACAAGATTAGATTAAAATAACATAGTCTTTTCTGGGGTACATAACAGATCCAAACCAGCAGAGGAGCATATATATTTAAATTTTTATATCCTCTTGATGGATTGACCCTTTGATCATTATAAAATATTACTCTATCTCTAGTAACATGTTTTGTTTAAAGTCTATTTTGTCTGATATTAGTATACCATTCTGGCTTTCCTGTGGTTTCCTTTTGCATAGTGTATCTTTTCTCATCCTTTTACTTTCATTCTGTTTGTTTCTTTGAAATTAAAGTTTTCCCTCTAGACAACATAGTTGACTCATATTTTTATCCACTTTTATAGTCTCTGCTTTTTTTTTTATTAGAGAAGTTGTGGGTTTACAGGAAATCCATGCATGCAATACAGAGTTCTCATATATACCACCCTATTATTAGCACCTTGCGTTACTGTGGTACCGTTAGTACAATTCATGAAAGAACATTATTATAATTGTTCTCTTAACTATAGTATATCATTTACAATAGGGTTCACTGTTTGTGTTGTACAGTCCTCTGTGTTTTTTTTTTTAATTTTTTTTCTAGTAACATATACAACCTAAAATTTCTCCTTTTAACCATATTCACGTATGTAATTCAGTGCTGATAATTACATGCACAGTGTTGTGCTACCATCACCACCTCCATTACCAAAACATTACAAACAATATCTGCTTTTTTTTATTGGATTTTTTTGTTCCCTTCACATTCAATGTTAATACGGTTGGATTTCATCTGCTGTTTTATTTTTATTTTATGTCTCATACCTTTTTTGCTTCTCTATTCTTCTTTACTGCTTTCTTTTTCATTGAGTAGGTTTTTTTCTAATGTAGCATTTTAAATTTATTCATGTTTTTTTCACTGTCTTTTTGAGTTTCAACATTTATACTAGCTTAATTTCAGGAATTATATAGAAAGATTCCTCTATTCACTTTTCCCCCTTCTGGTAATATTATTGTTATACATACATATTAAATCTATTAGTTATAAACCCACAGTACATTGTTATAATTATTACTTTAATGTCTGTCATTTCCTTAGCCCATTAAATCTTTGCTCCCTCCTACCTCCTTTATGCTGTTATTGGCAAATATATTACATGTTATTTTGTATATGGTGTAGACCCGACAGTACATTATATACATTTTACTTTATACAGTTACTTTTTTTTTATTAAATTCAGTTTTATTGAAATACATTCACACACCATACAGTCATCCATGATATACAATCCACTGTCCACAGTATGATAACATAGTTATGCTTTCATCACCACAATCTATCTCTGAACATTTTCCTTACATCAGAAAGAACCAGAACAAGAATAAAAAATAAAAGTGAAAAAAAACACCCAAATCATCCCCCCATCCCACGCCATTTGTCCTTTAGTTTTTATCCCCATTCCTCCACTCATCCATACACTAGATAAAGGGGGTGTGATCCACAAGGTCTTCACAATCACATATACAGTTACTTTTTAAAATCAGTTCACATTTAGAGGAGCAAAGTATGCCTTCATAGTGTCTTTATTTTTAATCTGCAGATTTTATTGAGATATTGACATACCATATATATTTCATCCAAAGTATGCAATCAGTGTCTCACAGTATCATCACTTAGTTGTGCAATCATTATCACACGCAATTTTAGACCATTTTCATTTCTCCACAAAGAAAAATATCAAATAGACACAAAAAAGAAAACCCAAAACACCCATATCCCCTATCCACCCCTATTATTGACCCCTAGTATTGGTGTGGTATACCTGTTATTGTTGATGAGAGAAAATTAAGTTATTGCTATTTACTATAGTCCTTTTTGATCCCCTCTCTAGTTGTTTTATCTATTGAAGAAGTGGTGTGTTGGTCTCCCCTACTATTGTAAAAATGTCTGTTGGTCCCTTCAGTTTTGCCAGTATTTTCTGTATGTGCTTTGGAGCACCTTGACTGGATGCACAAACATTTATTACTGTTATTTCCTTTTGGTGAATTAGCCCATATATTAACATATAGTGTCCTTCCTTGTCTCTTGTGATAACTTTGCATTTAATGTCTGTTTCCTTTGATATTAGTATAGCTACCCCAGCTTTCTTTTGGTTACTACTTGTGTGGAATATCTTTCTCTGCCCTTTCACTTTCAACCGGATTGTATCTTTTGAGTCTAGGATGAGTCTCTTGTAAACAGCATATAGATGGATCATTTTTTAATCTGTTCTTCCAGTCTTTGTCTTTTGTCTGGGGAGTTTAATCCAATTACATTCAAAGTTATTACTGTAAAGACAGTTCTTGATTCAACCAACCTTCTTTTCATTTGGTTTTTGTTTGTCTATTTTTTCCTCTCTCTTTTTATTCTTTAAATTACCCTTACTAATACTGTTTAATTTGCCTCCAGACCCCTCCTTCCTGTCTTTTTTTTTTTTTTCAGCTGACAGAACTCCCTTTAGTATTTTTTTGTAGGGCAGGCCTCTTGTTAACACAGTCTCTCATCATTTATTTATCTGTGAAAATTTTAACTCTTCCTCACTTTTGATGGACGGCTTTGCTGGATAAAGAATTTTTGGCTGGCAGTTTTTCTCTTTCAGAATCTTAAATATATCGTACCACTGGCCTCTCAACCTCCATGGTGCCCGATGAGTAGTCAGTGCTTAGTCTTACATGGCTTCCCTTATATGTGGCGAATAGCTTTTCTCTTGCTGCTTTCAGGCTCTTTCCTTCTCTTGAGCATTTGACAGTCTGATTAATATGTGTCTATTTGGATTTATTCTATTTGGAGTTTGTTGGGCTTCTTTCATTTGCATATTTATATCTTTTATAAGGGTTGGGAAGTTTTCCCCACTTACCTCCTCAAATAATCTTCCTAGAGCTTTACTCTTCTCCTTCGGGGACACGTTGATTCCTATGTTTATGCACTTTGTGTTGTCCGTCATCTCCCTGAAATCCGTTCAATTTTTTCCATCTTTTTCACCATTTGTTCTTTTGTGTGTTCTAATTCAATTGGTCTGTCCTCCAGGTAGTGTATTCTTCTGCCTCTTCAAGTCTGCTGCCTTGTGTCTCTCTAGTATATTTTTAATTTGATGTACAGTATCTTTCATTTCTATAAGATCTGCTATTTTTCTATTTATTCTTTCAAATTTTTCTTTATGCTTGTCTAGTGTCTTCTTGATATCCTTTTATTTCTTTAGCCATCTCATTGAAGATATTTTTGAGATTTGTTTGAATATCTTTGATTAGCTATTTCAAATTCTGTGTCTCTTTCAGCTTTTTAATTTGATAACTTGGCTTGGCCATATCTTCTTTCTTCATATGATTTGTGATTTTTTGCTGGCTTCTTGGTATTTGATTATGTGGATAAGATTATTTTGAAAGTTGATTTCCCTCACTCATCTAAGATTTTGTAGTTGCTTGGGTTTGTGTTGAAGGTCTCCTTTGGTACTTGGTTTGTCAGTAATTCCCCGTCAAACCAGGGCTGAAGCCTCACACAGAGGGTGCAGCCCTTTTCAAAAGTCTGTTATAGGCCAGGCAGAAAAGCAGTTTGCCAGACTGCACTTTCCCCCAGTCTTCCCAGCAGATGGTACTCTTGAGCTACCTCTTCCTCACAAACCTGCCTCCCCCAAGTGCTGCAGTCCTCTGGGCAGGGACCCAACCAGGCCATAATCCGGTCAAGGCCCCAGGCCTCTGTGTGCTGTAGAAGCCGCCAGCTCTGGGTTGGGGGTGGTGGGGTAGGGACATTGTGCACCTTAGCCAAGACCCTGCTTGTGGGTATCATAGGTGCAGTGATTCCCATACTTCTGTGTGGAAGGACCTCGGGCTAACAGGACTAACAGCCAGCAGCTGGCCCAGGAGTGCACTGTTTTTTGCTAACTAGCAAGACCCAGGTTGGTGTGCATCTGCACCTGGCATTGCAATGCAGCTCCCTTCCTTGCCCCCACCTCTCTGCTCATGTATGCAGTGAGCCTCCTGGGCCTCTGTGGGGAAAGGATGCAGGCAGCAGGACCCAGAGTGTCTCCCTCACTGGCCAATTGTGAGATAGGCACTGTTTTGTGTCCCCCTCTCCTCTCGAGGGGAGGGCTCCCCAGTCTACCCCAAAATCAGGAATGAGGTTTAGGCACTGGGCACTGCAGTAGGGTCTCTGTGTGTCGGTAAAATGAGTGTGCTGGCTCCCAGGTTGCCACATAGGAACTGTAGGCTGCGAGACTGAGAGTGTTGGCTACCCCAGCTGGCAGTGAAGTGGGTGTGTGCCACTCATTATCCACCTGATCCACCCAGTGTGAAGTGGCAGGCCCTAGGGGTGTTTGGGATTGAGCACACTCACCCCAACTTCTCAGCTGTAGTAGGAGAACCCTTTTTCATCCAGGTCTTCCCTATATAATGGTCCTTCTCTGGTCAACTGAACCCCAAAACTTCTTTCCCACTGGTTTTCTGCCTTTTCTCCAGTTGTTCCTTGGTGGAGGAGTAAGCTCTGCCTCCGTACTACCTTTTTTTTTTTTTTTTTTTTTTTTTTAATCATCATTTTATTGAGATATATTCACATACCACGCAGTCATACAAAACAAATTGTACTTTCGATTGTTTACACTACCATTACATAGTTGTACATTCATCACCTAAATCAATCCCTGACACCTTCATTAGCACACACACAAAAATAACAAGAATAATAATTAGAGTGAAAAAGAGCAATTGAAGTAAAAAAGAACACTAGGTACCTTTGTCTGTTTGTTTGCTTCCCCTACTTTTCTACACATCCATCCATAAACTAGACAAAGTGGAGTTTGGTCCTTATGGCATTCCCAATCCCACTGTCACCCCTCATAAGCTACATTTTTATACAACTGTCTTCGAGATTCATGGGTTCTGAGTTGTAGTTTAATAGTTTCAGGTATCCACCACCAGCTACCCCAATTCTTTAGAACCTAAAAAAGGTTGTCTAAAGTGTGCGTAAGAGTGCCCACCAGAGTGATCTCTCGGCTCGTTTTGGAATCTCTCTGCCACTGAAGCTTATTTCATTTCCTTTCACATCCCCCTTTTGGTCAAGAAGATGTTCTCCATCCCACGATGCCGGGTCTACATTCCTCCCCGGGAGTCATATTCCACGTTGCCAGGGAGATTCACTTCCCTGGGTGTCTGATCCCACGTAGGGGGGAGGGCAGTGATTTCACCTTTCAAGTTGGCTTAGCCAGAGAGAGAGGGCCACATCTGAGCAACAAAGAGGCATTCAGGAGGAGACTCTTAGGCACAAATACAGGGAGGCCTAGCCTCTCCTTTGCAGCAACCGTCTTCCCAAGGGTAAAACTTATGGTAGAGGGCTCAACCCATCAAACCACCAGTCCCCTATGTCTGTGGTCATGTTAGCAACCATGGAGGTGGGGTAGGCGAATACCCCTGCATTCTCCACAGGCTCCTCAAGGGGGCACTACATCTTTTTTTTTTTTTTTCCTTGTTTGTCTTTTTTCTTTTTTTTTTTTTTAACTTTCCCTTCTTTTTTCAAATCAACTGTATGAAAAAAAAAGTTAAAAAGAAAACAAACATACAATAAAAGAACATTTCAAAGAGACCATAGCAAGGGAGTAAGAAAAAGACAACTAACCTAAGATAACTGCTTAACTTCCAACATGTTCCTACTTTACCCCAAGAAAGTTACATAATATAGCAACATTTCAGTGAACTTGTTCCTACTACATCCATCAGAAATTAACAGACCATAGTCATTTCTGGGCATCCCCAGAACGTTAAATACCTTATCTGTTCTTCTTGGATTATTGTTCCCCCTTCCTTAATTGCTCTCTACTGCTAGTTCCCCTACATTCTACATTATAAACCATTTGTTTTACATTTTTCAAAGTTCACATTAGTGGTAGCATATAATATTTCTCTTTTTGTGCCTGGCTTATTTCGCTCAGCATTATGTCTTCAAGGTTCATCCATGTTGTCATATGTTTCACGAGATCGTTCCTTCTTACTGCCGCGTAGTATTCCATCGTGTGTATATACCACATTTTATTTATCCACTCATCTGTTGAAGGACATTTGGGTTGTTTCCATCTCTTGGCAATTGTGAATAATGCTGCTATGAACATTGGCGTGCAGGTATCTGTTCGTGTCACTGCTTTCCGATCTTCCGGGTATATACCGAGAAGTGCAATCGCTGGATCGAATGGTAGCTCTATATCTAGTTTTCTAAGGAACTGCCAGACTGACTTCCAGAGTGGCTGAACCATTATACAGTCCCACCAACAATGAATAAGAGTTCCAATTTCTCCACATCCCCTCCAGCATTTGTAGTTTCCTGTTTGTTTAATGGCAGCCATTCTAACCGGTGTTAGATGGTATCTCATTGTGGTCTTAATTTGCATCTCTCTAATAGCTAGTGAAGCTGAACATTTTTTCATGTGTTTCTTGGCCATTTGTATTTCCTCTTCAGAGAACTGTCTTTTCATATCTTTTGCCCATTTTATAATTGGGCTGTCTGTACTATTGTCATTGAGTTGTAGGATTTCTTTGTATATGCAAGATATCAGTCTTTTGTCAGATACATGGTTTCCAAAAATTTTTTCCCATTGAGTTGGCTGCCTCTTTACCTTTTTGAGAAATTCCTTTGAGGTGCAGAAACTTCTAAGCTTGAGGAGTTCCCATTTATCTATTTTCTCTTTTGTTGCTTGTGCTTTGGGTGTAAAGTCTAGGAAGTGGCCTCCTAATACAAGGTCTTGAAGATGTTTTCCTACATTATCTTCTAGGAGTTTTATGGTACTTTCTTTTATATTGAGATCTTTGGTCCATTTTGAGTTAATTTTTGTGTAGGGGGTGAGGTAGGGGTCCTCTTTCATTCTTTTGGATATGGATATCCAACTCTCCCAGCCCCATTTGTTGAAAAGACCATTATGGCTCAGTTCGGTGACTTTGGGGGCCTTATCAAAGATCAGTCGGCCATAGATCTGAGGGTCTATCTCTGAATTCTCAATTCGATTCCATTGATCTATATGTCTATCTTTGTGCCAGTACCATGCTGTTTTGGCAACTGTGGCTTTATAATAAGCTTCAAAGTCAGGGAGTGTAAGTCCTCCCACTTCGTTTTTCTTTTTTAGAGTGTCTTTAGCAATTTGAGGCATCTTCCCTTTCCAAATAAATTTGATAACTAGCTTTTCCAAGTCTGCAAAGTAGGTTGTTGGAATTTTGATTGCGATTGCATTGAATCTGTAGATGAGTTTGGGTAGAATTGACATCTTAATGACATTTAGCCTTCCTATCCATGAACATGGAATATTTTTCCATCTTTTAAGGTCCCCTTCTATTTCTTTTAGTAGAGTTATGTAGTTTTCTTTGTATAGGTCTTTTACATCTTTGGTTAAGTTTATTCCTAGGTACTTGATTTTTTTAGTAGGTATTGAAAATGGTATCTTTTTCTTGAGTGTCTCTTCAGTTTGTTCATTTCTAGCATATAGAAACATTACTGACTTATGTGCATTAATCTTGTATCCCGCTACTTTGCTAAATTTGTTTATTAGCTCTAGTAGCTGTATCGTCGATTTCTCAGGGTTTTCTAGATATAAGATCATATCATCTGCAAACAATGACAGTTTTACTTCTTCTTTTCCAATTTGGATGCCTTTTATTTCTTTGTCTTGCCGGATTGCCCTGGCTAGCACTTCCAGCACAATGTTGAATAACAGTGGTGACAGCGGGCATCCTTGTCTTGTTCCTGATCTTAGAGGGAAGGCTTTCAGTCTCTCACCATTGAGTACTATGCTGGCTGTGGGTTTTTCATATATGCTCTTTATCATGTTGAGGAAGTTTCCTTCAATTCCTACCTTTTGAAGTGTTTTTATCAAAAAGGGATGTTGGATTTTGTCAAATGCTTTTTCAGCATCTATTGAGATGATCAATTGATTTTTCCCTTTCGAGTTTTTAATGTGTTGTAATACATTGATTGTTTTTCTTATGTTGAACCATCCTTGCATGCCTGGAATGAACCCCACTTGGTCATGGTGTATGATTTTTTTAATGTGTCTTTGGATTCGATTTGCAAGTATTTTGTTGAGGATTTTTGCATCTATATTCATTAGGGAGATTGGCCGGTAGTTTTCCTTTTTTGTAGCATCTTTGCCTGGTTTTGGTATTAGATTGATGTTAGCTTCATAAAATGAGTTAGGTAGTGTTCCATTTTTTTCAATGTTTTGAAAGAGTTTGAGTAAGATTGGTGTCAGTTGTTTCTGGAAAGTTTGGTAGAATTCCCCTGTGAAGCCATCTGGCCCTGGGCATTTATTTGTGGGAAGATTTTTAATGACTGATTGGATCTCTTTGCTTGTGATGGGTTGGTTGAGGTCTTCTATTTCTTCTCTGGTCAGTCTAGGTTGTTCATATGTTTCCAGGAAATTGTCCATTTCTTCTACATTATCCAGTTTGTTGCCATACAGTTGTTCATAATATCCTCTTATAATTTTTTTAATTTCTTCAGGATCTGCAGTTATGTCACCTTTTTCATTCATTATTTTGTTTATATGGGTCTTCTCTCTTTTTGATTTTGTCAGTCTAGCTAGGGGCTTGTCAATCTTGTTGATCTTCTCAAAGAACCAACTTTTGGTGATATTTATCCTCTCTATTGTTTTTTTGTTCTCTATGTCATTTATTTCTGCTTTAATCCTTGTTATTTCTTTTCTTGTACTTGGTTTAGGATTGGTTTGCTGTTCATTTTCTAGCTTCTTCAGTTGATCCATTAGTTCTTTGATTTTGGCTCTTTCTTCCTTTTTAATATATGCGTTTAGTGCTATAAATTTCCCCCTTAGCACTGCTTTTGCTGCATCCCATAGGTTTTGGTATGTTGTGTTCTCATTTTCATTCGTCTCTATATATTTAGCAATTTCTCTTGCTATTCTTCTTTAACCCACTGATTGTTTAGGAGTGTGTTGTTTAACCTCCAGGTATTTGTGAATTTTCTAAGTCTCTGATGGTTATTGACTTCTAATTGTATTCCATTGTGGTCAGAGAATGTGCTTTGAATAATTTCAATCTTTTTAAATTTATTGAGGCTTGTTTTATGTCCCAGCATATGATCTATTCTGGAGAAAGTTCCGTGAGCACTAGAAAAGTATGTGTATCCTGGTGATTTGGGATGTAATGTCCTGTAGATGTCTGTTAAATCTAATTCATTTATCAGATTGTTTAGGTTTTCAATTTCCTTATTGGTCTTCTGTCTGGTTGATCTATCTATAGGAGAGAGTGATGTGTTGAAGTCTCCCACAATTATTGTGGAAACATCAATTGCTTCCTTTAGTTTTGCCAATGTTTCTCTCATGTATTTTGTGGCACCTTGATTGGGTGCATAGACATTTACGATTGTTATTTCTTCTTGCTGAATTGCCCCTTTTATTAGTATGTAGTGGCCTTCTTTGTCTCTCAAAACATCCCTGCATTTGAAGTCTATTTTATCTGAGATTAATATTGCTACACCTGCTTTCTTTTGGCTGTAGCTTGCATGAAATATTTTTTTCCATCCTTTCACTTTCAGTTTCTTTGTGTCCCTGTGTCTAAGATGAGTCTCTTGTATGCAACATATTGATGGTTCATTTTTTTTGATCCATTCTGCGAATCTATATCTTTTAATTGGGGAGTTTAATCCATTTACATTCAACGTTAAAACCGTGAAGGCATTTCTTGAATCGGCCATCTTATCCTTTGGATTATGTTTGCCATATTTTTCCCTCTCTCTATTAATATCCTTTATTGTACCCATACCGAATCTCTTTAGTACTGAACCTTTCTCCAAGTCTCTCTGTCCTGTCTTTGTTTCTCTGTCTGTAGGGCTCCCTTTAGTATCTCCAGTAGGGCAGGTCTCTTGTTAGTAAATTCTCTCAGCATTTCTTTGTCTGTGAAAAATTTAAGCTCTCCCTCAAATTTGAAGGAGAGCTTTGCTGGATAAAGTATTCTTGGCTGGAAATTCCTCTCACTCAGAATTTTAAATATATCGTGCCACTGCCTTCTCGCCTCCATGGTGGCTGCTGAGTAGTCACTACTTAGTCTTATGCTGTTTCCTTTGTATGTGGTGAATTGCTTTTCTCTTGCTGCTTTCAGAACTTGCTCCTTCTCTTCTATGCTTGACAGTGTGATCAGTATATGTCTCGGAGTGGGTTTTTTTGGATTTATTCTATTTGGAGTTCGCTGAGCATTTATGATTTGTGTATTTATGTTGTTTAGAAGATTTGGGAAGTTTTCCCCAACAATTTCTTTGAATACTCTTCCTAGACCTTTACCCTTTTCTTCCCCTTCTGGGGCACCAATGAGTCTTATATTCGGACGTTTCATATTATCTATCATATCCCTGAGGTCCATTTCGAGTTTTTCAATTTTTTTCCCCATTCTTTCTTTTATGCTTTCATTTTCCATTCTGTCATCTTCCAGGTCACTGATTCGTTGTTCAACTTCCTCTAGTCTTGTACTATGAGTGTCCAGAATCTTTTTAATTTGGTCAACAGTTTCTTTAATTTCCATAAGATCATCCATTTTTTTATTTAGTCTTGCAATGTCTTCTTTATGCTCTTCTAGGGTCTTCTTGATTTCCTTCATATCCCGTACTATGGTCTCATTGTTCATCTTTAGTTCTTTGAGTAGCTGCTCTAGGTGTGTCTCTTCTGGTCTTTTGATTTGGGTGCTTGGGCTTGGGTTATCCATATCGTCTGGTTTTTTCATATGCTTTATAATTTTCTGTTGTTTTTGGCCTCGTGGCATTTGCTGAACTTGATAGGGTTCTTTTAGGGTTTGTAGACCAGTTGAAGTCCTTATCTCTAATTTATCAGATCTACAGCTTCGTGGAGTACACTTTCTCTAACTAACCAGCAGGTGGCGTCCACGAGCCACCTGTTCTCCACAAGCCAGATCTCCCCTGCTTAGCCTTTTTGGTGAGTGGGGGAGTGAGTCTTGTGGGGCCCAATTGGTGTACCAAGCTTGCGTGTGTAGTTGGTGTTGCCTGCCCTGTATGTGGGGCGTGTTTCTGGGCAGTCGGGGAGGGGGGGTGGCCCTAACAATCAAATCTCCCTGATGATCCTAGAGTTTTAAAGCTACTGCAATAGTCTAATCCTTCAGTTCAGTCCTGCCACAGTTTGTCTCTGCCACTGACCCACAAGTCTTTGGTATTGGCGTATGGCTCCTGAGACTTGCAAGTGGGCCCCTCTTCCAGGCTGTGCACCCCGGGTCCTCTGTTGAGGGATGACTGTGCTATGTCACAGGTGAGTGCCGTCCCCCCAGGGCAGTTCTGGGCTGCTGGGCTGTGTTGGGAGGCTCCCAGTCTGCTCAAATGATGGCTGAATGGGGCTCTGTTAATTCACACTGCTCCCCCTTCCCAGCTCTGGGACATTCAGCTGAGGTTGCAGGGAAGGCTAATGTCCACGCCTAGTTTTGTGGTGTGTGCCTGTTATTTGAAGCACTTCCGTCACACTGGGTTGTCTGGGGCAGCTCTGGGCTATGGGGCTGGCGATGGGCAGGAGTGTTTCCTGTCCACCAGGATGGTGGCTGTGAGCGGACACCCCCCTTTTCTTGGGAAGTTGTGTTGTTTAGTGAATTTTCTCAGCCACTGGATTATTGCCTTTTGTCTCAGAGCTCTCTTAGTTCTGCTCTTGACTTGACGTGCCCAAATTTCAATTCTTTGAAGCTTTCTGTATTGAGCTTCTTAGAGTAATTGTTTTAGAAAAAGCAAAAAGGATTTAAAAAAAAACAAACAAACAAACAAAAAAAACGGCCCTCCTCAGAGATCTAATGGGTTATTGAAATGCTAATAGACAAAGCAACCAGGGCCATTAAGGAAAGGTGCACAGGGCAGAGAGATCAGCCTTGCTTCGGGATTTGCATATGCGCCTCAAGGCCTGATCTTCGCCCTTCCCCTTTCTGTGTTCACCAGAACTCCAAAAATCCTCTGCTTTTATTTTGGAGTTTTTCGTGTTGTTTTTTTTCTATACCTGTCTCCTCTCTGTTGGGCTGGCTGCTCTCAGAGTCTCTGGTGTCTGGTCTCAGTCTATCTATGGTTGGAGTTTGAATCAGTAGAATGAGTTTCCGATAAGAGCAGCCACTGCAATTCTCCCTTCTCCTTCCTGGAGCTGACAGCCCCTCCTCCCCCGGGACTGAGCCTGGCAGGGAGGGGCGCGGGTCCCCTGGCCGCAAAAACTTACAGATTTCGCTGATCTCAGCAGTTCCACGTTTTCATGAGTGTTGTATGAAGTATGCCCAAAGACAGATTGCTCTGTGGTGTCCAGTCCACGCAGTTCCTGGCTTTTTACCTACTTTCCTGGAGGAGTAACTAAAACATACAGCTCACCAGTCTGCCATCTTGCCCCCCTCCGTAGTACCTTTTATAATTACATAATAACCTTTACCAGTTCTCTTTGTTCCTGTGGATTCTAATTACTATCTGGTGTGGTTTGCTTTCAGCTTGAAAATAATGTTTTAGTGTTTCTTGTAGGGCATGCCTGCTAACAATACATTTTCTCCATTTTTGTTTATTTGGTACAGTACTTCACTTTTTTTTTTTATTCACTTTATTTTTGTGGTCTTGTGGGGCAGAAGTTTTGGTGCTGGTTAGATTTGCTTGGAATGTGCCCCACCCAGCTGTGGGTGATGATTTTGATGAGATGTTCCCATGGAGGCATGGCCCCGCCCATCCCTTTTTCACCACTTGACAAGGTTGACATTCATTTGTTCTCTGGAGGGATTTATTTTTTAGGTCAATTTATAATATTTCTTATGACCCTAAGAAGACTCCTCCAAGCTCTTTTATGTCCTGTTCCTCTCCTGTAATACCAGCAGACCCTACAGTCTAGACTGTATCTTCATTAGATCCACAACCTCTGCTGTTCTTAAGAGTGCCCTTTTATTTAAACTTGTCCATACTCTGTTGCAGATGAAGCCAGTTCTTCTGAGAAGATATTAGAAGCTATGTTATTTTTGTCCTGCTTCTTCCCCCAGTCAGAATCTCTGAGTTAGGGCTCTGGAGCTGGGCATGGATCCAGTGCAAGCTTCTCTCTGAGTGACATTCTTGCTTAAGCTGCTTAGTGCTTAGTGAAAGGTGGAGGCAATAGCCCTGAGGTCCTCTGGGCTTTTCAGGGCAAGGGCTGTCAGGGCCCCAGTATTCTTAACTTGCCACTCCCAAGATAGAGCTTCCCTTCCACTGGTGGGGTTAGGGCAGAAGGGAGCCCCACCTCTTGTCCATACTAGTCTAGTGTATTATTGAGGTCTCAGCAACAAGCAGCTGGAAGCAGGATGTCAGACACTGAAGTCCTGCTTTCCTGGGGAAGAAAGCCCTCTACCTGGGAGCTGGGAGAAGAAATAACCCTTGTTCTCAGGTGCAGCAGTCTGGAATGGAATCTTCACCTTGCTGCGCTGGAAGGAGGAGAGCAGCAGTGATCTTGGTTCAAGTACCATAGATTCTCACCTTTCTAACTGAATTTTTTATAGATTTTCTTGAATAGATATTTCTTCATTTGCTGTTTGCCATTAGAACCATTTCTAGAAGCTTTAAATGATTTTTTTTTTTAATAATTTTTACCAATTTCACCCTGGGACCCTGTCAGTAGAGCTCTTCACCCTGTCATGTCACAAGTCAATCCTATAACTTTTTTTAAAATATGTTTTTATTGTGAAATTTAACATATATACAGAACAGTGGTAACTTAAAATATACAATTTAACAAGTAGTTAGACAGCAGATTTCAAAGAATGCCATGGGCCACAGTTCCACAATTTCAGTTATTTCTTTATTATGATATATAACATACATACAGAAGAATGATAACTTTCAACATACGATTTAACAAGTAGTTATATAGGCAATTTCAAAGAATGTTATGGGTTACTATAACATTTTAATGTTATATGAAAGAAGTTACTATAACTTTTTAATATATTAAAATTCATTTACATTTTAAGCTGCTTAGTGTTGTAAAAAAGTTGTGACACTTCACAGACCTTAATATTCGTTGGGGCAAAACTGATGGCAGATATGACTAGAGTTGATGGGTTATGAAAGTGAAGAAGTAAAGTAAGACTTGTGGATATACATAACAATATAATCAGAGTTAAAATTTTCATATTATACAAGGAAAAGAAGCAATGAGCAAAAGACAAAATAATTTGACTTTTAAGCTTTTCCTCTTCCTGTCAATGATCTTTAAAATTTTTTAATGTGATAACATATATACAATGTAAAACTTCCTGTTTTAACAACTTTCAGGTATATAACTCAGTGGTATTAATTATACTCACAATATTGTCTATGAAATTTAATGAATAGCCTTAAATTCAGAAAAGAAAATTCTTCAGTATTGTAGTGAAAGGTATAGAAAGAATCTATAAAATACAGTGCTATTTGAGATACAGAACATATGGTTGGGAAAATATTTAAGATGTTACTTATGTTTTTCTTTTTTAGGAAATGACCACAGGAGACAATACCCAAGATGAAACAGGTAATTTTTAACTAGGAAACTACTACAATGGCTTGTTTAACACTAGCACACTGATTTGGTAGTGGTGGTAGTTAGTAAAGGAGTCAGAATGCTGGAGAGTTGAACAAAATCAGCTGTTGAATATATTATTTCTAAAGAAAACTTGGATTCTTGGAATGTTACTTTAGAAGGTGAGTTAAGAGGTAAATGTTTAGTAAAAAAAGTATTTATTGAGGTGAGACTATATTCTTTGTAGATATTAACTTACTTAATGGGAGATTGGGGAGACATTTTCAGTGAGTAAAAGCCAACAATTGATGATTTCTTTATTTGTTGTGTATAACCGGAACAAAGGTTATATAAAACAAAGGTTATATAATCTGAGAAAGCATTAACAGTAGAAGGGAATAGTGGTAGGGAACATGTTAAAACTTGCTACTATAAGATAAACACCTGAATTAGAAATGTTTTTTAAGTAGGAAAACTTAAATTTCCAGATTCATTCTTCTGTTTTAAAGTTGATATATTTTCTCACAAGGCGCCAACGATGGAAGTACCGAAGCTGCCATAGCTTTGCTTACAATGGGGGATCTAGTGTTGCAGTCGGAGATCAGTACTGAACAGGGTAATGGTAAGAATGAACTATAAGTCCTACAAAAAAAGAAACTTCTAATATCTAACTTTTAAGAAATTATAACTACATTTGAGTAATAAGTGAATACCAGCCTTTTAAATTTGAAATTGCCATCACTGTTGTTTTTCCAGAAGAGCTAATATATGTGCAGTGATCCATCCACTAACTTACTTAGTACCTTTAGATATAGTGGCAACCATTTTGAGATAGTGCCCTTGGTTTATCAAGTACAATTTGTATTCTTGGAATAGTTACTACAGTAACCTCTCTACCTTTATCAGCATAAACAGTCATTAGTTAACCAAGCTCATTGATAATCAGTCACTTTATACGGGTTTCTTTAGCAAAGGAGCTGTTGCTTTGGGTCTGCACAATTACATGACAATCAGGTATAGTCTGAAGGGACAATAGGAGTAGTCACTCAGTGAGATAATTTAAACTTGTGATACTTTGGACAGAGCCAAAAGATATGTCAATGAAGATTTTTAATATATTAGCCTGAACCTATAGAGATAGTAGTCTTTACTATCTATATATCTTTTACTTTAAGTACATTAAATAGATAATTGTCCCAATTGTATTCTTGGCAGTTATCTATTTTGACTGGTCATGAGAGCCTGCCATTCATTTTAAGACTTCTAAGCCCATGACTATATATATTTATTAGGAAAGTCTCTTATTTGTGTTCACTGTAGGGTACCTGTCTCAAAGACAGAGTATTGCAGTGGAGCCTGTCACAAGCCTCTAAAACATAAAATACAGGTTTTAAGAAATTGTAAATGACGGTAGTTCCATCTTGAAATCCATCTGAGGTTATGTTGTTACTTAAAGTAACAGAAGGACTCATTTTTACTTAAAATAACACAAAGTTTCAGTCTATAACAATTGTTAAGCTCACAACAGATCAAATCCCTGGCTTGAAATATAAGATCATAAATTTAGATTTGAGCCACAAAAAAGCAAATTTTGAAAATAATTTGGAATTTAAAAATTACTAAAAGTTGAAATTATTTATCTGGACATCTACATTCAATTTTAATTTTCTATTTTTTTCCTGTGGTAGGAGCATGTGTACTTCCTGATGTACTTTCAAAGGATAAAAGCCATATTCCTTCTAGCTCAGATAATGTAAAGGATGAAATTGTTCATGAATATCCAGAGTTTTCTTTACCTGCCATTAGTACAACTGCTGCATCATTAGAAGAAAACAAGATTGTATTGGAGGAACAAAGTACTAGAGAAAAAATTGATTTAATGGAGAAAGTAAAGAAAAATGCTCCACCAACCAGGTTGATTTTGCTTTATTAAACTATTATTTCTTTTGAACTTTACTAAAAAATAGATGTAAATAATAGTGTTCAATTAATAAATATGGTTAAGCCAACCATCAGTTTAGATAATAGCTCTGGGTAATCGTCTTATACAAAGTAGCAATGCTAATGTCTCACCCTTTAAAGTAAAGATTGGCTGGTTTTGATTTTAGGTTAATGGTCTGCATATTAAAAATATAGCAGTATGCATCTCCTTGAAGCTTTAGTGAAATAGTTTTCTGAAAATGTAGTGTCTTTTTTACAAATGTGGTCTATATTCTTTTTTTTTTTATTCAGTTTTATTGAAATATATTCACATACCACACAGTCATCCACAATGTACAATCAGCTGTTCATAGTACGATCATACAGCTATGCGTTCATCACCACAATCTATTTCTGAACATTTTCCTTACATCAGAAAGAATCAGAATAAGAATAAAAAATAAAAGTGAAAAAAGAACACCCAAACCATCCCCCCCCCCATCTATATTCTTTTTTAGCTTAAGACCTCTAGTAAAGTTAGACTACTTGGTAATTTTAGCAGTAAGAAAGTAATGCTGGAAGACAATGTAGCACATTAAATATATCAGTGCTAGATAGAATATATTAATGTTGGAGAGAAAAAGAGAGGGAGAATATTCTTATATGACTGATAAATTTTTCCCTTTCTTTCTCTTTTTCTAGGAATACAACTCCTGAAGTGACCAATAATTTGAGACTAAGAAGTGGATTTTCCAAGCCTAAGCCAAATCCTAAGAAGATTCTAGGGACCAGCATGCTTGGTGCTCATCAGGAAGTTCCCAGTTTGTTTGTAACCAAAGAGGAAGAAGTAGAAATTCAAAGGGGTAAATTTTGTTCCCTTGCAAGTAACAAGATTACACCGACATGTGAAATTGCATTAGCATTTCAAATGAAATCTTTGGTCATTAAAATTGTTTTAGCTTGCTACAAATATTTTAATCATGCAGAAAAGTAGAATGAATTGTAAGATGTATACCATAAATCTAACTAGTTTCGATGATTATTACTATTTTGCTATATTTGCTTGAGCATTCTTCTTTTCCCTTCATATATATTTTTCATTGTGTGTGTATGTGTATGTACAAATAATCAAGCACATATCTCTTAGAAATAAAATACGTGAGGTGTCAAAAAATAAAACATTCCCCAAAAGGCATAAAATGAAAAAAAAAAGCAACAACTCCATCATTCCTGGTTCTTAGTTTAGTCCCTCTTCTAGTGATAAACTGCTAACAGTTTTTTTAATTGTATACTTCCAGAAATGTTTTATACACATATAAGCTTTTACATGCAGTATGTATATATACACATACACACACAGGCATATGTATGTATATATACACACATATATCTTCCTTTCAGAAAGAACAAAAATATATGAATGCTTTACAGTAAATACTCCTCAACACACTCTTTTTTTTAGTAACAGCTTTATTGAAATATAACTCATACCACACAATTTATACATTTACAGTGTATGATTCAGTGGTGTTTAATATGTACACCAAATTGTGTAACCATCACCACAATCAACTTTAGAATATTTTCATCACTCAGAAAGAAACCCAGTGCTATTAGCAGTCACTCCCCATTCCCCTCCAATCTTCCCCAGCCCTAGGCAACCACTAACCTACTTTCTGTCTCTATAGATTTCCTGGTTCTGGACATTTTATATAGATGATACAAAATGTGGCCTTTTGTGACTGGCTTCTTTTTACTTGGCATAATATTTTCAAGATTTATCATGCTGTAGCATTTATCAGAACTTCCTTTCTTTTTATACTGAATAATATTCTGTTGTATGGATATGCCACATTCTGTTCGTCCATTCATCAGTTAATGGACATTTGGTTGTTTCTGTTTTTTAGCTATTATGAATAATGCTGCTATGAATATTGATGTACAGATTTTTATTTGGAAATATGTTTTCATTCCACCTGAGAGTGGAATTGCTGGATGATATGGTAATTCTGTGTTTAGCCTTTTGAGAAATTGTCAAAATGGCTGCACCATTTTGCATTCCTAACAGCAGTGTACAAGGGTTCCAGTTTCTCTACATCCTCTCCCAACACTTGTTATTTTCCATGTTGTTTGTTTGTTTTTAATTATAGCCATCCTAGCGGTTGTGAAGTGGTATCTCATTGTGGTTTTGATTTGCATTTCTCTGGTGGCTAATGATGTGTGTCTTTTCATGTGCTTATTTTTATGTCTTTGGAGAAATGTCTACTCATAATGCTGTTAAGTTTTTTAATTGGGTTATTTGTCTTTTTATTGAGTTGTGAGAATTCTCTCTATATTAGAATCTTCTATTTTTAAAACTTAATATATTGAAAATTTTTTCCTATGATCACAAAGAGCTCTATTTCATTTTTTAATGTCTTCATTATATTTTCATGTGAATGTTGACTCCTGCTTCCACTTCCTTCTCTATCTCCCCTTCCTGTCAGGGACCCTACCCCTTAAGTTAATAGGTTAGATAAAGAAGTGAAAGTAGCAGGCTGCCTAGATTGTATTGAACTCTTATCTAGAAGATCTGGATCATTAACATCATCTTTTCCCTGTTTTGAGGTTCCTAATTTCTGGGCAGCAATAGCTGTGGTACAGTATACCTATGCAGTTAGTTACTTCGTATGTGACATAATTATTTTGCTGGCTTGAGCAGTATACCCAGAAGCTCTCTCAGTGTGCGGGTTCAGGGTTGCCTTATATATATCAAAGTCATTATTTTTGTGAAATTATTCTTTGCAGGACAGCTTCCTCCCCAAGACTCCCCCCAGGTGGAACTAGCTCAACCCATTTCTAAACCTCTTTTTTGTATTTGGGTTTCTAATTATAATGGCATTACCGTAAAGTAGGGATATAATTGCTGCAGCAGCTAGGATTGCAATATGTGCAATGCAGGATTTGTTAATTGCCTGTTTTACTGTTCAAAAATTTCATTGGTTAGGACCCTGCCATGTAAATAAGCTTGTTTTTTGGTTTGAGAGAAGTTTGGAAGAGTCACTATATAGGGACCTACCTTTTAAGAGAAAATGTTTCTGTTATGGAGATTTTAGCTGTACTAATTTGGACCATATCTTAAATGTGTTTCTTATTTAAGAAACTGAGATAAATGCTTCCAGAGGAACAGAATTGGAAGATAATCACCTTGGATCAGTTGTAACAGCAGAGAGTAAGGAGCAGAGCAAATTGACATGTGTACATGATATCAAAGGGACCAGAATTTCTCAAGAAAGAAACGTAATTAAAAGGTAAAAGAGAGAAGAGCTTCTAGCTTCTGGGATTTGGTTTGCATTCTGTTTTAACTGTAGCTGTAAGAATTTTACTTAAAAGGGATTCGCTGCATTATATATGTATTTTAAGTTTGAAAACTATTGAGTTAAATGATCTTTGAAGCACCTAGCTCTAAAATTTCATTTATTTTTAGAGCTGATGTTCTATGCCTGATTTTTAGAGCTGATATTTTTATGACTGATTGCAAATTCATACTAAACTCTCTTTCAGAAATGATGATCAAGAAGAGGGATCTCAAGAGGTTCAGATATTGTCGGTTGCTCCAATAGTTTCCTCTGAGACAGGGCCCCACACACTTGGTTCGGATAGGGGTCTCAGTGAGGGTACTATTGAAGAACCCCTGAGAAAGGACTCCAGTGGAGACAGTGTGCTTACACTTCATGTGCCAAAGGTAAAGGATTGTAAAATATAACAAGGAGTGGACAGGTGTTTTTCCCCTATTTTTAAAAAATTAAAGTATAATTTACATACATAACTTACAATTCATCCTTTTTAGTATATAGTTCTACGGGTTTTGACAAACATACACAGTGGTGTAACCACTACTACAATCAATATCTGAACAGTTCCATCATCTCAGATAATTCCCTTTGTTCTTTTGGAGTCACCTCCTCTCTCCGTCCCCATCTTCTGGCAACCATCAGTCTTTTGCAAGAATATATTTGGATAGAATTTTATATTGGGATAGAATTTTAACTGAGTGTATTTTTGGTCAGAGCATAGAGATGAAACAGCTAGTACTTGATTTTGTTGTAAAAACTTTGGAAAAAGCAATGTTTTTTTCAAAGAGAACTCACCTCTTGCTTCCTAGCTCCTGGATCTCAGGAGTTCATTCACAGAGCACGCTTAAGTTGCTAACTACTACGTGTCTGCCACTGTGCTAGGTACTGGGAATACAAAGTTGTGGGAGACAGATAGTAAATGAATGGTTAAATTCATTTGCTGGATGTTGTGATATTTGCTCAAGATTCTATAGGAGTGGTCCTCAACCCAAGCCAATTAAATCAATTTCTAGGAATGGGCTCCAGACATTAGAATCACCTGGGAAGCTTTTTTTTAAAAAAATGCCAATATGCAGCCAGGATAGAGAGCATCCCTGATCATGAAAAACAAGTATGAGTTAGCCAGTTAAGTGGAGAAGAACATGTGTAAAGAACAGGTATGAAACAACATGACATGTTCAGGGAACTGTAAGTAATTATGAATGAAATATAACTGATGAAAATCATTAAAGATGAAGTTAGAAAGGTAGCCTGAGAACAGATCATAAAGGATTTTTATGACTTGCTGAGGTGTTTGGATCACCTCCAAGTTATGATATCCCTCCCACCCCTGTGCAACATTTTTATTTTCACTTTTTATATTGAAATAATTTCAAACTTACATAAAAAGTTGCAAAAATAGTACAAAGAACTCTCACGTAGCCTTCACTTATAGTCATTAATTGTTAACATTTTGCCACATTTGCTTTCTCTTGCTCTTTATTTTTGTAGAAAGATAGTTTTCAAAACCTTAACCATTTGTAAGTAGATTGCATACTTGACCTTTCAACCATAAATAGTACAGCTTGTATCTCATAAGAAAAAGAACATTGTTGTACAGAAACACATTACTAATATCACATTTAGGAAATTTAACATTGGTTCAATAACATTGTGTAATACAGAGTTTTTGTTCAAATTGCCCCAGTTGTCTTGAGCATGTGCATTATAGCTTTGGAGCAGTCCAGGCCAGTCTGCAATCTGGATTTTTAAATAGTGTCCTCATTATTAGATTCAGGTTACATTTTTGGCAAGGTTATTACATAGATATTGTGCCCTTCCTTTTGCATCACATCAGAAGGAATTATGACATTATGACACATAATGACAGTTTTTCCCATTATTGGGAGTGCTCATTGATCACTTACTTAGCTAGGGTAGTGCCTGCCAGATTTCTCCATTGTAAAGCCATCTTTTCCACTTTGTATTAATAAGTAACCCTTTGGTGTACCCACAGTGGAAAACAGTTTGGCGAAGTTCTCAGAAAGTTGAACATAGAACTGCTGTGTGACCCAACAATCCCACTTCTAGGTTTATATTAAAAAAATTTAAAGCAGGAAAACAAACAGATTTTTGCACACCAGTGTTCATAGCAGCATTATTTACAACAGCCAAAAACATACGAGCAGCCCAAGTTTCCATCAGCAGATGAATGGGTAAAAAAAAAAAACTTTTTATGTACATATACTGGAATATTATTCTGCCGTAAAAAGGAATGGAATTCTAATATGTGTTACAACATGGATGAACCTTGAAAGAAATCATGTTAAGTGAAATAAGCTAGTCACAGAAGACAAATATATGATTATATGATTTCTCTTACATGAAGTACTTAAGCAAATTCTTACAAATAGAAAGCATGACTGAGGGGAGGGAAAAGGAGGAGTTACTGTTTAAAGGTTAAGAGTTTCTGTTTGGGATGATGAAAATGTTCTGGAAATAGGTAACGGTGAAGGTTACACAACATTGTCAGTGTATTTGTCACAGAATTGTACACTTAAAAATGGTTAAAATAGGACAAAAACAAAAGTAATCTCTCATATGAAACCCAGCATCCTTTACCCACTGGTTTTAGCATCTAATGATGATCCCTTGCCTGACTCAGTTATTACATTGTTGAGTCTACAATGAAAGTTAAGATTTTAAGCAGGAGAGAATGATTATCAGAATTGGGATATCGAAAGATGATGTTTGCAATCTTGTGTAAGATTGGAGGGAGCCATCTGGGAGGGAGCCATCTGGGAGGCAGGGAGACAGTTTGCCTCCATTCAGATGTCATCTACTAATTTTGATTGCTGATAGGATGGAAGTAAAGAAAATGTTGAGAAGTTTGGCTCTCCCAGTTCTGTCACTTAAAAAATTATTTCATAGAATACACATACTTAACCATTTAGTCAGGATTCTTTTATTTGCATATATATGTTCATTTACATGAATCAGAAGTTTACTGGCAAGGCTAAAAGCTGCAAAACACTTGAGGAGCTATGTATGGTTAAATAAGTCCTTGAGTTTTTTATTAATATCTTTTCACTATTTCGAATTGTCAGGGAAACTTTTGAAAACTAATTTTAGTAGTCCTTACTCTTTTCCTTTTAATTTTCATGGCAGTGTACACCAACTAGTCCTCCAGAAGTCCAACAAGAGAATGTAATCAGTCCTCAAGACCTAACAGGTATGATAATCTGCTTCACTAAAGTGTCATAGAACGTAATAGTATGATTTTAACTCCATTTGACTGGAAAAACACCAACAAAGTTTTTTAAAATTATGGTGGCCTTTACAAAAGGACAAAAACAACTTGATGTATGTCAGGTATCAGTTTTTTTCTTTAAAATTATAAATCATCTCAGTAGGGTATCATCTTTTTCCTTCATTACATTACTTTGTGTGTGTGTGTGTGTGTGTGTGTGTTTGGTTTTTTATTCTTGGTGATAAGTTGTTATGAGACTGTCTTTTTAGAAATGAAATTAATTAATGATTTTTATTGTTTAATGGTTTGGCTTTTCATTACTGACTTTTAAACTTTCATTAGTGAATCTAGTTGCTAATGTACATCAAAATAGAGAAGATGAGCAAGCATTCATTTTGACCCTGGTGGAAATCCCAACCAATGCAGTAGAAGAATTTACTGATACTGCTGCACAGTTAATGCCAAACTCTTTACTGCCAGCACCCATATTGATCAAATCAGTGAATACAGAAGAAAGTGACATGAGGTAATTATTGAGCTAAACTATTTTTGCTAGGAGGAAAGGTGCTCTATGAATTGAATAGTATTACTTGAACAAGCCATTCACTAACATTGTTTGCAGTTGTTCTAGAGATCTTATTTAGTAATGATATAGTAACTTAGAGAAGAAATATAGTATGATTGATTTTATATCTGATAAAGATGCCATTCAAATGGATAATATAACACTTTTGTATGAAAACTGGTATTTTAAGTATTTTGAAAGCTAAAAAAATTTAGCAGTCTGGATCATAAAATGGCACTCTTTAAGATATGCTTATTTCACAAATACATATTTTAAGCTGTTTATTTTGAAATAAATATACATTCAGAGGAAGCTACAAAACATAGTAAAGAAATCACATACAGTTTTGAAAACCTTTATTTATTTGTTGTAGAAGTGTTAATATATTTTAATAGTCAGTAGTTAAGATGCTTAACTGTCTGTCAAGTAGCATTAGAAATTAAAGCCTATTGTATGAGGAAGGGACAGTTTAAATGAAAAGTTTAACTCTGCAAATGAGGAAAGCACTATTAATATGCCTCAGATTTATTTCAGTATTATGGAATTTAATTTACAAGCCTTTAAATATGAATGGAACTAAAAGCTAGCATTTTTCTGGCCATAGCCATGTATATATTAGTTTACTGTGGTGTATTTTGGTAATTTTCATAGGAATAACTCATCCTTTAACCTCGGTAAGAAACTTCTAATTCACCAATTTAATATGTAATTTTTTTTTCTGCAGTATGAGTTTTCCAGTACCTTCAGTTGCTCAGAATGTCATGTGCTTATCTGATTCTGGAGGAGATGATTCTGAAAAGCCTCCTGATAATTTGGATCTTATATCTAGGAAGAGATTTCATTGCAGGCTTGAAGAGAAGAACTGTGTTCCTCCTGCCAAAAAAAGTTCACTCACTTCAAGAGATGGTTGTCAAGAATATACCTCTGAGGTAAGATAGAATCATTAAACAAGTAAGATGGTCATATTCCAACAGATCTATTTCTATTATTTCCTTTAAACTCTTTAATCTTTTAGATATATATGAATATAGTTCTTACATTTTTTAGCATAAATAATCCAGGTAGAAACAGTTTTGAAATATCTTCTCAAACAGTTTGAGGTGAAAATCGATGGACATTAATCAGGAACACACTCCCAACATTGGGACAGTGGTTAAAAATGAGGTCAAAATCATCATATAGATGTGATACTTGGTTGTACTACTTAATGAGAGCTCTGAAACCTTAGGCAAGTTACCTCACCTCTGAGAATGACAGTTTCCTGATGTATCTGATAATAATAGTAACATTATCATAATTCTTAAAGTTTCCATTGTTCTTAGAAATAAAACCAGAGCCTTTAAGAATAAAGGAGGAGTCAAGGGGTTGCTCTGGAGGGCATTCTTGTGCACTGTATAGATACCCCTTTTTGGTTTTTGGTGTGTTGGAGTGGCTAGAGGGAAATACCTGAAAGTGAAGAAATGCAGCCTTGGTGGCCTTGATTCTTGAGGATGATTGCATGACTGTGTAGCTTACATGGTGTGGCTGTGTGGTTGTGGGGACCTTGTGGCTCTCACTCCCTTTGTCCAGTGTGTGGACAGATGAGTGGAGAAATGGAGACAAAAACTGGATGAAAAATGGGGTGAGCTGGGTGGGGGGGGAGGGATGCTTTGGTGTTCTTTTTACTTTTATTTTTGTTCCTGTTTTTGTTCTTTTTGGAGTAGGGAAGGGAAAGTTCAGGGGTTGATTGGGGTGATGAGTGCATGGCTGTGTGATAAGTGCTGTGAATGGTTGACTGTGCACTGTCGATGGTTGTGTGATGTGTGAATATAGCTCAATAAAACTGAATTTACAATTAAAAAAAAAGAATAAACCAGAGCCTTTGAGCCCTGAATTGTCTGCCCTTTTTCTGTCTCCAGTCTCATCTTGTGCCTCATTACTCTATCCATATTGGCCATCTTTCAGTTCCTGAAATGCATCATACTCCTTCATATCTCAAGGTATTTCATTTGCTTTCCCTTGTGTGTAAAACATGCCCTTGCAAAACACACAAACTTCTCTTTAGCTCAGTCATCACTGCCTCAGGGAAGCCTGACCAAAATATGCAGATTAGGTCGTCTGCCACTGTGTTTTATATTTATAACACTGTTATTTTAAGATTCTCTGTCTTTGTCTTTTGACCATTTAACTATATCATGTCTTGGTGTAAATGTCTTGTGTTCATCCTCTTTGGAGTCATTGAGTTTCTTAGAAATGTCGACTTTTGACTTTCAGCCTAGTTGGGGAGTTTTTGGTCATTATTTCTTCAAATATTCTTTCTGTCCCTTTCTGGGATGCCTACAGTGTGTATGTTGGTCCACTTGATGGTATCATGCAAGTCCTTTAAGCTCTATACACTCTTCTTTTTTCTTTTTTTTTATTTTTATTTAGAGATAATTTCAAACTTACAGGAAAGTTGGAAACATGATACAGAAATAACACAGAGCATTCCAATATCCCTACCCAGATAGCCAGATTTGCCAACTTTTAACATTTTGCCACATGTTATATCATTCTGTCCATCTTTCTATTTTCTAAACATTTGAGAATTGGTACACTGTCACCATTTAATACTCCCACATACATTTCCTAAGAACAAGAATATTCACTTATGTAACTATGTTAAATAAAATTATCAAGTTCAAGAAATTTAACCTTGATGTGAAGCATACATTCCATATTCTCATTTTCTCATTTATCTCAACACTGTCCTTCTGGGCATTTTCTCCTCCATTATTAGATCCATTCCGGGATCGTATTTGGTGTCTAATGGTCATCATTTCTTTAATCTTTCTCTCTCTTTGACTGTGTTAGTATATAGCATGAACCAGCACTTCACCTCTTTTTACAGCTGAATAGTAATCCACTGTATGGATATACCACATTTTGTTTTTCCATTCATCGGTTGATAAGACACCTGGGTTTGCGTCTACCTTTTGGCTATTGTGACTAATGCTGCAGTGAACATTGGTGTACAAATATCTTTCTGAGCCCGTATTTTCATTTCTTTTGGGTGTATATTTAGAAGTGGAATTTCCAGGTAATATGGTAATTCTGTGCTTAACTTTGTGAGGAACCACCAAACTGTTATCCACAGTGGTTGCACATTTTGCATTCCCACCAACAATGTATGATGGTTCCTGTTCTTCTATATCCTTGCCAACATTTGTTGTTTTGTTTTTGTTGTTGTTTGTTGTTTGTTTTAAATAATAGCCATCCTAGTTCATATGAAGTGGTATCTCATTGTAGTTTAAATTTGCGTTTCTTTAATGGCTAAAGATGTTGAGCATCTTTTCATGGATCATTAGCCATTTGAATATTTTTTTGGAGAAATGTGTATTCAAATCTTTGGCCCATTTTTTCAGTTGGGTTGTTTGTCTTTTTGTTGAGTTGAAGAAGTTCTTTATATATTCTGGCATTAATTTCCTTTATATCAGTTATATGGTTTCTAAATATTTTCTCCTGTTCTGCAAGTTGTTTTTTCACTTTCTTGATATTGTCCTTTGATGCACAACATTTTTTAATTTTGAAGTCCATTTTATCTGTTTTTCTTTGGGTGCTTGTGCTTAGGGTATAAAATCCATTGCAGAAATTCTTACCATTTATAGTTGCCTTTTACTTGGTTTGGTGCTTGTGCAGTTACTGTAACCCTTTAATTTTTTCTGAATCTCTGAGAAAGCTGATTTGGTATTTTTTTTTTCTTGCTTTGTTTTTGGGGAACAGAAGTCTGAAGCATCCCTCTTTGCCATCATCTTGATGAAATCACTCCCTGTTCACTTTTCTTTATTCTTTTTTCCTTCACCTCACGTTGGATAACTTCAGTTGTTTGGTCTTCGAATTTGTTGGCTCTTTCTTTCCTTGCTTAGGGCTGCTGTTGAACCTGTCTAGTGAATTTTTTATTTCAGTTACTATACTTTAACTCCAGAATTTCTGTTTGGTTTCTTTTTATAATTTTTTTCTCTTTATTGATAGTCTTATTTTTTTTCATACATAGTTTTCCAGAGCTCCTTTAGTTCTTTCACCATGGTTTCCTTTAGCTCTTTGAGCATATTTTGGACAGCTGATTTAAAGTCTTTTTCTAATAAGTCCAATGTCTGGGCTTCCTCAAGGACGCTGTCTTTTTTTTTTTTTTTTTTTTTTTTTTTACTTTGAAGGGGTTATACTTTACTGTTTCTTTGTGTGCTTTATGATTTTTTTTTTGAGAGATATACACTTGAATATTATAATGTGATAATCTGGAAATCATATTTTCCCCTTCTTTAGGGTTTGGTAATTCTTGATTGTTGAAGAATGTAATTATCCCTTTGTTTAGTGACTTTCCCTGATTTATTTTTTGAAAAGACTATTCCTTGTTTTGTGTGGTCATTGAAGTCTGTTCCTTTAGTTTGTGTTCAGCCAGTGTTTTGATACAAATTTCCTGAAATGTCAGGACCTAAAAACAAAAACCACTTCCCACAGACTTTGTGTATTGTATCAGTGCTGGTGCACTCTTTTTATACTTAGCCAACCTGTTTACAACTGTACCTCATCCTTCACTTTCTGCTTGCACTGTGCCTAGAGATCAGCCACTGGTAAAAGTGTAGGGTCTTTTTGGATTTTTTCTGAGCATGTGTCCTGTCCTGGACATGCACATGGCTTAAAATTCCCAGTTTTACAGGGTGTTTTTTAATGCCCTAATTTCCCATAGCAGTCCATTCCATGGGTTTTCCTCTCAGGCTGTGGTGGTTTGTAGTTGCATGTACCCCAGAATAAACAGGTTCTTAAAGTTAATCCATTCCTATGGGTGTGGACACATTGTAAGTAGAACCTTTTGAAAAGGCTACTTCAGGTAAGGTGTGATCTCATTCAGCATGGGTCTAATCCTCTCACTGGAGTCGTTTATAAAGGGAATTAATACAAAAAGAGAGAGAAAGCCATGGAAGCAAGAAGCTGAAATCAACAAAACCCAGAGGAAAAGGAAGAGACCAGCAGACACTGCTATGTGCCTTGCCATATGATAGAAGAGGCAAGGATTGCCAGCAGCTAGTCTTCGGGAAGAAAGCATGCCTTGAAGATACCTTAATTTGGACTTCATTTTAGCTTCAAAACCATAATCTAATAAATGCCATTGTTTAAACCCAACCCATTTCATAGTATTTGTTTTAAGCAGCATGGGAAACTAAAACACAGGCTTACAGCCTTTTATTGTATGTATCAACTATAATACTTCGTCTTAGGCAATTGAGGTTTTTCATTCACCTTATAACATTTCCAACAAAGGTCTGCTGCCCTAAAATGGGTTCCAAGTTAGGTGAAACAGAGACAAGCACCTTTCATTCTGCCTTCACGTAGCCCCTAGACAGGTTAGAACACTTAAACACAATAATTTGCAAGTAAAGTACGTTCTGCTTCCTCTGGAACCAGGCATTAGGCATTAGGAAATGCATTAGGCATTCCCACACTGGGAATGCAGCCTGCCATCTTCAGGACTGCCACTGAGCTGAGTAGGGGATGGGGCAAGGGCAAGTAAAAATGCTACAGCACTTTCTTTCCGTTTATTTTATCTTTGTTTTTATTGTAACATATATACAGTGTAAGGTTTCCCATTTTAACCACTGTTGTGTAAAATTCAGTGATACTAATTATATTCACAGTATTGTGCTACCAACACCACTATCCATTACCAAAACTTTTTCATCACCCCAAACAGAATCTCTATACCCATCAAGCATTACGTCCCAATTCCCAACCCCAGCCCACAGTTGCTGGTAACCTGTAATCCAGTCTCTGTTTCTATGTATTTGCTTATTTTAGGTACTTCAAGTAAGTGAAATCATAGAATATTTGTCCTTTTGTGTCTGGCTTATTTCACTCAACATGATTTCTTGAAGGTTAACCCATGTTGTAGAATGTATCAATACTTCATTCCTTTTTATGGCTGAATAATATTCTGTTGTATGTATATGCTACATTTAGTTTATTCATCAGTTGATCGACACATGGATTGCTTCCACCTGTTCCTACCATTTTTTAATTCAATTTTATTGAGATATATCCATATACCGTGCAATCCAAAGTATACAATCAGTGGCTCACAGTATTATCACATAGTTGTGCATTCATCACCACAATCAAAATTTGGCAATTTTCAGTACTCGAGGAAAGAAAAAATAGAAATTTGAGAACATCCCATACTCCTGTTCCCCCCATTATTGATCCCTAGCATTGATGTGGTACACTTGTTACTGCTGAGGAAAGACTATTAAGATATTACTGATAACTGTAGTCCATAGTTTGCATTAGGTGCATTTTCCCCCATATACCACTCTTTTAACTCCTTGTAATAGTTTCGTACATTTTGTCTGCTTCATGGAGGAAATTTTTTTATATTTGTACTGTTAATTGCAGTCATTGTTCACATTGTCCAAAAACTTAAGATTTACTGAGTTATGCAGTCATGTTTTAAACTCTGGATTTCCTTCTGGTGACATATATGACTCCAGACTTCCCCATCAACCTTATTCCCACACAATTCAGCATTGCTAGTTATACTCACAATAATGTGCTCACATCACCTCTATGCATTTCCAAACAATTAAATTTAACCTAGTTAAAAACTGTACACTTTAGCAACTGCTCTTCATTTTCTAGCCTCATTCTATCTCCTGCCAATATTCTAGATTCTGTGTCCATGAGTTTACATAATATAATTAGTTCATTTAGTGAGAGCATACAGTATTTGCCCTTTTGTGTCTGAATTATTTCACTTCAAATAATGCCCTCAGGGTTAATCCATGTTGTCACATGCTTCAGAATTTCATTCCTTCTTAGTGCTGAATAATATTCCACCATATGTATATATCACATTTTGTTTATCCGTTCGTCGGTTGATGGACCGTTGGATTGTTTCCATCTTTGAGAATTGCGAATAGTGATGCTATCATCATCAGTGTGCGGATGTCGGTTCACGTCCCTGCTTTCAGTTCATCTGGGTGTATACTTAGTAGTGGGATTGCCAGATCATAGGGCAACTCTATGCTTAGTTTTCTGAGGAACTGCCAACCATCTTCCACAGCAGCTATACCATTGTACATTCCCACCAGCAGTAAATTAAGTGTTCCTATTTCTCCATATCCTCTCCAGCATTTGTAGTTTCCTGTTTGTTTAATTGTGGCCTTTTTAGTAGGTCTGAAATGATATCTCATTGTGGTTTTGATATGCATTTCCCTAATAGCTAGTGAAAATGAGCATCTTTTCATGTGCATTTTAGCCATTTGTAATTTCCTCATTGGAAAAATGTCTATTCACTTCTTTTTCCCATTTTTAATTGAGTTGTTTGTCTTTTTGTTGTTGAGTTGTAGAATTTCTTTGTATATTCCTCTCAATTTGGTGTGTACTTGGTTGCCGTAAACCGTTAACTATTTTCCAGAATTCTGACAAAGTTGGTTGTGACAGTTTCTGCTTCTTTCTTCTTTAATAATTCAATTTTATTGAGATATATTCACATACCATGCAGTCATACGAAGTGTACAATCATTTGTTCACAGTACTACCATAGAGTTGTGCGTCCATCACCAAAATTAATTTTTGAACATTTTCATTACCACACACACAAAAGTAATAAGAACAAAAATTAAAGTGAAAAAGAACAATTAAAGTAAAAAAAAAGAACACTGGGTGCTTTTTTCTTTTTTCTTTTTTTTTTGGTCCCCATATTTCTACTCATCCATCCATACACTGGACAAAGGGGAGTGTGATCTATATGGCTTTCCCAATCACATTGTCACCCCTCATAAGCTACATTTTTATACAATCATCTTTAGGATTCACGGGTTCTGGGTTGTAGTTTGATGGTTTCAGGTATTTACTACTAGCTATTCCAATTCATTAGAACCTAAAAAGGGTTGTCTATATTGTGCGTAAGAGTGCCCACCAGAGTGATGTCTCAGCTCCTTTTGGAATCTCTCAGCCACTGAAATTTATTTCATTTCATTTCACATGCCCCTTCTGGTCAAGAAGATGTTCTCCATTCCATGATGCCAGGTCCAGATTCCTCCCCAGAAGTCAAATTCCACATTGCCAGGAGTATTTACACCCCTGGGTGTCAGATCCCACGTAGTGGGGAGGGCAGTGGTTTCATGTGCCAAGTTGGCTCAGCTAGAGAGAGAGGGCCACATCTGAGCAACAAAGAGGCATTCAGGAGGAGACACATGGGCACAATTATAAGCAGGCCTGGCCTCTCCTTTGCAGTAACAGTCTTCCCTAGGGCAAGTCCTTCTGCTTCTTTTTTGATATTTCTATGGGGAATAGGTGTTTGGAAATGCTGAGTCAGCCATTTCACTGGTGTCACTTTGGCTACATTTATCATAGAAAATTTTCAAACATTTATAAAGGTAGACAGAATGATATATGTACCCCTGTGTTACCCGGTTTCCAGTACCCAGTAACTAATGTACCCAGTTACCCTGTTTTGACAGTTTATTGGCACTCTATATGGATGTTATTTTGTTCTTTTAAAGTATATTTAATGACATGGAAAAAAAGTTCATAGTACATTACTAAGTGCAAAACTAGGTCATCAGTTTATAATATGCCACTAAAAAAGATGATAGCTATACATTAGCTTGGATAAATAGAGTAATATAAGTATAATGTCTTTTGGGGCTTGTGGTTTTTCTTTTCTCAACTTTGTTTTTAGCATTTTAGTAATAAAAATAATTGCTTGTAAAATTAGAGTTGACAATTTTTAATTCTATGGTGCACACACTTCATTCAGAAAGACATCAATACATTTTCTGTTTTTTTTTGTGTGATAAAATTTATCATTCTTTGTGAGTATGGCGTTTCTGAGTATTATGTTATAGATTCAAAGTCCTTCTCTGAGATTGAAAAAAAAAAGTCTTACTGAAATGTCTAGAATTTATTTTGTTGTAAAATACAAGGTGGAGTCAACTTAATTTTTCCCAGATTCATACCCAGTTGTCCCTACAGTATTATTGAATAATTCTTTTTCCCACTGATTTGAAATTTGCACTTTTATCAGATATTAAATTCTCATATATGTTTGTATGTATACTTGAACTGTTTTTTTCTTTTACATTGATCCACCTATCTGTTCTGGAGTTAGTATCACATTGTTTTAATTATTGTAATTTATAATGTGCTTTTATCTCTCCTAGGAATAATCTACCCACCTACAGTTTTCTTCATTTACCAGATTTATTGTAGTTGCTTGTATGTTTTAAAATTTAGATAAATTTTAGTATTAGGTTGCTTAGTTCATTAAAAATATCCTATTGATACTTGTATTATGGTCATATTAACTTGATAAATTAACTTAGGGATCATTGGAACCATAATTATGACACTGAATCTTTCTCACCAAGACATGGCGTATTTTTACATTTGTTTAAGTCTTCTTTAATATCTCTCAATTTTATTTTATGTTGTTCTTCATATCGATACTATACATTTCTTATTAGGTTATCCCTAAGAATTTTATCATTTTTGTTGCTATAAATGGGTTCTTTTCTGAATATTCTAATTAAATTCAGTTAATTTTCTTGGGTTTTCTAGGTGGACAGTCATATCATCAGCACGTATCATTTAATTTCTCTCTTTGTGTATATCTAATTTCTTTTTTTCTAATTATATTGGCTAATATAACTCAAGAAGAATGTCAACTACTGATAGTGGACATCTTTATCTTATTCATGACTTTAATGAGAATGCATCTAGTGCTTAGTAAGTGGGTTGTTTTTTAAATTGTGATAGTTATATTTTATTATATAAAGAAAATGTTCATCTATTCAAATTTTTATTAAGTTTTACCAAGAATGAATATTATTGGATATCTTTTCCAATAATAGAGATGGTCAAAGATTTTTGTCCTCACATTTGTTGAATTATGTAATAGATTTTATAATACGAAAATATCTTTGCATTTCTGAAACAGACTTCCTTCTGATATATTATTAGTCTTTTGATGGGCTGAAGAATTAGGTTTGTAATATTTCATTTGATATTTTTACACTAGTGAGAGACTGGTCCATATTTAATATCAATATTATGCTGGATTTATAAAAGACTAGAAGTTGTTACTCTTCTTCTGTGCTCTGAAACAGTTTAAATAACAGTGGCAATGTTTTTTTCATAAATTTGTGGTAGAATTCCCATAAATGATTTTCTGACCCTAGAGATTTCTAGGAGATTCTTGCTTTAATTACTTAGAAAGAAAGAGACAGAAAGGGAGAGAAAGAAAACTTATTTAATTTATATTTGATAAAATGTATTTCTAACATTTTTGTAAATTTTCTTGAAACAGGTGTGTTCAAAAAAATTAATAAATGCTTTAGAGAAAACAGGTGAGTGAAAAAATTTTTAAATGATCACATTTTGCCACATGCCCATGATTATTTTTTATGAGTCTGTTCAAATTTGGGATAGGAGCAGAGTCTTGCTTACCTTTCTCTAGAAGTCATATTTTCCTTATATAGCAGTTCCTCTTGCCTACTGAAATGTTGAATTTGATACTTTGATAGCCAGAAGAAGCTCCTTGCATCCTGTGTTCAATAGAAGACCATATGGCTACAGGGATTTTCTGTAAAAGCTCAATAGCTCCATTTTAGAAATTAGAGGGCTGAGTATAAAGGAGTTTTTACTCTGAGAATTAGATTAGTACTGAGAAGTTAAAAAGAAATCTTTGCAGGCTTAAGGCAATTATGAGGTTCAAAGGATCTTGCGTGTATTCTATTTTTATAAGAATTTTAGGTCTCTCAGGGATATTAAACCACTTAGGGTCTATTTGTCTCATAACTAAATCAATTACATTCTTTTCTTCTGTATTTTATTCGTCTCTTTGTTTTTTCATTTCTTCTATGATACCCATCTATTCTTTCAAACTCTCTGTACCTAAGACATCTGTCAGTCACATCTATGGCCATGCTTAACCATGGTGGCGATGATGAGAATAAAAACAAAAAAACATTGGTAATGACATTTTTATTTTAATTTATGTTCTCTCAATTTTTTTTTATTTTTTTATTAAGATTTATTCACATACTATACAATCATCCAAAGTATATAGTCCATTGATCACATTACCATCATATAGTTGGTCATTCATCAACCCGATCTATTTTTTTAACATTTTCCTTGTACCAGAAAAAGTGAAAGCAAGAATTTAAAAAAAAGAGTAAAAACAACACCCACATTGTCCCCCTCCATTCTTCCTTTAGTTTTTTTGTTTTCTTGTTTTCTTTTTTTTTTTCCTTCCTTCCTCCTTTTTTCTATTCATCCATTCATACACTGGACAAAGGGGAGTGTGATCTACATGGCTTTCGCAA
Source organism: Choloepus didactylus (assembly GCF_015220235.1). Taxonomy (NCBI): domain Eukaryota; kingdom Metazoa; phylum Chordata; class Mammalia; order Pilosa; family Megalonychidae; genus Choloepus; species Choloepus didactylus. Next base: position 6,640,519 of record NC_051319.1, read on the forward strand.
TCACATTGTCACCCCTCATAAGCTATATTTTTATAAGATCATCTTCAAGATTCAGGAGTTCTGGGTTGTAGTTTGATAGTTTCAGGTATTTACTGCTAACTATTCCAATTCATTAGAACCTAAAAAGGGTTATCTATATTGTGTGTAAGAGTGCCCACCAGAGTGACCTCTCGGCTCCTTTTGGAATCTCTCAGCCACTGAAACTTATTTCATTTCATTTCACATGCCCCTTTTGGTCAAGAAGATGTTCTCCATCCCATGATGCCGGGTCCAGATTTCTCCCTTGAAGTCATATTCCACGTTGCCAGGGGTATTTACACGCCTGGGTGTCGGATCCCACATAGGAGGGCAGTGATTTCATGTGCCAAGTTGGCTTAACTAGAGAGAGAGGGCCACATCTGAGCAACAAAGAGGCATTCAGGAGGAGACACTTGGGCACAATTATAAGCACAATTATAACTCTCCTTTGCAGTAATAGTCTTCCCACGGGCAACTCCCGTGATAGAGGGCTTGGCCCATCAAACCGTCAGTTCCCAATGTCTGTGAGCACATCGTAACCATTCAGGTGGGGAAGCCCAACACCTCTGCATTGTCCCCCAGCTCTTCAGGGGGCCTCTGCGTATTTTTTTCATTTTTTTTTTTTTAGACTATATCAAAATTAAAAATTAAAAAAAAAATACAAGAAAAAAAATTTCAAATAAACCAAAACAAGGGAGTAAGAAAAAGACAACTAACCTAAAATAATTACTTTACTTCCAATAGGTTCCTACTGTACCCCAAGAAAATAACCTAATATAGCAACATTTCTGTGAACTTGTTCCTATCATACCCAACAGAAATTAACAAACCATAGTCATTCCTGGGCATTCCCAGAACATTAAATTTACCCATGATAGCTTATCTGTTCTTATTAGGTTATCATTTCCCCTTCACTAATTGCTCTCTATCACTGGGTCGCCTACATTCTACATTATAAACCAGTTATTTTACATTTTTCACTGTTCACATTAGTGGTAGTGTATAATATTTCTCTCTTTGTGCCTGGCTTATTTCGCTCAGCATTATGTCTTCAAGGTTCATCCCTATTGTCATATGTTTCACTACATTGTTCCTTCTTACTGCTGGGTAATAGTCCATCGAATGTGTACCACATTTTATTTATCCATTCATCTGTTGAAGGACATTTGGGTTGTTTCCATCTCTTGGCAATTGTGAATAATGCTGCTATGAACATTGACATGCAGATATCTGTTCCTGTCACTGCTTTCAGATCTTCCGGGCATATACTGAGATGGGCAATTGCTGGATCGAAGGGCAACTATATCTAGTTTTCTGAGGAACTGCCAGACTGTCTTCCAGAGTGGCTGAACCATTATGCAGTCCCACCAACAATGAATAAGAGTTCCAACTTCTCCACATCCTCTCCAGCATTTGTAGTCTCCTTTTTGTTTAATGGCAGCCATTCTAATTAGTGTGAGATGGTCTTAATTTGCTTCTCTCTAATAGCTGGTGAAGCCGAACATTTTTTTGGCCATTTGTATATCCTCTTCAGAGAACTATCTTTTCATATCTTTTGCCCATTTTATAATTGGGCTGTGTGACTATTGTCATTGAGTTGTAGGATTTCTTTATGTATGCAACATATCAGTCTTTCGTCAGATACATGGTTTCCAGAAATTTTTCCCTCTGAGTTGGCTGCCTCTTCACGTTTTTGAAAAATTCCTTTGAGGTACAGAAACAGAAATTCTAAGTTTGAGGAGTTCCCATTTATCTGTTTTTTCTTCTGTTGCTTGTGATTTGAGTGTAAGGTCTAGGAAGTGACAGTCTAACACAAGGTCTTGAAGATGTTTCCCTACATTATCTTCTAGGAGTTTTATGGTACTGTCTTTTATATTGAGGTCTTTATCCTTCTAGTTAATTTTTATGTAGGGTGTGAGGTAGGGGTCCTCCTTCATTCTTCTGGATATGGATATCCAACTCTCCTGGCCCCATTTGTTGAAAAGACGGTTATGTCCCAGTTTAGTGGCTTTGGGGGCCTTATCAAAGATTAGTCGGCCATAGATCTGGGGGTCTATCTCCAAATTCTCAATTTGATTCCATTGAACAATATGTCTATCTTTGTGCCAGTACCATGTTGTTTTGACTACTGTGGCTTTATAGTAAGTTTCAAAGTCAGGGAATATAAGTCCTTCCAGTTCGTTTTTCTTTTTTGGAGTGTTTCTAGCAATTTGAGGCATCTTCCCTTTCGAAATAAATTTTATAACTAGCTTTTCCAACCCTGCAAAGTAGGTTGTTGGAATTTTGATTGGGATTGCATTGAATCTGTAGATGAGTTTGGGTAGACTTGACATCTTAATGACATTTAGCCTTCCTATCCATGAACATGGAATATTTTTCCATCTTTTAAGGTCCCTTTCTATTTCTTTTAGTAGAGTTATATAGTTTTCTTTGTATAGATCTTTTACATCTTTGGTTAAGTTTATTCCTAGGTACTTGATTTTGTTAGTTGCTATTGAAAATGGTATCTTTTTCTTGTGTCTCTCTTCACTTTGTTCATTTCTAGCATATAGAAACATTACTGACTTAATCTTGTATCACACTACTTTGCTAAATTTGTTTATTAGCTCTAGTAGCTGTATCATCAGTTTCTCAGGGTTTTCCAGATATAAGATCATATCATCTGCAAGTAATGACAGTTTTACTTCTTCCTTTCCAATCTGGATGCCTTCTATTTTTGTCTTGCCGGATTGCCCTGGCTAGTACTTCTAGCACAATGTTGAATAACAGTGGTGACAGCGGGCATCCTTGTCTTGTTCCTGATTTTAGAGGGAAGGCTTTCAGTCTTTCACCACTGAGTACTATGCTGTCTGTAGGTTTTTCATACATGCTCTTTATCATATTGAGGAAGTTTCCTTTAATTCCTACCTTTTGAAGTTTTTTTATCAAAAAGGGTGTTGGATTTTGTCGAATGCTTTTTTAGCATCTATTGAGATGATCATTTGATTTTTCTCTTTTGATTTGTTAATGTGTTGTAATAAATTGATTGATTTTCTTAGTTGAACCATCCTTGCATGCCTGGAATGAACCCCACTTGGTCATGGCGTATGATTTTTTTAAATGTGTCTTTGGATTCAATTTGTAAGTATTTTGTTGAGGATTTTTGCATCTATATTCATTAGGGAGATTGGCCGATAGTTTTCCTTTTTTGTAGCATCTTTGCCTGGTTTTGGTATTAGATTGATGTTAGCATCATAAAATCTGTTAGGTAATGTTCCATTTTCTTCAGTGTTTTCAGAGAGTTTAAGTAAGATTGGTATCAGTTCTTTTTGGAAAGTTTGATAGAGTTCCCCTGTGAAGCCATCTGGCCCTGGGCATTTATTTGTGGGAATCTTTTTGATGACTGATTGGCTTTCTTTGCCAATAAGTCTAGGCTGTTCATATGTTTCCAGGAAATTGTCCATTTCCTCTACATTATCCAGTTTGTTGGCATACAGTTGTTCATAGTATCCACTTATAATTTTTTTAATTTCTTCAGGATCTGCAGTAATGTCAGCTTTCTCATTCATTATTTTGTTTATATCAGTCTTTCTTTTTGATTCTGTCAGTCTAGCTAGAGGTTGTCAATTTTGTTGATCTTCCAGAGAACCAACTTTTGGTGTTATTTATTCTCTCTATTGTTTTTTTGTTCTCTACATCATTTAATTCTGCTTTAATCCTTATTTCTTTCCTTCTTCTTGGTTTAGGATTAGTTTGTTGTTCATTTTCTAGCTTCTTCAGTTGCTCCATTAGTTCTTTGATGTTAGCTTTTCTTCCTTTTTGATGTAAGCATTTAGTGCTATGAATTTCCCCCTCAGTGCCACTTTTGCTGCATCCCATAGGTTTTGATATGTTGTGTTCTCATTTTCATTCGTCTCTATGTATTTAGCAATTTCTCTTGCTTTTTCTTCTTTAACCCACTGATTGTTTAGGAGCGTGTTGTTTAACCTCCAGGTATTTGTGAATTTTCTAAGTCTATGATGGTTATTGACTTCTAATTGTATTCCATTGTGGTCAGAGAATGTGCTTTGAATAATTTCAATTTTTTAAAATTTATTAAGACTTGTTTTATGGCCCAGCATGTAATCTATTCTGGAGAAAGTTTCATGAGCACTAGAGAAGGATGTGTATCCTGTTGATTTGGGATGTAATGTTCTATATATGTCTGTTAAATCAGATTCATTTGTCAGATTGTTTAGATTTTCAGTTTCCTTGTTGGTCTTCTGTCTGGTTGATCTATCTATAGGAGAGAGTGATGTGTTGAAGTCTCCCACAATTATTTTGGAAACATCCATTGCTTCCTTTAGTTTTGCCAGTGCTTGTCTCATGTATTTTGTGGCATCTTGATGGGGTGCATAAACATTTATGGTTATTTCTTCTTGTTGAATTGCCCCTTTTATTAGTATGTAGTGACCTTCTTTGTATCTCCTAACATACTTGCATTTAAAGTCTATTTTATCTGAAATTAATATTGCTACTCCTGCTTTCTTTTGGCTGTAGCTTGCATGAAATATTTTTTTCCATCCTTTCATTGTCTATTTCTTTGTGTCCCTGTGTCTAAGATGAGTCTCTTGTATGCAACATATTGATGGTTTACGTTTTTTGATCCATTCTGCCAATCTATATCTTTTAATTGGGGAGTTTAATCCATGCTAATGACATTTTATAGAGATAGAGGTGCAGCATGGAAGGGTTTAATAACCTATGTTGGTTTTGGTTCTTTAAATCATTTGTAAATATTAATTCAAGGCCATATACTTACTTAGTGGTCACAACTTTGTTGTAGTTTCCAGTCTCTAGAGGTGTCCTAAGATTTCTCCCTTCCATCTCCATTGTCCAGTAAAAGCATTATAAAAATCATAACAGATTGAAGTATTAATAAATATATCCCATATTTTTTTTTCTTTTAGTTTTATATTCTTTCCAACTTCATTCTACCTTCATGGAACTAGGAAGCTCTAATAGGGAACAAGACCTTAGGGACACCTGTCCTAAGGGAATAGTTCTTGTATTTAATAAGAAATTTCACTTTATTTTGTTCTCGATAATGGCTGCTTTGACTTTTGTCCACTGTTGAATTAAGGAAATAAATAGATCTCATTAGCTAAACTGAGTTTGTGAGTCTATGGTTTTATTTTTCTTTGGGACCATAGATACCTGAGAGTTTCCACCTGTATTTTGGGTTGACTTAGCTTCATATTTTAACAAGGCTTGCATTATTAGAAAGTGATTTTGTTAGTTCAAGAAATATTCTAAGAGAATGTTTTTAGGTCACATGATATTGTTAGGACTATTTAGTATCTGAATGCAGAAGCTGTTACCGTATCTTTCAATTAGTTATGATAGTCCACATAACTCCGCTAATTATAATTTAGCTTACTTTCTTTAGGTTAGGTTTATAATATAATACCATGATGGGTTTTTTTACCTTTCAAGTATTATAATTAAATTGAATTTATTAATGTCAATATGTATGCTTACTATTTGTTTCCTTTTTCTTCAAGGAGCATCTTATAAGGGACAAGATATTTTTTATACCTCAGGAAGCACATATACAACACCACAACCTCAGAAAAAGCAACTCAAACCCACTATTCAGAGTATAAGAACTAGATCTCTTGATAAAATAGTAGCTACATGTGCAGAAAAGAATGCACCTCAGTTACCTGAGGAGGAGGTGATTTTATCTGATAAGGAAGAAAGAACTGGTACTGCTTCTAAGTCTGAACAAATAGATAACAGCACATCATCTTCAAAAACTCTACTATCCAGGTATCATGAGAAAGTCTTTAATAAATGTTTTTCTCTGTCTTTGTCTCAGTAGATAAAACATAAGGTATATGGAACGTGTAATACATATATGAAAATTAAGTGAAGTATTAAGAATATGTTTTATAAATATAGTCCTTTGTTAGTAATATAAAAGGGAAGGAGTTTCAGCAAAGTAAGTACAGTAATGTCAAACACCTTTAGAAGATTATTCCAGATAAATATTTTTTCCATAACAAGAGCTTAACTTTTTTAGGCAATTTTATTGAGATATATTCACATACCTTGCATTCATCACCACAATCAATTTTTTTAATATTTTCATTACTCCAAAAAATAGTAATAAAAATAAAAGTAAAAGAGAACACCCAAAACATCTTATACTCCTTTTTCCCCACTATTATTCATTTACTTTTTGTCCCCCTTTTTTCTACTTGTTTGTCCATACATTGGATAAAGGGAGTGTGAGCCACAAGGTTTTCACAGTTACACAGTCACATCCTATAAGGTACATAGTTATACGATCATCTTCAAGAATCAGGGATACTGGATTGCAATTCAGCATTTTCAGGTGTTCCTTCTAGCTATTCTAGTACACAAAAAACTAAAAAGATATCTATATAATGCATAAGAGTACCCTCCAGAATGACCTCTCAACTCCATTGGAGATCTCTCAGCCACTGAAACTTTATTTTGTTTACTTTCTCTTCCCCCTTTTGGTCAGGAAGGTTTTCTCAATCCCACAATGCCAGGTCTAGGCTCATCCCCGGGAGTCACATCCCATATTGCCGACGAGATGTACACCCCTGGGAGTCATGTCCCACATAGTGGGGAGGGCAGTGAGTTTACCAGCCGAGTGGGCTTAGAGAGAGACAAGCAATATCTGAGCAACAAAAGAGGTTCTCTGGGGGTGACTCTTAGGCACCGTTATAAGCAGGCTTAATCTCTCCTTTGCAGTAACAAACTTCATAAGGGCTAGCCCCAAGATCGAGGACTTGGTGTACTACAGTGGTAGTCCCCAATGCTTGTGAGAATATCAGGAGTTCCCCAGGTGGGGAAGTTTAATGTTTCCACATTTTTCCCTAGGCCCTCAAGGGGGCTTTGCAAATACTTTTTATTGTCTGCCCAAATTATTCTGCGATGTATAGGGGCTTCACGCTAACCTGTACAAACCAACCAGATCTCACCCCCTTTTCAAGATTCCATGTAATTATGGTGTTTGGATAAACTGACCATACAAGTTAACTTATATAGCGTGCTACAGAAAGTATGGATTTTGCACCAGATAAACATCTCTTCCTTTGTTCTCACACAGAAGTCGAGGTTTTAAAACACAGTCAGTGTCTTCCTTTTCCTTTTAATCTGGTTTACCTTAGTTCCAATCAAGTCCATTTCATTCATATATCTAATTGAAGTCTGATCTCTTTTTCATCTTTTTTAACATTTGCTGTATGGGGTAATGCTGAAATTCATAGCTGCTTAACTCTGACACTGAGTATCAGGTGTCCACAGATACCCAAAGTTACAGTGACCGACCAGCTCAGCATCTCAGAATTGAGAGACAACCATTACAACTCATAGTGAGGTGTGACTGCTGTAAGAGCTTACAGTCTAGGAACCTTTACCATAAGCCTTCACATGACAACCTGTGTTCTCAGATTCAATTCTCAGAGTTTGCACATTAAAGTTAGTCCATATTAGTGAGGGTTTATAATGTTTGTCTTTTCAATCCTGGCTTAACTCTGACGCTGAGTCTCAGGTATCGTACAGATACCCGAAGTTACAGAGACCGACCAGCTCAGCATCTCAGAATTTAGAGACAACCATTACAACTCATAAATAGGTATGACTGTTGTAAGAGCTTACAATCTAGGAACCTTTACCAAAAGCCTTCACATGATAACCTGTGTTCTCAGATTCAATTCTCAGAGTTTGCACATTTGAGTTAGTCCATGTTAGTGAGAGGTTATAATGTTTGTCTTTTCGATTCTGGCTTATTTCACTTGACATACTGTCCTCAAGGTCCGTTCACCTAGGTACATACCTCACAACTTCATTTCTTCTTGGCCCCACTCAGTTTTCCATTGTATGTATACACCACAGTTCACCATTCTGTTTATCAGTCGATGCACACTTAGGCCACCTATTCATTGCGAATTGCGAATATGACTTCCATGGACACCAGTGTGCAGTGTCCACTCATGTCCCTGCTCTCAGTTCTTCCAAGTATATACCCAGTAATTGGGTTGCAGGACCGTATGGCATTCCCAGCGTTAGCTTCCTGGGCCATTCTGCTTCCCTACCAACAGGGAATAGGTACATCCCTCTCTCCACATTTTCTCCAGCACTTGTATCTCTCTATTTTTTAACAGTTTTATTCACACTCCATACAATCCACCCTAAATAAACAATCAATGATTCCCAGTATAATCACATAATTATGCGTTCACCACCACAATATATATGAGGACATTTCTATCTGTCCCCCAAAGAAAGAGGAAAAGGAGTAAAATAAAATGAAGACTAAAAATACAAAAGATAGAAGAAAAATAAAAATAAAATACAATGGAAAGGTCAGACATCACCACTACCAAGAATCCAATATCACCCTTATATATCTCCCTTTGGAATATTGTCTTTGTTACAATTAAAGCATCTTACAATGTTACCGTTAACTGTCGACTCTAGTTTGCACTGACTGTGTTTTTTCCCCTATACCATCCAATTTTCAACACCTTGCAAAGTTGACATTTGTTTTTTCTCCCTCATTTAAAAACATTCGTATATTTGTACATTTAATCACCATCATTGACCACTTTAGGTTTCCCTAAGTTATACAATCCCAGTCTTTCTTCTATCTTTCCTTCTGGTCTCATACATGCCCTTGGCCTTCCTCTTTCAACCATACTCAACACTCATCTTTGTTCAGAGTACTTACAGTATTGTGTTACCATAATACACTATACTACCCATTCCATTTCTGGATCTATACAATCAATCCTGTTGAACCTTCTGTTGCAAATGCCCAATCTCTAACCTCTTTCTCTCTCCTGATAAACTGTGTTCTCAACTCCCAAATTTCACTTATCAATGTTAATCCATATTAGGGAGACCACACAGTATCCGTCCTTTTGTTTCTGGCTAATTTCAGTCAACATAATATCTACTGTCTACCATTTTGTCTCTTGGCTTTTATTTGTCATATTTTATTTTTATTTTTTCCTCTCTCTTTTTTACCCATACTGATAGTCTTCATTTCTACACTTTTCTCCAAACCTCTGCTCCTGTCTTTTCCTGTCTGCCTGTAGTGCTCCCTTTAGTATTTCTTATAAAGCAGGAATCTTGTCCACAAACTCTATCAGTGTCTGTTTGCCTGAAAATATTTTAAACTCTCCCTCATTTTTGAAGGACAGTTTTGCTGGATATAGAATTCTTGGTTGGCAGTTTTTCTCTGTCAGTACCTTAAATATATCATACCATTGCCTTCTTGCCTCCATGGTTTCTACTTAGAAATCCATACATAGTCTTATCAAGCTTCCGTTATATGTGATGGATCACTTTTCTCTCGCTGCTTTCAGAATTCTCTCTTTGTCTTTGACATTTGATATTCTGATTTTTAAGTGTCTTGGAGTCAGTCTACTTGGATCTGTTCTGTTTAGGGTACACTGGACTTTTTGGATCTGTAATTTTATGTCTTTCAAGAGATGGGAGATTTTCAGTGATTATTTCCTCCATTATTCTTTCTTCCCCTTTTCCCTTCTCTTCTCCCTCTGGAACACCCATGACATACATATTTGTGCACTTCATGTTGTCCTTCAGTTCCTGAGACCTTGCTCGTGTTTTTCCGTTCTTTTCCCTGTTCTTTTGTATGTAGGATTTCAGATATTCTGTCTTCTAGTTCCTGTATCCTTTCTTCTGCCTCTTCAAATCTGCTGTTGTATGTCTCCATTGTGTTTTTCATCTCTTCTGTTGTGCCTTTCATTCCCATAAGTTCTGCCATTTTTCTTTTCAGACTTTCAAGTTCTTTCTAATATTTACCCAATGTCGTCTTTATATCGTTCATCTCTTTTGCCAAAACTTCCCTCAACTTGTTGATTTGATTTTTGAATTGATATAGGAGTTTTATTTGATTAATAATTAGTTGTTTGAATTCCTGTATCTCAGATGAAGGGTAAGTTTGTTCCTTTGGGCCATGTCTTCGTTTTTCCTAATGTGACTCATAATTTTTTGTTGTATAGCCATCTGGTTTCCTTGATTACCCCAGTCAAATTTTCTCAGACCAGATGGGCCCAAGTATCAGGAGGAGATTGTATTCAGTTTCAGGTTTCCCAGAGGGTGAGATCCATTAGGTTATCAGACTTTTCTGGATGCCTATGCTTTTCCTATCCTGCCCAGCAGGTAGTGCTTGTCAGCCCACAGCTCCTCACTGGTATAAAGAGGTGCAGCCCCTTTAATGTCAGGGGCTTCAGTTGTCCTTGCCAGGGGCCCAGGGTTTCAGAAGCCAAGCTTAAGTTGTTTCTGGTTCCCTCCCCACCCTGCAGGCCCTGGGGTCTGAATTATCTGAGAGAGGGGAGTCACTTGAGCTGGACCACGCTCTCCCTTTTCTTTGGTAAGAACACCCTTTAGGGAGTTATCTGATATACTTAAATTCCTCCTTTGTCTCTCTGACTCTTAACTCCACCTTTGCCTGGGTCAGGTCTTACAGTTGAAAATGCCTCGTGTTTTCTCTAATGAGCTACTTGGAATGGGAGAAAAGGAAAAAGAGAGAAAGCCCCTCTTCAGAGCCAGTCCACAGCCCCCCAGTTTCGCTGGTTGACTGGTGTTGGTACCTGGTTCTCTGGGCCCCTTTTCTTGAGATACAACTATTTTCCAGTATTCTGAGCTTAGCCATCTCCAAAGGCTCTTTTTGTTTTTATTTTTTTTTTTCCGTCATCCCCACCTCCTCTCTCCGGCGAGTGACCTCAGGGTACTTTCCTGCTTGCTCGGGGTTTAACTGTGCTTGTAGCTTGTATTCAGTAGTCCAGATTTGTTAATTAAAACCACAATTGGAGCTTGGTTGAGTTACTGTCCCTTGCTGCAGGTAGCCTGCTTCTTTTTCCCACAGTGAAGTTTTCCATCTCAGCCTGTCCTGCCAGTGCTTGAGGGGCACCAGCTCTGCAGTTTAGGGAGCTGTACTTAAAGTTTTTTTTTTTAATGCATTTTTATTGAGATATATTTGCATAACATACAATCCTTCAAAGTATACAATCAGTTGTTCATAGTTGTGCATTGATCACCACAATCAATCTTTGAACATTTTCATTATTCCAAAAAAATAAAAAAATAAAAATTAGAATAAAAAAGAACATCCAAAACATTCCATTCCCCTCCTTCCCCCATTGTTCATTTACTTTTTTTCACACTCATTCATTGTTTTTTTAACTTTATCAAAAAATTTAAAAAAAAATAAACATTTCAAACAAAACCAAAACAAAGGAATAAGAAAAAACAAATAACCTAAAATAACTACATTGCTTCCAACATACTTACAGTTCTATGCTGCAATCTCAGCTGTTCCATCCATTCCTAACTGATGTACAATGTTGTCGGATCACAGATGTCGCCCACTCAGTTGTTCCAGACTATTTTCTTGTTGTTTCTGGATATTTATTATTTGCTCTGAGGGACTAACTAAATTCCACACCTCTCTATGCTGTCATCTTGCCCCACCTCCAATAGCTTAACTTTTAAGCATTGAAACTTTTACCATTTTAGATAGATCTTTAGAATGTTTTGTACATTTTATTATCCATTTTGTCCATGGTTATTTTTTGATTATCACTTATTCTACCACACAGCAGTTACCATTGTAGATGTTGGTGGTCGAGACATAGTTCTGACATCAGAGATAGTTATAAAAGTTGTTTCATTGTAGTGCTAAATAATGTGTGCCCTTTTTTCTTTTGTCACATACCAAAGAGGTAAACTTTAGCTTTCTCCCCGTAAAGGAGTATATAATTTAATACCAAACACAGCTGCTTCTTCTTTGTTTTCCTCATATTTTAGAAGTTACTGTTCTGTGTTATCAATAATTGGCTTGTCAGCAGCATTCAAAATACTATCTTTTATTTTGGTATTAGTGTCCCAAACAAAAACAAACAAAAAAGAAAACAGTGGCTAGGGCAGTGATTCTAGCATGGTGTTCATGAGTTGGAATGAGGAGGACATGCACTAGCCTCTACTAAGGAATAGGGAGGGGAGGAAGGACATATGTACCATGAAAAGGCATTTTTAATACATCTATTGTTTTGGTTATATAAACTAAGGAACATAAAGCTCAGCAATATCTTTTCTGACCTTAGAGATGTGCTTAAAAAAGAATGAGGGTAGCATCATAGGGGTCTGTGTTTAAATAAGTTGAAAACTGTTTTAGAACATAGGTCAGCAAACTTTTGGTAATAGGACACATGGTAAATATTTTAGGCTTTGTGGGCTGTGTGGACTCTGTTACAACTCCTCACTCCCCTGTGGTAGCACAAAAGCAGACTTAGACAATAAATAAACAGATGAGCATGGCTATGCTCCCATAAAACTTATTTACATAATCAGCTATATTTGGCCTCTGGACCACAGTTTGCTGACCCCTGCTCTAAAGCCCTGTTACTCAAAGTCCCAAGACCAGCAGCATGGCCAACTTGGGAACTTGTTAGAAATGGAGAACTCAGGTCCTCCTCTCCACCAGCTTATCCAGAATCTGCATTTTAATAAAATCCCCAGATGATTTGTATGCACATTCAAGTTTGAGAAGCACGGCTTTAGAGTAAGCCTTACCTTTGTCACAAATATATGCCACATGTGGCATATTGTTCAGTGCTTAGAATAGTATGTCGTTTTAGCAGTAATGGAAAAAGGTTGGTATTAAGAAAGTATCTTCCTGGATATTCTTGAATAAGATTACGTTTGCATTTCTAGACCTGGCCGAAGACCCCTGGGATTTTTATCTTTAATATGTTCGAAGAATAGTTTGGAGTCTGAGGAATCAATTCAAGTCCATAATAAGAAGCACCTAAAACCTCCAATACCTATAACAAGGCAAAACTTGAAAAGATCTAACCCTCTAACTGAAAGTGAGGAAAAAGCCCCAAAATCCTCTGATCTGCTTCCGTCTCCAGGTATTGTTAATATTCAGACCAAGAATACTGGCAATTCAGTAACTCAGGTATGTGATAACTACTGCATTTTATTGTTTGTATAAAATGGATTTGCTTTCAGACTCAACTAGGAAAAACATAGTAAATTGTTTATTTTCATTGGATGTCAGAAATTATTAACTCCTCTCCATCTCCTGCCCATCGTAAACACCCCACCCAACCCCCAAATGTTGGAAGAATACAAGGTTGTTAAACTTAGGAAGTTATAGCTAGTTTAGTACAGAGCCGTTCAACTAGTCATCAGTGGACACTTCATTGCCATTCCTTTCATTCAAAGACCACTCTGGGCTGTAGAAGCAAAAGGAGGCAGTACCTGTATTTTATTTACCTTAGGAAAAATGTCCTAACTCCCACAGGAATTCAAGGAACTAGAGTTTGTTTAGATGTTTCATTTCTATGCATTCTGAAGTTTTCCAGATTAATAATAAGTACTGGTAAGAAAAACTCTGTGAACCTGTATCCAAGCCTTTGGAAGAATATTGGGTGATTTCAAATCTCGACAAACAGAGGCTGGTTCCCATCTGTTGGACAGCATGAGCCTCAGGAAGTTTTTGTTGGTTTCTTTGTTTGTTTGTTTAATATAAGGACCATCTTTTTTTAAATATTTTTATATATTTTAAATTTTTCCCTGGAATTATTTTCTGAGACCAAGATTTTGTAAGTCTTAATATTTATTGCCGGATAGCTTCTTAGGAAGGGTTGGTAGAATTATCAAAAATGTGGCAGTGCCAGTCATCACATCCTTGCCACCATTAGATATTAACACTTCCAAATAATTATTTTTCTTATTTAATATCATAGTAAAGAGGTGGAAATATCCAGTTACTAGAGACTTGGCTTTTTCCATGTATTTACTATTTTAATTTTCTCATTTGTATTTTTTGCTGGTTATTCCTACCTTTGCTGGGTTATTGCTTTGGGGATCTTAATGGCTTTTGAGTTAGTCAGGGTTCTCTAGGGAAACAGAACCAACAGGAGATACCTGTAAATTTTATGAGATCTTTATAAAAGTGAAGAAGCCGTGTACCTTTTAGCTCTTTGCTGCAAATAGTTTTTCCCAGTTTATTTTGTTTTTAATTTTGGAAAATAAGTTTTAAACATTCAAATAATCAAATCCTTTACCTTTTCCTTTGCAATTTCTTAAATTGTCTTTATGATTAGGAAATTTTTCTCCGGAGGTATAAGAACTTCTGCAATTGATTTTAAACATTTATCTCTATTCACGGTTATTGACTTTTTGGTGTATAGTGAAGCAAGAATCTAAATTAATTTTTATTCTCAATTTACTAGTTTTTTAAATAAGTAATATTTGCCACATGTTCTAAAATTCATAAGCTACAGAAACAAATTTACAGTGAAAGTTTCCCACCTGTGTCCTTTAGCCTCCAAATTCTTCTTTCCACAGGCATTTGGTATTACTGGTTTCTGGTTTACTTTTCCAGAGATGTTTTGTATATACACAAATACATATATTTTCCTTTTTTTTTTTTTTTCAAGAATTTATCTACAAAATACCAAAAAGGTGGAAGTAACCCACATGTCCATCAATAGATAAATGAATAAACAAAATGTGGTATATACATACAGTGGAATTATTCAGCAGTAAAAAGGAATGAGGTTCTGATTCACGCTATGACATTTATGAACCTTGAAGACGCAATGTTGAGGGAAATAAGCCAGAACAAAAGGGCAAATATTGTATGCTTTCACTTATATGAAATAACTAGAATATGCAAATTCATAGAGACAGAAAGTAGATTACGGGTTTTGGGGTACAGATGGGTGTACAGAATGGGGAGTCAATGCTTAAAGAGGTACAGAGTTGGGATGATGGAAAAATTTTGGTAATGGATGGTAGTAATGGTAGCACAGTGTTGTGAATGCAATTAATACCACTGAATTGTATACTTGAAAGTGGTTAAAATGGGAAACGTTATGTATGTGTTACCACATTAAAATATTTTTGTAAAGAATATTATGTATGAATGGAATCATATAATTTGTGACCTTTTAGGATTGACTTTTTTTTACTGAGCATAATTCTCTGGAATTCATCCACATTGTTGCATTCATCAATAGTTTATTTTTATTGCTGAATAGTATTACATGGTATGGATGTACCATTGTTTTAACTGTTTGAACAACATCTAGATTGTTTTCAGTTTTTTGCTTTTACAGATAGAGCTGCAATGAGCATTAATATACAGGTATTTGTGTGAAAATAAGTTATTTTCCAGGTTTTAAGTGCCCAAGAGTGTCCTCATTGTTTTTAATGACTATGTAATGTTCTTTTTGTATGAATGTACCATAGAGTGGTGCTAGTCCCACACTGGTAGGCATTTAGGTTGTTCCTCATTATTTGCTATTTCAAACAATGGGGTAATAACTAACTTACAAATAAGTCATTTTGCATGTTTGTAAGTTCAATTCCTAGAAATAGAATTGTTGGTCAACAGGAATGATTATTCTTGTGACAGATATTGCCTGATTATCCTCCATAGGAATTATATCAGTTTCTACACTTACTAGAAGTATATGAGAGGGCCTTTTTTCTTCATGCTAGTTATGTTGTCAGATTTTTCACTTTTGACAATCATTGTAGGTTTAATGAGTGCATATTCTTATTGAATGAGGTTGAGTATCTCTTCATGTGTTTGAGTCATTTATGCTTCATTTTCTGTGAACCATGTGTTCGTATCATTTGACTTTTTTAAAAAAATTGGATTATTGGTCTTTTTCAAATTGGTTTCTAGAAGATCATATATTAAGGAAAAAGCCTTTTTTGTTGTAGGTTGCACATATATTTTTCCCAGTATGCTGTCTTTCGATTTTGCCTATGTTGGTTTCACTATGCATTTTAAATTTTTATGTAGAAAAATTTATCAGTCTTTATGCACCAGCCTGACTCAACCCCAAGACCAAAGAACACGCCAAGCAAAAAGTTTCACATGAATTTTAATAGGAACTTACAGGACAATTTTTCCCAGTGGCAGCTGGGAGAGGAAGTCGATCCCATGCAAACAACAGGAAGAGGAGTGCTTTCTATAGCTCAGCAGAGCCTCACTATATTTGGTTACAAAGGAGCCTCAGCTAAGTCTGATGAAAGTTGATTACTAACAGTGATAAGTCTCAGTGACCTTCAGTGTCTGCTCTGTCATGCAGGCTGCTGCGTGCTCAGGCAAGGCTCAGTTTTTTCTCAAAGGGAGGGGGTGAGTGCTGACCCCTGGGCTGCCACAGTCTACCCCCACACAGCAGTTTGCATTGACCATAGGACAGACATTGTATCTGTATTCTGCAACAACAATATAAGAGAGGATATTAGGAGACAACCCCCCACCGCCCACCCCCACCCCCATAGATAACACCTTCACAAAATGATGCTGCCATGGCCAAAATAGGGAATTAAACCATTCTACTGATAATTGATAAGACCTGTGATTTCATTCTTTTCCAGATTTTCTGATATGTTGACTTCTGTCAACAGGTTATCCATGCAGTCCAATTCACAGGGGTCAAGGTCCAAGGCAGGCTGGTGGTGCCCAGTAATGGCAGTTCAGCATTGAGATTTATTGTGAGAAAGTCTTCTCAAAATCAGTTACAGGCATGGTTTGTCCTAAGCAAAACTCCCCTCTGGCTGTGGACCTGTGAAACTTAGGTTATCTGCTGCCAATATACAAAGGAGGGACAGTCCAGTTCCAGAACATGCAGGGCAAGCTCCATTAGATTTCAAAGTCCGAGAGTCATTTATTTTCAAATACCATTATTTTTTCTCCCTGAATTTGCAGGGAGCTTTCTGGGGTTACATTCATTGTTAACCTAGGCATGAGTGTCCATAAAGTCATACATGTGGTTCCCTGGGTTATTGGAGGCCCTGGATTAATGATATAAATAACCTATGGCATTTTAAAAAAAATAAATTTTGGTTTAATGCTTAAATTTTGGTGATCCCAGTGCCCCTTGGGCTTAGGATTCCCAACCAGCGTGGCTGCATCAGCCAATTGACCTTATTTTCCTCACTTTCTAATGCTTGTGGTGCAGGCAAGAGCAAATAATTTTCATTACCTCGTTGTGGTTGTAACGTTGCCTGTCCTTTTTTCTGAGTTCACAGCGCTTGCATGGGTCCTGCAGTTACCAGCTCAACAGGGGCTGAGTGGCTGCTCAAGGTCGTAAATTGAGGCTGGTGAGGACTGGATATAACCGACGGGTCCACTGCTGCAGGGATTGTTAGTCATCTTTTAGCTTCTCTTTTCAAAGCCCATTCATTCTTTAACATGAAACACAGTTACCTTGCGCTTGTAGCAGGCAGCCTAGATGTCTTTCCACATTCCTTTTCCCGATAAGGGGTGGCTGACAACGATCCATTGCTTATTTCCACATGACCATCCACACTGTTAAGCCCTTAATTCAGCCCATTGGCTGCTTTGCATAGTCCCAGTTACCCATCATATAGCATCCATACTAAGTTGCACGGCTTGTCCAGGTGGTGGGCTGCCCATGTACTGATCCATCAGTTTACTGAACAGATTCTGTATACTACCACATCCGTCAACAATGGGCACAGAAACAGCCACCTTGGGGGGATCAGTAGGGAGGGGCAGTCATTGTTCTTCTACATAGGAAACTGGTCCCGTGATATCATGCATTCCTGCACTTAAGGGGCTATGTTGCAACAGATAGGCTTTCCATTTTGTCATAGTGCTCAGCTGAGCACTCCCTGAATATGATTTATTTGCATTGTCTTTTATCCACCCCTATATGGAGATGGCAGTGCACAATGACACAGGGAATTTTGGGGTTAGTCCTTCAGCTTACAGCAGGGTGTTACAGGCAACGCATGGTTGTTTTCCTAAGGGGCTATATTGTAGCTCGGCCCCTTTCCAAAGCTGAAACCAAAAGCCGAGGATAACTCCTTTTTTCCCTTTTGCCTTTGCCACAAGTGCCACTGAAGCCAATATCGGTACTGGCCACATCCAGTTCGCAAGGCATTTCTGAGTCCACCCCTCCCTGAACTCCACCCCAACCCTTAAAGCTTGAGCCTGTGTGATGGCTCCTTTAGCCTTTTCAAAGGCAGCCGGCTGTGGAACATCCCATTCCCATGTTTTTCCTTTCCTGATTTGAACATACAAAGGTTTTAGGATATGTGCTAAATGGGGTATAAACCAAGGAAAGCCATTAGTTGTTTAGGAATATATGGGGTGGGATAATTTTGCACTTTATCAACAACAGTTGAGGGAATAGTCTTAGCGGCAGTTTCTAATTCTGCAAGGAGAGTTACTTGTCAGCATATCATCGCTATAATAAAAGAGTGACCTCTGCTGGAGGTTTCCACATTTTAAAATCTTGAGCTACCAAACCATGGCAAATAGTGGGACCATGAAGATATCCTTGTAGCACAGCTAATGTCTACCATTGTCATCCCTGCCCCTCAAGAAAGCAAATACAGGCTGGTTGGAGGGATCTAGTGAAATGCTAAGAAAGGCATTAATAAAGTCCAACACAAAATGAAACTGGCCCAATTAAGCACTTATGTCCCACAACAAAGTAGCTACATTCGGTACAGCTGCAAACAAAGGAGGAGTTAACCTTGTTAAGTTCTCTATAATCAAAAGTTATCCACCAGGCACTGTCAGGCTTCTTCACTGGCCAGACTGGGCTATTAAATGGGCTGTGAGGAGGGATTATAATGCCACTTTTTCCAATTCCTTAATGGTAGCAGTGATTTCTTGGTGGCCCCCTGGTAATTTATATTGAGGTCCTGCACCGTGCATCTGGGACCTTTACCAGTGACCACTTAGCATGTACAGTTTTGTCCACCCAGTAGTGGAGACGAAATTCACCTACAGTAGTTTGCAAAATGATACTTTGTTCTGACCAGCAATAGTTTGTGACCCAGTTTGCAACCCTTTCCCATGTATTAAAGTGCATTCTGCACCATTGTCTACTAAGGCCAGAACCCTATGTTCATTAGTGGGGGGACAAAAGATAGTTCTATATATGGCCACCGATCCCCAGTGTCCTCATATATTGTTCTTATTTAGGAATCTCGACCTACCCCCTATGCTAGGCGGAAGGGGGCCTCCCAGACCTCCTCCGCCAGGGGTGGGCAGAGGGCTTTTTACATGGTATCAGCCATGTCTTTCAGTCAGAATCCACATTGTCCTCTGGTGACCTGGTTTCAAGCTTAATAAACCTCTGTTCCTTGGGCAGCTTGCTCCACAGTTTAATACTGCATTTGTCTACCCATCAATATCCTCAATTTTAGCTCCAGCAGCTATTAGATCTCTCCACATTTGTCTACGCAACACATTGTTCAGACCATCATGTCCCCTCAGGATGTGACCTATAGCTCTGACTCCATCTGTCCTTCACCTTAGGCCATCTGTTTCTCCCAGGTGTGCAACCATTTAGGTAGCCTATGAGGTGGGTTGTCCTATAAGTGGGCTAAGAATGGGCACCAAAGTCCCATACTGCTGTGTGAGAGCAGTATGTAAAATTATCTCATTAATTCCTGCAGTGTAAGGTACACTATCTGGTTCAACAACACCCCATGCTCCATCTCTAGCCCCCTCAATACCTCTTGTAGCTCATCAATGGTATCCAATAGAGGGTTTCATGAGGCAAATCCCCCTCCTGGGGCCACACCTCTTTACACTGGAATAGAAGCCAATTAGGTAGTGATTTTGTTTCCATTTAGGGGCTAACAAATATATGTGTTGATGCAGAGAAGGATGAGTGGTGAGAGAGGACAATTTACTCATCTCATACCCTGAAAGCAATACACCATCTGCCTTGGTATCTCACAATTGCAGTAGCCAATTTAATAAAAGTTATTTAGGTTTTGCCTATACTGAGTCCCAATTTCTTATAATTCAGAAGAGGTAAAATTGCACGTTGTAACATGTATTCTTTGCTCAGTGGGTGCAGCTGGGGCTGTAGCTGCATCAGTGACATCATCCCCATCTGCCTGCTGGGAACATGCTCTGACTTAATCTTACATTGGGCCAGAGGGCACACAAATTTACACCCTTCATCCTCCTTTTCCCAGTCAGAGTGGGAATCCTCCTCATCTGAAGAAAAGTCCACAGGGTCCCAAGCTTTGGGATCCCAATCAGGGGAGGTTAGAATACTTCTTACTTGAACCTTAGGTAACTTCCTCCCCTTTATCCTAGCATAACAACATGCTAATATTTCCAAATTTTCATCTACTTGGCATAACCTCTCATTTAAAGCATCCTCGGGCTACCTGCATATACCTCTCTCCTCCTCCTTCAGGTGACAAAGGGCTGCCTTGGCTATCAAGGCCTCTTCCGCAGCTGATTGCAGGGCCTCCGAAAGTGGCCAGGCTACAGCTGCAGCTGCCCAGCAGCTTTCCTTTCTCTTATGAAATCCCAGCTGCCTTGCAGTCTGATGCAGGAGGGCTGTTAGTCCAGCCAGGGAGTTATAAGCATCTCCATACTCTCTTGGTGGTCTCCAGTTGTCTAGGAGGGTAGCTGCCCATCCCCACATGGACATTGCAGGCCATCCCAGAACTTCCCTGGGAAATCCTCTCTTCCCAATATTCATGCTTTCTGCAGCTGGCCAAATGCTCTAGCCCAACTCAACCCCAAGACCAAAGAACATGCCAGGCCAAAACTTCCCCATGAATTTTAAGAGGGAAGGACTTACAGGAGGATTTGTCCCAATGGCAGCCAGTTGAGAAAGAAGTCAATGATCCGTGCAAACAAGAGGAAGAGGAGTGCCTTGTTTAGCTCAGCAGAGAGCTGAGAAACCCCAGCTGAGTCTTGTGAAAGTTGATTACCAGCAGTGATTAGACTCAATGACCTCCAATATCTGTGCTCTGGTCACATGGGCAGCTGCTTGCTCAAGGCTCCACCCTTTTCCCTGACGGGAGTGGGTGGGTGCTGACCCCTGGGCTGCCACACTTTTATTTTTATGGATTCTGGCCTTCATGTCATTTAAAAAAACACTCCTTCCCCTTCTAGGATTATAAGAGTTTTCCAGTGGCTTCTTATTTTTTCCCCAAATGTTTTAACATTAAAATTTTTTTATCTGTCAGAATTTATATTGGCAATATGTCAGACTTGTTTTTTCCTCAAGATGGTTCAACTTCATTTAATGACTAATTCAACTTTTCTTATTTTTTTGAAATATCATTTTTATCAGATATTAACCTTCCATGTGTGAGAGGCCTGTTTCTAGTCTTCTGTTCCATTGATAGATCTGTGTGTTCTTTTGCTGATATCATACTGTCTTAATATTTTATGTATTTATAAATATGTTAATTTTTGATAGGGTCTCTTTATTTTGTAATATTTCCTTTGAATGCAGTTCTGTTTCATCTTACTCTTATGCCAATAAAAAGAGTTTAATTATAGATATAATGTTATATTTTTGAATATTATTAAAAACTTAATGGAAAGCAGGACAAAATAATGTGTCATGGATACACTATGATTTACCTAATCATATCTATTATTCAATATTTAGTTGCTTCCAATTTTGTTAATATAACTAATGCTACAAACATAATCTTATCCATAAAACTCTTAATATATTTTGGGATTATTTCCTTAATGTAATAGCATAGAAATGAAATTGTTGGGTCAGTAAGTATGAAAATATTTAAAGCTCTTAATTTTTATTGCTGTATTGCTTTTCAAACAAGTTATACCAATTTAGACTACCTCTAACAATATATAAATATTGCATGGCTGACTTATTTTTATTGCCTTTTTAGGCTTCTAGCAATCAGCCCTTACTGAAAGAAGCATGTAAAAGTGGCAAAAACCGTTGGGCATCTGAAAAGGAGCCAACAACAGTCTCTGAATATTTCTTTGGTGATATCTTTATTGAAGTGGATGAAGCAGAATAAAACAATTTTTTTTCCCGTCAAATATACATCTACAAAGCAGTATTTAGATTAAAACGTTGTCTGTGTTTCTTCAGGTTAGTTTTGAATGTTTAGTGGGCTTGGTTTTGAAGCTTTTAAAATCAGTGGCAAACATTGCTGAGGTTCGGTTCATTCTGATTGATTCAGCATTTTGGAAATACCAAGCAAATAGACTACTTTTTCAGACAGAAATAGCAACTCGTTTACATATTGACTCTTTCTGTGCCTAGCACACATGGACATTTTGGAATGTGGATAAATGTCTCTTTATATCTTTATATCAATCATAGTGCTGACAACATATTTGGAGGTTGATTGTATCTAACATTTACTGAACTTCTTTTTGTGAAGATTTTTCTTTCTTTCTTTCTTTTTTTTTGGATGATGAAGGCCTTTTCAGTTACGTCTAAGTAAATGAAAGCAAGTTGTGAAACTCCATTTTAGTGTGGTAAATGTTAAAAAATCTTTCTATTATTAGCTGTTGATTGAAGAATATGTATTTTTATAATGCAAGTTGATGTAACATTTGTCCTAATTGAAGATATAATATTTAAACTTATTTATAAAGATGAAACATCAAAGAGCTTATTTATTTTTAAATTTTATTTAAAAGGATATTCAGTTTTAATTGTTTTCACCTCTCAGATTGTGGGTCCAGAAGACATTAACAAATTTTTTTTGTCTTTCTCTCTTTATTTTAAGATATTTAAAATGATGTAACTAAAAGTGTTTGGGTAGTGTATTTGCCTTGAATACATTTTTTTTTTCTCATAGTTGTGTATATGGACTTTGTACTGTGAATGTTTTTGTTTTTCTTATTTCTTTTTCTATTTCTTAGCTAATCTTGACTTCAGGTATGAAGCATATTTCCATAGAAAACTCAATCTCCTTTACATCTGTACACACATATGCACACATGTTCCTTTTTTAAAAAAACAGTATGTTGATAGTTTTTTCCCCATTAAATTCTGCACTTAATCCTTAGGCCTTTAAGCATAGAACTTAATTGTATTGTTTATATTGAAAACAAACCAAGATAATAATAATAAATTCATCAATATGAATTTAAGGGTTATTTTTAATTTCAAGATTTGGTGATTTACATCTGTAATTCTAGTATCTGTCCAAGCAAATTTTTAGTGGTTCAAGTTAAACTTCTCAAAGAACAATTATTTATTCTGATTTTATTTGAAAAGCCTCCTGGATTAATAATACATTAGACCAGGAATCAGAAACATTTTCTACAAAATATTTTCTGCTTTGTGGGCCAGCTGGTCTCTGTGACATTGTCTCAACTCTGCCACTGTAGTGCAAAAGCAACCACAGACAGTACTTCAATGAATGGCCATGGCTGGACTTGGCCTTAATTTGCCAACCTCTGCATTAGACAGTAATTTTCTTACGTTAAGGTGCTAAAGTCTGTATCTATGAGTTATTTGTCATTGATATCATGAATTGTGCCTAAAAGTTAACTGTGTTTGCATTATGGAAGATTAATACTCAATTAGGAAGATGTTTTTTAATCTAAATAATTGTGTTTGTATAGTTCTTTTGTTTTTGTTTTTGTTTTTGTTTTTTAATGGCGGCCAATTGCCACTTTTCAAGTTTATTAGTAATATAGGATATGGCTCAGCAAGTATAAGTAATGCTAATTTATTGAAACTATTGATAAAGCATTTCTTGTTCACTTTTTGATCACAAAAGAGGATCTACATATCTGAGTGGAAATTCTCTGTAGGAATGCATTTATTTATTTCATGTGATTAATATGTCACAAAAAATCATGGAAGTAAGTCACATTCTGAAAAAAAGCTTATTAATTAGCATTATTTTGAGTGTTAGATTGCTACAATGAAAAAAAAATACTTTATCCCTTCTGTAATTTTTAGTTTTTTTAACTTTGTTAACATTGTTAACTTTAACATTTGTCTCTTGTTTATCTGTAATAAAGTAATTTTATCCCTTGTGTAATTTTTATTTTTTGTTAACATCTGTCTCTTGTTCATCTGTAATAAGGTAATTTTATCCCTTGTGTAATTTTTATTTTTTTTAACTTTGTTAACATTGTTAACTTCGTTACATCTGTCTCTTGTTCGTCTGTAATAAACTAATTTTGTGGAAGATGTAATTTCTTATGTATAAAGAATGATTTTATATTTGGAAATTCATTGTGTTAGAGAATCAAGTCAGCCAGCTAAATATCCTACTGCTACATCCTTAAGACTAATCTTGGAAAAAAGAAACTTAATCAGTGTATTTACCTTATAAGGTGGAAAGAGTTGTTGGCAACTATGTTAAGTCCAATTCATATAAAGAAGGTGTTGCAAAGAATTTGTGTTTTATAAGGCTAAAGGAGACATGATTAAAGGTCTTTATCTTTTGACTTTTCCTCCTGAATAGTTATATCTTAGCAACTGATCGACATGATTTAAAAACCTAATTGTTGATAAATGATTGAGGCGCAAATAAAAATATTAATATCCACTCTTTACCACCATGTTCTTTAACATAGAAATGACAATGTATACTATCTGGCTTGAAGAAGTCTGACAAAAAAGCAATTATCTATTGTTTGTAAATTTTCTTGTTCCAAAGAAAGCAGTTATGTTCTATAAATTATGTAAATAAAAGTTATTTTATACCCTTTATGCTGTCTTTTTTTTTTTTTTTACTTTTCAAAAAAATCTAAGATTAATGCCCAGTTAGCCAAAAGTAGTTTCTGTTTTTCAACTGTTTGTTTTTACTTTCTTTTTTCCACAGAAATGTTCAACTGAAAGAAGTCATCTTTATTCTTCTGTGCTTGCTGTAGAGGATTTTTTTTTTAATCTTGCAAGAAAGAATAGGCTTTCCCCCACATTTGAGACATGTAAAGATTTGCTTATTTTTTTGTTTGTTACTCCTTATATAATGAATTTTTAGATAGAAGAACCCAATTTCTTTCGCGCTCTTTTTTTTTCTTCCCGCTTTGTTTTCTTTGTGGTGAAAGATGAAAGGGACACTTTAGTCTAATATTAACCTGAACTACTGAAGCTGGATATTGACAGAATCTCAGTTGTCCAAATAACTTAGCTAAGAGAAATATTTGTAGAAACTTTTTCTAAAGGGTAGTCTAGCCATTTCTCCAGATAGAAAAATTTTATCTTGGATTTTGTTAGACCATCAAAGAGGTACATATATGGGCTACATTGTTGTGTATGCTCATATTTAGGAACATTATGAGAAATGATCCAAAAGCCTAAAGAAATTGTTGTTTTTACTATAATGATGATGTAGGCTTTATTTACTGTATCAGCCATTATCCAATTTTTGAGGACCTATAGGAGACATTTCTCTTAGGCCTCAATTCCAGGAATAGTTGTGCTTCTGAACAACTAGTTTGTTTACTGTATTATAGGCTGTGTGAATCATCATGCTGTTTTCATCTGCAATGCAAAGCCAAATTTGGGACCAACCTGTAATAAGGTAGAATATTTAATATCACATGTTTTTGAATATGATAATTCACTATTTTTTTACCCTCTTTTCCCACTGCTCAGATTTTTAAAAATCTGTCACTTTTCCAAACCACAAGCTATCACTTAGGCTGTGCACTGTGCTAAGCTCTTTATATGTGTTTCATGTTTTTAAAAATATCAAAGTATCATACGTGGCACAAAAATTCAAATAGTGCTACAAGATTGCAAACAAAAAAGCTGTTTATTAAGAGTATATATTTCTAAATATAACTATTCTTTTATCTTGTCGTATGGTACAGAAGTTTAACTTCCAAGCAACTCTTCCACCCTACTTCCTCCCATATGTCAATCGCAATTTTGGGTTAATCCATCATTAGTGTGTCCACTGTTTTAATTTTACTTACTTACTGCTACATCACATAATGTACTGTGATTTAAAAAAAAAAACAACTTTTTTTTTGTTTTTTGTGGAGTTAATAATTGCTTCACTTTTTCTTTTGTGTTTTTCTCTTAAACCTGTGACTTAACCTCCCACAACCTCCAGAAAGTCTGTAATATATCTCTGCTAATAATTTTCCACTTGGTCAAATTGTTCCATTTTTTTCCCCTGGAAAACCTTCTGAGCTCTTGTTTCCTGTTTTTAATCTAGACTAATCTCCATGTGCATCATAGCTGTCAGCCTGGGGCTTTCCTTTCTATCCTGGAATATGTTACACCTCTTTCCTGGTTTGGGTTACCCATTTCTGGAGCTCATGTCATTGTCTTTCTTGGTTTATTCTTTTGGAGAAGCAAATCTACTTGTTGACTGCAAAAGGGTTACATAGATGATAAAAGTTATTTAAGGCTTTACGTGTCTGAAAGTTTATTCTACTCTTTCACATAGACTATATGAATAGAAGAGAATTCTTAAGTAATTTGAAAATTATATCCACTCTTCACCACCATGTTCTTTAAAATAGAAATGACCATGTATACTATCTGGCTTGGAAATTGGAAGACAATTTTCAGTGTTTAGAAGTTTGGTGCCATTCTGATTCCCTATCCTTTGAATATGACCTGTTTATATATTTCTTGACCGTTGTTATTTCTTGGCGTAAGTCCCCCCACATTTGTGGTGCTGGGTACTTCATGGGCCTTTTCAATATGGAAACTCATTTCCTTCCCTTCTGGGAAGTGTTTTGTATTATTGCTCCCTTCCATTTTCACTCTTTTCACATCTGGATTTGTTAATCAGTTGTTTGACCTCTACATACCCTCTAAGTTATCTTTTTCTCTGCTGTTTTCCATTTATTCCTTCCTTCTGTTTGTTGCTTTTTTCTTCTAGCATAATGGGATTTTCTTACTCCAAATCCCCCTCTCCTCCGCCTGCTATAACCAAGAATTTAGGATTTAAGGGATGATTATGATTACTGAATTGTAATATAGATATTCCTTTTTTACTTTCTGGTATATACAGCTGCCTTGATCTCTGATAATGATTGTATAGCCTTTATCTTGTGCCCTTGTGATGTAAAAACCTTGTGACTGACCCTCACTAGTACCCATTTTATCCAGTTTTTTTACTTTAGGGTCTTATGGTCACTAAAGACAGCCCCTAATGTTTATTAACGAAGGGTCTTAGGTCAGCGCAGAACTAGCCCACCCCAAGTCCAAAGTTAGCTTGACAACTGAAGCTGGATCTAACCAAAATGGGCCCAATTGACATACGCAGTAGCTTAGACTAACCTATAAGTGACCTATACCTTATAAGAATACTGAAAATCACGGCCACCATCATAAGTCTGCCATTTTCTTACATACATTCTGTGACTAAGCATGTAATCAATTTGTGCCTGCTCAATAATTAGATCACCTCTAATTACATCATCTATAGCCATTGTGCTCATTATCCTACAACCTGCCCATTTTTTGATACTATAAAACTATCAGAATTACTGAAGTTCAAGAAGACATTTTTGGGTCAATAGGCTGTCTGCTCTTCTGCTTCATGCCTAACAATAAACTCTTTCACTTGGGTTTCCCAGTGTCTCAGGAATTGGTCAATTGAGTGCATCAGGCAGAGAATCCACTGCCTTGGTCTGTTAACAATTTGGCAACCCAAATGTGACAATGCCCGAGGCTCTGAAGCCCTGGTGGCATGGGTAGGTTCGGTAACCAAGCCTCTTATGGCTGCTGGATTGTAGTTAGTCTAGAGACTCGGCAAATGGGGTTTTCTCTGTCCTGCTGGCACTCCAGGCTATTTTGGCGCCTAAAAACCTTCAAATAGAAAAAACCATTTTCAGTTTCAAGTCCAGACATCTGGTTAAGTGGGTCATCAGGTAAAAGTGGATCGGGGAGTTAATATGGCAGTTCAAGTCCCTGTGGACCTGGCTTTGAGGCCTGGTCCTGCTTCCAGAATGATCCTCTTTACTTTGACCTCTATAGCTTTCTGTTTTCTGGGTATCATTCTGTATGGGGTTTGAGACCCTGACCTGAGTTTCTCTGTTGAGTATACTCCTGGAAAATAAGTAATCCTACAATTAATTGGTGTTCAAAGAAATTAGTATGTGTGTTTAACTGTTAACTGGTGTGTTACCTAGGTATAGTAAGTTTTTAATGCCTGTTTAATTGTTAATTGTGTTTGGTCTAGTTATTAATCGGTGTGTTACTTAAATATATATTAAGCGTTAAGTGTCTTTAAATTTGTTGGTGTCTTACTACATTTGTATTGGTCAAATATTCCTAACTAGTTACTGATTATGGAAATTCTTTAAAAAGGGAACTTTTGGGCTGTATTGAAGAAATTGGAAAGATTTTAGTTATGAGTCTATGGGAAAAAGGTTTATTTCTGTAACACAGTCTGGCCTCAATTTGATTTAGAATCAGAAGAGAAATGGGCTGAGAATGGCTGTATGGAATGATACTACCATTACAGTTAAAGATATTACTGTTAATGTTTCTCTGCGAAAGCAGAAATGGGATGAGAAGATGTATATTCAATCTTTCATTTGTCCCTCTCAAAAGTATTTCTGTTTTTTTATTTGTGTCTGTCTGCCTGTTCAATGCATATTCTCATACCTCCAGATGGTAATAGCAAATTAAAAGGAAAAAAAAAACTTAAAGAGCCCTATTTGAATTGCTTAAAAATGAATAAGTGCATATATATATATATATTAGTACTATATACTATATATAAATTAGCACTCCTGGAGTCCCCGAGGGGGGGAGCCCCTCTACAGTAGGGTTCAAAGCCTTAGTTTTGTAATTACTGTAAACAAACCTGGATGTTGGAAAGAAATGGCCCCTAGAATTTCCCTAAGGCAGCAGAAGGCTATCAGAGGGCTGCCTCAGGGAAAAGGCAAAGACCTTTTCCAATTGTCCAGGTCACAGATTTAAGTGAAATAGATATAATGATTGGAAATAATTAAAAGAAAGGCATAGAAACTCACAAATTCCACTACCCTCATTTAAAACTTTAAAAAAAACCAAGTCCAGCAGACCAGCTGTCATTATTTCTGTTTCACCTATTCCTGCCCACAGTCACCCAAGGCAGTTATGGGGGAAGGGCTGGGTGCAGAAAGATGGGGAAAGTGTGGCTTAGAAATTCTATGGGGCCTGGAGGTTAGAAATGGTAAGCATAGAAGAAATGCTGTGGAATAGGCCACGTTTCTTAAATATTTTTTTCCAGTAATACCTTTGAACTGGTAACTGTAGTGATGAGATCATTATTAAAACATGAATAGCCCTAGAATAGGAGTAACTGAATAAGATCTAATTGCCAAGTTTTCAGTAAGGAAAATGAAAGGTCCTTGAGAGCTATGGAAAAGGTTTCCTGGATTTATGCTTGGGGCAAATTAAACAGTTGGAGTGTGTTTTCCAGAACTTGATAGTCAATGTACTTTTAAGGTTGTCTGTAATTTTAGGACATTATGAAAATACAGAGTTTTTTAACCTCCAATAGAAGGCATAAAAAAAAAAATGCAGTGGCAATATCTAGTCCAATTCCTGTTTTTAGGATAACTTTTTGAATCGAATAAATGCAGTTTATTCTGCTTAGATTTATTTCCCTAAATTTGTACAGGCTTATTGACAAGTTTAGTAAGAAATATAAATAAGATTTTTGTAACCTTTATTACCTGAATTTCAATATATCTGACTTCTTAATTACTTTGCCATTTATTACCCCAGTATGTGGAAGAATTTTAATTTGTAGTGGCTTTCTTAATGTCAGACATTATATTCTGTTAGTATATTACATAATCAGGTTAGTAAGTGCTGTCATGAATGGAAAAGACATAATTCTTAGCTTCAAAGTGTTTATATTCTAGTTAGAATATACTTGTACCAGGGTACAGTATAAGAGAGTAGTTTTTAAAGTACCTGCCGATTATCTTAAAAGAATAAAAATGCTGAAAGAATTTTAAAAAGGCCAATGTAGAATGACCTAGGAAGACCTCATAGAAGAGATGACACTTGCAAGACATTTGAATAAGAAAGTAGCATTTGAATAAACAGAGCTCTGAACTAGCTTTTTTAGAAGCCATAATGTAGTATTGTAAACTAACATATTCCTAGTATTATTTAGTACCTGGGAATAATGCTGAGAAAAATCTGAGTCTTTTCTGGGTATAAATCCCTTAATTATTGAGAAGTTGATGATATTTCAAACTTGGGCTCTTCTGACCTTTGAAGGTAGTGCTCAGATGAACTGAAAAATTTTAGGCATATTGTAAAGTAATCATTTGTGTGTTGTGAATATAAGTATGTAAATGCCTGACTGCATTCCAAACCTAAGCATACATTTCTTCCTTCTTTCATTATTTTATAGTATCTCTGTCTGTAGTATGCATGTTCAAAGAGCATTGTGAATTGCCCATCAGAAAGCCCAATAACCTGCCATCTTTTGATACTATAAAACTATCAGAATGACTGAACTGTCAGTTCGGGGAGACAGATTTTTGGGCTGATAGGCTGTCTGTGCTCCTGTTTCATACCTAGCAATAAACTCTTTCTCTCTTTGAAACCCCAGTGTCTCAGGAATTGGTCATTTGAGCACATCAAGCAGAGAACCCACTGCTTTTGATCAGTATCCACAGGACCATGCTGTAAAGGACCATTCTCCCTTTAGAGATACTATGTTTCTCCAAACACCCCAAGGTTCTAATAACATAAAAACTTATTCTAGTAAAGACACAAATTTCTGGTGGGCTGAAAGGTCAGGCAAAGAAAATTGTTGGTTAAATTGGACTAAGATATCAGATAACATGGAGATGATGATGGTTATGATTCTCCTTTTGGAGTTCACACCCCTTAACTCTGCACACCAATATCCCATTCCTTAGAGGCAATAGATATCCTTATTATACTCTTCAGGAACATTATCTGGACACAAGACATACAAAGTACTTCCTATTATTTAGGTTAGTTAGTTTTATATAGCTTATGCTATTCCCCAAATGTCTATTTATGATAAGCTTCCAAAAGGAAAATTAGAAACATGAGGGCTCTTCTGTCCTCTTCTCATACTATAGAAACTTGTGAAGAGGCTATTGCCAGACTAGAGACAGCTCTAAATGGATCACAGAAAAAAAAACATTAATGCAGGCTAAACTCATGGGGGTGTTCTGTTCTCCATGTTGTTCCCCTTGCCACTGGGGCAGTTCTCTCCTGTGTTGGAAGACACACTGTAGGATTATAGTTGGTATTAGAAAAGGTAGCTTTAGAGTTCAAGAAATCTATCTCCCACCTAGGGCAGGCTATCAGCTCACTAACTGATGAAGTAGCAGAACTTCACAAAATGACTCTACCAAACTCATTAGCACCAGACTATATTTTGGCTCCCTAAGGAGGTTTGTGTACACTATCTGGCTCCCTAAGAACGTATGTGTGCTCTATAAGATACCCACTGTTGTGTATTTGTAAATGACAGTCAAGAAGTTTACCAAGAAATAGTGGCAGCAGAAGCCCGTGCTAGAGAAATAGCCAAATGAGCTTACACACCTCCTGAATCTAGTTGGGCTGGTTCTCTTTTTTGGTTAGTTTTTAGAGTCATGGGGACCTTGGCACAGAGTTGTCCTAATAGGGGCACTTGTTATCTTCTTAATCATATTCATGATATCCCTCATTTGTTGTCTGCTCATTCTACTCTTAAATGCTACTCTGCAGTCACTAACTCAACAAATGATACCACTAGGAATAAAAAACCTGTGTTTAGGACAATGAAAATCTCGATCTTCAGCTAACCCATGAAGTCAGAGATGAAACATCAGAGACTTGTGGTGAATGAGAGAACAACAACATCTTTGGTCAAGCACTCATAACGGAGGGAATAACCAAAAGGGGGGAAATTAATAAAATGATATAGAGAAAGCTCCGAGGACTCCTCAGAACCAAACAAAAACAAAAAACCCATGCCCTTCTTCCTCTTTGAACTCCCTCTCGAGTTTCCTTTTGATATCTTTTGAAATTTGAAATTCCCCTGTTCCAGTTTGCTAAAGCTTCCATTATGCAAAATAACAGAAATGGATTGGCTTTTATAAAGGGGATTTATTAGGTTACAAATTTATACTTCAAAGGCCATGAAAATGGCCAAATAAGGCATCAACAAGAGGATCCTTCACTGAAGAACGGCTGATGGATTTCAGAAAACTGTTATCTGGGAAAGCATGTGGCTCGCATCTGTTCATCCTTTGCTTTCGGTTGTGTTTGAAACTGACTTTTTCCAAAATGTCCCTGGGCTTCTATCTTAGCTTCTCTCTTTCAGCTCCTGTGTGTCCTTGCTTCTTTCTCCCAGGGCATTTCTCTCTAAGCATCTGGGGGTCCTCTCTTGGCTTCTATGGATCAAACTCTGGGCTTCATCTCTTAGCTTAGCATCTCCAAACATCTTTCTGTCGGCATCTCCATGCATCTGGGTCTGTTTTGGCTCTTAGCTTCTTTCTTAAATACACCAGTGAACTAATCAAGACCCACCCTGAATGGGTGGGGTCCACACCTCCATGGAAATAATTTAATCAGAGTTCTCACCCACAGTTGAGTGGATCACATCTCCATGGAAACAATCAAAAGTTCTACCCAACAAGATTGGGTTAAAAGATCATGGTGGATGGCAGACTGGTGAGCTGTATGTTTTAGTTACTCCTCCAGGAAAGTAGGTAGAAAGCCAGGAACTGTGTGGACTGGACACCACAGAGCAATCTGACTTTGGGCATACTTCATACAACACTCATGAAAACGTGGAACTGCTGAGATCAGAGAAATCTGTAAGTTTTTGCAGCCAGGGGACCCGCGCCCCTCCCTGCCAGGCTCAGTCCCGTGGGAGGAGGGGCTGTCAGCTCCGGGAAGGAGAAGGGAGAACTACAGTGGCAGCCTTTATCGGAATCTCATTCTACTGATCTAAACTCCAACCATAGATAGACTGAGACCAGACACCAGAGAATCTGAGAGCAGCCAGCCCAGCAGAGAGGATACAGGCATAGAGAAACAAAAACAACACGAAAAACTCCAAAATAAAAGCGGAGGATTTTTGGAGTTCTGGTGAACATAGAAAGGGGAAATCCCAAAGAAAAGCTGATCTCTCTGCCTTGTGGACCTTTCCTTAATGACCCTGGTTGCTTTGTCTCTTAGCATTTCAATAACCCATTAGATCTCTGAGGAGGGCCCTTTTTTTTTTTTTTTAATCCCTTTTTCTTTTTCTAAAACAATTACTCTAAGAAGCCCAATACAGAAAGCTTCAAAGACTTGCTATTTGAGCAGGTCAAGTCAAGAGCAGAACTAGGAGAGCTCTGAGACAAAACACAATAATCCAGTGGCTGAGAAAATTCACTAAACACCACAACTTCCCAAGAAAAGGGGGGTGTCCACTCACAGCCATCATCCTGGTGGACAGGAAACACTCCTGCCCATCGCCAGCCCCATAGCCCAGAACTGCCCCAGACAACCCAGTGTGACGGAAGTGCTTCAAATAACAGGCACACACCACAAAACTGGGCGTGGACATTAGCCTTCCCTGCAACCTCAGCTGATTGTCCCAGAGTTGGGAAGGTGGAGCAGTGTGAATTAACAAAGCCCCATTCAGCCATCATTTGAGCAGACTGGGAGCCTCCCTACACAGCCCAGCAGCCCAGAACTGCCCTGGGGGGATGGCACTCACCTGTGACATAGCACAGTCATCCCTCAACAGAGGACCCAGGGTGCACAGCCTGGAAGAGGGGCCCACTTGCAAGTCTCAGGAGCCATACGCCAATACCAAGGACTTGTGGGTCAGTGGCAGAGACAAACTGTGGCAGGACTGAACTGAAGGATTAGACTATTGCAGCAGCTTTAAAACTCTGGGATCACCAGGGAGATTTGATTGTTAGAGCCACCCCCCCCCCCGACTGCCCAGAAACACACCCCACATACAGGGCGGGCAACACCAACTACACACGCAAGCTTGGTACACCAATTGGACCCCACAAGACTCACTCCCCCACTCACCAAAAAGGCTAAGCAGGGGAGAACTGGCTTGTGGAGAACAGGTGGCTCGTGGACGCCACCTGCTGGTTAGTTAGAGAAAGTGTACTCCAGGAAGCTGTAGATCTGATAAATTAGAGATAAGGACTTCAATTGGTCTACAAATCCTAAAAGAACCCTATCAAGTTCAGCAAATACCATGAGGCCAAAAACAACAGAAAATTATAAAGCATATGAAAAAACCAGATGATATGGATAACCCAAGCCCAAGCACCCAAATCAAAATACCAGAAGAGACACAGCACCTAGAGCAGCTACTCAAAGAACTAAAGATGAACAATGAGACCATAGTACAGGAGACAAAGGAAATCAAGAAGACCCTAGAAGAGCATAAAGAAGACATTGCAAGACTAAATAAAAAAATGGATGATCTTATGGAAATTAAAGAAACTGTTGACCAAATTAAAAAGATTCTGGACACTCATAGTACAAGACTAGAGGAAGTTGAACAACGAATCAGTGACCTCGAAGATGACAGAATGGAAAATGAAAGCATAAAAGAAAGAATGGGGAAAAAAATTGAAAAAATCAAAATGGACCTCAGGGATATGATAGATAATATGAAATGTCCAAATATAAGACAAATTGGTGTCCCAAAAGGGGAAGAAAAGGGTAAAGTTCTAGGAAGAGTATTCAAAGAAATTGTTGGGGAAAACTTCCCAAATCTTCTAAACAACATAAATACACAAATCATAAATGCTCAGCGAACCCCAAATAGAATGAATCCAAATAAACCCACTCCGAGACATATACTGATCACACTGTCAAACACAGAAGAGAAGGAGCAAGTTCTGAAAGCAGCAAGAGAAAAGCAATTCACCACATACAAAGGAAACAGCATAAGACTAAGTAGTGACTACTCAGCAGCCACCATGGAGGCGAGAAGGCAGTGGCATGATATATTTAAAATTCTGAGTGAGAAAAATTTCCAGCCAAGAATACTTTATCCAGCAAAGCTCTCCTTCAAATTTGAGGGAGAGCTTAAATTTTTCACAGACAAACAAATGCTGAGAGAATTTGCTAACAAGAGACCTGCCCTACTGGAGATACTAAAGGGAGCCCTACAGACAGAGAAACAAACAAAGCACAGACAGACTTGGAGAAAGGTTCAGTACTAAAGAGATTCAGTATGGGTACAATAAAGGACATTAATAGGCAGAGGGGAAAAATATGACAAACATAAACCAAAGGATAAGATGGCTGATTCAAGAAATGCCTTCACGGTTATAACCTTGAATGTAAATGGAATAAACTCCCCAATTAAAAGATATAGATTCGCAGAATGGATCAAAAAAATGAACCATCAATATGTTGCATACAAGAGACTCATCTTAGACATAGGGACACAAAGAAACTGAAAGTGAAAGGATGGAAAAAAATATTTCATGCAAGCTACAGCCAAAAGAAAGCAGGTATAGCAATATTAATCTCAGATAAAATAG
Organism: Choloepus didactylus; assembly: GCF_015220235.1. Taxonomy (NCBI): domain Eukaryota; kingdom Metazoa; phylum Chordata; class Mammalia; order Pilosa; family Megalonychidae; genus Choloepus; species Choloepus didactylus. Next base: position 6,675,791 of record NC_051319.1, read on the forward strand.
ACTTCAAATGCAGGGATGTTTTGAGAGACAAAGAAGGCCACTACATACTAATAAAAGGGGCAATTCAGCAAGAAGAAATAACAATCGTAAATGTCTATGCACCCAATCAAGGTGCCACAAAATACATGAGAGAAACACTGGCAAAACTAAAGGAAGCAATTGATGTTTCCACAATAATTGTGGGAGACTTCAACACATCACTGTCTCCTACAGACAGATCAACCAGACAGAAGACCAATAAGGAAATTGAAAACCTAAACAATCTGATAAATGAATTAGATTTAACAGACATATACAGGACATTACATCCCAAATCACCAGGATACACATACTTTTCTAGTGCTCACGGAACTTTCTCCAGAATAGATCATATGCTGGGACATAAAACAAGCCTCAATAAATTTAAAAAGATTGAAATTATTCAAAGCACATTCTCTGACCACAATGGAATACAATTAGAAGTCAATAACCATCAGAGACTTAGAAAATTCACAAATACCTGGAGGTTAAACAACACACTCCTAAACAATCAGTGGGTTAAAGAAGAAATAGCAAGAGAAATTGCTAATATATAGAGACGAATGAAAATGAGAACACAACATACCAAAACCTATGGGATGCAGCAAAAGCAGTGCTAAGGGGGAAATTTATAGCACTAAACGCATATATTCAAAAGGAAGAAAGAGCCAAAATCAAAGAACTAATGGATCAACTGAAGAAGCTAGAAAATGAACAGCAAACCAATCCTAAACCAAGTAGAAGAAAAGAAATAACAAGGATTAAAGCAGAAATAAATGACATAGAGAACAAAAAAACAATAGAGAGGATAAATATCACCAAAAGTTGGTTCTTTGAGAAGATCAACAAGATTGACAAGCCCCTAGCTAGACTGACAAAATCAAAAAGAGAGAAGACCCATATAAACAAAATAATGAATGCAAAAGGTGACATAACTGCAGATCCTGAAGAAATTAAAAAAAATTATAAGAGGATACTATAAACAACTGAATGGCAACAAACTGGATAATGCAGAGGAAATGGACAATTTCCTGGAAACATATGAACAACCTAGACTGACCAGAGAAGAAATAGAAGACCTCAACCAACCCATCACAAGCAAAGAGATCCAATCAGTCATCAAAAATCTTCCCACAAATAAATGCCCAGGGCCAGATGGCTTCACAGGGGAATTCTACCAAACTTTCCAGAAAGAGCTGACACCAATGTTACTCAAACTCTTTCAAAACATTGAAGAAAATGGAACACTACCTAAGTCATTTTATGAAGCTAACATCAATCTAATACCAAAACCAGGCAAAGATGCTACAAAAAAGGAAAACTACCGGCCAATCTCCCTGATGAATATAGATGCAAAAATCCTCAACAAAATACTTGCAAATCGAATCCAAAGACACATTAAAAAAATCATACACCATGACCAAGTTGGGTTCATTCCAGGCATGCAAGGATGGTTCAACATAAGAAAATCAATCAATGTATTACAACACATTAACAAGTCAAAAGGGAAAAATCAATTGATCATCTCAATAGATGCTGAAAAAGCATTTGACAAAATCCAACATCCCTTTTTGATAAAAACACTTCAAAAGGTAGGAATTGAAGGAAACTTCCTCAACATGATAAAGAGCATATATGAAAAACCCACAGCCAGCATAGTACTCAATGGTGAGAGACTGAAAGCCTTCCCTCTAAGATCAGGAACAAGACAAGGATGCCCGCTATCAGCACTGTTATTCAACATTGTGCTGGAAGTGCTAGCCAGGGCAATCCAGCAAGACAAAGAAATAAAAGGCATCCAAATTGGAAAAGAAGAAGTAAAACTGTCATTGTTTGCAGATGATATGATCTTATATCTAGAAAACCCTGAGAAATCGACGATACAGCTACTAGAGCTAATAAACAAATTTAGCAAAGTAGCGGGATACAAGATTAATGCACATAAGTCAGTAATGTTTCTATATGCTAGAAATGAACAAACTGAAGAGACACTCAAGAAAAAGATACCATTTTCAATAGCAACTAAAAAAATCAAGTACCTAGGAATAAACTTAACCAAAGATGTAAAAGACCTATACAAAGAAAACTACATAACTCTACTAAAAGAAATAGAAGGGGACCTTAAAAGACGGAAAAATATTCCATGTTCATGGATAGGAAGACTAATTGTCATTAAGATGTCAATTCTATCCAAACTCATCTACAGATTCAATGCAATCCCAATCAAAATTCCAACAACCTACTTTGCAGACTTGGAAAAACTAGTCATCAAATTTATTTGGAAAGGGAAGATGCCTCAAATTGCTAAAGACACTCTAAAAAAGAAAAACGAAGTGGGAGGACTTACACTCCCTGACTTTGAAGCTTATTATAAAGCCACAGTTGCCAAAACAGCATGGTACTGGCACAAAGATAGACATATAGATCACTGGAATCGAATTGAGAATTCGGAGATAGACCCTCAGATCTATGGCCGACTGATCTTTGATAAGGCCCCCAAAGTCACTGAACTGAGTCATAATGGTCTTTTCAACAAATGGGGCTGGGAGAGTTGGATATCCATATCCAAAAGAATGAAAGAGGACCCCTACCTCACCCCCTACACAAAAATTAACTCAAAATGGACCAAAGATCTCAATATAAAAGAAAGTACCATTAAACTCCTAGAAGATAATGTAGGAAAACATCTTCAAGACCTTGTATTAGGAGGCCACTTCCTAGACTTTACACCCAAAGCACAAGCAACAAAAGAGAAAATAGATAAATGGGAACTCCTCAAGCTTAGAAGTTTCTGCACCTCAAAGGAATTTCTCAAAAAGGTAAAGAGGCAGCCAACTCAATGGGAAAAAATTTTTGGAAACCATGTATCTGACAAAAGACTGATATCTTGCATATACAAAGAAATCCTACAACTCAATGACAATAGTACAGACAGCCCAATTATAAAATGGGCAAAAGATATGAAAAGACAGTTCTCTGAAGAGGAAATACAAATGGCCAAGAAACACATGAAAAAATGTTCAGCTTCACTAGCTATTAGAGAGATGCAAATTAAGACCACAATGAGATACCATCTAACACCGGTTAGAATGGCTGCCATTAAACAAACAGGAAACTACAAATGCTGGAGGGGATGTGGAGAAATTGGAACTCTTATTCATTGTTGGTGGGACTGTATAATGGTTCAGCCACTCTGGAAGTCAGTCTGGCAGTTCCTTAGAAAACTAGAGATAGAGCTACCATTCGATCCAGCGATTGCACTTCTCGGGATATACCCTGAAGATCGGAAAGCAGTGACACGAACAGATATCTGCACGCCAATGTTCATAGCAGCATTATTCACAATTGCCAAGAGATGGAAACAACCCAAATGTCCATCAACAGATGAGTGGATAAATAAAATGTGGTATATACACACGATGGAATACTACGCGGCAGTAAGAAGGAACGATCTGGTGAAACATATGACAACATGGATGAACCTTGAAGACATAATGCTGAGCGAAATAAGCCAGGCACAAAAAGAGAAATATTATATGCTACCACTAATGTGAACTTTGAAAAATGTAAAACAAATGGTTTATAATGTAGAATGTAGGGGAACTAGCAGTAGAGAGCAATTAAGGAAGGGGGAACAATAATCCAAGAAGAACAGATAAGCTATTTAACGTTCTGGGGATGCCCAGAAATGACTATGGTCTGTTAATTTCTGATGGATGTAGTAGGAACAAGTTCACTGAAATGTTGCTATAGTATGTAACTTTCTTGGGGTAAAGTAGGAACATGTTGGAAGTTAAGCAGTTATCTTAGGTTAGTTGTCTTTTCTTACTCCCTTGTTATGGTCTCTTTGAAATGTTCTTTTATTGTATGTTTGTTTTCTTTTTAACTTTTTTTTTCATACAGTTGATTTGAAAAAAGAAGGGAAAGTTAAAAAAAAAAAAAAAAAGAAAAAATAAAAACAAGGAAAAAAAAAAAAAAAAGATGTAGTGCCCCCTTGAGGAGCCTGTGGAGAATGCAGGGGTATTCGCCTACCCCACCTCCATGGTTGCTAACATGACCACAGACATAGGGGACTGGTGGTTTGATGGGTTGAGCCCTCTACCATAAGTTTTACCCTTGGGAAGACGGTTGCTGCAAAGGAGAGGCTAGGCCTCCCTGTATTTGTGCCTAAGAGTCTCCTCCTGAATGCCTCTTTGTTGCTCAGATGTGGCCCTCTCTCTCTGGCTAAGCCAACTTGAAAGGTGAAATCACTGCCCTCCCCCCTACGTGGGATCAGACACCCAGGGAAGTGAATCTCCCTGGCAACGTGGAATATGACTCCCGGGGAGGAATGTAGACCCGGCATCGTGGGATGGAGAACATCTTCTTGACCAAAAGGGGGATGTGAAAGGAAATGAAATAAGCTTCAGTGGCAGAGAGATTCCAAAACGAGCCGAGAGATCACTCTGGTGGGCACTCTTACGCACACTTTAGACAACCTTTTTTAGGTTCTAAAGAATTGGGGTAGCTGGTGGTGGATACCTGAAACTATTAAACTACAACCCAGAACCCATGAATCTCGAAGACAGTTGTATAAAAATGTAGCTTATGAGGGGTGACAGTGGGATTGGGAATGCCATAAGGACCAAACTCCACTTTGTCTAGTTTATGGATCGATGTGTAGAAAAGTAGGGGAAGCAAACAAACAGACAAAGGTACGTAGTGTTCTTTTTTACTTCAATTGCTCTTTTTCACTCTAATTATTATTCTTGTTATTTTTGTGTGTGTGCTAATGAAGGTGTCAGGGATTGATTTAGGTGATGAATGTACAACTATGTAATGGTACTGTAAACAATCGAAAGTACAATTTGTTTTGTATGACTGCGTGGTATGTGAATATATCTCAATAAAATGATGATTAAAAAAAAAATAAAAAAAAAAAATAAAGTCCCTAAAAAAAAAAAAAAAAAAAAAAAATGGACCAAAGATCTCAATATAAAAGAAAGTACCATAAAACTCCTAGAAGATAATGTAGGAAAACATCTTCAAGACCTTGTATTAGGCGGCCACTTCCTAGACTTTACACCCAAAGCACAAGCAACAAAAGAGAAAATAGATAAATGGGAACTCCTCAAGCTTAGAAGTTTCTGCACCTCAAAGGAATTTCTCAAAAAGGTAAAGAGGCAGCCAACTCAATGGGAAAAAAATTTTGGAAACCATGTATCTGACAAAAGACTGATATCTTGCATATATAAAGAAATCCTACAACTCAATGACAATAGTACAGTCGGCCCAATTATAAAATGGGCAAAAGATATGAAAAGACAGTTCTCTGAAGAGGAAATACAAATGGCCAAGAAACACATGAAAAAATGTTCAGCTTCTCTAGCTATTAGAGAGATGCAAATTAAGACCACAATGAGATACCATCTAACACCGGTTAGAATGGCTGCCATTAAACAAACAGGAAACTAGAAATGCTGGAGGGGATGTGGAGAAATTGGAACTCTTATTCCCTGTTGGTGGGACTGTATAATGGTTCAGCCACTCTGGAAGTCAGTCTGGCAGTTCCTTAGAAAACTAATATAGAGTTACCATTCGATCCAGCGATTGCACTTCTCGGTATATACCCGGAAGATCGGAAAGCAGTGACACGAACAGATATCTGCACGCCAATGTTCATAGCAGCATTATTCACAATTGCCAAGAGATGGAAACAACCCAAATGTCCTTCAACAGATGAGTGGATAAATAAAATGTGGTATATACCCACGATGGAATACTACGCGGCAGTAAGAAGGAACGATCTCGTGAAACATATGACAACATGGATGAACCTTGAAGACATAATGCTGAGCGAAATAAGCCAGGCACAAAAAGAGAAATATTATATGCTACCACTAATGTGAACTTTGAAAAATGTAAAACAAATGGCTTATAATGTAGAATGTTGGGGAACTAGCAGTAGAGAGCAATTAAGGAAGGGGGAACAATAATCCAAGAAGAACAGATAAGCTATTTAACGTTCTGGGGATGCCCAGGAATGACTATGGTCTGTTAATTTTTGATGGATATAGTAGGAGCAAGTTCACAGAAATGTTGCTATATTAGGTAACTTTCTTGGGGTAAAGTAGGAACATGTTGGAAGTTAAGCAGTTATCTTAGGTTAGTTGTCTTTTTCTTACTCCCTTGTTATGGTCTCTTTGAAATGTTCTTTTATGGTATGTTTGTTTTCTTTTTAAATTTTTTTTCATACAGTTGATTTAAAAAAGAAGGGAAAGTTAAAAAAAAAAAAAAAGAAAAACAAGGAAAAAAAAAAAGATGTAGTGCTCCCTTGAGGAGCCTGGGGAGAATGCAGGGGTATTCGCCTACCCCACCTCCATGGTTGCTAACATGACCACAGACATAGGGGACTGGTGGTTTGATGGGTTGAGCCCTCTACCACAGGTTTTACCCTTGGGAAGACGGTTGCTGCAAAGGAGAGGCTAGGCCTCCCTATGGTTGTGCCGAAGAGCCTCCTCCCGAATGCCTCTTTGTTGCTCAGATGTGGCCCTGTCTCTCTAGCTAAGCCAACTTGAAAGGTGAAATCACTGCCCTCCCCCCTACGTGGGCTCAGACACCCAGGGGAGTGAATCTCCCTGGCAACGTGGAATATGACTCCCGGGGAGGAATGTAGACCCGGCATCGTGGGATGGAGTACATCTTCTTGACCAAAAGGGGGATGTGAAAGGAAATGAAATAAGCTTCAGTGGCAGAGAGAATCCAAAAGGAGCCGAGAGGTCACTCTGGTGGGCACTCTTATGCACACTTTAGACAACCCATTTTAGGTTCTAAAGAATTGGGGTAGCTGGTGGTGGATACCTGAAACTATCAAACTAAAACCCAGAACCCATGAATCTCGAAGACAGTTGTATAAAAATGTAGCTTATGAGGGGTGAGAAGGGGATTGGGAAAGCCATAAGGACCACACTCCACTTTGTCTAGTTTATGGATGGATGAGTAGAAAAATAGGGGAAGGAAACAAACAGACAAAGGTACCCAGTGTTCTTTTTTACTTCAATTGCTCTTTTTCACTCTAATTATTATTCTTGTTATTTTTGTGTGTGTGCTAAGGAAGGTGTCAGGGATTGATTTAGGTGATGAATGTACAACTATGTAATGGTACTGTGAACAATCGAAAGTGCGATTTGTTTTGTATGACTGCATGGTATGTGAATATATCTCAATACAACGATTAAAACAAAAAAAGAAAAAGAGTGGGGGTTGGCGCTGGCAGTCACTGCTGAGCACTGTACTCATGGTTATTCACTGCAGTGTCCCAGCCTCTTTGTCCCACTCTTTTCTGGTTGCTGTACAATGCTCCCCTGGACTCCAGACCCCCAGATCAGTTGTTTGCAGACACTTTCTAACCTGTCCACTAGCTGTTTTTTGAGGAGTGAGTATTGCAGCTCACTACTCTGTCATCTTCCCAGGATTTCCGGCACCAATCCTTTTGATAATTTCTTTGGGAAGGTTTATAAATTCTGAGGCTGTGTAAATGTCCAAATCAAGGTATCATCAAGATGATACCTTCTTCCTGAAGACTGGCTGCCAGTGATCCCAGACTCCTCTGTCCCATAGTAGGACAAATGGCATTGTCTCAGGGATTAGGTTTTATCTTGCCAGGCTGACACACCTGGTCCTGAGCACAGGATGTATTTGTGGGTCCCAGGGAAAGGCAGCAGGCCACTCTTGAACTGTCCCCTACCACAATGGTTCTTGGACCATGTGTGGGAGTGTGCATAGCTAGGTGGAAATGTTTAAAAGGATTTCATTCATTCATTCTTGTAAGCAGTAATTGATCACTCTGCTAAGGGTGGCAGATACAAAGAAGAATAAACCCCTATCCTGAAGAAGTTCATAGCATGGGAAAGGAAGTTCACTGTCTTGCCTCCATCACCTCAGATTTACCAGAATCTGATGAACTTGTCAAGATGGCAGGTGCAACTTCCAGATGAGAAATGTTTTTATGTTATTTATAAACTCCTCTCTCACCCTTCATGTACATACCTATTTACTATCACATCACAATATTATTCTTTAAAGCCCTTATCATTATCAGAACTTTTTTTGCTTGTCTACAACCTCCCCTGCTTTATAAATGAAGACATCTTGTTTGTTTTCCACTGTATTCCCAGAGCCAGAAGAGCTCCTGCACACAGTAGACGTTGAATAAATATTTGTTTTTTGAATGAATAAATATTTCCTCTAAGGGTTTTATTTTTTAGGGCAGCGTGATGCCTGCTCGGTTTCCAGTCCTTTTATGAGGCTAAACTTTCTTAAGTACAGGAATATCCTTTATATTAGCAGACGAAGAAGAAAACAGCACGTAGAAGACGAACTGAAACTCATTCCGACAAAACTCAGCAAAGGTTAAGCCCGCTCCCCGCCGCAAGAGGCGGGGCCCCTGCAGGCGGGTCGCCACGCCCCCAGACTTCCGCGCCCGTGCTCGCGAGGGGACAGAGCCTCGCGCGGCTGCGCCTCTGCCCTTTATTGGTTGGGCCAGGGGGCGTGGCGGGCGGCACGCTCAGGCAAGCACTGGGATTCGCTGGGGAATCTGAGAGGAGGTTGCGCGGGGGTTGAGGCTTCTGGGAGGGAGAGCAAGGGAGGAAGACTGTGACTCTAGGTGGTTGAGTGCTGCTTTTTTGCTCACCTCCCTCCCCAGGTGCCCGCGGTGATGTGGGCCGCCCTGAGGTTAGTCTTGCGATCATTCGCCCGCGCCCGTGCCCCCGGGCTGCGCGCCTATCATGGGGACTCGGTGACTACGCTTGGCACCCAGCCGGACTCAAGCTCCGCCATCTACCAGGTAGGCTGGGTGAGCGCCCCTTGTCTTTGATTCCTTGTCCTCTTGTTCGCCGGTGCCGGCCGGAGGCGAGGAAGGGGTATTTCCTTTAATAGCTGCTCTTCTTTTCTCTGCAAACCAGTCATAGTTCTGGGACGCACTAGAATGTTGTGAAGTTTGAAAAAGAAGGTAATTCTGAATCAAATAAGTTGAAGTTCACTTTTTAAAAAGGCACTTAGTTTGTATCTTTGAAGACAGTGGTTCTCAGAACTGGCTTTAGTATTGTCACCTGGGAGGTTTGTTGAATATGCAAATGCATGAACCCCACCCTGGACCTTTCGGGTCTCTGGGTTGGGATCCTGGTATCTGCATTGTTAATGACGTCCTCAGGAGGTTTGGGGAGGCCAGCTTTGGGAACCACGGCCCAGCACGGTTGTTACCGGACTTTAGTTAAATAGTTGGTCCTATTGACAGAAAATACCCATACCACAGTATCTTTGAATGGCCTTTCTTGGAATTCAGAGGACATCACAAGGTAAAGGAAATAATTCACAGCCTGTGAAATATCAGAACTAGAAAATTTCAGTCTGTCCCATGGTTTCTAAGCCTATTCAGGTAACATTTAAATTGTCCCAGTGTCCTCCAGAGAAGACATTTTAAAGAGTCCCTGCCTTTGGGAAACAAAGATATTGAAAGAATATCGGCAGGCTGAGACAAACAGTATTCATTGAGAGAGGCCCAAGGGTTTTTAGGTTTCTTGGAGTCACGAGTGAAAGTTTAATTCAGAAATATTGTTTGCTATGTATGGTCTAGGAATTATTTTAGGTACTTGGTTTAGCTGTATAGAAATGGAGCTCATATTTTTGTGGGTAAAATGGACGTGAAAGCAGGTAACTAGTGCAGAGTGATAAGTAGTGCCTAAAGCTTGAAAAGATGGATACAGAAAGCTTTGAATGGGAAGTCATGAATGAGTTGAATCTTATTTTTTTCTAAATGGTATAAAACATTTTATTATGCTTATAGATCCTGTGCATTAAATTCAGACAGGGGACCGTGGAATGGTTTGTCTTTGCTCCCTGATGTCGGGGGCCTCAGGTGAGAAGACAGCTGCTGGGATGACTCAGTAGCTGGTAGCTGAGTCATCTGGTGTCTTCTTCACTCACAGGTCTGGTGATTAGTGCAGGATGACCTGAAAGCTGGGCTCAGCTGGGATTGTTAACTGGTATGAGTTGGGTCTTGATGGTTGAGTAGAAGTTGGCCAGGTTCAAGGTGTGGGATGGAAGAAGAGACTGTACAAGCCAAGGGAGTTACAAGAACATCGGTACTGAATTATTATGTGTGTAGTGGTTGGGAGTCCTTGAAAGTTGTGGCCAGGGAGTGGAATTCATGAGTTGTTTCTAGAGACGGGATTTATGATGGGGCCAGATGGAAGAGGGCCATGCATGCAGAAGCCACATTTAGATTTCATTTTGTAGGCAGTCACCTAAGATGTTTAAGTAGAGAAGTGGCATGATCTTATGGATATGGTGGGATCGTCAGTGTAGTGGCAGTGTGAAGGTTGGATTGGTGTGAGGAAGATGCTAGACTAGGGTAACAGTTGGAAGAGTTAAGTCATTAGATACTGGGGGCCAGAGTTACTGTTGTGTTTAGGGGGAGGAGTATGGGTACCAGAGGAGCAAAGAAGATTATAAATTTTTGTGACTGAGTGGAAAGGGAGGAGGTGAGGGAGGAGTCATGGATGACTTTGGGGTTTCTAACTTGGGCAAGGCATCTGAGTGGAGGCTAATGCCATTAATATGGGGTTTATAGGACCAGGAGTGGGTTTGATGGTTGAGGGAGATGGTTTTGGTGATGGGTTTTGTAATAGTCACCTTTTGCTAGGTTATGCTTAGTAACAATCTCAAAATCTCAGTGGCTCACAACAGCTATTTATTTCTTGCTCACATTATGCATTGGTAGTTGTGGTCCGTTGTGACTATTCCACTGCAGTGTGGGTTCAGGTCTTTTCCATGTCTTCCCATTCCTGGACTAAGGCTGAAGGAGCAGCCCTGATTGTACACGCCCTTCGCATAGCAGAGGGCAAACAAGGAAAAGGCTGAACGTAAATTGCATTTAAAGCTGAGAAAGTGATGAACTTCTTGGGTGCTCACATTCTGTTAGCCAAAGCGAGTCATGTGGCCAAGCTCAGCTTCAGTGAGGTGAGGGGCTGGGTATGGAAGAGGATATTTATGAACAGTAATGTCTACCACAAGCTTGTTGAATTAGAGTTTACTGTGTAATCTAGCCTCCAAATTGCATGACCTAGTTTGGTAGTGTTTCCTGATTAAAATAAGAACAATAGTAAATAATAGTAATAGTAGCAGAATTCTGTAGTGTGCCAATCATTTTTCTAAAGACTATATGAATTAACCCATTTAATCATCACAACGGTCCTGTGTAGTAGGTACTATTGTTATATCTGTTTCATAGATGGGGAAACAGATATGGAGAGGTCAAGAATTTGTCTGAAAGAACACAGCGAGGTAAGGGACAGAGCCTGAATTTGAAGCCAGACAGTCTGGCTCTTAACTATTGAGTCCGGGTTCATAACCATTTGTAATGCTTCTCACTCAGTCCTACTTTAGTGGGTTCTGTGGTTTAAAGGACTGGGTGGGAAAGTGTCAATGGCCCAGCTCAAATTCATTATAACCTACAGGTTGCTCAGCCTCACAAGAATCCTATAAGGTAGGTACTGTGATAATTTTGCAGGAGAAAAGGCTGGGGCTCTGAGGGGTCAGAATTTGCCCAAGGCCACAGTACCAGGAAGTGAGGAAGTTAAGATTTAAATTCAGGTCTGTCAGGCTTCCATATCTGCCCTTTTGCCGCTAAACTACACTGCCTCTCTGTGAATGAGGTTGGTTAACAGAGGACGGCCCTTGAGGTAGGTTCTGCCCCATACATAATGTAAGTCTGATGGGTTGACTCAGAGCCTTGCATAGATACTCCCCAGCCTAACTAGGCTCAGTTCAGCCACAGTGGGCAGATGCTTTTGATGATAGGCTGTTACCTAGGGTTTAGGGATTGTGGGACTGAGAATAGCTTCTTTCTGTATATAAAATATATTATGCTCTGGTCCAATCTGTGTACCAGTAATTAGAACAGGAAAGTAGCTGTGGAATAGAAGAAAAGATAGGCCTAGTATTTTGTGTATGCTAGAAACTAATATCCTAATTCCATGGGGAAAAAATTAGGGGAGCATGCTAAAATGTTACAGTGGCCCTAACAGGCAGTGCAGCATATTATTTAAGAGCGAGGTTCTTGAACTAGAGAGCCTGGGTTTGAATCCTAGTTCTACTACTTGCTATCTGAGTGACCTTGTGCTACCTACTTATGTTACCTCAGCTGTGTAATGGCATTAATAATTGTGCCTAGCTCATAGAATTATTGGGACAATTAATGACTTCTTAGAACAGTGTCTGGAATATAGTAATTTTAGAACATGGAAATATTAGCTCTTTGCTGTGTTTTTTTGTTGTTGTTGTTTTGTTTTTAGCAGTCCACAGTTTATTAAGCAGTATAACAGAAGAGAACCTCCATCATAATGAAATAAGGCAAGTACAGGATGGATCTCTGGTGTACATTTTTTATACAGACGAACAATTAAATTTAGGCTTTACAACTTGTAGCAGGCGTGATTTGTTGCATACCAACAGTCATCATTCCCCACTTCTTCCTTCTTAAAAGAGCCCTTATTTTATCAGAGGATGCAATTGTGTCATGTCCAGACAATGCCAACCACAGTCCCCTCTTTCTGGCTTTCCAATACTATCTTGTGAACCAGTACCTACTAACGAAATGTAAGAAGAAATTCTGCTAGGGACTTTGGGGGAAGATTTTCTTCCCAAATGAAAAGACAGAAACATGAAATGAGAAAGCCTTTTGCTCCCTACTCCCAGTCTTTGGGATTGAAATATCTGGAGCAGCAATAAACCATACTGTATTTATGAGGAAACAACCACTGAAGACAAAAAAACCAATATGATAAGGACCCAAGGAGGAAGGACAGAAAGAACCTGGGTCCTTGATAACATTGAGCTGCTTCACAAGCACTGAATTACCTACCATCTTTAGTGGCATTTTAAAAATTGTTCAGTGGCCTCTGAGATGTTTTCAACAGCTTTTTCCAATTTGTTTAACCCAATTCTGGCTCCATGATTCTCATGAACAAGTGAAAATCCAGCAAGATTCTCAGTTTTAAGAAAGATGCTTCCCCTGCACTATCCATAATATGTATGTGGAATGAGGCCTGATGACTTCTTTTGTGATATATCTCATAGTACAGGTACTTTTCCATTTCTGGGAGAGGACACTGTAGGTCCAGTTACCACAAAGACAGGATAGGTCTTTGCTTATGCAGAGCCAGCTAACTATAAGCCGTGGCATTTCTGCATGCTTTTGTGTAGCCTGGGTAGTTGTTGTCTGATAGACTCTGATTTATCTGACAGTGACCAGTTATCAATAAAATACACCTAGGCTATGGAAGCAAATCCAACAATTTAAACAGTTCCCCAAAGTAGTGAGGATCTGGGTCAGATTTAGAAATGAGGTTTTTTCTATCTTCCTTGGGCTACTAGGATAAAACCCTCTCAAGTCTCCATGACTTTGTTTAGAAGTTATTTGTTTGGGCCAAGTTTTTTGTTTAAGGGTTTTTCTGTTCTGGTCAAGATTAACTGTAATGCAGGGTTAAAACCAGCTACTCTGGATTAAATCAGTAGATATATAGAGATGGGAAAGGTTAGAGGGATTGACAGGTGACTGCTATAAGGGGTTTAGGGTTTTTCTTTTTGGAGTAATAATGAAAATGTTCTAAAATTGATTGTGGTGATGAATGCACAATTTTGTGATTATACTAAAAGCCATTGATTGTACACATTGGATGGCTTGTATGGTACGTGACTATCTCAATAAAACTGCTTTAAAAAAAAAACACAAAAAACTAGCTACTCTGGAGTCACGTATCCTTTTTCTAACCAGTGGAAGCCCCAGAAGAAATGGATGGCAAGCTTTTCCAAAGGTCTGTCTGGTGAGATTTTGGGGCGCCCACTCAAGTGGGAAAGACTAAGGAAGAACAAGGCTTTTGTTAGTAGGATTATCAGGGTAGCACTCAGGGCAATAATCAGCACTGTTAATACAGTCTAAGAATACTTGGTAACACTCATTTTCAACAAGTTCAGTTTGGTACAACCAATGGCCTAGTTCTAAACTAGGGAACCACTGTTGTCCACAGTCAGGGCAGTGTGAATTATCTGAGAACATCTGGGTCTACAAAAGCAACACTGGGGAAGCAATGTAACAGCAAGCGGCAGCAATGGTGAAGAGAGATTACCAAAATAGTATTATTACAGGTTTGGTTTAGCAATATCTCAGTCCAACCCACATTACTTGAAGAGTGTTAAATTTGACTTGTACTCCCATGCAGTTCTTCAAAATTTCCTTATTTTTCACTCAGTTGCAATTCGATCTCTGAACTCAGGGTCCCAATCAGTCTGTAATGTTATCAGTCACTTACTAGCAGCACAGATCTCAGAGTAGCTCCTTCAAATCCCTGCTTCTCAAGGTTAGATACGACTCTAGTCTAAACTAGTTATTTTTTTCTTTCATGTTATCAGTTGGTGATGGTATCATGCAGGGGCACTTGGCTTACTCTGCTTTGTTGATAAGGTTATTATGTCTGCTTGGTGAAACAGATGAGCTGACAGTCCAGTGGGTCTTTTGTTGCCTCTGGTGTTCTTGCTGTTGTAATACACGTACCCAAGTCTTAAGGCCTTGGCATTTTACGGCAATGTAGGGGAGTCAGGAAAACCTGGTAGAATCCTCTCTAGCGTGGATACATTGAAGCCTTTCTTGGGAAGACCTTTTTTAGGACCCAGTCACAGGAAAGAAGCTGATGGTGATATGGTTGGAAGGTCTGGGAATGCTTCATATACAAATTCTAGCGAGGTTTTAAATCATTGCCTGTCAATGACAGGGATGCCCTTCAGTGTTCTTTCGGCTCCAGTGCTGGTCTGCACCCCATGCGGCTGCTGCTGAACCTGCTGTTTTTCTTTTCTCCTTAAAGTCACCTCATGATTTGTATTAGCTAGCTTTTGCTTCAATAATGCTCTGTAGCAAAGAATTCTAAGCTCTCATTGTGCAAAAGAAAAAATCTTTAATTTTTGCTCATGGATCCGTGGATTGGCTGCTGTGGCTCTGTCCCAGGCAATGCATCAGATTCAGTCTTCTCTACTTTGCTGTTGGGGGATACTGCTCTCATGGTGGAGGGCAGGCACACAAGAGGGGAGTATGGAATCACATGGTCCCTCTTAAAGCCTCTGCTTTGAATTGGCACACATTTCACTGGTCAACACAAGTAAAATGGGCAGATTTCACTGGAGTGGGGAGGTATATTCTCACATTGAGCTTTGGCAAGGTTGGGAGGGGAGGAAGAATTTTTGAGCAAGTAATGCAATCTACCTCATTGTCCAAAATTGCTGCTTAAGTTCCAACCATTATGTCTGAGTTCCAGGTATAAAGTAGGAGGAAGAATAAGTAGGCAAAAGGACACTGTTGTGGTTTGCTGATGCAAATACCAGAAATGGATTGACTTTTATAAAGGGGGTTTATTTTGTTACACATTTATAGTCCTAAGGCCATAAAGGTGTCCAAACTAAGGCATCAACAAGATGATCCCTTCACTGAAGAATGGCTGATGGAGTCCAGAACACCTCTGTCAGCTTTCCACCTCTGTCAGCTGGGAAGGAACATGGCTGGCATCTGCTGTTCCTTTGCTCCCAGGTTGTGTTTCAAAATGACTTTCTCCAAAATGTCTCCGGGTCTCTCTTAGCTTCTTCAGCTCCTGTTCATCTAAGTGTCGGTGTCCTCTCTTAGCTTCTCTGGGGCAAATTCTGGGCTAGCATCTCCAAATGTCTCCCAGCATCCCCAAGTGTCAGCGTCAGTGTCCGTTCTTAGCTTCTCTCCAAAATGTCCCTCTCAGCTGCTTTGAGTCCCTTCTGTTTGTGAGCTCTTTTATAGGACTCCAGTGATTAAATCAAGACCCACTCTGAATGGGTGGGTCCATATCTCCGTGGATATAATTTAATCAAATCTGTCGCCCACAGTTGATTTAGTCACATCTCCATGGAAACAATCAAAAGATTCCAACCTAATCAACACTAATACATCTGCCCTTACAAGACTGCATTAAAGAATTTGGCTTTTGTGGGGACATAATAGATCCAAACTGGCACAGACACCTTCATTGCTTGTCTCCCTCCTACCCTGAGCAATTTTTATTAAAATCACTAGGAGTAAAAGGTTACAATTTAAAAAAAAATATATCCTAGAATCTCCTATGAGGAACAAGTGCTAGGTAATGAACACCAAACATAATAGTCTATAGGGCTCTAATGTGTATTATGTTAAACAACTTTTTATTTGTCTCATTAAGTCTGTCTTTTATCCAACTTAGGCAAAGGTTATAACAAAATAGGACATTTGTCATTTGAGTGGTTCGTGAAATGGGAGTTGTTGTGCTTCTGAATCTATGCATGTCACATAAAACATAGTTGTCCTGGTTTTGCTCCCTAAGAGATTACTAGCTGATGGTTCCAATCTTACAAGATAAACAGATATGGAAACCTTGTCCATATAATTAGTCCTGTCATTAGTGGAAGTATGACTTACTCATATGCTAAGTGCTTTATAAAGAAATAGCGTATTACGTGCAATTAAAATAGAGAAAAAGATAAAGTCAGATTTTTTCTAGCCATAAATAAATGTCTGTATTTAAAATTTATTAGTAAACAAATATCTGAGGATTTTCCTGTATTTCCAAATAAGATAATGTTGAACATATCTTATAGTGACCTTTTATATTTGACCTCCTTTTTTTTTGTAAATATGGTTGCAAAAACTGAGTGGCAGACCCTTCTTTTCAAAAATTCTCCCCTTTAGATGTGTGTATATATAAATATGTAATATATAATATATAAAAATATATATAATACTGACTTAAAAAATCAAATTCCCCCAACATACTTTTTAAAAATCTGTGCCAGGAATGTGTTTTCAGAGAAAATCTTATTCTCGTACTCAGACTTTGCATCATCACTTATTTGTTGCAGCATGGGCCCTGCCCCCATGACATGGAAGTTTCACGCAGCACCTGTATAAGAAGACAAGACCCTCCTCCTGTTACCTGGACCCTCCTCCCCACACACACACTTCCTAACACTTACTAACTTATGTAACTCTTTTTCTCATCACAGTTTTGTTTTGTGTGTCTATTGGATTACAATCTTTATTAAAAAATGCAACACACATACATACAGACACAAATTCTCCCCTTTAACACACACAAATTCTCCCCTTTAACAAACACCTCTTTCTGGGATGGGTAGAGACAATTTGACACACATGTTGTCAGGGAAGGGATGCCAGTGTTAAGAGAAAGACCTGTGGATCTCTGCTCAGCCCAAACTTCTCCATATAGAGAAGGAGCTATCACTGCATGTCTAGTTAGAGGCAGGAAGCAGAGGTTACCTCTCTATGGGGTTAAGCCTCCTTCCCATCACACACAGGGTAGGGAGCAGGAACCCCTGAAGTGATGCTGTCATGTCCACAGAGTAACTAGTAAACAGAGGAACAAACCCCAGTGGTGTACACTCCCAGGAGAGGACTTGGACAATTTTTGGGCACTGTCTTGGCTGCTATGTATGCAATAGTAATGCTTTTTTGCTATAGACCCAGGCATGCCTTCTGCCTGTCTCTGACATACCCCATATGCAAAAGCACAAAGATCATTTACCCATGCTTCTTTGTAGGGCTCCCGAGTGTGTGTGTGTCATAGAATGTCCACTTTGTGCAAGGCAGTACTTATCTACTCCTGCGGAAATGTTTCATGGGAAGGCCTGGCCAGATCTGGGCACATATACACAATTATAACAGTGGAAGAATGGGCAAGGCCCCTGTGCACTGTCATGCCATATACCATTCAGGTTAGAGATGTGTGCTTTCCTATTCCTATGCCTATGTAACCTTTTACTTATATTTGGACATTTCAGCAACTTGGTACAGTCCCCGTCCCTGTGTATATGTCCACAGACACACAAAGCTCCTGTGTTTCTGAACACCTCACCTGTGCCAAAAAGTTTAAAGTGTAATGGTTCAAAATTTATTGAAAGCTATTTTCTTGTAACTCATGACAGGGTCCTTATTTCCACTGAGAAGTATCTAATGTGGTCTAAAACCTCTGTTGGAGGCACTGCTCCCAGAACCCCTCAGCAAGGTTGAACAGCTTTGTAGTGACTGCTGGAAAGCTGTGGAAATGCACTCGTTTACTTCTGTGGGCTGCAGTGTGTACTTGTGCAGTGCATGTTTTGCAGATGGAAGGAGTAAGGAGATGCTATACCTGAGCAGGGCATCTCCTGTATGACCAGAGGTTTTCAAGATGCAAGGACAGCCACTGACACAGTTTCACAGAAAGCACACTGGAAGTGGTTTCATAAGGCCATAATGGGTACAAGGGATGTAGAAGTAACAAGAGTTTAAATGAAAGTAGGATGAAGCTATATGGAGGTTTATTAATATTTATTTTGAAGCTCAGGTAACTGCTTTGCACACTGTAGGTGTTCGTAACTGTCTTGTCAATGCTGTTGGGTATGTGATGTTGTTAAGGGCAAACTTGGAATACCTCACCGATTTCCCCAGATAACCTTCTCTTCTGAGCCTGCTAATTGTTGCAGTGGCTGAAAGAGTTGAATTGCCATGTATGCACTGAGGTATGTGAAGACACAAAAACTAGGTTTGCAGAGAGTTGAGGTGAGCTTCACCCCTCTGGGCTTAGTTTGGGAGGTGTAGTTAATCCATTTATATGATGAACTGGTTGGCATTGTGATTATACGGACCAGATTTATAAAGAAGGACAATTCCCAACATGGGAGCAGGTTGTACTCTGAAAGTTCATTTGCAAATCTGCTAGGGAGCGCTCTTGAAACATTTTCCCATGGAAGCCGTTATAAATATTGGCTAAATGGCTACTTAATTAACACTGTAGTTAAACTATGATATTTATGGTAACAAACATCTAAATTCTATAAGATTATGCTAATGTAAAGATGTAATCTGTTTGGTAACTTGAGCTACCAGGGACCTACCTGCACTCCAGGTGTACTCCAGGCCTGCAGAGGGTGGGTGCCTGGTGGTAACCTTGGGAATTGTAAGTCAAGCCTGCATACATTTTAGCACCAGTCACGTTCACCCTCTTACCCTAAGTGGCCCTGAATTCTCTGGGCATTCAGGCCCTTCAACCGTAAACCCCCAAAGGTCAGAGAAAGAAGCACTCTTATTCTCTGTCCCTTTGTCTCATGGAGAGCTTGTCATGGAACAGCTGTGTCTGGTTTGGATATATTATGTCCCTCAAAACTCCATGTTCTTTGATGCAGTCTTGTGTGGGCAGACGTATTAGTGTTGATTAAGATGGAACCCTTGGATTAGGTTGTTTCCATGGAGATGTGACTCACCCAACTGTAGGTGATAACTGATTAGATCATTTCCATGGAGGTGTGGCCCCGCCCATTCAGCGTGGGTCTTGATTAGTTTACTAGAGCCTTATAAAAGCTCAGACAGAAGGAGCTCACTGCTGTAGCTGAGACAGACATTTTGAAGATGGCCGTTGGAAGCTGATGCAGACATTTTGGAGAACACCATTTTGAAACACAACCTGGGAGCAAGCAGATGCCAGCCACATGCCTTTTGAGCTAACAGGTTTTCCAGATGTCAATGGCCATCCTTCAGTGAAGGTACACAATTGCTGATGCCTTACCTTGGACACTTTATGGCCTTCAGACTGTAACTTTGCAACGAAATAAACCCCCTTTATAAAAGCCAATCCATTTCTGGTATTTTGCTTAACCGGCAGCATTAGCAAACTAGAATAGATTTTGGTACCAGAAGAGGGGGGGTGCTGCTGAGCTTCCAAATAACCAACATGTTGGAATGGCTTTTTAAATGAATAAGGGGAAGATTCTGGAAGAATTGTGAGGAGCTTGATAGAAAAGGCCTAGATTGCTTTGAAGAGACTGTTGTGGAATCTAAAGATACTTCTGATGAGGCCTTGAGCAGAAATGTTGAATGTGTCATTGCAAACTGGAAGAAAGAAGATCCTTGTTTTAAAGTGGCAGAAAATTTGGCAAAATTGTGTCCTGATGTTAGATGAAAGACAGAATTTGAAAGCAATGAGCTGGGATACTTAGCTGAGATCTCCAGACTACTTGTGGAGGATGTAGTCTGGTTCCAAAGGGAAGGTGCAATTCAGTGACATGGAGAAGACCAGCAACTCAATCTCCCAGAGCTCTTCTGTCAAAGCTGTTTTGTTTGTACAAGGAGGCCTTTCCCTTACAAAGTCTATCCATTTATAAGGCTCTCTCAGACAAAAGAAGGACAAAACCCTTGCTTACAAGGTGTGGTGTCCACCAAGGAGGCTCTCAGTACAGAGGTATCTCTGCTTATGATGTAAGTTTCTGAAAGGCTGCTCTAGGTCTCTTTATACATTTCGAGTGACATACAAGCTACTCTAATGCCACCTCTTGGTGACAGGGTGAACAGACATTCTCTGGTGCAGAGTTTGTTTCTCTCTGAGACAATTCATAAATTGAGGAGTTTCCGTATTTGCTAAATGTGAATAAAAAGGATCTTATAACCTGGACTTAATAGAGCAAAGTACTAAAAATAAATTTCTTGGCTTCCCTTCCTCATGTTGTTGCTATCAACAGATACTATCTATGATAATTTAAGAAAGTTCTTGTGGTGCCAAGGGGGCTTTGCTTCTTACCCAGCCTTTTCTTTTGATATGTTCCCAGTTTACCCTGAGTGGAAACTCAGACATGGAGATTATAGGCTGGCTTTTCTCTATTTTAGCTGCACGTTAGAATCTCCCAGGGAATTTTTTTTTTTTTTTCCATACAAAACAAATTGTACTTTCGATTGTTTACAGTACCATTACATAGTTGTACATTCATCACCTAAATCAATCCCTGACACCTTCATTAGCACACACACAAAAATAACAAGAATAATAATTAGAGTGAAAAAGAGCAATTGAAGTAAAAAAGAACACTGGGTACCTTTGTCTATTTGTTTCCTTCCCCTACTTTTCTACACATCCATCCATAAACTAGACAAAGTGGAGTTTCCCAGGGAATTTTTAAAGATTCTAACGTGTAGGCCACATTCAGAATCAATTACATCAGAATCTCTGGGAGTAGGACCAGGCATCATATTTTTTTTAAAGCTCCCCAGTGGTCCACAGTGCAGCCAAGGTTGAGAAACACAATTCTAGGTAGAATCTTAAGTTCTCAGTAGGTTCCATTTTCCCTAGGATGCAATAGGGCTTGGTGGATTAGAAGGGAAGTACCTCACAGGGCTGTCAGACAGATGCTGTTTGGGAGTTAGGACCTAACTATTCCAGGGCAAAGGTTCTTCCCCCATACCATGTTGCTTCCTTAACTTTCTGGATTTTGGCGAGCAAGAAAATACAGCAGAAACCATGAACTTAGGAGCTCTTAGAGCTGTAGAAAATAGGAAATAATAGTGCCACATTGTAAAGACTGTAAATGCCTCTCATTTTATATAGCAGGAAAGCTGTTTAGCACCCTGTCACATACAAGAAATTCAGTAACCAGAGTTGTTAATCACATTTTGGGGAGCAATATGTGTTACTGAGACCAACTTAGAGGACTAGGAGCTTTCAAATTTAATATCTAAGTATTATTCCAAAATATATGCTCCTGATCAAACAAAATTTAATAATGTGCTTTTGGTTTCATATCTAATAATCCATTGCTGAAGACAAAGCACCCAGGTGAAAAAATGGGCAAATAACTTGAATAAACGTTTCTCCAAAGAAGACATGCAGATTGCCAATAAGCACATGAAAAGATGCTCAAAATAATTAGGCATTAGGGAAATGCAAATCCAAACCACCATGAGATACCACTGCACACTCTCTGGAATGGCTGCTATTAAAACACACACACACACATACACACACAAGAAATCACGAGTGTTGGTGAGGTTGTGGCGATATCAGAACTTCCAGGCATTGCTGATGGGAATGGAAAGTTGAAAACAGTTTGGTGGTTCCTCAAAAAGTTAAACTTAGAATTACTATGTGACACCCACCAATTTCATTCCTAGGTATATATCCCTCAAACTGGAAGTAAAACAAATATTTGTATACCGGTGTTCCTAGTAGCACTATTCTTGACAGCCCAAAGGTAGAAGCAACCCAAATGTCATCAACAGCTAATAGATAAATAGTGGAATATTATTCAGCCATAAAAAGGAATGGAGTTCTGATACAATATAGTTGAGCCTTAAAAGCATTATGCTCAATGAAATAAGCCAGGTACAAAAGGACAAATATTGTCTGATTCCATTTACACAAAATATCTAGAATAAACAAGTTCTTAGAGACAGAATTAGGTAAGAGGTTACCAGGGGGTGGGTGAAGGGGGAATGGGAAGGTATTACTTAATGGGTACAGAGTTTTTGTTTTGGGTGACAAAAAAGTTTTGGTAATGGATGGTATTGATTGGTAGCACAACATTGTAAATGTAATCAGTGCCACTGAATAGTACACTTAAAAATAGTTAAAATGACAAAATTTATGGTTTGGATATATATGTTACCGCAATTAAAAAATAAATTTAAAAAGAGTGTGTTTTTAATTGTAAAAAATTTGGAAAATACAAAAATGTATAGAGAAAATATACTGTTTGTAATGCCACCACTGTGAAGTAAAAAAACAAACAACAAAACCCTTAGAAAGATGAAAAGTTAGTTCCTCTACCCTTTCCTGCTTTACACTGTTAATATTTTCTTTTTTATTACTCCAGAAATGTTCTAAGCATATACAGAGTTTTCGTTTGTTTGTATGTTTTCTTTTTAAACATAAAATGGAATCCATTTTTTCCTGGGCTTTTTAAGTATAATTTGTCAGTAAACAAGTATTTCTGCATTGGTTGAAATTTCCTCAGGAATGTGATTGATGGCACAGGATAAATAAGATGACATTCTAACCCTCAAAGGGATTATATACCTTAAAATATGGAAACAAAGGCCAATTAAGTTTAAGGAAGAAAGATGCTGAAGTGAGCAGGAGTAGCCAGACATGGCATCAGTTACGGGATGGAACATGAATTAGGCTTTAAGAGCTGGGTAAGATGTGGGTAGGTGGAACAGGGAGAGGTGGTGGCAGTGAAGAAGAGCTTGAGCAAAGATAGAAAAGCAGTAATTAGCCTCCTTAGAATGAAGGAGACCACATGGGCGGGGGGTGGGGAGAGGTGGTCCAGACTGATGTTCTCTTTGAGCCTTAGTTTGGTAAGAAGAGAATTGCTTTCTGATATTTTCTTCTCACCCCCTTTTTTGTTTCTGTTTTAGGAAAACTATGAACAGATGAAAGCACTAGTGAATCAACTCCATGAACGAGCACAGTCTGTAAGACTAGGTAAATTCATTGTGTACTCTTCAGCTTATTTTTTAATTGAGATGTCCCTTTATAGCTATTGGTTTTAGGAAAAACATGTAGCATTAAGCATTTGGCTGTTCCAGAATAATTATGCATTTGTTGTTATGTGGACATTTTTTTTCCCCTCATTTTTTTTTTTCGCTATTATTTGGCCTGTTTTTTTCTGCTTATATAGCATTGCCACTGTTTGGGGAAAAGTAGAAACTCACATTCTTAAAATTTTAAACTATTATTCTTAAGGTTTTACTTCGGCCACAGCATCACACTGAAATTTTTGTTCTACTTAAAGCAACAAACATTTCCAGCCCATCAGTCATATTCATATTATATGCTAAATTTTGCATAATTATGCATTTTCTTCTGTGTTGTAAAGCTTGGAAATAATTTCTTCATGGATTTCTTGCTAATTAAATAAATGGAATTTCATAAAAACTTTGTAAATTTTCATTAGCTCCCATTTTTAAAATTGTGGACATAAAATACATTCTTTTGCTTGGAAGAAATGATATCAAAGGGAGGAATATAAAACAATTATGTATAAATGAATACCATGTATTATGATGAGATGTATTATTCTGTTTTATAGTCCTTGCTATATAAGACAGTTTTACTTTTTAAGGCCGTGTGACTTGAAACTAAAGAAACTAAGGAGACTGAGTACAGGCCATATTCAAAGTAAGATTCTTATTATATTACAGGTTTCTAACCAAGAAGAAGCTGTATGAATTTTGTTTAAGGGTATTGTTGCATTCTTAGGCATGATGTTATCACATCCAGAGGACAGATTCCCAGTATAAATAATTCCCTAATTAGATAAATAGTAAATAAAAATGTCACTATATGGTTTTTTCCTCTGAGGACTTTAAGGATGAAGGCAGTGTAATTGATATATGGTGATGAGTAAAGAGATGTTCTGAAGTTGCCTATTCAAGTGTAAAATATATTGGGGAAGAAATAGGCTCGGTATAGTGGTCCTTATAGAATTTGGAGAGTGGTAGGCTGAACTTTATTACTATTTTTTTAAATTCCAATAATTAGGCAACTTTGGCCAAATTATTTCATCCTTCTAGTGTATTCTCAGTACCTAATTTGTAACTTGAGACTTAGGAGTGTTTCTGTAAATTATAGTTATTATTCAGTATAAGAACACATGTCTGTCTTCTTTTGACTAAACAGATTAATCAAACTTAATGGAAAATAACAGAAAATAGAGCCATTTGAAAATGCCCTGTGTCTGAGCTCTTTAGTATCAGGTTACATATCAAACTTGTTTAATTCAGAAAGCAGCATTAATTGTTTTTTGTTTAATTTGGAAAGCAACATTAATTGTTTTTTGTAACCAAACCATGGAAAGGCAGTGTTGGCTAGATCCAGGGCTCCCTTAAGTCCTGCACTCACTCTCTTTGTCCCTCCATCTCATCTCATGATCTGTGGTGGACCTCATTCTCTTGGGCTTCTTTTCATGAAGTGAGGAACTAGATTGCTGGCAGGTCAGGGATGACATCCTCACATTTTACAACCTGAAGGAAAAGATAGTTATCCTTTCCTCTCCAATTTGGAAAATTCTGACTGGTTCACTTTGGTGGCATGGTCACTCCTTGGACCCATCACTGTGTCTGGGAGAGGTGGGGCTATGTGCCAGCCTGGCCCCATCTCCCCTAGGGCTTTGGCACACTGCGGCTGGGATAGCCCTGGAACTTCAAGGAGCTAGCAGTACTGTTTTTTTAGGAAAAGAGAAAAGAAAGCAGAGCAATCAAAAGTGATGAATGTCAATTATACTGACCCTAGCCTACCCTAATTTTCTCCCTTCTAATTAGGGCAGTGTAAGTAGGTGGTTTACTTGTAAAAACGAGCATAGTGGACATTTGCTGTTGTGTTTTTTTTGTTTGTTTGTTTGTTTGTTTTTTTTTTTGACCAGGCAGCTCTTGAACCCCGTACTAGTTTGGGAAAATGGTGTTAAAAAATGATGTGGGGTTTTGTCTTTTGGTTATGATTTGAGATGTAAAATACCCTGCTGGCATACTTTTCAGAAAAGGTGGCTGAAATTCCTACTTGTGAAGCCATTTTGGATTAAGGCATTGTCTGTAGGGGAAACAAAACAAAACAAAACACCTTGTTGAAATGAAAATATGTATGTGTGTGTTGTGTGTGTGTTTTTTGATTTTGGAATTTTGTATTCCTTGCTCTAGGTATTTTCTTCTGTGATTTTGCTACGTGAATGCTCATAGGTTGGCTTAGCAGTTGTGTTGATCAAGAATTAGGGAATTCTACTCATTTTCTTCTTTTTTTCTTTTTCTTTTGCCACTGTAGAATTTAGACAACGTGATTTAAAAAAAAATTCATACAGGAGCAAAAAGCAGGAGTTTCAAGTTACTTTATAAGAAGTTTTTCATTTGATAGAACTTGTGATAAATAACAAGGTTGGGGAAAAGTAGCCGACTCTTGCCCACCTTTTTGTTTTTTTCCTTTTTTTAATTGCTTTTGTTTTAGGTTTCTTCTGGGGGTACTCTTTATTCTCCTTTTGTTCTTGTTTGAGTGTGTCGAGTTGCTTGAGGAGAGACTTAGTCATTTCTGTAGGAGGAAAAGGATCAACCCAGCTGTGTTATAAGAACACAGAACTAAGTATTTTGATTAACACAAGTTAATTGAAGGGTTATGAGTTTTGATAGATTCAGAAGTTCTTAGTTTTTACACTAGATAGTAGCTTTACAACTAAAGAAAGATACGTATAGTTTTGGTGGTTAAAATGGAATTTTAACAACCTAAAGATAGGCCTGTGTGATTTTTTTTTTTAAAAGACATTTAAAATGGCATGGGTAGTATTAATAATGCATGTAACACAGTTGAAGTGACAGCAGTTTGACCTTTGCACATGCAGAGGCAACGACAGCTTTGTCATAACTATCCCCCTGGAAGACAGCAATTGGAAATAAATTGTAAAATGCTGGAGTCAGGAAGATTTCAGGGATGTTAGAATGTGAAAAAAGATGTGTCTTAGAATTGATGCAATATGGTAAATTAGATGCAATGAGATAAATGAGAATTTAAGGAAAACGTCATACTGTGGGAATGGAGATAATTAATGAAAATCCTGAAGAACAATCCTTGGAAACTAAGATGATGGTGTATTGCTGTCTTCTTGTGGTGGTCCAAATATTCTAGGCCAGTTAGAATGCCAGAGAAGCTTAATTCTGTGATCTGAGCGTCTGTATCAAAGCCAGCCCTCTTTCTGCTTCTTTCTAATAAAACCAGAATATTCCAGTTGCTGCTAATTAGCAAGGCCAAATTCTCGGCAGAATTAAGAAAGAGTGATGTTGCTTTTTTTTTTTTTTTAATTTCTTACCACCCTTAGTCACCACACCCTCCCCTGACACCTTCTCCCTTGCTAGCCTCTGGACACTAGTTATGTCAACTTCAGACTTAACAAGGGCCCTCTCCCAGGCATGGCCTTCTTTGCAGTGCCTTAAGTTTATATTCCTTTAATATTTATTTTTAAATGGCTTTATTGAGTTGTAGTTGACATACAATAAACTGCTCTGTTTAAAGTGTACAATTTAGTGAGTTTTGACATACGTATACACCCATGAAACCCTTAGGACAATTGTGATAATGAACATATCCATCTTGTCCAAAAGATCCTCTGTCCTTTTCTAACCCCTCCCTTGCTCTCCCACCCCTAAACATGCCTCAAGGCCTGCTCTGGTATGGATGGGAGAAAAGTAATCATACCTAATTCACACTGATAGGAAAGACGATTAAGCAAAGACTATATTAAGATGAAATTCTTGGGCAACAGTGAAAATAAGCATTCCAAGATGCAGTTTGACACTTTGTTCCTAATCTCTTACCTTGGTTTGCGAGTGGGTTATCGGGATCCCCCAGAGACTGAGCCCCGCAGCCCGTGGGTTGGCTGGTGACGCTTGGAGCACCGCTGGCCTTCAGCAGCCTGGATAAGTCACCTCAGCAGGCTCTTCAGTTACTGAAATTTTCTTTGTCTGTCATGACGTGAATAACATCAGGAAATACTTGAAGACAGTCTCTGACTCAAGATAACAATATTAAGAACTTTCAAATTGCCATATAAAATGTTCAACTCCGTCCCATTTGCAGGCCTAAAAACAAAATTGTGGGTCATTATTGGCACCTTTAGGTAAATTGTACTGTGCTTATCACAGAAGTCAATTCTGAAATAATGCTTTTACCTGGTACAACTTGAAGAGAGGAATTTTTCATATTTCCCATAGCATGTAGCATGGGGTCGACATATATGTATACATGTAATAGGTATTTAATAAATATAAGCGATAAGGCAGTAGTTGCAATGCATGAGTTGCTGAGAAAATGCTGTATAATTTCTTTAAGTCATTACTAAATAACTAGTGAATTCAGAACATGTTTTATATATGGTAGGATCAGGGATAGATTGGTTTTTTTAAAATGTCAGCCTCTTTACTTCAGAAAATTGGCAGCTAGTAAGTTGGTTGAATGATAAGAAAAATTAGTTTCTTGCAGGATAGGTTGAGCTTTTTAAAAGCCACTGTAGTTTGGACTAAACATTATGATTCTCTGACAATAAGTTAAATGAGGACCTTATATCATGTAAATCTAATCTAATGTTTTCTTCATAGGAGGTGGTGAGAAAGCCCGGGCACTTCACATATCAAGAGGAAAACTGTTACCCAGAGAAAGAATTGACAATCTTATAGACCCAGGGTTGGTATATACCCAGGTGCTAACTCAGTGTTCTCTGTTCCATGACACTTTATTAGACCATTTTGTAAATAAATGGTTTTGAATTCTGGTTCTTATTTTAATAATTGAAATAAATACTTTAAATAAAGAAGTATTATCACACTATAGGAAAATAAAGTCTCTTGTCCCACCACCCTGTCATAAATGCTTTTATCATTCATTCAACAACAAATGTTTATCAAGAGCCTGCTGTGTGTCAAGCACTGTTCTAAGCTCTACTGATATATCAGTGAAAAAAACATAGTTCCTTGCCCTGCTGGAGTTGATGTTATCGCAGGGGGAGACAGAAAATGAACAGTAAGCACAATATGTAAGTTACACAGTATGTTAAAAGGTGATAAATGCTGTGGGAAAAGAAAATAGACTAAGGGGAGGAAGGATGGGACAAGTTGCAGTTTCAAATGGTGTGATGAGGGTGGGCTTCTTTGAGAAGGCGACACTGGAGGGAGTAGCGATGGTCCTGCTATGTCTGGAAAAGAGTGTTCCATTCCAGGCAGAGGGGTCAACCCGTGCAGAGACCCAGAGATGCAAGTGCGTCTGATATGCACACGGAATAGCCGGGGGCCAGAGAGGCTGGGGCAGAGACAGTGAAGGGAGAGTAGTAGGACATGGGGCCAGATTACATAGGGCCTTGTCAGCCAATGTAAGGGTTTTTACTCTTGCCCTGAGAGAAATGGGGTGTCATTGCAGTTTTGAGCAGAACACTATTATGATCTTTCTAACTTATGTTTAAGAGTTTATGTGTAAGAGTTACTCTGGCTGCTGCATTTTGAGTAGACTATAGGACAGCAAGGGTGGAAGCAGGAACCAATTAGAAGGCTGTTGCAGTCATTTAAGAGAGAGATGGAACTCTGTATATTCTGCATGATTTTTTGGTAAACATACCAACTCATTTAATAAAAAAGAGAGAGATGATGAAGGCTTGGATTAGGGTAATAATAGAGGCAGTAAGAATGGTTGGATTCTGGATGTATTGTGACACTAGCGCCAACAAGATTTCCCTGACAGACTGGCTTTGGGGTAGAAAGAGGGAGAGTGAGGAGTAAATGAAATCTTAAAAAAAAAATGTCTGTTTTGTTAGGACAAGAGCAGTAGGTGCTAATACAGGAAATATTGCACATACATACACATGCACACAGCCACAAGTCCCACCAACCTGGAGACAAACACCTTTAACACCTAGTGTCTATCCTTCTAAACTATTTTTATGTCTATATATATCAGACAGCTACCTCTATGGTTTTCAAAAGCAAAAATGGAATCCTAGTAAATGTGTTTTGTAATCTCCTTCTTTTCTACTTAATGTATCTTGAAAGTTGAAGTAAGTGAGAGGTAGAGTAATGTGGTGAAGAGCCTGGTTTCAGGATCTGGACTGCTTAGAATAAAATGCTAGCTCTACCACTGACTGTTTTTGTGACTTTAGATGAGTTACTTAATCTTCCCGTGTCTCAGTTTCCTCATCAATATATGGGGATTGTAATAGGGTCCACCTCAGGGTAGTTCTGAGGAGTAAATGACTTAATGTTCTTGAAGCTCTTAGAAGAGTGCCTGGCACATGGTAAATGCTATGTAAGAGTTAGCTTCTGCTCTCTATATTAATAAACACATTTCTACAACATCTTTTAAAATAATTACCTAATGTTCTGTTGTATGGATATACCATATAAATCCCCAAAATATTAACACTGGGTTTTGTTTTAGATATTCTTTCTAGAGTTTATTTACAATATGCATATTTGAAACATCACCCCGTTAAAGAAAAAAAATCTTACCTTTTCCATGTGTAACTAGAACTTTATTTAAAAAATGTGATTTCTTTTCCTATGACATTAATTCAAGTAGTATCCTTTCTTCCCTGTAGGTCTCCGTTTCTGGAATTTTCTCAGTTTGCAGGTTACCAGCTGTATGATAATGAGGCGGTTCCTGCAGGTGGCATTATTACAGGCATTGGAAGAGTATCAGGGTGAGTACTCTGTGTGCACTCAGTAATGTGGGGCGGGAAGAAGACTGACGAGGTGTAGGCATCTGGCATTCACTTTCCCATATTAACATGCAAGTGTTGTGCTGTTTATATTATTTAAGACTGATAACAGTCTATGCAGAATTGTGTTAGAGTCATCTGTGAAGCTTTCAAGTCAAAAATTAAAGGAAAAAAAATGACAGGGAAAATCCTTGGGCTCCAGTCAGACCTCCCTATTCAATCAAAATCTCCAGATGCGGGCTTCACATGTAATTTCCAAAGGTTCCACAGGCATCTTTTTTTTTTTTTTGTAAATTGTGGCAACATATATACAACTTAAAATTTCCCATTTTAGCCACATTCAAGCATGCAATTCATGGCATTAATTGTATTCACAATGTGATGCTACCATCACTATCTTCCTTTACCAAAACTTTCATTAGCAACTTTGCACCCATTAAGCAACAACTGTCCATTCCCCAATCCCCTTTCCCCTGCCCCCCACCCCGGGAGCCTGTAATCTATCTTCTGTCTCTCTGAATTTTATATTCTGGTGACTTCATGTAAGTGAAATCATACAAAATCTGACCTTTTGTGCTTGGCTTATTTCATTCAACATGATGTCTTCAAGGTTCTTTCATGCTGAAGCATGTATCAGAACTTCATTCCTTTTTACAGCTGAATATTATTCCATTATATGTATATACCTCATTTGTTTATCCAGTTCATCCATTGATGCACACTTGGGTTTGCTTCCACCTTTGGTTAATGTGAAGAATGCTGCTATAAACTTTGATGTACAAATCATTTTGAGTCCCTGCTTTCAATTCTTCTGGGAATATGCTTAGAAGTGGGATTGCCAGGTCATGTGATGATTCTATACTGAACTGTCTGAGGAGCTGCCAAAATGTTTTCCACAGTGCCTGCACTATTTTACATTCCCACCAACCATGTACCAGGGTACTTTTTTTACATTTTTGTCAGCAGTTGGTATTTTGTTTTGTTTTTTTTCTTTTAAAGTAATAGCCACCCCACTGGGTATGAAGTGGTATCTCATTGTGGTTTTGATTTACATTTCTGTAATGGCTAATGATGAACATCTTTTCGTGTGCATGTTGGCCAATTTTTATCTTCTTTGAAATAAAAATTCTTTGAAGATAAAAATTCTTGGCCTATCCAAGTCCTCTACCCATATTTTAATTGGGTTGTTTGTTGTTTTGTTGTTGTTATAGGAGTTCTTTATATATCCAATGTAACTGGATATTAAGCCCTCATCATATATATAGTTTCCAAATATATTCTCCCATTCTTTAGGTTGTCTTTTACTTTTTTGCTAATGTCCTTTGATGCACAAAAGTTTTCAATTTTGATGAAGTCCAATTCATCTGTTTACTTTTTTTTGCTTGTGCCTTTGGTGTAAAGTCGAAGAAATCATTGCTCAACACAAAGTCCTGAAGATATTCCCCTATGTCATCTTATAGGATTTTTATAGTTTAAGTTCTTGTATTTAGGTCATTGAACCATTTTGAGTTAATTTTTGTATATGAGTATCCAGTTTTCCCAGCACCATTTGTTGAAGAGACTGATCTTTCCTCATTGAGAACGCTTGGTACCCTTTTCAAAAATCAGTTGTGCGGATTTGTTTCTGAGCTCCTAATTCTATATCACTGGTCTATATGTCTGTCCTTGTGTCAGTACCATGCTGTTTTGATTACTGTAGGTGTGTAATAGTTTTTACAACTGGGAAGTGTGAGTCCTCCAATATTGTTCTTTTTCAAGATAGTTTTGCCCTGTTGGGGCCCTTTGCCCTTCCATATGAATTTGATGATTGGCTTTTCCATTTCTGCAAAGAAGGATGTTGGAATTTTGATTGGGGTTGCATTGAATCTTTAAATTGCTTTGAATAGTATCAATGTCTTAACAATATTAAGTCTTCCAATTTATGACCATATTTAGGTCTTCTTAAATTTCTTTCATCAGTGTTTTGTAGTTGTCCAGTTACAAGTCCTTTACATCCTTGGTTAAATTTATTCTAGGTATTTTATTCTTTTTGTTGCTCTTGTAAATGGAGTTGTGTTCTTGGTTTCATTTTTTGATTGTTCATTGCTGATGTATAGCTGTATGTTGACTTTTGCCCCCCACACCCCATCCCCCATCAACACTTTCCTGAATTGCTTACTTATAAATTCTTTGGGATTTTCTCTATATAGGATCGTGGCATTTGTGAATAGGGATAGTTCTACTTCTTCTTTTCCAATTTGGATGACTTTTTCTTGCTTAATTCCTCTGGCTAGAATTTGCAGTACAGTGTTGAATAATAGCAGATGTCCTTGTTTTGTTCCTGATCTTGGGGGACAAGTTTTCAGGCTTTCACTATTGAGTATGATGTTAGCTGTAGGTTTTTCATAAATGCCCATTATCATGTTGAGGAAGTTGCTTTTATTCCTAGTTTTCTGAGTGTTTTTATCAAGAATGGGTGCTGGATTTTGTTCGATGCCTTTTCTGAGTCAATTGAGGTGACCTTTTTTTTTTTTGTCCTTTATTCTGTTAATATGGTTTATTACATTAATTGATTTTCTTATTTTGAACCACCTTTTGCATTCCTGAGATAAATCCCTCTTGGTCATGGTATATAATCCTTTTAATGTGCTATTGGATTTGGTTTCCTAATAGTTTGTTGAAGATTTTTACATCTATATTCCTAAGGGATATTGGTCATAATTTTTTTTTTCTTGTGGTATCTTTATCTGGCTTTGGCGAGATGTGATATTGACCTTAGAATGAATTAGGAAGGCTCCCCTCCTCTTCAATTTTTTGGAAGATCTGAGCAGGATTGATGTTAATTCTTCTTGGGATGTTTGGTAAAATTCAGCAGTGAAACAGTCTGGTTGTTGGCTTTTCTTTGTTGGGAGGTTTTTGATTACTTCAGTCTTTTTATTTGTTATTGGTCTGTTGAAGGTTTCTCTTTCCTCTTGAGTCAGTTTAGGAAGTTTGTGTGTCTAGGAATTTGTCCATTTTATAACTTACTGATTCTTAATTGGTAAGTTTGGTTATGGCTGGATCCAGGAGCTCAAAGATTATAATAAGGTCACAGGCTGTTTTCTGCTGCTGGGTCTGCTTGCCTGTGTTGGTTTTGTTCCTAGTCTTGCTGTCCAAACATAGGCAAAAATGGCCATAGGCAGTCCCTGGTTTAATAGTCTGTATGCTCAGTGGCTGCTGTGGAAGAGAGCTCCCACAGAAGTTGGGCCTGGGGCCTCTGCCTTTTGCCAAGTCAACAGTTTTGGATTTGATTAGAAATTCCTGTTTTTTTGGCTCACTTGTGAAACTGGGCTCTGGGCCTGCCCCACTTGAACCGCATGGATTAAGAATAGAGGAGGTATATTCTAGAAGGAAAAAGGAGTTCTGCTTATTGGAATAATGAATGCTAGATGGTCATAACCAACTGATGTCTAATACAAACATATTCTTGTGGATTAATTTTGTTTCCATTCTATAATATGTCTGTGACCTTTTAATAGGAAGCAAAAGTGTCTGTGACACTTACTGAAGTTCACATAATTAGCAAAGAGCAGAGCTAGAATTTCAGCTCTAGTTTTGCCCGACTTCACAGTCTGGCCTGTTTCCAGTTATCAGACGCTGCTTGAGTTTTTTTGGGTGCAGTATCCCTAATGGCAGAGAAGTGTGACCACACATCCAAAAGTATGGGGTTATGGTTCAGCAGCCTGCCATAAGCTTAAATTTCTTTTGATTTCTGGTTTGTTTAATGAAAGTCATTAAAAAGTTGTATTCCACCCTGTAAAATGTTAATTTTAATGTAGGAAAAGGTTTCCTATGACCTGGTCAATAAAATTGATGCTCCAAGGAGAGAAGCCATGTTTGGTCTGGTGTTGTGCTCTCGGGCCACAGATGCTAATAACCTGACTAACTCAGGTTGCATGTTTAGTTTGCTCTTCTCCACTTTTTTTTTTCCACACAAAATTCTATGAGTTATTCTAGAGTTTTCCACGGAATATGAAATGAGATAAAACATCATAAATATAAAAATAATTAAATTTTGTAAAGAACTCTTATCATTTCAAGTTTCAAATTAACTTCTGTTTTCAAGAGTTCTTGGCAGTGTTTAAAGGTTCTCCTTACTGGCTATCTTCACTTACCATACTGCCCTTTTTTTGTTACCTGTGGGCCCTTGTGCCCAACAAACTGAATTTCGTGAGAAAGGGATCTGTTGATGACTCATTATTCCTTTCATATGTTTAAATGTGCTATTTTAAAGTTTACATCTATTGTTGATAAGATAAAATTGTATTTTAAACTTAATTTATTTTTATAGAAAAGAATATGCAGCAACACTGAAGAACTTCTGAAAATATAAGAAATAAATATTACTACTCTTGACTGGTCAGTTTTCAGTTTTGCAAATTTCCTTCCAATGAGGAAACTTTGAAGGTTTATTCTGAGAGTTTCCCTCACCCTTGAGATTTGGAATTTTTTTTTTTTTTTAAATGATCTTGTTTAGGACGCTTTCATTTAAAGAAGCATTATGAAATACAGCTTAGTTTTTCACTGTTACTCTAGGATTGATGATTCTTTAAAAATTAAGTATGAATTTGTAAACTTGTTAAAGTGATTATTTTGTGTCATAGGAATGAATAACTGATAAAAGTTTGTTTTAAAACATAAGGTTGTCAACTAATATATGTCAATAGTGGTATGTGCTAGAAGTTGAAGGTTACACTGGAGTGTCTCGGAATGAGATGTGATTGACCTTTAATTTTTAAGAAATCACTCACATTCTCCTTCCAATTGAAATTTCTGCCTTTCAGAGTGGAATGTATGATTGTTGCTAATGATGCCACTGTCAAAGGATGGTACCTACTACCCAGTGACTGTGAAAAACATGTACGGGCACAAGAAATTGCACTGCAAAAACAGGCTTACGTGCATCTACTTGGGTAAGTCACAAGAGCTGTAAAGTAAACTATTATTAGACATTATCAATGGGTATTTTTAAAGATTGTTTCTCCTTTAATTACAAAGGAAATGCATGTTTTTTGGCTGAAAATTTGGGATTAGAGGGAGTAAACAAAAACCTTCCTATAATCTCACTTAGCAGTCACCCTTGATAATACCGTGGTGAATGCTATTTTTTATCTCTTGACATGTTGAATTTTTTCTCCTGTGACTCTTTTCTGTTAACCATAATGGGTTCAAACTATGAAAAATAATAATTGATATTTATAGATCTCTTGAGTGCCAGATACTATATTAAGTGATTATGTATAGAAATTGAGGCAACGTAATTTAAAATAAATTTAATTTGAAGTGAAAGTAAATTTATATTTGAAATTGAAATACTTTTAAACTTAAGAGTATTTCAAAAAGAACCTAAGAGAGGCTCCCGGCAAGATGGTGGCATAGAGAGGTGTTGGATTTAGTTAGTCCCCTGAAGCAACTAATAAACAACCAGGAACAACTAGTAAATAATCTGGAAAAACTGCTGGGGACAACCATGACTGTCCACACATTGTACACCAATCTGGATTGGGTGGAATGGCTGAGATTACAGTATAAAAGCTGTAAGTAAAAACTGTGGAATTGTGCGAGAAGCCCCCTTCCCCCACGGCAGGCTGAGCTGCAAGACCTTGCTGTGGGAGAAAGCAGCATTCCCAGAGCAAGTGAATATAGCGCAACCTAGCTTCAACTGGGATTTTAATTAACAATGTAGACTGCTGAATGCAAGCTACAAACATAGACAAACCCCTAATACGCAGCAGTGTACCCTGAGGTTGCTCCCAGTGGAGAAGAGGTGGGGATGATGGAAAAAAAATTAAATTAAAATAAAAAAAAATACAGAGGCTTTTAGAGACGACTGAACTTAAGAGAGCCAGAAAATGCCTGCTGCCCCAGGAAAGGGAGCCCAGATCAGGTGGTATCTCTGACCAATGGGCAAAATGGGGGGCTGTGAATGGCTCTGAAAAGGGGCTTTCTTTCCTTTTTCTCTCTCTCAACCTGAGTGGCTCAGTGGAGAGAGCCTCAGCCATTTTCAGTTTGCAAGCGCTCTTGACCCAGACAGGGGTGGAGTTCACAGAGTCAGAGGGACAAATGAGTAATTCACGTGTAGATGATAACACCCCCTAGGGGGTGTATCTTCACCTAAGAGGAAGGAGGTGGGGCCCAAGATCTAGTGCCTACCCTCCCATCAGAACTCAGACCCCAGCGCCTGGGGGAAAACAGTCAAAACAGAAACAACGTAAGCTGACTATAATTATAGGGGCCACCACCTCTTTACACCAGTCGGGAACAACAGGCTGACAGGTGCCACTGCTGGGCAGGTTAGGAAAACCACAGTGGCTAGAGGCCACATGGGAAAGTCTATCAGTCTTCTAAAACACACCCTCAGGGAAACTTGACACCGACTATAGCCCCATTCTGAGACCTGAACCCATTCTGGTGGGAAAATCTGATTGGGGGTAACCAAGGAAACCAGATGTCTAGACAACAGAAAACTGCAAATTACACTACAAAAACAAAGATATGGCCCAAAGGAACAATGTACACCTTAGTTGAGATACAGTTGAGATATTGTTTCACTTTAATGAAACAATCAATTAAAGATTTTCAAAGAAATATGCTAAATCAATTCAGAAACCAAGTCAACAAGTTCAGGGAAGATATGGCAAAAGAGATGAAGGATATAAAGAAAATACTGGGTGAATGTAAGGTAGAAATCTAAAGTTTGAAAAAACAGCTGGCAGAATCTATGGAAATGAAAGGCACAACACAAGATTTGAAAAACACAATGGAGACATACAACAGCAGAGTTCAAGAGGCAGAAGAAAACATTCAGGAACTGGAGAACAAGATACCTGAAATCCTACACACACAAAAAAACGGGAAACAATGGAACAATATGAGCAATGTTCCAGGGAATTGAATGACAACATGAAGTGCATAATGTACGTGTCATGAGTGTCCCAGAAGGAGAAGAGAAGGGAAAAGGGACAGAAGCAATAATAGAGGAAATAATCAATGAAAGTTTCCCATCTCTTATGAAAGACATAAAATTACAGATCCAAGAAAGACAGCATACCCCAAACAGAATAGATCTGAAAAGACCTGTGCAAAAACACTTAATAATCAGATTATCAAATGTCAAAGACAGAGAATCCTGAAAGCAGCAAGAGAAAAGCGATCCATCACAACAAAGGAAGCTTGATAAAACTATGTGCGGATTTCTCAGGAGAAACCATGAAGGCAAGTAGGAAGTGGTGTGATATATTTAAGATACTGAAAGAGAAAAACCACCAACCAGGAATCCTATATCCAGCAAAACTGTCCTTTAAATATGAGAGAGAGTTTAAAATATTCTCTGGCAAACAGACAATGAGAGAGTTTGTGAACAAGATACCTGCTCTATAGGAAATACGAAAGGGAGAACTACAGACAGATAGGAAAAGACAGGAGTGAGAGGTTTGGAACACAATTTTGGGTGATGGTAGCACAAGAATGTAAGTACAGTGAACAAAGATGACTGTGAATATGGTTGAAAGAAGAAGGTTA
Organism: Choloepus didactylus; assembly: GCF_015220235.1. Lineage (NCBI taxonomy): Eukaryota > Metazoa > Chordata > Mammalia > Pilosa > Megalonychidae > Choloepus > Choloepus didactylus. The sequence goes on from NC_051319.1 coordinate 6,713,426, forward strand.
GGAGCATGTGGGACACCAGAAGGAAAGAGGAAAGATAGAGACTGGGACTGTATCACTCAGTGAAACCTAGAGTGCTCAACAATTGTGATAAAATGTACAAATATGTTTTTACATGAGGGAGAACAAATGAATGTCAACCTTGCAAGGTGTTAAAAATGGGATGGTATTGGGGAAAAAAATACAATCAATGCAAACTGTACACTTAACAGAAGCATTATATTATGCTTCCTTTAATGTAACAAAGGCAATATACCAAAGCTAAATGCCTATAGGTGGGGGATATAAGGGAGGTGTATGGGACTTTTGGCATTGATGATTCTGTCTCTTTATTTTACTTTTATTTTAATTGTCTTTCCTTTTGTTGCTTTTTAGCTATCATTTTTTTTCTTTCTTTCTCTTTTTCTTTTGTCTCTCTGTCTTCTTTGACTCTTCCTCCTTTGTGGAAGAAATGGAGATGTCCCTTATATAGATAGTGATGATGGTGGTGAATGCATAAATATATGATTATATAGGGAGCCCATCAATTGTTTACTTAGGACGGAATGTATGGTGAGTGAACAAAACCGACTTTAGAAAAAACAGGTTGGTGAAGAAACATTGAGGGAGGGCACTATATTGAGTGAAATAAGTCAGACACAAAAGGACAAATTTTGTATGGTCTCACTGATATGAACTAATTATAATATGTAAACTCATAGACATGAAATATAGATTACCAGGATATAGAATGAGGCTAAAGAATAAGAGCTGTTGCTTATTATGAGCAGAATGTTTACGTTAAACTTAAGTGTTTGGAAATGGACAGAGGTGACAGTAGCATGTTATTGTGAGAATAAATAACAGTGCTGAATAGTGTTTTAATGTGGTGGAAAGGGGAAGCTTAGAGTCACATATGTCACCAGAAGGAAAGTTGGAGGTTAAAATATGGGAATATATAAAACAGTGAATGTTGTAGTGGGCAATGTCCGTGATTAACTGTACAAATATTAGAATATCCTTTCATGAACTAGAACAATGTATGCAGTATAACTAAAGCTAATAATAGAGGGTTATATAGGGAAAAAGTATACCTATTGCAAACTATGTACTACAGTTAGTACTATTTTAACATTCTTTCATCAACAGTAACAAATGTACTATACCAATACTATGAGTCAGTAATGGGGGGGCAGGGTTAGGGGTATGGGAGGATTTGAGTTTTCTTTTGTGTTTTTATTTGTTTTCTGATGTAATGAAAATGTTCTAAAAATTGGGAAAAAAGATTAATTGTGGTGATGGATGCCCAGCTGTGTGATGGTACTGTGGGCAGTTGATTTGGATGATTGTATGATATGTTAACAATCTCAATAAAATTGAATTAAAAAAAAAAAGAACCTAAGAACAGGGAGTTTACAATTGGCACTTCCTGGATATTAGTTTAGTTTGGTAAAACTACAGCACATATTGTTCATGTGTGCAGGTATTTGATTAGGTACCTGGTTGACTCAGTGTGAATTGCTTTTCACATACAGAAAACAGCAAATAAGGCCCTGCTATTTGCAGGCACTTGCCAAACACTACGGAGGACACAATGAGAAGTTGTCCCTGTCCTTGGGGAACTTGTGATGATTTGGAGACCGAGTATAAAGTGTTAAATAATAATAAAGATTTAATACTTCTAGGCATTAGTAGTCGGTATAGGTCTAGCTAACTTTTTTTTTTAAAAAAACATGTACTGTGGTATATTCACAGTGTGTAGTGAATCAAGTGCTTTATATGCATTATTTCATTTTATCCTAACAACAGCTGTATGTGATAGCTACTGTAATCCTAATTTTACTGATGAGGAATCAAGGCATAGAATGGTCAGGAAATATTCCTATTATAACATAGCTATGAAGTAATGAAGCTCTGTTTTGAACCCAGCTGACATCTTATCCATTCCTCTATTCTGCAATAAAAATAGTATCAGAAGGCAATATGTGATAAAATGCCACATATGAATTCTATTTAGATTTATGTAGTGTGTTAGAAGGGGGAGAACTACTTTTTTAGCTGAACTAGTTAAGAATTTATGGTGTTTTGTGGGGGCTGTAGCTGGTCCTCAAAGGATGGAATGCCATAAACATTTCAAGTGGAATTTTGCACAGAGGTAGGAATGCCTAATAGGTGTTGGGAAAATAGTGAATCAGTTTGGCTGCTTTGGGTGACTGGAGAGAGAGAGTCTGGAATAGGCTGCAAAGAGAGGCTATTGTTTTGTGAATGTGATTCTGAGTGTCGTTGATAAAGTCTCCTTGTGTGTAACATGGAGATATACTTACTTCTCTCATTTCCCTTGTCTTCAGTTGATTCAGGAGGGGCAAATTTACCTCGACAAGCAGATGTATTTCCAGATCGAGATCACTTTGGCCGCATATTTTATAATCAGGCAATTATGTCTTCTAAAAATATTACACAGGTAATTTCTCCTTAATGAGATGTATTGCTTTTTTGTTTCAAATGTGTTTGCTAACCACATGCTCTGAGTTGACTTAAAAAAGAAAACAGAATTTAATTTTTTTTGCACAGCCAGTGTCTAAGGTTACCTCTCTCAGAGCCTTTGGTTAGTTATGAAAATGCTCCTTCCTATACTGCAGTAAAGATTACTTACCTAAGTAAAAACAGGTTTTAAAAAGAAAGGGTGCTCAGTAATTCCTTTCTAAGAGTCTAGGATTTCTTTCCAGTACTCTGTGTATAAGGAGACATTTATGACAGTTTGTTTTAGCATTGTGTGTTATAGCAAAAGCTTAAGAGTGATGTAAATGTCCATTAATGGGAGATTAAATAGTATAATTTTTAGCTGTTGAAATGAATGATCTAGAATTGCATGTATCACCATGAATGAGTCCTCAAAAAATCATAATGTGAGTAAAAAAAATAGAACCACAGGTATAGTCAATTACTACATTATTTAAACTAGTACCTTTATATTTATGTATAAACATGTACATGGGAGGATACACTTCAACTTTAGAACAGCGGTTACCTCTGAGGTAGGTAGGAGGGAGAAGAAAGGGGTCAGGTAGGAAGTATATTGAGGGCTTCAACTATGGCTGGAATATTTTATTCCTTTATCAAAAAGACCTGAAGTAAATATGGCCAAATGTCAAGATTTAGTAGAGCTGGATGTTGAGGGAATGGATGTTTATTTTATTATTCTCTAATCTTTTTTATGTGTTTGAAATATTTTGTAATACTTGGTGATAATCCGTTGTTGCCATTTTGTTAATTGAATTTTCTTAAGTTTGGAAAAACCTTTATTATTCTAATTAATGATCTTCATTTACTATTATTATCTTTTTGATTTATGTCAATATGGTAGGTCTTTATTTATTATATATTTTACTGATGTCTAGTGACCTTGCTTATCTCTATGCTTTATTTATCTAGATAGCAACTTCAGCGTTGCTTACTTTTGCACAAGCACCATGGCCCTTAGAACTTAGACAAGAGGTTCTTGAACTTCATATGATGCTTCTCGTATCTTATAAAAATTCTTACTTGCAATCTTGGGTTTTATAGGGGAAATTAGCCCTTTAAATCTGGTATTAGGATTTATATATCCCATAGTGACCTCCGTCACCTTGCATGCTTATTCTTTGCTCTTTCTATTTATGTAGTTTCTTAGTGGGAAATTATATAAAACAACAACTTACTTATTTATGGAGGGCTTCTGTGTGCCAGACACTGTGCTGGTGAATAAAACCAGGTAGGATCTTTGTTTCCATGAAACCTACAGCTTGATCCTCTTAATAGTCAGGTCTTTTTAAAATTAAAATTGTACATATGTATTTTTTTCAAATAGGCAATCCTTGCCTATGGTAAAAAATTCAAAATGTCTAAGGGGCATATGATAGAATGTCTCTCACCTATTTTAGTTTTGTTTTCCAAAAATTTTAATATTTCTTTAACTGGGGTAACTCCTATAGTATGTATGTATGTATGTATGTATGTTTGTATCTATCTATCTATCTATCTACCTACCTACCTACCTATCTATCTATCTATCTATCTATCTATCTATCTATCTGTATTTCTCCTGGATAGGACATTTAGGGTTTATGTCTGCCCTCCTCTATTCATACGAATCTTTAGGAATTAAAAAAAGAAAATTCTGATTGTAGTTGTATATACTCTTCTTCAGAGTGTCTATTCCAGTTCTTTCCGGGATATGAACTCTAAAGCTAAAGCTGCACTGAATACATGTTCATATTGCTTCATATTTTGCTGAAAAAGTCAGGCTATGTGTGAGCACTTTGTTCCTATTAAAAAGATTTCTTCTTACATCATCCTTCTTTTATACAAGAAAAGAATTGTCTGTCTTCTTCTCTAAGGCTCAACTCATTATTTATAATCTTTTTTCAACTCTTTTATTTACGGGTTGGCTTAGAGGGACTGATAAAAATAATTAAAAAAGTTAATTAAATTTGATTAAGTTTATTAAAAATAAAATAATTCTCTTCTGTTCTATAGATCAGTCTCTGTAACTCCAGTTATTTATTGTATGCATTTGATAGGGAACACTAACTTGTTTACCTCAAGTTCAGCCCTTTCCCCCTGCCAAGGTTGTTTTTTATTTAATGTTACTGACTTTGTCCATTGCTCAATACATTGAGCCCCTGATTTCTAAGATGGTACGTCTCTTAACAATTTTATTCTGCTATTTTCTATATCTTTGTAGCTGTGAAAATGTAGACAGAATCTTACAGGCTTTCAAGATTTATAATGTTATTTTGTTCTCCAGGAGAAAAGGCAGTTACACTTAGGAACTGACCCTTGGATTCTCTTCTGTTTCACCTATCTTCCTTCATGGTTAGGTCTTTGGGACCCCCTCTGTTTGCCTTTGAAGTTTAGTGGCTTGGTATGTTGATGTCTGGGGGCCTTTCATATGACTCGTATGTCCTGAGGGTACCTTTCTGAGACTTCTCCATATCCATGATTGATGCCATGATAACCTTGAAAATGTATTTATTTTCCTCATTGTGGTTACCATGTTTGCTGGCTTATATTATCTTGATAAGTAAGATCTTCGTATTTGCTTTTTTTAGGTCTCAGATTACCACTAACTTCTGTTGTTGTTATCACTAACTTTTAATAATTTTTGGTAGCCTGGTTTGCTGTAGATTGGTCTTTGCTCTGCTGTATCAATTCTCTTCTTTGTTTTACCATAATCCTTAGTATACCAACACCAAGGTGTTTTGTTTTTACTAACAGTTTATTACTTCTGAAGTGGGTAATATTCATCTAGCCATGTTACTTTATAGTTCTTCAGGCCTTTCACTTCTTTAAAATTGTGTTTCTGCCAGTTTGTTCTTTTTGGAAATAAGATTATTCCTAGGTTTCTCCCTCCCTCTCTACCTTCTTTCCTGTCCCTCCTATCCTTAATAATTTATTTATTAAATTTATCATGTTGGTTTTCTTTGCTTCAGACCTAGGTTATTGTTTCAGGGCTCTTAGGAGAGGCACTGCATAACTAATTGTTTTTAAACACATTTCAGTGTGTTCATGAAGCCAGATAGGGCTGGAGAGAAATGAAGTCACTCTGCTTGATTACTTTGAGGCTCTGATAAAAAGATTGAGGAAGAAACAGACTTTTCTGGGTAAGATGGACTTTTTGTATTTTGTGGGCATTTCAGCCTATCCAGTCAGCACAATTAAGCATGAGTACTCCAGAATCAGTGGTATTGAGCAGTCAGTATAGTTGATAACGTTGTTAAATCCTGGACAGCTATTGAATTAAGATGTGTATTTTGTGGCTTTTGGTTTTTAACAGTGGATCTTCAGGTCGAGACAGAAAAAATATGATACAGGCAGTATTTGTTTTGTTAAAATTGCTTAGAATTGAAGAAGAAATAACATGAGAGGTTAAAAAAAAAAAACAAAACCATATTACATTTTTAATGGCTGTTCCCCCAAGCAATAGGGGCTTTTTCCTCCATTACAAGTTATATTCATTTACCACAGTATTCCTTTGAACTGGATAGCCTTTTGCATTATTTTCAGTAGAAGAATGGAGGTCTAGAGTTCACACAGCTTTTCAGAATTTGGTTTCTAAAACCTCTTGACTCTGTCAGAGACTTTTTCCATAGAGCAGGTGCTGACCTACAATGTGTAATTTATTTTTGGTGCAGTGATAACCAGTCTCTTATTTGTTCAGGCAAGACCTGGAGGGTAATGAAATTTTGTCTAAAGTGTTTCCAGACTGTTGCATCTGTTTTATAGTGTACTGTTTTTCACATTTGCCTTTACTGAAAAATTTTGTTTATCCCTCTTGTAGAGGTGATACAAGTATTGTTGCTGTAGTTACACATTTTTCTTGGCTTCTTGCTGCTTTCTTACTCTTGATACAAGTCATATAAACACCATGGGCCTCCTTATCTGGTGAAAGGGGTCTCTTGGTTTGTCCATGTCACAGAGCAGGCCCACTTCACTGGTGTCGGGTGGGCAGGAGCCCTTTCCAGTGGAATTCTTTGGAGTGCACCTGTTTCCTGATGCAGATGAGGTCACTGTGTCATCTCCAAGCACAGGGCCCTGCATTGTGCCTCCAAGGCAAACCATATCTGTATATCTGAGTGTGGTCACAAAAGCTTATGGTCCTGCATCTTATGTGCTTTAATATCCTCCTAGTTTAGAATGCAGCAGATATTTTCCTCATGGGCTCAAGGTAATTTTTCGCAGTGAGGCTTCATGGAAGGTCTTGGTTTACAACAAACAGGTGCTTTGGGACATGGAAAAGTTGTCAGCACTGAGATCTCTCTTCTTTGTGAGAGGAAGCAGCAAACAGAGGACACATCTCAGTACACATCGCTCTGTTCCTGAATGTTCTCTTTCTATTTTGGAAGCGATTGAATTTCTCAGAATTGAATGATGAGAAGAGGGAATTGTAACAGTAAGGACTTCTCTTATCTGTGTTCTTTAATTTTTATTTCTATTATCAGAATTTGCTTTAGCAATATTAAGTTTTATGCTTCTTTTTTTTACTTGTGACTAGAATGGCATCTTTTTCTTATTATGAAAACATCTAGAATTTTGACTCCTACATACTTAGTAACTCTAGCTCTTGTTTTTTAGTATCAGCTTTATTGAGATATAATTCACAAACCACAAAGTTACACCCATTTAAAGTATATTAATTCAGTGGTTTTAGGATATTCACAGTTATGTAATCATCATTAAAAGAAACCCTGTATCCATTAGCTGTCACTTCTTATTTCCTCAGTCCTAGGCAACCACTAATTTTCCTTCTGTTTCTGTGGATTTGCCTATTCTGGACCTTTCATATAAATGGAATCATTTAATATGTAGCCTTTTCTGACTGGTTTCTTTCACTTTAGCATAATGGTCTCAAGGTTTATGTATAGTTGGCCCTTTTTTTGTTTTTTTTTTGTTTTTTTTTAATCACCCTCTGGGCTGGTACAGAATTCTGTTTGTGATCTGTCTCCTGTCTCTTCAATAGATGATCAGTTTTCACATCAATGCATTGTAGAAGAACAACAAAAATGCTTCCAAACAGAATTTGTCTCAAGTCTTTAGGTGTCCTTCAGTTTTGGTGACCTAAGGCAGACGGTTTTTTATCTGTATTATTTACCTCTTCCTGCAGAACAAATTACCCAAAACTTAGCAGTTTAATCACATTTATTATATCAGTTTCTATGGGCTGGGGATTTGGGCATGGCTTTATGAGCTGGGTCCACTGCCTCTGGGTCTCTCACAGACTGCAGCCATTACGTTCTTGCTCACTCACATGGCTGTTGGCTAGGTTCAGTTCCTTGCAGGCCATGGGACGGAGGCCACCCTCCTTTCCTTCTCAGATGGCCTCTCCATAGCACATCTCACAACACGTCAGCTGGTTTCATCAGCACAAAAAAAGGAGAGGGCAAGAAAGAATGCCAGCTAGGAAGAGAGAGCTAGCAAGAGGGGATCACAGTCTTTTGTAACCTAATCATGGAAGTGACATCCCATCACTTGCTCTGTTCTATTCATTAAAAGTAAGTCACTAGGGCCACCTCACTCGCAAGGGGTGGTGGTTATACTAGGGCTTGAATACCAGGAGCCAGGGATTATTAGGGCCATTTCAGAAGTCTGTCTACTACAACCTCCTATCCTTTTCTGAGCATAGGTTTTGTATATTAATGATGTATTAGCTGGTGTCAGAGAAGTGAACTATTGATTTTGGTTGTGGAGGAGCTGTGGAGAAAAGACATCTGAATTGCCCTTAGGTAAAATTCCCTAAAGTAGATATGCTAGTAATTTGTCAGCTATTCACTTGTGTGACCTCTTTTACTAAATTGGTAGATTTTTTTCTCCCCTCCAAGATGGCATGGTGGGCATTAGTTTCATTACTCTCATTTTTGTCCGACTACAGATTGATAAATAAGTGCTCTGTCTTTGTTTCCCCCCTGCCCCCAGCCTCTATCCTTGGTCTTTGAATACTTGTTGACACTTACCTACTCTTTTCTCTCTTCTTTCCTCTCTACTTGTTTTCATGGAACTTTCTATGCATGTTTTGTTCTTTAGGTCTTATTTTGAAAATTTTTCCCTTTGAGATTCTGCATCATTGTTACTCTTCTCTAATTTCCTTCACTTCTTGGGGAGGGTATTGAAACAGTTTTGAACTATACCTGGTGTTCTAGTACAGAGAATCTCCCCACAGAATCTTCTCTAGTTTTTTTTGGCTTAAATAAAATCCCATTAAATTTTCAAACATGCAGAAAAGTACAGAGAACAATGAAACGAACATACACGTATCTTTTAAGATTTAAGAAGTGTTAACATTCATTGTGTTACTTTTGACTCAGATTTTAGAAGACTTACTTATCAATATAATAGATTTACAATTCAAAATGTATTGATGGACATTTAGTTTTATTTGCAAACTTCTGTTAATATAATTCACTGCATGATTACTATTTCTTTATGCTCAGGGGCAAGAATTTTTCTAGCCATAGATATCTTTAAACAAACTTCTGGGTGATAGGTAAGCAAAACAATAAGTGGTAAACTCTTCTGAAATATGTTGAGAAATAAATGTTGTAGGCACTTTTAATAACATACATGAAAGCTTCAGTTAGGAAAAATGTGTTTTTTTTGTGACAAAGCCTATTAGATGGAAAAATGTTAACTCATATTACCTTTCAGATTTAGTTTAATATTAATGTGGCATGCTTTTTTAAAAAACAGATATTTGCATGACTGTATGGAAAACTTTTAGAATGTTGGAATTAGTAGCAAAAACTTCTTTCATATGATACATATTTTTTACAGTCTCCATGACATACTAATTTTCTTTGGTGATATTATTTATTCCTCTCTGGGGATATTCAGCCAAACTCAAATTTATTATTCTTTGTGCCATACTAATCTCTGAACAATAATTTTTTTTTTTTTTTTTTTTTTTTTTTTAATTTTATAATGGGAAATTTGAAACATAGGCCAAAGTAGAGAGAACAGTACGGTGAATCCCCATGTATTCATCACCCAGTTTTCATTCAGCTTTCTTTTGAGCAAGATTTTAACCCCAAGGTTAACATTAAATTTATATTTAGAAAGTATATTCAGGGTGACACAAAGAATTAACAACACTTATTTGGAGAATTATTCCTTATGAGGTAAGTGGTACTTGTTTAGAGGACTTAACTATTTTTAGATTTTTAACTTATCCTTTTGATACAGTTTTGCTAAATTATAGATGTATTGTGGGCTTTGTTTTTTCATTAGTGGCTCAGGCTAATAGTCTAATCAGCCCAGTCTTTTCTCTGACAGTCAGATTGTCCATAAACTTTGTGAAAGTATGACATAAGCCCTTCAAAATGCTTCGATACCAGAAGTTAAAAAACGTTTCCAAAGGTTTAGTGGACTCCTTTTTAAAATGAAGTCCAGGGACCAGCTGGTGACTTCCCCTAGTCACTGAAACATTTGTGGAACTATAGAGCCAAAGATTGTATCGTTCATTATTTCAGTTGTATCTCATGGGTGTGCTGTGTGCTTGGATTCCAGATTGCGGTTGTCATGGGCTCCTGTACGGCCGGCGGTGCTTACCTGCCTGCAATGGCTGATGAAAACATCATTGTACGCAAACAGGGTACCATTTTCTTGGCAGGCCCCCCTTTGGTAAGAACATAATCTCTTGACTAATGTGATTTAGAACATTCTATCCTGATTCTAAGTTTGGTCAGGTCACTGTTCTTAGTTTTCAGAACAAGTACTGGTAGAGATATATAATGAACCTTAAATTTTAATTGTCTGCCTTCATAATTATAATGTGATGTTGTTAAATAAGAAAGGGGAAATTTTAAAGAAAGAGGACAGATCATTGGTGTGATAGGTTTTCCATCAATCATGGGTTCAAATTTTCTTTCATGCCTATAAAAGTTCATATGCTGACATTCAATGTCTAACTTGCCTCACGTGCACAGGAAACCTGAAGATTATGGGAACTTTATTAAAGGTCTTAGAGATAAGTGATACAATCTGTCTAAACACATTTCGATTCTAATGAATATAGATTTTAAGTACCTCTCAAAGTGTCATGCTTTTTCCCCTTTCTTTTCTTTATTAATAGATTTTATTTTTCAGAGCAGTTTTAGGTTTACAGAAAAATTGAACTGGTAGTACAGAGAGTTCCCATATATCCACTCCACCCCTGAACACAATTTCCCCTATTATTAACTTCTTATATTAGCATATTACATTTGTTACACTGAATGAACCAATATTGATACATTATTATTACCTAAAGTCTATCGCTTGCATTTGGGTCCATATAGTTTTGACAAATTCGTAATGTCATATATCCACAATTACAGTATCATTCAAAATAGTTTCACTGCCCTAAAAATACCCTGTGCTCCATCTGTTCATCCCCCACCTTACTGCCCCAAACCCTTGGTAACCACTGATCTTTTTACTGTTTCTATAGTTTTGCCTTTTCCAGAATGTCATGTAGTTGGAATCATACAGTATGTTTCAGACTGGCTTCTTTCACTTAGAAATGTACATTTAAAGTTCCTATATCTTTTCATAGCTTGGTAGCTCATCTTCTTAAAAATTCAGTTTTATTGAGATATATTCACAACCATACAACAATCAGTTGTTCACAGTACCACCATAAAGTTGTGCATTCATCACTGCAATTTTTGAACATTTTCATTACTCCAAAAAAATAAAAGTAAGAATAAAAATACAGGTGAAAAGTACAGCAAAGTAGCAGGATACAAGATCAACACGCAAAACTCAGTAGTATCCTTTACACTAGTAATGAGCTACATGAGGAAGAAATCAAGAAAAAAATTCCGTTTACAATAGCTACCAAAACAATAAAATATTTAGGAATAAACTTAACTAAGGCCATGAAAGACTTATACATAGAGAACTACAGGCAATTGCTAAAAGAAATCACAGAGGACCTACATAAATGGAAGGACATACTGTGTTCATGGATTGGAAGACTAAATATAGTTAAGATGTCAGTTCTACCTAAATTGATTTATAGATTCAATGGAATATCAATTTAAATACCAACAACTTACTTTGCAGAAATAGAAAAACCAATAACCAAATTTATTAGGAAGGGCAGGGTGCCCCAAATAGCCACAAATACCTTGAGAAAGAGCTCGTTTCTTTTTTATCACTGAGTAATATTTTATTGTATGAGTGTACTAAAGTTTGTTTATCTGTTCACCTATTGAAGGACATCTTGCTTGCTTTCAGTTTTTGGCAATTGTGAATAAAGCTGCTATAACGATTCATGTATAGGTCTTCTTGTGGATCTAATTTTAACTCATTTGGGTAAATACCTAGGAACATGTATGGTGTTTCGGTTTGCTAAAGCTGCCAGAAGGCAATATACCAGAAATAGGTTGGCTTTTACAATGGGGGTTTATTAGCTTACAAATTTACAGTTCTAAGGCCATGAAAATGTTCAAATTAAGGCGTCAGTAGGATGTTACCTTCTCCCAGCATCTGTACGTCTCTGTCACATGGGAAGGCACATGGCCAAAGTCTGCTGGTCCTTTGTTCCCGGGTTTTGTTGCTTTCAGCTTCTGGCTTCAGTGACTTCCTCTCTCAGCTCCTCCTGGGCCTTTTTCTCTTTGAGATTCTGGGCTTCTTCTGTCTTATCCTCTCATAAGGAACTCCAGTAGAAGGGTTAAGACCCACCTTGAGTGGTCTGGGTCACATCTCAATTGAAATAACCTAAAAAAAGATGCTACTCACAGTAGGTCTTCACCCACAGGAATGGATTAATAGAACATGGCCTTTTCTGGGGTGCATAACAGCTCCAAACTACCACAGTAAGACTATGTTTAGCTTTGTAAGAAACTGACAAACTGCCCTCCAGAGTGGCTGTACCGTTTTGCATTCCCATCAGCAGTAAATGAGAGTTCCTGTTGATCCACATCCTTGTCAGCATTTGGTATTGTCAGTTTTTATTTTATTTTAGCCATTCTAATATGTATATAGTAGTATCCTGTTCTTTTAAATTGCAATTCTCTACTGATGTATGATGTTGAGCATCCTTTCATATGTTTATCTTCTGTCTGTATATCTTCTTTGGTGAGGTGCCTGTTGAGATCTTTTGCCTATTTTTTAGTTGGGTTGTTTGTTTTCTTATTTTTGAGTTTTAAGAGTTATTTGTGTATTTGGGTAAAATACCTTTATCAATGTATTTTGCTGATATTTTCTCCCAGTTTGTGGCTCATCTTTCTATTCTTTTATCACTGTCTTTCGCAGAGCAGAAGTTTTTAATTTTAGTGAAGTTCAACTTATCAGTTTTTTCTTTCACTGATCATGTTTTTGTTTTTTTTTTACCTAAAAAGTCATTGCCAAAGCCAAAGTCACCTAGATTTTCTCCAATGTAGCTTTCTAGAAGTTTCATAGTTTTCATTTTACTTTTAAGTCTATGATGTACTTTTTTAAATGCAATTTTATTGAGATATATTCACACAGCATGGAAACCATCTGAAGTATACAATCACTGGCCCACAGTATCATCACATGGTTATGCATACAGCCCCCCAGATCAAATTTATAACATTTTCATTACTCCAGAAAAGAAATAACATTTAAAAAGAAAACCCTAATCCTCCCATACTCTTTATCCCCCATATTATTGACTCATGATAATGGTGTGGTATATTTGTTACTGTTGATGAAAGAATATTAAAATTTTACTATTAATTATAGTCCATAGTTTGCAATAGGTACTTTTTTCCCATGTACCCTTCTATTATTAACTCCTTATAATAGTGTAGTACATCTGCTTTAGTTCATGAAAGAATTTTTTTATATTTGTACAGTTAATCACAGACATTGTTCACCACAAGATTCACTGTGTTTTACATTCCCATCTTTTAACCTCCAACTTTCTTTCTGGTGACATATGATTCTAAACTTTCCCTTTCCACTACATTCACACACCATTCAGCACTGTTAATTATTCTCACAATAATGTGCTGACCTCAGCTCTGTCCATTTCCAAAGGTTTAAGTTCACCCTAGTTAAACATTCTGTACATACCAAGCAACTGCTCCCCATTCTTTAGCCTATTTCTATATCCTGGTAACCTATATTCTATATTTTGTATCTATGAGTTTACATAACTCATAACTCTCACGATGTTCCCTTTCCCCATCATATAAAGGGTGTTTATTGTATCTTTTCCAGAGTTTGTTTATGCATATACAAACTAGAAATATATTTTCCCCCCGCATTACACAAAAATTTACATCTTATATCTAGGAATCTTGCCATTTTCACTTCTTGGTTTATCTGTGATTGACCTTGAGTCAAACAGTAGTACTGATGATGTTGACAAAAAAGTAAGTAAAAGTTTATTCTTTCGGCCAAGACCATTTGATAGGGAAAGATTAGTCCTTTGAACAAATGATGATGGGACAAGTGAATGTATACATGCAAAAAAAAGTTGAACCCCTTCCTTACAGCGTACTCCAAAATTAACTCAAAATGGATCATAGACCTAAATGTAAGAGCTTAAATTTATAAAACTCCTAAGGGCTCAGTCCTCGTGACTTTGGATTAGGCAAAACCTTCTTAGATATGACACTAAAGGCACAAGTTACAAAAGAAAAAATAAATTGGACTTTATCAAAATTAAAAACTTTTGTGCTTCAAGAGGACACCATCAAGAAAGTGGAAAGACAACGCACATAATGAGAGAAAATATTGCAAATCCTGCATCTAAGAGACTTGTATCCAGAAAGTATAAAGAATTCTTATAACTCAACAATAAACAAGACAAAAAAATTGTCAGTCAGAAAATTGGCAAAGGGTCTCAATAGATGTTTCTCCGAAGAAGAAAATACAAATGGCCAATAAGCACATGCAAAGATGCCCAGGATCAGTAGTCATTAGGGAAATGCAAATCAGAACCACAATGAGGTATCACTTCAACACCCACTGAATAGCTATAATCAGAGAGACATAGTGGTGAGGAGTTGGGGAAATTGGAACCCTCACACATTGCTAATGGGAATGTAAGATGTGCTTTGGACAGTTTGGCAGTTTCTCAAACTTACCATATGACTTACCGTACGACTTAACAACTCCACATGAAAAGCATGTGTCCACACAAAACCTTGCACACAAATGTTTGTGGCCACATTATTTATAATAGCCCAAAGTGAAAACGATCCAAATGTCCATCACCTGATGAATGGATAAACAAAATGTTGTTTGTTTATCCATACAATGGAGTATTATTTGACCATAAAGGGAATAAAATTCTGATACATGTTACAACATGGATGAGCCTTTAAAACATTACGCTAACTTGATGAAGTCGGACACAAAAGGACAAATGTTGTATGATTCCATTCATATGAAATGTCTCAAATAGGCAAATTCATAGAAAGAGAAAGTAGATTAATGGTTGCCAGGGCTGTAGGGAAGGAGGAATAGAGAGTGAGCTAATGGATATGGTGTTTCTTTTTGGGGGCAATGAAATATTCTGAAATTTACATGATCGTGATGGTTAAATAACCTTGCAAATATAATAGAAACCTCTGAATTGTACACCTTAAAATGGTGAATTTTATGATATGTGAATTGTATATCAATTAAAAAAACTTTTTTGCTTGAAGTCTGTCAAAGTATATCATCTTTGGCTTTGGAATACTAATAAAAGCTTATTAAAAAGAGTATATTAAAAAGAACTTATGCTTTGTAATAAAATAACTATTTCCAAAATGATTGTGTTAAAATGACTTTGTTGAGGATCAGGTAAGACTGAGGCTGCCATTTCAAATGTACAAAAAGTCTCAAGGCGTTATTCAAAAAGCCTAAAGTGTTTATTATTCTTTATTTTTTTCTCCAGCTCTATATGATAACTATCATTGGTTAATAAGAGGAAAATCCACTCAAAATTTTCCTCTGTGTAATAGAGGATACAGACTTTCATGAGTTGTTCTTATTTATATTTCATTAGAAAATGAGTAAAGATATGACTAAAATTTCAAAACATCTTTTTATAGGCAGCATCATAATAATGGAATGCTTTAGCAAGAAAATTTTTTCTACAGGGAAATAGTTATAATGGATCTTTTTTGGGAATACAGGCAGTATATCATATTGGAATAATGTTTAATGTTAGAGAGATTTTGTCTCAAGGGAAATAATTATATCCATTCAGTGGACTCAAATTTGCCATATGTATTAGAAAGAAACAACTTATCTACCAGAGAAGCCAGCAGTTCTCTTAAGGGGAGAAAAAGAAGCAACAACCTCATCTGTTTGAGAATTCTAAATTCTGATTCTTGTTATACTGAAGGTTGAGAAAAGGCTTTGTCATTTTCACAAATAGTTTAGGGTGCAGTTGCTATAGCTTTCAGTGGCTTTGAGTGGTTTTAAAAGATTTGATAGTTTTTGAAGGCGTTTTTTGTTCTCTTGCCTTTTGTTTATCTTCTGTTTTGTTTATCTACTTATTACTTAGTAGAACAAGCTGTTTTATTTTTTTATTTTAATGTTTCTTTGACTTGTATTATCTTTGTACCTGTCTCAGTATTGAGCATGTAGTGGGTGTTCAATAAATATTAACTGATGACAATCCTTTTTTTTTTTTCCAGTTTTTTTTTTTTTAGTCAGATGTCTGAAAATAGAGTATATCTGTTGTTTATTCCTTTTTACAATTTTAGATATCCAGACACTTCTTACAATTAGTTATTGTTTGGACTGACACAATTTTACACTGATTTTTTTGGGGAGGGAGAAGAAAAACAAGAATTTAGTTCTGGGAGTGGAATAATTGGAGATGAAAATTTTAATTACCTTTCTCTGTGGAACAGTATTTAAGTTAAGACAAAGCTTTTGATGTAGGGAATAATAAGTCATTTCTATGCTGTATTTTAGATTAATGCTCATTATTCTAATAAAACCTTTTTCTGTTTTAACAAAAAGAAACATATTAATCAACCCAAAGAAGTAAGAATCAATAAGCAATTCCAAAGGGATCAAGGTAGCATTTAGCACTAAATTATGTTTCTTTCTGTTTCCGGTTAGAATTTCTCATGCAATAATTAAGTCATTATTAATTTATAACTTGAGGTTTCTTTCTTTTTAGCCATATCTGTTGAATCTTAGATGCAGGTAATCTTGGAGATTTTTTCCCCACCTTAAGATATTACACATGGTTTGTGACAGTAATTGGAATTTTTCAGTTTAGGTGATCATGCATTGAGTTGATGAAAAGAAAGTCTTAATTCAATACACATTTATTAAGTCTGCAGCAATCAATAAGCCATAGTTCCTGAATTTGAGGAACTTACAGTATTATATGAGAAGACAGACAGGTAAAGTACTGTAATACAGTCTGGCAAGTGTCACTTGGGAGGTGTAGGTAGAATGCTCTTGGATGAGCTAGCATTTCTGTATTAATATTGCGGGGTGTCATTAACAATGGGGAGGCCTGTGTGGGTCAGGAAAGTCCCAAAAAACAGGTGACTTGAGGTGCAACTTGAAAGATAAGTAGGAATTTACCAGGTAGGCGAGAGGGAGAAGGGATCCCAGGCAGTAGGAACAGCATGTGCAAAGACACAAAGGCTTTCTTCACAAGTGTGTGTTGAGGCAGCAGAATGTAGTTGAAAGAAGGTGGGCTTTGGGTCAGAAACTCCTGGGTTCAAATTGGGCTCCAGTGCTTGCTCAGCTGTTATCTGCAAGTTCCTTAGTGGCTCTAGGTTCAGTTGCTTCATTTGTAGACTGAAGATAATATCATCTAGGTTTGCTGGGTGGATGGGTTGAGAAAATCCAGTGGTCTTCAGCTCTGTGGAAGAGAGTGGTAGATATAGTCAGTTAGCAGATGTGCATGCTAGGAAAGCATTTTTATTATCTCATGATGGGCAAATACCACTGATGACTTTTTAAAAAAATTTTTATTAGAGCAGTTGTAGGTTTACAGAAAAATCATGCAGGAAGTACAGAGTTCCCATATATACCCCCACCCCCAGTTTTCCCTATTATTAACATTTTGCAGTAGTGTGGCATCACTGTTAATTTTTATCCTTCTTGTAGGTTAAAGCAGCAACTGGAGAAGAGGTGTCAGCTGAGGATCTTGGAGGTGCTGATCTTCATTGCAGGTGAAGCAGAAGGCTGTTTCTTTCCAGGATTGACTGTAGTTTTGTTTGTTTAAAAGAAGTTTTAAGTTATTTTTTTCTAAGTGCTAAATTTGTCAGACCAAACCACAGTTTATTTGTTCTTGATCTGCTGTTTTAGGCTTCAGTTCTTTAAACTGTGGAGTTGCATTTCCAAGCTAGAGGGTTAGCTTTCCTCTTATAGCCTGGAAGGACTAGAGAGATGAGTTTCTTATCTATTTAACAAATATTCATTGAACGTTTGTTGTGTACCAGGCACTCTTCTAGATGTTGGAGATAAGGCAGTGAACAAGATGTACACTGTCATTGCCCTCAGGAGCTTACATTCTAGTCAGGTAAATGAGCAATAAATAAATACAAAAAAATCAAATGTAGGTATATGATAAGGGCTACAAAGGAGAAATTATAGGGAGAGCATATAAAAGGTGGATGTATCCTTTGGTGTACTGGTAAATGTTTAACAACTGATTTTCTGGGGGGAGGGGATAAAAAAGCCCTGGTTTGTGGTGTTTGCCAATTTCTGTGGTACGAATTATACCATGATGGCTGATTGCAAGTTACCAACGTGACATCACTGAATGTGGAATCTAAGATATATGGACAGTCAGCTCTCCTAAGACAGGTACAAGCTAGCTGCAGTACACCACTGGGTTAGGGTTCAAGGGTAAGAATACCATCTACCTCCAAGGGTTTTGTGATGATTAAATGAGACAATACATGTAAATTGCTTGAAACAGTATCTACTTTAAGTAAAGACCTAGAAATGTTAACCACCATAATTATCATTGTTTATCATCACTGGTTATTAAAGATCTTGGACTTCTTAAGTCCAAAGGGAAACCATTGAAGGTGTTTTTTTTGGTTGTTTTTTTTTTTTTTTGCCTTTTAAAAAATCTTAATTTTTATTCTAGTACCATATATGACCTAAAATTTCCCCTTTTAACCACATTGACATATATTTATTCAGTGTTGTTCATTACACTCACAATAATGTATTTCCATCACTACCAGCCATTTCCAAAATTTTACAATCAACCTTAATAGAATTTCTGTACAAATTAAGCACCAACTCTTCATTCTCTGCCTCCAGTCCAGTCCCTGGTAACCTATATTCTAGATTCTAATTTATTAGTTTGCTTATTGTAATTAGTTCGTATCAGTGAGATCATGCAATAATTGCCCTTTTGTGTCTGGTCTGTTTCATTCAGCATAATGTCTTCAAGGTTTATACATGTTACCACACTGTATTAGTCAGGGTTTTCTAGGCAAACAGAACCAACAGGAGATAGCTGTAAATATGAGATTTTATAGAAGTGTCTCATGCAACTGTGAGGATGCACAAGTTCAAATTCAGTAGGGCAGGCTGAAGTTCTTTGATGAACTCCCCAGGAGAGGCTGGCTGGCTGAAGGAAAAGTCAGAGTTCTCTCTTTTCCCTTAAAAGTCTTCAACTGATTAGATTACATGGAAGGGTTTTAAGCAGAGATGTGTTATCATCAGATATTTCATTAAAAAAAAAAATCCCTCTGGCTACTAAATGGAGAAAGCTTGGAGGATTGGCAAGACCCTTACGTGGGTGACCAACTGATTGGGTGGTTTTATGGCTAGCATAGGTGAGAGATGCCAGTGCCTTAGATGGGTGTGGTTATAAAGGAGAGTGAAAAGATTTGAGCTCTGTTTTAGAGGTGGAATTGGAAGACTTGTTGACGGATTTCACATAAGGGGTAGAGAAAAGTGAGGTGACAAAGATGATGATGAAATCGTTTCATTTCCTGAGATTGGCAAGACTAGAGAAGTAGCAGATTTGGGGATGGGGCTGGGGATCAGGCTTTTCTTTTGAATCTGCTAAGTTGGAGATGCTTGTGAAACATCCAGGTAGAGATGCTGACTAGACAGTTTCTCCTGGGGTGAATGCAGATAGAGAAGAGAGCCCAGAACCATGCCTCCAGGAACCCAAACTGAAATGGCAAGTACATGCAATCATTGAGCTTGGTGATCTCCTTTTGCTCTGGCAAACTGCAAACCCAGGGAGGCAGATGGTTCCGGGAGGATTCCCATGGGTGGGAGAAGGAAGAGAAGTGGGAGCATTTCTACTTTCCTATCAGTGAACACTGCCATGACATTTGAATAGTTGGATATTTGCCTCAGTTTTTCATTTGTTCCTTTCTCATTGAGCACTTACTGTAGGTAGATTGATTGTACTAAGTGTTAGGAGCAACAAAGATTTATACTTTAATTAGGCAGATAAGAGAATTAAATGAATGAGCTAAAAATACAATTACAAAATAAATTTGTTAGTATGCTTCCACTTTTACAACTAAAGGTTGAAGGAAGCAGGATTAAAGGAATGACTGGCGTGGAATCAAGGGAGTCAGAGTAAAGCTTAGAGGGAGGAGGTGAGTTGCTGGCTGAGTCTGGGCACAGTGCTTGCTTGTTCAGGTGAGCAGGGTGTATGGGCATAGACACAGCGTTAGTGAATATCTGGTCTCTTCCTGACCCTTACAGAGAGACAGTAAAGTGATTAGCCTGGCTAGAGTGGATGTTTCATCCTAGAGAGAGTGAGGGTGCAAGGTTAGGGGACCAGGACAAAGTGAGGTACCTCTGTTTATAGGGCTTCATTAGGGGAAGGAGATAAAGATGATGTTAGAGGAACATTAGCTTTTAAGTTTTTTTTTTTATTTTGACTGTTTTAAAAAAATAATCCAGGGCCCATAAAAGCTGTAAGCAGGATATCAAGTTAGGAGTTACAGGCTCTGGAATTCATCTTCCAGTTGCCTCACTTATTAGCCTTGTGACTTAAACAAACTACTCAACCTCCCTGAGCCTCAGCTCCTAATGTGTAAAATGAAGATACAAATAGTATCTACCTCATAGCCCAGTGCCTGGTGCATACTAAGCACTCTATTACTATTACCTGTTATCATTAATGGTAATCTGTTTTAAGTCAGGAAAATGATTAGGTGGTGATGACTTTTTTTTTTTAATTTGGTCATAAAATTTACACAGGTTGCTTTGGGTTTTCTCTATCTTTATAAATACATATTTATACCTCTCTGATTAGTCATCCCTAAGAGCTACTTAGACACAAAGATTTATATAAACATTCATCAAAGGTTTCCCTCTCTTCCCTTTGTGGTAAATAATGTGCAGTTTTTGTAAAAAAAAAAAGCATTTAATTTGAAAGATTCGCTGATTTAGAAGCAGTTTCTTCTGCTTCTACTTGTTTGCTGAATTATTGCAGTATAGCAAGAAGCCAGCAACTGCAGCTGTATTGTGTGTGAAACATTTTAAAAATATGGTAGATTATAAAATGTTGCATTAAATTAAAGAAACTGAAAGGTCTGCCATTTGCAAGGCATTGGAGGGATAGCAGAGGAGTAAACATCTCTGCTTTTACTTAGGAATACCTAATCCAGAGGTGGAACGTGACATGAAACCGTTGTTAGAAACCTGGATCTTAGAAATGTCTCCTGAGGTTTTGGCCTTTTCCCTATACAAAAAATTCAACATTTAGATTGTGGCAGCTTACTCCTTAATCATAAAATGAACCTAAATTCTCTTTCTTTGCCTAAATTTACAGATTTTTAAAATACTTTGCTAGGAAGTCATAGTACACCTACATCTGAAATAACAAGCCATCTAATCTGGGCAGAACTAATAACCCAAACAAGCCTGTGCTTCACTCACACTGAACTGAAATTAAGCAGGAACCTGCATGGTGCTTACTGCAGAGCCGTTTTATCAACACCCATTTTTAACTATGATCTGAGAGACAGTTGTGTTCAATCCCTTGTGTTGTGTTTGTTACCTATGCTGCCTTCTTTCGGGGGCTAACTTTGTAAGGGAAGGCTCATCAGTCCCTTGGAAATGCTGAGAGAATAGCTGATACATTTATTAGAAGCTCAGTTAGTTACAGTTTCTTCTGTTATGGGCTACATCATGAAAGTTTGCCATCAGTGGTTGGATTTTGTCATATACAGTTTTGTTTGGTGTGCATGGGATGAGCATTTAATAGAAGCCCTAGACAGCAAGGCCCTCTGATCTAATAGAAGGTCAAGATTGAGAAATAGAAGGCGTGGATTCTTACATAGGTACTAGTGGTCCTAGGACACGTACTTGTGCATACCTTATTTTTTTCTTGTGTATAAAAACAAGGATAATATTGTTTCCAGGGACATTGTGAGGATCAAATAAGATGACATTTATTCAGGTGTTTCAGAAGTAAGCATGCTGTCATCTGTAGATGAGAGAAGATATTTGGGGTTTAAGATATTGAATTATTTTACTTTTCCCTGTTCTGATTATTTTAGTGTCCTTTACTCTGTAGAAAGTCTGGAGTGACTGACCACTACGCTTTGGATGATAACCATGCCCTTCACTTAGCTAGGAAGGCTGTGAGGAATCTAAATTATCAAAAGAAATTGGATGTGAGTAGGAGTTACTCTTATATCTTTTATTTTGCTGAAAAACATTTTGGCTAATGTCACCTCAAAATATCTTTAAATGGGTTATTTCTATATTTCTGCAGGTTAACATTGAACCTTCTGAAGATCCTTTATTTCCTGCTGATGAATTATATGGAATAGTTGGTGCCAACCTTAAGAGGAACTTTGATGTCCGAGAGGTATGTAAAAATGGAACTCTTCTGAGCCATAAACCATGTTTTCTATCTCTTTATATGTGTATCCACTTTCAGAGTTAAAGTCTGTTAAGATATGTTCATGTCTGATAATTGATGTGGATCTCAGTAAGGAGTGACATGTAAGGGAAAGATATCTTTCTAGAGTGTAGGTTTCATTGGTACATGGTAAGTACTCGAGATGGGAAAACTTATTATAAGGTTTTCATTATACAGTGACAAAGCTTGGTTTGTTCATAAATAGGATTCCATTTTCCTGTGGAAGGTAGGAGTGATGCAGTGCAGCTTAACAATTTTCAGCTATTTCTTTTCAGTACTGTAATTTTGGGAAATGAATGAAATGTCAGTAAACTGTTGGAAGAGAAAAACATACTCTTTTAGAGCAGTATGACATTAGCAAAGATTAGACCTTTGACTACAGTTGAAGATGTTGCCATGGTTACAGATTGTAGACATAATCATCTGTAATCTAGACTGACAGTTTTTTGTGTTTACATGTAACCTGTGGTCGTTTATTTTGTTCAGTATGGATAGCGGCCCGAGTAATTTTTAAATTAGGAAATTATCTTAATATCATATTCTATGCTAGAAGTCTTAAAATTTTAAATTACCTTTCCCTTTGATTATAAAACAATTGTGTAAAATTTAGAAGATACAGAAAAACATAAAGAAAAATGGCAACATCCAGAGAAAGCAACCAATGTTTTGGTGTTTTGCCTTAATGCATATGTATGCATTTTTATGAGAGAGCACATACATATGTTTTTTCTACTTTTACTGTACTAAATTTTAAACATTTCCCCATGTCTTTCTAAGTTCTTCATGGAACGTTTTTCTGTGGCTAGATCCCTAGGTGTGGTTGGGTCAGTATCTTTTGGCTGGCCGGCATTCTTGGGATTCCTTGCCTTTTTGTCACATGGCAGTGCACATGGCAGCATCTTCTCCTTTCTCTTCTGGTGTCCATTGACTTCCAGCTACTGGCTGCTCCCCATTATTTGTCTCTCTGACTAACTTTCACTTTGCTGATAAAGGACTCTAGTAATCTGGATTAAAGCCCAACCTGAGTCAGTTGGGTCACACTTTAAATGAAGTAACATCTTGAAGAGATCTTATTTGTATTGGGTCCACACCCACCAGAATGGGGACCAAGACCAAGAACATGTCCAAACTGGAGCACACAATTCACTCCATCACACTAGTGGACTTTAAATCCCAAATTTTACAGAGCTTTAACTGATACGTCATTTTAGCAAGTGATTTAGTTAACTTTAAGCTTCAGTATTGGGGTTTTCATTTGATTTTTCAGTTAATTACAGGTACAGAAGAAATGGTAGTTAAAATCTGATATGTTTGAAAAATGACTTGTTCTAGTTAGTGCTAGGTAGTCAAGTTTTCTAGATGGCCAAGAATTCATTCTTTTCACCATAACTACTTTTTCATTTATTCAACAGTATTTATATTACGTATTTGTTCTATGCCAGGCATCATTTCAGGTGCCAGAGATACAGAAGAGAACCAAAGAGATACAAACCCATGCCTTCATGGTATTTCCATTTCATTTTAATAGAAATCTTTTATAAAAGATAGATTCTTTCTTACTTTCTTAAATAGTATCCTGGACTTTTTTTTTTTTTTTTTTTTAAACAAGATCTCACGTAGGTATTTTTATGCATACTTTGCAGATGAGAAAACAGTACTCAGTGAGGGTAAGTGACTTATCCAGGGAAGCTTGGGCCTTCAAAGTCCAGGGTATCAGGGGACTTGGGGATGTGTTGGGGCAGGTTTCTTAGATGTGGAAATTTCAGCTAAAGGGTGTGGAGGGCGAGAAGCCTGAGAAAGGATAGGCAAACAAGGCATAAATCCAAGTGCAGTTTTCCTGGGGTATCTTTTGTTGATTCATGCTCATCATGGTGATGAAAATTTATTTTATTTTTCTCTAATAACAAATAATCCCTAGATGCAGGTCCTAACATTGTGTGCAGCTATAGGACAGCACTAGAATATGAGTCAGAAAATCCGGTTCTAGTTCTTGTTGCCCCAATCCAGAGCTACTGGGATGTAACTTCTATGAGCATTGGTTTCTGCTTCTATGAATAGGAATAGTGCTACATTCTCTGTCTGCTTCCTGAAGTTTGGGTGGCTGGAGAGTGAGAAGGTGGTATTATACCGAATGGCCCTAGATTGTGGTGCCCATTAGTGGCTTTCACTTTGTTTATAGATTTTCTGTTTCTTCTTTTGGTGCTACTATGCTATTACAAAATAGTAGCCTCTTTCCCTTTTAAAAATTGTTAAATCTGCTCAATATGCCCAAGGCAAAATAATTATTATGAGATCATTAATGGTTTTGTTATGTGTAAAGAACGGTAGTTGCTATATGTTGATCGTTTATTAAAAGGTGTAATTTTGCAGATATATAACATCTAGGAAAGAGAAATGTTATAGTCTCATATTGTTGGAACTTTTAGGAAAATAAAGAATAACTCAAAATAAGCTTTTACTTATGGAAATATGTATATTAGGAAGCATTCATTCATTTTTCAGCCTTTGCATCTTAGAAAAGAGGGCTTTGATTGATGTGATAAAGAGAAAGAGACATGCAAGCTAGAGAAGAATATCTATCACGCTTTGAAATACTCGTGATGTATAATGATGAGCCCCAAGTATAGTCATTTCTACTCCTTTTAGGTTAATAATATATATTCAGAATGCTCTTTCAGCTACATCAGATTCAGAATCAATGAACGTTTATTGAATGCTTAATAATAATAGCTGCCTTTTACTGAGAGCCAGGCATTGTGCTTTAGTTAGTATTTTTTCATTATCATTATTATTATTTTACAGATGAGGAAATTGAGGCTTAGAGAGTTGTAGGTAACCAGCCTGTAATTCTGGTATCTCAGTGGTAAAGCTGGTTCTTACTCTCAGCATTATTTTCTTAGGTTCCATTACTTCTGTAGTTCATACACATCTTTTTTCACAACTTTGTTGCATTTTTCCTGAAGTGAAAAACGGAGACTCGGGTTAAATGATACATAGACTATGTGTGACACCATAGGTTGGAACCCATGTCTTCTGACCGTAAAACTTTATCATTTACCCATAACCTGCTTTCTGATTGAATCCCTGAAGCTCTGCAGATACATTTTGAGTAGTCTGAAGCTCTAAGTTGAGCAACAGGCCCATAGAGTCTCTTCTGCTTCTTATGTATGTAGCATGGTGCTGCTGCTCTTTTAGCAAAGTGTAAAATCAGCACCCAGAATGGCTTCAGGGCATTCAACATGCATGTAAAGTGAAATTCTGGTGAGAAGATTTTCTGGATAGGGTGAAATTTTGTCAAAGTGACAGCTTCACTGTGAATTTGTTTTCTTTATAAATAACTTTAATGCAAAAAGTCTTTTGTAATGTAATTTCTCAGGGACATTATTTTTCCTCTCAGGTCATTGCTAGAATTGTGGATGGAAGCAGATTCAATGAATTCAAAGCCTTCTATGGAGACACATTAGTCACAGGTATAAAGAACAAGAAATGAACAGATGAACATTTTCTTTTGCTTTGAAAATAAGTGATCTCTTGTCTCAAGGCTTTGAAATACTTGGCATGAGCTTTATTATTTAGAGCAGTACAAATGTGTGAGTCAGTATTCAAAAGGAGCTATTTTATAAAGATCATTTGTAGCTGAATGGCCTCATGGATCCAAAGAGTGTAAAATT
The DNA here is from genome assembly GCF_015220235.1 of Choloepus didactylus. Taxonomy (NCBI): domain Eukaryota; kingdom Metazoa; phylum Chordata; class Mammalia; order Pilosa; family Megalonychidae; genus Choloepus; species Choloepus didactylus. The sequence continues at coordinate 6,739,391 of NC_051319.1, forward strand.
ATGGCAACTTGATGCTGTGAGGTAGGCCCTTACCTGTGGCTTTGTGGTATTACCTGTATGAAAATGTTCTCATAGTAAAATTAGCAGCAAATATTTGTAGTTCCTTTTGTTTCTTTGGGTAGCTATGTTTATTTTGAAAATTTCAGAACCATTTCCTTTGCTCTTTAGTATCCACTTCCTGTTAAAAGTTTTATATGATGTTTAGGTTCTCAGAAGTGATGTAGAGTGAATTAAAGCTTCTCATAGCCTCAGTGTAGATCTTATGGTGATTCATGCAAATACTAGATTGAGAATACAGAGCAGCATACCAAGTCTGGAAAAACTATTAAAATAAGGATATTTAGGAAAGTTAATTCATTTGTCTAAATTGTTAAGTTTGCAGGCCTCTGAAGAAAAGTATTTGAAACACAGCTAGAATAATCTGTCTTGGACAGATAGCAGAACAGGTTTTGTAAGTTTTATTTGTTCTTATAAAGCTTGAAAATGTAGAAGGTAATCAGAAGACAACATATCAGAATAGAATAGAAACTTGCTGTAAAAATTCAAATTGTAAAAATATGTTGAGGCTTAAGGATAATTTACAACACTTTCTCCTGATCTGATTTATGAGCAAGAAAAGGGTTCACACTGGGGTGGAATTTGTATTTTTGTATTTAGGTGTTTAAGTGATTAAGAGCTTTTTGTTTGATATATAGGCAGGATTTGTCACAAAATAGTTCAGGATATAACCCTCACTGTGAAGCAGTTTAAAACAAGTCAAAGCTGTTTCTGCTTTCTCTGAAGATGGATGGGCTGTTCTTGTCATCTGCTTTTATGTATTTGCCCTATACTTGCTAAAATACTGTGACCTCCTTGTCCCCTAGAATATATATCCAGTTTGTTCCATCTTGGGGGGAATGAGAGGGTGAGAGGAGAATGAGATGAGGGGGATGAGAAGATGGGGGAGGGATGGGAGGGAGAGGAGGTGAGAAACTAATTGGGGGAGGGAGGTAATGAGAGGGTGAACAGGAGAGGGAGGAGAGGAACAGGCTTCTCTAAGGATCAAGTGTGCTTGGCAGCCATTAAGAATTTCCTCCAGCCTCAGCATTTGCCATATGTAGGCCCTAGTAGTTTCTTGGACATTTTGCTTTTCCGTTTAGATCAGGAAGTTAGAAAGGCCCTTCCTCCATGGGTGTCCCTAGTTGTAGTGGGGGCATGTGCCCATCTCAGCAGGTCCTGTACCTGCCATTCCCCAAGCAAGGCTAATTGTGGGTTGATAATGTCAGTAGTTAACAGGGCAGTACACCATCAGGAATAGCATCTTGCTGGTGAGTGATGTGCTAGTTTCCATCTCTTTTTGTGAGAGTGGAGCGGGACTAAGAGTAGATTGCTAGACCATTTTGGATTTTGTTCCTCTCCGAATTGCTTCTCTAAAGTGACAGTGCTGTTTAGGATGCTCATCATAGGCTTTGAAGTGGGCTTCTGGGCCTGAAAGACAAAGAGAAATCACATGGTCATCAAATCAGTGTTTTATCAGATAAAATAAACATAGTGATTTTAAAAAATAATAAATCAAGACAAGGCTAAGTAAAGAACAAAAATAATCTAAAAACTTGGTATTCTGTGTTGTCAATATGTTGACATTCTCTACTATCCATTAATTTTCATTCACCAGTTTTTTTGAGCAATTGCTTTGTGTCAAGCACCCTGAGTCTCTTAGCCACAGCCTTTCTGTCGAGCTAGAGCTTGAAGAGACAGAGTCCAGTTCCAGGAACTTTCATAGCATGCTTTCTTTGACCCTCTTTCGCAGTTTGTTGACTCTTGGGTTCCAAGTATTTAACATCTATTTTTAGTTATAAGTAGGCTTTTTTATTCCCTCCCCTTGTTGAAAGTCATACTCTTGGGAAAGGAAGGTCTCTCTAGTTGAGTTCTTTGGGGTTTCAAAATAATTAGCTTTCTCTGAAATCACCTAACATATCTGTCTCATCAAACAACAGTTTTTTTTGTTTTTTTCTTCTTTTCCCTTCCTTATTTCTCCTGTGTTTGTGTGTATGGAGGGTAGGTGTTTGGAGCAATAGAGGAAATGGTGGTGAGATATAAAGGAAAGTTGTGGGAAGGAGAAAGAAAAAGATGTAAATATAGAGAAAATGAAAGTGGAGTGGTTCATTTTCTTGTAAGCTTAACTACATTTCTTACTTTAGAATTAGTTATCACCAGGCTTACCTGTTCCTGACTTTTTAAAAAATTGCCTTTGCTGAGCTTATCCTTTTTATTTTAAGGGACTGTGGTTACCACATGCCTTTTCAGGAAAGCTCATCATCTGAAACTAGCTATTAGCTCTGAAAGTTGACTGTTACAGCTCTGTATGTCTTTGTTTTCCTTACCTCTATACACCCCTAATGTCTAGTATGTAATACATAGTAAGCACTCAGTTACATATACATAACAATTATATGCCTGTCAGATGAGTAGATATCTTTACATATATAACACAACCCTCTCAAGAGAGCAAAAGAGAATAGACTCCAGTACCTTATTAATAAAATTTGTGACAAAACCATAGACAAAATCTCTTTACATTTAACTTTGATCAGAAATTAACGAATGTAAATATGTCTGTTTTTATTGTGCATTAAAAGCCCTCCGAAATCATAAAGTCTTTTTTTAATTTTCTTTTGAGGATTTGCTAGAATATTTGGGTACCCAGTAGGCATCATTGGGAACAATGGTGTTCTCTTTTCTGAATCTGCAAAAAAGGCAAGTACTGTTTAAACTGTTTCAAGATTTTTCTGTTTAAATTGAATTAATTTTGAAGGACAAGTAATGAATTAAAATTTATTTCATAAAAGCTTTAAAATGTTTAAGTAGATGCCTTAGCAAACAGAACTCTGTGCGTGTGTTAGAAACAGTTTTTATGGTGGTTTACCTTAACATAATGAACTATCTGGAGCACCATTAAAAAAATAAAATGCACTAGTTTTAAGAAAGTTATTATAAAATACTTGAATTACACTTGTTATAAAGGACATGTACATATTCTAAGAAGACACGGAACATGTCTTGAAAACTTCATTCTCTAGTGTTCCATGCAGTTGTTCTGAGACATAGTCTGATTATTCTGTTCTGTGCTGTCACTGGTTTAACTCTTCGATTTTAACTTTTTGGAAATGGGAGGGTAGTGGGACTTGTTTCTGGAGCTCTGACTTTAAAGAGGGAATTCTTGAGTATCTTTTGGCTTAGTATTTAATTTCCTACATCTTCTCAGGTTTACTTAAATTTGGATAAATGTGATTCATGTATGTATTTGATAAAATATTTTCTTAAAAAAAAAGATATTTAGCCTTGTTTTTCCTCTTGAAATGGTAGAGTAGATCACAGGATAAGACATCTTTTATTGCTGTCTTCTTTCATACCCTAATTGAGGAAGAATTTGACTTTTGTGAAATCTTTCACCTATAAAAATCAGTTTTTATATTGTATTCATTATTGTTCTCTCAATTCAATTATAAAACAATAATAAGAAAGTATATTAAAATCACCTATAATCATACTAGAAATATATTCTTCATTTTTTCTATCCCCTTTTTTTAAAACAAAATTGGTATTACCATATATATAGAAGTTTTGCTGGTGTTCATTCAATAATGTATATATAGAGAGCATTTTGAAAAATATGAAATATTCCTGAAATAATGACTTAATGAATAATTAATATATTTATTTCAATAAAGGAAATGTCAGATTGAGGCCAAACAGAATTCCACCTGGTTTTATATGTTGGCTTGGCATGAGAGCTTTGTTTGGCCTCAATCTACCATTTCATTTATTAAAATAAGCCCCAAAGGTCTATATGATTTCCTCTTTCTTGTAAACATAGGAAGTGTTTATGTATGGTCGAAAAGTTACTTTGAGATTTTGTACCTGCCCAGGCATTCCCAGCAAAAGTGCAAGGATATGCTATAAGAGTTTGTGTTACAATCTCAAAAAACAGAAGGGAAATAGTTCATAAGAGTTTTCTTTCTTAATCTTTAGAAGAGACAGAAAGCAATAGTTAACAATTTTGTTTCTTTACATAATTCATTTTCTAGACTCAAGCTTAGAAGGTCCCTAGCACTTATCTAATAAAAAATCCCATTTATTTAGGGTGTATTGTTAAGAACAATATATTTTATCATAATCTTGGTGCCTGAAAGGATTTTAGATGTTCATTAAAAAGTAAATGTTGTCCTAGGCATACGGTTTATAGTCTTATCTTTTTTAAAGTGGACAACTAGAGAATATCTTTTTTTTTTTTTTTCTATTAGTTACAGTATCTAGTTTATGCTGATTGCATCCCTCCCCCAATGCCTCTCCATTTTTAACACCTTGCAAGGTTGACATTTGGTTGTTCTCCCTCGTAAAAGAACATATTTGTACATTTTATCACAACCGTCGAATACTCTAGATTTCACCAAGTTACACAGTCCCAGTCACTATCTTTCCTCCTTTCTTGTGGTGTCTCACGTGCTCCTCATCTTCCTCTCTCAACCGTAGTCATAGTTACCTTTGTTCAGTGTACTTACATTGTTGTGCTACCATGTCCCAAAATTGTGTTCCAAACCACACTCTCCCGTCTTCTATCACCCTGTAGTGCTCCCTTTAGTATCTCCTGCAGGGCAGGCATCTTGTTCACAAAGTCTCTCATTGTCTGCCTGTCAGAAAATACCTTGAGCTCTCCCTCATATTTGAAGGACAGCCCTGCCGGATACAGGACTCTTGGTTGGTGGTTTTTCTCTTTCAGTATCTTAAACATATCACACCACTTCCCCCTTGCCTCCATGGTTTCCACTGAGAGATCTGCACATAGTCTTATCAAGCTTCCCTTGTATGTAATGGATCGCCTTTCTCTTGCTGCTTTCAGGATTCTCTCTTTGTCTTTGACATTTGATAATCTGATTATTAAGCGTCCTGGCGTAGGCCCATTCATATCTCTTCTGTTTGGAGTACGCTGCGCTTCTTGGATCTGTAATTTTATGTCTTTCTTAAGAGATGGGAAATTTTCATTAATTATTTCCTCTATTATTGCTTCTGCCCCCTTTCCCCTCTCTTCTCCTTCTGGGACACCAATGATACGTACATTATTGTACTTTGTTTCGTCTTTGAGTTCCCGGAGACGTTGCTCATATTTTTTCATTCTTTTCTCCATCTGCTCCTTTGCGTGTAGGCTTTCAGGTGTTTTGTTCTCCAGTTCCTGAGTGTTTTCTTCTGCCTCTTGAGATCTGCTGTTGTATGTTTCCATTGTGTCTTTCATCTCTTGTGTTGTGCCTTTCATTTCCATAGATTCTACCAGTAGATTTTTTGAACTTTTGATTTCTGCCGTATACATGTCCAGTGCTTCCTTTACAGCCTCTATCTCTTTTGCAATATCTTCTCTAAACTTTTTGAATTGATTTAGCATTAGTTGTTTAAATTCCTGTATCTCATTTGAAGTGTACGTTTGTTCCTTTGACTGGGCCTTAACTTTGTTTTTCTTAGTGTAGGTTGTAATTTTCTGTTGTCTAGGCATGGTTTCCTTGTTTATCCAAATCAGGTTTTCCCAGACCAGAACAGAGGGAAGAAATATTCAGTATCTGGTTTCCCTGCGGGTGTGTCTTAAAAAATTGCTCCACCCTTTGATGCCTCAGGTCACTCTGCTTTTCTGCCCAGCAGGTGATGCCTGTTAGCCTATAATTCTTGACTGGTGTGAGGAGGTGTGGCCGTGTTCCCCCAGGCTCTGGGGTCTGGTTCTGAATGGAAAGGGCCCCACCCCTTTCCTTCTAGAGAAGACAGAGCCCCCAGGTGGAGGTCATTAGCATTTCAATGGTCTCACTCTCTGCTTGTGCTGTCTCCGCCCTTCCCCGAGTCACAGCCCTGGAAACTTAAAATGACTGGGGCTTTCTCCACTGAGCCGAAAAAGAAACAGATAGTCCCCTTCAGACCCAGTCAAGGCGACCCTCCGGCTCTCCCAGGTCAGTTGTCACCCAAAGCCTCTGTCTGTTTTTTGGGGCTGCGTACCTGTAGTGAGCAGTTCACACTCGCTACTTAAAACCCCAGTTGGAGCTCAGCTGAGCTGTATTCGCTTGCTGGGAGAGAGCTTCTCTCTGGCACCACGCGGCTCCGCAGCTCGGGCTATGGGGGAGGGGGTCTCCCGACCTGGTTCCGCAGGTTTTACTTACAGATTTTATGCTGTGTTCTCGGGCATTCCTCCCAATTCAGGTTGGTGTATGATGAGTGGATGGTCTCGTTTGTCCCCCCGCAGTTATTCTGGATTATTTACTAGTTGTTTCTGGTTTTTTGTAGTTGTTCCAGGGGAACTGCTTAGCTTCCACTCCTCTCTATGCCGCCAACTTGCCCCTCCTTTGTTTGTTTGGGTTTTACAATGGGGGTTTATTAGTTCACAAATTTACAGTTCTAAGGCCCTAAGTGTCCAAACCAGGGCATCAACCAGAGGATACCTTCTCTGAAGAAAGGCCAGTGGCATCCAGAACACCTCTGCCAGCTGGGAAGGCACGTGTCTGGCGTCTGCTGGTCCTTTGCTCCCGGGTTCTGGTTTCAAAATAGCTTTCTCCAAAATGTCTCTGGGCTTCTCTCTCAGCTTTTCTCTCTCAGCTTCTGTGCATCCTTTCTTGTTCTCCCAGGGTGTTTCTCTCCAAGCAACTGGTGGTCTTTTCTCTTTTCTGGGGCAAACTCTGGGTTTCATCTGTTAGCTTAGCATTTCTAAATGTTTTTTGTTCTGCATCTCCAAGCATCTCGAGAATATCTTAATGCAGGTTTCAACCTTTCTTACTGACAGGCAGTTCTGTCTTTTCTGTTATTTAACTTTCACTTGCTGTAAGGAATATCAGTGATTGACTTCCTGCCTGATATGGGCAGTTGTCCTACAGCCGTGTACCAGTGATTACACAGATGACAGTGCAAAATGAGGCAGAACAAACCTATGGTAACATGTCCTATTGTTAACACATCAGCACCATTGTATTTTTTTTTTTTTTTTTTTTTTAATCATCATTTTATTGAGATATATTCACATACCACGCAGTCATACAAAACAAATTGTACTTTCAATTGTTTACAGTACCATTACATAGTTGTACATTCATCAACTAAATCAATCCCTGACACCTTCATTAGCACACACACAAAAATAACAAGAATAATAATTAGAGTGAAAAAGAGCAATTGAAGTAAAAAAGAACACTAGGTACCTTTGTCTGTTTGTTTGCTTCCCCTACTTTTCTACACATCGATCCATAAACTAGACAAAGTGGAGTTTGGTCCTTATGGCATTCCCAATCCCACTGTCACCCCTCATAAGCTACATTTTTATACAACTGTCTTCGAGATTCATGGGTTCTGGGTTGTAGTTTAATAGTTTCAGGTATCCACCACCAGCTACCCCAATTCTTTAGAACCTAAAAAAGGTTGTCTAAAGTGTGCGTAAGAGTGCCCACCAGAGTGATCTCTCGGCTCGTTTTGGAATCTCTCTGCCACTGAAGCTTATTTCATTTCCTTTCACATCCCCCTTTTGGTCAAGAAGATGTTCTCCATCCCACGATGCCGGGTCTACATTCCTCCCCGGGAGTCATATTCCACGTTGCCAGGGAGATTCACTTCCCTGGGTGTCTGATCCCACGTAGGGGGGAGGGCAGTGATTTCACCTTTCAAGTTGGCTTAGCCAGAGAGAGAGGGCCACATCTGAGCAACAAAGAGGCATTCAGGAGGAGACTCTTAGGGACAAATACAGGGAGGCCTAGCCTCTCCTTTGCAGCAACCGTCTTCCCAAGGGTAAAACTTATGGTAGAGGGCTCAAGCCATCAAACCACCAGTCCCCTATGTCTGTGGTCATGTCAGCAACCATGGAGGTGGGGCAGGCGAACACCCCTGCATTCTCCACAGGCTCCTCAAGGGGGCACCACATCGTTTTTGTTTTTGTTTTTTTTTTTTTTTCCTTGTTTGTCTTTTTTCTTTTTTTTTTTTTTTAACTTTCCCTTCTTTTTTCAAATCAACTGTATGAAAAAAAAAGTTAAAAGGAAAACAAACATACAATAAAAGAACATTTCAAAGAGACCATAGCAAGGGAGTAAGAAAAAGACAACTAACCTAAGATAACTGCTTAACTTCCAACATGTTCCTACTTTACCCCAAGAAAGTTACATACTATAGCAACATTTCAGTGAACTTGTTCCTACTACATCCATCAGAAATTAACAGACCATAGTCATTTCTGGGCATCCCCAGAACGTTAAATAGCTTATCTGTTCTTCTTGGATTATTGTTCCCCCTTCCTTAATTGCTCTCTACTGCTAGTTCCCCTACATTCTACATTATAAACCATTTGTTTTACATTTTTCAAAGTTCACATTAGTGGTAGCATATAATATTTCTCTTTTTGTGCCTGGCTTATTTCGCTCAGCATTATGTCTTCAAGGTTCATCCATGTTGTCATATGTTTCACCAGATCGTTCCTTCTTACTGCCGCGTAGTATTCCATCGTGTGTATATACCACATTTTATTTATCCACTCATCTGTTGAAGGACATTTGGGTTGTTTCCATCTCTTGGCAATTGTGAATAATGCTGCTATGAACATTGGCGTGCAGATATCTGTTCGTGTCACTGCTTTCCGATCTTCCGGGTATATCCCGAGAAGTGCAATCGCTGGATCGAATGGTAGCTCTATCTCTAGTTTTCTAAGGAACTGCCAGACTGACTTCCAGAGTGGCTGAACCATTATACAGTCCCACCAACAATGAATAAGAGTTCCAATTTCTCCACATCCCCTCCAGCATTTGTAGTTTCCTGTTTGTTTAATGGCAGCCATTCTAACCGGTGTTAGATGGTATCTCATTGTGGTCTTAATTTGCATCTCTCTAATAGCTAGTGAAGCTGAACATTTTTTCATGTGTTTCTTGGCCATTTGTATTTCCTCTTCAGAGAACTGTCTTTTCATATCTTTTGCCCATTTTATAATTGGGCTGTCTGTACTATTGTCATTGAGTTGTAGGATTTCTTTGTATATGCAAGATATCAGTCTTTTGTCAGATACATGGTTTCCAAAAATTTTTTCCCATTGAGTTGGCTGCCTCTTTACCTTTTTGAGAAATTCCTTTGAGGTGCAGAAACTTCTAAGCTTGAGGAGTTCCCATTTATCTATTTTCTCTTTTGTTGCTTGTGCTTTGGGTGTAAAGTCTAGGAAGTGGCCTCCTAATACAAGGTCTTGAAGATGTTTTCCTACATTATCTTCTAGGAGTTTAATGGTACTTTCTTTTATATTGAGATCTTTGGTCCATTTTGAGTTAATTTTTGTGTAGGGGGTGAGGTAGGGGTCCTCTTTCATTCTTTTGGATATGGATATCCAACTCTCCCAGCCCCATTTGTTGAAAAGACCATTATGGCTCAGTTCGGTGACTTTGGGGGCCTTATCAAAGATCAGTCGGCCATAGATCTGAGGGTCTATCTCTGAATTCTCAATTCGATTCCATTGATCTATATGTCTGTCTTTGTGCCAGTACCATGCTGTTTTGGCAACTGTGGCTTTATAATAAGCTTCAAAGTCAGGGAGTGTAAGTCCTCCCACTTCGTTTTTCTTTCTTAAAGTGTCTTTAGCAATTCGAGGCATCTTCCCTTTCCAAATAAATTTGATAACTAGCTTTTCCAAGTCTGCAAAGTAGGTTGTTGGAATTTTGATTGGGATTGCATTGAATCTGTAGATGAGTTTGGGTAGAATTGACATCTTAATGACATTTAGCCTTCCTATCCATGAACATGGAATATTTTTCCATCTTTTAAGGTCCCCTTCTATTTCTTTTAGTAGAGTTATGTAGTTTTCTTTGTATAGGTCTTTTACATCTTTGGTTAAGTTTATTCCTAGGTACTTGATTTTTTTGGTTGCTATTGAAAATGGTATCTTTTTCTTGAGTGTCTCTTCAGTTTGTTCATTTCTAGCATATAGAAACATTACTGACTTATGTGCATTAATCTTGTATCCCGCTACTTTGCTAAATTTGTTTATTAGCTCTAGCAGGTGTATCGTTGATTTCTCAGGGTTTTCTAGATATAAGATCATATCATCTGCAAACAATGACAGTTTTACTTCTTCTTTCCCAATTTGGATGCCTTTTATTTCTTTGTCTTGCCGGATTGCCCTGGCTAGCACTTCCAGCACAATGTTGAATAACAGTGGTGACAGCGGGCATCCTTGTCTTGTTCCTGATCTTAGAGGGAAGGCTTTCAGTCTCTCACCATTGAGTACTATGCTGGCTGTGGGTTTTTCATATATGCTCTTTATCATGTTGAGGAAGTTTCCTTCAATTCCTACCTTTTGAAGTGTTTTTATCAAAAACGGATGTTGGATTTTGTCAAATGCTTTTTCAGCATCTATTGAGATGATCAATTGATTTTTCCCTTTCGAGTTTTTAATGTGTTGTAATACATTGATTGTTTTTCTTATGTTGAACCATCCTTGCATGCCTGGAATGAACCCCACTTGGTCATGGTGTATGATTTTTTTAATGTGTCTTTGGATTCGATTTGCAAGTATTTTGTTGAGGATTTTTGCATCTATATTCATTAGGGAGATTGGCCGGTAGTTTTCCTTTTTTGTAGCATCTTTGCCTGGTTTTGGTATTAGATTGATGTTAGCTTCATAAAATGAATTAGGTAGTGTTCCATTTTTTTCAATGTTTTGAAAGAGTTTGAGTAAGATTGGTGTCAGTTCTTTCTGGAAAGTTTGGTAGAATTCCCCTGTGAAGCCATCTGGCCCTGGGCATTTATTTGTGGGAAGATTTTTGATGACTGATTGGATCTCTTTGCTTGTGATGGGTTGGTTGAGGTCTTCTATTTCTTCTCTGGTCAGTCTAGGTTGTTCATATGTTTCCAGGAAATTGTCCATTTCTTCTACATTGTCCAGTTTGTTGCCATACAGTTGTTCATAATATCCTCTTATAATTTTTTTAATTTCTTCAGGATCTGCAGTTATGTCACCTTTTTCATTCATTATTTTGTTTATATGGGTCTTCTCTCTTTTTGATTTTGTCAGTCTAGCTAGGGGCTTGTCAATCTTGTTGATCTTCTCAAAGAACCAACTTTTGGTGATATTTATCCTTTCTATTGTTTTTTTGTTCTCTATGTCATTTATTTCTGCTTTAATCCTTGTTATTTCTTTTCTTGTACTTGGTTTAGGATTGGTTTGCTGTTCATTTTCTAGCTTCTTCAGTTGATCCATTAGTTCTTTGATTTTGGCTCTTTCTTCCTTTTTAATATATGCGTTTAGTGCTATAAATTTCCCCCTTAGCACTGCTTTTGCTGCATCCCATAGGTTTTGGTATGTTGTGTTCTCATTTTCATTCGTCTCTATATATTTAGCAATTTCTCTTGCTATTTCTTCTTTAACCCACTGATTGTTTAGGAGTGTGTTGTTTAACCTCCAGGTATTTGTGAATTTTCTAAGTCTCTGATGGTTATTGACTTCTAATTGTATTCCATTGTGGTCAGAGAATGTGCTTTGAATAATTTCAATCTTTTTAAATTTATTGAGGCTTGTTTTATGTCCCAGCATATGATCTATTCTGGAGAAAGTTCCGTGAGCACTAGAAAAGTATGTGTATCCTGGTGATTTGGGATGTAATGTCCTGTAGATGTCTGTTAAATCTAATTCATTTATCAGATTGTTTAGGTTTTCAATTTCCTTATTGGTCTTCTGTCTGGTTGATCTATCTATAGGAGAGAGTGATGTGTTGAAGTCTCCCACAATTATTGTGGAAACATCAATTGCTTCCTTTAGTTTTGCCAATGTTTCTCTCATGTATTTTGTGGCACCTTGATTGGGTGCATAGACATTTATGATTGTTATTTCTTCTTGCTGAATTGCCCCTTTTATTAGTATGTAGTGGCCTTCTTTGTCTCTCAAAACATCCCTGCATTTGAAGTCTATTTTATCTGAGATTAATATTGCTACACCTGCTTTCTTTTGGCTGTAGCTTGCATGAAATATTTTTTTCCATCCTTTCACTTTCAGTTTCTTTGTGTCCCTGTGTCTAAGATGAGTCTCTTGTATGCAACATATTGATGGTTCATTTTTTTTGATCCATTCTGCGAATCTATATCTTTTAATTGGGGAGTTTAATCCATTTACATTCAACGTTAAAACCGTGAAGGCATTTCTTGAATCGGCCATCTTATCCTTTGGATTATGTTTGCCATATTTTTCCCTCTCTCTATTAATATCCTTTATTGTACCTATACCGAATCTCTTTAGTACTGAACCTTTCTCCAAGTCTCTCTGTCCTGTCTTTGTTTCTCTGTCTGTAGGGCTCCCTTTAGTATCTCCAGTAGGGCAGGTCTCTTGTTAGCAAATTCTCTCAGCATTTCTTTGTCTGTGAAAAATTTAAGCTCTCCCTCAAATTTGAAGGAGAGCTTTGCTGGATAAAGTATTCTTGGCTGGAAATTCCTCTCACTCAGAATTTTAAATATATCGTGCCACTGCCTTCTCGCCTCCATGGTGGCTGCTGAGTAGTCACTACTTAGTCTTATGCTGTTTCCTTTGTATGTGGTGAATTGCTTTTCTCTTGCTGCTTTCAGAACTTGCTCCTTCTCTTCTATGTTTGACAGTGTGATCAGTATATGTCTCGGAGTGGGTTTTTTTGGATTTATTCTATTTGGAGTTCGCTGAGCATTTATGATTTGTGTATTTATGTTGTTTAGAAGATTTGGGAAGTTTTCCCCAACAATTTCTTTGAATACTCTTCCTAGACCTTTACCCTTTTCTTCCCCTTCTGGGACACCAATGAGTCTTATATTCGGACGTTTCATATTATCTATCATATCCCTGAGGTCCATTTCGAGTTTTTCAATTTTTTTCCCCATTCTTTCTTTTATGTTTTCATTTTCCATTCTGTCATCTTCCAGGTCACTGATTCGTTGTTCAACTTCCTCTAGTCTTGTACTATGAGTGTCCAGAATCTTTTTAATTTGGTCAACAGTTTCTTTAATTTCCATAAGATCATCCATTTTTTTATTTAGTCTTGCAATGTCTTCTTTATGCTCTTCTAGGGTCTTCTTGATTTCCTTCATATCCCGTACTAGGGTCTCATTGTTCATCTTTAGTTCTTTGAGTAGCTGCTCTAGGTGTGTCTCTTCTGGTCTTTTGATTTGGGTGCTTGGGCTTGGGTTATCCATATCGTCTGGTTTTTTCATATGCTTTATAATTTTCTGTTGTTTTTGGCCTCGTGGCATTTGCTGACCTTGATAGGGTTCTTTTAGGGTTTGTAGACCAGTTGAAGTCCTTATCTCTAATTTATCAGATCTACAGCTTCGTGGAGTACACTTTCTCTAACTAACCAGCAGGTGGCGTCCACGAGCCACCTGTTCTCCACAAGCCAGATCTCCCCTGCTTAGCCTTTTTGGTGAGTGGGGGAGTGAGTCTTGTGGGGCCCAATTGGTGTCCCAAGCTTGCGTGTGTAGTTGGTGTTGCCTGCCCTGTATGTGGGGCGTGTTTCTGGGCAGTCGGGGAGGGGAGGTGGCCCTAACAATCAAATCTCCCTGATGATCCTAGAGTTTTAAAGCTACTGCAATAGTCTAATCCTTCAGTTCAGTCCTGCCACAGTTTGTCTCTGCCACTGACCCACAAGTCTTTGGTATTGGCGTATGGCTCCTGAGACTTGCAAGTGGGCCCCTCTTCCAGGCTGTGCACCCCGGGTCCTCTGTTGAGGGATGACTGTGCTATGTCGCAGGTGAGTGCCGTCCCCCCAGGGCAGTTCTGGGCTGCTGGGCTGTGTTGGGAGGCTCCCAGTCTGCTCAAATGATGGCTGAATGGGGCTCTGTTAATTCACACTGCTCCCCCTTCCCAGCTCTGGGACATTCAGCTGAGGTTGCAGGGAAGGCTAATGTCCACGCCCAGTTTTGTGGTGTGTGCCTGTTATTTGAAGCACTTCCGTCACACTGGGTTGTCTGGGGCAGCTCTGGGCTATGGGGCTGGCGATGGGCAGGAGTGTTTCCTGTCCACGAGGATGGTGGCTGTGAGCGGACACCCCCCTTTTCTTGGGAAGTTGTGTTGTGTAGTGAATTTTCTCAGCCACTGGATTATTGCCTTTTGTCTCAGAGCTCTCTTAGTTCTGCTCTTGACTTGACGTGCCCAAATTTCAATTCTTTGAAGCTTTCTGTATTGAGCTTCTTAGAGTAATTGTTTTAGAAAAAGCAAAAAGGATTTAAAAAAAAAAAAAAAAAAAAAAAAAAAAAAGGCCCTCCTCAGAGATCTAATGGGTTATTGAAATGCTAATAGACAAAGCAACCAGGGCCATTAAGGAAAAGTGCCCAGGGCAGAGAGATCAGCCTTGCTTCGGGATTTGCATATGCGCCTCAAGGCCTGATCTCCGCCCTTCCCCTTTCTGTGTTCACCAGAACTCCAAAAATCCTCTGCTTTTATTTTGGAGTTTTTCGTGTTGTTTTTTTTCTATGCCTGTCTCCTCTCTGCTGGGCTGGCTGCTCTCAGAGTCTCTGGTGTCTGGCCTCAGTCTATCTATGGTTGGAGTTTGAATCAGTAGAATGAGTTTCCGGTAAGAGCAGCCACTGCAATTCTCCCTTCTCCTTCCTGGAGCTGACAGCCCCTCCTCCCCCGGGACTGAGCCTGGCAGGGAGGGGCGCGGGTCCCCTGGCCGCAAAAACTTACAGATTTCGCTGATCTCAGCAGTTCCACGTTTTCATGAGTGTTGTATGAAGTATGCCCAAAGACAGATTGCTCTGTGGTGTCCAGTCCACGCAGTTCCTGGCTTTTTACCTACTTTCCTGGAGGAGTAACTAAAACATACAGCTCACCAGTCTGCCATCTTGCCCCGCCTCCACCATTGTATTTTTGTTACTATTAATTTAAGGGCAGACCGGCCAAGCAAAGTGTATTCTTTCTTGTCTTTGACCCAAGTTTTCATGTTTGTAGGATGCATGTTGATTATAGATTTGTTAATCCCCCTTTCAAAAGACTTGTATTAATTTTTAGGGTGCTCACTTCATCCAGTTATGCTGCCAAAGAAATATTCCTCTGCTGTTCCTTCAAAACGTTACTGGTAAGAAAATAGCTTAACCAGTTTGGTTGCATTTATTCTAGAGCTGTTCTGTCTAGCAAGGTTCATGTACTAGACAGCTCAATATAGATAGAACAGTTTCATCAGAGCAGAAAGTTTATCAAACATGCTATTCTAGAATCTCTTTAAGAATTAGCACTCTCCTTCATGAATGTTAAATATTTTGAGGGGTTTATCCATTTTTACTAAGTGAAGCAATTTCTGACCTAGATACATCACAGACATTCAAGTGGCCTCCCTTTATTCCTACACATACATGTGCACACGCACACCCAGAAAACAACGGAGCCATTCTCTGCTAGTAACACCATCTCCTTACTGCCAGTGTGTTGTCTGACCATTGTCTTTTACCCAATCCTTCGTTCTCTCTAAGGGATTTCAGGCACATACTGTGGTATTCTCTTTTCATTGTTTTTAATTGTGCAGTTAATTTTACCTGAAGCAACATCTTTTTAAAATTCTCATATGCATGTTTTATATTGTCTCTTTTTACTCTGTTGGCAAGGGAGAAATTCCCACCCCAGAGTTACAGAGATGGTTGAACACATAACACCTAACACCGGACAGATGAGATCGACAGCAGTTTATCAGTTACATGTACTCACAGCTCAAGGCAAGAGGATGCCACATACCATGCAGGGCTGCACAGGGGTTGCTCTCAGGAACAGAGGGAACAACCAGGGGCTGTGGGAGGCAGGCTTTGTAGTGGGAAAAGGGAGGATGTAATTTTTTTTTTTAATAATTCTGCAGATGGCAGGGATCTGAAACCCACTACTCAAGAAAAAGCAAGGTCTGCACCTGGTCCTCTTGATAAAGAGGGTTGTTTGGCTAGGGGAACTCCATCTGCTGGAGCAGTGGGGCAGAAAACTTGCAGTTAGGCCAGTGGAAGCCCTCTTCATCCTACGGTACATGGATGAAATGCTTTCACTGGAACCAGATTGAGTAGGGGGACAAACAAAGCCTGTCTTCGTGTCTGTAAGGAGGGAGTAGTCCAAGGTCTGGGGATCATAATGAAGCCACAGATCTGTTTCACCAGAGCTGAGGGGCTTGAAGAATAGACAGATCCCATTATGCTAATGAAATTTTTTCTACTTTGCTGTTGAGCCACTGGCCAAGGACTCCTACCATCTCTATAAAACATTAATCTTTATTTCATCAAAGTTTTAAAGCAGCACTTCAGAAGGAGCAGTACATATTTTTCAACTAGGTCATTGGACACTGAAGCCTCTCAGTTTGGCTTGCACATAGTATGTTTTCTTTAATTCACTATGTCACAGTCTTTCATCATCAAGCTGCTGTTTTGAGAAAATTTCTTGAAGATAATTTGCATCATTGTATTGTTCAAAGATTTCTGTGTGCATCCAGATGAACTGCCTTAAGAAAATTTAAAGTGTTTAGAAAAAATTCTGTTTTGCCTTTTAAGGCAAACTTTTTGGAGGTATTTTTCTTATATAAATTTTTAGTTAGGGTAGAGTCTGTAGTAAAATCAGTTTAAGACAAGATGTATTTGCAAATAAATGCCTTGGTGGATTTGACTACCGCACATTAATCCCATCACCCAGAGGTTTGTTTCTGTTCTCTCCCTTAGGATTTATGGTGGGTAGAGACTATGAAGCTGAAGGAATTGCCAAGGACGGTGCCAAGATGGTGACTGCAGTAGCCTGTGCCAATGTGCCTAAGATAACCGTCATCATTGGGGGATCATATGGGGCTGGAAACTATGGGATGTGTGGCAGAGCATACAGGTGGGTAGTATCATGATTTTATCTGGAAGAACATCTTCTAAGTTTAATTATAAATGATTAGTTTATTTTGGGTTTATTTAAAGTATAAAATGAAATTCACATACCTGATCAATTATACCATAATTGATATTACTAGGAGGGGTGAAATTAAATTTAATACTAAAGATTCTATTTGGAAAAATCCACAATGGGAAACACTTTGAAATGGATCATAATGAAAATGAAAACACTATATGTCAAAACTTTTGTGATGCAACTAAAGACTGACTTTGAGAACGGTTTTTATCCTTAAATATTTTACTGGCAGAAGAAAGGCTGAAAATCAGTTAGCCAAGCATCCATGTCAAGAAGTTAGAAAAAGAATACCATATTAAACACAAGGGAAATTGAAAAGGCATAATAAACAGCAGGCATAATATAGAAGAGACAGTAAAGCTAAAAGTTGGCTTGTTTGAAAAGGCTAATAAAATTGGTAATCTCCTCTAAGTCTGAAAAATAAAGGCACATATCATCACTTTTATACCCAGTAAATTGGGTGAAATGGATAAATACAATTTATCAAAACAGATATAAGAAAAAATTAAAAATCTGAATAGTTTTATAAATATTAAAGAAATTACAACTATAAAAGTCTTCCTACTAAGAAAACTCCAGGCCAAGATGGCTTCACCAGTAAATTTTACCAAACTTTTAAGGAAGAAATAGCACCAATCTTACAGAAACATCTGTAAGATGAGAAAGAAGAGAAAGAAAGAACATTTCCCACTTTGTTGTATGAAGCCAGCATAACCTCAATTATAGACATTACAGGAAAGGAAAATTGCAGGGTAATTTCATTCATGAGAATGGATGCACAAAGTGTTAGCAAACTGAATCCAGCAATATATAAAAAGGTTAATCCATGATGACTAAGTTGGGCTTATTTTAGGGTTGCAAGATTGATTCAGTATTTAAGAATCAATCAGTATAATTCAGCACGATAACTGAACAAAGGAGAAAAAATATACAATCATTGCAAAAAATGCAAAGTATTTGGTAATATTAAAAAAAACACCACCACGGACCTCTTAGCAAACTAGGAATAGAAGGGAACTTCTTTAATATGATATTGGGGTACTTGCAAAAAACTTGGAGCAAATGTCAGGAAGGGTTCCATACTTGATGGTGGCGATATACCTCGTGGTAATTCACTGAACTCTGCATTTATGGTTTTGTGTACTTTTTGAGTACTTTTTTCTTCATGTGTATTATACTTTAGTTAAAACAGTTTAAGAACATTCTACTGATGCATTTGTCATGGGCATTATTATTTTTTAAAATGTTAGATGATTTCAGTGTCCACATTTTGAAGAATGGTAGTTTGGGGACAGTTGTGATTGAAGAAATTGAGACAGAGGTAAAGTGACTTGTAGACTTGGGAGTGGGAACTCAGTTCCTTTGATCTGGACTCCAGTAACTTCTCTGCATCCTTCCCTTCTCCTTTTTATTCTCCCTCTGGCTTACTGTAATTCAGACACACTAACCTTGCCATTTTACACACATGCTAGGCATGCTCCTATCTCCATGCCTTTATACTCACTGTTGCCTCTGCTGGGATTGTTCCACCCACGTAGCTGCATGACTGGCTCCTTCCACTTCTTGGTGATGTGGCTTTACCCCGGCATTTTTCTCTCTAGAATTGCAAACTCCCCTTGCCCTGCATTCCCTATCCCGTTCTCTGCTTTATTTTTCTTCACCTGACATACCAAATGTTTTACTTGTCTCCTTCTAGTTTGTCTTCCCTCTAGAACATAAGCTCCATGAGGTCAGGGTTTTTGTCCTATCTTGTTCACTGTGTATCCCAAGTATATAAAACAGAGCCTGGCATACCGTCAACACTCAATAAGTGTCTTATTGAACGAATGAATCTGTTTTATCAATTCAGTACTGCCCTTATGCCACGGTTAACTTTGACTTTTTGATAATCTTGCCTTCTGTGTGTTGACTAAGTGGTTCAAATGTCATTTGTTGAAAAGAAAGACTGTCACTCAAGACTACATTTGTAATCTTGTCCGGATGGAATGTCGAGATGAACTTTAGAGAGCTTGCTCATGTACACTCTTATTCACCCTCTAAAAGTATAAAATCTTGTTGAAAATGGAACAAGAAAAGCTTTCTTTGTGTGTACAAGTGATCTAAAAATAAAAGTAAGAGGCTTGTTTATAGGTTTTCTGAAATGAATCAAAGTATATTTATTGCAAATTAAAATGAGATCCTTATTTTTGCTTATCCGATTGGCAAAGGT
The DNA here is from genome assembly GCF_015220235.1 of Choloepus didactylus. Taxonomy (NCBI): domain Eukaryota; kingdom Metazoa; phylum Chordata; class Mammalia; order Pilosa; family Megalonychidae; genus Choloepus; species Choloepus didactylus. The sequence continues at coordinate 6,758,491 of NC_051319.1, forward strand.
GGAAGATCTCAGGCTTACTCCCACACTATTACCAGTTGTGTAGAGCAATTTGTCATTTTCTGTTAGGAAAGCATGCCTGCAAATATCTAGAGAGATAAGTACAAGAAAGTTTACTGCAGCATTATTTTAGAAGCAAAAAGTTAGGAAGATCTGTAGATGGGGAATAAACAAGCTATCATACAGCCATTCAGTGCAATACTGTTTTGCCATTCAAAAGAATGAAGCAGATTTCTTTAAGCTGACGTGGAAAGGTTTCCAAGATATTCTAGATATGCTAAGTGAAAACTCAAGTTGGAGAACAGAATTATTGTAAGATCTTTTTTTTTTATGATGATAAATAATAATAGTAATATTGTACTGGTGAGTTTCTAGAAAGAAAAGGAAGACAGATATTATCAACCTGTCAGAAGGATTGAGAATCAGTGATTGAGATTTGGGGGACTTTGTCTTTTTTCTGCTTTATGTAAGGTTTGGAGATTGTATTACATTGTAGTTACAAAGTTTATAAAGGTATGTATATATATTTAAAGTATATTAGGTAAGCTGCTCAGTTGGAATCATTTACAGGAGTGGTTGTCAACAGTCACTGCACATCAGAACCACCTGGAGAACTTAAAAATCATATTCCTGCTTATACCCCCACCCTTGGAGATGGGTCTGGGGTAGGTTCCAGGCATTGGTTGTTTTTTTTTATTGGTATTTTTTTAAGCTTCCCAGATACTTGTGCAGTGCAAGTAGAATTAAGAACCACTGATTTAAAGGGAAAATATGCTTTTCTGTCAATCAGCAACCACTGTTTTACATTGAATTAATTTGATCATCCTTTCTTCCCCCCCATCCCCCCCCAGTCCAAGATTTCTCTACATGTGGCCAAATGCTCGTATCTCGGTGATGGGAGGAGAACAGGCTGCCAATGTGTTAGCAACAGTAGCAAGGGACCAAAAAGCACGGGAGGGAAAACAGGTAAATGCCATTTCTGATCAATCTCTGAGTTTGGGTTTTGCCAGTGAACTCCCCGGAGACAAGGGGCAGAAAGCCCAGAATCACTCTGTGTTCATGGGCAGGACTCTAACCCACAGGGCTCATCTTTATTGAAGAAGGATGCTGACCTGGAAGTTGTTTCAGTAGATTAGGCTTATTCACGTTTTCTGTGTCTCTCTTCTAAAAGTCATTTTACCTTCTTTGCGGTATTTACAATTTTTTTGAGATTTCCAGGAAAACTATTAAAAACTGTGCTTGTGCATGCCTGAGGCATAAAGATTTTTGAGTCTTAGTCATTTGTAATTAGTGAGATTTAAATATGCCTGATTTATTTTCTTAATTTTATGACCTAAGTAGCAAAATTTTATTTTACTTTTAAGTTGTTGTTAAGGATACCTTGAGTGGGAAGACTCTAGTCATCTAATGAGAATTGAATAACATAATTATGCTGTGAAAGTATAAATGAAGAAAAGTAGAAAGGTCAGCGGAAGTTTGATGAAAGGCAAATCAGCAAGTTGCTGTTTTCCAAATAGATTCTTTTGTTTGTGTGTCTGTTAGATTCTCTTTAATTTTTACAGTAGTTTTTTTTTTTCTTTTTTTGAGAACTTGTGAGTTTACAGAACAATCATGCATAAAATACAGGTTCCCATATACCATCCTATTATTAACACCTTCCATTTAGTGTGGAATATTTGTTACAATTGATGAAAGCACATTTTTATAATTTTAATATTTACTGTAGTCCAGGATTTAAGTTAGGGTTCACTGCATAGTACAATTTCATGGATTTTTTTTTCCAATTTTTACTGTTACCATATATACAACCTAACATTTCCCCTTTTAACCACATTCAGATATGTGTTTCTGTGCTGTTAATTATGTTCACAGTGTTGTGCTACCATCAGCACCATCCATTACCAAAACATTTCCAGCATTCCAAATAAGAACCCTGTAATTTTAAGCCTCAAATTCCCATTCCCTCTTCCCACTTGTATTAGTATTACGATTATAACCTTGTATTAGTTTTTACGATTATAACTTTTAACTCTTCTGTATAAGTGACAAGTCTTGAATGGTCAGTTCATATTCCAGAAATAAAACAGAGGTGGCCCAGCCTTCTCAGGGATCATCTGGTCAACCACCTAGTTTGCAAATGTGGGAAAAAAATACAAAGCCAGAGGATGGTTACTGCCTTCCCTGAGTGCATCCACCCATGCAGCTGTAGCTCATACGTAACTCATACTTGAGTTGAGGTGTCCAATTCACTTTAGTACCAACTAGTATCAAAGCAAAAGGAAAGTTCTGTGGGCGATAGTGAGGGTGGAGGAATATGGGGTGAGTGGTTTAGGGCAGTGAAGGTGTGAGGGGTGGCTTATGAAATCCCACTTGATATTTTGAACATGTCTTAAACTCTATGAAGCCTAGCATGGTGATCTCTTATTAAATAATTGTTCTTTGATTAATTTGATATACATATGTATGAGAAGAAAGTACAGGTCATTAATGCTTCTCCAATTTTTAAAAAAAGTTTTATTGTGATAACATATGTAACACAAAATTTCCCATTTAAACCACTTTCCCTCCAAATTCTTGACCTGTAAAATGATATTAAAGTATTTTCAAAGAAGAAGATGTGATTTATTTGAAATAAGTCATTTGATTTTGGTATGAAAATTATCTTTGAAAATATTTTTCAGGTTTAAAATAAGTTCTCATGAAGATTTTTACATCTGAATTAATTATCACTTGGTCTTGATAATACTGATGAGCTAGGAATTAAATTTTTAATTAGGGAAAAAAAAACAGCTATCTGGGAAATTTACTGATGAGGTTATTCAAGGTGTGGATGATGGTTTTCTCCTGTAAGCTTTAATTAAAAAAATAATTAACCGTTTTGAATAAAAATTTCATATTTCTCCACCACCTTAAACAGAATCTGCTGAATGTAAACTAGACCTTTTGTTATAGTGTATAATCCACATCCATTATTGTACCCTGCTGTAATAGTGATACCTGATACCCTTATAATTTTTTAAAATTGTGGTAAAATATATGTAACAACATTTCCTATTTTAACCATTTTGAAGTATACATTTCAGTGGTATTAATTATATTCACAATGTTATGCTACCATCATCACTCTATACTAATTGAGCAAAAATTCCCCTTTCCCCTCCCCCCTGGCCCAAGGTAACCACTAATGTACTTTCTGTCACTGTGAGTTTGCTTATTCTAGATGTTTCATATAAGTGGAATTATACAGTATTTGCCCTCTTGTGTCTGGCTTATTCAGTTCAACATAATGTTTCAGGTTTCATCCATGTAGCCTGTATCGGCATATTATTCCCTTTTGGTGGCTTAATAATATTTCATTGTATGTACATACCATGCTTTATCTGTTTATCTTTTGATGGACACTTGGGTTGTTTCCACCTTTTGGCTATTGTGAGTAATGCTGCTATGAACAATGGTGTATAGATATAAGTTAAAGTTCCTGTTTTGAATTATTTTGGGTATATATCTAGAAATGGAACTGCTGGATCATATGGTAATTCTATGTTTAACTTTTTGAGGAACCACTACGGTGTTTTCCACAACAGTTGCACCATTTTACATCCCCACCAACAATGTACAAGGGTTCCAGTTTTTCTACATCTTCACCAACTATTGTTATTAAAAACAACTTCTGTTTTTAAATAATAGCCATGGTACTCTTGTTTTTATTTATATTAAATGGTGTCAGGGTGTTATCTGTCATAGGAAGATGTAATGGTGCCCAAATTTACTCATGTCTCAGGTGAGGTAATGTATGTTAAAGCATCACTTGTAATCTATACAGCTCTGTATACATGTTAGTCGTAATGAATTGTTGTCCCTTTAATCTTGAAGTTATCTCAGCAGGATCAGTTGTTTCTCTGAAGCCAACTTACACTTGATCCCTTTTCTTTCAGTTCTCCAGTGCAGATGAAGCAGCTTTAAAAGAGCCCATCATTAAGAGGTTTGAAGAGGAAGGAAACCCTTACTATTCCAGTGCCAGGTGGGAGCCAGTGAACAACTCCCTCATAGGCGCAGCTTGGCAGGGCAGCAGCTGTATATGGATTTGAGCAGTCAGGGATGGTCCAGCCTTTGTGGGAACCAAAAAATGATGTTTGGACACACATCATTTGTCTCTTTATAATGGGAATGCCTGCTGCTGAAACACCGCAGGGGCGCTGCAGCCAGGAGTGGGCGAGTTGTCAAGCTCTGGATCTTGGGCCATGCTAGGAGCTGGGATGTTGTAATCCTGGTTCCATCACTCTAGGAGTTAGTTCTGGAATGTGGATTCCTGTCATGCCCCCTCTCTAATAATTTTGTTTTTACTCCAATTTAAACATGAGATTGGGTGAACACTTTTTGGCACTTTTTAACAAGTGGGCTCGTACATACAGAGGACAGCCAGAGTCCTCGTGTCAGCACCAAGTAATTCCCCTATGTGCATTGTAGCTGTGGGTTCCATTTGTTTCTTATAGCACCTAATGAGGTAATAAGTTATCACCACCTTTCCCAGCTGGAGACTTGCTGTCCTATTTTCAGACTTTTTTTCAACAACTGTAATGTTGCATTCTGAAGAATAATCTTAAGTTTCATGTCTTCTTTTCATCCCTTGGGAAGATGGAAAACAGAAAATAACCATTTATGTCTTTTTTAAAATTAGGCTGCGCTGTGATTTATGCCATTTACTTGTGAAGGCAACCTAGAGGGAAGAAGAAAAAAATCAGAAGTTAGAATCCATTTCAGTCATTTGAGTTCATCCTTGTGGCAGGCCTGCTCTTAACACTGGGGTTACAGAAACCAAAATAACTGTTTTCAAGAGTGTAACTGGATTCAGAATAATACCATTTGAGGTTTTAAAAAAGTCTGTTTCTTTCCTTGATAATTATATATCTTTATGACCAAATTTACAGACATTTTTTTGTTGTTGCAGTGGGTCATCACTTATTTTCATTAAGAATAAAATATTTTTTAAGTCTTTGATTTGAGAAATAAACATGTTCCTCTTTTTACCATCATGTAAACAGACTTATATAGTAGTCAGTAGAAACAAGAGAAATATAAAACTGTGTATAAGAGGTTTAAGATAAAATATATATATATTGCAAGCTCATTTTTTTTCCACATAGAATTTTGACAGAAATTCACAAGGACAGTTGAAATATTAAACTTTGAAATATAGCATATTTTGTGTGAGCCATTAATTTGTTTTTCAGCCCTGGCTGAGACAAGATATCTCTTGCAGAAGATTGAATCCTTTATTATTTTCATATTAACATATTTTAAATGGATTACACACAAGGCAGGAAAGCAAATGATCCAGTTAGACTTACCTCTGGAAGTAACTGTTAAAACACAGAAATGTTTTTCTGTTAATTTGTAGATGCTTAACTCTTTGAATGAACAGGAGATGGCGTGGAGACAACAGCTTTCTTTCAAAGATGAAAGATTTCAAGCTGGCTTATGGCACCTTTCTTGGGTTTGCTAAATCTCAGCTTAATACAGTTCCCTGGCCTGTTTAGGCTTAAACATGGGTATATCAGACTTTTCAGAGTTCTGGCATCATCTGCTACTGTAACCTCCTTAGGTTTTCTTAATCCTTACATGTTACATATGCAGCATGCCCGTTTTCTTCTGTTTTTAGAACCAAACTTTAGTCAGATGTTTGATTAAAACCTCTTACCTGGAGCAGTCTTTTTAATGAACATCCTTAGCCAGCCCCTTCATTACGGTGTTGAATCGTCTTGGGCTACAGAAAGGAATGTAATCAATTGACATGGGTTACAAATTACAAGGGTGGCTTTTTTAATTGGGTATTGATACTTCAGAGTCCCTGTTTTAAATGTTTTATGAGCAAAAATTTGATTCATGATCTGTGGTAAGTATGGTTTAATGATTGATGCTATGTCCAGATACTGAAGGCAGTTTATTTAAAGAAAGGAAAACTGCCACCTACTAATATTCCTTTAAAAAACAATATTTCTTGTTCATTTTTCTTCATAAATTTGAAATAGTGACAGGCAAACTAAAATTTCTACTTAAAAGTTTCTTCTGAAAGCAAAGTTATATTTTTATATTGTAGCAAATAAACAACTACACTTGAAGGTATTTTCTTTATTAATAAAATATACTCAAGGTTATTCAGTAATTACGTACATTTTTATGAGTTTGGGGGAATTTTTGGAGGCACACCCACTCCACTGGAGACTTTGGTATGAGATTATTACTGGGTATATGTGGTTCTCCATATTCACAAGACAAATACACCAACGTGATTTGTACATTTGTGTGGGCAGGAGGGGGACAGGAAAGTTTTTTCTGAAATGAATAAAAAGATTTTTAAACCAGGGTTATTTTGAGATTTCTTGTGGTGAGTAGTTCCTAAGCCTTAAGCGTGATACCACATTCTTAGGTGACTTGGGACTAAAGTCATGTCATTTTTCTTTCCACCTTTCCTCCCTCTGAACATGTTTTCTATTGTGAGATTGCAGTTCCGAGATTCTAATCAGTGGATTATACTCCCTGAAGAAAAACATTGTCGGTATTTTGGGGGACAGAGTATATAAATGGTAGTTTGGTGGTGAATTCCTAATAAATCACTTTTTGTTCTTTTATCAGGCTGTGGGATGACGGGATTATTGACCCAGCAGACACCAGACTGGTCCTGGGACTCAGTATTAGTGCCGCCCTCAATGCACCAATCCAGAGGACTGACTTTGGCACCTTTAGGATGTAACTGGAGGATAATGCGTTTTCCACTGGACATGTGCTGAACATTAGCGCATTGGTGGCCTTAGCATTTTAGACTCTTTAAACACATGACTGTTACAGTAAAATTGCTTTCTTAACACAGTGCATTGCACTTTTCTACCTTAAAATATCAGTGAGGATACTGATTTGATGAACGCCAATTCATTTTAAATTTTCTTAGAGGAATTTTTCTGTGGCCTAGTTTTACCACCCTTAAAAGGAAGAGAATAACTTACAGTAATCTTTTCTAACTCACAAGTAGTATGAAAAATTTTGTCATCCATAAATTTGAATTATTGAGATTATTAATATAAAGTTGTATTTCCACTGAAATGATTGCTGATTATGCATGATGATATGTTAACACACTTATTTTAAAAAATCATCTGTTACTTTTCCCTCCAGCCACTATCCTGTCTCCTTCCCATAACAGATGTCTCACTGTGTGTACTCTGGGCTGTATTTCCTATCTCATTCTCTCCTCACCCTACCCCTTTCTGGCTTCCACTGTCCAACAGCCCTGTCCGATGTGCGCTGGCTTCCATTTTGCTGAAACCAGTGGATTCTTTCCCATCGTTAACTGATTTAACTCTCTGCAGCATTTTAATCAAACACTTCTTCCTTGAAATGCTGTCCTTAGCTTCCATGACATAACACTCCAGGTTTTTACCAACCTCTTGGCATTCTTTTTCTATTTCCTTTATAGGCCCCTGTTCTTCTACTGATTCTTTTCCTTCCCTTTCATGTACTTTGTTCTGATTTTTCATTAGTAATACATGAATACATTGTTTTAAAAAGTATAAACAATACATAAATATCTCCTCATTCTTAAATGTGTTCATTTCTCCTGGTTTGATTTATTCTCATGGGCCTATTTTAGCCCCTCTCTGGCTTCAGTTGGCATCTAAATATGGATGATTGACAGTTCTTAACATAGTTCTCCCCTGAGCTCCAGACCTGCTTATCTAACAGAGCTGTTGGATTTCTACACTGGTTGTCTGACAGGAGCCTCAGACTTGTCATCAAGATGTGTTGATTTTGCCTCCTGACTATCTGGAATTCCCCTTTTTATTTTTGTCTTTTATTACCACAGACCTCTGAAGTGGTCTCCCTGCCTCCACTCTTACTTAGCCCAATCTGTTCATCACTTTAGTTAAAATGGCCATTCGAAAGTGATCTGGTCATGCTCCTCCCTTACTTAAAACCCTTCAGAGGTTTCCTGTAAGAAGAAGTACCAAGCCCTAATTCCCTCCATTGTCTTGATTGTCACTTCTTCAGTCTCATCTCCTTGATTCCTCTTGCACACACAGGGCCATAGCCATTTTAGACATATTCTGGTTCCTTGAACCAAGTCCTTCCCGCCTTACGGTCTACGAAGTTCCCTCTACCTGAACTGTTCTACTCTCTTTCCTTCCTCTCTCCTCTTTCCTTCCTCTCTCCTTTCTGCTTAAGCATTTGGTTCTCTCAATTTGAGTCCTACTTCCTCAGGGATGTCTCTATGACTTCCCTGGACTGGGTTAGGTACCCTGCTTTATGCTCTTATAAAGCACCATCCATTTTCTTTGTCACTAACTCATCACGTTATCATAAACATTTCTTTAGTCTCACCCTTCTGCAAGAATGTAAGCTCTTTGAGGGCAAGAATCCTCCTGTTTACTGTGTATCTCCAATGAGTGGCACTCTGTAAGTACTCAAATGTTTGTTGAATGAATGAAAAAAACCCATATTGTAATTGATATAGTCAGTTCATGTCATTTTAAAAATAGGTAATTGATTATATAATGTAATACAACCGTCATACTTTTTTGTAATAAAATTAATATGTCAACCATTTGTGTGGTATTCATTTAGGCTCTATTTGTGAATCAGGAAGCCAGCTTAGTTTTGGTGGGATATGCTGATAAGATGATCACAATTCAGAGGTTGCATTTTCAGAAGGAACACATTAAATATTTAAAATAGCAATTTATATTAAATTTTCAATTCAAATGCATAGCCACATTAGAAAACAAAATGATTTTCTTTATCAAGACTAGAAGATATTTGTTTTAGTTTGCAAGAGCTGATGAATGCAATATACCAGAAATTGGCTTTTACAATGGGGATTTATTAATTTACAAGCTTACAGTTCTTAAGCCATGGAAATATCTAAATCAAAGTATTGACAGGACAATACCTTCTTCCTGAAGAAAGGCTGCTGGTGATCTGGGACTCCTCTATCACATGGGAAGGCACATGACAGTGTCTGCTGGTCCTTTTCTCCTGGGTTTCATTGCTTTCAGCAGCTTCTGGCTGCTCCATCTGTGGCTTTCCGCTTTCTGTGTGTCCTTGCTCAGCTTTTCTTTTCTTCTCTGAATTTCATCTTTTATAAAGGACTCCAGTAAGAGGATTAAGATCCACGTGGGGCATACATCAACTGAAATAACCTAATTAAAAGGTCCCACCCACAATAGGTCTACCCACAGGAATGGATTAGCTTTAAGAACATGATGTTTTCTGGGGTACATACATACAGCTTCAACCCATCCAAAGGAATACTGTGTAGGAGTTCATCAATAAACAAAGGATTCATGGATATTTTGGTAGCATGTTTGCCTTTCTCTATGAGGAATATCACATCATCACTAAAAACACATTTAAATTAATTATTTTGCATATTTTACCCAGTAATAAACATAATTGTTTTACCAAATTAGGAAGTTTTTTTTTTTAGCATTTTGATTATCATAAATTGAATTTCAGCCAGGATAATATGAGTAACCTGGAATTTTAAGAACTATACACCTAATTAGTCTATAAATTTGCCCCTTTGGGTACTTAAAAGAATTGAAAGGAGGCAAGATTATTTATATATTTTTAAGTTTTCAAGAAAAATGCATTCAAATTAAAAGTTCCTAAAAACATTTTTTCTACACCAACAGAAGGCACCATTGTGGAATGTGTAAGTGACCAATTAATTTTTTTTACCAGTCATGTGCTTGAATATTATGTGCATGGTGTTCTGCTGGTGCACGGTGCCTACAGCAGGACTAGAGAGAGGCCATGGATTACCCTAATGGGTAAGTGATAGCAGGTTTTTTGTATGATTTCATTTAAGACTTTTTATAGCCCTTATTAATTCTAAAATGAATTGGTGTTGGTGTTCTGGAGGGATGAATGTTGATGGTTCTGGTCAAAACCAGTTCTTACTCATCTTTTAATGATTGGCCCCAAAATCCAATATTTAGAAAAATGGCAAGAAAATTAACTGTAGATAATCATGGCCTGGTATCATAGCATTTCTCTAAAAATGTTACAAATTAAGTACAACTAATATTAATGGCAGCATAGGTTTTTAATGGTTTTGACAAAAAAGCCTTTGCACAAATCACTTAAAAGTAATTTTTTATTTAGTGTGCCTCAAGTTCTCCTGTACCTGGAATCAGGATGCTAAGGATAAAGTGGTTCTTTTCCAGCTAAATGAAATTTCTATTCACCTTTTACCTTTCTGGTAAAAGATGAGGCCTGTAATCAAGGTGACAATATAATTTCTTGTCCACGCAGTAATAGTTTCAAGAGTGCAAAGGGGTCCAACTAATAACTACACCGGGAAACAGGTGTGACCTGGGGCTGACCTGGGCAGGTCTGGACGGGTGGTCACTCCCTCTCACCATTGACACGGACTGTGTACTTAGGCTGCATGTCAGGTTTTGACAGTTCCTACAAGCCAGTATTCCAGCTAGCTGCATTGTAACTTTAAGAAAAGATTTCAGTATGATGCCAATCACATAATATGTATTAGCATTCTAGAGAGCAATTTAATTGACCCCAGAGAAGATCTTACCATAGGGCAAAGGTGATTTTGTTTCCTGTAGCCTCCAATGATTAGTTTTCTGAGATCAGAATTCCAATGTGTCTGGCAGTGTTTTCTTTCACAAAGGTGACTCAAATCACAGGCTACGTTAAGGGAGAGAAGTGTTTTTGAGGGAGAGCAAGATTTTAGGAAGGTGGTGATCTCATAGAGAAATTACTAAAGAGAAAATATGCCAAGAACTACTTGTTAGAAGTAAGCTGGAGAAAAAAAAAATTTAAGTGTAATTCAGTAAGTGTAAATTGTAAGAAGTGAACTCAGAAGAAAAATAACTAGAATTTTGGAGTACTCAGACTACTCAGACTAATATCAAGAGGTATCTGTAAGGAAATGTATTCAACATTTTCCAACCACACAGCTCTATTAATCACATTCCTATATTAAAATGACTTGTTTAAAAACATTTGTAATTTAAAATCTGTTATTTACAGAAAATTTAGAAAAAGAAAGTAGAGAAAGTAAAGTAAAAAAAATTCTCCATAATCCCACCACCTAAAGATACTTGCTGCTATTTTCTTGTATATTCTTTTTTTTATTTGTAGGAATTGTTTTGCAAAACTGATATGTTATTTTGTAATCTGCATTTTCACTTAATGTATTATAAATATATTGACATGTTCCCATGTCATTTAATATTTTTCTACAATAATTTTGATGTTGCATGGTATTACATTGTATGGATGACCTGTTTGATTTAACCAGCCTCTGTTGTTGGATATTAAGGTTATTTCTGGTTTCCCTCTATTAGAGATAAAGCTGCATTGAATATCTTTATAGTTTCTTTATATATCTGTAATTATTTTCTCAGTATAAATTCCTAGAAGTGGAATTGTTAGGTCAAAGGAAAGCATACACAGACTTAAGATGTGTTGCTAAATTACTGTCTATAAATGTACTTTTATGGTAGAAGTATTCCTGGATATAATGATGAGCCTGGTGCTTTCAGATACTGAAATACCTTCCAATAGATTTAAATTGTTTAGTATAAATCAGTGTCTCCTTTAGTTTTTTATAAGTTGTGTCTAGGTGACCATGTCACATTAGCAACAAGTCATGAAGGCTTAGCGTAAATATACGGCAGGCATCGTAGTCATGGAATGAGCACTAGACTGGGAGATCAGGTCAGCTCTAATTCTGCTACTAAAAAGTTGTATGAATTTGAGAAAGACAGGAGGGGACCAAGATCAGCTTCTCTGGGCTAGCAGTTGTTTTTCTTCCCTCTTTCCAGATGCCCAAGTCTTCTCTCCACCTCCCCAGATCTCCTTTTTCTTCAGCCAGAGCTGAAAGGGTGAGGGTTGAGGGATGAGAAGAAGGTCAAATAAGGTGCGGAGAGAGCTTTTTTCACTCTACCTTGTTTTACTGCATTTCACAGATAATTGCTTTTTTTTTTGTAACCAATGAAGGTTTGTGGCAATGCTGCATTGAACAAAGTCTAACATGGCCATTTTTCCAACAGCGCATGCTCACTTCATGTCTCTGTGTCACATTTTGGTAATTCTTGTAATATTTCAAATTTTTCCATTATCATTGTATCTGTTATGGTGATTGTGATCAGTGATCTTTGATGTGACTGTTGCAATTATTTTGGGGTACCACAAACCATACCCATCTAAGACAGCAACTGTAATCAGTAAATGTTTTGTGTGTTCTGACTGGCTGATCCCCCATATCTCACCTCTTCTTGGGCCTCCTTATACCCTGAGACACAACAATATTGAAGTTAGACCAATTAATAACCCTACAATAGCCTCTAAGTGTACAAGTGATTTTAATGTGGCCTCTCTTTTAAACTTCTCTTTCCCCCATGAGGGATATGGAAAAGGTAACTGCAGGATCAAGTTCCCAGAGCTGAGCACTGTAAGCAGCAATGAAGTCTTCTACTGAGGATCATAATTTAAATCTGTATTAGAATGGTGTTGGGGATTATATCATGTCCCCCACAAAAGGCATGTTTGGGTACTGTGCTGGTTTAAACCTATTATGGCCCCCACAAAAGTCATGTTCTTTAATGCAGTTGTGTGGGGGCACACTTATTAGTCTTTTGATTAGGGTGGAATCTTGATTGAATGTTTCCATGGACATGTGATCCACCCAACTGTAGGTGAGACATTTTGATTAGATCATTTCCTTGGAGGTGTGGACCCTACCCATTCAGGTTGGGTCTTAATTAGATCACTGGAGTCCTTTAAGAAAGCTCATGGACAGAAGGAGCTCAGAGAAGCTGACAGAGACATTTTGGAGAGACACTGAAAGCCGACACAGACACTGATGCTTGGAGAGGCTTGGAGATGCAAACAAAGATGTTTGAAGATGTTAAGCTAAGAGATGAAGCCCAGAGTTCGCCCCAGGAATGCTAAGAAAGGACCCCCAGAAGCTTAGAGAGGAACACCCTGGGAGAAAGAAGCAAGAACGCACAAGAGCTGAGAGGCAGGAGGGAAGACAAGCTCAGAGACGTTTTGGAGAAAGCCATTTTGAAACCAGAACCCAGGAGCAAAGGATCAGCGGACTCCAGCCACATGCCTTGCCAGCTGACAGAGGTGTTCCACACACCAGCAGCCATTCTTCAGTGAAGATATCCTCTTGTTGATGCCTTAGTTTGGACAATTTTATGGCCTCAGAGCTGTAAATTTGTAAACTAATACATCTCCTTTATAAATGCCAACCCATTTCTGGTATTTTGCAATAATGACAGCTTTAACAAACCAGAACAGGTAGGTACCAACCCCTAGTCTTGTGGGGGTGGATTGCGGTGGCTTGGAGCTATGTACCCCAGGAAAACATGTTCTGAAACGTAATCCAGTCCTGTGGGGTGTGAACCTTGAAAATAGGACCTTTTCATGAGGTTACTTCAGATAAAGTGTGGCCCAGGATGGGTCCTTATCGTATTACTGAAGGCCTTATAGGGAAGATCACAAAGGGGCGGGGGGGGGGGGGGAGACAGACAGACAGCAGAGGAAGTAGCCAGAAGATGAAAGTCAGTGGAACATGGAAGAGAAGGGAGAGGTCAGGAGAAGCCGCATGTCACATTGTCATGTGACAGAGGAGAGAAGGACCAAGGGTTATGGTCAGCCAGCCCCAGAATGCCAGTTTTTGGGAAGAAAGAAAGCATCGCCTTAATTTGGACTTCTAGCCTCAAAAACATGAGCCAATAAATTCTCATTGCTTAGGCCAACACTTTGCATGGTATTTGCTTTAACAAGAGGGAAACTAAAACATGGACCCCTTCTAAATAGCAACTCTTGAAGATGTTATTCTTGATGTTATTTCAGTAACAATCCAGATTACTGGAGTCCTTTAAAAGCAGAATGAAATTGAGACATGGAAAAAACAAAGCCATGGGAAGAAACCAGAAGTCAGTGAAACCCAGGGTAAAAGGAGAAGACATTGCCATGTGTATTGCCATGTGACAGAAAAACCATGGACCAGGGAATGCTGGTAGCCAGCCAGTCCTAGAACGCCACTGTCTTCTGGGGAAAAAAGCATCACTTTGTTGAGGGCAAAATCTTAAATTTTATGTTGTATATAAATTTTCTAGGTGTAACTTACAACCCAGGTAAAACTGTTTGCCTTATTTTGAGTTCTATTAGTAACCTCACTTCAAGGTAAGTGCTGAAAGTGGTTACCAAAAGCTAAAAAGTTTCTAATGTAATTTACCCAAGGTGATGAACAAAAATAAGATCAGAGCACAAGCACACAAAAGCAGAAGTATTTGACATAATGTGCCGTAACAGAAAGCAGCTGGCATTTTGCTTCCACAGAATTGTTTTCTGAGTCACTTCTTTATGCCTTGGTGCCTATGTTTTAACTTCTCAGTGGATTAGACAGAGGATTTAGGTTTCTGAGGACTTCTGTCAGTTCTTCCTCATTTCCATCCAACCGTAACTAGACTAAAGAAGGGAATATTCATCACCAACATGGATGGTTGATAATTTGAGATTATTCTTGATCAAATAAATTGGCATCACAATCGAATTCGTCCATAAAGGTGGCTGTCTCATTTCAATTAAATACCCAGGTGATATAGAGAGCCCCCATTTCCTTGGAGCATTTGGGAAATCTGTGGGATGGGATGAGGAACTAGGCATTTAGTTCTAGCTATTTAGTCCTAGTCATTGTGAATCTTCCCTCTTCCTTACACTGACATCTAATTTTCCAATAAATATTATTGATTCTGCCTCCTAAACAACCCCCTAAATCCTTCTTTATTCCCACTGAACTAGCCTCAATTCTTGCCTTTTTTCCTTTTTTCTCACTTGGATCAGTATCAGAGCCGCCTAACCAGTCTCCCTGCTTATCATTCCCATCAGTCATTCTGTCATTAATTCATTCAGCACATATGATATTGCATGCACATTTCATGTCAGGCATTCAGCTGGGCTCTGGAGTTAAAAAGTCTTCCACACAGCCACTTGAGCCATTTGTTTCAAACAAACCTGATTTTACCCAGGTCTGTCTGACTCTAGAGCACAAATTTTCCAAGTCCACTCACTGCTTTCCAATAAAGACAGAGTAAAGGGTCAAAACTCTTGGCAGGTTAAATCAAGTGTTCAAACAACAAGATGGTATTTATGAGCAATAAATAAGAGTCCTACATTTAAATTCAGGAAAAAAATAACTTACGTATACACTGGGTAAACTTGACTTTGCAGCAGTTCATATGGGAAAAAAAAAATATCCTGGAATTTTGGATATCGACAAGCTTAGGATGGGTTAACAGTGTGATAAGATTTGTCATAGGAGCTAACCACATTTTAGGCTATACTAACTAAAAAAATATATTCTTATAATAGGCCACACTAATCCCTATTTAATGTGTTAACATATGTAAAATGATTAGCATCGAGCAAGGGCTCAACATGTGCTGCCCATCATCATCATCATCATCAATATTAAATTATTATTTTAAGCAGAACTTGACAATGCATCATTACCCTTCCTACTACACCAGTATCCTTGGAGGATTCTTGAGATTCCAGTAAACATCACAGAATGTGTCAGTGAGATCTTAGAGGCCAGGTACTCTCCCTATATTTCTGTAAGAGTACAGGAAATAGTTTTCTTGTGGGTCTCATGTCCTTCCTTTTCAGAATTTTTTTGACTTTCACCTTCCCAATTCTGGAGCTAAATATTTCTCTACTTGTATTGATTGACCAAAGTTATCAGTTAATTTAATTTGATTTCATGATCCCATAAGCCGTTTTTTGTTTAGATGCCATAATACAAGCTATGGCTTGTAATACACTGCCCAGCATCCATTCCCCCCTTTATTCCCTACAGATCCCTGATTTTGTTCAGTTATCTATGCCTATAGATCCATGTGCCTCATGGAAGCGGATCAGCGCTCAGCTCCAGTGTGGGTCTGTTTTAAAAATGATCCCATTCCCATTGCCATTGAGTGACTCAGGAATTGCCATGCGGTTGGGAGGGAATCTATTCAGGGGTAGTTCTCAGAGACATTCCTTGACCCAAGGAACATGATAAGATGCTCCTGGATCTTGTCACGTGGGGGATGTGGCTCTGGGATCTGTGGAAACTTCTTGCAACCTGTTAGCAGATGAGGCTGACATTGAGGGGGGCAGAGCAGGGATTGAGGGGATCTGTGATCACATTACTGAGCCTCCGAACTGACAACTTTGAAGCTGTACCTCCAGACTTCACGCTGGGTAAGATCATAATTGTCCTTAAAGTTGAAGCCGTTTTGAGTTGTGTTCTCTGTTACTTTAGCTAAAAGTATCATTTCTAATACCGATGTCTCTGTCTTCAACAGGACATCCTGAAAGAGGAGAGAGAATTTAAAATGTATTTAAAATACCTTATGTAATCTCAAAATACTGGGGAAGGAATTTTCTCCTCCTTTGAGAAATAATTTTTTTTTTGATTATGATAACAAACTTTGTTTTTGGCCATCTTCTGAATTCCAAATTAGATACAGTTCTCTAACTTTAGTGAAAGCTCTGTGTGTGTGTGTGTGTCTGAGACTGTGGGAGCCAACAAAGGGTAGTGTTTGTCCCACTGAATTTTTTTTATTCAGTTTTATTGAGATATATTCACATACCATACAGTCATCCATGGTGTTACAATCAACTGTTCACAGTACCATCATACAATTGTGCCTTCATCACCCCAGTCCCTTTTTGAACATTTTCTTTACAACCATAAAGAATAAAAATAAGAATAAAAAACAAAAGTAAAAAAGAATACCCAAATCATCCCCCCATTCCAACCCAATCTTCATTTAGTCCCTGTCCCCATTTTTCTACTCATCCATACATACACTGGGTAAAGGATATGTGATCCACAAGGTTTTCATCATCACACTGTCACCCCTTGTAAGCTTCATTGTTATACAATCGTCTTCAAGAGTCAAGGCCACTGGTTGGAGTTTGATAGTTTCAGGTATTTACTTCTAGCTATTCCAATTCTCTAAAACCTAGAAAGGAATATCTATATAGTGCATAAGAATGCCCACCAGAGTGACCTGTCAACTCCATTTGAAATCTCTCAGCCAATGAAACTTTATTTTGTTTCATTCTGCTTTCCCCTTTTGGTCAAGAAGATGTTCTCAAACCCATGACGCCAGGTCCAGGTTTATCCCCGGGAGTCATATCCTGCATTGCCAGGGAGATTTACACCCCTGGGAGTCAGGTCCTACATAGTGGGGAGGGCAGTGAATTCATCTGCTGAGTTGGCTTAGCTAGAGAGAGAGGCCACATCTGAGCAACAAAGACGCTCTCAGGGGGAGACTCTTAGGCACAGTTACAAGCAAGTTTAGCCTCTCCTTTGCAGTAATGAGCTTCATAAAGGCAAGCCCCAAGGTAGAGTGCTCGGCACACCAAACTGCCAGTCCTCAATGTTTATGAGAACATCAGCAGCAATCCAAGCGAGGAAGCCCAACACTTCCACATTTCCCCCCAGCTCCTCAGGGGGCCCTGCATATATATTTTTATTCTTTGCCCAAATTACTCTGCGTCCCACTGAATTTAAATTTCTCTGCACATTATCCTCTTGGCTGGCCAGATGAGAGAGGCCCTTGCCAGCCCCATACTCTTTAAGTACAGACATGCACTTTTTTTTTTAAACAGTTTTATTTACACACCATACAATCCTTCCTAAGTGTACAACCTATAGCTGTTGGTGTAATCATGTAGTTATGTATTCACCACCACAGTCAATATGAGAACATTCTCATTTCTTCTGAAAGAAAAAATCCCATACCTGGTTATATCCCCCTATTATTGACATTTAGCTTTGGTATGGTGCCTTTGTTACAATTAATGAAAGAATATTACAATGTTACTGTTAACTATATACCTTAGTTTACATTAATTGCATTTTTCCATATACCACCCTTGTTCCAGCTTGCTAATGCTTCCCTTATGCAAAATACCAGAAATGGATTGGCTTTTGTAAAGGGGGTTTTATTTGGTTACAGAGTTACAGCCCTAAGGTCATAAAAGTGTCCAAACTAAGGCATTAACAATAGGGTACCTTCAGAGAAGAATGGCCAGTGGCATCTGGAACACCTCTGTTGGCTGGGAAGGCACGTGGCTGGCGTCTTCTTCCTTTGCTCCCAGGTTGTGCTTCAAAATGGCATTCTCCAAAATGTTGCTCTTGGGGCGTTTTGTCCTGTCTAAGCTTCTAGGCTACCATCTCCAAAGCCTCAGCAAAAGTCTGCTTTCAATGGCTGTCTCCAAAAAATGTCTCTCTCAGCTGCAGCACTGAGCTCCTTCTGTATGAATTCTTATAGGGCTCCAGTAAACTAATCAAAACACACAATGAATGGGCGGGGCCACACCCCCATGGAAATAATCTAATAAAAAATATCACATACTTGGGTGAGTCACATCTTCATGGAATCCAAATATCCCACAAGACTGGATTACAAGATCATGGCTTTCTTATGTTTGGACATAATATATCCAAATCGGGACATTCCACCCCCTGGGCCCCAAAAAGACATGATCTTTCCATATAGAAAATAATTCATCCCATCACAATATCACAAAAACTTAAATCATTTCAGTATCAAAATCAGTTATAGGCATGGTCTATCCTAAGGCAAAACTCCTCTTTGGCTGTGGACCTGTGAAACTTAGAACAAGTTATCTGCTGCCAATATACAAAGGAGGGACTGTCATACGATACACATTCCCATTGCCATAGGGAGAAATTGAAAGGAAAGCAGGGTTTAAGGGACCAAAACAGTTCAGAAAACCAGCAGGGCAAACCCCATTCGATTGCAAAGTCTGAGAGTCATTTACACAATGACGTTTTACCCTTGGGGCTTGAGAGAGTGGGAGTCCAACCCTTTCCAAGGGCCTCCCGGCACCCTTTTCTCTCCAATGCTGGGGTGATTGCTCCAACATATCCATGCACTGGGGAGACCACCTTCTTCTCGGCCCCACCCTCCTCAAGCATTGGGGTGCTACCCAGACTCGGCCTCTCCCAGGCAAAGGCTCTCCCCTCTCTGAACAGTGGGGTGGTGGCCAGGCTCTTCCCAATTCCTCAGAAATGTGCTGGTTTGAATGTACTACGTCCCCCCAAACGCCACTATCTTTGATGTAATCTTGTGTGGGCAGAAGTATCAGTTTTGATTAGATTGAAATTCTTTGGAGATGCGCCCCACTCAACTGTGGGTGATGACTCTGATTGGATAATTTCCATGGAGGTGTTGGCCCACCCATTGAGTGGGTCTGAATTAAATTCCTGGCGCACTATATAAGATCGGACAGAAGGCATGAGCTTGCTATAGCCAAGAGGGACACTTTGAAGAAAGCACAGGAGCTGCAGACGAGAGACAGTTTGAAAACGGCTGTTGAAAGCAGACTCTTGCTCCGGAGAAGCTGAGGGAGGACAAATATCCCAAGTGCAACGGAGAGTGACATTTCTGAGGAACTGCAGCCTAGAGAGGAACATCCTGGGAGAAAGCCATTTTGAAACCAGAACTTTGGAGCAGACGCCAGCCATGTGCCTTCCCAGCTAACAGAGGTTTTCCGGACACCATTGGCCATCCTTCAGTGAAGGTACCCGATTGCTGATGTGTTACCTTGGACACTTTATGGCCTTAAGACTGTAACTGTGTAACCAAATAAACCCCCTTTTATAGAAGCCAATTCATTTCTGGTGTTTTGCATTCCAGCAGCATTAGCAAACTAGAACACCTGGGGTGGTAGCACTCTTCCTGAGCGTCTAAGAGGAAGGCCTGCCCTCTGCCTCTGGGGCAAACTCACCCTTTCCATGGACATGGGTTGCTCTGCTCTCCTTGCCCGGGATTTCTTGACTCCAGACCTCAACCTCCATTGTTCTGTCTTTGAAGAAATTTTTCCTTCAATTTGTCCCCTCTCCATCTCCTCCAGTCCAGACTGATAGTGGCTCTATTTATACAGATCTCACAAAAAATTCGTTGGCTTGGCACGAAGCACACAGGGGTCAAAACCATCAAACAACAGGAATTCCCACAAATCCTTTCTGGATAACTCCATCTCCAATCCTGACTTGTGCTGAAATGGCTGGCTGGTTCCAGGTTTCATTAAATCCTCATGTGGGGCTGTAGCCTTGGGGGTTTCACTTTCTAGAAACCCAGAGTTTTCCAGACAACCAATTTCTGGTTTCTTTGAACCCAAGAGTTCATTTCTCAGCTTATCCCTCTCCTCTCGCATTATACTATTATCCCTCTCCTCTCACTTACTATAAGCTGCAAGGAGAAACCAGGCTACATCTTCCAAGTGTAGCTTGGAGATCTCTTTCCGCTAAGTATCCCAGGTTGTTGCTTTCAAATTCTGCCTTCCATCTGACTCTTGGACTCAGTTTTGCCAAATTCTCCACCACTTTAAAACAAGGATAGCCCTTCTTCCAGTTGGCAATGACACATTCCTCATTTCTGTTTAAGGCCTCGTAAGAGCTATCTTTAGAGTCCATATTTCTACCAACAGTCTCTTCAAAGCAATCTAGGTCTTTCCTATCAAGTTCCTCACAATTCTTCCAAAATCTTCCCCTTATCCATTTAAAAAACCATTCCAACGTGTTTAGTATTTGCAAACTTAGCAGCACTCCACTTCTCTGGTACAAAAATCCTTCTGTCTGTGTGCTCTTATAGGGCTCCAGTAAACTAATCAAGACCCACACTGAATGGGCGGGGCCACACCTCCATGGAAATAATCTATCAAAATATCACCTGCAGTTGGGTGAGCCACATCTCCATGGAAACAACCTAATCAAAAGTTCCCACAAGATTGGATTACAAGATCATGGCTTTGTTATGTTTGGACATAATATATCCAAACTGGCACAACCTATTATTAACACTTTGTAATAGTGACATACGTTTGTCCTAGTTCATGCAAGAGCTTTCTTATGTTTATACAATTAACCACTATCATTTTCCACTCTAGGTTTCGCTAAGTTTTACAGTCCTGGTTTTTATCCTCCAGCTTTCCTTCTGTACAAACATGACTCTAGCTGTCCTCTCTCAACCATACTCACTCTCAGCTTTGTTACTTAGACTTACAATATTGTGCTACCATCACACAGTACGATGCTATCCAATTCTGAACCTTTACAATCAACCTTATTGAACATTCTGTGCTCCTTAATCATCAATTGCCCAATCTGTGCCCACTTTCTATCTCCTGCTCTCGAATTTCACACTCAAGAGTTTGCTCATTACAGTTAGTTCATATTAGTGAGAATGAATACATACAATATTTGTCCTTTTGTTTCTGGCTTATTATGCTCAACATAATGTCCTCAAGGTTCATCTACATCATTGCATGCCTCACCGCTTTGTTCCTTTCTGCATCCTCACAATATTCCATCATATATATACAACACAGTTCACCCTTCCGCTCATCAGTCAAAGGACCCTTGGGCAGCCTGTGTCCATTGGCAGTCGTAAATAATGCTGTCATAAACATCTGTGTGCAAGTATCTATTGGTATCCCTGTTTTCAGCAGTTCCAAGTAAATATATACCTATTAACCGGGTAGCTAGATCATATAGCAATTTTATTCTTAGCCTCCTGAGGAAAAGAAGTAATTACTTCTTAAAGTAAAGGATTCTTCATCTATGGCAATTTTTAGGAACCTGATTCTAAAACTCTTCTTGAAATAGAAACTAACCACATACCTGTATTATGTTTGATTTGTTTAAAATGTGACTGCTGCGGGCGGGGGCTCCCAGCCGGGTGAGGGTGCCTTGACCCGTGCAGGTGCGGGTCCCCTTCCTCATAGCCCTCCCCTCCCCCTCCCCTCCCCCTCCCCTCCACCTTCCCCCTCCTGCGCTCGCTCTCCCCCTGTCGCTCGCCCTTTCGCGCCACGCCTCAGGTTCGTGTGCTAGAGAATCTGGTAAAAGCACCACTGTGGAGCAAATGAGGATCCTGAGTGTAAATAGGTTTAATGGAGAAATGGATTATCCCTAGATGATGGCTACAGTTTCTCATCTCCCGGGCCGTGTCCTATCACTCTTTTCATGCTGGGTCTTTAGGAACTTCCAATAATAATACTTACTCTTCTGTTGTGGGAGGGAGTGGGTGTGGGTTCCCCACTATCTGATCCTTAAAGATAACTGAGTAAATCTACCCAAAATGAAATTATTGATTGGCAAACGTGTGGTATAAAAACAGTCAAAAAATAGCGTCTACACAAAAGCTAATTGACAGTCTATTGTACCCAAAGCTGGCATTTGAGGAATATGAGCAACCTGCTATGTATAGATGTGTGACCTTTGAACCCCACTAATACCATGCCTGCAAGTCTGTGACTCTGTTCTACAAGGAAAAATAAATAGTAACAATATACGTGATAAATAAAAATTCTCTGCATGGCTCAGCAAAAAAAAAAAAGGACTGCTAACTGCTAAGAACCATTAAGAACCATGATCCCTGCATTTGACATCCCTGCATTTGAGAGAAAGGCTACTTCCTTTTATGCTTATTCAGCTTTGATATTTATTTTGGAGGAGTGAAGAGTAAAGTGGAGACACACTGACTCACAGATAACTGATACATTTTAGGATTTTTTTTACTCTTAATGAATTATTCTCTTCCTCCTTCTCCTTTCCTCTTTCTTCTTTCTTTCTTCATCCACAGACTCTGCATAAACATTTTGGGTGAAGATTTGATGGGGAATATTCTAAGATATAATTTGCAAATTCAGGATCCAAGATTGAGTGTGCTGACCGTGAATTATCCCCCTCCAAGTCTGACCCAGGCCTGCCAGGAAGACATTGGTGTGGAAGAACCCTAAAGATGCCGGAGGAGACAAGGCTCACTCTTCACCCCCTCGTTCGGTCCACACCCTTATGCCATGCTCCCATGGCTGCTAAACCCCACGTGTCCATCCTGGCTTTTTGTCCTTAGCCAAAGATATAACCCCTACTCATCCAGATTGGGCCTCAGTCAATATGCAGTATTACAATACAAGCCACGTGTAAGTCTTTATCTCCCAAGGCAGTCATAATTGATAAAAAAGAGGAATAAAAGAAAAGGCCTGTGCTAGTGTGCTCTCCCACTATTTGGGAGGGGCAACTGATATCTTCTCACTGTCAGAGGTGAAGAGGGTTCTGAACTCCTCAGAAGAGGGTTCTGAACTCCTCAGGTGTGGGAATCATGCCTGTGGGAAGTTTACCTCCTGATAAGTCTTCCTACAATCCTGCACCCCACTGCCCCAGCCCTCTAGTACACTCTTCACATTGTACAGCTCTCTGGCCTTCATTACAGACATGTTTTTGACCACACCACTCCCTTGTTATGATATTTTGCTGGCTCCTTTTCACTTAGGCTTACAATTTAAATGCATTTCCTTAGAATATAAGGTATTCTGGTTCTGGCTTAAACTCTTTAAAATTCATCTTAAATCAAATAATATATACAAATGGTCAAAAAATAAATAGAACACGCAGTCTCAAAATAGTTCCCTGCCCTGCTTTTCTCATCCTTCCCCCATCCTGCTTCAGAGGCAACCACTTTTAATTATTTCTGTATTTTGTCCTTTTAGTGATTACCTCCATATACCTATATAAATGCTTACTTTAATATTTCTTTGCTTTCCAATTTCAGACATCATCTATTTACCTCACTCACACAACCAGCCTGTCTCCTTCCCTTCTCCACTCAATATCGTTATATTACCATAGACTCATAATCCTTTTTTGTTTTGTTTTTTCATATTCATAATATTTTACATACAGTTTTAAGATTCAAAAAGCTATGAAATCTGAAAGTTTTCTTTTTTTCTTTTTAGGTTTGGTGCCAAAAGCCATGTGTTGGTACAGTCAGCCTCTGAACTGTCTCATGTGCAGTTATGTGATGAAGTGCTTACTGAAGCAACTACCTTTGGGGAACAAGTGATTGTTGCACTTAACCATTGTGACGGTAATGACTACAAAGGACGATAATATGGAATGCGTTCTTCTGAGCACCCTGGAGCACTTAGAGAAAGAAAATGACAAGTTTAGATTCTTATATTTTCTGCTCTAGCCATAGAGAACCAGAGAGCTTCTAAGGCAGCCCTAAAAGCATTTATTTCTTAAACCTGCAGGTCCAGTCTTGTTTAAAATCAGACACAAACTTTAATTGAATTCATAGCCTTGCTTTGTCTCTCTTGCAAGAGTTAAGACATGGATTGAGAAGGAATAGGACTGGGAACATCTGGGTGGGTAAAGGTGGCACTGAGAATCTTGAATCCCCCAGTCATTCTGAGCGTCCTTTGTTGGTGGAAGCAAGAACCCTTTCTGTTTCTGCGGAGACCACCCTTCAAGACTCTTGCCTAAGGCAGTTGCCTTATAAGAGGATGCCCATCGTCCTCAAGACCCACTCTAATCTCCCCTCGTCACTAGTCCCATAACTAGGGAGATCACTACAGAGTATGACATCGGAGGTAATAGGTCATAATCTGTGTATTCGAGATTCGACTGCCATTTAAAAAAAATCCCAGCTGCCAGAGGCATGCAGCAACTGCGTGTACCTCACTGAGCAAGAGGACTTGTCAGAGACACTCGGAGCTATGCCTGACTCCAAGCGACAGGATGGAATGATTCAGAAAGCCTGCATGACTTGTCACTTGAGCTCTGATATATGTTTGTCATCAACAACTGGATGTTCCCTGAAGGGCTCGCTCAAGCCCAGGTCACTGTGTCTTTGTTGCTCTGGAAACATGGATGCAGAAAAGGAACTGAGCCTTAGAAAAATTGATCCCTTGAGAATGAGAATGTCAGCGTGTTTCCACTTTGGTTATGATACATGAAACTGTATTAAAAGATAGATCTAGTGTCAAAGCTTCAAGACCCAGGCTTCTCTGGTTACGTTATGGGTTTATGATGAGGATACTTGGATTCCATTCAGTTGAATTCTCTCTGTGGACACCCCTGACTTAATTGTTTATGTCTAGTTCCTTTACGAGTTTGTTCAGGTGGGTTTGGTTTCCTCCATATTTTGAAGTGAAGATTAGGACCAAAGAATGAGAGCAGAGTCAGATTGTTAGAGGACATTTTTATTTTTATAGCAGGAAGTGAAAATATTGGAGAAGTCTGGCTGCATCTCTCAATGAGGGATCCTTTCTTTAAATACTAGTTATTACTTTGAATGATGTATTTACATGTATTTACTGTCTTCTTTCATATTTTTTGTTTTAATTATTTAGAAGCTGCTCTAGGGTTTACAATATATGCCTTATCACATTCTCCTTCAAATAATTTACCACTTCATGGATCTTATGTTCATGTTTTCCTTTAAATCCTTGATCATAAAGTCCTTGCCTGCCAATTCCATCATCTCTGTCATTTTTTGGGGTCTATTTCTATTGAATGATTTTTCTCCTGGTTTTAGGTCACATTTTCCTGCTTTTTTACATGTGTATAATTTTTATAGGATACTAGGCTTTGTGACTGACACATTCTTGAGGGCCTGGAGTTTTAAAAAAAATTGCTTTAAAAGTATTGTTCTAATAGGCAGTTAATTCGCTTGTCCATCAATTTTGTCCTTTTAGGCTTGTTTTAAAGCATTATTAGGTTGGTTCTAGAGTAGCCTTTATTCTAGGGCTACTATAGTGTATTTCTAAAGTGTGGCCTTTTGGGGGTTCCTGTTGATTACTCTGGGTGTTCAGCAAGGTTTCTCCATTCTGGTTGGTTGCAGCTTAAACTTCTCCCAACCCTGTGTAAGCTCTTGTAGTGGCTCAGTTTATTGCTCACTAGTAGTTGCTGCTTTGCTGGGATTTGTGGAGGCTCGCTTTACACGTGCATCCTTAGAACTCAACCAAAGACTGAGGGGTCTCCCAGGCAGATTTCTGGAGTTCTTTCTCTGCACAGCTCCTTCCTCTCAGAAACTCTCTCCTCAAATTTCAGCTGCTTCATCCTCCCATGCTCTGATCTCTTCTTTAGCTCAGGTTGACCTCCATATTCTGCTTGGATTTCCCTTCCCTATGCTGGGGTCTGGTCACAGGGCTCACCTTATTTGATTTTCTCCTCTTAGGGATCACAGGGCTGTGTTGCCTTATGTTCAATGTCTGGAAACAGCTGTTTCATACATTTTGTCCAGTGTTCTGGCTATTTACAGGAGGTGCAGTCCAGTATCAATTCACTCTTTGCCAGAAGCAAAGTCCTTATGGAATAAATTTATATGTGTGTGTGTGTGTTTTCTCTTTTGTTCTTGCAGACAGGAACCATTCCTCATCTCCTCCTTTTTCTCCTTTTCCTATTTTTCCTTCTTCTTCATCATAATTTTCATGGGTGCCATTGATGGAGCCCTTTCTGTAAGCTTGTTCCTGTTCTGTGCATTATTTAATTTAATTCTCTTAACAATTCTAGAAGGTGAATGCTGTTTTATAGATAAGGGAACTGAGGCTCATATATGTTAAATAACTTGCTCAAGGTCCCACTGCAATCTATAGCAGAGAAGGGCTTCAAATCTAAGACGGCTGATTCCAAAGCCTTACCTGTTGTACTAGTAGCTTTCATCCACTGAACACAGAATCTTACATACAGAAGTACTGTACCAGTTTGAATGTATTATGTCCCCCCAAATGCCATTATCTTTGATGTAATCTTGTGTGGGCAGACCTATTAGTGTTAATTAGATTGTAATTCTTTGCATCCCACCCAACTGTGGGTGATGACTCTGATTGGATAATTTCCATGGAGGTGTTGGTCTGACCATTCAGGGTGGGTCTGAATTAAATTACTGGAGCATTATATAAGATTAGACAGAAGGAGCAAACTGCTACAGCAAAGAGGGACTCTTTGAAGAAAGCACAGGAGAGGCAGATGAGAAATGATTTGAAGACGGCCATTGAAAACAGACTCTTTCGCCGGAGAAGCTAAGAGAGGACAAATACCCAAACTGCAACTAAAAATGACGTTTCTGAGGAACTGTAGCCTAGAAAGGAACATCCTGGGAGAAAGCCATTTTGAAACCAGAACTTTGGAGCAGATGCCAGCCATGTGCCTTCCCAGCTAACAGAGGTTTTCCGGACATCATTGGCCATCCTCCAGTGAAGGTACCCGATTGCTGATGTGTTACCTTGGACATTTTATGGCCTTAAGACTGTAACTTTGCAACCAAGTAAACACCCTTTATAAAAGCCAATTCATTTCTGGTGTTTTGCATTCTGGAAGTGTTAGCAAACTAGAACAAGCACCCATCAGGGTTTTTGATTGCAAACAATGAAAGCTGACACCGGTTAACTTAAGCAGAAAAGGAATCAATCAGGGGACATTGATTCCTTCCTAGAATTGACAAGCGCCCGAAGGGCCACACTTGAAAGATATTCAAGAGCCAAGAGAAAGATTGACAGGAATGGCAGTCAAGGTCCCAATCCAGGAGCATCCTGTCAGGGTGCCACCACCACTGCCATTGTGCTGTTGGCATCACCACTCACACGCCAGAGGCCGTGGCCTGTTGCCACCATAGTGGACTCTGAATTGCCCTGCTTCTTTGCTACGCTTGGATTAGAGAGTCCAGTCCTCAGGTGGGAACATGCAGTTGGCCAAACAGGGTGTGGCCTGGAGGCCAGGGATCAGAGGGACCAAGTGTCTGGCCGTTATGGCCTCTGTGAAAGAGTTGGGATCCTGTCTCTCACCAAGCCTTACACAATGGGGGATTTCCCAAGTGCAGGAAAGGTGTTTAGACGCTGAGGGGCCAAAAAGATGATAAATGGCCACTCCAGGCATCTTATACCATTGTTTGTGTAATGACTGGTCAGTTTGATGCTAGTTTCCTTCTTCAGACCTACAATGAAAAGAAAGAACTACTTTTTTTCCTCTCTCTTTTTTTTAAGGTTTTCTTCTTTCTAATGAAGCCAGTCCAACACTTACATCACCTTTTCTTGTCTTTTTAAAATACCTCTCACATTGCAAAATTGTAAGAAAGTGAGTCTTTGCATCTCACATTGCAAAATTGTAAGAAAGTGAGTCTTTGCATTCTCTCAGCCACTTTGCCCCTACTATGTACCAATAAGTAGGTGTTTTAGTTTCTCTGCTGCTAAAACAAATGGGTTTCGCCTAACAACAGAAATTAATTGGCTCACTGTTTCAGAGGGTAGAAGGCTTGCTTCCTCTTGAGGTCAGTATTTTCTGGCT
The DNA here is from genome assembly GCF_015220235.1 of Choloepus didactylus. Taxonomy (NCBI): domain Eukaryota; kingdom Metazoa; phylum Chordata; class Mammalia; order Pilosa; family Megalonychidae; genus Choloepus; species Choloepus didactylus. The sequence continues at coordinate 6,786,671 of NC_051319.1, forward strand.
GGCCAGCAATCTCTGGGGTTCCTTGGCTTTTCCAGCACATGGCAATGCACATGGCTGTATCTTCTCCTTACTTCTCCCAGTTCCATTGACTACCAATTCTGGCGGCTACTGGTAGACTCTCTCTCTGTGTCTAAATTTCATTCTTCTTATAAAGGACTCTGGTAAGCTGAATTTCCAATCTGATTCAGTTAGGCCACACCTTAACTGATAAAGCATCTTCAAGAGATCCTATTTACAATGGGCCCAACCTACAGGACCAGGAATTGGGATCTGAACATATTGTTTGTGGGGGACATGATTCAATCCCCAGCAGCAGGTTGGAGCTGACTTAGTCTCGAAAATAATAGTTACTATTTCCTTGGCACCAACAAGGTGCTTTACATACATGACCTCATTTAGTTTTTGCAACAGCCCCAGGAAGCACAGGCATTTATCTCCTCAACATCTTTATTTTACAGAGGAGGACCCTGAAACTCAGAGAGCATCAGTAGCTTACTCAATAGTATAGCTGGAATTTATGAGTTTTTTTTCCTTTTGTTTGTTTTTTCACTTTTCTTTTGAGAAATTAAAAAAATACATAAAATCCAAGGAATCTTAGAACATATATACACACATATCTATTTAATAGACTTTATTTTTCTGAGCAGTTTTAGATTTACAGAAAAATTGAGCAGAATGTACAAAGAGTTCCCATATAACCCCGCTGCCATCCCCTCACATCCCTGAACTGGTGTTCCCCTATTATTAACATCTGCATTAGTGTGGTACATTTGTGACAATTGATGAACAAATATCGATACATTATTACTAACTAAAGTCTATACTTACATTGGAGTTCACTCCTTGTGTTGTACAGTTCTATGGATTTTGACAAATGCATAATGTCATGACAAATTCATAATGTACTGTTATGTAATTGTAGTAATGTACAGAATGGTTTCACTGCCCAAAAAATGCCCTGTACTCCACCTATTCATTGCTTCCTCTCTCCCCCTGAATCCTGGGCAAGCACACAAATTTTTATCCACCATAATAAACTATGTTAGAAATTTTAAATATTTGCTCTCTAGCTTTTCTTTTTAAAGAAATAAAACATTAGTGATACAGTTAAATTCTCTTTGATCACTTTCCTGTCCTAAGGTCTTGCTACCTTTTCTTTCTTTAGAAAACCACAACCACTCTCATGAATTTGGTGTAACTTCTTCTAGTCCAATTAAAAATAGTTTTACAAATTCATTTATATATTAATAAGCAACACACGGTGGTAGTATCATAATATGCATGTGCTTTTTAAAAAATTTTAATGCAATTTTATTGAGATATATTCACATACCATACAATCATCCAAAGTGTACAATCAGTTGTTCACAGTATCATTATATAGTTGTACATTCATCACCACAATCAATTTTTTGAATGTTCTCATTACTCCAAAAAATAGAACTAAAAATAAGAATAAAAATAAAAATAAAAGTAAAAAAGAGCACCCCAGACATCTCATACTCCTTTCCCCCCTATTATTCATTTACTTTTTGTCCCCCCTTTTTCTACTTATCTGACCATACACTGGCTAAAAGGAATGCAATTCATAAGGTTTTCACAACCACACAGTCACACCATATAAGCTATATAGTTATATGATCTTCTTCAAGAATCAAGGATACTGGATTGCAGTACAACAGTTTCAGGTATTTCCTTCTAGCTAATCAAATACACTAAAAAATAAAAAGGGATATCTATATAATGCTTAAGAATAACCTCCAGAATGACCCCTCAAATTTGTGATCTCTCAGCCACTGAAACTTTAGTTTCTTTAATTTCTCTCCCCCCTTTTGGTCAAGAAGGCTTTGTCAATCCCATGATGCTGGGTCCAGGCTCATCCCTGGGAGTCATGTCCCACATTGCCAGGGAGATTTACACCCTTGGGAGTCATGTCCCATGTAGGCGGGAGGGCAGTGAGTTTACCTGCAGTGTTGGCTAAGAGAGAGAGGCCACATCTGAGCAACAAAAGAAAGATTCTCTGGTGGTGACTCTTGGGCACAATATAAGTAGGCTTAGCCTCTCCTTTGTAGTAACAAGCTTCATAAGGACAAGTCCCAAGATCGAGGGCTTGGCCTACTACAGTGGTAGTCTCCATTACTTCTGAGAATATCAGGAATTTCCCAGGTGGGGAAGTTTAATGTTTCCACATTTTTCCCAGTCCCTCAAGGAGGTCTGGCAATTACTTTTTGTTCTCTGCCCAAATTACTCTGGGATGTATCGGGGTTTCACACTAACTGGTACAAACCAACAAGGTCTCAACCTTATTCAAGTTTCCATGTAATTATGGTGTTTGAATAAACTGACCATTCAAGTTAACTTATATAGTGTGCTACAGAAAATATTGATTTTGCACCAAATAAACATCTCTTCCTTTGGGCTCACATAGATGCTGAGGTTTTAAAACACAGTCAATATCATCCTTTTCCCTTTAGTTTGGTTTACCTTAGTTCTAATCAAGTCCTTTTTGTTCAGATCTCTAATTAAAGTCTAATCTCTTTTTCAGCTTCTTTAACATTTGCTGTAGGAAGTAATGCTGACATTCATAGTTGCTGAACTCTGGCTCTGAGTCTCAGGTGTCACCCAAATACCCAAAGTTCCAGGGGCCAACCAGGTTGTACACAAACAGCTCAGCATCTCAGAATTTAGAGACAGCCATTACAACACATGATGTGTTACAACACATAGATGTAAGAGCTTACAATCTAGGAACCTTTACCATAAGCCTTCCCCTGATAACCTATGCTCTCAGATTCAGTTCTCAGAATTTGCATATTATAGCTAGTCCATATTAGTAAGGCATTATAATGTTTGTCTTTTTGATTCTGGCTTATTTCATTCAACAAATTCTTCTCAAGGTCCATTCATCTAGTTGCATACCTCACAACTTCATTTCTTCTTGCCGCCGCTCAGTATTCCGTTGTATGTACACACACCACAGTTCACCATTCCATTTATTGGTCGATGTACCTCAGGCCACCTCCATCCATTGTGAATCATGAATTCTGCTGCCATAAACACCAGTGTGCAATGTCTGCTCACGTCCCTGCTCTCAAGTCTTCCAAGTATATACCAGATAATGGGGTTGCAGGATCGTAGGGCAACCCTATAGTTAGCTACTGTGGAAACAGCACACTGCCTTCCAGCTGGGCTGTGCCATTCTACCTCCCTACCAACAGGGAATAGGTACATCCCTCTCTCCACATTTTCTCCAGCACTTGTATCCCTCTGTTTATTTTTTTTCCTTGTTTTTCTTTTTTCTTTTTTTTAACTTTCCCTTCTTTTTTAAATCAACTGTATGAAAAAAAAAGTTAAAAAGAAAACAAACATACAATAAAAGAACATTTCAAAGAGACCATAACAAGGGAGTAAGAAAAAGACAACTAACCTAAGATAACTACTTAACTTCCAACATGTTCCTACTTTACCCCAAGAAAGTTACCTAATATAGCAACATTTCTGTGAACTTGCTCCTACTATATCCATCAGAAATTAACAGACCATAGTCATTCCTGGGCATCCCCAGAACGTTAAATAGCTTATCTGTTCTTCTTGGATTATTGTTCCCCCTTCCTTAATTGCTCTCTATTGCTAGTTCCCCTACATTCTACATTATAAACCATTTGTTTTACATTTTTCAAAGTTCACATTAGTGGTAGCATATAATATTTCTCTTTTTGTGCCTGGCTTATTTCGCTCAGCATTATGTCTTCAAGGTTCATCCATGTTGTCATATGTTTCACGAGATCGTTCCTTCTTACTGCCGCGTAGTATTCCATCGTGTGTATATACCACATTTTATTTATCCACTCATCTGTTGAAGGACATTTGGGTTGTTTCCATCTCTTGGCAATTGTGAATAATGCTGCTATGAACATTGGCGTGCAGATATCTGTTCGTGTCACTGCTTTCTGATCTTCCGGGTATATACCGAGAAGTGCAATCGCTGGATCGAATGGTAACTCTATATCTAGTTTTCTAAGGAACTGGCAGACTGACTTCCAGAGTGGCTGAACCATTATACAGTCCCACCAACAATGAATAAGAGTTCCAATTTCTCCACATCCCCTCCAGCATTTGTAGTTTCCTGTTTGTTTAATGGCAGCCATTCTAACCGGTGTTAGATGGTATCTCATTGTGGTCTTAATTTGCATCTCTCTAATAGCTAGAGAAGCTGAACATTTTTTCATGTGTTTCTTGGCCATTTGTATTTCCTTTTCAGAGAACTGTCTTTTCATATCTTTTGCCCATTTTATAATTGGGCCGACTGTACTATTGTCATTGAGTTGTAGGATTTCTTTATATATGCAAGATATCAGTCTTTTGTCAGATACATGGTTTCCAAAAATTTTTTCCCATTGAGTTGGCTGCCTCTTTACCTTTTTGAGAAATTCCTTGAGGTGCAGAAACTTCTAAGCTCGAGGAGTTCCCATTTATCTATTTTCTCTTTTGTTGCTTGTGCTTTGGGTGTAAAGTCTAGGAAGTGGCCGCCTAATACAAGGTCTTGAAGATGTTTTCCTACATTATCTTCTAGGAGTTTTATGGTACTTTCTTTTATATTGAGATCTTTGGTCCATTTTGAGTTAATTTTTGTGTAGGGGGTGAGGCAGTGGTCCTCTTTCATTCTTTTGGATATGGATATCCAACTCTCCCAGCCCCATTTGTTGAAAAGACCATTATGACTCAGTTCAGTGACTTTGGGGGCCTTATCAAAGATCAGTCAGCCATAGATCTGAGGGTCTATCTCTGAATTCTCAATTCGATTCCATTGATCTATATGTCTATCTTTGTGCCAGTACCATGCTGTTTTGGCAACTGTGGCTTTATAATAAGCTTCAAAGTCAGGGAGTGTAAGTCCTCCCACTTCCTTTTTCTTTTTTAGAGTGTCTTTAGCAATTCGAGGCATCTTCCCTTTCCAAATAAATTTGATAACTAGCTTTTCCAAGTCTGCAAAGTAGGTTGTTGGAATTTTGATTGGGATTGCATTGAATCTGTAGATGAGTTTGGGTAGAATTGACATCTTAATGACATTTAGTCTTCCTATCCATGAACATGGAATATTTTCCATCTTTTAAGGTCCCCTTCTATTTCTTTTAGTAGAGTTATGTAGTTTTCTTTGTATAGGTCTTTTACATCTTTGGTTAAGTTTATTCCTAGGTACTTGATTTTTTTAGTTGCTATTGAAAATGGTATCTTTTTCTTGAGTGTCTCTTCAGTTTGTTCATTTCTAGCATATAGAAACATTACTGACTTATGTGCATTAATCTTGTATCCCGCTACTTTGCTAAATTTGTTTATTAGCTCTAGTAGCTGTATCGTCGATTTCTCAGGGTTTTCTAGATATAAGATCATATCATCTGCAAACAATGACAGTTTTACTTCTTCTTTTCCAATTTGGATGCCTTTTATTTCTTTGTCTTGCCGGATTGCCCTGGCTAGCACTTCCAGCACAATGTTGAGTAACAGTGGTGACAGCGGGCATCCTTGTCTTGTTCCTGATCTTAGAGGGAAGGCTTTCAGTCTCTCACCATTGAGTACTATGCTGGCTGTGGGTTTTTCATATATGCTCTTTATCATGTTGAGGAAGTTTCCTTCAATTCCTACCTTTTGAAGTGTTTTTATCAAAAAGGGATGTTGGATTTTGTCAAATGCTTTTTCAGCATCTATTGAGATGATCAATTGATTTTTCCCTTTCGAGTTTTTAATGTGTTGTAATACATTGATTGATTTTCTTATGTTGAACCATCCTTGCATGCCTGGAATGAACCCCACTTGGTCATGGTGTATGATTTTTTTAATGTGTCTTTGGATTCGATTTGCAAGTATTTTGTTGAGGATTTTTGCATCTATATTCATTAGGGAGATTGGCCGGTAGTTTTCCTTGTTTGTAGCATCTTTGCCTGGTTTTGGTATTAGATTGATGTTAGCTTCATAAAATGAGTTAGGTAGTGTTCCATTTTCTGCAATGTTTTGAAAGAGTTTGAGTAAGATTGGTGTCAGTTCTTTCTGGAAAGTTTGGTAGAATTCCCCTGTGAAGCCATCTGGCCCTGGGCATTTATTTGTGGGAAGATTTTTAATGACTGATTGGATCTCTTTGCTTGTGATGGGTTGGTTGAGGTCTTCTGTTTCTTCTCTGGTCAGTCTAGGTTGTTCATATGTTTCCAGGAAATTGTCCATTTCTTCTACATTATCCAGTTTGTTGCCATACAGTTGTTCATAGTATCCTCTTATAATTTTTTTAATTTCTTCAGGATCTGCAGTTATGTCACCTTTTTCATTCATTATTTTGTTTATATGGGTCTTCTCTCTTTTTGATTTTGTCAGTCTAGCTAGGGGCTTGTCAATCTTGTTGATCTTCTCAAAGAACCAACTTTTGGTGATATTTATCCTCTCTATTGTTTTTTTGTTCTCTATGTCATTTATTTCTGCTTTAATCCTTGTTATTTCTTTTCTTGTACTTGGTTTAGGATTGGTTTGCTGTTCATTTTCTAGCTTCTTCAGTTGATCCATTAGTTCTTTGATTTTGGCTCTTTCTTCCTTTTTAATATATGCGTTTAGTGCTATAAATTTCCCCCTTAGCACTGCTTTTGCTGCTTCCCATAGGTTTTGGTATGTTGTGTTCTCATTTTCATTCGTCTCTATATATTCAGCAATTTCTCTTACTATTTCTTCTTTAACCCACTGATTGTTTAGGAGTGTGTTGTTTAACCTCCAGGTATTTGTGAATTTTCTAAGTCTCTGATGGTTATTGACTTCTAATTGTATTCCATTGTGGTCAGAGAATGTGCTTTGAATAATTTCAATCTTTTTAAATTTATTGAGGCTTGTTTTATGTCCCAGCATATGATCTATTCTGGAGAAAGTTCCATGAGCACTAGAAAAGTATGTGTATCCTGGTGATTTGGGATGTAATGTCCTGTATATGTCTGTTAAATCTAATTCATTTATCAGATTGTTTAGGTTTTCAATTTCCTTATTGGTCTTCTGTCTTGTTGATCTATCTATAGGAGAGAGTGATGTGTTGAAGTCTCCCACAATTATTGTGGAAACATCAATTGCTTCCTTTAGTTTTGCCAGTGTTTCTCTCATGTATTTTGTGGCAACTTGGTTGGGTGCATAGACATTTACGATTGTTATTTCTTCTTACTGAATTGCCCCTTTTATTAGTATGTAGTGGCCTTCTTGTCTCTCAAAACATCCCTGCATTTGAAGTCTATTTTATCTGAGATTAATATTGCTACACCTGCTTTCTTTTGGCTGTAGCTTGCATGAAATATTTTTTTCCATCCTTTCACTTTCAGTTTCTTTGTGTCCCTGTGTCTAAGATGAGTCTCTTGTATGCAACATATTGATGGTTCCTTTTTTTTGATCCATTCTGTGAATCTATATCTTTTAATTGGGGAGTTTAATCCATTTACATTCAACGTTATAACCGTGAAGGCATTTCTTGAATCGGCCATCTTATCCTTTGATTTATGTTTGCCATATTTTTCCCTCTCTCTATTAATATCCTTTATTGTACCCATACCGAATCTCTTTAGTACTGAACCTTTCTCCAAGTCTCTCTGTCCTGTCTTTGTTTCTCTGTCTGTAGGGCTCCCTTTAGTATCTCCAGTAGGGCAGGTCTCTTGTTAGCAAATTCTCTCAGCATTTGTTTGGCTGTGAAAAATTTAAGCTCTCCCTCAAATTTGAAGGAGAGCTTTGCTGGATAAAGTATTCTTGGCTGGAAATTTTTCTCACTCAGAATTTTAAATATATCGTGCCACTGCCTTCTCGCCTCCATGGTGGCTGCTGAGTAGTCACTACTTAGTCTTATGCTGTTTCCTTTGTATGTGGTGAATTGCTTTTCTCTTGCTGCTTTCAGAACTTGCTCCTTCTCTTCCGTGTTTGACAGTGTGATCAGAATATGTCTCGGAGTGGGTTTATTTGGATTTATTCTATTTGGAGTTCGCTGAGCATTTATGATTTGTGTATTTATGTTGTTTAGAAGATTTGGGAAGTTTTCCCCAACAATTTCTTTGAATACTCTTCCTAGACCTTTACCTTTTTCTTCCCCTTCTGGGACACCAATGAGTCTTATATTCGGACGTTTCATATTATCTATCATATCCCTGAGGTCCATTTCGAGTTTTTCAATTTTTTTCCCCATTGTTTTATGCTTTCATTTTCCATTCTGTCATCTTCCAGGTCACTGATTCGTTGTTCAACTTCCTCTAGTCTTGTACTATGAGTGTCCAGAATCTTTTTAATTTGATCAACAGTTTCTTTAATTTCCATAAGATCATCCATTTTTTTATTTAGTCTTGCAATGTCTTCTTTATGCTCTTCTAGAGTCTTCTTGATTTCCTTTATAACCCGTACTATGGTCTCATTGTTCATCTTTAGTTCTTTGAGTAGCTGCTCTAGGTGCTGTGTCTCTTCTGGTCTTTTGATTTGGGTGCTTGGGCTTGGGTTATCCATATCGTCTGGTTTTTTCATATGCTTTATAATTTTCTGTTGTTTTTGGCCTCGTGGCATTTGCTGAACTTGATAGGGTTCTTTTAGGGTTTGTAGACCTATTGAAGTCCTTATCTCTAAATTATCAGATCTACAGCTTCGTGGAGTACACTTTCTCTAACTAACCAGCAGGTGGCGTCCACGAGCCACCTGTTCTCCACAAGCCAGTTCTCCCCTGCTTAGCCTTTTTGGTGAGTGGGGGAGTGAGTCTTGTGGGGCCCAATTGGTGTACCAAGCTTGCGTGTGTAGTTGGTGTTGCCTGCCCTGTATGTGGGGTGTGTTTCTGGGCAGTCGGTGAGGGGGGGTGGCCCTAACAATCAAATCTCTCTGGTGATCCTAGAGTTTTAAAGCTGCTGCAATAGTCTAATCCTTCAGTTCAGTCCTGCCACAGTTTGTCTCTGCCACTGACCCACAAGTCCTTGGTATTGGCGTATGGCTCCTGAGACTTGCAAGTGGGCCCCTCTTCCAGGCTGTGCACCCTGGGTCCTCTGTTGAGGGATGACTGTGCTATGTCACAGGTGAGTGCCGTCCCCCCAGGGCAGTTCTGGGCTGCTGGGCTGTGTAGGGAGGCTCCCAGTCTGCTGAAATGATGGCTGAATGGGGCTTTGTTAATTCACACTGCTCCACCTTCCCAACTCTGGGACAATCAGCTGAGGTTGCAGGGAAGGCTAATGTCCACGCTCAGTTTTGTGGTGTGTGCCTGTTATTTGAAGCACTTCCGTCACACTGGGTTGTCTGGGGCAGCTCTGGGCTATGGGGCTGGCGAGGGGCAGGAGTGTTTCCTGTCCACCAGGATGGTGGCTGTGAGCAGACACCCCCCTTTTCTTGGGAAGTTGTGGTGTTTAGTGAATTTTCTCAGCCACTGGATTATTGCCTTTTGTCTCAGAGCTCTCTTAGTTCTGCTCTTGACTTGACGTGCCCAAATTGCAATTCTTTGAAGCTTTCTGTATTGGGCTTCTTAGAGTAATTGTTTTAGAAAAAGAAAAAAGGATTAAAAAAAAAAAAAGGGCCCTCCTCAGAGATCTAATGGGTTATTGAAATGCTAACGGACAAAGCAGCCAGGGCCATTAAGGAAAGGTCCACAGGGCAGAGAGATCAGCTTTTCTTCGGGATTTGCATATGCGCCTTGTGCCGGTTTGAGTGTCTTGTGTCCCCCAAATGCCATTATCTTTGTAGTCTTGTGTGGGGCAGAAGTTTTTGTGCTGGTTGGATTTGCTTGGAATGTGCCCCACCCAGCTGTGGGAGATAATTTTGATGAGATGTTCCCATGGAGGTGTGGCCCCACCCATTCGGGGTGGGCCTTGATCGGTGGAGCTATATAAATGAGCTGACTCAAAGAGGAAAGAGAGTGCAGCTGGGAGTGATGTTTTGAAGAGGAGCAAGCTTGCTAGAGAGGAACGTCCTGGGAGAAAGCCGTTTTGAGGCCGGAGCTTTGGAGCAGATGCCAGCTGCCTTCCTAGCTAACAGAGGTTTTCCAGAGGCCATTGGCCATCCTCCGGTGAGGGTACCCGATTGCTGATGTGTTGCCTTGGACGCTTTGTGGCCTTAAGACTGTAACTGTGTAGCGAAATAAATCCCCGTTTTATAAAGGCCAATCCATCTCTGGTGTTTTGCATTCTGCAGCATTAGCAAACTAAGACACGCCTCAAGGCCTGAGCTCTGCCCTTCCCGTTTCTGTGTTCACCAGAACTCCAAAAATCCTCTGCTTTTATTTTGGAGTTTTTGTGTTGTTTTTTTTTCTATGCCTGTCTCCTCTCTGCTGGGCTGGCTGCTCTCAGATTCTCTGGTGTCTGGTCTCAGTCTATCTATGGTTGGAGTTTGGATCAGTAGAATGAGTTTCCGATAAGGGCTGCCACTGCAGTTCTCCCTTCTCCTTCCCGGAGCTGACAGCCCCTCCTCCCACGGGACTGAGCCTGGCAGGGAGGGGCGCGGGTCCCCTGGCCGCAAAAACTTACAGATTTCACTGATCTCAGCAGTTCGACATTTTCATGAGTGTTGTATGAAGTATGTCCAAAGACAGATTGCTCTGTGGTGTCCAGTCCACGTAGTTCCTGGCTTTCTCGAGTTGTTTATTTCTATTGGGGATATAGACTTAAGCTGAATCCCTTTTGTGTCCTGAAGCAAGCATTACCAATGTGGAAGTGGACTTGAAATCACTTGTTATAGAACAGAAATTTGTCCAGTTATTCCACTGTAAGAACTTGACAAATATGAGCTATTGTCATTATCTAAATCATTTCTTTTAACTCTTTTATAATCTATCATATAAATACATTTCCTTTGGGATTTAGGTTGTTTCTCATTTTTCTCTATTAAAAACAATGCTGTGATACTGAGTATTGTCTTAGTTCCCTTGCTGCTAAGACAAATACATACAATGGGTTGGCTTAACAACAGGAATTTTGTTAGTGCATACTTTGAGGCTAGGAGAAGTCCAAAAAGCAAGGCATCAGCAAGGTGATGTTTCTCCCCAAAGACTGTGGTGTCCTGGTGCTGGCTGCTGGTGATCCTTGGGTCCTTGGTTTTTCTATCACATGGCAATGTGCATATCAGTGTCACCTCCTTTTTCATCTGGATTCAGTTACTTCCAGCTTCTGCCCCTCCATGGGGCTTTCTCTCTATAAAGTCTCCAGTAATAGGATTAAGATCCAACCTCATTCTGTTAGACCACACCTTAACTAAGAACTACATCTTCAAAAGATCCTTTTTACAATGGGAAATTGTGAAATTTCCCACAGGATTGGATTAAGATTAAATGCATGTTTTTTTCCTGGGGTACATAATTCAACCTACCACGTTCATCCATGTACATGGTTCTTTATGCACGTGTGAGAGAGTGAAATTGCTGGGTTGGGTTTGAACCTGGGCCTGTTTAATGCCAAGACACTGTTATGCTTCTCCACTTACAAAGTCAGGTGTACAAACATACTTAATAAATTTAGAGAGTGGTGATGATCCATGTGCAATGGTTAAGTACATGTGTCTACTTGGCTGGGTTATGGTGGCCAATTGTTTGGTCAAGAAAGCACTGCCTTCATTGTTACTGTGAGGGTATTTTCATGTATTTAATTCATTAGTCAGTTGATTGCATCTATGGCTGATTATATCCACAATCAACAAGGAAGATTGCCTTTGGCAGTGAGAGAAGACTCTTCCAATCAGCTGATGGCTGTAAAGGAAGAAATGATGATTTCAATAGCCAGAAAGAAGAATTTCTACCTCTGCTTCAGTCTGCCGGCTTCTCCTGGGGAATTCATTGAAACCTTCATCACTGTTCCCAATTTGTGGCCTGCCCTATGGAATTTGGACTTGCCAATCCCTATGGTTACATGACCTAATTCCTATAATAAATCTTATAATATTTACATATCTATCCAGTTGGTTCTGTTTCCCTGGAGAGCCCCCACTTATATACCATGGTTAATGGAAAAATTCCCCAGAGATGCACATGATTCCTAAGAGACAGCAGTCATCCAAAGGGGCCTCTGGCAGGGGAGACATTAAGTCTCCTCACTTTATAAATGAACTTGCATTTAGCATTTAACTGACAGTGATACAAGGGAAGGCAAACAAACAAAGAGACTTGCAAGAGTGTTCTCAACATGAACAGTTTTTATTGCATCAAGAATCAGGTTTTATTAGAAATTTTGCATATAATTTATTTATTCTGCAGACATTCAGAGACATTTGTTTCAGACTTGAAAGAATGGTGATTTGTGGGGGCAAAAAGTGTTGAAACAGTATCTCTTTTCCAGTCCGACATAGTAAGTCTTAAATTTGAGCCAAGAATCATTTAATTGTCTGTATAGCAAAGAGCTCCAAGAATTATTGGATGGTGTGACTAATGTTTAAACAAATGGTAAAGTATTTTAAAATGTCAAATTAGTGAAGAATTACAGAGAAGGAGAAAGAAAAGGGACGGACAGGAGAAAAGAAAAGAGGACTTCACTGGAGGTGGTGAGAGTGGGGTGGGGCAATAGTTTTGATGGAAACAAGTGGTTCAAATGGCCAGCAGAGAGGACTCTCCATTCTGTCTTTTAAAGACCATCTCCAGGAACAGACCCTACAGTCTCTCTTGGGCAGAACTTTCTCTGCTTTCAGCATCCCCAAAAGAAATTAGAAAATTCAGGTGCAGCCCCATTTTCTCTCCTTCAGGCCCCAGAGGGCAGAAGACAAGAAAGGACCAAGTCCCTGGCATCCTTTCTTCCATTATTCTACCCAACGCACCAAGACACCTGGAGGGGTTGCTGGGATGTCCTACAGGCAGAGGTGTGTTCTTGGTAAGGGTTCTGGAGCCAGATGACCCAGTTTTGCAGTCTCAGTCTGAGCCTCCTTTTTCTCATCTGAGAAAAAGTGTGAATAATAGAACTCATTCTGTAGAGTGGAATTCAGGCAAAGGGCTCAGCACAGTGTCTGACAAATGCACTGCCATAATAGTTGCTTGGGAAACAAGAAGAGCACCTCAGTATGATTACAGAGGAAGAGAGGAAGTAGCCTCAGCCTTTGAAATGCAGGGCATGGCTTTGGACCGTTCCTATCCCTACCCCTATCCCTAACCCAAACTCTGATCTCTGAAGTACTTGCAGAGATACACAGGCAGCATAGAGCAGGCTTTCCCAACTAGTGGGCCCCTTGGTTCTTTGATTTGGTGGGGGCTAAGGCAGGCAGGTTAGTTCTAGTCAAGAGCAGCTGGAATTTTAACCCCATGGGCCTTACAGCCATTATCCTTTTCCATGTGTGCCATGACATCTGGGAATTTATCTTGAATAACTGCAGGGTTAACCAGCCACTGAAAGCAAAAGGGAAGGGAGACACTTGCCTCAAAGGTTTAGTTAAAGGCCAAGAAAAGTAAATTATGCTGTTTAAAAAAGCACTTTAAGGATATGGAATGCAGCTTACAGGCATTTTTCTTCTCTTGGTGTGACCCAATTGTACTGAGGACTGACCATTTTCCCCCTTCCTACTTTTTCTCCTTGGCCTACCCTGTAGCTGATGTCTTTTTATTTTTTTAACCATTTTATTCCACACCATACAATCCATCCAAAATGTACAATCAATGGCTCTCAGTATTATCACCGAGTTGTGCCTTCATCACCACAATTAATTTGAGAACATTCCCATTGCTCCAAAAAGAAAAGTACCATACCTGTTATTGACACTTAGCATTGGTATGGTACCGCTTGTTACAGCTCATGAAAGAATGTTGTAATGTTACTGCTAACTGAAGTCTGCAGTTTGTATTAGTTGTATTCTTTCCCATACACCACCCTATTATTAACACCTTGTAATACTGATGTACATTTGTTCCTATATGTAGCTCGTGAATTGTTCAGAATTATTCTCTTTGTGGATTATGATTTCTTGACTAGCAATAGACAATAAATTAATAGCAATTCCATAGATGTTTTCCACAAAACTCCTTGTTTTCTGTTGCTTTTTGTTGTAGTTTAAAGTAACTCACCTAGAAAAAGGGAGAAAGAACAGTTAGTCTTGTTAAATTAAAAAAAAAATACTGCAAAAGAAGGAGTTCCCAGCTTGTATCAGACTTCTCCACAGAATTTTACACTAAAATCAATCAAGTAAATAATTCTTTAAATGATAACCAATATGATTTATGGAAGTCCCAAGAGATATGAAATTTATAGAGGATAGAAAAGTAATAGATTAAAGAACAGCAGGTAAATTATACTTTAGGAAAGATAGGTCTATTTATCTCTTCCTGATTAATCGTTTTATAACATAGCTTCAGAGTTCTAAGGGAAAAGTCTGAACTGAAATCCCTTCTCATCCTATTCTTTCAGAGAGTCAGTGTGGTGAGTAGAAAACACGTAGGCTTTGGATCAGATCTGCTTCAAATTCTGGCTCTACCGCTCATGTAACTGTGTGACAGCAGACACATCCTACATTCTACCTGAGTGTTTTGATTCTCATCAATAAACCTTGGAGGCTGCTGCATGTTACACACACACACACACACACACACACACACACACACACACGCTCACACTGAGGTATGTGTCCCCCAAGATTCATCTGCATGTAGGTTTTAGCTGATTGTCCACTAAATGCACAAACCATGCCTGTTAATTTATAAATGGTGACGCTGACAAGTCACAGTTAAGAGTGCATGTAAGTGTTATAATGTTATAAGCACTTCTAAGTCTTCACTTAATCCTTAAAAATTGGAATCTCATAATGCATAACTTTAAACACTCTTCATCTATTTTGACTACACAGTGTGTAAGAGTGTTCTTACGAATTGTACCTGATGCTGTCTCTGTCACAGGGACAGACTCTTGCCTGAATCAGCTTAAACAATTGCATTCTTTTCATGCAGTTATCATTTGCTCTCACAACAGTTCAGTCGTTGGAATCATTAAACATTTGAAGCAGCAAGTTACAGAGGTTACAAGCTTAAAATTGGGCTGCTTGAGTTTAGTCTCAGCTGTGCTACCTACTATCTGTGTGACCTTGAGCAAGTTACTTATTTTCTTTGGGCCTTGATTTCCATCTGCAAAAAAGGGATAATAACATAGGGTTGTCAGGAAGACTAAAGGAATTAATATTTACAGGGCCTGGCACTGTTCCAAACTCTAAGTGTTATGAAAGTGCTAGGCCTGAAAGAATGAATTTGTTGATTTTGCTAATGATTAAAAATAGATAAATAAAATAGTTTAATATTTTGTTTATAACTCTTAAGGTACCATTAATAACTATTAAATTAATAACTATTAAACTATTAATATAGTATACATTATTCTGGATACAGCTACTTAAAAAATACATATATACTTAAAGCAGCTGATACATAGTAAATATTCAGTAAATAGTAGGGCCTTATTCTATCAGAGAAGCAACCTATGCTAGATTATATTTAAATGGCATCCTTTAGATTCAGCTCTATCGAGCTTTGAAGGAAAGAAGCTTTTTAAAAATACACTGTTTTCAGGTTCAGGAGCACTGTTAACGTTTCAAAGCCAGGCCTTCAAGAGTCTGTGTGTGATGGGAGGCGCTGGATGTGGGTGAACGGGGCAATGTGAATAGACGGCAAGTGAGGGTCTTGGGGCTTGTGTCCTTCTGTCCTATGTTTCCCCCACTGCTTCTGCTCCTATTTCTGAGCTACAGCTTTGAGAGCCATCTGGTCCAGGGGGGCTAGTGATGAGGCCTCCTGAATGGGGCAGGGGAGGACCACAGGGCCGTGGATGGTGGAGGGAGGCTTCCTTCTCCATCACACGCCGGTTACCTCCTCTGGCTTCTTTGCTGGCCCCCCAGGTTCTAAAGGACAGAGACTATTGAAGGAAGAACTGATGGAGCCAGGGGCAAAGGGCTCAGACTCTACCATTCATAAGCTGTGTGACTACTTAACCTCTGTGAGCCTTAGTTTCCTCATCTGAAAATGGGATAATAATTCCTTTTGCTTGGTTTAAGTGAGAACTGCCTGTAAAGCGCTTTGCTCAGTGCCTGGCTCAGAACAGGGGCTCTATTAGTGGTAACTTACTGCTACTAGGATACATGGTGGGGTTCTGATGTTGAAAACTACTGCATGCACCTCCCCTGGAGCACAAATGCATCTTTTCTTCAGGGCTGCTGCTAAATATGAAGCTGTATGTTACTCTAAAAATTAATTATGATTCCCCTCAATTTCTTCACTATACAACTGTAAAAGATTTTTTTCCTCCCATTTCCCTTATACTATAAATTTTAGAGCTAAAATTTCCCTGGTGGATGAAGCTATAAAGGAATAAGATATCTCTTGGCAAGACTCAGGCTTAGTTCAAGGAAATGGTCCTTGAGATGCAATCAGGGGGTATTATCAACACCCATTTCAGCTCAATCTGTCTGATCCCTAGGAAAAGAGATCTCAGCTATTTCATTCAGGAGGCATCAAATCTGTATTTTCCGGATCTTACGGTGAAGCCCGTGCTCTGCTGCACTGAAAGCCCAGTGCTGAGTTCATGCGTGATGTCATCCAGCAGCTCACTCGTGCTCACTCGCACTGTCAGTGGCTCTGATCCCACAATAGCCTTGTTAGCAACGTCAAGGCTCTCCCTGAGGCTGACTCCCTGGGGGTTTAGGCAGAGGCCCTGAAACAAAGGCCCAGCAGAGACTCCCTTGGGAAATACCTTGGGAATGAGGTGGCCAGGATTCTAAAATCTTAGAATAATCCCCAACAGGCTCACTGCTCTTGGGCAGGTTTGGGTCTCCTTCTGCAGGACCCTAAGTGTGATCTCCTCTTTTGCACCCTAGGTGTGTATGTGTGCATGCACGTGTGTGTGTGTGTGTGTGTGTGTGTGTGTCTCTTGGGAAGTGGAGGGAAAAAGCAAGGCAGTTGCAAAGGAGCCCTGAGATGTTGCTGGATGTACAAGGGGCTGTGGGAGCATCTGCTCTGCCATGACCAGGCAAGGGAGCCAGTTAATTGCAGCTACCACCACCCTGGCACTTCAGGGGAGGGGCAAAGGGAGAAGGGCTGCCCAGGTAAAAGATGCTGCCCATAAAGCTGACAGTCCACTCATTTACTTGTTCAGGACTCTTTAGGTGGTGTTTCAGGAGGCTAAAGCTGCTGAATGCAATATACCAGAAACAAGTTGACTTTTACAATGGAGATTTATTTGTTTACAAATTTACAGTTCTAAGGCCATGAAAATGTCCAAATTAAGGCATCAATAGGAGGATACCTTCTCTGAAGACAGGCTGTCAGTATCTGGGAAACCTTTGTCACATGGGAAGGCACATGGCCGGCGTCTGCTGGTCCCTCTCTCTGGGTTCTGTTGCTTTCAACTTCTGGCTTCAGTGGCTTTTTCAGCTCCTCTGAGGGCTTTTCTCTCAGCTGTCTCCGGGTGTTTCTCTCTCTAAGCTCTCGGGTTTTCTGCCTTTTGTCCTCTCATAAAGTACTCCAGTAAAGAATTAAGACCCATCTTGAATTGGGTGGGTCACATCTCAATTGAAAGATAACAAAAAGGACCCACCCACAATAGGTCTATACTCACAGGGACGGATTAAAAGAACATGGCCTTTTCTGGGACACATAACATATAGCTTCAAACAAGCATGGGAGGTGAAGACTCTGTGCCTGGCCCTGTGTTAGTGGGACCAGATCCTTAGCCTCATTAAGTTTACCGTCTGACAAGAAAGATATTGATGTACCGAACAGATAAATAAATTATAGCTAGTGATATGTGCTCTGTAGGAAATGAAGTTCTGGGATAAAGAATAAGGAAGGGCAGTATATAATGAGGTGACATTAAAGCAAGAGACTTAAAGGATGATAAAAAGACATCCAAGAATGTGTGGGGTAGAGTCAGGGAGTGGCATGAAATAAGATTAGCAGAGGCCTGCAGCATAACAGATGCTCAAAAAATAAATGAATTTCCTAAAAAAAATTAAACATAGAACTACCATATGACCCAGCAATCCCACTCCTGGGTATACATCCAAAGGAATTGAACAGGTATCTGTACACCAATGTTCATAGCATCATTATTCACAATAATCAAAATGTGGAAACAACCCAAGTGTCCATTAACAGAAGAATGGATAAATGAAATGTGGTATAAGCACAGAATGGAATATTACTTAGCTGTAAAGAGGAACGAAGTTCTGATACATATGACAACATGGATGAACAGTGAAAACATTAAAATAGGTGAAATAAGCCAGACACAAAAGGACAAATATGGTATGATTCCATTTATAGGAAATATCTAGAATAGGCAAATTCATAGTGACATAAAGTAGATTAGAGGTTAGACAAGAGCTGGGGGAAGGTGGGAAGGGGGAGCTATTGACTAATGGGTACAGAGTTTCTGCCTGAGGTGATGAAAATGTTTGGGAAATAGATAGTGTGCAGGTTTGAATGTATTATGTCCCCCCAAACGCCATTATCTTTGTTATAATCTTGTGTGGGTGGACATATCATTGCTGATTAGATTGTAATTCTTTGAGTGTTTCCATGGAGATGCGACCCACCCAACTGTGGGTGATGACTCTGATTGGATGGTTTCCATGGAGGTGTGGCCCTGCCCATTCAGCATGGGCCTTGATTAGTTTACTAGAGCCCTACATAAGCTCAGACAGAAGGAGTGAGCTTGCTATAGCCAAGAGGGACACTTTGAAGAATGCACAGAAAGCTGAGAGTAGCTGCAGATGAGAGACAGTTTGAAGACGGGTCACCGAAAAGAGACTCTTGTTCCGGAGAAGCTAAGAGAGGACAAATGCCCAAAGAGCAACTGAGAGTGACATTTTAAAGAGGAGCTGTGGCCTAGAGAGGAACGTCCTGGGAGAAGGCCATTTTGAAACCAGAGCTTGGAGCAGACGCCAGCCATACAGCCAGATAGTGATATGTGCTCTGTAGGAAATGAAGTTCTGGGATAAAGAATAAGGAAGGGCAGCTATACAATGATGTGACAATGGATGATAAAAAGACATCCAAGAATGTGTGGGGTAGAGTCAGGGAGTGCCATGAAATAAGATTAGCAGAGGCTTCCCAGTTAACAGAGGTTTTCTTGATGCCATTGGCCATCCTTCAGTGAAGGTACCCGATTGTTGATGCGTTACCTTGGATATTTTATGGCCTTAAGACTGTAACCAAATAAACCCCCTTTATAAAAGCCAATCCATTTCTGGTGTTTTGCATCCTGGCTGCATTAGCAAACTAGAAAAGATAGTGATGATGGTTGCACAACAATGCAATTAATGCCACTGAATTGAACATTTAAAATAGGAAATTTTATATTACATATATTTTACCACAATTAATATATATATTAATTGGTTTGTTTACATACAATATATATTAAGTGGTATTTTAGATTCATTATATCTAATCATCACAATTCTACAGTGAAGTATTATTTTGCCATTTTAGGGATGTGGAGCCCGAGGCTCAGATAGGTGATTTGGTTTGGCTGCTGCAGTACTGCGGACAAGTGTCTGGCTTCAAAGTCTGTGCTTTTTCCTCTATGAAAAGGCTCAACAATTATATTTTGGGGTTTAGTTATCCCCCTTCTTAATTTTGTGGGGTTTCCTCTAACATCCTGGACCCAGTGGCACATCCTTGTCTAAGCCCTGGTGAAGCCTCTTAGGGCCAGAGGCAGTCTTGTTCTTGGGGATATTCCTGCACCTTTCCCCCAGCCACAGTCTTATTGAATGTCAATTAGAGACACAAATGTATAAACGAGACCCCACCACCACCACTCACACACACCACTGGAGACTAAATGGGGCCAATGTTTACCAGGTCATGGAGTCAAGCCCTGCAGACTCGCGCTCTCTTTCCTCAATCTTGCTAGTTTATCCCAGGGAGAAAGATACAGAGGTCGTCTGGGAACTTGGTGTAGGAGATGCTTGGGGAAGGGGCAGGGAGTAAGGCTGTTGCCGGTGCATCTTCAAAGAGTCTCTCTTTCAATCAGTCGTCAAAATTTTAAGATTGGGACATTTCACATAAAAATCCAAATTTTCACCTTCTTTTTTAAAAAATCAAGAAATCTACCATTCTGTTACCCTGTATCAGGCCCTCTTTGTCCCTTACAGTACTTGCTAGCCCCCATAGATATCTGAATCTGTAACCTCTAGGCTAGAACAAAGCTAGATGGCCCAAATGCCAGCTGGTAGGCACCAAAAGGGCCCTACTGACCGTTAAAAGATTGAAATACTCCGCTTCCATCTGGGAGTTTTTAAAAACACCCTGCCTGGGCACCACCCCAGGCTAATTGAATCAGCATCTCTGAGAGTGGGGCCAGGTAGAATGGTGGGGTTTTCAAAGCTCTCCAGGTGATTCTAATCTGCAGCCAGGTTAGGCAGCTCTGCTTTAGGGCTTCCCTGTGCATAGCATTCCAGCCTCTTGTCTGTGTGTCAGAGAAATGGGTTTATGAAACTTTGCATGCAAAATTGCTGTTTTACCTGCCTCCCAGCACCTCCTGCCCAGCCCTAGTCACCTCATGCTAACTTACTCATATGTAACTGGGCCCTTATGATTTTTAAGTCCGTGACTCTAGAGCTAAGGTATGTTTTTACAGAATTCTGGGTGGGAGAAGACAGTGGACAAGAAAGGAGCATAGAATTATTTCAAAATTTTTCCCTGAAATGTTTCAAACATCAAGGCTATCTTATGGCAAATCTTAAAAGATTCCTGGGAAATAGGTAATGGCATCTAGAAGTTACTTGCTCATTTTTGTGCATCCATGCCTCAGAAATAAAAAATAACGAGAGAAAACTAAGCCAAATTTGATAGTTTTCTCTGAAGTCTTTTTCGTTCCCTGAGAAGTTTCATCAGCAAGTGCAGGGAGAGGTTGGTTTCCAAGGGTTTCTGACAGCTGCTGTGGGCAAAGCTGCAGTTTTAGTCCATTTCAAACCCTGCTGCAGGATGCTGGCAAAAGTCATGCCCAGCAGTGACATCTTCATCCATGCTGAACCTGGTCGAGAGTGCAATGGCAGGAAATGACATTTGTGTCTGGGCAAAAGCATAGTTAACGCTCAGCTGTCACTTCTTGGTGTTTTGTGTTGGGTTTTTGGCTTTTCCATCAGCCAAAAGGGCCTCTCCCATCTACCCAGGCGGAAGATTTTCCATGATGTGCCAAGTCAAATGTCAGCCCAAAGTTTAAGTTCTCAGACATAAAATGGCCAGTTCTATTTCATGATTGGAAAGAAAGTCAAAGCTTGGACTTAAGGACTCAACTTGACATTTTCCAGCTTCCAGCAGAAAATGGCTTGGTTTTTCTGCAGGCAAGGAGGATCTTGATCATTAGGGAATTTCTTTCATAATATTTAAAAAATTTTCAGATTCAGGTTTTATTTTTTCTCTCTCTTGCTCCCTCTTTTCCTCATCTCTTTTCATTTTTACAATAAAGTTGATAAAGTAGAAGGACTCACAATGAAAACAAAAATAAAACATTAGGTTTTCAGAGGATTTGGTCCAAATTTTGCTATTCCTTCCCACTTGCCTGGGGACCTGGATCCAGTTACTTACACTATCACTTTTAGCATCTGCAAAACTGGAGAAACAATATCTGTTCAGGGTGAGTATAAATAAGTATTTCATCAAAGTTTAATTACTTGTTTTCTTTTGGGGGCTTATTTCTGAATGCCAGCTACTCTTGGAAAGTCACTTGGAATGTGTTCATGGCATCTTAATCTCTGCTGAACTAAAAGTGACTTTACCCATCCAGACTGACTCAACTATAGAATTTTTGTGTTTTATAAGTGAGGAGTGTTTGAACCCTGGAAAGACTTGTCCTTGGAGATTTGCAGGGCTTGAAATTGTAGGGCAAAGTGTGCTCCCTGACATTTCACTAGAAGACACAATGATTTCCTTAACAGCGGTCCTCAACCACTCTGGTTCAGAATCACCTGGGGCAAGTTTTGCAAACTACATGAGCTGAACTATTCTTTTCCACAGAGATTCTGGTTCCCCAGATTTTGGAGGTGGGGTATAAGCATAGTTTGGAAAACAAAAATTTCCAGTTGATTCTTATATTTCCACCTGAGTTTCCACCTACTTGGTCTTCCATTGATGTATGATGTGCCAGAGATACGCTGGTTTGGAGAAAGCCAACTGATGAATTTAGATTGAAGAGAGAACAGTGACATTGACATTCCTGCAATGCCTGTGGATGGCCCTGAAGAAGCCTAAGCTTGGTCAGTCCCTTCCTCAATGTTCAACTAAATCTTCCCACTCTTCAAAGCCCAGCTCATATCATGACCCACCTTTTCCAACTGCCCCAGCCAGAAGAGTGCCTTCTCTGCACTTTTAATTTACTCACTGGATGATTTATTTAAAATTCAATTGGCAATTTATGTCCTAGCTTCTGTTTCAGTAGAACGCAATTTGTCTTTTACTCTTATTTAATTTTTAATTTATTTCTGTCTAGTGGAAATAGCACTGATGTGAATTTTAGTTCCAGCTTTACTCCTTATTAGGTAACTGTGCCAATTTGAAGGTATTATGTCCCCCAGAAAAAGCCATGTACTTTGATGCAATCTTGTGGGGCAGATGTTTTAGTGCTGATTAGATTGGAATCCTTTGAGTGTTTCCATGGAGATGTGACCCACCCAACTGTAGGTGATACCTCTGATGAGATAATTTCCATGGAGGAAAGGCTTCACCCATTCAGGGTGGGTCTTGATTACTGGAGCAATATATAAGCTCAGACAGAAGGAGCAAGCTTGCTACAGCCAAGAGGAACACTGTGAAGAAAGCACAGGAGTTGCAGATGAGAAACGATTTGGAGACGGCCATTGAAATCAGACTCTTGCTCCCTAGAAGCTGAGAGAGGACAAATATCCCAAGTGCAACTAAGAGTGACATTTTTGAAGAACTGTAGCCTAGAGAGGAACATCCTGGGAGAAAGTCATTTTGAAACCAGAACTTTGGAGCAGACGCTAGCCATGTCCCTTCCCAGCTAACAGAGGCTTCACGGACACCATTGGCCATCCTCCAGTGAAGGTACCCGATTGCTGATATGTTACCTTGGACACTTTATGGCCTTAAGACTGTAACTATGTAACCAAATAAACCGCCTTTTATAAAAGCCAATCCATCTCTGGTGTTTTGCATTCTGGCAGCATTAGCAAACTAGAACAGTAACCTAAGGAAGGTATTAACATTTGTGAGCTTCAGGGCCTAGTTATGAAACTCAACAATTCTCTTTCTTACCTTACCACCCAAGTTTAGGTTCTTGCACAATTTTTGTCGACTTTATTCTCTTTTTGACAGAGTCATTGTGGTAGGCAGTTTCTAACATGATTCCCAAGGATCCTCCCAGCCTCCTGCTATTCATGCACTTGTGTGATCCCCTCCCCTTGAGTGTGGGCTGGACACAGTGGAGAGACTATGGCAAAAGTGATGGAATGTCACTTCTGTGATTAGATTGGAAGAGACTGTAACTTCTGTTTTGCTAGTATTCTCTCTTAGGCTCTGACGGAGAGGGTCACTAGGAAAGGAACATAGGGCAGCCTCTGGTCAACAGCCAGCAAAGAACTGAGGACCTCAGTCCAACAGCCTGTGAAGAACGGAATCCTGCCAACAACCAATGAGTGATACTGGAAGTGAATTTTGCCCTGGTTGAATCTTGAGATGACTGCAGCCCTGGAGGACACCTTCTCATTGCAGCCTTGGGAGAGACCCTGAAGCAGAGGACTCAGTTAAGCTGTACCTGGATTTCTGATCCACAGAAACTATGAGATAATCAATGTGTGTTTGTTTAAGCCACTAAGTTTTGGCATAATTTGTTATACAGCAGTAGATAAATAATACTATCTATGTGATGGGTTCATTAATCTGCCTACCTGTATCAGTCAGATTGGGCTATGCTGCAGTAACAAATGACCCCCAAAACTCAGTGGTTTACATCCATAAAAGTTAATTCCTCACTTATACTACATGTCCGTTGAAGGTTGGTTGTAGCTCTGCTCAACATTTTTCTTCCTTCCAGAACCCTTCATAACCCAGAGTGAGAGAGCTGCTCTATCGGGAACATTGCCAATCATCATGGAAGAGGAAAAATAAACTGGTTTTTAAAGCTTCCCTCTGGAAATGACACATTTCTGCTAGGTATTTTGTTGACTAAAGCAAGTACGTGGCCATATCTGAGTTCTGCAGGGCATCAACATATAATCCTCTGGAGAGGAGCACTAAATATTTGTGACCTGTTACACAGTGTACCATATGTCATCATACATAGGGACAGAAGGAGTGGGGGCCACAGGCTGCCATGACATACAAAAGAGAGAAGGAACAACTCACATCCTCAGATGGGGGTGTTGATGCCCCAGAGTCAGTCTAGGAGAGGAGATGGCAAATGAAAAGCTATCTTTCCTAGAAAAGGGTAGAAAATAATGGGGCACTGAAGGAAGTTGAGGGTTTTTAGTATCCTCATAATCTCCATAATCACCCTCCTAAATCAACCCCAGTGAACTCTTTCTGGCAAATGCAGCTTCAAGATTGTGCCATCGCATCACTCTTTAAATTGGATTGTCCCACGCCAACTTCATTAAGCTTCTTGTGTATAGAAATCTAAGAGCCTCCCTTGTATACAATCATATTTATGTAGCTAAGCTGGGTTTTCAAACAGTTGCTCTCTAGCAGTCAATTAGTAAGAGAGGAAAGCTTGACACACGACCTTGGTCAAGCCTGTCATTCTCTCCGGGCTTCAGTCTTCTCAGAGTCCCCCTCTAACCTAAGTCCCCCTCTAATCTCACCTTCCTGAGAAGGCCCTGTGGGATTTCTGAAAATGTTGGAGGAGCTTAAGGAATGACTGCTAGCCCATTCATTTCAGAGGCCTTACCAGGCTGGCTTTAGAGAGGAAATTCAGATATGAGTGCCAATACATCTAGCTTTGCAAGAGCAGCAGAAGTTGGGCCCTGTTTTAGCTGGTGAGCCATGCTAACATAATGGATCTGTTGTTAAAACCAGAACCATATTAAACATCTGCTGACGCACAGTAAATAAATGTCAGGGCCAGAGATCCCCCCAAAAATAAAGGAAAAACTAGTTGATAATCCTTCTTCCTATAAAATATAGTTTTGCCCTCAGGCTCTGCCTCTTTGGATCATGGAAGTTGGTTTTCTGTTTCTCCTGAGGTTATAGTTTATGTCAAAAGAAATAGACTTCACTTAGATGAGTTCTGAAAGAGGCATAGAATCATGCTTTTAAAAGTGAATTTAGATACTATCTAAACCAAACCCCTACCCAACACAGGATTAATTTCTCTCATATCCTTGATCTAAGACCATTAGGATGCTCTGGAGATTGGTTTTAAACTTCCCAAGATTCTTTAGGATGTGATCCTGTCCCAGTTTCCTTTCCATATTGCACCACAGAGAGTGTAAGGCAAAAGCAACAGAGTAGAAATCAATCACAAAAGTGTGGAGATAATACCCTTCTTTCTAGTGACATAGAAAGTTTTGCATTTTTCAAACATTTTCCATTTTGCAACTGAAGTGCACATACTGATAGGAGAAACTGTTGAGAGAGGCCATGGTCTGTACTCTGGAAATCCTACTTCTGAAACTGACTAGTTGTGAAACTATTTTACCCCCTTCTGGCACTTTTTTTCCTGATACAGAGTGATAATTGTGTTTCTAGATAGTAAGTTGGCAATGCCTTTAAACTGCTTGATGAATCTATTCCATATTAGATTGTTTATTTTACTGAATGGTCATCTTGTTAGTATCTAAAGGTTATCATTCATTTCATAGCAACTAATTTTCCCCTCTAGGTCTGTGTATCAGGCACCATGCTAAACACTGGGAATACAAAGGTGATTAGATCTGTTCTCTGCTCTCAAGGGTCTCCCTGTCTAGCCAGTGATATAAACAACTAACAAATAATATGATATTAGGTGTAATAATAAACATATGCATAAAGCTTTATGGAAACAAAGATGAAGCAAACCTGGTGTTGTGATGGAACAGTGGTTGAGGGAGGCTAAAAATAGGATTAGATGCTCAGGGTGTGGCAAGGACATTCCAGGCATAGGGAAGAACACGAGGGAAGGCAGAGGTGACATGTCAAGTGCATGCAGCTGTCATTAATGCTGTCCTACAAATATTCGTTTCTAAGCAAATGGTAGCACTGCACTTCCTAGTCCACTTTTACTTTGGTGGAGTCGTGTGACTTATTAAGACTGATGAGTTGGAAGCCAAAGGGAAGTATCAGTTCTGAGCCAAAGCTTTTCATGGCTGGTTCAAGACTATTCCGAGCTCTTTTTTCTCTGGAACACAATCAGCAACATCAGAGATTGTGACTGTTCTGTCAGTCTGGGTCCTGAGTGATCATGATGAACAGAACACTTTGTCAACACCTGATACATACATAACATGAGTGAGAAATAAATCTCTGCCTTTTTCAGGTCACTGGGATTTGGGAGTTGTTTGTTACAGCACCATAACCCAGTTTATTCCTCTGATTCAGTGCAATATTAAGAAATAAGTATGGTATACTGGAAAAATATAAGGTTATCTGATGGGAATGTTTGGGAGTGGAAGAAAATGAGGTTGGAAATATCCGCCAGGGCTAGATTATGAGAAATGTTGACACCATGCTGAGAAGTTTACTTGGACCTACAGGCAATGAGCAATCATTTAAGGATTCAAATTGTTCTCTATTTGAATCAGATAGTTCAGTCTTGGGGCATTCTAATCTGCTGCTTTAGTGCTAATCCTATAGGCCCTATAAGCCTAGGAAGTCTGGATCTAGAAAAGTTAGAGGAGATGGGGACACAGGCAAGTGTGCAGTAAGTATGCCACTCCTTCTGCTGTGTGCTGGCAAGGTGTGCTGTGCTGAACCCAGAGAAGTTTCCCTTGTTCAAGGACAAGTATCTCTGGGTCAGTGACACCAACCTATAGCTAACAAGGGCCACTCTTCTTAGGCTAGATTATTAAAGCCAGAGAGCTTGCTTTTAGCGTTAGTATTTGCAAAACTGAATTCTTTGGGTTTATCTATTCTCCTGCCACCAGTTCATTGGATCATTGGATCCAAATTGGGAACTGTTGCTTGCTGCTCTGGACTTTTCTTTTTATGCTTCATAGTTTCTTTCTGCCAGTTACCCATTATACTTCTCTACCTCTCACATTACCCATGTACCCTACTTTCCACCAGCCCCAGACCACTCATTGTCTGCCCAGATGTTGTTACCTCCATGACTTTACTCATACTTCCCCTGTTCCCTGCCCACAAGGCCCCAGAGTGGGATGTTTATTATTGTTTTACCTGTTCTCTAAGGCCCAGACACACACATGCTATTTTTCCATGAAATTTCCTCCTCCAGAAGGAATTAATCTCTGACTTCTCTGGGCTTCTTTTTTCAGTTAGGACTCTCACCTCACTGGGTTTTCTTGTACTATGGGTATTTGTGGGCATGACCAGACCTGAAGATCCTCAAGAGGGAAAACTGTGTCTTGATCATTTTAGCAGGCCTCATAGTTCCTTAGAAGTATGGTGAACACATTGGGCACCCAGGTTTCTTTCTAATTGAATGAAAATCCTTGTATACTTTCCCTATTTTCTCCTTCAAAGGATGTCTGTAAAGCACATATTCTTTCCTACTGTATCACTTGCACTTCCAAATTTAGCACCAACTCCAAGCATCCTTTACTTGCAGATTATTTTCTTCCAAATAGTGATAAAGATATTTAGTCAGTACAGAGCAAACATTAGTTACTTTGGAAAGCTATGGATTGAAAGTCGGTAAACAGAAGATGAATGTCAATGGAAATGAATCTGTCTTCTGGAGGCAGAAAGAGTTGAGAGCAGACAACATGGAAATGAGAACTGCAACCTAAGAGATTATAAATGTGTACCAAAGAGAACAGAGTGATGTTTAACTGGGAGGAGAGTGAAGCTAACACAAGTGAAAAGAAATTGTCTTAAATTCAAATATATAAGAAGTCAATGAAACTGAGGGAGTTTTAATGTTGAATAAGACCTTGGTTGGGGAGGGGAGACAGGTTGTTAATGGATGAGAAAGTAATCTGACATTTGAGTAATATGACAATCCTAAAGGCCTGTGCTATTCTGGGCTGCATAGGAAAAGAAATTATTCAAAATGGAAGGACGGAGAGAGAAGTACAGGAACTTGGAAGAAAACATTATAGTCATCTTCTCATTATTTAGCATTTTGAGCTCTAGAGTCCTCATTTAGAAATATTGGCCAGTCTCTATATTAAGGGTCTTTTGACCAAAAACCAGAAGAGACTCTTTTCTTTCACCAAGTCACAAATCAATTAATAGATTATTTTTATCATGTAAGGTTCAGAACTCCAAGAGATGGACATCAATAAGAAGATGTTTTCCCAACCTTTCAAACTTTCTTCTCAGATAACAGCACATTGTAAGTAGATCTTACTGGCACTCATTTCTCAGTTCCCTGCTGATGAGGTTTATCTCCTCGAGCTGTTTTGACTAGCAGAACTGGAAGCCTTCTCTATCTTAGGAGGGGTAGTTAAGAGTCGTTTGTCCATAGTAAATCTCCATAGACACATCCTGGCCACTGCTACTCTTCTGAGAGGTGACATGTCTCCCTTTTCTATATCTGACATGAGAAGTAGTGATTCACTTACATTATGACTTCTCTTTACTTGCATGGAGGCATCACAGTGAGACAGTGAACTTTTTTTTTTTTTTTTTTTTTTCCCCTAATGGTGTCATTACAAAGTAGCAAGAATAGATAAATTATCCTGATAGGGTATGAGGTAAGACTGTAGAACATCTCATGCTTTTGTTCTGTTCATTGCCATAACCTACATAAGTTATCTTGCAGGAAAAAAAGGGCTTAAGCCTTCCTTTACCATGCTTCCTAAAGATAGTTTTTCAAGTCTTAATGTTCATGGATGAAAAAAACTTTGTGACATGTAGAAGACCAAGACACCCCCTGGTTTGTTTCACAGGATTGTCCAGGAAAGCTTTCCCCAATATCAGCAGGATTTGAACTTTTGAGTTATTTTTCCAGGAGAAGTGGCATGAAGGGAAAGCTATCACCTCTGGATGGGTAGAACAAAATGAGAGAAAGTATTACATTGGAAAGATCCACATCCTTGGGAAAGGATGAGCAAAAATCTTATTTAGGGCCATTTATTCTTTTGAATTGTAGAATACCTTTCAGATCACTGGAGGTGGTATTTGTGATTGTTCCAGTTTGCTAATGCTGCCAGAATGCAAAACACCAGAAATGGATTGACTTTTATAAAGGGGATTTATTTGGTTACACAGTTACAGTCTTAAGGCCTTAAAATGTCTATCAACAAAGGGTACCTTCACTGGTGAAAGGCCATTGGCATCCAGAAAGCCCGTTAGCTGGGAAAGTGTGTGGCTGGTGTCTGCTTGCTCCCAGGTTGAGTTTCAAAATGGCGTCCTCCAAAATGTCTGTATCAGCTTCCAATGGCTGTCTTCAAAATCTGCAGCTCCTCTCTCAGCTCCTGTGCATTCTTCAAAGTGTCCCTCTTGGCGTAGCAAGCTCGCTCCTTCTGTCTGATTTTACATAGTGCTCCAGTAAACCAATCAAGGCCCATGCTGAATGGGTGGGGCCACACCTCCATGGAAACTATCCAATCAGA
Source organism: Choloepus didactylus (assembly GCF_015220235.1). NCBI lineage: Eukaryota > Metazoa > Chordata > Mammalia > Pilosa > Megalonychidae > Choloepus > Choloepus didactylus. The sequence goes on from NC_051319.1 coordinate 6,816,254, forward strand.
GTCATCACCCACAGCTGGGTGGATCACATCTCCATGGAAACACTCAAAGAATTACAATCTAATCAACACAAATATGTCTGCTGGTACAAGATTGCATCAAAGATAATGGAATTTTGGGGGACACAACACATTCAAACTGGCACAGTGATGATTGCCAATTTATCTCCCTAAGGTTTAAACACTAAAATGTGCGGTCACTGCAGTTTTATTGTGCAGAATTTAAAGGTATGCCTGAAATGCAGATCTGGAGAAGGTGTTAGATACATTTTCAAGTTGGATTTACCCCAAGGCAAAATATTTTGATGTTGTTAATATGTGTGTTATTCATTAGAAGGGGTATCACTTCTTGACTTGCTTTCCAATATGCATTTGAGTAACAATTAAATACTTGATAAATGAAGTGGTCAGACACATTATGTATTAATCATCCCAATGAACCATGTCATCTGCAAAGCAATAAATCTTTGGGAGAATAAATTGGTGGATACTTTAGACTGGGTGGTCAGGGGCATTTGAGCTGAGATTTGAATGACGTTTGAATGACAAGAAGCAGTCAGTCATTTGGAGATGCAGGAGACTTTCCTGGCAAGGAGGACAGGGAGAGGAAAGGGAATGAGCTTGGCTTGTTAGAGGACCAAAAAGTCCAGCGAGGCTGGAGTGGAGAGGTCTGGAACAAAGTGGTAGACATGAGGTTGGAAGGAGGGAGGTGCAAATTATGTAGTACATTGTAAATAAGGGGGAGGAATTAAAACTCAGTGCTTAGTAAGATGGGAAACACTCAAAGAATTACAATCTAATCAACACTAATATGCCTGCCCATACAAGAATGCATCAAAGATAATGGCATTTTGGGGGACACAATACATTCAAACTGGCACAGTGATGATTGCCAATTTATCTCTGTAAGGTTAACACTAAAATGTGCGGCCACTGCAGTTTTATTGTGCAGAATTTAAAGGTATGCGTGAAAGGCAGATCTGGAGAAGATGTTAGATACATTTTCAAGTTGGATTTACCCCAAGGCAAAATATTTTGATGTTGTTAATGTGTGTTATTCATTAGAAGGGGTATCAATATTGAATTGCTTCCCAATATGCATTTGAGTAACAATGTGTGTTTAAGCAGAACAACACTCTGGCTGCTGGTGAAACAAGGATTGGTGGGGGATAAGAGAAGATGGACATGGGGGTTAGTGGACAGGCAGCTGGACAGAGAGTGGACAGAAAGCCAGGGCAGTTTTCAATGACTGGGTTGGTAATAATGAGATGGAGAAGAGTGGATGGATTCAGGAACAGTTGAGGGAAAGAGATTGTGGTGAAAGATGAAGCCAGGTGCCCACCAGGCAGGCAGTAAAGACATCTAGGTTTAAGAGGGAAGGCACTGCCTCTCTACAGGAGCTTTCATTTGCATTCAGGCTCTAAGTACCCCAACCCTGTAAAAAAAGAACACAGTGTCTTCACAAATCACTGAGAACCTGACTCACCATTGACTTCTGATCTCTGGAGATAGTACCATCATCGGGGTTTTGCATTTGTTTCACCCTCTATTTTCCTGTTAGAAAGGTTTCCTGGATACCCAGGTGGGTGGTGAGTGGGAGGGGTTCTAAAAATGGTTGAATTTACTCTAGAATAGAACTGAGTCCAGCACACAACTTCTTACCTGGACAGCTTCAAAATTCAAAGAGGAAGGGGCAGAGAGGGGTTAAGATATATTGTGCAAAAGGCCAGGAATTTTGCATACCTAATCCCTTATTTCTTCCTCATGATAACCCTGAACGTACATCATTTAATCTCAGTTTTACAGAAGAAAACAGAGATGTTCTTTATTTTGCCGAAAGTCACATAGCTTGTAAGTGGCCACAGCCCGGCTCTCTGCACTCCCACATCGTCCCTGAATCCGGTTAATTTGTTTTTCCTGCCTTCTCTTCATTGTTACCTTACAGATTCTATCAATGATCCCATAGTGGGCGGGGGTGGGGTGGGGCGGCAGGGGACGACGATTTCTCTTTCCTTTATGTACTTTTTGCCTTCCCTACCCCAGAGTGCTGTCACACATCAAGCTCTAGTGAGAGGCAAGGCAAGACTGCCGAGGAAAATTGCGCGGCTGCTTCCGCTACTAACCAACGGCTAGCGACTTTTCTGTCTGTGCCTTGCCCTGAAGGCATTTTCCATTTCCTAGCCCCTTCCTGCTCTCCATCCCTCACTCCACGTCCGCAGCTTCAGGTCGCCCCCCACTCCTCTTCCCGCAGGGGGAGTTACTCGCCCCGGGGCTGATCGCACTTGGGAGCGCGGGGTCCCTGTTCTCTGCGCTCCAGCCCCACTGGGCTCAGTGCCTCGTTCCGGGCGCCCGGAGCCCAGCGGGCATTGACGTCAGGCGGCGGCGGAGCGCTGCCTACAGACGGTTGACCCGGACCCTCCTCCACAACCCTTTCCTTCCTCTCTCCCTCCCTCCTCCCTGCACCCAGACTCCGGCTCCCTATAAAAGGCGGGAGCCTGGGGTGCCCCGGCAGAGCTGCATTTCAGCACCATGGAGAGCACCCGCCTGCGGTTGCTGCCGCTTCTGGGCGCCGCCCTGCTGCTGCTATTACCTCTGCTGGGCGCCCGTGCCCAGGAGGACGCTGAGCTCCAGCCCCGAGCCCTGGACATCTACTCCGCCGTGGAGGACGCCTCCCACGAGAAGGAACTGGTCGGTATTCCCCTCGGCCTGGAGCCCCTTGGGCTGCCGCGTGGTCCCTTCCTTGGAACTACCCCCGCCACCTTCCTCCCGATTCCCAGAGCCAGGGAGCCCCAGATACCTGGGCACAAAGATCGGGCACCCGCTTCCATCCGGACAGGGTCTCGAGACCACAGGTTCCAGGCAGTCTTTAGAGCGAATCCCTTGTCCCAGCCCCTCAGAGCGACACGATACCAAGAGGCTCCGGGACCGTCCGTCAGTCTCGCTAACTTTCCACCCCTGAACGTCCCTTTTGTTCGCGGAGTCCCACGGCCAGAGTGTGTGTACGTCAGGGGCCCCATATAACTAGGGTTGAAAGCGAGAGCCTGGGCTGGACTCCCAGCCAAGGCGGCAATTCGGGCTCATGGGCGGTGTGTTGCAGATCGAAGCGCTGCAGGAAGTCCTGAAGAAGCTCAAGAGTAAACGCATTCCCATCTATGAGAAGAAGTACGGCCAAGTCCCCATGGTAAGGCTTTGGGGTCACCCCTTCCCGATGTTTTTCCAAGAGAAAATCCACCACCTCGAATCTTATACACCACCTTCTTCTTAGTAGGTGGCTAAATAACTCAGGTAAGGGGTTTGCAGAATTCTGTGGACTCGCTCTGAATCCACCTTCGGCCCTCCCTCCTTGGTCTTCAAGGGCAAAAGTAGATCGCCATTTCGGGGGAGCTGAACAGCTATGCCAGGAACCAGCTCCTGGGTCTGTATGGGAAGGAGCATTTTCTGAAGATGAGCTTTTGGTTTCAACTCATGAAGCATCCTTTGAGTTGGGTGATCCCTTTGAATCTACTCAGTTTTCGTTCCCCCAGTTTCTTCCTGTTTTTTTTTCCCCAAGTATTCCCAGTTTTTAAATCTAAATTCTGGGGTCAAAATTCTGATTCAGGGCTTGTCACTTTCCTTGGTCAGCTCTAGTAACAATAATGCCCACATCCACCCCAGACACACACTTTAATCTTCCTTCTTAGGAGGAGAAGGAGAGAAAGCAGGGAGCAGGGTATGTAAGAAAATATAGATCTGTTGCTTATTTTTTAGAAAAAAGGTCTGGCTAATTTTTTTCTTTTGTATGGGCAAGAAAACTAGCCTCCAAATTTGACTTTTTTCCCACAAAAAAGGCGGGAGCCTGGGGAAGAAAGGAGGAAGGGTCCCAATACTTTAAATTTCTTTCTTCTATCTTTTTTTTTTTTTTTTTTTCCTTTTTTCTTTTCTCCTTTTGCTGAAATTATAAGGGTAAGGCTACCTGTGTTTCAGGCCTGAATATACTTTGACCTCTGGTACTGGTGGTAGGGTCTATCTGTCTTGCCCAAGGAGGGAGAAATTGTATTGGTGGGAGATATGTCCCTTGAGAGCCTGGGGTTATTCATGCCGAATGACCACACATATGTTGCTTGCAGTGTGACGCTGGGGAGCAGTGTGCAGTGCGAAAAGGAGCCAGGATTGGGAAGCTGTGTGACTGTCCCCGAGGAACCTCCTGCAATTCCTTCCTCCTGAAGTGCTTATGAAGGGGTGCCCACCCTCCCCATACATCCCCACTCCCCTTACTTTCCCCAAGAGGACAAGCCTTGATCTCTGGAACTTGGCTTTAGCAACAAAGTTTGCATTTCCCTCTGTGGGCCCAGGGGCTGTTTTGCTGTTTCCAAATAAAAGAATACATTAGATATTACTGTGTGAAGGATAATGCTGTGTATGGTGTTGCTATGTGTGCAAAGCATTCTTTTTTCTCATCTTATTTGTCTGACAAATTCCGTGTATCTTTGTGTAAAGAAGGGGAATTTTGCTTTGAAAATTGTATTTTTTATGTGGTATGACAGGATGAAAATTAGATCTAGTTAATCTTGGTAGATGACATCACAACCTGGAAAATAAAGTACACCAAGCAACCCAAATTGAAGCATGTACAAATTATATATAATAAAGTGTTTTCAAAGAATTTCTCAAAGGGTATTGTTGTTTCTACATAAGTAATTTAAGTAGGAATGGTGGGATTAATCATGCTGTTGTTTTTCAAAGAGGAATATTTTAAAAATAGCATCTGTTGGGAGACAAATACCTTGGCCCCAAGGAGTTTTGACTGTTAATTAGGAGTTTGTCACACAAGCTTTGGTACATTCTATTTTTCTTTGATTGTGGTGGTGTATTGTGTCTGTGCATGTGTGTGTGTGTGTGTGTGTGTGTGATGAGATGAGATGGGGATGGTTGGTGTGGAGCTGATATGATTTTGATTATTAAAACCTTTAGATAGACCTCTTAACTTTAATGGTAAGACCAATAAAAGATAAATTGTTCAGACTTGAGACAAATCAAAAGCAATTTGAAAAATAAGTTCTTTTATTAGGAAATACACATTGATTTGAAAAATCAGTTCTTTTATTAGGAAATATACATTGATAAAAAGAAATTAACCCTTTAGGAGCTGTTATTTGTTCCAAAGGAAGGGAAATAGCCCTATCAGGTGGTTCTAAGGGCGTGAGACCAAATCATTTCTGCTAGTAAATACACAATCCTGCAAAAAATAATCTGTCCAAAGGGAAAATAATAATTTCAGTAAATAGCTTTGCGCTGAAAAAATGGAAATTGCTGGGGGCAGATTCAAGTAAAGAAATACAGAAATCTTAAATGTAAAGTTTAGCAGCCTTTAAAAGTTTCTGGGTGCTTACATGAGGTCACATTTTCAAAGATTTAAACCAGGCTATGTAACATTTAAGAAGCAGTATCATGAAAGGAACACATGCTAACAGGTTCCTAATGCAAACTCAACAGGCCTCTACAATTTAAAAATAAAGTCCCATTTTTACTAATTTTGCTTTGGAAATAGACGAAGATTGCACATGGTATTTATCTCAAACATTTCGGAATTTAAAATACATGTCATTAAAAGTTAGCTTGCATTTGTAGGTGGACATACAAAAAAGTTAAATGTTATATATTTAAAAAAACACATAGAAACTGCAATCCATACCCTCTGTGATATACACAAAGGACAAAGAAGAGCAGTAATAAAATTTTAAATTAATTTTAGTAATAAAAAATAATAAAGTTCTTCCACAGATTCAGGGGAGATATAGTATGCTGAAAGAAAGTATTCTCTCACACACACAATTAACATTTAAATTGTTCTTATTATTACTATTAGCATGTCCAAGCACAACAATTTTGCAATGTAGATATTATTGCCATTTTTCAGAGAAGGAAATAGAGGCCAAGAGGGATTAAGGAACTTGCTTAAGTCATACAATGCCAGGGTCATGATTTCAGCTTTAAACCCTCTGACTCTAAAGATGTGTCATTTCCTTCCATGTCATTCTGCTTAATAGGACAGGCTGTTAGGGCTCCCAAATTCCCCAGAAAGCGTTTCTGTCTTTAACAGAAGCGACCTTACTGGGGATCAGTGTCCAATTTTTTGGGTCTCATTTCCATTTAGATTCCCTTATGACAGGTCTTTTGTGATTAAAATGTGGTCCTTTATGATCTTTAAAAACTGCGAAGAATTATTTAACAGTTTTACAGTTTGCTGTTTTTCCAGAAAGCATTTCAACTTCAATCCTAACCTTTTTCTTGAGCCCATTAACCGTTCACATCTCTGTCAGTCCTAGATCAGTCCTGGAAATTAATTTCATCATTGATTAATATCCAGACAGGACCTTCAGATAGCACTTAGAACTGCTTCCTATTTCAGCCTGGAATGTTTCCATGAAAGCAAGAGATGCTGAAAGAATTTGTGGTTCGGAGAAAGGAATAAAAACCCTGCTCTAAACTTGTCCCTCACTCATACTCTTCCAGTAGCATCCCTCTTTTCTTGTCAAATAAGACTAAAGTGTATGGAAAAGTGGTTTTCAGGGATTAGTGATGGGGAATCTGTGGGCTGGGTATGAAAAGTCTTTCCCAAAAATTCTGTCTGGGGGCCCAGATTTTAAATTCATGGTGATAGTGACATTCTACTTAATATGGCAACATTTAATCTGGAGGGGCTTATTAAAAGTAATGTTGCCGTCCCATTTTATCAATATTAGAGTTCTTCTTCAAATAGAATGCCTTAGTATGTTTAATAATTGAAGGTTCCTAGGGTAGGGACAAGACTGTTGAAGATTAAGAAAATTTTAATGAGAAAAGTAGCCCAGAGATCAGTTTCCAGGATTGGCTGAAAGGGGTCTGAGGTTTAACACACAGCTACATCTAAAGATCTGGGAAATATTAAAAGGCATAGGAATGATGTACCTAGAGCAATGGATTTCATGGGGCACTGGAGATGGTGTATGGAAATCACTTTTTTCAATTACAGTGATCATTCCTATAGAGATTACTGATATATACTTCTCATCCAATGTCTGAAACTTGGGGCTGTGAAGATACATGATGTATTTGTGTATCCACACTTCCCTCCAAATTCTGATAATGGTATGCCTGAATCTAAGTATAGGGGAATGTAGTTAGGGAAGGAGGTTCAGGATTGTGTACTTTAAATAAGATCCTCAGGTAGTTCTGATAAATGTCCCCCCATAGAACCACTGCAGTAGACAATGCTGATCTTCACTCATTCATTCCACACATTTTTGAGGGCCTACCACATGCAAGGTGCTGAGAACATAATGGTAAGCAGCGTCGACATGACCCCTGTCCTCAGGGTTTTATAGTGGGGAGAACAGACAATTAAGTAGAAACGAATAAATAAAAGTTATAAGCCCTGAGAAATTCTGTGAAGGACACGGTAACAGCATTTGCGGTGTTCAGGGAAGGTGATATTTTGAGCTGAGATATGACGGATAAGGAGCCAGTTATGACAAGGGCTGGAGGCAGATAGAAAAGAATGGAACAGTGCTTTAGGCAGAGGGCATGGCACGCACACAAGTTACAAGGCAGAATAGAGGTTGACATACTTGAGGAACTGAAAAATTACCAGCGGACCCTTACAAAATGAATGACCGTGGGGAGATGTCCAAGTAGCTACCTGTCTATATAAAGTTCTTTGGGCACTCTCAGGTATACAATGTTGCCTTGATGAGGTGCCAGGTGCATTTAGGTAACAGATGCTCATAGATCAGGAACATCTCAAGGGAAATTAGGGCTGAGTGTGAGGAGAGTGGTTGTCCTGCTCTTTTTCTCATTGACGGATGAGTATAATTCTTTCTGTGTCCCCAAATTCATCTTTCTCTTTGTGTAGTACTTAACATATCATGTCTACCATGTAGGAGAGACTTAGCTATCATCAATGTTTATATTGTGTATATACAATTATTGAATGGATAACTTACTTCCCCTTCTTCTCAGAAGATGACTTTATATCCTATTTCCCTTGGAAAACAGAAGTCATAAAAAAAAAAAAACTAACCCACCTACTAAGTTACCTGATCTGTGTACAGTCCATGGAAGAGCTAACCTTCTTCCTTCTCCTTTCTCTGCAAAGCTATTCCTTCTCCTGGTTCTGGATTCCATCCTCTCATCTCTGTCAGGAGCCTCAATTCCATCAACTACCTCTTCTTTCTTCTGAATTTTTAATTCTTCCTTTCTACTGACTCCTCTTCTCAGTAGTTCCAGGCACATGGCTAGACATTTTATTTACATAAACTATTCTCAAGCCAAAACAGCTGTGCTGATAGAACCTCAAGAGTAGAGGCCCTGGAAAGTACACTGCTCTTTGGAAGGTGAATTATCAAGGCCCATAGATAAAGTGTTTTTCGAACATTGTTTGAAACATGTAATATTTCAAAAATTTAAAGACTAGGGAAAAGTAATTTAAGGTGTCAAGAATAGTGTGAATAAAAGTACACAGGAAAAAGTGAATGCAGTTAGAAATGCTGAAGGAAGGAAAGGGTGGACCAGATTGTGAGAGCCTTAACTGCTATGGTAAGGGGCCAAAGCTTTATTCTTGGCCGAGTATAGCAGTGCTGTAGGGAGCTCATTCAGATAACATATTAAAGGAGGGGCTAGAGAGGGGGATGCTGGGACAGAAAGACCAGGCTAGAAGGTATTGCATTTGTCCAGAAAGAAGTGATGAAAGCCTGGATGGACAGGGAAGTGAAGATGGAGAGATTTTATACCATAAAATATTTTTTAGAGCCCTGAATTCTTAAAGCCACACTTTTAATAGATTGAGCTCCTATGTCCGAGCTGAGGTTTTGGGTGTCAGAGTCCTTCCTTATTGCATTCTGCTGTCTTTCATGATTTATTGTCTCTTCATTAAGGTTCTACAGTGCTTGGGTTTGGTAATTTCTATTAGGAATTTACTGTGGTTCTCATTGTATAAATCTCTAAATTTATTTTAAAATTTGTCTTAATTTGGGGACTCATCACAGAATTTCATAATTGAAAAGAAACAGGGATCATTTAATTTGGCCTTTTCATTTTATAAATGAGGAAACAAAGGCTCAAAGGTAAAGTGACTTGTCCATTCCTTATGGTGGCCAAGGGAAAATTCAGTTAAGCAATCAATCTATTATTTAAGAAACTGTAGGAAATTTTATGCAACAAAATTCCTTTTAGGGAGAGCACCTGCTCAGTTTTACAGAATGCCTTAAGTAGTGCTTGGGGTAGAAATAAACCCCCCTTGGTCATGTTATATTAATCTTTCAACATCCTGTTATTCTAGTTTAAAGTGTGATTTTCTTTTTGATTTGAGTCATCTAGGCGATGCCTTAGAGAGCATTTGTTGGCAAAAAAAATAATAATAATCATAAACCAATTCTACTGAGTTTAACTATAAGGGGGTGGATTTGTTATAAGTCAATTAGAAGGTGGGGAGTAGAGGTGAGGAATGAGAACTGGAGAGCAAAAAGCTACCAAAACGCCCTTTCCTCTCTCTCGCTTGCTTGCTCTCACTCTTGATCTCCCTTTGTCTCCCTCATTCCCTCTCTAACTCCCTCACTCCCATGTGTTTCTTTCCCTTTCATCTCTCTCTCTCAATCTCCCTTGCACTCCTTCCCCATATTGCTTTGTATAGGTTTATCTAGGATCTAGTAGAAAAATTGCCTGTTTGTATAGTATACACATCTTCAACTTTGCCAAATTGTTCTTCAAAATGGTTGTAGCAATTTATATTTCTGCCAGCAGTATATGAGACTTTCCATTGCTTTACAACTTTATCCATGCTTGGTATTGTTAAACTTCTAAATTTTTGCCCATCTATGGGGGTGTGACATGGTATATATTTTTATTTTAATTATTTTAATTTAATTTTATTTTTATTTGCATTCCTCTGACAACTTAGTCAGGATGAGCATATTTTTATATTTATTCATGTCTCTTCTCTGTGAATTGTTCCTTCATGTACTTTGCCTATTTTTTTCAGTTGGGTTGGTTATCTTTTTCTAATTAGTAGGAGTTATCCATGTATTTTGATTAGTAGGAGTTACCCATCTATTTTGAATACTACTTTCTTATTGGCTATATGTGTTGCAAGTATCTCCTCCTACTCTGTGGCTTATTTATTAATTTATTTTGAACTAAAGTGTCTTTTGCTGTGCGCAGTTAAAAATTTTAATGCAGACAAATCTGTCAATCATCTTCTTTCATATTTTTTGCTAGTTTAGGAGATAATCCCCTGTTCTCAAATCATAAAGACATCCTCTTATATTTTTCTACAAGTTTTTAAATTTTGCATTTTATTTCATGATTATAAAAGTAAAAAAGTATTCCACCTGAAATTTATTTTGGTGTAAGATATTTAGGGAATTTTTTTCTTGTTTACTTTTTTTCCTTTATTCTGTAATGAGTTTACAAAACAATCATGCATAAAACATAGGATTCCCATATGCCGTCTTATCATTGACACCTCCCTTTGGTGTGGAACATTTGTTACAACTGGTGATAGCCCCTTTTTTAATTGTAAATTTTTATAATTGTACTATTAACTGTAGCCCATGGTTTAAATTAGGATTCACTGTGCAGTGTAGTTCTATGGATCTAAAAAAAATTATTCTGTTACCATATATACAACTTAACATTTCCCTTTTTAATCACATTCAGATGTTTATTTCAATGCTGTTAATTACTTTCATAATGTTGTGCTACCATCACCACCATTCATTACCAAAACATTTCTATCATTCCAAATAGAAACCCTGTACATTTTAAGCCTTCACTTTCCATTCCCTATCCTTACCCCATCTACTAGTACCTTAGATTCTGCCTCTATGATTGCTTATTCTAATTATTTCAAATCAATGAGATCATACAATATTTGTCCTTTTGTGTCTGACTGATTTCACTCAACACTGTGTCTTCAAGGTTCAACCATGTTGTCTCATGTATCAGGATTTCATTCCTTTTTACAGCTGAATAATATTGCATCATAAGTATATACCACACTTTATTTATCCATTCATCAGTTGATGGACACTTGGGTTGCTTTCATCTTTTGGTAATTTTGAATAATGCTGCTTTGAACATCAATGGGCAAATATCTGTTTGAGTACCTGCTTTCAATTTTTTTGGGTATATCATATGATGGTTCTATATTTAGCTTTCTGAGGAACTGCCAAACTTTCTGCCACAGGGGCTGCACCATTTTAAACAGCCACCAGCAATGAATGAGTATTCCTATTTCTCCACATATTCTCCAACACGTGCTTTTTTCCGTATTTTAAAATAGCAGTCATTCTAATGGGAGTGAAATGGTATCTTATTGTGGTTTTGACTTGCATCTCCCCAATAGCTAATGTTGAACATCTTTTCATGTGCTTTCTGGCCATTTGTATATCTTCTTTGGAGAGATGTCTGTTCAAGTCTTTGTCCATTTTTAAATTAGGTTGTTTGTCTTTTTTGTTGTTTAGTTGAATATTTCTTTATATATTCTAGATACAAAACCTTTATTGGATATGTGGTTTCCAAATATTTTCTTCCATTGTGTAGGATGTCATTTTACTTCCATGATAAAATCCTTTGAGGCACAAAAGTTTTTAATTTTGATGAGGTCCCATTTCTCTATTTTTTCTTTTGTTGCTTGTACTTTGGATATAAAGTCTAAGAAACCATTCCCTAACACAAGCTCCTACATTTTCTTCTAGGAGTTTGATAGTACTTGCTCTTATATTTAGGTCTTCGATCTATTTAGGTTGATTTTTTTTTATAAGGAGTGAGGTAAGGAGCCTTATAAGGTAGGAATTTAATTCTAGTTTTCTATGGAAGAATCATTGTCCTTTCAGCATTTATTGAAGAGTCTACCCTTTCCTCACTGACATATAATGCTACCTCTGACAAGTTTTCTTTTATTTGTGGATCTATTTCTGGACTCCTTAACCTGTTCCATTGATCTATTTCTTTATTGGGTACTATACCGCATACTGATTTTAGTGCATTTAAGGTAAGTATTGGCATCTATGTGAATGTCTTGCAGTCAAAACCTCCCAGGAACACACCTGTAGTGAACAATTGGGTTTATTACTCCTTGCAGCAAGGGAAAATGCACACCGCAGGGAATTGTGTGGCATCTCCACAGGACGGTGTGAAAACAAATCTGTTCTAGGATTTGGGCTTTGGTTGGATAATTTTGGAGAAGGTCTAAGCAAGTGGAGATTTGCTCTATATTGGGTGCTGCCTGAAAAGTGGGACAATTCTGTGGTTGGTTATCTCAATAAATATTATCTAAATGGAAGGGAGAATAGAAGAGGGATAAAATTGTATTGGGTAAAAAAATAGCAGTCAATCATTTTAGCTGAGAGGGGACTGTTTGGTATTTTGTGAGTTGGCCAGTGGCCTTGTTTGTGTCTGTGCTTGGACAAAATTATGAAGTGATTTTGTTTTGACTCACTTTATCATGGTCTCAGGGTGATCATATCTGAGACTGGTGTTCTGTCAGATTGCTTATGTCCAACAGAAGAGATACATGCCCTAGTTATGAGCTTCAGGACAGCCTCCAACAACAGTGAGGACTAGTTGGAAAAGCCAGACCAGTTTCTGAATATCAGGTGCTACTTTTTTTCCTTTCTCATCTCATCTTACCCCCACACAGTTCTTCAAAATTCTTTTAGCTACTGTTGTTGCTTTACTGTTTTATATGAACTTTAGCATTAGCTTGTAAAATTTTATCAAAAGCTCTATTGGATTTTTATTGGAATTGCATTAAACTTGCAAATTAATTTGAAATGTTTACCATATTTAATCTTTTAATCCACAAACGTGGTATGGTCTCTCCAGTCATTTCAGTGTTTTTAATGTCCTTTAATAATTTTAATAATTTTATACATATAGGGTTTGGTTTTATTAGGTTTTAAATTTATTATTAGAAATGTTTAGTTTTTGTTGCTAATACATATGTCTTTTCAATCTATCATGTTTTCTAATAGGTTTATTGGCATATAGGAGTGGTATATACCATGTTTATAAATGTTTATATATTTATATCCTATAATTTTCTTGAACTTTCCTATTAATTCTAAATATTTTTGGTATATTCCGTTGAATTTTCTATGTGGACAATAATATTGTCTGAAAATAAGGATAGTTTTCTCTTCTGTTCTAATTCCTATAGTTTTATTAATTGTTTTATTACATTGGCTATGTCTGTCAGTATATTGTCAGTGGTGGAGGGGTAATGTCAGACATTCTCATCTCATTCTTGTTTTCAATGATAAAGCTTCCAAAGTTTAGCAGGAAATTGACTTTTTTTTGGTATGTGTACCCTTTCTTGGGTAGAGGAATTTTCCTTCTATTCCTAATTTGACAAGTGTGATGGTTAATTTCATATGTCACCTTGGCTAGGTTGTGGTGTCCAGCTGTTTGGTCAAGCAAGTACTGGCTTGATTGTTACTGTGAGGATATTTCATAGATTTAAATCAGTAGGCAGTTGATTGTATCTATGGCTGATTACGTCTACAATCAACAAAGGAGATTGCCTTCAGCAACGAGAGAATTCTCACCAACCAGTCACTTGATGGCCTTTAAGGGAAAACTGATGGTTTTAGCACTCAGAAAGAAGAATTTCTATCTCTACTCCAGACAGCCAGCTTCTCCTGGGAATTCCTCATCACCTTCATTGAGTTTCCAAATTGCAGCCTGCCCTATGAAATTTAGACTTGCCAATCTCACATTTGTGTGAGCCAGTTCCTATAATAAATCTCTTAATATTTACACACACACACACACACACACACACACACACACACACACACACACACTCTGTTGGTTCTGTTTCTCTGGAGAACCTCGACTAAGACAAAAAAATTTTTTTTTTCCAAACATAGATGAATGTTGAACTTTCTATAATGTTTTTGTGACTCTATTGGAATAATCATGTGGAATTTTTTCCTTACTTAATCTGTTAATGTGGTTGAGAGATTCAGGATAACTTGTTCAGCACGGATCTCTGGCAGGCTGCTTCCTAGAGAGGGAGTTGGCTGCCAGCAGAGCCCCTGGGTACATCCCATGGTTGAGCCGTCAATCCTCATGGAGTGTCCAGGGGGAAGATCAAAGGTGGAGTACAAGGTTCTGCCATGTCACATAGTCACAGCCACAGGGCTTGAGCCCTAGCCGGGGATCCCCCCAGGCTAGGGGCTGATACTTCCCCCAGCCCAAGGGCCAGATCCCTTTCCTGGAGGCTGACATCTGGTCCTGTTATATTCCTGTGCACTGTCCCAGCATGGAGCGGGCAATGCACATACCTGCTCTCAGCCCTCCCATGAGTTTTGCTCCCAAAATACTTTCCAGACTTGGTGTAGGTGCTGCCTATTCATTCACTTTGCTTGAAAGCAGTAAACTTTATTGATAGACTATCTAATGTTATTTTTCTTCCATGGGGTAAACTCTACTTGATTATGACATAATTTATAATACATTTTGGCTTTGATTTGCTAATATATCAATTAGAACTTTTAAATCCATGTTCCTGAGAAAGATGGATTTACATTTTTCTTTCCTTGGGCTGTCATGGCCTAGTTTGGGTATTAAGGCTATATGAGACTCAGAAGATGAATTAGAGTTTAATCGCCTCCCCTTTCCTGATCCTTTGACATGGTTTGTATAAGATGTATTTTCTGTAAAGGTTTGGTTAAACTCTTTTGTGGGTTGGAAACTTTGATTACTTAATTTCTGTAGTGTTTTAAAAATGATCTTAGAACTATGACTAGAAACAGATGAGACATGAGAGATTTGAACACTCCAGTTAGACTTAATTTAAATCTAAGTAGGAAGGATATGAAAAGATCTCAGAATAGGAAAAGGAAGAACTAAGTTTTTCAATTCATAACTTTGATAAAGACTAAATTTAAAAACCAAAGCAGCACTTGAATAATCTTTTCTGTGCACTAAAGCTACTCTTAAGGATATAACAAGCACACAAAGAATACCATTCACGTGGATATGTAATGGTTTATTCAGGTTTTCTATTTTTTTCCTGAGTCAATTTTATATATATATATATTTTTTGAAAATTGTCCCTTTCCTTCAAGTTTGCAAATCTATGGGTGGTGTATTCAAATTTATTCTGTAACTACAGTTTTGTCCTACTTTCATTTCTAATATTGCTTTTACACCACTTCTCTCTTTCTTTTTTCCTGAGAGTTTTTTTTTTAATCATCATTTTATTGAGATATATTCACATACCACGCAGTCATACAAAACAAATCGTACTTTCGATTGTTTACAGTACCATTACATAGTTGTACATTCATCACCTAAATAAATCCCTGACACCTTCATTAGCACACACACAAAAATAACAAGAATAATAATTAGAGTGAAAAAGAGCAATTGAAGTAAAAAAGAACACTGGGTACCTTTGTCTGTTTGTTTCCTTCCCCTATTTTTCTACTCATCCATCCATAAACTAGACAAAGTGGAGTGTGGTCCTTATGGCTGTCCCAATCCCATTGTCACCCCTCATAAGCTACATTTTTATACAACTGTCTTTGAGATTCATGGGTTCTGGGTTGTAGTTTGATAGTTTCAGGTATCCACCACCAGCTACCCCAATTCTTTAGAACCTAAAAAGGGTTGTCTAAAGTGTGCATAAGAGTGCCCACCAGAGTGACCTCTCGGCTCCTTTTGGAATCTCTAGGCCACTGAAGCTTATTTCATTTCCTTTCACATCCCCCTTTTGGTCAAGAAGATGTTCTCCATCCCACGATGCCGGGTCTACATTCCTCCCCGGGAGTCATATTCCACGTTGCCAGGGAGATTCACTCCCCTGGGTGTCTGATCCCACGTAGGGGGGAGGGCAGTGATTTCACCTTTCAAGTTGGCTTAGCCAGAGAGAGAGGGCCACATCTGAGCAACAAAGAGGCATTCAGGAGGAGACTCTTAGGCACAAATATAGGGAGGCCTAGCCTCTCCTTTGCAGCAACCGTCTTCCCAAGGGTAAAACTTATGGTAGAGGGCTCAACCCATCAACCACCAGTCCCCTATGTCTGTGGTCATGTTAGCAACCATGGAGGTGGGGTAGGCGAATACCCCTGCATTCTCCACAGGCTCCTCAAGGGGGCACTACATCATTTTTTTTTCCTTTTCTTTCTTTCTTTTTTTTCTTTTAACTTTCCCTTCTTTTTTAAATCAACTGTATGAAAAAAAAAGTTAAAAAGAAAACAAACATACAATAAAAGAACATTTCAAAGAGACCATAACAAGGGAGTAAGAAAAAGACAACTAACCTAAGATAACTGCTTAACTTCCAACATGTTCCTACTTTACCCCAAGAAAGTTACATAATATAGCAACCTTTCTGTGAACTTGTTCCTACTATATCCACCAGAAATTAACAGACCATAGTCATTTCTGGGCATCCCCAGAACGTTAAATAGCTTATCTGTTCTTCTTGGATTATTGTTCCCCCTTCCTTAATTGCTCTCTACTGCTAGTTCCCCTACATTCTACATTATAAACCATTTGTTTTACATTTTTGAAAGTTAACATTAGTGGTAGCATATAATATTTCTCTTTTTGTGCCTGGCTTATTTCGCTCAGCATTATGTCTTCAAGGTTCATCCATGTTGTCATATGTTTCACGAGATCGTACCTTCTTACTGCCGCGTAGTATTCCATCGTGTGTATATACCACATTTTATTTATCCACTCATCTGTTGAAGGACATTTGGGCTGTTTCCATCTCTTGGCAATTGTGAATAATGCTGCTATGAACACTGGCGTGCAGATATCTGTTCGTGTCACTGCTTTCCGATCTTCCGGGTATATACCGAGAAGTGCAATCGCTGGATCGAATGGTAGCTCTATATCAAGTTTTCTAAGGAACTGCCAGACTGACTTCCAGAGCGGCTGAACCATTATACAGTCCCACCAACAATGAATAAGAGTTCCAATTTCTCCACATCCCCACCAGCATTTGTAGTTTCCTGTTTGTTTAATGGCAGCCATTCTAACCGGTGTTAGATGGTATCTCATTGTGGTTTTAATTTGCATCTCTCTAATAGCTAGTGAAGCTGAACATTTTTTCATGTGTTTCTTGGCCATTTGTATTTCCTCTTCAGAGAACTGTCTTTTCATATCTTTTGCCTATTTTATAATTGGACTGTCTGTACTATTGTCATTGAGTTGTAGGATTTCTTTGTATATGCAAGATATCAGTCTTTTGTCAGATACATGGTTTCCAAAATTATTTTCCCATTGAGTTGGCTGCCTCTTTACCTTTTTGAGAAATTCCTTTGAGGTGCAGAAACTTCTAAGCTTGAGGAGTTCCCATTTATCTATTTTCTCTTTTGTTGCTTGTGCTTTGGGTGTAAAGTCTAGGAAGTGGCCTCCTAATACAAGGTCTTGAAGATGTTTTCCTACATTATCTTCTAGGAGTTTTATGGTACTTTCTTTTATATTGAGATCTTTGGTCCATTTTGAGTTCATTTTTGTGTAGGGGGTGAGGTAGGGGTCCTCTTTCATTCTTTTGGATATGGATATCCAACTCTCCAGCCCCATTTGTTGAAAAGACCATTATAACTCAGTTCAGTGACTTTGGGGGCCTTATCAAAGATCAGTCGGCCATAGATCTGAGGGTCTATCTCTGAATTCTCAATTCGATTCCATTGATCTATATGTCTATCTTTGTGCCAGTACCATGCTGTTTTGGCAACTGTGGCT
Organism: Choloepus didactylus; assembly: GCF_015220235.1. Classification (NCBI taxonomy): domain Eukaryota; kingdom Metazoa; phylum Chordata; class Mammalia; order Pilosa; family Megalonychidae; genus Choloepus; species Choloepus didactylus. The sequence goes on from NC_051319.1 coordinate 6,833,972, forward strand.
TTATAATAAGCTTCAAAGTCAGGGAGTGTAAGTCCTCCCACTTCGTTTTTCTTTTTTAGAGTGTCTTTAGCAATTCGAGGCATCTTCCCTTTTCAAATAAATTTGATAACTAGCTTTTCCAAGTCTGCAAAGTAGGTTGTTGGAATTTTGATTGGGATTACATTGAATCTGTAGATGAGTTTGGGTAGAATTGACATCTTAATGACATTTAGTCTTCCTATCCATGAACATGGAATATTTTTCCATCTTTTAAGGTCCCCTTCTATTTCTTTTAGTAGAGTTATGTAGTTTTCTTTGTATAGGTCTTTTACATCTTTGGTTAAGTTTATTCCTAGGTACTTGATTTTTTTAGTTGCTATTGAAAATGGTATCTTTTTCTTGAGTGTCTCTTCAGTTTGTTCATTTCTAGCATATAGAAACATTACTGACTTATGTGCATTAACCTTGTATCCCGCTACTTTGCTAAATTTGTTTATTAGCTCTAGTAGCTGTATCGTCGATTTCTCAGGGTTTTCTAGATATAAGATCATATCGTCTGCAAACAATGACAGTTTTACTTCTTTTTTTCCAATTTGGATGCCTTTTATTTCTTTGTCTTGCCGGATTGCCCTGGCTAGCACTTCCAGCACAATGTTGAATAACAGTGGTGACAGCGGGCATCTTTGTCTTGTTCCTGATCTTAGAGGGAAGGCTTTCAGTCTCTCACCATGGAGTACTATGCTGGCTGTGGGTTTTTCATATATGCTCTTTATCATGTTGAGGAAGTTTCCTTCAATTCCCACCTTTTGAAGTGTTTTTATCAAAAAGGGATGTTGGATTTTGTCAAATGCTTTTTCAGCATCTATTGAGATGATCAATTGATTTTTCCCTTTTGACTTGTTAATGTGTTGTAATACATTGATTGTTTTTCTTATGTTGAACCATCCTTGCATGCCTGGAATAAACCCCACTTGGTCATGGTGTATGATTTTTTTAATGTGTCTTTGGATTCGAATTGCAAGTATTTTGTTGAGGATTTTTGCATCTATATTCATTAGGGAGATTGGCCGGTAGTTTTCCTTTTTTGTAGCATCTTTGCCTGGTTTTGGTATTAGATTGATGTTAGCTTCATAAAATGAGTTAGGTAGTGTTCCATTTTCTGCAATGTTTTGAAAGAGTTTGAGTAAGATTGGTGTCAGTTCTTTCTGGAAAGTTTGGTAGAATTCCCCTGTGAAGCCATCTGGCCCTGGGCATTTATTTGTGGGAAGATTTTTGATGACTGATTGGATCTCTTTGCTTGTGATGGGTTGGTTGAGGTCTTCTATTTCTTCTCTGGTCAGTCTAGGTTGTTCATATGTTTCCAGGAAATTGTCCATTTCTTCTACATTGTCCAGTTTGTTGCCATACAGTTGTTCATAATATCCTCTTATAATTTTTTTAATTTCTTCAGGATCTGCAGTTATGTCACCTTTTTCATTCATTATTTTGTTTATATGGGTCTTCTCTCTTTTTGATTTTGTCAGTCTAGCTAGGGGCTTGTCAATCTTGTTGATCTTCTCAAAGAACCAACTTTTGGTGATATTTATCCTCTCTATTGTTTTTTTGTTCTCTATGTCATTTATTTCTGCTTTAATCCCTGTTATTTCTTTTCTTCTACTTGGTTTGGGATTGGTTTGCTGTTCATTTTCTAGCTTCTTCAGTTGATCCATTAGTTCTTTGATTTTGGCTCTTTCTTCCTTTTGAATATATGCGTTTAGTGCTATAAATTTCCCCCTTAGCACTGCTTTTGCTGCATCCCATAGGTTTTGGTATGTTGTGTTCTCATTTTCATTCGTCTCTATATATTTAGCAATTTCTCTTGCTATTTCTTCTTTAACCCACTGATTGTTTAGGAGTGTGTTGTTTAACCTCCAGGTATTTGTGAATTTTCTAAGTCTCTGATGGTTATTGACTTCAAATTGTATTCCATTGTGGTCAGAGAATGTGCTTTGAATAATTTCAATCTTTTTAAATTTATTGAGGCTTGTTTTATGTCCCAGCATATGATCTATTCTGGAGAAAGTTCTGTGAGCACTAGAAAAGTATGTGTATCCTGGTGATTTGGGATGTAATGTCCTGTATATGTCTGTTAAATCTAATTCATTTATCAGATTGTTTAGGTTTTCAATTTCCTTATTGGTCTTCTGTCTGGTTGATCTATCTATAGGAGAGAGTGATGTGTTGAAGTCTCCCACAATTATTCTGGAAACATCAATTGCTTCCTTTAGTTTTGCCAGTGTTTCTCTCATGTATTTTGTGGCACCTTGATTGGGTGCATAGACATTTACGATTGTTATTTCTTCTTGCTGAATTGCCCCTTTTATTAGTATGTAGTGGCCTTCTTTGTCTCTCAAAACATCCCTGCATTTGAAGTCTATTTTATCTGAGATTAATATTGCTACACCTGCTTTCTTTTGGCTGTAGCTTGCATGAAATATTTTTTTCCATCCTTTCACTTTCAGTTTCTTTGTGTCCCTGTGTCTAAGATGAGTCTCTTGTATGCAACATATTGATGGTTCATTTTTTTTGATCCATTCTGAGAATCTATATCTTTTAATTGGGGAGTTTAATCCATTTACATTCAACGTTATAACCGTGAAGGCATTTCTTGAATCAGCCATCTTATCCTTTGGTTTATGTTTGTCATATTTTTCCCCTCTGTCTATTAATATCCTTTATTGTACCCATACCAAATCTCTTTAGTAGTGAACCTTTCTCCAAGTCTCTCTGTCCTTTCTTTGTTTCTCTGTCTGTAGGGCTCCCTTTAGTATCTCCAGTAGGGCCGGTCTCTTGTTAGCAAATTCTCTCAGCATTTGTTTGTCTGTGAAAAATTTAAGCTCTCCCTCAAATTTGAAGGAGAGCTTTGCTGGATAAAGTATTCTTGGTTGGAAATTTTTCTCACTCAGAATTTTAAATATATCATGCCACTGCCTTCTTGCCTCCATGGTGGCTGCTGAGTAGTCACTACTTAGTCTTATGCTGTTTCCTTTGTATGTGGTGAATTGCTTTTCTCTTGCTGCTTTCAGAACTTGCTCCTTCTCTTCTGTGTTTGACAGTGTGATCAGTATATGTCTTGGTGTGGGTTTATTTGGATTTATTCTATCTGGAGTTCGCTGAGCATTTATGATTTGTGTATTTATGTTGTTTAGAAGATTTGGGAAGTTTTCCCCAACAATTTCTTTGAATACTCTTCCTAGACCTTTACCCTTTTCTTCCCCTTCTGGGACACCAATGAGTCTTATATTCGGATGTTTCATATTATCTATCATATCCCTAAGGTCCATTACGATTTTTTCAATTTTTTCCCCATTCTTTCTTTTATGCTTTCATTTTCCATTCTGTCATCTTCCAGGTCACTGATTCGTTGTTCAACTTCCTCTAGTCTTGTACTATGAGTGTCCAGAATCTTTTTAATTTGGTCAACAGTTTCTTTAATTTCCATAAGATCATCCATATTTTTATTTACTCTTGCAATGTCTTCTTTATGCTCTTCTAGAGTCTTCTTGATTTCCTTTATATCCCGTACTATGGTCTCATTGTTCATCCTTAGTTCTTTGAGTAGCTGCTCTAGGTGCTGTGTCTCTTCTGGTCTTTTGATTTGGGTGCTTAGGCTTGGGTTATCCATATCGTCTGGTTTTTTCATATGCTTTATAATTTTCTGTTGTTTTTGGCCTCTTGGCATTTGCTGAACTTGATAGGGTTCTTTTAGGGTTTGTAGACCAATTGAAGTCCTTATCTCTAATTTATCAGATCTACAGCTTTGTGGAGTACACTTTCTCTAACTAACCAGCAGGTGGCGTCCACGAGCCACCTGTTCTCCACAAGCCAGTTCTCCCCTGCTTAGCCTTTTTGGTGAGTGGGGGAGTGAGTCTTGTGGGGCCCAATTGGTGTACCAAGCTTGCGTGTGTAGTTGGTGTTGCCTGCCCTGTATGTGGGGCGTGTTTCTGGGCAGTCGGGGAGGGGGGGTGGCCCTAACAATCAAATCTCCCTGGTGATCCTAGAGTTTTAAAGCTGCTGCAATAGTCTAATCCTTCAGTTCAGTCCTGCCACAGTTTGTCTCTGCCACTGACCCACAAGTCCTTGGTATTGGCGTATGGCTCCTGAGACTTGCAAGTGGGCCCCTCTTCCAGGCTGTGCACCCCGGGTTCTCTGTTGAGGGATGACTGTGCTATGTCACAGGTGAGTGCCGTCCCCCCAGGGCAGTTCTGGGCTGCTGGGCTGTGTAGGGAGGCTCCCAGTCTGCTGAAATGGTGCCTGAATGGGGCTTTGTTAATTCACACTGCTCCACCTTCCCAATTCTGGGACAATCAGCTGAGGTTGCAGGGAAGGCTAATGTCCACGCCCAGTTTTATGGCGTGTGCCTGTTATTTGAAGCACTTCCATCACACTGGGTTGTCTGGGGCTGTTCTGGGCTATGGGGCTGGCGATGGGCAGAAGTATTTCCTGTCCACCAGGATGGTGGATGTGAGCAGACACCCCCCTTTTCTTGGGAAGTTGTGGTGTTTAGTGAATTTTTTCAGCCACTGGATTATTGTGTTTTGTCTCAGAGCTCTCCTAGTTCTGCTCTTGACTTGACGTGCCCAAATTGCAATTCTTTGAAGCTTTCTGTATTGGGCTTCTTAGAGTAATTGTTTTAGAAAAAGAAAAAAGGATTAAAAAAAAAAAAAAAAAAGGGCCCTCCTCAGACATCTAATGGGTTATTGAAATGCTAAGAGACAAAGCAGCCAGGGCCATTAAGGAAAGGTCCACAGGGCAGAGAGATCGGCTTTTCTTCGGGATTTGCATATGCGCCTTAGGGCCTGAGCTCCGCCATTCCCCTTTCTCTGTTCACCAGAACTCCAAAAATCCTCTGCTTTTATTTTGGAGTGTTTCGTGTTGTTTTTTTTTTTTCTATGCCTGTCTCCTCTCTGCTGGTCTGGCTGCTCTCAGATTCTCTGGTGTCTGGTCTCAGTCTATCTATGGTTGGAGTCTGGATCAGTAGAATGAGTTTCCGATAAGAGCAGCCACTGCAGTTCTCCCTTCTCCTTCCTGGAGCTGACAGCCCCTCCTCCCATGGGACTGAGCCTGGCAGGGAGGGGCGCGGGTCCCCTGGCCGCAAAAACTTACAGATTTCGCTGATCTCAGCAGTTCGACATTTTCATGAGTGTTGTATGAAGTATGCCCAAAGACAGATTGCTCTGTGGTGTCCAGTCCACGCAGTTCCTGGCTTTCTACCTACTTTCCTGGAGGAGTAACTAAAACATACAGCTCACCAGTTTGCCATCTTGCCCCTCTCTCCTTTCCTGAGAGTTTTATGTACTTTATTGCTATTCTCAGATAACTGTCTTTTTTTTTTCTATTTATTAATAATTTATTATAGGCTTAGCATCAAGCTGGCAATATTGGTCTGTCATTTTCCTCTCTTCATAATCTCTCTTTTCTCAGGTATTTGTGTCGGTGTTATACTTGATTTGTAAAGAAATCAGGAAAAGTTACATCTTTTTCAATGCTTAAGAACACACTGTGAAGCAAAGAAATTGGAACCTGTTGTCTTCAAGTTTTGATGGAAATCCCTTCTGAAATTATTTTTTATCAAAAATGAACTATTTGAAGATGGCAGACTGGTGAGCTGTATGTTTTAGTTACTCCTCCAGGAAAGTAGGTAGAAAGCCAGGAACTGCGTGGACTGGACACCACAGAGCAATCTGTCTTTGGGCATACTTCATACAACACTCATGAAAACGTGGAAATGCTGAGATTAGCGAAATCTGTAAGTTTTTGCGGCCAGGGGACCCGCGCCCCTCCTTGCCAGGCCCAGTCCCGTGGGAGGAGGGGCTGTCAGCTCTGGGAAGGAGAAGGGAGAACTGCAGTGGCAGCCCTTATCGGAAACTCATTCTACTGATCCAAACTCCAACCATAGATAGACTGAGACCAGACACCAGAGAATCTGAGAGCAGCCAGCCCAGCAGAGAGGAGACAGGCATAGAAAAAAAACAACACGAAAAACTCCAAAATAAAAGCGGAGGATTTTTGGAGTTCTGGTGAACATAGAAAGGGGAAGGGCAGAGCTCAGGCCCTGAGGCGCATATGCAAATCCCGACGAAAAGCTGATCTCTCTGCCCTGTGGACCTTTCCTTAATGGCCCTGGTTGCTTTGTCTCTTAGCATTTCAATAACCCATTAGATCTCTGAGGAGGGCCCTTTTTTTTTTTTAAATCCTTTTTTCTTTTTCTAAAACAATTACTCTAAGAAGCCCAATACAGAAAGCTTCAAAGACTTGCAATTTGGGCAGGTCAAGTCAAGAGCAGAACTAAGAGAGCTCTGAGACAAAAGGCAATAATCCAGTGGCTGAGAAAATTCACTAAACACCACAACTTCCCAAGAAAAGGGGGGTGTCCGCTCACAGCCATCATCCTGGTCGACAGGAAAAACTCCTGCCCATCGCCAGCCCCATACCCCAGAGCTGCCCCAGACAACCCAGTGTGACGGAAATGCTTCAAATAACAGGCACACACCACAAAACTGAGCGTGGACATTAGCTTTCCCTGCAACCTCAGCTGATTGTCCCAGAGTTGGGAAGGTGGAGCAGTGTGAATTAACAAAGCCCCATTCAGCCACCATTTCAGCAAACTGGGAGCCTCCCTACACAGCCCAGCAGCCCAGAACTGCCCTAGGGGACGGCAGTCACCTGTGACATAGCACAGTCATCCCTCAACAGAAGACCCGGGTTGCACAGCCTGGAAGAGGGGCCCACTTGCAAGTCTCAGGAGCCATACGCCAATACCAAGGACTTGTGGGTCAGTGGCAGAGACAAACTGTGGCAGGACAGAACTGAAGGATTAGACTATTGCAGCAGCTTTAAAACTCTAGGATCACCAGGGAGATTTGATTGTTTGGGCCACCCCCCCCCCCGACTGCCCAGAAACACGCCCCACATACAGGGCAGGCAATACCAACTACACACGCAAGCTTGGTACACCAGTTGGGTCCCACAAGACTCACTCCCCCACTCACCAAAAATGCTAAGCAGGGGAGAACTGGCTTGTGGAGAACAGGTGGCTCGTGGACGCCACCTGCTGGTTAGTTAGAGAAAGTGTACTCCACGAAGCTGTAGATCTGATAAATTAGAGATAAGGACTTCAATAGGTCTACAAACCCTAAAAGAACCCTATCAAGTTCAGCAAATGCCACGAGGCCAAAAACAACAGAAAATTATAAAGCATATGAAAAAACCAGACGATATGGATAACCCAAGCCTAAACACCCAAATCATAAGACCAGAAGAGACACAGCACCTAGAGCAGCTACTCAAAGAACTAAAGATGAACAATGAGACCATAGTACGGGATACAAAGGAGATCACGAAGACCCTAGAAGAGCATAAAGAAGACATTGCAAGACTAAATAAAAAAATGGATGATCTTATGGAAATTAAAGAAACTGTTGACCAAATTAAAAACATTCTGTACACTCATAGTACAAGACTAGAGGAAGTTGAACTACGAATCTGTGACCTGGAAGATGACAGAATGGAAAATGAAAGCATAAAAGAAAGAATGGGGAAAAAAATTGAAAAAATCAAAATGGACCTCAGGGATATGATAGATAATATGAAACATCCGAATATAAGACTCATTGGTGTCCCAGAAGGGGAAGAAAAGGGTAAAGGTCTAGGAAGAGTATTCAAAGAAATTGTTGGGGAAAACTTCCCAAATCTTCTAAACAACATAAATACACAAATCATAAATGCTCAGTGAACCCCAAATAGAATAAATCCAAATAAACCCACTCCAAGACATATTCTGATCACACTGTCAAACACAGAAGAGAAGGAGCAAGTTCTGAAAGCAGCAAGAGAAAAGCAATTCACCACATACAAAGGAAACAGCATAAGACTAAGTAGTGACTACTCAGCAGCCACCATGGAGGCAAGAAGGCAGTGGCACGATATATTTAAAATTCTGAGTGAGAAAAATTTCCAGCCAAGAATACTTTATCCAGCAAAGCTCTTCTTCAAATTTGAGGGAGAGCTTAAATTTTTCACAAACAAACAAATGCTGAGAGAATTTGCTAACAAGAGACCTGCCCTACTGGAGATACTAAAGGGAGCCCTACAGACAGAGAAACAAAGACAGGACAGAGAGACTTGGAGAAAGGTTCAGTGCTAAAGAGATTCGGTATGGGTACAATAAAGGATATTAATAGACAGAGGGAAAAAATACAACAAACATAAACCAAAGGATAAGATGGCTGATTCAAGAAATGCCTTCACGGTTATAACGTTGAATGTAAATGGATTAAACTCCCCAATTAAAAGATATAGATTCGCAGAATGGATCAAAAAAAATGAACCATCAATATGTTGCATACAAGAGACTCATCTTAGACACAGGGACACAAAGAAACTGAAAGTGAAAGGATGGAAAAAAATATTTCATGCAAGCTACAGCCAAAAGAAAGCAGGTGTAGCAATATTAATCTCAGATAAAATAGACTTCAAATGCAGGGATGTTTTGAGAGACAAAGAAGGCCACTACATACTAATAAAAGGGGCAATTCAGCAAGAAGAAATAACAGTCGTAAATGTCTATGCACCCAATCAAGGTGCCACAAAATACATGAGAGAAACACTGGCAAAACTAAAGGAAGCAATTGATGTTTCCAGAATAATTGTGGGAGACTTCAACACATCACTCTCTCCTATAGATAGATCAACCAGACAGAAGACCAATAAGGAAATTGAAAACCTAAACAATCTGATAAATGAATTAGATTTAACAGACATATACAGGACATTACATCCCAAATCACCAGGATACACATACTTTTCTAGTGCTCATGGAACTTTCTCCAGATTCGATCATATGCTGGGACATAAAACAAGCCTCAATAAATTTAAAAAGATTGAAATTATTCAAAGCACATTCTCTGACCACAATGGAATACAATTAGAAGTCAATAACCATCAGAGACTTAGAAAATTCACAAATACCTGGAGGTTAAACAACACACTCCTAAACAATCAGTGGGTTAAAGAAGAAATAGCAAGAGAAATTGCTAAATATATAGAGACGAATGAAAATGAGAACACAACATACCAAAACCTATGGGATGCAGCAAAAGCAGTGCTAAGGGGGAAATTTATAGCACTAAACGCATATATTCAAAAGGAAGAAAGAGCCAAAATCAAAGAACTAATGGATCAACTGAAGAAGCTAGAAAATGAACAGCAAACCAATCCCAAACCAAGTAGAAGAAAAGAAATAACAGGGATTAAAGCAGAAATAAATGACATAGAGAACAAAAAAACAATAGAGAGGATAAATATCAGCAAAAGTTGGTTCTTTGAGAAGATCAACAAGATTGACAAGCCCCTAGCTAGACTGACAAAATCAAAAAGAGAGAAGACCCATATAAACAAAATAATGAATGAAAAAGGTGACATAACTGCAGATCCTGAAGAAATTAAAAAAATTATAAGAGGATATTATGAACAACTGTATGGCAACAAACTGGACAATGTAGAAGAAATGGACAATTTCCTGGAAACATATGAACAACCTAGACTGACCAGAGAAGAAATAGAAGACCTCAACCAACCCATCACAAGCAAAGAGATCCAATCAGTCATCAAAAATCTTCCCACAAATAAATGCCCAGGGCCAGATGGCTTCACAGGGGAATTCTACCAAACTTTCCAGAAAGAACTGACACCAATCTTACTCAAACTCTTTCAAAACATTGAAGAAAATGGAACACTACCTAACTCATTTTATGAAGCTAACATGAATCTAATACCAAAACCAGGCAAAGACGCTACAAAAAAGGAAAACTACCGGCCAATCTCCCTAATGAATATAGATGCAAAAAATCCTCAACAAAATACTTGCAATTCGAATCCAAAGACACATTAAAAAAATCATACACCATGACCAAGTGGGGTTTATTCCAGGCATGCAAGGATGGTTCAACATAAGAAAAACAATCAATGTATTACAACACATTAACAAGTCAAAAGGAAAAATCAATTGATCATCTCAATAGATGCTGAAAAAGCATTTGACAAAATCCAACATCCCTTTTTGATAAAAACACTTCAAAAGGTAGGAATTGAAGGAAACTTCCTCAACATGATAAAGAGCATATATGAAAAACCCACAGCCAGCATAGTACTCCATGGTGAGAGACTGAAAGCCTTCCCTCTAAGATCAGGAACAAGACAAAGACGCCCGCTGTCACCACTGTTATTCAACATTGTGCTGGAAGTGCTAGCCAGGGCAATCCGGCAAGACAAAGAAATAAAAGGCATCCAAATTGGAAAAGAAGAAGTAAAACTGTCATTGTTTGCAGATGATATGATCTTATATCTAGAAAACCCTGAGAAATCGACGATACAGCTACTAGAGCTAATAAACAAATTTAGCAAAGTAGCGGGATACAAGGTTAATGCACATAAGTCAGTAATGTTTCTATATGCTAGAAATGAACAAACTGAAGAGACACTCAAGAAAAAGATACCATTTTCAATAGCAACTAAAAAAATCAAGTACCTAGGAATAAACTTAACCAAAGATGTAAAAGACCTATACAAAGAAAACTACATAACTCTACTAAAAGAAATAGAAGGGGACCTTAAAAGATGGAAAAATATTCCATGTTCATGGATAGGAAGACTAAATGTCATTAAGATGTCAATTCTACCCAAACTCATCTACAGATTCAATGCAATCCCAATCAAAATTCCAACAACCTACTTTGCAGACTTGGAAAAGCTAGTTATCAAATTTATTTGGAAAGGGAAGATGCCTCGAATTGCTAAAGACACTCTAAAAAAGAAAAACGAAGTGGGAGGACTTACACTCCCTGACTTTGAAGCTTATTATAAAGCCACAGTTGCCAAAACAGCATGGTACTGGCACAAAGATAGACATATAGATCAATGGAATCGAATTGAGAATTCAGAGATAGACCCTCAGATCTATGGCCGACTGATCTTTGATAAGGCCCCCAAAGTCACTGAACTGAGTTATAATGGTCTTTTCAACAAATGGGGCTGGGAGAGTTGGATATCCATATCTAAAAGAATGAAAGAGGACTCCTACCTCACCCCCTACACAAAAATTGACTCAAAATGGATGAAAGATCTCAATATAAAAGAAAGTACCATAAAACTCCTAGAAGATAATGTAGGAAAACATCTTCAAGACCTTGTATTAGGCGGCCACTTCCTAGACTTTACACCCAAAGCACAAGCAACAAAAGAGAAAATAGATAGATGGGAACTCCTCAAGCTTAGAAGTTTCTGCACCTCAAAGGAATTTCTCAAAAAGGTAAAGAGGCAGGCAACTCAATGGGAAAAAATTTTTGGAAACCATGTATCTGACAAAAGACTGATATCTTGCATATATAAAGAAATCCTACAACTCAATGACAATAGTACATACAGCCCAATTATAAAATGGGCAAAAGATATGAAAAGACAGTTCTCTGAAGAGGAAATACAAATGGCCAAGAAACACATGAAAAAATGTTCAGCTTCACTAGCTATTAGAGAGATGCAAATTAAGACCACAATGAGATACCATCTAACACCGATTAGAATGGCTGCCATTAAACAAACAGGAAACTACAAATGCTGGAGGGGATGTGGAGAAATTGGAACTCTTATTCATTGTTGGTGGGACTGTATAATGGTTCAGCCACTCTGGAAGTCAGTCTGGCAGTTCCTTAGAAAACTAGATATAGAGCTACCATTCGATCCAGCGATTGCACTTCTCGGTATATACCCAGAAGGTCAGAAAGCAGTGACACGAACAGATATCTGCACGCCAATGTTCATAGCAGCATTATTCACAATTGCCAAGTGATGGAAACAACCCAAATGTCCTTCAACAGATGAGTGGATAAATAAAATGTGGTATATACACACGATGGAATACTACGTGGCAGTAAAAAGGAACGATCTCGTGTAACATATGACAACATGTATGAACCTTGAAGACATAATGCTGAGTGAAATAAGCCAGGCACAGAAAGAGAAATATTATATGCTACCACTAATGTGAACTTTGAAAAATGTAAAACAAATGGTTTATAATGTAGAATGTAGGGGAACTAGCAATAGAGAGCAATTAAGGAAGGGGGAACAATAATCCAAGAAGTACAGATAAGCTATTTAACGTTCTGGGGATGCCCAGGAATGACTATGGTCTGTTAATTTCTGATGGATATAGTAGGAACAAGTTCACAGAATTGTTGCTATATTATGTAACTTTCTTGGGGTAAAGTAGGAACATGTTGGAAGTTAAGCAGTTATCTTAGGTTAGTTGTCTTTTTCTTACTCCCTTGTTATGGTCTCTTTGAAATGTTCTTTTATTGTATGTTTGTTTTCTTTTTAACCTTGTTTTCATACAGTTGATTTAAAAAAGAAGGGAAAGTTAAAAAAAAAAAAAAGAAAAACAAGGAAAAAAAAAAGATGTAGTGCCCCTTTGAGGAGCCTGTGGAGAATTCAGGGGTATTTGCCTACCCCACCTGCATGGTTGCTAACATGACCACAGATATAGGGGACTGGTGGTTTGATAGGTTGAGCCCTCTACCATAAGTTTTACCCTTGGGAAGACGGTTTCTGCAAAGAGAGGCTAGCCCTTCCTATGGTTGTGCCTAAGAGCCTCCTCCCGAATGCCTCTTTGTTGCTCAGATGTGGCCCTCTCTCTCTGGCTAAGCCAACCTGAAAGGTGAAATCACTGCCCTCCCCCCTACATGGGATCAGACACCCAGGGGAGTGAATCTCCCTGGCAACGTGGAATATGACTCCCGGGGAGGAATGTAGACCCGGCATCGTGGGACGGAGAACATCTTCTTGACCAAAAGGGGAATGTGAAAGGAAATGAAATAAGCTTCAGTGGCAGAGAGATTCCAAAAGGAGCCGAGGGGTCACTCTGGTGGGCACTCTTACGCACACTTTAGACAACCCTTTTTAGGTTCCAAAGAATTGCGGTAGCTGGTGGTGGATACCTGAAACTATCAAACTACAACCCAGAACCCATGAATCTCGAAGACAGTTGTATAAAAATGTAGCTTATGAGGGGTGACAATGGGATTGGGAAAGCCATAAGGACCACACTCCACATTGTCTAGTTTATGGATGGATGCGTAGAAAAATAGGGGAAGGAAACAAACAGACAAAGGTACCCAGTGTTCTTTTTTACTTCAATTGCTCTTTTTCACTCTAATTATTATTCTTGTTATTTTTGTGTGTGTGCTAAGGAGGGTGTCAGGGATTGATGTAGGTGATGAATGTACAACTATGTAATGGTACTGTAAACAATCGAAAGTACGATTTGTTTTGTATGACTGCGTGGTATGTGAATATATCTCAATAAAATGAAGATAAAAAAAAAACACAGACATGTAATCAAGCAGTTAGGATTTAAGGACTGATTGTGATTATTGAATCATTATATAGATATTCCTTTTTACTTTCTGGTATTTAGAGCAGACAGAGGGAAATACCCGAAATCTGAATTGTAATCCAGCTGCCTGGGTCTCTAATAATGATTGTATAGCCTTTATCTTGTGCCCTTGTAATTGTAAAAACCTTGTGACTAAGCTTCACTTGTACCCATTTATCCAGTTTTTCGACTTCAAAGTCTTATGATCACTAAATACAGCCCCTGATGTTTATTAATGAAGGGTCTTGGGTCAACCCAGAACTAACCCACCACAAGTCCAAAGTCATCTTGATAACCGAAGCTGGGTCTAACCAAAAATGGGCCCACCTGACATGCGCAGTAGCTTACTTATTATCCTAAAACCTGCCCGTCTTTTGATGCTTTAAAACTATCAGAATTATTGCAGTTCAGGGAGACAAATTTTGGACCGATAGGCCATCTGTTCTCCTGCTTTGCGCCTAGCAATAAAACTCTCTCTTTGAAAAAAAAAAAAAAAAGAACTAAGTTTTTTATACTTAATAATATCAATTTTAGTCAGTGGTATTTTCATAATTGAGTATGCATTTCATCTAAGTTTCTTTTTTTTTCATTGAGTTTGTGACGTTATCTCAGGGTTCTTCTTTAATTTATAATTTTACAATGACTGTTGGAAAATCACCATTTCTTATTTTGTCTACCTGTGCAGTCTCCTCTTTTGTTAAATAAGTTAGCAAGTGGTTGTTCTTCTTCTTTTTTTAAAAAAATGATATGTTGATTAGAGATTAGATTTACTGTCTTTCTGTTTTCTACCTCATTAATTTTTCTTTTATTGTGATGGAGTTATATTGATATATTTGTTATTTCTTAAATGAAGTGATTTTCTTTTCTTTTTCCCAACAGAGCTCTCAATTTCTTCTTCTTCCTGCTTTTTCCCTTCTCTCTCTGGTTTCCAAAAAGACTCCCCTCCCTTCCTTTATTTTTTAGACTTCTCACCAATAATTTTTTTAATAATTCCAAAGACAAGTACAGCATTTGCAAAAGGAATAAATAGCAACATACAACTCAAAAAAGCATCATAGTAGCATCATATTTGGCATCATCAATTATAAATAATAAAAAGCAGTGATATATTGTTTTTAAAGATTTGGGTGCAAATACTTTAAATGGATATTATACATATGTGAACAATCAATCAATATAGAGTATACAGAAACATTTCTGGTCAAGTCAGCTCAGAGCACATTTATCCCTGATGTACCCATTTTAGAAACTTATTTGAGAATTTAATTCAGAAGAAGATGGGAGCAAATTAAGAGAGAAGAGAATGTGGCATCCAATTAACAATACTTTAAAACTAGTAAATCAAAGAAAGGGATCACCAGGAAGACAGCACTGTAGGAACATTAGAAAGAAATTATTATCAATAATATAATATTATAAAGAATTATTCTGGAGCAGAATAGAGGAATCCAAAATGAAGGTCTTTAGGGAAAAAGAAAAATCAAATGAAAATACTCATTCAACAGAAGAGACATTTTGATTGATAGTTAAAAATATGAAGAAAATATAAATGGAAACAATTCAAAGAGAAAATAAGTGCAAGGAGAATCTCCAGGAAAAAATAAGAAGCAAGCACCATCACTAAAATATTCTCATAATAAACAAATGTTCCAACTATGAAGCAAATGAATCATAGTTGGCAGGATTTAAAGCAAAGGATAAAGAATTTTAAAATGAGGGATACGTTAAGATCATTCTCATTTGTGTGCATTGTATCCATGAAAAATTAATAGATGCCTTATGCATAATTTTTCCAGAAGGAAGATACATGTATATAGAACTTTTAATGTGAATGATGGTTTTGTGTGTGTGTGTGTGTGTGTGTGTGTGTGTGTGTTTGTTTTTTTTTTTTTTTACCATTTTTTAATTGAAATATACTCACATACCATACAATCTTCCAAAGTGTGAAACAGTTGTTCACAGTATCATCATATACCTGTGCATTCATCACTACAGTCAATTTTTGAACATTTTCATTGCTGATATTTCTTCTCTTTCTTCAGTTCGGCATTTGCAGGGTCTTTCTCCAGACTATATCCTCCTCCAGTTTCAAACAATTCAGAATTGTCCTTTTTTTTGTTGAATCTCTGGAGAGAAGTTTTCAGTAGCTGTTTATGGCACCATGTTGATGACGTCACCCCTCCCTTCCTTTTAATTCACTTCTCCAAAGCATTACCTTTGAAGATGTCCTCTTTGCATCTCAAATGAACTTTGATGTCCTCTCCTTGTAGCTCAGGGATCTCTTCTAACTGAACACTGTGATGTATCTTCATACTTAGGGGTGCTTTCTATATCTGGCCATGCCTTCAGATCAGCAAAAGGTCTGCTGCATGATTTCCTCTAAGTCTTCCAGAAAATTTTCCTTAAAATGACCTTGCTTTCTGCTAAGGTTTCTGATGGGAAAGTTGAAGATTGCCTTCTGGAATTTGGGAGGTCTGTTTGCATTTTGTTTATTTTCACTGACAGATAATTAGAAGTTTGGACATTATTGGTTACATATTTCCTGAGGATGCCAGTATTGAGTAGTTTCAGTTATCTTTGCTTTTTTGTGTGTATGTTTCTAAAGAGGTTCATAGGTGCTTTGAATTTCCTTGGTAGATATTAACTCATGTACACAGAATACTACTTTCTGAAGATGTCTTCTGCCCACTCTGGTCCAACTCAGACTGACCTTGTTGCTGACAGGGCGACGCTGAAATGAGACACAGACACGAAATTAAGATTTAAGGGAGCAGGGGACCCACAGCATCGTGTGCCAGGTGGGTGCTGATGCACCTGTGCTCCAGTTATTTATTTGTTTGTTACACAAAGCAAGACGACGCTATGTGATCAAAAGCATTCAGGGTCTCTCAGATATTAATCTTTACATCCTGCTGTGGATAAGAAGGAACAATCTGGGGCCAATGGTTAACGCTGCTGTCATAATCACAAGACACACATCTTCAGCCCAGAATAGTCTTGAATCAGCAATGAAAAGCTTTGGCTCAGAACTGATACTTCACTTTGGCTTCCAACTCATCAGTCTTAATAAGTCACACGACTCCACCAAAGTAAAAGTGGACTAGGAAGTGCAGTGCTACCATTTGCTTAGAAACGAATATTTGTAGAACAGCATTAATGACAGCTGCATGCACTTGACATGTCACCTCTGCCTTCCCTCCTGTTCTTCCCTATGCCTGGAATGTCCTTGCCACACCCTGAGCATCTAATCCTATTTTTAGCCTCCCTCAACCACTGTTCCATCACAACACCAGGTTTGCTTCATCTTTATTTCCATAAAGCTTTATGCATATGTTTATTATTACACCTAATATCATATTATTGTTAGCTGTTTATATCACTGGCTAGACAGGGAGATCCTTGAGGGCAGAGAACAGATCTAATCACCTTTGTATTCCCAGTGTTTAGCATGGTGCCTGATACACAGACCTAGAGGGGAAAATTAGTCTGTGTCTGAGTCTTTTAAGATTTCCTTTCTCAGGTTTTCATCCAAATCACACACCTCTCTCCATGGCGTTCCCGTTTCACAGCGGCTGGGCCAGAAAACTCCAACGTGTGAGGGGCCGCGGGGCGCTGGCTGAGGAGCCGCCAGGGCAGCCAGAAAACTGTCATTTGATTTTATTCATCATCTACAGTTGCCTTGTTTTCTATTTCATGGACTTCTGCTAGTATCTTAGTTTCCATCTTTCTATTTTCTTGGACTTTACTTTCTAGTTCTTTTATGTTCTCAAGTTGAAAACTGACTTATTTTCAATATTTTGGAATTTTAACAAGTATTTTTAAAGTTATAAATTTGTTTTGATGAGTATGGGGATAAAGAATACTAGCCACTGTTACCAATAACTCTAATATCAGACTCACATCGGAGCCTGACCGCAGTGGAGTGTCTCCCCTGAGCAGCTCCTCCAAAAAAGACTGAAGGTTCTGGGCTCCTTCTCCTTGGGATGCTCCCATATTCAACAATAACCTCCACAATTGCCGTACACAGGGAACAAAACATGGACAACCAAGATTTTATGGCCAAGCCTGGAAGTGGCTGCTTTCTGTCCACATACTTTTGCCTAGAACCCAGTCAAGTAGCCCCACCCCAAATGCAATGAAAGCTGAGAAAGTACTGAAGTTACAAAATATCTTTATTTCTCTCCCAAATAATACAGAAACTTAGCATGCTATAACTTTGCATTAAATAACCTTTTCTCATCTTGTTATTGTTCTTGGTATTTTAGTTTCATCTTTTAAAAAACATTTGCAAACATATTTGCAAACCAAATTTCATCAAATGATTTCATGTTCTGATTGTTAATTTTATTGATTCTCATTCTTAGTCTTAGATTTCCTTATGTGTTTTAGTATTGGTTCTTTTGTCTGTTCCAACGAATACTTTTTGCTCTTATTTTCCCAGGTTGCTGAGATTCCTTTTGTCTGTGTAACTCAGCTCCTGATATAAGTTTCCAATCCTTTGCCTCTGACAACCCATTTTGGACACACTCTCCAGCTACGTTTCAGTGTTGATTTCCTAATGCAGTTCTCAGTTTTACCCTCTGGTCCCCACACTCAGTGGTTGTCAGCAAGAGGTGCTCTCCTGCAACTTTCCAACAGGTCCCTTAGACCAGGCTTAATTCCCACTTGGCCATTCTGTAGGGAGAATCCGATAGTATCCACCATTTGAAAGAGAGACCAGCTCCCAGATTTAATCCATGAGTGCTTCTGCATAAAAACCTAGATGAGAAAGCCTGAAAGTGTGTGTGCAGACTGCAAAGAAGAACTACACGTGCACAGCTCTGAGCCTCCGCCCACTGCCCCTGTTTCCCCAGAGCACTTCAACGCTCCCACAAAGGACGACTCCGCAGAGAGGAGGTCTGTTCTTTGGGTGATTGAAACCATTAATAATTTACCCAACTCTGGCTGCTGCCTTTCATTAATTATCACAATGCTAATGACATTCCTCAGGAAAATGGAAAAAAAAATTCCTTCTCCAAGGCAGGCTCTTTAGAAACAGACCATATTTCATAAATAAATTACGGGTGAGTGGTTTGCTTTGAATTCCTTTGAACTCTACCTCGCAGAGAGAGGAGGAGGTGAAAGCTGGTGTAATAGAATAAAATGAAGCAGATGAAGATTCAGTTTAAATATCAGTATCAATGTATGGCCAGCATGACTGTCATTCTACCTGTCTATTCCTTCAGATAGGAGATGGGGTCACCTTTACTGGAGTGTCTTCTTGGTCCAGGTAGAGACCTCCTTAAAGCATGGCACCAAGAAAACTGGACAGTCTTTTAAAACAAGATTGTCTAATAAATCCACTGAAAGCCCATTTGATCACAACACTCGCTGCTAAGAAAGCAGCTTTTCCCCATTTGATCTGACCTTATCAAGTATGACTAAATTAATGATGTGTATTAACAGTAAGTACTCAGTAAGAGTGGGCTATTTCAAAGAGTATAGAAGAGCTTTTGCATCATTTTCTGGGCTCTGTGCATTTGGAAATGGCTTCTACACAAATATGTTTCATGACAGTGAATTCTATGCCCTTTTCCAGACATTGTGGGGCATAGCAGTGGGGCTTTACTATTGTGTCTGAACAAGTATAGGGTCATTTCTGTCTGCAGTAAGAAACGGCAGACTCCCAAATGGGGTATCCCATTATCAAATCAGGCTGGGAGCTTGAGGCTAAATTCTTTAACTTGAGACTAAAATTCTACCAGCCCTTCAGCTCTGGTATATAGTTACTATAAGACACTATATCCTTCATGGAAGCCTGACAGTGTTGATTGGGATTGGTATCAGCATTTCACCCTGATTGTTTTTACTCTGTCCTGTTTTTCAGCCTTATTTTGCAATCTTCTTTATGGTCTGTCACTCTAGATAAAATAGATCTTTCTGCAAAAGAAAAAAGGATGTTATAGGGAATATTTGTACTCATAGTCTTACATGGAGATAATACACTGAAAAGGCTGAGAATACAGAATCTGAACCCTGATGGCCTGGGTTTGACTCAGCCCCATTACTACTTAGCTATATAACCTTGAACAAGTTACTTAACCCCTCTGAACCTCATTTCTGCATCTGTAAAATGAGGATATAGATAATACCAATCTTTAGGATTGTTGGAAAAATAACTTGTTAACGTGTTAAGTTCTTAAAACTATTTGCTTTTATTTTTGTGTGTGAATGTTTAATCTATCTTTCCCTCAATAGCTTCCCGAGGACAAAGATAATGTCTATTTTGCTCCCCACTGGATCCTCAGAGATGAGCACAATTGGTACATAATAGAAGTACATAAATATTTGTTGTAGCAGAGAATGCCTTTAAGTTATTTGAGATTCTTCAGGGTCAGAGGAATAAAATCGCTTTGGCAATGCAGGGTTTTGGAGCTGACACATAGCCGAGGATATGCTGTGTGTCACAGGGTCGCTGATGGACAGGCTTGGCATGTACCAGCAGCTGCACCGAGACCCTTGTGTTCTGCTCTGTTTGGGGAAATAGAGAAATGGAGCAGAGAACAGGAAATAGAACTGTGGGGAATGCCTCTTCTGAGGGTGTGTGCATGGTTCCAATGAGAAAATGGATTATATTTCTATTCAGAGTCTAGCAATCAATTCAAGAAATCAAGGTTAAAGAGGAAATGGAAATGACATTGGCGATTTTAAATAAATGAGATGGCCATAAAGGAAAGAAGGGCCACAGGAATGGAGGCACACCGTTGTCTATTTCTATTGGACTGGTTAGGACGTCTCTGTTGGGGAGGAGATGGTCTATAGGGAAAGGCGATCTCTCCACCCCCAGGATGTTGGAATCTCAATGTCATAAACTTTTGTGAGCAACATCTCCCAATGGAGCTTTTTTAAAAACTAGAGCAGTTGTAGGATTCCAGTGGAGTTCTCTGATTGTACCTACTGGTTTCCAGGCAACAGACATGAATTGTTATGAGGGTGTGTGCATGGTTCCAATGAGAAAATGGATTATATTGCGTCTTGGTAAATATAAAAATAACTCTCTCCTACCTACCCCCATCTCTCAATTTATTCATACACATTCTTTCCCTGAGATAACACTAATTCTTTATTCTAGTCCATGTTGACAGCAATGTGGATCTAGACTCTAGACAGCAGTTTACAATGGTTGCTGGGGAATATTTACTGGGAAATGGGTCCTTAGGTTTTAAGTTGAGTAGTAGGTGTATTTTGTTCATGAATTGCATTCTTTGCTAAATTCTACAAGTAACAGGTTGGTTCTGGTCATTATTTTGGAACTTTGGAAAAATTGATACAAGAGAGGCTTAGGGTTGGAGTAAACCAGCTTTGGCAGAGCAAAGTGCATTTTGGGAGACACTCCAGGATGTAGCTGCTACAGAAAGGACCAAGCACCTGAGGGCCATGTGTGCAGAGACTGGACTGTGTTAGAACAAATTGTGTGTGGAGAGATTTTTTTTTTTTTTGGTAGAACTTTCATTTCTTTTTAACAACTTCATCGAGATAAATCATTTACCATGGAATTCACATATGTAAAATGCACAATTCAGTGGTTTTTAGTATATTCACTGAATTGTGCAACCAGCACTGCAATAAATTTTAAACATCTTTATTACCCCAAAAGAAGCCTTGTACCCCTTAGTGTCATTCTACATTTTCTTTAAACCCCTCAGTCCTAGGCAACCACTAATCTGGTTTCTGCTCTATAGATGAGCCTATTCTGGACATTTTGTGTGAATGAAACAATATAATATGTGCTCCTTTGTAACTGCACTGTAACTATGTTGTAGGCCAAATGATATAATTACATACATATTGTTTTGTACAATGGTTTTTTAAATCACTTAGAGAAGAAAGAAAAAATATGCAATTTCACTGCCTTTCATTGCCTATACAGTGCCTATACAATTACTTTTACTGAGGTTCTTTGGTTTTTCATGTGGATTCAGAATACTATCTGTTGTCACTGGCTTTCAGCCCGAAGAATTTCCTTTAGCATTCTTACAGGGCAGGTCTGTCAGCAATGGATTCTCTCAGTTTTGTTTATCTAGGGATATCTTTATTTTACCTTTAGGTTTGAAAGATAGTTTTGCTGTTGATCAGATTCTTGGTTGACAGTTTTTTTTTTTCCTTTCAGTACATTGAATATGTTTTCTCATTGTCTTTTGGACTCCATGGCTTCTTATAGACAGTCAAAAATTAATCTCACTCGGGTTCCCTTGTACGTGATCACAAGTTTTTCTTTTGGTGCTTTCAAGATTTTCTCTCTTTCTTTGGCCTTCAGCATTTTGACTATTGATGTGTCTGTTCTATGATGTGTCTGATAGTGTATGATGTGTAGATTTCTTTGCATTTATCCCATTTGGAGTTTGTTGAGCCTTTTGGATGTGTTAGCGTGGATTAATGTTTTTTATCAAACTTGGGAAATTTTCAGTCATTATTACTTCTTTGAATGCTTTTTCTGCTCCTTTTTCTCTCCTCTCCTTTGGATTTCCCATTACACTTACATTGATACACTTAATGGCATCCCACATCTTTTCTGAGGCTCTGTTCATTTTTCTTCATTCTTTTTTCTCTGTTTTTCAGATTGTATAATCTTATTGCTCTATCTTCAAATTCACTGATTCTTCTGTCAGTCAACTGAAATCTATTATTGTGCATGTTTAGATAATTTTTCATTTCAGTTATTGTAGTTTTTCACTCCAGAATTTCCATTTGGTTCTCTCTCTCTCTCTCTCTTTTAATTCTATCTCTTTATTGATATTTTCTGTTTGATGAGACATTGTATTCCTACTCTTCTTTACTTCTTTAGGCATGGTTCCCTTTAGTTCTTTGAAAATATTTATTATAGCTGTTTGAAGTCATTGTCTGCTAAGCCTGACATCTGGGCCTTGTCAAAGGCAGTATCTCTTTCCTGCTCTTTTTTATTCTGTGTTTGGGTCACATTTTCCTGTTTCTTTGCATGCCTTGCATTTTTTTTTTTATTGAAAACTGAACATTTTAGAAAACACATTGTAGCAACTCTGGATACTGATTCTCCCTCTCCCTAGGGCTTATTGTTATTTGCTTATTTGTTTAGTGACTTGGCTGGACTATTTCAGTGGAATCTCTATCCCTCCAGCTTGCAGCCTCTGAGGTTGCCCCTCAGAGAGGGTGCAGCCCTGGGCATGAGCACAGCCCCCTGAATTGCTTCCCCTCCATCCTTGGGATGACAGTAATTTTAACAGGGCTCCCTTTGTCTCTTCCATTGATCTCAGCTTTAAGCTTCTGTCTGGTCTGACTGTATTGGTGGTACTCAGATGCTAGCCTCGCTAATTGTTAGCTGTATTGTTTTTGACAGCACTCTGGGGCATAAGTTGCCAAACAAAGTTGGGCCCCTTTGCAGGAATAATCTCTGAGGCCACTTATTGAAGCTTGCTCTGACCAGGAGGACTCTTCTTAGCTGTCTCTTTCTCTGTTTCTCTCTGCTAACTTCCAGCTTGTCTACAATTTCTCTTTTTACATCATGGAGCTAGCAGCCTCCTTTTAATTGCTTGCCATCAAAAGATCATTGATGTTTGTGGTTGTTCTGGTTTGCTAATGCTGCCATTATGCAAAATACCAGAAATGGATTGGCTTTTATAAAGGGGGTTTATTTGGTTACAAAGTTACAGTCTGAAGGCCATAAAGTGTCCAAGGTAAGGCATCAACAATTGGGTACCTTCAGTGAAGGATGGCCATTGGTGTCCAGACAACCTCTGTTAGCTTGGAAGGCATGTGGCTGGTGTCTGCTTGCTCCCAGGTGGCGTTTCAAAATGGTGTTCTCCAAAATGTTGTTCTTGGGGCGTTTTGTCCTCTCTTAGCTGCAACTGCTCTTCAAAATATTACTCTCAGTGCTCTGAGGTCCTTCTGTCTGTGAATTCCTTTATATGACTCCAGTGATCCAGTTAACACCCACCCTGAATGGGCGAGGTAACACCTTCATGGAAATTATCCAATCAAACATTTCACTCACAGTTGATTGGGTCACATCCCCATGGAAACCCTTAAAGGATTCCAATCTAATCAACACTAATACATCTGCCCTCACAAGATTGCATCAAAGAACATGGTTTTTGGTGGGACATAATATATCCAAACTAGCACAGTGGTGTTCTTAGGCTTGAACTTCCTCATGCTCTGTTCCAAATAAAGCCAGTTTTTATGGCCTGCCTTTCTCCTTGTGTAGAAACTTGGCACCACTGCTCTGGATCTGGGGCAGGCACAGTAACTATCTTCTCTTAGAAGGACAACTCTGCTCTAGAAGTGGGCCCCTGAGCTGGAGCTGATCACCTGGTCTTATCTTGTCTCTCCCACTGTGGAACTGTGGACCTACACATGAGAGCAGTTAGAGCCCAGTATTCTTTTTCTTTTTTTTAAAGGCAAATTTATTGTGATATATTCACACACCATGTAATCCATCCAAAATATACACTCAATGGCTCACAGTATCATCATATGGTAGTGCATTCATCACCACAATCAATTTTAGAACATTTCCATTACTCCAAAATAAAGAAAAAAATATAAATAAAAAAGAACACCCAAAACATCCCATACCCATTATCCCCCCTATTATTTATAATTTTTGTGTTTATTTTATTACTCATCTGCCCATACACTGGATAAAGGGAGAGTCAGTCACAAAATTTTCACAATCACAAGATCCCACGATAAAAGCTATATAGTTATACAAACGTATTCAAGAATCAAGGCTACTGGGTTGCAGTTCACAGTAAGAAGACTGTGTTTCAAGTGCCACTGCTCTTGCTGTTTTTATTGAGATTTAGTAGATTTTCTTGAATAAATGTTTGTCTATGTACTTTCTTCCCTCAGGAAAATTTGCAGATTTTAAATGATTGTTCTTAAAGCAATTTTTACCAGTTATGATTGTTTCACTGGGGAGAGTTCGCAGAGCTTCTCATGCTGCCATTTCAGAAGTGCTGGGGAAAGAGATTTTGTCACGTCTTGGCATTTCAATTTCCCTATGGGATAAAAGGAAGGTATTTATAAATTAAGTTTGTAGTTTAGGGATAAGTTTGGGCATTTTAGAGAACTGGCACTGTACCATCAGGCCTAGGCTGTTTTTATTATTATTATTATTATTATTATTATTATTTTAAATGACTCCACCTGTGACTTAGCTATATAGCAGAGAAGAGTGCAGTTCAGGTTAAGAAAGGGAACAGGGATGGTTTCTTGGCTTAATAAAGTGTGGTCCTGGAGATGAGTTAGCTAAAGAATATGCCAACCCATTTCAGGGACTCCTGAGACATTTTTAGGGGCTCAAATATTTGTTGAATAACTGCAAAGAAAAATGGGGGACATCACCAAATAAGCACCTGTGTGTTGTCTATTTCAGCGGTCTCTTCCAGGAGCAGGGATGAAGGCTTGGAGAAGAGGCTTCCCCCAAGATTTAGGCAGCAATCTTCTGTATTTCTGCCTCAGTGGGGGAGCTGAACCTTTGTGAAACCTTGAGACTGAACAGTAAGACTGCCAGAATCAATGGGAAAAGAACAAAAGGTTATTAAAGTGCTGGCTATACATTCTAATGACTAGGGGAAGCTTACCCTTGCTTTCTATTCCTCCTTCAGAAACCTCGCTGGTATGGATGGATAAGGCCAAGGAAATGAGTGTTCACAATGCTGAAATGGAGCTCTGGGGGTGATCAGAGTAGGTGTTAGAGGCTTTAAACTTTTATGCTGTTTTCTTCCTTCAGAATCATCTCACCACTATCCAGTCATAAGTCAACAATTGGCAATGTTTAACAATTGGTTTTTAGAGTGTGGTTATAATATGAATGTTGTTTGATGTATTTGTTTATGTTAACAAGCAAGACGAATGCAAAACAATGAGGACATATGTCAGAATTTCACTTGTTGTTCAATAATGTTAGTTACTTCTTTACTGATTTAATAATATTATTCCAATATCTGAAGAATATTTTATGTGTGTGTTATTTGTTGTGGTTACAGACACAATATGCTTTAGAATTTAATCTATATTATTGATACTTTCTCCATGACCTTCTAAAGTCTTGACAATCAACAAAGCAGTAAATCAAACTCTGATTTGTAGCATTTACTGATGTCTGTGATGTAAATACTCTTCCCATGACTGTTTTCAAGCTAACAATATAATGTCTCGATGGGGGGTTGGGAAGAGATGAGCAGTCGTCATCATTATATGGAATTTCTACCATGCAGGTATAGTAGAAGGAAATAGCCTCAAGAGCATTGATAATAGTACAAATGTAGTACAATAATTAGGATGTGAGGAATTTTGAGTATTTATTATTTTTTGTTTTACATATAATTTACTTAGTTATAAGTTTATATAATTTAATTTTTTACAGTGTCTTAACAGTCTTAGGCTAGTATAGACCAGCTGGAACAAGCAGCAATATCCATTCTCTCTCTCTTCCTTATAATGGAATCATATTTTCATTTAAGGCAGCAAAGCACTCTGCTGGAAATTTCTGTCTCCTTTGAAGCTTTGAGTTGACCATGTGGTGAGTGAAAGACAAATGATGTCTACTGGGAGCAGCATCTGGCAAAGTATTGTTTTTTTGTTAGAGAGTGACAGAGTCACTTGCCACATGTCTTTAGTCCTTTGCTCTAATTCTATTTTCTTACCTAGAATATATACTCAATGTCTAGAAGTTCAGCAATGATTTTGTGACCATGCAGATGAAAGCTACATTCTAATGATGTTGAAGCTAGAAGATAGAGTCCTATTCTTGAGTAATTGTATAAGCCCAGGACTGACTGTTCCCTGAATGCCTTGTTACTGAAAAGTGTACAATGCATCGGGATCTTTCACTTGTCTAAGCCACTGTCTATTTTCGGTTACATGTAGCCAAATAATGCAGATAGTCTTTCCTGATCTCAACATTAGAGTGGTAAGACACTAAATACCAAGATAGAATATTGTTGGGGATTTAATCATGTCCCTGATGAAAGACATGTTCAAACCCTAACCCCTCAATTGTGTGGGTATGAAGCCAATTTCCAATAGGACCCTTGAAGATGTTTGGTTAAGGTGAGGTCAAACTGAACAAAGGTGCATTAATGCATTATGGCTGATGTACTTATAAGCAAAGGAAATCAGACACACAAGTAGAAGCCAGAAGTCAGCAGAAACCAGAGGAGCAGACACAGAAGAGAGAGCTTGCCATGAGATGGGGGATAGCCATCACCAGAATGCTACAGACTTTGGAGAAGGCTGACCCCTTGATTTTGGACTTCTAGCCTCCCCAAACTGTGAGCCAATAAATTCCTGTTTTTTAAGCCAGCCAATTTGTGTTGTTTGTTATAGCAGCCTTCACAAACTAAGACAGACACCGAAGACCAAAATCAAGGAGCTATGGACAAAAGAGGTCTTTGTAATTTCCACTCACATGAAACAGCCCAGATCCCCAGGGCCAGAGGTTCCTCCTGGGGAGTTCTTTATTAGCACATAGTCTTCAAGCCCATTATTGGATATTAGTTGCTGTTTTCTTTTTTTCTAAGTAATGCCATGATAAACAACTCTCTTCAATTAGTTGTTTTCTCCCTATATGAAATGTTTTTTCTTGGAATTTCCCTAAGTAGAAAGCTTACTTATTTCTATGTTACTTGTAGTTTTTATATTTATTTCCATTTTTTTCTACTTTTGGTATTTAGTGTCCTTTCTTTAGAAAAGTTAAATCTATCTCAGTTATGCCATGGAAAAGAAAGGAAATTTGTATCTTTATTGGGCCAAGGTTTTTAAGGGGACTTGGCAGAGAAAGTGTTCCTGAAGGCAGAGAGGATCAGTAGCAGAGTGTGACCTGAGGTTCAGCTGCAGAGCTGTCAGGGGGCATTATTCTCCTTGCATTCTGCATGAATGCAATGTAAGTCCTGTTCAGCTGTCTTTTGCAGGTAAGATTTGTGGGTTCCTACCAGAAGCTCAGCACTTCGTATTCGTAATCACAGTTAATCCTCACAGTAACTTATAGCACAATCCCTTTCATTGTACTTGTAGATGAGGAAACTGTGGCCACGGAGTGCAGTTAATATACTTACAGGTCTCACACACCTGGTGAGTGGCAGAGAGGGGATTGGAATCACCAAAGCAGGTGATTCCACAGACTGTGCTTGTTACCCCTGCAGGCGATTGCTCCTTCCACCTGGAGAGTTTCTTCTCAGGGCTCTTTTCTATTAAAATCTCAGCAGCCTCTAGGCTTTACTTAGCAAGGAACATGCTCCCTCAGTTCACCTGTGAGGGTTGTGTTGGATTCACCATTCTAGGTTCTAGGTATGCTTCTAGAAAGAAGAGCCATTTAGGTGTTGGTTGTCTGCTGCCCCTCTGCACTCAGTTGCTGGACTGGGGTGTGGCTCTGCCCTTCCTGGCAGCTGATCCAAGCCACCAGCTTAGTGTAATGCAACTCTCATCAGCCTTCATGGTCACTTGGTGCCTGGAGAGACCCAAACACGGATGTTTGGGCTGGCCCACACAACTACACCCAACTTTTGCTGCCGCCATGGATTTGAGAACTTGGTTTTTCCAATAAGATGCTTACTTCGTGAACATGAAGCTAAACAGAGTTTTTAATTTATTTGTTTATTTGTTTATTTTTTAGGTAGGTAGTTGGGGCTTGAGAAGACTCTAAGTTATCAAAAGGGTATGAAGAAGATAGAAACAGAGAAAAAGAAGACAGATATATGAAGCTCCCAAAGGCCTTGCAACTGGGCCTGGGTGGAGGAGGTCAAGTATTTGAAGATTTTATTAGAATAAGATAAATAAGCTGCTTGGTGATGATTCAGGCTACTTCCATTGAGAGGCAACATTTGTGGATGGATGTGAGCCTGGTATCCCAGCAGGTTACCAAAAGAAATCAATAACACCTATTTTCCATTGTTTTTTGAAAGTAAGACGATTGATCATCCAGGCATCTAAGATGAAATATACATGCATTTGTGAGTGAGAAATAGTCACTGAAACTTTCTCCAGCAGTGAATAGCACACCAATTAATTTCAGACTCTTTTCCTATGAACCATATTGCAGGAGTCCCCAGGGCCTGATGAAGCAGAGGGCTCTTTGACTCTGATCATTGCTGATGTCACCCAGAGTTCTGCTTTTCTTGATTAGATGGAGAATAGCCAAACACTGCTCACTGAAGCACATATTGATTTTGGCAAGGAAGTTCTGTCATAGGCAGTAATTACATTGCTTGTTTTAATTGATTAGATCAGGAAATCTAATAAATTTTCCATGAGTCCTCTCCCCACTTTTTGTTGGCATGTAGAACAATCTCACTGAGTTATTTCTGAGAAAATGGGCTTTAAAACAGGATTTAGGTATGAAGTATAGATTGCTTTTTGCTTCCCTCTTTTTTGATGCTGTTGATGAGAACCACCTTCCTAGCTGTGTGGCTTTGGACAAGCAACTTAAACAAGCTACAGAACTTAAGTAAGCACTGAACCTTGTTTTCCTGCATTTATAAAATGAGACTAATTGTGCTTAGCTCTCAAAGTTTTTGTAAGATTAACTGAATTAACTCATGCTAAATACTTAGGACATAGGAACACACAGGAGTGGGAAGAAATTTCAGCTATCATTGTTATTATTATCATTAATAAAAACATAAAAAAAGGCAACCAAGACATATGTTGTAGGGAATGGAAATGGGTCCTTTTTAAGGTCTGTGTTGGGGTGGTATGGAAATGAACAGAGGGTTGGGGGAGCAACTGAGTATAGCAGGTTGAATTCCATATGCATTTGTCTTAGTTTGCAAGGACTGCTCTGATGGCTACCACAAACTGGTTGGCTTAAAGAACAGGAATTTATTGGCTCACAATTTTGGAAGCTAGAAGCCCAAAATCCAAGTGTTGGCAAGGGCTTGCCTTCTCCAAAGTCTGTCGCATTCTGGGGGATCAGCTTTCCGTCAATCCTCTGTCACAGGGCAATCTCTCACTGGTTTCTTCTACTTCTGGCTTCTTCTTCCACATCCAATTCCCTTTGCTTACAAGGACTTCAGCCTATTGAATTAAGGCCTGCCCTCATTCAGTTTGGCTACACCTTAACTATTAATAGCATCTTCAGCGGTCCTATTTACAAAGGGCCCACACCCACAGGACTTGGATATGTCTTTTGTGCGGGACGTGATTCAATCTCCAACAGTGTTGAAGATAAAAAGAAATAAACTGATTTTTCTGATTAGAAAGCATTGCATGTTTATTGTTGAAAATATGTGATTATGCAGAAAGAAAAAACATTTAAATGCCACAACCCAGACATAATCACTGTTAACATTCTGATATTTTTCTTCTAGACTTTTTTCCCTGCATCAATAAATGCATGTATTTCAACATAGTTGGGATTATATGACATATAGTATCTTTTTAATTTTTATATTTTATTTTCTTTATCATGTTTTATACATGTGATACATCAAAATAGTATAGTATGACATTTATGAAATTTATCCAGCATAATAGTATAATGGACACCTGTGAAGATAGTCCAAGCTTTGTGTCTCCCCTCCATCTGCTGAGGCTACCACTATCCTAAATTTTGCATTTTTCATTCCCATATTTTATAAAAATATTTTTATTAATTATGTCCAAATAATATATTGCTTGATTTTAAATTTCATGAAAAGAGCATCATACTGTCCATAGTTTTCTGGGAATTACTTCTTTTAAAAAAATCGATATTATAGTTTTAGGTTTCATCTATATTGTTTCATGTGGCAGCAGCGTGTCATTTTCGATTTTGTATAGTATTCTACTGGGTGTTTATACCATTCTTTACAAAAATCCACTCTTCTGTTGATGGATATGTAGATTGTTTCTGTTGTTTGTTGTTGTTGTTTTTGCCATCAAAGAGCTGCTGTGAACTTTCTTGTACGTGGCATCTAGGGAGGAATCAGTATATCCTGGGAAATGCTTAGAAATGCAAATTCTCAGACCTCACTTTAGACCCATAGAATCAAAAACTCTGGAGTGGGGTCAGCATTCTGTGTTTTTACAAGCTCTCCAGGTATTCTGATGCTAACAGTTTGTAAACCACTGCTCCAGAGAATTTTTTTAGGAGTGGAATTTCTGGGCCAAAATGTATGTAAATGTGCAACTTCATACGACTATGGCTGTTCAATACTGTAGTCATATGTGGCTATTGCGGACTTGAAAGTCAGTGAGTGAGGAACTAAATATTTAATTTGTATATTTAATTTAATGTAATTTAATTTAATTTAAAACAAATGATGCAGTTGTTGAAAGCTTTTAAGTATGTTTGGAACAATTTGGACATGAGAATCTTTTTTCAATTGTAAATTTTATGAAATTTAAATAGAGATCAAATATTTCTGATGAAAATTTAGCTTCCAACTTGAAATTGCTCTAAGTATAAAATACATAGTGGGTTTTGTCTTAATTTCCAATTTTCTGTGACAAATGCCACACACTAGTTTAGCTTAACAGGAATTTATTGGCTCATGTTTTCAGAGGCTAGAAGATTTGCTTCCTCTGGGGTTGGCCAACAATTCTTGCATTCCTCAGCTTTCCTGTCACATGGCAATGTCCTCTCCTTTTTCTTCCAGGTTCCGTTGACTTCTGGCCTCTTATTCCTCCCCATGGCTTTTTTCTTTATGGCCTCCAGTAAAAGGATTAAGACTCATCCTGATTCAGTTGGCCACACCTTAACTGAAACAACATCTTCAAAAGGTCCTATTTAAGATGGGTTCACACCCACTGGAATGGATTAAGATGAAGAACATGTTTTTTTCTGGGTACATAGCTCAATCTGCTCCAATTTTAAAGACTTATTTAAAAAATAATATATCTCATTAAAATTATTTTTATATGATTACATGTTGAAATAATATTTTGACTATATTGGGTTAAATACAAAATATTACTAAAATTAATTTCATCTGTTTCCTTTTACTTTTTTAATGTAGCCACTAGAAAATTTAAAATTACATGTGTTGCTTACATTACATTTTTATTGGACAACACTTTATAAGATAATGCAAGGTATTTTTCAAAATGATTCATCAATTTACACTCCACCATCCCTGTATGAGAGTTCTCAAAAATTTATATTCCTCTACTAAACTGAGAATTGTTAAACTTCCTAAATGCTGCTAATCTAATAGGTGTAAAATGTTATGTCATTGTTTTTAAATTGCATTTCTCCAGTTATTAATTTATGTATTTTTCTGATGTGTTAAATCACCATATTTGTGTTCTCTTCTGTGAAAAGCTAATTCATGATATCTGTCAATTTTTTAAACTGGAATTTTCGTCTTTTAAAAATTTTTTGAAGGAATTAAAAAAAATATATTCTAAATACTAACCTTGACCAGTAATATGTGCTGAAAATATCTTCTTCCAGCTTGTGGCCTGTCTTATCACTTTGTAGCAAATTTATCAGTCTTTTCTCTGATTGTTCCAGCTCTTTATTTCTTGTTTAAGAAATTTTTCCATTCCTCAAGGTCGGAAAGATACACTCCTACGTTTTCCATTTTTCTTCTAGTAGTTTTAAAGTTTGGCCTTTCAGATTTGAGAGCTTAGTCTATCTGCAATTAATAGATTTCAGAAGTAGGAATCCTGTTTCTTTTTTTTCCCCCATATGCTAACCAATCATTTTGCTCCTATTTATTGAATATTTCCAGATATTTTGCTGTTCTGATGTCTTATGTTCAATGCTTAGCTCATAAATTTTTAGCCTGTTTACATTTTTACACTAAAGGCTGTTGTTAAGTCAGAAACTGTGAAGAGTCTCTCTCTTACACACACACACACACACACACACACACACACACACACACACACACACACACTGACAGAAGACAAAAGACCCCTGTGTCAGAGACAAGTACTGTTTAATACCCATGGCAAAAACAGAAGCCAGGGTAGCTTTGTAGATTTGGTTCCCCAAGCCCCTATCCCTATGGGGTGACAGGGTAAGCATCAGATGGTACCTGTACATGCAGTACAGAACATTTCAGGAGAGGAGGCTTGAAATGTGGAAATTCTGATCTTCCATAGGACTGTTGGGATCTGTCCATCCTCTCCTCCAGAAAAACAGATTATTTATTATCTTGGAATGTAGGCAAATTTCCTCTAGGGAGGGATGGAGAAGTCTTTATCTTTATTACCCTGGGTTGTCCCTGGGAAGAGGGACATCTCTACACTTTACTATCATGGAATGTCTGCTTATACAAACATTGACTGTAAATGCCTTCTCTTAGACGATCTGTACTATGTAGAAACCTAAAATATTCTTGAAGAATTGTTTCCCCAAAGCTCTATGTTTCCATCTAAATACCACTTTAACAGCATTGCTCAAGTTTATTTGCTCATCTTTCTTTTTTGCATCCTAGTCTGTCTTCATAGAAAATTTTCATTCTTTGCTGAAGTTTATTCTTTAGATTTTTTTAAGGTGAAGATTTATTTGCAGTAAACTTTCTGAGTTCTTATTTAAGTTCTAAGGAGAATGTTGATTATTTTTTTTTTAAGCAGAAAATCTACCTGGTTAGGTTAAAGCTGCAAGCTTTGACCTACCTTCTGTGGACTGTGGTTCCAATGTCAGTTCAATTTTCCAAGCGTTTGCAGTGCTATATGGATATGCCCTCCATGTGCACTGGCCAGTCTGGGACCTGGGCAGTGCTATACCACTTAGTGCAGTTCTCAAAGATTTTAATATACTGTGTAAGGTCAGATCCATGCATGCACAGTTTGCAGATCAGCCCACAGGTTTATGCGCAATTTTATGGAACCAGTCTGTTGAGCTCTCTCCTCTCCATAATCTCCCTAACAGTTTCCATCTGCCTGGGCTCCTCCTTCCTAATCTTCTGAGGGTCTTAGTTTCCCCATTCTGCTGTGTACTTTCCTTTACTGCGTCTTTGTTGGAGACCAAACAGTGGGAGAACAAAGAGAGGAAATAAAGAGCAGGAATTTGCCCCATGCTCTTGGAATCATAGCTCCTCTGGTCAGAGAAGGATTCTTCTTTCTCAAAATTTAAAGTATCTGCCCATCCACTGCTGCCATCATTTGTTGCTGCCATGCCACCACGGGACTGTCGGAGGGCCGGAGTGAGAGAGAATGGAGAAAAGAAAAAAGAAAAGCAAACATGGGTCCCCCACCCTGACTCTCCCTGACACTTACAGTTTCACTCCCCACTCCTTTTCTTGGAGCTTTTCTTGGAGCTCTGTCTTCACCTGGTTTTGGGCTGTTTTTAAGTGTAAGTTGAGTGATATTAGAAAGGAAA
This sequence comes from Choloepus didactylus, assembly GCF_015220235.1. Classification (NCBI taxonomy): domain Eukaryota; kingdom Metazoa; phylum Chordata; class Mammalia; order Pilosa; family Megalonychidae; genus Choloepus; species Choloepus didactylus. Next base: position 6,867,688 of record NC_051319.1, read on the forward strand.
AAAAGTGGGATATTCACTGCTGATTCAGTGGTACTTAAAATTTGGCCTCCTTCTCCAATCTTCCTGCCATCTTTTACTTTTCAGATTTGTGAGATAGCCTCTCCATGCATTCTGTCTGTGGTTTATAGTTGCATTCAGTGAGAGAAAGATAGAGTCAAATGGGCTTATTCCATCTTGCCTGGAATCAGAACGTCACTTTCGTTCTTGACTGAGTTTTATTGGGAACTCTGTTTTAAATTGATAGTTACTTCTTTTTCTCTTCTGACTACCCATCGTTGCTGCTGAGAAATTTGCTCTGAGTCTAACTGCTATTACTTTAAAAATAATGTTGGTTCGTTTGGCTATGTTTAAATATTTTCTCTTGTCTTTCTTGTTCTAGTTTATCACAATGTTATCTAGGTGTGGATTTATTTTTATTTGTCCTTTTTGGGATATGTTGTGTTTCCTGGGTTTGTGGATTCATATTTATCACCAGTTCTTGAAATTTTTGGTTCATTACCTCTTCAAATAATGCCTCTTCTATGCTTTATCTATTGTCTCTTCTCAGACTTGGTTTAGACAAATGTTAGACCTTCTCCAACCATCTTCCAGATCTCTTCTCTTCTCTTCCATATTTTCCATATACTTAGCTCTCTGTGCTGCAGTCTGAGTAACTTCTTCACCTCTGTTTTCCAGTTTTTCTAATTCTCTTTTTAATTTTTGCAAGTTTGGATCTTTTAAAAATGTACCTGTTATTCCTTATAATATCTTATTCCTTGCTCATCTTCATAATACCAATCTTTCATTTTTAAACATTTTCTATATAGCTGTTCTATATTCTGCAGCTGACCGTTCCAATATTTGCAAACATCAGAGGTCTAAATCTTCTGTTTGTTTCTGTTGGTTCTCACACCTGATGGCTTAGTTTCTCAAGTGCTTGGTTAACTTTAATTATGAGCTTATTGCTTGACTTTAATTCTGTTGACCTAAATTAGGTGCTGGGAGCCTAGGGATGCCATTGGCATGAGACCACTTTAACCTTCCTCAAGGATCTGAGCTCATTAGTAGACTCTCAGGCTCAGCTTCCCCACCCCAAATCGTAGCCCCTGGCTCAGTATCCTTCAGACCTTGCTGCCACGGGCAACAGCCCTCAGGGATGCCTGTTCCTTGGGTGGTCACAGATAACCATGCCTAGGGCTGCACCCAGATGTTATATTCATGTTTGTTTGTTTTGTGTATGGGTTCTTGGAAACCTTCTATATCTCTTTTCACCCCAACATCAAAAAGTTGCTCAGTTGTTCAATCCAGTACCTAGTTCTGCAATAGGAGGACCCTCAGAACACTTAATCTACAAAATGCTGGGAAGTGAATGTTCTAGTTCTATATTTAGTTTTTCATTCCATATCATCACGTAATATTATATCATCAGTATTTTTCCTCTGTCACAATTTTAATGACTGCTTAGGTTTCATATTTTATTTAGCATTTTGATATTGTTGGACATTAATTTGTTTCCTTTTTTTTTTTTTTTTTTATAATTGGTAAGCTGTGTTTCACAGACTCTTCTTCCATCCACTCATATAAGGCCCAGTTTTCTGCAGTCTTCTCTCCCACAGCTCACACCCATATTTCTGTGGGTCTCCAGGCTTCTCTGACTATTGCCCTCTGGTTTTGTTTCCTGGATATTTGGTTCACCTTCCCGAATGTAATCATCTGCCTGGTTCCATGTCCCTAAATTCCTCCCTCCACAATTTTGTCAGCAGTCAGAAGGGATTTAAGAAACCCAAAATCTTACAATCAGGGACCAACCACCTAAGACTTGGTTTCTCTTTCCCTTTTTGGCCCCACATCCAATATAGTTGATTCTCCCTTCTGAATATTTCTCAGAAATATGTACTTTGCTGCATCTTCACTGCCACTAATGTAACTCAAATCATAATTACCTTTTGCCTGAATTACTTCAATAGCCTAGTAACAGATATTGTCTCCTCCAAACCTTTCATCACATTGTAGGAATAGCAATTGTCCAAAAGAGCAAATCTGATCATGTCACTCTCCCTAATGCAGAGGTCTAGGCTGGAGCTCGAGGAACCATCTTGGACCATGAGGCAATGATCCAGTGGTAATATGGGGGAGCATCAAGATAGAAATCTAGGTCACTGAAAACCCCAGCAGGCTGCCATATCAACCCAGGAATGCCCACTTTTTGACTTTTGCTTATGACAGAAATAAACTTCTTTTTTTTCAGATGTCTTTGTTTTCCCTGGTTTGCAAGTCTTAACTGGTACATACAACTTACCAACTCTCATCTCTGAGTTTCACATGCACCGTTCCATATGCCTGAAACAATCTTTCCCTTGTCAACTCCTCCACCAACTCCAGCTTGGAAAACAACTACTCTGAGTCATCCTCAGATTTTATCATAAATGTTTTTACCCTTTCTGCTCTCTTCCCTACCTCTTTGCCACTTCCTTTCAACCTTGGCAGCCATTGCCCACCTGTCCACTTGGCAGGATGCCCTTGTTACTTTTGGCTATACTTTCTAGGTGCCATATCTGTCACTCACCCTCAGGATTAATTTCCTAGCTGAACTTTTCCCCATGACTTAAAGCTGAGTGCCGCTCTACCCTGTGAGCAATGCTCTTGGCCTATCTTTGGGGCTTCTCCAGCCATTTTCAATGAACCCTCTGTCTTCGTTTGCCTGAGTTGCTATTACAAATACTACAAACTGCTTTTGACTTAAACAACAGGAATTTATTTGCTCATGGTTTTGAGGCTAGACATTCAAAATCAAGGCGTCAGCAAGGCAATGCTTTTTTCCCAAAATGTGTGGTGTTCTGTTGTAGGCTGCTGGCAATCCTGAGGTTCCTTGGCTTGTATTTCCGCCTCCCATCACATGGCGATCTCCTCTCCTTTCTGGCTTCTGTGACTCCCAGGGAGGTCTCGTCATGCAGCCACGATGCCCAGCACTGAATAGTTGCTGCTGCTGCTTTTGGAAGGAGAAGAAACAGGTCTTTTGGAGGCAAGGCAGGAAAAGATTGTGACCTGCCAGAGGCAAGGTCCTTGTAATCAGAAGGTCCATCACTAAATGCTTGACAGAGTTTCCATAGGTTACCTCCAGGAATATTTCTTTGTGATCCAAAGCAGGGTAATTTCTCCCAACAGAGATCCAACTTATTTTAAGTGACTCAAAGCAAGATGACAAATGGGGAAAGGCTAGTTAAAAGACTGATATTGAGCTGAAATTTTCCTACCCTACAGGCCTCTTGGACAGGCAAAATCTTCAAAGACCACTGGCAACACTTGTTTCCATTGACCATCAACCCTCTTATCCTCCTCATTAAAAGCAAAAGTCCATATACAATCTCAGCAATATTAATGGAATGACCATCACTGTATTTGTTGTGATGCCAATTAGGTAACGAGTCTGGCTCTTTAAAACTATCCTAAGTAAATTATTTATTCGGGGTAGAAATAGAAGCTCAAGCATCATTTTGTCACGAGCAGTGACAATGCAACTGAATGGCCCCAAGACCACCTGGGGGCCTCAGGGGTCTGCAGGTCTGTTTGTGCCTGTATTTTCAGAGCTGCCTGTGGTGTGCCGCTGATATCTCTGAGGGGAGGCGGAGGATGTGGGCTAATGAGGATGTGCTGTTCCACACAGGGCAGCTGTAAAATGCTGCCAAGTTCCTCCTTAGGGACTCCTTAGTCTGGCCCTCCCTGGGAGGCAGCCGGAGTTCTCATTTCGCAGAGGAGGAAGCTGAGGCAGAGAAAGGACAAAGCACCAGAGTGACCCTGGGACAAAATCAGGATTGGGACTCAGTGTTCCCACTGCCTCCTCTCGAACTGTTCTGATACTTGACAGCTGTTACCTGTGGACTCTGGGTGGCATATTCTCTGCCATTACTTGAACTGCTTTTTCCACTAATGAGACTCTGACTCAAGCCACTCTGAAAATAATTGGTATGTCTTTGGAACTGATGTTGGACTCATTGAGATGGTAAGAAGAGAAGTTTGTATGTGTAGTTTAGAATGATTTAGAAAGGCAGACTACCTGAGCCATGTTATCTATCGTTCTATATAATATTGAACCCTTTACCCACCCAAGGGTTGTGGGATAGACCAAGAAAAATAGACCTGGCGGTAAAAATCAATACCCAAGACCCGGAGTACAGATAGAATCTGAACTTTGGAGGCACTTAGCAACAGCCAGGTTTTGAGAAAGGAGGTCCAGCATCATTTCTTAGAGATACTGGTATCAGGATAGATAGGCTGACTATTCCAGATTATTCTACAGGAATAGAGTGGCTAAGGGCAGGAAAGAGTGGGCTGGGATGGGAAGAAGGGTGCACATCTGTATAGAATGGTATCAGTATAGACATCCACTGCATTTGCTCCAAGCTATACCCACCTTCACTCCCAGTGGGGAAACTGAGGCAGTCCAGTAGGCTTCCCAAGGCCAGAGGTGATCATATCCTTTCTGTCTATCCAGATCTTCAGAGAGGCCCTGGTCTGGTTTTCATTTCTTACCTGGTGCATGGTGGAATGGTGCAGAGTTTGGAAAAGGAGCAACAGAGAAAAGGAGCATTCACTCCTCTGACAGGATACCAGCAAACTGGGCTGGGATACCAAGTGTTGCCCCCCACCCCACACCCAACAGGCTTGGTCTAATACCATTAAACCTTGAGGGATTGTCCTCTGGCTTAAATCAATTATACAGCACTCTTTCTTTCATCTGAGCACATCAAAGGATCCTATGAAACTGAAGGAGCAGGGTGATGTCTTGGAAGCTTTCTTTTGTTTTTCTAATGCTCTTGGAAATTACTTTAAATAAAGTTTACACCAAGAAATTGTTCCCTGGGTGATATATGATGTGTAGCATTTCCCAAGTTCATTCATCACAGTTCAGGTGTGGGCCAGAAAACTTGCTTAAAACCTTATTGTTTATTCATTGGCAGGATCATCAAGGTTTGAGAAGTGACAGGTGATGGGCTCTATGAGGATAATATGGTGGGAGGAAGAAAAATGGTGGTTTGTTTTGTCTGCATTACAGCAAGATTATTGTGGCCTGGAGACAGCTCTCATATTTACTCTAAGTGCTCGAATTTCCTCGGTTGGTTTATGATTGAGACAAATAAGTTGATATACCTGTTCACATAAAAAAATAAGTGATGAAAGGACTCCCATATTGGCAGAGGCATCGAGGCATTCAGAAGGGCCCACTGGGATAGCTGCTAGGAACAAACTGTGGCTCCATGTGTTATCAGTGCTGTGGCCCCATCCCCAGCATGCTTGGGGCTCTCAAGACAGAGGAAGGGGACAGGGAACAGATAAGCTGGCATGGGACAATGGTGGGATGGGGAAGGGGATCAACAGGGACCAATGGGCTGGCAGCATCGAGTCCCCAGTGCAAGGCAGCCATCCTGGCATGTCTGATCTTGCTGTCAGGCATGCCCAAGGTAGTGTGAAATCAAGGTTTCCAGGAGATGGATGTAGTTCTTAGTTGCAGGTAAGTGTCCAAGGTATATCATAGGTTTAGCTAAGCTAATACAGGGAAGCAAAATCCAGCCCAAGGAAGGGAGCTTGCAGGAACTATTTGAAGAAGTCCAGGTTCCCAGTTCATTAGAATGGGGCAGGCAGCTGGGTTCGAGACTCAATGGGCTTACATCCAGCAACCGGGGACATGAGCGAAAAGCCTATCATGTGGTCTGACCACACATTTTGTGGATAAGTTAAGGCACAGTTTGCTTCTTCTGTGGATTCCAGACAAAGACAGCAGACTATTCCTGATGGACTAGCTGGTGTAGAAGGAGCTCCTGGTATACCTTCCAGCTCACAGGCTTTAGGAGCCATAGCTAGGCTAATTAGGGCCGGGCAGTGAGCCCTGAAAGAGGAAGAAAGAAGAAAGCCTCACCTGCACTCTGTCTCCTGCTGCTCTCCTTCTCTTGAAATTGTCTCTCTGAGGCTACCAATGACTTCCTCATTGAGGGAGATTTGAAGAGCTTCTCTCCCACCCCCATGCCATAATCTTCTCTATAAGTACTTTTCAGTGCACCTCTGCCTTTTTCAAATCTCTTCTCTCTTGAAACATTCCTAGTTTTCTTTCTGTCTCTCAGGTGGCTTGTTTGCTCCTTCTCTGAATCTCTTTGGTCTACCTTAAATGTAGGATTCTCCAGGGTCCTATTGTAGATTTATCTCTTATCTTACTCTCTGGTCTTTCCTTTTGCAATCTGGTCCATTCCCACAGCTTTTTGGGGGTGATTTCCTAATGCACATCTTAGTCCAGCCTTTGCTCCTGAGCAATTCATTTCTTTCTAACTGTGAAACAAATGGAGATATAGTTGACCCACCAACTCCTATGGGTCTCGCACAGAACACATTATCTTCTGCTCAAACCAGCCAGTTCTATATGTTTCCTAGATTAATTAATGACACCACAATTGTTCTTGGCATAAGACTGTTCCCTCGTGGCACAGTACTTTGTGTTTTATTTCCCTTTCAGGTCTGGCATTGGGTGGCTGACAGCAACTTCACACCCAGGGCTATTTTTCACTCATTCTGAGCACAGCAGTTAATAACATATATGAGGCTGCATCCACCTTTTCCCTCTAGTCCAGCTGATTTGACCCTGTACCTTTAAGCCTGTGGTTCCTCAATCCTGGATTCATGGTTAACCTTGGAGGTTTTACAAAATACTGATGTCCAGGCTCTACCCAAGACTAAATGAATCTGTTTCTCTGGGGAAGACCCCAGGCATCCTCAGGTTGCACAGTCAGAGTGGAGAACCAACCACTGCTTTCAGCCATTTAGTCTGAGAGCTCATGAAAGACGTACCCTCTGCCTGTTACACAGGCTGGGGACCTTCTTCTCTTGAACAGCGAGTTCCTTAGGGCTTTCTTTCCAGGCTCATCCATCCCCTAAACCTTAGCTTGTCTCCTACCTTTGACCCAGTTTCTGCCTTCTGTACTTATCAACTGATTCCTATTTCTGGATTGGCCACAACATTCTCTAACACTCAACTTGGATGCTCCTGTCCCCTGGCTGGCTAGTCTGGTCTTGCACAGCAAATCCTCCCCCTAACTGTTTCCGGGAAGATCTGGCAATTTCTTTGTTATTTTCTTAAGGAATCACCAACATTGTTGCATACACATAGGATATTCAATACATGTTGTCATTGTCTGAACCCCAAACTGATTTTGAATATTATCGAGTCCTACTGAAAAAACCAGCAGCTATTTCTATTGATCAATTTCTTTTTTCTTTGAACTGCTTATTTAAAGGAGGAAAGAAGAGGTGTGTGGCTTTTGCTGGACAAGATGACTAATTTATCATGTGGCAATTTTCTGTCCTTTATTCTAGGTGTACAACACAGACTAGGGGCAATATGCTAACCCCAGGATTGGCTTGGACAAGAGTTTAATTTAGATTGTGTTTGCTTTCTGAAAACTGACTGCACTCTGAGACCTCTAAACAAGAGTAAATCTTAACAATTCAACAATAATAAAAGACAAACAGCCCAGTAGGAAAATTGGCAAAGAATATAAAGAGAAATTTCACAGAATATGAAATTTAAAAATGACCAACAAAACATGAAAAGGAGACTAATCGCACTGGTAGTGAAGTAAATGAAAATTAAAAGACAGTAAGATAATTTTCAACAAACAAATGATATTACTGGACAATTCATGGAATAGGAAATGTGAAATGACCAGTAAACATGACAGATGCTCATTGTCACTGTAATCAGGAAACTACAAATTAAATGATATCATTTTTCACTAATCAGATTGGTAAGAATTAATATGTTGGCAAGGATATGGGGAAATGGATATATATGAGGATACTTGTTTCTGATGGGACTGTAAATTTGTACTATATTCTCCAGGGCAATTTATCAGAATATATTTAAATTTTTGCTAAGTTAAAAGTTTATTTTTATTCAGAGCCATTTTTGTAGTTCTGTTTTCTCCAGAAGCATCATATCAGAGCAAGGTAGAACAACTTTGGGATAAAATGCAACTGGTAACTTGTCCAATGCAAGATTCTAAATAACATGTCTTACTAACCCCAACCCAGACATATTCTAGATAGTTTTAAACCAAAAACATGAAATAAATCCACTCACTTATCTCAAGCATGTTAAAAAGGAATTAATTGAAACACTAGGTTTGTCTATTTTATATAAAGATCCTACATAACATACTTTTAAGAATAAAATTGGAATGATTATGATTTAGTTTTCTACAACAGGATCAGCAAAATTTTTTCTGGAAATGGCCAGACAGTAAATATTTTAGGCCTTGTAGACCATACAGTCTCCATCACAACTGCTCAACTCTGTCGTAGCACAAAAGCAGCCATTGATAATATATAAGTAAATGAGTGGAGCTATGTTCCAATAAAACTCCATTTATGGACATTAAAAATTGAATTTCATATAATTTTCACATGTCATGATTCTTCATTCTTCTTTTTATTTTTTCCAAGCATTTAGAAATGTAAAAACCGTTCTCAGCTCAGGGGCCATGCAAAAACATGCAGTGGCTGGATTTGGCCAGTGGACCATAGTTTGCCAACCACTGTTCCACATTATTAATTGTTTCTTAAAGATTGCTGTAGCATCATTTACTGTAACTTAAAAACTATAGTGCAAAAACAAAAAATTAGGAAGCAACTTTAAAATCAGTTCCATTGCAAATATTTTAAGTTTTTTTCTTTGTTAAACAAAGGCTAGAATTTTACAATTCTATCTTACAATACATTGTCGTGCATTCTTTTCCTTGAGTTATTCCCCAAATCCATTTGTATTGTTACTCCTATGGGTAATAAATAGGTCAGTTTTTTTTTGTTGTTGTTTTGTTTTGTTTTTTTGTTTGTTTGGTTTTCTTGGGGTTAAACAGTGGGAATTTATTGGCTTGCAGTCTTGAGGCTAGGAGAAGACCAAAGGCATCAGCAAGGTGATGGTTTCTCCCAGAAGACTGAGGTGCTGTGGGACTAGCTGCCTGTGATTCTTGGTCTTGGTTTTTCTGTCACACGGCAGTGCACATGGTGATGTCTTCTCCTTTCCCCTCCAGGCTCCACTGACTTCTGGTTTCTTTTTCTTTCTGTGGCTTCTTCTTCCATGTCCAATTTATTTGGCTCAAAGGTCTTCCGTATTGGATTAAGGTTCACCCTCATTCAGTCTGGGAACACCTTAGCTAACAACATCTTCAAAGTTCCTATTTATAAATGGGTTTGCACCTTTAAGATCAGGGGTTGTGACTTGAACTTTTGTGGAGTACATGATTCAATCCCCAACAAATAGTCTGTGAGAAGTTTATCTCAAAAGTTGCTGAGGAAAATATGTGAATTTGTTTAAACCAGTAGTTGCCACAAGGTGAGGGTGTTACCAGTGGTGATGAGTGTAGGCCTGGGGTGCTGCTAGCCATCCTGCAGTGCTCAGGAGAGCCTGTCCCTAAATGTCAAGAGTGTTGAGGTTGAGAGAAACCCTGGTTTAAACCAGGGATCACAGATGCTACAGGGGCAAGGCAGTTGACACAAATGACAGAAGCTGAAGGGAATGGGGTATGGGGTGTGGTGATGGGGAGCATGTCCAACCCAAGGGCAGCTGATCCTCATCTTCAGCCGATTGTGGTCATGAAGAACAGAAGGTCCAGTTTGCCAGATCATCAATTTTTCAGGAGAAACTGGGAATTTGGACTTTATGTGTTTTTAAACATTGATGACTAATTTCTTTTAAAAAAGCACTGTGCTAACCAACATACCTATGGTCTGAATCGGGCCAATGAGAGGCTAGTTCATGGCCATTGTTTTTTTTTAATGCCGTTTTATTGAGATATGTTCATATTCCATACAATTCATCCAAAGTGCACAATCAATGGCTCTCAGTATGATCACAGAGTTGTGCATTCATTACCACAGTCAAGTTTAGAACATTTTCATTACTCAAAAAAAAAAAAAAAAAAAAAAAAAAGCCAACAACTTGCAGGATTCTATTTCAGCAGTCTGAGCTATTTTATTATGAAATGTTCCATTACCTTTGTTTGGTGTTTAAAACAGTGGAGAGCCTGTCCCACAGCAAAGGAGAGGGGCCCTGAGTGCCAATGACCAGGCAGGGAGCTGGTGCACGCAGAGCTGGGCACAGCGGGCTTCCCCACAGGACATTGGACTGGCACGGGTGCCAACAGTGGACCAGGCTCCAGTCGCCAGTCAGATGGGAACAATCTGGTTGGGGGTCTGGTTAGCAGGCTGGAGCCTTTGCTGCCAAGTGGGGAATGGGTGCCAGAGCTGTGGTGTAGTGAGTTTTTCACTGTGGTTTCTCAGCATCTTCATCCTGCTATTCTCTAGATGCTACATAGTGCTTCCCTAGCCTCTGGAGCCCAAGAACAGGTGTTTCAGACATTTTCTGCCTGTCCACTAGCTGTCCTTGGGGGAGGATAAGCCCTGCAGCCCCTTACTCCACCATCTTCCCTGGAAGTTCTGTACATGTCAGTACTGAACCAGGACAACTGATAGAGTCACCTGAGGCAGCCTGTCTGTAAGGTCCTAGGTATGTCTCAGTTCTGGCAGCCAAGCAGCTGATGGTCAATTTCAGGATAGGGGTCACAATCTCATGTTCCAATGTGGTTCCACACCCCAGACATCCTCACCGTATCCACCAGAGTGGAAAACATCACAACCAGGATCATCCTGACAATAGCCAATCAAGTTCAAGGCCAGTGATCTCATTTCAACCACTGGCTCAGTTCTGAAGGGATAGCTGGTCAGTTCGACTGAAAGGTGGCTTATCTTTACACATTTGGAGCAAGGTTACAGCTTTGTGCTGCCACGTCCTTAGTTTTAGAATGAAAACTTTCCATAAAAAGAGTTATAGTTCACTCTGTCAATTTCAACAGCCTGTGCAGCTTCCTTGTCCTGAGCAAGTTGATGGAAAGGTTGCCTTGCTTAACCAAATAAGCATTAAATTCTAGTTTCCTAAGATTTTTTTCTTGTGGCAACAAAGAAAGCAAGTTGATGATTCTGGCTAGTGCAGGGCTCCAGGGTCTCTAGCAAATATACTGAGGTACTATACTTACAAGGAACTCCTGTGGACTACGAAGAGGGTACTGAAGGTGATTTCTCCTTTAATAATCAGCTGATAGTGTGAAAAGTGATGTGTAGTGGGTTGAATTGTGGTCCCCAAAAGATACATTCAAGTCCTACCCCACCCCAGTAGCCGTGAATGTGACCTTATTTAGAAATATAGGGTCTTTGCAGATGTAAAGATCATCAAGTTAAGTTGAAGTTATGTTGGATTAGGGTGGGCCCTAAATCCAATGACTGGTGACTTTATAAGAGAAAGAGAGGGAGTTGACATACAGAGACAGAGAGACATAGAGGGAAGAAGGCCATGTGAAGACAGAGGCAGAGATTGGAGTGATGCATCTATAAAGATTGCTGGGAGACACCAGAGCTAGGAATAGTCAAGAAAAGATTCTTCCCTGCGGAACTATGAGAGAACTATGAGAGAATAAGTTTCTGTTGTTTTAAGCCACCCAGTTTGTGGTAATTTGTTATGGCAGCTCCTGCAAACTAATACATGGCAGAATGCAAACTTTAGGTTTTCACCTGAGGAATCCCAAGCCAATGTCTTCTTAGGAACCATTTCTAGACTTTTAGCAATCTTTCAGATGGTACAATTAAATAGAAAGGAATGGAAAGTTGGGACTAGTGTTAAGCATCAGGGTTTATGTGTGGTCATCTGTGCAGCTGGAATCCTAACTTCACTTTCTATAATTCAAGAGCAATATGATGGTACGCCAAGTAGGTGGCAGAGAGACTCCTGTGTATTCTGTCCTCCATGTTGGTAACTGAGAAGCCATCACTGAGCTCCCATCTGTAATCTTTAACATCTGACCATCTGATGCCAAGAAACAGACAGAGCCCAGAATGCTCTTCACCTTAACTAATAACTCCCAGCCATAGTTAACCTCCCAACACCTACCATCTCATTGACATCTGATCAAGGCCACTGTTGTGCTTACAAAACCTTGCCTTTTGTCCAGCAAACCCTGTACCTTTGTGTCAACAAGGTGCCATTCTACAACTTGTCCCTTTACTGGTTTGTGCTTGCTCACTGCCATACTTTCATGGGTGGGGCGTGGTGGTGGTTGTGGAGGGCAAGCCCTTCACATCTGGCTCAAAATGTCCCATCCAAGTCATAACCAGGGACTAAATCCTATTCCATTGTTTATGCGGCTGTTTTAACATGCTTCATCTTAATAGTTTAATAAGGTTTCCAATTGTATGTTTTGTTACCTGTAATGTTTCAGCCAAACACTGGACACTGGTTGGATTAGGTGCATCAAGCTGTGTGGAAAGGGTCTATAAACACTCATCTAGTGTCCCAAGGTGGTTAACAGATGTACTTGCTGAGCTTAAGTCATTGCATACTGACCATCAGTCAGCTGCTTTGTGAGTGAAGGACTGAGAAAGTCTTATTCCCTCTTGTGCAGGACTTGTATGGCATCCACATCTATTTCCTCAGGATTGCCTTTATCACTCAGAGGAGAAATTGTTATGGCACCAGAATGGATCCCATAGTAGAGATGAGAGAGTTGCTAGCAGCTGCTTTTCTGATTAGCTTCATGGCCATGCCCAACTCTACCCAATTAGCTTGAGTAGCTTTTGTCCATTGAGGATTTTCAAAAAGCCATTGTGTAGCCACTTCGGAAGCCCTCAAGGGAACAGTCTCTGCCCATCACAGCAGTCTAAGTCATCCCAGACCTGGAGCTGCTGGGTTCCTTGGATCTTTCTCCACTATTTCTGCTGCCCCTCACTTATCATGCTCAAGTTCAGGCTGAGTGAGTCTCAAAACCGTGAGAATTTTAAGTGTATATCCAGTGCCCAGAAATTTTTCTTCTTAGAACCTATTGTAGTAAATATATACAAATACATAGCTATTCACTGTATGATTAATTCATGGTAATAAAATATTAGAAACAACCTAAATATCTATCAGATATAGAGATAAAAAGTGACCATATAAGGAATGTTATATAGCAGGTACAGAGTATGATGTAGATCTGTAGATCTATATATTTGCATGAAAACTATCTAAAACCTACTGTTGACTGAACAAAAAGAAAGGTACAGATCAATAGGTATAATCTGATGTCATTTCTGCAAAGTAGCATCCACCACCACCAACAGAATGAAACTATGTATTCTGAAAATGAGACTATTTATTTTGATAAGTATGAATATGTGGACATCTATGCACAGAAATAGGCCTTGAAGGATTCAAGCCAAACTGATAATGGTGGTTCTCTCAGTGGAGGAGACTGGGATTGGGGGTTCTGAGAAAGGGTTACATTTATACACAGCCTTTAATATTTTTGTTATGGGAATGTATTCATGCTCTCTTGTGTAACTAAAAGTGAATAAAATTTTTAAAAAGGAAAATAAATAAAATGAAGATGGATTTAAAAAATCCAGCCTCCATACTGGACTCCACATGTGCAGATAGCCCCATACCCACCAACGAGGATGCAGCCCACCCTGCCCCAGGCTCTGTCCTTGGCCCTTGGAGACATGGTTGTCCAGGGCTGTGTCAGGAGTGACATGCCTGCACTGGACACAGGGACACCAGCTCTTGGCTGGGAAGTTAGAGAGACAGCAATAATGATAAACTCTGGATAGCATGAGGGGCAGAAGGATGGGAGGGAGACATTCTAAGGAAAGAGACTATGGTGAAAATCTTGTTGGTATGGAACCAGATAAAGGTATCTCTCAGGTGTGAAGAAGGTTGTGACACAGACAGGAAAGGGGAACAATTCCTCTAAGATATATCCCCCCACCTCCCAGCCCCAAGAGCCTTCATATTCACTAATTCCAGAATTACAGAGCTTGGCAGGGCTTTGGTTTGATTATCATTATTTCAGCAACTCATATAGGAAGAACAAGGAAGCACTTGGTCCAGTCTTTGGGACCAGTTGGAGTCTTTAAATTCACCGTGAGCCTGCTGTGGAAGAGAGATGTCACTCCGAATAGTGGCCCTGAAACCAGTCGGGTTTGAAGTAGCCCTGTTGGTCTCAAAATCCAGTTTCCTGACAAGGACGATGGGAATCAGCCCCAGGACCAAATCACCATCACAGGCTATGAGAAGAACACCGAGGCTGCCTGGGACACCATCCTGATGATAGTGGGTGAACTTGAACAGATGCTTTTCTGAGGACATTTCAATGGACCACCAAGTCCAAACCCACATCATTGGCTCCCTGGGCAAAGCTGTCTGCAAGGTCATGGAAGAGTTCAAGGTGGACATTCTCTTCCCTCAGAGCAGAGCCCCAGACCCCAGCTGTGTGACCGTGACCAGGCTCTGGGAGAACACAGAGGAAGCCAGTGACCACATCCTTAACCTGGCAGAGGAATATGGCCAACGTGGTGGACAATGAAGCGCTGAAGGTGCACATGAAGCCCCCAGCGCATGAGGATTCCAAGGCCCCATTCAGAGGCTTCGTGGTGAGGGATGCTCCTTGGATGACCAATAGTGAGAAGGCTCCTGACCTGAGCAGCTCTGAAGAGTTTCCCAGATTTGGGGCTCAGGTGACCCCCCAAGACTCTCCCTTGGGGCCCCAAATGATAATGATCAAAAAGCAGCAAATGCTCCAGCCTGCTAACCAGACCCCCAACCATGGTTTGTTCCCATCTGACCGGCAACTGGAGCCTGGTCCATTGTTGATGCCCAAACTGGTCCCAAGGTCCCGCGGTGAAGCCTGCTGTGCCCAGCTCTGCATGCACCAGCTCCCAGTCTGGTCAGTGGCACTCAGAGCCTCTCTGCGACTGAGCCCTTTGCTGTGGGACAGGCTCTACACTGTTTTAAACACCAAAGTTAATGGAAAATTTCATAATAAAATAGCTCAGACTGGAGGCGGGGCAAGATGGCGGACTGGTGAGCTGTATATTTTAGTTACTCCTCCAGGAAAGCAGGTAGAAAGCCAGGAACTGTGTGGACTGGACACCACAGAGCAATCTGACTTTGGGCATACTTCATACAACACTCATGAAAACGTCGAACTGCTGAGATCAGCGAAATCTGTAAGTTTTTGTGGCCAGGAGACCCGTACCCCTCCCTGCCAGGCTCAGTCCCGTGGGAGGAGGGGCTGTCAGCTCCGGGAAGGAGAAGGGAGAACTGCAGTGGCAGCCCTTATCAGAAACTCATTCTACTGATCCCAACTCCAACCATAGATAGACTTAGACAAGACACCAGAGAATCTGAGAGCAGCCAGCCCAGCAGAGAGGAGACAGGCATAGAAAAAACAGCACAAAAAACTCCAAAATAAAAGCGGAGGATTTTTGGAGTTCTGGTGAACATAGAAAGGGGAAGGGCAGAGCTCAGGCCCTGAGGCTCATATGCAAATCCTGAAGAAAAGCCGATCTCTCTGCCCTGTGGACCTTTCCATAATGGCCCTAATTGCTTTGTCTCTTAGCATTTAAATAGCCCATTAGATCTGTGAGGAGGGCCCTTTTTTTTTTTTTTTTTTAATCCTTTTTTCTTTTTCTAAAACAATTACTCTATGAAGCCCAATACAGAAAGCTTCAAAGACTTGCAATTTGGGCAGGTCAAGACAAGAGCAGAACTAAGAGAGCTCTGAGACAAAAGGCAATAATCCAGTGGCTGAGAAAATTCACTAAACACCACAACTTCCCAAGAAAAGGGGGGGTGTCCGCTCACAGCTATCATCCTGGTGGACAGGAAACACTCCTGCCCGTTGCCAGCCCCATAGCCCAGAGCTGCCCCAGACAACCCAGTGTGACGGAAGTGCTTCAAATAACAGGCACACACCACAAAACTGGGTGTGGACATTAGCCTTCCCTGCAACCTCAGCTGATTGTCCCAGAGTTGGGAAGGCGGAGCAGTGTGAATTAACAAAGCCCCATTCAGGCATCATTTCAGCAGACTGGGAGCCTCCCTACACAGCCCAGCAGCCCAGAACTGCCCTGGGGGGACGGCACTCACCTGTGACATAGCACAGTCATCCCTCAACAGAGGACCCGGGGTGCACAGCCTGGAAGAGGGGCCCACTTGCAAGTCTCAGGAGCCATACGCCAATACCAAGGACTTGTGGGTCAGTGGCAGAGACAAACTGTGGCAGGACTGAACTGAAGGATTAGACTATTGCAGCAGCTTTAAAACTCCAGGATCACCAGGGAGATTTGATTGTTAGAGCCACCCCACCTTCCTGACTGCCCAGAAACACGCCCCATATACAGGGCAGGCAACACCAACTACACACGCAAGCTTGGTACACCAATTGGACCCCACAAGACTCACTCCCCCACTCACCGAAAAGGCTATGCAGGGGAGAACTGGCTTGTAGAGAACAGGTGGCTCCTGGACGCCACCTGCTGGTTAGTTAGAGAAAGTGTACTCCACGAAGCTGTAGATCTGATAAATTAGAGATAAGGACTTCAATTGGTCTACAAATCCTAAAAGAACCCTATCAAGTTCAGCAAATGCCAAGAGGCCAAAAACAACAGACAATTATAAAGCATATGAAAAAACCAGACGATATGGATAACCCAAGCCCAAGCACCCAAATCAAAAGACCAGAAGAGACACAGCACCTAGAGCAGCTACTCAAAGAACTAAAGATGAACAATGAGACCATAGTACGGGATACAAAGGATATCAAGAAGACCCTAGAAGAGCATAAAGAAGACATTGCAAGACTAAATAAAAAAATGGATGATCTTATGGAAATTAAAGAAACGGTTGACCAAATTAAAAAGATTCTGGACACTCACAGTACAAGACTAGAGGAAGTTGAACAACGAATCAGTGACCTGGAAGATGACAGAATGGAAAATGAAAGCATAAAAGAAAGAATGGGGAAAAAAATTGAAAAAATCGAAACGGACCTCAGGGATATGATAGATAATATGAAACGTCCGAATATAAGACTCATTGGTGTTTCAGAAGGGGAAGAAAAGCGTAAAGGTCTAGGAAGAGTATTCAAAGAAATTGTTGGGGAAAACTTCCCAAATCTTCTAAACAACATAAATACACAAATCATAAATGCTCAGCGAACCCCAAATAGAATAAATCCAAATAAACCCACTCCGAGACATATTCTGATCACACTGTCAAACACGGAAGAGAAGGAGCAAGTTCTGAAAGCAGCAAGAGAAAAGCAATTCACCACATACAAAGGAAACAGCATAAGACTAAGTAGTGACTACTCAGCAGCCACCATGGAGGCGAGAAGGCAGTGGCATGATATATTTAAAATTCTGAGTGAGAAAAATTTCCAACCAAGAATACTTTATCCAGCAAAGCTCTCCTTCAAATTTGAGGGAGAGCTTAAATTTTTCACAGACAAACAAATGCTGAAAGAATTTGCTAACAAGAGACCGGCCCTACTGGAGATACTAAAGGGAGCCCTACAGACAGAGAAACAAAGAAAGGACAGAGAGACTTGGAGAAAGGTTCACTACTAAAGAGATTTGGTATGGGTACAATAAAGGATATTAATAGACAGAGGGGAAAAATATGACAAACATAAACCAAAGGATAAGGTGGCTGATTCAAGAAATGCCTTCACGGTTATAACATTGAATGTAAATGGATTAAACTCCCCAATTAAAAGATATAGATTTGCAGAATGGATCAAAAAAAATGAACCATCAATATGTTGTATACAAGAGACTCATCTTAGACACAGGGACACAAAGAAACTGAAAGTGAAAGGATGGAAAAAAATATTTCATGCAAGCTACAGCCAAAAGAAAGCAGGTGTAGCAATATTAATCTCAGATAAAATAGACTTTAAATGCAGGGATGTTTTGAGAGACAAAGAAGGCCACTACATATTAATGAAAGGGGCAATTCAACAAGAAGAAATAACAATCGTAAATGTCTATGCACCCAATCAAGGTGCCACAAAATATATGAGAGAAACACTGGCAAAACTGAAGGAAGCAATTGATGTTTCCACAATAATTGTGGGAGACTTCAACACATCACTCTCTTCTATAGATAGATCAACCAGACAGAAGACCAATAAGGAAATTGAAAACCTAAACAATCTGGTAAATGAAATAGATTTAACAGACATATACAGGACATTACGTCCCAAATCACCAGGATACACATACTTTTCTAGTGCTCATGGAACTTTCTCCAGAATAGATCATATGCTGGGACATAAAACAAGCCTCAATAAATTTAAAAAGTTTGAAATTATTCAAAGCACATTCTCTGACCACAATGGAATACAATTAGAAGTCAATAACCATCAGAGACTTAGAAAATTCACAAATACCTGGAGGTTAAACAACACACTCCTAAACAATCAGTGGGTTAATGAAGAAATAACAAGAGAAATTGCTAAATATATAGAGACGAATGAAAATGAGAACACAACATACCAAAACCTATGGGATGCAGCAAAAGCAGTGCTAAGGGGGAAATTTATAGCACTAAACGCATGTATTAAAAAGGAAGAAAGAGCCAAAATCAAAGAACTAATGGATCAACTGAAGAAGCTAGAAAATGAACAGCAAACCAATCCCAAACCAAGTAGAAGAAAAGAAATAACAAGGATTAAAGCAGAAATAAATGACATAGAGAACAAAAAAACAATAGAGAGGATAAATATCAGCAAAAGTTGGTTCTTTGAGAAGATCAACAAGATTGACAAGCCCCTAGCTAGACTGACAAAATCAAAAAGAGAGAAAACCCATATAAACAAAATAATGAATTGAAAAGGTGACATAACTGCAGATCCTGAAGAAATTAAAAAAAATTATAAGAGGATACTATGAACACCTGTATGGCAACAAACTGGATAATGTAGAGGAAATGGACAATTTCCTGGAAACATATGAGCAACCTAGACTGACCAGAGAAGAAATAGAAGACCTCAACCAACCCATCACAAGCAAAGAGATCCAATCAGTCATCAAAAATCTTCCCACAAATAAATGCCCAGGGCCAGATGGCTTCACAGGGGAATTCTACCAAACTTTCCAGAAAGAACTGACACCAATCTTACTCAAACTCTTTCAAAACATTGAAGAAAATGGAACACTACCTAACTCATTTTATGAATCTAACATCAATCTAATACCAAAACCAGGCAAAGATGCTACAAAAACGGAAAACTACCGGCCAATCTCCCTAATGAATATAGATGAAAAATCCTCAACAAAATACTTGCAAATCGAATCCAAAGACACATTAAAAAAATCATACACCATGACCAAGTGGGGTTCATTCCAGGCATGCAAGGATGCTTCAACATAAGAAAATCAATCAATGTATTACAACACATTAACAAGTCAAAAGGGAAAAATCAATTGATCATCTCAATAGATGCTGAAAAAGCATTTGACAAAATCCAACATCCGTTTTTGATAAAAACACTTCAAAGGGTAGGAATTGAAGGAAACTTCCTCAACATGATAAAGAGCATATATGAAAAACCCACAGCCAGCATAGTACTCAATGGTGAGAGACTGAAAGCCTTCCCTCTAAGATCAGGAACAAGACAAGGATGCCCGCTGTCACCACTGTTATTCAACATTGTGCTGGAAGTGCTAGCCAGGGCAACCCGGCAAGACAAAGAAATAAAAGGCATCCAAATTGGAAAAGAAGAAGTAAAGCTTTCATTGTTTGCAGATGATATGATCTTATATCTAGAAAACCCTGAGAAATCGACGATACAGCTACTAGAGCTAATAAAAAAATTTAGCAAAGTAGCGGGATACAAGGTTAATGCACATAAGTCAGTAATGTTTCTGTATGCTAGAAATGAACAAACTGAAGAGACACTCAAGGAAAAGATACCATTTTCAATAGCAACTAAAAAAATCAAGTACCTAGGAATAAACTTAACCAAAGATGTAAAAGACCTATACAAAGAAAACTACATAACTCTACTAAAAGAAATAGAAGGGGACCTTAAAAGATGGAAAAATATTCCATGTTCATGGATAGGAAGACTAAATGTCATTAAGATGTCAATTCTACCCAAACTCATCTACAGATTCAATGCAATCCCAATCAAAATTCCAACAGCCTACTTTGCAGACTTGGAAAAGCTAGTTATCAAATTTATTTGGAAAGGGAAGATGCCTCGAATTGCTAAAGACACTCTAAAAAAGAAAAACGAAGTGGGAGGACTTACACTCCCTGACTTTGAAGCTTATTATAAAGCCACAGTTGCCAAAACAGCATGGTACTGGCACAAAGATAGACATATAGATCAATGGAATCGAATTGAGAATTCAGAGATAGACCCTCAGATCCATGGCCGACTGATGTTTGATAAGGCCCCCAAAGTCACTGAACTGAGTCATAATGGTCTTTCCAACAAATGGGGCTGGGAAAGTTGGAAATTCATATCCAAAAGAATGAAAGAGGACACCTACCTCACCCCCTACACAAAAATTGACTCAAAATGGATGAAAGATCTCAATATAAAAGAAAGTACCATAAAACTCCTAGAAGATAATGTAGGAAAACATCTTCAAGACCTTGTATTAGGCGGCCACTTCCTAGACTTTACACCCAAAGCACAAGCAACAAAAGAAAAAATAGATAAATGGGAACTCCTCAAGCTTAGAAGTTTCTGCACCTCAAAGGAATTTCTCAGAAAGGTAAAGAGGCAGCCAACTCAATGGGAAAAAGTTTTTGGAAACCATGTATCTGACAAAAGACTGATATCTTGCATATATAAAGAAATCCTACAACTCAATGACAATAGTACAGACAGCCCAATTATAAAATGGGCAAAAGATATGAAAAGACAGTTCTCTGAAGAGGAAATACAAATGGCCAAGAAACCCATGAAAAAATATTCAGCTTCACTAGCTATTAGAGAGATGCAAATTAAGACCACAATGAGATACCATCTCACACCGATTAGAATGGCTGCCATTAAACAAACAGGAAACTACAAATGCTGGAGGGGATGTGGAGAAATTGGAAGTCTTATTCATTGTTGGTGGGACTGTATAATGGTTCAGCCACTCTGGAAGTCAGTCTGGCAGTTCCTTAGAAAACTAGATATAGAGTTACCATTCGATCCAGCGATTGTAGTTCTCGGTATATACCCGGAAGGTCGGAAAGCAGTGACACAAACAGATATCTGCACGCCAATGTTCATAGCAGCATTATTCACAATTGCGAAGAGATGGAAACAACCCAAATGTCCTTCAACAGATGAGTGGATAAATAAAATGTGGTATATACACACGATGGAATACTACACGGCAGTAAGAAGGAACGATCTCGTGAAACATATGACAACATGGATGAACCTTGAAGGCATAATGCTGAGCGAAATAAGCCAGGCACAAAAAGAGAAATATTATATGCTACCACTAATGTGAACTTTGAAAAATGTAAAACAAATGGTTTATAATGTCGAATGTAGGGGAACTAGCAATAGAGAGCAATTAAGGAAGGGGGAACAATAATCCAAGAAGAACAGATAAGCTATTTAGTTTTCTGGGGATGCCCAGGAATGACTATGGTCTGTTAATTTCTGATGGGTACAGTAGGAACAAGTTCACAGATATGTTGCTATATTAGGTAACTTTCTTGGGGTAAAGTAGGAACATGTTGGAAATTAAGCAGTTATCTTAGGTTAGTTGTCTTTTTCTTACTCCCTTGTTATGGTCTCTTTGAAATGTTCTTTTATTGTATGTTTGTTTTCTTTTTAACTTTTTTTTCATACAGTTGATTTAAAAAAGAAGGGAAAGTTAAAAAAAAAAAAAAAAGAAAAACAAGGAAAAAAAGATGTAGTGCCCCCTTGAGGAGCCTGTGGAGAATGCAGGGGTATTCGCCTACCCCACCTCCATGGTTGCTAACATGACCACAGACATAGGGGACTGGTGGTTTGATAGGTTGAGCCCTCTACCATAGGTTTTACCCTTGGGAAGACGGTTGCTGCAAAGGAGATGCTAGGCCTCCCTGTAATTGTGCCTAAGAGCCTCCTCCTGAATGCCTCTTTGTTGCTCAGATGTGGCCCTCTCTCTCTAGCTAAGCCAACTTGAAAGGTGAAATCACTGCCCTCCCCCCTACGTGGGATCAGACACCCAGGGGAGTGAATCTCCCTGGCAACGTGGAATATGACTCCCGGGGAGGAATGTAGACCTGGCATCGTGGGATGGAGAACATCTTCTTGACCAAAAGGGGGATGTGAAAGGAAATGAAATAAGCTTCAGTGGCAGAGAGATTCCAAAAGGAGCCGAGAGGTCACTCTGGTGGGCACTCTTACGCACAATTCAGACAACCCTTTTTAGGTTCTAAAGAATTGGGGTGGCTGGTGGTGGATACCTGAAAGTATCAAACTACAACCCAGAACCCATGAATCTTGAAGACAGTTGTATAAAAATGTAGCTTATGAGGGGTGACAATGTGATTGGGAAAGCCATAAGGACCACACTCCACTTTGTCTAGTTTATGGATGGATGAGTAGAAAAATAGGGGAAGGAAACAAACAGACAAAGGTACCCAGTGTTCTTTTTTACTTCAATTGCTCTTTTTCACTCTAATTATTATTCTTGTTATTTTTGTGTGTGTGCTAATGAAGGTGTCAGGGATTGATTTAGGTGATGAATGTACAACTATGTAAGGGTACTATGAACAATCGAAAGTGCGATTTGTTTTGTATGACTGCGTGGTATGTGAATATATCTCAATAAAATGAAGATAAAAAAAAAATAGCTCAGACTGCTGAAATAGAATTCTGCAAGTTGTGGGGGGTGGTGCTTATCTGTTCAGAGGCACTGGCTTGAGCAGTGAGGACCAGAATCTATAAAGTCAAGGGGGTTTGGTGTTTTAGAAGTTTTTATACAGATGTCTCAGCTGGGTGGTTTTCGCCATTAGAAACCTCTTTGTTTGTTCAACTTTCAGTATTCTAATTTTTTTTTTTTTTTTTTTTTTTACATAATGCATGGTCACTTCATTAAAGACACTTGGAGGATACACATGCCCGTGATAACTGGATCTATGTTGCTGTTCTGCACCTGGTCATCTTCTGTGACTCTTTGCACCACGTAAGTTGTTTCAGGGCCATCTGAGTGTGTATGGGTTATAATGTGTTCCTGTGATATGGCCTGATGGTGCTGGTCACTGACTTGGTTTAGCAAAGGTACAAGCTCTATCTTCCCTATATCTTCCTAGTTAGTGACTATGGATGATCAATAGGTTTAATAGTAAATGGCTGATGGGGGAGTGGAAAGACTGGACTCTGGTCAGTTCAGAAGGCAATTAGTGGGCAGTAGTGGGGTGTCCATTTTATTTCTCCGTGAATGGAGTCTTTCTATGCCTGAGCCAGATGGCAAGATTGAGTCAGAGCCTCTTTCTAATTTCTGGGAAAGACTGTTTGTGTTGGTCTGCTAAAACCCAGCACTTTATTTCTCAACTTATCCCTACTGTTGATGCAGTCCCTGGACTTTGGTGAATGGTCTTTTCTTATCATTGGTCACATTATTACCAATATAGTCCTTTTCATTTTGGTTGCTATTTTATGGGAAATTGGGAAGAAAAGGGATATGAAGTACCCTGGTCTGACATCATGATACCTTAAATATCATCACTGGCTTTGTTACTAGAATAATGGAAGCGCTTACAATCCAAATGCAAATGTGGCATTTGAGACAGCCACCCCAGTCTAGGGCCTCAAGCGTCCCCACAAAGTGAAGCCTGCTAGTTGCCGAGCTCCACTGACACACTCAGAGCTTCCAGTCAGCCGTCCTTGTGGCAAGAGGGACTTAACAGGAAATCAGAACTACACAGATAATAGAAGAAAAGCCCTTGCCAGTTACCTAGTCCCAATTCTTAAAAATAAATGCATGACAAAACAGCATGTGAATTTTGGATGATATTAACCTTTAAAAATAAAACTAAGTAAAGGGTTGACAGATAAGAGGTGGTATGGTAGGGTAGCAGCAGTGGAGGGGTTGGGGTGGGTGGTCAGTAACTTCATCTTGTGTAATAGGAAGTCAAGAGATACATTCACAATTTATAAAGCAAGGAACAGAGATTTAAATTTATTATCTAAAGGAATAAGGATCACTAATAGAAGAACTAACACATGAACAATTAGGAGGAAGGGAGAGGGAAATGGGTAATTTAAGACAGTGAAACCTTAATTTTTCAGTGGTGAATAAATAGATAGTGAACTCAATAAATAAAAAAATAATGAGTTAAGCATGTTATTTAGAAATGGAAAGGTAACTACTAGAAGTACCAAAACCAGAAATAGTTAAGGAGAAGTGGGGTAGGATAATCTTGCTATTCATTTTATTATTTATTTATTTTACCATGTGTTTCTTGATAACAATAAGGAAGAAAAATTTTAAAATTTTGTAGGACATTAGGTTAGAGATTGAATTTTTGTACACAAATGAGTAGTAACAAAACCTTCACAAATTTAAAACTTTAAAGTATCACAAATTTTAAAACTTTTGCTCATAAGACATTTTTTTTTTTCAGATACAAGCAATATTTGAAAGAAAATTGTATCAGTGTCACCACCTGTGCTGGTTTAGATATATTACATCTCCCCCAAAGCCATATTCTTTAATGCAATCTTGTGAGGGCAGACATTAATCTTTTGATAGTTTCCATGGAGATGTGACTCAATCAACTGTGGGCTAGACCTTTGATTAAATTATCTCCATGGAGATATGAACCCCGCCCATTCAGGGTGGGTCTTAATTAAATCACTGGAATCCGTTAAAGGGAGCTCACACTTAATGCAGAGAGATGAAAATGCCCCGGGATATGCTAAGCCAAGACATGGATGCTTGCTGACACTTCGAGATGGTTGGAGATGTAGACAGAAGGATGTTTGGAGATGCTAACTAAGAGATGAAAACTGGAGTTTGCTCTGAAGAAGGTAAGAGAGACCCAGAGCCATTTTGGAGAAAGCCATTTTGAAACGCAATCTGGGAGCAAAGGAACAGCAGACACCAGCCATGTGCCTTCTCACAGACGGAAGTGTTCCAGACCCCATCAGCTGTTCTTTAGTGAAGCTATCATCTGTTGATGCCTTAGTTTGGACACTTAGAACTTTAGGTTTGTAACTTAATAAACCCTCTTTATAAAAGCCAATCCATTTCTTGTATTTTGCATAACAGCAGCATTAGCAAACTGTAACACCATCTATCTTGGAAATTAAAGAAAGGGAAATAGTGCCTATTTCTGGTAAAGTTTTAAATACTAGAACCCCCATACTAAGAGGTGATAAAGTTTGTAGGAATCATCTGAGGCCCCAAATGCTACATCATTGGGCTAGTCTCCTCAGCCATAAAGGGAAGTGCTTAGGTTACATGATTTCTTGTATTGTTGTGGAAAATTATATGTTTATCATCAACTGTAGATGCTTGTATAATTTGGGCACAATGCTTATTGGATGTTCATGATCTTTCAAATTACAAAAGAAATTTTTTTGTGTGTGGCTTAATGCAAAATTTGGATTATTAAAAAAAGGTATCTAATTTGCAAGTAAGCAAAATAAAGTGTAAAATCATTCTACCTCTTTCCCCCATTAGTTACTTCCCCATGGAGTGTTGTGCCATTTCTCTTTCATGAGGTTGATAAATTAATTAGTTCTGAAGACTCTGAGAAGGGTTATGGTTTTGTAATGTGGAGTCACCCAGATTATGTGAATGGGGTGCTGGAGATTGAAAATAAAGTAAGGCATGGTTATTTTTGGAAAGGAGTTTACAGTTTTGGTGGGGAAGCTGAAACACAGATTACTAGTTTGATGGTGTAGACCTGTAACTGTAACGATAGAGGAATGTAGAGTGTGAAGGGAGCAGAGAGAAGAGGCACTCAAGACAGATGGGTCGGTGTTGGGTGAGGTTGGTGGTGGGGTAAGGGATCTCGGACTTCTCGCTTAAAAATGGCACTTCATAGTTGCCCCCTCTTTAAGTTTAAATGGACTATGAAAACACAGGAAAAGATGAAAGCTCCCAGTGGCACAGAAAACTAATAGGAAAAATTTAACACCAAACTCTGGAGGAATTGCCACTAAGCATAATACCAGAAAGGCACATGGAATATTTTTCCTTCACTTTTTGGTACAAAATTGTATACTCAAGGCCTGTACCAAAAAAATGGTCATTTCTCTGCTTCATTGTGCTGTTTTTTTTCTTTTTTTAATGCAATTTTATTTAGATATATTCACATACCATACAATCATCCAAGGTGTTCAATCAATTGTTCACAGTATCATCATCCATGCAAATCTTCTCTGTATCATTCCAATTTTAGTGTATGTGCTGCTGAAGCAAGCAATGGTGCTGGCTTTTGAGGCAGTCTTTCTCTCCACTTCTTCCTCACCAATCTTTCCACATCTTTCTTAGAGATAGCAACACAACACAAGTGCACAAGCATTACAGAGAGACTGGTGGTGAAGGGAGGGAGAGTTAGGGTTTGTGCATTTCATTTTCCAGGTGTAGTCTTCATGAATGAGGCAACACAAAGCTCCTCTACTCAAGAAATTCCAACAGAGATCATATTTCAAAAACAACATGTTTCTCTCTTTCCTGGTGAGTACATACCTTTGTCTTCATTGCCCAAGACACACACACACCCGTGATAGATTAGCAATATTGCAGAAGGAACGCAGAAAGAAAGATCAGTGTAAAATTAATTTTCTAACATTAAAAATATGAATTTGAGGCAAGGTAATAGCCTGCCAAGCCAGCTTATTGTCTCGAGAAAAGATTGTTTCATTTCCTTTGTAGGCTTCTTAAGCAAATAAGTCCCGGACTTGGTGTCAACACAGAGTTTTATATAAAGCAGGTACAGACGGGAAGAGGAAGGGGGGAGATGGCTCCTTTCCAGCCCCAGGGAATTGTGGGAAGGGGTCAGGTTGAGTGAGGCAGGAGAAGAGACTTGTTGGATGTTTGCTTTCAGAGATGCCCACTCAGGTTTTCACCCATAGGTGGAGAGGTATGTCATAAAAATTGAGGGAACACTGAGGGTAGGGGGCTCTTGACTGTGCCTATTTGGGACTATAGGAGAGACTGCCTCTTGGATGGCCCTTCCTCATTTTTGGCACAGCCACATAAAAATAAATAAACTTGATGGCACAGTGTGGTTCAGCACAAGGAGTCCTCTGTAGTGAGGGCTGGTGTGCCTGTCACGGAACCTGCCATGAGGAGGTGAAGTGGCTTAAGAGCAAGGCTAGGGGAGTAGATGGAAGATGAAGCAGGGGCTCAGGAACACACAGCCCAGAAGGCGTTAGGGGAGGCTGAGCCAGGAAAGTGGGACATGGCCAAAGTTTCCCTAAGAGAATGCCTGAGTGAAAAGAATGGGCCAGCAGGTCAGCAGCTACTGATTGCAGCATTAAAGGGTAGGAGGGTGTGAAGCTTTCAGGTGGGCAAGGGACCCCACCTGAGACCACCAGACATTGGACAGGGCACACCTTAGGTTCAAGGGACACAGGGGACTCATAAGCCACCCATCCCTTTCCCCATATGGCAGTTTAGAGAGAACCAGGGAAACACTATCTAAAGGGACCAATTGAATTATTGGATTCAACTAAACTTTAAACTGCATTGGACATTTAGTTAATTTTCCTTTGCTCAGCAGTGGTAGGAAATTATGGTAGGAAACCAGATTAATTATAGACAAAAATAAAGAAATTAGACCTTCTTATTAAATCTAAGCTGTAGTATGAATTAACTGCCAGCCTGCTGTATAACAAATTTTCATTTAACAAAATCAAGTCAATCTCTCTCTCCTTCCCTCTTTCTCTCTCTCTGTCCCTTAAGAGTACTCTGATACTATTTTGGGGAATTGCCTCTTCCCCACTTGAGTCAGTACAATGGAAATGTCAGTCCAGATTTTTTGTCCTTTCCTGCCAAGAAGTGGGAATATGACCTTAGACTAATAGGACAATCTCTCTCTGGAATTTGAACTTAAACAGTGTAACAAAATGAATAAACTTGCTTTTGCTCATTCACTCTTGGTTGAAATGCTCTATGTCTTCTATCATCTCCTACAGCTGAAATTCTAGGAGTTGCTCTTGTTTCTGTCTTTTCAAGCCTGTCAACTAACCTTTTAGATTTATTTCTCCTATGTCCATTCCATAAATTCTTTTTTTTGCTTCAGTTTGCAAGAAAATCTAAGAGAAATGTATATTCTGGGGTCTAGGGAATCAGCCAGATGGGGAAGAAGGTGGTTAAACTCTTTTTCATATTGCAGGTAAGTATTCCAACACTCACAGTACATAGCAGAACAACTATTATGCACCAGAGGGTGGTGCTCTGACAAGTTGCATAGCTGATGCTATAAAAGAATTTAAAGGGTCTGAGGCATTCTGGAACAATGGGGTAGGATGGCTACATCTGATGGCATTGGACAATACAAAGCTAGAGATAATGAACTCAGATCTGCAAATGCTCACCTCGGGCTCACATGCTGTGGTCTTACTATCTGGGGCCTTTAAGACTCATAATTACTGATAAAATAGTCATTTTTCTGTAGGCATATCTCATGTGTAGTTCCTTCCTTGTCTTGTCACTTTGGATAAGCTGAGAGTACATCAGATCAGACAGTTTAGCTGTTGGCCATGTGAGCTACAGAAAATGCATTTTTAATTTACTGCATTTATATTCTACACGTTCAGATACACCTTCACCCATGCTCCTGGAAGAAGTGGAGGGAGCACAGCACAAAAGTACAGTTTCTTGTATACTCACGTGACACCAGCAAAGAAACCAAAATCAGATTGTCCTCAGAGTCACTATGAGCTCAAAGGCTTTTGAAACTTCAGTATCTACAAGATTTCGAGAGAGAAAAGGCTGTGGCCCATGCATTTAAAAAGCAGCCGAGTTGCCTTTTGTGTATGACAGCAATAGAAAGCTATCCACGGATACATAAGGGCACAGGGATCATATATCCATGTTCCCTTCTTGAAAAAACTGCTCCAGCCAACAAGAGAAGAAGCAAAGTGGAGATCTAAATAAAGGGACTCATGCTCTGAAAGGATTTGTGCTGCTTGCCTAAGCCTAACCCCAAACTTACCCCGATCCTAAACTCAGGACCTGGTTGGATTCTTTGTGGCCTGGGGAATTTTACGGTCAAAGGGCGAAGCTTAGGCCAGCAGTGCTTCCTTCAGCTGCTTCCTTCCTCTTCTGCTCAGTTTTCCTGTACTAGGAAATGAGATTCTCATGCTACATCCTTTGCCCCCTAGTGCAGATGGAATATAATGCCTTGTTTGGTGAACATTAGCAATTTTTATTTTGTTTATGTATTTGCAAACAAAGCCTAAATTATTCATAGGGCTATGACTCAGTGCTGAGAAGTAAATACATTTTCCCCCCTTTCCCACCAAGAAAGGATGTTTAATGCAACATAACAGCCTTTTTATTGCCAAGGAAAGTAATGATTTTCTGCATCTTTAAAACTCATGTTGACTTTTATCATATAGAAACAAAAGTGTTAGTTTGTAAGTTTGTGGATAAAGATATACATTGTTTGAGTGACCAAAAAAAAAAAAAAAAAAAAAGGAAACCATTTGAATTAAGTGAGGATAGGCACTGGCTGAATAAACAGTGGTATGTCCATTCTCTGGAATATTATGTAGCTATTAAAAAGGAGGTAGGTTTATATTTTTTGACCTATGGGGCAGGCCATCAGCAAAGTAATTTGTGGAGTAATGTCTATCCATGATCCTCTTTTTGTAAAATAAGGGAAAAAATATTTTTCTGGAGTGAATATTTTCATTTGTTTGTATTGGTATGAATATAGAAAAGTGTGGAAATTAAATGATTAAGATTTATCATCTCCAGGGAGAGGTGGTAGTGGGAGTGAGATTGTGGGCAATAGAAACATTCTTGTTTTTTTTCCTAATGTTTTTATTTTTTTAGGAAATTTTTTTTTTGGCTTATTGTAATAAAAATCAATATAATGGAGAACCTTAGATGGTGGCTAGGTGAGACAGGGCAAAAAAACACCTCCGTGAAAAACACTAGATAAAAACCAGAAAGTGACCCAGAACACCACTTCCAGAGTAGCACCAGCCAGACAAGGTCTGCTAAATCCACAGGAAACGTGCATTTGGTGAAACCAGGAGTCTGCATTCTGAAACGAGTCGGCTGAGACCCTTGGCCATGCTGCGGTGTGGGGAAACGGCAGGTTGGCATTTGGAGATAGACTAGCTCTTTAAAAAAAAAAAGAAGCCCGGGACCAGCTGCAGATAAGATGGGAGCAGGCTGGGCTAACGCCTCGGTGTCTGGTGTGGAGGATACCCCTTCCCACACCCACTGCTGATTGTCTCGGGCCCAGGGGAGCAAAGGGGAGCCAAAAGTAGAAAAAAAAAATGCACGACTTGCAGCCATCTCCCCAGTGGGCGGGGGTACTCCTGCCCGGGGCCGAACACACAGCACAGAGCCGAGCCAAGAAACCCAGCCTGACAGGGAGTCTTTCCTGCAGCACCGCTTACATGCCACAGTATCAAATGTGGACAGTGACCTTTAATACACCCACGGCTGATTGTCCCGGAGCTGGGAGGGCGGAGCTGTGTGGAAGGGGGAAGTTAATGTGTCCCATTCAACCATCTTTGAAGCGGGCTGGGAACGCCCCTACACAGCCCTGCAACCCAGGGCTTCACTGGAGGCCGGCGCACACTTGTGACGTGGCACGGCCCTCCCCCCCTCAACAGAGGTCCTGGAAAAGCACAGCAGGGAAGGGGTAACCTCTCGGAAATCCCAGGGAACCTATGCCAATACCAAGGACTTTTGGGTCAGTGAAGGAGAACAGCCTTAAATCTCTGGGAACACCTGGGAGGTTTGATTATTAAAGCTGCCCTTCCTCCCTAACCACACAGACACATGCCCCACATTCAGGGTGGACAGCACCAGTTGGACCCCACAAGAATCCGATCCCCATACACCACAAAGTTGGGGAGAACTGACTTGAAGGGAATAAGGGACTCATGGACACCATCTGCTGGTTAGTTAGAGAAAGTGTACGCCACCAAGCTGCAATTCTGACAAATTAAAGATCAAGTAAAGCAAATGCCAAGAGGCCAAAAACAACAGAAAATCTTAAAGCATATGACAAAACCAGACAACCCATGGAGAACCCGAACCTAAACACTTAAATCAAAAGATCAGAAGACACACAGTACTTGGCACAATTAATCAAAGAACTACAGACAGGCAATGAGAGCATGGCACGGGATATAAAGGACATGAAGAAGAGTATGGCACAGGATATAAAAGACATAAAGAAGACCCTAGAAGAGCATAAAGAAGATATTGCAAGAGTAAATAAAAACGTAGAAGATCTTATGGAAATTAAATAAACTGTAGTCCAAATTAAAAAGACTCTGGATACTCATAATACAAGATTATGGGAAGTTGAACGACAACTCAGCCTCCTTGAGGACCACAGAACAGAAAATGAAAGAACAAAAGAAAGAATGGGGAAAAAAATTGGAAAAATTGAAATGGATCTCTGGGATATGATAGATAAAATAAAACGTCCAAATTTAAGACTCATTGGTGTCCCAGAAGGGGAAGAGAAGGGTAAAGGTCTAGAAAGAGTATTCAAAGAAATTGTTGGGGAAAACTTCCTAAACCTTCTACACGATATAAATACACAAAGCATAAATGCTCAGTGAACTCCAAATAGAATAAATCCAAATAAACCCACTCTAAGACATATTCTGATCAGACTGTCAAATACTGACGAGAAGGAGCAAGTTCTGAAAGCAGCAAGAGAAAAGCAATTCACCACATGCAAAGGAAACAACATAAGACTAAGTAGTGACTACTCAGTGGCCACCATGGAGTTGAGAAGGCAGTGGCATGACATATTTAAAATTCTGAGAGAGAAAAATTTCCAACCAAGAATACTTTATCCAGCAAAACTCTCCTTCAAATTTGAGGGAGAGCTTAAATTTTTCACAGACAAACAAATGCTGAGAGATTTTGCCAACAAAAGACCTGCCCTACTTGAGATACTAAAGGGAGCCCTACCAACAGAGAAACAAAGAACGGATAGAGAGATATAGAGAATTTTAACAGACATATATAGTATATTACATCCCAGGTCACCGGAACACATGTTCTTCTCTAGTGATCATGGATCTTTCTCCAAAATGGACTGTATTTGGGGACATAAAAACAAGCCTCAAAAAAATAAAACATAAAAAAATGAATTTGTTCAAAGCATATTCTCTGACCACAATGGAATACAAATAGAAGTCAATAACCATCAGAAACTTGGAGAATTCACAAACACCTGGAGGATAAAAATGAGGGGGAGATAAAAACATTCCCAATGAAAAGCTGAGGGACTTCATCACCAGTAATCAGTCCTATAAGAAATGCTAAAGGGAGTTGAGCAGGCTGAAAGGAAGGGACACTAAACAATTGACTGAAACCACATGAAGAAATAAAGATTTTCGGTAAAAATCACATGGTAAATATAAATACCAATACTACTGTATTGTTGATTTATAACTCCACTATTTACTTCCTACAGGATCTAAAATACATAAACTATAATGATAGATCAGTGGTTTTGGACTCAATGTAAAGTATATAATTTTTGACAAGAACTACATAAAGGTGGGAGAATGGAGGAGTATAGGAACACAGTTTATGTGTCCTATTGAAGTTAAGTTGGTACCAAAGAAAAACAAGATTGTTATAGATTTAAGCCTCATGGTAAACACAAAGAAAGTATCAGAGAATATGACCATAGAGATGAAAAGCAGAGTAGGGGTTCTGAGAAGTGGGGGAAGGGGCAATGGGGAGTTAAGAAATGAGAGTAGGGTTTTTGTTTGGGGTGAAGGAAAACTTCTAGAAATGGATGGTTGGAAGGTGATAGCATTGCAACATTCTAAATGTGATTAATTCCACTAATGGAATGCTAGGGAGGGGGTGGAATAAGAAGATTTAGGCTATATATATGTTTCCACAGTTGAAAAAAAAAAAGACAGTCTAAATAGATGACAATTAAATGCCAAGGATGGTCCTGGATGGGATCTGATGATGGAGGAGAGGAGGCTCAAAGAGAGACAGATGGGACACAAGAAAAAAAAAAAAGGAAATATAGAATGTAAGCTTTGTATCAATGTTGAATTTCTTGAACTTCTTAGCTGTGCTTAATGAGATTGCATAAAATAATGTTCTTGTCCATGGGAAAGGTATATGTGAATTATATTGTTTGTTCAAAGATATGTGCAGCTTGCTCTCATATGTTCAGAGGACAGAGCAATAGATGATGGATGTTAGGGAGGGAGGGAGGGAGAGAGGGAGGGAAAGAAAGAGACGGTGGTATGATAGGATCTTAAAGGTGATGGATCAGGGTATCGGGGGAGGGGGGTCAGGGTATGATGGAGTTCTATGTATGGGGTTTGTACTGTTTTTGCAACTGTTCCTGTAAGACGGAATTTATTTCAAAATAAAATTTATTAAAAACAAATCAATATAACTATGTATTGATTTTCAGTTCAAAAGAAAAATCCAAAAAAGTAAAAAATTAAAAAAAAAAACTCATTCAGAATGATATCAATCTTTCTTTTAATTGGGACAGATGAGTACATGATCCAGGGACAGAAATGACATCAAATCTCTTTGCATATCATTTTCTATCTATGATCTATAAGTATTTTGTGTTAACTCTTTAAAAATTACTATATGTTAAATGTTCTCAATTCTGACTCCTGCTCCCCAAAGGTCAACCAATCAACCAACCAACCAAACTAAATTAACCAACAAACAATTTTCAGGAAGTAGGTAAAATCTTAGCACTGATGGCAGAATTTTATGAAAAGTTTATTTCCTCTTTTCGTATCATCCTTATATTTTAGATTTTATATACAAGGCATTGGGTACTCTGGCTAGATGCTAACCAAAACCAGCTCCCCAGCCCCTTTATATCCATGTGAGTTACATAACTAAATTTCCCCAATGGAATATGAGCAGAAAAGATGGGCAACTTCTAGCATTAGGTGGTGCTTTAGTTTGCTAATGCTGCAGAATGCAAAACACCAGAGATGGCCTGGCTTTTATAAAAAGGGGGTTTATTTGGCTATACAGTTACAGTCTTAAGGCCATAAAGTGTCCAAGGTAACACATCAGTAATCAGGTACCTTCACTGGAGGATGGCAAATGGTGTCTGGAAAACCTCTGTTAGCTGGGAAGGCACGTGGCTGGCGTCTGCTCCAAAGTTCTGGTTTCAAAATGGCTTTCTCCCAGGACATTCCTCTCTAGCAAGCTTGCTCTTCTTCAAAACATCACTCACAGCTGCACTCCGTTTCCTCTCCTTGAGCCAGCTCATTTATATGGCTTCACTGATCAAGGCCCACCCCGAATGGGTGGAGCCACACCTCCATGGGAGTATCCCACCAGAGTCACCTCCCACAGCTGGGTGGGGCACATCTCCATGCAAACAACCTAATCCAAACATTCCAACTTAATCTCAACTATTCTGTCTGCCCCACAAGATTGCATCAAAGAATATGGCTTTTTCTGGGGGAGATAATACATTCAAACCGGCACAGGTGGTGAAGAAAAAGTTTACCTTCTCCATCCCCTTACTTCCTGGTTGATAACCCCTTGGCAACCTTGAAGCTGTGTATTCTGTGAAGAAGCAACTGCATGGAAAGAGTGGGGTCTCTGAATTGTAGTATGGAACAAAGTATCTGCTCATTGCCACCTATAGCATAAATTGTGGACTGAGCAATGCACTTTTATTTTTTAACTGTCATTAAATTTTTGCAATTATTTTTTTATAGCAGCTAGCATTACTTAGCCTGTGTAAAAACCCTATATTAATTTTATAACCTTTTCTTGAGACCCCAAAACAACAGAATATACCTGTTTTTCAAGTGCACATGGAATATTCTCCAGAATAGACCATAAACTAGGCCATAAAACCAACCTTGATAAATTTTAAAGGATTGAATCATACAGAATATGTTCTCTGACCACCATGGAATGAAATTAGAAATCAATGACAGAAGGAAATTTGGAAAATTCACTAATACATGGAAATTAAAGAATACACTGCTAAATAACCAATGAGTCAAAGAAGAAATCAAGAGGAAAATTAGAAAATACTTTGAGATGAACACAAAAATTAAGATACAACATATCAACATTTATAGGATGTGGCTAAAGCAGTGCTTAGAAGGCTTTTTTTTTTTTGAACAGACAAAATTGAGTTTTATTGAATTACGGTTACTTTATAAGTGGAAAAAAATTATTGACCCCTAGTGCATGGAAAAGTAACAATATGGCAACCTGTTAAAAGCCACTGAAATTAAAATGTTCATGCATATGCAGAAGATAAACGTGTATACACTGATAAAACAGTGACCAATTTACAACAAAAAATTAACCTCATAGTTTTCCAGCTTGTTTGATTAGTTAAGCACATTTACCACTGAATCCATAACATCTCTTCAACTCAATTTGGACAAAGAGCCAATCCAAATCAGCCAGGTTTAAAACTAAATGTTGCCTTTTTCCAATCCACCATCTGTGGTAGAGCTGCCGAAAAAGATGCAGATTTTTGTAAAAACCCTGACAGGAAAGACCATCACTCTTGAGGTTGAACCCTTGGGTACAACAGAAAATGTGAAAGCCAAGATCCAGGATAAGGAAGGAATTCATCCTGATCAGCAGAGACTGATCTTTGCTGGAAAGCAACTGGAAGATGGACGTACTTTATCCGACTACAACATTCAAAAGGAGTCCACTCTTCATCTTGTGTTGAGACTTCATGGTGGTGCTAAGAAAAGGAAGAAGAAGTCTTACACTACTCCCAAGAAGAATAAGCATAAGAGAAAGAAGGTTAAGCCGGCTGTCCTGAAATACTATAAGGTGGGTGAGAGTGGAAAAATTAGTCGCCTTCGTCGGGAGTGCCCTTCACATGGGTGTGGTGCTGGAGTTTTTATGGCCAGCCACTTTGACAGAGATTACTGTGGCAAGTGTTGTCTGACTTACTGCTTCAACAAACCAGAGGACAAGTAATTATGTGTGGATTAATAAAAAACATGAACTAACAACAACAACAAAAAAAAAAACCACAACTAAATGTTAAGGGTAGATTGTTCGCTCTCCTTGGATTGGTGCAGATGAAGAGGAAGAATTTACACTTAAGATCAGGCAATGGTTCCGAATTAGGAACAGCTAAGTAATTCTACTGTTATCAGTAGAGGTGGTAGAGTATTTTATAGTTTTATCTCTTGGCAGTACCGTTGGAGGGGAGCTCTGAAATTTAAGTCAGTAGATTTATTAAGAGCTTTCTATGGACCAGGCACTATACCAGTCTCATGTAGTAACTCTAACCCAAATGATTTACTCAAGATTTAAATCCAAAGCTGTTTTGGGGAAAGTAAATGACAGATGCATTGTTAGATAAACATGGCTGGGGTTTGTTAAACGTGGATTGAAGATAAAATGACTGATATCAAGTTTTATGGGGAAAGGGTTTGTTTTATTATTAACCATTAATTTTTTTTTATTAGAGAAGTTATGGGTTTACAGAACAATAATGCATAAAACACAGGATTCTCATATATTATCTTATTATTAATACCTTGCACTGTTGTGGAACATTTGTTACAATTGATGAAAGCACATTTTTATAATTGTGCTGTTAATTATAATCCATGGTTTAACTTAGGGGACACTGTTTGTGTAGCTCCATTGATTTTTAAAGAATTTTTTATTCTATTATCTGATTTTTAACCACAGATACATATTTCAGTGCTGTTAATTATTATTAACTGGTTTTAATCTATCCAATGGCTTCTCATCATTCCTTTAAATTACTAATTTCATTAATATTGCAAAATTATAGTCTTCTAAAATTTGACGTTTGCTCTGCCTATCATGTAATGTTCATATGAATGGAAGTCTGACTTTGGAAATTAAGCCATTGAAAATTTGCAAGAAGGGCCTACCC
Source organism: Choloepus didactylus (assembly GCF_015220235.1). Lineage (NCBI taxonomy): Eukaryota > Metazoa > Chordata > Mammalia > Pilosa > Megalonychidae > Choloepus > Choloepus didactylus. The sequence continues at coordinate 6,904,610 of NC_051319.1, forward strand.
AAATGCTTAAAGAGACTTGAGTATCGGCATGAAAAGTTGGTGATACTAATTTAAAGGATGATTTTTTATAACATTTGGTTTGAGATTTCATTTTAACAAGAATTATTTTATTTTAAAAACATTTATCCACTCAAATATATTGATTCTTTTCATTAACACACTTTTGGAACTGGCTTTTCAATTTGGTAAAGCCCAGTCACACTTCTGTGCTGAAGCAAGGCCCGTGATACAGATGGTTCAAACTTTTCATATGATCTTTAGAAAACTGAATGAGATATAGAAAAAAGATAGGACTTTTTCAGCAGTTTTGAATATGTAAAATTGCAAAACAAATTTTCCAACCTTTGTCTATTAAAATAAGAGTATTTTAATAGTTCTTTCAAGACCATCTTTTATTTATTTTAAATAAAAATGGACTCTCCCCTTTTATCTTAGCTATGGTTTTGGGAGACAACCATTTTTTTTTTCATTTCAAATTAAATGTTATAATTTCTATTCTGGATTGCATTTAAAAATAAGGTATAAAATTTAGCTTTAGGTTATTTTTAATAACTACAAAGTGAAGAGGAGAGCTTTGCACCTAAGCAGTGCTTTTCAATGACAGATATCCATTTTCTATTAAGCAGGCATAGAGGGGTTAAGGGTTTTGACCCTGACTCTCACAGCTAAGGCTAAACCATGCCCTCACTCTATCCACTGTCTGAGTAAAGCTGTGCAATCCTAGAGGGTGGTTTTGCCATCAGCTTCTCTTCGATACTTGTCCAATACTGTGAAGTCATAGTCTGGCTCCGTCTCTGTTTTAGTTCCCTAGGCTGCTGAAAGCAGACACCATAAAATAGATTGACTTAAACAATGACAATTTATTAGCTTACAGCTTGAGGCTGAGAAAATGTCCAAATCAAGGCATCATTGAGGCTATGCTTTTTTCCTGAAGACCAGCTGCCATGTTACTGGGCTCCTCTGCCATGTTACTGGGCTCCTCTGTCATGGCAAGGCACATGGTGGAGTCTGCTGGTCTTTTCCTTTTCTTCCAGGGTTTCATTGCTTTCAGCTTCCTGTTTCTGTGGCTCTCTCTCTCTCTCTCTTTTTTTTTTCATAAAGGACTCCAATAAGAGGATTAAAACCCATCCTGAGTGAGGTGGGTCACACTTCTAGCTATTCCTGCTTACAATGGATTCACACTCTCAGGAATGGATTAGCTTTAAGAACATGATCTCCTGGGGGTATATACAGTTCCAAACCACCACAATCTCAACCTTCACTTGTGGCATCATGAAGACTGGGCTCCACATGTAGTTGAAAGCAAATGAAGCTGGACAGGAAATTTTGAAGTGCAAGGTAATGCTTCGATCAAGTTCTGAGTTACTGAAGGAAGAATCAGAGTGACTCCAACTGCAAGATCTTTTTCTGGGAATGCAGTATATACTGTTTTGGGGGATATTACTGGGCACTTTCCATGGGAATCTCTATAACTGAGTGGGGAGGAAACTGGGGTTCCTCATCACTGTCCTCATGGGCCCCTTTTCTCCTTCTCCAGGAGAATGTTGTCAATCCAGGACAGATCATGCTAGGAGAAGATGAGGTTCAGAAGCTTCTGAACGATGATGAGGTCCAGGATCATTATGGGGAAGATGATGGCTGCCTTCATGGACTCAAGGATCCAGAGCAGTCAGGCAAAGGACCTGCACCAGGATGAAGAGGTGAATCTGGTGCAGGGGCACATGCTGCAGGAAGGCATGGTCCACCTAGTGCTTGGCTGACATCAGGAAAAGCTTGCAATGTTTCTAGAACTGGATGCCATTCTGGGAGACCATGCACATGTAGAGGAAGACTCCATATAGTACAGGCATAGGATGTACTTCAGGATGGGAGCCAAGAAGATGGAGATTCCCGTTAGGATGAAGATGATAATGCTGATCACTCTCTGTTCCCTCACCTCCAGTAACTGGGGCTGCTCCTCAGGGGTGTTGGTCTATGTCTCCATCTTCAGGCTGTTGATGTGGATGATGAAGATGTCTGGCCACATACCAGGGCACTCCCATGAAGGAGCACAGAGCCATGAGAATGCCCAACCAGAACAGGTCCAGATGGGAGCCAGAAGCCCTCCACAACTTGTTCTCCTTCTGATTGATAATGATGGCTGTGTTAGGCTGGTCCAGGAAGACCAGGATGGTCACCACCAGGGTGGGAAGTATGCTAGCCAGGTACAACCACCACAGGTTCTTCCCAAAGTGAGCTGTGAACCAGCCACAGTCAGGCAGCATGGGCTCAATGACCCTGTGCATGTGCAGCTTGTGGGTCTCTGGACCAAAGCCAGAGTTTATCCCACAGAAGAGCAGGATGGAGAAGACAGTGGAAAAGTTGGTTACCAGGGAAATAGTGGCTGAATTTGAACTTTTTCAGGGTCAGGGTCATGGAGTATTTCCTGAAGAAAAGCATGAAGGACATTAGTGCAAGGTCTGGGATGAACTGGTAGGAATTCCTGAGCAGGTGCCCACCCTAGTTTAGACACCCCTTGCTCAGCAGAGAGCAGTGCAGTGCTGTGAGGTGAAGGGGGGTTGTAAGGAGATGTATTGGTATTTAGTAGCAGTGGTGCAGAAGCATTGAACATAGTTGTATTCACTGTGCTGGGGATGACACGCTCACATTTGTAAATGGCAATGGAGTTGGGCTTGAAGTCCACGTTGATGAGGTAGCACCGGGAGTCACTGATCATCTTCTTGATGGCATCATAGATGAAGCTGAAGCTGATGAGGGTGGAGAAGCCCTCCTTGATGAAGATATATACTTGATGATGAAGCTAGCATCTGTGGTCATCAGGATGAGGCAAAGAAAAGCCAAATGGAGATCAAGCCAGAGGTGGAACTCCATGTAGTCCAGGCTGTTGCCTTTGTTGAAGTCAAAAAGGAGCTTCTCAAAGATAAGGATGGAACTTGTGCTGCTGAGGATGGTGAGAAGCTGTCCCAAGAAGAGGCAGAACAGCCAAGATAGAGGAATAGGATGACACAAATGGACTGAATGTGGAAAAAGTCAAAGACGCTGGTTGGGAACCAGGGAAGCTTCCTCTTAACATCCAGACACGGGCCACTAAGGAAGCTTCCCGTTCAGATGAGCCCTTTTCAGATTTCATGCATGGCTGACATCTCTCCGTTATCCCCGCTGCTCCCTTTGCCCGGCCCTCGGATGCCCCTGCAGGCCCCTCCACCTCTGCTGCCTTGTAAGAGTTGTTCATCTGGCTCGGCTTGGTCCTGTAGAACACTCATTTCCTTTTTTCAGCAGAGGACACTTTCTTGGGGGGCTCAATTTGGACATTGGGTCCATTCTCCAGGAGAAAGGACAATGACCTCATCCAGAAATTCATCAATCCTTGTGATTAGATTGTCCCCATTGCCAGTTTTGGAGGCTGCTTTGCTGGAGAGATCATCTTCCATGAGGGCTCTAATGGCATGGCCAATTTCACTGTAGGATTTTGCAATCCCAGGAGGGTCCCAGCAGCATGAACAGAAATCTGGGGGAGAGGACCTTGGTCGTGCCTCCCAGGGTGATGGACTGGATGAGCTGCTTGAAAGCAATGAAGGGCTCATCTTGGAAGTTCACCTTGTCCCTGAGCACGCTGGATGCTTCTGAGTCCTTGGGGATCTATCTTTCTCATGAATTTGTTCTTCTGCTGGCTAGAAGGAATTTAAAGTGCCTATTTTAAAAAAGAAAAAGATCTCAAATCAATAATCTCAACTTCACCTTGAGAAAATAGAAGGGCAAACTAAATCTAAAGCAAGCAGAAAGAAGGAAATAATAAAAATTGGAGTGAAAATTAATGAAACAGAGAATTAAAAACAACAGAATCAACAAAACCAAAAATTGGCTCTTTGAAAAGATCAACAAAATTGACAAATCTGGTAGCTAGATCAACCAAGAAAAAAAGAGAGACTACTCAAATTATTGGAATCAGAAATGAAAGAGGTGACATTGCTACCAACCTTACAGAAGGAAATGCTATGAACTGTGGGAAGGTTTCTGGAGGAGCTGATGAAACTGTGATAAGATTTATCTGGATGTATTTCTTAACACGTTGAGTATTGTGCAAATAGCCGGTCCTTGGAAGCTCTTTGTTGAATCAAAGATGACAGCATTATGAGGGTGATTTGAATCTTCATCTGTCCAAATATTAAGTATAGATGTAAGAAGTTGACTGGTTACTTTGTTTTTCATATTAAACTTGTAGACTAATAGCAGTGTGTAAGTGTAAGATATCAGGAAAAAAAAAAAAAGCCTAAGAATTGGAGTTCTCAATCTTCCTCTATTTGGGAGGAATATCACCATATTTACCAATTGCTTTTCTGCCTTTCTCTTTAAAATGCCTATTTTTGGATTTGACAGCCTAATTAACTGAAGTTTTCTGACCATATTTTGATAATTGCCCAACATATTAGGTATTTTTAGATTCCCACTCTATAAAATAATTATGTTTAATTGTGATTAAATTAGAGAGTAACAAACAAGTTTGTTACTTTGTATTCACATTTGGTCCCAAAATATTTGCAATGCCTTGAAGAGGATAGAGTTATTTAGAGTTATTAAGAACAGCTTTCATGTAAATTTTGTAAAGACTAAACAGAGTATGGCCCCACTGTGATTCCTAGGAGCTCCACTCTTGCTTTCAAGCAGAGTATTTGCAGAATCTGCATTTCTTGTGATGGGGTCGGGTTGTAAATTGTGGTGCCATCTGCAAATAGACTAATAACATGTGAGGCAATGCCAGTTTTTATGCCGTATAATTTGGGATAATTCTCATCACAACTGTGAGTGGTTATATTGTGAAAGCAGGAGGAAAGAGATTACAGACTCATCTCTCTCTCTAGACTGCAGTCTAGACTGCAAATTTTATTTGGAGGCAAGCTTTAGCTTCCTCACACAGAGAAATAATAACCTAAAATACATTTCTCCCAAATCACATTTTCTTTTTCTTTCTGAAGAAATATTCCCTTGATGGAACTTCTAATGCAAGGACACATTTATCCAATTTATAACAGTGAATTAAATTAAAATTTCCTATATAGGCATCTGCCAAGTTCCCATTTTTATTGAATGTGCTGTATTTGAGAGTTTTTGTTTCATCCCTGTCAATTTAAATCAACAGCACAAACCAGGATTTTTCATATTTCCTAAAATGCACACTAATTCAAATAAAAATAAGAATCCATGGGGACTCCACCTTGCCCCATTCCCTCGTTGCTCTTAAGATTGTCTATAGATTTTACTAGTTCTTTTTCTATGACCAGACGTTGAGGTCCGAATGAGAGCTTAGGAATTTAATGAATTTCAGAAAATGGTTATAGGCTTAAGAAAGATAAAGTGGCAAGTTTTTTTTTCCTCCTCAAATTCTTATGGTATACCTTTTTTACTTACATAAGATTATGTGTGGATGTATGTTTATATTTTACACATGTTAATTGAAAACATTTGGCCTACTGCTAAATTCTTTACTTTGATGCTGGTAATTTATCATTGTTCATAGTTATGTCCCCATTAAGTTTTGAGACTGTTTCAATATAAGGGCTGAAGGAGACATGAGGGTGTCCCAGTTTGAGTAATTATCTAATACACTGTCAAACTAGTATTCTTAAAATGTTTGATATGAATTCATTTAGAGGGGAAGCTGAGTGCTTAGTGGAGAAAGCAGGAAGCGTCTTTTTTTGTTTAGTGCTGGTCCCAAGCTTGCAAATTATACTCAGCAATAACAAAGTTTCTACAATTAAAAAGATCGACCTCTTCTGATTTTTAAAAGGCAAAGGATAAACATGGGTTATGACTCTTGGGGATGAGCCTGGACCTGGCATTGTGGGATTGAGAACATCTTCTTGGCCAAAAGGGGGAAGTGAAATGAAACAAAATAAAGTTTCAGTGGCTGAGAGATTTCAAATGGAGCTGAGCGGTCACTCTGGAGGGCATTCTTATGCACTATATAGATATCCCTCCTTAGTTTTTAGTGTACTGGAATAGCTAGAAGGAAATACCTGAAACTGTTGAACTGCAACCCAGTAGCCTTGATTCTTGAAGGCCATTGCATAACTACGTAGCTTACATGGTGTGACTGTGTGATTGCGAAAACCTGGTGGCTCACACTCCCTTTATCCAGTGTATGGATGGATAAGTAGAAAAATGGGGACAAAAACTAAATGAAAAATAGGGTGGGATGGAGGGGATGGAATGTTTTAGGTGTTTTTTTTTTTACTTTAATTTTTATGTCTTTTGGAATAAGGAAAATGTTCAAAAATTGATTCTAGTGATGAATGTACAACTATATGATGGTACTGTGAATGTTTGTACACTGCGGATGATTGTAGGGTATCTGAATATACCTCAATAAAACCATATTTTAAAAAACGGCAAAGGATAATATGAAAAACACTTATCTAACCACAATAATAAATAAACAAATGTTTCATATTTGGTCATATTTGCTCCATATTTCCTTTCTCTCTCCCTTTTAAAATGAAATAGAATATTCCACAAAATGGTGAAGGACCATATATTCCCTACTCTCCCCAAGGTTGTCATGAATTTGAGGGAGTATCCAGTCCATACATTTATACTTTTATGAATTTATAAACAATACACATTGATGCTGCATATTTTGAAATTTACATGAATAATGTCATGCCACATTCTGCAACTGTTTCACTAAATGTTGCATTTTAGAGCACTATCCATGTAGAACCACATAGATCTAGCTAATTAATTTTAACTGCTATTTAGTATTCCATTGGGCAATAACACCACAATTTATTAATCCATTCTCTGATTGATGGATATTAGAGGTTTTCCACTTTTTATATTATTACAAACATTAATTCAACACTGTTAATATTTCACCATTTACTATAATTGGTGAAGAGTTTTGGTAAATGCTTTTTATTGGATTAAAAAAGTTCCTCTCTATCCCTAGTTTACTAAGCATTTTTAACTCTCTTCTGAAAAGAAGTTTTATCATTCTATTTGGGGATTCTCCCCCCAAGTCTAAAAGGGTTATCAGAAATATTCCTTCAGATTACATATATTGCTTTCTACAACAGTTTTTTTCCATTTCATTATATTTTCCTTGATGTTTCAGCTCTTCTTGTAGATTGATTTTCTGTAAAGCTTTTCAATTGACCCACCCCTTAATCTGCATCTATCAATTTGTGAAGTCCATCATCAGAATATTCTTTTAATATTCAGTTTAAAGACGAATACATGTGCTAACCAAAGATTTCTGTTTAGTTTTTTAAGAATTCTTAAAATATGTGTAGATAGTAGGACTCAACCTAAAATCAGTGCTTCATTTAATCAAAAAGGGGAGCTCTTATAGAACAAAAATTGTCATCACAGATTGACATTTTTTTTGTACCCTAAAGCAAAAGTGATAATATCTTGGGACATGGGATATTATTAGCTTTTTATTAATTAGAAAAATCATACACAAGACCTAAGTTTTAAAAAATGATCTAGGGGGGACCAAGAAGATGGTAGCATAGAGAGAAGTAGAAGTTAGTTAGTTCTCCTAGAACAACTAATAAGCAACCAGGAACAACTAGTAAATAATCTGGAATAACTGCTGGGGGACAACAATGACTGTCTACACATTGTACACCAACCTGGATTGGGAGGAATGCCTGAGATTGCAGCATAAAATCTGCAAGTGAAAACTGCAGACCCGAGCCAGGAGTCCCCTCCCCCCATGGCAGCCCGAACTGCAAAACCTTGCTGTAGTAGAAAGAAGGATTCTCTGAACAAGTGAATATATCTCAGTCCAGCTCCAACTGGTGTTTTAATTAACAAATGTGGACTGCTCAAGACAAGCTACAAATCCCCAGCAAGCAGACAGAAGCTTTTAGTGATGACTGAACTTAAAGAGCCAGAAGACTTCTCTGTGCTGGGAGGGGAAGCCCAGAAGACCAGGTACTATCTCTGGCTGATGGGTTAAACTGGGGGGGGGCAGTGGAATGGCCCTGAAAGGGGGCTTTCTGTCCCTTTTTCTCTCTCTCAACCTGAGTGGCTCAGTGGAGAAAACCTCAGCCATTTTGAGTTTGCAGCACTCTGACCCAGACAAGGGTAGAGATAGCAGAGTTAGAGAGACTGAGAACTTATTTAAATGCAGATGATAACTCCCTAGGGGGTGTAGCTTCCCTAAGAAGAAGGAGGTGGTGCCCAGATCTTCTACCACCTTTCCATTCAGAACCAGACCCCAGAGCCTGGGGGAAAACAGTGAAAACAGAAACTAAGGACTAAGGGGGCCACACCTCCTTACACCAGTTAGGAGTGACAGGCTGACAGGTGCCACTTGCTGGGCAGGTTAGGAAAAGCACAGCAGCTAGAGGCCCCACAGGGTGTGTCAATCTTCTAAGACATACCCTCAGGGAAACTAGATACTGAATATTTCTTCCTTCTGGGGCCTGAGTCCATTCTGGCCTGGGAAAACCTGATTGGGGTAACCAAGGAAACCAGATGCCTAGACAACAGAAAACTATAACCTACACTAAGAAAAGCAAAGATATGGCCCAGTCAAAGGAACAAACTTACACTTCAACTGAGATACAGGAACTGAAACAACAAATGCTAAATCAATACAAGAAGTTTAGGGAAGATATGGCAAAAGAGATGAAGCATATAATGAAAACAATGGGCAAACTTAAGGCAGAAATCAAAAGTTTGAATAAACAATTGGCAGAGTCTATGGAAATGAAAGGTACAACACAAGAGATGAAAGACACAATGGAGACATACAGCAGCAGATCTCAAGAGGCAGAAGAAAACACTCAGGAACTGGAGAACAAGACACTTGAAATCCTATACACAAAAGAACAGATAGGGAAAAGAATGGAAAAATATCAGGGAATTGAATGACAATATGAAAAGCACAAAATGTACATGTCATGGGTGTCCCAGTAGGAGAAGAGAAGGGAAAAGGGGCAGAGGCAATAATAGAGGAAATAATCAATGAAAATTTCCCATCTCTTATGAAAGACATAAAATTACAGATCCAAGAAGCACAATGTACCCCAAGCAGAATAGATCTGAATAGACCTATGCCAAGACACTTAATAATCAGATTATCAAATGTCAAGGACAAAGAGAGAATCCTGAAAGCAGCAAGAGAAAAGCAATCCATCACATACAAAGGAAGCTTGATAAGACTGTGGATTTCTCAGTAGAAACCATGGAGGCAAAAAGGAAGTGGGGTGATATATTTAAGATACTGAAAGAGAAAAACCACCAACAAAGAATCCTGTATCTGGCAAAACTGCCCTTCAAATATGAGGGAGAGTTTAAAACATTCTCTGAAAAACAGACAATGACAGAGTTTGTGAATAAGATACCTGCGCAACAAGAAATAACTAAAGGGAGCACTACAGACAGATAGGAAAAGACAGGAGTGAGAGGTTTGGAACACAATTTTGGGTGATGGTAGCACAACAATGTAAGTACACTGAACAAAGATGATTATGAGTGTGGTTGAAAGAGGAAGGCTAGGAGCATATGTGACACCAGAAGGAAAGAGGAAAGATAAGGACTGGGACAGTATAACTAGCGAAACCTAGAGTGTTCAACAATGGTGATAAAATGTACAAATATGTTTTTACATGAGGTAGAACAAATGAATGTCAACCTTGCAAGGTGTTAAAAATAGGGTGGTATTCGGGGAAAAATACAATCAGTGCAAACTAGAGACTATAGTCAACAGAATCATTGTATTATGCTTCCTTTAATGTAACAAAGGCAATATACCAAAGCTAAATGCATATGAGGGTGACATAAGGGAGGGGTATGGGACTCTCGGCATTGGTGATGTTGTCTGACTCTTAATTCTACTTTAGTTTAATGCTATCTTCCCTTTTGTTGCTTCCTAGCTGTCATGCTTTTTTTTTCCTTTCTTTTTTCTTTTTCTTTTGTCTCTCTACATTCTTTGACTCTTCCTCCTTTCTTGTGGAAGAAATGTAGATGTCCTTATATAGATAGTGTTGATGGTGGTGAATACATAAATATGTGACTACACAGGGAACCAGTGATTGTTTACTAAGGACGGGATGTATGGTGTGTGAATAAAACCCTCTTAAAAAATGTGTTGATGAAGAAACCTTGAGGGCACTATAGTGAGTGAAATAAGGCAGAAGCATAAGGACAAATATTACAGGTCTCACTGATATGAACTAATTATAATTTGTAAATTCATAGACATGAAATATAAGTTACCAGGATATAGAATGAAGCTACAGCATGGGGAGTGTTTCCTTATTATGAGCAGAATGTTCAACTAGGTTGAACTTAAGTATTTGGAAATGGACAGAGGTGATGGTAGTATGTTGTAAGAATAACAGTGCTGAATGGTGTGTGAATGTGGTGGAAAGGGGAAGCTCAGAGTCACGTATATCATCAGAAGGAAAGTTGGAGGTTAAAAGATGGGAATGTACATCTTCTTGACCAAACGGGGGATGTGAAATGAAATGAAATAAAGCTTCAGTGGCTAAGAGATTTCAAATGGAGTTGAGAGGTCACTCTGGTGGACATTCTTACGCATTATATAGATAACACTTTTTAGGTTTTAATATATTGGAATAGCTAGAAGTAAATACCTGAAGCTACCAAACTCCAACCCAGTAGCCTTGACTCTTGAGGATGATTGTATAACAGTGTAGCTTACAAGGGGTGACAGTGTGATTGTGAAAATCCTGTGGATCGCACTCCCTTTATCCAGTGTATGGATTGATGAGTAGAAAAATGGGGACAAAACCTAAATGAAAAATAGGGTGGGATGAGGGAGGGGTGATTTGGGTGTTCTTTTTTTTATTATTATTTTTTATTCTGGTTCTGATTCTTTCTGGTGTAAGGTAAATGTTCAAAAATAGACTGGGGTGATGAATGCACATCTATAAGATGGTACTGTGAACAGTTGATTGTACACCATGGATGATTGTATGGTATGTGAATATATCTCAATAAAACTGAATTAAAAAAAAGATGGGCATGTACAAAACAGTGAATCTTGTGGTGGGCAATGTCCGTGATTAACTGTACAAATATTAGTGATTTCTTTCATGAATAGAACAAATGTATGACACTATAACTCGAAGTTAATAATAGAGGGGCATATAGGGAAAAATTACACCTATTGCAATCTATATACTACAGTTAGTAGTATTTTAACATTCTTTCATAAACACTAACAAGTGTACTATACCAATAGTATGAATCAATAATGGAGGGAGGGTAGTTAGGGGTATGGGAGGATTTGAGTTTCCTTTTTTTGTCTTTATTTCTTTTCTGGAGTAATGAAAATGTTCTAAAAATTGAAAAAAAAATTAATTGTGGTGATGGATGCACAGCTGTATGCTGGTACCTTGGGTAACTGATTGTACACTTTGGATCTTTGGATAATTGTATGGAATGTGAACAATCTCAATAGAAAAATGATCTATGCCTATAAACACAACAAAACTGGATATTTAGGGCATAAGGTAAAATGACAAAATAAAAAAATACATTTATACATTTACCATATCTTCAGTACATTTTGCATTGCTTCATGCAGCTGGAATTATGTAAAGCATCCTATGTTTGATATTTATTATAATTACTGCTAATAAAAAATAATTGAAAATAGGACTTTCATAAAACGGAAACATTTTACATGTTCCCTTTGTTTGGATGGAAGCAGGTAAAGCTTCCTGCATTGCCATTTCAATAGTCCCCCACTGTATGGCAGCACCAGTCTGCTCAAACCCCTAGTATTGGCTGTCAATATGGCATCCTTTCCTTCCCCAGTAGCCAGGAAGCCTGTAATTATGTGCATTATGAGTTGGAAGGAAGGATGATTATTTAGACTAAGTCCTTCAAAATATTGTTAATACAGCATTGTGTAGGCACAGTGGTAGTGATGCCTGTATCATGGAAAGGTTTTTTTCCCCCCTTCTGATTTCTTTTCCTTTTCCAAATAAACACAGTTCCCCCATCTGTGTGGGCAACTGTGTGTGTGTATAAGTAATCATTTTATCTCAAATGCACTATAGTATGAGCCAAGATATTGTCAAATTTAAACAAACACAATATGAGAAATGTAGCCACTCAGATATGCTGTAAACTACAGTTTAGATAACAGAAGTGCCAGTTTCTTTTTGAGTGCTTTTTTTTAATTCATTACAACAGCATCACTTCCTAAGGGCAAATGTGGCATTCAGGGAATTAACTCAGCCTTGTATAATGGCCACCGAGCTGTCATATTGTGCTTGCTCTTCATGTTATTGTCTGCTGGTGTTCAGAGATGGTTAAGATGCATATTTACAACTTGTATTAATAACCCAACTCACATTTGAAATGGCTTAGGCTTTCATAAGGTAAACAATTGTAGAATTGGATCTGGGATTATAAGTTTAGTTATCAATTTCATGCTTTTCAAATCAAGTTTGCTTAGCCTTAAGGATACAGTACAGTGTGCTGGGTATATGGCAAGGCACAGGATAAATGCGGCATATCTTCTTGGAAGATCATATTGCTCATTGAGTAAAATAAAATATCACTAAGTTCTTACAAGTAGATCTGGAATAGAATGCAACATTCACATGAATTTTAAGATAGAATATGAATCTTCCAAAAAGCCTCCTGCTTGCAATGGACCTCTTCAGCTTACATCTTCCAGACTTTCTGGGGCTATGAATTTTCTCTCTTCAGTAGAAAATTTGAGAAGCATTAGCCAGTTACTTTGATGTAGTTAACGTCAGCACCTCTTATCTACAATAGCGGTATATAAGGCAGTGAGATACAGGATGGATGCATTTTGAATGACAGGTTGGTGTTTAGGCCCTAACAGGGTACCATATTGGGAGTCTTTGGACAGAAGAGGGATAGCATTAGGGTACTGGCTGCTTAAAGGGGGTCAAAGGCACCATATGTTTCCTGGTTTGCTCCTGATGTACCTGGGACTCTTCTTGGTCCTGGACTTCTACCCACTTTAGTTGTTTCCCCCTTAGTTTGGTTACTTCCTAATTAAATTGCTCACTAATAGCAAAGGAGCCCATACTACCTTAAATATGAGTCTTTAGCATTTGTACTCCTTCATTCCAAATTCTACTCATTCAGGATTGTCTTGGTCAAGTCCCACTCCTTAGAATGGGAGATGGTTTGGGATACTCTGGTACCACCCTCATTCTCAAGCCTTCAAAGGCTTTACAACCAACCTCCTTACCATGACCTACCAAGCTCTTCCTGATCTGGCTCCTGGCTGCTCTCCACTTCTGACCACTCCCTAGACGCTCACTGCGACCCAGTCACACTGTTCTTGCTGTTCTCCAAACATTGCCAGCCACTCCTCTTTTAGGGGCTTGGCCTTGCTGTTCCTCCTTGCAGGAATGCTTTTCCCACAGATGCTGACATGGGTTGCTCCATCACTTCCTCCACAACCCCACTATAAGGGTCTTTGACTGAGGGATTTTCTCTAAACGCCTTCTTAATATGGCCCCCTGCCATTTCCTACCCCCTTCCTTGATTTACTTTTATTCATAGTATTAATATCATCATTATCTATCATGTAATATATTTATCCATTCATCTATTTATTGCCTGCCTTCCCATTCTCCCCCACTGGACTATAAAGTGCATTAGAGCAAGGCCTTTGTCTTGCTCATCACTCTACTGCTAGAGTGGTTTATGTTCAGCACACACAGAAAATATGTTGAAGGAATACAGGTGAGGTCACTGAGGCCCCAAGAGATGCAGTGAAGTCAAGAGCTAGTGAATGGTAGACCAGCAAGCTTCCCCTCTGACTAGCCCTAGGGATTCAGTACAGTGTGCCAGGTATATGGCAAGGCACAGGCCAAGCTGGTCATTTCTGTTCCTGAGAATGAATAGCCCTTATTCTCTGGACCTTGCCATCTCACACTTGACTGGGTACTGCCTTGTCTTATCACTGAACTGATTCACATGTGGGCAGGTGTTCTGATCTTTTTTTGATATCCACAGTGCCTAGCACAGTGCCAGGAACCCAACTGATGGTTATAGAATGCTTATTAAATATTTACATTTTTAAATAAAGCAATGTTAACTGGAAAAAATATGAGATATACATATTGAGGCTGTGTGGATGGTTTCTGGAATCAGGAATACTGAAAGCTTTCTGTGATTTTTAAAAGCTGTTTCCCTACTATTGATCCAGCAAGACATCATCCTATAAATTTTGGGATGAGCCAAAGACAAGGTTGTTGCCCTTGGCATTCTAGTATCAAAAGAAATATTTGTTTTAGCAGGATCTGGCAAACCTTGGAGTCCCCAAAGACCACAGAGTAGTTGCTGGCACTGGGTTTTAGAAATGGCTGGCTAGTTTTATTACCAGTTAATAGCATTCATATTTGTGCTTTTGCAAATAGCCATGAGAAATCAATCATCAGGCATGGACAGTGTGAGAAAATTACTGACAGGGTCCCAAAAGGCTGGTCAGGGATAGGGAGGGCTACAATTCAGGAAATGTGCGAAGCATGTGAAGACTAAGGGGAAAGGATTTATATTGAGTACGTACCGCTCAAGAAGGATTACTGTTAGGTGGTACCTGGTGGTGCCCCAAGCATGCACACATTCACAGGCTCAGGAAAGCAACTTCTTTATCTATAAAGAATTATCCCATTTAATTCATTCTGCAAATATGAGGAATGACTGTGTTTTCACCTGTGTCTGAGAAAATCCTAAATTGTGGGTCTCTGAAAGAAACTTTATGGTAGTGGTTAAGAGGAATCAGGATGCTTGGGTTTGCATTCTGCCTCTACAATTTACTAGCTATATGATCTTGGACAAATTATTTAAGCCCTCTGAGCCCAATTACATGGGTTGAGATTAAATGAGAAGCTACAGGTAAAGCGGTTATCGCATTATCTGGCAAGCAGAAAGAGTCCAACAAATTTTAAATAAGTAAATATGTGCCCTTGATAAGGGAAGACCCATCCCAGTCAGTGATTTTCTTGCCTTCAAAATTGTCTTGCTCATCTCTCCAAAGGAATGAGCCAGAATTCTTTGGGATTCTGGTTCACTCCTTGGTCAATATCTCTACAAACCTCTATTTCCTATCCAATTCAGGCCCTGTGTCTGCTGATGGCATGTTACCTGGCTTTCAGACGAGTATGAGCAAGCAACAAACTGCCGAGGCCACACAGGCTAGACAGACACTTGACTGACAGACACTTACTCCCACCGAGGCCATGTAAGTGAAGGCAGCCATGATGGCAAGGGTGGCCATCTGTTTTTCCCCCCAGGGGGAGCAAGAACCCTAATAATTCTTTTCACATGATTCTGGGTACTGAGGTGAACTTAAGCTAGTAGTTCAATAGTGAGTCCAACTTTTTGTAGGCAGATTCTGTGCATTATTTCTTTCTGTAAAGTATCTTCAGGAAATAGAAGTATTTGAGGATGTTAATTTTGCAGAGGACATGAATAAGGGGGGATAGCTATCTTCAAGTAAGACTGAGTGGATGGGCAATGGCCCACAGAGGATGCTGGGTATCTCTGTTGGGTGAAACTCTTAGAAAAACAAAGGAAGTAGTGGCATAGCAGAGGCAGCCCCTTGCGGGGACTGTAGATGGCTAAGAATGCTACCATATGTTCTGGGTGCTTCTCGATTCAAATATTTAATAGGAGGCTGAAAACACAGAAGTTAAGATGAAATTACCAGTCTGCCCCCACTGCTGCCCTCCAACTTAATTTCTGTCGAGGAGGGAGGATCCCTCAGGTTAAATGTGTTTTTCAGTTTTTGAGGCTGCCAGCAGATGGCGCCAGGGCTTGGTTCTTTAATTGCCTCCTTGGATCCCCAAAGAGAGGAAAACGGTCCATGCAGGGGTGGAGGCCTCAATCTGGGCGTTTTGATGAAGCTCTGTGCCTCTGGAAACCTGGCCTTGTCATTCTTCTGGTTAAATGCTCTTTTCTTTTCCCCTGGCTAAGAATGGAGTTTCTCGTGGTGCCCTACATTTCAGTTAGTGATCACACCACCTCTGATGGTGTGTCTATACATGCACTAATATGAAACAGAATCGAGCTTGTTCAAAATCCCTGGGCCCAGAGCGAACGGATTTTAAATGAACGAGATTCAAATTGTCCTGTATATCCCATTAAAAAAAAAAGGTAGGGATCATGTTATTTGAGAAATTGTAGACATTTTGGATTACACTTTTTTTTTCCTTTTCAGAATCTTTGTACTGATTTGCTACTATTGGCCTAGAAACCAGTACAATGATGCCAGAGAATCCAGCATTTTCTGCCAGGAGTGTTTTCACTTCAAGGCTGAATTCCTAATACTATCAATAAAAACAACCACCACAACACAAAAAATAACTTTAGGTGCCTCTTCTATGTCCAAACGCTGTTGTAAGCACATGCACACATCATCTCATTCAATTCTCAGAGTCATCTTGTGGATATATAGTTTATGATCCCACTTTCAGATCAGAAAACTGATGTTTAGGCTCAATAATTTGCCCAAAGTTCTTCAACAAGTGAGCAGAAGAGTAGAGATTGAAACCCAGATAATCTGACTCCAGGTCGGCATGGCTGACCACCATGTCTGATGACAGCAACTTTGGAGTGGGGACAGCAGGGCACCTGGAGACAGGGCTCAGTAGTTCCAGGTAGCCTGGTGTGCTGAGAGGCACACACAGATGTAGAGGTGTGAGGATCACTGAACGCTTACCATGGACGCAGCACTGTGGCATGTGCCGTGGCTTCTTACAACACCACTTACGGAATCCAAACTTCTGAGACTTCCAAGTTCTGAGCTCTGCTTCGTTTCCCTCTCCCCCATGATGGTTGCTCTCCAGGCATGTTGGCCTTTCTCTTTCTGGAAGTTGCCAAGCCCATTTCTAACTCAGGGCCTTTGACCATGCTGACGCTCTGACCGGAGCTGTCTTCCCCCTAACTCTCCTGGGCCTGGTTATTTCTCCTCAGGAATCAGCTTAGATGTGGTCTTCTCAGACAGCCTTTCACTTACCACATAATCTAATGAGGCTCCTCTGCCTCTGATCCTCCTTATCCCCATTCCTCTGTTTCATTTCCTTTTTAGCACTTGTACAGGTCTCTAATTATCTTCTCAGTTGGTTAGTTGGTTGGTTTGCCTGGTTGTTGCCTGTTTTCCCTCATTAGAAAGTAAGCTCCGTGAGGCAGGGCTCTTGACAGTCTGGTCCATTGCTGTATTCCTGGAACATAGAACAGTTCAGGACACACAGGAGGTGCTTAATAATGTTTATTAAATGGATATGTTGGGAAGAGGGTTATCAAAGCAGTAGGAGACATGGTCCCACCTGTCAGGAAGCTCACAGTACAATTGGAGAGCCCAGCTGACATGAAATAGTCAGTGAACAATCTGTGGCAAGAGTGGAAGCAGCCTGGACTAGGGGCTAAAAATATAGACTCTGGGGCTTAAATCCTGTCCCTGGAACCTATTAACTGTATGACCTCAGCAAAGTTATTTAGCCTTTTTGTGCCTCAGTTTCCTCTTCAGTTAGTTGAGAATAATAATAATAATAATAATAATAATACCTGCTTCATGGGGTTGTTATGAGGATTAGAAGAGTTAATATATATGGGGTCCTTAGAACGGTGCCATACATACATAGTGTGTATTTTATAGATATTTATTAAATAAAGGTATAACTAAGTAAAAACCTGTAGCTTTAGAGACTCAGAAAAATGAAAATATTATGTTATTGTTGAGGAAGACAGGAGCCTGAAGGAACATTTGCATTTGCTCTGGCTCCAAATATTTAGGTGGATATTTATTCAAGAAATATTACTGAGCAAGAGTAAAGAATGGTTAATAAGGAATCTCTCCCACTTCCTGCAGTATTCTAGGAACTCAGTATATATAATGGGATTCTTTTGAAGGGCATTAATATTGTTGGGCCTTAAACACAGTGATGCTCTCTAAAACCATAGTCTCTTCCCCTTTAGCCATGACCTTTCCTGGCCCCATGAAGGGAACGGCTCTGGGATGAATCTCAACTGGCTTTAGGATGACTATACTTGGGAGAAGTGCAAATGTTTCACATTTCCCCCTCAGGGAGATTCACCCAACATGCACCGGCTACTAACACTGTGTGCTAGGCTCGCAGGGGGTACAGTGGGTGAGGGAACAACATGCCAGACAACATAAGCATCCAGGAGAAGTTTAGAATTAATGGTGGTCCAGAGCCTGCAGAGAAGTAGCTAGAGAACAAAGGGGAACCAAGGCAGGGGTAGAGGGAGGAGCAGACAGAAACTACAGTCCCAAGCCAGGTCATCATGCCACAGAGCACAACTGGCTCATAGCCCCAAAAGGGAGATGCCTTCAGGAGAGATGGGAGAACTTAATAACAGCAACAACATTGAAAAGAATTCAAAATACTCATTTTATACCAGGGGAGACAGAGTTTTGGAGAAGGGTTTTGTGTGTTTTCAACAAGAAGTGAGATAAATGGAATGAAATCTTCTCTTAGCTAGAAACAGAACATCAAAATTCCTCTATTGAGTCAAGAGAAATAATTACAGTAACATCATGAAAAGAGTCATTGAATTCAACACAGAACTCTGGGCCTGATATATGAAATCTCATCCACACTCAGCACATGGCCTTAGGACACAGAGGCAAATAATAACATTTAATTAAAACACATAAAACAGAAGTGTCAATGGACAGCACATGCCAAAGTCAATAAAATGCTAATTTCCAAAGATTGTGCTTGCATGGGGTCTGGAGGGTCAGCAGCAAGGAATTCTATAACAAAGAGCTTTTGTAGAAGGGTGCTGTTTTCCATGTCCTGTAGCTGGAGTTATAGACATTGGAGATCCTCTAGCACAAATCTCTCACTATATGGAAGCTACAGTGAGGTCCAGAAAACTGACAGGCTCATAACATTGTTAGTTAGTAATAGGATAATAACCCGAATTTCAGATCAGATCTTTTCAACCCCAGGACACTGTCTCTTAGAGTCCAGAGCTTATTGGTAGGAGTGCGTGCCCTCCCTCACGTTTGATGGGGTGCATGGATGCCGCAGTCTAATCTGATGGAAGAAATCCACCTGCCAGGGACACAGGTGCCTCTAAAGCTTCTCACAACACATGACACATTCCATGCCTGACTGCTTCTCAACAAAGGTTTTAAATTGGCAACCTGCAGTGTGACATTTCTAAATAGAGCTGCTTTTTGCCTTCAGGTCCCTCCCTGTCACTTGGATTTGGGCAGAGTGCTCACAACCTCAGCCTCACAATCTACTTTCTCTTCCTGAGATGCCTCCTTAGGGCAAGGGGACCTCTCATGGCCCAGACTAAATGGCAAATAAAACAAATTCTCCTTTAATCCATTTAGAACATAATACAATTCTGCAATAAATAAAATTTTATTTTCATCCAAATGAGATCACTCGGGTTAAATGTTAGAAACCTGAGAAGGTTGTGTGGAATTAAGATTTCATTGGGTTTCCATTGATTCCCTGCTCTTGTCTGAAGTTTAGGCATGAAATTCTGGAAAGTCCGACTTTTCAAGAAGTTGCTTGGCATTGATAACTTTGGCTAAGATTGAAAATGGTTTTAGTCTTAATTGCATTTGCACACTTTGAGGGGTCTTACTAAGATGCAACAATGAAGAAAGTACAATGATTCCTGGGGTTGCAGAAATGTGAGATTGCCAAAGCCATGGAAGTTTAGACTCAAGGATGGATGATTCTTCCTTAATACCGGACTCCAACTGAAAATGCTAGCTTACCACTGCTCACGGACAGGAGAACAGGCATCTGTGAGTGGTAGCGTAGCCTGTGCTCTTCTGGTTATTTGGTTCTCTACTGAATGCCTACTGTGGGCAAGTACTGTGTATTGTGTCCACAGTGTTCCTGTGCAGGCAATCTTACAACATGGGCAAGCAGACATCTTCTTTTAAGAACTGGAGGAGTGGTGATGATGGAAAACCAGGAAATGCTTGGTGAATCCTGTCTAAATTAGAGATTCTCCTAATATTTCTAAATGAAAGGGGTTTAGAGCTACCAATCTGATTCAAAGGAGAGGGGTGCAG
The DNA here is from genome assembly GCF_015220235.1 of Choloepus didactylus. Lineage (NCBI taxonomy): Eukaryota > Metazoa > Chordata > Mammalia > Pilosa > Megalonychidae > Choloepus > Choloepus didactylus. The sequence continues at coordinate 6,924,654 of NC_051319.1, forward strand.
CTAGGGAGCTTGTTTCTCAACAGAGTTTGCATAATAATTTGAACTACCATTCATCGAAAACTTATTTTGTAGTGGGTATGATTCATTTATTCCTCAAAACAACTCTGTGTAGAGTTTCTTTTTTTAGCCCCCCTGCACTGATCTCCAATTATGGAACTTGAGTACCTTGCCCAAGGTCATGAAAAAGATCTCCAGCCAATGTAGCCTTACTTAAAAATCTGTGCACTTGACCACCATACCATCATCCTGCCATTCAGTTGTAGCCATACTGTCTGTTGCTTAGATTATATCATTGTTTGGGGAAGTCGATGGAATTGATGGGTGTGGTAAATTCCTCCACCCAAAACAGCTGTTTAAAGGATTTTAGCTGTAGGTATTTACTCTGGAGAGCTTAGTCTACAACTGAAAACAAGATGAATCCAAGCAGGTCTGCCAGTGAAATGAGAGCAAGCTGGAGCTATTGGTGATGAAAACAAGAAGAGCTCAAAGCCTGAATCCTACTGTATAGCAATTACCTAATAGTACAAGCTCTGTCTACCAAAGCTAGCTGGCAGGAAACCTGGTGGGAAAGGAAAGCATTGAAAATGAGTTAAACAGCAGGATTATCTCCTCATATATAAATAATCTATTCTCTGTGTCTTGGCCACAAAGTGAGATATATAAAGTATTTTTAGGGGCCCAATCAGGGATATAGTAGCTGATCAGGAGCATTTGAAAATCTCATTAAAGTCACCCCTTTCATTGCTCCAATAGTTCTAGCAGAGTGAAGAGATTGCTTGTGACTAGTCTTGGAAAAAAGTCACTGATGGCTGAAAAAAAAAAAATCAGCTGCACAGTTTTTAATATCAAGAGAGCTGGTGAATCTGGAGCAACAGATAAACTTTAAGGGTGGTAATGTCGAGTCAGGCAATTCATGGATTGAGTTCCATTCAAGTTCAAGGAGAAAACTCTTGTTGGATCAGTCAGTCATTGAAAACAGTTGATTATGAGGAAAATACCTGATCATAATTAAGTCCATCACTAAAACTTTTGTTTCAAAACGAAAATCCTTTATTTTCTGTAAGAAATGCCTTAATTGTTAAAAATATACATTGTAATTAAAAACATGAAAAAAAGTATAAAGAAGAAATTCAGTAATCAATTCTACATATTCCACATATTCTGTGACGTGCCTGACATTGTTTTAGGCACTTGGAATACAGCAGTGAACAAAAGAGACAAAATTAGCTGCCTTCAAGGAGCTTATACTCAAGCAGGGGAGACAGATTAAAAGCACAATAAAGTACACAAATAATATGTTGAAGGTACTATAGGAAAAGTTGAATAGGATAAGGGGGGAAAGGAGTTGGGGTGGAAGAAGGGGAAAATTTCTAATTTAAAGAATGTTTGGGAAGGTGACAATTGAGCAGAAACTTGAAGGATCTGAGAGAGGAGCCTTTGGAATATAATGAGTAAATATTTCAGGCAGAAGCAATGACCATCTCAAGGGCCCTAAAGGTACAAAAGTCCCCGGTGCCTAGAGGAGAGGAGAGTGAGTAAGGGAGAGAGTAAACAGTGGTGAGGTGGGAGAGGTAGGGGAGACCAGATCATGAGTGAAATTTTGGGCCACTGGAGGGTTTTAATCAGAGAAATAAGATCAATCTGACTTTTTATTTGAAAAGGTTTACTCCAGTAGCTGTGTACTCTAGGGGGCAAGAGTAGAAGCAGGGAGACAAGTTAGGAGGTTTATACAGTAATTCATGTGAGAGAAGGTGGTGGCTCAGAATGGACTGTAGCAGTGGAGATGGTGAGAAATGGTAGCATTCTGCATAACCCTGAAGTTAGAGCCAACATGATTTCCTGATGGAGTGGATGTGGGGTACACAAGAAAAAGAAGAGTCAGCAGTGACTCCAAGTTTTTTGGCTTGAGTAGTTGAAAGAATAGAATTGCCTTCAACTTTGATGAGGAAGACTGTAGGTATAGCAGATTTCGAGGAGAATACCAGTATATCAGTTTTGAGACATCCAAATTAAGATGTTGAGTAGGCAGTTGGATATATGGATCTGGAGTTCAGGAGGGAGGCTGGGCTGAGTTGTTGGCATTTAGATAAAGTTATGACACTAGATGAGCTCTCCAAAGACTAATAAAATGCACTAAAATCTGGAGATAGGCACATCATCATGATTTCTTCTTTAGATTTCTAGATTTCTCTTTATATTATCCAATTAAATAATATATATATATATTAGCTATTGTCACAATAATGCTTCATAATAAACCACCTAAAATTCAGTGGCTTACAATACATATTTACTTTTCTTGCCCATGGGTCTGTGATTAAACTGGAGTACCTCTTCTTAGGTGGTGGGTTGATTTGACTTGGTTCAAGGTTTTGGGTTGGGTTCTGTTCTATTCCATTTGTTTTTGCATTCCCTTGGACCAATAGCTACTTGGAGAATATTTTTTCTTGTGGAGACAGCAGGAGTGCAAGTGTGTGAGCTGAAGTAGGCAATTCATCTTAAGGTCTTGGCTTGTAATGGACATATTGCCACTTTTGTTTATACTCTCTTGACCCAAACAAGTCAAATCAAGATCAATGGGGCTGGGAAATATACTTTTCCCATTACAGTGCAATACAAGGTCATATGACTAAGGAGAAGTGAAGATCTGAGAATAATAATACAACTTAACACAATGTATAATATAGAATTTTAAATGTATGATTCTGTAATATATAATACAATTTTCAGCCATTTTGATAGGTTTACATAAATGGGATGACACTAGATGTGCTATTTTGTACACCTTTTCACTCAAAAATATACAATAAATATTTTCTATATCAATAAGATATTAATGCCTGCAATGAATTCTCTTATATGAATGTACAATAACTTATTTAATGAATCTTCTATTTATGGACATTTAGATTCTTCTAAATTTTTCCTTACTATAAATAATGTTGAAATGAACATTCCATATTTATTTCTTTGCACAATATTCTGATTTATCAATTTTTGGATAAATTCCTAAAAGTAGAGTATATGGATCAAAGGGTAAACATGCTTAAAATTTTGAACCATTTTGAAACATTACTGTTCAGAGAGGTTTTATCACATTTTATTCCTATCCATAGTGCATGAAAGTACCCAGTTTCCAATACACTTCTCAATAGAGAATATTAGCAAGCCTTCTTTTCTTTGCCAGTCTAAATGAAAAGTGTTTTGTCTTTGTACCTTTGATTATTAGCAAAGTTGAATATTTTTTCAAGTTGCTGACCAACTAATACTTCTTTTGTATATTGCCTCTTAGTTTTGCCTATAGTTCCACCAAGGTTTTTCTCTTTTTTCTAATTAATTTTTAAGAATCATTGATATGTTAGGGCTATTAGCATATTGTCATTTTGTTGAAATACTTGTGGTACTTTTGAAATACAGAATGTGTGAGTTTTGTATTGTTACTGTAACAAATTACCACAGACTTAGTGGCTTAAAACACCACAGATTTGTTCTCTTGTAGTTCTGGAAGCCAGAAATCTGAAATCAATTTCCCTGGGTTAAAGTCAAGGTATGGCAGGGCTGGATCCTCTGGATGTTCTAGAAGAGAATCCGTTTTCTTGCCTTTTCTAGTTTCTGGAGTCTGCCCTGACATTCCTTGGCTGGTGATTCCTGCCTCCCATCACTCCAACCTCTTGTTTCCGTCATCAAATCTCCTACTTCGTCCTTTGACCTTTTTGCTTCCTCTTAGAAGGAGCCTCGTGATTACAATTAAGGCCCATCCAGATGATCCAGGATAATCTCCCCATCTCAAGATCCTTAATTTAACCACATCTGCAAAGTCCCTTTTCCCATATAAGAATTCTCAGGTTCTGGGGCATAGGATGAGGACAACTTTGTCCTTAGTTCTTCAGCCTACTACACAAAATATTTAATTTTTTAGGACACCAAATGAATGAATCAGTCATAAAATCAACCTTTCTCTTTATAGTTTCTCATTTTTGTGTTGTGCTTATAAAGGCCAGCCTCATTCCATTTTTACATAAATTCGATTCTAGTAGTTTCATGGTTTTATGACCTTTTTATGTTTTTTTGTTTTTGTTTTTGTTTTGTTTGCTTGTTTTTGTGATCCTTCTAGAATTTATTTTGGCATAAGAATGAGTTAGGGATCCATTCATATATTTTCAAATTTCTAGCCTGTCTACTCAACATGTCATTGAATAATCCATATTTTCTTCCCAGGTTTGAAATGTCATCTTTATTACAAACTAAATCCCCTTTTGAGTCCATTTCTGGAGTCATTATGCTTTATGTTCCATTTTTCTGTCTCTCTCTTCAGATACCATTATCATAATATTTTAATAAGTCATATATAATATTTAGTAAGGAAAGTTCTCACTAATTTTCTTTTTTAGCATTTTTTATATTTTTAACATTTTAAGAAGTTATGAAGTAGTACACACACATATAGTATTTAGAGAAGATAGAAGGAATATTAACAAAATTAATACTCATGTACCCAGTTCCTAACATAAGAAATAAAACATTACCATATCTTTGAAGCTCCCAGCTTATCCCTCAAGAGGAGATCACTATTGTGAATTTAGCATTCCCTTATTTTTCTTTGTAGCTCTTATTACATGAAACCACTTAAGAAATAAATAAGTGGAATTATTTGTTAAGCTCTCCCCCACTCCAATAAGGTTTGTATTGCAGTTGCATTGATTTACGGACTAATTTAGGATAATTGGCATCTTTACAACATTGAGTCTTTTTTTTTTCTTACATGCAATTTCACAGAAACACACTCATACAGCACACAATCATCCAAAGTGTAAAACAGTCATTCACAGCATCATCACACAGCCATGCATTCATCACCACAATCAATCCCTGAACATCCTCACCACTCCAGAAAACAAAAACCAAAACAAGAATAAAAATAAAAGTAAAAAAGAATACCCAAAACATCCTACACCTCCTATCCCCATATCATCCATCCATCCCCGCCCCCACCTTTCCACTCATCCCTCCATACACCGGGCAAAGGGAGCAAGATCCACAAGGCCTCCACGATCACATGGTCACACCATACAAGCTACACAGCTACACAATCATCTCCAAGAATCAAGGACACTGAACCGCAGGTCAAGAGCTCCAGATATTTCCCTCTAGCCATTCCAATAAAGTACAAACTAAAAAGGGATATCTATACAATGTATAAGACTCACCTCCAGAATAACCTCTCGACATCCCTCAGCCACTGAAACGCCACCTTGCCTCATTTCTCTACTCCCCCAACCCCCTCCATCCCAGGTCCAGAAGGCCCCCTTAACCCCACGATGCAGGGCCCAGGCCCATCCCTGGGAGCCGTGTCCCACGTTGCCAGGGAGATCCACACCCCTGGGAGTCATGTCCCACATGGGTGGGGGGTGGTGAAGCGAGTCCACCTGCCAAGCTGGCTTAGACAGAGGCCACACCCAGGCAACAAAAGAGGCTGTCTGGGGGCGACCCTCAAGCACAATCACAAGGAGGCTTAGCCGTCTCCCCTGCAGCAACAAGCCTCATAAGGGTAAGCTCCAAGATTGAGGGCCCGGCCCACCAAACTGGCAGTCCCCAGTGCCTGTGAGAACGCCAGGAATTCCCCAGGTGGGGAAGCTTAACCTTTCCACACTTTTCCCCATCCCCCCAAGGGGGCCCTGCAAACACTTTTTACTCTCTGCCCAAACTACTCTGGGAACATTGAGTCTTTTTATCTAATAACCAGCTCTTCATTTAATGAAGATTTCTTTTATATGCCTGCCTCAATTGAGTTTTATAGTTTCTCTAAACATTATACACTGAGGATACTATGTGAATTATAAAGAATAGCCATATTTATTGATTTAAGAAGTTGTATTTTTCAGAGAAAGCAAAATAAGTATAAAAGCTACTCTTTCTCCTAGTTAACCTTTTTTATGGAAAGCCTAGCTTTTAAAATGATGAGGTCATAACTATAGCGAAACCATGTGCTGCTTCTTTGCTTCAGTAAACATGAAGTTATAGATATTACCTTACGTTTTTCCTGATAATGCTGCAGATATTTGAATAGCTCTTTGAGTTTTTTTTTTTTTTTGGCTTTATTTGGTATGCAAGTCATAGTTATTGGTTGCAAACAACAGAAACCAACTCTGACCTTCTTTACCAGAAAAAATTATGTTGGAAAGAGAATTGTAGATCATACAATTGATAAGATGGCAGCTACTCTGCTTGAAAAGTAACTATACAAGAACATCGTCTCCCCCACCACAGCACAGGCACCTCCACTGACCACTCCTTACCCCCATCACTGAGCACTTTCCATGGAGCTTTTGAACTCTCAGATATGCTTTACCAACAACATCAATCTCTGATTGGACCTGCATCTTTGCCTTGTTCCCTCATGAATCAAATTCCCAGATGGGAATATATAATTGACCAAGCAAAATCATATTCCTCTGCCCTAGATGTTAGGAAGAGGGAATATATTTGCCCTTTAACTACTTTGGTGGGAGGTAGGTCTGTATCTTTCACCTATTTTGGGGCTATTGGAATTATTTCCTTTACCAAACCAAACCTCCAAACAATAAGTAGTCATCTTCCCAAAGTGAGATTCCAAAGGCACAGCTACCTCAAGATCACACTAACACTAATCACATTAATCACTGGATGTGGGAGTATTAGGAGGTGAACCAGCAGATTGTCACTTGGATCCTATCTGTACTCCTTCCTGGAACCCCCTCCCTTAGGCAGCAGCAATGTGTGACTTCCCAACCACACTTATGCTTCCCCATTCCCACCTTTTATTGCTTGCTTTCTCAGTGGCATAAAATGCAAAAAATTGCCAGGTGCCAGCCTTCCCTAAAAATACAGTGGAACCATTGTCGTATCCTCTCTTGGGAATATTCTTCTCTTGGATCTTAAAAATCTTTAAATTACCTGAGCTCAGATAGTGGAATGTGAGTGTATCATTAAAAATAATGATGAGAAACCTCAGTCCCATGTCCTTTCCATAGATTCCAGACCTGGCAGTAAGAGAAAGTACAACATATGTTGATGGCTGCTTCAAGGCTTGTGTTGTAACATGTAGGACAGTACACCAAACTTGCAACATGTGGCCATCCATCTGGCACTAGAACCAAGTCACCAAAATACTGTTCTGCAACACTATAAAAACAGCTGCTTCTGGGTAATAGAGTATATGATAAGATACCAAGGCATTTCAAGGGTGTCATGACATTTGTTAGTCAGAGGCATTGTTGCATAGGATAATATTACAGTACATAATGCATATAGTGAGCCCACAAATAGAGATGTTGGCAGAAGCACGAAGGTCAAGGAAAGTAAATTAAAATCTACAATGAGCTATTTCAGTAAATAAAATTTCTGCTATCTCCATGATGGAAGCTTTTTAGTATGACCGAAAGGCTGGCTAGTTCACTGAGGGCAAGGGGACACAAAGTTGGATGCTTGGGCTGGCAAATCAGGCACTCAGCAGTGAATGTTGCTGGATCAGCTTTAGTGAGGGGAAGTCCATTCATTGAGTCCATACATGTTCTCCATGTCAGCTACCCTGCCTACTTCCTTTATGAGCTCATTGAGTAAGCACTTAGTGGCAGAGGAAGGAGGCTGTCTGACATACATAAAGTGACCTGCTTTTTACAGACCTCTTCCACACTGACGGCTTATTGGTTAGCATTTGCTCATATGGGGCACAAATAGTCTCATACTATGGGCTTAATTCTAAAGTGTTTATCTGTATACTTCTGCAAACATTCTTCCTTTTCATCAGTTCTCCTATCTTGCTCCTGTGAAGTCTCTGACTATTCAATCGAACCATTAAGCACTTGCTGTGATTCAGTGTAGGTAGATTTTTGCCCAAAGTCATCTCTGAGATCCTATGGATTTCTGGGGAGTGTAATCAGGAGATGCATTACTTAAAGTTTAGTATTTAGGTCATTTTAAAGGGTTTTGATTCTGGGTGGCCAAAAGCAATAAATGTCCACCACATTTGTGAAAGGGATTGGTAGAAGCTGAAAGGTGACCAACGTCCAATGTTGTTAAAATGGTTTTTCCTGTCTTGTATTAGACGCATGATGTGGTTGTTTTGATGTAGTCATCTTGACCCAGGGATGTTTTGATATCCCTTAAAAACAAATGGTTAAGCTTGTAGCTTGAAAAAGGACACAGCAAATTCATCCTTCAGATATAATTGCACATGTGCAAAACAAGAATTTTGTACATGATTAGTCATTGCAGTCCCATTTGTAATAACAAAAGATTGGAAGCAATGCAAATGTTCATTAGTAGAGGACTGGTTAATCATCACATGTCCATACAACAAAGTACTATGCAACTATAAAAAAGAATGTGTAGTACAGTGTATATAGTATGCTACTTTTTGTTTAAAAGGGGAAGGAGAAAATACATATTCCTGACATATGCATAGAAACTCTAGGAAGTCACAGGAAAATAATAATAGTAGTTACCTGGGTGGTGGAAAATGGGAAGATAGAAGACAGGGTTGAGAAAAGGACTTTTTAGAATAGACCTTAATATTAAAAAAAAAATAATATTTGAACCATAAGAATACATTACCTATTTAAGTTTTTGAAAAATGACCATGTAATATATACAATAGTTATTTTCATATGTCTCAGACTCCCTACCTCTAACACTACCCCATCCTGCATAGTTTCTGAAAACCTCACCCTATCCTTGAGGGACATCTGAGTCACATACTATTTTAGTGATTAAAAACACAGTGCAGTTGTTATGAGTATCTAGTTTAAAATGCTAACTCTTTCTCCTTGACCTGCTCAACAGAGATGTGAAAAATACAACTGAATTGCTTCCCAGATTAAGAAAGCTCTGTGAGTTTGGTGCAAGATTTTAGCCATTCACATTTATTCACTGAAACAATCAGTAGACATTTACTCACACCCTCTAATGTGCTGGTCCTTTTGCTGGATGTGGTCTGTTTTATATTTAGAAAGCTCATGTGGGTCATTAGCGAGGAGAATTGATGGGAGGGTTCTCAGCCTCGTGGGAGGGCATTGGTTAGGAGGTTGCTGCAGATGCTGATCTGGATTGGGAGTGGGCAGACAGGGGGAGGGTAGATGATGTGCTCTCTTGATGCCTTCTTCAGTGAGTCTTTCCACACTATTAAGACTATCTGTCCAGCTGCCACTGGCAGACTCAGAGAGGAAACATTTATCTGACCTTGCACAAACCTTGATCTCTGTTGCCTGAAATGGACTTCATCTTCAAAGGAGATGTAGAAGCAGATAAAGAATCACACACAGGCCAAATAGCAGCAATGACTTTTGTTTTTCCAGAAGGCTTAATGCTACCTGCCTATTCCAGTTCCATAGTGATTTATTGGCTAAATTTGTTTTGTTGTGTTGTGTACTTTCAGCTCAGAGGTAAATTAATGTGATAAAAATGAAAAGCTCCCACTTTGCTGGTGAATAGTTTGAGGTGGTAAATACCTAGTCAGTGGACTGGAGGGAGACAGCTCCTTTTTTTCTTTTTTTCATTGTAGGTCTTCTCAGGGTATTTTACAGCTGCAAAAAAGAGTCTTGGGAATTACAGAAGTAAAACAATGATGCAATTCCAGTCTCTTGGGTCCTTCATTACACCAGAAAGAAGATTTTCTACAGGATTGTAGGATGAAGTTGTATTATGTATAAGAAGATTAGGCTGTAGCTTATTCTAATTTTAGAGTACATTATAGTCTCAAAACTGATACCTGATATCCTACCCCTAGCAAAATCACTCTTTGTAGGTGATATTGCTCCTAATCAAAAGGCAAATATGGGCACCACATAAGCTTGTTGTGAATTATGAACACTTGGTCAAGGGTTGGTTTCCTAGCAACCAGTTGAGTGGTACATGCAAGGATGATTTAGAAGAGGATGAGATCTATAGCACGGCCATTGATGGGGAGAGCAAGCCTTAGTGGCTGGGTGTGTGGTGGGTGGAAGGGTAGGTAGTATGGGCAGGGCATTCTGAACCATGGGTTTGGGGGCTGAGCACTGAGTTGGTGAGAGAAACAGTGAATACTGAGAACCTAAAAACGTGATGGGCTGGGAGTAGTTGCTTGAAAGAGGTGCAAGATGATCTAGGGCAAATTTCACTTGCTTCCCTATATTGTCAGGGACTGAGTCTTGCTCAGGATTCAGCACAGGAAAGTCTGCATGAAGGAGAGAAGGCAAAAGCTTATTATGTGTTTTCTCTTTGCTGCCTCTATTGCCAATTTTTCTTAGGGATTTTCTATAGAGACCTTGTTTACTTACTGACACATATCGTCAGTAGAGATCTTTGGATATTGAAGTAATTAGAGATTGCAGTGTAAGGACAAGCTTAATATTCTCGAGGCACAATGCAATCTTAGAGAGGCTCACTTATTTGAGAAGCCACGTAGGGGATTCTGTTACATTTTGGTGCAGCCCAGCTGCTTCATGGCTAAGGATTATGATTGTAGATATCACTGAAAAACTGAACACTTAGCCAATTAATTTTTATGGTTTGATATTATGGTGTTGTTCTACGTATAAATACAGTGTGTTCATGTTTGAAGGAAGAGTGATCTTTTCCCTTTTTTAACAAAGGGCCTCATCATGGCAGTGGTGACAAAGTGGCAAGCAATCAGTAAAGTGTTGCTGAAGGAGGCAACCTTGGCTCTTATTTTTGAAATCATTTTCACTTTTACATCTAGTTTAGAAAACTGTGCGTAACTTTTTTTTAACAGGTGAAATTAATTTTAACAATATTTTAATGCAGTATTTCCAAAATTGTATTATTCCAACATGAAATTACTATAAAAATTAATGAGAAGTTTTGCATTTTTATTGGTACTAATTCTTCAAAGTTGGGTGTATATTTTACACTTACAGCCCATCTCAGTTAGGACTGGCCAGATTTCAAGTGCTCAGTAGCCACACATGGCTAGAGGCTACCATATTGGACAGTGTAGATATATCACACTTCCATCCTTGAAGAAAATTCTAGTAAACAGTGCAGATCAAGAGCTAAGGGACCTGAGTTTGACTCCCCACTCCACAACAGTATAACCTTGGGCGAGGTTCTTAAACTCACAGAGCTTCAGTTTCCTATAAAATGAAGAAAATCGTAAAAATATGCAGCTTCCACATTAACGTGAGCAACTGCTGCTACGACTACTAATTACTCCTATTTAGTGAGGTCCTACTCCCTCTTGGGTGCTTTGCACATATTATTTCTAATCCATACAATGATCTTGCAGGTATCTATTTTGATCCCCATTTTATAGATATGGAAACTGAGGATCAGAGAGGAGAGGTGCCTTGCCCCAGGTTGTACAGCTAGTATGAGTGCCAATCAGGGTTTGAACCCAAATCTACCTGATTTCAAAGCCCATGATTTTCTTTTTCAGGGTCTTGCTTTAAATTTAGAGACCTAAGCCGTGCTTTGCGAATGTTAGCTAGTTACAGGATCTGGGTAGGAAGTAGGGGAGCAAACTCAAATGATTACAGAGGCTGGCAAGTGGCATAAATGAAAATGGCAATGCAATAGGGAATGGCAGGAAAGTGGTGAACTGGATTTGATAGTTTTAAAAGCTCCATTCTGGACAAATCAAATAAATCTCCAGGAAGACTTGGCCTATAGGCCACCAAGTTTACTACTTTCGACTAGTAGGAATACTTCTATTAATGTACTTACCCCATCAGTCTTTTTTTTTATATATATATATTTTAGAAGTTACTAGTAGAAATGTGCATGTGCATGTGAATCACTGTGGACCTTACTAAAATGCAGATTCTGATTCAGTGAGTCTGGGATGGGGCCTGAGATTCTGAATTTCTAACACTGTCCCAGATACAGATGCTGTTGGTCCATGGACCACACTCTGAGCAGCAAGATAGTAGAGAATTATTTGAGGCCAGGTACTGTTATTATTCCATATGAAAAATGAGGAAACTGAGTCACAGAGCTGTTAGGTAATCAAGATGGGATTATGTCTGACTCTAAAACCAAGATTCTCCACCATAGCAGTACACTGCAAGCTTGGAGTAGGTGATTTTGAAGGTCCTTTAACTCACTCTGGAGAAGTGAACAAAATCTCAAGCTTTTGGGGAGTGGGGAGCTTGGCCCTCATTCAAGTCGGGTTTTAGAGTAGATGCTGTGGCACACAGCCAAGTTTTCTCCTGCCATACCTGTATCTCTGCCTAAGGGCACTCGCTTGCTACCAGTGCCTGTTCTGTCACCTTGAGGCAAGCCTAATGCACTGGGGGATTAACACATCCTGGGAGCCGGCCCTCAGCCAATGACTGACAGGAGTGGAGATAGATAACCCCAACCCTGCACCCCCATCTCTTGGGTGGGAAAACTCAGGGGTGCATCATCTACTCTGACTCCAAGAGTGCCCCAGCAGGATTGAGCTCTGGCTGCCCACAGCGGTCACTTGCATGATTACACACCCTTCCCTGTCTCACATCCTCACCCCACTACCAGTGCTTCCTGGGATTACTTCTCATACAGACCATCTGCACTCAAATCCTTGTTGCAGGGTCTACTATTGGGAGAAACCAAAATAAGATTGGTCTTTGTTACAGCAGATTGGGAGGCAGTATAACATGATGGTGAGAGGCCTAGACTTTGGAACCAGACTGCCTGGTCTCAAGCCATAACTTTTTGATTAGTATCACAATAGTGTTTAAAGAGGTATTTCTGCCAGGCAAAACTGTATGCAACACATAGAGCAAAGCCATCCTTGACTCCATCCATGCTGCCCTCCATTCATCCATTCTCAGGGAGGCTATTATGAGCCAGGTGCTGTGCTTGGCATTTGGGATGTAGTGGAGAGTAAGTCCCAGTCCTTGTAGAGTTCAGAATCGGGGGGGGGGGCAGGCAGATGTTAATCAGATAACCACAAAAATGTCTGAATTATTTCAAATTATGGTAGGTGTCATGAAGCACAGGTATGTAGTTGTATGAACGCATAATAAGGGAAGGGTTATTTAAATTCAGATCTGAAGAAGGGAGTTTAACCAGACGAAAAAGATATTTGGGGCTTGGGCAGGGGGACAGAGATCATTCTTTACATAAAGGAGTTTGAGAAGCCAAACAAACCAAACAGTGTTTTCATAAAGCAATTATTTGGCCATGTCATGAATTTGACTGTATTTAGGTTTTTTGATTGGAAAAAAATGAAGGTTTTGCTACTGGCTCCCTATTATGATAAATAGCAACTGTCCCATAATTAATGAAAAACTGAGCAGTGTTTTTGAGTTCTGTAATGAAAGGTGCTGTAATGGCATAAACCCTGCCAAAAGCTACATCCAAAGGGAGGAAGAAAAACTTAATAACTTGGCACTGTCCTCAGCTTTAGGCATGCAAGTAGATAATAAAAGTCCTCTAATTATGTTTTGCTTTGTGATGAAATCACAATTGAATTTTTCTGCAAACCAGAACTCAATTCCTCTAAAGGAGAATTGTGAGCGTCATCTGCTCGTCTCCCATCTGACCGGACTAGATGAGTCACCAGGCCCACACAGGCTAAGCTCATTATATTTTTGCATACAAATGAAGATTTTGCTCTTTAATAGATAATAGCTTGGGAAACCAAAACAATTCAACCCTATTACCTTGTTTGAAAAGGATCAGCTTTATTTTTAGGCTGAGATTTATCTGAATAAATGTTTCTAGCCATGGGTTCAGTGTATAATGGGCTAATTTGATTTTGCCTGAATCCATCTGGGAGGCAGGTCAGATGGCCGGCCTGTGTGAATCAAGGAGGTGACTCGGGTTCTCACCACCTCGTCTTCCCTTGAATTCCTGCAGATTTATCACATATAGTATAGGGCCTGGTTGATTTTGAACCTGATGTGTATGTAGTGAAAATGAGCCCCAGTTAATCTGGTGTAGAAACGGGTACACATTTGATTAAGAAGGAGCCTCCTTTGTGGAAAAGAGGCTGAATCTGGTTGTCAGAGCTTCACCTTGCTGCTTGTGACAAGGGCCACCCAGGCTGATGGCTGCGGCCAAAAGTGATGTCAGTTTCATCCCTGGGAGTTCTCAGGCAGTGCAGCCAGCTCCCTCAGCTGGAAACTGTGACTCCCCATCTGGATTTTATTACCCTTGTGAAATGAAGCTCTGAGCCTGCCCCTCCTTGCCCACTGGAGGGACTGATCCATCACCATGAGTGAGTGCTCACCCCTGCAGAAGAGATGTGGGTGACAGACACTTCAATCTCTGGCATCTCAGCCTCCCAGCAAATTAACTCTGGAAGCTGTTGGCCAAGTAAATCAAAGGGCAGGAAACAGGCTAAAGTTAGTTGCAGGGGTGATAAAACCACAGCTCTTTTGAACTCAGAAGCATTCATTAACCCAAGGTAATAGCAGAAGATATATTTTTCGTTTATTTTTTCCAGTTGCTATCAGATAATGTTTCAGTACATCATAAAGATTTGGGGCTTTAGAAATAACTTTTCTTGGCTGCCATATTGGGAAATGAGAAGCCATTTTCTGTAGGTTGCTGTGGCTCAGACTAATTTTGAGTGGTCGGGGCACTGGAATAATCTTATGCTAAGATAAACCCAGAGGCTATTATCGGTATCTGTCATTCACCATGGGCTCCCTACCTCATTTTTGCGAGCATCTCCCTGTGACTTATGTAACAGAAAGAACTGATTTCTGCCTTGTTCTTATAGAAAACCATTAAGAATATCTAGAGCAAGAGATCTTTCCTTCCATCCATCCAGGCAGATTGGTTAGGCATGTGAGCTCTGGTGTCACACATACATGGGTTCAAATCTTAGCTTTACCCTGACTGGCTGATTGAATTTAGACAAGTTACTTATCTTCTCTAGTGCTCAATTTCCTTATCTGTAAAATGGGGATAATAGCACTTTCCTTGTTTGAGAATTAAATAATAGAATTAATGTTAAGTACTTTTTATTGTGCCTGGCATGTAATAGACATTCAGTAAAGGGCATATTATTATTATCATTCGACCAATATATATTAAATGCCTGCCATGAATTATGCATTGTGGAAATACCAGGAAGTATTACTGTAGTTGGAAAGAGAAAATATAGGAACATGAAAAAGAAATATGAGATCATAGGCAAATACCAATGAGGTCATAGGCAAAATATAATTACAATTAAGAGGACAGAACAGATGAAAGTTAGTCCAAGTTCACTGAGCCCTGGAGTAATCAGAGAAGGGTTCACGGAAGAGGTGGGCATTGGGCAGGGGATGGGGTGGGCTTGGGGTTAGGATCCTACTCTTGCCACCCTTCTCAGACACATCAAGACCCTGGTCTCAGAGGCTGGGTAAGAGGCAGGCCAGCCTGAAGAAGGGGACAATGGGCATCAAAGGAGATGCCATTCCCAGGTTATTTTATTGTTGGCCCAACTGCCAGCTATGCAAATGGCACACCCTTCCTTTTGTTGCAGTCTGCTGTGCTGAGAGAGAGATAATTCTCTTTCCTTTGTCCTTCATTCATTCAGACCAGGCTTCATTGAATACCTAATGTATATTCCCTATGTTAGGTGCTGGAGACAGAGACAAGAAGACCCAAGAACTGATCTCACCCATTTCCTTCGGGCACCCAAATGCAGTCTTTGGATTGCTGATGGATCCAGTGGTGGAAGTCTCTAAATGGTCAGCCTTCCACGGCTGAGACTGCTGCACTGATGACAAAGGAGAGTAGAGCAGTAGGGTGCTTTCGTTTATAGCAATGGGTACTGCAGCCCTGCCAAGATTGAATAGGGGAAGGACTCTGTAATAATCAAGGGAATCACAAAATGACATTTCAAAAGTCACCCAGTTTCTGTTAGGAGGGCCCCAATACCACCCTTACATTTTGGCTCTCACTCATAGAGGAGTGAGCGAGGAGTGGAATTCTGCCTCCTCTTCCCTCAAGGAAATGATGAAGGGAGCACTTCTGGGATCAGTCTCTGCACCTTCCTTAGATGATCCTCCTTAGCTGCCAATCTCATTGGTTAGTGTCTGGACATTCAGGCCCTATATACCTGTTGGCAGGGTCCTGTGCCTTAAAGACATAGCTTTAGGCCCCATACCCTTCCCCTCTCTGTGCTCTGGTACAGGAAGGTCTACTCTATGTCCTGCCCATTTATATTATCCACATCACCCCCTTGTCAATCCTAACCATCCTCCCAGTCTTTTGGGCCTTAATCCAGGGGATGAGCGAGGCCTGCCACCATTGCCCATGCTGCTGGTTGGGTTGGGTCACTCTTTCTCTGAAGATTTAGGATCAGGGAGGAAGGATTAGGAAGAAGGAAGTTTATTCAGCTTCCAGCTTAAGTAATATTTTCTATCCAGCTTTCACTGAGTTTTTGTGCTGGGGTATTAGGGCTTGCCCAGTCACTGATAACTGGATACTCCATTTTCATTTGTCTAGTGGTCTTTGTGTGCACGATTCATCCGCAGATTCCAGGAGAAGAGGAGGGTGAGTAGCACCCTGAATCCCTGCTCTAATCATACACTGAGAATTATTTCACTCCAAACTCAACTTGGGTTCTGGTGATCAGGAATGTTTCTTTCCATCTGGTAGTTTTCACTGTTCGACATTATCATGTTCCTCCTTCTAGGTAGGTGGGAAACTATACTTCTCAACTCCCTTGAAGTTTGCAGGGCCTTATGATTCATTCTGGCCAATGAAATGTGACACATCACTTCCTGGCTGAGGCAGTGAAAAGCTCCCTTATGATTCTCTGGCTTCTCTTCCTCTATCACAGTGGCTGTGGAGGCCTCGGGTTCCAGGTGATGCAGCTACAAAATGGCATTCATCATCCAGGGTTCATCAGCCTGGGACCCTAAGTCACTCCTTGGAAGGGAGTTGACCTTGAGAGCTGATAGATACCCACCGAGGACTTTGTGTTAGTGACAAATAAACTTTGGTTGGGTTAATTCACTGAGATTTAGAGATTTTTTGTTAGTCTACCCTATACTGACTAATATAGCAATCTACTTACTTATTAATGTCACCTTCCACTACTTCCCTTGCTCTGTGGCTCCCGTACTTCTTCACAACTAGGACTTCAACAGATGGAAGATGAGCTGCTTCCTGGTGATTCCACTTAATTTTGGATTTTAAGGAACTAAATGGGAGGTAGTAAAAATTCTACTGCTTAGCCATTGCTTTAAAAAAATAAAGAAGAAAAGAAAAGAGAATACATTTGTTTCAGACATATCTGCCTAACTCTACCTAGAAGGCTGGATAGGACAATATCTGAAGCTCTCCTGTCAGAGGATTTAGCTTCTGTGGAGTCAGGGTAATCTCTAATAAGATTGCAATGACTGAAACCTGAAAACACATGTATCAGTTAGAAACCCTGCTTGTCTTCTTTTCCTCAGTAGTTTAGAAACAGCCCCATATTTCTTTTTTTTTTTTTTACTTTTTATTTTGAACTTCTTCAACATTGACAGGAAAGTTACAAAAATAATACAAACCCCATTCAGAGAACCCCAACATGCCCCTAGTCCCCAGATACCCAGATCCACCAATTTTAGCATTTTACCACATCATTCTATTATCTATCTTTCTATCTATCAATCAGTTCTCTGTCTATTTATCATCCATTTTCTGAACACTTGAGTATAAATTGCATACATCATGTTCCTTGGACACTTAACACTGACATGTACATTTTCTAAGACAAGAATATTCACTTATGTAACCACCTTTTGTGCAGTTATCAAGTTCAAGAAATTTAACATTGATTTTAAGTTTATAGTCTATATTCCAATTTTTTCATATGTCCCTATAATGCCCCTTTGAGCTTTTCCTCCTCCCTTGCTAGATCCCATCCAGGAGCACATATTACATTTAGTTGCCATTGACTCTTTTTTTTTTTTAAAATACATTTTTATTGTGAAATTTAACATACATACACAACAGTGATAACTTTCAAAGTATGATTTAACAAGTAGTTATACAGGTAATTTCAAAGAATGTTATGGGTTACCATTGCACAGTTTCAGTTATTTCCGTATTGTGAAATATAAGCTATATACAGAAAGGTGATAACTTTCAAAGTACAATTTAATGAGAATCTATAGAGCAAATTTCAAAGACTGTTATGGGCTACAGCTCCTCCATTTCAGCCATTTCCTTCTAGCTATTCTAATACACTAGCATCCAAATATATATGACAATGAATTTGGCTGCTGCAACAGGGTGATGGACCTTATGGTCTACATGGCCTCCAAAGAGTAAGAGCCCCTGAACCACCAGCCCCAGTGACAGCATGAGAGGAAGAGAAGCATCAGCTGCTGGGGAGTCCTGGCTCTGAATCGATCCCCCGACACCGAGCATCACCCATCCCCCACAGCTTCTATCCCAGACTCCCTGAGGAAGGAGAGGGGCCAAGAGCCCTACTTTGTCATGTACCATCAATAAAGTACATCCAGCCAAAAAAAAAAAAAAAAAAAAAAAAAAGAAGGGGTGTCGACATTATGAGGAAGGGGGCTGCATCTGTTGATGTTCTTAAAGAGGCTATTGCCTCTAGGTTTTAGGACTTGTCTGGCATAAGAACGCTCTGGTTGATTTAAGTTTCTGAAAAATAAAGTTAGTGAGTGAAACTTTTATAGAATCTCAGATAGGGACCTAGGTATTTTTGGGACTACTGTTGGTTAGGGCTTGGCATACTGTGGCCATTTGTGATATCTGGCTGGAGCTTACATAAGAGTAACCTCCAAGATAGCGTCTCAACTCTATTTGAAATCTCTTAGCCACTGTAGCCATGTTTTGTTACCTTTCTTTCTCCCCTTTTGGTCAAGAAGGCATTTTCAATCCCTCGATGCCAGGACCAGGCTCATTCCTGGGAGTTGTGATGTGTTGATCCACGTCACCAGGAAGATTCACTCCCCTGGGAGTCATGTCCCATGTAGGGGGGAGGTTAATGAATTTATTTGCCAAGTTGGCCTTAGAGAGAGAAAGGCCACATCTGAGTAACAAAAGAGAGCTCTCTGGAGGTGCCTCTTAGACATAATTACAGGAAGGGTTAGCCTCCCTTTTACAGTCATAAGTTTTACAAGAGCAAGCCTCAAGATCGAGGGCTTGACTTATGAAGTAGGGGTTTCCTAATTCCAACAGCATACATTCTGTCCAAGGTAAACATCAGTATCTCGCATTATCTTCACTTAGTTGTACAATCATCATCACTCTCAATTTTAAACAACTATCATAACACAAAGCATCCCAAAGCTCTTATCAGTCCATAATTATTCATTCCTAATATTAGTGTAGTACTGGTAAGGTATTCCTATTAAATATAGTCTATAGTATATAATGGGTAGTTTTTCCATATACCACTCTGTTGTTAACTCTTTGTACCAGTGTCATACCTTAGAGGTATATCATGCGAATACTTATGTATATTTGTAGTGTTACTCTGTGGGATACATGCCTTTGAACAACCACTTTCGATTATGTTCACCTTCAGTGTGGCACTGATACTTATAATCCCATTAATGAACAATCATCACCCCTGTCCATTCCCATACCTTTTAGTTCTCCCTCATTATCATGTCTGTGCATATTAGGTTATCATTCCCCCTTTCCTAGCTTCTATCTCTAGGTCCCCTACATTCTACATTATAAGACATTGATTTTACATTGTTCAGGGAGTTCATAGTAGTGGTTACATACAATATCTCTTCTTTTGTATCTGACTTATTTCACTCAGCATTATATCTTCAGGGTTCATCCATGTTGTCATATGTCGCAGGACTTTGTTCCTTCTTACTGCTGCATACTATTCCATTGTATGTATATACCATATTTTTTTTATCCATTCATCAGTTGAAGGACAACTGGATTGTTTCCATCTCTGGGCAATTGTGAACAATGCTGCTATGAACATCGGTGTACAAATGTCTGTTTGTGTCACTCTTTTCAGGTCTTCTGAGTATATACCAAGAAGTAGAATTTCTGAATCGTAGGGCAACTCAATAACTACTTTTCTGAGGAACTGCCAAATTGTCCTCCACAGTGGCTATACCATTACATTCCCACCAGCAATGCCATTGCTTCTTTGGTGTTCTTTCCTTTTCTTTTTTTAATTGTGGGAGAATATATACAATATGAACTTTCCCAACTCAACCATTTTCAAGGATGCCATTCAATGGAATTGATCACATTCATGATATTGCAGTTCCCTCACCACTTTCCACTACTAAAACTTTCCCATCTCCCCAGACAGACACAACCATTATGTGTTAACTCTCTATTCCCCATTGGCCCCCTGCCCTGGCAACCTGTACTCTAATTTCTATCTCTATGAGCGTGTATATTCTCCAATCTGTAGTTACCATGGGGCTTGAATTTAATATCCTAAATTAGTAACAGTCACCTTTACTTTGTACCAATTTAACTTCAATAGTATACACAAACTGTTGCTGTACCCCGTCCCTCCATCTTTATGCAATTCTTGTCACAAAGTACATGTTTATACATTATGAGTCACAAACTATTGATTTAACCTTACTTTTTATGAATATGCCCTGTCGCTCTTGGAAAATAAATAGTTCTCCAGTCCTTCCACTTTCTTTCTACATAAAGGGAACTTGGGGAAAGTATTTCTAATCATAGAAGATGGAAATAGAAGGCTTTTGTAGTTTTCTTAGCTCAGAACTATTTTGAGTAATAAACCTTCATTAATTAGGTAACTTGTCTTCTGCCATTTTAGTGGATTTAAGTGCAGTGAGTATTACAGAGTTATTGGGGAGGATGAGAAGGTATAGCAGTGGCTGGAAACTGCCTGCAGCTCAATTGCAGGTATGGAGGCCTCACCTGTATGAGGGAGGGAGGTGTGTCCCTGAAAAGAGCTCCTGGGATTGCCCATGTTCTGTCCAGTTATGGAGGCAGATTGGCAGCCCTCTCCCACTATCTGTTGCCCACACTGCGGTCAGATGAAATTCTAAAATTCAGACCTAAGACATTTACTTCCTAGCGTGAAATTCTTCAATGACTCCCCATTGCTCTCAGGTTAGAACAGAAACTCTTTCATGTAGCTTGTCCTCCACAGTGTTTCTAACACCAAACTTACTGTGAGATATCTACTACATGCCCCAAAATGATCAATGAGCAAGTAAATTATTGAGGTGACAGCAGCGTTCAGTATGGGGATAGGGCCTTTTCTTTTGGCACTGAGATGAGAATGCAGCTTGACAACTGTTGTGTGAAGTTCCCAAACCCCAAATGCTCTCAGCCTGGGCTCATCAGCTAGTCAACTGACAATTTGTAGTCAGTCCTATGATGGAAGTCTTGAGTTTTTGGCTCCATCTGGAAATATATAGACAGGTGAGGGTCCACTCATTGTAAGAGCTTGTCAAGCCATTGCTGATGGGACTCAAATTAATCTACAAGCATTAATGGGGGATTTATGCCTGCACATACTGAGTGAGTCCTTCTCTGGTCAGTAAGATATAATTAACCCAGCACCCTACTTACCTGTGATAACACCCAATTGCAAACACAATAATTCAAAGGGAGAAAACAACATTCAAAACGATGGCAAATATCATTGCGTTATACCTGTGACTTTCTCCTCCAGATTTATTTCTGAAAAATAACATGAAAATGTCTTGGGCTTAAGGTTTTAAAAAAATCTGTTTGAGAGATTTTTGAAACACCCTTTTTGAGATTTGCAGCAAAGGAACAAAGCTTTTCTCTTATAAAGAGATTTGTATGATCTGTTTTGTCCTTCCAGCTACTTAAATCCCTTTGAGATCTGCTTTCCTGTATAGGAGTGGAGTGGGAGTTGGGGTTAAGTCTCCTTTTGCATTGTGAAAATCTTCTATGTATGGGGAGGAGAAAAGACCCTTTTGTGGGGATCTGGAGGCTGGCAGCAAACTCCAAAGACCCTTTACAACACTCCTATCAAAAATATCCTCTTCCCTCTCTGTTGAACTGTAAGCTTGTCTTGAAGCTCCTTTTTAAGATGTTGGCTTTTGTATTCTGCTCACATTTGGGGCTTGTGCCCCTGGCTTTTAGAAGGCCCCTCCTTCCTCTTAGGTAGTGATCCCTGGAAATGGGAACTTGGCTTTCCCTTCTCATCCCAGCCCTGGCCACCTCTGGCTCTGCCAGCTGCAGCAACTCCAGGCTGCCTGGGGAGTCCTTCCCTCTGGTTACTCACACTATTTACTTGCTTATGTAAATTCTCAAACTTCCTTTTTATGGGTTTCTCCTTAGCCATCTGCAGGTGCTTCTCTCATTTATTTAGAGCTTCAAGAGGCTCTTGTGAGGTAAGCAGCATTGGCCCCACCTTGGAGGAAAGGAGAGCAGGGAGACCAGGCCACGGAGAGGCGAAATGTGGTCACCACAGCCCAGTGTGCAAATGGCAGACCCAGGCCTGGGACCCAGAGCGACCCCAAATCAGTCTTCGTTCCAACAATCTATTTGCTTTTCTCCCAAAGGTCACTCTAAAGGTTGCAATTTTGGTATAATTCCCACTTCTAAGTCTAAATGAGGCCTGAGGCCTGTGTATAAATTCAGTAAGCCGGGGGACTGTGATGCATTAGGCTTAGATTTCTGACAAGTGCGTTCATTCCAGATACCAAATAATTGTTCCTGTTCTCCCTTCTTTTCTCCAATCCAAAATTTTTTCAGGTCAAATTCCAGTGTAACTTCTACCTCCTCCCCAGGAAGCCTTCTCCAGCATGGCAACCTGCATGGATCTCTTTCTTAGTAAGGTCAGGGCACAATTTAGAACTCATTGTTCTTTTCTGATTTCAGGAGGCTGATGTAATCTCTTCTATTTACCTGAGGACAGGGACCATGTCTTACTCTACTTCTGACTTTCCTGTAATAACTAGAACAGTCTTAGGCAAATGGTAGTGCTCAATGAGCGACTGTGCCTTCTTATTTTGGGGGATAATTTTTAAATTAAAAGCTGTTTAGATATAAATGGGCCAATTGGAAAACGTAATGAAAGTTCCAATAGCCATTTGGCTTTGGGCTTTATTAACCTGTCTCGTCCTGACACCCCAGATGCTCTCTTCTTGCATATTCCTGCCCCATTGGTGATGATGTTAAATTTTGGTGAAATTCTGGTTTTCCTCATAATTCTCAGTTTTGGCTTGTATTTGTTGGAAATTTATTATGAAAAATTCAGGATAAACTTGGACCATATTTGTATAAAATACAAATTCTCAGGTCCCATCCTAGACCAGCTGAATAAGAATCTCAGGCTGGAGCTTGAGATGACCTCTCCAGGTAATCTTAATGCACATTAAAGTCAAATAAACTGTTCATGAGATTTTTGTTGCTGAATACAAGGATATAATTACAACATGCTTTCAAAGCCCAGTCCCAGACAATATCTTATAGAGGATTCAGAGAGATTAGATACCTAGGTGACCCGAATATTTTATATTAAGCTGTGTAATATATCCTATTTGCTAGCCATGGCTTATTTATAAAGTCTCATGATTCTTCACTTCTCTAGAACCTTTTTGGTGCATCACACTGAATATATCTTTGAATCTTTAAACCAATATCATCATTCCCAAAGTAAATGTTCAGAGTCATACTGGAAGGCTTTGGAAGTGCTAAAATGGGATTTCAGTCTGGCTGAGAAGCTCCTTGGATCTTCCAATGTGTTTTTCTTTGGGGTTTTATCTTCCAGCTTAAGGTTAACTTTCTCTCAATTTTTATGATGAAAAGATCAGGAAAGACTATTGCTTTCCCACAGCTGTTGGAAAGGGCTAATTAGGGTCGGCGTGGATTGGTAGCTCATTAGTCCCCTCGGGTTTAATATCTGCAAAGGTCAGGGCAGACAAGCTACCATCACAGGGTCATAGTGTGAATGGCAGCTGGTCAGGAAAGATAAATGTGACAAGATGGGGAACAAGGCAAGGTTATTATTATAAGAAGTGTCACCCAGATAGTAATGAAACTTAACCAATGAAAAATCACTCAAATCACGACCCAGAACAAAAGGAAAATAACCCCTACTCCCAGAATTTATTGCAGCACTGTGATTGTTTGGCCACTAAAATGTCACATGCAGAATGAAATAGTTGCGAATGCTGACTACTAAATGAAATTGTTTTTTAATCCTTCTCAAAATATTCCAAGCATTATTGAATGACCAGTTTAGGTCTCTGGAGAAACAATTATGACTTAAAACCTCTTTGACTTGTAGACCCACTATTTTCTCTCCCACTCTCTTTCTTTCCCTCTCTCTGTCCCCAAGGTCCTGAATAATTTTCTTAGGAATCATATGAAGAATGACACTAGTGAGGACTAGAATTTACAGTACTGTAAATGGTGCAGCTTATTACTGCTGACAATACATTTCTACTATGGATGCTGTGGTAGTTTGAGGCTGAACAGATGCCAGAAAATCATGTTCTTGAACCTAATCCATTCCTGTGGGTATAAACCCTATTGTGGGTGGACCTTTTGATTAGATTTTTTCAGTTGAGGCATGCCCCAGGTGGATCTTAATCCTTTTACTGGAGTGCTTTAGAAGAGGATGAAATTCAGAGAGAAAGCCACAGAAACAGAGAGGAAACTACTGAAGCCAGAAGCTGGAAGCAATGAAACCTGGAAGGGAAGGCAGAGACCAGCAGATGTCAACATGTGCCTTGCCATGTGACACAGGAGTCCAAGATCGCCAGCAGCCTATCTTCAAGAACAAGATATTGTCTTGATAATGTCTAGATTCGGACATTTTCTTGGCCTCAGAATTGTGAGTTTGTAAACTAATAAATTTCCATTGTTAAAAGCCAGCCCATTTTATGGTATTTGCATTTTGGCAGCTTTAGCAAACCAGAACAGATGTACTGTAAAGACTGCTTTATTCCAGGAGGAAGGTCTTCATGGACCTTTGGAATTCCGTCTTTCATTTTACCTCTTCACTACTTCTTGAGAAAGAATATGTAAGATGTTCAGATTAAAATATGGCCAGCAGCTTCTACCATGCAATCTCATTCAAGTTTCATTAAAACACCTATGATAGCACAGAAAATGAAGACAGAGAAAATGTGGAAATTCACAATGATGCCCAAAAGGAATACTGGTGCATAACAGATGCCAGATTTGTTGAAGAATCCTTACTAATTATACAAGAGGCAAAAGGAGCATATTTAAAGAATGTCTTATGGTACACCCAGGTTTTAGATAATGCAAAAGTGACACCTGAAAAATGTAGGGAGTCATAATTGTTTCTCCTGCAGAGACCCAGGATTTGCACCCACCAGAAAACAGTGTAGTTGCCTTGCCTTGCAGGTGTTGATTCAGCCAAAGTACTCTCCTCCCATCACTTCCCAGCCCAGTAACTCACTTTTCTGGACTCATAAGAGAGAACAATCCCAGACAACAATGGAAGGAATTAAGAGTGTGTTTCTGGCTAGATACTGTCTGTATTTCAGTATGTATAGTACCTTAATTTAGTTTGTTCCCCCAGAAGCAGGCATTGAAACAATTTGGAAGTGCTTCATAGGAAAGCATGATAGCGAGTGGGTGAAACAGGGAAGAAAGGGAAGCAAATAGAGGTTCATTATCAAGCAAGTTACCACTGTATGTAACTGGAATTTAATCCCTTTGGTGAACGTAGGGTGCCAATGTAAAACATGGGCATCAGAGTTATCCTATTGGTGGTAAGCTGGAATAATGGCCCTCCAAAAAGATATCTACATCCTAATCCCTTGGAACCTGTAAATGTTACTTTATATGGCAAAAAAAAAAAAAAAAAAAAAAAAAAAAAAGAATTTTCAGATGTCATTAAGTTAGGGATCTTCAGAGAGGGTGGTTATCCTGGATTATCCATCTAGACCCAAAAGACAAACACATGTGTCTTCATAAGATGGAGATTTGACCACAGAAGAGGAGAAGCTGATGTGACTATGGAGGCAGAGATTGGAGTGATGTAGCCATAAGCCAATGAATGCTGGCAGCCACCAAAAGCTGAAGAGGCAAGGAACAGATTCTCCTCAAAGCCTCTGGAGGGAGTGCAGACTTGCTAACCCATTGATTTCAGCCTGATGATAGTGATTTTGCATTTCTGCCCTCAAAAACTATGAGAGAATAAGTTTCTGCTATTGGTGGTTTCAAGTCACCAATTTTGTGGTAATTTGTTACAGTAGCAACCATAGGAAACAAATACACCACATGAGAGGTGAAGGAGCTGGGGTATTTATACACCAGTTCCTGTAAGTTATTAGTTGAAGGCTGCTCCTGGGGAGATGGTATAATTTCCCTGTAGACTAGAGAAAACCCCCAGGCAAATAAATCTCGGTGTTGACAGGTAGAAGGTTGGTGTGCTCTGAAGTGTTCAGGTGAGGAGATATGGGCAGGGCACAGACATTATGTGCTACAGTCCAGCTCTTATACCTCTCAGATCCACCTGTGCACCATGTTAGGATTACTCCATCCTGGAACTAACTCTTTAAATTCACAAATAAAAATTTAAAAATGAGGAAACACAAAGATTTACAGCACCAGATTCAGCTGCTGTGACTGCAGCAAACTGCCAAAGCCATGGTACGAAATGACATTGGGTGATGCTGACAGGAACATGAAGCCAAGCAGAAATGTGGTTTGTAGAGTCCCAGCCCCAGCATCACAAAGAAGAATATAGAGGGCAGGTTGGGAGCTGAGATACAATAGCTTAAAAACTAGCACATGGCCTTACTCTAGAAGTCAGGGAACCAATATAAGACTCTACCAATGTTATTCATCGAGATTATGCATTTGAGAACTAGGGAAAGACCACAGAGAGGTTCTGTGAACTCATTTGGATTCACAGTAAGACAAACTTGGGCCTAGTCTCTATTTATCCCTGGCCTGCAATGACCCCTCCATAACAGGAGGTCCTGATGGTGTTTTAGGTCCTCCAGTGGCAGGGTCAACTCAGATCCTATATCTAATAGCCCTAGAAAAATAATATGGATTTTCTCTTGTCTTCAGTGTATAAACTCAGGAAAATGGCTGTGTTGCTTTGGGAAGGACTGGGGGAATCACTACCATACACTCTTGCTATGGCATTGTAGAGGTCTCCCCAGGAGGACCCAGTCTCTCCTTCAATTGATTGGTTCTAGATCTGAGAACTGGCCTAGGACTAGAAACTGGGTGAGGGATGATGACTTTACACTGGGGTAGCTTTTTGCTCATCTGCTTTTAATGTCTCTACCATAGTCAGAATTACCATCCAAAAACACAGTCCCCATTTGTTTAGCTTCGTTTAAATTTTTGTAGTTTCCTTTATACAAGAACTTCTACTCTTGTATTCCTTTATATAAGTATATATAGTCAATGTATGTAAGGAATACCCTTGCTGTCTAGCCATCTGTCTTGCCCCCAGGAACACCATGGCAGTCCCAGCTGCCATTCTGACCTTGTTGTCCATTAACGATAATTATGTCCCAACCCTGCCTCTTACGGTTAAATGCTGCTAAAGGCTTTTACCCTTCTGGAATCTTTTCATCCGTACTGACACTAGGGAACCCAATGGTGGCTTGTCCTCTGTAGGCTAGTGTTGGTAGTGTGAGATGCCAGAGACTGCTGAGGCTAGTGGAGCTTCTTCTAACTGTTTGCTTTCCCAATCCACCACAGGAGAGAGTCCACCCTGCTCATCAGAATGCCTGGT
The DNA here is from genome assembly GCF_015220235.1 of Choloepus didactylus. Classification (NCBI taxonomy): domain Eukaryota; kingdom Metazoa; phylum Chordata; class Mammalia; order Pilosa; family Megalonychidae; genus Choloepus; species Choloepus didactylus. The sequence continues at coordinate 6,952,255 of NC_051319.1, forward strand.
TTTGAATCTTGGTTCTGCCCATTCCTTGCAGTGTGGCACTGGACAAGTTGCTCGATGTCTCCATGTCTCAGTTTCTCTCCTCGAAAAACAGGGATAGGGCTCATCAAACATCAGGGTGCTCTTTGATGGATTCAATTCTAAATTGTTTAGAACAGTGCCTGGCCCATGATAAGCCCTTAAAGGATGCTAATTCCAATTAAAGTAAAAAACTGGAAAATATTCTAACTTTCATGATTATTGTTCAACATCATTCTGGAAATAATAAGAAGCTATTAGACATGAAAATTAAGTGAGGTGCAAGTATTAGATAAGAGAGGACAAAATTATCATTATTTATGGATTAAATTATTGGCCACCTGGAAAATCCAAGAAAACCAATGAAAAACTCTTTGGAATTAACAAGAGAACTCAGTAAAATGGCTCATTAAAGAATCAACAGTTTCCTTAACCTTCACAATAGCTACTGAAAAGATAAAATAATTAGGGGGGAAATAAGAGTAGAAGTACTTATATAAAGGAATACAAGAGTAGAAGTTCTTATATAAAGGAAACTACAAAAATTTAAAAGCAGCTAAACAAACGGGAGATTGTGTTTTTGGATGGGAATTCTGACTATTACAGAGACATTAATTCTGCCAACATTAATTTATAAACATAACACAATTCCAATTAAAATTCAAGCATTCTCTTTTTTTGACTTTTTATTTTGAGATACTTTCAAACCTACAGGACAGTTATATAAACAATACAAACCCCATATAAAGAACTCCAACATACTTCTACCTTCCCAGATGCTCACATCTACCAATTCCAAAATTTTGCCACCTTTGCTGTATCATTCCATCTGTCTGTCTGTCTGTCTATCTATCCATCCATCCATCCATCCATCCATTTTCTGAACATCTAAGAGTAGGTTGCATGCATCATATTACTTGAACACATAATCCAAACATTTTTTTTAACTTAAAAATGATTCTCCAGTTTATCTGGGAGAATAAACAATGAGAACAATAATAATAAATGCTAAAATAAGAACAATGGGATATTTATCACACAAGATATCAAAACACATTTATAAAGTAAACATAATTTAAATATTTTTATTGGTGGATAAATAGATGAAAGAAAAAAATAGAAATACTTTAAAAGTTAATAAATAGACCTTACAAACATATATTAAATTTAGTATGTAACAAAGTTTCTATTTTAAATTGGAGAGGGAAAGGTAGATTTTTCCATAAATGACTTTTCAGGAACTGGCTAATCATCTTGGAAACTATTAAATTAGCTTTCCTACCTCATAACTTAATCCAAAATGTATTGTTACCTGATTATAAATTAAGCATAGAAATATGAAACCATAAGAACATGTAAAATTAGATAAATATTATATAATCTTGGGATAGGAAAGGAGAAGGATTATGTGAGATAGAAAACAAAGGACAAGAATAGTAGATTTATGACTTAAATATAAGTGCTAAAACTATAAAACTCTTAGGAGGAAAACACAGAGAAATATTGTCAGGACCTTGTATTAGGCAATGGATTCTTAGACTTTACACCAAAAGCACAAGCCACAAAAGAAAAATTAAACTGGACCTCATCAAAGGACATTATCAACAAAGTAAAAAGACAACCTACAGAATGGGAGAAAATATTTGGAAAATATGATTATATATCTGATAAGAGTTTAACATGCAAAATATATAAGGAAATCCTACAGCTCAACAACAAAAAGAAAAACAACCCAATTAGAAAATGGGCAAATGATGTGAATAGACATTTCTCCAAAGAACCTATACAAATGGCCAATAAATACATGAAAAGATGCTAAACATTATTAGCCATTAGGGCAATGCAAATGAAGACCACAAAGAGATACCAGTTCACCAAGACAACACAGAGGTACCACTTCACATCTAATAGGATGGCTATTATTAAAAAAGTGAAAATTAGTGAGTGTTGTAAAGGATGTGGAGAAATAGCAGTCCTCCTTCAATGTTGGTGAGTGTAAAATGGTACAGCCACTGGGGAAAACAATTTGGCAGTTACTCAGAAAGTTAAACACAGAACTACCATATGATCCAGCAATCCTACTTCTTAGATCTATACCCAAAAGAATTAAAAGCAGGGACTTGGACAAATATTTGTACATTAATGTTCATAGCAGCATTATTCACAATAGCCAAAAGAAGGAACTAACGGTTTTAGTTTGCTAGGATGCCAAAAGCATATACCATAAAATGTGTTGGCTTTAACTATGGGAATTTATTAGTTTACAAGCTCACAGTTTTGAAGCTGTGAAAATGTCCAAATCTAGGCATTATCAAGATGGTGCTTTCTTCCTGAAGACCAGCTGCCGGTGACCTGGACACCTCTGTCACACGACAAGGCACATGGTGGCTTCTGCTGGTCTTTCCCTTCTCTTGAGGGTTTTGCTGCTTTCTCTCTGTCTCTCTGTCTCTCTCTCTCTGTATTTATCCCTTTTATAAAGACTCCAACATGAAGATTAAGACCCACCCTGGGTCATGCCTTAACTGAAATAACCTAATCAAAAAGTCCTACTTACAATAGGTTTACAACCTATTAGGAATGGATTAACATTAAGAACATGATTTTCTGGGGTACATACAGTTTCAAACCACCATATTCCATCTTCTGGACCTCAAAAAGATATGTTCTTTCCATGTGCAAAATATATTCATTCCATCACAATATCCCAAAAACCTTAAATCATTTCAGAAACAATGTTTAGTACAAAATCTCATCAAAATCGGTTATAGGTGTGATCTATCCTGGGGCACAATTCCCCTCCAGCTGTGGACCTGTGAAACTTAGAACAAGTTATCTGCTTCCAATATACAATGGAGGGACAGTCACAGAATAAACATTCCCATTGACATAGGGAGAAATTGGAAGGAAAACAGGTTCATGGGTCCTAAACAGTTCCAAAACCCTGCAGGGCATACTTTATTAGATTTCAAAGTCTGAACATCATCTATAAAATGATGCCTTGTCCTTGGGGCCTGATGGAGCAGCAACCCCACCTTTTCCAAATGCCTGTGCACTGGCCATACTCTCCTCAAACACTGGGGTGAAAACTCCAAGATCTCCAAGCATTGGGGTGACAGCCAGGCTCTCAGAGCCACCCTTGACAAGCTGCATCCGAGTGGCGGCCACATTCTAGGCCCCACCCTCCTCAAGCATGGGGTGGCAGTCAGTCTCCCCACAATTCCCCAGGCATTGAGAAATCTAGGGGTAACACTCTTCTTGAACAACAGGGTGGAAGAACCATCCTTCCCAGGCTCCAGGGTATACTCATCCTTTCCACGTACCTGTGTGGGTATGCTCTCTTGGTCCAAGAGGATGTCTTTGCTCCAGACCTCAGCTTCCATGGTTCTGCCTTTGAAGTCACTTTTCCCTCAATCTGTACCTTTTCTGTCCTTTTTAGTCCAGTCTGGCAGTGGTTCCATTCATACAGTTCTCACAGAAAACTTGTTGGTTTTTCATGTAGTACACAGGAATGCAAAGTTTCAACAGAGCCTTTCTGGATAACTGCCCCTCCAATCCTGACTGGTATTGAAATGGCTGACTGGGTCCATGTTCAGTTAAACCCTCATACGGAGCACTATTCTCTGGGGGCTCGCTTTCCAGAAGCACAGAATTTTTCAAACCTTTAACTTCTGGTTTCTTTGTGCCCAAGACTTCAGTTCTCAACCTATCCCTTTCCTCTCACCTTTTACTATATCCTGCAGGGAGAAACCAAGCAGCACTTTCCACATTTCGTTTGGAAATCTCCTCAGCTAAATATCCAAGCTCATCACTTTCAAATTCTGCTTTCCATCTGACATAACTCAATTTTGTCAAGCTCTCTGCCACTTTAAAACAAAGATCACCTTTCTTCCAGTTTTCAATGACACTTTCATCATTTCTAAGGCCTCATCAGAAGAAACTTTAGTGTCCTTGTTTCTACCAACAGTCTCTTCAAAGCAATCTAGGTTTTTTCTATCAAGAACCTCACAATTCTTCCTGCCTCTACTCATTACCCAATTACAAAGTTTTTAAAAAATTTTTGGTATTTGCTATAGAAGCATCAACTCTTCTGGTACCAAGGCAGTATTAGTCAGGATTCTCTAGGGAAACAGAACTGACAGACGATATCTGCAAATATTATGAGATTCCTACAAAAAATTGTCTCATGCAACTGTGGGGATGCACAAGTCCAAGTTCCAAAGGGCAGGCTGCAAGCTGGGCACTCCAATTTCCATCTCTACTTCAGCTAGTCAGCCTCGCCTGGGGAATCCATCAAAAATCTTCGTCGAAGTCCCCAGCTTGTAGCCTGCCCTACAGAAATTGGATTTGCCCATCCCCACAGTCACATTCCATATCTATATCAAAATCTATACCTGTATCTACCTATATTCTGTCAGTTCTGTTTCCCTAGAGAACCCTGACTAATACACAACCCAAATGTCCATCAGAAAAAATGAATGGATAAACAAAATGTGTTATATACATACAATGGCACATTATTTAGCCATAAAAAGAAATGAAGTTCTGGTACATGTGACAACATGGTTGATTCTTGAAAATGTTACACAAAGTGAAATAGACACAAAAGAACAAATACTGTATGATTCCACTTATATGAAGTGTCTAGAATAAGCAAATTCATAGAGACAGAAAGTAGATTAGAGGTTAGCAGGGGAAGGGGACAAGGAAAGGGAAGTTAATGCATAGTGTGTGCAGGTTTTTTCTTTGGGGTGATGGGAAAGTTCTAGTAATATATGGTGGTGAGGGTGGCACAACATTTTGAATATGATTAATCTCACTGAATTGTATGAGAGGGAGTAGTTGAGATGGGAGAATGTATGTTGTATATATGCTTCTACAATTAAAAAAAAAGGGAGACTCAAGAGACAATGATAATCAAATGTAACACATGATTCTGGACAGGATCTAGTTATAGAAGAGAAAATGCCCAAAAAAGACATTATTGGGACATATGAAAAAATTGGAATATAGACTGTAAGCTTTACCTCAATGTTAAATTGTTTGAACTTGATAACTGTATTTAAGGTGCTTACATAAATGAATATTCTTGTTCATAGGAAGTGTATATGGAAGTTTAAGTGTTCAAGGAGCTTGATGTATATAAACTACTCTCAAATGTTTAGAAAATAGATGAAAAAGAAAAAAGAATAGATTTAAAATACATAAAAATTAGAAACTTTTGATGTCATAAAATATCATGAACAAAACAGAAATTGTGAAACATATTTACAAAATAGATGACAGACAAAACATTGATTCTTTTTAATGAAGAAGAACCCTTACAAATCCATGGGAAAGATACAAGCAGCTCAAAAGAAAAATGGTAAATGGCACAAATGAACATGTCACAAAAGAAAAAAATATTAACGGTGAGTATACATAAGAAAAATGTGTTTAAGAATAAAAAAATTCAAGTGAAAGCAATGAGACAATATTTCTATTTTTTCTTTTTGATGTTGACTTGGCAATTATCATTTAGAAATGATAAAAGCTGGTGATGGTAACAATGTGGTGAAACAAACACCTTCATGTAGAGTTAGGGAAGGAGGGTTAACCATTCCATCATTTCTGAAGGTCATCTTGATACTATGTACCAAAAGCTCGAAAAATATGCCTTATGGAATCTATACTAAAGAAATTAGCAGTTATGCCTATATATATATAAAGATGTTCTCATAGCATTTTTATAATAGTGAAACCACCTAATAGCCAAATATAGCGGATTTGTAAAGTAAGTTGTAGAACATCCATGAGATAGAATCTACGCAGCCTTTTAAAATAAAATTTACCATCTCAGAAAAATGTTTATAACTTGCTAAGTGACAAAAACTCTTTATAAAATAGAATATATCGTATGCCATCAGTTTTCTAAAAAAGCACTTATATGTATATTATACAAAGAGAAAAGACTAGAAGGACATCATTACAATGTTAATGATAGTTACCTCTGTGTGTGGGATTATAGGTAATTTTTTCTCCATTTTTTTTTATGTTCTCAAATATTCTGCACTGAATATACATCAGTTTTGTAATTGGAAAAGGAAAAAAAACTATGAGGGGGAAAACATTAAGGAGATCTAAGGGCTCCATGACACGGCAGACCTCCATTCTCAGGTTCTAGGCCTCAAGTATAAATTCTAGACAAACACAGAAAATAGAAGTATGTAGGGTAGCTCAATACTGTGGCAATGCCTAACACTGCAACAAAGAAGAATTTAAAATGCCATGAAATTCCAGGCTATGGTTTGCAAAGTTGTTTTGCAATGTAATAATTCCTTACTATTAAGAAACCAATTTTGGTGTCAATTGGATAACTACTTACGAAAGTTGATGTTAGTAAAGATTTTTCTTTCATGTACTCAGAAGGAAAAAAAAACCAAGAATATTCTCCACTCTAGTGCAAGGTAAGCCCTAGAAATGATTCAAAGGTCTCCCATTCTTGATTCCATTCCCTCTCCATCTCCATTTCTGTCTTCACTTTTGGTGACAATCCTAGCAAGCCCATACTTTGTCACCAAATAAAGACACTTCTCACCAGGGGCTGGGGTTTGGCAGTTTTTAGCTGTTTTATCAATAGTCTGTTTGAATCTCTGGAAAACATTTTAAGCCAGCTGCAGTATTTCATCAGAACTATTCAATATCAGTGCCTGGTGGGCCTCCCTATGGATGGCATATCCATAATTCATAATGCCATCTAAACCGGAGAGAGGACACACTGCAATCTCAGAATCCTTATTGAGGAGGAAGAGGAATCTTAGAACACCCTTAAAACAAGTACAGCTGAAGCCATTATCTCTATTGGATTTTATCTTTCCAGGGATTGATAAGGCTAAATCAGTGACAAAAGAAGATGAATCTTTCTCCTACAATACAGAGAAGAATAATGCATGGCTACTACTGGCTAATTTATTTTACCTGGGGGAGTCACCAGGAGGACTAATATTGTTTTAATCTATGCATCCGGTGAGACCCAGGATATTGATATGTAAAAGCACTTAAACACACACTGTTATGGCTCAGGGCTGTCAAGAGCTGTTTTAAATTAGAAAGAGCTTGAAATATCCACATCACAAGAGATCTGCCCAGCAGCCTGGCACTATAAATAACCCTGAGTGAGCCTGGCTTGTTGCTGGGGTTGGCCCCGGGCCTAACCTCCTCCCAGGGGATTAGGACCCTGGAGGAAGGAGGTAGAAGTGGAATCTGGGCGTTTGTCAGGCCATGTCCCTGGTCATTACAGCTTTCTCAGGAAAAGCCTATTTGCTGTCTGCAAATATTTCCTCTCCCCTTCTCGCCCTCCCTCCCTTCCTTCCTAAAAAACAAAACACACAAATAAAACCTCAAACAGAAAAATAAATAAAACAAAACTTTCCTGCTCACTCTTTGGCCTTTGTTCCTCGGCGGAGACATACGTCTGCTCACTGGTAACTTTAAATTCATGTTTCTGGAAACCCTGGATAGCGACGTGGGTAAAACAGTACTGTGAGGAAACTGCACGGACGACGCCATATTTCTTCGAGTTTTACTTTCTGCTCTCACTATTTCACTCAATCCGCACGGTCCACTGTGGAGGATATTATGACGCCTATGTTATGGGTGAGGGAAATCAAGCTCAGAGAAATGAAATGGCTGCCCAGTGAGCTGTTCAGTTACTGGGTGCAGTCCCGCCGTCCTCCCACCGTGCCAGCGATCTCTCGATTATCAGCAGCCTCAGACCTAACTCATATTGCAAAAATGCTTCTCACTATGCCATGTTCTTTCTGAAGAGTTTACCACTGAGAATCTGTGCTAAGTTCCTCTAGATCACTGTAGTTCTCCAATTTTTTTTTTCTTTTCTACCACACAGCTGCTTCACGTCTTGGTGATGAATAGCCCCATTGGTTAGCGTGGGGTTAGCGTGAGGTGTCCGTGAGGTCCAAGCCATGGATTTGACCATTCACACAGGTCAGTTAGTCTTTACATATAGTCTGTGTACACTTAGATCCACCCTTAAGCTCAGCAGCTGGGTACCGGATAATAGTGGCTTCTGACTACTAAGAATCAGGCATGGTGGTAAGCACCTTAGAGCTCTTTTAATCCTTCCAACGTCTCTCTGAGGTACTATATTATCCCCATTTAGGAAGTGCAGAAACTGAGGCCTCCAGTGGTTCTGTAACTTGTCCGTGGTCCCAGAGCTTGCAAGTGGTGGAACCAAGATTATACACACACACACACACACACACACACACACACACACACACACACACACACGCACACACGTCCTTGCCAATCCAATAGGCAGTCCAACCTCAGAGAGTTTGCCATCCATCACTGGGTTACAAACCCTGGAATGTGTGTGTGAATTCTCTCCCCACCCAGTCTGCTTCTAGGCTGAGTCCATAAACAGAGCTGAGCCCTGGGCCAAGGCTGGCTCTTTGTCCTTCCCTTTCTGCCCTCTCTTTCTTCTGTCTGCCCACCTCTCCCACTCCTCTTCTTTGTCCTGCTCTTCCGTATTCCTCCTGCCATGCTTGTTCATCCCTGTGTCTCTTTTGGGCTTTCTGTTGAAGGACTGCTCTGCCCAAAGCATCCATGGCCAGGGGTTACCAGACTTCACTTATCATCAAAACTACTTGAGGAGCATCAAAAAATGCAAACACCCAGGCCTACAACTTTGAGTAATGTGCTCATTTGGGAACCAATATCACAGAACACAAAGGTCATTGTCCTCCTGATCATGATGGGGGTGAAAAAGCTTTTTAAAACACGCCTGAATACAGTTATTTCATTTGGTTTTCAAAAGATGAAAATTTTCCGATAGCACTGATCTGTTTGACTATAGAGAATGCATGTGTTTCTGCTTTCCTGTGTTCCCAAGGCCACTTCAGTGTCCTGACAAACTGAAAAACAACTATAGTGTCCTACATCTGGAAAAACTACAATTGGGTGTTTTGAAATGAACATGTTCTTGGTATGAGAACCCTTATATGATATGTTGGTATTTTGAAGGAGAATTGGAGCTAGTAATGGTACTTAGTGTATAACTACTGCTGATGATGCAGAAAAATCATAAACATTTAATTAGCTAGTCATCCAGTGGCCTCTATAGAAATAGATAATTAATGGTTTAAATGATTTTCAAAATCAGAGTCATATTATAATGCATTTCCCCCCTTTTAAATATCTTTAATTTTAAAATAAAGAAGTTCAGAATGCCATCGCCCTATTTTGGTGTCTACCTTCCAGCCAGATTTGCTGCTTCTTTTGATAAATTTAATTCTGCTTATTCCTGGAAGACTTTATTAGAGACAAATGGTTTCTCTGAGATTCCTTTAAGTCTTCATTACTCAAAGCTTGACTGTTATGTTAATTTTTTCCACTTTGACCAGTCTGGGCCAGGAATTATAGACCATGAGGCCTAGAAACCAGTTCATACATTTATTCATAAGAACATATCTGGCATTTTATGAATCTCAGGAGAGGATTAACTGGGTGGTGGTGGTGGTATAAATGCCATGCTGAGTCTTCCATTTTGACCATGACAGTTAACAGCACAAGTGAAACAACTGGAATATATAAAGAAACTGGAGATTATCTCCCAACAGCAGCTCTTTTCCAAATTACTGATGGAAATATCATTTTCCTCTTTGTAGTTAGAAAGCTCTCTCTCACACACACACACACACACACACACACACACATTCAGCAATTGCCAACCGTGTAAGAAAACACTAAGCATCTATTTTGCTTTCCCTCAAGACAAAATAAGGGATTGCGGGCTTGTATTGTAATTTAAGGTTTAATTTAATTTGAACTTTAGGAAGAAGTTCCTCATAGGAGAGGTTGGGGAGCACCAAGGATACATGAGAAAGAGAGTTTCTAGGATCCAGTTGATAAAAAGAATGAGGAGAAGAATGTGCATCTTGTAGGCACTCAAAGTATTTGCTGAATTGTGTTGAAAGGATGGCAAGGATGCATGTGAAAAGAACAACCACAAAGAGGGCACATTCAATCTGTCAGGAGGACCCTCTGGGCTAGAGTGGAACCTTGTGCCTAAGATCAGCCTGTGTTTCAATTTGACCTTTGTCACTGATTTGAAGAGTTACATAACTTTTCTCAACCTTGATTAATACTTCTATGAATTGGGAATAATAGTAATAAAACCTCATAGAATAGTTATAATGTGTATAAAGTACTTGACGTAGTATGAGGTACATTTCCTTTAGCTATATATATTTATTTAGTATATATATTTATCTATTTTTTTGTATATTTATATGTATGCACACACGTGTATATCTTCATAGTAGTTGTGGATATGGTTTAGGTAGGGCAACTCTTCCTAAATGGCTTGCATGCCCCTTTGTCTGGAGTTAGGAAGAATGAATTAACTAACATTTTGTGATCCCTTTGAGCCCTATGATTCCATTGTCTTGTGAAGATTCTCCAATGATAATTCAGTTTTATTCAAACGTAGAGTTAGATTGTCTCCTAGATTGTCCAGAAAGAGACTGAGATAAGAAACACTTGCATACAGCTACCTAATCATATTAGATCACTTGAAATTTTTGGATGAGCAAGAAGTTGATAAATGAGGTTACTGTCATGGTTTTTAATGAGCAAACCTACCATCATAACGGTAATGAATTTTGATGAGGGGAAATAAATCAGCTCAGTGCAAAATCTGCAAAGGTGCAGTTGCTGCCTGATTAGTGCTTCTGCATTTTCCTGGGCTGGTGTCAAAGGGGAGCTTCTGAGACTTAAACCTGGATAAATGTCATGCAAAGATAAGCCCTGAAGCCATAGTATCTCAAAGTTTGGCTTAGGGCAGAATATGTCAGTGTTATAGAGCTCATTGCTGGGCTGTCTTTCCCTGCCAGCCCTCCAGAGACAGGTCGGGGGGAAATAACAAGCATGTGCTTGGCCTTGCAAGTTTAAGTTGGAAAATCCTGCAACTAAAAACCTCATCCCGACAGTCTTTTGACAATGAGGTTTCATGTAATTGGAAAAGGTAGTAAGAATTCTGTCCTTGGAACACCTCTTAACGTGACCAGATATGTGACTTGGAAGGTAGTTCTAGCAAAAAATGTGCAAGCTTCTTTGTTCTAAAGATAAAGTAGAAACCACTAGCATTATCTAACACACATCACAATCAGCTGGAAAGTAACCCAAGAGGTCAAAAGGCAGAGTCTCCTGCCTCTAGGGAGGCCTGCTTTCAGACTAGGCCTGGCATACAAAATTTAGTTCTATTTCTTGGTTACTTTCCCTGAAAACTAAATGAAAGCGATTGCTCAGTCCAGACTTCACAAGACTGAAATTGCGGTTGCAGCTTATCTGGATTTTGTAATTTCTGAGATTTCCTCTATTGGAGACATACTAACCAGGGAAATGCAAAGAAAATAATATGGTTGTGTTTCTTAAGGACTGGGGTCTAAAATCTCATAGTATTTGTAGGTTCGTGGCATCATCTTATCTCCTACTGCCACCCTGTGCCACAGCCAAACCAACCTTCTCTCTTCCTTCTGACCGCCTGCCCACACCCTGGCCTTTTCTGTGTTGTTCTGGGAAAACTGTCCGAGAAAAGGATGACCTTTGAAGAAATAATATGCTGAAATGTCCTGGGTAGGAATTGTTTTAGGAGTAGGTCAAAAGGACTCACTGATCTTTGGCTTGAGGGAAAGACTGAAAGATAGAGGCAGGCTCTTCTTCCCCTCCCTAAATCATTTTGGTCCAAGAACATCATGAACTTGGTAACTAGATATGCTTTTAAAGGTCAGCCCTTCAGTTTTAGAAATGGATTTTCTAGCTGCTTTAAAATAACTATAGATATACACCAAGTAAATCAATGAAAAATACTTTGTATGCCAATTTGTGCCATAGACATATAGCTTCTTCAGCAATTACCAAGGGTAAGAAGGTCACCAATTTTCCGTATCTGGCAAAACCGGTGTCATCTTTTAGGTATTCCTGTCCAGTTTGGGCTATGGCTTTGGAGGAGGGTTCTTATGCTATACTTCCATGTTGATAGAATGATGCATGTCTTCAAAGGGTAAGGGAACGCCATCCAAAACAGTTCTGCATCTCCCAGTCTTTCCACCACCAACCTTGCCTCCAAACAGACTATTAGTAATAGTGGCTTACTAGAACAGTAGGCTGCATATTATGTGTGTGTGAGGGAATATTTTTGGCAACCAGCATTTGCCTCTACTGACAACTATATTTTCTCTGTATTTCTGGGGCTGGAAGCCTGGAAACTACATTCTTCAGAATCCCTTAGTATCAGAGTTCTGGTTTAGATTCTGCCAAGAAGAGGCACTGTGCTGGTTTGGCTCTGTTATGTGCCCCAGAAAAAGACTATGTTCTTTTAATCCAATCTTGTGGGTATAGACTTATTGTGGGTAGGATCTTTTGATTAGATTGTTTCCATGGATATGTGACCCTGCTGATTCAAGGTGGGCCTTATTTAGTTCACTGGAGTCCTTAAGAAAGCCAATACAGACACAGATGTTTGGAGATGCAATCAGAAATACCCCAGGAGATGCTAAGCAAGGACTCAAAGAAATAGGCAGAACCTGGAGAGAGCCAAGGGAAGCCAAGAGACGAAATCCAGAGTTTACCCCAGAGAATCTAAGACAGGACCCACAGTGGCTTAGAGAGAGAAAGCCACTGGAATCAAAAGCTGAAAGCAATGAAACCTGGGAGTAAAGGGCCAGGAGATGCCAGCCACATGCCTTCCCAGCTGACAGAGGTGTTCTGGATGCCATTGGCTTTCCTTCAGTGAAGATATCCTCTTGTTGATGCCTTAGTTTGGACACTTTTGTGGCCTTAGAACTGCATGTTTGTGAACTAATAAAGCCCCATTGTAAAAGTCAATCCATTTCTGGTATTTTGCATTTCACCAACTGTTCTAGTTTGCTAATGCTGCTGGAATGCAAAACACCAGAGACGGATTGACTTTTATAAAAGGGGGTTTATTTGGTTACACAGTTACAGTCTTAAGTCCATAGAGTGTCCAAGGTAACACATCAGCAATCAGGTACCTTCAAGGATGGCCAATGGCATCTGGAAAACCTCTGTTAGCTCAGAAGGCACGTGGCTGGCATCTACTCCAAAGTTCTGGTTTCAAAATGGCTTTCTCCCAGGATGTTCCTCTCTAGGCTGCAGTTCCTCAAAAATGTCACTCTTAGTTGCACTTGGGATATTTGTCCTCTCTTAGCTTCTCCGGAGCAAGAGTCTGCTTTCAACGGCCGTCTTCAAACTGTCTCTGTAAGCTGAAGCTCCTCTCTCAGTTCCAGTGCGTTCTTCAAAGTGTCCCTCTTGGCTGTAGCAAGCTTGTGCCTTCTGTCTGCTCTTATATAGTGCTCCAGTAATTTAATTCAGACCCATCCTGAATGGGCGGGCCAACACCTCCATGGAAATTGTCCAATCAGAGTCATCACCCACAGTTGGGTGGGGCACATCTCCATGGAACCACTCAAAGAATTACAATCTAATTAACACTGATAGGTCTGCCTGCACAAGATTACATCAAAGATAATGGCGTTTGGGGGGACATAATGCATTCAAACTGGCACACCAACTTTACCAAACCAGAACACTCATGCAACAAAGGGAGAAGAAAAGCAGAAACCGTATTGCTCCCATGGTAACAACAGGCAAGCAAATAGACTTTGGTAGATGGCAGATGGGAGATTTTGCCAGTGACTTCCGGGTATTCTCCCGCAAATTGTTTATTTTGGTGTTGCATACAGCTGAGATCATCAGTGGCAGGTTTCTGAATTCCCAAAATCAGACTTCTTGGAAGTTAATAGCATCTTACCCTGAACTTTGCTTCACCAACTCTCCCAACAATTTTGTAAGTTTCCCATTCCTTGTATTAAATCCCTTCCTTGAAATGCTGTGAGTGGTTTCCATGTTTCTGACCAAATTGTGATTGAGAAATTGGGGTTGACATGTCACCTAGAGGGATGTATCAGAATCCCTGAAGGCATATACAATTTTAAATCCAGTCTGTCTGAGATTCTTCCTGAGATACCCAAGGGGTGGAGAAATACCTTACCTCTTTTGGACAATTGAGAATCACTTGTATAATGATTTTGGACTTTCATTATATGCTGAAAATGAATGAAATTTCTCTGGAGAAGGTCATAGTCCTCAAGGGCCTTTATACTTCACAAAGTTATGTTACAGTAAAATAAAAAATCTAACTTTGGTGCTCTTACATTACCATGGCAACTGCATGAAAAAAATATATTTTAGTTTTTCCTGTTCAAAAACTTTCTCTGACTCCCCATTACCTAATGAATTAGGGTGCAACCATCTCATCTGGCATTCAAGACCTCTACAGTGTAGTCTACTAGAGTATGAGCTCCATGTAGACAAGAACTTTTACTGTTCTATCCCATCACCTATAACTGTGCCTGGCACATAGTATAAGTTTTTAATTTTTATCTGTTTTTACTTATTTTTAATTAGAAAAATTGTGCATTTACAGAACAATCATGCATAAAATACAGGATTCCCTTATACCACCCTATTATTAACACATTGCATTGTGTGGAACATTGGTTACAATTGATGATAGTACATTTTTCTAATTATACTATTAGCTATAGTCCATGGTTTAAGTTAGGGTTTACTGTTTCTGTAGTGTAGTTCCATGGAATTTTTTTAAATAATTTTATTCTGTTACCATTATATACAATCTAACATCTCCCCTTTTAATCACATTCAGATCTGTCTTTCAGTGCTGTTAATTACTGTTCACTTTGTTGTGATAGTAAAAGTTTTTAATAATTATTGTGTTTGTATAGTTAATGAATGTACTTGTATTTCTAAATATTTTTCTTATTGTTCACCTACAACACTTATAGACTATTGTAAAACTATTTGATTAGCCATTTCAATGACATAGCCTTTATTCCTGCTACGTTTGCCCGTATTGTTTCCTCTCTTTGTATCAGTTTCCCTTTCCTACCTCTTCCTTTGTGAAATCCTAACATCTTTTAAGGCCAATTACAAAAACTACCTCCTCCATGGAGTCTTTCCTGGCCCTCACCCTTGATTAGATGTGATCTCCCCTTGCTTTGAGCACTCCTGTACTTTTTAACCTTTTATCACACTGACAATATTTTCCCTTCTATTATAGTTTTTTATATGCAAGTTTCATCAGTCCCTACCTCCTCCACTATATTAGATGATACACTCCTTGAGAACAGAACCTAATATCTTTCTTCCATGGTGATCCATAAAGCATCCACTAAAATGCCTTGCACTAAATAGGTATACTCAGCAAATGCGTTTGAACTGAATAGATTTTTAGATTACTTACCCTACTGGAGGACTGGAGCCTTTAGGAAGCTTTTGCAGAAGAGGTGCAACTCTTCATCTGTGGCCTAGATAAGACAGCATGTTGCAGGATGTTAACACTTGACATCATCTATTCTTCAAGGGCTATCATTTCATCTCTGCTAAGGTTGAGATAAAACTCTCATACCAAAGAAATGATCGAGCTCAGATTTTGTCTGTCTCCTTCCTGGCCTGGAAGTCTTGAGAGGGACATGAAAGATGGGTCTGGTTGATCTGGGGCTGCCATTGGGGAACCGCCACCCCACTTCATGCCATCCTCAGTTCCATCCAGAACCACAAGGTGCATGCGTATATATCTGGGGACATCTCAGCCTGAATAACTGACCTCCATCCGCCCCTTGTCCTCCACCACAAAGACCTTCCCCATGGTCTCCACTCAGGCCTATGGGTATGCATAACAGTAGCAGTGGGGTTCAACCTCCAGAGAACAGATCCATGGAAGAGGCCCACACAGTTCTGGGGGCAGGCTTATGGCCATTATGGTAGATCTTGCATTCCTGGGTGTGGTCTAGAAGGGGAGTCATGAGCTCTGTATAGGCACATCCCCTTGGCCCTATAAATTCCTCATGCAGTGAGGAGAGGCATGAATGAAAGAGGGCCAGAGCAGGGACTTCCCAAGAGGCAGGGACCTTTGTTGCCAGGTTTAAGGTCAATACTAAAAGAGATCTAACTAAGATGTTTGGGCCCAAAACCAGGTAAAACTCAGTACCATACGTAGTGTATCAGAAATTAATATACTACCTATTTAATTTGGAAAGATAGTGTAGCTTTGTATTACATTATTTACCACCGAGATAGTTTCTTTACAAATTACACCCTGCAATAGAAGTGGAGTGGGAGCAGTGATATGCATGCACTGAGTTGTATCAGGTTGTGATGGCCAACTGTTAAATTTCTGGGAAACTTATGAACCAATTATTATCCACAACCGTTATTAAAAATTAAATTATTTAAACTTAAAATTTGATGAATTACACAAAAACAAAGATAATAAATATGCAAATACTATCACTTCCTAATTGTTTTACTACTTTTACTATTATCTGTGCTCTTGAAGTTTTTTCCATCTATTGTACAGTATGATAGAAATACTATATAATAATGTGCCACTGTGCATCCCTTTGCAACTTCTCATTGGGTAACATTGTACTGGTAACTTGAAATTCACCGGGGTAGGAAAATTGGCAAACACTACAAATCAGGGCTCTCCTGCCTCCGTGGAGTGGTGTTGAGCATTTACCAGCACACCACTGGATAGAGAGAGGTAGGGATGGTGATGAGGGAGACACAAATTGCCAGTCAACCATTTTATAGTCTTTTCCACTTTAAGACAGTCTTATTTTGGTCAATTCAGTCAATTCAAATTACTGCCAAGTCCATCAAAGCCCCTTTCCCCTGATTCCCCTGTACCAGGGACTATCTGGGTAGCAGGGTAGAGGGAGCCTCATCTGCTCCAAGGGTGGCAAGCACCTGCCACCCTCCCCGGGGCCATGATGGCAGATAAGATGTAGGGAAACAATCAGGAGAAGAACCCAAACTGTTATCCCTACTACACATGGGTGAGTGTAGAGTATAGTCAAATCAAAATCCAGTTACAGAGGACTGTAGACAACAATTGCAGCTTTTCATTTATCAGTCTTGGCTGCTGTGGCCTTTGCTTCCCCCACCCTCTACTTCTCCTTATCTTTCTCTTTCTATTTTTCTTTCTCTTCTTTGGTTATATGGTACTGAGGACATCCTGATTCACAAAGATAAGCAGTTGAAAACAAAGCAGTTTTTTCTAACAGCTCACTGTGTAGTGTCAAGATTCTCTTTAATAAACAGAGATGCCAGGAAAAGGTTTTGCCCCAGGATTTTTGCAAAAAATAAGTGAATTTGGCTTTGCGAAGTGTTAGTGTGTGCACACGTGTGGCAAGGATTGGGACCGAAAGCAGTCGCGGAGACTGACTGGGGATCCCAGCACAGTGGTGAGGAAGAGTATGGAATAGCGGTTAGGAGAGGTGCACAGGCCTCTCCCTGGGCTAACAAGATGGTATCAGGGACGGCGATTCAGACCGGGAAACCCCATGGGCATCAAACTTGGCCTGTTTGGGGTAGGAAAGGACTAAGATCTAGCTTTCTAATTCTTCATCCAGTGCTCTTTACAACAGTTCTGTGATTTTCAAAATGTTTTTTTTTTTTTTTTTTTTTTAGCAGTGGAAGCCTGATATTTAAGAGAGTTAAAAAAGCAAAGCTGCTTTGGTTGTAATGGAGTTGGGAGTGAGAACCCCCTACCTCATCTCACCGCCTTAGTGCATCTTCTCCAAACTCCCAGTTCCTCAGAATACAATTGGAAAGGCACAGCAATAAGATAGGCTGCCTTTCACATCCCATACCTTGAACTTGTTACTATAAATAAAACAGGAACGTTACCATGGCAACCTGTCTGTCTGTTCAAATTGCTCCTTATAGACCAAATTAGCCTGGATCGATAGTGCTTCCTGAATGCAGAATTACTTTCCTTTTATAACAAAAGTTTGAACAAATTATGGTATAAACCACTTGGGGAAACAAGGTCTGAGTCAAGGCAATTAAACTGTTGTCTGTAGCTCCTCCTAAACACCCATCGGAGGATGTTCCTCAGTGCACCGCAGTCTCCAGGTTTGTGCTCTCTAGATGCTGTTATTTACTGCTGCCTTCCGTGGCCTCTTCCCCCGCAGGCTCTTCCTGCTGCTCTGCATGTGTCATTGGAAAGGACACTTCTGTCTATAGAGTCCTGCTTCCCCAGGCTTTGCTGTCATGTGATGAGATGCTGTCTTCAGAGATGGACAGATTTTAAATGACACTCCCCAAGTGGGCTTGAGGGAACAGACTTCAGAGCAGATGCAGGCCCAGGCCTCCCCCCAGCCAGAAGCTTGGCAAGAGGCATTAGTTAGCCCTGAAGCCAGTGATAGCCTGCCACTGTGCCCCAGGATACACGAGCATGGAATTCCTTCCCCAAACAACCTGGAGGAGAAGCTCAAGGAGGACGATAAAGGAAGCTGGCAGCATTAAGTAGGAGGAGTTGGTTGTGGACTCCTCCCATGGATCAGAGGGTCTGGACAGAGCCCTGAATTACCTTCCAACTGACCCCGCAGTGTGTGAAAATTTGTGTCTTTTTCTTAAAATGCAGATACTCCTGGGAAGGGCAGCAATTGAAACTAATCACCACGAAGGTGTCAGGCTGAAGTCCTGCTGGACAGTGTGGAGAGAGGCAGGGCTGATGTACACCCACAGTGTGGCATGCCTTTTAACCACATCTACACTTAGCCCACACAGTTTTGTGGGGTCTTATTATCTGTGGCTTCATGTTCTCTTCTCACGTCCTCTTTATTATACCTCAAAACTTAATGCCTCTGCTCTCCCTTGGTATGGTGTTTTGGGTTTGGACCAAGACAGGCTTGTACTCCAATCTCAGTTCTGCCATCATTCATGAGCTGTGGAATCTTGGATAAATTATTTGACCTTTTTGAATCTATCTCCTTTTAGACATTTAGTTGACATTTATGGACTCTTTAATCAGAAAAATTTATGTGCTATATCATTTTGCATATGATTTCCAGGGTTAATGAAGCCCCTGTAGTTAGGAACTTTTGGAGGGAGATCTGGGGATCAGAGTGGAGGAATAAATAAACTGTGGGGTTGGGGGAGAAGCAAAGCAAGTGACATTGAAGAATTAAGCAGAGCTTGTATATGGCCTGAGTACCTTCACAAAAATGCCGACATTAGTTTTTAATTTATGTTTCCTAGTCTTTAACAGTGGCAATAGATTGCTTTTAGGTACTGTTTAATATTCTTAAAAGTACTTCCACATATAATATCCTACTAGAGCCTTACAACAATCCGGCCTTACCATGGCATGGGCAAGGGAAGGAGCTAAGGGTCAAGAGTGTTCAGTGATTTGTCCATTGTCTCTTAGGTAGTTAATGACATGGCCAGGAGTAGAATTCTGCCTTCCTTACCCCAGACTAGTCTTCTTTTCATCAAGGTCTTTTTGGGTGAGATAGTTGAAGAAGTTTATGGTAGGGGATGCTCATCTTTATTTCTATAAACTTCCAGATCCTTGGTTTTCTGAATCTCAGTCCTGAAACACATATGAAAAGAGGTTTGAGAGGTTCTTTGTTAACAAAGAGCAGGTTCCTGCCTGTAATGGGGGCTTACTGTAAGGATAGGTATGGAATTAAGGAAGAATCCCATTGGGAACCCAGGGAAAGCCACACACCGAGCTTCACAGGCAGAACAGGAGCTAATACAGATCTCTCTGAGACTGGAAGGTGGAGTCTGGAAGGTACAAAAGTAACCCCCAAACCTGGTAATCTTGTTACCCCCTCAGCAGAAGAGGTTTTCAGGTCCCTACTCCAGAGCTCTATAACCTGGCTCAGCTCTTCACTCTGTCTCTGCTTCTCTAGGCATGATTTATTCCTCTATTTATCATCTCCACTCATGCCTTCAGTTTGAGTTCCTGAGAGAGAGAGAAGCTGATCGGCAGGCCTTGCATGCTGGCTATTTTTAGGTCAAGTGTCTACCCTTGGTCCAATTAGCTAAGGCCAGGTGGCTAGGTTCTTTTAATACCGGGATGAGGACATATAATAAGAAAAACCCTTCAAAAAACTTTGACATGATAAAAGAATTGGGAAACTTGGCCTGCCTACTACAATAGATGACATTCTTATGCATGGTGCTCCTCCATGGGCTTAGCTTGATTTTAACAACCTTACCTATTTCCTGCCAATTCTGAAGGAAAAATTAATGAACAAATAAAGTCCGAAGTATCAGTAATTAACACAACAAATATTTATTTCTCACTCATGATACATATCTAGCATGGGTCAGCTGGTGGTTCTGCTCCATACAGTCTTTCGGGGACCCAGGCTAACGGAGGATCTGTTATCTTACAGTTGTCCCACCTGGAACATGTGGCTTTATGGGTGGTCTGAAAAGATTGGAGAATCCGTCTTCATTTCCACAGACATATGTTTCTTCCACTCACATTTTAACTAGTCACGTCACCTACCCAATTGCAAGAAGGCTAGATAATATATTTTTCTTGTGTGCTCAAGAATAGGAAGATGAGAACCAGATAGTGGTGATTGCTAGTACATTATTATTTACTCCAAATATGCGGTTTGTATGTACATGTATGTGTATGTGATTCATGAAAGCATTTTATAATCATTTGATTAATGGTACATTGATATTAGATGACTCTTGGGGCTGTGAAAGACCTTAACTAGGCTGAAGATTATGTACAATTTTCCTAAGCATCAGCAGCTCTAACTGTACCTTTTTCTCCCATTGTAAAGAACATGTCAGAATGCAAGTGGGCGTGAATGACATTAGCAGGGATAACTTGGAATGCACTGTAATTCAATTAAATTTTTTTTTATTGTGGTAACTTACATACAACACACAATTTCCCATTTTAAGCACTTCCATAAGTACAATTAAATGATGTTAATTATATTCACAATGTTATTCTACCATCATCACCACCTAATACCAAAATTTTTCATCACCCAGACAGAAACTCTGTACTCAGTAAGCAATAACTCCTCATGCCTGCTTCAAGCCCCTGGTAAACTGTAATCTACCTTCTGTTTCTATGTATTTCCTAATTCTTGATGTTTCATATAAGTGGAATCATACAATAGCTGTTCCTTTGTTTCTTACTTATTTCTGCCATCAAAACATCATGGAAACATGATGTTTTAAAGGTTCATCCATGTAGTAGCATGTATCAGAACTTTTTATGTCCGAATAATATTCTACTATATCTTTATACCACATTTTGCTTATCCATTCATCTGTTGATTGACACTTGGGTTGCTTCCACCGTATGGCTATTGTAAATAATGCTACTGTGAATACTGTTGCAAATCACCTGTTTGTGTCCCTGATTTCTTTTGTGTATATATCTAGAAGTGGAATTGCTGGGTCATGTGGTAAGTCTATGTTTAATTTTCTGAGGAACTGCTAAACTGTTTTCCACAGCAGCTGCATTATTTTTCATTCCCACCAGCAGTGTAAGAGGGTCCCTATTTCTACAGTCTTGCTTATACTTGTCATTTTTTGCTTTTTAAATAATAGCCATCCCAAAAGATATGAAGTGGTATCTCTCTGTGGTCTTGATGTGCATTTCCCTAATGGCTGATTTTGCTCATCTATTCATGTGTTTATTGGCCATTTGTATATCTTCTTTGAAGAAATTTATTCAAATCCTTCACCCATTTTCTAATTTGAGTCGTTTTTCTTTTTGTTGCTGAGTTCTCTATGTATTCTGGGTATAAAGCCTTTACCAGATAAATGATTTACAACTATTTTATCCCATTTTGTAGGTTGTGTTTTCACTTTCTTGATGATGTCCTTTGATGTACAGAAGTTTTAAATATTGATGAAATCCAATTTATCTCATTTTTCTTTTGTGGCTCATGCTTTTGGTGTAAAGTCTAAGAATCCATTGGCTAATGCAAGGTCTTGAAGATTTTCCCTTATGTTTTCTTCTAAGAGTTTTATGATTTTAGCTGTTATATTTAAGTTGTTGCTTCATATCAAGTTATTTTTTGGATATGGTGTTAGGTAGGGGTCTAATTCAATTTTAAGGTAAACCATTCGCAGACTTCAATATTTTTGGTATTTTACATTATTTGCCTCACACTTCACAACTGATCAGGATAGTCTGTTGTGCTACCTTGGTTGAAAAACTATTTCTCCAAATCTTGGTAAGAGGCAAAAGAATATCTAAGAGTTTGTAGTTTTGAAAGTAAAGGCCTTGTCAGTTTATCAGAACTGGCCCCACTTCCCTTTCCCCTTTTCTGCTCATCTTCCTTTTCCTTTTCTTTTCTCAGGGCTTGGCATCTCTGTCTCTGACACACCCATTACATTAAGATGTTTGGAGGCTAAATAAATAAGGTAAAGAAATAAATAAGCTACTATTACTTTAAGGAATATTCACATTTTAAAAAGATAGCTTACAAATCTTTCTTTCTTTCTTTCTTTCTTTTTGCTTACCATTGCATACCCATAAATTACAAAAGGCACTTGGTTTTTATGTATGATATTCTTTCTGCCAGAAATGTTCTAGCTGGCAGCTTCCTAAATATCTTTCATGTGTCCCCTGAGCCATCAGGGAGAATTAGTGCTTCCTCTGTGGTATTCGAGTGCTCAGTTTTGCAGGTGGTGGGGCACTAACCCTATTATATGCTTAGTCACTTGGTCATGAACCTAAGGATGGGGGTCTTCTCTTTTATCTGAAAGTGCGTGAACTTAGAGCTTGGAGAGTGTTTGGCACATGGTTAGCCACACTCTAAAGGACTGAATATTGTGCCTGTGTTGGGGTTTATGGCTGACTCAGCTGAACTAGGGGCACCAGGACACCAAGGAAAGTCAGGTGCCAAATCTGGTACACTTTATTAATTTTAAGAAACTCAAAATAAAGGTTATCTTACATTGTTAAAGTGCTGACTGAAGACCCAAAGTAAATGCTCTTCTTTAGGATAGTTTAACCTCTTCCAATGGAAAGGTCTGCTTCATTTCAAATTAAATTAAGTTAAATTAGATGGAGACACCAGAAGTTTCTTTTCAGTGACTTGGGCTGCCGTTTGGAGAGGTTAACCCAATGAATTCTCCTTTCAAAGTGTGTAATATTGGAGGTTCTCAATCAGGAGTCAAGATATTTCTATATGTATCCTAATGTTGCCATTGATCAGCTCAATAACCTTGTAGGAGTTTTTTAACTCCCTGCTCCCAGGCTTCAAGTTCTGCAATTGTAACATGAGGGGAATTGGGTTGTTGTTTTCCATATAGTATCTTGATTCCAAGTATTCAATTTTTGGTGTTTCCTTGCTTTCCAATCTGTCAAGATTTTGAAGTACCATAATTATAGATATTTCTCCTCAGTGTTTCATAATAAGAATTGGTTATAAATGATCTACTATTTAGGGAACATAGTTTGCATTATAGAGATAGCTATAGATGATAATGCTGTCATGAAGGGAATAAATAAAACCAGGAAGTAGCACCCAGAGAGAAAGGTAAAAAGCCACTTTGTTTAAATGGCTTCCTGCTATGCTCAACACGACAATGGACAAAAAAACGGTTAAGAAGGTAAAAAGGAGCTTTTTGCTACTGATAATGCTAAGTGACAACAGAAAATGAAAAGCCACTACTCTTGAGAAAAAGGTAGATGTATTCGTATGCTGGATTTGCTAGGTGTCCTTTAGGTGTTGTAGTCATACACTTATAGCTATAAAACCCCCTGCCATCAGTAAAAATTCTGCAGGAAAATGTCTTTCATGAGAGCCTGAAATTCTCTAGTCTATAACTCCTTATTTCCAATGAAGCGATTATGTTCATAACACATTTTTAAAATTTTGTGCAATTTCTTAAGAATGCAATTATTACATCATGGCAGAATAAACTTTATCTCTCATAATTTGTGGGGCCAGTACAAAGTGAAAATGTGGGGCCCTTTGTTCAAACAATTGGTACAAAGTGTTGTTAAAAGTACTGATTTATAAAGCTTTTTCCTTTCTTCCATGGTCTCTCTTTTGATTTATCATGGTGTTTTTTATTTCCTATTTAATGTTGTTCTAAGTAAAGAAAAATTAAAAATTTAAATTTATAGCATGAGTTTTACAGTTCATTATATGCTGCAGTGCCTGTTTTAAATGTGAATATAAAAGCATTTAACTCTCCTGCAGTCACCAAAATTACACACTTGGTGTTTCATAGCTAATACATGCATATGTATTTTGTTCCCACCAGCTCAGTAGAAACGCCACATGAAACTAACTCAACTGTGCATTTCATGTCTTGATATGTGCACTTTCTGCTAACACTCTCTACCTTTGGCTAACTAGTGAGTAAGGAAGGATTGAAAGGAAAAACAATCATGATTGTCTTTTCTTTGCTTTTCCTTACATGCCATCATTTTCGGAGTAAGTGGTTGGCTAATACAAGGAAATAACACGAGTAGGAAGGATATGGCAGTGTTCTTCATCATCTGTGGTTCTCAGAACACCACTGCCTTCTTTCCGCATTTGAAGCAAGTTCTGGTTTGAAAAGAAAGCATGGCCTCTTGGGGCTGTCAGCACCTCTACTTACTCAGTTGTAGATGTAACAATATGCTTATCTTTTATGTTCTTTGAGTGTCACTGAACTACCACTCATCATAGGCCCACGAGAATTCTCTGTTCATAGGGCTTTGCTAATGTTGTATCTGAATGAGGTGGCAAAGAATAGCGGCAGACATGCATGCTGCAAGTATGACCTCTGCTTATGAGAATGCTTCATTGTCCTATTGGATTTCATTTAAAAGACATGAGAGGAAGTTATTAGGAATTTCAAGTTGGTGACAGAAGAGCATGAAACCAATTGCATGGCCCTTTCTGAGTGCAGGGCCTTATGTGCCTGCATAGGTCACACGCCCGTGAAGCTGACCTGACATCTCTTAAATTACTATAATTGTGTTAATACTAAATATAGCATCAACTACATTTACTGTACTGTATATAGCATTGACTACATTTATGTGTCAGGCCCTGTGCAAAGCATTTTTCATACATCATCTCTTTTCATTCTTATAACAATCTTATGTGGCTGATGGCATTCTTAGCCTCAAGTGCATGAAGAATCAGAGGCTAAAGGAGTGAAGTAACTTCAAAACAGTATGCTAACATAAAGAAGCCAGACTCAAAAGACCACACATTGTGTGATACCATTTAAAGGAAATGTCCAGAACAGGCAAATCTATAGAGACAGAAAATAGATTAGTGGTTGTCTAAGGCTGGGGAAGGTTGCAGGGAAATGGGAGCAAGAAGATGATGCAGCTGGAATTTGAACCTGTATAGTCTTAGTACACTGTGAGTCTGCAGCCCAGTTCAAAGGGACATGGGGAAATAAAAAAGTTAATTCTAATCTCAATTATATAATTTGGATTTGGCAGGGAAGGGGGCATTGGGGAAAGTTAGGGATGATTTTAGTGTTTATAGTATACATTTTTATCTTGACAGAGGTTTACCTCCAAGGGATATTTTACCATTTCATGCATACTCTCAGATCCTTACAATATTGTCTCTTCCCAACCTATGTCATACATTTATAAACCTCACAATATCTTGCTACTCTTTTATTTTTAAACCGTCCATTGTCTTTTTTTTAATTAATAATAAATTTTATTTTGAAATAAGTTCAATCTTACAGGAACAGTTGTAAAAACAGTACAGACCCCCTACATAGAATTCCATCATACCCCGACCCCCCTCCCCTGATACCCTGATCCATCACCTTTAAGATCCTGTCACACCACTGTCTCTTTCTTTCCCTCCCTCTCTCCCTCCCTCCCTCCCTCCCTAACACCCATCATATATTGCTCTGTCTTCTGAACATATGAGAGCAAGCTGCACGTATCTTTGAACAAACAATATAATTCACATATACCTTTCCCACGAACAAGAGCATTATTTTATGCAATCTCATTAAACGCAGCTAAGAAGTTCAAGAAATTCAGCATTGATACAAAGCTTACATTCTATATTTCCTTTTTTTTTTTTTTTTTTTTTCTTGTGTCCCATCTGTGTCCCTTTGAGCCTCCTCTCCTCCGACCTCAGATCCCTTCCAGGATCATCCTTGGCATTTAATTTTCATCTAATTAGACTGTCTTGTCTTTTTTTCAATTGTGGAAAGATATATATAGCCTAAATCTTCCTATTCCACCCCTCCCTAGCATTCCCTTAGTGGGATTAATCACATTTAGAATGTTGCAATGCTATCACCTTCCAACCATCCATTTCTAGAAGTTTCCCTTCACCCCAAATAGAAACCCCTACTCTCATTTCTTAACTCCCATTGCCCCTTCCCCCACTTCTGGGAACCCCTACTCTACTTTTCATCTCTTTGGTCATATTCTTTGATACTTTTTTTGTGTTTCCCATGGGGCTTAAAATTAACCTCTTAAACTATAACAATCTTGTTTTTCTTTGAAACCAACTTAACTTCAATAGGACACTTAAACTGTGTTCCTATACTCCTCCATTCCCCCACCTTTATGTAGTTCTTGTCAAGAATTACATATTCTACATTGAGTCCAAAACCACCGATTTATCATTACAGTTTATGTATTTTAGATCCTGTAGGAAGTAAATAGTGGAGTTATAAATCAACAATACAGTAGCAATGGTCTTTATATTTACCATGTGATCTTTACTGGAAATCTTTATTTCTTCATGTGGTTCCAGTCAATTGTTTAGTGTCCCTTCCTTTCAGCCTACTTAGGACTGATCTACTGGTGATGAAGTTCCTCAGCTTTTGATTGTCTGGGAATGTTTTCATCTCCCCCTCATTTTTATCTTTCAGGTGTTTGTAAATTCTCCAAGTCTCTGATGGTTATTGACTTCTATTTGTATTCCATTGTGGTCAGAGAACGTGCTTTGAACAAATCCATTTTTTAATTTTTTATTTTATTGAGGCTTGTTTTTATGTCCCCACATACAGTCCATTCTGGAGAAAGATCAGTGATCACTAGTGAAGAACGTGTGTCCCAGTGACCTGGGATGTAATATTCTATATATGTCTGTTAAAAGTCTCTATATCTCTCTTTCATTTCTTTGTTTCTCTGTCGGTAGGGCTCGCTTTAGTATCTGAAGTAGTGCAGGTCTTTTATTAGCAAACTCTCTCAGCATTTGTTTGTCTGTGAAAAATTTAAGCTCTCCCTCAAATTTGAAGGAGAGTTTTGGTGGATAAAGTATTCTTGGTTGGAAATTTTTCTGTCTCAAAATTTTAAATATGTCATGCCACTGCCTTCTCGCCTCCATGGTGGCTGCTGAGTAGTCATTACTTAGTCTTATGTTGTTTCCTTTGTATGTGGTGAATTGTTTTTCTCTTGCTGCTTTCAGAACTTGCTCCTTCTCTTCAGTATTTGAGAGTCTGATCAGAATATGTCTCAGAGTGGGTTTCTTTGGATTTTTTCTATTTGGAGTTCGCTGGGCATTTTTGCTTTCTGTATTTATATTGTGTAGAAGGTTTGGGAAGTTTTCCCCAACAATTTCTTTGAATACTCTTTCTAGACCTTTACCCTTCTCTTCCCCTTCTGGGACACCAATGAGTCTTAAATTTGGATGTTTTATTTTATCTATCATATCCCTGAGATCCATTTTGATTTTTTCAATTTTTTTCCCAATTCTTTCTTTTGTTCTTTCATTTTCTGTTCTGTGGTCCTCGAGGAGGCTGAGTTGTTGTTCAACCTCCTCTAATCTTGTATTATGAGTATCCAGAGTCTTTTTAATTTAGCCTACAGTTTCTTTAATTTCCATAAGATCTTCTATTTTTTTTATTTACTCTTGCAATATCTTTTTTATGCTCTTCTAGGGTCTTTTTTATGTCTTTTATATTCTGTGCCATGCTCTTCTTCAAGTCTTTTATATCCCATGCCATGCTCTCATTGCCTGTCTGTAGTTCTTTGATTAATTCTGCCAGGAACTGTGTGTCTTCAGATCTTTTGACTTGAGTGTTTGGGTTCGGGTTCTCCATGTCATCTGGTTTGATCATATGCTTTAAGATTTTCTGTTGTTTTTGGCCTCTTGGCATTTGCTTTACTTGATCTTTAATTTGTTAGAATTGCAGCTTGGTGACATACACTTTCTCTAACTAACCAGCAGATGGCGTCCGTGAGTCACTTATTCCCCTCAAGTCAGTTCTCCCCAACTTTGTGGTATGTGGGGATCTGATTCTTTTGGGGTCCAATTGGTGCACTTAATTTGGGTGTGTTGTCAGTGCTGTCTGCCCTCAATGAGGGGCATGTCCCTGAGTGGTTAGGGAGGAAGGGCAGGTTTAACGATCAAATCTCCCAGGTGTTCTCGGAGATTTAAGGCTGTTCTCTGCCGCTGACACAAAAGTCCTTGGTATTGGCGTAGGTTCCCTGGGATTTCCAAGCAGTTCCCCCCTCCCTGCTGTGCTTTTCCAGTACCTCTGTTGAGGCGGAGAGGGCTGTGCCACTTCACAAGTGAGCGCTGGCCTCCAGGGAAGCCCTGGGCCGCCGGGCTGTGTAGGGGCGTTCCCAGCCCACTTCAAAGATGGTTGAATGGGACGCGTTATCTTCCCCCTTTCTGCACAGCTCCGCCCTCCCAGCTCCGGGACAATCAGCCGTGGGTGTATTCAAGGCCACTGTCCACGGCCGATATTGTGTCGTGTGAGCGCTGCTGCGGGAAAGGCTCCCTGTCAGGCTGGGTTTCTTGTCTCAGGTTTGTGCCGTGTGTTCAGCTGGGCAGGAGTAGCCCCACCCGCTGGGGAGACTGCTGCAAGTTGTGCATCTCCCCTTTGTTTCCCTGGACCCGAGACAATCAGCAGTGGGTGTGGGAAGGGGTATCCTCCACCCTAGACACCGAGGCGTTAGTCCAGACTGCTCCCATCTTATCTGCAACTGTTCCCGAGCTTCTTTTATTTTTTTAAAAACTCCAACCCACCATTTCCCCCCAACACAGTGTCGCCGAGGGATTCAGCCTACTCACTCACTTGTTTCAGACTGCAGACTCCTGGTTTCACCAAATGCACGTTCCCTGTGGCTTTAGCAGAACTTGTCCAGCTGGTGCTACTTTGGAAGTGGTGTTCTGGGTCCTTTCTGGTTTTTTATCTAGTGTTTTCCATGGAGGTGTTTTTTTCTCTGTCTCACCTAGTCGCCATCTTAGGTTCCTCCCCTCCATTGTCTTTTAAAGTGATTTATAGAATAAGTAAAAAGCCTTATATTTACCCACATAATTACTATTTCTGGTGCTCATCATTCCATTATATAAATCCAGATATACCTTCTGCCTGGAGGATTTCCTTTAACAATTCTTGCAGCGCAGGTCTGCTGGTGCTACATTTTTCAGCTTTTGTATGTCTGGAAAAGTCTTCTTTCACTTCTGTTTTTTTTTTTTTAATTATCATGTATTTTACAGCTTTATTGAGATGTAATTCACATACCATACAATTCACCTACATACAGTGTACAATTCAGTGGTTTTTAGTATATTCACATAGTTGTGCAACCATTGCCATGATAAATTTTAGAACAGTTTTATCACTTTCAAAAGAATCCTATACCCATTAGTATGCACTCCCATTTCCCTGCAGCCTTCCCCACCCTTAGGCAACCTCTCATCTACTTTCTGTCTCTATAGATTTGCCTGAATGGAAATTTTGTATAAATGTGTTTTTTTGTGCATCTGGTTTCTTTCATTTAGCATACTGCTATCAAGGTTCATCCACATTGTAGCATGGATCAATACTTCATTCTTTTTTATGGCTGAATAATATTCTATTGCATGGATATACCACATTTTGTTTACCTGCTCATCCACTGATGGTCTTTTGTGTTGTTTCTACTTTTTGTCTATTATGAAAAAGGTGTACAAGTTTTTGTGTAGATGTATGTTTTCATTTCTCTTTGGTGTAACCTAGGAATGGAATTGCTGAGTCATATTAGCTCTGTGTTTATTCATCATCTTCTTTTAAAAATTTTTTTTTTTATTAGGGAAGTTGTAGGGTTACAGAGAAATCATGCAAAAAATACAGAGTTCCCATATATCCCCTCTATTATTAACATTTTGTAATAGTGTGGCAACTTTGTTACAATTAATGAAAGAATATTATTATAATTGTATTAACTATAGTGCATAGTTTATTTTAGGATTCACTATGTGTATAGTCCCATGTTTTTTAAAATTTTTATTCTAGTAACATATATACAACCTAAAATTTCCCCTTTAACCACATTTGAATATATAATTCAGTGGTGTTAATTACATTCACAATGTTGTGCTACTATCATCACGATCCATTACCATAATTTCCCATCACCCCACAGTCTCCCACCCCCTCCCCAGTTCCCAGCCTCTGGTTACATGTATTCTAGTTTTGCTTATTCTAATTATTTCATATCAGTGATATCAGATAATGTTTTTTCTTTTGTTCTGGCTTATTTCGTTCAACATGATGTCTTCAAGTTTTGTCATGGTCTCATATATCAGAACATCATTTCTTTTTACTAATGAATAATACTCCATTTTATGTATGTTTCACATTTTATTTATCCATTCATCTCTTGATGTTCATGGGTTGCTTTCATCTTTTGGCAATTGTGAAAAATGCTGCTGTGAACATCAGTGTGCAAATATCTGTTCAAGTCCTGACTTTCAATTCTTTGGGGTATACACCTAGAAGTGGGATTGCAGGGTCATAACATTCATCTCCATTTTTTTTTTTTTCATTTTATTGAGAGATATTCACATACCATGCAGTCATACAAAACAAAGCATACATTCAATTGTTTACAGTTCCATTATATAATTGTGCATTCATCACCAAATTAATTTTTGACGTTTTCATTACCACACACACAAAAATAATAAGAATAAAAATTAAAGTGAAAAAGAGCAATTAAATAAAAAAGGACACTGGGTGCCTGTTTTTGTTTTGTTTTATTTTGTTTTTTTGTTTTGTTTTGTTTTGTTTTTTCCTTCCCCCATTTTTCTACTCATCTATTCATAAGCTAGACAAAAGGCAAAAGGGAGTGTGGTCCATATGGCTTTCCCAATCACATTGTCACCCCTCATAAGCTACATTTTTATTTAATTGTCTTCAAGATTCATGGGTTTTGGGTTGTAGTTTGATAGTTTCAGGTATTTACTGTTAGCTATTCCAGTTCTTTAGAACCTAAAAAGGGTTGTCTATATTGTGTGTACGAGTGCCCACCATAGTGACCTCTCGGCTCCTTCTGGAATCTCTCTGCCACTGCAGCTTATTTCATTTCCTTTTACATCCCCCTTTTGGTCAAGAAGATGTTCTCCATGCCACGATGCTGGGTCTAGATTCCTCCCTGGGAGTCATATTCCACGTTGCCAGGGAGATTCACTCCCCTGGGTATCAGATCCCATGTAGGGGGGAGGGCAGTGATTTAACCTGCCAAGTTAGCTTAGCTAGAGAGAGAGGGCCACATCTGAGCAACAAAGAGGCATTCGGGAGGAGACTCTTAGGCACAATTATAGGGAGGCCTAGCCTCTCCTTTGCAGCAATAGTCTTCCCATCTTCATTTTTAAAAGATATTTTTGCTGGTCATAATATTCTAGGTTGGTTGTCAGCTTTTTCCTTCAAAACTTTAAAGATATTGCTTCACTGTCTTCTTGGCTGCAATTTTTTTTTTTGCAGATGAAAAACTGTTGCCATTTTTATCTTTGGTCCCCTGCCTTTTCTCCCCTGGCTGCTTTAAATATTTTATTCTTTTTACTGGGTTTAAGTAATTTAACTTTGATGTGCCTTAATGTGCCTTTCTTGTGCTTTGAGTTCATTGAGCTTCTGGGATTCATGGGAAATTTGGAAATATTTTGACCATTATTTCTTCAAATGGTTTTTCTGCTCACCTGCCTCCTTTGGGAACTGCAACTACTCTTGCTTGAAGTTGTTCCAAAGATTACTGATTTTCTGCTCATTTGAAGTCTTCTACTACTTTGTCTTCAAGTTCACTAATATTTTCTTTGGTAATGTGTAATCCTCCTTAGATTTATGGAGCTCTCTCTGTAGCTCTGTCATCTGGTGTATTTTTCATGGCATGCATTGTAGTTTTCATCTCTAGTAGTTCAATATTTCACTTTTTAATATCTTCCATGTTCAATTTTTCCTCTAGCTTCTTGAACATATGGAATATAGCTATATTAACTGTTTTAATGTGTTTGTCTAGTAATTCTATAGCTTGCATTTGTTGTGGATTAGTTTCTATCCTTATTTTTATGGGTTGCATTTTCTTGTTTCTCTGTGTCTGGTAATTTTTGACTGAATGCTGGGCAATGTGATTTTTACTTTGTTGGGTGTAATACTTTTTTGTATGTTCCCATAAAGATGCTTAAGCTTTGCTCTGAGGTGTGGTTAAGTTTTTGGAAACTGTTCTATCAGGTCTTGCCTTTAAATTTAGTTAGGTGAGACCAGAATAGTGTTTAGTTTAGGGCTAATTTTGCTCCAGTACTGAGGCAAATCTCTTTTGAAACTACCTGATGCAGTGTGAATTGTGAGAATTCCACTCTGCTTCTCGGGAACAGGAACTGCTGCTAATACTTTGTGAGCTATGAGGATTATTCCCTCTATCTCTGAGGAGTTCTTTCACCTGCTTCAGGTATTATCCTCACATGCATGCACTGATCAATATTCAGTTGAAAACTCAAGGGGGACCCTCCTTAGATTTATGGAGCTCTCTCTGTAGCTCTGTCTTCTGTGATAGTCTGACTGAAAGCTGTAAATATAATTTGGCCTCCCCAGGTTCCCAGCTTCATTTCTTGAATTTGGGGGACTCCTGCCTGGTTTCCCTTCCTTTTTCCACAGCCTGGAAACTCTCTCGACATGGTAAGCTGAGGATTTTTTAGGGCTGATCTCATCTATTCCCAAATCTCAGACATCAATGTCCTCATTTTCTTATACCCCATGTCTTGTTTCAGGTTCAGTTCCAGACCACCTCAATAAGGTGAATATTACAATGAAGCAAGTCACATGAATTTTTTGGTTTCCCAGTTAATACAAAGTTATGTTTATACTACACTGTAGTCTATTAAGTGTATAATTGCATTATGTCTAAAAAATACAATGTAAATATCTAAATTAAAATGTGACACAGAGACATTAAGTGAGAACATGTTGTTGGGAAATTGTGCTGATAGACTTGCTTGATGCAGGGTTGCCACAAGCCTTCAATTTGTAAAAAACATAATATCTGAGAATCACAATAAAATGAGGTATTTATACATATTGTGTCTGGTTTTTCAGTTGTTCCAAGAATATTAAAGTCAGTCCCTCTTACTCTGTCTTACACAGAAGTAGAAATGTTATGCATTTTAAAAAAAGATGTATCCTTATATATGCCTAATTCATAGACAATTTCTGAATATTTACATAAGAAAAATTAATAGTGAGTTTTTCTGATAAGTGAGAATGGTGAGTGGGAGAGAGGCCTTTACTGCTCACTTCATAGCTTGTTTCAGTTTACCTTTTAAAAATCCATGATATATGTTTTTGTCATTATAATGAATAAAACTTATTTTATGAAATTATTTTAACTTGAAAGGACCTAATGAAACATGGAGTGCTATTGATTTTGTTGACTCTTTTTGCCCTCAAACTCTTGGCTGATGGATAGTTGGACACATTTTTTATTTTCCTGCTTGGGTCAAAGGTGATGTAGAGCAATAGCATGTATTCTTTGATCTCATCTCCTAGGAAGCATAGTACTTCTGGACTCTTGCTTATTCTCTTGGTTTGGTGTGAGACTGCATAAGTCTTTTATGACAACATTAAAACCCACTGCACCAGCAAACTCTCATATACTGCTGGTGGGATCTGAATCCAGGCAGCTTTCCTGGAGTCAGTTTATTAATATGTATCAAAAACCTAAAAATATGTACACTTTTCAACCCTAAAATTCTAATTCTATGAAATTATACTAGAGAATTGATGTGCGCTGAGATTTACAGTTAAGAACTTTTATTGTACCACTGTTTACAACTGTAAAAAGTTGGGAACTCACAAATATCTAATGAAATGATAGTGAATTTTTATATAAAATTTGGTATATGCTTAATATGGAATATTCTGTGGCTATTAAAAATCATAGTAGACATATATTTATTGACATACTCTACAAGATGAAAAAAATCAGTTTATAGAAAAGTGTGTACGGTATAATTCCTGTTTAAAAAGTATAGTATATGAATATTTTTGGGATAAGAGTTTAAAAGATATACATTAAAAGGTTAACCATGTTTATTTCCCAGTGGTAGGTTAATGAATAATTATTATTTTATTCTTTGGGCTTATTTACATTAAAAATTTTTTAGAGGAAGATTATTGCTTGTGTGATAAAAAATTAAGTTTAAGTCACAGTATATAACATTCTAAAAATAAAGGGCTATGTCTTGTTTTCTGCCTCTCATCTCTCTTATGTTCTTTCACTCTTTGTGGGAAGAGAACAGAAGCCCTTCCAAAAGTTGGTTGTTTTTTCTTAAGTATAATTAGTGACTTTTTGATCAAGGGCAGCTATGCTCCTGCTATAAATATTCCTTGTTTATTGAAGGATACTTCTGGTTGTCTCTTCCCATGTTCATCCCTTATCCTTGGTTTCGAATTGCAGCCTAAGGTACACGTTCTGACTTTCTCTTGTCTTGTCTTTCTGCCCCACAACCACTTTGCAAAACATCTAGCTTCTATTTTGCTAAACCACATTCAGGGGCTTGAGCTTGAGACACACTTAAGTCCTACTCCACACTGATGGGTTCCATATGTTACTTCAATGCTTTTCTGGTTCTGAGATGTGGTAGTTATAAAAGGACTCTGGGGAGAAAATCCAATATGAAGGCCATAGAGGTTGTGGGGTGGATTGGGTTATTCCCAATTCTTTCCTCCATTTGGGTAATAAAATTACACATCCATGCCCTTCACCATGTGACTCTGCAGAACCTCCCAATAGAGTAGGAGGAGTATATTCTCTGCCCCGCTGATGGCGGACTTGGCTGTTAGGACTTTGGTCAAATGAAGGTTAGCAGAGGTGATATGAGCACAAGCTTTTCATGTGCTTGCATTGTTTGGTTTGGCTTCTTGGGTTTCTACCATCTGCTATGAAAAGCACATGATAGATGATCCCAAGTAGAAGACAGCACAGTGAGATTGACAGATAAGTGGAACAGAGAGACCCAAATAGAACCACCAGCTTAGAGCCAAGTCTAACTGACCTACAGACCCCTGAGAGAGGAAAACAGAAGTTTGTTGGGTTAAGCCACTGGGATTCTGAAGTTGTTAACTATATCTATGCCATTGGTTATGTGACTGTTATTTATGGATTAAACAGTGACGAATACAGATAGCAAAAATAGCATTGTCCTTTAATTGCTGAGGTTGCAGTAACATGGATATCAATGAGATCTAAGATATTCAACATAGTGTAAAATATTCTATCAGCACATCATATCTACTTGAAGGATCTCACTCACCTGAAAATGGCATTCTGTAGAATCTTGAAAGGCAAACCATGTTCTGTGGTTAAAAAATGGAGCCATCTCCTTCCATTTGCATGATGTTTCAGATATCTTACAGAAAGCCAAATGCTGGTTTCTCTTATCTAACATCTAATGTGGTGATGGCATGTGATGTGATCAGATAGCCCACACATAAATACTACAGCAGAACTGAGAGGGAAAAGGATCAGGACAAACGAGACAAGCAGCACGGCCGCCTTCCACCAGCAGGTCATCCAGGTGTCCTTGGCCCTCAATTACAGAGCAGGCAGGGGCTTTCGGGGACAGGAGGTCTTCTCTTCTCTATGCTCTCCACCCCGATTTCCCAAAGGTTTCCAAAGAAAATGTTCTGTTACCTCTGGGCTAGTTTGTACCCAAAGAGTACAAAGAAAAACAGTCTTATGTCTGTGCCCACACAGCCTTGAAAACTCTTGAAACAAGGTTAAATCCCATTGCATGGTGGTAACAGATGGAGGTACTGCAGGTATGTATATGCAGATATGTGTGTGCATGAGTATTTGAGGGAGTGTATTTGCAGAGAACACAAATTTCTTTTCTCCTATAGACAATATACTGTTGTTGCTTCTCTATATTCTCTGTAGGGGCTTGATAATCCCTTAGACACAATGTTGGGGAGGCAAGAAAAACAGTGGTTAAGGCTTTAGACTGGAATTTGGAGCCATACTTCCTGGATTTGAATTCTAGATTTGCAACTTATTAGCCTTATGACTCTGGGCAAATCACTTAACTTCCTTGTGCCTAAGTGTCCTCATCTGTAAAATGGGGATGATAACAGTTTCTACCTCACACAGTCGTATATACATACATATATTAAATGAGTTAATATATGTAAAGACTTTAGCACAGGGCCTGGCACATGACAATGGCTCAATAAATGTTAGCTTCTATTATTATGTTGTTATTCATAGAATAAGGACTCATATGCTAAAAGTCTCCTTTTTGAAGAATTATTCATAACAGGAGATTTAGAAGCAAGAAAGAGAAAAAAATTAATAGTGTCACAGCTTGTGTTTCAGCAGAATAATAACATTCAACAGATGGCATCAGAGAAAGAAAAATGATCAAATTAGGGGACAAGCTCTTCCAGTTGTTGCAAAAGATTCTTCCCTCAGAGTCTCATGAGTAAAATGACATCAGAAGTTTGGGCCCCTGGATTCAGTCAGGCTGGGATGCAGCAGCTCTGTGGGGTCAGGATTTTTAAGGATGCACTCCAGCTGAGGGGTCTCCTAGGGGACTGGCTGGCAGGATCTAGTTTGGTCTCCCTACTTCTTCTCTTGCTTGTAGCTCTGCTTCCAGCCTGGTGCTGTTGTCTTTGTGGTTAGCAATTTTCTCCTTTTCCAAGTTGACTCCCGTATGAGAAAAGGCACCCTTTGGACCTGGCTGAATTTTATGTGGCATATAACGTCAGGATGGTGTTTGGGCTTGGAGGAATAAAGAAAGATGATGGCTTGTGTGTTTGTGTGTGTGTGTGTGTGTGTGTGTGTGTGTGTGTGTGCCTGCATGTGTGCAGACACTGACAGTTCAGGATACATTGATCTAGATCAAAGACTATTATTCCCAATTTTTGTGTTTTGACCTTAAATGGAGTACAAGTCCCTGGCTAGGTGCTTAGGCCATTTGGAAAATGAATTAGGTCATTACAATTATTTTGCCAGGGACTAAAGGCTCTTGATCTCAAAATGTTATTTTTTTCTAGGGTTGGTTATCTGTGGTCACCCTTGCTTTGCTTCCCAGATGTCTGCCTCCCCAGAACCTGGGCTGGCAACAGGAACTTGCTAAGAGAGGATCAGAGGTGAGGGGCGAATGTGAGCAGAGTTGCATGGTTCTATGTGCATGGGATGACTTTCCAGGGAAGATGGACTAGATTCGCACATGGCAACGTGGATAGGTCTTAAAGAGGAAATTTTAGATTGTATACATAAAAAAATTACTTTGGTTGACCTGTTAATTTTATCTTCTTTCCTTTTCCTGTTTATGAGTAATAAGAATTAATGGTACAATCTCACTCACTATATAAATTTAAAAGGATAGAGGAGAAAAGAGAGCTGGGAGGGCAGGGTTAGTTTTCAGTTTTCACTTAGGAACTTCAAAGGGAAGCAAGAGAGAGGGAGAAGAGGACAAAAGAGACAGATAGAGAGCAAGCAACAAAGCAGAGTGGGGATCAGTGGAGGGGGTGGAGGAAGAGAGAGAGGCCTGTGCAGTCCCGAGATGTCGATCGCCCCGGGATGCTTGGCTGCAGTAGTAAGATCTTCTCATGACCATCCTATTTGACTGAGGTGTCTGCAGAGCACTGACCTCATCCTTCTTTCCGGACGTGAGACAGGACGCCCCACAGCTGCAGCGGGTGTGACCACCCTGACTCGGCAACACTTTTCTGGCCCATATCCCTGAGCAGACTTTGGGGTGCAACCTGCTCTGACTGTCCTGCCATTTTGGCTCTTTATGAAGGGGGGGTTGAGAATGGAGCTCAGCCATAACTCCTGCGCCAGCTGGGCCTCTGAGATGACACTTGGCAGTCAGTTTGGGTCATTTGCATTTTCACAGCCAAAGGGCTGCTCACAAGATGTTCTTTGCAGATATTTAAGTTGCTGGATTCCAAAGCATCCCTAGGGCACTCCTGGAGCCTCCTCTTCCATATGGCCACTGCAGCCAACCGCACATTTCTTAATTAAGAAGAGGGTGTTATTGGGGGTTAGATGCCTGCGGGAGTTAGAATAACAAAATTAGCACCAGTTCTTTCCCTCCTCTCCTCCCTCCCTTTCTTTCTTCTTCTTTTTTACTTTCTGTCAAGCTTTTGAATTATGTCAATTCCTGGAAGCAAGACAGAGCTCAGTGGCCAGCCAGGAACAGCATAGACCCCTGGGCCAGGATTTGACATTCTGCTGCCAGATGCAAAAGGAGGTGTCCTGGAAGGATAAGTTTTCATGTTAGAGTAATGCACTTATCAGGGGGCATCTTGTATATTGATTTTCTATAGCTGCTATAATAAATTACCATAAATTTAGGGGCATAAACAACTTAAAATTATAGATATGAATATGCTTTGAAAATTTTTTTAAAAGGCCATAAAACTCATTATTTCTGCCATGTAGAGAGCTTTCTTGGCACAAAAGCATTCTGGTTGACTACTCTGATTTACCCTTTTGCTTATCTGTAGCACCAAACAATCAATCTATTTTAGAAG
Organism: Choloepus didactylus; assembly: GCF_015220235.1. Lineage (NCBI taxonomy): Eukaryota > Metazoa > Chordata > Mammalia > Pilosa > Megalonychidae > Choloepus > Choloepus didactylus. The sequence continues at coordinate 6,990,895 of NC_051319.1, forward strand.
TACGTCACTTATTAGGCATAGGATAAGTTATATAGATGAGAGGATTTGGTTGAAGTGATTATCTTTGGTATTCATCTCTGCTTAAACTCTATGATTTTCCTTGTCATCACAGTTTTTTCCCATGTTGACAGAGTATACTGCCTACATCCATAAAACAAATTGATTTAGACTTGGTGTGCTGGTTTGAATGTATTATGTCCCCCAGAAAAAGCCATATTCTTTGATGCGATCTTGTGGGGCAGACATATTAGTGGGGATTAAGTTGGAACATTTGGATTAGGTTGTTTGCATGGAAATGCACCCCACCCAACTGTAGGTGGTAACTCTGATGAAGTAATTTCCATGGAGGCATGGCCCCACCCATTCAGGATGGGCCTTGATCAGTGGAGCCATATAAATGAGCTGACAAACAGAAGGAACTCAGTGCAGCTGGGAGTGACATTTTGAAGAGGAGCTACAGCCAAGAGGGACGCTTTGAAGAAAGCACAGGAGCTGCAGATGAGAGACAGTTTGAAGATGGCCATTGAAAGCAGACTCTTGCTCTGGAGAAGCTAAGAGAGGACAAATACCCCAAGTGCAACTAAGAGTGACATTTTTGAGGAACTGCAGCCTAGAGAGGAACGTCCTGGGAGAAAGCAGTTTTGAAACCAGAACTTTGGAGCAGACGCCAGCCACGTGCCTTCCCAGCTAACAGAGGTTTTCCAGACGCCATTGGCCATCCTCCAGTGAAGGTACCAGATTGCTGATGTGTTATGTTGGACACTTTATGGCCTTAAGACTGTAACTCTGTAAACAAATAAACCCCCTTTTATAAAGGCCAATCCGTCTCTGGTGTTTTGCATTCTGGCAGCATTAGCAAACCAGAATACTTGGGCTAGCTTATGATTTAATAACATCACCTGAAATACCATCATTTAAATATGATCAGAATCTAAACTGAATCAACATAATTTTCAACTTGATGTAAATGGAATAAACAAATTGATTGCAGGCACAATCGTCCACAGTAAACATCCATTTATCATTTCACTTTCTGTACATAGTAGTTCAGCTGGGTCCTTTGCTTAGAGTCTCATGAGGTGTCAGCAGGGCTGTGTTCCTTTCTGAAGGCTCTGGGGATGAATTTGTTTCAGGCTCACTCAGTTTGTTTGCCTAATTCATTTCCTTGTGGATGTGGGACTGAGGAATCTGTTTCCTTGCTGGCTTCCAGCAGGGACCAGTATTTATACTTAAAGGATGTCCACTCTCATTCTCATGCTTTCTGTGTGACCCCTCCAGCAACAGCTAGACGCATCCTTTATAAGGTATAGTGGGCCAAATAATCCACCACCCACCCACCTCCTGCCAGAGAAAGTTCTCTGCTTTAAAGGGCTCATGTGATTAGACTGGGCCCACCCAGATAATCAGTATTGTAAGGTCACTGATTAGCAACCTTAATTCCATCTGCAAAGTCCCTTATGCTGTCTAATGCAACATATTCACAGGTTCCAGGGATTAGGGCATAGGCATCTTTGGCAGGGGTGGGTGAGTGGTGGATTATTTGACCCACCATACCTTATAAATTTTTCACTGAAAGTCTTGACCACCCAAGAGTGAGAAACTGTTGTGACCTCTGTAAGGGAGTGTGCCTAGTATTTCCACTGGATACTGGATAGGACTGAGTAGAGAAAGTGAAGAAACCTGAAAGTCAGATCTAGGGTGGACCATAAGGCACTTCCATCCTCTGAAGGGAAGCAAAGTCCTCTTCCAAAGCTCAGAACCTCTGAGCAGGCCAGGTAAGTGGAAATCAGAATCCATCTCCTCAACTGAGGTGAGGCCATGGAGGCTGGGAATAGTGATGTGACTTGACAAAGGTCAGTGGCCACACCGGGAATGGGTCTCATGCACTCAGATCAGTGTCTCACTTCTCTGTAGTATACATTGATTCTCAGGCCTAAGAGTTCTGAAATCCCCTGTTAGGAAGTGTGATGGGGGCTTTGCAGAATGTGGATGTGTCTCTCAACTCTTTGGCCTTTTTTGCACGTAAACTGCAAGGCAGGTGTCTCTACTAGTCTTGAGGAGGCTGTGGTTTTCTTGACTCTAGAAAAACACAAATAAATAATATTGAATGTTAGGGCCTGTAAGAGTCTGACTACAGACTTCCTACAGCCTAAGGATAATTGGTCGTGATGCCTGACAAGACACACTCCATCTTGTTCTTACAATTCTGACAATTTCTGCTTGGGGTCCCGGGTGCCCTGGGGGCCAGATCTCTTCATCCCTCTTTGGCATAAACGTGACCCCTGGGCTGATGAACAGACACGAGGCACACTAAATGAACTGTTCTGACACTTCTTGAAGAGGAAACTTGAAGAGGAATTTCTCCCTTCTGCTTCCTCCTCTCTGAGAGAAGCTGTGTGTCCCCCAGGGCTCGATTTCAGAGCTGGGGGCAGCAAGCAGGTTCCATAGGGGGATCAGCTCATGGCCAGGGGCTTTAGTTTCTTCGCTTCCTCTGATCTCTCTGGGCTCCTCTTTTGCATGGTCTAGAGACATCTAGTTCCCACACGATTTACATAAGAGGGAGCAAAGTGCTCTCCAGGCTAAGAATATATATCCGCCCCCTTCCCTGGGCTATGAGCCTGGGAGGTGAGGAAACTGACTCACTGCATCTCTGACTCTTTGAAAAGATAAACATATGAAAAAACGATTGGATTAATGACGGGGGAAATTCAGTATTTTTAGCACATAAGGAGCAGAGTTAGTTGCTGTGAAGTCTTAGAGGATAGAAGTTTTAATTTAAAAAAAGAGCTCTTTGCCTTGAATGTTTTAGACACATTTAGCAGTGGGGACTCTCAAGTGGCAAGTGAGGCACAGGCAGGGTGGAAGATGTGGAAATAGGAATCTGCGCAGGGATTAGCTAATCTACAGCAGTGCAGAATGACTGGGTCGGGGCTTTGCCTGGGACGTCCAGGCACAGCAGGTTTTCTCCCAAACCCAAAAGTCCATCTGATTCCTTGGGTGCATTTCTGGATTAGAGGTCTAGGACCCTTCCGTCTGGGTAGAAATAAGCACTGAAAACTTGGGCTGCAATTGAACTGTGGGTATTTGACAACCCTTGAGAGCACCCCAGAGTCTTCCCCGGGGTCTCCAGCTTCCTGTCCTGTCCTGTGCCTGGGAGGAAGCATTTCTGTCCCCCTGCTGGAGCTCCTACCCATGTCCCCTGGTAGAGGACATGGTTTGGAGGTTTCTCTAGATGGAGCTATCACTGTTGCTGTTCTTCTAGAAGTTTCCCACTCATTGCCCAGGGTTTCCTCCTGACTGATAACTGGAGACATAGGTCTAGAGAGAACATGGGAAGGTTTTTAATGGCCAGTGTTGATCACTGATGGCTTGTTGTGTGCCAGTCAAGTACTGCCATTTGGACATTATTACTAGGGAGAAAAATTGCCTGTTGTATATCCAATAGACATTTTCCCCCCTTTTTTCCTTGCTGGTGAAATCAGCCTCTTGCCATATGTTCTAGTTTGCTAATGCTGCTGGGATACAAACTGCCACCAGAAATAGATTGGCTTTTATAAAAGGGGGTTTATTTGGATACACAGTTACAGTCTTAAGGCCATAAAGTGTCCAAGGTAACACATCAACAATCGGGTACCTCCACTGGAGGATGGCCAATGGCATCCAGAAAACCTCTGTTAGCTGGGAAGGCACGTGGCTGGTGTCTGCTCCGGAGTTCTGGTTTCAAAATGGCTTTCTCCCAGGACATTCCTCTCTAGGCCTCAGCTTCTCTCCAAAACGTCACTCTCAGTTGCTCTTGGGGCATTTGTCCTCTCTTAGCTTCTCCGGAGCCAAAGTTTGCTTTCAACAGCCGTCTTCAAACTGTCTCTCATCTGCAGCTACTCTCTCAGCTTCTGTGCATTCTTCAAAGTGTCCCTCTTGGCTGTAGCAAGCTTGCTCCTTCTGTCTGAGCTTGTATAGTGCTCTAGTAAACTAATCAAGGCCTATACTGAATGGGCGGGGCCACACCTCCATGGAAACTACCCAGTGAAAAGATCTCGCCCACAGTTGAGTAATCACATCTCCATGGAAACATCCAATCAAATGTCTCCAACCCAATCAACACCAATATGTTTCCTGCCCATACAAGATTACATCAAAGATAATGGTGTTTTGGGGGACATAATACATTCAAACTGGCACACCATAGATGAGGAAGATTTATTTTCATGTGACATACATGATAGTTGGGACTTGGGAGCCAAATTGCCAACCTGTGATCCTTAGCTCCACTATTTACTAGCTGTGACAGTAGGCAAATTATTTATACTCTCTGTACCTCAGTTTCCTCACCTGTAAAATGGAGATGATAAATAGCATCTCCCTAACAGATGGCTTTGAAGAATAAATGAGTTAATATGTGTAAAGTGGTTATGAAGGCAGCTGGTATATAGTAAATGTCCAAAAATATTAGTGATTATTGTTGTTGTCATTGTTTTGTCCCAGTCTCTCCTGCAGTCTCTCCTAAAGTAATTGGACCTGAGAGGAAGTCTATTGGGGAATAGCTTAGTTTCCTGGCTGCAATGAAAATACCACACTGTGGGTTGGCTTAAACAAGGGGAATTTATTGTCTCACAGTTTCAGAGGCTGGAAGGTTTGCGTCCTCCTGGGGTCTGTAGCGTTCTGGCTGGCTGGCAATCCTTGGAATTCCTTGGCTCTCCCATCACATGGCGATGTCCTCTCCTTTCTCTTCCAGGTTCCAGCTGACTTCTGGCTTCCTCCCCATGGCTTTCTCTTTATAAGACCTGCAGTGATAGAATTAAGACCCATTCTGATACAGTTGACCACACCTTAACTGGAAAAGATCTTCCCAAGTTTCTATTTATGATGAGTTCACACCTATAGGAATGGGATTAAGATTAAGAACATGTTTTATTTGGAGGTCCATAACTCAATTTACCATAGGAAGCTACTGAGAAATGCTTTGGAGGACGTGGCGGCATGGCCAGTATCCCTTTTGGCTGCTCGTGGTCAGGTCCATATGTGATGCCTGGAATTGCAGAGTTAACTCCAGCCTTGGGATGATCGGATTTGGGATGCTTTGTCAACTGACATAATAAGTTGTTCTCATTGTTTAAGTCTTCTGCCACTTACAGTGAAAAAATGTCTTGACTGAGGTACCCAGTAATGACACAGAGGGCCTTGCTAGCGTTATAGTGCATTTAAGCTCTATTTGGAGTTAAATGTATTTGACAGTGTTGCTAGGATCGTTCTTTGTTTTAAATTACTTTTAAAAAATTTTTGAATGGTAATACATTCACATGGTAAAAATATCAAAAAGTGTGAAAAGGCTTACAGTGAAAAACTTCTTCCCACATCTGTCATTCATGTTCCCAGTTCCCAAGCCCCCAACAGCCACCCACTGTTTTTAGTCTTTTATTTATCCTTCCAGAGGGTTTGAAAATAAATATAAAGTAAATATAAATAACATACATACCAATACAAAAGATATTGTTTTCCCTCCTTTGTTATATCAATGTTAGTATGTTATATACATCATTCTGTACCTTGCTTTTTTCACTTAGTATATCTTAGAGAGCTTTCCATATTAACATATAAAGAGCTTTTTTATTTCTTTTCGCAATGACAAAATACTCCATTGAATTTATTTACCCAGTACCCTATTGACAAGTATCCAGGTTCTTTCCAATCTTTCACTGTTGATTGCAGTGCTGCAGTAAATAATCTACATATGTATGATTTTGAAGATATGTAAATACATATATAGGGTAAATTCCCCAAGTAGAGTTGCTGGACCCAAGAGCACATGCATTTGTAATTTTGATAGTTATTGCTAAATTGTCCTCCATATGCATCATACACATTTATACTCCCACCAACAAGGTGTGAAAGTGCCTGTTCCCAACAGCTTTGGCAATGGAATCTTGCGATCAAATTTTGGGATTTTTGCCAAATTTTATGGTGAAAAATGGTATCTTAGGGTTGTTTTAATCTGTTTATTTCTTATTAAGGATGAGATCAAGCATCTTTAAATATATTTAAGAAAAGCTTGCGTTTTATTTTAATTGTCTGTTTATAATATTTGTCCATTTTTCTAAGGGGTTATTAGCCTTTTTATTATCAATTTCTAGAGCTTTTTATACATTAGGAAGATTGCTCTATTCTATGATAACTAGTAATTTTGTTTCCAAGTTCATCATTTGTCTTTTTATGTGATTATGGTGGGATCCACTTTTGCCATTCAGATTAAAAAATTTTTTTTAAATAGTTGTATTTTCAGTCTTTTTTTAACATCATGGCTTCTGGATTTGGGGTCATAGTTAGGAAGCCCTCCATACTCTGAGATTACGAAAATTATCCTATTATTTCCTGACTACCATTATTTATTTATTTTTATATTTAAATATTTGATGCATTTGAAATTTATTATAGAACACAGTATGTTATATGGATACAACATTGATAATTTCTAGATGGCTATCTAGTTGCTCCACCATTTACTACATAGTCCAGTTTTTCCCACTGATTTGGTATTTGTGTCCTTTTCCTGGACTTTCCTTTGTAGTCTATTGCACTATATTGCTATATTGCTTTAAATACTCATTTTGTAGAATATTTTTATATTTAGTAGAGGCTAACTCCCTTCCTGGATTTTATTTATCAGAGCTTTCCTTATCTAGTTTCCTTATTTCTCAATATAAAATTTAGATTCTTTTTGTTACTTAAAAAAAAGAAACTATTTGGATTTTTACTGAGATGGCTAAATTTAAAAATCAATGGTAAAGGTAAGGCTTGAAATGTACCAGGTTCCTATTTGGAATGATGGAAATGTTTCGGTAATGGCTGGTGGTGATGGTAGCACAACATTGTGACTGCAATTTAACAGCACTGAAATATGCATCTGGATATGATTAAAAGGGGAAATGTTAGACTGTATATATGGTAACAGAATAAAAAAATTTAAAAAATCTGTGGAGCTACACTACACAGTGAACTCTAAGTTAAACCATGGACTTTAATTAACAGTGCAGTTATAAAAATAAGCTATCATCAATTTTAACAAATGTTCCACACCAATGCAAGTTATTGGTGTTGGAGTGGAGAATCCTGTATTTTATGCAAGATTCATGATTGCTGTTTAAACCCACAACTTATCTAATAAAGGAAAAATATACTTAAAAAATCAAATTAGAAAAATCAGATATAAGAAAGAAAATGACATTGAGTCATCCTGTCCAAAAATACAGTGTTCCAGTTTGCCAATGTTGCATTATGCAAAATACCAGAAATGGATTGGTTTTTATAAAGGGGGTTTATTTGGTTACACAGTTATAGTCTTAGGCTATAAAGTGTCCAAGGTAATGCATCAATAATCAGGTACCTTCCCTGGAGGATGGCCAATGGCGTCCAGAAAACCTCTGTTAGCTGGGAAGGCACGTAGCTGGCGTCTGCTCCAGAGTTCTGGGTTCAAAATGGCTTTCTCCCAAGATGTTCCTCTCTAGGCTGCAGCTTCTCTTCAAAATGTCACTTTCAGTTGCTCTTGGGGCATTTGTCCTCTCTTAGCTTCTCCGGAACAAAAGTCTGCTTTCAACGGCTGTCTCCATCTGCAGATGTCTCTCATCTGCAGCTCCTCTCTCAGCTCCTGTGCATTCTTCGAAGTGTCTCTCTTGGCTCTAGCGAGCTCCCTCCTTCTGTTTGAGCTTATATAGTGCTAATCAAGGCCCATGCTGAATGGGCAGGGCCACACCTCCATGGAAATCATTCAATCAGAGTTATCACCTACTGTTGGGTGGGACACATCTCCATGGAAACACTCAGAGAATTACTATGTAATCAACAGTAATATGTCTGCCCACACAAGACTTCATGAAAGATAATGGCATTTTGGGGGACATAATACATTCAAACTGGCACATATGGTATGCTTCTCCATTTGTTTGTGTTTTTTTAATGTCCTTCTGAAATATTTTAAAGATTTTTTTATGTGGGACTTGTATATTTATTGTTAAATTTATTTATAGGAAATTCATCTTTTTCTTGTTGTTGTTTTTGCTAATGTAAATGGGGTCTTTCCCTCCATTAAACTTTTCTAATTTGTGAAACTGACTTACTAGTTTTCTACCTCATGATATTACTGAATTTTCTTATTGTCTCTAGATGTCATTTTTCACTGATTTTCTTGTTTTTTTCCAAGTAAACAATAACATAATCTGCATATTGGTTTAGTTTTATCCTGTCTATCCATTTTATGCCTTTATATTCTTTCTTTTGCATTTTATTGGCTAGAGTGCCAGTAAAAATTGACAAAAATAAAATGAACCTTGACAAAGGCACATCCACAGTGGGAAATTTCAACTCACCTCTCAGTAACTGAGAAGAAGCATGCAAAAAATTTCATATGCACAGAATTGACAAACTTGACCTAATTGATGTATATAGAACTTGGCACCCAGCAACTCCAGAATGCACATTGTTTTCAAGTACACATAGAACACTTACCAAAATTGGTTATATGCTGGACAATAAATCAAGTCTCAATAAACGTCAAAGGTCTGAAATAATACAGAGTATATTTTCTGACTATAGGGAAACTTACCCAGAAAACAAAAACAAAAAGATAACCAGAAAATTCCTAAAATTTTGAAGATTAAGTAATGCAATTGTCAATAACCCCTGGATCAAGGAAGAAATTATGATGGAGAAAGAAAATATTTTTACTTGAATGATAATTAAAATATGACATCAAAATATGTGATGCAGCTAAAGTCATGCTTAAAGGGACATACATAGCACTAAATGTATACATTTGGATAGAAGAAAGGCTGAAAAATTAATGGCCTTAGTATCCATCTCAAAATGTAGGAAAATAATAGCAAATTAAACTCATGGAATGTAAAGTAAGAATACACACAAGATAGGAGCAGAAATGAATGATGTAAGAAACAAATGTACAAATGAGAAGATCAACAAAGCCAAAAGTTAGTTCTTTAAATGATATAAAATTGAAAAATCCTTGGTAAGACCAATCCCAAAGAGAGAAGGCACAAGGTAGCAACATCAGGAAGGAAACAGAGGACATGACTACAAATCTTACAGACATTAAAAATCAATAAAAGGATATAATAAACAACTTTGGCAGCAAATTTGACAACTTAGGGGAAAAACGCTTACCCAGTGCAACACAAGAAGAAACAAAAAATCTATCTAGTCCTATAGCTCTAAAGGAAATTACATCCATAAGGAAAATATTCCCACAGAGAAAATTCCACTCTCAGATGACTTCATCAACAAAGTTCTAAATTACTTTAAAGGGAAAACATAACACTGATTTTATATAAACTTCTAGAGAATAGAAAGAAGGAACAGTTTCCAACTCATTTGATCAGGTCAGCATAATTTTGGTACCAAAACCTGGCAAATTATTTTAAAAAAGGAAAACTACAGGTCTGCTTCTCTCATGAACAGAAATTTAAAAATTCTAAGGAAAATATTAGCAAATTAAATCCAGTGATAAATAAAAAGGATAATACATCACAATCATACTTTATTCTAATAATGCATTGTTGATTTTGCATTCAGAAATCAATCTGTTTTGCAATGGATGGAGGTTGCCTAAGGGTACTTCAACTGAGGAATGGAAGGATGAACCATGGTGTATGCATATAATGGAATACTGAGTGGCTGAAAGAGGGCATGAAGTTGTGAGGCATGCAACTAGGTGAATGAAACTTGAGGACAGTATGTTGCGTGAGATAAGCCAGAAACAAAAAAGACTAATATTATAACATCTCACTAATATGGACTAAATATAATGTGCAAATTCTGAGAACTGACTGAGAGCATAGGTTCCTAGACTGTAAGCTCTTAGAGCAGTCACATCGATTCCTGAGTTGTTACGGTTATTTCTAAATTCTGAGATGCTGAGGTCTTTGTTCATTACCTGGTTGTTACCTGGAACTTCAGGTATCTACATGACACAGGAGAGCCAGAATTCTGCAGTTATGAATGTCAGCATCACCTCTTGTGCGACTGTTAAAAAAGCTGAAAAAGAAATCAGATTTCAATTAGAGAAATGAACAAAATGGACTTGGTTAGGACTAAGGTAAACCAGACTAAAGGGAATAAGATGATACTGACTGCATTTTTAAACTTCAACTTCAGTGTGAGGCCAAAGAAAAGATGTCTGTTTGGTCCAAAATTTTATTTTCTGTAACACACTATCTAATTTAACTTGTATGGTCAGTTTGTTCAAACACCATAATTACATTGGTCTTTGAATAGGGAGTGAGATCTCATTGGTTTGTACAGGTTAATGTGAAGCCCCAATACATCCCAGAGGAATTTGGGCAGAAAATAAAAAAGAGAGACTAGGAAAAATGTGGAAATGTTAAACCCACCTAGGGAATTCCTGATATTCTTGCAAGCATTGGGGACTACCAATTTAGAAGGCCAAGCCCTTGATCTTGGGGTTTGCCCTTATGAAGCTTGTTACCGCAAAGAAGAATCTAAGTCTACTTATAAAGGTGCCTAAGAATCACTCCCAAAAAACCTCTTTTGTTGCTCAGTTTGACCTCTCTCTCTAAACCAACTCAGCAGGAGGACTCGCTGCCTTCCCCCCTACATGGGACATGGCTGTCAGGGGTTTAAATCTCCCTGGCAACATGGAACATGACTCCCAGAGATGAACCTAGACCTGGCAGCATGGGATTGAGAAAGCCTTCTTGACCAAAAGGGGGAAGAGAAATGAAACAAAATAATGTTACAGTGTCTGAGAGATCTCAAATAGAGTCAAGAGATCATTCTGGAGGTTATTCTTATGAATTGTATAGATAACCCTTTTTGGTTTTTACTGTATTGGAATAGCCAGAAGGAAATACCTGAAACTGTTGAACTGTAATTCAGTAGCCTTGATTCTTGAAGATGATTGTAATACTATATAGCTTTTATGATGTGACGGTGTAATTGTGAAAACCTTGTGACTGACACTCCCTTTATCCTTTAGCATATGGACAGATAAGTAAGAAAACAAAGACAAAAAATAAATAAATAATAGGGATGGATAAGGGGTATGATGTTTTAGGTGTTGTATTTTTATTCTTTTTTTATTTTTATTTTTGGAGTAATGAAAATGTTCAAAATTGATTGTGGTGATGAATGCAAAACTATATGATAATACCATGAACCACTGATTGTACACTTTGGATGATTATCTGATATGTGAATATATCTCAAAAAATTGCATAAAAAATTCAATTTGTGTAATTCATCTCATTAACAAAACAAAGGAGGAAAATGTACAGTCATCTCAATAGGCATAGAAATATAATCTAACAGAATTCAACACCAGTTTAACAATAATGATAATAATAATAATAATAAAATCTTCTTAACAAACTAAGAATTGAAGGAACTTCTTTACCCACACAAAACAGATGTGCAAAAATGTATAGCAAATTTCACGCTTAATGTGAACAATTGAATATTTTCCTTCAGGAATTGGAGCTGGAACAAGGATACTTGCTATAACTACTTCATTCAGTATTGTACTGGAGGTTCTAGTCAGTGTAAAAAGGCAGTAAAAATAAATAAAAGTTACATGGCTTGAAAGTATTATTCACAGATGACATTACTGTGTATATAGAAAACACAAAAAAAATCCATAGATAAACTATTCACATTAATAAATGAATTTAGCAAGAACAGTGGATATACGATCAATATGTAAAAGTCAATTATATTTCTATATTCTAGGAACAAAGAATTAGAAATTGAACACAACATTATGAACACAATGAACACAGCATGTTCACATTTTGAATTTAATTAACAGCACTGAATTATATATTTGAATGTGTTTAAAAGGGGAAATTTTAGGTTGCATCTAAGTTACTAGAATAAAATTGCAAATACAAACAAAAAAACCTCATAGGACTATACTAAACAATCAGTGAACCCTAATGTAAACCATTGACTAAGTTAATATTACAAATGCAAAAATGTTCTTTCATCAATTGTAACAGATATACCACACTAATGCAAGATGTTAATAATGGTGTTATATAAGGGAGCTCTGAAGTTTATGCATGATTTTTCTATAAATCTACCACTTTTCTAATAAAAAATTATGCCATTTACAATAACATCAAAACATATCAAATACCTAGTACTAAACCAATAAAATATGTGTAAGAACCCCACATTGAAAACTAAGAAAATTTTTTGAGAGAAATTAATTAAAACCTAAATAAATGGATGGGTAGGCTGTATTTATGACTCAATTTCATAAAGATGTCATTCTCCACAAATTGTTCTATAAATTCAATGTAGTCCCATTGAAAAACTCAACTTTTCTGGTGGAAATAAACAAGTGAATTCTAAAATTTATATGGAATTGCAAAGGGTCTGGATATATTATGTCCCCCAGAAGAGCCATATTCTTTAATGCAATCTTGTGGGGGCAGACTGATTATCTATTGATTAGGGTGGAACCTCTGACTGAATTATTTTCATGGAGGTGTGGACCCTGCCCACTCAGGGTGGGTCTTGATTAAATCACTGGAGTCCTTTAAAGGGAGCTCAAACAGAGAGCAGAGAGGACAAAATTCCCCAGGAGCAGCTGAGAGAGACTTTTGGAGAGATGCTTGGGAGCTGACAGAGATGCTAAGAAATGCTTGGAGATATCTGGAAATGCTAGCCCAGAGTTTGCTCCAGAATAGCTGAGAGAGGACCCCCAGAGGTTTAGAGAGAAACACCCTGGGAAAACAAGCAAGAATGCATAGTAGCTGAGAGCGAGGAGCTAAGAGAAACCCAGAGACATTTTGGAGAACACCATTTTGAAAAACAACCTGGGAGAAAAGGACCAGCAGACACCAGCCATGTACCTTATCAGCTGACAGAGGTGTTTCAGACACCATTGGCCGTTGTTCTTGTTTGTTTATGCTGCTGGAATGCAAAACACCAGAAATGGATCAGCTTTTATAAAGGGGTTATTTGGCTACACAGTTACAGTCTTAAGGCCATAAAGTGTCCAAGGTAACAACACATTAGCAATCAGGTACCTTCACTGGAGGATGGCCAATAGTGTCTGGAAAACCTGTGTTAGCTGGGAAGGCACATGGCTGGAGTCTGCTCCAAAGTTCTGGTTTCAAAATGGCTTTCTCCCAGGATGTTCCTCTCTAGACTGCAGTTCCTCAAAAATGTCACTCTTAGTTGCACTTGGGATATTTGTCCTCTTTCAGCTTCTCCAGAGCAAGTGTCTGCTTTCAATGGCTGTTTTCAAACTGTCTCTCATTTGCAGTGCCTGTGCTTTCTTCAAAGCATCCCTCTTGGCTGTATCTCCTCTTCAAAACATCACTCTCAGCTGCTCTGAGTTCCCTCTGCCTGTCAACTCATTTATATAGCTCCACTGATCAAGGCCCACCCTGAATGGGTGGGGCCATGCCTCCATGGAGATATCTCATCAGTTATCACCTACAAGTTGGGTGGGTCACATCTCCATGGAAACATCCAATCAAAAGGTCACACCCTAATCAAGAAGACCAATCAATCTGCCCCACAAGATTACATCAAAGATAATGGCATTTGGGGGACATAATACATTCAAACTGGCATAGCCATTCTTCAGTGAAGGTATTCTCATGTTAATGCCTTAGTTTGGATACTTTTTTAGCCTTAGAACTATAAATTTGTAACCTAATAAACCCCCTTTATAAAAGCCAATCCATTTCTGATATTTCGCATAATGGCAGAATTAGCAAACTGGAACAGTCAGAATAACCAATACAATATTAAAGAAGAAGAGGAATAAAATTAGAAGACTTTCTTTAGTAGATATCAAATCTTATTTAAAGCTTCAGTAATTAAAACATATCTTAGTACAAAGATAAGGAAAAAAAACAAATGTAAGAATGTAGGGTTCAGAAAGAGACTTAAACACATTTGGATGCTTGGTTTATGAAGTTGGGATTCTGAAGCAGTAGGAAAAAGATGGCATTTTGAATGAATGGTGGTGGGTCAATTAGATATCCATTAATAAATAAATAAATCTTGACCCCCCTACCTCACACCATAAATAAGTTCCAGATGGGTGGTAGAATGAAGGTAAAAAGTAAAACAATAAATCCTCTGCAAGTTTACATTTGAGAATACTTTCATGACTTTGGGTAGGCAAAGATAAACAGAAACAAAAAAGTACTAACCATGACGTAAAGATTTGATAGAAAACTAAGTATAGAGTTACCGTACGATCTGACAATCCCTCAACTAGGTATATACCCAAAAGAATTGGAAGCAGTGACTCAAACAGATATCTGCACACCAATGTTCATAGCAGTATTATCCACAGTTGCCAAAAAGTTGAACCAGTCTAAGTGTCTATCAACTGATGAATGGTTAAACAAAATGTAGTATATACATATAATGGAATGTTATTCAGAATTAAGAAGGAATGAAGTTCTGGTTCTTGTGACAACATGGATGAACCTTGAAGACATTATGCTGAGTTAATAAGTCAAGCACAAAAGGACCAATATCGTATGATCTCACTGATAGGAAATAATTAGAATAAACAAACCTGTAGAGACAGAATCTAGAATATAGGTTACTAGGGGCTAGACTGGGGGTAGAGAAAGGGGAGTTAATGCTTAATTTGTACAGAATTTCTATCTGGATTGACTGTAAAGTTTTAGAAATGGATGGTGGTGATGATAGCGTAACATTGTGAGCATAGTTAACAGCACTGAATTACATGTGAATGTGGCCAAAAGAGGAAGTTTTAGGTCACATATATGTTACTAGAATAAAAATTAAAAGAGAAAACAGGACTGTACAACACAGTGAATCCTGTGGTGAACAATGGATTGATAGTACGATTATAAAAATCTTCTTTCGTGAATTATAACAAATGTACTACACTAATGCAAGGTGTTAATGATAGCATGGTATATGAGAAAAATACACTCTAATGTAAATAGCACAATTACAATATTCTTTCATCAATTGTAACGAAGGTATCACACTAATGCAAAGTGTTAATAATGGGGGAAGGGTGTGTGGGAATGCTGCATTTCTTACATGATTTTTCTGTAAGCCTACAACTGCTCTAATTAAAAAATTATTTAAAAAAGCACTTTTCCCAAGAAACAAAAGGATGATCTTCATCACATGCAAATTCATACAAAAGGAAAAAAAAATCACTATTCCAGCATTTTACACAGAATTATATTGAGAGATTTTTAAACCAATATGTAAGTTTAACCAGGGAATTTGATCAGATTTGACTGTAACAATTGCTTGTTTTCATGTGTCAGTAACAGAAAAATAACCTTCCATTTATAAATGTGAAACTGAACTTAGAACAAGTTCCAGAGCTCATCATTTTGACAGCCTTCAATGTGAGAAGTTGACATTTACTGCTGAAAATATTTCTTCAAGTTTGTTTAACATATGGCCTGCAGCTACTGGGAAGATTTTTTTGTTGTTATAACAAAAGGTGGCTTTTGAGTTGATGGATGAATATTTTAATCACAGTCTGGTCTAAGCTTGGCCATTAAATGAACCAGAATGCATTTGGTTTGCTTCTTTGTGAAGGAATACATTCATATCCAAGAACATCACCACCTTTTTTATTTCTGCAAAACTAATATTTCTTGAGCTTTACAATGGGCAAGATGCTTCATACCAGAGTCTATATACAGGGAGTTGCCAGCAAAGCAAATAGTTGCTTGGAATTAGGAACTTATCTCCTTACAGAAATAATATACAGTGGTGAGTTCCCAGGATAGTCCCTAAAAGGAAATTTAACTCAGTAGGTAGCTGAGATATGTGGTGCTCCAAATAGCCATATTCTTTGTAACTTGAGCAGGAAGCCCTTGGGGAAGGTGGGTAGGAAAGTAGGGGGTGGGGAAGAAAAAGAGGAGGAGTGAAGAGAAAAGAGAGGAAAAGATGAAGGAGAAGATGATTGGGAAAAAGAGAGAGTTGAAGAGGAGGAAGAAGGAGAAATGGGAGAAGACCTGCAAGGAGGCGAAGGAGGTGACTGTCTCTTGTTTTCTCTCCTCCTGCAGGCCTGCACTAGTGAAATTTCCTCTGGCAGCCTCTCTTCTGTATTTCTATGCCCTTCTGTTTCCTGGCCACTGAGCATATCAGAATGCACTTGGTTTGTTTCTTTGTGAAGGAGTACTCACATGCAAGGACCTTTCCCAGGTCCCAGGTTCCTAGACTTGTTGGTGACCCATATTGCTCTAGGAATCATGGAATCCCCACACCTAGGTAGGCCCTTCCCTAGGAAGAACTTCGTCCCCTACCTTGATTTCTTTTTTGGTTGGTTGGTTACTTCTAATGATAGGGCTTGCTTTCCCTCTTGATCTCAGCTAGGTCTTCAGAGGAAAGCCATCTGATCCAACACACTCCCACTAAGATATGACTGATAACCTCATGTCTTTAAGAATTGTTTGAGATTTTAAAAGAGAAGCAGAGAGAACCTAAGATGGTGGCTAGGTGAGACAGGGCAAAAAAACACCTCTGTGAAAAATACTAGATAAAAACCAGAAAGTGACCCAGAACACCAGGTCCAGCAATGCACCAGCTGGAAAAGGTCTTCTAAATCCAAGGGACCATGCACTTGGTGAAATCGGGAGTCTGCATTCTGAAACGAGTGAGTAAGCTGGCTGAAAGCCCTGCAGCCGTGCTGCAGTGTGAGGAAACTGGGGGTTGGCGATTGGAGATGGACTAGTACTTTTCAAAAAAAAAAAAAAAAAAAACAACAATCCCAGGAGCGGCTGCAGTTATGATGGTGAGAACCGCACAGTGAAACATGGCAGGAGCGGGCTGTGCCAACATCTTGGTGTCTGGAGTGGAGGATAGACTGCTGCTGATTCCCTCAGGGCTGGGGGGCAGAAGGGAGAGCCAAAAGGAGAAAGAAACCATGCTGCTTGCAGCCGGCTCTGTACCCACAGCCCAGAGCCATGCCAGGAAACCCAGCGTGATGGGGAGTGTATTCCACGTCACCATGCACACGCCACAATATCAGCCATGGACAGTGGCCTTGGGTGCATACACAGCTAGTTGTCCTGGAGCTGGGAAGGTGGAGCTGTGCGAAAAGCAGGGGGTTGAGACGACCCATTCAGCCATCTTTGCATCAGGTTGGGAGCACCCCTGCATGGCCTGGTAGCCTGGGGCTTTCCTTGAGGGACGGTGCGCATTTGTGACATAGCACAACCTTCCCTCAGCAGAGGTCCTGAAAGATCAGAGTTGAGAAGGGGGGCCCACTCGGAAAACCCAGGGACACTCCATCAATGCCGGTGACTTGTGGGTCAGCGGCAGAGAAAATCTGGGACAAAACTGAAATGAAGGCTTAGAATCTTGCAACAGCCTTGAATCTCCAGGAACACCTAGGAGGTTTGATTATTAAAGCTGCCCGGCCTCCCTAACCACCCAGACACAAGCCCCACAAGTTGTATTTTTACAACTTGAAAGAACCCTATCAAGCAAAGCAAATGCCAAGAGGCCAAAAACAACAGAAAATCTTAAAGCATATGATAAAACCAGACGATATGGAGAACCCAATCCCAAACACCTAAATCAAAATATCAGAAGAGACACAGTACCTGGCACAATTAATCAAAGGACTACAGTCAAAGAATGAGAGCATGGCACAGGATATAAAGGACATGAAGAAGAACATGGCACAGGATATAAAGAACATAAAGAAGACCCTAGAAGAGCATAAAGAAAAAATTGCAAGAGTAAATAAAAAAATAGAAGATTTTATGGAAGTTAAAGAAACTGTAGGCCAAATTAAAATGACTCTGGATACTCATAATACAAGATTAGAGGAAGTTGAACATCAACTCAGCCTCCTTGAGGACCACAGAACAGAAAATGAAAGAACGAAAGAGAGAATCAGGAAAAAAATTGAAAAAATCTAAATGGATCTCAGGGATATGATAGATAAAATAAAACATCCAAATTTAAGACTCATTGGTGTCCCAGAAGGGGAAGAGAAGGGTAAAGGTCTAGAAAGAGTATTCAAAGAAATTGTTGGGGAAAACTTCCCAAACCTTCTACACAATATGAATATACAAAGCATAAATGCTCTGTGAACTCCAAATAGAATAAATCCAAATAAACCCACTCCAAGACATATTCTGATCAGACTGTCAAATACTGAAGAAAAGGAGCAAGTTCTGAAAGCAGCAAGAGAAAAGCAATACATCATATACAAAGGAAACAACATAAGACTAAGTAGTGACTACTCAGCGGCCACCATGGAGGTGAGAAGGCAGTGGCATGACATTTTTAAAATTCTGAGAGAGAAAAATTTCCAACCAAGAATACTTTATCCAGCAAAACTCTCCTTCAAATTTGAGGGAGAGCTTAAATTTTTCACAAACAATGCTGAGAGATTTTGCTAATAAAAGACCTGCCTGACTTCAGATACTAAAGAGAGCCCTACCGATAGAGAAACAAAGAAAGGAGAGAGAGATATAGAGATTTTTAACAGACGTATGTGGAATACTACATCCCAGGTCACCGGGACACACATTCTTCTCTAATGATCATGGATCTTTCTCCAGAATGGACCATATGCTGGGACATAAAAACAAGCATCAATAAATTAAAAAAAAATGAATTTGTTCAAAGCACATTCTCTGACCACAATGGAATACAAACAGAAGTCAATAACCATCAGAGACTTGGAGAATTCACAAACACCTGGAGGATAAAAATGAGGGGGAGATAAAAACATTCCCAGATAATCAAAAGCTGAGGGACTTCATCACCAGTAATCAGTCCTATAAGAAATGCTAAAGGGAGTTGAGCAGGCTGAAAGGAAGGGACACTAAACAATTGACTGAAACTACATGAAGAAATAAAGATTTCCAGTAAAGATCACATGGTAAATATAAATACCAATACTACTGTATTTTTTATTTATAACTCCACTATTTACTTCCTACAGGATCTAAAATACATAAACTGTAATGATAAATCAGTGGTTTTGGACTCAATGTAAAATATGTAATTTTTGACAAGAACTACATAAAAGTGGGGGAATGATGGAGTGTAGAAACATAGTTTATGTGTCATATTGAATTTAAGTTGGTATCAAAGAAAAACAAGATTGTTATAGATTTAAGATGTTAAATTTAAGCCCCACGGTAAGCACAAAGAAAGTATCAGAGAATATGACCATAAAGATGAAAAGTAGAGTAGGGGTTCCGAGAAGTGGGGGAAGGGGCAATGGGGAGTTAAGAAATGAGAGTAGGGTTTCTTTTTGGGGTAAAGGGAAACTTCTAGAAATGGATGGTGGGAAGGTGATAGCATTGCAGCACTCTAAATGTGATTAATTCCACTAATGGAATGCTAGGGAGGGGGTGGAATGGGAAGATTTAGGCTATATATATGTTTCCACAATTGAAAAAAAAAAGTCTAAATAGTTGACAATTAAATGCCAAGGATGATCATGGATGGGATCTGAGGATGGAGGAGAGGAGGCTCAAAGGGACACAGATGGGACACACACACACACAAAAGGAAATATAGAATGTAAGCTTTGTATCAATGTTGAATTTCTTGAACTTCTTAGCTGCGCTTAATGAAATTGCATAAAAGAATGCTCTTGTCCATGGGAAAGGTATATGTGAATTATATTGTTTGTTCAGAGATATGTGCAGCTTTCTCTCATATGTTCAGAGGACAGAGCAATAGATGATGGATGATGGATGATAGGGAGGGAGGGAGGGAAAGAAAGAAATGGTGGTGTGACAGGACGTTAAAGGTGGTGGATGGGGTATCGGGGGAGGGGGGTCGGGGTATGACGGAGTTCTATGTATGGGTTTGTACTGTTTTTGCAACTCTTACTGTAAGATTGAATTTATTTCAAAACAAAATTTATTAAATTAAAAAAAAAGAGAGAAGCAGAGGAATCTCTAGTTGGTGGAACAATGAATGTTACAAAAAGTGAAGTGGGGCATTTTGGAATTAGGGTTTAGATTTTTGGTCAGAGAAAAACCCTAAGAATGAGCCACTTTTCTGGGTGACCCTCCTTGGAATCTGCCACAGCAAATTCCTTTAACCGATATAGTTTTCTTCTCTAACTTTGTGGTAGAAGTGAGCACCTGCTTATGTTTGGCTTCCTACACTGGCTGTTGGTGAGCTGGTGGTGACCTGCATATGTGCTCTGCATTGACAGCTCCAAGTTAAAAATGAAGACGTGGAGGCACTTAGGAACCAAGGCCATATCCTTCTTAGCACATGGAATACAAATACATACTGTGTTAGTTTCCTGAGACTACTGTAACAAATGGCTACAACCTGGGTGGCTTAAAACAACATAAATTTATTCCCTTACAGTTCTGGAGGCTAGAAGTCTCAAATCAAGGTGTCAGCAGGGCTGCGCCTCCTCCAGATATCTAGGCAGAAATCCATCCATTCCTTGTCTCTTCCAGCTTCTGGTTGTTGAATAATGACCACCCAAAGATATCAAGTCCTAATCTCTGGAACTTGTAAATGTGACCTTATTTAGAAAAAAGGGCTTTGCAGATATATTTAACTTAAGGGTCTTGAGATGAGAAGATTCCTCTGGATTATCTGGGTGGGCCCTAAATGCCATCCCAAATGTCTTTATAAGAGAGAAGCAAAGGGAGTTTTGAGAGGAGGAGAAGGCAAGGTGAAAATGGAGGCAGAAACTGGAGTGATGCAACCTTAAGTCAAAACCGCTGGCAACAACTGGAAGCTGGAAGAGCCATTATTCAACCTATTTCACATGCATATGCTTTTTATAGTAATGCCTGTACTGTCCAATAGGATAGCTTCTCACCACATATGACTATTGAGCACTTAAAATGTGGTCCGTGACTGAGGAACTGTATCCTTAATATTATTTAATTTTTCTTCATGTATATCTAAAAACTGATATGTGATTTAGGTATTGGAAAACTTTAAGTATGTTTATAACAACTTGGATATGTGACTCTACTTTTGAAATGGTAAATTTTGTGAAATATAAATACAGATCAAGTATTTATAATGAAAATTTTAGTGTCCGAATTGAGAGGGGCTGTATGTGTAAAATGCACACTGGATTTATTACAAAGATATAGTTTAAAAAGAGAATGCAAAATATCCCATGAACCATTCTTTATGTATTGATTGAATTTCGAAATGTTAATGTTTTGGTTATATTGGGTTACATTATATTGTTAAAATTTATTTTACCTGTTGCTTTTTAAAATGTGGTTCCTAGAAAATTTAAAATTACATATGTGGCTGACACAATATTTCTATTGGATGGCTCTGGTATAGGCTTTGTGGGGTTGCATTCCTGGCACTGTATATAGGAGCCTTCATCTGTTCTCTTCAAAAGCCCCATGACCAGTGAAGTTTTTCCAGCCACATTCTTCCAGCTGCCACTTACCACATTGCTGGTCACGCCTTCCAGCTACAGAGGTGTTTCTGGTGCTTTCCTAATGTCAAAGGACTTCCACCAATCCTAACTGCCTGAGACCTGCTTGTCAAAGCCTCTCACAGGCCTCAAAGTGTGGTAGACTTGGCCTTCACAGCTAGCATGACACTTCTCTCTCCTGTACTTTTGCAGGACCTCCAACATTGTCATTTGCATGTCCTTTATCAGCCTTTACAGCCCTCAAAGGTTTACTGGAACAGAAAATAATGGCAAAGGGAATGCAATGCAGTCAACAATGTACAGTTAAATGCTGATTCAAACCAAGGAGAGTACAGCAAATGGTGTGCCAGGCTATTTGTGGGCCAAGAGTATACAGTAGAGCACACTGGGCTAGCTGCCCCAGAGCACACTCTATTGTGCTGGCTAACTGGTCAGGAGAAAAGGACATAGGTGTTCTACTCAGTATAAAGGTAACAGGTTTAAATAATATAAATAAAACATTTATTTTGTCATATGTGCACACACACAGACACATTTTTTTCTTTCAGTTGGCCCTCAAGTGCATAGAATGAGATTAATCAGATGAATTGCAATCCTTACTTAATGAGTGTACATGAAACACACTCATCCTTTACCCATGGATGGTCTTCTTTTAATTAATTAATTGATCTATGTGGGAGAACTGTAATGTGTTTACCCAAACTCCTTTTCAGGGATGAAGGATTATTCCCCTAGCTTCTGGGAGTGCTGACAGCAGGCAGCCCTCACCCATCAGCTTTCTTTGGGAATTACCTCAGCTGAAGACCCTGGTCCCCAGGCAGCCCCCAATGATTGATTAACACAGGAATATCAAGGCCTGACACCCACTGTTCCAACTGAAGACAACTCTGAAAAACCATCTGTTCTAGTTTGCTAATGCTGCTGGAATGCAAAACACCAGGAATGGATTGGCTATTATAAAAGGGGGTTTATTTGGTTACACAGTTACAGTCTCAAGGCCATAAAGTGTCCAAATCGGGTACCTTCACTGGAGGATGGCCAATGGCGTCCGGAAAACCTCTGTTAGCTGGGAAGGCACGTGGCTGGTATCTGCTCCAAAGTTCTGGTTTCAAAATGGCTTTCTCCCAGGATGTTCCTCTCTAAGCTGCAGTTCCTCAGGAGTGTCTTTCTTAGTTGGACTTGGGGTATTTGCCCTCTCTTAGCTTCTCCAGAGCAAGCGTCTGCTTTCAATAGCTGTCTTCAAACTGTCTCTCATCTGTAGCTCCTGTGCTTTCTTCAAAGCATCCCTCTTGGCTGTAGCTCCTCTTCAATATGTCACTCACAGCTGCACTGAGTTCCCTCTGCCCATCAGCTCATTTACATGGCTCCACTGATCAAGACCCACCCTGAATGGGTGGGGCCACACCTCCATGGAAATATCTCATCAGTTATCACCTACAGTTGGGTGGGGCGCATTTCCATGCAAACAACCTAATCCAAACTTTCCAACTTAATCCCCACTAATATGTCTGCCCCACAAGATTGCATCAAAGAATATGGCTTTTTCTGGGGGACATAATACATTCAAACCAGCACACCATCTCAGCTTCTGAGTTTCCCAGTGGGGTCACTGAGGCCTTTGTTAATACTGCACCATGGTCCATTTTATCCTTTCTTTCTCTTCCCTTCCAGAAGTGCCAATGCCAAGAGCTCTCCCTAATAAGGCTTCTGCCTGCTAATGTCCTTCACAGAGTCTGTTTCCTGGGAAACCCAACCTACTCTAATGTAGTTAGTTTCAAATAATATAATAAATGCCAGGAGCATTTGGGACTTCAAAACATCTGGGGCCTTAAACATCTGGCTTTTTGGGATATTGTGGTCAGCCAGTTGGTCAGTTAGTCAGTAACCTAATGAATATTGACAATGTGAATGCCCCCTAACTGAGGAACCATCAAGGCACGGCTGGGCCAGATGAACTCTAAGATCTCTCCAAGTCTTTACAGAGACATTTACATTTATAAAGGAGCATCTTGTACGCAACATTCAGGGGCTGAGCCTGAAGATGAAGAGCCTTAGAGGTCATTCTCTGGGTGTCTGTGGCTGGGGGAGGAAGGGAAAGATGTTTAGCGATTATTGAAAACCGAGAGTAACTCTAACAGAGCACAATGCTGTGGCATCAGAAAGAAGTAGACTGGTGCAACAGCTCTCTTGGGGTTGCCCTAAAGGACATTGGGGAAGATAAATCCTCCCAGTGGGCAGAATTTTGAACAAAGCATATCACTGTCCATTTGCATGGGGAGAGAGATGACCTGAATATTCACTGATTCATGGGCAGAACATAGTGGTTTGGCCCCTGGTAAGGGAACTGAAAGGAGCAGAACTGGAGGATAAGAGAGCAGAAGGGTTGGAGAAGGGATATATGGATTGGTTTCTCAGAATGAGCACAGTGTGGGAATGTCTGTGTCTCATGAGGCGGCTCACTGAAAAACCCTCAATACAAAGGGGGTTCTTAATAATCAGACGAACAAAAGCACTTTCATTCACAAAAACTGCTCTGTTAACTGCCACTTCTCAGTGTCCAATTTGACATTACAACCTTCCAATATGGTACCCTGGGAGGATCATCCAAGCACCAAGTAGCAGATTGATTGCTTTGGATTCTTTCTATCATATGGAGGGCAGTGATTGCAACAGAATAGATTCTTATTTTAAGTTTAGATTTATTTTTCCTACCTAGCATATGCCTACTGCCATTACCAACTGAGGAGGAAGAAGTTCACATGGCATTGTGACCAGCTGCAGAAATGAAGACTATGATATTTACTGAAATTTCTTTATATATTTTATTTATATGTTTTAATTATTTAAGTATTTATTTCCTTCCCCTCTCTTTATCTCACTGTTATATACAAGGTATGTTGGCCCTCAAGTTGCAAAAATCAATGTGGAATTGTGATAGAGCTAGAGGAAAAATGGACATCACCTAGAAATCTTTGACTTGTTCCCAGATATATCAACTCGTCAGACTTTAGTTTCATTAAGGGGT
Organism: Choloepus didactylus; assembly: GCF_015220235.1. Classification (NCBI taxonomy): domain Eukaryota; kingdom Metazoa; phylum Chordata; class Mammalia; order Pilosa; family Megalonychidae; genus Choloepus; species Choloepus didactylus. The sequence goes on from NC_051319.1 coordinate 7,015,320, forward strand.
TGAGGGTGCAGATAGTTGCATTCTGGTAGATATGAAACTTTTAATGTATGTTTTGGAATTATAAGTATGGAGAGAGGTCTATATAAAGATGTTGAACAGTCAGAGGCATACACTATAGTGCACATTTATTATTTTGGTATTGTTGACTGCTTGGTATCTGAACTCAGTATCTGAACTTGTGAAATCTAAATACAGATCAACAATTTCTGATGAAAATTTTAGTGTCCTAAATTGATAGGTGCTGTCTGTGTAAAATGCACACAGGATTTCAAAGATATAGTTTAAAAAGAGAATGTAAAAATTCTCAAGCTTGAAGAATCAAGCTTTGTATAAGTTTTGGTGGGAGGAGGGGTTCCACCATGCATGCCAAAGTCCAGATAGATTTTCTCTGTTTTTCTGAAACTAGGGGACTGTCATGTGCCTGAGCTTAGCCAATCAGATGTTCCCATCTGGAACTTTGAATCTGGAGTGAATAGTGCAAAAAAGCAGTAAGTTTTACTTTGTCTTGCTGATGGGGGCAGTATTTAGACTTCAATGTTAGTGGTGGTGGTGGTGATCTTGGATGGGTTGTACAAGGCACAGCAAATGCAGCAGTTCTACTATAAGTGGTTGTTCCTGTGGGATGACCTAATGTTATTATTCTTGTTTCTTGGCTTCCTTTTGTTTCTGCCCCCCCCCCCCCTTTTTTTTTTTTTTCTGAGCCTGGTTTTACAGCTCTTCATCAATAGGTGGTTCCTCAACATCTGTCCGGTGCATTTCTTTTCTCTATAAGTTCACCATATTGGTAGTTCATGTTTTGTTTGTTTGTTTTGTATTGTCTTGCAACCAAGTACCTGTGTTTTTCTCTCTGGATTCATTTAGGATTTTAAACTGCCCTTCGTTTTCCAACTGTCACAATGACATGATTGAACAGAGGACTTTTAAAAACTGACTCTTCTGAACATTGACTTCTTTCAGTTTGAACATTTGTATCCTTCTTCAGCTTTGGGAAATAATCTTGTTGCAATTTCACCAATTATCTCTATTCCTTAATTTCCTCTGTTCTCTCTTTCTGAGAATTTTACTAGTTGGATTGCTCTTATAGACCTCTTTTCTTTTCCCTCACCTTTTTTTGTCTTAGTGTTCTATTTTTTGGATATTTTCAAGGATTTAATCTTTTGACTCTTTTATTAACTTTTTTTAAAAAATTTAGCAGTCATAGCCTTACTTCCTAAGAATTTTTCTTTTTCTCTGACAGTTTCTTTTTCATGTCTCTGGAAATACTAATTAGAGTTGTTTTCTCTTTAGTTTTCCTCTATTCTTTATTCTTCTTTCCAGGTCATTTTATCTTCTATTCATCCTTGTCTTCTATTTCATGTTTTAGGCTTTTTTCAGCAGTGCAGCATCCCTGGATATTTAAGAATGAGACAGCCCAAAGGCGTCCCAGGAGACCTATGTTGGGGGGTGAGTCTTGTTGACTGTGGTGCATTTGTCTTTACATTGAGTGGGAAGGCAACCACTTTCTCCTTTAGAGGACCTCAAAATGTCAGAATGAGAAAGGTTTTATTGTGGCTCACAGTAATCTCACGTTAGATGCCTAAATTCTTCCCTAAAAGTCCATTTACATTTCTTTTAGAGACAAAATTCCAGCTTTAATTTTAGTTTTGTTTTTTTTTATTCCTGCAGGTTTGGATGTAAATACTCGGCTGCCAGATGATTTGCTAGCAGGGCTGTCAGAGGAAAATGTCAGGGGGATTAGTCTACACACAGATTTTGAATTAATGACACTTTCCATCCTCACTTTTCATTTCTGCCCTCCATTGTCCTTAGCTTCTCTGCAGCCCTTTCTGGTTAGCTCCTAGTGAATACTCTTCCATTTGCTTTGTAGAAAGATTTTGAAATCTTAAGTCTCCTGATGGGTCTATCTAGGGTTCTTTGTAGAGAGAGGAAATAAACAAACCTGAGTGCTGAGTCTCTCACTTTGAACCAGAAGACCTGGATCCTTTGGGTTTTAAATGGCTTTTTAATATATACGAAGTTTATAGTTAGCCATGACACATGACATCATACCATAGCCTAGTGGAATGTTGCCTAGTTTATAGTGCACTTTCTCATTTGAGACTTCCAGACTGGGATTGCTGGAGGGGCTGGAGTAAATGGAGATGGGGAAGAAGTTCACTGAGTAGGGAACACTTGATAAGAATGACAAAGAGATACTTCTACTATTTGTCAGACAACTAACAGAGAGACAATCTAGACTGGTGTGGGCTCAGGTTAGGGCTTGGAAGTGGAAATAGGTAAGTAGAGTTTTAGGACCAGCAATATCTACTCAGCTGTTGCTTGGAGTCTGAGTCAGGAGTCAGGGAGATAAGAGATGACTTAAGTGGGAAGCCAGTGGAGGGGCTTAAAGAGCTCCTAAGGTGATGAAGCCATTATTTCTTTAAGAAATTCAAGTAAAAGTCCTGCTGATGAGGATAAGTTTGAGACCAGAAATAACATTTTCAGCAGTGTTGCCAGCATACATGATAGATTGCACAGCCCCCTCTCACATTTCTGGGCTAATGGAAGTGATAGCAGTATGGATGAATGAAAGCCACAGCTTGCCCATTAGTTTCAACTCCCTTCCCCCAAGGACTTTCCACTGGAACTCGCAAAATGTGCATTTCACCTCTTTGTTCTTCACTTCCCAGCCTGCTGGAAGAGACCAACAGGACTGAAGAGGCAAATCCATAGGGAGACAGGAAGAGATTGGGGAGCCACACCCTCACCCCTCCAAGGTGGCTGATAGGCTCCAGCACACCTGAGACCAGGTTGTTTCACATGGCGTCACCACTGATCTAGTTTTCTTAATTAATAATTTTTCTTTGTTAGAGAAGCCGTAGGTTTACAGAAATATCATGCATAAAATATAAACAATGCAGAGTTTCCATATACCACCCTAGTAATACCTTGCATCAGTGTGGTACATTTGTTGTAATTAATGAAAGAACAATTTCATGATTGCACTATTAACTATAGTCCATCATTTTCAACAGGATTTGCTGTGTTGTACAGTCCTATGGTTTTTCTTTTAATTTTTATTATAGTTGTTCTAGTTTGCTAATGCTGCAGAATGCAAAACACCAGAGATGATTGGCTTTTATAAAAAGGGGGTTTATTTAGCTACACAGTTACAGTCTTAAGGCCACAGAGTGTCCAAGGTAACACATCAGTAATCGGGTACCTTCACTGGATGATGGCCAATGGCGTCCGGAAAACCTCTGTTAGCTGGGAAGGCACGTGGCTGGCGTCTGCTCCAAAGTTCTGGTTTCAAAATGGCTTTCTCCCAGGACGTTCCTCTCTAGCAAGCTTGCTCCTCTTCAAAACATCACTCACAGCTGCACTCAGTTCCTTCTCTTTGAGTCAGCTCATTTATATGTCTCCACTGATCAAGGCCCACCCTGAATGGGTGGGGCCATGCTTCCATGGGAATATCTCATCAGAGTCATCACCCACAGATGGGTGGGGCGCATTCCAAGCAAATCTAATCAGCACCAAAACGTCTGCCCCACAAGACTACATCAAAGATAATGGCATTTAGGGGACACAATACATTGAAACTGGCACATTCCACCCCCTGGACCCCAAAATGACATTATCTTTCCAAATACAAAATACATTCATTCCATCACAATATCACAAAAACTTAAATCATTTCAGTAACAAAAGTTAAGTACAAGATCCTTTCAAAATCAATTACAGGCGTGGTGGGTCCTAAGGCATAATTCTCCTTTAGCTTTGGATCTGCGGACTTAGAACAAGTTATATGCTTCCAATATACAAAGGAGGGACATTCACAGGATAAACATTCCCATTGCCATAAGGAGAAAGAGTAAGGAAAACAGGGTTAACAGGACCAAAACAGTTCCTAAAACCCGCAGGACAAACTCCATTAGATTTCAAAGTCTGAGAGTCATTTACAGAACAACGTTGTATCCTTGGGGCTTGAGAGAGCGGGAGTCTAACCCTTCCTAAGGGCCTTTGTGGCAGCCCTTTCCTCTCCAAACACTTGGGTGAGTGCTCCAACATATCCACACATTGGGAAGACGACCTTCTCGGCCCCACCCTCCTCAAACATTGGGGCAGCTCCCGGATTCCCTTTCATCTCCGGGGCACATGCTCAACCCCTTCAGAACAGTGTGGTGGCAGCCAGGCTCTCCCCAATTCCCTGGGAATGTGCTCTACCCTCTTAGGGGCTTGGGGTGGCAAGACATTTCCTGAACATGGAGGTGGAAGGCCCGCCCTCGACTTCCAGGGCAAACTCACCCTTTCCATGAGTGTGGGCCACTCCGCTCTCCCAGCTGAAGACCTCTTGACTCCAGACCTCAACCTCCATGGCTCTGTCTTTGAAGAAATTTTTCCTTCAGTTTGTTCCTCGTCTGTCTTCTCCAGTCCAGACTGGCAATGGCTCTGTCTGTAAAGATCTCTCAAAAATTCTGTTGGCTTCGCATGAAGCATGCAGGGGTGAAAGCCATCAGACAACAGGAGTTTCCACAAATCCTTTCTGGATAATTCTATCTCCAATCTTGGCTTGTACTGAAATGGCGGCTGGGTTCAATGTTTGGTTCCATCCTCACATTGGGCTGTAGCTTCTGGGATTCCACCCCCTGGAAGCTCGTAATTTTCCAAGCCATCAGCTTCTGATTTCTTTGAACCCAAGAGTTCCATTCTAAGTTTATGTCTTTCTGCTTGCATTTTACTGTAAGCTGCAAGAAGAAGCCAGGGTACATCCTCCACAAGTAGTCTGGAGATCTCCTCAGCTAAGTATTCCAGGTTGTCACTTTCAAATTCTTCCCTCCATCTGACACCAGGACACAATTTTGCCAAATTCTCTGCCACTTTAAAACAAGGATCTCCTTTCTTCCAGTTTGCAGCAACACATTCATCATTTCTGCTCAAGTCCTCATCAGAAGTATCTTTAGAGTTCATATTTCCATAAACAGTCTCTTTAAAGCTGTTCTGGCCTTTTCTATCAAGCTCCTCACAATTCTTCCAAAATCTTCCCCTTATCCATTTGAAAAGCTGTTCCAACATGTTTGGTATTTGCAGACTCAGCAGCAAAAGCACCCCACTCCTGGTACCAAAATCTGTTCTAGTTTGCTAATGCTGCAGAATGCAAAACACCAGAGATGATTGGCTTTTATAAAAAGGGGGTTTATTTAGCTACACAGTTACAGTCTTAAGGCCACAGAGTGTCCAAGGTAACACATCAGTAATCGGGTACGTTCACTGGATGATGGCCAATGGCGTCCGGAAAACCTCTGTTAGCTGGGAAGGCACGTGGCTGGCGTCTGCTCCAAAGTTCTGGTTTCAAAATGGCTTTCTCCCAGGACGTTCCTCTCTAGCAAGCTTGCTCCTCTTCAAAACATCACTCACAGCTGCACTCAGTTCCTTCTCTTTGAGTCAGCTCATTTATATGTCTCCACTGATCAAGGCCCATCCTGAATGGGTGGGGCCATGCTTCCATGGGAATATCTCATCAGAGTCATCACCCACAGCTGGGTGGGGTGCATTCCAAGCAAATCTAATCAGCACCAAAATGTCTGCCCCACAAGACTACATCGAAGATAATGGCGTTTGGGGACACAATACACTGAAACTGGCACAATAGTAACATATATATGACCCAAAATTTCCTCTTTTAACAACATTCACATGTATAATTCAATGCCATTAATTACACTCCCAATGTTGTGCTACCATCACCACCATCCATTACCAAGAGTTTATGATCAACCCAAATAGAAATTCTGAATAATTTAAGCATTAACTCCCCATTCCCTACACCCAACCCAGTCCCTGGTAACCTATATTCTAGATTCTGTCTCTAAGAGTTTGCTTATTCTAATAATTTCATATCAGTGAGATCATATATTTGATGTCTGGCTTATTTCATTCAACATGATGTCTTCAACATTCATCCATGTTGTTACATGAATCGGAATTTCATTCCTTTTTAATTTGGAATAATATTCCATTGTATGTGTATACCGCATTTTGTTTCTCCATTCATAAGTTGATGGACACTTGGGTTGTTTCCATCTTTTGGAAACCTTGAATAATATTGCTATGACATAGTATGCAAATGTCTGTTTGAGTCCCTACTTTCAGTTCTCTTGGGATTGCTGAGTCATATGGTAGTTCTATACTTAGCTTTCTAGGGAACTGCCAAACTATCTTCCAAAGTGGTTGCACCATTTTAAATTGCAACCAATAATGAATGAGTATTCCTATTTCTCTACCTCCTCTTCAACACTTGAAGTTTTATGTTTTTTTAATAGCAACTATTCTAGTAGGTGTGAAATGGTATCTCATTGTGGTTTTGAGTTGCATTTCCCTAATAGCTAGTGATGTTCAACATCTCTTCATGTGCTTTTTAGCTATTTGTATTTCCTCTTTGGAAAAATATATATTCAAGATTTTTGTCCATTTTTAAACTGGGTTGTTTCTCTTTTTATTGTTAAACTCAACAATAGGGTGTTTTATATATTCTGGATTTTAAACCCTTATTGGATATGTGGTTTCCAAATATTTTCTCCCATTGAATAGGTTGTCTTTTCACTTTCATGACAAAGTCCTTTGAGGAACAAAAGTTTTTGATTTTGAGGAGGTCTCATTTATCTATTTTTCCTTTCCTTGCTTGTGCTATGGGTGTAAAGTCTAAGAAACACTGCCCACCACAAGATCTAAAAGCTGTTTCCCTACATTTTCTTCTAGGTGTTATAGTCCTGGTTCTTATATTTAGGTTGTTGATCCACTTTGAGTTAATTTTTGTATATGGTGTGAGATAAAGTTCTTCTTTCATTCTTTTGCATATGGATATCCTATTCTCCCAGCACCATTTGTTGAAGAAACTATTCTTTCCCAATTGAGTGAACTAGGCAGCATTGTCAGAAATCAATTGGCCATACCAAACCCTCGATCTTGGGGCTTGCCCTTATGAAACTTGTTACTGCAAAGGAGAGGCTAAGCCTACTTATAATTGTGCCTAAGAGTCACCCACCAAAAACCTCTCTCATTGCTCAGATGTGGCCTATCTCTAAGCCAACAGCACAGGTGAACTCAATGCCCTCCCCACTATGTGGGACATGACTCCCAGGGATGTAAATCTTCCTGGCAACATGGGACATGACTCCCGGGGATGAACCTAAACCTGGCAGCATGGGATTTACAAAGCCTTCTTGACCCAAAGGGGGAAGAGAAAAGAAACATAATAAAGCTTCAGTGACTGAGAGATTTCAAATGGAGTCGAGAAGTCATTCTTGAGGTTATTCTTATGCATTTTATAGATATCTCTTATTAGTTATTAGTGTATTAGAATAGCTAGAAGGAAATACCTGTAACTGTTGAACTGCAATCCTGTATCCTTGATTCTTGAAGACAATTGTATAATTATATGGTTTATATGGTGTGACTGTAAGAGTGTGAAAACATTGTGGCTCACATTCCCTTTATCCAGTCTATGGACAGATGAGCAGAAAAAATGGGGACAAAAAGTAAATAAGTAATGGGTGTGTGTGTGTGAGGAGTATGAGATGTTTTGGGTGTTCTTTTGTACTTTTATTTTTCTTTTTATTCTTATTTTCATTTTTATTTCTTGGAGTAATGAAAAAGTTCAAAAATTGATTGTGGTGATGAATATACAACTATATAATGATACTGTGAACAATTGATTATACACTTTGAATGACTGTAATGGTGTATGAATATATCTCAGTAAAATTGCATTAAAAAATCAATTGGCCATAGATGTAAGAGTGTATTAATAAGATCTCAATGAGATTTCATTGGTCAATACATCTATCCTTGTGCCAGTATTATGCTGTTTTGACCACTGTAGTTTTGTGTTAAGTTTTAAAGTCAGGAGGTTTGAGTCCTCCAACTTCATTCTTCTTTTTTGAGAGGACCTTTTACCCTTCCAAATATATTTGATGATTGGCTTTTCAATTTCTGCAAAGTAGGCTGTTGGAATTTTGATTAGGATCATGTTCAATCTGTAAATCTTTTGGGTAGAATTCACATCTTAACAATATTTAGTCTTCCAATCCATGAGCATGGAATGCTCTTCATTTATTTAGATCTTTGATTTCTTTTAGCAAAGTTTTTGTAGGTTTCTGTGTATAAGTCCTTTACATCTTTGGTTTAATTAGTAAATATTTGATTCTTTTAGTTGTTACTATAAATGGAATTTTTTTCTCGATTTTCTCTTCAGATTGCTCATTACTAGTGTCTAGAAACACTACTGATTTTTATATGTTGATTTTGTACCTAGCCACTTTGCTGAAGTTGTTATTAGGTCTAGTAGCTTAGTTGTAGATTTTTCAGGACTTTCTGTATATATGATCATGTCATCTGCAAATAGTGAAAGTTTTACTTCTTCCTTTCCAATTTAGATGCCTTTTATTTATTTTTCTTGCCTAATTTCTCTAGGTAGATCTTCCAACACAATGTTGAATAACAGTGGTGACAGTTGACATCCTTGTCTTGTTCCACATCTTAAAGGGAAATGCTCAGTCTTTCACCATTGAGTGTGATGTTAGCTGTGGGTTTTTCATATATTCCCTTTATCATGTTGAGTAAGTTTCCTTCTATCCCATTTTTCAAAGTATTTTTATCAAGAAAGGATACTGAATTTTGTCAAATGCCTTTTTTGCATCAATTGAGATGAGCATGTGGTTTTCACTCTTCAATTTGTTAGTGTGGTATATTACATTAATTGATTTTCTTGTGTTGAACCACCCTTGCATACCTGGGATAAAACCCACCTGATTATGGTGTATAATTCTTTTATGTGCTGCTGGATTTGATACGCTAATATTTTGTTGAGGATTTTGGCATGTATATTCAAAAGAGAAATTGGTCTGTGATTTTCTTTTCTTGTAGTATCTTTATCAAGCTTTGAAATTAGAGTGTTGTTGGCCCCATAGAATGAAATAGGTAGTGTTCCCTCATCTTCAATTTTTGGGAAGAATTTGCACAGGACTGGTATTAATTCTTCTTGGAATGATTGGTAGAATTCACTTGTGGAACCATCTGCTTCTGGGCTTTTCTTTTTGGGGAGGTTTTCGATGACTGATTCAATCTCTTTTTGTGTAATTGGTTTGTTGAAATCTTCTATTTCTTCTAGAGTCAGTGTAGGTTGTTCATGTGTTTCTAGGAATTTGTCTATTTCATCTTGGTTGTCTAATTTGTTAGAATACAGTTGTTCATGGTATCTTCTTATGATCATTTTAATTTCTGGGCAGTCAGTAGTAATGTTCCTCCTCTCATTTATGATTTTATTAATTTGCATGTTCTTTCTTTTTTCCTATGCCAGTCTAGCAAAAGGTTTGTCAATTTTATTGATCTTTTTAAAGAACCAACATCCGGTTTTGTTAATTCTATTTTTTTTGTTTCGATTTCATTTATTTCTGCTCTTATCTTTGTTATTTATTTCCTTTTGCTTACTTTGGGATTAGTCTGCTGTTCTCTTCCTAGTTCCTCCAGGTGTGCACTTAGGTCTTTGATTTTAGCTGTTTCTTATTTTTTAATGCAAGCATTTAGGGCTATAAATTTCCCTCTCCACACTGCCTTCACCGAATCCCATAAGTTTTGATATGTTATGTTCTAGTTTTCACTCATCTCAAGATATTTACTGATTTCCTTTGCTATTTCTTCTTTGACCCATTGATTGTTTAAGAGTGTGTTATTTAACTTCCATATATTTCTGAGTTTTCCAATTCTGTCTGTTATTGATTTCCAGTTTCATTGCATTATGCCTAGAGAAGATACTTCATTTAATGTCAATCTTTTAAAAATTCACTGAGACTTTTTTGGGTGTCCTAACATGTGGCCTATCCTAGAGAATGATCTATATGCACTTGAGGAAATTGTATACCCTGCTGTTTGGGGCTGCAGTGTTCTGTATATATCTGTTAGGTCTAGTGCATTTAGCATATTATTCAAGTTCTCTGTTTCTGTAATTATCTTCTGTCCAAATGTTCTATCTATTTGATGAGAGTAGTGTATTGAAGTCTCCAACTATTATTGTAGACACATATTTTTCTCTCTTCAGTTTTGCCAGTGTTTGCCTCATGTTTTTTGGGGCCCCGTGGTTAGGTGTATAAATATTTATGATTGTTATTTCTTATTGGTGGATTGATCCTATTATTAATATATAGTATCCTTTTTTTTCTCCCTTGTAAGAGCTTTTCACTTAAAGTCTATTTTTTTCTGATATTAGTATAGGTATACCCAGCTCTTTTTGGTTGCTATTTGCATGGAATGTATTTTCTCACCTTTCACTTTCAACTTATTTATGTCACTGGGTCTAAGTTGAGTCTCTTGTAAACAACATAGAGTTGGATTATGCTTTTTTATCATTCTTCCAATCTGTGTCTTTTGATTGGGGAGTTTAATCCATTAACATTCAGGTTATTACCCTAAAGGGAGCACTTACTTGAGCCATTTTGTTCTTTTATTGTTATATATCATATCTCTTTTTCCTCTTGTTTCCTTTATTGCAGCCTCTTTTTTCTGGGTAGTTGATCTTTTTTTGATGTATCTGACTGATGCTTTTCTCGTTTCTGTTTCTGAATATGTTTTTAGAGTAATAAACCCCTTTATTACGTGAGCTAAAATGGGAGGGAGGAATTAAATGCCTCTCCAGGCCTTGATTCTCCCCATATAGAATGCCAGCTCATTGCTCTATAGCACATAGCCATCTGCTGGGCCACACTGGCCTGGCCTCAAGGCAATGCATGCAAGAAGCTTACCCTGCTGGAACTGCTCCTCCAGAAGATCACTGATCTTGGTGGTCTTTTTCTTTTCATCATATTTCTTCTGAATTTTCTTTGATAGCTTTTAAAAAATCTCTTCCTCCTCAGGGGTCAGCTTGGTCTCCTTCTTGTAGCCCTGGAGCAGAGCATAATGGGATTCATACCTGCTGGTATAATGTGCTTCAATGAGCACAATGCAGTTCCTCACCAGGGTCTTGGTACAGACAAGCTCATTACTGGATACATTGCAGACGACATCAATGATCCTTGTTTTGTGACAAGAATGCTCAAAGCCCAGGAGAACTTCCCCATGCCCAGCCTCAGGGCACGGTATTTCCCGTTACCTCCTCACATCCAAACTGTGTGTATATGACGGGGGTCAGTCTTAGTGTTGGTAGCTGGGTGTCCTAGCTCATATTTCTGCTTCTTGTGGTAGAGCTTTCTCTTGTCCCCAGTCTTGTGGTACTTGTTCCAGTTTTCCTGGGAGATGTTCATCACATGGTGTGGCTGGGAAGTTTGTATATTTTTAAAATACTGTCTTTGTGGTTACCTTGGGGTTTGTATTACACAACCTATGTCTATAACCTAATAATTTGAAAAGATACCAACTTAGCTTCAATAGCATACATGTTCTCTGCTCCTATATCCCTGTTTCCCCTTTTTATGTTGTTTTGGTCCCAGTTTACCTCTTTTATTTTGCATGTCCATTATCAGGAAATATGACTTTTTCTTGTTCAATTGTATTCTGACTTTTATAGGAATTAAAGAGTAGAGTTATAGATTGAGGATACAGTACTATGGGTTTTGCATTTATGCTTTTGGTTACCTTTACTGGAGATCTTCACTTCTTCACATTGACACCAAGCTGCTCTCTCCTGACTTTTCCTTTCAACCTGAAGAACTCCATTTAGTAATTCTTGTAGGGAAGGTCTTTTGTTGAACTCTCTCAGTTTCCATTTATCTGTGAGTGTCTTAAACTCTCCCTCATTTTTGAAGGAGAATTTTGCAGGATAAAGAACTTTGGCCTGGAAATTTTTTTCTTTCAGTACCTTAAATATTTCATGCCACTTCCTTCTCACCTCCACAGTTTCTGATGAAAAATTGGCACTTAGTCTAATTGAGGATCCCTTGTATATGAAGAATTGCTTTTCTCTTGCTGCTTTCAGAATTCTCACTTTATCTTTGGCATTTGACATTCTGATTAGTATGTGTCTCAGAGTGAGTCAAGTAGAAATTATTCTGTTTGGAGTATGTTGTGCTTCTTGTACATGTATATTTAAGTGTTTCATAAGAGTTAGGAAATTTGGGGCCATTATTTCCTCAAAATATTTTTTCTGCACCTTTTCCCTTTTCTTCTCCTTATGGGACTCCCATGCTGCATATCTTTGTATGCTTCATGCTGTCACTGACATCTCTGAGACACTGCTAACTTTTTTCCATTCATTTCTCTATCCTACTGACTGTGTGATTTCTATTGTCCTGTCTTCTAGTTCACTGATATTTTCTTCTGCCTGTTCATATCTGCTGTTGTATGCCTCTAGTGTATTTCTAATCTCCATTATTGTGTCTTTCATCCCCATAATTTATGTTAGGCTTCTTTATAAACTTACAAATTCTTTGTTATGCTCACATATTGTCTTCTTAACATCCTTTAGTGCTATATTCACCACTAGTTTATTTCCATCCATAGTTTCCTTCATGTCTTTGAACTTCTTTGATTAGTTGTTCCAATGTCTGCATCTTCTCTCAAGTTTTAATTTGTTCTCTTGACTGAGCCATATCTTCTTATTTCTTAGTAAGACTTGTAATTTTTTGCTGATGTCTGGGCATCTGATCATTTTGATGTGTTAATTCTGAAGGTCAATTTCTCCCTCTTACCCTGGGGTTTATTGTTGATGGGCTTTGTGTTAAGGCTCTTTTTTGATGCTTGGTCCAACTTTTTCTGGACCTTTAGAGTAGCCATATTTTCTCGGTTTTCCTGCACCTGACTTTTGCCCCAGATATGTGGTACAATTTTTGAGATTGCCCGTTTTGTTTTGCAATTGTTTCACCTCCAGGAGAAAGCTTCCTTTCCTCTGTTCATTCTCTGGGAATCTTGATCTGTTCTGTTTGTTTTTGTGCAGAATTTTTTCCCTTGCTTCTATGACTTTTTTAATTCTCTCCCTTATTCAAGATCCCCTTTTCATTATACTTTTCAGTTCTGGGACCCATCTTGCCTTATAGCAGTTCAGTTCTCCCTCCCCCATTTTTCCCCTTGGGGCTTTTCTGCCTCTGGTTTCTTTCCTGTTAGGGTATCCCACCCCAGGTAGACAGAATGAGTCAATCCAGAAAGGTTCATTTTGTGTTTAGGTGGCCCAGCAAACAGAGCCTGGATTGAGTTTGTGTGTTTCTTGCCAACAGTTCTGCTGCAGTCTCTTTTTTTTTTTGTTTTCCTGGAGGAACTTTTGTATGCAGCACTCCTCAGCTGTTTGTGTTCCACCCTGGGTCTCTATGGAGTTGGGCTGCTGTGCCTGGATATGCATGGGTTTCTAACTTTCTGCCATGAGTGGCTCTATGTTCTGCATATGTGGCATGTGTGGCAGGCTCTGCTGCTACTCTGTGAATCCCAAGCTGTGTAGGACCAAAAATGTGGGAGGAATCCACATTGATGGGTCTGGGATGTAAATCTCCTACTTAATTTTTTTTTCTTTTTCTTTGAGTCAGCATTTTGCAGAGTCCTTCTCCAGTCTATATTATCCTCTGGAAATCCAAGCAAGTGGGATTTTTCCCTTTATTTGTTGATTCTGAGGGGAGACATTTCCTGGGTGCCTTATGTTGCCATGTTGATGACATCACTTTTCTTGACTTTTTGGATGTAGTGCACATGAGGTGTAGGTGTTGGGCCCACTATTGGAGAGGTTCCCCTAAGGCAGTGGTGTCCCTGCCTTCCCCTCATATCTTCCTCTGCAGCATCAGTGATTCATACAGCAGCAACATCAAACCATGCTCCTGGGGAATGTCGCAGACCAGTGCTAATCTATAGCCAAGCTGAGAGTCTCCTTCCCCTGAGCCTCCAAGGCATGCCACTTGTGAAGACAAACTTTGTTTTTTTCCATGCTGAGCAGAGGAATTCTTCTAACTGTTCCATGAGGTTCAAACAGTTGTTTTTTCTTTATCTCTTCTGGCTCCTGCCTTGAGAAAATTATCTAGAACAGGTAGTTTTTTTTTTCCTTCTTGCTGACTCCCTGGCAATAAAGCAACAAACACCATTCAAAGCCCATTTCTTGTAATTTCCTAAGCATATTCATAATTTATTCAACCGTAGGTGAATTTTCTGTTTTACCAGTGCCCAGTATCCTTCCCTCTCTCCTCTCCTTCTCTCTCTCTCCCTCTCCACCATACATTTGGGCCAACTGTTCTGAGCTCCTACACCTGTCTAGTATTAGAAAAGCAGCCTCAGTCATACTCAGGCTGTTCCCATGGAGGGTGTGATGCTTACCCCCCACCAAAGCAAAATGCTTCCAAAACCTCCTGATCCCCTCAACTAAAATACCTCATAATTGCTATTCTCTGATCAGAGGCCCCTCTTCCTTCAAGGCAAGCCCCAGAGCAGGCAAACAATAATTTATTTATGAAAATGCAGGGTTCATGAGGGACTCTGCAGGGCTGCTATCAGTATTTGGGCAGATTCTGATCCTACTTTAATTTAATTAAACTGTATTTATTTAATCAGCTCAGAAATATGTATCCTCAAGCAGGAATCTGATGCCTGCCTCTGAACTGTGTTTTTGTTGGTGGGAGGAGGGCTGTGACCCATGGGCATTTTTGAAAGGCTTGGGGGCCCGAGAAGCAGGCTGGCCATCTGATCTCAGACCAGGTGCTGTGTGCGTGTGTGCATTCAGCCCCTGTGCGTGTGCGAGTATATTAGTGTGCATGTTTGTGCATGTGCAGCCCTCCTATTGCTCAGGTCCCTGGGATCTGGCTCTGCAGCAGGAGTGTCAGGGAAGACAGATCTGCCAGCAGACTGTGTTCTTGGGCACCATAGGAGGAAAGCATTAGAGAAACAAGGTCACATGGTGGCTTAAGGACAGTGTGACTCAAAGCACCCTCTACAGATCTTTTGGATGCTGTTTAAATATGCTAATTCCCAGGTCTTGCATGGAATTTGCTGAGTCACACTCAAGTTTAAGAACAACTGTGATCTTAAGTGTTATTAACCTTAGGAGTATTTGCATTTTAGGTAAGAAGGTGGGGTGGGGAGAGGACAAAGATTTAAATCCATTTAGTGGGAATCATTAATGGTGGGTTTCAGGCTCAGTGGGAAGACATTTGGGTGCAGAAATGTTCTCTGGAGTCTCCTAAATCATTCTAGAGGACAGCCTCTGTCTTCCATGTCTTAGACACGCCTAAGGGCAGATCTGAGGGGAGCAGCTGTGGTGTGGCACGTAGTGGATGTCTAAGCCACACACCGGGCCTCGGCAGTGCTCAGCATGAGCTGCCTGGCAGGGTCATGTGCGGGTCTCCCCCAAGGTCTACTGCCTGGGCCCTGGCAGGAATGTGATGCATTACCAGTTTATCAGTTTGGGGAGAAGCAGAGCAAGTGGGAAGGTGTAACTTATGGTCTGGGAGCAAGGCTGATGATCTAAGCCAGGAAGAAAGCCACTCACTCACTGTGTCAGGCAGGAAAGGTCCTGGAGAATGACCTCAGGCTGATACATGGGGGGCAAAGGATGGCAGAATGGACACACTGGCCAAGTGGTGCAATTCCAGAACCAATTTGAGGAGCACAGCTTGCCTGCTGCTATATAGCCTGTGGAGGTTGGGGTGGGGGTGGAGGGTTGGGGGAGGTGAGCGAAGGACGATTACAGTGGAAAGGAGTGAACTGATGTTAAAGAACTTTCAAAGGAGGAATGACAAGGATTGGCAAACTTTTAAAGAAAATTAGGATGAAAGGAAAGAGAAGGGAATTTCCAAACTCAGACAAATATATATATATGGCTCTATTATTACAGCAGTCAGTTTTGGAAAGCTGATGTGATTTGGAAATATCTAGCCCTTTCTTCTCTGACCTCTCTGATTCCTCTGTCTTTTCAGCCTCTTTCCTCTCTCCTTAAGAGATCACTTCCATTCATATGATTTTTTAAAAAGAGACTTTCCTGTTTATGCTGTTAATTTCAGTTCTTATCTTTCAATAGAAGGGCAGTTCTGTGTATCTTTTAATGTCTCCTGGTCAACTGCACTTTGGTAAGTTCCATAACTTCAAACCTAATATGCTCCAAATCAAACCTCATCATCGTCTTTGTGTTGTGGCTTGGGCAGGCTCCATGGCCGGGTCTTCTGTAGTCCATGAGCAAGTGGAGCAGTGGGGAAGGCTGGGGCTGAACAGGAATCCAAGGGACAAATACAGGCAATTTCTAGGGTCCACAGTGAGCAATTCAGAGAAGAAGGCTTGAAAAAAGGTAGCAGACATAGACTTCTTCCAATCACATGATGTCTATGTTAAATGTAAATAATGATACACAAAACCAATAATACTATACTATGTATATGTGTGTTACAAAGGAACCAGATTCCCCCCACCCAAATCAAGGAAGCTCCAATAAAATTCTAGGGCTCTCATTCTCAGTTGATGCCATTTGTCAATTATGGCAACAAGTCTCCAAAAGGGCTCCAAATAATACTTGCTTCCTAGTATTCATGTGTTTGTATAGTTTCCTGCCACACTAAATAGGGGTGACCTGTGTAACAAAACAGATACTGCAGAAATGGTGGAGTGTCACTTCTGAGGCTACTGCCTTGCTCTTTTGGACCACTCACCATAGGAGAGCCTGCCAGCACATCGTGAGGATAGTCAACCAGCTCTATGGAGAGGTCCATGTGGTGAGAAGCCAAGGTCTACTGCCAACAACTTTGTGAGTGCACCACCTTGGAAGAGGATCCTCCAGTCCCAGTCAGTCCTTCAGATGACTGCAGCTGTGGTCGACATCGTGACTGCAACATCATGAGAGACCTGGAACCAGAGCCACCCAGCTTAGCCACGCCTACATTTCTGACCTGCAGAAACTGTGAGAAATGGATGTTTATTGTTTTAAGCTGCTAAGTTTTGGGGTAATTTTTTATGTAACAATAGATAACTAAAACTACACTATTAATAAATAACCTGTTCTATAGCAGTGAAATATGATAAACAAACCAAATCATAAACAATATTCAGTACATTTTAATATTTCTTTATATATTTGTACAAAGGAATTCTATTTTTCTTATCCTTTTCTTAAGTCAGTGCTTAACACCTTACCTCTTGGTACAGTACAAGGACATTTTACTGCATAGTCAATACCACTGGGAAGGTAGGGGTAATGTGTCAGATTTACTATTTATTGGTTCATAATACAATGTAGCTAAATGCTTTCACTGTACAGTATTCCCCAACTGAATTGCTAGGTCTCAGATGAACAATGGCCCTAGAAGGAGTCATAGAGGATTCTCACTCATTGACTCAGATGTTGGGTCCTTATCCTTCTTCCTGCCTTAATTTGCTAAATAGCTCTGATATGAATGGAGAGATGTAGCAAAGGGAGAGTGTAATGGAACCTGCTTTTATTTTTACAAAAGCACAACATCTTACACTTATTTAACACTTTCAATTATATTAGCTCTGTAATTTCTCCCCCAAACATTGTGAAACAAAATAATTAGCCCCATTTTACAGATGAGGAAACTGAAGGTCAGATTGCTTTGGGCATTGGCCAAAGCCAGAACTTGAATGCAGTCTAATTCAATACCTTTTCCTCTAGACCTGTCCTGTTTAATATGGTAGCACTAGTCCCATGTGGCTACTAAGCACTTGAAATGTGGTTAGTCTCAACTGACATGTGCTGTAAGTATACAATACACATGGGATTTCAAAGACTTAGTATGGAAAAAAAACAGTAAAATAATTTGTTAATTTTTATACTGATTACATGTTGAAATATAGTATTTTATATATATTAGACTAAATATATTATTAAAATGAATTTCACCAGTTTGTTTTTACTTTTCAAATGGGACATGCGTACTAGAAAATAATTTGAAATTGTACATATGTGGCTCGCATTTGTCCTCAATTCTATTTCTCAGTTATTTCTATTGGATAGCACTGCTTTAAACAAAGGCTGATGTGTTTTTCAGACTCAGAGCCTTGAGTCACCCCAAAACAACCCTCAAATCACCTCAAGACCTCTGGGAAATGAGAGAAAAATCGAACAGATGGCAAAGTTGTTAACCTCTTGCTTTTCATGAAAGGGAATAAACTGAGTACCATGGTGGAAATCCAGGGAGGTACCAGATGCTATCCAGTGTCCCAGGTGATTGATTTGGGGCTACAAAGAACCGAAGAAAATTTGGGCCCCTGAGCCATAAAACTTCATTTCCAACATGTGAAAAGAGATGGGACACATCCAAATACTGGGAAGCCTGTTATAATAGCATCAGATAAGCTAAAAGAGAGAGCTGGAAACTGATGGGAAAATCAAAGAAAGGGCTGGGCAGAAGGAAGTCAGTGATTCATTTATACTTTCATTTAGCAAATATTTACTGAGCCCTTATTATATACCAGGCACTATTCCAAGTTCTGGAGATAGAGTGATGATCAAGGATAAAGGTTTCTGCCCTCATAGAATTTGTTTTCTAGAGGTAATAGAGAAAGCATAGAATAAATACATAAATATGGTACTTTCAGATTCTATTAGTTGTGTTATGGGTTGGCTGCAGAGAATTTCTTTCTTTTTCTTTTTCTTTTTCTTTTTCTTTTTCTTTTTCTTTTTCTTTTTCTTTTCTTTCTTTCTTTTTTTTTTTTTTTTTCATGTCCAGTGTTGGGGTAAGCAATCTAGGACTGTAGTGAGTAGTTTAGAACTGTAGTTTGTGTGGTCAGAGACTAGGTTTCCCTTTATCTTGCTCATCTGCTGTCACTAGATCAGCAGTCATCTGCAAGACTGGCAACTAATCTAGAGTTACACTCCCCTTCAATTTAAGGATTTGACCTGGAGTTTGCACACATCACTCAGTTCACATCCTGTTGTCTGGTATATAGTTATGTAACCACACCTAGAAGCAAGGAAGACTGGGAAATGTAGTTTTTATATTGAACAGCATGTATCCAGCTTAAAAAAATTTTTTTAATGAAGGAAGAAGGAGCAAACAGATATTGAGGGACAACTAACAGTCTCTGGCACAGTGACAATTTACACAAACCACTTTAATAACAATGTCAATAGTAGGATTATATTACTGTAAAGACCAATCAGTGACAATGCTTGGATAAATAAAACAGGATTTTCTTACCTAAGGATAGAGAAGGAATCAGCACAGTCAGGACTCATCATTGAAAGATTAGCGTCATTTTCCAGGACTGTTTCAGTTTGCTAAATTTGCCAGAATGCAATATACTAGAAATGGGTTGGCTTTTAACAATGGGGATTTATTAAGTTACAAGTTACAATTCTAAGGCTGTGAAAATGTCCCAATTAAGGCACAACACAGTGATAACTTCTCTGAAGAAAGGCCAATGACATCTGGGGTTCCTCTGTCACATGGGAAGGCACATGGAATCTGTTGATCCTTCTTTCCCAGGATCTGGTGATCCTTCTCTCCCGGGATCTGGTTTCAATATTGCTCTTTTCTCCAAATGTCTCTGGGTGTTTTTCTCTTAGCTTCTCTGAGCTCTCTGAGTTTCATCTGTCTTTTATCTTCTCATAGAGGACTCCAGCAAGGGGCTTAAGATTCACCTTGAATGAGCTGGTTCACATCTCCATGGAAACAACCTAATCAAAAGGTCCCACCCACAACAGATTTGCCTCCACAGGAATGGATTAAGAGAACATGGCCTTTTATGGGGAACATAACAGCTTCAAACCAGCACAAGGACATATAGAAGTGAATGCTTTCAGAACACAAAATCTTCTCTAAGAGAATACACAGTTGGAGATGATAATATCTGAGAAAATAAAGGTCACATTAAATTTTCAGGAAGCCTAACTGATCCCCTCTAGACCCAGGACATAACCCATAAAAACAGAATAGGTTGATGGTATGGAAACGATTTGAGAGGGGGGATGTTGGACTACTTATTAGCAAGAGCATACAAGAAAGGTGTCTCTAGGGAGATAATATTTGTACAGAGACCTGAAAGATTAGGAAAAGTTCCTTGTGCAAAGATCCATGGGAAAAGCATTCTAGGCAGATTGAACTTGATATATACTAGAGACAGAAACTTTTCCAGCATAGCTGGAGGGTCATGAATGAGGAGAGAGGATATGAGAGACGGAAAAGAAAAGAGAAGATGGAAAAAGGAAAGCAGCCCTCAAGTTTAGCACTGGAGGGACATATTTATTAAACAGACTAAAGACAGCACTTGTTTACACCAGGTGTTCTCTGGCAGTTGCCTCTGGCAACTCTCCATCTGGATTCCCCTAAACTAGAGTTGAGAAAGAGAACTTGGTGCAGCTTTCCCCATGCTCACAGTCCTCTCCTTTCCTTCAGTTCATTGTCTTTTTCTGTTTATCCAAGGTAAAAGTACCTGCCCTGCCCTGCCTTCTTCGTGAAGGTTCAGATGAAAGAGGTGTGCGTGTGGTTGCCATGTGCAATGCTGAATCCTGACGGAGGGAGGCACAGAGCCAGCACCCAGCCGGGACTCAGTACGATCACCCATATTGTTATGGTCACATTTTGTTGGTTTCCTCAAGTTCCAGACCTTGGGTACAGATCTGTTATTATTTGGAAAAATCTTTCTTTTCCCAACATACCAATTAATCATGTTTTTGTTTTTTCATGTCAATGCAGGTGCTTAGATATTTTTAGGAGATTCCCCTTTGTCAGAGATTCCTGTGGGGTGTATGTTTTGTGCCCAGTAGAACATTTAGACCATTTGTTGGGCAAGAACTCTGCCCACTGCATCCTTTTAGAATGTATATGTGAACATAACTTTAAATAATAGAATTTTCTGATTATTTTTTTCATGCCAACCATTGTGACTAGTTATTGAACTCTTTGCTTTTGTTTCTCCATCTGTGCCATGTGCATTTCCCAGAGAGCTTGTAGAACTTTGCTTAGCATAGCATTTTGGAACCATTTTATACTTTCCATTCCTCGGGGATGGAGAGATTGGGGAGGTATGTGAATAGCCAACTTCTTTAATTCTAATTTCATCTGAGGTTCA
This sequence comes from Choloepus didactylus, assembly GCF_015220235.1. Classification (NCBI taxonomy): domain Eukaryota; kingdom Metazoa; phylum Chordata; class Mammalia; order Pilosa; family Megalonychidae; genus Choloepus; species Choloepus didactylus. The sequence goes on from NC_051319.1 coordinate 7,036,272, forward strand.
ACCGTCTACCTAGTCCACCTTCCACTGAGCATCTTCTATGTACCAAGTTTCATGGCAGTTTTAGGCACTGCAAGTAGAAAGAGATTTTGCCTATATTATTCAATAATGTATCCCCAGCACCAAGCACAGTGACTGGCCCATATTAGGACGTGAATAGATACTTGATGAATGCATGAATGAATGAATGAAAAGATCCTAGCAAAAAGGGTGCTCTATAAAGGGGAGTCTCTTCCTCACTGCTCTGGGATCTGCTCTGGGGATGTGTAGGTGAGATAATGAATCAATAGGTAAAATGCTGAAACCTCTGGATGTCCTGCCCTGAACGGTTGGCTCATGAATATTGTGCAGAGCTTAGGGACAGAGGCCCCGGAGAGCAGGCCTGGAGAGTCAGATTCAGGTGTGTGGTAGATGACGAGAAGGAGTGTGTATCACATGCAGACCTATACGTGGTTTCGGTCAGGGGTCAGGCTGCCCCAATCTTTTCATCTAAGCAAGGGCATCTGGCTCTGCCCAGCTTCTTAGGGTCTGGGTTAGCTGAGAGGGTCCTGCCTGCCCACAGGTGCTGAGCTTTTCTGGCTACACTTCCCTACTCACAACTTAGGCTCTTGTGACAGCAGAAAATATAAAAGCAAGAAGCTGAGGCAATTCATGTTCTCATGAATTCCTGCCTGAACAATGATTTAAAAAAAAGTTGTGTATATTTTCTCTTTGAAAAAGCTATACCTAGTCACAGTAAAAAGAAAAAATAAAAATAATAATAGAAGAGCACGCACACGCAAATCACCACAATCCTACTACCAGAGATAATCAATGCAAATACTTGGTGTATTCCTTCCAGGGTATTTCCATCTCCCTTTTTTGGCCTGGTTTCTCATATGCTCTCTGCCTAGGTTTCTTTTGTTCTCAAATTTAGAGGAAAGCCAGAGCTTCTTTTCCTGGAAGAATGGTGCTCAGTGACTGGCAAAAACAGGGAGAGAGACAAGAGACACTTGGCCACATTAAGGAGAAGCCAGAGACTCGTTAGCGTCTATTTTCCACCTTGCAGAATGCTCCAGAGGAAGAACCTGAGACCTTCAACTGGAACAGGATTCCCCAGGGCTTCCTAGCTCAGGATGTGCATAATGAATGCAGACAGCCTGGGTGGGGGAGGGCAGTCCCATCCCAGACCTGCGGTCCCAGGGGCAGCCTCATCTTTCTGTGGCTCTTGAAAAGCAAGGAATTCTGGATAGGGAGGGATGATTTATTTTCTCCTCTCCTTGGGCTCAGAGTGAATGCTGAGGAAGAAAGGAGGCTGCTTTGCACAAAACGGGGAGCAGAGCTCACACACATGTAGTGCAGAGAGAGCCCTGGACACAGCTCACGCACAGGCCCGACCAGTCGGAAATGGAGATCTAGTGATCTTGTCAGTCCCTTCAGTCTACAGAAGCAGAAGCTGAGTCACAGAGAGAAGATAGGGCCTGAGGAAGGTGCACAATTAGTCCAAGTCACAGCAGAGGAGAAATCCACAAATTCCTAACCCAACTCTCTTTCCCCCGTATCGTGCTCATCCATCAGCCTGTGTATCTTCCAGGCAAATCAGCTCTCTGTCATGATTTTTCCCATCTGGAAAACTGGGCCTCTCCCTATCTCAGAGAGATATTCTCAACATGGTATATAAAAGAACACAAGATTGGGGAGTTGAAGACTTTGGCTTGAGTCCTAACACTGTAGAATCTTTGGCAAGGCATGTCACCTATTTGCACCTCAGTTAACCCTCCAACATGAGAAAATAGTAATATTTATAATAATATTAGCAGTAGCTAGTAGAGTTATAGAAACCTCACTATGGGCCAGGCAGTAAGCCAAGCACTTGGATTATGTCATTTAATCCTCTCAACAACCTTATGAAGGAGATACTATCATTATCTCCATTTTAAAGATGAAGAAACTGGGGCTCAGACTTTAATTAACTTGCCCAAGTTGGTCTCACAACTAGATGATGACAACTCATAAGATTTTTGTAAGAATTGTACGAGCTCTTTATGTGTTTTTCAACTATAAAACTATACACACACATATGCAAACATATATACTTGTCCTTAATTTTCCCTGTAAAAATATACATTGAGTGTTTTGGAGAAAAGATCTTGAATTGCAAGTTATTAATTAATATATTTTATTCACTGGATGTTATTTGAATCCCTGCTGCCTGTTGAGGACTGTGTGAAGCACTAGGAAGGACATGATTCCTGCTGTCACAGAGGTCACAGGTTATCAGGTAACCCAGCCACCCAGGTAGATGTGGTGGCCACGGTATTTGTTGAACTACCCCAATGTGGGAAGTGAGCCCAGAGGAGCAGGGGATGAGTTTTGTCTGGAATAGCAGTTCCCACCCCTGGCCTTGCTTTAGACTCAGCAGTGGACACTCCAGAGATTCTGATTCCCACGGAAAGAGTTTTTTTTTACCTCCCCCCACCCCACACTCTCCAGGGAATTCTCATGAGGCACCAAGGTTGAGAAGTGCTGATCTAGACAGTTGAAGACACCTCCTTGAGGAGGTAAGAGTTAAGCTAGGGCTGCTGGAGTTTGAGGTCAGTTCATTCTAACTGCTGTTGACAGCTTTGCCAGGTGGAATTTTCCCTCTTCCTGCACGGAAGCTGGAGGTCATCTCTGCAGGGCCGACAGGTGAGCTGCACACCCAGAGAAACTTGGCAGGACTGTACCCTAGCCCTCCAAATTCACTGCCTGCCATCAGCTGAGAGGTTGTCCCTACTTCTTGCCTCTGCTTGGCTAGCAGGAACTGGGTCAAGGAGGAGACTGAGGGTTCTTGGAGACATGAATTTGAAGACAGGTTTCTCTCCTCATCTATCACATTGCTGATGGAGAGTGTGGGGGTGCTCCCAGACAGTTTTCATCACATGGCTTGCCTTCAAGTCACGTAGCCAGGCCTCAAAGGCTCCAGTCAACAAGACAGAGGGACCTCCTCCTCAACAGTCTGCTAGGCCAGGCCAGCTGTATTGTCCATTCAGGCTGAGAAATGAAGTTATACCTTGGCCAGGTGGAAGAATGTGTCATTAGGACTGTAGCTAAGAGGGCTTGTTGTTGCTGAACCCCAGGACAAGGAAAACCTACCTGGCCCTAGAAGTCCATGCCATGCAAGGGGCTACTCCTAGAGCAGCAGTGGAAGCCCACCGCTTGCCCCCAATGCCAAGCAAAAGGGGGCAATTTGAGCAGGTCCACTTACTCACCCCAAATTTACCAATCAAATTTCTCCACCTCTACAGATTAGGCATGAGTGAGGGGTACTGAGAATCCAGAAGTGTCCCACTGGGGCAATTTCCTCTATCCAAAGACATAGCATGAGTGAGGGAAAAGCATCCTGCACCCCTACAGATACATTTTATACGTAAACCATAGAATTTTAAGACTAAAAGGAATTAAAAGTGCTTCATGAACAAACTACTCACTTTACAGAAGAAGAACCTGGGGCACAGAGAGGGAGAAGGACTTGATGAAGAGGCAGTGCTGAGACAAGAACAGAGTCTCCTGGTTCCCAGATCTGTGCCCATTTCTTGTGTGGAGTGGAGTGGGCAGGGCCTCTTCCAGGCCTTTGCTTGAGGAGCATGAACCCTCCCAGCCAGGCCCACCCTTAGCAAGCCTTGGAGGTGGGGGATCTACACAGCTCAGGCCTCGGCACTGGGAAATAGTCCATAAATGAAAGATTCAGCCTCACCAAGATGAGATGCATCCATATATAACTGTTTATATGTAGCCTTTAATATGCATCTATTAAGTAAATGTCTATTCTCTAGTATGCACTTGTCCTTGGTTTAATGCATAACCGAAACCAAGCAGAAGAAACGCCCCTGCACTGTCTCCTTCTCTCTGCATCTGACATCTTTCCGTTCCCATTCTGCCTTCTTTGCCTTTGGCAACTCATCTAGGACACTGCCACTCCCAATTTGGCTCAGCTCACAGCAGTGCTAACACCTGCCTCATGTGGGAATCTTTCTAATCATAAAATGTCAGAACTAGAAGGGATCTCAAAGATTAACTTGTCCAGTGATTTTCAAGATTTTCATTTCCTTGGTGAAGCCCGTTTATAAAATGAAATCTGTGGAAATGTAAAGGTGGAGCTGCTGGGGATGAAGCAGGGGTTTCAGGGACAGAGGCTCACCCATGTGGCCTTTGTCTAGGCCTGCTCCCCATCTCTTACCCTGCCCCCACCTCTGGGCCCCTGAGATAATCCACCCATTTTGCAGATGAGCAAAGTGAGTTACAGAAAATGAAGCCACATGGGTAGCGACCAGATTTTGAAGCCCAGATTCTAGGATTTGATAACAGGTTACTTACAAACATTCAGACAGGCTTATTATTTTTCATTTGGTAAAATTCTGATGTTTTTGGCATTAAATGAATGACTTAAATGAGCCTTTACTTATGGATTTAAACTTTTAATTATTTTGCCAAAGATTTGTCAAGCACATGATCTTACCAGTGTCTTAAAAAAATTCATGATCTGAATCAAAATAAAGAAAATCAGCCTCTGGTGCTAATGAAGATCAGAGTGCCTACAGTTAGGATTAGATTCCAATGCAAGTCACAGACACCCAAAATAAGTGTGGCTTAAACAAGATGGAAATGTGTTTCTCCCTCACATTAAGGTCTGGAGGTGGAGAGTCTAGGGCTAGTACAGTGGCTGTGTTCCACAGAATTCTTTGTCATCCCCAGGGCATGGCTCTAGACCTCTTACCCAAGATGGTGGCTGGAACTCTAGCCATCGAATCTACCAGACAGCAGGATGGAGAAAAGGATAAAGAGGTGAAGGGAGGAAAAAGAGGGGCTGAAGGACCCAGGTCAGCTAAATTTTAATGGAATTTCCAAAACATTGCCCAAAGAAACGTCTATGTATATCCCACTGGCTTGAATTAGTCATATGTTGTCCCTACATATAAGGGAGGCTGGGAAACAGTCTTTATTCTAGGCTGCCATTCACTCGGCTAAAATTGAGTTCTACTGTAATGAAAGAAGAGAAGAATGAAATTGGGGGACACTGCCACAGAATGAGTCTCGTGTTTATTTTCCAATTCTTTGATTTTCATAAGCAGAGTCTGATGGAGTCTAAAGTTATTTGGTATGTAGGGGGGTTTGGGACGTGGAAGAAAGTAAGGTGGACTCAAGAGAGAGAGAGGGGTTGAATTATCAATGCAGGCAGACCATGGGCCAAATTAAGTGCTAGTGGTTCAATAACCTGAAAGTCTGCATCAAGTGATCACTAATTTTTTGACCCCAAGGGTTCACATATCTCATCCCCTAGGCAGAGTGGTCTAAGCAAATTGTTTATTAACTGAACAATAATAATATTGCATAGTACAACAGAAGATTATCTCTCACCCTAGTTCTTGTTTTTAGGGTAGAGGGGTTTATGGAAGAAAATATTAAGAAACAAAGAAAAAAAAAACCCACAAAAGAAACCCAACAGGAAAATTTATGGGAACATCTAGTACTGAATAGTCAAGCATGCGAAAGATCAAATATACATTACACCAAAGCATGGCAAACCTAGGGTGGAAAAAAAGCTGATAGGAGACCAGAGTGTATAAAACACCACTATTTTACTTCAGCATTAATGTGAGCTGCTGCAGACAGTCAGGGTTGCTTTAAATACTGAGTAGCCATTATCAAATTATATTATGAACAATGACAGGTTTTCTTTTTAAATTTAAGATCAGGTTATAAAGCACCTGGGTCTTATCTCTATGTACAATGTATAAAGTATGGACAGCTTCCTAGCTGTAAGAGTACATCCCTGCATCTGAGATAGGAATGCATTTAATAGACTGCATCCATGCAGCTTTCTTTTGGGAAATTTCAATTTCACTGCAAGCAACTTACATAGAGAGTCTCAGCTTGAATTCATAGTTCATATCTTGGTTGCTTTGGAGATAGCTTCTCTGTTGGAAAGGCAATTACGATCTGCAGGAGAAGCCCGTCTACCATTAGTCTCCAGTTTTAAACGTTGACAGGTGGAGATGGAGGTGGGGGTGGGGCTGATTAATGCATGGCTTTGTCTTTCCAGTCCACAAAAGGAAAGGGATCTAAGTGTCACAATTTCCCAGTCTCCAAAGGTATGTTTTTCCCTGAACATCTCAAGCTTTTGACCAGAATGAGAGCATTAGTTTTTTTTTTTAATTAGTGAGAGTTTTGTTACTTTAGATATATATGGACAAATCCATGACATGACCAAAAGTCAGTGCCTTGAAGTTTTACCAAGCCAAGGAACATACATCTGGTGAGACTGTAAACTTCATTATTAGTATCCAGATGTGGGTAGCTTTGCAATCTATACAGGGATTTTTGCTCTAATCTTTGTTCTTCTTAGAGAAAATGGGGTTGGACTCTGGTTGTTGATCCTCTGTGCTGTTGTACAACAAAGCAGCCCTATGATAGTGTTCATGACAGGCCCTTCTCCCTTAGCAGCTAATACAGGGAAATTGTTGTGTCCGCAAATTAGATCACGGTTCAGTCAAACAAATGTGTATTTTCCGAGTGACTTACTCTCATGAGGCCTTCACATCACCCAGAGGCTTGTGCATTCAAATCAGAGGACAGAATGGAGACCTGCCAGCATTTTCATCTAATTGACTTAGGCATGGGGACCCCTGATTCCTTCTCCTTTAATCATCACCTTATATTCGAGGCTAAACAGCTGTAATTATTTGAAGTAGCTGAAATTTGAGCGACCCAGATAATTATCTCAGCAAGATGGGCTTAAAGTTTATTGGCACAAATGCCAGTTTCATTAAAGGTTTGGTGCAAAAGGCAAGGCTGCCAGACAGCTGGTTGATCGAGGTGAATTGACAATGAACGGCACCAAAGACACAGGAATCACCAGGGACTTTGAGGTAATTACCATCATTTCCATAACACAGTTAGCAGAGGATTGTGGGAAGCCAGAAAAACCTTTATAGTTCATCATACTTTGCTTTGCCCACATTGAAGCTAAGATGCTTACAACCGGAGGGCTTCTTGCCACATCCTTCCTCAATGAACTCCATACTGCCAAGGCTCAAACTCCATCCAGGCATTCAGTTAGTCAAAGAACATTTGATCAATCAAAAGGAACCAAAACCATAGTTTTCCTCCTAGATTGTGGGTAGCCAAAGGGCAACACTCTGGATTATAGGTACATCTTATTATAAGATGTATTTATATATCTTATATCTCTATTTTTTTGTGTGTTTAATGAATGACTAAATACAGCACAATACCTACCTATTATAAATTTAAAAACAAATTTTACAATCATCTTCTGAATTTAAATGCATGCAAACCCTTAATACTGTATCTTAGAGTTTATTACTGATCCTTAAATAATAAAAATCCCACATGTAGATTAACTGTAACTTACTTTGGGAATTAAATGTGATTTTCTACCATTTGTCAAATTCTACCTCAAACTGTTGGTAAACATACAGTAAGCATATAAAATGTGTTCCAGTTTGCTAATGCTGCCATTATACAAAATACCACAAATGGATTGGCTTTTATAAAGGGGATTTATTAAGTTGCAAATTTACAGTTCTACACCATAAAAGTGTCAAAACCAAGGCATGAACATGAGCATACCTTCACTGGAGAAAGGCTTTGGTGTCCAGAAAGCCTCTGTCAGCTGGGAAGGCACATAGCTGGCGTCTGCTTGCTCCCAGGTTGCATTTCAAAATGGCGTTCTCCAAAATTTCTAAGCATCAGCCAACATCAGGGGTCCGCAACTCCAAGCATCTCTGAGCTAAGCCAGCAATCGTCTTGGTTTGGCCAGCACTTTCAAAGGACTCTAGTAAACTAATCAAGACCCAAGCTGAATGGGAGGGGCCACACCTCCATGGAAATAATCCAATCCACAGGCCACACCATAATCAAAGTTGTCACTCACAGTTGGGTGAGTCACATCTCCATGGAAACAGTCAATCAAAAGGTTCCAACCTAAACAACACCAATAGATCTCCCCCCACAAGACTGCATTAAAGAACGTGGCATTTTGGGGGACATAATACATCCAAACCCGCACAACATGTTTTCTCACTGATATTGTAAGCTATTAGAGAAAGGGTCAAGTCTTGTGTGTTTTTGCCTCCTCAAGGCCCAGCATGAGACTTTGCACATGTAATAGGCACTTGTTAAGAACTAATGGAGATTTTGACTTCCATATATAGAAGTTTACGAAGGGTAGCTAAGTATGAGTGAAGCCACCATCTGGGGCTTGATCTTCTCTTTGGAGGAAGCAATGGAGATAGAGATGATAATTTTCCAAACTGGTTGGAATTTAATCCCTGACCACCCAGTTTGTGAATATGTGTCTGGACAGAACACATCTCTGGGTAGAAAAATATAAATAGCAATGGGAATAACTCCTGTTTGTTGAGCACTTAATGTGTGCCAAGCACTATGCTGAGCAGATGGAAAAGCAGAGGCCTGGAGAGTTCATATCCAGCATCATAGAGCTAGTAAATGGCAGAGCTGAGAAACCTTATTCTATTAGTGCCAAAGTGCATGTTTCCAACCACTATGTTTTGTTGCACCTTATATATGGGACTTTCGGTAGGGCACAGAGCAATTTAGCTCTGTGGGGAGGGTGGCATACTGCTGCCTTAATCTCATAGTTCTTTTATCCAAGAGAGGGGTTAAGAAGGGATAAAAACTCTCATAGCAAGGTACAGTTCAAATTACTTTCCCTTTTATGTAGACCAATTTTAACAGCAAACAAGCAATGAATCAACTTCTAACCCCTAGCACAGTTTAGCAGCTAGGGTTGGGGAGAGGAGGCAATATCACTCACAGTCAGCAGCAGTGTCTGGAGACCAGCAGAGAGGCTGGTCTTCTGGGGTACGATGCAATGGAGCAGAGCAGAAGCCACCTGCACATGTGCAAGCTCAGTCTGTGTTCCCTGTTGTCAGCTGTCCCCTTGGCCTCCAGCCAGGGCAGGATTTTCTCTCCCAAGTCAGGTGATGGTGCCCTTGTGGTTTAGGGGCCAGAAGGTCCCAAATCATTACTGTAATAATCATATATCTCTGGACAGATTTCTGCCCAGTATCCTCTCTGCTTGGGTAAGGGCAAATCAGAAACACATTTATCTTATCAGTGAGGATGTGTCAGCCATTAGCCATTCCAACTAGTAAAAAAAAAAATGATATTTCTATATACTATGCTCAGAGATGCACAAACGTATGCTGTTAAACATTTGCTCTAAGGAAGTGACAGTTGTTACATGGTGATTTATCAAAGGAAGGAGCAAGGCCATGGATTTCTCCAAAAGTTCTCAGGATGATACAGACCCAATGTTCTTAACTCTGATAGGGCAAGAGTGAGAAAAGCCACTGTGTCAAGTCCAAGAACCACAGCTGGATATGAGGCCCTGTATTCCATCTGGATTCTAGAACAAATAAGTTCTCCCCACTCCTCAGTTCTTAGGGGCCCACTGCCCAGCTGGAAGGTGATTTTTTTTTTTTTTTTTTTTTTAATCAGCACCTGATCTTTATTTCTCAGGCTTCTTTGACTTTGGGAGGTTCAACTTGGGGTACATTTTCTTCTGGAGACTGGTTCTCTTCAGCCCTGGGTTCAGCTGGGAGAGGGGAAGGGGATGCCTTTTGAGAATTTCCTAGCCAGGCCCCAAAAGCTGACCCAGTGGAGCCCAGCAGGATGTTGGATGATGTGGAGTCCAGCTGTCCCCACTGCTACAGAGTGGCCTCCAGGGTGCCTGCAGGGACTCTTCCCCTGTTGGTGATGGTTGCTGCTATGCAGGAGGCCATGATTCCTGCCTGGTGAAGCCCATGGCGCTGAGGACCTGGACACAGCCCCCATGGCTCTTCTGACGGTGACTTTTATTATATTACTTGTAACACTTATGCCTTTGGGTATTTGATTATTTTTTACAAGTTTTTAATTAAACAGTGTCAGGATGTGTCACTAATGGGCCAAAACTGTTACACCTCATCCCAGATTTCCAACCCATCCTTCCGCCCTAACAGACACTGCCATCCTATACTTCTCCAACAGGGTTCCAATACCATTGGGTCAAAGAGCAGGAGTCACAAAGACTTATTCCTTTTCTGAGTGTCACCATCTATGATGACAATGTTATTTGACTGGAACAAAGTATTAAACAGTGAGTATGTACAAGGGAAGAAAGAATTATATATATACATGCAGAACAAAGAGTCAGTATGAAGCCAGGTGATTTATAGGAGTGAATCTGAGACTAGCAAAAAATTGAAAGCTGATAAAGAAGGGAAACATGAAAAAATTGCCTTTGCAGTAGTTCTCAAATTTTGTTGCACATTAGAATCATCTAAGTACCTTTGAAAAATTCCAAAAAAATTGCCACAACTCAGACCAATTAAGTTGGAATATCTGAGTGTAGAACTCAGGCAGCAGTATTTTTTCAAACTCTCTAGATTCCCTACATTAACGGCCTAAAAAAAGAAATATTTGCCCTATTCCAGGTATAAACATTATATTAGTTATCTATTTCTATGTAATATTATCATAAACTTAGTGATTTAAACAACACATTAAACAATTTTTTTTATTATAGAGGTTGTGGGTTTACAGAACAATCCATAAATTAAGCCTACCTAATGTATATAATTAGTTCATATCGGTGAGATCATACAATATTTGCCCTTTTTTGTCTGGCTTATTTCACTCAGTATAAAAGCCTCAAGGTTCATTCATGTTGTCTCTTGCATCAGAGCTTCATTGCTTTTTATGGCTGAGTAATGTTCCATTGTATGTATATACCACATTTTGTTTATCTGTTCATCACCTGATGGACACTTGGGTTTCTTCCATCTTTTGGCAATTGTGAATAATGCTGTTATGAACATCAGTGTGCAAATATCTGTTCAAGTCCATGCTTTCAATTCTTCTGAGTCTATACTTAGTACCTGGATTGCCAGGTCATATGGCAATTCTATACTTAACGTACTGAAGAGCCACCAAACTGTCTTCCACAGCAGCTGGACCATTCTACATTGCTGATTGGACCCATGCATCCCCACAGTTGTGTGAGACACAGTCACAAGATTTTCACAATCACAAAGTCACACAATAAACTTATATAGTTACACAATCATCATCAAGTATCAAGTCTACTGGATTACAGTTCAATAGATTCGGGTGTTTCCTTCTAGCTATTCTAATACACTAGAAACTGATAAGGAATATGTAGATAATGCATAAGAATAACCTCCAGAATGACCTCTCAAGTCTATTTGAAATCTCTCAGCCACCGAAACTTTATTTTGTTTCATTTCATTTCCCCCTTTTGGTCAAGATGGCATTCTCACTCCCACTAGGCCAGGGCCAGACTCATCCCTGGGAGTCATGTCCCACGTTGCCAGGGAGACTTACACCACTGGGAGTCATGTCCCACAAAAGGGAGAGGGCAGTGAGTTTATTTGCTGGTTGACTGAGAGAGATGCCACAACTGAGAAACAAAAGAGGTTCTCTGGGGGTGACTCTTAAGCATAATTATAAGTAGTTTTGCCCAACTGGGTTGTTTGTTTTTTGTTGTTGAGTTGTAGGATTTCTTTATATATTCTGGATATTAAACCCTTATTGGATATGTGGTTTCCAAATATTTTCCCCCATTGAGTAAGTTGTCTTTTTAACTTTCATGACAAAGTCCTTTGAGGCACAAAAATTTTTGATTTTGAAGAGGTCTTATATATCAATTTTTTCTTTCATTGCTTGTGCTATGGGTGTAAAGTCTAAGAAACTATTCCCTACCACAAGATCTTGAAAATGCTTCCCTACATTTTCTTCTAGGAGTTTTATAATCCTGGCTCTAATATTTAGGTCTTTGATAGACTTTGAGTTAATTTTTTTATATGGTGTGAGATAGGGTTCTTCTTTCATTGTTTTGCATATGGATATCCAGTTCTCCCAGCACCATTTGTTGAAGAGACCATTCTTGCCCAATTGAGTAGACTTGACAGCCTTGTGAAAAATAAATTGGCCACAGATAAAAGAGTGTATTGCTGAACTCACAGTGTGATTCCAATGGTCAATATGGCTATCCTTGTGTCAGTACCATGCTGTTTTGATCACTGTAGCTTTGTATTAAGTTTTAAAGTCAAGAAGTGTGAGTCTTCAAACTTTGCTCTCTTTTTTCAAAATAGTTTTGGCTATATAGGGACCTTCACCATTCCAAATACATTAAATAATTGGCTTTTCCATTTCTGCAAAGTAGGCTGTTGGAATTTTGATTGGGATTGTGTTCAATCTGTAAATCTTTTGGGTAGAATTGACATCTTAACAATATTTAATCTTCCAATCCATGAATGCAGAATGTCCTCCCATTTATTTAGTTCTTCTTTGATTTCTTTTAGCAATGTTTTGTTGTTTTTTGTCTACAAGTCCTTTACATCCTTGGTTAAATTTATTCCTAGGTATTTTATTCTTTTAGTTGCTGTTGTAAATGGAATTTTTTCTTGATTTCCTCCTCAGATTACTCATTAATAATGTATAGAAACACTACTGATTTTTTTCATGTTGATCTTTTACCCAGATTTGCTGAATTTGTTTACTAGCTCTAGTAGCTTTGTTATAGATTTTTCAGACTTTCTATATATAGGATCATGTCATCTGCAAATAGGGAAAGTTTTACTTCTTCCTTTCCAATTTAGATGCCTTTTATTTATTATACTTGCCTAACTTCTCTAGGTAGAGCTTCCAGCCCAATGTTGAATAACAGTGGTGACAGTGGACATCCTTGTCTTGTTCTGAATCTTAGAGGGAAACTTTCAGTCTTTCACCATTGAGTGTGATGCTAGCTATGGGCTTTTCATATATACTCTTTATCATGTTGAGGAAGTTTCATTGTATTCCTATCTTTCTAAGTGTTTTCACCAAGAAAGGATTCTGGATTTTGTCAAATGCCTTTCTGTGTCAACTGAGGTGATCATGTGTTTTCTTCCCTTCATTTTAACGTGGTGCATTAATTTTCTTAGTTGAACCACCTTTGCATACCTGGTTTAAATCCCACTTGATCATGGTGTATAATTCTTTAATGTGTTGTTGCATTCAATTTATAAGTACATTGTTGAGGATTTTTACATGTATATGCATAAGAGAAATTGGTCTAATTTTGTTTTCTTGTAGTACCTTTGCCTGGCTTTGTTATTAGGGTGATGTTAGCCTCCTAGCATTTGTTAGGTATTGTTCCCTCCCCTTCAATTTTTTTGGAAGAGTTTGAGCAAGATTGGTATTAATTCTTCTTGGAATGTTTGGTAGAATTCACCTGTGAGGCCATCTTGTCCTAGGCATTTCTTTTTTGGGAGGTATTTAATGATGATTCAGTCTCTTTCCTTGTAATTGGTTTGTTGAGATCTTCTATTTCTTCTAGAGTCAGTTGTGAGTGTGATTCTAGGAATTTGTCCATTTCATCCAGGTTGTCTAATTTGTTGGCATACAGTTGTTCATAGTATCCTCTTATGATCATTTTAATTTCTGGGGGGTCAGTAGTAATGTTCCCCCTTTCTTTACTGATTTTATTTATTTGTGTCCTCTGTCTTTTTTTTTCTTTGTCAGTTTAGCTGATGTTTTGTCAATTTTCTTGATCTCAAAGGACCAACTTTTGGTTTTGTTAATTCTCTCTATTGTTTTTGCATTCTCAATTCCATTTATTTCTGCTCTAATTTTGTTCTTTCCTTCTGCTTGTTTTGGTATTAGTTTGCTGTTCTTTTTCTAGTTCCTCCCAGTGTGCAGTTAGGTCTTTGATTTTAGCTCTTTCTTTTTTTTTAAAGTAAGTGTTTAGGGCTATAAATTTCCCTCTCAGCACTGCCTTCACTGTATCTCATAAGTTTTGATATGTTATATATTCTCATTTTCATTCATCTCAAGATATTTTCTGATTTCCTTTGCTATTTCTTCTTTGACCCACTGACTGTTTAAGAGTGTGTTAACTTCCAAATATTTGTGGATTTTCCAGTTTTCTGCCTGTTATTGATTTCATTCCATTATTATCAGAGAAGATGCTTTTATAATTTCAACCTTTTTAAATTTATTGAGACTTGCTTTGTGACTCAACATGTGGTCTATTCTGGAGAATGATCCATGTGCACTTGAGGAGAAGGTATACCCTGCTGTTTGGGGGTACAATGTTCTGTATATGTCGTTAGGTCTAGTTCATTAATATATTATTCACGTTCTCTGTTTCCTTATTGATCTTCTGTCTAGATGTTCTATCTATTGATGAGAGTGGTATCTTGAAGTCTTCAACTATCATGGTAGAGACGTCTATTTCTCCTTTCAGTTTTGTCAGTGTTTCCCTCATGTATTTTGGGGCACCCTGGTTAGGTGCATAAATATTGATGATCATTATTTCTTCTTGGTGGATTGCCCCTTTTATTAATACATAGTGTCCTTCTTTGTATCTTATAACTGTTGTTGGCTTAAAATCTATTTTGTCTGATATTAGTATAGCTACCCTACCTATTTTTTTGTTTACCATTTGCTTGAAATATCTTTTTCCAACCTTTCACTTTCAACCTATTTTTATCTTTCAGTCTAAGGTGAGACTCTTGTAAACAGTGTATCATTGGATCATGCTTTTTTGTCCCTTCTGATAATCTGTTCTTTTTGATTGAGAAGTTTAATCCATTAACATTCAGTGTTATTACTGTAAAGGCAGTACTTACTGCAGCCATTTTGTGCTTTGCTTTTTATATGTCATATCTTTTTTTGTGTCTCTTTTCCTTTATTGCAAGCTCCTTTTATGTATAGTTAATCTTTTGTGATGTATCTTACTGATCCCTTTCTCATTTCTGTTTCTGTATATTTTAAAAAAATTTTTGTGGTTCCCCTGAGTTTTACACTGAAGAACCTATATCTAAAACCTACTAATTTGAAAAGATACCAATTTAGCTTCAGCAGCCCATATGTTCTCCACTCCTATATCCCTCTGTTTCCCTTCTTTATGTTATTTTTGTCCCACCTTACCATTTTATATTTTCTGTACCCTTTATCAGGAAAGATGCCTTTTTTCTTGCTCAATTGTGTCCTGACTTTTATAGGAATTAAAGAGTAGAGTTGTATATTGAGATAGAGTACTACTGTGTCTTGCATTTATCTTTTAGCTATCCTTACTGATGATCTCCATTTCTTCACACTATTCCAAACTACACTCTCCTGTCTTTTCCTTTCAACCAGCAGAACTCACTTTAGTAATTCTTCTATGTCAGGTCTTTTGCTGATGAACTCTCTCAGCTTCTATCTGTGAATATTTAAAATTCTCCCTAATTTTTGAAGGATGCTTTTGCTGGATAAAGAATTTTTGACTGGCAGTTTTTCTCTTTCAGTACCTTAAATATATCACACCACTGCCTTCTCACCTCCATGGTTTCTGATGAGAAATTGGCACATACCTTATTGAGGATACCTTGTATGTGATGAATTGCTTTTCTCTTGCTGCTTTTAGAATTCTCTCTCCATCTTTTGCATTGGGCATTCAGTTGGTGTGTGTTTCAGAGTGAGTCTGATACAGATTATTCTAGTTGGAGTATGTTGTGCTTCTTGTACATGTTTATTTATGTGTTCCATAAGAGTTGGGAAATTTTGGGGCCAAAATTTCCTCAAATATTCTTTCTGCCTTTTTCCCCTTCTTTTCTCCTTCTGGGACACCTGTGACACATGTTTGTGCACTTCCTGCTGTCACTGAAATCCCTGAGACACTGCTCAGTGTTTTCTATTCTTTTCTTTATCTAGTCCTCTGACTATATGATTTTGATTGTCCTGTTTTCTAGTTTGCTGATTCTTTCTTCTTCCTGTTGAATTCTGCTGTTGTATGACTCTAGTGCATTTTCAATTTCTATTATTTTGCCTTTCATCCCCATAATTTTTTTTATACTTTCAACTTCTTTATGCTCACGTATTGTCTCCTTAATGCTCTTTATCTCTTTATGCATACTTTTCTTCTTCTCCTTGAATTGATTTAGATTTGTTTAAAATTTTTTAATAGTTGTTCCAGATTCTGCATCTTTTCTGAAGTTTAATTTGTTACCTTGACTGAGCCACATCTTCCTGTTCCTTAGTATGGCTTGTAAGTTTGTGTGGATGTCTAGGCATCTGATTATCCTGATCAGGTAGCTTTTAAGGTCAGTTTCTCCCTGTCGTCTAGAGTTTTATTTTGATTGGCTTTGTGTTAAGTTCTTCTTTGATATTAAGTCTAACTTATTCTGGGTTTTTAGAATAGCCTGAGTTTAACTGATCAGATTTTCTCAACTCTTCTTCATCTGATTCTTGTCTTGGATATGCAGTACAATTTTTAAGATAGCACTTTTTGTGCTATTGTTTTACCTCCAGGAGAAAGTTTTGTTTCTCCAGGAGAAACTCATTGAAGAATAAATAGAAAAACCTGAATAGTCTACACACATTAAAGAAATTGTAAAGAAAACTCTTGGAACAGGTGGTGTGGTAGGCATTCAAGGTGACCCCCAATTATCTCCACCTCCTGGTATTCACAGCCGGTGTAGTCAGGGCCTTGCATGTGGACTGGATTTATAGATTCACTTCTGACCAATAGAACATGGCAGAAGTGATGGGATGAGATGTCACGCCTGAGATTAAGCTATAAAAAGACTGTGGTTTCTCTCTTGGATTCTTTCTCTCCTGCTCTTCATGTTCAATCTAGGTGAAGCAAGCTGCCACTTTGTGATAAGTCTGAGGGACAAGCCCACATGGTATGGTAAGGAAATGGGGTCCTCAGCCCAATAAACAGGCATGGAACTGAAGCCTGCTAACAAATCATGTGAGTGAGCTTGGAAGTGGGTCCTTCAGCTCCAGTAAAATCGGGAGACAATAGATGCCCTGGCTGGTAACTTGACTACAACCTCATGAGAAACTTTAAGCCAGAACCACCCAGTTAAGCTGATCCCTGATTCCTGACCCACCGAAACTGGGAGATAATAAATGTTTGTTGTTTTAAGCTGCTAACTTTGGGGGTAATTTTTTATGCAGCAATAAGGACCAATATAGATGGCGTCACTGGTTAATTCTTCCACATATTGAAGGAATGAATCATATGAATTATAAACAAACAGTTTCAGAAAATAGAAGAGGAAGAAACAGTTACCAATTCATGTTATTAGGCCAGAATTACCTTGAAACCAAAACTATACAAAGATATTACAGTAAAAGAGAACTGCAGACCCACATGAGCACAAAATTTTTAACAAAATATTAGCAAATTGACACCAGCAATGTATAAAAAGGATAGTATACCTTGACCAAAGGGGATTTATCCTGGGAATGTACGTTTTCAAAATTAAAAAATAAGTCAATGTAATTCACCTCATTGAGCAAACAACCATATGATTATCTTAATTGATGCAGTAAACTTTAGTTAGGTAATGATTTCTTATAGGACACAAAAAACACAAACTGTAAAAGAAAAAATTTGATAAAGTGGACTTCATTCAAAACTTCTGATCTTTAAAAAATACTGTTAAGAAAATAAAAAGACAAGACAATCATTGTAGGTAAAATACAAATTTGAAAAAGGACTGACATCCAGATTACATGAAGAACTCTCAAAACTCAATAAACAAACAAAAAAACCCTTAATTTTCTAAAACAGGCAAAAAATTTGAGTAGACTCTTTACCAAAGAAGAGATATAGAGAAGAATAAAGTACATGAAAAGATGCTCAGAGTCATTAGTCATTAGGGAAATTCAAGTTAAAATCACAAGGAGATACTACTATATACTTATTATAATGCCTGAGATTTTTTAAAAATCTGAAAGTACCAAGTGTTGGCAAGATGTGGAGAAATAGAAACTCTCATGTTGCTGGTGAAAGTGCAATTTTGCTGGTACAGGAACTTTGGAAAACAGCTTGGCAATTTCTTATAAAGTTAAACATATGCTTATTGTACAACTCAGCAATCCCATGCCTATGCATTTACCCAGAAGTAATTTAGACATATGTCCACAAAAAAATGCTGTACATGAATATTTTTGGCAGCTTTATTCATAATTTCTCCAAATGAGAAACAACCCAAATGCCCATAAACTAATGTCTGGATTAAAAAAATATATCTGTTACATCCTTAAATGGAAAATCACTCAGTTATTAAAAAGGATAAAATATTAATTTAGGCAAAACTATAGAGGCAAAAGAGATCAGTGACTGCTAGGGAACAGGGATGAAGGGAAGGGATTGGCTACAAAGGGTCACGGGAGAACTTTAGGGTATGCTAGAACTATTTTATTTTATTTTATTTTAATCTCAGGTAGGGACCTAGGTATTTGGGGACTACTTTTGGTAAGTGAATGGCATACTGTGGCCATTTGGGATGTCTAGCTGGAGCTTGCATCAGAGAAACCTCCAGGATAGCCTCTCAACTCTATTTGGGATCTCTCAGCCACTGTGACCTTAGCTTGCTGCCTTTTTTTCCCCCCTTTTGTCAAGCAGGCATTTTCAATCCCTCACTGCCAGGGCCAGGTTCATTACTGGGAGTCATGTCCCATGTTGCCAAGGAGATTCATTCCCCTGGGAATCATGTTCTTTGTGTGTGTGTGTGGGGGGGGGGGGTTAATGAATTTATTTGCTGAGTTGGGCTTAGAGAGAGAAAGGTCACATCTGAGCAACAAAAGAGGTTCCCTGGAAGTGCCTCTTAGGCATAATTATAGGAGGGCTCAGCCTCCCATTTACAGCCCTAAGTTTCACAAGAGCATGTCTCAAGATGAGGGCTTGATTTATGAAGTAATGTGTTCCTAATTTCACTTAATATATATTCTATCCCAAGATAAACAGTTTCTCCCATTATCTTCACTTAGTTGTACAATCATCATCACTCTCAACTTAAAACAATATCATAACATAATACATCCCAGAGGTCTTCTCAGCTGCTAATTAGTCATCCCTAGTATTAGTGTAGTGTTGGTAAGATATTCCTATCAAATATAGTCTTTAATATGTAATGGGTAATTTTTCCATATACTATTCTGTTAACCCTCTGAAGCAGTGTCATACCTTATAAGTATATCATGCTAACACTTATTTAGGTTTGTGTTGGCACTGTGGGTTACATGCCTTTAAACAACTATTTACGAACATGTTCGCCTTCAATGTGTCACTGATACTTATAATCCCAACAATGAACCATAGTCACATCTGACCATTCCCATATCATTAAGTTCACCCTCATTATCATATCTGTGTATGTGCCAGTTTGGATGTATTATGTCCCCCGAAACACCATGTTCTTTAATGAAATCTTGTGGGGGCAGACATATTAGTCTTGATTAGGTTGGAACCTTTTGATTGAGTGTTTCCATGGAGATGTGACCCAATCAACTGTGGGCAAAACCTTTGATTGGATAATTTCCATGGAAGTGTTACCCCACCCATTCAGGGTGGGTCTTAATTAAATCACTGGAGCCATATGAAAGAGCTGACAAACAGAAGGAACTCAGTGCTGCAGCCAAGAGAGGCACTTTGAAGAACACACAGGAGCTGAGAGGGGAGCTGGAACATGACCTGGGATGAGCAGATGCCAGCCGCGTGCCTTTCCAGCTGACAAAGTTTTTCCAGATGCCATTGGCCTTCCTTCAGTGAAGGTAGACTTGTGTTGATGCCTTCATTTGGACATTTTCATGGACTTCGGACTGTAACTTTGTAACCAAATAAACCCCCTTTATAAAAGCCAATCCATTTCTGGTATTTTGCATAATGGCAGCATTAACAAACCAGAACAGTACATATTAAATTATCATTCCCCCTTCACTAGCTTCTATCTCTAGGTTCCCTATATTCTACATTATAAGACACTTATTTTAAATTTTTCACGGAGTCACATTAGTGGTAACATACAATATCTCTCCTTTTGTGTATGGCTTATTTCACTCAGAGTTTTGTCTTCAAGGTTCATCTGTGTTGTCATACATTTCACGACCTCATTCCTTCTTACAGCGGCATAGTATTCCATTGTGTATATATATATACCACATTTTTTTTATCCGCTCATCTGTTGAAGGACATTTGGAGTGTTTCCATCTCTTGGCAATTGTGAACAATGCCACTATGAACATTGGTATGCAAGTATCTGTTCATGTCATGGCTTTCAGATCTTCTGGGTATATGCCAAGAAGTGAAATTGCTGGATTGTAGGGTAACTTGATATCTAGTTTTCTGAGGAACTGCCAAACTGTCTTCCAGAGTGGCTGTACCATTATATAGTCCCGCCAGCAGTGAATAAAAGTTCCAATTTCTCTACAACCTCTCCAGCATTTGTAGTTTCCTGTTTGATGGCAGCCATTCTTATTGGTGTGAGATGGTGTCTTGTTGTGGTCTTAATTTGCATCTCTCTAATAGCTAGTGAAGAAGAACATTTTTTCATTTGTTTTTCAGCCATTCGTATTTCCTCTTCAGAGAAATGTCTTTTCACATCTTTTGCCCATTTTATTGTAACTATAGTTTATGCCTTGATTGTGGCTGTAGTTGCACAAAGGCCTGTAAATATACAATGATGGATTTTACTGTATGCAAATTATACCTCAATACACCTGACTTTTAGAAAGTCAGGAACATGACATGGCAGCCCAGTCATGATGTCACTATTTCTACTCAACCTTGTACTAGAGATCCTGGTCAGTACAATAAGACAGAAAGGAGAAATAAAAGGTTTCAAGAATGTCATTATTGGCAGATGGTATGGTTTCCCACTTAGAAAATAAACCAAAAATAACAGAAAATACGATAATTAATAAGAAAGTTTATCAGGCTTTCCAGTTATAAAATCTATTTACAAAACTCAATTCCATTTCTATTCACTAGAATTTTCATTTTTATAAAAGTACCATTTATAATGCCCCCAAAATGGCTACTTATGAATAAATCTAATGAAAGATCTTCATGAAGAAAATTTAATACAGGGAAAAGTAAATGATTGGGCAGCTCAGTGCCTCATGTATTGCCCTGTTAATCTACCTATGATATTATTAATAGGAAAATGACTATATCCATTACTACAGCTACATTGGGACAGACTGAAAGGTTGAATAGGGGCATACAGGCTTACCTAGGACAATATAAGAAAGGTATAAATCAATGTAAAGGAAAATAACTTTAGACATATATTCAGTAGCTGGGTAGTCAGAACTCCAACCTCACTTTCTACCTGGGTGTCCACACTGCAGAACCCAGGACCCACTGGTGAGTAGTAAATATGAAAATAAAAACAAGAAACCCAGCCCAGTTTATTTCTCTTTCACATTTGATGTATTACGAAATATTTAACATATCATGGAATGATTACATAGAATAACATAATGATCACTCTTGTACCCACCACCTAGCTTGATTAACAGTTTTCCATATTCCAGTAACATTTTTACTTCACTCTATTTCTTTTCATGAAGAAACCATTACGCAAAATCTGGGGAAGAAAAGGATAATTTTGTCATGGTGGGATACAAAGTCAAAAAGGTAATTTTGTTTGTCTTTACATCTTTCTTTCCGTTGTTATAATTGGAGGCAAGGGCTCCATTAACAGCTCTAGACATAGCATGATGCGTGTTAACACACTCATAGATGGAGAGGCAATATCTGGAGGATTCAGAGCAGAGGTGAAGGGTGATGTTTCTTCCCAATGAGCCTTGAAATGTGACCAAGTGCTTCAGCAGGTTGGCCAATGGCCTTGCATTAGGACCATTGCCCATGATGCCATGTTGAATGTAAACCCAAGGGTAAACCGTGCCCCAGTGCTCACACTGGCACTGAAAGCTGCTCACTGCAGACAGTGATGAGCAGAATCATTGTGGATTTCTGGTGTGTACTCTCCTTCTATCTCTTGATTTTGGGTGTTAAATTCCATGTATGTGGTTAATCAAAGTCAATCACAAAGGCCAAAGGAGTGTTTGCAGAGTTGAAGGATCTGCATTATCCTTGTTAGGGTTTTGGACAGTGTTGGGAAAGAACACTGAGTAAACCACAGGGGTCTTCAGGTTCCAGGCTCAGGTCAGGGACAACATACTTGAGGAATGAGGGAGGTTTCTGAGTGGATCTTAGTCTTTCAGGAAGGCCAGCCACAGTATAACCCAACCTGCTGGGCTAGGTGCATCTTCTTACTGCTAAAATTTGGTTGCTCTTGTTTATTTTAGACATTCTTGCCCCATGGTTTATCTGCATTTCTGTCTCACTCAGTTAAAAATCTCACATATGTCAAAAAAATCTCATATGGATGTTGAAACTTGCTTCACTGATCCAGGAAACGGTGCCTGGTAAGAACTAAATATAAATCAGAACGACTCATGCTGGGTTTCAGTGGCAGAATCCAAGGAGTTAGAGACATTTCTAAACCTGGACAAAGACTTCCCTGCTTTTCTATTTCAAGTCCATTCTCTTGAGTATTTTCAAAATCTGAAGATCATTCCTTCCTTTTCCTGGTGTGTTGAAAACAAAAGAATCCTGGCTTGACTTTGGAGCAAATTGCAATTTATATTTTGGTCTTCCCGTGATGCTGTGATGATTATATAATGAGATGGTTAAGGGTAAGGGCTAGTCAAACAGCCAGAGTTCAAATTCCAGTTCTGTCACTGACTGTCTATGAGACCTTGGGCAGGGAATTAACCTCTTTCAGTGTTAGTTTCCTTATCTGCAAAATCAGAGTTGATGTGAGAATTAAATAAGATAAAATAAGATAATATTTTAAGTGCTTTGTTAGTAAATGATAGCTGTTGTATTACTCTTATTATTATAACAATAACTATCTCCCAATTTTCTATAATGGTTCTGTAAATGAGGCATTAGTATCCCAGATTGAGGGAGAGGGGCAATAAATATATGTACTTCTGTGTCAGAGACTGATAGTTATTGACTGAAATCTGTTTCCTCATATTTCTGGACACACAGGTAAGACCACATTCCTAGCCTTCTTTTGTAGTTAGGTGATGCCACATGACTAAGTTCTAGCCAATGGAATGTGCACAGGAAGGATGCATGGCTGACCATAGACATCTCCCATAAACACTCTTCCATGCTGTTTCCCCTGGGATAGAGATGATTATGGTGACTTTAGAAACCATATGGTGATGAAGACAGAGTCTCTATCAGCCTGAGTCCTTGAATGGCAGTTGGAGTTGTGGGCAAGGCACCCTCCACTGACCAAGAACACCCACTTTGTACTGAGATAAATAAGCTTTTATAGTGTTTGAATGAATATGTATTTTGTTTGTTACAGCAGCTAGTTCCAAATGCCTAGTGCCATCATGCTCAGCTCTGTCCTTAACTAATACTCCTTTCTTGCTTCCCATTTACTATTTAAAATTCCTGACTTAAGAAAAGGAGTTAAAATAAAAACACTCTTGAGGGTCTAATTAACCAAAATCAACATCTTGGAACCTCTATTGATTTTATGAAGCGCTTCTGCTTTCCATTTTCTAAGACCCAGGAATCCTGGGAATTAAGTCTCAGTAAGACAGAATTTTGAGGGTGGATGTGGGAGGACTCAGATTACCTGGATTTTGCCCTTCTTGACATCAGAACCTTAACTGTAGCAAGTAGAGTTCACTTAGTCATGTATCTCTAATTAACCATACGCCATAGGGTTCAATAGTTCAAGATTTCATGAAAATGAAGAAGGGCTTAGTTGAGAATGACTGAAATCATTAATGGGAATCAGATGCAATTTGATACACACAGTTAATTACAAGTACCGTAAAGAATATACATAGGTTCAGACATCATTCTCCAGTTCCAGCTCACTACAGAACAGTTGATGACCCTTAACCAAAGAGGTTAAGAGAACAATTTCTGCGCTGGGCAATCTATATCTTCTTCTGTGGTTTCCATGTTGTATTGTATTCAGGTCATTCTGTGCCAGGATCTTTCTTGCTCTTTTCATGTCCTTGTTTAACATACTGAATCTTACTAATTAATATCACCAGATAGCTCTGCTTTTCTCCAATACGCCTGGCAAAATGTTGGCAGCTCCTTTCCACTTGTTAATGTAAATGGTTGTCCATAATGAAAACGACTCACTCACCAGAGCGCTCTGGCTATTCTCTCTCTGTGGTACTGATAAAATGGAAGTTTTAAACCTCCACTTTGAAAGGGAGTAGCTTCTTGCTTGGAGTCTGAAAAATAGTTCCACCCTTGGATAGCACCTGATACTTCCTGTATGTGTCACCTTATAAACACTCTCTCCTGCAGCAGAGGCTGAAAATCTTCCACTCCAGGCCTCAGTTTTCCATATGAAAGGGCTTGAACAGTATGCTACAATCTGGGATTTCATTCTAAAGATTTAACATTTAAGGAGTTATTATCTAAGTATAGACATAACCATAAATCAAAACCCCTTATTGGGTCTCTTAAAGGCAGACAAGCCTCCCCATGAGAGGTCTGCAAAGGGTCGTCAGAGCTGGGGGGAAGTCAATTCAAACTAGATGCTATGTAGTTCTATTATAGATAGCTGTGTAGACAGACAGACAGAGCACCTGATTGTCAATGAGTCGGCATTGTTAGTTAAAAAAGAACAGGACCATAATCAAGGCTATAATCTCCCAAGATTCACCACTACAATCTACACTGTAGGTTCAAAGATTAAAATATTATTGAAAAGAAAGGAATTCTTATGAAAAGGAATTCTAAAGTCTCAAAGCCTTCATATTTCAAAAGTTTATCTCATTTAGAGAATTCCAGGATACCTTGCAAAACAGAGAGGTCTCCAATTTCTAGGTCCGTGTTAAGAGAATTCACTCCAAAATTATGGCACAGTGACAATCAATTTGAACAGGTAATAATTAATTCATGTCAAGCCTTAAATTAGACCTCCACTTAAGAAGGAATCAGTCCTTCTCATCATGGAGTTTTTGGCTGTTTTCAGCAGTTTTGCACTGCACTAAATTGGATGTGAAGTTTTCCTTAAGAACCCTCCATGGAATGAGATAAATGGTTAGTATCTTGGCATACATTTTCCTTCGGGACAAGGAGCAAGGAATGTAGTTTGAATGACTGATATGCAGTAGATGTGTTAAAATATGTTATTTATTCATTTGATTTTCTCAAAAATAGTATAATTAACTCCATTTTGCATTTATAGTTAAGCAACTTGAACAAGATCATGGCTATCAGGTGGAAGACCCAGCTCCTCCAGGCTCTAAGACTCCATTCTTATATGCCCTGATATCTACCACAGGGTGTGTGTATACTGAGTTATGTTCATAATAAATGGGACGATAACATTTAAGAAGGCAAATAATGCAATAATGACTATTATAATGCCAGCAAGAAATTCTGGTTCTACAGTTGAGCCCTAGAACTTTGTGCCTTAATACCTCAGTTACCTTCTGACCCAAGCTGGATGATTCCTTTGAAATTAGGGGGGATTTAAAATTCTAATGATGCAGTAATATGAGAAATGGGTAAGATTTGATTTTCCAGTCCATATCATCTGTCAAAGCTTACAACGCCCTCCTTTCTCCTTTCTCCTGCCTCTAGTGAAGTGGTAGTTAAACTTCAGTATGCATAAGAAACACCTGCTGAACTTGGTTAAAGATGAATGTTCTTAACTTTTCCTCTAGAGATTCAGGAGAATCAGGGTGAGGCCAAGAATCTGTTTTTTCACAAACCTTCCAGTGATCAGGAAAACTGACTTGTAAGTACCTTAATTTCCCTTATTACTCTCATTTTCTTTCTTTTTTTTTTTTTTTTTTTTTAGACCTCACATCCACTTGGGGTTGGGAATTCTTTTATAAGCCGTCATCTTAGTTTTCCAGGACTGCTACAGATTAGCTGGCTTAAGCAAAATAAGTTTATTATCTCGAGGTTGTGAAGGTTAGAAGGCTGAAATCAAGGTGCTGGCAGAGCCTTGCTTCCTCTTAAAGGGAAGAATCTGTTCTGTGCCTCTCTCCTGGCTTCTGATGGGTGGCTGGCAATCCTTGGCTTTCCTTGTTTGTGGCAGCATTTCACAGTCTCTGCCTCTGTCACATGACTCTTCTCTCTCTCTCAACTTCCTCTCCTTGTAAGAATACCAGTCATATTGGATTAGGGCTCACCCTATCCAATTTGGCCTCATCTTAACTAATAACATCTTCAAAGATCCTAATATTTACAAATAAGTTCGCATTCATAGGACTTGGGCTTAGGACTTAAACATGTCTTTTAGAGAGGACACAATTCAGTCCACAACAAATTGCTTTTTGGTTCTCTGCACCTCTAGAACTGCACTGCTAGTGTGTGATCCGGGCTTATGAAGACTTGGGACTAAAGCCAGAAAAACAGAGGTAATACCTCACAGCCAGATGTTCTGAGAAGGAAGATGCCGCTGTTAGGAGAGCTGGAAGAGGCTCCTATATAAATATTGACGGTATGTAATTCTGCTGAAAAAAAAAAAAAGGGCATATAGTCAAAGTCAAACACAAAAGGGTGACACAAACCTGTGGGAATCATGCCAGAAAGGTGAAACCCCAGAACAGGCTGAGGCTGGTGGAAAATGCTAAGAGCCAAAACAAGAGCTTTTAAGAAGTTTCATGGGATCAAAAACAATGAAAAAATAAAGGCCAGGAGCAGATGAAGTAATGTTAGCCGATGACAGGGCAAGCAGCACTGCTCATTTCCTGTTTTTCTTACCTCTGCCATCAGGGAAAAGGATCACCAAACCGAAAATGTGAAGAATAAAAATGGCTTAAAGAGACATGTCATCCAGAGAGGTGAGAGGAGGTAGGAAAGAAGACCTAACTGCATGAAGTGAATGTGACTATTGAGATCAGATGAATTACACCACAGAGCTCCAAAAATTTGCAATGATGTTATTAATCTTTCATTGGTTATCTGTAAAGCCTGTGGCAAAAGAGGTGCCAAATGGCTGGAAGCAAACAAATCTCCTGGTTTTTTGTAAAGTTTGTTTCTGGAAACCACAAATGTTAATTCCCTACAAATTTGTGGAAAAGATGATAAGTCAATTGGGAAGAACTTAGAAAGTAGAGGCATGATCAGCAGGAGCCAACACAGGTTCTGCAGAAGCATGTCATGCCAAAGACTCTTACTGTTTTTAAATAAAGTTGCTCTGTAGATAGATTGGGGAGATACTGTAGACATGGAGTTCAGCAGTATCAGCTCTTGTGTCCTGAGCATCTTCCTAGTAAGCCATTTTAAGAAAGAGGACCCCATCCTTTGAAAGAGACCTGTTCAGGAACCCAACGATCTAAATTTGCCACTGGACTTAACCAGGCAGCACCTCTAGCCTCCAATCTTTTTCTATCCACTCAGACTCACATTATCTCTTGTGTATACCATGGAGCAAGTTGCCATGGCAACACGGCTCCAGTTGGCATCAGGTCCCGGGACTGAGGCTTTTGTCCTGTCTCCTTGGTTTGTCCAGCACTTTCAGCTCCATCTCTTTCTAACTTCCAGTTCCACATTCTGACTCCACTTTCTCAAACAGCACTGCCTTTGGCCTCATTCTGATGGCTTAGCCCCCTTTCACTGCTCAGTTCTCACTACAATAACTCTCCTGATGGTCACTGCATGCTCCAACAAACAAGTCTTTCAGTAAAGTTCCTCAGGTTATCCTTGTGGCAAAGATTTAAAACACAGCTCTAGTACTATGCTTAGATAAATTCATAGCTGCTTAGATACCTATACCCAAGACTATTGTTTTAGGGACAGACCCCTCTAGTAGACAATTCAAAAACTAGCACCACTCTCTAGTCAACATTTTTATTAACGACTTGGATGAAGACATAGAAGAGAGAGCCTTTCAACTGTACAGACCATGTGGAGCTTGGATGAGAAAAAAACATGTTGGAAAGCAAAAGTGAGTTGGAAAGAAAAAAACTAAAAGGCCAGATTATAGCTAAGAAGGTAACGCTGAGTAAAGACAAATGTGAAGTCCAACTGTTAGGTTAAAGAAAAAAGAGCTGCACTACCTAGTGCTGGTGATCATTGACCACATTAACAGCAGTTTATGTGAAAATGACCTTCAGTTTTTGTTGGCTACAAGCTCGATGTGGATCATTAATGTGACATGATCACCAGGAAGCTAATGTTATTACCAGCTGTGCTAATAAAAGTGTAGTCTAGTGTTAATAGAAGTAATGATCCCATCAGTTATGGGCATGAGGAGAAATCTCAAATGATGACACAAACTTTAAGTGAAGTAATTGTGGAAGGACACTTATGCCGCAGAATGAGTTGAGACTTTCAAAAATACACTATGTCTGGGGTATTTATTACAGAGGTTGCAGGTGTCGATTGCAATGGGGAATGGTAAAAAATGAATAATGTGTAAATTTAATTCTGAATATATGTTCTTTGAGAGGGACCCAGGTTAACGTTGTGTCTGTAAATAGTCACAAGATTGAGGTTCAAAGGAATTAGGGCATTTAATTATAGGGTGGAAGTATTGAGAGGCATGATAACTCATCAAATGTTTTGATGGGCTCTTATGCAGAAGGATAATTAATTTTATTCTCACAGGGATAGACCTGTTCCCCAAGGATAGGAGCAGCCCCAGATCCTGGCTCTAACTACAAGTACCTCTGGCCTCTGATCATGCCCCAGGTGCTGTGTGCAGTTGTTTGGGCTCTGCCTTATTCCTGGAACTGAGGTGGAGAACCTTGGGCTGCTGATGAGGAGGCTTCTCTCTTGAGTTCCTCTCCCAGTTAGTGTTCTGTGCCAGTTTGGATGTATTATGTCCCCCAAAACACCGTTATCTTTGATGCAATCTTGTGGAGTCAGACATATTAGTGTTGATTAGGTTGGAATCCTTTGAGTGTTTCTATGGAGACGTGACTCAATCAATCGTGGGAAAGACCTTTGATTGGATAATTTCCATGGAGGTGTTACCCCACCCATTCAGGGTGGGTCTTAATTAAATCACTGGAGCCATATAAAAAGAACTTGCAAACAGAAGGAACTTAGAGCAGCTAAGCGTGACATTTTAGAGAGAAGCTGCAGCTGAGAAACTTTTGAAGACAGCTGTTGAAAGCTGACATTTTGGAGAACACCATTTTGAAAAGCAACCTGGGAGCAAGCAGATGCCAGCCATGTGCCTTCCCAACTAAGAGAGGTTTTCCAAATGCCAATGGCCTTTCTCCAGTGAAGGTACCCGATTGTTGACTTGGGCACGTTATGGCCTTAAGACTGTAACTTTGTAACCAAATAAATCCCCTTTATAAAAGCCAGTCCATTTCTGGTGTTTTGCAAAATGGCAGCATTAGCAAACTGGAACATGCTCAATGATTTGGAGGCAGGAGGTCCTTAGAGACCGACTCTGGTGGGGCCAACACTGGCGTCCTGTGAATGGCTCAGGAATGTTCCCCAGGTGTTCAGTGTCAACAGCAGAAGTAGTGCTTCTTTTAACCAAAGGCTAAGAAGGCAGGGAAGGACTCTGCAGAGGAGTCAGTCCCTCCACAGGCTCAAGTAGCCACTGAAGGCAATGCCTGGAATGGTCTGTTGTTGGCTTCTGACCCTTGGTCCCAGGCTGCCCTGGTGCTGGGGCAGGGTAGTTGGCTCTGCCTCAGGATCCACAGCAGGAAGGGCCTGCTGGGAAGCAGTGTGCCCAGGAATGCAAACAGTTTCCTGGCAGTGGCCATCTCCTCTGCTGTGCCAACATCTGATGAGAAAGGGAGGCAGAAAGAGAGAGAGAGAATAAGAGAGAGAAATAGAGTCAAGGGTAGGAGAAGGAGGGAGTAGGAGGAGGAGGGTAGGTAGTAGGAGGGAGAAGGGGAGAGAGGGAGAAAGAAGGGCCAACCTTTCATGCTTTGATTTGACATTCAACTATTTGCTGGCATCTGAGAACCACCAATTTAATGTAAAATCTTTCTGAGGAGTTGATGAGAGTCTTAGGTGGAGGAATAGCTCAACAAAGGGGAAAAATGGGTGAGTTAAATTATCATGATCCCTCCTTGATCCTCCCAGCTGGTGATATTACCAGTGAGAGGACAGAAACCTCTGAAGAGGGACACAATGACCACTGGAACACCTGTAAAGATGTATAATAGGGCCACCATAATTACCTTAAAGCAGAGGTTCTTAATGAGGAGTGGTGGTGCTTGTCCCCTCTCTTCCCCCAGGACATTTGACAATGCCGGGAGACATTTTTGACTGTCACAAATGGGGAGCTGTGTTACTGGCATCTAGTGGGAAGACAGCAGATGCCAGGGATGCTCAAGACAGCCCCCAAAATAAAAAACCTATCCAGCCTAAAATGTTGATATTGCTAAGGCTGAGAAATCCTGTCTTAAGGGGATTTGATGAGAAGCTTCAGTGCCCAGTGCCCAGTGCCACCCACTGGAGTTGTGGAGCCAACAGGACCTTAGCAATCATAGCCCTTCCCCTCTTACAGGTGAGGAGGCTGAGGCTCAGAGAGTGAAGGGGCTTGTCCAGGGGATCAGGCCATGGATTTCAATAATTAAGAGTCTTGGAGTGAAATAGACCAAGTTTAAAGTACCAGTTTACTTACTTGGCATCTTTGCAACTTGGGCAAATTACTTCACCTCTTGGAGCCTCAATTCCCTCACCTGTTAAGTGGGTATCATATAAAAACTCCCTCACAACATAATTTTAAGGAATAAGTAAAATAATGCATGTAAAATGTTTAGCATAGCATGCAACGTATAAATAGCACCTTTAATTATTTGAGGCTGAGCTGGAACTAAAATTTTGGATCCTATCCCTACATTCTGTTCTCTTTCCATTGCATCACTTTAATGAGTCCTGAACCAGGACCAGTTCTGAGGGGCATGTAAATATAGTGGTTATGAGCTCTGGTATTTGACTCAGGTGGATCTGGATTCAAAGTCTAGCTCTGCCCTTTTCAAAGCTGACCGATTACTTAATCTTCCTCTGAGACTCAGTTTTCTCATCTGGAAACTGAGGATAATGCTAATATCTGTCTTATAGACTTGTGAGATTTAAAAAGAGAGCCAATATTAAACATTTCAGCCCAGAGTCTAGAATATAGTAAAGACTCAGTATTTATTAGTGATAGCTAATGTTTGTGGTATTTCCCCCTAATGCTACAAAAATGTCTCCCATTCAACATGCTATTCTTATAACACGACTTCAACACTCCTTCCATTATGGACTTATTATCTCTTTCCTTGAATCTGGATGGACATGTGACTATGGAGGAAGTGATACTTTGTGACTTCCAAAGCCAGGTCATAAAAAGGTGATACAGCTTCTACCTTCTTCTCTTGAGAAGCTCATCAAGAAACCCAGTCTTCCTTCTTTAAGAAAATCCAAGCCACTTGATGGAGAGGCTCATTTGAAGAGGAACTGACAGACAGCACTAACTTTCCAGACATATGAGTGAGCCATCTTGGAAGTGGAACCTCTGGCCCCAGTGAACCTGCCCCAGCTGATGCTGCCTGGGCAGAGAAAAGCCGACCCCACTGAACCCTGTCCAAACTGCAGATTCATGAGCAAAATAAGAATGCTGTCATTTTAAGCCACTAAGTTTTAGAACAGTTTGTTACGCAGCAGTAGCAATTGGAACAAATTTATTATTATTATTAACCTCCAAAAAAAGACTTTTTCTCATGTTCACATTGTCTCCTAAGCCTCATCATCAACACCATGAAGAAGACCAGATGTAGTAGAAAATATTGCTGATTCTCGATAAATCTCCTGTCATTCTTCTGGGTAACTGGAGAAGATGCTCAAATGCTACCATTTGAGAATGTGATATATAGAGATTCAGCACACTGGATGCTTATCTATGGACTCAATTCTACCAATCTTTTGGTATTAGTTTTGGATTAATTCTAGAGGCTGAAAGACTTCTTGGAACTTGTGAACAGGCTTCCCAAGAGCACATACTCCAGTGTCATTCCTTCCTTTTCCTTTTTCCTTGGTTTCTGCCATTGGTATGAAAGAAAGGAATTCTTTTTCCCACTTGAGTTCATTTAATCCTTCATGCCTCACGCATGGTTTCAAATGGTGTAGCCTCCGAGACCAGCACAGAGGATAGGATCTGACCATGAATTGGGAATATTTTTGCCTCTCTTAGGAAAGCAAACCAATTTATTTTACCAATTATCGTGTGTCTGTGTGTCTGCGCGCGCGCATGCGTGCGTGTGATGGAAAGTGTGAGGGTGGTGAGGAAGTACTACTGGGGTTAGAAGTGAAAGAACTTCCCTCCTCTTCTTTCTGAGCACAGACTTGTTCAGAAGCCCCTTTCTTTAGCCCCAGTGGAAGCTACCCATCATGCTAACTCAGAGTCTCAGGACTACTAGACCTAACGAGATATCTTTTTTGAGGCTAGGGTGGATAATAAGGGGTGGGGGCCAACTTCTATGCTTTGTTCACTAAGACAGACTAACCCTTTTTATGCTTTACCAGGATTAAATAATAATGGGCCCATCAGATGGGCTGGTGAAAATGACCCCATCTTCCTTGAGGCAGGTTTCCAAACCTGGGATCCAAGATTAGGGAAGGGAAACGAGTTACTTGCTGGTTTCTGGAAAGGGGACAATATATTAGAATCACAAATTTCTCCTGCATCAAGGAGGAGAATTTTACAGTTCTGAAGGTCCCATGTGCCTTGTTCTTTGCCTCCTCAATTATGTTTCTTCCTCCTTTCCTGAAAGACTTGCAGGATAATTCTGGGTTCCCTTCTAGGGTGTGCTCAAAAGATATGTGTGGGAAGTGGGCTTATTACCTCCTCAGTCTTCCCCAGAGACCCTAGAATTGGAGCTTCTCTTTTGGAAATGTCTTTAGAGAAAATGTTTGCATTTAGCCTTTCCCACAGGTGGCAGCAACAGAAAGCAGCTATGGGCTTAGTGCTTTTCCAGCTGAGGTTGGTGTGAAGACTTGACTTAGCACCCCTGCCTCTTCAAAGCAATATTTGAGCAATTTGTCATCAAGTTACACCTAAGTTCAGAACCGTTTCCTGGGCTCCCCTTCCTAGTTCTTCCTGTGCCCTCACCCCCCTACCCCCCACCCCCCAGATTGGCATGCTTCCTAAAGATATTAATTTAATAGGGAATGATTTCTAGCATGTTGCTGGCTGTCACACACGTAAGTTTTAAAAACCAAAAATCTAGCCCATAAAAAGGCATCCAGCAAGGCTCTACTGAAAGTGGTACAATTCAGGGTTTTAAAGGGGGCTAAATGGTTTGTGAAATGAATGGGGCAGTGTGGTGGAAAGGAGCAGCCTCTTTGTTATGTCGCTAGAGGAGGAAGATGGTGCCAAGGGAGGCCACAGGCAGGAGAGACTGGACTATTGGTCACGCTAGTGTGAGTGGGGTTTGTTGGCAGAGAAGGATGTTCCCCTGTATTCTAAGCAAGTGATGGCTTTTCTGGGGAAGGGGGAGGTATATGACCCTCTTTGCTGGGTTACAATGATCTCATATTCTGATTATTTATAGTCTGCTGTGAAAAATAGCCTTTTACCTCCAATGAATCACAAGAAGTACAGAGAGTAGTATCATTAATCTGTCTCCTCTTAGATTTCCCAGGGAGTCCAAGGGGCAACTTTGTGAGGCTCCAGCAGCAGTAACACTTTGCCGATCCCTGGGCAGAACTTGTGGCAAAGCAAATACCTTAGAGGAAGACAAAAGGGGAACAAGACAAAGAGGACACTTTTCATCCCACCAGCAAACTGCCAGCCTTTGCACCCCAGTCAGATGAAGCTTGAACTGAGAATGTTTTGCTAAGCCCCCTTCTTGGCTGTACAAGAGGTTGGACTTTCCCAGAGAGTGAGACTGGACTCAGAGTATGACTGGGAGCTGCTTTTCAGGCCCCCACCAGTGTGAAGCCAAGCCATTTGCTCCTTGTGACTGGAGATGAACAATGGCTCGAGGGAGCAGAAAGCAGGAAGGGAAGAAGGAACTGGTGCTTTCAGCTGTTTTTGAGAAAGAACAGAGGGCCCACCTTGCTGAAGATGATGATGTGAAATGTTCCAGAGCTCATTCACCACACAGAAGTTCTGAGCAACAAGCAGAACTGGCAGAAACATCTCTCTCAAAGCTCCAGAAAACAGTTAATGGATAGCAGTAACAGAGCAAGTGCTGTATAAGATAAAGGCAACTTAGAAATGGTAGGCTCTCCTGCACTTGCTGACCCCTCTCTCATCCCCTCACCAGCTTGGCACAGAGCCAGCACACACTCCCTGTGAGGGCTCCTGGAGGGAGCAAAGTAAACTTGGTGCACATACTAGGGTGTATGTATGTCTGTGCCAACTGTCTGGGGGTTAGCCTGAAGGACTGAACCAGGACACGTGTTTCAGGCTTGCTATACAAGAACCTACCCTGAACCTACAGGTGGCTCACAGATCTCTCCTGTAGGAGACAGGACACTGTAGGAGAGCAGTCAAATCACAGTTGCCGGGAGGGAAGGGAGTGTTAGTTGTGGGACATACAATGTAGCACCTGTGACTGCAAGGAAACACTGTTTCCTAGGGGAATGAGGACATCCATATCTGTGTACACAGGAGGCTTCCTAGGGCCACATGTGCATGCCCAGGAGAAGACACAGGCACAGAAAATACCAGGAAATCCCTACACTTTTGCTTTGGGTTATTCTCTAAACTCATTTTATGGCTAAGCTCTGAAGGAGAACATTCCCACAGGCCAATCTATGAAGACTTGGAAAGGTATTTTCCTTCCTTCCTTTCTTCTGTAAGCTCTTGGCATTCAAGGAAATTTCTGTCTAAATGCTAGCTGGATACAAGCTTAGGGAACAGATACATTGTTGTTTCCAGAGGCAATACACTAAAATATCAAAAGTCCAGGTTGCAACAAAGGTTAGAAAACATACAAAGAAACAAGGATGAGGATAAAGCATTAGAAACCACCAATGAGAAGGGCCAGACCTGGAAAATACTAGAAAAAGGCTCTTTAAAAATGATCCTAAATATGCTTAAAGAGCTAAAGAGAAACATGGACAAAGAACTAAAAGAAATCGGGAAAATGATAGATGAACACAAGAGATCCATAAAGAGATCATGAAAAGGAACTGAACAGACTAACACAAATCAAAAATTCTCTAGAGCGGTTTAACAACAGATTGGAGCTGGCAGAAGAAGAATCAGTGACCTTGAAGATAATAAAATTGAAATCCTTCAGTTTGAGAAGCAGAAACAAAAAAGGATGAAGAAAGTCAGCAGGTCTGAAAGATCTGTGGAACACCATCCAGCATACCAATATGCAAATTGTGAGAGTTCCAGAAGGAGAAGAAAGAAAGAATATTCAAAGAAATAATGGCTAAAAAGTCCCAAATTTAACAAAAGATATGAATATACATATCCAAGAAGCTCATTGCTTTATTTCAAACGAAAAAATTTTAAGGGGGAGAAAAAAAAAATAAATAAAGAAAGAAAGAATGGAGGAACCCATGAAGTCCTGAGAGGCCTGGAGGCTGGGAAGTTGCTTAGCAACAGTGCCCCTGGGCCTCTCAGGCTGGTTGGAGGCCTCTGGTCATTTCCTACCCCCTGATTTTTTCATTTGAATTTGCTCTCTAGATATCTCTTAACCAGATTCCAACTGGTTAAAAATGTTCCTTGGCATGTGGGATATGGATCAGGGACAACCCATGGCACATTTTGCTCTGAGCCATGATATATCTTATAGAGTCTGCTCTGGATTATTCTCCCTGAGAGCAGTTCCGCGGTGGTTAGGAACTCAGACCAGAGCCAGACCTGGGTTCAAATTCCAGGTCCAACACCTATTAGATGTGTGATCTTGAGAAAGTTTCTTAACTTCTCAATATTTTCGTTTCTCCATCTCTAAAACAGGATGAATAATAGCACCTACCTCAACTGGGGCAGTGTGAGGATTTAGTAAATGTGTGTGTGTGTGTGTGTGTGTGTGTGTGTGTATGTATATATGTATTTACATGTATACATGTACACATATACACACACACGCATACATACATATAAAACATACATACACATATACAAAATCCCTAAGAGTAGTGCCTGGAACATAAAAAGTCTATGTATGTGGCAGTCATTAATAGTCCTGGAGGACCACAATACACAAATACTCATTCCCAGGTAGGGCAGAGGAGCTGAGGAAGGAGCCTCTGAGCTCCAGTCTCACAATGAGGT
Source organism: Choloepus didactylus (assembly GCF_015220235.1). Taxonomy (NCBI): domain Eukaryota; kingdom Metazoa; phylum Chordata; class Mammalia; order Pilosa; family Megalonychidae; genus Choloepus; species Choloepus didactylus. The sequence goes on from NC_051319.1 coordinate 7,072,310, forward strand.
TGGGAGGTCTGGCTTCAGGCCTAGTTCCGACAGTGGCTTGCTATGAGGTCTTGAGTAAGTAGTAATTTTTCTTCTCTGCCCTCAAACTCCTCATCTACAAATCAGAGAATGGGACTGAAAGGACCTGAGTTTCTTCAAACTCTTCCTTGCCTTCCAGCATTGGGAATCTGGATTGCATTACAAGCCACCTCTGTCTCGCACAGCTTGGGGGCCAAGGGGGATTAGAAAACATAGCAGTGGGAGGGGCCTCCAGTTGAGCCCCAGAGGGAACATTTGATTGAGCCATTGGTGACAATCACCATCCATAGCCTGAGAGACAGTCTAGTCCAGACCTGGGAAGAGGTCAGGCAGCTCTTCCCGTGCCATTGAGGATGGTCAAGGAGCAAAACTGGGCCCTGATAATCTGTGAACACTTTTTCTGCCTCGGTGTTTTTGCTCACAGTTTCCTCTGCTTAGGGTGCCTTTTCCCTGAGCCCCATCCTCACCCCAGTTTTATCCACCCCTCAAGGCCCACTCAAAGCCAAAAGTAAAGGACCCTCCTTGGTCATAGCATTAAAAAAACTATTTAAAATTTACACACAAAAATTCATCTTTAGTGTAGTTATGAGTTTTGATAAATGTATAGAGCTGTGTAACCACCACCAGCAATAAGACGCAGAACAATTTCCATCATCTCCAAAAAATCTTCCTGGTACCAACCCTTTATAATGAAACCCTCCCCCAAACCTTAACACTTAGCAACTGCTGGTCTGTTTTCCGTTCTATGGCTTTGTGTTTTTCATAATATTGTATAAATGGAATAACATAGTATGTAGCCTTTTGAATTTGGCTCCTTTCACTTAATAAAATGCATTTGAAGTTTGTCAATGTTGTGTATATCAATAGTTCATTCTCTTGCTGAGTAGTATTCCACAGTTTATCTATTCCCCAGCTGAGAAACTTTGGGGTTGTTTCCAGTGTTTGGTTATTCTGAATAAAGCTAATATAAATATTCACATACAGATTTTTGTATGACCGTACTTTTCATTTCACTTGGGTAAATACCTAGGAGTGGGACTGCTGGGTCACATGGTGAGTCTTTTTAACTTGAAACTGTAAACTGTTTCCAAATTGGTGGACCATTTTGCATTCCCATCAGCAGTGTATGAGTGTGCCAATTGCTTGGCATCCTTGCTAACACTTGGTACTGTCAGTTTGTTTTTTTAGCCATTCTCTTAGGTGTTTAATGGTATATCACTGTAGTTCCAATTTGCATTTCCCTGATGACTGTTCAAATATTTTATCCATTTTAAATTTTTTTATTTTTGATGTTTGAGAGTTCTTGATACATTTCGGATATAAGGTCTTTGTCAGATACATGGTTTGTGAATATTTTCTGCCCATCTGTGACTTGTCTTTCTATTCTCCTAACAGTGTCTGTCTATAGCAACTTTTAAATTTGGTGAAGCCCAATTTTTTCTTTTATGGATTGTTCTTTTGGTGTTGTATCTAAAAACTCTTTGCTTAATCCAAGGTCACAAATTCTTTCTTATGTTTTTTCTTCTAAAAATTTTAGAGTTTTATATTTTAGATATAGGCCTAGGATACATGTTGAGTTAATTTTTGAATTAGGTATGAGGTATAGATCAAGACCGTTTCTTTCTTTCTTTCCTTCCTTCCTTCCTTTTTTTTTTTTTTTTTTTTTTTTTTTTTGGATAACAATGTCCAGTTGTGCAGCACCAATTGTTGAAAAATCTATCCTTTCTCCACTGCATTGTTTGTGCATCATTGTCATAAGTCACTAGGTTATATTTGTATGTATCTATTCTTGGGCTCTTCTGTTTCATTGATATAAGTGTCTATTCTTTTATCAATATCACACTGTCTTGATTACTGTAACTTTATGGTAAGTTAGGAAATAAGATAATGTTCATCCTTTGATTTTGTTTTTTCCAAAATTGTTTTGGCTTTTGTAGTTCCATTGCCTTTCTGTAAACATTTTAGAATCAACTTGCTGATTTCTACAAAGTGTCCTGCAGGGATTTTGGTTAAGATTACTTTGAAACTCAAGATCAATTTTGGGAGAATTGACATCTTAATAACACTGAGTCTTCCAATCCATGAATACAATATATCTCTTCATTTATTCAGATCTGCTTTGATTTCTTTCATCCATGTTTTGTAGTTTTCAGCATATGAATGCTGACCTGTTTTGTTAAATTTATAGCTAAGCATTTCATTTTCTTTGGTGCTATTATAAATGGCACTATTTTTTGAAATTTCAAGTGCCAATTACTTATTGTTAGTATAATTGATTTTTGAATATTGATCTCATATTTTGTGGCACTGATAAACTGACATAAGTTCTAGCAACTTTTTATGTAGATTCTTTGGGATTTTCTATATTGATAATCATGTCATCTGTAAACAGAGAATTTAATCTCTTCCCATATTGCACTGGCTAAGACTTTTAGTGCTTTGTTGAACAGGAGTGATGAGAGCAGATATCCCCATTCTTCTTCCTGTTCTAAAGGGGCAGAAAAGGACATTGGATTTCATCCAATGCCTTCTCTGCATCTATTGAGATAACATGTCATTGCTCTTCTTTAGCCTGTTCATATGGTGAATTATGTTGATTGATTTTCAAGTATTGAACACGTTTTGCATATACTTAGTCATGTTATATTGCCCTTTTTACATATAGCGGGATTCTATTTGCTAATATTTTGTTGAGGATTTTTGCATCTATGTTCATGAGGAACATTAGTTTTCTTATAAGATCTTTGTCTATTTTGCTATCATGGTAATCCTGGCTTCATAAAATGAATTGAGAAGTTTTCCCTCTTATTCTAAGTTCTGGAAGAGATTGTGTACAATTGGTATATTCCTTCCTTAAATGTTTAGTAAAAATTGGTTCTTGGAGAAGTTCAATAAAATTGATAAATTTATAGACAAGCGATTAGGAAAAAAGAGAGAAGACACAAATAAAATCAGCAGTGTAAGAATGAATGTCATGTCACTAAATATCCTGCAGTCATTAAAAGGATAATAAGAGGACACTAAGAACAACTCTATACCTATAATTTAACTTATTAGATGAAATGGAAAAATTCCTTGACATATGCAAGCTACCAAAATTCACTTGAGACAAAATAGATAATGCAAATAGTCTTATGCCTATTAAAGAAATAGAGTTTGTAGTTAAAAATCTTCCAACAAAGAAAATGCCAGATGCAGTAGGTTTAACTGGTGAATTCTACTGAACTGTGATATATTGTGTTTTCATTTTCCTTCAGTTCAAAATATTTTCTAATTTTTCTTTTGATTTCCTCTTTGACCAATGGGTTATTTCAAAGTGTGTTGTTTAATATACTAGTGTTGGGGGATTTTCCAGCAATCTTTCTGTTGTTGATTTCTAGTTTAATTCAATCAAGATAAGAGAACATTGTATTATTTCAATTCTCTTCTGGAGGGCAGGGTATCAAAGAATTTGTGATCAGATGTTAAAAGTACTGCCATACTTAGTAAAATTTGGGAGAAATACTTTGAGACTATGTTTCTCCTTAAAGTTTCACCTAGTAATTTTAGCATTCATCAATGAATCCTGCCTACAGTCATTTACTCTGGTGTTCTAATGGTGATTTTCTATTTTGCTCATTCCTTCTACATTTATTAATTGTAGAATTAGCATTTGTCTCTTCTCTACTATTTATTTATTCAATCATTTATATCAGAATGGACTCATGGATATTTTGTTCTTTGGGTTATAATCCAATACTATCACTTTTTTTTTTTTTTTTTTGGTTTCTTAAATTATTCTAGCTTTGCCTATTGGGAGTTTTTCAGGTTAGCTCCTGGCTCCTGTGTCCTTTTGACATGCCATCATGGTGTTTTGTTTGTTTGCTTTTGTTTTTGCTTTTGTTTTGTTTTTAGGACTTCTTTACTTTCTGGCACCATAAGATTTTGCAGGTTCATCTTGCTTTTTTCCTGCCGAGCCCTAGAATCACTCATTTGGGGTAGCCTTTGCTCTTTTAATTGGAGAAAGGTATCTGGAAACCATGATCTAGGTACTAGGTATACTTTTTGCCTACTGGGGGGAATGGGGGTCATTGCATCTAGGTTGTCCCAGTGGGCAGAGCTGGGAAATAGATGTATGCATATTATTCCACATTTGGTCATAGCATTTGGTGCAGATCTCTCCTACAAGAGATTTCCTACAAAGTGCCACCACCCACCTTGTTTACAGTTGTATGTATACACAGCTTATACTCTCTAACATCCATAAGCTCTTAGTGAGGAGAGTTCATTCCTGAGGCATTTTTATATCCACTCTGTGCCTAACATATGATAGGAACTCAATACATGTTCATTAGTTGCATAAATAACTTTTGGGACATCACGTGCCTCGTGATTATCTTTAATTTTTTTGTTGTTGTTATTAAGAGCCACAGGTGTTGAGTTGAGGGACCATATTTAAAATTATTATAATTAAAAAACTTTTGCTGTTTGAGGGGCAATCCCACTCATGTGGAACAACTCAGTCCCTTACAATGCTGGAGGCATAAAGGGTTCCCACCCTGTTATCAGAACAGCTGCTGTTTGGAGAGCTCTGATTGGCTGCTTGGCAGGAGACAAGCTGTGCCTTTGTTTGAAGTTCCCATATTTAGCTCTCCCACAGATGCCCCAGAGAGTGCTTCATCTGCCCTGCCCCCCAACCCCCAGCAGGCCTGGGCCCACTGCCTCAGGTCCCTGATGAGCCGCCAGTCACTCTCTAATGCAGGAGAACAAATATTCTGTGCTCATTCTGTGCTCCCCAAATCCAGAGGCTGTGTCCACTGTTTCATAACTCAGGAAGTCTGTTCACCTGTCACCTTGCATTCCTAACTGTGTTTAGCTTCTGGTTTTCTCTAACTCTTTCCAAGTGGGAATCCGGAATGTCACCATTTCTGGTTGTGATGTCTGGCTGTGATGCTTCCTTGGCCAGCCAAAGCCACCCTCTCCTGCTCTCTCCTGGCTCCACGTTAGGAGGGCAGCCCATGAAAAATGCTTAGCCAGCCCCCTGGGATGAGGGTATATGTAGGGCTTGACTTGCCAGGGGAGACTGTGGCTAGGCTGCCAGGGCCCAGGCTAACAGCTGTGAGGAGGTGCCCAGCTGACACAGTGGCCTCCTCCTGCTGGACCCATCTCCCACCTGCTCAGAGACAAAGCAGCATGCAATTCCCAAGCCCCTAGCTTGGGCGCCAGAGCCCGCAGACCCAGAATCAGCTATTGTTTGATCTGCCCTGAGCCTGGCTCAGCATCTGACGTGGAACCAGGGAGTCGGAGTGGCAGCAGCTCAGAATCACCCGGGTTGCTGTGAACCGCGACCTGGTATGTGCTCTGGTTGTTTGCCATAGAGATGTTTGCGAGAAACCTCCACTCCCTATTTCCTTGCTTGTAACAAGGATCTCAGAAGTGGAATATCCTTGGTGGAGGGGGAGTTTTCCATGGAGGCAGAGGGGGGAATGGAGACTAAGAATGGGCCTGGGGAGATAGTACTCAGACTTTACAAGATGGGAGGAGTTGTGAGCATCTTCCCAGGACCTTGGGATCAGCAGGAGCTGAGAGGTATGCCTAGAGGACAAGCAATGGCATGGCATCCTTATTGCTCGTGTTCTCCCCCTCTCTCTTTTCCCTCTCTCTCAGAGCGCCTTCTCACACCCTGAATGTCACTAATGGGAAAGAGGGATTCCTTCCAGGCCCTCACGTGATACCACCTGCCTCTCTACGGCACACAGCTGACTTTGTGGAAAGGTGGCTCTCTTCTCCGTCAACCCCAGAGGTTGTTTCCTAGGAGCTTCACCAAGACTGGCCTCCACTTGCGTCTTGCACACCCTGGGCCTCCTTGTCCCTTGGTCCCTGTCCATCTGTTCCCTCCGAGCTGATGGGAGAAGAGCAGGCAGAGTGAGCTTTAGGAGGCTGTGTGATGGGTCTGTGTACGGCAGTCCAGTCTGTCCCAGGGGCCCGGGCAACGCTGTATGTTGAGCACTTAACTCACTTTAAATGGCTCCAGCCCTGGCTGCTTCTCCCCTCACTTAGGAGGCCATTCCACTGTATTAATTTCCTTTTCACAATTTTCTCCCTGGGCCTGGCTCACAGGCTATTATCCTGAGAATTCAGACAGGCAGCGTCAGACCACCTAGACTTAGCAAACTTCTCAAGGCAAGCAAGAGATGGTTTTCTAAGGCAAATTAAATTTAAGTTCCAAGATACAGGATACCCCAGGAACCACCGGGAAAATGCCTGATTGGCCCAGTGGCCACCAGAGTGACCCTGGATTTAGGGAAAAGAGAAGGAAGCAATACCTTGGAGAGCATTTCTTAGTGATCCTTCTTAAAGAGAAGTATGTATTCTTTAAAATGAAAAAAAAAATTACTATTTTAGGTGGACAGATAGGCATACAAATCTTTTTTAACTTTTTATTTTGAAATACTTTCAACCATACAGGACAGTTACAAAAATAATACAAGCCCCATACAGAGAACTCCAACAAACCCGTATCTTCTAGGATGCTCAGATCTACCAATTTAACATTTTGCCACATTTATATACTATCTTTCCTCCCTCCCTCCCTTCTTTCTTTCCCTCCCTCCCTCCCTCCTTCCCTCCTTCCCCCTTTCCTTCCTTCCTTCCTGCCTTCCTGCCGTCCATCCATCTTTCTATCTGCACCCACTTGTCTATCTATCTATCTATTTATCAATTTCCTTAACACTTGAGTCTAAGTTGTATACATCATTCTTCCTGAGCACTTAATACTGCCATCTACATTTCCTAAGAACAAGGATATTCACTTATGAATCCACCTTAAGTGCAGTTATCAAGTTCAAGACAGTTAACATTGAAATGAAGTTTACAGTCTATATTCCAATTTTTTCTTATGTCCCAATAATGTCCCTTTGAGCCTTTTCCCCTCCCTTGTTAGATCCCATCCAGGATCACATCTTGCATTTAATTGTCATTGTCTCTTTAGTTGCTGTTTCTTTTGTAATTTTTTTATTGTGTAAATGTACATACAACATGAACTTCCCATCTCAACTACTCCAAAGTATACCAATCAATGGGCTTCATCATATTCACAATATTGAGGTACCTTCACCACCTTCTACTAATAATACTTTCCCATCACCCCAAACAGAAACCCTGCACCCATTATGCATTTACTCCCTGTTCCTCTTGCCCCCACCTCTGGCCACCTGTACGCTAATTTCTGTCTCTATGAGCTTGTATATTGTCTGATATTTTCTTTGTGGTTACCACAGGGCTTAAATTTAACATCCCAAACTATAACAATCTCATTTGCTTTGACACCAACAACTTCAGTAGCATGCATCAACTGTTTCTTTATCCCTCCATCCCCGCTTTTATGGAGTTCTTGTCACAGATTGTGTTTATACATTATGAGTCCAAGACCAATAATTTCTCATGACATTTTATACACTTGCCTTTTAGATCCTGTGGAAATAAAAAGTGGAGTTACAAACCAAAAATGCAATAATGCTAGAACTTATATTTTCCCATGTTTTCACTCTCACCAGAGATCTTTATTTCTTAATGTGACTTCAATTTATTATCTGTTGTCCTTTCCTTTCAACCTACAAAAGTCTCTTTAGCATCTCTTGTAGAGGGACTTCCTCAGCTTTTGTTTATCTGGGATTGTCTTAATCTCCTCCTCATTTTTGAAGGACAGTTTTGCCAGATATAGATTTTTGGTTGGTAATTTTTTATTTTTAGCACTTTAAATAAGTACTTCTTGCCTTCATGGTTTCCAGTGAGAAATTTGTACTTAATCTTATTGAGGCTCTTTTGTATGTGAAGTTGTTTCTCTCTTGTGGCTTTCAGAATTCTCTCTTTTTCTTTGGCACTTGGCAGTTTGATTATGACATGTCATGCTGTGGGTCTATTTCAGTTTATCCTGTTTGGAATTCATTGAGATTCTTGGATTGTATATTCATGTCTTTCATTAAATTTGGAAAGTTAGCCATTCTTTCTTTGAATATACTCTTTGTCCCTTTCTCTATTTCTTCTCCTTCTAGAACTCCCACAAGGTATATATTGGTATGTTTGATGATGTCTCCCAGTTTCCTCAGATTCTGTTTGCTTTTCTTCATTCTTTCTTCTTTCTGGTCTTCAGACTGAATTACTTCAATTGTCTTATCTTCAAGTTTACTGATTTTTTCTTCTACCAGCTCCAATCTGCTTTTGGATCCCTCTAAGAAATTTTTTATTTTGTTACTGTGGTACTCAACTTTGTTTTGTTTCTTTTCATGATTTCCATCTTTCTGTTGATATTCTCTTTGTTTATCTATCATTTTCCCAATTTCTTTTAGTTCTTTGTCCACATTTTCCTTTATCTCTTTAAGCATATTTAGGATCATTTTTCAAAATCTTTATCTGGTATTTCCCAAGTCTGGTCCCCCTCATTGATGGTTTCTAATGCTTTAGTATCTCCTTTGCCTGGGTCATTACTTCCTGTTTCTTTGTATGTTTTGAAACTTTTTGTTGAAACCTTGACATTTTGATATTGTAATTTCATATCTCTGGAATTTAGATCCTGAGGCATCTGTTCTTAAGCTTGTATCCAACTAGTGTTATGGCAGAGATTTCTTTGAATGCAAGGAGCTAACAAAAAAAAAAAAGAAGAAGAAGAAGGGAAAAAAGAAAATACCTTTCCCAGTCTTTGCAGATTAACCTGTGCAAGTGCTCTCCTTCAGGGCTTAGCCATACAATGAATTTAGAGAATAGCTCTAGACCAAAGCATGTGTGTCCTCCTTGATCTTTTCTGGATAGCAAACTTGTCTTGGACATGCCTGTGTGGCTCTAGGAATTCCCCCAGTTACACTATTATGAATGTCCCCTCTTCCCTAGGAAACAGTTTCCTCATAGTCCTAGGCACTGCACTGTGTATCCTACACTCAGCAACCCCTTGCCCCAGGCAGCACAACATGACAGTTCTCCCATAGCATTCTGTAGGACAGCCTGGTGAGCCACCTTCTACATGCAGGGCAAGTTCTGGGATGGCAAGCCTCTCAGTCCACCACCAGACAGGTTGGGCCAGACATACATGCTCCCAGTATGTGCACAAGGGTTACTCTGCACCCTTCAAGAACCAGGACCAAGGATCTGTGCTGGGAGCATGGGCAAGCTTTTAAGTAGCCTTTTTCTTGATTCAGTACTCACCTTGTTACTGCAGTACTTCAACTGTTTTCTGGAGCTTTGAAAAAGTTGTTTCTGTCAGTTCTTACTGCTTGTTCAAAGCTTCTGTGGAGGGACAGAGCCCTGAAGTGTATCATTCCTCCATTTTGATCAGGGCCAGACATTCCTCTTTTTCTTGAATAATAGTCATTGCACCTAATTTGATTTTCCCCTTGTTTGTGAGGTTAATTATCATGGACTGCTACTACCATGGCTTTTGAGATGTGTGGCACTGCTCACTCTTACTGTGAATTGTCCCAGACTACTGTGACTTTGGAGTTCTTCTGTCTCTTTTTCTACTTTTTTCCCTTCATTCTTCTTTACTGTTAGGTTATATGTCAACTCTTAGGGATAACAGTGAGCCTGTTCCTTGAAACACCCATTACCCTAATTTGTAGCTTCTAGTTTGCTGTGGACTAGTAAACAGGATTTTTAAAACTTGCTGTGATTATGTCTAAGATAAAAATGATTAGATCAAAATTCTAAAATTCTAAATGATTAGATCCAAAAATTATTAGAACTGATGAACAAGTCCATCAAGGTTACAGAATACAAGAATCAATTGTACTTCTATATATGAGCAATGAAAAATCTGAAAACAAAGTTAAGAAAACAATTCTATTCACAATAGCATTACAAGGAGTGAAATACTTAAGAATGAATTGAACAAAAGAACTGCAAGACCTGTACACCAAAAATTACAAAACATTGCTGGGGGAAATTAGAGAAGATACAATTAAATGCAGAGACATTTAATGTTCATGGATTGTTCAATGTTTTTAAGATACGATGCATCCCAAATTGATCCATACATTCAATGGTATTCCTTTAAAATTTCCAGCAGATTTTTATAGGAATTAAGAGGCCGATGATAAGATTTACATGGAAAAGGAAAAGACTCAGAAAAGCCAAAAGAATTTTGCAAAAGTAAGACCACCACCAAAAGACTTTCACTTCCCAATTTCAAAACTAACTATAAAGCTATCAATACAGTATGGTATCGGCATACAGATAGGTATATAGATGAATGGAACAGAAGTTAGAGTCCAGATATAAACCCTTATATTTACGGTCAGTTAATTTCAACAAAGGTACCAGGGCAACTGAATGGGAAAGGAGAGTCTTTTTAACAAATGGTGGCGGGACTACTTGATATCCACATGCAAAAGGGTGATCTTAGACACTTCACACCATATACAAAAATTAACTAAAAATGGAACAGAGACCTATATATAAACACTAAAACTATAACATTTTAGAAGAAACTTCAGGAGAAAGTCTTCAAGTCCCTGTGGGTTAGGCACAGATTTCTTAGCTATGATACAAAAAGCACGATAAAAGAAAAAACTGACTAATTGGACTTCATCAAAATTAAAAACTTTTGTGCCTCAAAAGATGCCCATTAAGAAAACAAAAAGATGGGACACCAATTGAGAAAACTGTTTGCAAATTCCATTTGATAAATACAAAAAAATTCTTACAACTCAATAATTAGAAGTTCAAAAATGGGCAAAACATGAATAGTCATTTCACCAAATAAGATAAATGAATGGCCACTCAGAACATGAAAAGATGCTCAACATCATTAGTCATAAGGGAAATGCAAATTTAAACCACAATGAGATACCAGTACCACTATAGTAACTAAGCGTGATCAAAAAGACAAGATAAATGCTGGTGAGGATGTGGAGAAACAGGAATGCTTATATGTTTCTGTGGGCATATAAAATAGTACAGGCACTTTGGAAAACAATTTGGCAGTTTCTTTAAAAGTTAAACATGAATTTACTATACAGCCCAGAAATTCTACTCTTAGATATATACCCAAGAGAAATGAAACCATATGTTCAAATACTTGTTTGTGAATGTTCATAGCAGTGTTATTCATAATAGCTAAAAAGTGGAAACAGCCCAAATGTCCATCACCTGGTAAATGGATTAGTAAAATGTAGGCTATCCACAATGGAATATTACTCAACAATAGAAAGGAATGAAGTACTGATACATGCTGCAACATGGATGACTCTCAAAAAAATTAAAATAGAGTGAAATTAGAGTGAAAGAAGCCAGACACAAATGACTATATATTGTATGATCCCATTTATATGAAATTTCCAGAAAAGGCAAATGCATGGAGAAAGAAAGTAGATAGGTGGTTGGTTGGGGCTTGGGGTAGAAACAGGGATTAATAGGCATTAACATGTAAAATGGCCATGTGGCATTTTGTTGGGATGAGGAAAATGTTCTAAAACTAGATTGTGGTGATGGATACACATCTCAGTAAACTTACTAAAGATCATTGAATTGTATGATTAAAATAGGTGAGTTTTATGGTATGTAAATTATGCCTCCATAAAGTTAATTTAAAAAGTCACTAGGTGCCGAGTGAGGGTCCCAGGTACTCTCCCTCAGGTTAAGTACTTGAACTTTAGTCATATTCTAAATTGAAAATTTTTTTGAGTAAGTAATGTCCAAGAGGGCAAAATCCTGTTCAATTCATCTCCGTATGCTTCATTCTGGGGCATTGTAGGTGCTCGGTGAATCTTCATGGGAGAAAGGAGTAAATGATCGCTATGGCAGCTAGTTTGGACTCAGAGGTCCCGTAGTCTTTCTTTCTCGGCTCTTGGCAGTGCTGTGGGTGGTAGATTTGCTGCGGGAGTGTTCCCTGTGCCACACCTAGTCCAGCCTTCTCTACCACTCTCCCCAGAACTCTTAGAGGGCTGGTGCTTGCTCCACAAAGTCAGTACTTACAGAAAGTCCCTTTTCATACTTGTCAGGAGAGCAGAAATCTTGTCCTGTAACCCCATGTATCCTTCAGAAGGCCGAGCGGGACCATATTATGTTGTCTGTGGCTCAGCTCTTTGGCTCTTAACCATGAAGGTGTTGAGTCATTTGGGAGGTAGATCCTGAGACTGAGGCTTCAGATGGTACATCGAGCTGAGGCTAACATGGCTGAGAAGTCCACCTGCCAGGGGTAAGTGGGAGAACAGATCCAGGGTATCTGCTAAGCTGCACCTTTGGAGCTAAAGGCTGGATATTTCATCCTCTGCAAACTGGATAGTTTTGCTTCTTGTATTCTTCTATTTACTTTTTGTCTCCATTATGTGTTCCCTCCAATTGGTGAAGATGATAAAATTCCAAAATGTGGTGAATGACCTCAGATCTACAGAAACAAAATATTTCCCTTTTTATAAATGGGAGGAGAAAAGAGTAAACAGACTGTATTAAAACAGATGTAGTTTTTTTAAACTTTGTCCTTTTTATTCTTTCATACCATAGAGAATGTACTGTCAAACCCATGCATTTTAAAAGATAAGAAGGTTAAATCCAGAGAGGGTAAACAAACAAACAAATGAACCAACAAGCAAGCAAAATACCTGCCAGATTTAACATAGTTCAAAAGTGACACAGGCAAGAGTCCAGCTCAGTTTAGTCTCTAAAGTGGTCAGCTGGGCCCCAACCATTAGAGCCAACACCATGTGGAAAGTGCAGGCAGGAAGCCAAAGTGGCATAACTTTATTTCTACATCTGGGTAAAAATAATTCCCCAATTTGCAGACACCCAGAAGATCACAGGGTCTACAGTAAAAATAAAATTTGCTTCTGAGAGAACAAATCTTGTCAGACTGATCTAATTTCTCCTTGCCTGGGAGCAGGGCTTGGCTGTTTAGAAGGAAACAGATTGTTCCTGTGTGTTTCTGTGGGACTGGGCAGGAGCTCTCTGTTGGTGGAGATTCCTTTGTCCTCTGTGGCCTGGGTATCTCTGGAACCTGCTGCCAGGTTGTAGGGAGCTTTCCTAGCCTCTCCCATCCCCAAGAAGGAAGGACTGCCCACAGGGGATGTGGTCACAGGGAAAGGACAGAAGATACCAAGAGGCTCAGTCCAGCCAAAGGATTGCACTTGCCCTTTATTCTCTTATTTAATGCCAGAGATTTCCCTCATTGCTTCAGCCCTTTCTCTAAAGGTAGGATCATTCAGCCCTCCAAATAGTCTCAGAAACTCAAAGTTGGCATCTCACTTAGTGATAAGCATAGACAGCGGAAGGGTTTGCAACAATTGGTCTGCAAACATGTTCTTAATTTGCAACAGTTGACCTTGCCAATGAGTTCTGAGGGTAGGGAATGTTCTGATGATCCCTTTTTTCTTTCACTAAGGGCAGACATTAAAAGCCATGGTGACATCTACTCTTAATCATCTTTTACTTTGTTTGGATATGAATTGACAAGCTTTACCCTGATCTTCCCATTAAAAACGTGTGTGCGTGTTTGTGTGTGTTGAATTAAAAGAATGAGCAATCATGATTTCTGAATGGAAGGACTACTACAAAAGATTTTCAGAGAGTATATGTTTCCTCTGTCGTTGCAGATACATCTCTTGGAAGGACCCCAGAGGGCCGTGTCCTAGTGTGTTGCTCCACTTTCCATGAAAAGGGAAATACCTTCCACTGCAGAATGAGGGGACCTCAGTCCCGTGGAGTTCCTCTTCCTGAGTGTTGCCCATCACGAGCAGGATTGGCATACTGAAAATGTTCTATAAATGCCTGTGCCAGTTTGTATATATTATGTCCCCCAGAAAAAGCCATGTTCTTTAATGCATTCTTGTAGGGGCAGACGTATTAGGTTATTGGTTAGGTTGGGACCTTTGGATTGGGTTGTGTCCATGGAGATGTGACCCACCCAACTGTAGGTGATGACTGAATAATTTCCATGGAGGTGTGGCCCCGCCCATTCAGCATGGGCCTTGATTAGCTCACTGGAGCTCTATAAAAGCTCAAAGAGAAGGAGCTCACAGCTAGCTAGAGCTGAGACAGACATTTTGAAGACAGCCATTGGAAGCTGATGCAGACATTTTGGGGAACTCCATTTTGAAATGCAACCTGGGAGCAAGCAGATGCCAGCCACATGCCTTCCCAGCTAACAGAGGTTTTCCGGATGCCAATGGCCTTTCTCCAGTGAAGGTACCCTTTGTTGATGGACACTTGATGGCCTTAAGACTGTAACTGTGTAACCAAATAAACCCCCTTTATAAAAGCCAATCCATCTCTGGTGTTTTGCAAAATGGCAGCATTAGCAAACTGGAACAATGCTGCTGTGCTCTGCCAGGTCAAACTGAGCCCACCTGAGGAATGATGAATCACTCCTCTTCATGCTGGTAACCTTGGTGTCATCTTTTAATATTTCCTTCCTCATATACTTTCCTTCACTCCTCTGCTTCTTTCACCAAGTTTGCACCCAGATGACACTCACATTTGTCTTTCTCTTCCATTTTCATGGTCTCATTGCTTTAGACCTCACTAGTACCAACAGGGTCCTTGCTGGTCCTTGCCAAGGCTCATCGCTCTGCTCTTTACGTAATCTTCTTTCACACTGCTTTTATTCCCTCATGCCAAGTGGCCTGGCCTCAGTGCTGGAGTGACTCCCCACACCTGTCATTGAGTCCAGACTCCTCTGCATGGCTTTCCAGAGCTTCAAGGCCGGGCCCCTGCCCTACATAGCCAGGTCATGTTTACAGCTCCCAACCCCACATCATGCTCCAAACAGGTGGTAATGGTGGCAGTGGCAATAGAAATAGAAACAAAGACAAATTATTAAGCACCTGCTATATTAGCCAGGGTGGTGTAATGGTTAAGATGACTGCCCTTGCCAATCTGCCTGGGTTCAAATTCTGATTCTTCACTTGCTGGCTGCCTCGGTGGCTTTGTTTCCCCCTTTATATTTTGGGGATGATAACAGTGACTACTTAATACAGTTAATTCATTTCACAGAATCTGGCATATAATAAACACTACAGAAGTATTATCACTATGTAGTAATTTATATATCTATGCTATTCATAATCTTCAAAACAGTCTGGAAAATTGGGCATTCTTATTCCCATTTTACAGATAAGGAAATATTAAGTAAGTATCTAAAGTGACACAACTAATGAGCAGCAGGGCTAGAATTTTAACTCTGGTCTGCCTGCCCCTTCTGACCAACCTACCTTTAAATTTTAGGACATTATGGCTATCGCCACAAAGTTTAATGCTCAAATGTTCTCTATGCCTTCTCTGCATACATGCTTGTTTATCTCCCTAAACCGCTTGAAGGCAGGATTATTTCTTACACATCGTATAGTTGCACAATGATTGGTAGACCAGTATCAAGAACATAAATGTATCCCTGTATATGAAAGACACAAATGATAAACTGTAGAAGTCAATTGCGCAAAGCTAGAGACACAGCAGTTTTCTCCCCATGGGAGGGGTCTGGTCCTCTGGCTCTCCAATCCCCATGGAGCTTCTATGATGAGTCCACTTGACCAGGGAGAAGATCCCAACAGGTCCTCTGAGACTTCTTTACAGGCAGGACCATAGAAACTCTCATAGCTACAGAGCATACACATTGGTCAGTCAGAACAGGCATCCAGAGATCAGCCCTGCCTGTGAGGGTTGTTATGTCCTCCTGACCTCTCCTGACCCAGAGTTAATGACTACATCTTTGCCTGACAATCAGGGGCAAGTAATTGGTTACATCATCAGCACCTTTCTTAATATTACAGCAAGATTGGGTGAAGGGAAAGTCAGTTTCTCAGAGTCAGATTCCCAGGTGAGCCATTTCCTTAGCAGGCCCTTTCAGGCTTGTCACCTCATGGCCTCAAGAAGGCTGCTGCACTTCCAGGCATCAGATCCTACGAAGAATTAGGGCCTTTCCATGAGACCTTCCATTTGTCCTCCAGGTCTTCTCTTCTCCCTTCTTCACCCTACTTCTACCCAAGAGCTTAGCTGGGATAAACCCCTGAGGAGACTCAGCAGGAGGCTGGAGGGAGGCAGGAGAACGAGGTGAGCATCTGCATTTCCTTGCTCCCTCCCTGTGGAGTCGCCTTGGCCTGCCTGTGCTTCCAATCAAAGGCAGCCCTCTCAACACAACTCAGGTTGGGGAACTGTTCCTTCTCCTCATCCCTTTCAGCTTAGGCATAGGAATGGCTCTGCTGCTGCTGCCCAGGCACCACACTATCCTTGTGGTTTCCCTAAACTCTGCCCACCCCTTTGTCAACAGTTCCTTTATTAAACCCATCTTGAGTTATCCTAATTTGGGTGTGCCATGGGTCTCCTGATGGGATCTGGTTGTTATAAGCCTCACAAGCCCATCCCTACCCCGGAGACTTCTATTTATGCCCACGGGCCAGCTCTCGGTCACATGGCCACCCCTAGCTGCACAGGAGGCTGGGAAAGCAAGGATTTAACTCTTCCAACCTCCACAGAGAGAGGCAGCAAGGGAGAAGGGGGTTGGGAATGGTTGTTGAATCAGCCAACCAAAATAGCTGCCACAAATAGTAAAATATTGGGAGGAAAAAAAAAAGACTTCCAGACCCAAAACACTCCCATGCCCCAGCTCCTTGTCAGGTTGGCGCTGACCTCTTACAATTTTGAAGCAGAGTTCTCTGGTCAGATATCAGGACCAGAGGGAACTTTAAAGTTCACCTGATCCAGACCCATCCACATGATTGAAGACATTTACCACAACCTACTGCGTAGCCATCCAGACTCGACTTGAACACTTACAGGGACAGGAAGTCACTACCTCAGAGCTCCCATTGGCAGAAAGTGCTCCCTCAAGTAGAGCAGAAATCTACCACTTCCTGTTCTGCTCTGCCCTCTGGCCTGGCTTGGAACAGATTCCGTCTCCTCAGGCCACCCCCTCACATGTGTGAAGGCTTGGCATCCCCTGCCTAGGCCTGTTCTTCTCCAGGTTATGTATCCTGAGTTCCTCTCAGGCCTACAATACAGAGCCCTTTGCAAAGAAGCCTCACAGTGGCCTTTTCCCATTTTGAAGAAAAATTTTGATCATTTCCTCTCAAGTATGTCAGGTTTAGAAACCAGAATTCTTGTATTATTGCTGACTCAATTGTTATGTCTCTTTGATCACCTTGCTGCAAAACACTTCTGGCCCAGGAAGATCTCATGTGCAATGCAAAGCTGAAAGGGCATTTTCTGTCAGGAGCACTCCAAATCTGCTCTTCTGGCTGCCTGCCTGTGTGCACTGGGCAGTGATGGAGAGGCTCTGCAATCTAATCCACGTAATACTTCCCCATGCTCTTACTAAAGGCACATGACACAGGGAGTGAATTCAAGGAGAAAAGGCAGTATCCAATTAATAGTGTGCATGTGAATCAGCTCTAATTAGTAATACCTATATGACAGCATGTCCTCCAGTCTGTTTGTTCAAATGCATTAATAAAATCTCAATGGCAAATTAAAAATTAACCCTTCATGAATGTTCCCTGAATATGTTATGAGTCTGGGGAATCACTTTAAGACGGAGTGTGATATTCTAATTAGAAGTGTCATAGCTCCCAAGAGCGTCCTGTCCACAAGGGCAGGACAGATGGGAGGGGTGTTACCCTGAGGGCCAGGTTCATGGGAAGAGATGAGTGTGTAGTTAGGAAGGAAGTTTAATTAGAAAGAGCCTGGAGTGAAGATCAAGCCTGAGGGATGTGGCAGATGTGCAGGTGCATGGGCATAGAGTAGCCAAGAGGGCTGAGAGTGGGGGGGCGGGGAGTGGGGGGTGCACAGAGTGGGGGGCTGCCAGCCCAGGAAACAAGATCTTGGACTCTGGGTCTGAGGGCGGGAATTCCTTCATGCTGAGCACAGAGCATCTCAACTGGGAAGGTTACTTCATGAAGGGGCTGCATTGACTCAGAGAATGTCAGCATTGGATGTGACCTTGAAGAGCTCAAGTACAGCTGCTTTGATCTGTAGACAAGTTAACAGAAGCCCAGATAGGCTAAGTGAGTTGTAAGTAAGGGAGCTGGACTTGAGGGCGGCCTTCAGAGTTCACATCTGATGCTCCGTCCACTGCATCAATCTATTCTGTCATTATTTATTTGTATATTTTGTTCAGGAAGTATTCAGGTCATTCACTCATTCTCTAAATGTCTACTTGCTATCGGACATTGTGCTTGGTGCTGTGAATAAATACAAAGCTGAAGAAGATGAGCAGGGCATGCCACCACCCCCAAAGGAGCTCATAGTATAGCAGAAAAGACAGATGTGAACAAATAATTACAAGCAGTGTGAGAACAATAGAGGGCAGTTATGGGCATACCGTGGGTCCAGAGGAGGGACTTGGAGTTAGGGACAGCTTCGTGAAAGAAGGTGAATAAAAAAAAATCCATTTTCATAATTATCAAGACTTAATTCAATACCAGCTATACCAGGCACTGGAAATAGAACAACAGCAAAAGGAGGGTAGGATAGGAAAGGGCAGTAGAGCACACTGGTTGAGAGCACAATGGCCTTTGATTCCTACAAACCTGGCTTTGAACTTCATCTCCTTTGCTTCCTCACTTTGTGGCCCTGGGAAGTAACATCCCATTGGTAAGGTGGAGCTCAAACCCCAAAGACTTGTTGGGAGGATTAAACTCAGACCAGGACCTGGCACATAATAAACGCACTTGTTAGATGCTTTGCATGACACTTGCCCATGTGAATTCCAGGGTGCATGGTTTCCGGCTGCTCATTTGATGGGCTTTGGGGATGATTCCTTTGCCCCAGACCTCAGCCTGCCCTGCATTTGAAGTGGCCAAAGGCCTCTCCCTGAAATCCTGGAATCAGAGCGCACTGGTCTGTGGCTTCACTGAGAAGCAACTACTGTTGGGAGAAC
This sequence comes from Choloepus didactylus, assembly GCF_015220235.1. Classification (NCBI taxonomy): domain Eukaryota; kingdom Metazoa; phylum Chordata; class Mammalia; order Pilosa; family Megalonychidae; genus Choloepus; species Choloepus didactylus. The sequence continues at coordinate 7,091,163 of NC_051319.1, forward strand.
AGCTGCTTCAAAAAATCTGATGTGCTTTCTCCTCACCCGGGGCCTGCAGTGTTAATTAGGAAGACTACATGCATGAACACTTGGCTTTTATTTTCTTTTCTTTTTTAATCTCTCAAAAAAAAAAAAAAAAAAAAAAAAAAAAAAAAGCTCTTTTGATCAGCACCCTGGGTAAATGTGCAAGGTCTTGAGTCTTGCAAAGATGTGTTAAGAATATGAAGGAGGTGCCGCCTCCTTTGACACCTGCCTCTGCACACCCTGAGATGGAGTTCCAGAGCATTTTGTCCTCTGTTTCTGGCTCCCAGATGGCCTGGATGACTGTCGCTTACACTTGCCACAGTTCTCCTACTTCCTTCTCCCACCTGAGCCTGAGCCTGAGCTTGTGCAGAATTGGAAAAGACAGGCCCAGTTAGCTCTCACCAGGAGGGTGAGTCCAACTGTAGTCGGGTCCATGACAGCTGGGCTCATATTGTGGGTCTGGCGCTTTCCCCAATCCCGGGCACTGCCCCTGAGAATGAGCAGGTGCATCTGCTTCCCTTGGGATCAGGGAAGTGGGGAGGTGGGTGGGTGCAGGACAGAAGTCAGGGCTGCTAAGAGGGTGCAGAGGAATATGGGGTCAGGGTTCCAACCTCCATCTTCTCTCCACTCCCCATCGAGTACACCAACCATCTTTTATCACTATAGTAACCAAGAGTATGTAGCCCACATGTGGCTGCCCCTTCATTTTCCCTCATGCCACCTCCAAAACAGGATTTAGCATTTCTTTGCATCCCTTGAAAAGAAACCCCACTCCACAAGGCATTAGTGAGAAAAGTAGACTTTGCTGATCATTTTGAGTCGGCTAGAGAGATTCTCGACTTCATAGCACACAGAATTTCATGACAAGCAGACAGATAGACAGGAAGGAAGAAAAGCAAAGAAGAAAGAAAGGAAAAAGAAAAAACTTGCATTAGAGTCTTTCTTTTCCCAAGCCTTACTTCTCAGTGTCCCGCCACAGAGTTCTTTCCCACAAAGCCTCTAATTCTCCCCTAACTCCTGTCTGCCACTCTCAGGACTTTCCAGAGGACTTGTCTATTTTTTCCTGTCTGATCCTGAGCATTTAATTCCTTCAGCTTACATCATCTGTTTCATCACCAGCTCAGCAGACAGAGCACCCCCTGAGATGCTTGAAAGCAGTATGGATTATAAATAACGAATATTTGTTCTTGTCGCCAACAAAATAAAATTTGTAAGAGCACCAAACAAAACAGAAGTATAAATTGGGTTGTGAAAGACCTCCCCACCTCTCCCCCAACCCTCCACCCTGCACCTGCCTCGCTGTGGCCCTGCAGTGCTCTCCTCCACCCTCTGAATCCCTTTCAGGGCTACCTGCCAAATGGTTCAGAACATTTTCCTCTTGTCATGACACATACACATTTCTATTTCCTCAGACCCAAGAGGTTTTACTAATGGTTGCATTTGGATGTATTGGTTTTTTTCTTTTTTTAAAGAGATTTTGGAGGATCCCTTTGACTCGTATAGAAAAATCACCAGAAAGGATTTTAACTTGCCTTCCAGATAAACGTAGAGCGACAATTGCACGAATGTAATGGGACCAATCTTAGCAAATTGGCTTTTTGGTACAAAATATTCTTTCAAAATATGCTAGAGGCCTTGTGCTGCACAGATTCTTCTGTGCAGTAAAGCAAAGGACATGGGTTACCAAGTCTGTTCCCTCCAGCCCTGCTTTGAGTGCCGGTGAAGCTGTATCCACTAACAGGAGCCAGTGTTCATCTTGCTGGGGGCAGGTATTACTGAGAATGTCACATGAAAGGAAAACACTCCTGTCTTCTTCCTACTCAGCACAGTACTGTCGACATCTGTCCTTGGTGCCAGCTCCATATTTGCATTTCGCTCTAATGTCTTCAGTCGATGCTGTCGTCTGTTACCAAACACGCCCAGGACCGTGTGGGTATTTGGACAGGGATATGAGGAAGGGGGTAAAGCTTGTCAGTGGCAGTCATCCAGCACAGTCACTCACTGGAATCCTTCAGCATATGGAACACAATAGCCTTCAACCAAGAAAACGAAATGTTGGAATAAGTCCACTGGAATTTAAGTTGAAACCAAAAAAGGGGTGTTGCCTGAATTTTTTGAGTTATGTTTTGCTTTCCTGTAGAGAATATGGAGTTCTAGTTTCTGATTGACATGACAGAGTCAAAGCACATGACCGACTCATTTCAGGGTTTCACTTGCTGATTTAGTGCCATTCTTTGACTCGTTGGATTATCTGGCTTACAAAAGAACAAAGGAAATATAGAAATGTCGATAACCCTTTGCATTGAGGATATTCACCCTCTCTCCAGCTTTCTATAGGTGCCCAAGAGCAGGTTTGTATCATGAGACAATAATTAGAAAGGCTGTCAGGCTAAGGACCAACTCCAAATTGCAGCTGCTTTGGGAAAAGAGGACAGAAGTATTGATTTCATGGAGGTTTAGCAGCCTATTTCCAACTTCCCTTTCCCCAGGTGGCTTTCGGAATTCCTCTCCCTGGAAACAGCTGCCTCGTCACAGCTCTGCAGGTGCTGCATGTCCACACCCAATGAAATGAAACACTGAAGGCCTGATGTGGGGTCCTTGGACCCACTCACCTCTCCCTAAGCAAGGCAAGTGCTTCCTCTGACCCATCCCAGCCACCTAGGAACAGTGCCTTGGGCTGAGAAGGGGGCCCACGGCAGAGGCTTGCGATGAAGTAAGTGCAGGGCAAGGACTGATGGAGGCCTCCTTTTGTCTATGCCACTGCAAAGCTGGGTGGCTCTTCCCACGTGACTCCCCTTCTCTGGGGCCACTTCTCCTCGTGGGGTTAATTACACCAAGCTGAATCTCAGAGAGAGTGAGTTAATTGCCAAACACTTTACAATTATCAGGAGCCCACGAGGTGCTTTACCACCTTAAAGCACTATATCTAATTATCATTCATAATCAAAGTTCAGAAGTGCCAAGGGCTCCCATGGCAACCTTAACTCTTCCCCTTTCTCTCTCTCTCACACGGTGATAGACTTTTTCACTGAGATTTTAAACTCAGCTCGTAAACCTTCCATATTATGGGCAAATATTTATTTTTATAAGCTGCGGTAAGTAGGCAGCAAAGGGTAACGGCTCCTCTTCTAAATGCCCTACACAGTCGCCATCCTTGGTCTGATGGCATCCACAAGGCACCCGGGTATCAGCCAGGCCCCCTCACTTCATCTGCTGTGGTAAATTCTTTAATCAGATAGACGTCATGGGGGAAGTGCATGGAGTGGGACTTTATTTTTCTGGTATGTCAGGAAGAATAGTCAGGGATGACTGAGACTATTTTATAAATATAGCAAACACTGTGCCTAAATAAGCAACATAGGCGATATCAACCATGGATCACTTGAAAGGCTATTTTGCAGGGAGAAGATGGGATGTGTCCCAGAATGAAAGCAAGTCCATGAGACTTGGCAAGTTTATCGATCTAACTAAATTACCAGTTGAAGATGAATGTCCAGTCTAGGAAAAAGTTTGACTCTTGCATACATATATATGCAAATTTGCCCCTCTGTGTTTCAGTTTGCTCATATATATATATGGCTTTCAGAATAGTAATCGTGGTATTAGTGGAAGGAATAGTATTTCAAGTAGAAATGCTTGAAACTCAGCCAAACGTCTAGCTTGGGGCATCCATAATATGAGGTTTCCTGAAGGGGATGGTTTTAGATTGTCTGAAAATCCTGCTGCTAGAGACGTCTGTGTGGTTGCTCTGTTCTCCCCATTTGGTTGGGGAGTATATTGGTTGGCTCTGTATGCACTGGTGGAGGCCACCGGGGGAACTTGGCTATCTTCTGTTCTGCACACCTGGAGCCCAGATCTGATTTCCTCCAGGAATTTCCTTCTTGGAGAAGAGCACTGCCGAGCTTGATTTAAGTCTGGAGACAGGAACCCTAGATGCTTTCTGTGAAGTCTTCCAGTCTGAGGTGATGGCTAGTATCCTTGGAGACAGCCCTCTCCAACCCCACTGGGTGGGCTGTGCAGGCGAGTATTTATTGAGAGGCAGCTGTGTCAGGACTCACTTGGACTATATCAGAATGAAGAAATGACAAGCCAAGTGATCATGTCAGTCAATAACAGGTGGTGGGTATCCTTTGTCTGTGCAATCCAGGGAGGGCCTGCAGAAGAAATAAAAGTAAAAGAGCAGGACTGCCTTTGAGTAGCTCATGGCCTGGGGGTGGGTAGTGGGGATGGGAGAGGGAGATCCAAATGGAAAAGGACGCACATAAATAGTCGAGAATAGAGAAAGGGCAGGTTGTCATGTGGCTGCATGGCCAGCAACCAGGGCTGAGAGTGTTGGCTAAGAGGCTTCCCAGAAGGCAGAGCTGTGGAATAAGTGGGGGCTCAGGCTCAGATTTGCACAGATCTGGGCAGGAATCCTGGCTCAGCCACTTTACTAGTTGTGGACTTTGGGGAAGTCACATAAAATTGTCAAGCCTTGGTTTCCTCTTCTGTGAAATGAGGGACAGTCCTGGTGTGTGTTTTATGTAGTAGTTATGGGAATTAAATGAGATATTGGATGTAAGGTATTTGCCATAACAAAGTGGTTGCTGCATAAATAGGTTATTAATGTTAATTAATGTTATAAATTAATGTTAATTAATAGATTTGAGAAGGTAGAAGGGATATAGATGGGTAATGAGAGAAAAAGTGGATTAGAGACATTAATCTTTAAGAGTGGGGTGCCCTAAAAATGTTTACTGTTTTAGTTTAATATCTAAGTGTTGAAGGTGTAGAACTTTACACTTGGACTCAGAGTAAGGCAGTCTGGGTTTATATTCTGACTCCGCCACTTACTCGACAAGTAATTTGCCTCTTTGTGCCTCAGTTTGTTCATTCGTAAAGTGGGATGATTACAGTAATACCTACCACAGAGGATTATTATGAGGAATAAATGAGTTAACGCATATAAAACACTTAGAACAATGTCTGACACATAGCAAGTTACTCACTGTTATTATGTTATTGTTGTATATAACTAGTGAACATGTTTCTCACTTTGTGCTAAATAAAAGCATTACTGGTTATTAATTATAAGCATGAAGTATCCAGCCCAAGTGTATTTGGCTGACAAAGGAGTCTGTGGCTACCACAAGTCATGTGGCCTGAAGGCCATTCACAGGTTTACAGGAAGTTGTTGAAATTAGCAGTCTGTGCATACCACTATGCTTACATGAAGAGAACTGCAGGGTGCATCACATTTAACTCATGTTCAAAGTGAAATCGTGGTGGCAAAATGTACCCGAGAGAGATATCAATGCCCAGGATGCACTAAAAATTTAGGAACACCAGATCCCAGTGGAGCCTCATAGCAAATAGGGCCAAATAACAAAGAGTAGGATATGAAGCTTCCCAGGCACCTCCAGTTCAAGTCAACCAAGGGAATCTCACCATCCTCACACAACCACCTAGGGTAATTATAGGAAACAACGATCAGAGCTTAGATGGTCATGCTGGCACACATGTCTAGTAAATCTTTGAGTCATTCATCAGTTAGCATAATGCTTACACATTGCAAAGTCCTGGCTTTTGTTTAAGATTTAATTAGGAATTACAATGCAAATACCCCAAGGTCTGGGCAGGAGTGGCAGGATCAGAGCTTTTTGCAAATGCAGAGAGACCAAGCCCAGGGTGCTAAAGAGCAAATGTGGGCCATTTGTCAGGCTCCCGTATGTGAGCACAGTAGAGAGCTGCCAGCAACTGGAAGGAAAGTTGGAGAAAGCATTCCTTGGGACTTATATAAGTGAGGTGACAGCATTTGTCCATTAATTCACTAATCCATTTATTCAACATATATTTATTGAGCATTTTTGTTACCAAACTCTATACTGGGCTCTAGGTTACAACAGCGAAAAAAGACAGATGTGGCCCCTGGGCCATGGACAAGTTGACAGGCCATGATGGGAGAGTTGATGGGTGCTATGATAGAGGAGGTGCAGGGGGTGGTGAGAGCACAGACTGTTGCTGAAGAGAAAAGATAGATGTTTTGAGCTACCTAAGGTGGGTGAGAAATCACCCGCAGAAGGGAGACAAACATCCAAATTTGGCATTTGTCTTATGCAGTAAAATCAATTCCTGGGTGATTTTGGTGAAGTCCAGTAGACTTCTTTAAACCACAAGGCCAGCCCCATGGCGTGCATTTATTCCATTCCTAAGCACAGGACAATTGAGTCATGTTCTTCAGCAGGGGCCTCTCCTTTTTCACATCATAGGCTCCCAGGCCCTGGGTGGGCGATACACAGGACAGGGCCAGGAGCTGAACAAAGGCTTGTAAGGTCTGTTGCATTCTACAGATCTCCACAAGGAACAGAGCAAACTGCAGAGTAGTACAAAGACCTTTGACATTTAAAAGCAGATTTCAATTTTATGTGTTAGAAGGGCTTCAAAGACATACACAAAAGGTTTGAAATACATAGTAAAATCCATGATAAATGGATCTCCCCACCCCATATCTCACCTCATGCCACAATTCTTTGTCCAATTATCTTCCAGGGAACCTGTAAAATTCCCTGGCAATGCTGTCAGCAAAGCTATGGGGCCTGGCACACCAAAGCACTTTTCTTCCAAAGAAAGTATGAGTCATCTCTTTTGCATGCTCTTCACACCTACCTACCAAACCTTATGGAGACTCCTTAACCATGTTATTCTTAGATTTATCATTTGGTATACCTAAAGAATTTTTGTTGTTGTTGTTTATGTTAAATTCAAGAAGGCCAATAGAGTTTTCTTCACTTTACAGAGAAAACTCTGTAAAACCAGAATGTAAATCTCTGCAGTAACCAAGAAAACAAGAAGGTAAATAATAGCGGAAATTGGCATCAAAAGAACAAAGATTCATAATTCACACAAATTAAATTTCTCATTAACTGCTTGATCTGAAGAACCATGCTATTGCTCCATATTTTAAGCATCTCTTAAATAAGATTAATTTTAGAATGACAGGTAATACCACCCACAAGGGGAAAATAACTATTTACTTATTATCCTAGATTACATACCACAAAGCATTTCATTGCAAGTTAATTTAATGAGTCAGAATCTTCACTCAGAGATCAGTTATCACCATCCTGGTGTGAAGCTCATTAATTGGGGAAAATGTGGAAAGGGCCAAGAGGATGGGGAGGATGAGACACAGAGGGGACTGACAGGCTTTGTGGGGTCCCGTCTGGGTATTCACTCTCTTGGAAACATGAAAAGGCTGCACTAGAAACGATGGGTCTAAGCAAGGGCACTTAAACATGCAAGTGGGTCTTTTATGATCTTGGTTTAAATTTGTCCTGTTCAGTTTTTCTGATTACAAAATTAAATGCATGGTATTCACTGAGAAGAATTAGAAAAGTTTTAAGAAATTATTAACTTTCAAAACCCTACCTCTGAAGACACACAGTCAACACCTCCCTGTGTCTGATGAGTGTGCACCTGCAATGCTTTGGAAGAGGGCCACTGCTGGATGGCAAATGCATGGACCCTGAGATGGAAGCAGGTTGGGTGTCCAAGGAAGAGTGAGGAGGTAGGATCAGAGTAAGCCTAGAGTAAAATGGAGAAGGGGGTAGGAGAGATCAGAGCAATAGAGGGGAACCAGAAATCAAGTACCTAGGAATAAACTTAACCAAAGATGTAAAAGACCTATACAAAGAAAACTATATAACTCTACTAAAAGAAATAGAAGGGGACCTTAAAAGACGGAAAAATATTCCATGTTCATGGATAGGAAGGCTAAATGTCATTAAGATGTCAATTCTACCCAAACTCATCTACAGATTCAATGCAATCCCAATCAAAATTCCAACAACCTACTTTGCAGACTTGGAAAAGCTAATAATCAGATTTATTTGGAAAGGGAAGATGCCTCGAATTGCTAAAGACACTCTAAGAAAGAAAAACGAAGTGGGAGGACTTACACTCCCTGACTTTGAAGCTTATTATAAAGCCACAGTTGTCAAAATAGCATGGTACTGGCACAAAGATAGACATTTTGATCAATGGAATCAAACTGAGAATTTGGAGATAGACCCCCAGATCTATGGCTGACTGATCTTTGATAAGACCCCCAAAGCCACTGAACTGGGACATAACAGTCTTTTCAACAAATGGGGCTGGGAGAGTTGGATATCCGTATCCAAAAGAATGAAAGAGGACCCCTACCTCACACCCTGCACAAAAATTAACTCAAAGTGGATCAAAGATCTCAATATAAAAGACAGTACCATAAAACTCCTAGAAGATAATGTAGGGAAACATCTTCAAGACCTTGTATTAGGCAGCCACTTCCTAGACTTTATACCCAAAGCACAAACAACAAAAGAAAAAATAGATAAATGGGAACTCCTCAAGCTTAGAAATTTCTGTACCTCAAAGGAATTTGTCAAAAAGGTGAAGAGGCAGCCAACTAAATGGGAAAAAATTTTTGGAAACCATGTATCTGACAAAAGACTGATATCTTGCATATATAAAGAAATCCTACAACTCAATGACAATACTACAGACAGCCCAATTATAAAATGGGCAAAAGATGTGAAAAGACAGTTCTCTGAAGAGGAAATACAAATGGCCAAGAAACACATGAAAAAATGTTCAGCTTCACTAGCTATTAGAGAGATGCAAATTAAGACCACAATGAGATACCATCTCACACTGATTAGAATGGCTGCCATTAAACAAACAGGAAACTACAAATGCTGGAGAGGATGTGGAGAAATTGGAACTCTTATTCATTGTTGGTGGGACTGTATAATGGTTCAGCCACTCTGGAAGTCAGTCTGGCAGTTCCTTAGAAAACTAGACATAGAGTTACCATTCGATCCAGCGATTGCACTTCTGGGTATATACCCTGAAGATCTGAAAGCAGTGACATGAACAGATATCTGCACACCAATGTTCATAGCAGCATTATTCACAATTGCCAAGAGATGGAAACAACCCAAATGTCCTTCAACAGATGAGTGGATAAATAAAATGTGGTATATACACATGATGGAATACTACGTGGCAGTAAGAAGGAACGATGTTGTGAAACATATGACAACATGGATGAACCTTGAAGACAAAATGCTGAGTGAAATAAGCCAGGCACAAAAAAGAGAAATATTATATGCTACCACTAATGTGAACATTGAAAAATGTAAAACAAATGGTTTATAATGTAGAATGTAGGGGAATTAGCAACAGAGAGCAATTAAAGAAGGGAGAATGATAACCCAATAAGAACAGATAAGCCATCGTGGCTAAATTTAAAATTCTGGGAATGCCCAGGAATGACTATGGTCTGTTAACTTCTGATGGGTATGGTAGGAGCAAGTTCACAGAAATGTTGTTATACTAGGTTGTTTTCTTGGGGTAGAGGAGGAACATGTTGGAAGTAAAGTATGCATCTTAGTTTAGCTGTCTTTTTCGTATTCCCTTGTTATGTTTTGTTTCAAATGCTTTTTTTATTGTATGTTGTTTTAATTTTTTTTTTTGATATAGTTGATTCAAAAAAAAAAAGAGTTAATTAAAAAAAAAAAACAATGAAAAAAAATATGCAGAGCCCCCTTGAGGAACTGGTGGAGAATGCAGGGGTATTGGCCTGCCCCACCTCAATGGTTGCTGATGTGCTCACAGACATAAGGGACCGGTGGTTTGATGGGCTGAGTCCTCTACCACAGGACTTGCCCTTGGGAAGACTGTTGCTGCAAAGGAGAGGCTAGGCCTCCCTATTATTGTGCCTAAGAGCCTCCTCCCGAATGCCTCTTTGTTGCTCAGATGTGGCCCTCTCTCTCTAGCTAAGCCAACTTGAAAGGTGAAATCACTGCCCTCCCCCTACGTGGGATCTGACACCCAAGGGAGTGAATCTCCCTGGCAACGTGGAATATGACTCCCGGGGAGGAATGTAGACCCTGCATCATGGGATGGAGAACATCTTCTTGACCAAAAGGGGGATGTGAAAGGAAGTGAAATAAGCTTCAGTGGCAGAGAGATTCCAAAAGGAGCCGAGAGGTCACTCTGGTGGGCACTCTTACCCACAATATAGAGAACCCTTTTTAGGTTCTAAAGAATTGGAATAGCTAGCAGTAAATTCCTGAAACTATCAAACTGCAATCCAGAACCCATGAATCTTGAAGACGATTGTATAAAAATGTAGCTTATGAGGGGTGACAATGTGATTGGGAAAGCCATATGAACCATACTCCCCTTTGTCTAGTTTATGGATGGATGAGTAGAAAAATGGGGTAAGGGGAAAAAAAAAAAAACAGGCATCCAGTGTTCTTTTTTACTTTAGTTGCTCTTTTTCACTTTAATTTTTATTCTTCTTATTATTTTTTCATTTTTATTGAGATTGTTCAGATACCATACAATTATCCAAAGATCCAAAGTGTACAATCACTTGCCCCTGGGTACCCTCATACAGCTGTGCATCCATCACACTTAATTTTTGTTCAATTTTTAGAACAAAATTACTTGTTCATTACTCCAGACAAGAAATAAAGTGAAAGATGAAAAAAGAAAAAAAGAAAAGGAAACTCTAATCCTCCCCCATCCCTAACCAACCCCCCTCAATTGTTGACTCATAGTATTGATATAGTACATTTGTTACTATTTATGAAAAAATGTTGAAATACTACTAACTGTAGTATATAGTTTGTAATAGGTATATAGTTCTTCCCTATATGCCCCTCTATTATTAAATTCTAATTGTATTGTCATACATTTGTTCTGGTTCATGGAAGCGATTTCTAGTATTTGTACAGCTGATCATGGACATTGCCCACCATAGGATTCAGTTTTATACATTCCCATCTTTTGACCTCCAACTTTCCTTCTGGTGACATATATGACTCTGAGCTTCCCCTTTCCACCTCATTCACACACCATTCGGCACTGTTAGTTATTCTCACATCTTGCTACCAACACCCCTGTTCATTTCCAAACATTTAAGTTCATCCTCATTGAACATTCTGCTCATACTAAGCAACCACTCCCCATTCTTAAGCCTCGTCCTATATCTTGGTACCTTATATTTCATGTCTATGAGTTTACATATTATAATTAATTCCTATCAGTGAGACCCTGCAATAATTGTCCTTATGTGTCTGGCTTATTTCACTCAGTATATTGCCCTCGAGGTTTTGTCATCAACCCATTTTTTTTTAATATGGTTTTGTTCACTCACCATACATTCCATCCCAAGTAAATAATCAATGGTTTTCTGCATGATCATACATTTATGTGTTCACCACCTTCACCACTATCTATATAAGGGCATCTACATTTCTTCCACAAGGCAGGAGGGAGAGTCAAAGAAGGTAGAGAGGCAAAAGAAAGAGGAAAAAAAAATGACAGCTAGGAAGCAGCAAAAGGAAAAATAACCTTAAATCAAAGTAGAATAAAGAATCAGACAATACCACCAATGTCAAGTGTCTAACATGCCTCCCCTATCCCCCCCTCTTATCTGCATTTACCTTGGTATATCACCTTTGTTACATTAAAGGAAGCATAATACAATGATTCTATTAGTTACACTCTGTAGTTTATGCTGATTGCATCCCTCCCCCAATGCCTCCCCATTTTTAATACCTTGCAAGGTTGACATTTGCTTGTTCTCCCTCGTAAAAGAACATATTTGTACATTTTATCACAATTGTTGAATACTCTAGATTTCACCAAGTTACACAGTCCCAGTCTTTATCTTTCCTCCTTTCTTGTGGTGTCTCACATGCTCCCCACCTTCCTCTCTCAACCGTATTCATAGTTACCTTTGTTCAGTGTACTTACATTGTTGTGCTACCATCTCCCAAAATTGTGTTCCAAACCACGCACTCCTGTCTTCTATCACTCTGTAGTGCTCCCTGTAGTATTTCCTGTAGGGTGGGTGTCTTGTTCACAAAGTCTCTCATTGTCTGTTTGTTGGAAAATATTTTGAGCTCTCCCTCATATTTGAAGGACAGCTTTGCTGGATATAGGATTCTTGATTGGCAGTTTTTCTCTTTCAGTATCTTAAATGTATCACACCACTTCCTTCTTGCCTCCATGGTTTCTGCTGAGAGATCCGCACATAGTCTTATTAAGCTTCCTTTGTATGTAATGGATCGCTTTTCTCTTGCTGCTGTCAGGATTCTTTCTTTGTCTTTGACATTTGATAATCTGATTATTAAGTGTCTTGGGGTAGGCCTATTCATATCTCTTATGTTTGGAGTATGCTGGACTTCTTGGATCTGTAATTTTATGTCTTTCATAAGAGATGGGAAATTTTCATTAATTATTTCCTCTATTATTGCTTCTGCCCCTTTTCCCTTCTCTTCTCCTTCTGGGACACCAATGATACGTACATTATTGTATTTTGTTTCATCCTTGAGTTCCTGGAGACATTTCTCATATTTTTTCATTCTTTTCTCCATCTGCTCCTTTGCGTGTAGGCTTTCAGGTGTTTTGTTCTCCAGTTCCTGAGTGTTTTCTTCTGCCTCTTGAGATCTGCTGTTGTATGTTTCCATTGTGTCTTTCATTTCTTGTGTTGTGCCTTTCATTTCCATAGATTCTACTAGTTGTTTTTTTGAACTTTTGATTTCTGCCGTATACATGCCCAGTGCTTCCTTTACAGCCTCTATCTCTTTTGCAATATCTTCTCTAAACTTTTTGAATTGATTTAGCATTAGTTGTTTAAATTCCTGTATCTCAGTTGAAGTGTATGTTTCTTCCTTTGACTGGGCCATAACTTTGTTTTTCTTAGTGTAGGTTGTAATTTTCTGTTGTCTAGGGATGGTTTCCTTGGGTATCCAAATCAGGTTTTCCCAGACCAGAACAGGCTCAGGTCCCAGAGGGGAGAAATATTCAGTATCTGGTTTCCCTGTGGGTGTGTCTTAGAAAATTGCTCCACTTTTTGATGCCTCAGGTCACTGTGCTTTTCTGCCCAGCAGGTGATGCCTGTTAGCCTACAGTTCTTGACTGGTGTGAGGAGGTGTGGCCGTGTTCCCCCAGGCTCTGGGGTCTGGTTCTGAATGGAAAGGGCCCCACCCCTTTCCTCCTTGAGAAGACAGACCCCTCAGGTGCAGGTCATTAGCATTTCAATGGTCTCGCTCTCTGCTTGTGCTGTCTCCACCCTTCCCCAAGTCACAGCCCTGGAAACTGAATATGACTGGGGCTTTCTCCACTGAGCTGAAAAAGAAACAGTTAGTCCCCTTCAGACCTGGTCCAAGGCAACCCTCCGGCTCTCCAAGGTCAGTCATCACTCAAAGCCTCTGTCTGTTTTTGGGGGATGCGTACCTGTAGTGAGCAGTTCACTCTCGCTACTTAAAACCCCAGTTGGAGCTCAGCTGAGCTATATTCGCTTGCTGGGAGAGAGCTTCTCTCTGGCACCACGAGGCTTTGCAGCTCGGGCTATGGGGGAAGGGGTCTCACGACTTGGATCCGCAGGTTTTACTTACAGATTTTATGCTGTGTTCTTGGGCATTCCTCCCAATTCAGGTTGGTGTATGATGAGTGGATGGTCTCGTTTGTCCCCCCGCAGTTATTCTGGATTATTTACTAGTTGTTTCTGGTTTTTTGTAGTTGTTCCAGGGGGACTACTTAGCTTCCACTCCTCTCTATGCCACCATCTTGCCCTGCCCCTATTCTTATTATTTTTGAGTCTGTGGTAATGAAAATGTCAAAAATTAATTTTGGTGATGAATGCACAACTATATAATGATACTGTAAACAACTGAATGTATGCTTTGTTTTGTATGACTGCATGGCATGTGAATATATCTCAACAAAATGGAAAAAAAAGAAGGGAACCAGAACTTGTAGATGCTTGTAGGTAAGAGTAAGGATTTGGGGTTTTATTCTGAGTAAGATGGGAAGAAACTGCAGTGTGTTCCTCAAAGAAGTGATATAGTATGACTAACCTCTAAAATAATCCTTCTGGCTTCTTGGGGGAGGGGAGAGGATGGCACGAGGATAGAAATAGGAAGTCATTCCAAAAATTCAGGCAAAAGATGATGGTGGCTTGGATGGTAATGGAAATGGTAGAGTTATTAAAAATAAGGGGGAGGGTTAGATTTGGGATGTAACTTGAAGGTAGAGCTGAAAAGATTAGTGATAAATTTCATGTGGAGGGTGAGAGAAAGACAGGGGTGGAGAAGAATGGAGTTGCCACTGACTGGGAAGTACAGGACTGGGGAAAAGCACGTTAAACTCAAGACACCAGGAGCTCAGCTTTGGACATGTCTTGCTTGAGACATCTCTTCCATATCCGAGTGGAGGTGTCTAGTCGGCAGTTGGATTTATGACTCTGGCGTTCAGAGGTGATGTCTGGACTAAAGAATTAAATTTTGTAGTTGTCAGCATATTTAAAGCCACATTTAAATACCATAGATGGTATTTAAAGCTACTGGGCTGAATGAGATCGCCCAGAGAATGAGTATAGAGAGAGGTGAGATCTGAGCTGAGCACCCAGCATTTAGAGGCTGGTATGAGGAGAAGGAGCTAGCAAAGTAGCCAGAGAAGCAGCACCCAGTGTGGGAAGACCAAGAGAGTGTGGTGTCCTAGAGGTCAGCTGAAGAAAGTGATTCAAGGAGGCAGTAGTCTACTATCAAATCAAAACTGCGTGATAGAGGTTAAGGTATTTGCTAAGAAATGACCATTGGATTTGGCAACATCCAAGTTATCAGTGACCTTGACAAGAGCAGATCCAGTTATTGAAAGTGTGGTGGGTTCATGAAAGGATGGGAGGAGAGAAAGTAGAGACTACAGATAAAGGCACAACAATAGCACCAAGTAATATTTTGTGAAAATCACCAGGCATTCCAATGTTAATGTTGTAGAATTACGAAAAGCCCAAGTATTCTCTTAGAAAAGAGCAATACATTTCTGGCTATGGGCATCTATAAGTATCAGCTTGCTGAGTTTCTGCTTGGTTAGAGAGGGTGGTGGTTTACCCAACCAAGAACTTCAAAGAAATGCCATATGTCATTGCATGTCTCTAAAGATGTAATTAAAAAGGTCCAGCAGAGAATTGCTTCACCATGCATTAATTGTTATCAGAGAAGCAATGCAGAAAAGAAAATATTTGATAAAAAAACAGCTCATGTTTGTCTGGTGAGTTTCACTTTGCAAAAGCGCTTTTGCATATCTCGTCTGATCCTTACACTGGCAGGGAAGGGAGCCATTATTTCACAGGTGAGGAAGCTGGGACTGGATCAAGGTCACAGGTTGTATATCAGTAGAGGAAAGCTGGGACTCAGCACAAGACTTTAGATGCCAAATACCAGCTCTTTCCACTTTATTATCCCACCTCTCTCAAAAAGGCAGACATTGCCTTTTATTCTTTTATGCTTACAGGATTGAATAGTTACTGGTATGGATCTTGCTTGAAAGGCTTTCCAGGAGCATACCCTCTATTCCTCATAACAACCTTATAGGCAATTACTATTATTACCCTCACTTTATAGATAAGGAAACTGAATCAGAGAGGCTAAGCAACTTGCCCAAAGTCACACAGCTAGGAAGTAGTGGAATTAGGATAAGAACCCAGGCATTTTACTTTAGAACCCATACTCTTCTTATCTACTGTATTTTATCATTTAATCTTCAGTGTTCACAGTCCTTTAAACAAAGTAAATATTAGTCAACTTGACCATATGTTGCATATTGATTGGTGCTGATCCTAGATCAGAACTCTGAGCATATTGGTCAATTCAAGGGCATTTTATGGAGCATCTTCTGAGAGTGATATGCAGTGTTGGATACTTTGAAGTTCAACACAGAAGAAATTGAAGTGTGGTTTCTTCTTTTGAGGAGGTTACAGTGTCAGCTAAAGTGCTCTCAACCCGTCTTGTTTGGCAGGCCACCGTCACTCAGGACGGTAGGAGGAAATACATGGTCTAGTAGATTGTGTTATTGCTCAGCAAATTTTCACTTTCCCCTCCACCTTCTACCCATGGGAGGAACGTACTTCCCTGCCCATGTTGGGCTTGCCCATGTGACCTGATTTGGCTACTGGAATATTGGCAATTCAGATATGAACAAAGGCTTTACTTATGCCAGCATAGTTTTGTTTGGTCTCTTGCAATTTTTCCAACCATGAGGACTGCATCCCCCACCCCCATAGCCATTGCTCCTTTAATCTGGGTCCCAGAGTAAGAGACAGAGGAAGCAGACCTGAATCTGACCAGCAGCCTAGAGCCATGCCTTGGTGACTCCAGTTGAGTTCAGCTGAACCCAACAGGGCCATAGCTCAAACGATGAGCAAGAAATAAATATTTGTTGTTGAAGCCACTGAGGTTTTGGGAGTTGTTTGTTATGCAGCATTCTTACGGAAATAGCTGATTAAGCCACATGGGAAATTTAGATTTAAAATTTACAAATGTGGTTTAAAAACTTAATTATCAACTTATCACTGCTGATAGTGGATATCTACGTGTGAGGTGGGAATAGGTTAGCTCACTTGTGGCTCCAGTCACCAGCCACAGTCCTTCCCTCAGATGCCATATTTTGAAATGAATCTTTGAGAAAGCAAAAACCAAGTGCTTATCCACCTATTCTTTTTCCTTTTATATTAAATAAGTCAACCATGATGATGGCCACACCTATAGCCTTGTCTAGGAGAAAAAGCACCACATCTGCTAGAGAAAGGGCAGACTTAGGCAGCCACATTTTAAGTCACATACATACCACCCAACCTCCCCCAGCACATCTGATTGGACCAGAGGCAGCTCATCTATAGTCTGGCCTGAAAAAAAAAGAAGATTAACTCAGCCAATCAAGTTCTTGCAAAATTTGAGCTAGGAAGTACAGAAACTTAAAGAGTTCTGTAAATAGCAACAGAAAAGAAACCGAGGAGAAGCAGCCTCATTAAGGCATGACTGGACGGTTGTAGAGAGCAGATCCATATATCCCTCCTGCAGACGGCCTCAGAGCTGCCTTGGATCCAGAACTGCCCTCCAGCTCCATTGTCCATGAAGCTTGGTCCTCAGGCACTTCTTGTTCTGAGAATTCCCTGAGATACTATCTTCATTATTGCTCAATGTGCAACCTCCAAGTGGAGCCCCCACTTACCTGAGCATACCTAGAATTTTTTTGTTTCTTGCACACTTATCAGCTTTCTAGATATCCTAGAAAACTCCTCAGTTCTTCCTCCTCATCACCTGCACTGATTGCTCTGAATGAGAGGAAAGGCAGCGACCACCTCTTATTTTTATGACCTTCTGTAATATTGGGATATACAATTGAGATACAAAGAGAATCAATGGAAATAAAACACCACCAAGAGTGTCTCTTTCAAAGTGGAGGGCAGAGATGTTTTGCAGGCTGTTGGTTAGCATGCACAGCCATAGAAGCAAGCTTAAGATTCAGCACTCATGCCAGACACCTTGGAGGAGGTATGAGGACACGGTGCCCTGAAAGAGGAAGCTGCGAAGCCGTGGAGGGCAGAAAGGGGCACAAGGCCTCAGAGAAATATTGTCTCCTACGGTAAAGAGAGAGAGTATCACCAACACTTTTGCATTCAGAGAAGATGTTCTGATTTCTTCCCAGAAGTGATAAGAACAAATGAGGCTCTTAATATGCCCCATTTTGAAGCCTGGGTTTCATCATTCTTAAAAGCAAAATGAATAATTTGTTTTTCTCACCATCCCTGAGCAATCAAAAGAAAAGGTTCAAGCAGTTCCATTGCACATCTTTATTCCACACACATAAGATGAAGTCAGGGGACCCTGTGCACCACAGGTAACAAATGGAGGCCGTAATCATGTTTCTGGGACATCAGCGTATGCTCTCCCTGGTTGGATGGTGTGCCAGGCTCTGAGGCTTGGACCCTGAACAACTGGGGGAATTATCACTCCAGTGTGTTTGTATGAAAGATGAGAGTTTATAATAACAAAACTGAAATTGGTTAATTCCATTATCATACATAAATCAATAACTCGGTACAAAGGAGAATAAGCAAAATAATTTTCTAAATGTAAAATTGGCTTGAATGGACCTCAAGGGCATTCTCCTGAGTGAAAAAAGGCCAGTCTCAAAATGTCATAGACTGCATGATTCCATTTATATAACATTCTCAAGGTGACTTAATTATAGAGATGGAGAATAGGTTAGTGATGGCTAGGGGTTAGAGCTGGTGAGGGTGGGAAGGAGGATGCATGTGACTATAAAGGGATAGCATGAGAGAGATATTTGAGGTGATGGAATAGTTCGGTATCTTGATTGTACTGGCGGTTAGAATCTAAACATATGAGAAAACAGCCTAGAACTATGTACACATAATACCAATGTCAACTTCCTGGTTTTGATATTGTGCTATAATTGCATACGATGTAACCATTGGGGGAAACTTGGTAACCTCTATGTATTATCTTTTCAATGTCCTGTGAATCTGTAATTATTTCAAAATAAAAGTTTAAAGAAGCTTACTATGATTAAGAGAGTGAAAAGGCAAGCCTTAGGCTGGGAAAATTTTTTGCAAAACATTTTTTGGCAAAAGACTCATATCCAAAATATATAAAGAATTCCTACAAATCAATAAGAAAAAGATAATGAAAATGGGCAAAAGAGGATATCCAAATGTACAATGAGCACATGAAAAGATGCTCAGCATCATTGGTCACCAGCGAAATACAAATTAAAACCAAAGAGTGGACTACAATGAAAAAAAAATTAAAATAAAATAAAAAAGTATAACCAAGGAGTGGAAGAAAGAAGTTATGGGATGGTAGAAATGTTTTGTATCTTGATCTGGATAGTGGCTACATTGAGAAATATGTAAAATCACTGAGCTATTAACATAAGATTTGTGTACTTTATGTGTTTACTTCTTTGTATTTTATACCTCTATCAAGAAAACACACAAATAAATAACATATGCAACTGAAACAGAAAATAAAAGTATGCAATAAAAAGGCATACTGTGTGGTTTTGTGATAACTCTGCTTTGACCCTTTTAGCCATTTTAAAGAGGCAACGCCTTAAGTTTTAAACAGCATATAAATAACACTTTGCTGTTTATAAAAGTTACTTAGAGTCACAGTGCCTTGAATTTGTCTGATCTGATTCTTTTTTTTGGGTCTTGGGGTTTCTGCTCAACTCTGTCCTTTCCATCTGCAGCAGCCTCTTCCCTCTCTGACCTTCCTGGAATGATTTACATTTCTGGAGCAAGTTTCATTCTACAAACACGATCCAGTTCTCTTTCCACCATCTCTAAATCACCTCCTGCAGCTGGTGTCCTTCTGCCTTTTATATTGGAGGCATTTCACTATTTCTCAGATACTTTCAATTACTGTCACTTCTCTTTCCCCATCTCCCAAGGCTTTCTGTGCATGAATGATCGAGGAGGACTCAGTAATCAAGTATTTAAAGGAGCTAACTTCTTTCAAAACAAGACAAATTTTCTACACAGAATCAACCCATTTTACAACACAATATGAGTTATATACAGCCTTATTCCCACAGCGAATATGCCAGGCAATGATTTGTCAGTGTTGGGAGCAGACAGATATGATGAGAGTGTTCTATTCAAGTTCTGTAACCATTTATTTCATCTGTAAAATGGGGAAATAATAGAAGGTTGTTATAGTAATCGTGTCAATACATACAAAACACTAAATGGTCCTGACAATGCTAAGTATCTGCAGGAGAATTCTGAGTACCTCTCTGATGTTCACTGAGCATGTGCAGAACACATCCATGGAAACCAACAACAGCAGAAATATGTCTCACTTCAAATAAATGCATCTCACTTGGGAAGGACCAGTCCCAAACAGGAAACAATCTCCTGTTGTTAACAGGCAAAAGAGAGAGAATAATTTAAGTTACGTAGAGAGAATTTTTTTAAAGATTGAACTGAATTAATTATTAAAGGCATACGTTATGAGTAGGCAGGATAATATCAAGGAGTTCTAAATTATTTATACTCTATTGCTCTCAGTCTGTGGGTGTCTGACATGTCTCATCTTCTATTGGGGGATTCTGCAGAGTGTTCTGAGCCCAGAACATCCTCTGATAACGTACTTCCCTAAGAATATCTGGCAGTATCTCACTCTTTCAAAATAATCAGAATTTCTTGAATTCCCTATCATAAAGAATCTGTTTTTAGGAATATACTCTTTCCTGTTGCTGAATGTAACTTGAACCTTAAGATGCGCAAGGTGAAAGAGTTATTTCTGAAGAATATGTTAGTTCTGATTGTATAATCAACTCTTTACCTTTTCTGAAAATCTTGAGGTAATGGGAAAAACAAACTCAGGAAGATCTCATCTTCCAGATGTGCCTCACTGCTTATTCTACCTGTGTCATTTACTGGTGACTTGGAGTTCCAAGGAGTCAAAATATGCCCACGGACTGGGCTGTGTTGATCAAATGTGAGCAACCATTGTACTGAACTTGGGCATGTCCTGGGCCAGGTGCATGTGTATGGAAAGGGGACCAAGATATTCCCATGGTACCAAGTTGCACAAATGTTAGAAGGGAGAGAGTATTTGCAAACAAATATAAAGAGAATTTGATAAAGGGTGAGGGCCCACTGACTAATCTGGGACTCCTTCTCATCTTCAATTGTAAGCAGAGAATCAGAGGCATAAAATCCCTGTACAAATTAGTTGTGGGGGGTGTCTCTTGAGCTTCCCAGATTCACTGTTCGATATCCCTCTTTGCTCTTCATGACTCCTCCAGGATGAATCACTATGGGGTCCCAGTAAAGGCTATATGTCTAGGATAGGTCTAGAAGAGTCTAACATCCATTATATTCCAAAGGAAACAGCACACTGGCTGTAAGAAATAGCCTAAACCTAGGAACTGGGTGGAGAGGGGTTGGAAGCTGGGGTGGGAATCAGAAGGGTTATACCAGGTTTCCAATTGACCACTGCATCCTGAGAAAGAGGCCTCTGCTTTAAGAATTTCTAAGTCAAGATGCTTAACTTGATTGACATAGTTTGGATTAAGGAAGGAAACTAGGAATTTGAGGGAGATTATTAAAATTCCCAATCAGGGGCCATCCATAACACTTGGTCATTTATTTTCTTTTTGTAACCCTGCCATCATCTCTTGGCAATTGTCTTCTTTCCGATATTTGGGCCAGCTACCTTGATTCTTAATGTGGTCCTCAGATTATTAGGAGATACTAGAGGAGGGGTCAAAGTCCTCTTCCCTAATCCTTAGGCATACCTGGTAAGACTTCATGAATCAACACCATCTCCCTTTCCTTCAGGAGGTTGAGCCAGCCAGGCAGGATCTTAGAGTGGCTCTTCTTGGAGACCCCAGCATCCAGGTCATGAGACCATTTATTCCCTGGAAAAGGGTGGGGATGAGGAGCCACTGGACAAGACAACAGACTGGGATGCTGCTCCTTCTGATCTAGTTCCTACATCTCGACTCCAATACTTTGTTCCACATTAATTTCCACTCTCTGGCAGGGATCCTTATTCAAATGAATTAATTCAAAAGAACATCTCCAAACTAATTAGTGTGGATTGTTTTTACTGTTTCTCTCCATCAGGGTGGATGCTCTCTCATTGCCCTTGTCCTGCTCCTATCCCTGTCGCCCACAGAGAGGTGATTGGGCCCTGCCATTTGCCATTCTTTTCTCCTTGTCCTCTCCTCACTTTGGCCTGCATCTCTGAACACTTTCCAGATCTTCTGCATTTCTTTTCACAACATCTCTGACCGTTTCTAATTCTACATTCCAGTCACTCACTGGCACTGGCTTGCTGCTGGTGTTTCTGTGGGAACTCTGGATGCCATCTTGCCAGGATATCGGTCATCAGCTCCAGTAAGCCAACCAGCTGGCTGGTCCCTTAACTCGACAGAATGCTTATTCATTCTTAAGCCTTAGTTTCCCTCCACTCAGAAGCCTCAGGACGTCTATTCGCATCTTTGCCCTCATTCTGCGATGGTGTGTTAGATCTATAGAGGTATTTTCTTGCCAAATTACGGAACTTTTCCTCCCCACCCCCTCCCCTGCCACACACACTAGGAAGAGCCTTTTTTCTTCAGATGTGGCCTCCCAGGTGCTTTCCTCCCCTCCTGCCTAACCTTAGTTGCTATCCACAGCACCTTGAAGCTGTGCCTGCAAGTGCGATCTGGGGAATGAGCAGGCAAGATCCTGGGCTAAGCAATTACCATTCCTTGCTTGATTAGTGTGGCTCCAGGAGTAGGTGCTGGGGTAGTGAGGAGCAACAGAGAGGAATGTGGGATCCCCTTGCCTGACCTGTCTGTCTCTTCTAAAACCTTGAGTCTCTGCATTCCATTCACAATGGCAGCTCGTCTCTCCAGATACCAAATTGTAATAGCTATCACTCTCCTTTATTTTTGGTAACATTAACAGCTAACTTATGTTGACCATTTATTATGTGCTGAACTTGGTGCAGGGATTATTTTACTTAATCTTCATGATGAAGTGATTCTGAGAGACGGGTTCTATTATTCTTCCCATTTTACAGATGAGGGCACAGAGGCTCAGGGAATGGTAGAGCTCAGCTCGAAACTGAACTCTGAGCCCAGAGCTGGAACGCTTGCCCCAGCCCCAAGCTGAAGCCAGCACTCAGTTGTCCCAGCAGCCGCTTCTCAGTTGTCAGATTATTTGAGAAGCTGCATCAGCTCTCTTACATGGAGAGGACCGTTTGACTAACTCAGTGTTGACAGACACTGTCAAAAGAGCAGTGAGCTCTGCCCTGGTCAGTCTGTTCTCCATGTGAAAGCTCCGTCCCTGTCTCTCTGGGCCATTGTCAGGTCTGCTTCCATGTCAGCCCCTATAATTTTCTCCTCACTGTCCACAATGTGTGCATTGAAAGATGGTCTTTGTGTCTGTTAATTAGGTGTGGCTTGTTTGGGTTTGGATCTGAGTGTTTGTTTTTTTTTCTAAGACAGGCTTAGATTCTGTTTTCCCCATCCTGTAATCGAATGAGCAGGTGGGGCTGACCCCAGCTAAAGCCATCTTTGTTTCCACACTTCTTCTCCTCATTCCTCTGTATTTCCCAAGCCCCTAAGGCACACCCAGCCTGCAACTTTGCAACTGCGTGCCTTCTATCCCCTCTCCCAGAGTGGCAGTGCTTGGAACAGAGTGGATAGCCAATAAAAGTTTGTTGAATGAGTGAATGAGCAAATGAATGCATGAATGAATGAATGAATGCAGGTTTCAACATGTAGAAGCATGGCATTTTGCCAGAGCTGCTGTTACGTTCCCTTTGGAAAGGGGCCATGTGCTCAGTATTAGGATAGAAGGATTGTGACAACTACAGTGTACTGACTTCTGTCTCTTGATAGCTTCTGGTTCATCCCAGACCCCTCCATACCTGCTGAACAGCAGCACACACACACACACACACACACACACACACACACACACACACTTATACTCACACTCCGGCTAGGCAAGGATTAGCTGGGTGAGCAGTGAGTCATTCCCGACCCAGCCCACCGTTTCCATCTAGAGCCTTGGAAGTAAGCTAATGCTTGCCCTTTTTTATGACTTCTGGTTTTTTAGAATCAGTGATGGTCACCATGTCCGTCTCATGTCATTTGGCATGTGGGGGTAGGTGGGCCATTGCGTCAGATGCTATACTCTTGTTGCAATATAAAACTTCAATTTCCAATTCTGGAGGGGAGATTAAAGCCTTATCAAGATTGCCTGGTAGAATGGGCTATTTATAAACCCACCCAGCTTATCACTGAGAATGTTATCTTCACTGAGAGAGGCTTTTAAAGATTTCTCTGCTAATATTTGCTTCATCATTATAGAAAGTCTTTAGCTAGGCCTGACCAGACAGTTATTTCTGTCTGGGTACACATTTTGTTTTCAGAATATTGCTTGGCTCTTTGTTCTTTTCCCCTCCATGCTGCTCACCCCTTGCCTGACTCATCTCTTGTAGAACCTTCTCTGTCCTTCCCCAAACCACTGGGAGTGATTTACTAAGTGCATTTCAAAGCCAGCTCCCAGATGCTGGCTAAAAAGACCATTTTACAGGAACAAAATGTCCCTAAGTTATAACAGGGTCATGGTCCAAAATTCATTTGAGAATCGGCCACTGGAATTAACAATGTGGGGGAGGGTCTCAGGATATCCCTCAGAAGCCTTTTTATCCATAATGAAGCTGAGTCATAATGCAGATGAGAGGTCTGGGAACAGTAGCTCCATGTGGTGCAGAAGAAGAGGTGGGGTTGTAGAAGGAGAAATGGGAGGAGGAGAGGGATTTTTTCCATCTCTTTATTAATGCAGTTCTAGTCCTAGACTACAGTTCAAAAAAATCAGATCTTGTGCCCACAGCATCTTACATGGCCAGCACATCTCAGTACCCAACCTTCGATTCAGAAATGATTAGAGTTCAGGGTCTGACCAATGTTAAACAAACTCACACCAGCTTGATATAGCAACCAGACTGGCAGGTTACTGACAAACTTCACTGAGTATCAAGTCCTGTGGATAAGCATTTTGCCACCAGTGCATTTCTTCTGTGGAAACAAATCTGCAAGGGAAACTGGAGATCAGTCAGAGATCAGATCAGTGTGGTGAGCCTGGACTCAGATCAGGGTATAAACTTTATCAAAAGGCCAGTGCCATCACCTCTCACAGGATTGGATAGACCCCATCATTACGA
This sequence comes from Choloepus didactylus, assembly GCF_015220235.1. Taxonomy (NCBI): domain Eukaryota; kingdom Metazoa; phylum Chordata; class Mammalia; order Pilosa; family Megalonychidae; genus Choloepus; species Choloepus didactylus. The sequence continues at coordinate 7,115,753 of NC_051319.1, forward strand.
CCTGCCATTCTCTCCTCTGGGCAGAGTGCATGACTAGGTCCAAGACTTGCTTCTTCATCTCCCTTTCCTAGGCTTTCCTGGCCCCTTTTCTGATAAATTCTGGCTCGAACTGTGATGATATCTTCAATCAAAACAAAGCCCAGATTGGGAGGCCTAGGAACTACTCTTATTCTTAAAGATGATATAGAATTTCTCTGTTCTGATCCAATATGTATGGATTGTGTAGCTTAGCAGGAGACAATTTAATTTCTATATTTTTAGGGATCACCTCAATGCAGTGTTTCCACCCCTACCATCACCTCCACCATGTTCTAACTATACCTTCAATTATAGCATCACTATTTTATATGTGTGTATGGGAGAGAAATGGGGGAGCAGAATCAGTCTATCTTAGTCCACAAAATCCTCAAAATTCAAAAGTATTTGCTGCCTCAAATCCTTTTCAGAGTAAGTAGGACTATAGAACAAAATTCATAAAGAAATTTAAAGAGTCATTTACTTTCATCCTTATTTACAATGTCCATTCCCTGTAGCAAATGATCTTGCTAGATATTAGAAGGGAAACACACTCATTTACACTAGCGTGTGGATGACTAGCTAACACTTACAATAACCTAAGAGTGTTTTAGTTTTTTGTATTTTTTTCAAAGAGGGTATGTAGTGATACGCATGCACCTTCAACTAGCAGAATTTCAGGCATTATAAGCAACTATGTCAGAGTAGCACAATTCAGCAAGAATCATGGGAAAGATTCTAGGTTCAGACTCATCTTTTGCTCTGGAGTTCAGCTTCTCTCAGTTAGTCACAGCATCTTCTTTATTTCTGAACACTATCCTCAGAGATTCACAAGGCTCCAAGGTTTATCATAACTATTTCCCCGGGGGTATTATCAGGTCGTCTTGTTATGAGAATGAGAGGGGGGCCAGGCTTAGGAGAGAGTCAGGGAAGTTGTTGGCACATTTGTACAGTGGAAGACCCCTGTGCTAGCTTAAACTGACCTTTCATCCATTTTTAATATTAAAGTTTCTTATCTTTTTCCAAATACCCCATTTCATTTCCTTCCTTCCTCCTGCCCTTCCTCTCTCCCTTTTTCCCTTCCTCCCTTCCTTCCTTTCTTTTTGGTATTGCTTTCAAAAATGAGATTGGCACCTTGACAAGCATTTCCTCTTACATTTTCCTGGAATCATTTGTTTTGTTGCCTCTCCTGCCTTTCTCCTATTTCATCTATACTTGATTCCCAGGGCCCCACTGCATCAAGATTTCTTTGTTTCCTAGCAACTCAGCTTGATGCTGACTTTGCTTGTTTAGTCTCCTCCTTCACTAGCTTCTGGATTTCTCTTTCAGCTTGGGAAGAATTCTTCTGTTATCTGAATGCCCAAGGTATGCCTTGCCTTCAATTCCACAGTCTCTCTGGAATTCTGACCCTCATTGCTGGATACACAAGGAGACCCCCAGTGGCTACTCCTGACCAATAGAAAGATGAATTGAGCACTGTCTCTATTGGAAGATTTAGTGACATCCTCTACTCTGTAGCTGGCCAGCTCTGCCTCTGAACCAGGGTAGGGCTGGGAAATTACATAGAACAAATTTTGCTTTGTTTTTTTAAATCTGCACATTGATTACTCTTAGGAAACAAGCATGTTGCTTGTGGGATTTTCCAGAATGACCTCTGAGGGCCTTTGCTGTCTTATGGCTCTGCGAATATTGACCCCAACAAAGCAAGCCAGATGGGGTCATCACCCCCAGGGACCAATTGGAGGGTGTAATTGGGGCTGTATTTCACAAGGAACCTGGCCCTCCTCTTTCAGAGGCCGACTGAGATCCCTTCCATAACCACTCTACTGCATTGGTTTCCCAGAATTCCAGTGACTAAGATAAAAATTCAATGAACTGGCCCATGAAAATGTAAAAAATCTTGTTATTTGCATCTAAATTTTAAGAAAACAATATTGTCAGTCCCAAGAAGTGGGAAATGCCTCTACATGTATGATTCCTGTCATCTAATCAATTTGCAAGTATTGACTGGGTACCTAGGTATGTGCTAAGCCCCAAGGACATTGCAATAAATGAGAAAGGCCCAAAGCTGCTCTCACAGATCTTGCAATGAGATCGTCAAGAAAAAAATCATGATACTTTTTCCATAAAATGCAGAAAACTGAGTCTTCCCAATGGCCAATGTCTATTTGATTTATCATAGGTAGATATCTAGGTTCTCAGCTCTTCTCTTGTACTAGATTGCAAACTTCTTGAGAGCAGAAATTGTTTCATTTTTGTGCCTTTGCCCAGAGCCCTCTGCTGTGCCCCCTGGTGCTTGGTCCTTAGCTCCCTTATTGTCCTTATGCCATGGTTGTAGTGGCTGACAGATACTGAGTGCTTATTGACCTAGGTTTACCCCAGCAGCAACTCTAAAAGGAAGCTACTATTAACACTGTCTATATGGCCTGAGGAGCTCTGGCTCTGTTACCACCTCAGCCTCAGCTCTTGCCTCTGCCCCCTCTCTCCTTGCTCCCCACAATCCAGCCCCAGTGGCCTCCTTGCCACCAGGCCTGGTCCCATATCAGGGCCTTGCTCTTCTCCCTGCCAGGAACGCTCTTGTCCCAGATTGTCACCTGCACTCTCCATCAACTCCCCAAATCTCTGCCAATGCCCCCTCTTCAGAGAGGTACTCTCCTATCCAAAATGGCAACTTCTTCCATTCACTGTCCTCTCACCCTGCACTTTTCATAGCACTTTTCACTACCTGATATATTATGTACCTATTGTTTAATTTTTAATATCTGTCTCATAGACTAGAATACTAGCTGCCCTTGAGAGGGACTTTGTATATCTGGTCCAAAGATAAATTCCTAGCCCTTAGCCTGTGCCTGGCACAAAGAGCACCCTCAGTAAATACTTGTTAGATAAGTGAATCTCCATCTTACAGATGAGGAAAACGAAGTTAGAAAGGTTAAGCAATTTATTCAAGGTCACGCATGTAGGGGGTGTCAGCAATGGGATTCAAATCCAGGTTATTTGATGCCAAAGCTCACATTCTGAACCATTATATGTATTGCATGAGTTTTCCATCTGCTAAAACAAATATCATACAATGGTTTGGCTTAAACAACTGGAATTTATTGGCTCACGGTTTTGAGGTTAGGAGGAGTCCAAATTTGTGGCGTCAGCAAGGTGAAGCTTTCTCCCCAAAGACTGGTGTTCTGGGGCTGACTGCTGGCGATCTTAAGTGTTCTTTGGCTTTTCCATCACATGGTAATGTCCTCTCTTTTTCTCTTTGGGCTCTGTTCATTTCTGGCTTCTAGCTTCTCTAAGTGGCTTCTTTCTCTGTGTCTAATTTTTTTTGCTTACAAGGACTTTAACTATGTTGGATTAGGCCCATCCTCATTCAGTTTGGGCACACCTTCACCAGTAAATTTTCAAAGATCCTATTTACAAATGGGTTTCCACCACAGGCTCAGAGGTTGGGACCTGAACATGCCTTTTGTGGGGACATGAGTCAGTCCCTAATGTGTGTGTGTGTTAATGTGCATCTTTTACTCTCTCCCCTAGGCTCTGTGAGTCTCCATAGCAGGGACCATTTGTTTTATATCTTGTAGCCTAAATGCTTAAAGCGCCTGACACATGGAGGGGATTCTCTAAATGTTAAAGAAACAAATACGTGGTCAGCTGGTGTATGACTGAGCAAGCAGAGAGGCATGTTTCCAATGAGGGAGCAATACAGACAAAGGAACAAAGACCTAAAGCACATCTTGGGAATAACAAAGTACCATTCAGCAGAATTAAAACACCTTCTTAAGTGACTAGTTTATCACCCAGGGCAGCTTAGGTGGTGCAGAAAAGGAAGTCCGTTGAGTAAGTGTCATCATTGCACATTCTCTTTTAACAGCTGGAGTCATCGTCCCCTACAGTGCACGTGCAAATTTAAGTGCTTGAAATGCTTTGCTAATCTTCCAAAGACTTCATTATGATGAGATGGAACCATGACAAAAATGTGCTTTTCTTTCAAAACAACAAGGACAGATGGCAAATTGATAGCACTGTAAAATGACCACAGGATTTAACACTGGTTCTGAATGTTTACCAGACAACAGATACAATGTTTAGGTTTACTGAATTTGATACAAATGATCCTAATAAATTTGGAGATGCCTAGGCAACAGCAGCAACCAAAAATTATTTTGTTACTTAAATGCAAAACTCTGGATTCTAAGGGCTAACAATGGCTTGGTAGAAAGTGGTAGAATAACCAGAATAACCAATCATTGCATTTTCAAGAGCCCAGTCTCTTTTCCCTTGTACCATTTGGTTCTATTGCCACCATTCTCCTGTTCTCCCCAGCGCAGGAATTAAGGAAGGAGATGTAGCCTGAGCCCTGCCTTGGAATTGGCCCATGTGAGCCAAATGGTTAGATCCTCCCAGTTGGCTGGCTAGAGGAGTGTCCAGGATTGTCTCCTAGAGTCAGTGCTGCGTACAGTGAGATGAATGTCTCCTTTTTCCATCATGGAAATTTGGTCACATACAATGCCTCCTTTTTATAGGCTAAAATGATTGGTATTCTTCTCTCCTTCCCACTTCACATCCCCTCTACTCTTATCATTGCTCATTATCATCTTATTCTTCTCCCAAAAATGCATTGTTGTTGATTTGCTTGAGCTCCCAATCAAAGAAAATATGCTGCCAGCCCAGAGGGTATTACACTAGGGAAGCAACATTTCAAAGCTTAATTACTTTTCCCCAGAAAGGTGCCTTCTAAATTAAACCGGTGTGTTTCCCAGCCTGTTAAACTCTTTTTCTTTCTTTGGGAGGATGGGGCATATCTCCTGCCACAGCATTGCACCAAAGAAAGCAGCCAGTTCTCTCACCTGCTCAGAACCTCCTCTGGTCCTGACTGCCCAGTTCAAAGTTCTGTTGAGATGTTGGCCCTCACAACAGAAGATGCAGAGAGCACTGATAGGCCAGTGCTTAGACGGAGGTGGAGAAATGAGCATCCCATCAGCTCCAGCTGAATGCTGCAGGGGTGACCGCCATGGCTTTGTCAGGCAGCCCCTGAGAAAATTTGAGAATTTAGATTTGGAAGAGTGCCTCTCTGTGTTTATAAATTAGAGAACCACCTTGGACAGATGTAAAGAATGGTGTTAATACAATGTGTAGAGAGGAGATCTCGCATCAGACCAGCAAAACAATAGAGATGTATTTGCTGCTGGCAAGGAGATAGGGAAAAGCATATCCTCATTCATACTGGTAGAAATATGAATTGTAACAGCTTTTTTGGAAGAAGACCTGGCCACAGTTCTTAAACTGAAAAAGTCGCCTGCTCAGAGATGCCTCCCCTGACCACCCTGTCTAAAGTAGTATATCCTGAGAGTCTGTCGTGTACCTTATTATTTTCTTCATATTTCCCACTATCCAAAATTATTATATATACAATTTATATATATCACTTTATTGAAGTATAATTGACATACAATAAACTGCACAAATTCAAGTGTACAATTTGATGTTTGTATATATATATGTATATGTATATCACTATGAAACCATCACCACAATCAAGATAATAAACATATCCTTCACCCTCAAAAGTTTCCTCGTGCCCCTTCGAAATCCCTCTTCCTCCACTTGGCCACAGGCAACCATGGATCTTGTTCTGTTGCTATAGATGAGTTTGCATTTTCTAGAACTTTATATAAATGGAATTATACAATATGTACTCTTTTTTGTCTGGCTTCCTTCACTACTCATTGTTATTTTGAGATTCAACGAAATACGTTGTCTGAATCAATAGTTCTTTGCATTTTATTGCTGAGCAGTATTCCAATGTATGGATGTGCCACAATTTGTTTATGCATTCACCTCTTGAGGGACATTCAGGTTATTTCCACTTTTGATGTATTGCAAATAAAGCTGTTATAAATGTTTGTTTACAAGGGTGGCTGGGCCATATGGTAGGTTTAACAGTATGTTTAATATTTTAAGAAATTGCCAAATTTTTCCCCAAGTGAATATACGATTTTACATTCCCACCAACCATGTATGAGAGCCCCAGTTCCTCCACATCAAAAGAATATATAAAAAATATGTACAGTTTAATAAAATTTAATTTAAAATTTTAAATGGACTGCACCCACTGCTCAGCATAAGAAAGAAAGCATTAGCAGGAACTTTGAGGTCCCTTGTCTCCTTCTACCCATCAAAGGTAACCTCTCTTCCTAGGGATAACCAGGGTCCTGAATATTGCATTAATCATTCTCTTGCTTTCCTTTATCATTTTATCAACTACCATATATTCCTTAAATATTAAATTTGGTTTTGCCTATTTTAAAATTTTTTTGAAACAATCATAGTTTATGCAACTTGTCTCTTGCTTCTGTTATACAGTATTGTTTTTGAGACACAATCAAGAGAATGTGAGTAGACATTTCTCACTGAATTTAACAGCTATATAGTGTTCCATTGTATTAAGCCACAATTAATGTACCCATTCTACTGTTGATGGCCATTTGGACTGTGTACATTTGGACACATACATGGTGTATCCTGGAGAAATTGCTGAATCATAGGATATGCATATATTCAGCTCTATAAGGTAATACTAAATTGTTTTCCTACGTGGTTGCACCAATTTTCACTCCCACTAATACTGAGAGTCCCTGTTGCATTAGCACCTCATCAACACTCAGCATTGTCTGATTTTAAAATTTTTGTCAAACTGGAAGTTGTAAAATGGTATCTCATTGTGGGTTTAATTTTCATTTCCCTGATTATTAAAAAGTTTGAACACTTTTCATATTTGTCAGCCTTTGTATTTCTTCTTTTGTGAAATTTTTCATGAACTTTTCCATATTTCTATGGAATTGGCAGTCTTCATATCATTAATTTGTAGGAATTTTTGTACATTCTATATACTAATAATTTATTGTTTGTATTTGTGGTTTGCCTTTTCATTCACTATAAAAGTATCTTTTAAAGAACAAATATTGCTAATTATAATACAGTTGTTTTATCCATCTATTTCTTTATGGTTTTTACTTTGTACATCATATTTAAGAAATAATTCCCTACCTTGAGTTCATAAAAATGTTTCTCCTATATTGTCTTCCAAAATTCTTTTAGTTTTACCATGCACACTTAAATCTTCATCCAGGCATAGGCAAAAAAAAAATGATTTTTGCCTATGGTGCAAGGTAAGGATCAGATTTCATTTTTCCATATGAAAAGCTAACTGCCCCAACCCCTTGTATTAAATAGCCCAGCTTTTTTTCTGCTGATGTATAGTGCCTATTCTGTTATAAATCCAGTTTCTATACATACATGAGTTTGTTTGGACTCTCTGGTCTGTTGTAGTGATCTATTTGTCTATTCCTGCACCTGCACCATGGTGTCTTAATTTCTGTACCTTTATAATAAATCTTGTTAAAGTGTGACACCAGTCAGCTCCCATCTTTTTCCTCTTTTCGGTAGGGCTAGTCTTCGTCCTTTGAATATTGATACATACATACACACACGCATTTAAAATCAGCTTGTTGAGTTCAATGAAAAACTTTGTTGGGATTTTGACTGACTATGTATTAATTTTATAGTTACATGTTTTTAGAGAATGGACATCTTTATAATATTAGGTTTGCTATCCAATGGCAGGGAATGTTGTTCCCTTTATTTCAATGTTCTCTAATGTCTTTCAGTAAATTTTGATTATTTTCTCCAAAGAGGGCTTCTGCATCTGTTTCTAAATTTATTTCTAGGTACTCTATTTCTTGGTATTATAAACAATTTATTTAAGTAAATTACATTGTCCAACTCTGGCTAATGTAAAGAAATACAACTGACTTTTAAATATTGATTTTGTATCCAGAAACCTTGTTCCTAATTCTAATAATTTAGCTATCGATTCTCTTGGAATTCTCACATCAACTACAAATAATGATAGTTATATCTTTTTATAAAATCCTTATACCTTTAATTTCTTTTTCTTTTCAATCTATACTGGTAGGAACTCTAGTCCAGTGTTGAAAAGGAAACATGTTTCCTGATCTTAAGCATTCCGCCATCAAGTACGTTGTTTACTGCTTGGCTTCGTTTTCTGTAACTCAACATATTAAGGAAGTTTTCCTTTATTCCAACTTTGATAACAGTTGAATTAGTTGTTAAATCTGAATAGATGGCTGTGTTTTAGCAAATGCTCTTTCCGCATCATCTGTGATGATCATGTGTGTTCAATTCTATAATTTGTTAATATGATGAATTGCATTAACCAACTTCAAAAGGTTAAATCAATCTTATATTTTTGAGGTAAACCCAAGTTGGTCATGATGTTTTACTCTAGGGATTAAGATATGCCTCTTTATCATATCACAATCTACTTTAAGTAAATATCAACTTACTTTTAATAAAGTATAGGACCCTTGTCCCAGGATAACTCCTTTTCAGTTCCCTCCTTTGTGCTATTTTTGTTAGATATGTTACAGCTATCTAATTATTATTAACTCAAAGATCCAGTATTATGAATTTTGCTTTAAATAGTCATGTCTTTTAAATTCATATGCCTTTAAATAGTCATAACAAAAGAAGAAAAGAGAAATATACATGATATATTAAAAGAATAAAAATATATGTTCATGATAGTAGATAAAGAAAAAGCATTTGATAAAATGCAATATCCATTAAAGGTTAAAAAGTAGAACTCTTTTCAAATATGGAATAAAATGGGACTGTTTTAATATAATGCTTAGTTACAAAATCAAAACAAAGCACTGAACAACATACTTACTATTTCTAGTGTTTTTCCTTGATATGAGTTAATGCCTGCTGTCAATCTGAAAGATTTTCTTTAACATTTCTTGTAGCACAGGTCCACTAGCACTGATTTCTCTCTTTTTTTTTTTTTTTTTTTGTTTATCTTGAAATGCCTTTATTTTGCTTTCATTCTTGAAAAACAGCTCCATTGGATATAGAATTCTTGGTTGACAGGGTTTTTTTTTTTTTTCTGTCTGCACTTTGGAAATATCTTTCCAATGTTTTCTGATCTCCATTGTTTTTTATAAAAAGTGTACTGCTAATTGTATCATTATTATGCTATACGTGATGGTCATTTTTCTCTGCTGCTTTCAAGATTTTCTCATTATACTTGTATTCAGAAGTTTGAACATGATGTATCTAGGTGTAATTTTCTTTGTGTTTCTACTACTGAGATTCATTGAGCACCTTGGGTCTGTAAGCTAATGTTTTTCACCAAATTTAGGAAATTCAACATTTTTTTTTTCAAATATTTTTCTCCCTTTTCCTCTCTCTTTTTGGGACTCCAATTACACATATGTTGACATATTTGATATTGTCCCACAGAACTCTAGATCCCTGTTAATTTTCCTTCCATCTTTTTTCTCTATGTTCTTTGGATTGGATACTTTCTATTGATCTATATTCAAGTTCACTGTTTCTTTCCTTTGCCATCTCAAATTTGTAGTTAAGTACATCTAGAAGTTTTTCACTTTAGTCAGTGTATTTTTCATCTCTAGAATTTCCACTCGATTCTTCTGAATAGTTTCCATTGCTCTGTTAGATTAATTCTCTATTAGATTCCATATCTCTTTATGAGTATTCTAGCATATACTCATTATCATATACTCATTATCTGTATATTAGAATCTATATGGAAAGATTCCATATCTCATTATCAGTATGTTTCCCTTTAATTATTTAAATATATTTTCTTCTAATTCTTTGAATATATTTATAGTTGCTGTTTTGATGCCTTTGGTAAATTCAATATCTATGCCCATTTGGAGTCCGTTTATATTGACTTATAATTTTCCTGAGTATGAATAATACTTTCCTATTTGTTTGCATGTCTAGTAATTTTGGGTTGAACTCTGGATGTTGTAGCTAATACATGATAGCTTAACTCTGGATTTTGTTTTGTTTTTCTGATAATTGTTTGTTTTAGTAAGGAATTTAATTTCCTGGACTAAAGCTGCAAAATCTGTCTTCCCCACGGTTTGAAACTATTGATGTAGCTGCTCAAATTTTCCTTTTTCAAAATGACAGATATCTCTCCTATGTCTGCATGGTTTAGTGGTAAGCCAATAATTTGTGGAGAGGTTGCACCCAAACACCCTTCTATCTTCTGCCTCCAAGCTGTTTGTGGCTTGAAGAACGCATAGAAAATCACAGCAAATTGGCAAATCTTCCCAAGCTTTCCATCATCTCTGGCTCTCTGGTGTCTTTTTTGTACAAAGGTGAAGTTTAGCAGTCAGATAGGATGTTCAGAGGGTTGCTTTCAACCCTTCTATGCCTTTTTTGCTTCCAAAATTATCCCTTACCCCTTAAATTTCTAGCAGTTTTTCCATCAGCCCTGAACCAAGCCTGCCACCTCTGACCAGTAAAGCTTCAGGTTTTTGCTGCAGAGCTGTGGATGACAGGAACATCTCCAGACAAAAAGGTCACAAGCTCACTGCTCTTACCTGATGTAGTAACTGTTTTTCATGAGTAAACACTTCACAAATTTTTTACTGTCTTAGGTCATTTTCCAGTACCGTGAAATTGTTGCCTTTAATAATTTTCCCCAGTTCTACACTTGTTTTCAATCAAAGGAAATCACCCAACTTTTTACACTGTTCCTAGAAGTAGAGCCTTAGACTTGTTTCTCCTGATATACCCTCCTGTGCTGGTCCCATGCTTTTCTATGGATCTCTAAGGAGGGAAACTTTCTTCCAGCTTCATCCATGAGTATATACCTATTGGACTCTCACAAAACATAGATTGTCTGCGAAGTCCTGGACTCAAGCAGCACCCCCCTCCCCAGTACTCTACTTCAGCCACAGGTTCCTCCAATAATTCCTGTACTTCAGAATGAATTTTGGCAAGGGTGACATGGCATGGCCAATAAAAAGCAGCCAGAGAAGGGTATGTGCAGAGAAGAGTGAGAAGGCAACCAATAAGAAGCACTTTTGGGGGACAGCTCATGGGGAGGTACATGGAGATCTCAAGACCAGAGTATCCCCCTGGGCCTCCAGATCCTGAGGAAAGCATTGGTCTGGAGCCACCCTGCTTCCTAAGGTTTATGCCTTATATCCCTTATTCTCCCCATGGACGGAGCAGCACAGCTCTTTTCCTCTCAGCAGTCCCTGCCTTTCTTCCCTCTTTTATAATTCTGAGGAAGTGTTGGTCTAAATTCAGGTTCATATAGTCCATGAAGTTTTGTATACTTTATGTGTAAACTCACCTTGGCTTTTTTTTAACCTTATGTGAAAATTTGTACTGATGATTCAACACGACATTTATTTTGTGGTCAGAAAACATTTTGGATTTCACATTTTATTGTGTCCATTTGGATACATTGAATTTTTATATGATTTTTTAAGTTTCATCTAAGATTTTTAATGTATTGGTTTAAAATTTTTTATAATATCTTCTGTTCAATTTCAACATCATCTGTAATTATATCCTATTGTTATTTCTAAAAGTATTTATTTGTACATTTTCTCATTTTTTTCTAGATTAATCTTGTCAGAGTTGTGTCATCTACTCTTTTCAAAGGCATTATTGAGCCTTTGTTTTGAATGTTTGTTTTCTGCTTATTACCTTCTCCTACATCTTTATTATTTACTTCATTTTATTTTCTCTGCTTTTGTTCTGCTGTTGTTGGCTTGATTTGTTTGTTTTACTAAATTCTCATATTGGATCCTTAGCTCATGACTTTCGAACACCATTGAGGGTAGTTAACAATCAGTTCAAGTTTAAGTGTGAGCCTTAAGCCTCTTTAGAAACTTACAAAGAGGTCTTTATCTCCTGCAGGAGAAGAGAGATCATAGCTGAGAAGCAGACTCAGGATTTGACAGTTTAGAGAAGTAAGGCCTAAGAGACATTTATCTGCTTAGCTAAAGCAGATCTGTTATGCTAAGGTCAGGGATGTGGCTGGGTAACCTGGAACCTTAAAGTGTGGGACAGAGACATCTGGGTAAATGACCATTAGGACTGTGGCTCTGCAGACCCCTCTAAACACTTAGAGGTTGCAAAAGTGACCCACCCTTCCATGGCAGTAAGATCTAGAGCTCCCTGCATGTGGGCAGATGATGTGGGGGCTGTTCCTTCATAAGGCAAATGTGCCCTCCTCCGTAACTGCTGTGGTTTCCAGTTCAATAAATCCAGTACAACCCAGCTGGGGATGTGGTGGGCCTGTCAAGGGAGGAATCCAATTACACACTGAGGAGCTGCAGGAGTCAACTAGCATGTACCAGGAATCAAAGGAGGCTCCTTGAGACTGGATTTTGAGGTGCTTTATCAAGGGGAATATACGACTGGATAAGTAAGAATTCATTGGGTTAGGAGATAATCTTAGAACACAGGCTTTAAAACCCTGTTCAGGGAATTGGGCAAATTCTGGCATAGCTCTTAGAATGCTAGAGAAACCAAAAATTACCTATTGAAGTGATGTGGAAATTCTTGAATTGATCTGGCAGATGGTAGAGGCAGAAATAAAGAAAGCTCAGGAAAGTGAACATGCTGGCATGGATAAACTGTGTTACATGGGAAGGCCCAGAGGACAACCATTCACCAATGCCATCAAGAAGACTTTGGTAAGAAGGGCCCTTGCGCCACTGAGCTGGTTTGAATCTATTATGTACCCCAGAAAAGCCTTGTTCTCTTAATTCAGGCTTGTGGGGGCAGACTTACTATGGGTGGTAACTTTTAATTAAATTGTTTCCATGGAGATGTGACCCCACCCATTCAAGGTGGGCCTTAATTCTCTTTACTAGCATCCTCATGAGAAGATAAAAGGCAGAGACATTTTGGAGACAGCCATTGAAACCAGAAGTTTGGAGATGCTAAGGTAAGAGATGAAGCCCAGAGTTTTCTCTAGAGAAGCTAAGTGAGAACCCACAGATGCTTAAAGAGAAAGCCACTGGAATCAGAAGCTGAAGCAACACAACCCAGGAGCAAAGGACCAGCAGATGCCAGCCACGTGCCTTCCCAGCTGACAGAGGTGTTCCAGATGCCATTGACCTTTTCCTCAGAGAAGGTATTTACCTCTTGTTGCCTTAATTTGGACATTTTCATGGCCTTAGATCTATAAATTTATGAACTAATAAACCCTCATTGTAAAAGCCAATCCATTTCTGGTAGTTTGCATTCCAGCAGCTTTAGCAATGTTCATTGAGCCTTTCTTGTTCATGCCAGGACTGATGTTAGGAGAGGCTGTCACTGAATTGACATCTTTAATATCCATCTTGATAAAAGAGGTTCCAAAGTTTTAGATGCCAGTTGACCATGCTTAGCCACCAGAAGCCAGGGGGTCAAAATTATTGCATTGATCAGCAAGATTGGAGGAGCAGCCAAGAAGTCTTGATCTGTAAGGAGTTATTGAGACAAAAACAAAATATGGTGTGCCTAGAGGCAGGTCATTCAACAAGGGTGATACTTAACATAGCAACCAGAAAAAGGCAAAAAGGGAGCAGAAGCTTGACTGCAGTCACCCCAACTAAAGTCAAGATCATTTGCTCTGGTGGTTTGAAGCTGTATGTACCCCAGAAAAACATGTTCTTAAATTTAATCTATTCCTGTGGGTATGAACCCATTGTAAGTAGGACCTTTTGATGAGGCTGCTTCAGTTAAGATGTGACCCACCCCAATCAGGATGGGTCTTAATCTTATTACTGGAGTCCTTTATAAATGGAGTGAATACAGAGAGAAAGAGAACCATGGAAGCAAGAAGCTAAAAGCAACAAAACCCAGAAGAGAAGGGACAGAACAGCAGATGCTGCCATGTGCCTTGCCATGGAGCAGAGGAGCCAAGGATTGCAAGCAGCCAATCTTTGGGAAGAAAGCATTGCCTTGATGATGCCTTGATTTGGACATTTTTCTCACCTCAAAACTGTAAGCATTGTTTAAGCCAACCCATTTCATGGTATTTGCTAGAGCACCCCAGGAAACAAAAAAACACTTGCTTAGTTACTACCTGAGCAAATTTTCCAATCTGAAACCCACTGAATGAAGAGAAGCCTGGATCCCCAGAAGGAAAGACCCTGCAACACCATGGTAAGTATATATTGTAATAATTACTATGCTTCTTGATAAAGACACCTATGGCTATTTACTCAGGTGACTGTACACTGGTGAAAGGGAAATACCCAGACATTTCAAGGAGTATTGAACACAGGATTTGAGTGTCTATCGATACCCAGAGACCCAGCTGTACATCATGGCCCACCTATTAGAGTGGAGGCCATAAATGAACTCCTGACTAAAGTATTATTTACAGTGGGTCCTCTGAGTTCATGAAACCACTCAGGGGTTATTTCCCCAATCGTGTATAATTGGGATTGGCATTCTTGACATTGGATCCTTGTCCTTTTAGATAAGAGCTATCATAGCGAGGAGGGTCAAATGAAACTGTTGAAACTTCCCCACCACCACTCCAACCAAGATAGTAAATTTAAAAGTGTTTATCACATTTCACTAAGACACACCAGAGAATATTGTCATCAAGAAAGAGCTAAAGGATGCAGGGGTGGTGATCCTTATTATCTCCATTTAATTAACCAGTCTGACCCCTGCAGAAACCAGATCAATCCTAAGAATGACAGTAGACTACTACAACCTCAAATAAGCAGGAACCCGAATTCCAGTTGCTGTGCTATATCTGGGATCCTCACTAGAGCAGATTAATACAGTCTCAGATACATGGTATAAGGTCAGTGCTTTAGTGAGTGCCTTCTTTTTTATTCTTATCAAAAAAGAGAATAAGAAAGAGAATTAGAAAAGTTTCTAATTAGAATATTAGAAACATAATATTCATTCACAGTTTTTTCCTAGGGCAATGTTAACTCTCTTGCCTTTTATGCTAATATATTCCAAGAGGATCTGGACTGTCTGGACATCCTGTAGACTATCACATTACATCATGGCTGACTGGGAAAAATGAGCAAGACGAGATTAGTACACTGAAGTCCATTGTAAGACCAACAGCTTAGGGCAGAGGGAGATAAACCCTATGGTGATTCAGGAACCTGCCACTTCAGTAAGATTTTCAGGGTTTCAGTGGTTAAGGATGTGCCAGGATATCTCCATCAAAGTAAAATAAAAATTACTGTATTTTGTATCCCCTACCACAAAGAAGGAAGCATAGTGCTTGGTAGTCACTTAGGGTTCTAAAGATGACACATTCCACACCTAGGAATGTTGCTCTGGCCCTTATACCTGGTGAAACAGAAGGCTGCCAGCTCTGAGTGAGGCCCAGAGAAGGAAATAGCTCTGTAGCAGAGCCAGGCAGTGGTGCAAGCAGCTCTGCCCCTTAAGCCTCACAATCTAACAGGCTTTGTGGTGTTGTTGAAGGTATTACTGTTGGGAAAAGATGACGTGTGGAACTAATGAGTCTGTGGGAGAATTACAACACAAGTCCCCGGGATTCTAGAGCAAGGTCATGCATAGTGCAGAACTATACACTTTTTGAAAAACAGTTTTTGGCATGTTATTAGGCCCTCTTAGAGATAGAATACTTGGTTATCTATAGCACCAAATGACCATGTGCCTGGAATTATCCATTATGATTGGGGTACTATCAACCTGTTAAGTCATAAAGTTGGACAGGCCCAGTAGTGTTCTATCATGAGATGGAAATATTGCAACCAGGTTGAAGCCTAAGCAGGACCAGAGGGCACAGGCTAACTGCATGAGCAGGTTTCCCACACTTCCATGTCACCCACTGCATTTGCACCAGCACTCATCTCCCACCCCACACCTGTAACTGTAGGAGGGTCTTGTATGATCAGATGAGGGAGAAAGGAAAGAGCCTGAACATTGCGCACAGATGGGTTGACTTGCTATGTAGGAGTAAACTGAAAATAGATAGTGATGCATTACAGTAAATTCAGGTGTGACCTTGAAAGAGATTGAAAAGTGAAATTCTTCCCAATAGGAAACCTGTGAGTGATTCACCTGGCCTTTCACTTTGAGTGGAATTCTGAGGTGAGAATATGTATACAGATTCTTGAATAGTAGCCAATGTTCTGGCTGATTGGCAGGGACCTGGAAGAGAAACAACTGGAAGATCAGAGACAAGCCTATTTGGGTTAGAGGCTTGTGGATGGACATATGGGAGTAGGAACAAAGTTGGAATATTTTTGTAGCAGCCACCAGAAAGCATCCAACAGAAGAGCTTTTGAATAATGAAGTTTTAAAAAAAAAAAAAGACTCACTTAGATAACATTAACTAGCCTTCATCACTGGCCACTCCAGAAGTGGAATGATGGAAACATGGACAGACTGGCCATGGTGGCAGAAATGGAGGCTACGTATGGACTCCCACTTGTCAAGACCAATCTAACTACTGCTACCTCTGAATATACACATTGCCAAAAGTCACCAGTGCTTAGCCCTCACTATTGCACTATTCCTTGAGAAGACCAACTAGCCAGGTTGGGTACTTTAGAACCCTTAGATCCTGGAAGGGGCAGGATAGATATCTATTCTGGTTATAGTTTTGTCTTTCCTGCCTGCAGAGCTTCAGCCAGTCCCACTATCCAGAGGTTAACATACTACATGACAGATATAGAGCTCCACACAACATAGCATCTGTTCAGAAGATCCACTTCACACAAAAGATTTGTGGGAATGGTACCTTGACCATGAAATCCATTGGTTGTATCATATACTGCACTTTACAGAGGGAGTTGGGTTCACAGAACACAGGAATGGCTTCCAGATGCATAGCTGAAGTACCAGCTTAGAGGTAACATTTTGCATGGATAGATGCTATCCCTCAGGACACCACGTGTATACTAAGTCAGAGACCTCTATGTGGTGCTGTGTTCCTAATGGAAGAATACATGAGCCTGGGAACCGAGGGGTGGAAGCAGGAGGAGCCCTACTTGCCATTAGTCCAATGACCCACTTGGTTCTTTCTATCTCTACAATTCTGAGAACTGCAGAGTTGGAGGCACTGGTCTCTAAAGGGGGTGCACTCTTGCCAGGGTACAGAGCAAATGTCCCATTGACTACAAGCTATGGATGCTGCCAGGGTACATTGGCCACCTGGCATCCAAGGTCCAACAGGAGATAAAAAGGAGTCACCATCTTGGCAGGAGTAATTGACCCTGATCAGCAGAAGGAGGTTGGGCTGCTTTTATTTAGGATACATGTGGAAGCCAGGTGATCCACTTGGGTACCTCCTGGTACTCCCTTGCCCAGTTTTCACTATGAATGGACATAAGCAGTGCCCCTGACCCAAGAAGGCTCAAAAAAAACCCCAACCCCCAGTAATAAAGCTTTAGTTAAACTAACCAGTAAGCTATCAAGACCTTCAAGACAGCTGAGGATGAGAAAAATTTTAAATAGATATTGAAGGATGGAGAAGATATCAGTTGCAGCTTCATGACCAATTGCAGCAATGGGAGCTGCTGTTATCCCACTAATCTCTCTCTTCTAAGTTTCTCCTCAGAGAGAGGAAGATGGGAACCACAGAGGAGTTGCTCCCTGACCACTCATGGAGATGTGGATTTGTATAGTACAAGGGGTTATGGGTGGTGACCTTGGAGGTGCACTGCTCAGATCTCCTTCAGGAGAGACTGCTGCCATTTACAGAATCAAGGAGGAAAATTGTGATCAGCTCAATAGATGCAGAATGGAGCATTTGACCCAAATCCAACATCCATTCATGATAAAATTAAAAGCTGTCAGCAAACTAGGAGTAAAAATGAAGTCTTTGACCTGATAAAGGCTGTCTATAAACAACAATAATTACAAATACTGCAGCTAACATCATACAATAACCATAAAGTATTAAACACTTCCCCCACCTAAGATCAGTAACAAGGCAAGAATATCTGTTCTTACCACTTCTATTCAACATTATACTGGAGATTCTAGCAGTGGAAAAATGGAAAGAAAGAAATGAAAGACAGAAGGATCAGGAAGGAAGAGATAAAACTGTCTTTATTCACAGATAAGATAAATGTACACATAGATAATTTGATTACAAAAGAAATATACCAAAAAACAATGAAAACAAATATGTAAGTTTAGCAAAGTCATAGAATATAAAATCAATATATAAAAATCAAAGGTATTCCTATACATTCAATACAATTTGGGCAATGAAATTTTAAAGTTTATGTTTACATTTCTGACAGTATTAAAAAGCATAAAATATAGAAGAATAAATTTAACAGAAGATGTACAAGACTGTTATACTGAAAACTATAAACTATGAAATATTTCTAAAACAAGTGAAGAAGCCATAAATAAATGGAGAGTTGTACCATGTTCATGGATCGGAAGACCCAATATTGTTAAGTTGTTAAGATTCTCCCCAATTTAAAAAATACACCTAATGCAAACTATGGACGATAGTTAACAGTAATATTTCAATATTCTTTCATCAGTTGTAACAAAGGTACCACACCAACGCTAAGTGTCACTGTGCTGATTTGGATGTGTTATGTCTCCCCAAACTCCATGTTCTTGGATGTAATCTTGTGTGGGCACACATATTAGTGTTGATTAAGTTGGAACTTTTGGATTAGGTTGTTACCATGGAGATGTGACCCACCCAACTATAGGTGATAACTCTGATTAGAATATTTCCATGGAGGTGTGGCCCCACCCATTCAGAGGGGGCCTTGATTAGTCTACTAGAGCCTTATATAAGCTCAGACAGAAAGAGCTCGCTGCTGTAGCTGAGACAGACATTTTGAAGATGGCCATTGGAAGCTGATGCAGACAATTTGGAGAATGCCATTTTGAAACGCAACCTGGGAGCAAGCAGACACCAACCACATGCCTTCCAAGCTAATGGAGGTTTTCCGGATGCCAATGGCCTTTCTCCAGTGAAGGTACCCAATGGTTGATGCCTTACCTTGGACACTTTATGGCCTTCAGACTGTAACTTTGTAACCAAATAAACCCCCTTTATAAAAGCCAATCCATTTCTGGTATTTTGCTTAACGGCAGCATTAGCAAATCGCAACAGTCCTTAATGGGGGGGGGGCGGTAATAAGGATTATGGGGTTTTTCTTTTTAAATAATGAAAATGTTCCAAAATTATTGATTGTGGTGATGAATGCACAACTGTGTGGTTATACTGTGAGCCATTGATTGTGCACTTTGGATGGATTGTATGATGTGTGAATATATCTCAATAAAACTGCTGCTTAAAAAAGATTGTCCCTAATTTAATCTAGAGATTCAGTGCAATTCCAATCAAATTTCCAGAAGGATTTTTTTTTTTTGTAGAAACTGTCAAGCTGATACCAAAATTTAGATAAAAATTAAAAGGAACTAAGGAGCTAGCTTAGTGGAAACAATCTTGAAAAAATAAAGTTGGAGAATTTATACTCCCTGATTTCATGAGTTCATATAAAGCTATGGTAATTAAGGCAATTGTTAGTGACATAAGGATAGACACATAGATCAACGGTACAGAAGAGAGTCCAGGAAAAAAACATATGTATACACCAAACACAATAATTAATTTGAAATGAATTATAAACTGAAGTGTACAGGCTAAACTTGTAAAGCCTCTGGAAGAAAACATGAGAGAATGTCTTTGTAAGCTTGGGGTAGGCAGAGTTACTTTTAGACAGGACACAAAAGCACTAACCATTAAAAAATTTATAAAGTTTATAAATTGAACATCATTAAAATAAAAATCTTCTACTTAGACTTTTTCCAAGTCTGAGGCATGCCAATTTATTTTCAGACAAATAATTTCTAACCAGAACGTTTATAGAACTCTTTAGTATCAATAAGAAGAATCAAACAACTCAATGCAAAACTTTGGTCAAAGAGTTGAACAGAGACGTCATAAAAAATATATGCAAATGAGCTGCATGCAAGTGAAATGTGCTCAATTATTGGTCATCAGGGAAATGCAAACTAAAACCAGAATGAGAATCCATTTCACACCACTAGAATGGCTAAAATTAAAAAGATCAACAACATCAAATATTGATGATATACATTGCTGGTGAGACTGTAGAATGGTATGATCCCTTTAGAAAACTGTTTAGCTTTGTCTCATAAAGTTAAACATACACTTATTCTATGACCCAGCAGTTCCATTCCTTGGTATTTATCCAGATAAATGAAAACATATGTCCACAAAAGTCCTTGTACAAGAATATTCACAGCTGTTTTACTCATGATCTCCAAAATCTGGAAATAACTCCAAATATCTTTCAACAGAATATACAAATTGCAGTACCATCATAGTGTAATCTGCTTAACAATAAACAGAAATAAATTACTGAAACCTGCAACAAAATTGATGAATCTCAAAAAACATTTAAGTTAAGCAAAAGAAGTCACACATAGAAGAATATATACTGTATGATTCCATTTATATAAGGTTGAAACTAATGTATGGAAATAGAAATTTAATCTATTGTGATGGAACAGCAGTTACCTCTGGGAAGGAGTGTGGGAATTGACTGGGAAGGGACATAAGGGAATATTTTGTGGGTGATGGAAATGTTTTATATCTTGACTAGGATGTGGGTTAAATGGATATATGCACCTGTCAAAACTTTTTATATACTTAAGATCTGTTCATTTCACAACATGTAAATTAAACCTTAATTTTTACAAAGAAAACAAAATATTGAGTAACTGCTATATATCAGGCATTATTTCAGGTGCTAGGGGTGCAGCTGCATGAAAACTAACAAAAAATATCCCTGTGTTTGTGGAGGCTAATTTTAGATTAATATCAAATGCATAAATAAAATTCTGATATGATAAATTGAATCTCTGCAAACTGTTTCCCGCTGCCTGGCACATGCCTTTTACACATGCTGGAGAAAGTGGCGCAGGGCATCAGCCTCCCTCCGCCATTGGCCATCTTGCTGCTGTGGTGGCAGATGCTCCCAGGAGGTGGAGACGGGCCAGCCCACCAGGTTGGGAAGTGATGTGTTGGCATTTGGGATTCCCCATGGGCCAAGCTGTGCTAAGTGAACTGAAAATGAGCCCTGGAAGAAAAACCCCAGTGGGCCATATTTCATTTCTAAATAAAGCAGGACTCATTCAATTACACAACCAGAATGGGATCCAGGGGCAGAGGCTGGTGGGCAGATGGTACACGGGAAGCAGCAGTGAGGTTGCCTTGGAACCTGTGATCCTGTAGCCTGCAGAGGCTGGTCCCCATGCTGCCCCATTAAGGGTGGGCCTTAGAAAGCACATGTGGCTGACTTGATGGGGTACATGGAGGCCTAGATCTCCTGCAAGAGTAGAAGTTTAACCCCAGCAGCATTCTGGGAACTCCAGTCATGCTAGGAACTTTCCAGCTTTGGTGGGGTAGGTCGATTCCTTGTTTTCCTTCCCATTGGTTTCACCTGACTTTGACTGATGTGCCATTTGAACTGAGAAGATAAGAAGTTGTGTAGGAACATGCACAGGCTTGATTTAACTTGATCAGCCTCAGTAAACTACTCAATCATATACTGTTAAAGCGACAGAAAATAAAGATGTGAATATGAATATATTGGGCTGGGGGGTACTGAGAAGGGTAAGAAAGAGACGTTTCTCTGGCTAGAAATGAACAAGTTGACTTTCAAGGCACTTTCTAGAACTCTAAGTGTGATATTGTTGGATGCCTTCTTTTAATACCAAGAATTTGGCAATTTTTAAATTTGTACTAATATATGAATAATGATTTATATTTTTTACATTTTTATTATGAAATATATATTCAGAAAAGTGATCACTTTCAAAGTATGATTTAACAAACAGTTAGAGAACAAATTTCAAAGAATGTTATGGGTTATAGTCCCACAATTTCATAATGATTTTTATTTAAAAGCACATTCCTTGTAATAATGACAGCTAGCTTTAATTTCTTGTTTTGTTTTGTTTTTGTGCCTGGCTATTTTAAGCAAATCCCCCTATAAGTAGACAAGAATTCAAGTACAATTATTTATTTCAGAGATGGAGAAACATCCTGTGGGGGGATACAGAAGTGAGTAGCCAATAAAAAGTGCATTATCCAGTCAATTACCATTTGGGAAATGTGAGACAATTTCCTCAGTTATCCTAACTGAGAGGCAAGGTTACTGGAGTATTTATACACCAATCATCTTCAGACATTGGTTGAGAGCTATTCCTTCAGGGGGCATTCATTCCCTGGCACACTTGGCCACCTCTTAGGCGGTAAATCTAGCCTGGCAGCAAGGAAAAGCCCCCAGACAAAGAAATGCAGGGGCCTGCAGTTGGACGTCAAGCTGTGTTCACTGAAATGTGAGGCAGGTAGGACCCTGTGGCATCTGCTACACGGCACTGTGCTAAACGCTTTAAACACATTTTTTACAATATTCACAACAACCCTATGACTTTGGTAATAAGATTTCCTCCATTCTAAAGAGAGGCAACTGAGACTTGGAGAGATTCAGTAGCTTCACAACAAAGGGTGAATTCGCTGGAGAGGTCGATTTGGTAAACAAGAGTTGCATCCAGGCAATCTGACTCCAGAAATCATGCTCTTACCAATGAGGCTGTGCTGTTTTGTGTTTCTCACTTCATTTAACTACATAATAAATGAGAGATACTTTTCTTACTTCATTTTATAAATAAGGAAACGAAGGCTCATCAGCATCAAACAACTTGCCCAAATTCTTCCTGCTTGCTAGAAGGAACCCAAGCACATGTCGTTAATGCGCTGTCTGGCTATGAACTTAAGGTTCCTTGTTTGCCTACCTCTTCACCAAGGACTGTGGTTTTTATTTTACTGTAGTCTTTGGGGATTTTTATTTATAACTCCTTTGAAATAGTCTTCATGAAAAATCCATTGCCCCCTACAGTCATGTTCACAGCTAACTGCCCAGCCTGTCCCTTTCATCAGCCGCCTCCTAGGAAGAATATAGTCGATTTGCTTGCTCTCAATTTCTAAGCCTTCATTTGTTTACTTGTTTAATCCAATAAATTAGAATTCTAGTTTTTGAAGATAGATCTACCAGAGAGGATATATAATGTGTTTTGTATGAAAATTAAAGTGAAGTCTGAGATCAGGTGTTTAGAAAGAGATGTCTTGGTAAGATTTGATTGCAATAATCCAATCATTTATGGGTTTGAAGTCAGTTCCCCTGGAGCTCAGAGGAAAAACACCTTCGTGAGTCTCCAAGGCTGCCTGGTTTGGCCCCAGCATCCCTGGAGAAGTTCTGAGCCACAAGTGTTTACATAGCAGACTGGAAAAGCTTGTTCTATATACATAAGCTCAACTTTTAGGGGTAAGAATTCTGCAAAGATCAAAGGATATCAGGAAACATATGGAGAACATACTACCCTCCTCTCCCCCAAAATGGCCCAAGGAAGGCCTCATCCATGGCCTGAGTTCTTCTTCCTAACCAATGGAAAACAGATTCAGTTCTCCAAGTTTCCATCATCCTTGAGGAGACAGCCACTGGCTTTACATCCAGATGTCATCTTCCCACCTCCATGGGGAGATGTGCCAACCATGGAGGTACACTGCTCAGATATCCTTTCAAGAGAGCATGCTGCAAGAAGGGTAGCTGGCAGAGAGCTTCTGGGTGCTGCAAATAGGGATCCCCAGCAGAGCTCACACTAACTTTGATACCAGTCAGGACTGAGCAGAGCAGGGATATTACAGGCATGCCATTCCTGTTTGACACAGGTCTCCCAGGTCCATCTTTGCTCTGGCACTTCCCATTGGCCTAGCTGTGTCCTTCTCAGATCTGCCCTGCAGTCTGGGGTTCTCCTACCTATCCTCCTTTCTTAGTGCGCTCCTTTCCCAGCTGTCACACCTGCATAATATTCTGTAGGCAACTCCTGCCTGTTCTCCTCACAAACATTTCCACAATCAATCTCTAACATATCTAATTCCATCTTGATGGCTGCTTCTTGGAGGGCTCAAACAGATCCAGTTGGTGTAAAGCATAGGGTTTAGGAACTAGCTCACCACACAGCTGGGAAAGAGAATGCCAGCTCAGTGGAATAGAGGGCATGGATAGTTTCTGGAACAAGGTGATGTGGGTCATTTGATGAAGACCTAGGAAAATGTCCTTTGCCAATGCAATGGTTCAGCCATTTGAAATATATTGGAGGTGGGGGAGGCAGGAGGTGATAACTACAAGGACAGTTATTACTATGTGTGTTGACATTGTAAAGGGATAATTAGAAACTGAGGGCACTTAAGCAGTGCAAAGCTAAGTATGAGAGTCAGAGGACCTCTTTGTAGTTCTGGAGGGCTTCCAGCAGCTGCACCTTGGATCTTACACATCATTCACGCTGAAGCCATGCTCTCCATAGACTGCTCCTAGTCAATGGCCAAGCATGATGGGGTACTAGGGACAGGCCATACCTGCCCAACGTGGGACTTCTCTAATGGATAATCTTTGCTCTGGAGCCCCCTAAAGGCTTGGCCAAGACTGTCTCAGAGCTTCACTGCACACTGCAATCTAAAGATTTTCCTACCCAATTCTCCTATTTTCCCTCTCTCCTTCTACAGCTAACAGCCCTGCATAAGAGTCTGAAGCCTCTCCCTGCCTACTCCTGCCCCCTTTTTCTGTGCACTTCACAAATGTCTCCCTTCTGCACACTTTATTCTGATTGGCATCTGCTTTTCAGAAGACCCAAGGTGGCACAGGAGGACTCAGAAAATGGTATATAATAGTCCAGTTAAAAAAAAGCAAAAAAATAAAACTGTCCACTGGAGTATGGAGAAATTAATAGGCAAGGCTGCCAGCATCTTTCTGGGCATTTTCAGAGATGCAAGGAAACAAGAATAACTGTCATAGAGAAAGTCTTTAGTCCAAAGATAATTTTGAGTGTCTCCATAATTCGCAGTTCTATTAACTTGTGTGAAAGCTCTTGCACTTGTCATATCAAATTCTTGTTCTCTGTCATGATTTGGAAGTTTCCCTGGGGAGTTGCAGAGGACTAAAATTGAACTCGTGGTCCTGAATCTTGATTGGGTGAAAAATGGTCCAAATCACAGCCCTCTCCAGTCTTTCTAAGATCTCCAAAAGCAGCATTCCCTTTGACTTCCTGAGGAAGCCATGGAAAAACATTAACAGGTGGCACTTAATAGCTTGCCTTGATAGACTGTGGAGCATCTTCATACCCATCTTCTTATTTCCAACTGTGCTTCCACCATGTAAAGGAAAGAGATTCTCTACTGGAGGAGTGTTCCTTCTCTTCCATCAAGGGAAATAGATACAAACAAGAAAAGAGTTAATAATTGCTTGCTGTATGCTTGACATGGCTTTTCTTTCACCTGTCACCACCAGCCAGTTCTTCAATAGACTCAGAAAAGCATAACACTCTTTGGAGAGAAACATTTATTCATCCATTGAGAAGAGTCATCTGGAACCCCAGATTTTCTACAACATTGTATATAAGCCTAAGAAAAATTGAGTTTCCCTTACTGTCTCTACTTTTACCTAAAGTTGCAGAGAGGCTGAAGCAATAGCAATGGCTTTGACATGGTCAACTTGTGTACATCATAAAATAACAAATCTTTAAACTTTTCAATCATTTTATATACATTTTTCATATTGTCTTCATCTTCCTTGAATTTCCACCAGTTAAGTTCATTATTTGGGTTATGACATCCTATTAAAATATCCCTTGGAATGGTAGGTACTTCATGAATGTTTGTTGCATGGAATTGAATTTATTGGAATTTCATTGCTTACTTGTCTTTGTTCCTCATTGGTCTATGAGCTCCTTGAAAACAGAGGATGTGTCTTTTATCTCACCATATCCAGTGCCTAGTACAGGACTGCACATAGTAGGCAAGCAATCACTTTGTTGAATGATTGAGTGAATAAATGAATGAGGCTTCCAGATCCTTAATGCGCTAGCAGGGATTAATCTATTGGGTTATTTAGGAAGCAACTTGGGAAAGAGAGTGCTGAGACCTTCAGGAATGAAACACAAGACCGTTTTATTTAGTAAGAGGGAATAAAGGGTGGCCACATAGGAGGGCTAATGTGCATGGAAATCAAAATCCATACATTGAGGCCTGGAAGAATGTTCTGTGGGTACTGGGCCAGGAAGGCTGGCATGGGAGATGGCAGGGGAAAGAGCAAGGGTTGGCGCAAGGCCTAACTCTAACTTCTGCTCTCCCCCTGCTTCCACCATTGGGTCTGATGAGCTGGGCATCAGCATCAGCTTTCCCGAAAGGAGTAGGAAATCTTCCCTGATTCTCACTCCTCCCCTGACTCTGGCCAAGTTTAGTTGCACACAGCCTTGGCTGCTGCTCCTCTTGCTCTGTGTCCTTGGCCTGACATTCTAGGTGACATTAGCTCCATTAAACAGCCACTCTTCAAAGTGGTAATGGTGACTTTCAGTACTTTTCTCTATAAGAATGAGTGGCAATGTCCATATCTAGAAAATTTAAAATACTTCTACCACACACTCTTCTTGTCAGTGCATGAAAAATGCAAACCTCCAATGATTCCCTGTGTGGTGGAGGTGTTTATGTGGGTTGGCCTACACCTTGGCATGAGAAACTGCTGTTCCCTCTGAACAAATCTATAAGGATCATTTTAGTGGATATGTGCTCTAGTGGAGGCAAAGGGAGAAAGTGCCATTGCAGTGTATCAATGAATTCCACCACACAAATCACCAGATCGTTCTAATTTCTGTGCATCCCCCACTTTCAGATACTAGAACAGTATTCTGCATTGATAACAACTTAGCAAATGCTCATAGAATCAATTAATTAAAGAATCACATGAACTGTGAGGCAAAGTAGAGTTTAAAAAAACTGCCAATATTTATTATTTGAAATCTGATTAGGAGAGAAAAAGAGGTTGAATGAGGGGATGAATAAATTGTAAATGCCCTTAAAAGGATGACCTCAGTCATTAGAGCTCCCACACATGCTGCATTCTTCAAGTGCAACCTATAATAATTGTAATTTTGTGAGTATTTTGATACTTGTGGAAGGAGTTGGTGTCAGCCTGGATGGTCTCATTATGGAAATAGCAAGTAAAATAACTCTTACGTATATGCCCAGTGACCTCAACTATGTGAAATGAACAAACAAAAAATAATTTGTTAAGAAGGTGAGTTCCCTTTAAGGAGAAAAAATACGACTTCATTGAAAGATACTAAAGATGTTCAAAATTTAAAAAATAATTAGATGTATATCTTCTTTAATTAATTAATAAAGAGATGAACCTTGTATATAGATGGGAATACTCACTAATGTAAATAAATAATTCTCCCAAGATTAATCTATAAATTCAATACAATTCTAATAAAAATTCTGATTCTAGACTTTATATATAACAGTAAAAGATCCTAAAGTGGTCCTGCAACTCAACAGCAGAATGACAAACAACCCAATTTAAAAATGGGCAAAAGACATGAACAGGCAATTTTCTGAAGAGGAAATACAAATGGCTCAAAAACATATGAAAAAATGCTCAACTTCACTGGCTATTAAGGAAAGGCTAATCAAAACCACAATGAGATATCATCTCACACCTACCAGAATGACTGTTATCCAAAAAACAGAAAATTACAAGTTCTGGAGAGGATGTAGAGAAAGAGGCACACTTGTTCTCTGTTGGTGGGAATGTAGAATGGTGCAACCACTCTGGAAGACAGTGTGGCAGTTCCTCAGGAAGTTAAGTATAGATTTGCCATATGACCCAGCTATTCCACTACTAGGTATATACTCAAACTGAAAGTTAAGACATGAACAGACCTTTGTAAACTGATGCTTATCGTGGCATTATTCACAATAGCCAAGAGATGGAAACAGCCCAAATGTCCATCAACGGATGAGTGGATAAACAAACTGTGGTACATACACATGATGAAATATTACGCAGCTGTTAAGACAGAATAAAGACACAGAACATATAATAACATGGATGAACCTTGGGGACATTATGTTGATTGATGTTAGCCAAAAATAGAGACAAATATGTATGGTCTCACTAATATGATCTAACATTAATGAGCAAATTTTGAGAGTTAAAAGCTGATAACACAGGCTACCAGGAGATAGAAAGAGGGTAGAAATTGGGCATTTGATGCTGAAGGACTACAGAATGTTGATTGTATAGATCCAGAAATAGATAGCAAAATACTGTGTAATGAATGGTAGCACAATATTGTAAGTACACTGAACAAAGATGTCCATGAGTAAAGCTGAAAGAGGTGGGCTAGGGGCATGAATGACACCTGAGGTAAAGATAGAAGATAAAGACTGGGACTGTTTAACTTAGCAAAAACTGGAGTGGTCAATGATTGTGACTAAATGTACAAATATAAAACTGTTCTTGCATGTGGGAGAACAAATGAATGCCAACCATGCAGAGTGTTGGAAAGGGGATGGTATTGGGGAAAAAATATAATCAAAGCAAACTGGAGTCTATGGTCAACAATAAAATTGTAATATGCTTCCATGAAATGTAACAAGGGCAATATACCAAAGTTAAATGTGTATGAGAGGAGGATATAAGGGAGTGATACGGGATTCCTGGTAGTGGTATTGTTGTCTAATCCTACCATTATATTGTATTGTATGATATTTTATTTTTCTTTTTATTATCTTTTTTATTATTCATTTAAAAAAACTTTTTTTTCATAGTAATCAATATGTTCAAGTGCTGACTGTGGTGATAAATACACAACTGTATGATGATACCGTGAACAACTGATTATACACTGTGGATAATTCTATGTTAAGTGAATACAGTTTTATAAAATTGTATGGAAAAATATAAACAGGGATAAAAGTCCTGGTGAAAATGTGGAGAGAGGGATGTACATATTTACTGTTGGTTAGGAGGCAGAATGGTATAGCCTTTCTGGAGGACAGTGTGGTGGTTCCACAAGAAGCTAAGTATGTGGGTGTCTTAAGGTCCTGCAAACTCATTAGAGGGCATTTGCTTGGAGGATCTGAGAGCAGGGACATGAATGGACATTTGCACACTGGTGTTTATGGACAGAGTACGCATGATTTACAATGGGTGGAGGTGGCCTAAGGGTACATCAGCTGAGGAACAGAATGCTGAACTGTTGTGTGTGCATACAATGGAATATTGAGCAACTGTGAGGAGTGAAGCTGTGAGACACCCACTGAAGTGAATGGAATCTGTAGGCAGCATTTTGAGTGAACTCCACCAAAACAAAGGCAAACACTATGATGCCTTACCAATATGTACTAAATACAATGTGTAAACTCAGAATTGAACCTTAGAGCACAGCTCATCAGGGGAACACTTATTGTAACAGTCCCTAGATTGTAAGCCCTTACAACAGTCACATCTGTTCCTGAATTGTAATGGCTACCTGCAGATTCCCAGATGCTGATCCATTTGTGTGTAACCTGATTGATCCCTGGAACTTTGGGTATCTGTGTGACACCTGAAACTCAGAGCTAGAACTCGGCAGATATGAATGTCAGTACTAGCACATATAGCAACTGCTGAAAAATAGCCCAGACTTCAACTAGAGATATGAATGAAGCAGATGCTGTTAGGACTAGGGCAAATCAGGCCAAGGGGTAAAGAACAATACTGACTGCATTTTAAAACTTCAAATTCCATGTGAGATCAAGGGAAGGGATGTTTAGTTGGTGCAAGATCTATATTTCCTAAACAATTTAACTCGTACAGTTTGTTCAAATACAATAATTATATGGAAATTTAATAGGAAGTGAGACCTAGTAGGTTTGCATATGTTAGTGTGAAATAGCAACACATCCCAAAGTAATTTGGAAAGAGAATAAAAATATATATGCAGGGCCCCCCTGAGGAGCTGGGGGAAAATGCAGATGTGTTGGACTTCCTCACCTGGATTGTTGCTGATGTTCTCGCAAACATTGAGGATTGGCAGTTTGATGTGCTGAGCCCTCTATCACGGGACTTGTGCAAAGAAGAGGCTAAACCTGCTTATAATTTTGCCTAAGAGTCTCCCCCTGAGTACCTCTTTGTTGCTCAGATGTGGCCCTCTCTCTCTAGCTAAGCCAACTCGGCAGGTGAACTCACTGCCCTCCCCCCTACATGGGATCTGACACCCAGGGGTGTAAATCTCCCTGGCAACGCAGGATATGACTCCTGGAGATGAATCTGGACCCGACATTGTGGTATTAAGAACATTTTCTTTACCAAAAAGGGGATGCAAAATGAAACGAAATAAAGTTTCAGTGGCTGAGAGTTTCCAAATGGAGCCGAGAGGTCACTCTCATGGGCATTCGTATGCACATGTAGATAACCCTTTTTAGGTTTTAATGCATTGGTATAACTAGAAGTAAATACCTGAAACTGTCCAACTGCAACCCAGGAGGCTTGAGTCTTGAATATGATTGTAGAGCAATGTAGCTTACAGGAGGTGACAGTGTGATTGTGAAAACCTTGTGGATTGCACTCTCTTTATCCAGTGTATGGATGGATGAGTAGAAAAATGGAGACAAACAACTAAGTGAGAAACAGGTGGTGGGGATGATTTCGGTGTTCTTTTTTACTTTTATTTTTTTAGTCTTATTTTCATTTTCCTGGTACCATAAAAATGTTCAAAAAATAGATTGGGGTGATGAATGTGCATAACTACATGATGGTACTGTGAACAATCAATTGTACACTTTGGATGATTGTATGGTATGTGAATATATCTCAATAAAATTGAATTTAGAAAAAAGAAGTAAAGAGCCAAGAAAGGAAAGGACAATTCTGGAGATGAACAAGATTGGGCTGAGGAGGGAGATAGCTCTAGACCATGTTGTGCAGTCATGAAGCTATTTGCTAAGCCACAGCTCTTGTCTCCTGGAATTCAGATCTTGTGTCCACTGAGTGTGAGGCTTTTGGGGTTTTGTAGTGAAATGTAAGGCTATTAGAGTGTGTAGGTTATTGCTGTGATCTTGGATAAGTGGTACCAAAGAGACCAATTCCAGCCAAGAGTTGCCATCTGAGCAGAGAGAGAAAAGCAAGGTCAGAAAACAGAGATCTCCAAGATCCAGAACAAGGCGTTAATTGTGTGTCATACTGATCTACAGAGACAAAAGTCTTTATTTTGTAGCTCTCCTGTGAATAAGGTAAGTATTATAATTAAGAAAGTTTGACTATCAGAAATGTTTGAAAACCCTGAACCCTCACATACCTTTAGACCACTTTCTATTAGGTTCCCCAGTCAGACAAAGAAGGATGGAGAAGGGCAGGTTCCTATGTAGCAGCTTTGATTAGTCAGAAGCAAAGTAGACATGGTCATCATGACAGGTAGATGGCCAATGTGGTATTCTGGAAGTGATGACATACAGAGACCTGACTGATTTAGCAAATGGACTCCCTCAAAATGAAATTGACAGTCACTTAAAGTTTTGTGGATGTTCAAAGCCTAAAAGCCCAAGCCTGGTGAACAGGTATGAGTCAGTCTTGCATGCTCAGGAAATCACTGGACCAAAGTACAAAGGATGCTGACTAAAGTCAGAAGTGGGTTACCAAGGAGGTATAGGCTTAGAAGGGGATCCTTCCTAATGCCCCTCTGAGGAATAGTCCTGAAGGACACCAGGCAGATCTTTCTTCCCAAAGGAAATAAACTGGGCAGTCACATTGGATGCTCAAGGCACTTATTCCCTTGCCAAGAAAGTGAGTCAGCAAACTGATGTGCTTTGCATTTGTGGGTTCTATCATTTTTCTTACTATCCATATCTAGCAAGAATGGTATACTCTCTAGACCAGTAGTAGCAATATGGTATGCTGGGAGTTTCTTTCCTAATCCCAAATTATCAAACAGGGGTTTTCATTGTGGTTGACTTTGTTTCCATCCACTGTTGAAAACAGTTCTTCTCAGGATATATACAGACACAGGCAAAGCATACAAGGTCCTTTACTGTAAGTAAAGGGCAGAAGAACTCAAAGGGCAACTGTACAAAGTATTCTACCACTAAGGGGACAATTTCCTGGCCTTCAGATTCCCATGAAGGTACCTAGATGTCCATAATATTGCCTGCCCAGGACCTTCAAGCATTCTTTTTGCTATTTAAAGGAGTGGACTGGTGGCTTGCTTTCTTGACCTTCCTCCACCGTTCTGGGGCTCTGGCTATATGTTCCCAGAAGATGCAAATAACTGGTAACAACCTCAGCAGGTCTCTGGGTCCTTTTTGTGGTGGTGAATCAAAGGTTAATTTCAAAGGTGAGTTTTACAGGTCCAGGATTTGGACCTGTCTAAGGTCTATTCCTGCCCCTTCTCAATCTAAGACTCATTCTTACAGCATCAATTCAGCAGAATTAGCTTTGATTTTTGAAAGCATTTTCTATAAATTTTTTTTTTTACATTTTAGGCAGAAAACAACAAATGTCTATTTCTGTTACTATAATAACTGGAATAAGTATTTGAATTGCCCAGTGAGGTAGTTGTATTAGCTAAAGTATTTCATCTTCTTCTAGCAATTGGGTTATTTGCCACTCTCACCCCACTATGTGTGGGAAATTGGGCACTAGTCAATTGATTCACATTGGGAAGGTGATTTTTTTTTTTTTTTTTTTAGTCCATTGTTTATTATTTTCTCCCTTTGAGCATCTTGGCTTTTTATAGACTCAACTGATTTCAATTAACTATAATTATTGTTTTTTTTTCATGTTTGATTTTCCCTTTTTAGCCGCTGGAAGCCCTCTTTTCAGTCAGATCTCCTCTTATTTTGTAACATCACTCCCAGGTCCTTCTGCAAAGATCGTTACTTTCTGATAAGAAGATATCTCAGGGTCATCTAGGGTTCTCCTCTCCAAACTTGTTATCAGCCACTCTCCAAGAAGCCTTGGGTCTCTAGTGGACAATAGGGTTAGAGTCTAATACCTGGGCAGGCACTAGGGAGGCCAATTGTCTTTTTCACAGGATTATTCTGAAAAACAGCAGGGGGCACAGTGACCACCTGCTGTCAGAGCAAAACGTGGCCTTCATCTAAAAGGTCACGTGTTCCTGTGACCATTTCCAACATAATGAGGTTTCTATCTTGCTGTACTATTGAAGAGCTTATTAAACCAATTTTCCCTGTTTCTACCAATTCTGAGGAATAATGTTATTATTGTTCAAATTAACCACGTATTCAAAATTAGAAATCTTTCTTTTCTTTTTATTGACTGTTGACTCAAGTACCCTAGAAATGACTCATAAGCATGCAATCCAGATGACAGCCTCCAACCAATAACACTCAAGCATCAACAATCTGAAAGAAAAAAGGAAATAACATTTTACATAACTTCAAAGGGACATTAAAGAATACACAAGCACAGGAAATATAACACCCTCAATAGAATGTCATACAATTAGTCAAGAAGAGAACAAAACAAAATAGAGATTGTATGAGCCTTTGAGATGTTACTTAACATTGTTTTTTCATACTTCAATTTTTGTATGCGCTAATGAATTTATCTACCTTTTATGATGGTCAACTTTAGTGACAACTTCTAGTTACTTAAGGGCTTCAAATAAATACAGAATTTCAAGATCTCAATTACATACCAGTCCAACTTTTAGAAAAGTCAATTAAGGGTATAATAAAATACAATCAAATTAATATCAGGAATCATCATGGACAATTGAAACTTAACCCAGGAGAGTTCCAGTGTAATTATTTCTGTACGTCACAACATAGCCTGGATTCCAAAGGAATAAATGTATAAAAGACCCCACACAAATTATAATTCTTTTCAGTTGTAAAGAGGAAAATGTAAAGTTGCTCATCTTACATTGATTCCTTTATAAATAATTCCCAAACACTTTGGACCATCCCCAGTGGCTTTGGCGGAGTTTCATATAAAACAAAAGCATGTACTCTGGCTATAGAAAGTTCTAAGAAAACAACCAAATTTTTGCATGGGTTAAAATATGCTCCTTTCCTCCCCAATGTGCAAGATGTGACCATAAAGGAGGAATCAAAGTCACTTTTTTCTGGATTGATTTGGGTGACTTGGTTGATTTGAAGGCTATGGTCCAATAAGACTCCCAAGAATGGAATATGATTTGACCAAAACCCAAACAGACTGACTGAGTTGATACCAGTGGTAATAAATTATTCTGAATAGCCTGGAATTTTTTCAAAGTATCCCCTAGCCCACCACGCACCCTCCCACATACACAGACACAAAAGCATTCCTTGGGAAGTTAACTACCTTGGACCCACTCTCTGCCTGGTGGCTGGTAATACTAGAGGTTCTCGTTTTGCATGCCCCAAGAGTGTCTGCATTCAGGGGAAGGTGGGGCTTCCTAAAGCTCCAGATAGTCTCGTCAAAGGGTTTTCAGCTGACATTATTCCTTAGAATTGCTGATCTGTGCAACCTAAGCCTCGCCTTCAAGTTGACTCGAGGCAGGCATGGTCTTAGTAAAGTGTGCAAGTTGAGGCAGCATTATGGGTAATAGTAAATGACTGGAAACAACCTGAATGGCATCAATGGAAGCCTGGTCAAATAAATTGCAATAAGTCTCTGCTTTGGAGTACTATGAGTCCATGGGAGCAGAAGAGGGTAGATCAATGTACAAGCTGTACATGATATATTAAGTACAAAAAGTAATTTTCAGAAATAGCATATATTCATATATTTAGAGGCAGAGAAAGACAGAGACAGAATGATATGATGTATATTTACAACAATCCTTGTACATGCATATTTATACATTCATAAATTTATAGGAAAATATCCAGAGTTATATTCACAAAACTATAGCAGACTTTATTTCTGAGGAGGAGAAGGAGATTGGGGAGGTAGTAAAAAAGAACTTTTTTTTACTGTATGTACTTCTGAATTGTTTAAAAATTTTAATAAGAATATACTGTTTTTGTAATCAAAAGAAAAAATGAAATGCTTAGAAGTAAGATGTGACTGTAAGTTGAATTATTGAAAGTAGAGTGACCAAACCAAAGAAGTGACATCCCCTCTCTCAGTGGAGGTGTATAAACCATGCCACATGGGAAATGGCTGAGAAAAACCTGGGGCTAGTCAGAAAGAGAAGCAGGCACCTCACTCTGCAATGTTCAGGGCCAAAAGAGAAGCAGCTAGTGCTTCGACTACAACAGGCTGCTTTTCCATGTCTCTATTTTCTGAATAACTGACTGAAAGCTATTGAAAAATTTTAACCAGATTAATTTCTCTTCTCCAAAATCAATAAATGAAAAAAGAAAATATCTGTAACACAGTTGAATCAACTCATCTATCAAAATCTGAGTCATTCTCTGAATGGAGGAAATGAGGAGAATCGATTAAAATGGACTTTGTTGCAATAATAATAGCCGCAGTTGCCAAGCATGTTTAATAGGCCAGAAACATTACATAAACTGCTATAACCTCCATAAGGACACTAAAGAGCAGGTATAATTGCCCTCACTGTATGGAAGAGAAAACTGAGATCAGAGATGTCAGGTCACTTTCCCAGGTCATCCAGCTTGGATAAGGCAGAGTCCAGGCAGGTCTGTGTGTCGTCACAGACAGCCCATCCTCTTTGTAGTGTATCAGGTGAGAGAAAGAGGGGGGGGAAGGGCAAGGAAAGGCTGGGATAAGGCTATTTTCAGAACAATGGTAGATCCTTGTCATGAAAGGAAATCAACCTGTGTGCAATGTTTTAAAATAATTAGAAAGAAAGAGCGCAACTAGTAATTATAGGGATACTGTAAGAGCTGAGGAATCAGTGTGGGGGGGGTGTGGCATTTAAAAGACAAGCACATAATTCTTCCTCTTCTGATCTCCTTTGCTCTTCATTTGAGTATGTCATCTGGACCATATTATAGCTCACTAGATAGTTTGAACAAATAAATACATTTGTGTCTGTATTATGGCACTAGCGTTTGGGCTTGTATTATAGATGTTTCTTCCCCTTCTTTACAGTAACTGCCTTAAAATCAATAGACTTTTGCATTGTTGCAGCATTTTATGGTCAGATATTGCATACATTATTTTATTTGCCACAGTTCTCTGAGGTTAGAAAGGCAGAAATTATTATCCCTATTGAGGACTTTGAGGCTCAGAGAGGTTCAGTGATTTGCCCAAAGTTACAAAGCTAGCAAATGGGAAAGCTTGAACTTGAATTAAAGATTTCTAACTTCATGTCTTCTTTCAAACATGCAGTTTCCTCTTATAGGAAACGCCCATTTCTGATTCATCCTTGCAGTTTAACCCAGACAACCCCTATACCTTGCTTCTATTAATGTTCCATAAAACTCTATGGGATGATGTTCATGAATGAATGATTGAGGAAGAGAAGGAATGAATGAAACTCTACATAAAATGGCCTAATGTGATTTGCATTTGAGCAATTTGACTTTCAGATCTGGATGGAAAATGTTCTAGAAGATTCTTCTGTCTACTGACATTTCATTTCAATAAATAACCTCTCAGATGTCTCCAAAAGAGATAGTTTTACCACACTTTCTAGCTGGAGAGTGTTTGGTTTTGGTCCTTTCAGAGGCCATAAATCTCTCTAATCAGTGCCTAATGTGCCTTGGGATGACTCTGAGCAAGAATTCCATTAATTGAAAAAGAATGTTATCATCTGCCACAGAGATTTCTTGTTATGTCCCATTGAATTCAAAACACAGCCCTGTTTGGAATTCTTTTATGAACTGTGTAATTATACCACATCCTATGGTGCTTGGAAGCAGCGCTCACAATTAGCATCTCTGTTATGAGTGGGAAGTGATCCGTGTCAACAGGAGCTGGGCTAGATGGGTCTTGCTAAGATCCTTACCCCACACCCTCCAGCTCCATGAAATTAAGCTGTCCCTATGTGTGTGCAAAAGACATAAATCAATCTCTTAATTCTGTGTGTGTAAGAGAAATGCATCTGCTTCCACTAATTGAAAATCAAGTGCTTCTATTTACAGTGATAATTTAATCCAAAGGATTCCAGTGAAACATCCTGGTGAGATGACACAGGCCTTGGGCAGACTGGGCAGCAAGTCAAACTCAGACATCAACCAACCTTGTCCTCGGGTATCTGAAGAAGGGGGAAGCAACCCAGCAAACCCAGGCTGCTATTTTCTCACTGCAAAGTGGCACCATCCAGTGTGACCCTGAGCCAGTTCTTTGGGTAAATAGAACACAAGGCCCTGCCCTGATGAGCAGGAGTTCCTGGGCTTGACAGTCACTAGCAGCAGTGTGCACTTTATCATGGGATCTCCAGTTTCCTTCCAACTGTGATAGAAGTTTTTTATTTGCCCTTTCACTTTACCTCCTACCCATCCCCTTACAACACACGTATAATATTTGCAGGCACTCAATGTTTTATTGCTCCTATTCTTCCCTTCTCCATCCTTGGTTGTTGTGGGGTCATATATCAATCATTTACATCTTAGTAAGAAGTTCATCTGATATGATTCCCTCACACATGTTTTTGGGTTTTTTAAAGCTCAGTTCCTCATTACGGGACAAAAGATTTTGTTCCCAATTAGAGTTTTTCAGAGTTTCTTTTTAACATATCAATATCATTTTTCTGTGATAAATGTCATAATAGAAAACTTGGAGGAAATGTTAAAAGAAAAGTAAAGGGTCTCACCTATAATCCTATCCTTCAGAATCGTCCACTATAGATATTTTGGTATATATTTTCTTCCTTTTTCTACTTTTAAAATTATGAAAAATTTTAGGCTTAAGAAAAGTATAAAGAATAATAAAATAAATACTTATATGCATTCCATCTGGTTCAAGAAATAAAGCATTGGATGTATTATTGAAAACCCATGTTTGTCCCTCCCCAGTATCATTTCTCTTACTCACCAGAGCTAACTAGTATCCTAAATTTGGTGTTTATTGTATTTGTTGTTCTCATGCCTTTCTTTCTTTTTATTACAATTGTATATGTCTATAAACACTGTGATATTATTTG
Source organism: Choloepus didactylus (assembly GCF_015220235.1). Classification (NCBI taxonomy): domain Eukaryota; kingdom Metazoa; phylum Chordata; class Mammalia; order Pilosa; family Megalonychidae; genus Choloepus; species Choloepus didactylus. The sequence goes on from NC_051319.1 coordinate 7,153,520, forward strand.
CAAATTTTAAAATTTCAAATAAATGGTATTACTTTTCAAGTTGTGCTTTTGAAATTTAACCATGTTGATACATGCAGATCTAGCTCATTCACTTTAACTGCTATATATCCTAATGTATGAATAAATATACTACAATTTATTACCCATTATCCTGGTGATGGACATTTAGGTTGTTTTCAAGTCTTTTGCTATTACAAATAGACATGCCTCCAAGCACAGGAGAAAGCCTGGTCCCATCACTTGTGGCCAGATGGGTGAGGGTCATAGGGGACAAACATGGCAGCTATGACCAGCCCGGTGGAAGGGAGTAGGTAGTGCTCAGAGAAAGTGGAATAGTTGTGCAGTGATAAACCAAAATTGTATTTCGATATCTGGAATACAAATCCCAGGCAGTAGATATATCAGGAGTTGATGATAAGGCTTTTAAAAATAATCTTGCTGGTACTGACTGTCATAAAGATAAACATATAGACCAATGGAACAGAATTGATAGTACAGAAATAAACCCACACACCTGTGGCCAACCTGTGTCAAGGGTGCTAAGTACATTCAATGGGGAAAGAAATGATGCTGGGAAAACTGAATGCTCACATGCAAAAAAAAAAAATGAAGATGGGCTACTACCTCATTCCATATAAACAAATTAACTCAAAAGGGATCAAGGAACTGAATATAAGAGCTAAAACCACAAAACTCTTAGAAGAAAACAGGGGAAATCTTCATGACCTTGGATTTGACACCAAAAGTAAGAGCAACAACAACAACAAAAAATAGACAAATTAGACTTCTTAAAAATTTTTTACAATTTTGTGTATTGAAGCACATTATTAAGAAAGTAGAAAAACAGCCCACATGATGGGATAAAATATTTGGAAACGATGTATCTGATAAGGGTTTAATATCAAGACATCAAGAATATATAAAGAACTCCTACAACTCAACAACAAAAAGACAAACAACCTCATTAAACCATGGGCAAAGGAGTTGAATAGACATTTCTCCAAAGAAGATATACAAATGGCAAGGGAAAAAAAGAAAAAAACACACACAGAAAGATGCTGAACATAATTAGTCATTAGAAAAATGCAAATTAAAACCACGAGATCCCATTCACACCCACTAAAGTGGCTATTATTAAAAACAGAAAACAAATAAGCAAACAAAAAGGGAATAAGTGTTAGAGATGATACAGAGAAATTGGAACTCTCATACAGTACTGGTGGGAATTTAAAATGGGGTAGCCACTGTGAAAAACAACTTGGCAGTTCTTCAAAAAGTTAAGCACAGAATTACCATATGACACAGCAATTTCATTCCTAGATGTATACCTCAAAAATTGAAAACAGGGACTTAGATACCTGTAACACCAATATTCCTAGCAGAATTATTCACGATAACCAAAAGGTGGAAACAACCCAAGTGTCCATCAAGAGATGATATACATCTCTTGAAACAGTCTTCAGCTGTAAAAAGGAATGAAGTGCTGATACATGCTACAATATGGATGAACCTTAAAACATTATGCTGAGTGAAATAGGCCAAACACAAAAGAACAAATATTGTATGTTTACACTTATATGAAATATTCCAAATAAGCAAATGTAGAGAGACAGAAAGGAGATTTGAAGTTACCAGGCCCTTGGGGGAAGGAGGAATAAGGAGTTATTACTTAATGAGTACAGAGTTTCTGTTTGGAAAGATGAAAATGTTTTGGGATTGTATGCTGGTGACGGTAGCACAATATTGCAAATGTAATTAATGCCATTGAATCGTACACTTAAAATGGCTAAACTGGGAACTCCTATGTTATATATTATATGTATTATATATGTATATATGCTACTACAATAAAATTTTTTTAAAACTTGCAAAAATTCATGAACTCTGTAAATTTAGAACAGGCATACACATCACTTGCCTAGGATCCCCTCCACCAACATTTGGCACACGACAGTTTACCAGGGAAAAGCTTCAGAACAATCAAATAAATATCATAAGGTCTAAACACTGAAGCTCAAGAGCTTTAATCAGAAAGGTGATGAGTTGTCCCTAACATGGAAACTATTAATTCTTCTATTTTAGGCATAGGCATTGTTATTTCTGACAAACTTGGTTTCATTATTTCCCAGTCCACAGGAGATTCGAGGCAGAATTTTAAAGTGTGGAAGTTGGTAGGGAAAGACCCCAGATGGAAAAAGAGTTGTGGTTGTCAGCTCTGCCCCCCTATGTTAATACTCTCACTGTTGAATCAGAAAAACAAAGAGTTAGGCACAAGAATTGGGGGCCTTCAGCGTAGGAGCAAATAGCCCTTTTTATACAACTTGAATCCGAGCTGTGAGGGAAAAGCTTTAATAAGTTTAAAGATGGCTGCAAAGCTTGTAATACAGTTCAGCAATATTTCCATTGAAATTCAGGAATTTGGAAAGTTCATCTTTGTGGAAAAAAATAATAGCTTAGGTACACAGAGTTTATAACTTAGTAAACACTTTCACAAAATTTGTTTTCAGAAGCCTGTGAGCTGGACAAGACTTTTGTTGAAGAATAAGGAAACTGAGACCCAGTAGGCTTAAATGTTTTGGCCAGATGGGCTGAGACTTGTTCTGGCTTCTCACCTTATGTGTTTCCCGCCTGGGGTTGACACCCTTCTTTCCTAGAACTCTTACCTGGACACCTGCACCAGGTGGTATGAGTTCGAAGCTAAGAATATAGATTTGACATTGTTAGGTGATATCATCAGTCATCTCTTCAGTAACAGCTGTACCCGTGTTGGCTGCAGCACACATTTGAGGGCCAGCCCACATCTACTTGCCAATAGTGTGACTTTCTGGACCTCGATTTACATGTCTATAACATGAGAATAATAATCCTACCTATATCTTAGGGTGAGTGGGATAATTAAATGAGTTAATTCATATAAAGTACTTCCACTAATACCTGGTGTATAGTAAGTCTATACATATTTAGCTACCATTATTTTATAAGATTAAGACTCTATTTGCCCTTCCCCTAATCCCTATCTTACAACAGAATAGTTGTGAATTCAGAAACTGTTGGAAAAAAATTAAGAGTTGGCAGTAGGAGTAAGAACTTGAATAGAATAAAGCATCCTTGCCTTTCAGAAAATATTTTGGTGCATCTGTCCTATTTGATTTTTAAGTAGGTTTTGTTCTGATTTAAAATGGTTTACTTGTCTTAAAACTTTGGTTTATGGCTCAACAAGTAAATTTATTTATGTTTATACTTCAGCAAATTGGTACAATCTGTCCCTGCTTTTGATTCATAGCGTGGTTCGAGTGCCTATGTTTGACAAAGTTTGGGAAGAGTGTTAGCATTTTAGTAAAGAAGTGATAAACACATAAATAATGGCTATGGCGTACCCACCACCCCCCTACTCACTCCTAAGCCCCTTATCTAATACAACCTGCACAATGTTTATAGGAAGCCACAGAGCAGTCCTGTTCTAGTGGCAGCTGAGGTGAGTGGCAATTTGGGAAGCTGTCAGAAATTCACATTTAGTCTTAGGCAAATATATTTTTATTATTTGATGTATAATGCAAATATATTTTTATTATTATTTGATGCAAAATCCTCCACTTCTATTATAAAATTTTGAAATAGCTGGAAGGCAGGAAGAGTGAGCTGCTTGGCAGAAGTCAATGAGCGCACCTTTCTTTTTTGTGCATGTTATTAAAGCAGCCCCATAGGAATTCTGCCCCTTCTAGGCACTTCTCCAGTCTCTCTGACCTCTTCTGATTATATCCATGTGTGAATACAATCTTTATGTAATTGTGACATAATAGTAAACTATTTTGTCTTCTTCATTTTTCACTGATCATAAGCAATTAAAAAATATTTCTACCACGTCTTCACTTTTCTCCTTTAAACTTGTACGATACTTTATCTTATAAATTCAGCATTAGTTCATTTGACCCTGTCATTGGACATATTCCAGTATTTTCCTATAAATATCTTTGTACATGCAAATTTTTTTTCCTTTCTCTTTCTTCTTTTGAACTGTTTCTGTGGGATCATTTCCCAAGGTTGGGTTTACTAAGTCAAAGGATATGAACATTTTTGTGGTTTTTGTAACATAGTGCTATTATGATGGCTAAAATTGTGAACTAATTTATAGTTGTGAAGATGCTTTTTAAAAGAGAAAATAAAGCAAAATTTTATGTTTTCGAGAAAAGACAGGCAGGGCAGGAGGGGTATTGAAAGAAGAAAGGAGGGGTGGGGCATAGCTTTAAGGACCCTATACAAATAGAATAAAAAGGTCCTGAGACCACAAAGTGAGGCTGGAAGGAAAAAGAATTCCTCTTCACTTTTTCAAAAGCGCTTGCTTGTTTGAGACTAATCTATAAAAAGGGCTCGTTGCTTCTCCCTTAAACTTCAGGGGTATCCAGTGGAATCATTCCAGAAATGAGCCTATTGGCTACAAAGTACTAACTTCCAGTACTTTTGGGTACTTCAGTTCTCATACACTACACTTAGAGACACATTTATTTTGAATAATTTGGATGTGTCCTTGGAGAAGCAGGCAGATAATCCATATTATTTATCCAATCAGAAGAGGTGTGGAATAAGGCTCACATGCCCAACAATTGGCAGATCCAGGAACTTTGGAATGCCAAACCCTGGAGTTTATTTATTGAGCCAGTTTGTTTCCTGTGATTTGGGTAAGGACAGAAGGAGGAGGGATGTCATTTTTGGAAGACGCTGAACTTTAGTTTCCCACTAGTGAATTTCATTTAAATAATAAAGCACCCTGCATATGTGTTGCTTATTGACAAGGCCTGCCTGAGTGATAAGTCTCATGTTCTGAGTTTCCTAGCATGTGTCAGATTAAACACCGTCAACCGTTACTGTCCAGGTGGCCATCTTCTGTTTGCTCATCCTTAGACAACCTCTTTTAAAACACATGGCTTACAGAACATAGGCATGAATTCTTGCAATCTGTAAGAATCCCAAATGTAAGAGCATGTTGACCTTCAAAAGCAGCAGGTGAGGTATTTGTAAGCTGAAATATAATTTCCCATTAGAAAAAATTATAATAATGACATCTCATTTTTATTATGTTTTATAGCTGGCAAATATTGTACAGTTTTTCAAATCTAAATGGGTATGGGATTTCATAAGTTTCTCAAAACAATCTTGAGTGGAAAGTATCATTTAATCCCACATTACAGAAGCTAGCAGCAGGGAAGAGGAAAAAGAACCAAGTAAAGTTTCTCACGTTCTTGTAGACCCATGTCCTCAGGCTCTAACCCCATCTCTTCCAGCACATTTGGCCGGATTCCTGGTTCAATACATAAAAGACTGTTTTACCTGAGATTATTAATACTACACTTTAGGGAAAATGTTTGTCTTTTAATTTCAGGATTTGAGACAGACTCTAGGCAATGATCTGAAATGAACTAAGCTTCTCTTTTGAGTCCCTGGACCTCTTTTCTTGACCGCCTGATGTTCTTCTCACCAGACAGGTTCCCAGTCCCCCAAGGCTGTTGTTCCCAAAACTAGGCCCACCCCTAGGGTTACTGAATAAGAGTGTCCAGAGTTGTGGTCCAAGAATTTGTATTAAAAAAAAAATTCTAACACAAAAGAAGACTTAAACAATGGAAAGGTAAACCAGTTTCTTGTGTAAGAAAATGGAAGACTTAACAACATAAAGATGTCATTTTCCCCTACATTAACCTTTATGTTAATACCTCAAAATAACACTTTAAGAAAAAACATTTTGGAAGGGATTAACTGGAATGCTAAAATTTTCCTGGAAAAATTCGCAAGCAGGAATAGTCCAGAATTTCTGAAAAAGAAGATTAGTGAGGGGGGTTTGCCTGTCTGGGTTTAACAGCATGTTACCACCCTGTGTCTCTGCCACCTTCCTCACGTGGAGGTCTAAGGTGACCTATAGTCACTGTGTTTGTCATCATCAAGCCAGACCTGGCTATGAACAGAGCAGGAGGAGCCACAAAAAGAGGAATGACTTAGTTCTGTAAGAAAATCGAAGAGACAATGGTTTAAAACAGTTGAGAAGACACATGGTGGTGAGAGTGTGGGAAAGAGGCGCTCATATGTTGCTAGTAGGTATTTATTCTTCAGATACATGTGTGAAATAATGTGCATCCAAGTATCTTTCTTCTTGAAACTCTATCTTCCAATCCTTCAACACTATTACTTTCTTCACTTCTGAATCCATATATTCTTCAAAAGCTTCCAACTTTCCAAAGTTCTGTTTTCAAGAGCAGTGGGGCCTTCGGGGGAGAACAGCATTCAGGAAGCCATTTTCCTATGTGTATTATTTGTAAAGCACATACTTGTGGTAAGTTGTAAGTGAAGTGGCCAAACATCCTAGTTTGCTCAGACAGTCCATGATTATGCCTGCCACCCCAGTATGATTACTAAGAGCCCTTTCCAAATGTGTCATGACTTGAAAGATGAATTATATGGCCACTATATTTATAAGGCAAGGACCACCTGTATTTTAGTGTAGGAGGATAATACTGTTGCCTGCAGGAGGGACATGTGAGCTTGCATTCCTCTTTAAGATAAGGAAGAGGGTCTCCCCTACAACGTCCCCCACACCCCACCAAGCTTCTTCAGGGACAACTTCCCTAGGGTTGACTGCAAAGAGCTTTTCTGGAAGTCTGGCATGAGTCAGCTTTGAGTCCTCATAAACAAGATGGAATCCTTGAGTACTCAGTCAAGTGAGCCTCTTCTAAACCTCAACAAATCTAACCAGAAGAGAGTATGCACGTGTGTGTGTGTGTGTGTGTGTGTGTGTGTGTGTGTGTGTGCTTGTGTGTAGTAGGATCCTAATTTTTCCACAGGTAAGAGGAAAAGCGGAAATAGAGAAAAGATCTTTAATACTGGAATTGCCTCCTACTTCTGTTTACAATACAGAGAGAGAGGAGAAAGGAAAGAGAGAGCAAAAGGGATTGGAGATTGATTGATTGATTTAAAGCCACGAAGGACTCCAGGGTCCTCTCCCTCCCCCTCCACAGCACTCACTTCCAGGAGCGATGTTCTGAAAGAGGCAGCCTGAATTTCAGACGCGCAGCCCTACAGAACCCGTGTGACGTGGCAGTTTCCATAGAGACGAGTCTCTTTCATAGGAAAGCACAGCAAGCAGGATACACAAAACCCTAGCAACCGAGGGCTTTTTTTCTTTTCTTTCTTTTTTTTTAATTGAATATGAGGATTTTCTGCACTTGAATTCAAAAGGCCCCTCCCTGTGAAAGCAGCTTTGTGGCAGGCAGGAAAGGGTGGGCTAGTTTGCTCAGGGGCTGAGAATTTAGAAATAAGAATTGAAGGCTGTTTCTAGAATAGGGTAGGGGCAGGAAGGAAGGTTCCTGCCTGCTAATTCAGGTTACTGCCTGAATTGTTTGCTGTCTGAGAGCCCACCACTTCTAGACTGCAAATTAATCGAAAAAATTATATCATTAGTGACAAAGCAAAACACAGTTCTGTGGCCACTAAGCTCAGCCATGATGCTGCAACTGTCTTAGCTTCACTGTGCTCTTCTTTTTCACCTGGAAAATCCCAGGCATTTTCAGAGGGTGCAAATCCAAGATCCAAGCAACACAGTGAAGCTGCTCCAGTGGGGTGAATGGAAAGGAACACAGGGAAATGAATTACTCCTTCAGTTATAGGGGACACTAAATAGACAGGCTTGTCCCTTGCAGCAAGGCAGCAAGCAGCTGATGCAGCCAAGCTTGCTTGCAGTCCTGAAGAGAGGGACTGGGGCTCAGTGTTTTGTTAGATACGCAGGAGGGAAACCTTGAAAACTTGCTTGCTTCCATCAAATGCTTTTGCTGATTAAAGTTAGAAGCTGCCAGAGCTCTTTAACTCCCACCTCTATCAAACAGGCATGATACCTGAGAGGAGCAAAAGCTTATCTGAATATGAAGGGAGTAAGAGGGACGTTGTTCTGACTTCCCAACCCAGCAGACACCCCAGAGGTGGGGCCCACCCCTCTTTTGGAAAAGGCCCTGGAATCTGACAGAGGAAATGGAGCTCAAACGTGAGTCTCAGAGCAAATGGAAAGAGATGTGGGAACAGCCAGCTGACATTAAAAATAACGTTCTGCAATCACTGCCGCAGGAGCTGCAAAAGGACCTCTGATGCTCACGCTGGTCAGGAATGGCATCCTCAGGTGGACCTTGTGAGAAGGAAAGGGAGGAGGAGAAACCAAGCATGCCTCAGGAGAAATGAACTTCAGGCCCAAATCAAGCCCCCAGGTCAGGTTCCCCGGCTGGTGCTGTGGACTGAGGCTCCTCCCAAGAAGATAGTGACTCTTCTGAGTAAGAAGGAACTTGTGGGAGGAGCAGAAATTCTCCTGTCCCAGGAACAGCCCAAACACCTATACCTGGAAAGGCCCAGAGCACCACAGGCCTCCTCAGATCAGGACCAAACCTTGGCTGGCTCATGGCACCATCTCTAACTCCAGCCACCCAAACCAGAGGGAGCGCAGGGAGTCTCGGTTGAGCAAACAAGAGCCCCTCTTTGTGCTCCGTTATCCCTTTATTCCAAGGCATAGCATTTTTCTCAAGAAGATAGAACCTGGAAAAGTATCCTTCCTGAAGATCATAAAATCTTGGATCAGAATGCAGCTGTGGACCACCCCACCCCCTCCCCAGCCAATCCTGTTCATTTTACAGATGAAAAAACACAGGTTTAGGCCCCCTGGTTAGTGGCAGAGCCAGGATTAGAGCCTAAGTTTCCTGATTCCTGTCTAACCTCACCCTGCTGCCTCTGCTTTGTGCTCCCTGCAGGAGTTCCCAGCCAATCCACCAGGCACCATGCCCAGAGAATTCCCATGGCAACCCCTATAACAAAGAACCAATCGCTAGGCTTGGTTGTCTTCATCTGCGGCCCCTTCCCTGGTAGACAGCTGGCTGGGTGCTCACTGGCTTGAAGACATCCCTTCCCCACAGTCCTTGCTGCTGACACCTAGGATGGAAGTGTTTCAGTATATGCAGGCCCAGGATTAGGATGAGGGCACCTCAGACTGACAGAAAGGGTCAAGGCAGGTCCAAGCCGTGTTGTAGAGCTGACATAGTTTGTCTTGAAAACTCCTGCCTTTACTCCCACAAGATCCCCCACCCCCACCCCATTCTCTATCCCTTTGTTCCAGCTCAGGGAATGTCTCTCCATCTTTCCTAAGGCTCACAGTGCCCTTGTGCACTATCTTTCCTCCTGACTATCAAAAAGTGCTCCCAGGAAGGGATCCGATATCAATTATGTACTATTCAGTGTCAACTGAAGCCATCACATTTCCCTTCCTGGGTCATTTGTATCATGGGCCTCAGCTCTCCTTGCATAGTGAAAAAGCTTTGTCTCAGAAATTTCAGGTATTTATAAGCAGGAGGGAAGAAGAGGTGCCATCCCTAGGTCTTTAAAATCAGCCCAAATAGTACTTTTTTCTGCTTTGCACTGCACAGGTCCAGGCCTCCCTTCAGCCAGGAGCCAACACAAGATATGAAAAGGGATGGGGATTTGAATTAGAAATGGTCATTTGGAGCAAAAACCAAAACTTTATTTTTCCAAACCAGAAAGCAGGTTGGAAATAGACCCCTGAGACTCAAGACTGTGGTGGAGACCTGCTGGTTTTAGAGGAAAGAGCCCGGTCAGACCTGGATTCTGGTCCCAGGGCTGTGGAAATGGGGCTGGGTCACTTTGCAAGTCACTCCCCTTCTCTGGGCCTTGATTTCCTCCTTTCTAAAATCCGTGGGCTGGGCCAGTTGGTCTCCGCAATTCTTCCAGCTCCAACATTCTATAGTTCCACATTCAAAGGAAGAACTAAGAGCAAACCAAATGAATCCAAAAGCCAGTCTGCCCTCATCCCTTGCTTTTGACAAAGGTGATTTGCAGGGTCTTGAACGAGCTATTTTCACCAAACCTTGGCCTGCCCTACCTAGGAAGAAGGTGCTAATACTTAGCAGATTGCAAATGTCTCTATGACAAAGAACCAATCTCCCATTTTAAAAGGAAAGTGTATTGATTTTTGGAATCACTGTGTCCTGGCATTATGTAATTTTGAGCCAAACCAAGGAAATGTATAAGGATTCAGCTTAATCTTACAAATTTTTAAAATCAGTATGAGCTGCCTAGAAAAACATGGCCATGATGGTGGCTCAAAAAATGCAGCTGAGAAGGGGGAGTTAATGCTTAATTGGTACAGAGTTTCTGTTTGGGTTGATGGAAAAGTTTTGGTAATGGATGGTGGTGATGGTAGCACAACATTGTAAATACAGTTGACACTACTGAATTGTATTATTGCAAGTAGTTAAAATGGGAAAGTTTAAGTTGTGCATATGTTGCCAGAATAAAAATTTTAAAACACCGTAGAACTGGACAACACAAACAGTAAACTCTAATATAAACCATGGACTACAGTTAATAGTATAGTTATAATAATGTTTTATCAAGTATAGTAAAATTGCCACACTAATGCAAAATGTTAATAATAGGGAAAACTTAGGTATTGGGGAGGTGGGGGGATATGGGAATGCTATAGTTTTTGCATGATGTTTCTATAAGCCTACAACTTCTCTAATTTAAAAAAAAACAGGGTGGAAAATTTTTTTAACAACCTTATTGTTATGGTTTGACACTGTGAGTACCCCAGAGAAAGATGTTCTTGGATTTAATCCATTCCTTATTGCAGAGAGTCTCAGGTGTCACACACATACCCGAAGTTCTAGGGACCAACCAGGTTATACACAAAGAGCTCAGCATCTCAGAATTTAGAAATAGCCATTACAACTCAGGAATAGCTGTAACTGCTGTAAGAGCTGACAATCTAGGAACCTTTATGATAAGCCTCCCCCTGATAACCTATGCTCTCAGACTCAATTCTCAGAGTTTGCACATTATAGTTAGTCCATATTAGTGAGGCATTATAATGTTTTTCTTTTCATTTCTGGTTTATTTCACTCAATATACTGTCTTCAAGGTCCATTCACCTCACTTCATTCCTTCTCATATCAGCTCAATATTCCATTGTATGTATACACCACAGCTTGCCATTCCATTGTATCAGTCGATGTACCCTTAGGCCACCTCCATCCACTGCAAATTGTGAATACTGCCACCATAAACCCCACTGTGCAAATGTCCTTTCATGTCTGTCTTTTCAATTCTTCCAAGTATACCCAATAACAGGGTTGTAGGACCATAAGGCAACCCAATGCTTAGCTTCCTGTGGAACCACCACACTGCCCTCCAGATGAGCTGCACCATTCTACCTCCTACCAACAGTGATTACATACATCCTTTCTCCACATTTTCTCCAGCACTTGTATCCCTTTGTTGATTTTTTAGATGGTTTTATTCACAAACCATGCACCCCATCCTAAGTAAACAATCAGTGGTCCTCTGTATAATATATGTGCACATAGATATGCATTCACACCACTGTCTGTATGAAGACATTTCCATTTCTTCCACAAAGAGAGAGGAAGAGGCAAGGCAAAAAAAAAAGAAAAAAAGAAAAAGAATGAAAAAAATGACAACTAAAAAGCAACAAAAGAAAAAGTAAAATTAAAATGAAATACAATTAAAATGTCAGACAACACCACCAACATCAAGAATCCCATACCCTTCCCTTATATCCTCCTCTTCTATACATTTAGCTTTGGTGTATTGCCGTTGTTACAATTAAAGGAAGCATATTACAATGTTGCTGTTAACTATAGACTCTAGTTTGCAATGATTGTATTTTTTCCCAATACCATCCCATTTTTGACACCTTGCAAAGTTGACATTCATTTGTTCTCCCTCGTGTAAAAACGTTCTTATATTTTTACAGTTAATCACAATCATTGACCACTCTATTTCCTCTATTATTCCTTCTGCCCTCTTTCCCTTCTCTTCTCCTTCTGAGACCTCTATAACACATATATTCGTGTGCTCCATGTTGTCCTTCAGTTCCCTGAGCCCCTGCTCATATTTTTCCATTCTTTTCCCTATCTGTTCTTTTGTGTGTAGGATTTCAGATTTCTGTCCTCTAGTTCAGTAATCCTTTCTTCTGCCTCTCCAAGTCTGCTGTTGTATGCCTCCATTGTGTTTTTCATCTCTTCTAATGTGCCTTTCATTCCAATAAGTTCTGCCATCTGTTATTTCAAACTTACAAATTCTTCCTTATGGTCACCCAGTGTCTTTTTTATAGCCTTCATCTCTTTTGTCACATTTTCTTTGAACTTGGTTTGATTTAGAAGATTTGTTTGAATGTCTTTAATTAGTTTTTCAACTCTTGAATCTCAGTTGAGGTGTTAGTTTGTTCCTTTGACTGGGCCGCATTTTCATGTTTCCTGGTGTGGCTCATGATTTTTTGCTGTCTAAACATCTGATTTTCTTGATTAGTTTATTCTGGTGGTTGTTTTCTCTCTTTTGCCTTGGGTTTTCTTGTTGGTTTTCCTTGATCTCTATAGTTCTTTGTTTCTCTCGTTGGCCAGTTGCCAGATGGAGTTTGACCCCAGTCTTCACCCCAATCAGGCACCCACCATGGCTTGCCACAGGGATGGGAGATAGGCACTGGGCACTCCAGTAAATTCACTGTGTATGGTAATATAGATTTTCTGGCTTTCAGTGGTGCTCTGTTTTCCTCCAGTCAGCAAAACCTGGGTTTGTTTTAGAGCCCTGCTTTGACAGTTGGGTTGTCTGTATTTCTCAGCTAAAACCAGGTTGGGTTTCTGTGCAGGGTGTGTAGACCAGCTCCTGTGGTCCTTATAAAGGGTCTGAAGCATCTTTTTTTTTAAGGGTTTCTATTCCCTTGCACTTTCCGGACTGTCCAGCAGATGGAGCTGTTTGGTAACTTACTCATCCTCAGAGGCTACTTTGCCTCTGAGCAAAGGCAGTGTCTACACAATTGAGCTGAAACTATGGGATTCCTATGCCCTTACTTTGCCAGCCAACATCTGGCTCAATGTGGGGCTACACCTGTGGCAGAGTACTCCCTCAGCTGACCCAGTACCCAACCATCCCCAAGGCAAGGACATGGCCACCAGCTGCTTCTTCCCTCAAGGGTGGGTGAAGGGTTTTCAGACCCAGGGTTGGAAACACAGTCTCTGTCTACATTTTCTAGTCTCTTTGTCCCTCACTGACCTGGGCCTTGAACTGTCTTCCCCTGTCCCCCAGGTCTTCAGACAGTGGGGGTATGTCTCATTGCTGTGAGAGACTTTAAAATCTTTGTCAGTGGGGGAAGGGTTCCCGTCTGCTGATTCTGTGCCCTTCCCACACTGAGCCCAAGTGAGGGGGAGGGGAGAGAGAGGGATGGAAGATTCCTACCTGATATTTCTTCTCTTTCTCCAATTTGGCATTTGCAGGGTCCTTCTCCAGTCTATATCCTCCTCCAGAGTTTCAAACAATTTCAGAACTATCTTTTTGTTGTTGTTGAACCTCTGGAGAGGAGTTTTCAGTAGCTGTTTTTGTCACCATGTTGATAATCAGCATTACTTTAATGCTAACACCTGAGAATGAGGTTTCAAAAAGAGTAAAATCACAGACTAATATTTTTTATGAACATAGATGGAAAAATCCTAAATAAAACTTTAGTAAATAAATCCAGGAATATATAAAAAATATATAATATATAATGGCTATATTCCAGAAGTGTAAGGCTTGTTTAACATTCAAAAATCATTGTAATTTACCATATTAATAGAGGAGAAAAATCATATAATTATTTCAATAAATGCAGTAAAAAAAATTTGACAAAATTCAACAGCCATTCTTGATAAAAATTGTCAGCAAACTTGGAATATAAGGCAATATCTGACTGCTAACATCATTCTTAATGGTAAAATATTGCATGCTTTCCCACTGAGTTCAGAAAAAAGACAAAGATGATTGCTATCATGACTATGATTCAACATTGTACTGGAGGTCCAAGCCAATAAAATAAGCTTGGCAAAAAGGAGATATAAGCATTGAAAAGAAGAAATAAAATGAGCATTATTTATAGACAATATTATTGTGTACATAAATACTTGAAAGGAATTCAGAAACTATTAAAATTAACAAAATAATGAACAATATCACTTTGTACAAGATCAGTATACAAAATCATTTGTATTTCTACATATTCAGCAACAAACAATTAGAAAATGAAAACTTTTAAATGCTGTTTTATGGTGGCATTTTAGAAAAACCTCAAATGTCTAAGAATAAATCTAAGAAAAAATACATAAGACTGCTAAACTAAAACGTGCAAGTCATTATTGAGAGAAATTTTTAAAGCTCTAAAGAAATGGATGGATACACAAAGTTTATGGATTTGGAAGACTGAATGTTATTAAGATTTCAATTGATCTACAAATTGATCTAGTGATGAAATGCAATCCCAATCAAAATCTCAGCAGACTTTTTTTTGTAGAAATTGCTAAAAGTCTAAAATTTACATGATACACATAAAATGTAGAATAGTAAAAATTATTTGAAAAAAAATCCCACACAATCTGGAAAAAACACTATTTGATTTCAAGAGTTATTATAAAATTACAACAATCAATTCATTGGCATAAGACCAGACAAATAGATCAGTGAAGCATATTAAAACATCCATAAAAGGACATACACATATATGGTTGACTGAATTTCAACAAAAGCTCCAAGAATGGGGAATTCCAGCAAATGGTGCTGGAACAACACCATATCCATAAGGGGGAAAAAAAGTGAATCTCAACCCTTCTGCACACCATAAGAAAAATATATATCTAAATGCAAAATAGGAAATATTAAACTTCTAGAAGAAAACATAGGAGAGTATCTTCACATCCATATCTTAGACAAGGCACAAAAAGCACATACCCTATGGAAAACAAAAGAATAAATTGTACCTCAAAATTAAAACTTCTGCCTTTTGCCTTTCAAAAGACACCATTAAAAAAACAAAGGACAAGTCACAGACTGGGAGAAAGTATTTGCAGCACATATATCTAACAAAGGCCTTGTGTCCAGAATATATAAGTAGCCTGCTAATATCAACAATAAAAAACAAAGAACCCATTTTTCTAAATGGGCAGAATACTTAGAACAGACACTTAGCAAAAGATAGATGAATAGCCAATAAAAAGACTGTCAACATTGTTAGTTATTAGGGAAATGCAAATTAAAACCACAAATGTGAGCTTCTCACCGTACTAGAATGGCTACAATTAAACAGACAGACAATACCAAATGTTGAGGATGTGGAGAAAAAAAGAACTCTCAAAATTGTTGATAGAAGCGTAACATGGTACAAACACCTTGGGAAACAGTCTGGCAGTTGCTACTAATGTTAAATTTATACATACCCTATAAACTTGCAGTTCCATTTATTGGTACTTACCAACAGAAATGAATGCATATGCCCACCAAAAGATACGTGCAAGAATATTCATAAGAGTTTTATTCATAATAACCCAAAACTGGGCACAATCCAAATGTCCATTAACAGGTAAATGGATAAAAAAACTGAGATGTGTTCTTCCAACGGAATATTATACAACAAAGGAAAAGAACAAACTATAGCAATAACAAGAATGAATCTCACAGACATAAAGTTGGTTGAAAAAAGCTAGACACAAAAGAAAACATATTGTAAAATTCCATTTATATACAGTTCAAAAAAGAGCCAATCTAATCTATGGTGAGAGATTTCAGAATAGTGGTTTCTTTAGGAGAGTATTGACTAATAAGAGGCATAAAAGAGTCTTCTGGGTCTTGATCTGAGTGCAAAATATATATGTACATAAAAATTGAGGGGTGCGTTTCAGACTCAAAGGACCAAAAACAAAACAAAACAAAACAAAAAATTGAGGGGTACACTTTAGATAGGGCAATTAACTTGTCCTGGATTACCTGGAACTGTCCTAATTTTAAAACTGAAATTCTTGTGTCCCAGAAACCATTCCCTACTCTCAGACAAACTGGGGTTGTTGGTCACCCTAATTTTAGAATTTTGCACTTTATCATCTGTTTATTATTCCTCAATTTTTATAAATTTCAGAAAGTTAAAAAAAAAAATCGGCAGAAAAAAAATATCTTCATTGGCTCTCCGTTACCCTGAGGACCAAGTCCAAAGTCCTTCTCAAGGCACGTAAGGTCTTTTGCAATCTGGCCCCTGGGTGCCTGTTCAGTTTCATATCTTGCCTCACTCTTTAAGGCCTCTCCTCCAGTTCTCTGATTGGGCCATGCCTCTCCTTGCATGAGCTATTCCTCCTCCCAGAAATACTTTCCCCTAGCTTTTCCCAGCTAGTTACAATTTGTTCTTCAAAACTCAACTTGGATGCCATCAACTGTAGGAAGCTTTCCCTGACATATAATCCACGGTTGGATGAGATGTGTCTCTGGCCTCCCATAGCACATGTATTAGTGATTCTTTTATTCAGTAAAGCAATACAGTGAGCTCCTAAAACGGTGCCAGAAAGTACCTGATCTCACTGGTACTCACAGTCAAATAGGGGTGTCAAGGATATAAACAGAACTTGTCAGAAAAAATCCAGGAGTATAGGGTACATTCTAAGGTATCATCTTACCCTCCCCAGGGATGCAGGGAGAAAGAGGGCTTTTAATGGCCACATGGAGAGGAAGAAATAATACTTAAAAACAACTTCTTATAATTTCTTTCAACTACTTTTTACCTATACTTATAAAAAAGAAGGGGATATTTTCTTTGAGTCATCTTTAAAATAATTGAATTTTCTTGTTTTTCTGCTTTTTAATATCATCCAGAAAAGGCAGTGATATTCAATAGAAGTAAATTGTCCAACAGCTGTAACAGTGTTGCATGAAATTTGTGAGGCCAAATATTGAGGAATTGGAGTGTAGTTAGTACTAGATTCTCACATCGGACTGCCTGTGTTTGTATCTCTGCTCCACCACTTACTAGCTTTGGGATCTTGGGCAAGTTCTTAACTCTACTGAGCCTCAGGTTCTTCATCTGCAAAATTGGAAGAGCAATAGTTCCTATCTCATAGGGTTGCTGTAAAGAGTAAATGAGTCAGTATGCATAAAGAGCTTAGGATAATGGCTAACATACAGTCAGCACTCCATATGTGTAGCTTTTCTGATGTGGATTATATCAAATAGAGTAGGCAACATTGACGACATCTCTCCATTCATCATTTTCTCATGACTTGGCACTTCTCTCCCTAGTCCCAGGTTCACATTTCTCATGGACTAAGGATGTCATCACTTGGTTGAAATGTGAGTGCCTCAAATTCAACAATAATCATTCCTAGATCCCCTTCTTTGCTTTTGGTTAATTATTTGTCATCTAGACTAAAAACATCCAACTAGTATTTCTTCCCATCCTCTACCATACTCAATTATTCAGCTAGTCTTATAATTCTTCATTCCCAATGTTTCTCACAGTCTTTTTTTTTTTTTCCTTTGTCTATTTCTGCTACTACTACCAGAAATGGATTTTTTTAAAATCATCATTTGAACCTCTTTCATAGCCTCTTAACTTACTCCCATCTAATTCAGATTGGTTCTTCCTTTTCAGAACATCCCATACCATCTTGCACAAAAATGTTCAGTGGCACCTAATTGTCTTTGAAAATCAGTCAAAACTCCATAGTTTAGCATCAAATGTCCATCACAATCAGACCCAAAACCCACACTTTCAAATCAATTTCTTTATCTTCTACACATGATTGCCCTAGTCAACTTGTCTACCTAATGTACAGCACTGACTAATAAACGGGTCTGGAACTTGAGCTGAGGTCCAAGGCTTCTAAGAGGCCTCTTCCTCCTCTAAGCCAAAATTTAAAGCCTAGCAAGAACCACTTACCTACGTGAATGAGGTAGAGTACTGAAATCCTCATAACCAAAGGAAAATGAGAGCAAGCAGATGGCTCCTCCAAGCAAAAGCAATCCCTGGCTGTCCCATCCAGCCACATAGAAAGAACAAGGAGAAGAACATGCCACACCCAAGTGAATCAACTTTAAAAATCCCAGTGTCCCCACCCACCAGGAAAGCATGGTCCTGTCCTTGTCCTGGAATCTGACCAATGAGATTAATAACTCCTCCTGGGGTGCAGGGGAGAGTGGAGGATGAGAAAAGAGATGAGAGGTCTAAGATCTCCTGTTACCTGAAGCCTAGACTACAGTGTTTCCTGCCTCTTCACCTTGGCTTATATCATTGACCTAGTCTTGAGTATTTCTCTCATTTTTGCCTGTTGAAATTCTATCCTTCCTTCAAGAACCAGAACAACGTTCTGCTTCCTGATCACCTTACTTCAAACTCATCTCTTTTCCTAAATTCTAACAGCACTGGGTATCTGTCCTTCTAATACTATACTTAGCATCTCCTGCCTTGCAGAATTAGTTATGTTATCTTGGGTGCATTTATTCACTCCTAACTGCATGGAACAGTCCTTAAGCTAGAGACCATGCAAGTCCAAGGCTGTTAGTTTAAGATTCTATGGTCCTATTTTTACTTTAATACCAACTAGGCTTTGTAACTATGTGTTGATGAGCTAAATGTTTTATGCATTAAACTCAGGCTATAAATTTCATTGTGAAAGAGAGCTTAAGACACAAGTTACGTGCAAGGATGTTCACTGTAGCCATAAATAAAATGACAAAAATTTGGAAACAACCAAGTGTCCATTAATAAAGTAATGGATAAATGAAATCGTGTGTATGTGTGTGTGTGTATACACACACACATATTTATATAAATAATGAACTAGATCCATGTGTATCAACACGGATAAATCTAAAAACATAATGCTAAAGGAAAAGAGCAAGTTTTAGAACTTTATTATCATTTATGACGTATATAAATTTTAAAAGCATAGATTATATAACATATTCTGTTCCTGAATACATATACAAATATATAAAAGGAAAAAAAAACTGACTGTACAAATGTGAATCACACCCAAGTTGAAAGTAGTCACTGGAAAGAGGGGATGGGTCAGAGTCTTCAAAGCTTTTTCTGTAATTTTTAAAAACAATTTTATTAAATGACGCAAACACAGCAACATGGATGGTAGGAACATGAATGTTTGTTATATTGTTCTTTGTCTTTTTCTGTATTTTGAAAATTTTTTTAAAATTAAGAGAAAAGCAAAAACATACCATTTGGCCCAAGCTTATGTCTCCTGACTGGCAAGTTATTATTCTTCCTATTGTATAAGAACAAACATCAAGGAGGTAGGAAGGGGCCCAAAGTTGTGCTGAGGTTAGGGGATGGCCTGGGAATTGTTATTGATAAAAGTTCACTAGGTTCTTAAAATCAGCTGGTTTTCTTAGTGCTTTTCCTCTTTTTCCTGTAAGTGAAGTGAGGGCAGAAAAAAAAGAAAAAGGGAAAATCCTTTCCTGTTGCCTGTTCACAATTAAATGAGATGGCTCTATGCTGTTTTTCATTCTCCTATAAAGAGATGTCTTATTCTTTGTACTACTTTTGAATGGATGCTGGTTCCAGCAAAGGTCTGTATGTGTCTTGTAAACTGTCTGTAATAATAACAATAGCTAACAATTTTCAAGAGCTTCCTATGTGCCAGGCACCATGCTGAGTTCTTTATACACAGTTTTGTATCTGCATGGATATTTTCAGCTGAAATATCATAAAACCATGTTCAAAATGGCTTAAATGATATGGAAATGCATCAGATCACATAACTTGGAGTCCAGAGATCAGGCAGCCTTCAGGGCTGGTTCATGCAGAGACTTCAACGATACCATCCAAATCCCAAGTTTCCTTCTGTCTTTCTTTCCTGCCATTTGTAGACACCATGAGAAGAGTGCCCTGAGAGTCAGCGTGCATGCTGCTTCCACATTCCTGTCTAACACGAGAGAGACGGACACTGGCTCCAGCCTGCCCATTCTTATGCAAGTCACGGGAGATGGAATTACCATAAACAATTTAGAGCCTTAAACAGCTGGGGTGGAAGGGATGGCAGGACGAGGACACTGTGGCCACCACAAATAATGTGCTCATTAATCCCCATGACTCTCCTGTAAAGTAAATGCTGTTATGAGCCACATTTCACAGATGAAAAATGAGAAGAGTTAAGGAATCTTACCGAGGGCATGTGGCTGGTAAGCATCAGGCTTTCCACGACTGTATTATGCTGCCTTCCTGGTTACGGTGGGTGCTTAGCATTAACTCCCTGGTGCCTGGGTTGGGTACTGAGCTGTAAACCAAGTGGTATTCCTGCCCCTCGGACCCTGATGTCCACACTAATTACCCCCAGGCCTCTGCAACTCCTTCCCTCAGCTCCTGAATCCCCTTTTCCTTTCACTACACCAACACCATCTTCTCTGCCTCTGGGGGCCCCTCTCTCTGCAGTTCTGGCTGTGAATGATTCGTACACTCGCCAGCTCCTTGATTACTTGCTGACTTGGCAAAGTAAGCACATGGATCCTTCTTTTCCTAAAGTGGTTTCACAACTACTAATAATCCTCTATTTATTCCTAAACAAAGTAAAGTAATAAATAGTGATTAATTTCAACAACAAACTTGGAAATTTTACAAAGGTACCAGAGTCTCACAATTCTCTTAGTCATTATGCTGATTCTCTGTTGACATTTTTTTGGAAGGAGTTGGGGGTGGTGCTGGTTTGAAGCCCAGATGCCCTCCCTCTCTTCTACCCTCCTTTTATTTCTTGCCAGGGAGTTGTTCAAGTCCTCCTCTGTCAAGGCCGGAGGGCCTGTCCTAGGGGAATGGCAAGAGGTATAAAGCTCATGCCTCCCAGTCCTGGGGGTACATCAAGGTCATCTTAAAGGGTATTCTCAAAATACTCACCCAATATCATTCTCGTCTCTGTCCTCCTTGAAAGCACTACCCCCACTGTGGCAGCCCAGCCTTCCTGGATGGGATCAGTGATTCCCAATAACACCTGTAAACCAGCATTCTGGGCCCCAGACCAGGCACATAGAATCAGGATGCACCAGAGTCAGCCAGTGTTCTGCACAAGCCCCACAGGCAAATGAGTCTGAGTATACATATGAGCTATCTGCAGAACTTGTTAAAATGCAGATGCTGGTTCAGTAGGTCTGGGGTAGAGCTCCAGATTCTTTATTTTGGATAAGCTCCCAGGTGATAATGATGCTACTAGTCCACAGGCCACACTGAGAATGGTGAGGGCGTGGATGATGCTCATACTGGCTGAGATATACTGGGTCAGCCACTCCTCCGTGGGCAGTGTGTTGGGTGCTTAGGGTCAAGGCATCAGCATGTTCTCCTGAGAGGACAATATTATGGCCTGACTTGATGTTTGATTGTCACTGGTTGCCAGAGATGAATCATTCCCATCCCCACAAAGCGCCAAGAGTTCTGTCCCAAAGGGTAGAAGCTACAGGAAGACAGATTTCAGCTCAGTATGAAGGCTAGCCCTAATAGAGAGAGAGTTTCCCATCCCTGGGAGCAGCTGATCAGAGCCTTGAAGATGCTTGCTGAGGGCATAAGGGAAGGGAAGGGGTTGCTGGTAGAGGGTCTCAGAGTTGTTAACTTCCCCTTCAGCCCTGAGAGTCTATAAACCATAATTCAAGGGTAGGACTCCTCATCAGAAAACAGTGATGAGTCAGAGAGAAGTTTCTTGCCTTCCTGCCAACCTCCCATTCAGCCAAAATTTTTAAAGTGATTTGTACGTGAGACCCAGCTTGTCATTTTCTAGCTTTATTTGTTTTGCCTTTATATTACTCTCCCAAAATAATGCTCTGCCTCCTTCTCTCAAGGGTCACAATGGGTTAACATCATCAGTACAGCATCAGAACAGAGAGTGTAGCTTTAATGTGAAAAGAAAAATATTGACAGATTTGTACAAGAGACATAATTAACTCCATGGTCTGGTGATCTGCCAACTCATCTTTCTCTCCCTCCAACCTTCCTGCTCTTCCGTTAAGTCTGAAAAATCTTGCTTCAGCCTTTAAAGGCAAAAAAATATGGTTTGGCTCTGAGAAAATATCCTAATCTTATACAATTTAAATTTGGTATCTTCTTTAAAAGATAACCCAATCAGATGCTGTGGGTAATAAGTCACTTTATACCGACGCCAGCCTCCATGTCATCCATCCTCTCCTCTAACAGTCCGGCTTTGTCAAAGGCTCGCTGTCTCAGGAAAGGTAAAATATTAAAAGTCGGAGAGGCCAGAAATACAAGTGAACACTGTCTAAACCGCAGCAACAGAGTCCAGAGGGGACTCTGTAGGAAAAGCAATGCAAACACCAAAGAGTTCACATAAAAACTTGAAAGAACCAGCATTGTGTGTAACCAGGAGCAAGCTCAGAAGCCTTTCTGTCCCTTTTGGATGCTTCCTGATATTTTTGATATACCAGTGACAGAAAAGCTTGGATAGGAGGGACATCTTTCATCTCTGATCCTCTCCCTGACAACTAAAATAGGGTGAGCACATTTGCATAACAGAAGAAAGGGACAGATTGCCACTCCAGAAGGACCCGCAGGACACCTGTCAGAAATGGTTTTTAAAAAGCAGAATAATCTCGTAAAATGTGAAATGCCTGATAGACCAGTCTTTGGTAGTTGATGGAAAGTCTACAATGGAACGAAATGCGATACGGACTACGTCCCATCGCAAACCCTTATCTTGTGAATGACTTGGAGATTTTCAGGATCCCAAAGCCCTCTCCCTCTGTCCAGAATAGCTCAGGCTGCCGGCTCCGCTTATGTAATACAGAAAATGTCTGACTTACTGGCATCAAGGAGCGTCTTCGTCTCCCCTCCCCACCTGAGCCAGAGCTCTTGTCTCCAACACACACCCCTGCCTCTCGCCTCTACCCCACCTCCCACCCCACCCCCATCCCAGGGGTGTTCCTGTTCTACTCAAGTCACATTCAGACCACATGAAAACATCATGTTTTTTTTTCGGTAGGTAGAACCAAAACAGTGCAACTAGAACAGCACTTCAATTCCAGCCCACTGTAAGTTAAACAGACATTCATAGCTGCCTACATATTACATTATCTTTTGAAAAATGCAATTCAGGTAATGAACCAGTTTGGGGAACATGGCCCCATGGGTCAACTTTACCATAAAAATATAAAGTTATGTCTCTCCAAAAAAAATCTACAATCTGAAGGAAACAGAGCAGGGAGATGATGGAGCAACAGAGAACTGTTTGGGCAAGGCCAAGGGGAAACACGCACCTTACCATATTGTTTTGTTTTATTGGCTCTGGTCCATGGCTTAGCTGCTGAGCAGGAGGGCAATGAGTTTTGGGTTAAATTTCCTGTGGCAACACTCAGAGAGGGGACAGTTTGCTATTGCCAAAAGATTTCTTGGGCTACAGAGACAAAGGAATTGGAAAGAAATTGTCAGGAATGGGGGAAGGCATGTCAAAGGAGATAGGGATATCCCAAGTGGATGGCAAAACAGATCTTCACCCTGCCGGCTTCAAAAGCTCCAGGCAGGCAGTCAAGGAGGAGAAGAAACCTTCAGCCTATGAGCTGCGAGCTGCCCAGTGCTGTCTGTCTGTGACTCAGGATGGAATTTTCCTCCCAGACAATGAAAATAGGTTAAGGGTTTTGTTGTTATGGTCTCTTATATTGATCTTCTACTGTTACATCTCTCTCTCTCTCTCATAACACACACACATGCACACCCACACACATATTTTTACTCTCATCTTTACTTTCCAATTGTTGTCTTAAGGCTGAAGTCAGATTTGGGGACTATGTAATCAGTAATGCTTGTGAAGACACAGGATGGTGATTTTTACTACCTGAATCTTATAATGTGGATACACTGAGAGGAAAGGCTTATATAAACACACACCGTACACACACATGTGTATACTAATTTAGGGCATGTTAAACTAAGCCTGAAAGAAGTAAAGCTACTGAGCATAAGTCTCCTCATGGAGATTTAAGGAAGGTAACTGCTACCCATAACCCTATTGCTATTTCTCTACAGCAGTTCTCTAACTTCAGGGAGCAAACAAACCATCTAGGGAGCATGATAAAAATGTGATTCCCCAGTCCCCCTTCTCAGGGGTTCTGACTCAGTGGGTCTAGCATCTTTTTTTTTTTGCTAACCACTCTGCACCAGCTTCTGACAGTATTTAGCATTACCCTCCCTAGAAAGTAGACATTCGTCTTTGGTGGGAGAGTGCATGTGCAAGATCTCTCCAAGTCACAAGATAAGTGGGGAAAGTCATTCAGAAATGCACAGCTCCAGCATGCACCCATTTTCAACAGAGGTTCTCTGATGCCACCCAGCCTTCCTGGTTGAAACTCTCAGGTCAATATGAAGCTCTATTTCAAGTTGGAGGTCATGGTGTTGGGCTTAGGGAATACCACCGTGAGGCTTAGTGGTGTGCTGCTGCAGATAATAGATGGGGAATAAATCTCTGGCTGCCTGGATCAGTGACATCTAAAGGATGTCTATAAGCCACTCCTTGCTGAGGCTTGGACCAACTTCAGGGTTTCTGCCCATCAGCAAATGATTCATTCCTTTAAAAAAAAGAAAAGAAAAGAAAAGAAAAGAAAAGAAAAGAAAAGAAAAAAAGGCGGCATGTCAATCTCTGTGGAACAAATATTTTAGAAATGTAATGGTCATTTAACACTCTGAGGAGTTTCAAGTCAGCTTCTCCATTCTTGGAATAATGTGCCAGAGGGATTATTGTTTCAAGTATAACCACTGGTATCTCACGTGTCTTCTAAAGCAGCCCGTGCTGTCCAATTGAAATATAAAATATAATGTGAGCCACATACGTAATTTTAAATTTCTATTAGCTGTGTTAACAAAAGGAAAAAGAAAGATGTGAAATTAATTTTAATAATATATTTTACTTAACCCAATATATATATATATATATATATATATATATATATATATATCCAAAATATTATCATTTCAATATATAGTCAATATTTTTTAAATAACTAATGAGTTATTTTGTGTTCATCTAGAACATAGGCTTAACTGGGAAAGAGAGTGTTCCAGTGTCTACATGGGACCCAACGAGGAAGAAGAATGGAAAAAGAAGCTAGGAATATTGGTACATACTCCACGTCCAATCCATCAGGAACTCCTGTTGGCTCTATCTTCTAAACAGAACCCTGTCACTTCTCGCCACTTTTCACTCCTGCCGCTGCCGCCAACCTGGTCCAAGCCACCATTGTGTGTCATCGGATCACTTCTTACTGGTCTCTTGACTTACACCCTTGCCCCCTATAGTCTATCCTCAACACAGCTGCAAGATTAATTCTTTTGAAGTTTAAATCAGATCATGTGCCTCCTCTTCTCAAAACCCTGCCATGGATTTCCATTTCCTCATGGTAAAAGCCAAAGTTCTTATAATGGCTCACCACGTCCCACATGATCTGCCTCTCCCTCCCTCTTCTTCTACTTACTCCCCTATTTGTTCCCTCTGCTTCAGACCCTCTGGCTTCTTTGCTGTTCATCAGATACGCCTGGTACCCTCCCTTCTCAGGAGCATACATGCCTGTGCCTGGAATGCTCTTCCCCCAGACACAAGACATCTTCAAGGCTACTTCCTTCACTTCCTTCAAGTTTTTCTCAAATGACACTTTCTTTTTGAGGTTTGCGCTATTTAATAGTGCAAATTGCCAGCATTCTGCTCTACAACTCCCCTCCACACTGGGCATCCCTTTTACCTGGCTCCCTTACCTTTATTATCTATTTTCTCTCTCCCTTCTCTAAAATTTAAGCTCTATAAAGGCAGAAATATTTGTTTTGGTCACTGCTCTACCTGCAATGCCTAGAATAGAGCCTGGCACATAGAAGGTATCCAATAAATATTTGTTGAACAAATGAATGAATGAATGAGTGACCTGGAGGCACCCTGCACTTTATTCCTTGCAACTCGGTGAAGGGACCTCTGCCCTCCCCTCCCCACTCTTCTTCCTCATCTTCTCATCACATTGCAAAAGTCTGAGAAGGAATAGCCACAGTCAGAGATAAGTTGTTCTCCTCACCAACCAACCTCTTCCCTCAGAGCAATGATTCTCAACTGTTTTTTTTTGTTTGTTTGTTTCTTCTTCTTCTTTTTTAAACAGACTCCTTTGCAACACTGATGAAGGCTAAGAATGTTCTCCCCCAAAATATACATGCAGACAGGTTTTCGTAGGGGCATCACCTTAAGAATTCTTACCCCAGAGATTCACCCACAGGCAGTTCTCCTGTCTTTGAAATCAAGTCTTCTGCTTGTTCAAAAATAGAAACCACATTCCAGAAAGAAATTACAGAGAGCTGCAGCTAAAAGCAAACTTGAATGGTGATACATTTAATCTTCCAACCTCCAGAAAGCATTGAACTGCCTACCATTCTTAGGAAAACACTTCATGGGGGGGGGGGGGGTAGTCCAATATCTCACATCCAGGAAGTTCTTAATACCTCATGTAAGTAGCTCTTGTTTTAAGATTAAGCCTGCTCTCTTTAGCCAGATATCCTAGGAAAATAAAAACCAAGTGCTTCTCTTAAAAACTTATAAGATGTCCCGTCCCCTCCCCCAACTCCCTTCAGGCAAAATAAACAGACCCTTTATTCTGTTATTCAAATGAGTATTCACTGGTCATGTGTTAGCTCAGGAAGGCTGGAACTCTGGCCCAAGCTAGCCCAGGGACTTGTCTGAGGGGACCTAGAGGAGTGAGGGCTGAAGTGGTTCTGGGCTGCCCTCAAGCACCAAGGGAACAGGGTTGTGTTTACCAGGCAACTCATCTCCTTGCCTAGAAATGTGGCACATGATGACAGAGAAAGAGACAAAGTAGGAATTCTTTACACTCTTCCCTAGAAGTGACTGCCAGATGCACTATGCCGTCCCATAGATGCTGGCTGTCGTTAGAGCCCACTTTGAGTTTGCACAGTAAGCATGTTTTTTTTCTCAGTTAATCACATGGTAATCTTCAAACAGGCCTTTTGTCAATGCAGAGATAAAAGATAGGTCTGTGAATTTCAAATATTCATTGACTATGGGCCGAAAGCTTAAAAAAATATATTTTTATATAATAAATCCACAGAGCTCCTTTTCTGAAATGTGCTTTAAGTCAGAGAAGAGCAAAACTCCCTTGGCCAGACTTGACACCTTGAAATCAAATAAAAGCCTAATAGTCTGTGTCTTCCCAATGCAAATTCTATTCATTAGGTAACAGAAAACCAGCTAGAATAAAACATAGAGTGCATATTAGAGAGAACAGAAGGTCTGGGCAGAAATTGTTCCATCAATATTTTTTTTTGGGATTGTAGTTTACTTATAAAGGAATTGCCAAGAGCCTTCGTTAAATTGTGAAACTTCCTAAAGGAACCAGAATTGCACGATCAATGAAACTGAGGAAAAACACATTAAATTCCCTAAAGAATTAGAGTGAATGGAAAGTGAATGGAAGAGTGTGAATGGAAAGTGGAATCAACATATTGATTGTTCATTTCTGTCTCTCTTTTGCCACCTGAGGTTAACTAGAGACTTATAGAAGCGTGGAGTTTTGAAAAACCTTCGACATTAGCTAGACCCGCAATCCTCTCTGCCCTGCCATTGAGGTATGATTCTCCTATAACCACCTCAAATGAAGGCTGCTGAGGCTCATTCTTTCCCTCAATTAACAACACATCTAGTGATGGAAAATTCACTGGCTCCCCAAAGCCCAATTCTGTGAAAAGGGCAGCTCTCACTGGCATATAGTTCGTCCTTTTATGGACACAAAACTGTCGAGAAATAATTTTAATGATCATAAAGAAGCAAAATAATCCTTATAAGGAGGTTTAATAACTCAGCCAAGCAAAAAATTTTTAAATATTCTATCCTCCCTTATTATCGAACTTTAATTTGTCAAGGCAGGAAGGTTTTTGAGTAACTATAATCGATTACCTGTCTTTTTAACGGTGTCTTTTTTTGTTTGTTTGCATTTGTATCAACCAGACCAACTGCTTAGAATAACACTGTTATGCTAAACAGTGATGGCATGAAGGAAAAACTGTGGGGAGACTTGGAAAAATAAAATAATTTAGCAATTTATAACTATTTTTTAAGCAGTTCAGCTTTTTATTGAACACGTTACAAAACAGGTTTAGTCAAAAAAGACCAAAGCCCATGTCATCAGCAGACTCCTTAGCTGCTTCTTTCTTTGCTTCCACTTTCTTCTCCTCAGCTGGGGCAGCAGAGGTGGAGGGGGCAGGACCTCCTGCTGGAGCAGCCCCCGCAGCTGAGGCGGGTCCACCAGCCTCTACATCACAGATGAAGCTCCTGATGCTGAAGCTGGTTGGGGCTTTTGCATAGAGGCACAGCCAGAAAGATTCAACATTTCACCAGCTGCGATGATGAGGGCACTGATCTCATCCTTTGTGATGGTGAGCCCATCCTCGTGGAGGGTGAGGGCCACAGAAGGCAGGCGGGCCCGGAGACCACAGGCCATGCTGTGGGCAGATGCTGCGTGGGCAAGTGCTGGCAGGTGGCTGCCGGGCGTGCTGCTGGTCACTGGAAGAAGCAACGACCTCACCTCAACGCGGCCTTCACTTTCATGGCGGAATCTTAGCGACAGCTGAGGAAAGCTACCAAGATTTGTAAAGACTTTCTCTGAGTTGGTCTTGGACCAGGGAATTTTCTGACCCAAATGTCATGAGAGACAGTAATTTCTGTATGCCTTTCATTTACTTCATAGGATCCCTGATGAAATACCACTACCAAAACAGGGGCGGGGGTTCCCCCCAGACTGGGAACGGAAACACCTGGACACATCTGTGGCAGCCAAAAGAAGATTTTAAAGGACTTGTTCACACAGTGGTGGGACCCTGTAGAAGGATGCAGGTCAATGTAAGTGTCCTATCTGTGATAAGTCACCGGGGCAGACCTTTTAGGAGATGCGTAGGTTGGACACATCTTCACACAGGTGCTCAGAGCCCAGACAGGAGACAGGGGGTGGAGTGGAGAATGACTGTAATTGAACATGAGGCTTCTTTTGGGAGTGGTGGGAATGCTCTAAAATTAGATTATGGTGATGGTTGGCACGACTCTGCAAACTTACAAGAAGTCATTGAGTTGTACACTTAAAATGGGTGAATTTTATGGCATGTAAATTACACCCCAATAAAAGATTTCAATATCTAGCTGTAGTCTCCTTTATTACTATGATTCTATATGAAGTGTTCAAGGACTTTATGTCTGAGGTTATATTCACTAGGCCTTTAAATAATCCCCCCAATGTTCCATTAGGGGAGAGGTTTTGCTTTGTTTTTCTTTTCAGGCAGCCAGGGTCATGCTCAGATAAGGCTGCCAGGGAAGGTCATATCAGGACACTTGGGTCAGAGGTCAAGAAAAGTAATCCCCTCCCCATCACCACACCATCCTCAGATGGGCTCCAGGTCTCCTGTCTAACTGTAAACCTATCAATATTCCTCAAAGCCCAGAGGAATTAGTGCGATGACAGATGTTGGAGACTTACGGGTTTTAAGGATGAAGGACACCTAGCAGTGAAGCAGAGGAAAGAATGACTTTGAGTGTGAGAGAGAATGTGAGGGAGTGTTGAGAAATAATATCATAACCATACTGGCCTGGAATTAACAACAGGGAGGGATAATCTCTCAGACTGGGGGAGAAACATTCACATCCCCTCAACTGACATTTCTTCAAGGCAGATGGTTTTGAATTGCTGTGAATAGCTTCACATTTGCATAATGGCTTTCCTTGTTTTTTTTTTCTATTATATCCAACCAATTGCTTTAGAATAACATTGTTATTTCCAGCAAACCCTTTCCCCTAGGAACTGGTCCAAGCATATATAATATTTAGGGGTTTTGCTTCTTCAAAGCATAATGCTGATCCCAGTGGTGGTATAACAAATCTTTGACTATCTGAGGATGAGTCAGGGCTCTGGGCAAGAAAAGTTCAGAGACTTTTCCTTTTTCCTGTCCCCTTTGATACATGTTGTTGTGAGGAAGGGAGAAAAATTTTGAGTTCAATTTTGTAGCTTACAAATTCTTGGTGAAATCTTTGATTTGGGCCAAAACAAGAGTATTGCCTGTTTTCCATGTCTCCTAAATTTTTAAACCAACAATCTCAGTTAGCCCAGAATTTCCAAGAGCCACGCTACCTGCAAGCGTAGGTAGCTTTACTGGGTTTAATAGTGTCCCCCCAAAATTCATGTCCACCCAGGACCTGTGAATGTGACCTTACTTGGAAATAGTTCATACTTCTTTGGAAATTTGATGTAATCAAGTTCAGATGAGGTCATTCTAGATTGGAGTGGGCTCTAAGTCCAATATGACTGATGTTCCTATAAGAAAAAGGAAATTTGAATACAGACTCTCAGACATACAAGGAGAACGCCACGTGACCACGGAGGCACAGATTACAGTGACGTGTCTAAATACTGAGGGCCGCCAAGGTTCATCAGCAACCACCAGAAGCTGAAAGAAGCAAGGAAGGACACTTCCCTTCAGCCGTCAGAAGGACCATGGCCTGGCGACACCCTGGTTTTGGAGTTCTATCCTCTAGAACAGTGAGAAAATAAAGTTCTGTTGTTTTGAGCCACTCAGTTTGTGGCAGTACTAGGAAACTGAGGCAGGGCCCATAAAAAATAAAATAAAAATCTCCTTTGTCCTTTTGATCAATGTTCCTATTTCCATCCCTGGGGACCACATGGATCAACCTGACAGCCCTCCATACAGCTGAAGGCGTCTATCAAGCACATTCCCTCTAAGACTTTGTTGGTCCAGGCAGAGCAACCTCAAGGCATCAGTCAGTCCTCAGACAACATGATTTTTCAGTCTCAGCAGGAAGAATTTTGTTATTTCCTCTCTTAAAGTGTGTTGCCCCCTTTAAGGTGTAATCTGACCAGACATAAACAAGGAGCGACTATCAAACCCCTCACTGAGAACAAGGTACTGTTATTCATGGGAAACATTAGCAGTGCTGAGAAAGAATTCTGTAAGAGCAAGCAGAGAAAGCTATTATTTGTGGGTGTTTACCATTAGCAGACTCTTTAGGTGCTTTATAAATACTAGTGCTTTTAAGTGGGGTAAGGTGGGTGGATGGGAAAGGGTAGTTCTGCTCACCTATTGGAGTCCACTCCAGTGAGATGAGAATTTTAGCTAAAATCACCAATTGGGTCCACCCACGCCACTCTTGAAGGGGCTCTTTAACTTGAAAACTTACAAAGGCAAAAAAAAAAGATTGATTGAAGTGACTAACCCCATACGATGAAATGGGAATTAAGTGTAGTTCACTCAAGAGTTTATTAAGCATGGTTACATCTAATAGCAAGTAGAAAGTAATTTGCTTCTGATGTTAACATCTAATCCCTCTTCACTAGGGAATCACAGAAAGCCTTCCCCAGGGGTGAACAAGGAAGCAGCCTGTGTTCTAGTCCTTTCATCATCCTGGATCTGCATCACCCACCCCGTCCCCCCAGGACCACGCAGTTCTGGGCCCCACACACAAGTCAGCAGTGGAATGGCAACTTTCATTAAACCAGCCGTTGAGGACTCAGGAATTATGTCTGCAGTTACTTCAAGCTTACCCCTTGAGTACCACCTTCAGGAATTGTGTTTCTGAGCATGTTTGGATTTCTTTCATGAGCACTCTGGAAAATGTCAGCATCACCACTGCTCTCTGTAATCTGCACACTCACCCAGCCTCTGAGCTGTAGCCATGGGGATGGCTTCAAGAGCCATGACGTTTAGTGGGAAAAAAGGAGCTGCTGGGTCAGCCTTCTCCAAACCTTAAAATCAGGGAAGACATTAACAAGTGATCCTTGGAGGAAAAATCAAGGTCAGCACTAGGTTTTCTTCTAAAATGCACTTTATATGAAATTTTTATATTGATTACATATCAAAATGCTAAGTGTATTCACGTAGTTGTTCCTATTATAATGTGATAACCAAACTTTTGGGAGAGGCCTGTCATACCCAAGGATGTGCAGGGATCACCAGCGCAAGAACAAGTGATTTTTTTTTTTATCTCAACAGCACTGACAAAGTAAACATTATATTGACATGTATCCTCAATTGGATCTTTAATGATTGGTATACCTTGCCTTATGAGTTTAGCATGTTACTTGTGATGTGTAATGGGAAGGCTTTTAACACCAAGAAATAAAAACTTGACTGACAAAGGCTTAAACAATTTAAAGTTTGCTTTTCTTACCTGATAAGAAGTCGGGAAGTAGGCAGGGGCAGCTTGGTTTGGCTGCGCAGTGACGACACCAAAGCATCGGGTCTTTCTAGTTTTCTGCTCAGGCATCTTCAGCATGTTGCCCCATGTCCCAAGATGGCAGCTGCTGTTCCAGATGACACGGTCACACAAAAAGCAAGTAGAAGGGAGACAAGGTGGGGATCCAGCAAGCTTTCCCTCTTGTGCCTGTCCTTTTGTCCAAAAATAAAATGTTTCCTAAAAGCCTCCACTAGCCAAAATTGGACCCCATGGCTACCTTTCACTGGAAGGGAGTTTAGGAAAGTGGGTAGCTAACAAAAGGAAACAGGATTATTATTATTGGTTTAAAGAAATCAATATCTGTAAAATGGAGCTAGGCACATTGTCTCCCCAAAAGAAAAAAAAATGGAGAGATGGGAGACTATTGGTTGAACATCAGTGATGGAGTAACATCATCTGTTTTATATCAAACAAATATATGACAAAAACTCATCTTCCATGGATCAGATTCTGAGAAAAGTAAGTTTTAAATGAAAGGCCAAGACTTGTTCTCAAACTCTTTCTGAATCAAATCAGCATGAAATCAGAATTATACAAGGGGGAAATAAATAACTGTGGACTCAGGTTTCTAGAAAATTAAGAGCTTGGGTGTACAAAATAAAATAATTAATGATTTTTAGAGCAACCCATGTTAAGGGTATCAGACTATCATTAAACATGCAGTTCCTGCTTTTCATTATTTTTCTGCAATGCATCTTTGAAAACAAGATTTCTTCTACTATGCTAAAAATGAAAGGATAGATTCAATGCTTTACCTGATGTGAATATATGATGTTTCTTATGCTATACAAATATTTGATTAAAACATACATCTCATTTTTCAAAAGTTGGTGTTTTATCCATTGTTTATAACAAAATTTTAATTGCAGGAGGCCATATTGTTTTGTGATGAAAAGAGTAAGCTCTGGAGTCAATTTGAGTTCACCACTGATTAGCCTTGATCAAGATTCAGTGTCTTCCCTGCAAAATGGAAATAATAATAATACCTGTCTCCTAGCCAGCAAGCCAGGCTCACAGCAAGGAGTCTTAAAGGAGCCAATGCACATAAAACACTTAGCATATTGCCTGGCACATAATAGTAAGCCCTAAATATTATCTATCGCAATATTTTTGTTATCCTAGTTTTAAGCAAAATAAAAGCATTGAATATAATTTTAATCATTAGTTATAACAATTTGTGAGATCTGTTTTGGTTGTTCAGTTTATTTTAATCGAGGCATGCATTATGTCTTGTGACCTTTTCCTGTTGGTATTCTGTAAAGAAAGTATGATTTTAAAACATTCTGTGGAGTGTTTTGATAATAATGTTCTAATTAGATGGCAACCCAGAAAGTCAAAGGCGGTGGCTTAGACTACACAATCAGTCTATGCTATTTCCTAGGTAGCAATAGCCATTCCCCCTGGGCCACTACCTCCCTGGCTGCAGCAGCTCCATTTTGCTGTTAACCCTCCATGCCCTGTATTGTAGGCTTCAGAAGCCACAGCTTTTGGCCATCATAGAGTAGTGTTGCTATGTATGGGGTTTTCTATACCCAGACTCTTCATGTGTCTTCTGAGAAAACTTCTCCTCATTTCTGTACTTGGGAAGTTCAGTGTTTGGACCCAAATGCAAAATGGGACTATCCTGTAATCCAGCCCACATGATTCCATGATTGCCTCTAAGAATAACATGAAATACTGTCAAAAAGTGTGTATATCATTTGCGCTTAGTATAGCAGCCTGGTAAAGGCACTAAGGTTAGACTGGAATGCTTGCTTTTGTCATCATCTCTCTTGACTTTTAGGCAATGAAAGCCAATAAAATGGAAGCCATGTCTGTTTTGGTCACTATAAGGGAGACAAAATAAACAATTTTTAAGTGACTTACAGATTGACTAACAAACTGAACCCATTTAATCCTGAGAGATCACTATTTTTTCCTCTAAGTGCTCCCATGTCTTTCCTTTAATAATGGTTTTCTAGAAAAATGTCCATGACCAATATGAAAGTCACAAACCCTGGTGGAGCCCGTCTCCAACTACTGCCACTCTGCCTCTTTCTTATAATTATCACACTTAGGTGGATATCTAGATATTTGTCAAATGTCTGACAACAGCCAGCACTTATGTAGAGCCGGACCTGTTCTATAAAGGAATCCAAGCAATGCTAAAACCACATACAAATGAAGCTGTTACATTGGAACCGAGCAGATCTGATTGGTGCATCCTTGTGAGCCCACCTAAGAAGGTGGTTTTAGCCTTTTCATTTCCAGTGTTCTGGCATCTCTGATGTGGTCAAGGTGATAACAAATAAAACCTGTATCTGTCCCCAGTGGAAAAGTGTTTTTAAAATAAATCCTTTATCAAACATGAGACAAGGGGAGAGTGGATTCTGGAAACCAATGCCATGTGACCAAATGTTGTCCTTTGGCTCATGCAGGATCCAGATATTCTCCTCACCCTGAGGACACAGAAGCACAACTAACTTTAAGTTAGTGATTGGAAAAGAACAGGGTGGCCAGTCATTGTAGTCGGTTTTTCCACCCTGGTCAGATCAGGAAATGTGGTTGCGTCCCTAATCTGAGTATGGAGAAGAAAGAGGACTTTGTGTGTCTCCTGAGATGCTTCAAATGTGATCCAGTGATGCTGCTAAAGAGTCTGCTGAAGATTGCTCTCCAGAAGTAACTAATAGCCATGGACAGAGCTTGCAGCAATGGAAACGGAACTCAGAGCAGGGAAGAGACTTCCTCAGGGTTAACCAAGGGATATAGTGTAGTGGTCAGATCTGCTCTGGGGATCATAACTGACTGACAGCCCCAGCTGCTGCCCCTCTGGATGCACCACCTCACTCATGCCAAAATTATGCTTACCCCACACTGCTCCCCATCCCACAGCAGGGGTTTTAAAGCAGACTCATTCTGGCAAGATGCAGGTTGCCCCCAAAGATAACTTTGTTTCAAGGACTCCCTGTGGGCCTGGTTGAATCTTTCTTAAAACATTGCTTTGGTCTGAGACTCTTTGTACTCAATCTTCCTTCCTCCCCTCTCTCTTTCCACAGGTGTCAGATCCGTATTGTGGTCCAAAATCTCTCCTTGCCTTCTCCTCTTCTCTTTCACACATCTAATCCCACCTTGGCATCTGCTTCTTGACAGACCCCAACTAATGCATATAGCGTTTCTTTGCCAATCAGCTAAGAATTGTTGCTGCTCCAAAAACTCAAATGGATCCTATACACAGAAATTAACTGTCACAATCAGCATGAGACAAAGATAAAATATATCTCTAATTTCCTACATAAGCTGGGAGTGAGAAACTTTTTTTTCTTATTGATCAAACAAAAAATACTTGTGTCCCCTGTAACTTCTTTATAAGATAGGGACATAATGCTATATTACTAGTTGATGCACTTGATAGCCATTTGGGGTACTGAAAGAAAAATTAAAAGAGCATCATCAGTGCTAATGCTGGGCCTTCCCTAGAGTGGAATGTAGCACATTGTCTTCCACTCTCCAAAGGTGCCACAGATAGGGCTAGGAGCTGCCCATGAGGAAGAGGTGAAGGCATGTATCTTACTAGCCTCAGAGGTTTCCCCACCTGCTTTTGACTCACCTACTCTCACTTATTCATCCACTGCTTGTGAGCTCCAGTAGATCAGGGACATGCTTGCATTTCTCTTGATCATCGCCATATCCCAATCATTTTTCCAGTGTGTGGCATACAGTAGCTGTGATCAATAAATATTTGCTGAGTAAACATTAATGTGTGTGTACCATGGCCCTTTCTTTTGTCTTGGGCAGTGTTTCCTGTTAACTATGGAAGTTGGGAGGGTGAGGGTAGGAAACAGAGTGGAACCAGGTGTTTTTACCTTACAGTTTCCCATAAATGAGAAGTAAATGACCAGTGGCTGCTTGTCATTGGGTCTCTCTGTGAATGCCAATACTCAGAGGGGATTGTGCTCAGGAATCAAAAGGAGATGAGGGTCCTTCTGCCTAATTTTGGCCAGGGGCTTTCACTGTGTTGGAAAATGCTTTCTTTCCCAATCCTCAATTCTTCCTTCTACCCCATTCTTTCCAGAATGCCACACACACACACACACACACACACACACACACACACACACACACGGTGACAATGGAAGAATATGCAGTACCATTATGAAGGGTAGGGTAGATATCCCAAAGTATTACTGTAATAATTGGGATTTATTTCAATTCTGAATAATAGCATATCCTAAATTACAGCTTAGGCAATAGAGAATTTTTTTTTCTCTTAAATAAAAGTCCAGGTAGGAAGGCCAGAGCTGATAAGGCTGTACTCCATGGTGTCAGGGATTCAGGCTACTTTCAATTTGTTGCTCTGCAATAGATGACCTTATATTCTCAGATTACTCCAGCTCCAGGAATCACATTTACAAACCAGAAAGGAGAAAAGGGAAAGAGAAGATCATTTCTCTTTCCCTTAAGGACACTTTTCAGAGCTACCCATAACATTTGCCAATATCCCATTGGCCAGAGCTTTCTCACATGGCCACATCTAGCTGCTGATGTGGCTGAAAAATGTAGTCTATAATCTGGGTAACTGTATGCTCAGCTAAAATTTTATTACTACAGATAAAAAAATAAAACAAATACTAGAGACCACTCACAGTTTCTGAACTATCTACACACACTTTCCCTCTCACAGATAATGCTCACTTACCCTGTCTACGAGGAGGGACTGCAGACTACCCAAAGTCCAGGACCACAGGGTAATTTCAGGCCTCTCCATTGGATCCAATGTGATTCCCTGTGGTCTAGTACTATAAAACATACTCCCAATATTTAATGCAGGAATAGGAATAGGAAAACATGATAAGTTTCCCATTTGGAAAAGAGGAGAAGAGGGAATGAGAAGCACATAGCATTTATTTATCCATAGTAATAATTCGATCCCACCAAGCAGGAATAGCTTCCTTCTCTGGCAGTGGAGTATTCCTTGATGAACCTATCTGGTAGGCCCTGGTTCAGCCTTCTGGACATTATTCCTTACCCAATACACTTCATGGTCCCATGGTCCCATCTGAGGTGGGTATTAGAGAATATGTATGCCCTTCTTGAGGGCTATACATTTTTCATAGCCTGCTTTCTGCTAAAGCAGATTTGGGGACCCAGATGTTGGTAGGTCAGGCATATGATTTATTTGACAATATAATCCTCTCAAAAACTTAGCAGGCTTCTGGTCTACTTTCTTCTGGTCAGTTCCATGTGTAAGTTACAACAACCTTAGATCTTCTCTAGACATGGTTTGTAAGACTGAGCACTCCTGCCTTTTCTTACTGCTCTCTGTGTTTTGCCCATCCCAGTCCTATCTTAATGGTGACTACCTAGAGGCTAGGTAAAGCAATTAGCTTGTTGGCTAAGGTATCATGTCTAATATAATCTTTCATTCAATTTAATCTTCACTGATGGACTGGCTCTCATCATGTAGCAGAAGATTCTTAACAGCAGGTGATTAAAAAAAGGCTTGAAGCTTGAGTCTTATCCCCTTCTGAAGATGTCACTTCAATTTCTCAGTTTCTAACTCCTTCGATTTCAGTTGCTTGGACAGCTGACATTACCGACTAAGCAAGGCCCTAAATTTTATCAACTTAATTGCAGGCAATAGGCAGAGAGTGCTTTCCCTAGCTGATTTCTCATGGAGGCATGTGTGTTTTCTGCAGAGGGACCCCTGGGCCTCCCTATTGTACAGTTCCTTGACTTAGAGGACCCAGCTCTGACTCCATCTCTTATAGATAACAGCAGTACATTCCATTACTTCTTACTATTGGAGTTCCCGTCACCCAGCAGGCAACTCTCTTAGAAGTACACCAGAGAAATGACTAAAGCCCAGTTACCCTCTCCACTGCCCACTTGAGCCAGTGCCCAGGAGTTTCCAGTTCCACCTCTCCTTCTACCTAGCATTATTGCCCCAATTATCTTCTCCAAAGAAGGTCAACAAGTCCCCTCCTAAGCAGAAGTTCAAGTGGGGGGATGGACTACCAGCTCTCCTTCTTCCAGATACCTGAAATCTCACAAGCGACTCTCTGCAGGCTCTTACCACCCTCACTTAACTTTGGTGAAGGAAGTGAAAATTCATTTGTCATGAAAACAACACCCCTCAAGATTCTGATCACTCTTTCTTCCTCCCTCTCATTTCTCTTCTCATAAAGATCACAGATTTACAGTCACAGTCAGATGTGGGGGGATTTTTTAGTAGATCCCATTGTGCAAACTCTTAGCTTTGATGGAGGTGTCTCTTCAGACTCTGAAGTACCTTAAGGCTTCTTTGCCCTCAGCCAGGACATTGATCGCCACAAGGAAAAGCATGAAATTAGATACCAACCTTACACCAAATACAAACTCACCCCAACTGGATCAAAGACCTAAACGTAAGAGCTAAAACTGTAAAACTCTTAGAACAAAACTAGGTGTAAATCTTCATGGACTTGGATTAGGCAATTGTCCCTTAGATATGACATATACAGCACAAGTAAAGAAAAAAGTAGATAAATTGGCATTCACCAAAATTAAAAAACTTTGGTGCCTTAAAGGACACCATCAGGAATGTGAACATACAGACAACAGAATGGGAGAAAATATTTGCAAATCATATATCTGATAAGGGTTTGAGTATATATAAAGAACTCAAAACTCAACAATAAAAAGACATAATCATATTAGAGATGTGCAAATGATTTGATTAGACATTTCTTCAAAGAAGACATACAAATGGCCAATGAGTACATAAAATGACACTCAACATCATTAGTCATTAGGGAAATGCAAATCAAAACCACAATGAGATACCACCTCACACCCACCAGGATGGACAAATAACAAAAATAAAGATGGACAATAGCAAATATTGCCAAAGATATGGAGACATTAGAACCCTCATATATTATTGACGTGAATGTGAAATGGTGCAGCCCCTGTGGAGAGCAGTTTGGCAGTTCCCCACAAAGTCAACATAGAGTATTATATGACCCAGAAATTCCTAGGTATGTAGCCAAGATAGTTGAAAACATATGTTCACACAAAAACTTGAACATGAATGTTCATAACAATATTATTATATTATTCTACATTTGGTTGTTCATTTATCACAAATTCTGAATTGCCTTTGAGTAGCAGAAAACAATGCTGACATCTCCACAAGACAATTGTGAAGGAGCTAGTTGTTTTAGTTTTTCTGGTTGTCAAAGCAAATACCACACAATGGGTTGGCTTAAACAGTGGTGATTTACAGATTGGCTTACGGTTTTGAGGCTAGGAGAAGTCCAAACTCAAGGCATCATCAGGACGATGCTTTCTCCCTGAAGACTATGGCGTTCTGGGGCTGGCTGCTGGCCATTCTTGGTCCTTGGGTTTTCTGTCACATAACAACTCACATGGCAGCCTCTCCTAGCTTCTCCTTTCTCTTCTGGTTTCCATTGACTTTCAGCTTCTTGTTATGGCTTCCTCCTCTATGTGTCTAAATTTCATTCTGCTTATAAAGGATCCACTAGTAGGATTAAGACCCATCCTGATTAAGACTCTTCCTGGGCCACACCTTATTGCAAGTAACCTCTTCAAACAGTCCTATTTACAAGAGTTCACACCCATACAGGAATGGATTAAGTTTAGGAACATGTTTTTTTAGGGAACATAGCTCCAAACTGCCATACTAGTCAAGATGGATAAAAATCATCTCTTGACAAGATTACTGAATTTTGCAATGTATTTACATTTTAAGACTACAACAAGAAAAATAAATCCAAAATTAATGTTTAAAACAACAACTGCAATGGCTCAATTCTCTTTTTAAAGTGAAGCTGAGCATCTTATTTGGGCTTTTTAAAAAATTTTTGCATCAGATTGCTGCAAGTAAACATTCTGAATGATAGAAGAAGAGTTGTATTAATATTATAATTCATTTCCAATTTTTGTGGATTAACTCATTAGCCATACTCTTCAGTGAAACACAATTTACATAAACATATCCATTTGTTTGTAAGCACATTATGAATAACATAAAGATGTCTTACTAATTTGGTAATTAGGATCCATTATTTGGCTGTAGAGGACCAATTAAGCAATAAGAATTTATTCAATTTAATTCTCACTCTATGTGTATGTATATATGTATAATGTGTGTATACATATTTGTGTGTGTATGCTCTGAATACACAAATGTCTATATGTGTGTGTGCATATGTTATGTAGAGAGAAAAATAGAGAAAGAGACTGACTAAGCTTGGGGTTGTGTAAGTAAGCATATGGTGCTAGAACTAGCAGAAAACTTTAGAGATTACTTGGTCTAAGGCTCTTAATCTAGAGACTCAGTGATTTTGCTTCATGTGGGTTGCAAGGGAGTGGGGTAGAAATCTATGTACCTCTTAAATTATACAAAAAATATTGTGAGAATGTGCATAAGTGTATTTTTCTGGGGTGAGAACTCATAACTGCCCAAAGATTAAGAACTCAAAGAGCTGCAAAATTGATAGCTGAAGACAATCATGCTGGGGTGTTGGAAACCCTGTCACATGGACCTAGAAATGCAGAGCCAGTCCAGCTTCACTGCCCAGGGATGCCATGGCTAAGTGGCTCCACGAGTCTTCAAAGGCAGCAGGAGTATGACATGTAGGCATACAAGAGGAAGGAACAATGGACAGTTTCTGATAAACTCAGCTATCTCTGAGCAGCCACAGGTTCTCATGGGCCATGGAGTTAAGTTATCCCAGGGCACAGTGGTTCCATCAGCCTGGAGGGTCAGCACTACCAGGAGAACATGTGCAGGGCAAGGAAGAATGAGAGGTCAAAGATGAGGAGAATTGTGATGCCACTGGCAGAAGCATAAAAATCAGCAAAAGTTTGTTTGGAATGGGTATGCAAGGGTTTGGCTTTTAACCTGTGGCATTTAAGGAGTGGACAGAAGATCCAGGTTTAGGTAATCCAAAAGCAGCTGGAAATACAGAGGTAAAGGTGGAGGATTCCTCTTATATAGCAAAACTATTCCCCAAGGGTTTTTACTTCCTTTGGAGTTCTCCTGGTTTAACTCCTGTGCCGGTATGAAACTGTTATGGACCCCAGAAGAGGCCTGATCTTTTAATCTAATCTTATTGGGTGGAATCTTTTGATTGAATATTTCTGTGGAGATTTGAACCACTCAACTGTGGGTGAGGCCTTTGATTAAATTATTTCCATGGAGGTGTGGCCCCGCCCATTCAGGGTGGGTCTTAATTAGATCACTGGAGTCTTTTAAGAGAGCTCATGGAAAGAAGCTCAGAGAAGCTGAGAGAGACATTTTGGAAAGAAGCTAAGATTTGCAATCCAGAGTTTGCCCCAGGGAGAAGCTAAGAGTCAACACAGACTCCAGCACTTGGAGATGCCGGGAGGTGCAAACAGAAGGACGTTTGGAGATGCTAAGCTAAGAGATGAAGCCCAGAGTTTGCTAAGAGAGGACTCCCAGACGCTGGGGGAAGAAATGCCCCAGGAGAACCAAGCAGAGAGCTAAGAGAAGCTTAGAGAGACACAAGCCAAGAGACACTTTGGAGAAAGCCATTTTTGAAACACAACTGGGAGCAGAGGACCACAGACAACAGCCACATGCCTTCCCAGCTGACAAGGGTGTTCCAGACACCACTGGCCTTCATTCATTTTTGTTGATGCCTTGTTTGGACACTTTTTATGGCCTTAAAACTGTAAATTTGTAACCTAATAAATCCCCTTTATAAAAGCCAATCCATTTCTGGTATTTTGCATAACGGCAGCTCTAGAAAACCGGAACAACTCCCACGACAACCACTGCACTCAGCTTTATGAATGTGCTGCATTCTTCTTCCCTTCTTGATCTGCAATAATGTGCTGGAGGTGGCTTGTAGGCGCTCACCAGACCCGGTTGTTAGCATCCCATCCCAATTCCACCTTCAGGGACATCACATTGGTATCTTGAAATTGGCCACAGTGGGAGTATTTACACCAGGGAAATCAGCAAATGCTGCAAATCAGGGTTGTCTCACACTTCACCTCCCACACTTGGCATCATTTGCCAATCGCCATATAAAAGCAATTATTATCTTTTGTCTTCAGCTCAGTTGAGACTAGATGATATTTTTAAAAGTTAGCTTTACTAAAATCTAACAGGAAAACAAAAGTGTATTAACCAAGATAAAAACAGGCAGGTTTTCAAGACCTAGGTTTCTGATCCAAAGACTCAGAGATAAACAGCAGGCCATGGCCTGGCTGGGCCTCTCCTTCACTGTCCCTTTCCTGTCTCAACCATATGGCATCCTGGCACAGTCATGTCTTCTTGGCACTGTATTGTGCCTATTCACTACCCATGTCCAAGGGCAAATACCAATTCCTTGTAAATGAAAATGCTTCCCTGATTCACACCTCCAAGAACTCCCAAGGCTCTTCTCCTTAGTGCCAATTACCCATATGAGGGATTTTTGACATTGACTTGCAGGACAAGGATGATTGACACCCTGAGTTCCAATGAGTGCCATTCCCTACATGTTTAGTCCACCCACCTCATGATTGTTCTGTGATTATGTAATTGGGTGATCCTTTCTTCCAAACTGCCCCTCTCCACACATGTACATATACACAAAATCACTGAGAGCTTAGTTCTAAGAAAATCTACAAAGATCATTTTGTAATATAGTAATATGAGCTCTGTGCATTGGCTATGATTTCTGTGTAGAGATGAATCAGGAATAATAAGAGAGTAGGGTCAGTGTTTCATGGGCTCCAGAAGCTACATCAGGGGCCCCCAGAAGAGAGAGGCTAGCTGAAGCTGGTGGGGGGGGGTGCAGTAAGGACATGGCAGTGATTTTGGTAATCAGCAAAGAAGAATCTCAAGCTAGGGGAGAGTGCAAACACTCAGAAATGTACCTGCTCCTTCCACCAGATCTTCTTTAGAAGTTTGATCTTTATTTACAGTACCATTCTAGGAATTATGGGGAGATGAAGGAGAGAAGAGATCATATAAAGGAATTCAGAGAAATTTCCTATCTCTGGATTCAGAAGGAGGAAGAGAAGTTAGGAAGGTGACTGAGAGAGCATTCAAAGACTTTAGAGGAAAACCTGGAGTATTATATCCTAGAAACCAAGAGTATTTTGAAGAAAGGGCTATTCAGCAGAGATGGCTGGGAGGATGGAGGCTGAGAGAAGCCAAAGGGTTGTACACAGGAGCATTGCCTGTGAACTTTGAGGAGCAGTTTCTGTATTGCTGTAGGGTCTGGTTGGTAAGGACATAGAAGGAGCAGGTTTTCCCTATTAACTATAAGGAAAGGGACAGGGAAGTAACATGGTGGGATACTGCAGAAGTGGAAAAGGATTTTTAAGCTAGTGTATTGAGCTCTCCCCTCAGGGCACCTAAAGTTCCAGACACTTGAGAGCCATTGAGGAGACCACATTCATAAGACAAGTTCCCTATCCTTAAGCTTGTCACTGGGCATTTCAGAGAATACCTATCAGAGAAACAAAGGATAGCCCTTGGAGCTGAGAATAGAGATTGGTATGCTAGGGAGCAGCCCAAATTGGGCAGTGCCACGAGAAGGGAAAGGAGAGGGTAGGTGAAACTCTGTGGGAGGAAAGTAGGCAGGACTTGAAAACCAACTGAGTGGGAAGTAAGGACGAAGGGCAAATCTAAGGGGACTACGGATTCTAGCCTATCTGAGTAACTGAATTGCCATCAACAGAGAAAAGGAACACAATCAAAGGAATAAAATTTCAAATTTTTAATGCTCTGTTGCTTTTGTCACAGTGGTTAAGTGCTTGAGTTCTGGAGTCAGCCCCCTTGGAATTAAAGCCCAGCTCTATAGGTTGATTATAAATGTTTGGAAAGGGAAAGAGGTGATGGTAGCACATTATTGTGAGTGTAATTAATGTTGCTGAATTAAGTCTGTGAATGTGGTTAAAAGAGGAAGTTTTGGTTCATGTATGTTACTAGTAGGAAAGTTAGAAGATAAAACATGGAACTGTATAACTGTTATGGATGATGGATGGAGGTTAATAGTAGAAGTATAAGAATATTCTTTCATGAATTATAACAAATATATGACACTAATACAAGGTGTTAATAATAGGGTGGTATATGGGGAAAAACACCTAATGTAAACAATAGACTATAGTTAACAGTAATATTTTAATATTCTTTCATCAATTTTAACATGTACCACATCAACAGAAAGTGTCAATGGGGGGGAATATGGGAACATCATATTTTTTACATGACTTTTCTGTAAACCTACAACTTCTCTAATTTAAAAAAAAAAAACAATGTTTTTCTTAAAATTATGCTAAGTGAAAGAGGAAAAAAAAGTCCAGCTCTAACACATATTAGCTATTTGACCTTGGGTACATTAATTAACACAAGGTAAAATATACTAAAACATTTAACTGTGCTTGGCACATAGTAAGTGCTACACTGATGCTAGCTTTTATTATTTTGAATATGCTGAGTTTTAAGTGATTTTTACACATCCAAATGGGCATTTCTCTCAGTTGAAATGAGCTAAACAAAAGGTTGGAGTTGGAGATGTGGCTTAAGGAGTTATTAGCAGTGGTGATAATTGA
Organism: Choloepus didactylus; assembly: GCF_015220235.1. Taxonomy (NCBI): domain Eukaryota; kingdom Metazoa; phylum Chordata; class Mammalia; order Pilosa; family Megalonychidae; genus Choloepus; species Choloepus didactylus. Next base: position 7,198,195 of record NC_051319.1, read on the forward strand.
AGCTTGGAATTAGCCCAAGCAGAGAGAGAAGCAGCCACCAATTTAGGAAAAAAATTGAATAACTTGATTGCAATTTACACTGGACATTAAAGAAATTCCAGTCAACTGGTAATAGGCTGCCTCTATGAGAGAATTTGTGAATGTCCCTTATATGTTTCTGTTTGAGTCTGATGCATATATAAAGAACATAAAGGAGGCTCTTGTTTCTATATTTCTCAGGAAAAGGAAATCAGATTATTTACTTTTAAATTTTGTGGGTAGTGACTGAGGACTTGAGAAGAGTCAGTTGAGCACCTGAGAAGAGTCAGTTGAGCACCTACAACAGGGAATGTAACAGTGTGTCTACAAAAAAAAAATCAAAGGACTGATTAGAGGCAGTAAAACACCTGCTAATTCAGACAGAATTCACTTGTAGTGGATTCCACCAGCACACTTGCTGGATCTTTTGTGAAAGCCCCAGAGTGGTACCACCAAAAGTTGGTGATGAAGGGCAAAGTCCATTAGGTCAGGCAAAGAAGCCAGAACAAGAAAGGAACCAGGAGAGTGGAGATGAGTGTTCAAGGAACTAGAGATTTCAATAAGAATGTTTCACAGGCTTGAGAGGAGAATTTTGGTGTGCCTTCTTAGAGGAATGAACAGGTTGAATAATGAGATGGTCTAAGGTGTGGCCCTGCCATGAATGGAGTGGGATAATCTTTACTGAGGAGCTTGAGGAATACAAGCCTAGGTATTTAGTAGATTATAAAATCTCTCATAAGAAGTATAGCACCATATGTTCAGGATTATCTGGATCAGTTCTAGTTTTAAATTTCAGTCTTATTGTCAGTGACACACCAAATATTTAGTTTAGAAAAGATAACTGTGTGGAAAGGAACACCTTTTCTAAGTCTTGAGGAAGGGGGATAAGTGTCCTGGATGTGGTGAATTCCTGTCAAAATGGTAAGGGTGGTAGAAGAAAAGCAACATGGATCAGAAAGACAAAAAGTTTATTGTGTTTGCCAGAATATTCACAGCCAAAAATTAAAACCAAAGTGAGGTTGAGCCTTTTATATAATCACAGTGATGATAGCATTATTTTTTTCTCATGGACCAATTTGTATAGCAGATAAATAATCTGTAGGAAGGACCTATTGAATTGTTGAGGTGCCTAATGCAAGTAGCCAAATAATCATCTATAATCCAGGTTATTATATTCCCAGACTGCACCCTCCACCTGGGAGAAAGGGAAGCAGCAACATTCACATGGCACTTGAGGACTGAATGATCTGATTTTATTAGAAAGAACAGTCAGAGAAATGGAAGTATGACCCGTATTGCAAATGCTGCAGGTGCTGGTTTCTAGATCACTTTGCTTTCCTTAATGATTTGCTTTTGTTTACTTAAAAGAGGGGGAAACTAAATTTGATTACTAAGAATTTAACTATACTGTGAGTGTAGAAGACAACATCAAGGAAAAAAACTGACTCTCCTACCTCAGAGGAAATAAAATTGGGAAAAAGTGAATTTTTTTAACAGCTTCAATGTTAATGAGGAAATAACACGGTAATTCCAGACACAAGGGTTACTCTTTTGTGATTTCAACATGTGGGTGACTAACATCCTCAAATAAAACAATCATAATGACAATCCTTATTTGGTTTCCTTCATGGCTGTATCCAGTTATCATGCAGGCCAGAGAGAATTTTTTAAGCTGTGCTAATCCAGAAGGCAGAATTGAGTTTATTGATTTATCAGATATGTACTGTAGGATCAGGCTCTGTTCTAGGTCCTGAAATTATAGCATTGAACAAGAGAGAAAAAAATCCCTGCCCTCATGGAGGATATATTTTAGTGAGGGGAGATAAACAAAAAATGAAAGAGCAAAATACATATAATTTCAGGTGATCATAAGTCACATAAAGAAAAACACATCAATAAGGAGTAGGCAGTGTGGGAGGTCTTAAATAGTATGGTCATGGAACATCTCAATGATAAAGCAGCATTTGGGCAAAGACTAGAAAGAGTTGAGAGAGTGAACCATGCAGATATCTAGGGGAAAAACACTCTTGTAACAGGAAACAGCAAATGCAAAGCAGCTGATACAGGAGTGGGGTTGGTGCTCAAGGGACAGCAAAGAAGGCCAGTGTTGCTGGAGCAATGAGTGACAGAATGGTAGAGAATGAGGTCAGAGATTGATTATGAGGGAGGGGCAAATTACATAAGACCTTTTAGGAGATTATAAGGAATTTGACTTTTACTCTGAGTAAAATTGGAAGCCATTAGAAGATATAGAACAGTAAAACGTATCCTTGGACTTCTTTGTGAAGCCTAAACTGCAAGGGGCAAAGACAGATAGATGCAGGAAGGGCAATTAAGAGGCCAGTGTTGGAATCCAGGTAAAAGATGGTGGTTGCTAAGACTAAAGGGCTAGTGGTGGATGGCAAAGCAGTGGTCATGTTCTGGATATAAATGCAATCTGTTATTGGTGAGAGTCAACTCAATAAAAGATAGACCTTCTTAATGGGGTTTTTATAATTCCCAAAGAGTTACCAAGCCTCCTATGCCTGGAGATAACCAGGCAGAAGCCAGTTAGCCACCTATTAGGGGTACCATAAAAGAGTTTCCTACGTTGCTTAGAGTTTGCAGTGATGTCTAATACCGTGCTATAGTATAGGGCCTTGGCTATACAAAAAAGCTTCTGTTATAATTTGGTAACTGAATTAGGCTAAGGGAGAAAATAGAGTTGGATATCTCTATTAAAATGTCTTCATTTTTGTAATAAGGATGTCAATGATTTTCTTGGCTCCACTTAATATATTAATATATAATATATTAATGTACTTTGACACGGGCATATCACCTCAAAAGGTTTGGGGTAAGGTGGGGTGGTTGGGTGGTAGTTTTTTTCGTGTGTCGCTCTCCCTGGTGCTGAAACATTGCTGATGCTCAAGGCATAACGTTCTCCTAACTTGGTGACTTATTCTCCTTGGAGGCAAGCCTACCGGGCCTGTGCGATTACGTGAGGTGCCGATGGGGTGGGTTGGGAAGGTAAGAGAACAAAGAAAGAAAGGATGTCTTAGAATTCCGGATTTTACATCTGTTAAGAATATCAGGGATTATCTAGCTCTATCCCGTAATCTTACAACTGAAGAAACATAGGCTTAGGGTGTAAACCCATCTCTAAATAGCAGAGATTCAGGGCCACTGTAATCTGGGATGGGATAAAATGAGAAAAGGCTTATTTTATTCTTAAGACTTCTGCTAAAAGTTTCTATCAGTTGACTTGTCTCTTGCCATATAAATCCATTCACCATCCCAGTTAAAAACTTTCTTCAGAAGCACACTCTAGCTTGTGTGTGAATTTTCGTGTGCAATGAGTTTACAGCCGACACTCCCAATCAGAACTTTACATCTGTGAGCAGTGTAATGGGGCCACTGGTTGGGTAACCCCAGCCTTTCAGGTCTCTACAAATGGTTCTACTTCTTATTAGTGCTCCCAAGTATCTAATTAACCTGCTATGACTTCAGAAAGATTAGGATTTGAAGGAGCTGGGTATGTATTTGCGTGTCATTCTTGTCCTTCGGCAACTGACTTTATGCTCTGGGAAACTGTAGATTTGCCACTAGATAGAATACAATTAATGAAGTGGGGGGATGGGGAAAGAGCAGATGGGTAAAACACCCAGTGACCAGTCATGCAGAGGTTGAGCAAAGAGCTCCTGCCAAAATCTGGTTAATTTTTAGAAAAGAAAGAAAGGACAAGGATCTGCTGAGCTAGGTAATCATACTCCTCGAGCTGGTGGGAATTTTCCTTGCCTGAATTATGTAGGTAAACACAGACATGCCTAAGAGAAAGAGATTTATATATGTGAGGAAGCTGCCTTAAATCTTCATTTTAAAACTTTGTTAAATTCTAATTAAGTGTGCATGTTTTTTTTTTTAACTGGGATGACAGTCATTAATAACTACTGAACTAGTGAATTACAAAACGCCATTGACTCCTGATCTGTAAATAGAACAAGGCCATCTGTGCGGTAGGGAGGATGGAAGTTCCTGCCTTGCCCTCCTGGAGGCTCAGCATAACCTTGGGTCACAGATGGAGGTAGCTCAGCTGCCCCGAGCTCCGACTTCATCAGGCCTCAGGGCCCCAGAGCCAAAAGCAGGTGTGAGCCACGTGCTTAGTCTCTGCAGGGACTGGGAAGGGCTGTCTTGAGACCCATGCCACAAACCAAAGCTGGAAAGAGGACTTTCCTAGCTGTTTCAGCCTGTGCCAGAGATGCAGGGTCCAAAATAAAGGGGGAAAACTGGCTTCCCCTTCTTCAGGTACCTCCTACTTACCCATGCCCAAAAGAACTTTGGACAAGAGGGTGCTTTTACGAAAGTGTGTCTCCAAGTCTGCATCCCAGGGTTCTTGCCATTTTGCTATGTAATGTCTGCACAGGTGTCAACTGAGACCTGGGAGGGGCATGTCTGGAGAACTGCTGGAACCCCTACATCCCCCTCACCTCCACCCTATCTAGCCCACTCAACTTTTGTGGAGAGGATCCTCCTTTAAGGAAAAATCTTTGCCACTCTGCCTTTCTCACATACTGGAAGACATTTATTTTTCTGTTACACTTAAGAGAAATATTTCTTTCCTAGTTGTAAGAAAATTTCCTTTCACAAACCTTTTTAACAAATGAAGACAACTGTCCTGGCAGGGACAAGGACCATCATCTTTCGTCACACAATCCAGAGGGAATCTTGTGAGCTGTGGTTGCCCTTGAGAACTCCCCTGACCACAGCCTTCCGATTTCCTTAGACCAAGGTGTTTCTGACAGCAGAGAGGTTTGCATAGGATTGGGAACACGGGCTAAATAAATGGTGGGTGTAGAGAGAGGGGAGAGGCTCCAGAAAGGCTGAGCCATATTCCTCTAAGGCCCTCAGGAGGCCCCAGTGGGGCCTGATCCTGCATTGCAGGCTGCAGCCAGCTTAATTGCTAGTAATTAAGGCAGGATCTATAGTTTCTGGGCATGCCTGGTGGGGGAGGGGCTGGGTTTCTGGCCTTGGATGAGCTGTAGAAAAGAGAGCTGCTGCTCTGCTGAGGTTATACCTCCAACACTCCCAGCAGGGCCTGTTGCTGGGCAGCTTTCAGGATACGGAGCTTTGTAAACCTGCTCTTTGAGGATGGAGAAGTGCTTTTCAAAGGAAATCTGGGTAGAATAGAAATTGCTAACCTTTATTGAGAGTTTACCATAGGTCAGACATTGTGCTAAGCACATTTAATTCTCAAAACATCTCAATGGTAAATTATTGATAATGATGACAATGATAAAAGATTAGATAATTTGTCCAAGGTCCACAGTTATTACAGAATGCAAATTTAGTTAGTCAGATCTAGAGTCTGTGCTTTCAGCCACCATCCTATTTTTCAGAAATTACAAGCTGGTAGCCTATGAAACTGGATCTCCCTTTCAATGTGTCTGGTCCCTGCATTGTATTAGAATAAGGAAATATCAAATAAAATTCAGGATTTCTGATTTTCTTAAAGAAAATGATAAGATCTGCCATCACTAGTCCAATTTTTGCATGGCAACAATTAATTGGGGCTGAGTAGCTTTTGCCCCTTTTAGAGAATCTTGAGACTTTCCATTTGTACTGCTCCTTCTTACCTAACTCCTAGCCCTTTTGAATCATTTATCGGACTTACCTTGTTGACATTTTGAGTTTGTGGCACTGCCTCCCTTAAAGCAAAATGAAATAAAACATACAATAAAAGTTATGAAATGGTGAGATCCAGTTACACAAGTAGTAAGTGTCCTTGCACTCAGTCACACACTCAAAGAGCAAAAGCTTGTCAATTTATCCCTAGTCTCATTTTCAAGCTCACAGATAAGCAGGGAAGAGCTGTGTCAGGGTGGGGGAGAAATGCACAAACATCTCAAGAAGTAGAGTAGTCTGAGACAAACAACTTCCCTTGTCTGCTTTTAAGATATTGCTTTTCATAAAGCTTTGCCATAAGCTCTGCTTTGTCATGCCTGCCTGAGCCTCAGCTGGACAGAATCTGAAAGCTAAAAGCCTGCAGCTTCCAGAGAAGGGGGACATTTGGCTGCCACTGAGACTGTATAACCACACCAGCCTGCTTGCTTCTGGGTAATCAGGTGAGAAATTTTATCTGAGTCTAGAGTTTCCCGCTGTATCAGTCTTCTCCAGGCCCCTGCAGAGCTCAGATTCACAAATCCGCACAGGCAACCCTGCTTTTTAAAAGACTGAGGTGTCTTTTGGGGAGGAGAGCACAATCAAATGATTTATTAGCTTCCTTTAACCAGAAGAATCATCCACTCTTATCAAAGCAAGGTCTATCATGATCTGGTGCAATGTTGAGGTGCAGCTTTTGAAGTCCTCACAGTAAGCAGAGAATTCTCTCACAGCAAACACCTCCAGAGAAGCACAGGCCCTTTAACCATCAGAACCAGATTGAAAGTCCATTGTGACCTCTGAGGCACTGAGACTTCAGAGAGCTTTGTCTTAGGATGCCTTCTAGACATAAGAGGAACAAGCAAGCTTGGGTTACTGACAAGGGAGGATGACTAGGCTTTTCCTTAATGACCTCTTGAACAGCAGGTATTTTCATTCTGGACTCACATGTGTATGCTCTAGTCCCTCTCCTAGATTAGCTCTTTTGGGACTCTTTACTAAAATATCTCAATTAAGTCTGGTCTTTTCTAAACCTAAGTGTTGAAGGTTCCCTGAGAGGATGACTCCAGTTCTGAGCAGAGGTAATGTAATAAACCAGAAAAGAGCAGGGTGTGGGGTTAGGCAGCCCTAGGCTTGTGACCCAGCTCTGCCACTTGCTAGCTGGGTGGGCCTCTTAGTCACCTAACCTCTCTGAGCTATGGTTCCCTCATTCAAGAAATGTATAGTAACCCTACCTTCCAGTATTAGAATGAAAATTCTTTGAAATAATTCAACATACAAAAGGTCTTGCATGTACTATCCCATGCCTACTTCTCTAATGTTGCCTCTTCCTGTCACCTTCTCTCATTCTCAGTGCTGTTTCTTCTGATAAGAACATTCTTCCCACACGTCACCCCACACGTGCCTGTCTCCCTTCTCCTCCCCTTTCTGAGTGAATCAGGTCCCCATGCTTTCTCTTTGAAGCACTTATCACTATTTGTGAGCTTTGATTATCTGTCTCTCCCATTGCAATCAGAACACCTTCAGGGCAGGGCTCAACTGTTTTGCTCACTGTTGTATCCCAAGTGCTTCACAAATGTTTGGCACATAGCAGGTCCTCAATAAATATTTGTTGAATGATTATTGATTATAAAACTCAGCTTGAACTTTCTTTTGATTTTACAAATAAATGTACAGTACAGGCATGTGTTAAGAGATTATAACCATATACAAAATTAACACAAAATGGATCAAAGATGTAAATGTAAAAGCTAAAACTACAAAACTCTTAGAAGAAAACAGAGATGAATCTTTATGATCTTGAATTTAGCAATGGATTTTTACATATGACACCAAAAGCACAAGCAACCAAAGAAAAAATAGATAAAATGGATTTCATCAAAATTTAAACTTTTGTGCTTCAAAGGATGCTATCAAGAATGTTGAAAGATAATGGAAGATAATAATGTTGAAAGATAACAGAATAGAAGAAAATATCTGCAAATCATATATCTGATCAGGGACTGATTAGGTACTTATATCTAGAATATATAAAGTACTCTTACAACTCAATCATAAAAAGATAAGTAATCCAATTAAAAATGAGAAATGGACTTTGAATAGACATTTCTCCAAAAAGACATACAAATGGCCAATAAGTACATGAAAAGATGCTTGAAATCATTACTCATCAGGAAAATGTAAATCAAAACTCAAAACCATAATAAAGCTACCATTTCATACACAGTAGGATGGCTAGAATAAAAAAGTCAGATAATAACAAGTATTGGTGAGGATGTGAAGAAATCATAACCCTCATGTGCTGCTGATGGGAACATAAAATGATAGCCACTTTGGAAAAAAAATCCTGCCGTTCCTCAAGAAAGTTAAACATAGAATTACCATTAACCCAGTAATTCCACCCTTAGGTATATACCCAAGAGAAATGCAAATATACATCTACACAAAAACTTGTACATCAATGCTATAGCAGCATTATTCATAATGGCCAAAAGGTGGAAACAAACCAATGCTCATCACCTGGTGAAGGGATAAAAAAGTGTGGTATATCCATACAATGGAATATTATTAAGCCATAAAAAGAACTGAAGTGCTAATGCATTTTACAACGTGGATGAACCTTTAAAATATTATGCTAAGTGAAAGAAGCCTTTTGCAAAAGATCATGTATCTTATGATTCCATTCAAATAAAATGTCCAAAATAGGCAAATCAATGGAAATGGAAAGTAGACTAGTGATTGTCTAGGACTAGAGAGATGATAAGATTGAGGGGTGATAGGTAAAGGGCACAGGGTTTCTTTTAGGGGTGATGAAAATGTTGTAAAATTGTGGCGATGGTTGCACAACTCTTTGGTAAAGTGTATGATACATGAATTGTATCTCAAAGCTGTCAAAAAAAGAGAGATTGTTATATACCCATGAATTGTTAGGTTTGAAGAGAAGCATGTGACTCTTACTCACAAGGATTTTATAAACCAGTTAAGAAGACAAGCATGTAGGAAACCATAAGATATTCCAACGGGCTATAATCAAATGTGACATGGTGAAATAAGAGCTGCAGTCCTGAAAAGACACACAACTTGGGAAAGGAAGAAATCTTGGGTAGGAGATATTTTAACCAAGTACAGAAGTTACATTCTTGTGACGCTTGGTGGTGACACTCATTATTTCTAATACTGTTATCTGATTTAGTCAGGCTTCCAGTTAGACTGACTACTGTTCTCCTTTTGTTTCTCCCCACACTGCAAGCACAGTGCCTGACCCCAGTTTAGGGTGATTGGGTTCTATGGCAGGGGATGGAGCCAGATTCAGGATTTAGAGCTCCCTGTCTGAGCCAACCTGTCTCTTTTAATAATGTCTGTGTCACCAAATGCTTCCTTTTTGCAAAAGGCTTTCCCATGTTTTCATTTGTTAGCCTTCCCCGAGGCCCAGGAGAACAGAAGAGCAAGGTAATGTTGCTGTCTGGGGAAGTAACTGGAGAGTAGGAAGGAGGAGGGAGGCTGGTCTCACTTCAAGGTCACTCAGGGGGCAAGCACCTGGCTGATCAGGGATTAGCATAGATGTTACAGTCTCGCTAAGCTCACAGAGCTGGGCTCCTTATCTATTTCCAAGATAGGTTAATAGCCCATTTAAAGGAGAAAAAACCCTGTCTGAACCAACCTTTATTTTAGGACTAAAGTAAGTATTGTGGGGAGTAGGCAAAGACAGATCACACTTTAAGAGGAAACACACAAACAACAAAGTTACAAAAGAGAGTGTTTGGGATTCCCAATATCCCTGAGACCCTCTAACATCTACAGTCCTGTGTTGGGGAAGATTATTGTAAACCAGACTCAACATTCCTTTGGCAAGTCTGTTCTATTCAATATATCATTTAATGTATTTGTTCAGTTCGGCCATGACTCATTGCTTCTTTGGAGTTTATTTTTAGCTCTGACTTCTCATTTGGATTTTTCCACGTATCAAATGTTTAACTACGTGTCTAAGGGGACAGTATCTACCTTAGGTCTGAAAACCTGACCATACAGTTTTATTATTTGTAACTTGTAAAAAGTTGTGGTAAAAATGCCTTCCATCTCCCCTAAAGCTTAAGATTGAGAATTCACCCTACGGAGAGTATATGATGAAAAGTAAATGTTTTAAATGATTGGTCTGAGACCACCCCAGAGGAAGATGGTGGCTACCTACCTTTATGTTATTGTCTAATACTTCAACATTTGACTCCTGGCCCCCTCCCCAGAAAGGGATCTGGTAGGAAAGTGAAGAGGAAAAGATCAATCATATGTGCTGATAGAGCAGAGGGGTGAGGTTATAAAGAGCTAGAAGCAGTGGTTCTTAAGAATGATGGAAGTGTTCCCAGGAGAGTGGATCCGAGAAGAATAACCAGGCCCAAAAAAGCAGAAGAGTTGGAACTTGAGCCGAGAGAGCAGGAATCTCAGGAAAGATGGATAGAGAATGAGACTAGACAAGATGATAGACCACATGCTGCCAAGAAACCACTATTTGTTAACCTTTATTGTTTTCTGATTTTTATAATGGTTATGTGCATATTTTTGTTAATAAGTGTATGGAACAGTTCTAGAATGATACATAGCAAGCTGATAACTAATTCTGGAAAGGATAAATCTAACTGGGGTCAGGGAAGCAGGATGATTGCCTTTTACTTTAAATGCCTCCATGTTGTTTTATTTTTTTTGCAACATAAATGTATTCATGTATTGTTTGTGTAATAAAGGAAAAATAAACAAAAGACAATGGGGGAGATAAAAGACTACATGCCCACTGTTTTTGTTTTTTTTTAAAAAAAGACTTTAGAATAGCATAAGTAGAAGAAAATAAAACCATCCATAATCCTGCCACTCAGAGATAACTACACTAAGGGAGCACTTCAAACCCAAACCAAGAGCTATGGACTTGGAGTCCAGGAAGAAAAAGTCTCCATTGGTAGAGAATCAGGGCACCTCACCAAGAAGACTGGAGACAAGAGACTAGAACTGGGAATCTTGCTAAGGCCTCAGCAGACAAAACTGTCAGTTGGGTCAACTGGAGCAAGGTCAGAGACTAGGGGTTAGAGAGAGTAGCATCAGCAAGAGGGATTTGGGGGCTCAGACCCTGGAGTCTGTGATTCATCCTCAGTTTTGTGCTATCATCTTGTGCTGATAGATGATAAATGTCATCAGCTAGAGGTCAGAGGTTATAGGTGGACCTTGCCCACTTTGGTGCTGGGATTACTCACAGAGCTAACACTACCACACAGAGAGCTCTCTGTAGGTCACTGGTAGAAAATGGGGTGGGGGTGGGAGGCTTCTAATAAGAGGGAGCAGTGGCCTCAGAGGGCATTCTTAGATAAGGAAAGAGGGACCTATGATTACAAGAGGAGTGACTTAGAAGAGTCTAGAAGGACTGTTTCTCGATGGGGATGCTGTTAGCACTGGGACAACCCTTCACTGCAGACTGGCCATGCATTGCAGGAGGGTGGGCACCCCTGGCCTTCTTTCATTAAAGGTTTAACACTGCACCCCCAGACCCCATCATGAGATAACCAGAAACCACCCCACATCCAAATGCCCCTATGATCATACAAATCCCTGTTTGGAAAGCACCAGATCTGATATTCAACTAAAGGAGCAGTGAGAATCTGTATTCTGAGTTTTGGATAACACCCAAATTGTGTCCTACTGCAGGGTGGTTTGTGGCTGCAAACTGACTCTGTGTGCCTGGACCATGGAGAACAGGGTATACTGGGAGGGTTCTGTGTACTAAGAGGAATAGGGGAAAGGCATGACACCGAGAAGCACAGTTGCTGCAGGAGAAACACCCCTGACCTCAATCTCTGGTGCAAAGAGGTAAAAATCGCCCACCCTGAGCAAAGGCAGGAACCACAAAGGAAGACCCTGAGAAGGGTCCCATTCCATATGATCAGTTATGAAACGAGGCATCCACGTCAGTCCTTGGGCTTATGGGACTTTAACTTTGGCTTTCTTGCATATTTTAAGGAGAAAGAAGAATGTGAGTTGTTGGATCTGCTGTGTATATTTAAAGAATTATGTTCATAACTTACCCTGGCTTTAAGCACCTCTCAGGATACAGTCTGTCACATCATAAGATGTGAAACTCCTCTATCTCAGGATCTCTTCATATTTATCCACTTTAATTTACATACTTAGTAGCATATAGGTAGTTAGTCTTCATTCAATAAACCTTGAATCTATGTTTAAGTGCACATCTCTAGAATTTTTCCTAGCAGGACAACACAACAATGAAGTGTTTGCAATCTTAAATCAAGAAATCAGTCTCTCATTTTAAATGGGAAAATGCACTGCATTTCTGGCTTTGCTCACATCCATTTTACAAGCAAGTTAATTGTTTGGGAATATGTATGTATGCATGTTTTCCTTTAATGCTGTCCTACACAAAACTGCTCAAAGAACAAATACTCAGCTGTGAACATTTTTCTTTGTTTTTTAATTAGTGAGACATAAAACAGTAAGAGCCTAACATGGCAGATTAAAAATATCTATTCCAGCCCTTGGAGAGTTCTAATCTTGGTGGAAAAGAGCCCCACATCCTCCCCATATGTAAAGAAACCGAGGCAAGTCAGAAAGGGTGTTGTCTTAGTTTGCCAGGGCTGATAAGATAAATACCACACAATGGGTTGGCTTAAACAATTGAAATTTATCAACTGAAGGTTTTGGAGGCTAAAGTCCAAAATCAAGGTCTTGATAGGCCATGTTTTCTACTGGGGTCTGTAGCGTTCTGGTGCTGGCTTCTGCAATCTTTGGGGCTCCTTGCCTTGCATCTCTGCTTCCTTCGCAGAACTTCTCCTGGCTTCTACTTCTCCTGCTCAGTTGTTTGTCTCTCAGATTTCCTCTCCTTACAAAGACTTCAGCCATATGGATTAAGGCCCATCATGATTCAGCGAGACCTCCTCTAAACAAAATCTTCAAAGATCCTATTCACTAATGAGTCCACACCTTAACAAACAAAAACATCTTCAAAGGTCTAATTTACAAATGGATTCACACCCACAGGAACACAGACTTGAACATGTCTTTTGTGGGGGGTGTGATTCAATCCCCAACAGATGTCTTAGAAGTTCTTATTTTCTCCAGTCTTTGGCGTCTCTGCAGGCTCTGGATGCAGCCTTAAATCATCAGCTCAGAGACCTACGATAATAGTAGCACAGCAGCCGCTGCAGGCATTAAACTAACTCTTCCCACGTATTATCTCATTTAATCATCCAAGCAATTCAATGAAATAGGTACTATCCATTTTACAGAAGGAGGAAACTGAGACATCTCTCAGAAAGTGGCCCAACAATTCACCCAGGGTGTCTAGAATGCCACTTCCATTCTCTGAACCACTACTTTATACTCACCTCAGTTTCTGGCTGTGAGAGAACAAAGGCAAAAGAGCATCCCCTGCATCTCTGTGGGATCCAGAGCACAAATCTACAGCAGGGTCCAGGTCAGATTCTGATACTGTGGGCACCCAGTGTGACCCCCAAGGTATATCAAATGTTCATTTTTTTTCCCACTGGCAGGCTTGCGTGAAATTTTCATTGTTTCTGTTGTTGAGGTTCATGTAAGCTCTCTGAGTGAATAGGAAAGAATGGGTCCCCACAGCCTATTCCTTCTTTCCTTGGCTTATGCAGCATCTTCTTCTTCCCAATGGTTGGGAGCAGCTGGGATTTGTGAGCTGGAACCCATCATTAGCAGGGCAGTGATGCTCATCACGGACACATCCAGCATGTCAGTCTGGGTGCAGAGGTTAAGTAGACTTTGTCCAATGTCAGGAGACTTATCTTACTGGAACACAGGACGTTTTCTGCCTCACTCACCCAATACAGCTTCAGACAAGGTAAATTACGTGTTATCTTTAAATATTCAGAATAATGCTTTGGATGCAGTGTTGGTGTAAATACTGAAAATGTATATAAAATCTGTATAAAATCAATATATTTTATACAATGTATCAATGTATATAAAATTTATATATATATATATATCTTTAGACAATAGCTCTTTCAATCACATTGTGCACAAAACATTTTTAAAAAACCAAATGCAGTTTTCATTGTGCTAAAGAAACATATGGTAAGGAACTCAGATGCCAAACTCTTTTGCAAATTGGAAAATACAGTAGTAACGTAACATCAGCTTACATGCTTTGCAACATCAGGATTGTTTCCGTGGTTTTGTTTTCTGGTCCTCTTTTCTTCTTAAATGAAGGCACAAAACTGTTGCAATGAATAATGACTTATAACTTAGGGCAAAATTCAAGTAGAGGCAGAAGTCCATGCCATATATGCCATCTTCTCCAGACAATGCTTCTCGTCTCAAAATTGTATTGTGAGTCATGGTTCTTTGCTCAAGCTTAAACTTTTCTGTGGCCTTATAAGAGCCATAAAATAAACCAAAAGATATGCTCAGTAAAATGGAGGAAGGTGAATAAAATTTTTTCCTGCTAGGGAACTTCCTGGAATACCTTTCCTCAAAATTAGAGCTATTTCATGAAATTTCACTATCTGAGGCCATTCATGCAAAAAATAATTGCTACAATGTAGGCCATAGATTCTGTCTCCCCTAGAGGACATTATGTTTTCAAGAAAACTCCTGCACAAGTGCAAATGTAAAGTGAGAGACATTTTGTCAGATGTCTGGCCACACAGATAAAACTGCCCTGAAACTGCCCTACTTGTCATTTTTCTCACTTATGTTCCTAATAGGAAAAGAGAAATCATAAGTTCCTGTTGCCAAAGGCACCCCTAGACCCTAGAACATAATGCCACAAAGAAATAAAAATCTTTTCAAAATCAACAAATAATGACTGATCCCCAGCTATCTGAGATGGAAAGATGGAACCATCTAGCTACCACAGGAAGGACTTAAATACCTTTTATCCAAAGCCCCAGAGAAGCCAGAAGGCTGGAGTTGAGGGAATTGGACGAGATTCTGGTCCTTGAAAAGAACCACAAATATGAACCCCTGGCCACATTATTTAATGAAAAGTGCTGTGTGAAGACAAAATGCCGAAGCTTTTCTATGCAATGCTCGTGGAAATGGGTAGAACTAATTCTATTATGAGATATTTACATATGCAGCTGTTCTCTTTTAGGAGCATGGTTGACTGGAGATGGACTAGGATTTGTTTATCTGGCTATATTGGCCTTCTGCTGTGTTAATTTAAAACAGCTCTTTAAATAAACTGCAAGACCCTTTAGACACCTTTAAACCATGGCTATGCACATAAATATTTAGGGGCAATAGCAATGAGGACTATAAAACACTGTTAAAGTCTTTCTCAAATACATATGGAACTGCTTGGTACACAATGAAAGTCTTGTACAAATGTGATATTATTCTCAATATTGCTGCTATTTACAAAGAAAAAGGACTTTATTGTTAAGGCTCAATCTTGATTGGAAGGAATTCTGGAGCAGATGGACTAAGAAAGTTCTCCACCCAGATGATCTTAAACTAATCTGGATTGTTCTTGGTAATTCAGACATTTCAGATAACATCACAGCAAGGTAATCCTGTTTGAGCTAGTTTGCCTGTCTTTATGGGCTAGGCAATCCAGAGCCCTGTAATATTACCCCATGCACTATGTTTCTCTGCGTTCTGCACTTGGTACTTTCTGCTGAGCATCAATGACATCAACAAAGCAATTGTGAAAGAGCAGATGATCTTAAAATTACTGCCAAGCTGTCCTAGAGGGCCTTTAAAAAGTCCAAACAGAATCTTCTCCCTTTCTGGTCCAGTGCTTTGTTTGCACAAGGGCAAGGAAAAGAAAACTGTCTTCTGCTGCATCATTGCACTCCAGCTTCACCGGCACATGGGGATGCTATAAACTTTTTCACTTTTCAGGGGAAGCTATAAACTTTTTCATGTATCAGGGGGAGCCATAAACTTTTCCCAGGGGAAGAATCCTTTGGCCCATAAAACTGATAGCAGCAATCTCCTGCCTTAAAGCGCCTTTTAAGAAGTTATTTGTCTGAAATACATACACATTCTCATCATATATATTATGTGGGTCTCGAAATATTTTCCAGGAAGAGCTCTCCCTGCTATTGCTATGGAAGACAACAAAAGAGGATCCCTGCCTCAGACAAGTGAAGGCCAAAGTGCCTAAAGGAAGGGAAGCAGGTCATAAAATCACATGACAATGTGATGCGTTGCCTGGGTTTATGGGTTTTCCTATAGTTGTTTTTTTATCACGATGATTTATTCATATTATTTTTATTGAACATAATAGACTCTTTAGCCCACCTTCACCCTCACGTGACCTTGGTTTTATGGTATGATAACTGTGTCGACTACAGTCGCGGCGGATACAAATCAACTCTGGAATAACCTGGATGACAGAGTAGCAGGGAGCTGCAGACAAACAAGGACGACTCCCACTCTTAGATGGGGGATTGTGCACATGCGCTTTGGCCTGCGTGGTGAGACAGCCTTCCCCAGAGCCAGCAGGAAGAGTAGAGAGAACCACAATCATCCTCCTGATGAATTTTCCATTTCGGTTCCACACCTGCATCTGGAAGACAAAAAGGGTCATAGCCCTAATTTTTAACCTGGGCTTCAAACAAGGCAAGGCTACTAGAGACTTTAAGCTTCACTTTGCTTCTTCCCCAGCCTCTCCATATTAATAACAAAAATAACAGCTCCCAATTTTTGAGCATTTTCTCTGTACCATACAATGCCTGTGTGATTTACAGGTATTGATTATCTAATTTAATCCTCAGAACAGCCCTGTGAGGTAGACAATTATTATCCCATTTTATAAATGAGGAGTCTGAGGTATAGAGAGACTGGATAACTTGCTCAAGTAAGTGGTTGGGATGCAAAGTGAGGTTTAATACGCATGTTAAGCAGAATATTGGAACTCAGAATCCCCAACTTTCTCCTTCCCCTCAGAGGCGTTGCCTTGGTCTTCAGCCCACTCAGATTCAACTTTTTAGCATTGGTGCCTAAATTATTGCCAAAGGAAATGACAAGCAACTAATTGCAGCAAACCTCTACTTCTGCACTTGTGTCCACATCTGGGGGTCAGAAGTCTCGGTCAGTATCTAATGCTGGGATGTTGGGAAAAGGGAGCAGGGACATTTTTGTGTATTGCCCAAGGAAGGCGTCATAGTTGAAGCTCCTGAACAATGCTGAGATGTATTGAAATAAGAGGACGTTTATAAAAGTCTGGCTCTTAAAAACAACTGCCTCTGAGGAGTTTTCAGATATCAGCCGAAGAATCCATTTCCTCCCACCAGCATAGAACTTTGAGGGCACATTTTATAATGTGGCTTCTGAGTGCCTGTTTTTATCACTGTCCAGTTATTGATGAGCTGAAATGTCTTTTACTATCTATTGACACTTTTGCTATTTATTTTAGGCAGATGTGATGCCTTGAGAACAAAACTTCACCTTCACAAAACAGAATAGGAGCAATTCTAAAGTTTGATTTATCCACAAGGAGACTCTTAATAAGAATGGTTGCAGTTGTTTTAAGGGTTGCTGAATATTTGGTGGGATTTTTCAGGGACAAAGAGCTTAAATTTTAAAAGAGTTTGTAGTTTGCATCTGCTGGGTGGAGATACACATTTTGGAGCCATTCTGCTCAGCATATGGGCTATACAGGCTGCTGTGATTATGTGTCCTCCTTCCCTGTCTCACCCGGAAGGGCTGACCAGCCACAGTCACAAGTTCAGGTACATTCTTCTTGGCCCGCCCCCGGCAAGAGGAAGTGACAGAGCAGGTTCCTGAGCGCTGCTCTGCCCCCTGCAGGCCTGGAGGGTAATAGTGGGAATGGGCCCAGCAGTGTCTTAAAGAGACATGGCAGATTGTCGGAAAGGTGACTTGGCATCTGGCTGCACTTCCCTTGCTGTTGCCTACCTAGCATCTTCCTGAGAAGCCCGGAGTCACCATCTTCCCCTCTGCTAGGAAAGCTGAACAAGTGATCCAGAAAATTAAGGGTCCCTCTCCGAAGCTCAAGATAATATGTCCCCTAATTTCCCTCCATGTTAATTCTGCTATCAGAGAGGAACTTCTCAAAGAGCATGTTTGTAAAGGAAAATCAAGATGGAAAGTAATCCATGTTATCAAGAAGAGCATGGGGAAGCACCTGACTTCTAAGTCCCCAAATCAGATCTGAATTTGTAATAAAAGAAATGGAGGTTTTCCTTAGGTGCTGATTAACTGTGTTATTATTTTAAATTAACTGTTGAATAAGTAATACAGTCACATGGTTTAAAATTTGAAAAGGTGTACAGTGAAAAGTCTCCCACCCTCCCCTGTGTCTTAGCCACTCCATTTTCTTCCTTCTTGTGTCTCCTTTCAGAGATATTTTAGGCATATACAAATACGTATCTATTCCCCATTTTTCCCCCACATGTTAGCATGTTAGGTTTGGTATCTTGCTCTGTTTCCCAGTGGACAATAATATTTTAGAGATCTTTTGATATCAGTGCATAAAGAGACTTCTCTTTTTCATGGCTGCGTAGTACTCTAAAATGTAAATGTACTATTATGTCTTTATATTGTCCCCTAATGTAAGGCAATTCTTTCCCATGGTTATTGAAACCTGGACTGGTAACTGAGAATAGTTGGGGAGCTTTATTAAATGAGATAAATTCTCATCCTGTAGTCCCCTGACTGTTCCTTTCAAACAATGAGAGCATCAGCTCAAGAATGCTGAGAGCCTGGACTCCAGAATCCTCCACATCAGGCCAAAAGGCATAGAGTTGTTGCTAAAAAGGATTCACCCACTTTTACAGCCTTTTAAAAAATGAATGTGAAAACTTCAATAGATGGTATTTGATAATAATGTAGAAATACACTGTGTGCTTAGATGAGGATTATCCTAGCGTTTGCTTTTAAAATACCATAGTTAACATTTTAAAATAGAAAACACGTTTGACATCTGCTCTGTTCTGCCACTGCACTTAACCTGTGCTAAAACTCCCTTTGCCTTATGGTGTGTGTTTCCAATGCAAAAGGAAAGGATGAATTGCCTTATAATTCAGAGCTTTGAAGATTCAAACTAAAACTATAGTGATTACCTTTGAACAGCATTTGAACTATATTTAATTCTAGTCTTCAAATCCATTTCCCCCATTTTTGGAGCTGCATTATTTATATCACCGACACAATAATATCTTTTTTAATAGATCTCAGGACAATGCTCCCTCTACCACACTGTCAGAGAAAAGTCTCTTGGAGAGCATGCTATGGGGAAATAATTTAAAAAGACAATGTGACTGCAGGAAGCAGTGGCAGGTGGAACAACTTGCCCTCCTGCAATCCACTTTGGAAAGCTTGCCTTCACATAAATCACTCAGAATGTGTTGGGTTGGGTTTTAAGATAGAAGAATAGTGAGAGGGGCTCTGTGACATAACTGAATCCTGCACAGGCCGTTCAGAGGCTCCAGGCCAGAGGCCACTTAGCCTGTCAGCTGCAATTCCTTTAGGGATGAGATCTGAGATCCTGTCATTGAAGTTCCAGGGCCAGCCACACACGAGGGACTTAAGATGTGCTTATTGAACTGGGATTTTCCGAGTAGACTCCCTGTGAAAATGAGAGGGTAGAGAAGTTTATGGACATTAACTATATATTATCAAGTAGGGGAGGGAAGGCAGGGCATATAGAGGGAGAATTTAGTGAGACGCTAACAAAGCTTAAACTTCGGGGTCCCTCACTTGCACTGGCCCTTGCCTGTACCTATGTTTATATTCATAAGTTTGAAACATTTTCTCGAAGAAGACCCCCAAATTTTATAAGTTTCACCTCCACAAAATCTATATCCATCCTAAGCACAAAATAACCTGTAGACATGATTCCAGTGTCAAAAACAGAAAATAAGTACACATGTAACACACACACACACACACACACAAATATACCCACACACGAAGGTTAGGGCAGACCATATACCAAAAATGTTAAAACAGTTTTTCTCTGTAGGTGTCTTTTAATTAATTAATGTGTTATCTTGATTTTCCTTTTTACTAGAATGATCAGGTCATTTTTGCCACATTAAAGCATACGTTTTTCCCCTAGTAAGGAAGTATTCCTTTGAACTCATTACCCTTTTTATGACGTTGTGCCAGTTTGTATTGTGTCCCCCAAATGCCATTATCTTTGTGGTCCTGTGGGACAGACGTTTTGGTGCTGGTTAGATTTGCTTGGAATGTGCCCCACCCAGCTGTGGGTGGTGACTTTGGTGGGATACTCCCATGGAGGTGTGACCCCACCCAATCAGGGTGGGCCTTGATCAGTGGAGCCATATAAAACATGCTGACTCAAAGAGAACGGACGGAGTGCAGCTGGGAGTGATGTTTTGAAGAGGAGCAAGCTTGCTAGAGAGGAACATCCTGGGAGAAAGCATTTTGAGGCCAGAGCTTTGGAGCAGACGCCGGCTGCCTTCCCAGCTAACAGAGGTTTTCCGGACGCCATTGGCCATCCTGCGGTGAAGGTACCCGATTGCTGAGGTGTTACTTTGGACGCTTTGTGGCCTTAAGACTGTAACTGTGTAGTGAAATAAACCCCCATTTTATAAAAGCCTATTCATCTCTGGTGTTTTGCATTCTGCAGCATTAGCAAACTAGAACAGACGTTTACAAGTTGTTCTTGATCAACTCTCTCCCCATCTATCTGAGAATGTAATTGTCTTTTCAGATTCTTTGTAGTCATAACTCTAACTTTGGAAGTAAAATAAAAATATCATGAGTGAAACTAGCTCCCTCTGAGTTAAAATCTTCGTACTCACAGAAGGATACACATCAGCTATTTGGCAGAGATTTGTAGGAGGCTGACAAGAGTCAAGAGAGATTCTCTTTTCTACCTCCCTTGGTTCCATCCTTAGGAACTCCTCATCTCCTCACCCACACATTCAGATTCTGTCTCTAATCCTGCGTGTCTTTAGCCATCCTGGCTCATGTTCTCACCATCACCTGGTGAGGACTATGAAATATAAAACTTGGGGGTTGTAAGGAGTTCAGCTGGCCTCCAGGTCCCTGTCCATGAAACCACCCAGGACTAGATCTGCCTGGACAATTCCATAGCAGAAACTGTGTCCCCAGAGTTCAATCTTCATTAGCGTGTCTTAGAATTGGAACTCAGAAGTACCATCACCAGCAAGAACTGGTGTCAAGGCATGTCAAACATTGCCCGTCCACACCTTTGCTCTCAGAGACTGGTCCTCTGGGATGTCCAGCTTCCTTTAGGGTATTTCCCCTGCCCCACCACACCCTGGGCAAGGCAGGGCCAGCAACCAGGCACGATCATGGAATAGTAATCTTGACATTGTCCTCGGTCATTATTCTTGTCCTGCTGTGTTCTCTATGACCCTCAAAGAAAACCATAGTAGAAACAGGAATGAGCGGCTGTGGTCGTGGAGGATTTGACTAGGAGAAAAACAGAGGCAGGAGTTAAAGAGCTGGCTTGGAGACCCCTGCATATCTTTACAGAAATCACATTAATTTGTTAATGAAATCACTCATTTGTTTATTCATTCACTCATTCACTCATTCAACAAATATTTACCATGCTCCTACTATGTGCCACGAACTGTTTTATATGCTGGAGATATAGCCAGAATTGAGCAAAAAAAGACAATAACATTACATTTAGGTAATTAAGATATAGCAAAACCATTTCCTGGTAACTTTTAGTATAGTTATAATTTTTATAAAAATAGGCAGATACAGAAACATAAACCCCAAAATACAGAATAGTAGTCTTTTAGCTTTCTAGTAAGATTCAATTACTTTGGGTGTGTGCCTCTAAAATATTAGCAGGGGCTAGAAATCCTATACCTGTAATCTCAATTTAGTATTCTGTAGCAACAGTACCCACCCCCTATGGAAGATAAGAGAAGACAGCCTGTTCTAGTTTGCTAAAGCTGTCAGCATGCAAAATATCAGAAATGGGTTGACTTTTATAAAGCGGATTTATTAAGTTACAAATTTACAGTTCTAAGACCATAAAAGTGTATAAACTAAGGTACCAACAAGAAAATACCGTCACTGAAGAAAGACCAATGGTGTCTGGAACACCTCTGTCCGATGGGAAGCCACGTGGCTGGAGTCTGCTTGTCCTTTTCTCCTGGGTTGCGTTTCAAAATGGCTTTCTCCAAAATGTCTCTGGGCTTCTGTCTCTCTCAGCTTCTCTCAGCTCTATGCTTGGTTCTCCTGGGTCATTTCTCCCTAAGGATCTGGGAGTCCTCTCTTAGCAAGTGCTGGGCTTCATCTCTTAGCATCTCAAACGTCCTTCTGCCCACATCTCCAAGCATCTCTAAGCATCTCTGTTGGCTCCTGTCTCTCTTCCTGAGCCTGTTAAAGGACTCCAGTGATCTAATTAAGACCCACCTGAAATGGTGGGGCCACACCTCCATGGAAATGATCTAATCAGAAGGTCTCACCTACAGTTGAGTGGGTCACATCTCCATGGAAACAACCTAATCAAATGTCCCACACTAATCAAAAGACTAATAAGTCTGTCCCCACAAGATTACATTAAAGAACATGGCTTTTGTGAGGGACATCATAGATTCAAACCAGCACACAACCCCACTCCAAAAAAATGAGGGTTCTTCTGGAAAAGAGTTAATACATTCAAGTGCTTAGAACAGGGATGGATAAATAATAAGCACTATCACATAGTTAGCCTCCACCACCACCACCATCATCATCATCATTTTAAGCAAAGAGAGCAGCATATGGAAAGTCTTGGAGGTAAGAGAGAGCATGGCATATTGAAGGAGGTGAAAGGAACTTGGTGTGCTTAGAGGCTCAAGAGTGAGAGAGATGAGGATGGTGAGGCATTGGACTAGAGAGCCAGGTGGGGTTTAGGCCATGGGAAGCCTTTTAAATCCTGGCAAGGAATTTGGGCTTTGATTTTGGGAAGCCACTGATGGATTCTCAGTGCCCTCTACCCACCCCCTACCCCCAAGTTAGGGCCTCATTACTATTCCCCTTGACTTCTACTCAAATAGAATATGATTTGGAATCCCTGTTTCCCTTTTATTTGTCCTGCCATATTCTGGTCAAAGCAGTCAGATCTTCTTATCATTCCTAAAATAGGACTCTATTAAATTACATTCTTACTCAAAAACCTTCAGTGGCTGCCCACTGCCCACAGAATTCAGCCGACTCTCTCAACCTGAACATCAAGGATACTCTAAGTTGAGATGAAGTAGGGTGACCAAAAAGATGTCCCAGAAAACTGGGACATCTAGGATACCAACAACTCTTCAACTTTACTGCATAAGAGGCACTCCCCAGCATACACACACACACAAACAAAAGGTGTCTCAACATTCTATGGGATGCTAACAGGTGACCCCAAAGGGGTCAATATGTGTAGAAAAAAACTGAATTAAACCTTTAAATGATTTTCTTTACTGTGAAACATTTTTCATTTTTCATATACAATTTAATATGCAGTATTTCCCTACCCCTACACCCTTTATCTTAATCACTGAAAACTTCCTTTCATTGAGAAGCTTTTGGAATGAGTATTCTATAGAATATACATTAAGAAACACCATGGGAAGAAATAGAAACCAGCACCTAGGGTGAGCTTTCCCAGATCCCCACTACTCCCTCTGCCTTGCTCTCCAGTGGATGGAGCCTGGAAGTCCACTGCAGAGGGTGAGGCAGGGGTTAGTGGCCCAAGCAGGCCACTGGCTACAGTCACACTCCAAGGCTGATCCCCGAGTCCAAGGAAATGGCCAGTCCAGGACATTTTTCAAGGTAATCAAAACCAATCCAGTCATCAAGGCTGCAGGTTGGACACAAGACGGTTGGAAGAACATAACTCCATGGCTGGAAAAAAATCAAATTATTCCCCTTTATAATCTTCCTTCCTTCCTTCCTTCCTTCCTTCCTTCCTTCCCTCCTTCTTTCCTTCCTTCCCTCCTTCTTTCCTTCCTTCCTTCCTTCCTTCCCTCCTTCTACTTTCCCTCTCTCCTTCTGTTCTTCCTTTCTTCCTCTTTTCCTTCTTCCTCCCTTCTTTTTACTTCTTTTCTCCTTTCTCCCTCTCCCCCTTCCTTTCTACAAATATCTCTGCCAAATGGTTAAAAGCACTTGGCCAAATGCCTAGCAGCTCACCTAGCTGCTCTGGTTTGTTATGTTTCCCTGCTTAATAACTGTTATCAACTTTTGAGATTTTCATAAATTCAACACACCGAATAATGAGGTTAATAAAACAAGTGAACTCCTTTGCCACAGACACAGACTATTTCTATTAAAATGTCAAGCGTATTATTAGCTCAGATTTAATCATCTTTATTTTTTTTCATATAAATTTTTTCTGATGAACCCACTGGCTTTCCAGTGGGGGCTTTCCTTACTCAGTGTTAGATTTTTAATTCTTCTGGACTTGATTAGATTCTGCATATTTATAGCTTCTCACATTTCTGCACTGAATAATTTCACCCGTGAATATGCATACGGAATTCAACAAATTGGACAAGGCCTGAAACCCAAGACAGAAGTGCTGACTAACTCTGCCCAGCCCTGGAACTTGGCTCAGCAGTTCTTATTCCCATTATCTCATTTACTCCAACTGAAAAAGCATCCTGTCCACTCTTAGTTCTCAGGACTGTCAGAGAACCGAATAATACAAAATATTCAAGAATAGGATCTTTTAAAATAAAAGGGCCAATCTTTAAAATTGCACACATTCTTTCAACAGACATTTATTGAGAGCCGTCTATGGACCAGACTGTACATAAATCATCAGGGATACAAAATGGGCCAGCCAGGTTGGCCCCTGGTCCCCTGTAGCTTATATGCTAGCAGGCACTTAAAAAACTTTTTATCTTGTTTTTAGGAACCTAGAAAATTAGAATTAGGTAAGTTTATTTTAGACAAGCAGAATAAAGAAGCTCAATCAAAAGGGATTTTTTTAAAAACACATTTTATTTAAAGTACAAACAAACCTTAGAGCAAAAGATACTTTTTACTTTCCTTTAGGCTGCAAACTGTCCCTGAAAATTATCAAATCCTTTGGATTACATTCCTGTACTATTTAAAAGCATGCCAAGAAAGTAAAAGCAAACAAGATTGAAGGTTAAAAAGGGAGCACGGATAAGTCAGGGCTGTTTCAGGGAGAAAATCAGTGATTTGATGAAATCAGTGGTTTTGATGAAAGATCCAGGTACAAAACCATGAGAAATCTAAGGTGTCTTAAAATGTATCAAATAGGTCAGGCCCTACTGAAGTGTGACCAATTCAGAAGCCTGGAAATGTGTACTGCAGATGCAGAGTTGGAAAGGAAATTATTCTTTGCTTATTTTTTCTGCAGCTGGCAGGGATAACCAATTGAAAAGTAACTTCCAGATATGGGCTGGATGACAGGAAACTCGAAAGCTACGTTCACTCCTCCATAATGGCCTTCCCGTCATCAGGGGGTTGCTGGGGCTTGGTAACATCACACTGGATCTGGCCCAGTGAAAAAAATGAGGAATAAGTCCCCCACCCAGGGCTTGCGGGAGGTGCTGAGTTGACAGCAGGAGAGATGCCACCTGCATCTCCTGTAACGAGAGTCGACGCCTGTTGAGGACACACCATGTGCCTGACACTGTGCTATGCACTTTACATCTTAAAAAAAAAAAAAAAATCGCATTCAATCCTCATTTGAAATAAGTACTATCATCACTTCATTTGCAAATGAGAAAATTAAGGCACAGAGTGGTTAAGCAACTTGCCCATGGCCTTTTCAACTGGTGAATCCAAGAACCAGGATGAACTCAGAGCCTCTCTTTGTAATCTCTGAGCTTCTGGGGGTGGTTACCTCCCTTCCAAAGGCTACATTTTCCACTGTGGGATGAAAGAGACACTTCTTGTAACATTCACCCAACTGTTCACTCTTGTGAACTTTCCTGCGATTAGATTATCAGTGCGTTGGAAAGACAATGTGAAAGAAAATTAATCACTTCTTTGTCCCAAAGAGGAGCTGGGTGAGGATGGGTCAGGGAGAAGTTCTAACAGCAGCCAAATAAAAGAAGAAGAAAAACAGCAGAGGCAGAAACCCTCAGAAAAGGGATGATCAGGAATCAGCAACCCAATCCAAAGAGCGGCATGGCCAGTTGCCTAATTCCTGCCACACTGGGGCCCAAAGGGAGATTAGTAGGAGACGGTGACATGGGCTAACCTCAGAATCAAAGACTCATAAGGGAATGTTAGGAAAAAGAGATTAGTCCAGGAAATCTGCACAGGGGTCAAGGAAGGAAGAGTAAGCAAAAGGGTGTCAGGGCCTCCCCCTGGCACAGGAGGCTGCAGAAAGGATCCGGCATGACCAGTGCCCACTACAGATGAGCTGCGGGATAGAGGAAGGAAGCCCAGCTTCATGTGGGGACTGCCAGCTGACAACCTCCCACCGGGGTTGGCACATCTGCGAGTTCCATCCCCTGATTCATGGAGAGTGGGGGCCCTGCCGATAACTGGTGTCCCTGAGAATAGCTGGGATGGAGAGAGGAGGGCAGACCTAAAGGCCTACAGTAGCCAATTACCTCCCAAAGCACATGTTCAGGAGTCACTGATTGTTTCACTCTGGGTGGAAAGATAAGACAGAAGGAAATGAGTAAAAATGGAAGCCTAAACCCCAATTTTGAGACAATTTTTTTTCCTTTTTTTTTAAACTCTGAGAGTGCAGAGAGCTACAGAGAAATTGGGTTGAAAGACCAATATTAAGCAGGTGGTTCTTCTTGCTGTCATCAAACTTATTGTCCTCTGGTACAAATACATCCCAGAGCAGCCCCACTTGGGGAGGCCAGATGGGGCATGGGGGTACTGCTGGATGTCCTGCTTGCACCTGCTGTTAATACCATGTGCATGAGCTCATTGACTGAAGAGTCAGTGAATCATTGGCTGCTGGCCTATGATTAGAGACAACCGGATTTGCAGTGATCTCTCCTCCTGGTTGTGGTTCCAAATGCTGGGGAGTCCCAGCTGACATTGAAGGACCCTGTTTGGGGTGAGGGGCTAGTCACCCAGGCCGCCCCTCTGCCCTCTCTTGGGTAAGTCTGCATGGAAATCCCTAACCTGGATGCATTTACGTTCTGGATTCCCCATGGGGCAACTAGACCGACCTTTAATGTTTTCCAATACATCCATTCTTTAGTCTACAACTGTTTGCTAGTTGTGTGCTGCCAGGAATGGGTAAACCATGTGTGGACAGTTACAAGCATGAACACTGGGGCCAATGGAATCCCAATACTGTGTGACCTTGATGTCACCTCTCTGGGCCTCAGTTTCTTAGTCTGGAAGATGGGCTAATAAGAGCATGTCCTACATGATTCCCTCCTGGCCCACCTTCTCAACTTTATTTTACATCATCTGTCTTTTCCCCAGTGTTCTTCACTCACCAGCTTTGCTGCACACCTTCCTGTTTCTCAAGCACACCAAACTCAACTCTACCTTGGAACTTCATCTGGAAGATTCTCCCATGGTGTCTGGCAGGTCTCATTGAAATGTCGTCCTTCAGAGAAGTCTTCCCTGGCCAAGTACTTTCCTCCAAAATCCAAGTTGCTCCATTCTGGTCTATAATCTTCACAAAATTTACCATAAATTTGAGAGTATCTTATTTGTTTATGTGTTTATTTTGCCACCAACTCAGTGAGAATGCCCCTTGCCACCTTAACTAAAATTGCACCTTATATCCCCTATTCCCCTTCTCTGCTTTATTCTTCTCTTTGGCACTTATCATCATCTACATATTACACAACTGACTTATTCCTTCAGTTTATTGTCTGTCTTCTCCTAATTAGAATGCAGCTCTGTGAGGACAGGTATTTTTGTTTGGGCCACTGCTGTATCCACAGTGCCTAGAACAACACTTGGCACATAGTAGGTAATCAATAAAATGATTAACATTTTAATGCCACATTCAGGAGACTCTTCTGATACAAGAGACACATTCTCCCCTCAAAAAGGGATTTAATAATTTGAGGACCTCGGAAAACTCCTATTTGAGGCCTAAAAATGAGTATGAAAGCCTTTGAGAACTCACCTTTCAGCTGAAGTTCTTCATTCTGATTTCAAAGCACAATGACCCCTCATGGTGCCTTATCCCAAAACTCACTGATTGTCTTTAGATACTCCGATTCTTCCACGTGAAGCTGTTCCAGGAGGTGTGAACATTGGGTGCATTCCCTGTCAGAAGCATTGCTTGCAGTCAACTGCCTAAAAATATCAGACATGCTGTATCTCCAGAGCTTTGGAAATTTGGTGGCTAGCAAGGTTTTCATTTTTTTTTAATGCTATGTTCCAGCATTAGCAAATGTTTGAGGAAGAATGGAATCTACCATTATTCATCTCGAATCCTTGCCCAGTGGCCCCCCAAGTTGGCTGATACTGCTGTGCCCACTCTACCAGACCTTCCACCCCAAGGTTTGCCCAGGTTCACTGTAGACTTAAAGGCTGGAACTTCACGACTTGCTTCACCCTTCCAGAGACCTGTGTGCAGGAGGAAAATGGAAGTTTATGGCTGGGTGGCTGCTCAGGTGGGGACCACTCCACTGAGAAATGTCTCAAGTGCTTTTAGTGTGGGTAGAAAAGCAAAGGCTAGTGCTCAGTTGCATTTCACTCTTTGTTAGACTCGAATCATAACCTTAAGCTCAGAAGTTCTCTCCTCATTCAAACCTGAAAGTTGGACAATTCCCTCTTCCTACAAAGAGAGATGAGTAACAGGTAGGTTTTTTTCTATATTTCTGGACTAAGTAAGGTGGATGTGAGAAGTGGTGTAATCACCAATCATGAAAATGCAATGAAATACATTTATTTTATCTAAAAGAAAGCTTGGTTGCTTTCTGCTATCCATACATTTAGAAGTCACAGTCTGTATACCATGAACACATTCTTGAGGACTGATATATCTCAAATAAGAACAACTGTCTCTTTGAAAATATTTTCAAAAACAGAATTAACAAAGCACATTGATGTCACTTTTAAAGGTGGTATTTTGAAATTAGTTTAAAGCACCATTAATTTGTAGCCACCTTACAAAACAATATGACTAGGTGTAAATTAATACAGTAGAAGCTAAGTTCACAAGTTTGGAGTCAAATGTTTAAAGAGGAACCTGAGAAAGTTCAAATTCTGTTTTAGAAGAACCTTCTGACACTCCCATTGTAGCTCTTCTTTCTCCATTAAGATATTGTAAGTTAGTTTTAATTATGGCAATTTGAAGACGTTTCAAAATAAGATCTACTTTCAGCTCCATAACAACAGACATATGGTCTTATTTAATTTGAATTATTAAGTTGGAGTGTTTTGATACTTTTTGCAATTGCACATACAGCAAAGCTTCATCTATACAAAACTCAGGTATCCTAAGATGGTTCAGAGCCAGAAACAAAGTGAAAAAAATGGCCTCTGATTAACCAAGTAAATCTTGGAAAATTCATGCATTAAAGCTAAATACACAGGATTCATGGGACAACTCAGAACTCATTTAGCCCTGTTTGATATAGTATAAGCTTTTAGATTAAAGGTATGGCAAAAGGAGGGTTGATAGCAGTAATGTCATCAGTAAGTGAGAGCTGACAGCCTGGCAGCAATGCATGAGGTTAAAAACCAACAAATAAAATCCCCTATATGAACTTGACACATAACCATTTATTGCAGGGGCAACATCCCAATAGCAATCACTGTATTTCAACCAATGTTCACAATGAATGACCCTGAGCTGCCAAAGAAAGGTAAGTTGGGTTCAGAACACTCTGTAAGAGGGGAGGAAAATGGTTTAATATACTTTAAAATATTAAAATTACCAAAAAAAAAAAAAAAAAAAAAGGACCAAAAAACTGGGACTAGCCAAACAGAAAACTGAGCTACCCTCATTCACTCATTCATTCAGCAAATATCTGCTGAGTATTTCTACGTGCTGGGGACTATGCTAGCCCTTGGGGACACACAGATACTGAGAAAGCAGTTCCTGCTCTCAAGAAACTTATGTTTTAAGTCAGCAGTTCAGTGAACCTCTGGGGGTTGCTGAGATCCTTTCAGGGGATCTGTAAGGTCAAAGGTGTTTTCTTAATAATACCAAGATGGCATTTGGCTTTTTCACTGTGTTTATGTTGCACTGATGGTGCAAAAGTACTGGTGGGTAAACCATTTGTTCCTTAGCACAAATCTAGGCAGTGGCGCTAAACTGTACTAGTAGTTGTCATATTCTTCACCCAAATGCATAGAAAAAGGCAGTTTTACTGAAGAATGTCCTTGATAAAGCAGAAATAATGATTAATTTTATTAAATTTCTACCTGGAATTTTCACCTTTCTAACATTCTTGGAAGTATGTTTGAAGCACTTTTACCACATACTGAAGCATGATGGTTGTCTAGAGGAAAACCACCTGTATGATTGTTGGAGTTGTGAACAGAACTAGCCACTTTTTTCATGGAACATAATTTTTGATTGAAAGAACAATTGGCAGACAAAATACAGTTACTCAAATTTGGGTATTTGGCAGATATCTTCTCAAAAATAAATAGCAAGTCTTTCTCTTCAAGGAAAACTATTAGCAGTATTTGTTATCAATAACAAGCTAGGAGCTTTTAAGTGAAAATTAGCATTTTGGAAAACTTAAGCTTGCAGCTTCCCCCAAATTAAAGATGTTTCTGATGAGAATAGTGAGGATATTAACAAAATGATTTTTTTATATAATCAAATTTTCAAATTAGAATGATGTGCATAAGACCTCAGTGAAACAATCTTTTCCAAA
The DNA here is from genome assembly GCF_015220235.1 of Choloepus didactylus. Lineage (NCBI taxonomy): Eukaryota > Metazoa > Chordata > Mammalia > Pilosa > Megalonychidae > Choloepus > Choloepus didactylus. The sequence goes on from NC_051319.1 coordinate 7,228,572, forward strand.
TGACTGAAAAGGATGAAGTTATGAAATTATGCATGGATAAAAGGTCCATTCAAAGTGAAAAATAGACCAATGGATTTTAATGTGACAAAATACAGAGGGTTCATTGATTTGGCTCCAGATTACACATTGGAACTAAACTTTAAGAATCCACCACTTGTCAAATTTTAGCATAATGTCAAAGAAGAATATCCACAATTACTTGAAAAGGCTATTAAAATATTCCTCTCTTCTCTAACGACATATCTGTGTGAGACTAGATTTTCCTCATATACTTCAACCCAAAACGATTTATTGGAACAGATTGAATGCAGAGACAGATTTAAAAATCCTGTTGTCTTCTATAAAGAGATTCGCAAAAATGTAAAACAATGCCAATCTCCCCTCTGAAATTTTTATTTTTGAAAATATGGTTATTTTTCTAAAACATGTTCTTAAATGTTAACATGCCATAAGTTTATTATTGCTATTTTTAAACAAATCAATAAACATTTTAAGAATGCCTCAATTTTAATTTCTAAGATAATACATATCGGTAGGTATAACCCACATTAACAAAAGCTCTTTGAGGTCCTCAATAATTTTTAAGAGTGTAAACGAGTCTTGAGACCAAAAAGTTTGAGAACCACTGGTCTAAGAAGAAGACACAGAGCTGGAAAGAAGTTACAGTAACACAGTCTAATAAAGGGCTATGATAGGAGAAGCACAAGATAGCATGGCGCTACAGGAAGAGCATCTAACCCAGTGCTGGAGAGTCAGAAAGCTCTCCTGGAGGAGGCAGTTTCTAAGCTAAGACTTGACAGATGAGAAGTTAGCATGACAAGAGCAGTGCAACGTTCTAGGCAGAAGGAAGAGCTTATGCAAAGGTCCAGAGGAACCTAGGTTATGCTGATTTTATAACTGTGTCAATACAATAATCATATAGGTCTAGTGAAAGGGGAGAGTGTTGTGGTTAAAATTGAGTCTGGCATCAAATGTACATAATAGCAAAAGAAAAAAATGAGCTGGAGATGGTTTCTGATATGCTACATCCATTTTTACAGAAAGTTTTAAAAGGCCACATTAATAAGTTGTCACAAATATATAATTAGAGGTTGGAATCATAGATTCCATGATATCTCTAAACTTAAAGCCAAAATTTAAACTATCTTCAAAAAGATTTTTTCATGTTTAAATGAACTCTAATAAAAGGCTTAAAATCTGATCTGAGTTTGGAACATTGCAATATATATTTAAAGCCTTATATTCTTTATAAGCACTGTATTTTCAACCAGAGCAGTGATAGTTATCTATGAATTCAGGTCATGGTCCAGCAGAGATTTTCCTAAAAGTAGCATAACATGAACTTTCCATGTCTTGTTGCCCTTTTTTGTCTTGCTTGCATATGGTCACAGTTTCCTGTTTTTCCATTTCTGTTATTTTAATAGTGTCTTCTCACCCCTCTAAGAAAAGCCTTTATATTAAATGCCCCTATAGCTTTGGTGCCTATAACCAGAAACTACCACCTGGAGGGCTGTGTTAGCAGATTCCAAGGAAGACCAGGCCAGCTGACCAGTAACTCTTAGAGGCATGATCATTCTTGACGACTGCTGGTTTATTCCATGGGTATTGCTGAGCCAGAACATGGCTTCCGAGGGTGTTTTCCCTCTTTCTGGTGGGAGTTCAGAAGAAGCCAAAATAAATATTTCTGGCTCAAAGGTGAAGATTGTATAATTGGAAAAGATACCCACCTACAATCAAATCATTGCAACCTTCATGCGATTGGTTCCTGTTATGTGTCATCAAATTAGCATTAACTGCCCAGAAAACGCAGTAGTCAAGGCCATATTACAACATTTCACAAATCTAACCTGAGGGGCTGTATTTAATTTTTAATTGTTACTTGTGGGGTACTCCAGAGAATATTTTGCCAAGGAACATATCTGTCAACTAATGTTTGCAAGTCTGCATACACCCTGCTTTACCAGTGTATCTTTTTCATTGCATGTTGCTTTGTTTATTGGTATACATATTCTGTTGCTCTCTGAGAACCCTGAAGGGCAAAATAATATGACCATGAGTGAATGACAGTGAGACTTTTTAAAAAACACTCTATATTATATTATTTTAAGGTATTAGCAAATACACACACAAGAAAAAGCAGCAAAAAATTATGTCAAAGCAAATAAAATTAAATAATTTAAAACTAAGATCACTCTGGAATTGTGGCTTCTTTGTTCCCACACTGCCTACATCTCCCAAAAGATTTTAAAATTCACTAAACCTTTGAATAGAACTGAGCACTCTCTCTGACACCCAGAGGGTATTCAATAAATGTTAATGAGTTGATGGATAAAAGAATGAACTCTGACACAGAAATGGTAAGTATGCACATTTTTCAAGGGATAAAACTGAGACACAATGAGGTGAAGTAGCTTTTCCAATATCACCCAGTTAATAAATGGTGGACTCGAGCTCTGGAGTTGGATGCCCTGACTATAAACACACATGATTAATCTCTGTACCATTCTGTAACACAAGGTTTTTCAAGTTTTAGGAGATTATTTATACTTGGGTTGTGTAACATTTTCCACTAAATACACTGATTGAATATTTAATAATTATTTTTTAGAATAGGAAGAAATCTGGTACATAAATATTCGTCTAACCTCCTCACTGTCAATAATCACTTGCTGAGCTGATTCTCATTGATGGGCAGGAGACAATGGATCAGAATCTCAGGGAAGAGCACATGTGGCTTGAAGACAATCACAATGGCCTTTGTGCTAAAATGATCTGAGCAACGTTCTCTTCCACTTCCCATTGCCGTGTGCCGTTCCTCCACACTGCTATCATGATTAAATATCTTTCCAGACCAAATCCAAAAGTTTATTTTACAATTACTCCTGGCTTTGGTTTGTTTTTATTCATGATGATTCATGTGTTCTGAAATTTCAAATACCTAAAAGGCAGTAGATTTTTATATTTACCAGAGAAGGGTGCATGGTTTTAAAGGTTGAAGAATGCCAGTTGAATCATGTTACCTCAAGGTTGTAATAATCTGTTAGTGACAGTCATCATAAACTTCCTGTGCTTGCTTTGTATTCTGGAAAAAGGAAGCACAGGAATTCAGTGAGACAATGTTTCTGAAGTCTGCTACAATCTGTGAAGGCAGAGCCAGTGCCTGGTTGCCCTGGGATTGACATGGGTCTGGTCATCGTCCCCCACTCCCTTATCTGGAAGGTTCTCCACATCTTTACAGACAGTGACTCTTACTTAAATCCACAAGAGTGGCCAGGATTCTCCCTCCCTGGTGGGACGGAGGCATGGAGCTTCCAGGGCATTCAAGATGCCATCTCATCCTTTGTGGCATCTGTGCCACCTCACGATCTTTGAACTGTATTTGCCAGTGAACCTTCCTTTATTCTCCTCTAAAGAATGCTTAAGATGCCAGTTCTCCAGTTTCCTTGGTTTTCCATCTCTGTACCTCTCAAAAGTAAACTCTAAGAGGGTAGGGACCAGGTCCATTGTTCTTGTCATTATAACTAAAACAGTATCTGGTACAGGGTGAATACTTACTAAAGATGTGTTGACTGACTGCCTGACTGAATGAATGATTAATAAATGACTGTCTCTTTCTGCTTGGATATCACAACTTGGAAAAATTTTCCTTTCATCTGGTCATCTGTATATGACTTCCCTATCATTTTAAATGTTTACAAACACACACACACACACACACACACACACACACACACACACACAGAGACATCCATCTCCCAAGTAACTTCAGACTCTCCCAAGCAACCATAGAATTCCTAACCGAGCCAAGCTCCTCTCAGAATGACAAAAATTGAAATGCCATCTAATGGGAAATCGGATACTTGCTGACCATGGGATTTTTGCAAAATTGCCCACAGTTTTCTAAAGGGCAACTTTGATTCTATCACTATGTTAAAATGGAGTGGCTTTCAGATGTTCCTGCTGTGCTGAAGCATATTTGGAAGTGAACACCATGTACCATGACTCTGCTCTATATGAGAAGCAGAAAGATGGGAAATACTAAATCAGACAACTTCACACCTGTCTCAATCCTTCCATCAGTTCCCAGCCTAATTCCCCCTACCCCTGCCTGCCATGTGGAGCAGGATTGGAGCACAGCTATCTAGAGTGCCAGACTACATGGAAGGTGTTCCATCCCCATATATAACAAGGTATTATATGCCTCAAAGTGTCTGTTCTAGTTTGTTAATGCTGCCAGAATGCAAAACACCAGAAATGGATTGGCTTTTATAAAGAGGGTTTATTTGGTTACACAGTTACAGTCTTAAGGCCATAAAGTGTCGAAGGGAAGGCATTAACAATCAGGTAACTTCACTGGAGGATGGCCAATGGCATCCAGAAAACCTCTGTTAGCTGGGAAGGCACGTGGCTGGTGTCTGCTCCAAGCTCTGGTTTCTAAATGGCTTTCTCCAAGGATGTTCCTCTCTAGGCCACAGCTCCTCTCCGCAATGTCACTCTCAGTTGCTCTTGGGGTGTTTGTCCTCTCTCAGCTTCTCCAGAGCAAGAGTCTGCTTTCAATGGCCGTCTTCAAACTGTCTCTCATCTGCAGCTACTCTCTCAGCCTCTGTGCATTCTTCAAAGTGTCCCTCTTGGCTGTAGCAAGCTTGCTCCTACTGTCTGAGCTTATATAGTACTCCAGTAAATTAATTTAGACCCACCCTGACTGGGTGGGGCAACTCCTCCTTGGAAATTATCCAACCAAAGGTCTTGTTCACAGTTGATTGAATCACATCTCCATGGAAACACCCAAAGATTCCAAAATCTAATTAACACTAATATGTCTGCCCACACAAGATTGCATCAAAGATAATGGCATTTTGGGGGACATAATATATCGAACTGGTGCAGTGTCTAACCCACTTGCATTAGTTTCTTACTGCTGCTGGGGCAAAGTACCACAAACTTAGCAGCATCACACAACACACATCTGTTGTTTTACAGTTCTGGAGATCAGAAGTTCCAAAATCAAGGTGTCAGCAGTGCTGCTTTCCTTCTGGAGGCTCTAGGGGAGAATCTGCTTCCTTGCCTTTTCCATCTCCTGGAGGCCACCCACACTCCTTGGCTTGTGGCCCCTGCCTCCATTTTCAAAGCCGCTCTGTAGCATTTTCAAATCTTTCTCTGGCTTTGATCTCTGCTTCCATCAACATGTCACTTTCTCTGACTCTGACATTCCTTCCTCCCTTTTATAAGGACCCATGTGATTACATTGGGCCCACCCAGATAACCCAAGATACTCTCCCCATCTCCAGATCCATACATTAATCACATCTGCAAAGACCCTGTTGCCATGCAAGGTAGTCACAGATTCCAGGAATTAGGATGCAAATATCTTTGGGGGAGGTGGGTATTATACTGTCTACCACACCATCCATTTGCTTTCTTCCCAATAGCTTCAAAAAGTTGCCTCCAAGGAAAGTTAGAAGACAAAACATGGGACCGTATAACACAGTCAATTCTGTTGTGGACAATTGAATGTGGTTAATAGCACACATATAAGAATGCTCTTTCACAAATTATAATAAATGTACAACACTATCACAAGGTGTTAATAATAGAGTGATATATTGGAAAAATACAAGTAATGTAAACTATGGATTATAGTTAACAGTAATATTTTATTATTCTTTCATTAGTTGTAAAAAAGGTACCATACTAATGCAAAATGTCAACAATAGGGGGGTATACGGGAACATTGTATTTTTTACATGAATTTCTGTAAACCTACAACTTCTCTAATTAAAAAGAAAATTACAATAATTTATTTAAAAAAACCTTTATGTTAAGTGAAAGAAACCAGACACTAAGTACTATATATTGTATGATTCCACTCATATTAAATGCAAATATAAATAAATCTATAGAAACAGAAGTAGTTTTGTTGTTATATAGGACTAGGGAAGGACAGAGGGATTGAGAGGTGACTGCTAAGGGGTACAGGGCTTTTATTTTTGGAGTAATGAAAATGTTATAAAATTAATTGTGGTGATGAATGCACAAACTCTTTGATTATACCAAAAGCCACTGATTGTACACCTTGGATGGATAAATCTCAGTATAATATATATATCAATAAAACAACTTTTTAAAAGAAAGTTGGCCTGTAGGGCCTCCCCTGTTGCCAAGGCAGAGAGCACTCATAGGCTGCTGGTTGGCTTCCATGCCATTTCCTTCCTCCTCTGAGCAGCCCTGATCTCCCAGCTGGAAGCAACTGCCTCTTCCCCACACTCCTTTGAGTATCCTGCACCGTGCTCAGGGCATTCCTTTCCACTGCCTTATACCCTATTTTTATGTTCATATGCCACTTTCCCGACTAGCATGACTCTCTGCCCTCCTGGGGCCTAACAGTGTGTGGCAGGTTGCAGGTGCTCAGTTATTGCTGTTAGAGCTCAGTAGTAATGACACACAAGTCACTTCCTGGGCTCAGTGTAACCCAGATGTTGCCTCCGGAGTCCTGAGACAGCCCCCCACCCCCACCCCAGAGCTCCCCTGCTAATGAGGGATACCTTCCCTGAGTGTGAGCTGGGAGGACTCCACAATGGCTGCCTGTCTACAGTAGCTGTCTCCCAGGGCCACTGGTAGCCTGGGAAGAGAGCCTCATCCAAGTCTGCAACTTTCTACCTTGCGCACGCCTGAGTGTTACTGTTTGGTTGTCTGCAGTGCAGGCTGAGGAGGCCTCGGGCTGGAGGAGGCCCAGCTCCAGGCTGTTTGGCTCTTTCTACTGTAATTCTCTTCCCCTTAGGATGCCATCCTTTACATATGCCAATATGACTCACTTGGCACTTTTCCTCTGTCACAGCCTGAGTTTAACAAAAAGGCACTGGCTGGCCAGAGAACCCCCAGTCTCATTTTCAGCCAGTCCCCGGGTAGGCCTCACTCAGCTAAGGCAGTGTCTTACCTCCACAGCAGTCAAGAAATGCAGAAGAACTGGTCATTGCTGAGCACCAGGCTAAGCTTGGGGCTGAGGGTAGAAGCGGATTACTGGCAGGACAGGTGATGGAGTGAAAATAGGAAATCAAAGTTTCTGCTTTTACAGATATCAAAATCAACTGGGAAGAATGCAAAGTCACCAAGTCATTACAACTTTACATCTTACATTCTGTGAAATCATCTATCAATAAAATGCCGTGTGGCTGGGGAAAAAAATAAGTGGAGCCACCTCACAGCTTACATCTGGATACATCCAGAATATTAAAAATGAAACCTTAAAATTACTAGAAAAAAACTCTAGGAGAATTTTTCTTACATAATCTCAGCATGGAAAAGGTCTTTCTAAGTATAACACAGAACCCAGAAGCCATAAATGAAATAATAGTTAAAATTTAACTACAGGAGGCGGGGCAAGATGGCAGACTGGTGAGCTGTATGTTTTAGTTACTCCTCCAGGAAAGTAGGTAGAAAGCCAGGAACTGCGTGGACTGGACACCACAGAGCAATCTGACTTTGGGCATACTTCACACAACACTCATGAAAACGTGGAACTGCTGAGATCAGCGAAATCTGTAAGTTTTTGCGGCCAGGGGACCCGCGCCCCTCCCTGCCAGGCTCAGTCCCGTGGGAGGTGGGGCTGTCAGCTCCGGGAAGGAGAAGGGAGAACTGCAGTGGCAGCCCTTATCGGAAACTCATTCTACTGATCCAAACTCCAACCATAGATAGACTGAGACCAGACACCAGAGAATCTGAGAGCAGCCAGCCCAGCAGAGAGGAGACAGGCATAGAGAAAAAAAACAACATGAAAAACTCCAAAATAAAAGCGGAGGATTTTTGGAGTTCTGGTGAACATAGAAAGGGGAAGGGCAGAGCTCAGGCCCCAGCTCAGGCCCTGAGGCGCATATGCAAATCCCGAAGAAAAGCTGATCTCTTTGCCCTGTGGACCTTTCCTTAATGGCCCTGGTTGCTTTGTCTCTTAGCATTTCAATAACCCATTAGATCTCTGAGGAGGGCCCTTTTTTTTTTTTTTTTTTTAATCCTTTTTTCTTTTTCTAAAACAATTACTCTAAGAAGTCCAATACAGAAAGCTTCAAAGACTTGCTATTTGGGCAGGTCAAGTCAAGAGCAGAACTAGGAGAGCTCTGAGACAAAACGCAATAATCCAGTGGCTGAGAAAATTCACTAAACACCACAACTTCCCAAGAAAAGGGGGGTGTCCGCTCACAGCCATCATCCTGGTGGACAGGAAACACTCCTGCCCATCGCCAGCCCCATAGCCCAGAACTGCCCCAGACAACCCAGTGTGACGGAAGTGCTTCAAATAACAGGCACACACCACAAAACTGGGCGTGGACATTAGCCTTCCCTGCAACCTCAGCTGATTGTCCCAGAGTTGGGAAGGTAGAGCAGTGTGAATTGACAAAGCCCCATTCAGCCATCATTTCAGCAGACTGGGAGCCTCCCTACACAGCCCAGCAGCCCAGAACTGCCCTGGGGGGACGGCACTCACCTGTGACATAGCAGAGTCATCCCTCAACAGAGGACCCGGGGTGCACGGCCTGGAAGAGGGGCCCACTTGCAAGTCTCAGGAGCCATATGCCAATACCAAGGACTTGTGGGTCAGCGGCAGAGACAAACTGTGGCAGGACTGAACTGAAGGATTAGACTATTGCAGCAGCTTTAAAACTCTAGGATCACCAGGGAGATTTGATTGTTAGAGCCACCCCCCTCTCCCTGACTGCCCAGAAACACGCCCCATATACAGGGCAGGCAACACCAACTACACACGCAAGCTTGGTACACCAATTGGACCCCACAAGACTCACTCCCCCACTCACCAAAAAGGCTAAGCAGGGGAGAATTGGCTTGTGGAGAACAGGTGGCTCATGGACGCCACCTGCTGGTTAGTTAGAGAAAGTGTACTCCACGAAGCTGTAGATCTGATAAATTAGAGATAAGGACTTCAATTGGTCTACAAATCCTAAAAGAACCCTATCAAGTTCAGCAAATGCCACGAGGCCAAAAACAACAGAAAATTATAAAGCATATGAAAAAACCAGATGATATGGATAACCCAAGCCCAAGCACCCAAATCAAAACATCAGAAGAGACACAGCACCTAGAGCAGCTACTCAAAGAACTAAAGATGAACAATGAGACCATAGTACGGGAGACAAAGGAAATCAAGAAGACCCTAGAAGAGCATAAAGAAGACATTGCAAGACTAAATAAAAAAATGGATGATCTTATGGAAATTAAAGAAACTGTTGACCAAATTAAAAAGATTCTGGACACTCATAGTACAAGACTTGTACTATGATGTACAAGATGACAGAATGGAAAATGAAAGCATAAAAGAAAGAATGGGGAAAAAAATTGAAAAAATCGAAATGGACCTCAGGGATATGATAGATAATATGAAACATCCAAATATAAGACTCATTGGTGTCCCAGAAGGGGAAGAAAAGGGTAAAGGTCTAGGAAGAGTATTCAAAGAAATTGTTGGGGAAAACTTCCCAAATCTTCTAAACAACATAAATACACAAATCATAAATGCTCAGCGAACCCCAAATAGAATAAATCCAAATAAACCCACTCTGAGACATATACTGATCACACTGTCAAACACAGAAGAGAAGGAGCAAGTTCTGAAAGCAGCAAGAGAAAAGCAATTCACCACATACAAAGGAAACAGCATAAGAGTAAGTAGTGACTACTCAGCAGCCACCATGGAGGCGAGAAGGCAGTGGCATGAAATATTTAAAATTCTGAGTGAGAAAAATTTCCAGCCAAGAATACTTTATCCAGCAAAGCTCTCCTTCAAATTTGAGGGAGAGCTTAAATTTTTCACAGACAAACAAATGCTGAGAGAATTTGCTAACAAGAGACCTGCCCTACTGGAGATACTAAAGGGAGCCCTACAGACAGAGAAACAAAGAAAGGACAGAGAGACTTGGAGAAAGGTTCAGTACTAAAGAGATTCGGTATGGGTACAATAAAGGATATTAATAGACAGAGGGGAAAAATATGACAAACATAAACCAAAGGATAAGATGGCTGATTCAAGAAACACCTTCACGGTTGTAACGTTGAATGTAAATGGATTAAACTCCCCAATTAAAAGATATAGATTCGCAGAATGCATCAAAAAAAATGAACCATCAATATGTTGCATACAAGAGACTCATCTTAGACACAGGGACACAAAGAAACTGAAAGTGAAAGGATGGAAAAAAATATTTCATGCAAGCTACAGCCAAAAGAAAGCAGGTATAGCAATATTAATCTCAGATAAAATAGACTTCAAATGCAGGGATGTTTTGAGAGACAAAGAAGGCCACTATGTACTAATAAAAGGGGCAATTCAGCAAGAAGAAATAACAATCGTAAATGTCTATGCACCCAATCAAGGTGCCACAAAATACATGAGAGAAACACTGGCAAAACTAAAGGAAGCAATTGATGTTTCCACAATAATTGTGGGAGACTTCAACACATCACTCTCTCCTATAGATAGATCAACCAGACAGAAGACCAATAAGGAAATTGAAAACCTAAACAATCTGATAAATGAATTAGATTTAACAGACATATACAGGACATTACATCCCAAATCACCAGGATACACATACTTTTCTAGTGCTCATGGAACTTTCTCCAGAATAGATCATATGCTGAGACATAAAACAAGCCTCAATAAATTTAAAAAGATTGAAATTATTCAAAGCACATTCTCTGACCACAATGGAATACAATTAGAAGTCAATAACCATCAGAGACTTAGAAAATTCACAAATACCTGGAGGTTAAACAACACACTCCTAAACAATCAGTGGGTTAAAGAAGAAATAGCAAGAGAAATTGCTAATATATAGAGACGAATGAAAATGAGAACACAACATACCAAAACCTATGGGATGCAGCAAAAGCAGTGCTAAGGGGGAAATTTATAGCACTAAACGCATATATTAAAAAGGAAGAAAGAGCCAAAATCAAAGAACTAATGGATCAACTGAAGAAGCTAGAAAATGAACAGCAAACCAATCCTAAACCAAGTACAAGAAAAGAAATAACAAGGATTAAGGCAGAAATAAATGACATAGAGAACAAAAAAACAATAGAGAGGATAAATATCACCAAAAGTTGGTTCTTTGAGAAGATCAACAAGATTGACAAGCCCCTAGCTAGACTGACAAAATCAAAAAGAGAGAAGACCCATATAAAGAAAATAATGAATGAAAAAGGTGATGTAACTGCAGATCCTGAAGAAATTAAAAAAATTATAAGAGGATACTATGAACAACTGTATGGCAACAAACTGGATAATGTAGAGGAAATGGACAATTTCCTGGAAACATATGAACAACCTAGACTGACCAGAGAAGAAATAGAAGACCTCAACCAACCCATCACAAGCAAAGAGATCCAATCAGTCATCAAAAATCTTCCCACAAATAAATGCCCAGGGCCAGATGGCTTCACAGGGGAATTCTACCAAACTTTCCAGAAAGAACTGACACCAATCTTACTCAAACTCTTTCAAAACATTGAAGAAAATGGAACACTACCTAACTCATTTTATGAAACTAACATCAATCTAATACCAAAACCAGGCAAAGATGCTACAAAAAAGGAAAACTACCGGCCAATCTCCCTAATGAATATAGATGCAAAAATCCTCAACAAAATACTTGCAAATCGAATCCAAAGACACATTAAAAAAATCATACACCATGACCAAGTGGGGTTTATTCCAGGCATGCAAGGATGGTTCAACATAAGAAAATCAATCAATGTATTACAACACATTAACAAGTCAAAAGGGAAAAACCAAATGATCATCTCAATAGATGCTGAAAAAGCATTTGACAAAATCCAACATCCCTTTTTATAAAAACACTTCAAAAGGTAGGAATTGAAGGAAACTTCCTCAACATGATAAAGAGCATATATGAAAAACCCACAGCCAGCATAGTACTCAATGGTGAGAGACTGAAAGCCTTCCCTCTAAGATCAGGAACAAGACAAGGATGACTGCTGTCACCACTGTTATTCAACATTGTGCTGGAAGTGCTAGCCAGGGCAATCCGGCAAGACAAAGAAATAAAAGGCATCCAAATTGGAAAAGAAGAAGTAAAACTGTCATTGTTTGCAGCTGATATGATCTTATATCTAGAAAACCCTGAGAAATCGACGATACAGCTACTAGAGCTAATAAACAAATTTAGCAAAGTAGCGGGATACAAGGTTAATGCACATAAGTCAGTAATGTTTCTATATGCTAGAAATGAACAAACTGAAGAGACACTCAAGAAAAAGACACCATTTTCAATAGCAACTAAAAAAATCAAGTACCTAGGAATCAACTTAACCAAAGATGTAAAAGACCTATACAAAGAAAACTACATAACTCTACTAAAAGAAATAGAAGGGGACCTTAAAAGATGGAAAAATATTCCATGTTCATGGATAGGAAGGCTAAATGTCATTAAGATGTCAATTCTACCCAAACTCATCTACAGATTCAATGCAATCCCAATCAAAATTCCAACAACCTACTTTGCAGACTTGGAAAAGCTAGTTATCAAATTTATTTGGAAAGGGAAGATGCCTCGAATTGCTAAAGACACTCTAAAAAAGAAAAACGAAGTGGGAGGACTTACACTCCCTGACTTTGAAGCTTATTATAAAGCCACAGTTGCCAAGACAGCATGGTACTGGCACAAAGATAGACATATAGATCAATGGAATCGAATTGAGAATTCGGAGATAGACCCTCAGATCTATGGCTGACTGATCTTTGATAAGGCCCCCCAAAGTCACTGAACTGAGTCATAATGGTCTTTTCAACAAATGGGGCTGGGAAAGTTGGATATCCATATCCAAAAGAATGAAAGAGGACCCCTACCTCACCCCCTACACAAAAATTAACTCAAAATGGACCAAAGATCTCAATATAAAAGAAAGTACCATAAAACTCCTAGAAGATAATGTAGGAAAACATCTTCAAGACCTTGTATTAGGAGGCCACTTCCTAGACTTTACACCCAAAGCACAAGCAACAAAGGAGAAAATAGACAAATGGGAACTCCTCAAGCTTAGAAGTTTCTGCACCTCAAAGGAATTTCTCAAAAAGGTAAAGAGGCAGCCAACTCAATGGGAAAAAATTTTTGGAAACCATGTATCTGACAAAAGACTGATATCTTGCATATACAAAGAAATCCTACAACTCAATGACAATAGTACAGTCGCCCCAATTATAAAATGGGCAAAAGATATGAAAAGACAGTTCTATGAAGAGGAAATACAAATGGCCAAGAAACACATGAAAAAATGTTCAGCTTCTCTAGCTATTAGAGAGATGCAAATTAAGACCACAATGAGATACCATCTAACACCGGTTAGAATGGCTGCCATTAAACAAACAGGAAACTACAAATGCTGGAGGGGATGTGGAGAAATTGGAACTCTTATTCACTGTTGGTGGGACTGTATAATGGTTCAGCCACTCTGGAAGTCAGTCTGGCAGTTCCTTAGAAAACTAGATATAGAGTTACCATTCGATCCAGCGATTGCACTTCTCAGTATATACCTGGAAGATCGGAAAGCAGTGACATGAACAGATATCTGCACGCCAATGTTCATGGCAGCATTATTCACAATTGCCAAGAGATGGAAACAACCCAAATGTCCTTCAACAGATGAGTGGATAAATAAAATGTGGTATATACACACAATGGAATACTACGCGGCAGTAAGAAGGAACGATCTCGTGAAACATATGACAACATGGATGAACCTTGAAGACATAATGCTGAGCGAAATAAGCCAGGCACAAAAAGAGAAATATTATATGCTAACACTAATGTGAACTTTGAAAAATGTAAAACAAATGGCTTATAATGTAGAATGTAGGGGAACTAGCAATAGAGAGCAATTAAGGAAGGGGGAACAATAATCCAAGAAGAACAGATAAGCTATTTAATGTTCTGGGGATGCCCAGGAATGACTATGGTCTGTTAATTTCTGATGGATATAGTAGGAGCAAGTTCACAGAAATGTTGCTATATTAGGTAACTTTCTTGGGGTAAAGTAGGAACATGTTGGAAGTTAAGCAGTTATCTTAGGTTAGTTGTCTTTTTCTTACTCCCTTGTTATGGTCTCTTTGAAATGTTCTTTTATTGTATGTTTGTTCTCTTTTTAACTTTTTTTTCATACAGTTGATTTAAAAAAGAAGGGAAAGTTAAAAAAAAAAAAAAAAGAAAAAGAAAAACAAGGAAAAAAAAAAGATGTAGTGCCCCCTTGAGGAGCCTGTGGAGAATGCAGGGGTATTCGCCTACCCCACCTCCATGGTTGCTAACATGACCACAGACATAGGGGACTGGTGGTTTGATGGGTTGAGCTCTCTACCACAGGTTTTACCCTTGGGAAGACGGTTGCTGCAAAGGAGAGGCTAGGCCTCCCTATGGTTGTGCCTAAGAGCCTCCTCCCGAATGCCTCTTTTTTGGTCAGATGTGGCCCTGTCTCTCTAGCTAAGCCAACTTGAAAGGTGAAATCACTGCCCTCCCCCCTACGTGGGATCAGACACCCAGGAGAGTGAATCTCCGTGGCAACGTGGAATATGACTCCCAGGGAGGAATGTAGACCTGGCACCGTGGGACGGAGAACATCTTCTTGACCAAAAGGGGGATGTGAAAGGAAATGAAATAAGCTTCAGTGGCAGAGAGATTCCAAAAGGAGCCGAGAGGTCACTCTGGTGGGCACTCTTATGCACACTTTAGACAACCCTTTTTAGGTTCTAAAGAATTGGGGTAGCTGGTGGTGGATACCTGAAACTATCAAACTACAACCCAGAACCCATGAATCTCGAAGACAGTTGTATAAAAATGTAGCTTATGAGGGGTGACAATGGGATTGGGAAAGCCATAAGGACCAAACACCACTTTGTCTAGTTTATGGATGGATGTGTAGAAAAGTAGGGGAGGGAAACAGACAGACAAAGGTACCCAGTGTTCTTTTTTACTTCAATTGCTCTTTTTCACTCTAATTATTATTCTTGTTATTTTTGTGTGTGTGCTAATGAAGGTGTCAGGGATTGATTTAGGTGATGAATGTACAACTATGTAATGGTACTGTAAACAATCGAAAGTACAATTTGTTTTGTATGACTGCGTGGTATGTGAATATATCTCAATAAAATGATGATTTAAAAAAAAAAAAAAAAAAAAAAGACGGGAAAGTAAAAAAAAAAAAAAAAAAAAAAAGAAAAAAAAGGAAAAAAAAAATTTTTTGTGCCCCCTTGAGGAGCCTGTGGAGAATGCAGGGGTATTCGCCTACCCCACCTCCATGGTTGCTAACATGACCACAGACATAGGGGACTGGTGGTTTGATGGGTTGAGCTCTCTACCACAGGTTTTACCCTTGGGAAGACGGTTGCTGCAAAGGAGAGGCTAGGCCTCCCTATGGTTGTGCCTAAGAGCCTCCTCCCGAATGCCTCTTTTTTGGTCAGATGTGGCCCTGTCTCTCTAGCTAAGCCAACTTGAAAGGTGAAATCACTGCCCTCCCCCCTACGTGGGATCAGACACCCAGGAGAGTGAATCTCCGTGGCAACGTGGAATATGACTCCCGGGGAGGAATGTAGACCTGGCATCGTGGGACGGAGAACATCTTCTTGACCAAAAGGGGGATGTGAAAGGAAATGAAATAAGCTTCAGCGGCAGAGAGATTCCAAAAAGAGCCGAGAGGTCACTCTGGTGGGCACTCTTATGCACACTTTAGACAATCCTTTTTAGGTTCTAAAGAATTGGGGTAGCTGGTGGTGGATACCTGAAACTATCAAACTACAACCCAGAACCCATGAATCTCGAAGACAGTTGTATAAAAATGTGGCTTATGAGGGGTGACAATGGGATTGGGAAAGCCATAAGGACCACACTCCACTTTGTCTAGTTTATGGATGGATGAGTAGAAAAACAGGGGAAGGAAACAAACAGACAAAGGTACCCAGTGTTCTTTTTTACTTCAATTGCTCTTTTTCACTTTAATTATTATTCTTGTTATTTTTGTGTGTGTGCTAATGAAGGTGTCAGGGATTGATTTTGGTGATGAATGTACCACTGTGTAATGGTATTGTAAACAATCGAAAGTACGATTTGTTTTGTATGACTGCGTGGTATGTGAATATATCTCAATAAAATGAAGATTAAAAAAAAAATTTAACTACATAAAAGTATTCTTTACAGCAAAAATATGGTATGTAAAGTTAAAAAACAAATGCCAAACTGAGAAAAAAAGAATTTGGAGCCCATAGTACAGAAAAAGGATATTTTCCCAAAGTATTAAGAATACATATAAATCAGTAAGAAAAGCACTACTAATACAATAGAAAAGTGGGCAAAAGATATGAGCAGACAGTTCACAGAAAAGGAAATGTATATCGCTTTCAAGCATATGAAAAGATGTTTAGCCTCACTCATATTGAAACTCAACCAAAATCACAGAGAGAGCTTTTTTCTGCCTCTTAAATTAGTAAAAGTTTAAAAAGTTTGAAAATGCTTTTATTATGAAGAATCAGCAGCCCACTCATATATTTTTAGTAAAAGTACATATTAGTTCAACACCTATAGAGGGCAAATTTCAACATCTACCAGAATTACAGACATGCATACCCTTTGACACAGCAATGTTGCTAAAAATTTATCCTATCAGTAGTCCCTAACAAAAGGGAAATGATATATAAAGAAGCTTATTTACTGTAGCACTATTTTTATTAGCAAAAGATTTGGAAATAACCGTCAACAGAAGAATGACAAAAAAAAAACAGAGGAGTGATAAATTTGTTAGGTAGTTACAGTGGAATTCTAAGCATAGATGAAAAGGAATAGAGATGTTCTTTATGAACAACCATGGAGATATTTCAAAAGTATGTTGTTAAATGATAAAAGCAAGGTGCAGAAGAGTTTGTTCAGGGTACTTCCATTTGGGTATAAAAGAAGGGAGAGTAGATTACCAGCTGTTTTCAAGAATACGTTCAGTGTATTTCGACTGGTTGCTTTTGCTCATCATCTCTTCTCTTCATATAGATTATCCTTTCTCCATCTCTGCTTATTGAAAAAAATTATTCTTTCAGGACAATTTCAAATATTTCTTCATCTATGAACTTTCCTGTTCTCCTAAATCAAATACTTCCTCAATTGAACAAAACTATAAAATTCTCAGGAAAAAGTTTTAAGGTTTTAGGGTAAGAGCAAAATACACCTTAATAATGCATAAAGGAAGACTGGTTTAACCTTACAAAAATTAATATTCTATATGGTCAAAGGCATCATAAATGGGCTTACACAGAAAATCTAACAGATCGAGAGGAAATATTTGCAGCATATATTGATGGCAAAGGCTTATCATGAGATTATATAAAGAGTTTCTACAAACCAATAAAAGTAAAATCAACAGTCCAATGGAGAAAAACATACAGTGTTAAGGACAAATGCTGTTAAAAAAAGAAAAGTAAATGAAAAGATCCTCAATTTTAAATAATTTTAAATAATAAGAAACATTTTCCTCCCATTGACAAGCAGAAACTAAAAAGATTTATACTGTGGTGTGAAGAAACAGGCAATGATGTGATAGGAGTATAAACTGGCAAATTCTCTTTGGAAGGCAAATTGTCAGGAGTCATCAAATGCTGTCACCTCCAACCCATCCATTCACAATCTAGGCATCCGTGCTCAGATGTACTCATCTATATGCAGATAGAAGCGCTTACAACCATGGTTATAACAGGACTATTTATAACAGGAAAAAAAAAAAAGACTTCCTAAAGGACCACCAATAGGGGAAAAGGTGCATAAACTATGGTACATTCATTCTATGGACTACTATGCATCAGTTTAAAAAATAAACAGATTTTTACATATTTGCATGAAAAGAGCTCCAAAGAGAAAATGCCATTTGAAGCATGGTAAGTAAAATATTATTCCATTTATGGGGAAAAAGCTATGTATATGAATATCAATGTTGCTTTTCTCTTTTTGTCTTGTTTTGTTTGTTAAAGGGTGGTGATGAGAAGGAGCCAATTCATACAGGTAGGAGAAGGGAATCAACCTCAGTTAATGGTCTCCCCATGTGATATTCTTTCTATCATTCCACCAAAAGAAAAGAAGCAGCCCTTTCTGAATCAAGAATGATTAAATCGAAAGATGAAAAAATTTCTCCAACTATGAAGGACACCACTAAATTTTCAGAAAATTCCCTCTTATAATTAACTAAAGCAGCCCCAATTGAGAGTTACAAGCATTTATCTTATGAGAGTAGAGAGTGGTTGTACCACTGATGACTTAGCACAGAGATTATACCTTTAAAATCTTCTCTAAAACCTCTTTAGTACTACTTTGGTTTCTTTCCCTGGATTTTCTGTTAATTTTTCTGGAGCTAGCTTAAAATATGGACAAAAAGGACTGATCAATGCTGAGTAAAGAAAGACTATTTCTTGACCCTTAAATGATATATTGTTTTAGATTAATTCTAGAATCACTTTAATCTTAAATAACAGCACAATATTGATGGCTCATTCAATAGGCAATTTATTCTGACTTTGAGCTCGTCCTCTTTTATTCTTATTCCCAACCAGGATTTTCATTAAATTGCTGTGCATTGTTTTCTTTAATTTGCTTTAATTCCTATAGCATGGAAGAGAAGTATTACACAGGGAAGTTCATGAGCTTTGAAGTCTTGACATAGCTGACTTCTTTTCAGAGGTTTTCAACTTACTGCCTCTGTGATTTAGAGCAAATTGCCTAAACTTTCTGAGTGTCAATTTTTTGTCTGTCAAATAACAATAATAACTCACAATAAAAGAAGAAATCACAATAAATTAGAAAATATTGTTAAGTGAATGCTCATGAAAATGCAACATATCAAAGCATGTATGGTGTAGCTAAAGCAGGACTTAGGGAGAAATGTATAGCCTTAAATGAATAAATCAGAAAAGAAGAAATGCTGAAAATCAATTACTCAAGTTTCTCAAGAGGCCAGAATAAAATACACCTCAAATAAATTAGGAGGGAAATAGTAAAGATAAGAACAGAATCAATGAAGAATTCACACTCACATACTCACACATGAAAAAAAAAAATGAACAATGCCCAAAGTTTTTTTGAAAAGATTAACAAAACTGCAAAGTCCCTAGCAAGCCTGATCAAGAAAAAGAGAGAAAATACAAATAATCCATATTGGGAATGAAAGAAAGAACATCAATACAAACCTTAAAGCTCTTAAAGTTAGAAATAAAGGACATAATACAAACCTTAGGTTATTAAAATTAGAAATAACTACGTCAATTTTTTAGGGCGAGTCCATGGGAATTCAATGAAGCAATGAACTTAAGTCACCTGGCAACAGTTACTGGCTTATGGATGTCATTCATTTAATCACTGAATAAGCTATTATTGAGCACGTGCCTGTGCTGGGCACTAGGAATACCAAGGTGAGCCAAAAGGTGTGTGTGAGAGAGGTAGACAGACGTGTTCCTTGTCCCCATCGACGAGTCCAGTGATGAAGATAGACACAAATAAAAAAATATACACATGTAAATGTAAAGTAACAATGATGGCAAGTGCTACAAATAAGAAGTGGTGTGTGGAGATAAAGGTGCCTATAAAAAGGTGAACTGACCTTGTGAAGGAGGTAGAGAGGACTGCCCTAAGGAAGTGATGGCGGAGATGCCATTTACAGGAAGAACAGACATGAATGAGGTGATGATAACTAGTAAGAGCTCTTGGCAGAAGCAAGAGCAAGGGAAAAGGCCCCATGTTGGGAGTAGCACGGCCTGAGGTCAGTGTGGCTGAAGCATGGACAGAAAGGGTGAGTGGGGCTGGATGAAGCTGGAGAGATACAAAGGGCTCCGACTTTGCAGGACCTTGCAGACCCTGCTAAGGAGTTTGGTTTTTCTCCTAAAAACAATGGGAAGCCACTGAAAGTTTTCAAGTGAGGGTGGGATACCATGACCAGATCAGAAAAGATCACTGTGTAGTGTGATGCATGGGTTGGATGAGATCAGAGTAGCTATGGGGATGCCAGTCAGGTCACTATTGCTGTCTCACAGTTAAAAAAAAAAAAAAATATGCAGCTAACTCCTGTTTATAATATTTTTAAACCTGGAAAAACCCCAAATATCCATCAATAATGGATTGGTTTAAGAAATTATGGTAAATAAACACAATGCAGCTATAAAAAGGAATGAAGAATATTAATATTTACTGTTGAGGAGTTATCTCCAGGATATATTGTTAAGTGAAAAAAGCAAAGCTGAGAAAATTGTGTACAGTATACTGCCATTTATATAAAAAAGGTATGGGGGGATATAAATATATATGTACTTGTTTGCATTTTTTAAATGGAAGTCTAAACCATGAAGAAAAGCTTACTTATATATAGGGAAGGAGATGGGTCAAGAAGGAGGTGATAGGGATAGAGGCAAAAGTTCTCTGAATATAAATTATTTTGTAGATTTAACTTTAGAACCATGTAAATATTTTTCATAATCATAAAGAAATTAAGTTTAAGGAAACAGTCCATAACAAATGAAAACAATATAATGAAGACAACCACCTATTGACTTAGTGGCATAAACATATAAAAAGAATTAATTCAAATTACCTTGAAAGTGTATCCCTATAAGGATATATTTAATGATAGGAAAAATGCCAAGAAAAAGAAATCCTAAACTGCTTTTGGTATTCCTCTTGATAGCAGTAGAATTTTTACTGTCATTCTATTAATGATGTATATTATGGGAACAAATAAAGTGATAATTTTGATGTCTTTTGGCAAATGAAAATTTTGGCTCTCTAAGCTGATACACTCTAAGAACAAAAATAATTGCAAAAAAATTTTCAAACTATTGTTTGTAACTGCATCTTTGGCAAAAGTGTTGTATTGTTATATGGGACTTCCCTGAATATAATTTGTATATAATGTGGGCTGAAACAAGTGAGTGATTATCTACTCTTGTAATTCTATCACTGTTGGTCATCAAAAACTGGAATTCTCAGCATGGGACAAAGGAAATATAGATGTAAGAGAAAAAGATTAAGAGAACTCCCCGTAGTTCTGCCCTTGAATTGACATTATCAGTATGAACTCATAATGTATTTCATCTTGAAAAAAGGATTTCCTATCTCTGTCCACTTTCTCAGTCTAGAAACAATGACCAAGATAGTAGCAACAAATAATAGTCCAAATTATGGTCTCTAAATATCATTTCCCACAGGGTTCCTTAGAAAAATGGCCAATTCTAGCTTCTGACACTGGAAAGTACAAGATGAGCTGGAACATCCTGCCAGATGACTAGCCCCAAAGCATTGTTCATATTATTCATATAATAGCTGCAAGTTATATTCTTAATGATGCAAATATGTTGAACACCTTTGGAGGATGTTATGGAAGCAACTCATTTTTTGAAAATTAGTAAATAAAGACAAAGAATCTTGTGTTTATCCTTCCTTTCCTGTACAAACCATGCCTCAGGCTAACTAATCAACAAGGTGACACTTCTCCTACTCTAAGTCTTCCAACTGTCAAGTGAAGAAAGAATTATAAAATTAGCATATCACAATTTTCCAACACTTAATAAACTAATGGGTCTAAGTAATGATCACCAATATCTGCTAACATCATGGACAGAGGATCAACCAGATTTTATATGTCTCCTAATGGACAAACAGAACTGTGATGTATTGCAACAAACAAACCTGCATGTGATTAAGTCTTTAGATATAACTAAAAATGTACAGGAAATTCAGGAACTAGAAGAACATGTTAAATAACACAACAGAGATGTGATCAGCAAAATTCAGAATTTGCAAAACTCTGCAGAACAAGTGGTCAAAGTTATTTGACTAAATTTGGAGGAAAAAAAAGAGAGACAGAGTAGAAACCCACAGATGAAAAGAGACTTGAGAGATGGTTTCCAGGGGCCCTGCCTCAATCAAGATGGTGATGTAAGACACTCCATAGCTCTGTGCTCCCTGCAGAAACTTTAAACAACATACAGGAACTAGCAGAAGCATTTTCTCAAAGCTTCAGAAACCAGCATTAACCAGGTAAGCTTCAAATAAAAAAAAAAGCAACTTAAAAAGGGTAGGGTCTCACCCTTGTGGGCCTCCCCCCAAATCTCTCACTGCCTCAGTGCAAACCTGTCCTGCTTGCAGTGTGGGTCCCAGGTCCCAGTTCTGGAGGGAGCAGAGCAGCCTTTGTGAATATACTAGAGTGCATGTGTATCTGTGTTAATTGGTCTGATGGGAGCCTGAAGGACTGAACCAGGACAATCATCACAGGCTTGCCCTCCCAGAACTTACTCTGCACATACCTTTGGCTCACAAAGCTCTCCTATAGGACACTGTAGAAGATGTTAAATCACAGCTGCTTGAGGGTAAAGGATGGCTGGCTGTGGAACATACAGGATAACACCTGGACCATGAGGAAATACTGTTTCCTAGGAAATGGGGACATTCATTTCCATGTAACTGGGGATTTCCTAGATCATGTGTGCATGCCCAAAACAAGATACATGTGTAGAAAATACCAGGGAGGACCCCATGGTTTTTGCTGTATGCTAGTCTCTAAATTCATTATTAGGACATCTAAGCTCATTGTTGTGTACCATTTGCATAGAATATTTTTTCCCATTGATGGAACATTGAATTATGTACCTCACAATTCAACTTAACAACACTGTCCTGAAATACATGAAGCAAACATTGGCTGATTTGAAGAGAAATATAAATGGTTCTACAGTAATATTAGGCGACTTCAATACACCAAGTTCAATAACAGATAAAACATCTAGACAGAAGAGCAATACGAAAATAGAGGACTTGAACAATAATGTAAACCAACTGGACCTAGTTGACATATATAGAACATTCCATCCAACAACAGCAGAGTACACATTCTTCACAAGTACACAC
Organism: Choloepus didactylus; assembly: GCF_015220235.1. Classification (NCBI taxonomy): domain Eukaryota; kingdom Metazoa; phylum Chordata; class Mammalia; order Pilosa; family Megalonychidae; genus Choloepus; species Choloepus didactylus. The sequence continues at coordinate 7,251,506 of NC_051319.1, forward strand.
AGATCATTCTCTAGTATGGCTCGTACATTAGGTCACAGAACAAGTCTTAAAATTTTTTTTAAAGATTGAAATCATACCAAAACTACCACACTGGAAAGAAGCTAGAAATCAATGATGTAGGGAGAGCTAAAAAATTCACAAATACGTGGAAATTATTTTGTATTGTATACAATACACTCAAAAATCCAATGGGTCAAAGAAGAAATCAAAAGGGAAATTAGGAAATATCCTGAAACAAAAACAACATATTAAAACTTATGAGATGTAGCAAGGGCAGTGCTTCGTTAGAAAAGATGATCTCCCATCAGCAGCCTAACCTCACACCTGGGGCAACTAGAAAAAGTAGAGCAAACCAAACCCAAAGTGAGAAGGGAGTCATAATAAATATTAGAGAGGAAATAAATGAAACAGAGAATGGAAAAACAATTAGGAGCTTATACATATTATTTAATCCTCTTACACACACACTCAAACAGTTATAAAGACGTTATTCTTCCCATTATATATATGGGGAGACAGAAGCTCAAAAAGAATAAATCACTTTTCCAAAGTTACAGAGCTATAAAGTAGCAGTCGGCATCCCTAGTCTGCGTTCTTCCAATGATGTCTCAGTCTTTCAAAGTGTGAGTAATAACTCAGGTGGTTCGTGGACATGGCATTTTATTGCATTGACTCACACGGTAAAAAACCTCGTCTGTTGTAATTTTCATCATCCAACCTTCTGTTATGACATGGAGACCAACTCAATTAGGTGCTAGTATATCTTCAACACTTCCCTAACACTTGCTGATCTGTTTTTTACCTAGAGAGGTACACCTCAGTTTCAAAGCCTTGGGTAAACAACAACTGTACATGTAGCAGGAATATAATCACATTTTCTTAATTTCATTTTGTCATTTTTAGGGATACCTTCTATTTACAAGTGATATCGGTGCTTCCATTTATATAGCAATATAAAATTTCATTTAAAAATAAATTTCAGTAAAAGAAATGAATTGATTTAAGGAAAATGGTTACATAAATAAAAGTCATGGTGGTTCATAGAAATGGAAAAAAGTTGCAAGATGAGGCTGGACTCCAGTGGCTGATCTTTGGAAAACAGTGCACCTCACTGCATACCTGTCCCCCTTATAGGTTTTGGTACTGGTATCATCTCTCCAACAATAATCAAACATCTTTTCTTGGCCAAGGCAGGATCTGTTGCCATCTCATTTGGAAATTCTTAGTCATTGTTCACTGATGAACACAGCTCTCTAGTGAGTTTGTCAAGACCCCAAGCGCCGCGGGCCAGATGGTATCTTTATTCCCAGTTGATTATACTGGCCTGCAGGATGGGACCCACAGCCTTTGGCTGCCCACCATGCCCACCATGCCAGAGTTTCAGGAAAGAGCTAAGAGTGGTGGTTAATACTCAAGACACTAGGTTCTTCCGGAAGTCTTAAAATATCCAGGTGATTTCTTTTTTAATATGCACCTTAATATTGAAGCTATACTGACCACTCTAATGTCCATTTCTCTTCCCTAATTCTCCAACCCTCCAGTCTTTTATGATAATACTATGTTTACACATTTTGTTCTTTCTTCCTCCCTACCTTTCCTGGGTCAGAAGCTGTATTCAGGATGTTTGTGAGAACTGGTTGTAGATGGACTGCCTTTTAAAAACATTTCAATGAGTTCTTCTACACATAGACAAAGGCAATAAAAATTCCCAATGCTACATATATTTTAAGACATCATTGTCTTGTAAAGTAATTTTGCATGTGTTCCCCACGGAAATGGAAAGTACATTATAGTCACTGTACTGCTGGGTAGAGAGAATACCTTCACTTTATTCTTTGTTATGCCTGATACTATCTGTTCAGCATATTATTGAGAAAAGAAATCTGCATTTAAAATAATGCATCTGGGTTCTTCTCATTTCCCATGAGCACAACAAAGCCTGTAATATTTTTCACCATAGGCCTTGCAGAGTAGGAGCCAAATCCTGAACAACAGTAGGCTTAGGTTTTGTGTTTTTAATGTATTCTTTAAGTAAAAACTGTAAATGTTGTACTGGTAAATATGTCTTCCTAAAGCCACAAGGTCAAAGAAAAGACAAGTTCGTCTTTCTGGGCCGCGGGTACCCTAAGCACGCGCACCTCTGCTGTAGCTTTCCCCTCTCTTAAGATCCATTGCAGACGGAACACAAGGCAGAGGCCTGATTTGTATATCTCCGACAAGAGAAAATATCACCACTCTGAAAATGGAAACTCATCCCATTCTCCTGCACAGGCCGGGTGGAGTTTGGAGTGGGCTGAGGGCGTCGGGGGTTAGGAAGGGTTGGGAGAGTCTTCCCTCTTCACGGCTACACCAGGAGCCGTTTGGGTCTCCCAGCACCCTGTGCCGCGGCCCTGCCCAGACCATTGTCCGCACACCTCTTCCCTCTAGCTTCCGGGCTGCGGGCGCGATGATTTGCTGCAGATGACATCAGCCCCAGGCTAACGGCTGGAGGAGCTGAAGCCGCCACCGCGTGAGGATGTGCCGGGTGGTCCTTTCCTCCTCCTCTTCCTCCTCCTCCCCAACTCGCAGCCTAGACTCCATATAAAAGCGGCGCCGCCTACCCGCCCTCTCTCACTCCCCGCTCCTCTCCGCGGCGCGCTCTCCGCGGAGCTAGGAGAGGGCGGAGGAGGCGGCGGCGCACAGCGCCAGGAGGAGGGGGGGACGCAGGGGGCGGAGCGGAGGCAGCACCTTCGGAGATAATCCTTTCTCCTGCCGCAGAGGAGAGGAGCGGCCGGAGAGGGAAGCACGGCGGCCGGCAGGATGGCGACCGTGGTCATGGAAGCCTCCGAGCCGGAGCCCTCCGGTAGCATCACCAATCCTGCGGCATCCACCTCGCCCAGCCTGTCGCACCGCTTCCTCGACAGCAAATTTTACCTGCTGGTGGTCGTTGGCGAGATCGTGACCGAGGAGCACCTGAGGCGCGCCATCGGCAACATCGAGCTTGGTAAGTGGCCCTGCACCCTCATGGGACGCGCGCAGGAAGACGCGCAAACACGACCCCACCCAGGGCGCAGTGGCCACCTTCTTTCCCCGCGCGCCTTGCACCCGCGCCCTTTCACGCCACCTCCAGGACTCGGTCCGGACTCTTCTAGGCTATTTTCTGGGAATAATCCGAATGATTAGATTTGAGACCCAGAGGGAATCTCTCATAACCTTGAAGGATCTGTCATCTGGCTAGGTCCGCAGAGCCGAGAGGACCACCTCTCCCGTTAAGTGAAATGCAGGTGTCAGGCGAGTAGAGGCCACAATAAAGCCGCAACTGCAGGCGTCAAAGGGGGGAAAACCTGATGCAGCCACTCCCTTTCAGCCCTCTTTGCCCCTGCATATGGCTGGGGTCGCCTTCGCCGGCAGACCCGGGGCTGAAGTGCCATGTGCCAGGGCCCGCGTGGCAATCATCCTCACCCATAGCCTTTTCGCCCTCGAGAAATTTTTTTTTCCTGGCTTAAAAATCTCCGGGTCCGTTCTTTCCTGGGAATGACTAGGCTAGTGCCAGGGCCACGCCCGCCTTACCGCTGCACCCCCACCCCCCACCCCACCCGCGCAAACCCTCCTCCTACCCCCGGCCCCCACGGGACGCAGGGATGGAGAACCGCCTGCGCCTGATTCCCAGACGGAGCCCGCCTGGCTGCACCCCTGGGTCCTTGGCTGCAGCTTTCAGAAGGACAATGAAACCCCAAGTTGTGGGGTGGGGTTTCTCCTTTTAAATATCCCAGCTTTGAGGAGGATGGTTGGGGGTCGGGGGGTCGGGAGGGCGGCGGCGACGCGTAGGGCCAGTTCGTCGCCGGAGGCGCGCTCTGCAGAGGCCAAATAGCGGTTCGCCGCGAGCCCTGGGCGGGGCCGTGAGGGTCTGGCGGGAGCACTTTCGGGAGCGCCGACTGACCCACCCCTCCCAGCCCCACCCGGGTTGTCGCAGTGCCCCCGCTCGCCCGCCGCACCTGCCCCCCGCACTGCGGCGCCCCTATCGGGCGCGGCCCGCTGAGCTTGCGCTCTGCCCGGGCTTCGGGCTTTGCGGGAGCTGCGCGCCCCCACCTCTCCCCTGCCCGGCTTTGTTGCGATCCAACCCCCCGGTGGCCTGATCTTGTCCCTGCCTTTCCCTTTTTCCCCGGCGCGCCAATCCCGATCCCAGCCCTCCCCGCGCCCCTGGCAGAGGTCGCCGGGTTCCTCCGCAGCCCCAGCCCAAGCTCTATTCTCCTGGGGTGGTGCTGAAGTGTTTCTGCCCAGAGACACCGGCTGGTGGGCGTGGTGCAGTCCGCACTGCGGTCTCTACGGCAGCCCGAGGCGGACAAAGAGCGTTCATGCAGCCCTCGTCCCCCCCGCCCCCCCCACAATAAAAGACGAAAGAAAAAACATATTTTAGATCAAAACAAAACAAAACAAAACAAAAAGCAAACGTTTGCGGTCTGCCTCTGCATTTGTAAAGGGCCACTTGTGCCCAGAACAAAAGGCTGCGGGGTGGGGACTAGAGTTACAGACCTCGTTCTTTTGTTTAACTTTAAAGCACTGATTTTCTTTTCAGCTAAAAAAAAGGGGGGGAGGGATGCAAAAAGCAGTCGTGGTATTTTATTAGGAAAATTTTTTCAGAATAAGATTTCTATAGTGAAATGACTTATTTGGGCATTTCAACCACCCTCCATTTTCAGACTAGAGGCTTTTAATCTGAACTGTCCTGATTTGGTTTATTTGCACATTTTCCTCCGTGAAAAATTTCACACGTACTGACTTTGGGTGTGGCTACTCTAGAACTCAATGACTTTGGATTTTTAAAAAATATATCATTGTCAGCAACATTGCCAGGAAACGATAATACATTAGAAGGTGATTTTCTATGTATAAAATCTTCATAACCACCTATTATGGTGCTAGAAGAGAGACCATCACCTCCATTTTAGAGATGAGGATCCAGAGAGGTGGGAAGCATAGGGGACCAGCTCAAGGTCACACCTCTCATAAGTGACCGAAGCGCCGGCACTGCAGCATCACTTGTTTTCTTTCCCTGCCCCTGATGCTAGTGCAGGGCAAGCCAGTACCAGAGGGAGACTTCAAATACAGCAGTTTTCAGAGCTTCCCTTTGTACTGTCATCCACTTGTGGGCAGCGCCCCATGCAGGGAGGTGGCTCAGCAATCACCTTGGACCATAATTATCTTCCTGCTTTGTTACTCTGCTGATCATCCTCTCAGCGCAGTATTCCCCAGGGGTTTATTTGAGCTGCTTCTGTTTGAGGATAAAATAGATGCATCAAGTACTGCTGTGAAGTGCTTCCCGTCTATACACTTTATTTGTATTTTTACAATACTAGCACTTGGTGATAAAATTCACATTTGTCTTGGTTTTTTCTAAGTTATAAAATTATATTTAAGTATTAGAGACAAAAGGGCACAAATCATAGATGAACAGCTCAATAAATTTTCTCAAAATGAACACACTTATGTTAACCAGATCAAGAAACAGACATGACTGGAATCCCAGAAGCCTTCCTCATGTTCGCCTTCCAGTTACCATGCTTTTCCGATTTGAATTTACTAATTTGGTCAGGTTTTTGTACAGAACTCTGAAATGGCTGTATTGATCCCATTAAGAATCAACCAAAGTGAGTGAACAGAGCCATTTCCTTTCTCACAGTAACAGATGCTGCCTTTCCTCTGGAGATTGCTCTCCCGGGTCCTGGGGTGTCGGCTGCACTCATGCTGCGGAGCCTTCCGATGCTAACTGCTCTAGTAGCTTTTCAGAGGGCCTGAGATGACTTAGCAAGTGGGCAGGTTTCCCAGTTTCCCTGTGCACCACACACTGCCTCAGCCTGCAGGTCCTTGCTGGGTCTCCTGCAGAGGTCACTCTGTTGGAGTCGCTGTCGTAGCTAGTGACCCTGGGCTGTGTTGCCTAAAGCAAAATGGATCTGCTTCAGGGGGTTCTAATCAGTGCATCATCTTTTACTTTTTTCCTCCTATTTCTCCTCCCATCTTAACTGAGACCCTGTGGGTTTGGAGACCCTGGCAACTTGGATTTTTGCCATCTGATTATTGAGGGCTCTCTGGGAAGTCTAAAGAATAATCTAGAAATCTGTAGGGAGATGGTGATAATGCAGTAAATCAACAGGCCTGAAACATCCCTATGTGGATGCTTAATAAATGCTTCTTGAAACCAAGCGAGAGAGATGGTAACTCTAGTTTTCTCGACTATGTTCAGAAAGCACAATGTGGGGTTTGGTCGTATCTTCTCCAGAGTTTGGAACAATAGCCTGGCTTTCTTTATTTAATTATGTGAGACCTTATGCAAAACTATTGTCGCCATCATCATTTACCATTCCATGCCTTTCCCCCACAATGTCCCCTTCCTAATTAGCACACATGGATTAAACAGGGGGACTCAGTGCTCTGGTTTATTTTAATATATAGACTGCATACATTCATGCCTTGCAAATAGAATTCCAGAGCTTTGTGAAAAGTGTTTTTATTGTTTCCTTTTATTTTTTTTAAAAGAAACTAAAACATACAAGGAATACTAAGTGTCAGTTCAATGCTTTCAATTAGTGTTAAAGAGTGTAACTTTTCCCCTGGTAAACATTGGGAATCTCGGAGATTTGTACGTGAAAAAGATGGTTGTGAGTAACATCTACTGCCCTGGATTTTTAGATACACTAGCTGATCACATTGTAACTTTCTGATGTCACTCTTGAATGTAGTCAATCTAAGAAGGTAATAGAATTAAGAACCCAGGCAATATTTGGGGTTTACTTTTTTGTCGTTTTAACAGGGGGGAAAAAGCTTCGTATGATAAGAATTAAATGAAATGTTGGAGAGTGTTAAATTTATTATATTTGTCTTTATACTTTTCAAAGTCAAAAGGCAGATGAATTTCTGCTTGCTGCTTAATTGATATTACCTACTAAGGGCTCTGTGATCCATATTGAAATACGAGCCATTCCCAACACTTAAGGTCATTAAATTGATGATTCATTGTTAATCTTCACAAAGGGCTTACTTTTTCAATAAGTAATAACTTTTAGACCAATAAATAAATATTATGAATCACTTCTTTTATTTGCTTCTATTGTAAGATGTTATCTAAGACCTAAATTAAATAATCAGTGCTTTGAAAGTATGAGCATTCTATGTAAGATATTGTCTACATTATACATAACACATATTTTATGAACATTAAGTTGCTGCTTTAATAAAAAAGAGGGGGGGCAGGGAGCAAACTGAAATGAGGATCACCAGTTAGGTCAACTAAAAAATTAGGAAATCTTGGAGAAATAAATCCTGCCTGAATTTAGCATTTCCTTTATTTTAATTGTTTCTTTAGTTTATGATTCTAATCTGATTTCAGATAGCTTTTTAGCATAATTTTACAAGTAAAATCTTATGATTATAGGTTAATAATTTAGGTACTTGCAAAAATACTCAAAAACCTGTTTCTCAGAGGGAGCAACTGAAGCCCATAGACAAAAATCAACTTGTCAGAAACCCAAATAACTGTCAGATAGAACCCATGTGCCATTTCAACAAGCAATGCATGATCATTTTATTCTGTTTTCTTCAATGTTCTGTCTCTTTTGGAAATATAGATTTTGGTAATTTAAATGGGAGGTGCCTTTTCTTTGTTGTTGTTGGTTTCATGCAACACTCCTGCAAAATGTTTGTGTGATTGGTAAAGTTGGAGAGATTATATTCTGTGTACAGTAAGGGTACCTAGTTCTTCCTCATTTTTTCACCCTGACTCATCCTCTGATGCCCCATCCCCTCTCACCTGTTCTTTTCTCCTTTTTTCTACCTGTAAACTCATGCGTGTTAGCCTTCCCTTTGTGGACTGCTACCTGGGGTCATAGAATTGAGAAGGAAAGGTCCTTTGTTACTCCCTGGGCAAAAAGGTGAGGCAAGAATAGGTTCAAGAACTGCCTGACAGACACAGTGATACACTGTCAGGGCTTGGCGACGGCCACAAAGCAGGCTGTGAGTGTTCTCAGGATGCCTGGCCACACAGACTAGGGGTGACAGTGACCTTCGGGCCCAGGAATTTGAAAAGGGGAATTTCGTCTCTTCCAACTGGGCCAAGTTATTCTTCCCCCACCTGGGTAAGCCAGTAAGGGAGATAGTCTTCATAGAGCGCTGGAGAATTAAAGGGTTGGGGATGAGCTTGATCTGAGGTGGAGTTGGGGAGTGGGGTCAGAAAAAAGGACCAGGAATTTATCATGGCTTTTCTGCTCCCCATCAGAGACAAGATGGCTTGCTTCTGAAAGGCCTCAGCAGAACCTCTTAGCCACACCCCAGTATCTCTTCCAGCCATGAATAAAGAGAGGGGAGAGTCTGGGAAGAGCCATAAAGAAGATATTTTTCTGACTTAGGAGCTTTAGTGGGCCCACTGTTAACTGCCTTCAGCACAAAAGGCAGGTATATAAACCTACTAAATACAATATGGACTTAAAGTGAGAAATACTATTTCCCTTTACTAATATTATCAAGTAGAAAGTACAAAGTAAGTATGAAGTATTTTATTTCTAAAATTGGTGTAGAAAGTGGCCTCATTCCAACATTTTTTCTTCCCAACTAAAATAACTAGCAAATTCTTTGTAATCTTTATTTTATAAGTGGTAGTAATGATTATGCATTGTTAAGAAATAATTTGACTGGAAATTGCTCTCTTAAAAAGAGAACCCAAGCTAAATTTTTAGTTTTATTAGGGGTATAAAAATGAGAAATCATATTTTTGTCAGCTGTTTATTAGTGAAACTTTAAAATTACTAAATGCTTTTTTTTTAGTTTAGTTCTTTTTCCATTGCTACATTATAAATCATACAACCAGGCCTTTACAAAATATAAAACAAATGTTTAATTGCTTGTGTCATGACAAGTTAATTGAAGCCAAGGGGAAAATGGCAAACAACAACGTAAGAGCAAGTCTATCCATAACCCCAGTGAAGTCATTCAAATAATGTGGCAATTTGGACATTACTTGGAACAAAGACAGAAAAATTGTATGAATTTAATTTAAATACATATGTTTCATTATTAACTTATTGACCCAGCTTGACAAGCTAGAAGACAAAGTGGAGCAAAGATGTGGAGCCTGGAGAACTTAGTCAACAATACCAATTAAGCAGCTCAAACAGGAACTCAATGATTTTCCACACTGTATGAGTATATAGTGTATACATTGAAGTAAAATATTCTAATGAATTCAGACCTCTCAACCTGTCAAGCTCTCCATGAAACAAAAAGAACTAATTTATCATTTCTGCGCTAAAAAGATCCACAGATCTTGACATGCCTTTCTTGTTAAAATTTGAATACTCCATTAGCACAAATGCAAACTGAGGCTGTTAATGTTCCCAGGGAGATCCATAAAATTCTCCCTACTAATTTAGCCTCTCTTTAGGAATGTTAACTCTTCTACACCTGAATTTTTCCCATTTATCATATGAGACATTTCTCCCTTTGTTTAGTAGACATGCATCTATTTGAAAATATTCCTTATAGTTGAAAAGGCCTTTCATGTTTAATCTGGAGGTACTTTAGATACACAGTAAACTGAGTTTGTAGAATATTTTTAAATGTTTGTATATAAACTTAGGTTGATTCTTTGCAAGTAGGGAGACTGCGTAAGGCATAAATGCGAGTAAATATAGATATGCATGAAGGATTTACAGATGTGTTTAAATAATACACTGCTACTTATACTCCTAAGTCTGAATGCATTAACGACCAACAAAGATGATTAAATGATTTGGTACTCATTTAGAGATAGTACAAGCCCCTGCTCTTAGTAGGTCTGCAATAAATGCTTGTCATGCAGAGCTTTGTTCCTGGCTGTCTCTGAGAAGGCCCCATACAAGGCACAATCGTGGATATTATACTTTGGCCTCACCATAAGCAATCTATTTGGGAAAATGTAGAAGAATGTAAAAATGCAAACACACTCCCGAGTTCTGTGGTTCCCCAATTTTCCCTTGCTTTCTCCCTAGATCTCCCTTCTCTGATGCCTTCTGAGTGTCCCTCTGAGCCATTCCCCTTGGGAGGGCAGGGGTGAGGAGGGCAGAGGAGGAGGAAGAAAGAGACCAGGGGCGATAGGGCTTCAGGGCAGGAAGCCAGCCTCCTTCTGCTACCTGCCCTGTGTTCCTCTCACCCCAGCCTCTGGCCTAATGAAAGGAAGCCTGAACTTGTGTGAGAACAGGCAGTTCATGGCTCTGACTCCAAAGAAGTTTTGTAAAGTATAAAAAGTTGCCACATTTCTTTGCCTCTGGATAAGAAAATTCAACACAGCTAACAATTCCTGAATGAAAGAGCTGCCTGCCAAGCTAATCAGGTAAAATACATGCCTGGGAAGACAGACAGGCCAAGTCTTATCAAAGTCCCACAAATTTTGCACTGATATCCAGGGGTTGAGATATCAAGGCCACACGTGGGATGGGCGATACGTATACATGCTGCAAGAACATCGTTTAAAAAACAAATGCCTAGGCTTGACTGCCATCCCCCAAGTCCCTGTCTTCCTCACCTTTATTCTACATTTTCTTGCAACCTACAAGTAGACCAAGAAAGCTAGAAATATTCTGGTATCTCTGATTTCTGATAGTTGCCAAAGACCTGACCATCTTCTTTCTGCCCTTTCTATTCCTTCACTGCAGTGGAGCCTGTCATTACCTTAATAACTGTTTTCTTTTACTCTTCCAGAAAGGCTGCATTTACATTTTATGAGGGGCAGAAATTCAGTGCACACTACTAGTTATCCCTCCCTTGTGGCCTGGTGGAGAGACCTCTCCAGCCCTCCCATCTTGTGGGCATGCACTGCTAGTAACCAGGCCCTTCAGAAAGCAGTTGCCACATCCTCCCAAAGCCTGAGAAATGTTACAGTGATGTTTTCCAAACCACTGTGAAATGACTATAACTGGAAGCTTATCAACTGTCTTCCTTTCCCTCCCTAGGAATCCGATCATGGGACACAAACCTGATTGAATGCAACTTGGACCAAGAACTGAAACTTTTTGTATCTCGACACTCTGCAAGATTCTCTCCTGAAGTTCCAGGTGAGGTTTCCCTTCAGTATAAATCAACCTAGAATTTGAAAGGACAGGGGACAGGTCACTGGCTGGAAGGCTTTGCCTGGAGCATCAAAAATACTTCTTCTTATTGCTAAATGAGTCTTTGTATCTGTTATTATCAAATAGGTTAGCGAGAAGCTACATTTTAAGAGTTATTACTGTGTAGGTTGTCTGTTTTTTGGATTCTTAGAGAGACTTTTTTGGCTATCTCGCTATACTCTGAGCTGAAGGGATTACAAATAATTTAAATGTTAATTTTACTTAAAAGTAGTTATGAATACGAATTAGGTAACCCCAGAATCCCATAACCTCCTTCCCTCAAAAGAAAACACAAACATCTACTGCATTTAAAAATAAATATACATCAAAATTTAACATCGCATTGTCACCTGCCACTGAATCATCACGTCCCTTTCTTAGTGTGGTTAAAAGAGAGTTTAGTATTCCAAAAATTGCTGTTAAAATAGACTTTCTTTAATAGATGAAAAAGAATCGTGCAGAATAGATAAAGGTAAGGACTCCAAAACTTGTCCTGTGTGGAGATGCTACCAGCAGCACCTGGCCTGAAATGTCTCTATGGTTAGGGAGCTCTTCCTGAGGACCCGTCCACACCTGCCTTCCCCTTGGGAGCAGAGTAATTCCCGAATGTGATCACTGTCCCAGGTGATCACATTTGGGGACTATGGGACAGCGTTTCTGGCCCATAAAGACTTTCAGGATGTGTTTCCTGAAAACTCTTATCACTGTCCCACCACAGATGGTATATTGCATTTTATTTCTTAAATATCACTTGAATTTTATGGAAAACAGTAGAGAAGACTCTTATTTTTCTACATGTCTTTGTTGTATGATTGCTGAGTTTATTGACATCTAGATAAAATCAGGAATGGGCTACAGCATTTTTTGACTGAGTAGATCATGTGCCATTAGCTTCATACAGACTGAGATTTGAATCCACTTTCAGAGCATATCGGTGCCTTTACGACTCCCACTTAGCAGCAGCTTGCTAGTAATATGCCTGTGAGACTGTCCCAGTGCTTCCCTTTGTGTTTGGCATTAGGAAAAAAAAGTCCCCATTTATTTTGGTTATCTAAATGAATTATAGCTTTCACGTATGGAATTGAGTAAATATGCCAAGAAAACTTTAGCAAGAAGTGGTTCATTAAACACTAAACTTGCTGCAAAGCCATGTGAAAAAACAGCTTTTCAGTAACTCTGCACTGAGGGAAGAAAAAAGAATGACCAGATATCTGAGAGCACAAGGAAAGGTACAGTATATAGTTGTTTCTCTTGTTGTTATTGTGTTGCATTTTTATGTCTTGCAAAGCTCCATAACTTTTAAAATCATCTCACACAAAGGTGATATTCTTTGTCCACAAGTATTTTTATTTCAAAGAGATGGTAAGAGCCAAGCTTTTATCTTTTTTTATGTAGGTCGTTATGGCTGATTTACTATGACTCTTGATAAGACTACCTTTTTTTTTTGGTAAAACAGATCATGTGATTCACACTGTGTTCATTCATAAGTGGATTTACTTTATAGAATGACAGCTGTGTATTGCAAAATGAAAGGTTGCAAGAATTTCTGAAGAATTAAACTACTTTTAAAAAAAATCACCTAGTATTGCTCTTGTGGACTAGGAAGGTCAAGTCCCCCTAAACTGTCACATTCTCCTCTCCTTTTTCCTGCTGTTGTCTACAATAAGGATTGGTTAGGTTACCCTCATTGTGCCAGTGCTACTCTAGGCACTCTGTCTAGAAATTGGCCTAGGGATACATAGTATCCTTACCTTTCTGGCTGACTCAGAAAGCACTGACGCTATGACCTTCCCTCGCAAGCCTGTGAGTGCACTGTACAAGCTTAGGTCTCCCCTCAGGGAACTGAGCATCTAGAACTAGAGCCATCCCTCTTAGTGGTGGGCGGTGGAGGGAGCATACACAACAGAATGAAGGTTTCCAACCAGGACTGTAATGGACAGTAAAGCACAGGCTATGTTTAGTTTCAGGTAAGTGTGTTTTTACAAAGAAGAGATATGATGATGGAGGACAGGATACAAAATTGAGTGAGTGGAGAACGACCACAGGATGATCAGATTGGGCCCAGGGAAGACTTTGGTTCTTGCTGATCAAACTGGAAAGGGTTTATAGAAAAATTTAAAGTCTGTTTGTTTTTAGGTGGGTCCAGTTCTAGCGGTCTCCTCCTTACTCACTGAAATTCTCTAAAAGCCAACACAGGTGCCTCAGGTCACCTAAAATGGAGTCAGCTGAATATTTGCACTTAGAGTTTTAAGATTCTAAGTTAGCTTAGAGGCAAGGAACAAGATGAGTGATGGATCCCTGAAAACAGTAAAGGTATTCAGTCAGTCAGTCAGTCAGTTTTAAAAAATGCTTAAATAGCACCTGCAATGTGCCAGACACTTTTTGGGGTGGGGGAGGGCACCGTGATGGACAAGTCAAACCCATTCCCTACTTTCATTAAGCTTATATTCTTGAGGGAAGAGGAGATGTTTAATAATTATATACAGACTGGCATAAGATCCAGCACCCTGCATCAAAACCAGACTTCAGACTTTTTTTGCTTTGTTTTGTTTTGCTTTTTAGGTTAGCAGATCACAGAGTTCTGGTAAAATTTTCATTGTCTTCTGTGACATAGGTAGCTTAGGACTAAGGTTGCTATTATATCTGTTATATATTCATGTTGTTTATTATACCTGTTTATTATACCTTTTTGTTGTTGTTTTTAAGAATTGGAGGTTGCACATAAAAGATTGGGGATAGCCTAAAGTTGCAGCTAACAGAGGTTGACCAGATGGTGCCCCCATACTTGTTCCCTTGTATTCTTTCTACCCAATTCATGAGTTTTTAAATAAGGTTTTGAGATTCATTTCAGCTAGTTTTTTAGGATTGCAGGTTTCATTCAAGAGCACTCAAATGTTTAGTCTTCTTGAATAAATATCCTTTGAACAGGAAGCTGGAGTATAAGTGCTTTCTCTGTACAAGCTGGAGGACAATATGAATAGTGAGTGATGGATCCCCCAACCCCCCAGAAGGTTAGCCTTGGTATCTCTGAGCCCCATTCAATCCCAGCATACTGTAATTCTTGGGGTAAGCAATCTAGGATCATCTTACTATCTTGGACTTACGGCAGCACTGGCTTGCCTAAAGATTCCACAAACATCTGCTGTGTGTCCAGGGCAGTTCTCTGCTCATTTGCCCTGGATGGTCAGCAGGTGTAAAACCAATCCTGGCTACATCTAAGCTGGGCTCAAGAGAAACAAGTTATCAAGAGAGAAAAATTTAGTTGTTCTTTCATGAACACTCCAATCATTCACTCAAATAAAAATTCAACAATTGAGTGTTTTTTTCAAATTAGACCAATAGTCTTATATTTCTTTATTTTTCTGGATTCAGATAGTATCATGCAATTTTTTCCTATCTATACTATCATATAGTTTTGTTGTTGTTTTTTGGTACCTTAGCCGTGTTGGATATGAATCTATCTGCCTATGAAAATAATTATATATTTTGATAACCCAAATTCCCACCACCAATATAGCATAAGGATTAAGAGTATAGATTCTTGAGCCACACTACCTGTGATTTGATCCTAGCTGTGCCATTTATTTGCAGTATGATCTGGCCAAGTTACTTAAACATTCAATGCTTCAGTTTTCTTGTATGTAAAATGAGGAATATCACTCCTACCCCATAGTTTTCATGAGGATCAAATGAATTAATGCATGTAGAGAGCATGAAACAGTGCTTGTCACATGCTAAACAGTAAACACAAGCTAGTATTGAAAATCTGTTTGACTTGTATATTTGGTGATTATTTTAATCTATAGGAAATGCTGGGTTTTAGATATTGACTGGCTTCCTTTTTGTAATAACTTTTAATTTGTATTAAAGTGTTTTCTAGAGAAACACTTGCCTTTAACTTTATCAGAAAGCAAATAGCTGATGTTATGTGTAAGGGCAGCAATCTTCTATGTTCAGTTTAGGAATGTACTTTGGGAATGAGAACAAAAAGGAGGCAATGCTTTCAGTTGCGGCATAGTTGAAACTTAGAGCAGGGTTGTAGACCATTTGGTCCTGTCAGCTGCCCGTTCTGAGGACGCTGACCTGGAGGGAGAGTCTGCTTGCCTCTTATTGTGATCATCCATCCATGGGTAACTTCTTTCATTCCATTCTACTGCTGGGTTCTCTCTTCTACTCGCTCCAATCAATAAGTGGCTATAGACTTTGCCAGTTTTAAGAAACTGGGATTTCTTATAGTTTATTTTCTTAGCTGAATAAATATCAAGACATCAGCATTTTGTCACTAGTTTTATAACTTCAGATCACATTAACATTAACAAAAATCTTCATACAGTGTGATTGACTTTGAAAGGTGTTTATGTACGTTTTTGTTTAAGATCCTTTGCCTTTCCCAGAGAAGAACAAATCCCAGCTGAGCATCGTTCGATTTGTGTTAAATGGCTGCTAAAAATGTCTTGCCTTGAGATTGGCTTTTGATGGAGTATTAAAATCAAGCCTTTTGAATCAAAGTCATGTGAATCTTTGTCCTCCCTTTGACATCTAATGAAACAAGGTTTTACAACTAATATTTGTCAGTAGAATGATAAGATGTTAAAATGCTCTTGGCAAATGCCTATGAATATTTTTAGACATCTCTCTGTCTAGACTTGTATATTTAGTCTGTCGTTGTGCAGAATTATAGCTTAATTGTATGAGCCTAGAATGCCTCAATTGCCCTATGACAGGGAGTAACACATGTGTTTTCAGCCCTGCAACCAACCTTTAAACAATAAGGCACAGAAATGTGTTCTAGTTACCAGAAGAGGCTAATTTAACCCTCAGAGAACCTGGGATGTCAGACGAAAGGCTGATATACTTCATCCTCATGTTTTCTCACACAAGTCACACAGGCATTGGTACACATGCCCGCGCCGCTCTGCTCAGCTTCTCTCATTGCTTCGTCCTTCGAGGTTGTGAAAGGAATCCTGGTACTAGAAGAAAATGACAAACAGAGAACCTTATTTTCGTTGGCAGTAGCCAGAGAGCCAGACCTCTGTTTAAAATCCTTTGAGGTCAATGCTGCCCGCCTGGGAAGGAGACTCCCTATTTTAATGCAAATCCCTAGCCTTTCTCCCTCTTGCCCCCTGCCTGAAGCATCCCCCAACGCCAGGTTGCAGCCGGCAGAGTAATCTGCAGCCCCTCCCACTCCTGCTCTCACCCGGGTGCTCCCATTCAGAGGTTTGCAGCCCGAGCGGCACGTTGTGAGGTCGCCCCACCCGCTTGCCTTCGAAACAGTGACAGGGCCAAACCTGCTGAGAAGATCCAGAAGTTTTTTGGTGTATGCAACACGAAGAGTCATTCCTGCGAGTTTTACATTTTGCTCCAATTTGAGATTTGGGGATTCTTTGAATCCATATCCTCACTCACTAAGCTGATTGTGTGTGTGTGTGTGTGTGTGTGTGTGCGCACGTGCACGTGCAAGTGTGGCCAACAGAAAGAAATAAAATGATGTTTTATTGCCATGTTCAGACACACACATTCCTCAGGGTAGTTAATGATGGCTCATTCAGACCACCCTAGACATGCCTATTCATCTCACTTTTTTTAGGGTGAAAGGGATGCTTTACTCTGCCGACTGTAACAACTCTCCCGTGGTTCCTAATGGGCACTGCAGAGCCACTCAGCATAGACACCCACAGGCAGAAAGGTAGCAGAAAATTGGCTGCCTGGGCCCAGGAGCCGTTTTGGGGAATGTCAGTAACCCTCCATTAAATCCAACTAAGTGCGTGCCACAACAGCTGCTAGCCTTGCTAACCGAGGACCGTCTGTGCTGAATGAATGTCATTGCTTTTACCTTCATTTCAGAGACCAAAGAGAGCCTGGGTTCTTGCTGGTCGAGTTTTTTAAAAGAAAGTACATGAGAACAAACCACCCATCAACTGCTTTCCCTTTACTTTTTGCTCCTTTTGGGTCTTTTTATTTGGGACATTTTGTTCGGCATCTTTTGGAAGCATGCTGGAAATAAGAGGGGTAGGATGTGAAGGAAGATGAAGAATAGAGCATAACTTCTTTAAAATGTTGCCAAGTAATATTGAATGCTTACCAATCTGCAAAGAATTGCAAAGCCGTATATGGAAGAATAAGACATCCTCAATAATTTAGTTGGGGAAATAAATTAGTCACAGCTTAAAAAAACACTAATAAAGAGAAATTGTTTTCCTCATTCACGTAATGTGTGTGTACTTATGCATGTGTATGTGTGCGCATGTGAGAGAGAGAGAGAATAGGTTTACCAAGTTCTTAAAGCAAAGGAATGCGAATAGAGAGCTTAACAAGCGTTGCATTTTGATTGTACAACCACTGATTTAGTCACAGTGACAAAGGTTACCCAGGTACCAGCACCCACCCCCAGCCGCAGCCCAGGACTAATTAAACACTACGCAGGCAACGATCAAGTATCTCTCAAAACACCATACTCCAGGGCTTACCCCTTTTGTCTTCTCTGCTGCGGTCTGAGGGTAATTTCCATTGCATGTGAAGTCAGCTTTGCTTCCGTCCTGGGGAAACGTGAGAAAGTAAGAAGTGCCCTGAGGAAGTCCGCTTAAAAATGGACTATAGGGACTGGGGAAATTAACATAGAGAGAAGACAAAAATAATGTTATTTTAATACCTGATTCCACCTTAGGTGAAAGGCTCGCCTGTTGTCAGAACTGGTGAAATGAATGCTTATAGGAAATGCAAACAAGATCGTCTATACATGGTTTAAAAATAAAATTAGCTAATTAAAAGTGAACACACATAGTGGCTCTTATTCTTCCTCTCTTCAACCACTCTTTCCTTCCCCCATCTCTATTTCTTTTTGTCCCCTACCCCCACCCTCCCTGCCCCACTTCAAAGTCCAGGGAAGGTAGTGACTTATTGAATGTGTCTCCTCTCCACAGTTTAAAGAGAAACTGAGGTTGCCTCTGTCATCAATTGCCTTGTGGCAGTGCTGGGGGTTTTGGATGAAATATGAACAGCCCAAGGGCTGTTTTTGCTGCCTTAGAAGAGAATCCTCTAAACCTGCACTTGCTGTTAGCCTGGCCCTTTCTTTCTTAATAAGACAGGGTTTCATTGGAGACTATGAGTAAATGAACCCCTGTTGAGCATTTTGGACCAAATTCACAGATCCCTTTTTTGCATGTCACATGGGTAGTCTGAGGAAGAAAACAACTGCTTTGCAGAGGGAACAACACATTTCTGGTGCACCTTGCCTCAAGGACTCCCTTGCTTTATAGAGATGTTGCTTTTGGTTCCGGAAATGTCAGTCAGTGATGAAATGTCACGTTTGGAGAAGTTAACCTGATAATGATAAGCTAAAAGTTGGAATAAATTCTGGAAGCCAGGCAACACCACTGTCTTAGTGCGGAGATCCTCAGCCATTTTGAGCAGTTGTCCTCTGCCCTTTTAAACTCTCTCATAGAAGTTCTGATTTTTGAAAGATCAGCTGAAAATTACTTGATGAAATTCCTCCTCTGTTTAATTGAATTTGATGCCTGTTTAGAGATAGTGTAGCAACTGCTTTTTAATCTAGAATTCCAAATAGCCTTGCAGCTCAAATACAAAGAAGTTCTGACCTTGCAATTCAGTAGGAAGTGGGGTGGGGGGTGTTCATGAAGTCCCTGAGTACCACAAGATGCTGAAGTGCTTGTAGGTAGTTGAATTCATTTCAGGATAGTTTGTGTGTGGGGGGGGGGGGGGGAGGGGGGGAGTGTGAAAGAGAGAAAGAGAGAAGGAGAGAGAGAGGAAGAGAGAGGGAGAGAAAGGGAGGGTGGGAGGGAGAAGAATACCTTATATTTTAATCTGTTGAAAAGGAGATAATCTTTTCACAGTATAAGGTATATCTTTTTAGAAAGTGACCTATTATCAGCCAATCTGTCATCAAATATTTATGTAGTAGTTCCTGGAGCAAGATACAGTTCCAGATCCTGTCTCAGCAGGCCATTTGAAGACATGTAAGTAATCCTGCCCTGAAAGTTGTTTACAACTGAGTTGTAGAAATAAGATAACTAACAGAACAAGTCAGTCTAAAATATGTGCCAAATGTAGATTTTGCAGGAGGGTCCTTCTGTAAGTTTGATTTGTTCAACTTATTTTTAAAAATACATTAATTTAATTTTAAAAATACATGGAATTAAAATATTGATTTGGGAGTCACAGCACATGAGTGGTGTATTTAAAGATAAAAAACAAATGAAGATTGTTAGGGTAAGGGCTCATAATGGGAAGAGTACAGTACCTCGGGTGGAACTCTGAGGAATGCCAACATTTAGAAGTCAGCAATTCCAAGATCTATAGAGGAAAAAAGAAAGAAAAAGTACATGTACATTAAAAAATACACATTAAAGTATATATTATGTATTCATATTCTCTATATAAATTGAGGCATAAATTCATGTCCTAACACACTGAATTCTCTTTGTGATCAAGGAATTTTGAATCCAAACTGAATTGGAGTGTTAACTGATTTGAAGCTACATTTTAAGTTAAGCCGTGTAATTCAATTTTGAAAATATTGACTTGATATTTTAAGCATGCAACCCCTCTGAAGCATGGGAGAACACAACTGTTGAACTGAATGCATAGGTTTAACTTCAAGATTCTCCTCATCTTTGAGTGCTGGGAAATTGTCTGTTGGTAGACTCAGAAGACACTAGGGAGAGAGTGTGTAAACTTGGAAGGTTTTATGGGAGCTAATCTGGAATAATTGGATTACTGCCCTGAGGTGAGGACAGACACTTTGGAGAGTGCCTGATTCAGGTGTTTCTGTGTCCGGGGGAAGGTGGGAGGGGGCTTCAGTTGTGATGCTGGGTCCCAGGACCCTTCTCCTCCAGGCAGCCCTTGGAGCCTGACCTGATGCTGCAGCTCTGGGACTCACCGGAGACTGTCGTGGCTCATGTCACTCCTTGTAAGGTTGCTGAGTCGAATTTCCTCCTCTGTAAAATAAAGGAATTAGCCTAGATCATGGTATCCTAAACTTTGTTCTGCCAGCCATTAGTGAAATTACATTTGAGAACTTGTGGCATACTAGATCTTATTATTTGGAGAGGCATAATGTGTTGTTTATTCCTCAAGTGAATAAGCTTGCTGCATTTTGTTTAACCACAAGTTTCCTTAAATTACTGGACCAGTCACTTCCACCTCCTCTCTCTCCCATGGATCTGTTGGTGGGCTAAATGATCACTGAGGCCCTTCCAGATTTGACCCTCGATGATTTTTTTTCATGAGGTTTTACTGAATTGCCTCATCACTGAAAAGTAGAAGGGAACTTGTCCCTACATACTGTTTAGCTTAAAAACAGTGTTTAATCCAGGTTTTAAAGTGACATAAAAGAATTTAGTTTAGAAAATCTGCCTGTACAATCAACTAGGGTTTTTCACTTGAGAAGAAGATGCCTAATTTTGGGCATTGGGGATTCTTGGGCCTTGACTTTTCCCATTGGTCTTTACCTTGCACACAGACTAAACAAGACAAAACTTAATCTTGCACAAAGCTAGACACCTGGATGGAAAGTATTCCAAAAATCAAATTCTTGGTGTTTGATCTACACAGTGCCAAACAGGAAAGAGCTGCCATGTTTTCCATTAAAATTAGAATTTTCACATTGATGTTTGGTGCTGCGTTGAGCCTCCAATCTAATACACAGATCTTTGGAAAGAGGCTGAAGGTTGAATCTCATGAGATTCATCTGGGATTCATATTAAAAGTCCCAGGCACATCATTTGTTATGGATAACTGAGAATGGCCTGCATTTTAATAAGCATGATTAGCTATGCATATCTTGTCATGTGAGCCATCAATTAGCACAACATAATTTAACGAGTCAGTACATATCAGATATGAATGCTCTTGGGAGGCAATACTCAAATAAAATTATTACTGGCAATCTACAACTTATATGCAGGTAATCATTATCAGAACGCCATGATTATCCAAAAGGAATAGTGATTTTTATGGTAATATAGCTTATGATTGACTGTTAGTATCTAATACCTTTTAGGTAACAATTTCAATTTGTCTGATTCCTAATTTGTTCATGTTTGTGAAAAATGTTTAATTTACTCTTGAAATAGAGATATAATTTTATGTACTTATAGCAGAATTCACAGAGTGTTCTAAAATTCAAATGAGATAATTCATGATAATGAGATTAATGATAATATCTCTTTGGATGAGAAGTACTGGTGGTCTGGTTAATCGAATATTCTGTTCATAGGGAATTGCCAATAATTTCTTATGTGATTATTATTTTTCAAAGTTTAGAATCCAATGATTCAATCATTTCTTTTATACAAATACCTCAAATTGATCTAGAATTGACTTAAAATTCCTAAACCAAATTTATACATTAGCCCAGGATATACTTCATAGAAAATGTGCATTTAGAAACCTGAGTAGTATTCTCTCCTTCCCAAATAGGGTGATGTTGTCACAGGGAGCTTTTTAAAAAAGAGGTATATGTACTCTCTGGGCAAATATTGATATATTTTTTGAAGCACAAGCCAAGTGAGAAACACTTGCACAAAATGAGAATGCCAGAAGAATGCATCTTGTTTGCCACCTACTTGGAAACCAAACTCAGAACAATCTAATCAAATCTTCCTTGCATGATTCAGGAGAAGGGTCTTTTCCCTGTGCCTCAAGCTCCTCTTTATCAACATTAGTGGTAATTACACTGTATATATGAGGGTGTGCCTTTGAATAGAGAGCTCTCATTAATTAAACCTTAGTGGACAAACCATGTATATTGAGGTGGCCAACAATGGATATCCATGGGTGTTACACTGTTTCTGAAAAAGAGGCATTGGTTGTAGATATTGCCAAAGAACTCATAACTGCTCTAGAGAAAGAAAGGAAGCGTGGAGAAAGAGAGCATGGCAATCTTCTAGGTAACTTGAAAAACATCTTGTAGTTTGCAAAATATGCACTAGCCCACTGGATTCACATTGTTCTGAGGTACATGCAGCTGGCATGCCCCACTCCTGACTCCCAACCATTTTTCCTTCCTGCTTCCTATATCGCTTGCATATGAAAACATAATTTTAAAAATAGCTAATTGTCTTCTCCATTGCACTATCTCCCTCCTAATGAGCTAAGCACAAAGGTAAAAGAAATGGGAAAGTACAGTTATTTTTAAAGCCCATTGCCTGTGCTTTAAGATTGTCCAGAATATCATTAGATCCAGTGAATAGATGACCTTGTATGGCTAAATTGTGTAGTCATTTGCTGCATGTTTATGATTCTGTGTGTGTAAATGACTTTGCTTTTATATTATTTCAAAACAACTGAAGTCACATCTATCTATCCCTTTTAAAGATAGATTTGAACATTCAAGTAAACATCTGTGGATGCAAAAGTGACATTTCATATGGTTTTTCCTCCTTTCCTTCCATTGTTCTCTCATCTGCATCATTCATGCACTATTTCCCTCTGATTTCTATTTCCCTCCTGTTTTTCTTCCTTCTCTCCTTTCCTTTTTCCGAATGTACCCTCCCAACCACCACCCCACCTCCCCAGTCACGGCCTTCTTTTCTGCAAATAACGCTGGTTTGGGTTATTTTAAAACATCTAAAATGAGATCAGTGTCTGCTTTTTAAAGAAGCATTATGTATTAGTTATACATGTTATTATACCATGTCTTATTTTTGTTTTATTGTATTATACATAGAACAGACTATTTGGAGCCTTTGGAATAACATTCCAGCATATAAATGTAAATGAAATAATTTGGAAAATTGACTGACTTCAGAGTTAGTCTAGAAATATGATTCCATCATCAGATAGAAACTTCTATTATTAGAATCCTCTAGCCAGCAAATGGATTTTCTATGCTTGGTAAGCAGACTCATCTAATATTTGAAACTAGTTACCAGAAAAGCTCCAACTTACAATTTAAAAAGAAGGAAAAGAAAAAACAACCGACCAAACAAAAACTTACTTTATATGAGAAAGTGGAAACCAAAGCCATTGAATCAAGTAATCATGGGAGTAGATTTTAGTAATCTTTCTGGATTCTAACTTTTCAGAAATGGCTTTCTCCCAATAGCAACTGAATGAAAAGAAAAAGAATGCAATTATCTCTTAACTATAGAGATAAGGAGGCCTTAGACTAATGTCCCCTGATAAAGAGACAGACCAGTGCCTGGCACACAGTACTAACTGGCCATGTACATTTATGGCAAGGAATGATGAAGTTTTGAGAAACTATAATTAGCTCTTAGGCTTGAAAAATAAGCTGCATATGAAATCTGAAAGTATGCGGTGATTATTTACATTGCAATTTCTGTACCACAGATTTTCTTTAAAGATTGAGCTGTAGGAGCTGGAAGGGCAGGGAGTAGTAGCTGCACGACCCTCGTTTTCCTCATGACTTCGGTGACCAGAGCCGTGTTTGGTGACCTCCCCGCGGGGGCAGGGACAGTGGAGAAGTTCCAGCTACAGTCAGACCTGCTGAAAGTGGACATCATCTCCTGGGGCTGCACCATCACAGCCCTGGAGGTCAAAGACAAGCAGGGAAGAGCCTCAGACGTGGTGCTCGGCTTTGCCGAGTTGGAAGGGTACCTCCAGAAGCAGCCTTACTTTGGAGCAGTGGTTGGGAGGACAGCCAACCGGACTGCCAAGGGGACATTCGTATTGGATGGGAAGGAGTACAAGCTGGCCATCAACAATGGGCCCAACAGTCTGCACGGAGGACTTAGAGGGTTTGATAAGGTCCTTTGGACCCCTCAAGTGCTGTCAAATGGTGTTCAGTTCTCACGCATCAGTCCAGATGGTGAGGAGGGCTACCCTGGAGAGTTGAAAGTCTGGGTGACGTACACACTGGATGGTGGGGAGCTCGTGATCAACTACAGAGCACAGGCCAGTCAGACCACACCAGTCAATCTGACCAACCATTCTTACTTCAACCTGGCAGGCCAGGGTTCTCCGAATATATATGACCATGAAGTCACTATAGAAGCTGATGCTTTTTTGCCTGTGGATGAAACCCTGATTCCTACAGGAGAAATTGCTCCAGTGCAAGGAACTGTATTTGACCTGAGGAAGCCAGTGGAGCTTGGAAAGCACCTGCAGGAGTTCCACATTAGTGGTTTTGACCACAATTTCTGTCTGAAGGAATCTAAAGAAAAGCATTTTTGTGCAAGAGTCCATCATGCTGGAAGCGGGAGGGTGCTGGAAGTGTACACCACCCAGCCTGGGGTCCAGTTTTACACGGGCAACTTCCTGGATGGCACGCTGAAGGGAAAGAATGGAGCAGTTTATCCGAAGCACTCCGGTTTCTGCCTCGAGACCCAGAATTGGCCCAATGCCGTCAATCAGCCCCACTTCCCTCCTGTGCTGCTGAGGCCCGGTGAGGAGTACAATCACACCACCTGGTTCAAGTTTTCTGTGGCTTAAGGAAGTGTGAAGACATGAGCTGCTCTAGGGCCAGGTTGGCAGCTTCCTTGGCAGCCTGCTTCCCATACAGAGATGAGGTGAAGATTTAGAGGCTTTAAACGTGATCCTGTGAACTGAAATCATACAAATGGTAGCTGTCATAATCATCAGTCTCAGTATTGATTCCCTAGGAGCTTTTCCAGTGATTTCCTCCAGGCCATGCTTGATGACCAGCCCTAGTCTCTGTGTAGTTCAGAGGGCAGGGGAACTCAGCCACCAATGCCATGATCTAAGCCCTGCCATTAGCCCAGCAGAGCTAGCCAGGACCCTCAGCTTTACTGGGTCCATCTCTCTACCCTGCCTTTTTTATTTTTTCCTGTTTTTCACCTTTCCTTTCTTTTATCCTACTCATTCCTTTTCTTTTTCCTCTCCTCTACCTCAAACCACCTTACCCTTGTGCAGCACTTGCGAGTTTTCAAGGGTCATGTTCATAGTGGCAAATGGAGTCCTCTGCCTCTATATAAGGCAGTAGAGATTGAGTGATGAGGGAGCTGAGGCCTAGAGAAGTGACGTGACCCACCCACAGTTTTCGCCAGGACTTGAGCTCAGACCATATGAATTCAAGTTCCCCTCTTTACCTGCTTTTCTACCTTGGTCTGCCAGAGCATTCCCAGGTCACTGAAGGCCAAAGAGGGGTCTGACCCCTGCTCTAATTGTCAGAACTAGCTTTCTCACTTTTATGAGAAGCCATGGAATTTAACTGTCTTGTAGCTCAGGAAGAATTTGTAATTTATGTTCTCTGCCTTTGGAGTAAACTACAAAAGCCAGCCAAGCCATGGGAATAAAGCAAGCTATTGGAGACAGGAGATGTGTTAGTGTCAGGAATGTATTTTGCCTTCTGAAACTCAGTGAGGATTACACACTACATGGGAAGTACATGTGTTGTTATGTAGACATGGCTGGGGCCTCCCTCCTTTCCTGAATAATCAAATCATTGGTGAGTGCTTTGGGTTGGTGATTTTTAAAGAAATATGTTTTATATTTTTATATACTAGCAATCAGTTCAAATAAAACCAAAATCTGTACCTTCTGAAAAAAAAAAAAAAAAAAAAAAAAAAAAAAAAAAAAAAAAAAAAAAAAAAAAGATTGAGCTGTGGTGAAGTGTTTGTTTACAGACTATCAATTACTTTCAGAGATCTGGCAATCCAGAAGCTCTGGTTAGGAGCCAGTCTCTTGAGGAGCAATGGACAGAGAGCCTGGGCAGAGGGTACAAGGGGGGCAGAAAATCCCAGTTCGATTGCTAAGTAGATTCATGCTATTATGGATATATTACTCAGAATCTCTGAATTTCAGTTTCAGTATCTCTGAGGTCTCTTTTATGTCTAATATTCTTTGATATAATATCAATCAAAAATATAGATGTTAGTGGAAAAAGTCATTCAAATATTAAAAATAATGGTTTGTGTGCAAAGTTGGTAAACATAACTAATATGGAAAGCCAAGATGTCTGGCTTGTATAAAGTTCTTTGGAATTCTCATGACATAACTTGCTTGGCTCAGTGGTGAGTGAAAATGTGTACACTCAGTTCATTTCAAAATGAATATTGTTTGTCTAATGGAATCTGGTACTGTATCAAATAATGAGGTTAGCAACAATAAGTGACGGTCTCTACTTCCATTGAACTATCAGTCAAGGTAAGGAGACAGACATCAAACAGTCACACAAATATATAATCACCACTGTGTTGAGTACAATAAGGGAAGAGAATATGGTGTTATGTTAGTATATAAAAGGAAACTGACTGAGTAAGGGAGTAGTGAGAGCTCTTTAGGGCTGAGATCTGTTAACAATGCTTTTTATTTTAAAGTCATCGAACACTGTATTTCTCTTTCCCTTTTAATGAAACACTAGCAATTCAGCCTAATTTTATAGGTTCTTGAATATACAGGTTTATCCTGGATTTCACAGGGCTCCTTATGAGGTTATAATGGCACATTTCCTAGGAAACAGAATCAATGAAATAGAAATTGTTATAAAATATTTCAATAATGATATCAAAATTCTTGTAAGGATTCCACTACTCTACTCTTGAATCAAGAATGAAAATAAAAGGGAACTATCTGAATATTGTACAATGGCCTCTTAAAAACATGGGATTAATTACAAGTTTACTGGGCTGCAAAAATCCCTATGATAAGTAAATAGATGATAAATGAAGCCACCAACATTTCTGGACATCAGTATTTGAAGGTTTGTGTTGTAACATAATTATGGTTCCTGAGTCCTACAAAATCAGAGCTTATATAATATATTGCTTATGGATGCATCACCTTCTTCCCAGCATCTTCCCTGTGTTTGCTTATGGGGTGCTTCCCTGGGATTGGTGGAGGCTGTGTCAGTTCAGTCATCTCTTACTGGTGCTCTTTTTCAGGCCATTAGCAGGTAGACTTCTTGTGTCACGTCTCTGATCATTTTTCATTTGCCACTTGCCTTCTGGTTTAAATGTCCACTTCTCTCCCATGCCAGTTGCTATGTCTTGGCCCTATTTAATGATGTATCTCAAATCTCAACTGCTGCATTTAAAAATATGCTTTAACTTGGAGGATATGACTGAAGTGAATAACCTATGTATTATTTGGACCCAGTGCCTCTTATTGGAAAAATACAAAACCACTTCACCATTATATCTAATATGGAAAAGATTTTCTTGTTCTATATAGGTTTTTTTCTTGAAGGTACTAAAAATTCAGTTGCTTGCAGAGTAACTTTCTCAGTAGCATTTGCTCACTCTCAAATCTTGGCTAATCTCCCAAATAAATCTATCTTATATTTAAACATGCTGTAAAGAGATGTAGAGATAGTAGTATTTTTCATTATTTTTTTTTTCTGAAGTGCTCTGACCCTTTCAGTCTGCAAACTCTTGTCTTTTTTAATCTAGCAAGCTCTTTTCCATATAGTCTTTTCATTGGTTTTGTGCCTGTTGTTATGATTTCAGCCTTAAGAATATACATAATTCTCTTAATGGAACTTGGTCTTGGTCTTCTGTCTCATCCTATTTTCTCTTCGATTTTTTTCTGTATGTTCTAGAAGAACAGCACACGTTTGCCCTATATATCACTAAGTTGGTATTCTGCAGTTCCACTTCTATTTACTGTGTTGGAATGCAGATTTAAATTCTGCTGTTTCATTTTGTCTTTCCTTAAATTCTTTTGTTGGTTCAACTGGCTTCTTTTTCAATCTCTGCCTGTAATTCAGCTCAAAAATTTTTTTTTTATCATTTTCTGTCCTTTCATAGAGGCTGTATCTGGGGCTTTTATGTAGATACCAAGTGTCGCTTTCTAGAATTTTGTTTGGTTCCCATAGAAAATCCTTTTTAGAGACATGCTTTCCCACCAAGTCTCAAGACAATGCTCATTTTTTCTTGTGTGGCAG
Organism: Choloepus didactylus; assembly: GCF_015220235.1. Lineage (NCBI taxonomy): Eukaryota > Metazoa > Chordata > Mammalia > Pilosa > Megalonychidae > Choloepus > Choloepus didactylus. The sequence goes on from NC_051319.1 coordinate 7,279,442, forward strand.
AATCTTCTCCAAGGTCCCAATTTGAGTGCTGTTTGTTTACTCCTTCTTAAACAGGAGAGGCCTGTCCAGGCTCAGCATTTGCCAACAGATGGGTTTATAGAGACTCCTTAGTGATTCTCACTGCCCACTTGGGTGTTGACCTTCTCACTGTCTCATAGCTAAAACCTGGAAATCAGATTCAGGTCACATCTCCCACTCATGTCCATGGCCCAGCAGACATTCATCTGACAAGGGATGCTGGCCTGGGAAGACATTATCTTCATGGTCAGTGCTTCTGCCTCAGAGAATTAGATAGAACCAGCAGTTCTTTGTATAAATATGCAAGGAAGACCTGCTCCAGCATGTACTTCTTCAGGCTCTTCATACCTCTTCTATTTACAAGTGCTTTTCTTGAGACAACTGTTCAGCTCAGGTTGTAATGCAGCACAGCAATTTTCCTCTATCCCCAGCTGCCTCTCTGGTTGGATTCTGAACATGAGGAGCTGGAGGAAGGGTGGGGAGCAGTGGGAAAGGAGGTATCAGTTAATCTGCAATAGGAGGCTGAAGCCTCTTTTTTCTCATCTTTGCATCACAGAGTTAAGGGACAGATGTCTGAAGAGTGAGTCAAAACCTTTCCAACCTTCTTTGGGCCCAGCAAAATAATTAAGGGTAGAGGCTCTGGAGTGAAAGTACCCAGATTCAAATACAAGCTCCCCTGCATGCTTGACTTCTGTGCCTCAGTTTCCTCATCTTTGAACATTTTAGAGGATTTACGAAACCTCAATACCTATATAACATGTAAAATGGTAACTTGGTAGCTGGAGCACATTTAAGTGCTGCATACATTTTAATTATTGTTAATATATGTACTGTTTTTCAGAGGGTGGAGCAGGTGGTTCAAGATTGTGTATTTCAGTTCCTTTTGGTGCCGTTCTGCCTGTTCTCAACCTCTCCCTACCCTCTCCCCTGGCCTTACAGCATTAGGTCATCTCTACTTTAAATCACCATGGTCAGCTTTTCTGGTTTTGTGTATTTTCATGACCCTTTCAAAAATTCATAACTTTGGTTCAGTATATATCAGGCTATTCTGGTCTGCCACCATGTTAACCCACCAGACTTTCTAATTCCAACTGAAAATGATAAACGGCATAATCTTCATTTGTGAGTGTCTATAATGCTTATAGAATGAGGTACCATTTTGACATCTTTGAAATCATTTTTAGGAGAGAATTATCTGTCTGACCTAATAAAACAAAATTCTCTGGTAGGGTTGATTGGTTCCATGGTAAACAGCATACCATTCTTATTCCAAGTAATCTGCAGGTATTTTGCACTATAAACCAATACTTTACCAAATTTATGGATTTGGTTTTTTCTTTGATTTTCAGATAAAGTTCCTTTTTTAAAAAAGGAAGACAATCTTTGTTAATGATTAATGCTTTTAACCTGTCATTCAAGGAAATGCATCAGAAATGTTAGGAAAGCAAGAAAAGCTGATTCATCTTGACTCAATATTCAAATGAGCTATAATATTTGTCACTCTATAAACTCTACACTGGTGTTAAACAGTCATTTGTTGGGGCTTATGGTTCTTTTAGAGCTTTATCAGTTCTCTCTCCTGGAATTTCCTTAGAGCCAAATATATTGATTTCTCCTTAATCAGGACTTTATACATTTCAAAACCTTATATAAACCCCTCTCTTCTTTATGGTATTGTAAAAATAGCATTTTCCCTTTCTGCAACCATCAGGACCCACCAACAGAAGTGCCATGTTCATTCTTCTTGTCACTACATGAAAACTTATGAATTACAGTTTTCTTATTTAACTTTAATTTTTGCATTTCTGTGAGTGAGAGTTTTGTTTGTGTACATATTGCCTTTGTGACACTGCTGTTTGACTTAGTTGCAGGAGAAAATGCAATTGCATTCAAATGGTCACTTGGAGATATAAAGTGGGCATCAGAAAATCAAACCCTACTCCATGGTCAGGGTAGTCCTTTGATTTCTGCTTCTTTTAGTATTGCCACAGCAAGACTCCTCCACTTCATTAGTGGGTCCGATTGTATTCCCAAGGAGGGCCCAGTGGGAAGGGCTTACCTGCACCTCACAACCACCTCCCTTATCCTGCATTTTAAGCCCTGTAATTACAGCAGACATTACATTTACCCTCAGCTGCTGTGGAGTGATGTCATTGCATATCAAACAGGGGATTAGCATGAAGAGAGAAACCTACTGAAGTTTTCATTTTTGCTAAGAATTTAGTTTTGCTTCATTTTGCTAACAGGAGCTGTTATCTTATTTCACAGGAGAAGTTTTTTAAAGAGAGAAAAAGACAGGAAAACATGCAAATGTAGAACCAGACACATATGACTGCATGAATGGAAATGTGTTCTGTAGTGCCACTCTATCAACTAGTGAAAGAGTCTGAGACACAAAGCATGCCTGGGAAATCTGCTCCTTTTCTTACAAAAGCAGAATATCATTCTTCACAGAGCCCACAATGGCCTGGGCTTTGCTGCAGAAAATGTCCCTGAAAAAGGAAGGCAAGGACTGTGGGGCCACTGCTGGGTGGTAGGGGAGTGCAGGAGGCTGGTCCCATCAGACTTCTTTGAAATGTTTCAGTTTTCTTAGGATGGTTTCTATTGGATGTACTTTAAGGTCTTCTTCTTTACTTCTCAAAGTAAAGCTCTCAGTTTCCTTCCCATGTGAAAAAAATAAGTCAGGGAGTGAGGTGGAAGCCTGATGTCACAGATGTTTTGAGCCCAGAGCTGTGTCCATGGAAGGGTGTAATTTTTATCAACTATTTTTAACTCCTCCAGACTTGGGGAAAGGGAGTAATTTCTAGTCAGAAAAGGTGGATTGGAATACCAGCCCTTATTTAGCTGCATGACCTTGGGTGCTTTACTGAATTGCTTTGAGCCTCAGTTTGCTCCATCTGTACAATGGGGTTAACTAGCAAGAGTGTCAGTACCTTACAGGGTTGTGCCTAGTACCCATTGGCTGTGACTTTTCACCTCCAAAAATTATTTCCTTTCAGAAAACAGACTAGCATTCCGAGGTGACCTTATTACCTCCAGTGAGTAAAAGTGGCAGCCTCCTCTTTTCCTTTTTCTCTCTTATTTCTGTTAGTGTTTTGCGGACACCGGTAAGGGAACTGACTTTTGCCGGTCTTTATTCCCTCCCTCTGCAGTGGACCTGAGAGGTATGAGCTTGAGGTTCATTTGTATATGATGGGCTCTGGAATTTCAGGCTTTTTGAATTTCGCCAAAGCATTGGAAGGAAAAATGTCCCCATAGATTTTTCTTGGGAGGCTTTACAAATCCTTTTAGTATTTCTCATTCTATATTTGGACACAAGAATTTTCTTTGGAAATTGGCTTTGGAACAGTTGTTTTCTGAAGAAGGATGAATCCAATCCAAATCAGACCCTCCTGCTGGATAACAATTTTCCATTCAGATTGCCTTGGGACCTTTCCTTTTTCATTCTTCTTTGACCTTGAAAAGGCAGCTAGCTGGTGAGCTATTTCTCTTTCTTCAGCTGACTTTTCAGGTCCAATTTCCCAGCTCACTTTTGTCTATAAGAATGACATTTAGAAATAAAATCCTGAATCATACTGGATTTTGAGGTGGGGGACATCGGATTTGACCCAAAGTCCTTAGTTGCAATCCTTCAGAGTCAGTATGTTCGGTCATTTAGTTGGAAAGAAACCTGGATGTGCCAAGCTCTGTTGGATTGTTCCAGAAAGGATTAGACCATTTGAATCAGCTGTCCTGTTGCCTGTGTGTGGAATGAGGAGAAGGAGAAGGCACGAACGTGTGCCGAGCCCCTACTTGCTATGTAAAGTGCCAGTCACTGAACTGGATAGATATACCCGCGTTCTGTGCACTTTCCTGAGTTTCTTAACATTTAGTTTCAGGGAATACTGCCATTGCTGTCTCCACTCTCACGCACCAGCAAGCCTTGGGTTCTTGAAAATGCAAGATAGTCCTTTGCCACAAGTTACCTGAATAGAAATTGAAATTGCATCTGCCGATGGCCAGGTGCTCTCTTCCTTGGTGGCTGACTGGGCAGTTGGATCATCTTCCCAGGGCCTCAGTTGTGTGCTTTCTGAGCTCTCAGCATGGAGCTGTTATCCGAGGCATGTCCTCATTTGTAGGTTTGGTTCTCTGGGTTAATTTAAAATCTACTACTGAGACCCAAGCCTAGATGAAAGGAATAAGAAGAAATTCTCAGTTACTTTTCACTGGAGAACATAATTATTTTATTTTCACCCCTAAGCCAGACCTAGCCCCAAATAAGACGTGGCCTAACATTTTGTTTTCTATTCAGTCGTTGACCAACACATCCTCCCCTACAATTACAGTATGCCCTTGAATTGTTTTGCATCTTCCTCTGCTTACCACCTACAGACTTACAGATTTTGTCCACTGAGCCCCAAGCCAGCCTACAGGGAAAATTTTGTCCAGAGATTGCTAAAATGCATTGAGTAATATGTGGATCTTTTGTTTATTTGTCAGGGATATTAACAGAACTTTTTTTTTTTAATTCGATTTTATTGAGATACATTCACATACCATACAGTCATCCAGAGTGTACAGTTGTTCACAGTACCATCATATAGTTGTGCATTCATCACCCCAATCTATTTTTTGAACATTTTCCTTGTACTAAAAAAAGTAAAAATAAGAATAAAAAAAAAGTAAAAAAGAACACCCAAATCATATACCCCCCCCCCATTCCCACCCTATTTTTCATTTAGTTTTTGTCCCCATTTTTCTATTCATCCATCCATACACTGGATAAAGGGAGTGTGATCCACAGGGTTTTCACAATCACACTGTCACCCTTTGTAAGCTACATTGCTATACAATCGTCTTCAAGTGTCAAGGCTTCTGGGTTGCAGTTTGATAGTTTCAGGTATTTACTTCTAGCTATTCCAATGCATTAGAACCTAAAAATGGTTATCTGTGTAATGTATAAGAATGCCCACCAGAGTGACCTCTCTACTCCATTTGGAATCTCTCAGCCACTGAAACTTTATTTCGTTTCATTTCACATCCCCCTTTTGGTCAAGAAGATGTAACAGAACTTATTATATTAAAGATTAATGAGTTTAATTTTGAGTGTTTCACACCTGGTCATTATAAGTTGTAGAGTTTCAGATTTCTGCATCTTCTTCCACCCAATGGATCAAGTGCCCTTTCACTGTTACTGAAAGCTGTGTTTACAGTATAACAAATCAGCTGGGTTGTTGGGGCGATTTGAATTTTTGTTTACATAGAAGTTTCAGGGATTGAGTAATAATTCATAGTACAAAAAGTCAGTCCAACTCATTCATTAAGATAGCTTTTTACAAAGCAGCTATTCCGTTTATCTTCCTAGGGTTGTTAGGCCATTTGGTGGTAGATCCTGTAACTTGGCTGTTGACCTCCATGTATATGAGTGAAATTAATGACCTATTGGCCTTATGGCTACAGTTAGTTGATCGTCTTGAGAGCCTACGTTTCTGTAGAACCTTTGAGTGGATTGTATTTCATAGATCAGTCTGTTAGAGGCTGATGTGTAAGCCACAAATGAAATCAAATTTTCTAGTTGAATTATATGAAAATCTTCAGATCTTATACTGGTAAGACTTGTCTTCATTCAGAATTAAGTAGCAGCAGCTTCTTCTAATTTACCCGGCATATTCAAGCCTGCAGTAATTTTTTTTTTTTTTTTTTTTTTAATCATCATTTTATTGAGATATATTCACATACCACGCAGTCATACAAAACAAATTGTACTTTCGATTATTTACAGTACCATTACATAGTTGTACATTCATCACCTAAATCAATCCCTGACACCTTCATTAGCACACACACAAAAATAACAAGAATAATAATTAGAGTGAAAAAGAGCAATTGAAGTAAAAAAGAACACTGGGTACCTTTGTCTGTTTGTTTCCTTCCCCTACTTTTCTACACATCCATCCATAAACTAGACAAAGTGGTGTTTGGTCCTTATGGCTTTCCCAATCCCATTGTCACCCCTCATAAGCTACATTTTTATACAACTGTCTTCGAGATTCATGGGTTCTGGGTTGTAGTTTGATAGTTTCAGGTATCCACCACCAGCTACCCCAATTCTTTAGAACCTAAAAAGGGTTGTCTAAAGTGTGCATAAGAGTGCCCACCAGAGTGACCTCTCGGCTCCTTTTGGAATCTCTCTGCCACTGAAGCTTATTTCATTTCCTTTCACATCCCCCTTTTGGTCAAGAAGATGTTCTCCGTCCCACGGTGCCAGGTCTACATTCCTCCCTGGGAGTCATATTCCACGTTGCCAGGGAGATTCACTTCCCTGGGTGTCTGATCCCACGTAAGGGGGAGGGCAGTGATTTCACCTTTCAAGTTGGCTTAGCCAGAGAGAGAGGGCCACATCTGAGCAACAAAGAGGCATTCAGGAGGAGACTCTTAGGCCTGCAGTAATTTTAAATGATCTACAAGCAAAGCATATCAGTGTGTAGGAGAACCTCTGGTTCAAAAATGACCCTTGCTAAAAATGCCTTTCTTCACTTACCTGATTGTCAAATTTGGATTTTCAATTATTAAGATTCCTTAAAACAAGGCACACATACCTATGGTCAAAACTGGCATCAGAAATGCTCTTATGGCCTTTGAGGTGATTCACAACTAATTTGCTTTCTTTTAATAATGTCTAATAATAGTCAGGTTTTTGTTTGATCTTAACAAATTTTTAATGTAAACAAAGATTCTTCGTTATAGTATCCATGGTATAAGTGGTCATACATAGCTCCAATCAACTGTTGCTCTTTTATTTCCAACACTTTGAAATAATTGGCATGGAAAAAGTATTAACTCAGCATCCCATCTTGGAAATGTGAACTGCCATCTATTCTGGTTTTTGCCAGCAGGTGGCATGAGTTATTGCTATGCTGGTGACAGTGTTAAAAGCCAATGCATATTAGCACTTTAAATTGTTATATAATTAAAAATGACTCCCAAATTATTTGCCCTAAACCTAACAGTCAAAAGTTTAATATCCTTATTATGTAAAGAGCTCTTACAAATGAATAAGGAAACTTAAAATCTCATAGAAAAATGAGCAAAGAATATAAACATTCAGTCACACACACACACACACACACACACACACACCCATACACACATGCTGAGAGTAAGAAAAATGCAAAAGGGCCAATAAATCTATGAAAAATGTTCAGTCTCTCTATAATCAAGGAATACACGTTAACACAATGATATAACTTTTTACCTGCAAGGTTTTAAAAATGATACTGTCTTCATTGGGAAAGAGAACAAGATAGGCACCTTTAGATTCTGCTAATTGGGTATGAATATATACAACCTTTCTAGAATGGAATTTTGCATATCAAGAGTCTTAAAAATGTGTTCATACCCTTTGACCCAGTAATTCCCTACAGGGAATTTAGTCCAAGGAAATAATCAAAGACATGCGCAAAAGTTTATGTAAAAAGATTTTTACTGCCACATTATTTATATATTTAAAAAACTGGGAAAAAAATCTGAAGTTCTCAACCATAGTAAATGGTGTATCTAATAATGGTTCTTCAGCAACATTACAAATTCAGCCAATGTTATAAATCATGTGTTTAAATAACCTTGGCCATTGTGTAATGTTAAGTGAAAAAGAGAGGATGCATGAAGGTATTTTCAGTTTGATTGCAATTTTGTACCAGAAGAGTATATTTACATACTCATAGACAAATACACCCAACTTGTAATATTGGTTATCACAGAGTAGTAGGTCAACAGGTGATTTTAATTTTATTCCTTACCTTTATCTGTGTTTAAAGAAATCTACATAGTGGGCACATATTATTTTACAGTTAGAGAAAAACATAAGCCTTTTTTAAAAATGGTAAGCCTAGCATTTGAGACATGAATCACTATAGCTTTTGTATTTCTCATGGAAATGAGATTCAATAGTTAAGTTATATGTCTGTGAAAATTAGAGCTCACTTGAGTCAGAGGTTGGAAAAGCTCTTAGGAAAGCTAAACTCAGGAACCTCAAACTAGTATGTAGTGGAATAATGACATGGCACAAAAAGCCACGGATGTCAGTTTGAGTTGAGGGGGTCAGAGTAGATATATAAAACAGTCATAAGCAAAAAAAAGTTGACTAATCTCTACCTCCAGCCCTGGTAGCCTCTAGGGTCAATCTGTGACTTGGTAGTAAATCTGTATCAAAGTGCTTTGTGTTGGGGCTGGGACTTGGAAGCCTGGTTCCTGCTGGTGCATTTCGTATTTAACTTTGGGCAAGTCACCAAACTCTCTGAACTTTGAGTTTTCTTTCAGTGCTGGATGTTTATTCTGTTTTTTGGAGTTTGACATTATGATGCAGTTTCAAGCCCTGTAGGGTGGAGTGTGCATCTCCTGTGGCATCTTGAAGTCCTTCTGGGCCACACCCTTGGATCAGATGTGTCTGAAGTCATCCTGGTCCTAAATCAATTTTGAATAGTAAGTCACCATGACCATGACATAAACACCTTGGAAAGCACTGCAGTTGAGGGTAAGAAAGGCAGTTATTTCTCTCTCAGAGACCACAAAATAAAAGCAGGGATATGTCACAGACTCTGAGCAAACCTGGTTTTTACTTCAATAATATAAATATTTTCCTGTATAAAAATTCAAGTTTGTAATTACCATCGGGTTAATTTTCATCCCAATCAGTGCTTTTAGAATTGAGACATTAGGGGCAACACATTTTCATCCAATCAATATTCCTGGTATATAAGAAGGGTCCCATTCAGGGAATTATTCAGAGACATATTACATAGGAATGTTTTATTTATTTCTTTTACCTTAGCCAAGGTATAAAAAATATATGATGACCCATACATACAGGTACAATTGAAATAAAAATTTCACAAAACAATACTTACCCTTATTGTCTTCAGTGCATTATGACATTTTCTATTCGATGTGATTAAATAAAATATAGGCTGTGGCTCACCAATTTGATTTCAAGCCATTCTAATGTATCACAGCCCTCATTCTGAAGAGCATTGGTATAGAGCTTTTTGAAGATGCATCCAGAATGGAAAGAAAAACTTTTCCTATGTAAAATGGAATTGAATTTTTTTTTTCCAGCATGCTTGTTAGGGCCACATCTGCTGTATTCTTTGCTTCTCTTTGATGGTAAATATATATTTGTGGAGAAAGAAAGAAGCTAGTGGTGAAGAGGTGAACATCATTGTCTTGTAAAATAAAACATACAACTTTTGAAGATTTTCATCCAAATGTTTGTTTTAGATTTGTATTCTGGCGTTTATAGAGAGATGGTTGGTCAAAATTATTCTTTACAGCCAGCTGTGATCTCTCAATACCTTTTAGTGGGATCTTGGATGGACAACATGTAAGTAATGAGTATAAAAATATTGAATAAGAACAGGTGGGCTGCTGTGTAATTAAGGTATTCATCTGCCTTGTTTTGCTATTTATCCACTGACTGGTATCAAATGTGAGATTGTACATAAAGGAGGGGCATATTTTCATGGTCCTGAGAACTACTAAATATAACTTCCGGATTTATTTGCAGAGAAAGAGGAAAGGAAAATAGAGCTTTTCTATGTTAAGCTATTTGTGACAGAAATAAGGGCAAAAATAATATAGAACAAACAGGCTAAAAAGAGATTTACATGAATTCAATAATTTTCAAATTATAGGAGTACATTTGAAAGAGGTAAAATAGTGCTTATGGAAGCAATTCTACTACACCTATGCAAGCGAATGAAACCACCACCAACTTTAGACAACATGGAAAAGCAAAGGGGCCAAGATCTAAGCATGGGCCTGGTTTTGTTTCAGTGTCCATCTTGTCTTTTTCCCTTTTATCTCTGTATCTCCATCTCAGTAGGTGAGTCATTGTGAACGTAATGATGACCACACAGTGGCACCAAGGGGAGGGGGGTGCGGTGTACATTTCCTGCCCAGCTTCTGGGCCACCCAGTTACTGGAGATGCCCACCAGCCTCTCACGTTCAGCATGACTTCATGTGCATTGTCTGGTGTCTGTCCGAGTCTGGAGCATGGGCCAGGCCGTGTAGGGTGGAGCATCCTGCACCCTCAGGGATTCACGCCAACCACTTGTCATGTTACCCTCGTGCTCCATTCCTTCACTTTCCTCTTCTCTACCCTCCAGTTTCTTTCCTTGTTTTCTCCCATTGTTTCCTCTTCCCCTCTCTTCTGCCTTTGACTGGCCAGTGGCCACCATGACCTACCTCTGAGCATAGCTGACAGGGCTGAAGAGCTGTCCCCCAGTGCTCTAGGATTCAGGGGATTGGAGGTTCTTGAACAGGACTCAGAAGCCACAAGCTTCTTCAGCAGGTTTTTAATTGCCTCTGATACCCAGTTAGAAATAGATGAAAAGACCTGAATTCAAGACCAGCCCTTGTCTCCTGGCTGAGTGGGTCTCTTGAAATTATGAACTCACTGCAGGTCCCAGTCGCCAGAGGGTGACGTTTCCTGCTCATGGCTGGGCTGGCAGCCTGTGTGACCCACCATCTGGGTGCACTGTATCACATGACTCAGAAAGCTTAAAAGAGACCAAGAATGGCTTTCTTCATTGAGCCCAACAAACACGGAGAATCAGTCTCAGTCTGGAAACTCCTTATATGGAGAGGTTCTGAGACTCTAGTTTATGTTTAGTTTGTAAGAGAATCATGGTTTAAAAAAAGAAAGAAAGAAAAGCCTAAGGCATTGATATCGTATTACTGAGAGGCTTGGTTCAAAAAGAAAAAGAAAATATGACTTCAGATTGTTTCCACCCTACTTCTGGTTTACCGTGGGGGTGACAGAAAATCCTTTCCCCTGGTTCTGGCTGACCTTCCACTGTGTCTTGAAAGCTTGGGAACCAAGGAAGGCCACGTTGATGAGGCACTGTTTCACCCAGGGCTGCACTGCAGAGAGGCCGAGAGGCTGTAAAAGCTTGCCACGTGTTTCTGCAAATGAGTGTTTTTTATTATTTCTGGAACGCAGTCCCCAACCCTAAATCCTAAAATGCTGACAAGGCAAAGGCAAAGGAGACACGCTGAGCCATAACCGGTGACAGTTTGATGACCCTCCCCACTCTGGCTCCCTGCCTAGCTACATCGCCTGGAGGAGGAGTGAGCCAAGGCGGTGGGGGCCTGGGGGCTGTGCTGCCGGCCCGTGCCCACCATGTGACCTCCAGCCCGCGCCCCTCCTCTAACTTGGTTGGAGGCAGAGGGTGAATTAAAGCCAAAATGAAGGGGAGTGATTTACAGTCCTCCTGTGGGATGGAGGGCTGGGCAGCTGCTTATTGTGCAGAATGGAGAGAGATGAGAGACGGGCTCCACCCATGGGCTGGGCCCGGGTTTCCATATGCACAGCACTGAGGCCAGGAGGGGCAGGCTGTCCTCACAACTCGGTGAATGTTGTTTTAACACAATGAAGGGCCGCCAAGAAAGAGACAGGGAACAGCTCTTAGGTGTTCTAAGCCAGGATATTGGAGCCAACAGAAAAATAATGATGTGGAAACAAATATACAAAATCGAACCTTTAAAAGATCGTTGAAAAAGTATTTATATAAAGTTGTGCATGTCTCATTTCCCATGAGGATTTGAGGAGACTTAGGACCAAGTAAGGAGGCTTGAAATAAAGGAAAGAGATTTTTCAGAAAATAAATGTTCCCCAAATGGAATGAAAGTTGTTCCAAAGCATAAGCATCAAAATAATAGTAAATTGACTTTAGCATGTGGCGCAGAAGCAAAGAATCAAGGAATTAAGTAGAACAGTTGCAGGACATTTTCATGTGAGCTATTTTCTGTATTTTAAGCTATTCAAATGTGGCTTTTTATTGTCTGTTTCTTATTAATAGATGTGTGTGGGGTGTGTGTGTCGATTGAGGCATTGCATTTTTAAGTGATCTGAAGATAATATGTAATTATTCTAAGCCCAACTTCACAGTTCCTCTTCCATAAATAAGATTTTCTAGTCCTCGTGTAAAAATCTGTAGTGAAGGTTTGATTGCCTAGAGGTCAATATTAGAATTCTAATAAAGGATTCTTATGTTGTGTTCTTAAGTTTTGTGTGTATGTGAGCAGTTGCTATGAAAAGACACAAATATTGACTAAGTGTAGAAAAATCTTTACAAATATCATAGATGAGCTGTGTAGTTTGACCAGGATACCCAGGAAAGAAAATGTGAAATATTAATCCCAAGAAGTTAGTAGCAAAAGCGTATATTGCCATGTTGAGATGCCAAATCTAAAAGAGAATGTTTAGTGCAATCCAAGTGGCAAACAAATACATTTCCTTTTTAGGGCTGTGGGGCAAGGCGGTACAGTGAGGCCTTGTTTGAGCACCCTGAACAGAAACCAGCCTTTAAAAACCATTTCAAGGTCATCATTATGAACATCCACAATTGGATTGTGTCCTTATGCCCGCAGCATCGTATTGGAGAGGACCTGTTGGTTTGCCGCCACACAGGAACAGTTCCAGCTCTGGTTTTCTAATTCACATGTCTTCTAGAAAACACATCCATCTTGGTCTCCTCTCTCTCCATAGCACGCTGTCTGTTGTTTCTTTCTAACTTACTTCGATGTACTTGTTTCTAAGTAGCCTTCCTTCTATTTGGCTCTTTGGAATCTGCTATAGATTGCAAAACACAGTAACTAAGTAACTAAGACCTCCTTTATAAAGAAGAGAGAGAAAGAGGGAGAAGGAAAGACTTGATTTTGCCTGATAAACCCTGAGGGGTCTCTCTGTAAGAAAGTCCTTGAGCTTCAGTGTTTTGACTAGTGGTATCTGTTTTACCTGCTCAGAGGCTTTCTTTTTTTCCTTTTCCTTCCCTTTTTACTGGGTGCTCAACTGAATTTCTTACGGTTGAGGCTGCAGGATAATGACCTTCTGACACATGAAGCGTTACGCTTGTTATGCCACATGAGGTGCTTTAGGGTGTTAGGGGGGAAAATTACCCAAGTAATGCCTCTGAGAGGTAGTCTAGGCCATGAAAAGAAATGTGTGAGAAGAGGCTGGCTGGGAGAGGTACTAGAATAAATTCCTTTTTATTACTAAAACATAAGTCCTTCTTTTCTCCTGGCCATCTGACTCGTAGAAGACTGTTGCTGCTTGTGCATGATTTTAGACGAGGGCCCGTCCCTGCCCATCTCCAGCACTGCCAGTGAATTGCACTCTGTTTTGGTGAAGGTCACATTCTGTACAGCTGTGGGGGGCACTGTCTGGGACAAACTCCCTCCTGGGCTCAGTTTATTCATGTTTTTTCAGAATTACCCTTGCACAGATTTACCCACTGGACTGCTGAGAAGGGAGGGCATTAGCCCCTAAAGAAAGTGATAGAAACTCCAATGGAAAATGTTCACCAGCACAGTATGAAATTATATAAAGATCCTCCTGGGAACTTGGGATTTCTTGCATCCCCCCTTTTATTTCCCTGCCGAAAGAAAATACTAAACCTCAGAGGAACACGAAGAAAGAGAATGATATTGAACACAGAATGACTTTAATCTTTGGCAGCAACCCACATACTCAAAAAAAAAACCTGTTTCTATTATTATGCACCTGTCATTACTCTGAATGAGTTCTTTTTCTCTCTTAATGGATGGTGGTCTTAAAAGCTTGCTGTTTTTCATTAGCAAATGGGGTGTCAGGGCTAATGCTTTGTCATTCTTACGGAGAATGATGCATGAATCAATGTAATTAATTATTCAGTGTTTGCATAATCAGCAAGATTTTGAAGGGGAATGTTACACAACTCAGAAGTGGCCTAATTTCACCTGACAAATATTACATTCAGATTCCAAGCTCTCTTCCAAGAAGCAGTGAAGTGTTGGTGGATTTCCTTAAGGTATAGGGCAATACTGATGGGAAACTGAGCTGTCTTAAATCTCTAGCTAATTGTGATAATGCCCAGTGAGTGTGTAGAAGGTCTTGCTCTCAATCTCAATGTATTCATCCCTATTATTTTAGAAATTTCATTTGTTTGTTATGCATGAAGCATGATATATTGTTCCACGTAGGTACAGTAATGAACCACCAGCCAAACTATTAAATTTCACTCAAGAGTAAAGTGAGACCCAGAAATATGGACAGTTTGAGGAGAATCCTAATGGAAAGGCTTGGATTGGATACAGAGATAGACCAAATGAAAGACTCATTGAGTGATTTTGAAAAAGGCATGTAAGTTAAATTTACGTTCACATTTTTTTGTGGGAGAGTCTCTCTTAGAAGAAAAAAGCTTGTTCAGTTGAGCTGTTTTAGAAACCTTTGCAATACCAAAAGATTTATCAGTATGAGGGAGACTGAATTTTTCATTAACTCATTTAAATCAATTTATTTCAGCCCAGCATGACACCCAGAACCACAATTCTTAACAGTGCCCCAGGGCTGGATCTCAGAGTCATCCAGCTCATCTAATTTGGAATAGATTGCTTTTTTCATTAAATCTAAACATAATTTTAGGCAGGCCACCTTTCTAGGATTTTCTGTGGGTGAATCATGTTCTAGGGAGAGACCTTGCCCTTCTCAGACAGACTAGCAGCTTTTGAGTCTGGGTTTGTTCCCCTTTCTGCTGTGAAGCCAGCCTGCCTTGATCTTCCCTCTTGATGAGAGCTAATAATAGTAGCCAGCATTTTCTGAACACTCACCATGGCTAGGCATTGCTCTTCACACTTTACATGTATTAATGAATGCAGTCCTCACAGCATCCCAAGAGGTAGGTACGATTATTATCCCTATTTAATGATGAAACTGAGGCACAGAATGGTTAAGTAGCATGTCCAGGGTCACACAGCCAGTGAGTGGCAGAGCCAGGGTTCAGACCCCACCAATCTGCCTCCAGAGCCCACTACTCAATTCTGAAGACCCTTTCCTACCAGTGGTAGGTATCTCTTAAAGCACATCTGAATTCCATGGCAGAGCTTCTGAGAACCTTGCAGGTGTGGGGCAAATGGAATCTAAGTGCAGGAAGTATGTGCTATTGCTATGCATCATCTGCCCCTTCTTGGGGCAACTAAAACCTTTTGCAGAAACAACACTGCTGCTCCCGCTTTGGTCAGTGAAGCTGCATAAGCAATGCCTGCCTTTGTTGCTGGGCCACCATCTTGAAAATACTCGGTCCTATTGCTTGCTCTGTATCTATTTATATTCCAGGTAATATGATGAAAAAGGAAATGGTGAGATGGCTGGGGAAGAAAGGCAGGCCCCTGACAGCTACTCAGTCCCTCCAAGCCCAGTGTGAGGCCTGTGGAGGACACTCAGAGCTGGGTGCACACCCACTGGATGATTAATTGGCCAGTGTTCACGTGTCCTCCTAGGACTGCCCACCCTCCCTTCCCCTGCAGACAGAAGATGGGTGGTGTGGTGCTGAAGGTCAGCTGGAAGGGGAGGACTTGGGAGAAATGTCAAGGGAGAAAATTGGGGACTATTGGATGGACTAGGATTGGTGGTTGTTGCCTGGGAAACCCTGCTGACTACAAAATGATCCAGAGGAGGATTCAGTTTGCTGTCTTCCCTGACAGAGTTATAGACTGAGAAACAAAGCCTTCTTACTGGACCCAAATGAAAACTTAACTTGAAAATTAAAAGAAATCTATGCGTAATGGATGTGGTGATGATAACAACGACATTGTGAATGTAATTAATGCCACTGAGTTATATACTTGAAAGTGGTTTAAATGGGGAAATTTATGCTGTATATATAGTACCACAATACAAATTTAAAATGAAATAAAATTGGAAAGACTATGCAAAGTGGAGTTCAGGGCAGTGGTTTCCAAAATTGCTTTTGGTTACAGAAGAAGGAAGATTGCCCTAATTAAGGAATGGTTAAGTTTTTAGTGTAAGAACAATTGGTTATAAAGGTGTTACCCAGTTTATAGCAAATGATCTATATTAATTAAAAACAGATTTATGGTAGCATTGAGGGATATGAAGATTTTAAAAATAGAAATTATTTCATAAAATACTTACTTCATTAAAGACCTTTTGCAATGTTCCTGTGGAACCAAACAGCTTAGTGATGTTGTAGAAAGTTAAGGCACTTTTGAAGCCTTATTCCTTGGAATTTTCCATCTCATCTTGAGAGGCTACACAGGGCTCCTTAAGTTCTCTCTCCTTCCGGTCCTTGGGATTCAGGAGACAGCTACTCATCCCTCTTTCATGGAGGCCAGTGGAGACCTGTAGAAGAGGGCACATACACAGGGAGCTCTTTGCTGATGCCATCTAAGGAGTCAGCTACCCTGCCTAGATGCAAACCTGCTGGTTTTGAATGTTCTTCTCCAGTTAATCCAGAAAGGCCAGAATAGCTACAACTTTCAGACTTTTCATCTCTTGATGGGGGTTGGGGGTGTTGGGGATGTGGGGGGAGTGCATGTTAAGAACAGACAGATTCCTGAGTCTCATCCCAGGGCTTGACTGAAGTTTCCAATGATGGGATCTAGGAATCTGCTCACCAGATGACTTTTCTATTTTGGGATATTTTATATTGAGAATTCATGTAACATAAAATTAACCATTTAAAAATATACAGTTCATACATTGAGTCCATTCACAATCCACTTCCATCTAGTTCCAAAACATTTTCATCACCCCAAAAGGAAACCCTGTACCCATAAAGCAGTCGCTCCTGGCCCCCCCACCCCAGCCCATTCACCAGATGATTCTGATGCTCCTCAGACTTTGAGAACCACCGCTCTAGGACATGGATCTGCTCTCCATGTACCCAGGAGATGTTGAGGTGGGGAAAAGAAACAGGAGAGGCAAGGAGGGATTTTGCATAATGGAGTTTGGACTGGGGATCCTTCTCCACTACAAAGAAGCAGGAGCTGGTGGTGGTGCTGAGATAGAGGACTTAGGAGATGACAGCCTCTTCCTCTACCCTCTGTGATCTCCAAATTGGAGCATTTAGATCTGTCCAGGCTGGTATTTCTCCTTGGACTTACTTAAGTTCATGCCCCTGACATCACCTGCCTCACAACTGCTGCTCACCTTTCAGGGCGCAGCCTTTCCTGGCACCCAGGTGAATTTAGGCTCGCATATAGTGCAGTCTCCTGGCACTCTGCATCTTGTAAGCCTGTGTGTGATCGTGTATTCAATGTCTTACACACCCTACTCCCCACGAGGGCAGAGGCGGTGTCTTATTCACCACTTTCTCGGCAACCAGCCTAATGCTTAGCACATAGTAGATGCTCACCGAACATTTTTTTTTTCAATAAATAAATTCATGTGAATCCCAACACAGTAAATCTGCTATGTCTAGATTTTAGAAAGTTACATGGTTGAGAATGTAGGGCCACTTCGAAGTCTTAAATATCATTGTTTCTTCAAACAAACTTGGAAAGAATTTTCATGTTACCAACAAAGTGGTTTATTCCCTCTTGGGAAATGTATCAGTCAAACATGTTGAGACTTAAGAGGGACAGTAAGTAAGCAAAATCTCTGGTTTCCCTTTTTTCAAAATAGACATTTGAGTACTGTCAACATGTATCTGATGAACACTGAATTTTATAAGAAGTGTCTGGTGATTTGTCGGCTTTTTTTAAAAGATGGTTAGCTCGTTAGTGGGACTATGTATGGTCCAGCCTCCGAAGATTGGAGAAGAACTTGGTTTTCCAAACAGATTGTTGAAAGTCTCCCAGGATGCCCTGTGGATGGAATCTGTTTGCTTTGTCCTCTTCTGTCACTCCTCTGTACTTTTATTCAGAACTGTGGAGGCAAGTGGGCTGATGGGTTAGAACTGAAAGCTGGAGGGTGGAAGGGAGAGCTAAAAGGAAATTTTTCTCATAGTGCCAGATGTACACCCGATAGCCAGAAAGGAGGAAGCAGGACAAATGAAATTCAAATAAGAATTTAAATTTATTCCCCAAAGCCAACTTCTCTGTGTATGTTTTATTTTTCTTCCTGAATATTGATGTAGTCACTCGCATGCACCATAGGGAGGGAAATCTTAGCAGGATCAAGTTTATTTTAGGATTTGGCTGAGCATGCGTGTGTCTGAGTGGTTGCATTACATGGGATTCTGTTTTCCAGACTAACAGCAGGCCAAGGCCATCCATTTATGCAGCTTTTGCATGCCCAGGTTTTAACCCATGGTTTTGAAATGGGTCTGGTACTTATTCCTTTTTAGTTTTGACAAAAATGAAGGTGTCAATTCAGTTGCCACTTGAACGAACTGGCTCATTTAAAACAATGCCAGAGTTTCCTAGGTCTTAATGTCTTCTATTTGTATTCTACTGTATGCTAATTCCTGATTCATAATTCTTTTAATATCTTATACCAAGGAACTCCAAGCACTTACTTTGTGTTCTTTCCTCTCACGATCTAAGTTTTTCTCTGATGGCGATGGGCATTTTATTCTAAGTATCATTAACCAGCTGCAAAGTCAAGGTGGCCCCAAACGTGCTGTAACAACCTGCTCTTACCACCAAGGAGTGACTTAAGCCCACAGAGAACCAAGTACATGACCGATCTTGTCCTTAAGCCATCTGTGTGGTATGAACCTATCAGCCGTGACTTCGATGCACCCTGACTGTACACTGCTGCTTGTGGTTACGTAGACTGGGCAGCTCCCACACAACGGATTTGGTGGATCGCTGTTAAACGCTGTGGTTACAAAGCTATGGGAAAGTTGCTTATGACAGAACATCAGTTGAAGAAAGCAGGACCTGAAAATTGTGTTTTCAGTATGCCCTCAACTATGTAAAAAATGTTTTGTGGAAAAAGTGCTGACAGGATATATGATCAAAGATAAACAATAATGATTGTGTCTGGGTAAAGTGATTATAGGTGATTGCTAGCTGCTGCTTCATTTGCAGCGTCCAGAATGTCCACAATTGGCATGTATCTACTTTTACAATTTTTTTAAGAGGTTTGGAAGAGCCATCTCTGTGAGACTGAAAGAGACGTAGTCATGTAACTCATGGAGGCCAACTCCCAAACCCGCAGTGCTGGGCTGGGCTAACCCAGGGTCCTCGCTCTGTCCCTCCCCTTCCTTGTTCCTTAGGAAATAAATAACCACTGTGTCATGACTAAGCATATTTTTAATCACTTTTGACATTTCAGGGGGATGTGGTTTTTTTTTCTTTTTAATAAACTTTTAATTTTTCAATAATTTTTTTAGAAAAGTTGCAAAGAGAATAAAGAGTTCCCATTTATGCTTCCCCTAGGTTCTCCTAATGATAACAACTTCCATAACCATGGTACTTGTATCACACCTAAGAAATTAACGTTGGCAGAATCCTATTAACTAAACTACAGATTTTATTCAGATGTCTCCAGGTTTCCCACTTCTGTCCTTTTACTGTTCTAGGATCCAATCCAAGATGTCACATTGCATTTAGAAGTTTGTTCTTTTTAAAGGTACAAATTGGAACAGCATTCGAGCAGGATGTATGTGTAGATTATCCTAACCGTGGATCTGTTTTATATACGTAATAAATCTAGATGTTTCTTCTCTGGCAGTGGGGAAAGGGTTGCAATGAAACGATCAGCCTCTCATTTCTTGAAAACAGAATTTCTTATTCTACGGAACTCAGGGTCTAACCCTGTTATCTCCCCTTCCTGCCCTGAGCAGTATGCTGACCACCAGCAGGTAAAGGAAAACTTGCTGGAAAAAAAGCATTTGGGAAATCCCAAACTGTTTTTATGGCATTTCTTATAAATCAACAGATTCTTTTAAAATTGCAGCTTTAGTTTAAAATGCTGTTTTGTTTGAGAACAATGTACAGCTAAGCCTTTGGAGGTGGTGTGGATGCAACGTTGACTCTGGACGGCGAGCCGACATTGCAGAAATCAGAAGCAGTAATGTGGTTCCACCAAAGGAACCACAAAGAAAACCATGGCCGGCTGAAATCTGAGAGGAAAGCTTATCTAGGGTCCCAGGAGTGAATATAGGAAAACAAAATTTAGTCAGGAAACTGCGCTATGGATATGTCTGGCGTCTGGTTTTATGAATTCTGACCAGACTATAGACAAGTATTTACTTTATATTTGCTATGGATAGGTGTTTGCTAACTCTTTTTTTGCACAGATTTGTCATTCATTCCTTCCCATTTACAAATCTAAGGTGACATGTTGGCTTTGCTCTGTTGCCTGGCAACAGTCTGGCCAGAGTTCTCACAAGAGGGACCGGGTGAGGGGTGGAGATGTGTGAAACTCACGTCATCTTCCTAGGGACTTTCACAAATAGAAGAATTGCTCACTGAAATTCAGCCATGCAAAAGTATGAGGTCTTTTAATTGCCTTAAATCTGGAAATATTGTTAGAAGCAATGGTATTTTGCCATTTATGTGGGTGCTGATCTTCCATTATAGTCATATCATAGTTAAAGTGAAGACAAGCAGAATTGAGGCCTAGAGTTAATGTGGTGACAATTTAGAACAACAGATTGGAATTGCATCCTTAAAGTACTAGAGCAGCTGGGTGATATGTGGCTTTTGTGGGTGGGTGGGGGGATAAATGAGATAGGCACTTGGGAAAGAAGCCCTTGAACATGTCAGATTCAGTCTACTTTCCCTTTATTCACTGGGTTCCTTTCTGTTGGTCTTCAAACAAGGAGATGGAGATGGGTGGGTTTGGCATTATTTATTTTTTAGAGACCACCAGTGCACTTTGAATAACAAATGAGGATGGAAATGACAATACGTCTCCAGCTTTCAGCTGTGGGAGCTTGTGGGCAGTGGATTGGACAAGAACTCCCTCCCAAAGCCTTGTGCTATTGTTCTTACAATGTCCATTTAAAAAGTTTCTTTCCCTTAGGTTGACAGGTTGACCTTCAAAACACAATTTCTGACTAACACCTGCAGGTTGGAACTGTAGTTAGAAGCAGTTCTTGATTGAAATGCCCTGCTAAATGTATATTTCATATATTGTAGAAAAGCAAAATAGCAAACAAAACAAAGTCCCTAAAATAATATTGGTGCAGAATTATTATTATTACAATTTTGCCTTTATTTCTACTAGGGGATCCATTGTCTTTATTGCTTGTCTCCTGTCCTAGCTCACTTCCCCATTTCCATCACAGTGGCTGGCCATTGGACATCCTTGGATTCTCTAGAAATGGTGTGTAATGAAGTGTTCTCACAACCAGAGGGAACAAGATTCAGGGCCAAGGAATTGAGGTGGATCCGATCATTCAGTGTATGTTGCACAGAGTATGTGGCCATGTATGATGCCACACAGCAGAGTGAATTTCCTCCAAGTGTATGTTAGGCTGACATATGTTTGGACCGATTGAAAGTTTTTGGTCCCATTCCAGTTTGCCGTTAACAACTTCATCTGTTTGTGAACAGACACAGAGGTAGTGTCAACACAACACGAGGGGGAGGCTAGACAACTTACAGTCAATTTGGCCAACATAGATGGCCATGGGCAGGCAAGAGTCAGGATAAAGTTTTCGAGCAGTGAGGTTTATCATTTCTGTGTCTCCAGCAACCTGCCCCAGTTGGCTCATGAACTTGGCCAGCTGAGGTTTTCCTGAATAAATAAATAAATACCAGTCTCCTACCAGATGGAGAGGTGGTTACAGAACAAGGCCTCCAGGCCTGGCAATTGTACCACTTTTTGTGACCGGGGCTTGGGGAATTTGGAAGCTGCTTCTTGTCCATTATTTCTGGGGAACCCAATAGGTGCGGAGCTTTTTCACTCCTTCCCCTTTTTGCCTCCCTCCTTGCACTGTGAGCAAGCATCCCAACAGTTCCTGTTAATGTGTGCACTTCTTAAGTGTGTCTTCTAAACTAGGAATCCTTTAAGTGGTGAGCTTTTGTTCTGACAAATACAAGTGTTTTACTTATTCTTGGATATCATTGGGGAGCTCCAAAGCCTAGATTTTTCTAGATTCCAGGTTGGACAATGGATTAGGTATTTTCTGAGGAGAGTACACCCTGGGAATTGGAAATGAATCCTTTTCATGCCCTTACACTGTGAATCCTTACACTGATTCCTTCATTGTGAATCCTTCACAATGAATCCTTACACTGTGACCCTTCACTGGCTTAGTACTTAATTATATATTAGCATGTATTATTTTCTAAAAATTATATATAAAAAATATGGCCTCACCAATTATAATGATGAAGTCCCCAAGAGTGGTAAATGATATTTTTGTACATCTTGCTTCTGCTGGATTAAGAGCCAGTGTGTGAAAGGGCTTAACTATAAAGCTGAGGAGCTTGGGTTTGATCCTGAGGGTACTGGGGAGCCAATGATGGTTCTTGAACTATGGGCTGAATTAACAAAAGCAGTGCTTGAGATTATTATTTGGTGAGAGTGTGTTGGCCCCCATATTGAGTTTGTGGTTTTGTGTATTCTTATGTCTTCCTGTCCCTGGCAAGCTTCTAGTAGTTATACTAACAAGAAAAATATGTGATGGGTTAAATGAAAATGTCTCTGTAAATATGACAGAGTGTTTAAGGCTATATAAGGATAATGCTCTTTAGCAAGGGATGGTTTGGTAAAACCATCATGCTCAGGAACACACATTTGGGGGTTTCTCCGTACGGTGTTCCCAACATGAACAGATCTCCTGTGCCTGTCTGCTTTTGAAACAATTTCTAAATCATTTCATTTATAGATAGTTTGCCCCTCACTTCTGAGTAGCCATTTGATACAAAATGTGATATAAAGGACACAAGAGGTAGTTAAAAGATTTTCTTTTTGAATGTGTCATCAGGCTTGACAGCAATGCTTCCTTCTTTCCCAGCTTTTTACTTCCCCTGCCTCTGAAACTTTGATTTTCTTTGTGGCATTTGCCATCATACTTGCTAGTCCAGGCTGCACGAAGGCAGCAGGGTAGCACCAGCCTGTCACCCAACTTACATGCCTGAGACACCCACCACTCCCTGATCCTCAGTCTCATTTATGTACAGGATTTCTTAAGCTCCCTCTTGCAATAAGCATTAAAGTTTTAAGCAAAGAGTACTGTGTAAAATTTAGGAGAGAAAACAGAAATCTGCCTAGCTAAATGATGTATTTGCTTGTGGACTGAGCAGACAGTAGATAAAGGAAGCAAATTTTAAAACCTCATCTTAAGAAAAAAAACTATCAACCCAATAATGAAATAGCATGGCCACTTAAAACCATTGCATGCTGAGTACTAAAAGCATAAAATGTGATAGACATGCTCAGTGACACTGGAAAGATAAGCTGTCAATCTGACCTTGAAGGTGACTGTTAAATTTCAGGAATTCTAGTGTTAATGCACATTTGTGCAGTGTTTTCTAAAGCAGTTGTCATGGCACCTCATTTAATCCTCGGAGCAACCCTGTAGATAAGAATTGTCATTTTTCCCATCGTGCATCCCAGGATACCAGGACCTGGTAAGATTTAGGACTCAAACTTAGTTCTTCTGGTTCCAACTTCATACTGTGCATTTCTGGGAAGGTTATGAGAAGCAGCGTTTTATACACAAGGACACAGAGTAAGACCAAAGTGTACCCCAAAGTTACCATCGAGTTTCAGAACAGAAAGGAGCTCTCAAGAGCAGCTCGTCTAACTCCCCCTCCCATATCCCTCCCACTGCCAAACTCCGGTTTTGCAGATAAGGATGCTGAGACCCAGGGAGACCTTGTAAATCTGAGAAGCAAATGAGAAGCCACTGAGAAGCAATCTGTCCTTGGCAAGGACTTATTTCTATAGGGCAACAGATTGCATGTAAATCAGCTCCCTATAATTCCCCTGACTGGACAGGCTCAGTGCCTGGCACTTAGTAATTGTATGTTAAATAGATGTATGATTGACTGACTTTAATTGTCACCATATATAAATCAGTAAAATTGTTTTTATCTGTCTTGACCTAGTTTTCCTACCCAAAGACGTTATTTTTCACTCAGTTTGGATTAAAGGGGTAATGTTTGAAAATCCCTGAGACAATAGCTGAAAGGCCCTCTATGTGTATGAAGTATTATTGAGTTGCTTTTCTTTGGTACTTTGGGTTAATCACAGGCCTTTGTTATTGATGCTTTAAACACAAATCTTCAATTTATTATTTAGTTCATTTCTTTTATTAACTTATTTGAAATGCAAATAACAGCAAAACACAGGTCAACAGCTGCAGCTGTGGGTGCAGACAGTAGGAGCCAAGCAACAAGATGGAAAAGGGATGCCGGGAACAGCCAGCTGTGGGCTTTCATGCCCTCCCGGGGGCTGACTGGAGAGGACACCTTTGATTACAGCCAAGGAAGGGCGTGGGTGTCTCAGGAGCCACTGTGCAGCAGAACCTAAAGGGATTATTGATCTCAGTCCTTGAAAGTGGAGAAAAATGACTAGGCAGCCCATAGCTGCCTGATAAAATTCATGGCTATCCACTAATGGATCCTTGCCTTAGAAGCCAAGTCCCAAACCTTCCAGTAATTGCTTCTGGACAATGGGAAATGACAATGGTAAAGGAAAGGAAATAATGCATGCAAAGCATTACAACAATGCCTTGCACATAGAAAGCACTTAGTAAATGGTAGCTGTTATTCTTTTTCTTCTTATTTTTATTATAGCCCTTGTAATCATATGTATTTAGAGAGATTCTAGAACAATGCATACTTCAAAAGAACCCTAAATCTTGTCCTAATGTCACACAACTATTTAGGTGACTAAAGCAGTTGAAGAGAAGAGAAAGGTGATGGGAAAATGTGACTGGATTACCTTAAAGGAGGCATCAGTTGGTGTTTACATTAAGGAAATGACCTGTGGCTGAATGGAGGGCCTTTTCAATGGTGTTTTAGTTATGTGATTTTACGATGGCTAATTTGGAGAGGATCGTCAATGTCAAATAATGACAAGTTGGCATTATGGTGATTACTAATGAAATTCAAAACCTGTGCTTAATGGAAATGAATAAGGAAGGGGAGGGGAAGTAAGGTTTAGGTAATAAAATCACTTGTGATATTCTTACCCTCGGACTCTCGGACTCTTGAGTGGCAGAGGCAATTTAGGGCTGACGGGGGCAGGACAGTTGAAGGGAGCATACCTAGGAACAGTGGGTGCACTCTGAGAGCAGGAGTGGGAATCTGGGTCCAAAGCAGTTTTATAGAAATGTGTATAATTTGATTTCAAATGTGTTCAATTATATGGGAAGCTAGGGATTTGGGCAATATGTCCAGTTCTAATTACTATAGTAATTATAGCTCTAACCGTTTATTGAGCACCCATGTGCCAGCCGCCTAATGAATGAGATCTCACTTAATTCTCACAACAACCTGATGAGATGTGGGTACTATTGTTCCCATTTACAGATGAGGAATCTGAGGGTCAGAGAGATTAAATAATCTGACCCAAGGTCACAACTAGTATATTGCAGCCCAGGGATTTGAGCAGAAAAAAGAAAAAAGAAAAAAAAAAATCAGTCTTTGATGAAAGATTATAGAGAGGTTATACTTCCTTGAAGAAGAGTGTTTAGGAATTAGTCAAAACAATATATTATTATTCCATTATGCCTACGTTAAGATTTCATAGGGATTATCAAAAGCAGGTTCAATTTTGAGTCTCTGAGAATGCAGAAATATCCAGTGTCTGGAAGCTACCAAAAAGGCAGATGATGTATGTTAACACGATGAAGACAACTATCATTAGCTATTTGTAATAGAGTATAACCACTGTTTCCTGTGGACTGGCAAGTATAACAATAGGCCATCTCCTGACTTGGCTGTGTATATATGAAATTATTTGTTTAAGTTGACCATCTTGTTTTATATTGTTAATATAACACTAAGTGATTTGGCTTAGGCGCTGGAGGAAGAGATACCTTCCAGGCTCTTCTAAGGGTCATCAAAAAAATTGGTGTTGATGGAGCCCTTACGGATTCATATGATGGAAATAAAGAAAGGAACATTTGTGAAGATTCAACGGGGATTTCAGGAGCACTCCAGGAACTAAAGACTCATTCCAAATTCACATCTGAGTCTGAGTCCATTTTTAGAGAGGCACAATTTTCCAAGACTGTATAGTGTGAGATACAGGTCTTATTCTTTGGTTGTTTTAACTTGAGAAGAGGGACACATGCTGCTTCTGTCCATGTGAATAATGCTTATTCTCACCCAATAGCTTCTTATCTATCTCTTTGTCTGTCTGTGGTGTCCTCTAAAACTAAAATGCAATGACTGTTTTAGTTCTTGTGGAGAAGGATAAAATGTGAGCAAGGGAAGAAGTTTCACCAATTTCTTTATCAACGCCCCTCCTTTTGATTTCCATTTCACTTTGAGAATAAATGAGAATTGGGAAGCAGGAGGAATGAAGATTTTATTGTGGATTAAAGTCAGAGAACAAAGGGCAGTTTTCAATTGTATGTTGGGAATTAAACCCCCCACACACACACACAAAGACTTCCTACAGCCTCTTTCCAGCTATTTTTGAAAAGATGCTGAAAAGTAAGTAACATCTTTAATCAAGAGCAATAGTATTAGGTCTTTTACTACAAGTTCTACTTTACTGTAAGCCTATATTTATTTTGCCAGGCTAGAAATAGCTGAAGTTATTTAAGCAACTGAGACTATTGT
Organism: Choloepus didactylus; assembly: GCF_015220235.1. Classification (NCBI taxonomy): domain Eukaryota; kingdom Metazoa; phylum Chordata; class Mammalia; order Pilosa; family Megalonychidae; genus Choloepus; species Choloepus didactylus. The sequence continues at coordinate 7,305,921 of NC_051319.1, forward strand.
CTAGGAATTGAATGTGGGCTGGGAATCACCTGGCTGACGACACTGTTTAGAAATAAGCCTTTTTGTTCTTGTTGCCATTTCTTCAGATAAGAAGGTTTCATAAATGTTCCTGCGATTGTTCCATAGTGTCTTCTTTTTATGTCAATTCAGTGGCCTCATGATGAAATCATTTCATTCTGTGATTTATCAAGTCTATTATGGCGTGAACAAGGCCAGCCCTGGTCTTCGAGAATGTACATAGGCAACGTGAGAAAAGACTTGTAAAAAATCTCTTAATCCTCAGAAAGTGGAGAATAGGGCAAGTAACAGGACTCCTCCCCCTTCCGCTTCAGGGGCCAGAGTCCTCTGTGATTTGTTAGAAACTGTTGTAGCATCTGTGTCCCTGGAGATCTTCAAGAACAATCTAGACTCACCATGGAAATAAGTAATTATTCATCGGTTCTGGGCCTTGAGGTATTATGGGGGTGGATGCGTGGGTCTGGTCTTAGGCTCAGTGAGCTTATGCTCAGTGAGAGTGGGGATTTCATAAGCCAGAAAGGCTGCAGAGCACAGAACTGATTGGTTGCTGACTCCAGAGTACACCATTTGCATCATGACTAGTGAATGGGGCTCCTGGGTCTGGGCAACACGGTGGCCCTGGAGAGAATGTATTGCTTCTCCCTCAGACTTTGGTACATGCATCTGCAAGGACCCCAGTTCTAGGCCAGGGGGCCGAGAGGAGCACAACCCTGAGTCTGCCAGGATATTTAACGCAATGGTGAGCTCTCTCCTCAATGCCAGATGCAACTGGATTTAATTCCAGCTTTGCTACCCACCAGCTATATGGCTTTGTGCCGATCAGTTAAATTTCTCGGTGCTCCAGTTTGTCCATGCATACAATGAAGTCAATCGTATACCTCTTGTTGAGGATTAGAATTAATATTACAGTAAGCAAAGAACACACATGAAGCAGGTAATAAATGATAGCTCTTATGGCTCATATCGTACTAGTACTAGTTGCTAGTTACAGTAAAGGGGTGAACAAATTGAAAACAATTCTGTATGTGAGACTCTTTTCAACTAAAAAGGCCTCTTACCCTCATAGCCTAGAGTCGGACAGACAGACAGACAGACAGGGAAAGCGGCTGTTCATGAAGAACCATAGTGACATTCTGACTTCCCCCACTTCTTCTCTACTTCTAGAGATTTCTGTACCCTCAGCTCACAATTAGATCTACCGATGGTGTGTTAAAAAATTGTGTTGGATAAAAACCAGGATTGCCAGCCAGTTCAGAGGTTTTTGATAACCTAGTACTAAGTTATCATCACTGGGAAGGGAAAAGGCCTTCCCATCTAGACAGCACTATTGGCGACATCCTGCCACACAAGTTACCAAGGCAGGGGACTGGGCTTGATGACTCTTAAGATCTTTTCCTGTGTGTCAGTATCACAATATAAATTCAGTTCCTCTGAGATATTTTCAAAGTGGCATGATTGGGGGATCACCCCCCTATCTTCTTTCTCCTTTTTTCTCTTACTTCTTGGGATGAAAATAAAATGCTTTTAAGAAAAAGAAAAATATCCTAAAAAAGAAAGCTAACAAGAAAACCAAAAGGTTCCTTATAACCAGCTTACTACCTTACTCCATCACTTTGTGGTTGTGCTCATGAAACATTTTTAAAGAAATATAGGTACATTCACATAATTTTTGTTTCCTTGCTTAGACTATCACCTCAAAGGAGACCAAGGTCTTTGCTGTTTACATGTATTGTGAGGGACCCAGCACACTGGGGGCTTAGTAAATGTTCAATCATCCTCATTAAAAAACACTTTCCATTCCACTTTGAGTCTTTTAGATTTTATTAATGTACATGGGTAGAATATTAATTACAGCACAGTGAGCATTGCCCTGGGGTGATTATACCACCTGGCTGGAAGCCTTTCAATGCAGCTTGTGGAGATTTTCATTGTATCCATCATTTAGAGTTTGCTAGGAGGGGTCTCTGAAGACTGTGAAAGCAAGATAGAGAGAAGCCTAAGGAGAGAAAACGTTTACTGGACATTGTTTTAAGGACTCCTTGTCTCCACTCTAAATAGTTTTGTAAATAAGGCTGGTATGTTTTCTAGTCTGTTCATTTATCAAAGGAAGGGAGGACATGCAACCAGCTCTATGCAATAGTCTTAGTCAAGTAGATGAGATTCCTTGTCTTTTCCATCACTGACCTAATAAGTAACCTCAGAATTCAGCTAATTCTGTCTCTCACAGCCCATTTGTGTCTTCCAATCAGGAATCTGAGCAAAATCTAGGTTAAGAATCAGAGACACCCTTTGTTTCCTTTGAGATGATATCATGTAATGGAATGCTTCCATTTGCTGTGTGACAAAGTATACATGCAGGAGAGAGGCTCTCTGATCCCAGAGCTGGGAGGTCACAAGGCCCCTGCCGGAACAGCCTCAGCTTTAGCGGGGGTTGCTTTGGAGAGGAAAAAGCTGGTTGTCAGGATACCCACATTTTACTCCTGGCTCTGTCATTATCTTTCCGTGTGATGTTGGACAAGTCACTTAGCCTTTCTGAACCTTAATATCTTTATTTGTAAAACAGGGGTTTGGAATAACTCTATCCAGTTCACATTTCTGTAAACCTGGGTCATGGGCTATAGGACTTCTACTGAGGCTGGATCACTCCATGCCTGAGGGCTGCCACATCTTCCTTGCTGCAGGGTTTGCATCTTCCTTGTTGGATGCCTGCTTGCCTTGTTTTACCCACCATCCTTCGGTCCCATCTAGATGCCATGTTATACAGAAAGCCTACCTAAGCCCTTTGCTTACAATCATGATGTTCTTCTGTCGTCACTTTATCTCCCTTGCCAGAGTGGGTATGTACCTGGAAGGCAGGGGCCAACTTGCTCTTTCAACTGACCCCCAGTTCATGGGGCCAAGGGCCGTGAACGTGGTTAGCACTGTCAGCATTTGTTTATTGAATTATGGCCAATCATGAAATAAAGCAAGGGCCCTCCTGCCCAGTTGTGTGTTCTTGTTCTCACATTGGTTTCTAACCCCTTTCCGTAGCTTTTTAACCCCACCCCTTCCCCCACTGCCCCCAGGCCTCCTGTCATCCCTGACTGGGCAAGAATTTTTTTTTCTTCCCCATTCTGGAAATCCGTCTTATTCTATTTTCTAAATTGTGAAAGGCTAGCCTCTTATGATTCTCTCCTTTCCCCCAGTAACCGCAAGTTACAAATTCTAGAGATCACTATGCTGATAGATAATGCCCCTAATTTGATTCAAACTATATTGTGGAATCTGATAAGAGGAGAACTTTCTCAGAAGACTTGCTTGTTGTAATTTCAAATGTGGTTGTAAATCAGTGAAATTTAGAATTGAAAGGGGCCCCTAGGGAGGCTTTTTAGGGAGACCGTCCCTCCACCCAGCACTAGAACAATCTCTAAAATGGGGGTTCCCAAACCTGCCTGGTGATCAGAGTCATCACCCAGAGCTGTTTAATCACAGACATCAAACCTGCTTCTAGAGATTCTGGTTCCATAGGTCTGGATTGGGCCCAGCCATCTGTAATTTTCATATACTCCCCATGTGCTTCTGATGGTCAGCCAGGACCAGGAACCACTGTTCGAGAACTGCTGAGAAGTAGCTGCAGCCTCTGGTCTCATATCTGTCTCCACAGTGGGTGTCTTACTGCTTCATGAGAAAACCAACTCCGTTCACCCATTTTACTTATGTCCTTGCAGTCCCTGGAAATGTGGCTTGAGTATAAGAGGGTAAAATGCACTTAACTGGATTTAGGTAAAATACAGCAATTTATTTAATGACTAGATTAAAGCAGATACCTGTTTTTAACAACTCGTTCTCAGGTATTTATGAATAGATTGAATCATAGCTTGTATGGAATACATTTATGCAGCTATTACTAATATCTGACTATAACCTTAGTCAAAATCAATCTGTCTTTCCATCTGCCTCATTTGCAAAGCCTCTTTTCAACTATTGTACATCCATTTATACAATCAATATTGCTGGACTCGTTCAGAAACCTCTAATGACAATTTTGATTAGGGAGGCTTTTTTGCACAATCATCTCCGCTGATGAATAATAAATAAAAGCCAAGTGTCTATCTATAAGAAAGCACTAAGATGCTTTCTGTCTTCAAGAGAGCATCTTGAAACATGCTTTCTGAGATCAGAGGGGACCTCCTTGCTGACCGCGTGGAAAAGCAGAGTGGTATTCCTGACCACCTGAACTAGGGGTGAGGCGTTCGGGAAAGGCTGCCAAATGGTGGCGTTGTCTTGCCAAGACCTGAAGGACAAATGGGTAGGCGGGGAAGACTTTTCCAGCCATAGGGAACTACGTAGGCAAAGTCCTAGAAAGACAGGTAGAACAGAGCAGCTTCAGGGAAGTGTGAGTGGTTTCCTGTGGCTGGATCGTGAGTGGCCTCACGAGCCATGTTATGTTTTAGAACTTAGATTCATCACAATGGTATTGGGGAGACCTGAAATGAATCTAAAGAGAAAGGTGACATGATGATGATGATGATGATGATAAAGTATCTAACACATGCACAGCACTAAACCTTATCCACCACTGTTTTCTTAAGCACATTACCTATTTACCCATTTATTCCTCACAGCAGCCCTATGAGGTAGGTACTATTATTATTCCCATTTTACAGATGAGGGAACAGTTATGAGAAGTTAAATAACTACTCTGAGGTAACATAGCCAGTAAAGGGTGAACTGGAGTTTGAATCCATGAAGTCTGGTTCCAGAGTCCAAGCTTTTAACCATGAACAATTTTGTACGTAACAAGATCCCTTTGGCTGTACTGTGGAGAATGGATCGGACAGGGCATATCCTGAAGCAAGACTAGGTAGGAGGCATTTCACAATCCAGGTGAATGTTGTGTAGGCTAGAGCTGTGACGAGGGTGGAATTATCTGTGGTCTGAAATTCACTTCTTTTCATCATCTGTGGGTTGGAATCTTTTGAGCATTTTGGCTTGAATGCCACTAAAGTTGGCTATTTTCTGGGTCTCTTATGGTTTCAAATGGGGCTGATGATGAGCTGGCTGGAAACCATTTATTTCCCTTCATCTCTTTGCGGGGTGCCAGTTTTCTTGTCCAAGCCCAGGGCTCATCCCCTGACAAGACAGCAGCAAAAGATCGTGAGGATCACAGGAAGCCAACACAGTCACCTTCAGTAATTAAACAGGACTTCAGTTCTGGAGGGGGTGGGACCTCACCCATTCTGCATGAGGTGGGACCTCATTTTAAGTGCCAGTATGTATCCTCAGGGATCTTCCTTTCATACAGGGTAAGAATTGCTCTTTTAGTGCTAAGGGTTCTTGGTTGGTTGAATATAGCCTGCTGCTCATGGTTTGCTTGCAAGGATGTTTTGTTAACGTTAATTTTATTATTTGTTAGGGAGTATTGCCTTTTACCTAACATTTACCTATTAATTAGTATTTTCCCTGGAAAACCCCTTCTTCCTTCCTTGCTGTTGCTTCCCGTTTTTTTTTTTTTTTAGATTCTCTTTCCAACTGTGTACACCTATTAGTAATTGGACACATATACCTTGTGCCTTACACTGCCTCACTGTTGGTTTTAGAACACATGAGAACCTTGAATGGTTAAAATGAAAGTATAGGAACCATTGAGGCTTACTCTTTTGAAATAAAACTTAATTTTGTCAGCTAATTCTTTATAGATTTCTTGGTGTTTATCTTCCTTGGCCGCTTGATCAAAAAAGAAATAGTTACCCAATCTGTCTCTTTCACATGCTCCTATTTTAATTCTTGCCAGTCACTATTTAACAATTTTCTTACTTTTTTATTTACTCCCCCCCAACACCTTTGCCCTCACCAGAAAGTCTTGCCAACCATTATATCCCCAGAACCTGGCATGTAGGAAATGTTTAGTATAGATCTGTCAAATGAACAAATGATGGAATGGATACTTAAGTTGTACAAATTAGGTCAAGCATCTAAAACCAGAATTAAAGAAGTCATATAACAGCTGGTTAAAATGCTGATGGCATTCGATGGTGCTGAAGGAGTGTGGGCCAGGAGGAAGAACATGAACAATAATGGGGCCAAAACTGTGATTAGGTAGGACTACAAGCAAGTCACATGGCCTTCGTGTTGTTATCCACTCAATAGAGGATTGGATGCAATGATCGTTTGTTCACTTAACCATTTTTTTGAACAGTGACTACATCACTACCCTAGATGGAAAAGCAGTACCATTTAACCATAAAAATATACATTATATACAAAACAGACATTAGCATTAAAATAAAAAAATAGTTCATCTGTGTATCACCCCAATTTTGCATACCACCTATGGAACAGGCACCCTATTTTAGAGATATGAGAGAGTGTGCTAAATGTTATGATAGGGGAGGGTTCATAGTCCAACTGTAGAACTCCAACTGTAGAACCAGATAGACTGCGAGGGGGAAATCATAATAGCAAGCATTGAAATAGTTCTCCTGCCCCATCATGTTCTACCCTCACAACGACTCTCAGAGAGGGGCATTATTGTTAATCCCCATTTAGTAGATAGGATTCAGAAAGTTTAAGTCACTTGCCCCAAATCGCACAGCAGTCAAGAGGAAATTAAACTCAGGTCTTCTGGCTGTGAGTCTCAGCCCCTACAATTCCAGATTCTAACATCCCACCTACACTTGGCAAGTGCAAAGTGACTGCATAATTAATGAGGGATGCCCAGCCCTCTAATCTCAGAGAGTTTGCTCAACATTTTCTCCTTGAGTAGTAGCTTCTGTGTTTTATACCGAGCCTCCGACAAAGGAGCCCTGACTGTTTCAGGATCCACACAAGGGTCTAGAGAGGTGAGGGCAGCATGCAAATCCTTTCCAATGTCTGAGAGGAGAGAATCAGCCACTGGAATAGTGGTAGTGATGTCTGCCATCTCGCAGTCCCATGTTTGTAAAAATGCATGTCATTTTGGCCCAAAGAAGGTGCAGTGTGGTGTGGTTCTTCTTGCTCTCCCCACTGGGCTAAGCAGAGTGATAACAGAGTACTGTTCACTCCCTAGAAAAGTCAAGGAAGTGGTCTCCAAGCCTTGAGGGTATCTCCCTCCTCTCTCCTGGCTCTCTGAGGTAACCCTTTATCCATTTTGTTGTCTGCAGCCGGCAAAGCCTCATGATAATGTGAGGTAGAGCAAATCCTCCCAGTAAAACCCTGTAGAGACACTCCTTGTCTTTATGACCATTCTCTGATGATATGTAAAAGGAGATGCCAGCCCCGGTGGCAGTGTTAAGCTGGCCAGGTTCCAGAGCCAAAGCTGAATTAAATACTCATTAAATGCTTCAAGTCAGCAAAGCTGGCTGGGCTATGCGGTGGCTGGGAAAGCTTACAGGGGAAGAAGGAAAGGGGCTGGCATCTCTAGTTGGCAAATGACAGGCTGGGAGCAGGGAGAGGCAGCCCAGTAAACAAGACAAAGCAGGGCAGACTTTGTCTGTCATTTAGATATGTGTGTGAGTGAGCATGCTGGTTTGGTGCAGCCACATAATGTATGCTAATTGCTATATTTTCTTTTTTTTTTTTTCCCGGGAAATGCTCAGATGGAAAGCTCTGAAACCCAAGAGGCGATGCAGAAATGCCAAAATGTAGACATTACAAAATAGAGGGGAGGAACAAAGGGAAACAAGGAATCCAGATTTACAAAATGGGTTAGCGTTCTGCTAAATCAGCACCTCTCTGTTCCATGCAAGCCTAATGAAAAATAAGTGAGCAGAAGGGTGTGATTTCCCATGTGTGATGTTTTTCACAGCATCTGTCCCATATTCTGAAATTTGTTAGTTGGGTCCTTTTTGAAAAAAAAAACAAAAACACAGCAATTCCACCTTCCAAAAGACTAGAAAGTCAGCAAGATAAAAGTCCAGAATAATTATCATGGCTTCCAGCACATACAATAAGAAAGTGTGAGCTGGTTCCCTCTCTGTTACTTTTCTGGACAAAACACCTCTCAGTTAACCACAGGATACAGATGCAAACTGAAAAGTGCACACAAGTGAGCCTACTTCAAATAATTATCCATTAATAGACAAGACTCCCTCATAATATTTTTTTAATGTTTCAAACCATGTAACTCTGATGTTTCATTAAATATCCCTGGGCAACTGTCTTTCTTTTATTTGTCATTCAGTTAAAAACAGACCAACATATTAAAAGAGTAATATCTCTAATGAAGCTGAGTAGAGTGTTTTGTCTTGAAAGAAAATGGACCAGGGGAAAGAAATATATATATATATACACATATATATATATATATTTTATTAAATTCAGTTTTACTGAAATACATTCACACACCATACAATCATCCATGGTATACAATCCACTGTCCACAGTATGATAACATAGTTATGCGTTCATCACCACAATCTATCTCTGAACATTTTCCTTACATCAGAAAGAGCCAGAACAAGAATAAAAAATAAAAGTGAAAAAAGAACACCCAAATCATCCCCCCATCCCACCCCATTTGTCCTTTAGTTTTTATCCCCATTTTGAAAGAAATTTATTTTTGTCTTTATCTCTGGCACCAAAAATCCAAAGAGTTGATGTATTGGTAAGTGGAAGATAAGAATCTTTCCCTCAAGAAGGATTGACTTTGAAGCTTTGCATTTTCCTGATAATCTGAGTTTTGTTGAGTCAATATCACCTCCTAGAATCTTAGTAGGCCCTGTCTTGCCTTTTAGCTTCTCCAGTGACAGCCTCTACTCCAAAATAAATGGGAAAGAGAACAGTGTTCCCTTCTGGAAACATGTTATTTCTTTCAATTATGTATACTCTAGAGATGGGGCAGAGGATACTCTTTGGAGCCTGATTTGAGCTGTTCTTCTCTAGAGTCTGCTTATCTGTCACCATTTCTACAGGACAAACATATTCAAACTTCCACTATTTTATTTGTGAAAGCAAAAAAAAAAAAAAGCATTGTAAGAACTTTGATTAGCATAAATATGGAAAACTGCATATATTTCAAGTTTAATTAATAAAAATATCTATATATTTCAAGTTTAATTCATAAAAATACCCAATAAAGAATAACGCAAGATAGAAATGAAGAATATGATTTTAAGCATGCTTTCTTACGAGAACCTATTATTTCCCAAGGAAATTAAAATTTCATGGAGATTTTCTCAAGAGCAAGCTTTCCTAAGGTCCCCAGATTAAGAATTCCAGTCTTTCTTAAAAGCAGGTAGAGGAGGGTGGAATTTACTTGACTGTCTGGTCTGGCTCACTTCTGCATCTTAGGCTTTGGATCTGTTTCTCAAAAGACCTACATCTGTTGGCTCAGCATATTTATCAGTGTCTCGAAGTGCCCCTTGGCCAAATTTAATTTAATTGTATCAGAAGCAAATCTGTGCTTAAATAAACACTAATTAAATATATGGCACTGAGTTTATTCCTTTTGTTTCCTGCATCAAGTTTTCCTAGGTCTGCAGATGTATTCACTCAGCTACAACCTCCCATATGAGAATAATGTATTTACCAAAGATGAATAAAAACAGTTAAAGTCAGAAATAAACCTTCTGCAAAAAGCGTGGTTTGGGGACATGCAGTGGTACCCCATTAATAGTGACCTTGTAGTTGAATATAAAATAAAAATAAAATCTTCCTAATGATATCCTATTTTAATTCCTTAGAAATCATAAGGGGTGGTTGAACAATCAGAGACAAAATTTAATGTACTTGTTAAAAAAAAAAAAACAACAAATAGCTCTTGACACTACTGGACATGTTTCCTTTTTTTAATTATTTATGTACGGCAGTGGGCTTTCTCCTAATGGTGACGCAGGTGTATATTTCTCAGATCACTTGTGTCACTTAGGCCACCTGGTTGGTTCACTTCTAAAGGCTGAATTTCTAGCTGCACTGCTATGTTAAATCTACTCAGAACAGGAATGAGTGTTTGTATGTCACTAGCAGTATCTTTATTTTTAGTTGTCCTATTTCGCAAAAGGCCTACAGACTGCCTGCAGGTGGAAGGCTATGATCTAGGGTCTGTGAATTTACATAGAAATTGCCAACTTCACAGGAATTTCAAATGAGATATTGTACATGTAAGTAGGTGAAAACATTTTGTTGACTAAAATGTTATAATTTAGTTGGAGCCAATAGCTTAAATATAAATGTTTCTGCACCTCCTCTAATTGAGTTGTATGATACAGAGACCATTAACTGCTATTGGAATTTGGGGGGAAGAGCCAGTTCTGGGAATCGAAATGGACAGGGAGCCATTCCCAGAAGGAATAAAATGTGAATTAGATCTGTTAGAGATGGATTAGATTTAAGTAGGTATGATGCCTTTCTTAATAATGGCACAGTAAACGGTATCATCAAACAATACTCTTTATTTACAGCAACCTAGAGGCAAACTGTTCCACTGGGGAGAAAAATGAGTGCAGTTACCAGTTGACATGAGTATCTGATTTACTTAAAATTTAGATTGTTTAGCATGAATTGATACATCAACATTATAGGTTATATAGTTTACTTGGTCTAAATTAAGTAAATTAACATTATTATTAAGTAAATTTGAATTGAACCCTATTAGGTGAAATGAAAAAACTCAGTAGCTGAATTGAAAGCCAAGGGCCTGTATCCTACCCATCAAAATATGATTCCTCATGAGGCTGCAGTTAGCAATGAACTGGGTTCCATTTCTCTTTATCTCCTCTAAAAACAAGGTATGGTAGGAAAGGCAATCAGAAGGTTGATTCTGTGTATGATGTTCCTAGGAGAATATACTCCATTATTTCATGTAATTTAATAGCTCCTTTTTACCCTTTTAATCAACTTTTTACTGTTAAAATGTAGAATTTGGATTTGGTTGAGGGGGGAGAAGTGTGGGTTTTAATTGAAGAAAGTTCTGATTATTTTTTTCTGCCTTCTGTGCCCAGCAAGAGGAGCTGGAACGACCCTATATATAGGGTCTCAATATCCCCTGTGGCTGAGTCTCTGAAGACTTAGAGCAGTTGACTTCTAAAACCTTGTTGAATAGTCTTTAGTTTTTAGTAATTAGGGTTAAAATATCTACCCAAGGCTTTATGTTCATGTAATTTGTCAAGTCTTCAAAAATGGGATCTTTCTCCTGCTGCTGCCTATCAGAAAACCTACAGAGAGCAGAAAACAAGAAGATGGAAGGTGGAAAAGGCTCATGTCTTCACTGCTTAGAATAAGCAAAAGGAGTATACTAAAAAGGAAAACATGTGAGCAAATATGATGGTTTTTCTGGGGCCATGTGTCAGAAAGACACAGCAAGGGATTGAGCCTGCAGATGATGAAAGTTTGGCCTTGGGTCATGGATTCAAAGAAAAGGCATTAAAAACGTAATGAGCATGCTTCAGATTCACTCAAATGCCCCTAGAGTCTCAGACTGAGAGAAGTTGAGCACCAGGCTCTGAGTGAAGCATCATTTTGTGTCAGCAGACAGGGCACAAAACTGAGGACAGAAAACAGGAAAGTAAAGACGAATCAGGGCTGATATGCTAAGCGTGCCCTTTAAGCCCTGGGAAAGGGAAGATCCAAGGTCAGTAGGAACCGGGTGTCCTTTTCTGGGCAGTCCAAGCATCGAGCCATGACTTAGCAACACAGGCCCAGTGTAAAGTGGAAATATACAGGTGCTAATTCAATCAGCATGAAAAAAGTAACCATCTCCACCTCACCCTTAGTGAATGAGGCACGTATAAACAAACAAAATGAAAACAAACAACAAAAATCCCAAGTCCCTTAGGTTTGGCTAAGGCTTTAGGTCAGATACTTTAAAAGAAGACGTGATCAGATTTATCCATGCTGACTGGAGTCCAGGACCTGAGTATCCACTTTTGTGTCATATGTTACACGCGCTGGCAGCTGAGGCACCGCTGTTCAACTAGGACCAGATCGGGGGTCTCCGGAGCCTTATTCTTCAGGGTCTGGAGCTTGACCTTCAGGAGTCCCTTCCTTGCAGATCACCTGGATGTGTTTCGTAGCCAATGCTGCACTCCAGATAGCATTGCTCACTCCCTCACTCTGCTCATCAGTTTTACTGGGCAAAAAATAAACTCATACTATTTCTCCCTGACTTAGGGTTAAGGGCTTCCTGAGGAATTGGTAATGATTAGATGTTAGGTTTAATATGTATCATGTTAGTTATTTGTGAATGTTCTTTTTCCTTCAGCTGTTTACTTTTCAGCAGCCAGATACCAGAAAACATAATTTGACTTTTTGTTTTTAAGGCAGCTGGTTTTGAGGGTGAATAGTGTGGTGATGTGGTTCTGAACAGTCCCAGATAAGAGTGTAAGGCTAGCAGTTTCCCTGGATTTGATCAATGGCATGAAGGGACAACAAATTAAATGTCAGCTAAACCTGTCAGATGGTTCTGAAAATCAATACTTAGTGGGAAGAGCTGTTTGAGCCTTTAATTGTCACATTTGCTCTCAAGGGAATTAATCCTAGCAGTAGTTTCAGGTGTTATGGTAGCAGTCCATGGAAACAATGTGAGGATGGATTTAAATAGGTCTGTTGTGTTGTTATTGCTCAGTAGGGTGCTCATCGTCTGCACTGTTTTTCAAAGGGACCACAGTTTCATCAGCATCTCCTGAGAGAGTGCAAAAATGCAGAGTTCCAGGCCTGAATCAGAATTTCTGAGGTGGGCCATGTGAATCTGCATTTTTATGGAGCTCATAAGGCATTCGTGGGATCCGTTAACTTTCGTTAACTTTCGAGACCTGCTGGCCTGTAGTCTTTTCCATCCATTGGGAAGATGTCTCCCAGCCCCCTGCCAGAAAATAAAGCCATGCCCAGAGGCTGCATAATGCAAACAGCAGTGTATGTGTAGGTCACACTGAGTGTGTTTTGGATAGACTTTGAAAACAAGATATGAATTATTGAATTATTTAATGTCTTTGAAGTATCCAGCCTTGACTGCCCTCTGTGCAGAGGTGGCTTCAGGTTTGGAAATCAGGACAGCACTGCAATTATAGGTAACCTCAGGGTGGGCGTGGGTGAGCAGAGAAGGAGCTGGGACCGTCGCTTCTCTGCTGCTTTATCCCCATCACCTTCACAGGTGTTTTCCTACCTTTGCCCATCCTTTCAATAGTGGCATTTTCCAAGACTATTCTCGGCAAGAGCCTGTTTCTGTGTTCTCAAGAGCATCAACTAAAAATATGCTGATGTTTCAGATCTGGTCCACCTATGGCCTCAGCATCGGATCTACCTTTCTGCCTGTCTGCTGGACAGAGCCGCTTGGATATTCCACAGGGATCTCAGTTCAGCGTGACCCAGACCAAACTGTCTTCCTTTTTTCCCTTTGAAAATAGCTTAATCGTTAAGAGCCTGGCTCTGGAGACAGACCCTGCTCTGGTTTTTATCCTGGCTCCGCTACTTACTAATGTGGACCCTTGGGCTGTCCTTCCTTTTCCTCCTCTGTAAAGTAGAGATTGTACCTGCCTGATAGAGGTAATGGAGGATTAAATGAGATGATGCAGCTAAAGAATTCAGGTCAGGGCCTGACCCAGGGAAGGTATTCAGTATGTCTTAGCCATTTTTATTATTCATTCCTTTATCAAATATTGATTGGGCTCTTGCTTTGTGTCAGTTACTACTTCTGACTTAAGTTTCCCGAATTGGAAATTGCCAAAAGTAGCAATTCTCCCCATTAAACTACATGTCCTTCAGGATAGGGATAGCATCCTATTCACTTCATCTCAGTGCTCAATTTATGAAGGTCCACTAATTTGCTTGATTTAACTCCAGAAAACTCTTCAAATCTGTGTCCCTATAAGTAATTCACTTTGTCTTAAATAGGGAACACAAAATCCCTTTCAAAGGCAGAAGAATATTAAGATTGAAAAATATTTTCTCAAACTTAAACTAATTTCAGTTAAGTGCGACAGTTGAACCATATGAAAGTGCCATTTTTGAGGTTAAAAATAGCCAAATATTGTCCCTCTCATATGGCTTATCCTAATATTTGGCAGTATATCTGGCACATGGCAAGTGTCTCTCAAAATCTGTTCATTTGAAAACAAAAATATTTCCTAAATCTATGTCCCAGATTCTGGGAGTATTTGTCATATATGAATGAAAATGTATGCAAATCATATTTTTTAAAAAGTAAGGATTTAGACCCTTAAAACTCCTAAAACAACCTGAGAAGCAGCGTGGCATGGTGAAAAGAGTGATGGATCAGGAGTCAGAAGGACTGGATTTAAAATCTAGTTCACAGCCTATTTTAGCTCTGTGATGCTGGACAAGACTGCTAACTCCTATTTAACAACCCACCCCCAGTTTCGATGTCCCCATCTCTAAAAGAGGAATACTTATAATAATTGATCTCAGGGAGTTGTTATGCAGATGAGGTAACATGCAAATAAAAAGATTTTATAAACCATAATATGCATCACAAGTGAAAGGTAGTGTTGCTAGTGTGTTAGTACCAACCCCCAAATAGAACTGTCTACAATACACACACTGCCTTTGGCAGTTGCACAAATACAGCAGTCACTGCTGTCCTCTGAGGCTCGGCTTTCTCTTCTAGAAGGAGGGGATGAAATCCTCTCATTCTGTTAGCTGAGGAAATTCTGATTCCTTCTGCCATACAAGTGACAAGTTCTTCTCTAGAGGATCATGGGTAGGATGTTTCCTCCTTGGCTGCTGGAGTCATCACACCTTAGAGGCAGAAATGACTTTTTTCTTGCATGTGGGGAGCATAATTGTTTTTTTTGTTGTTGCTGTTCTCAGCGTGTTTTGTTTAGAGATCAGGGCACTTGTTTGTTCCACCTGGGCTCAGTCCAAGGCAGCCAGCTCAAAGACAGAGAATGTTGTCAAGGTTTAAATGAGTTAATACAGAGGAAAATGCTTCGCAGATGGTCAAGTACTAGATGGGCGTTGATCTCTGTATTTGACGAGGCCCACAGTTGGCTCCCCTGACAAGTTACTGCATTGTCCTTCACCAGGTGTGCCTTTTTGCTTTAATCTGAAGCACATATATATTGCTGAAGAAAAGACCTTCCCGTTACCTCATCACCATCAGCTGGTGCCAGCGTCGGGCGTTGCCACCTGTCCTTGGGCATCCTCCAGTGGGAACCAGACTTGCATCAACACCAATTATGATATTTATTTTTACTTCCTTCCATCTGAGCATAAAGTAGAAAAAAAAGAAAAAGGAAACGAATTTCTTTCTTTTGCTTTCTTCTGCTTCTCACTATATCCTGGATTCTTATCCCTTTGGCTTGATGCCTTTAAAAAAGGGAGAAGGGAAAGGGAAGAAGAGAGCCTAAGAGAATGGGACTTTGGAGGAAAATGCCAAAGAGAGAATTTAGAAAGAGGGTGACATGAGAACCCTGCAGAAAGAATCAGAGCCCATTGTCACGTGCATTCCTTTCCCCCACAAGTTCTGCTTCCAAGGTGAGCAGTTGGAACCTTGGTGGGATGTGAAATGCAAACTGAGGCTCTCTTTCCTGCCAAGAGCAAGGTCTGCCTATTGGAATCCTAAGGCTCAGTTTGCATCTGGGAGCCATGAATGTGTTTAGAACAAGGCGAGAATCTGGGAAGTCTGGGGATTTGGGTTGTTTGCTTATGTGGGCATCTAAAGATCAAAATATGAGCAGAAGATGGCAGAAAACCCACGGGAAGGGTGGGGTAGAGGATGAGCAGACACATGAAAAACCAAACCAACAACAACAAAAGAGAAAAATAGTTAACAGCAACAGGGCCTCGGAAATACAGAAAAAAAAACAATAAACTCAAGTTCGGTAATATCTAACTCTCTGAAACACAAAAGATATCCAAGGTAAAATTTAAAAAGAAAGTTGTCTGATTCCCAGGCAATGATCAACTTATTTTAATTTAAAAAATTGTTTGCTAAGTCTCTTGAACTTATTTACAATGAAATTGGATCTTTTAGTCTCTCCCTCTCGGAAAAAAACAAACCTTCAAAATGTGGAGGCAATGTATTGCCCAGTGATGAAACAAATGCCGAAACAAAAATTTATTTCCAACAGAAAAGAAACAGCATTCCACGATTATCGGAGGGAAGGTGGGAGAGAACTTGGCTGAGATTGTTCAGCAGAAACAAAGGAGGAATTGGCCCCCGAGGGGCGTGTGGGAGGCCAGCGTGCCAGGGCGGGAGGGCCGAGTGCTGCCAACCATGGCCAACGCAGCCTGCAGCCTGTGTGTTTACCTCTTACAAACAGGAATCTTGGCATCACAACTCAAAAACTTGATTTTGGATGGGGGTGGGTTAGGAAACTGACCCCTGTCCCTGCTCTGAGTGGTCTAGTAGAGTGTGCCATGAACATGTTGAATTTAATGTGTGAGGGCCGGGAATTCAAAGAAGGCTCCACACCTTACCGCCATGCTTAGGAGTTTTACGTGCCGTGAGAGGGAATCTAATTTCCTGGTAACGGTTTGGTTCTGTGCTAACAGTGTTGGTCTTTGGGGACCTTATAATCAGAAGTTACTAAGACGCCCAGTAGCTTTGTTTTTAAGAGTCTCTGCAATGGAGGTGAGGATGTCAGTTGTCCAGCTCTGCTTCATGGTCACGTCCTCCCTCAGGTCTGAGGTGGTTTCTGGTTCCAAGAAGCCACAGAGGGAGACCGCTCCTGCGGAAGAGCATGTAGGCTTCTCTAGGCCCGGCTGCCTCAGCCCTTCTCGATTCCTCCCCCGAGCCCTAACTGCAGGGCATCTGGGAAAGAGAGCTGTGAATTGTGGCTTCTCAGAAGCACTGTTACCAGGTAACCTCTGTTCACCCCTTTTCCCCTTCCTGTGTTTCTTGCTTAGAAGTGTTGAGGTGGGATAGGAGAATGGGAGCGCCATCAAAGGCTTCTGGGACCTGTCTTCGTGCTGCTCGGGAGTTTCCTTACGTGCTCTATCTTCCCTCCCGCTGAGAAGGCACTTAGGAGGCTGGAGGCCTAGTAGGGCTGGGGGCCTGCTCTGTGCCCCAATATTGCTTTCATCCATTTAGCTAAATTTTACCCTGGGGAGTAGCTTTATGTATATGGGGTTGGAGGTGAGAGGTTTGCTCTTCAAAAATCCACCTTGGTGAGGAGTTAGATTTGAAGAACTCGCATTGTTTTCATTCTACCCTCTCTTCTTCCCTCCCTCCCTTCCTCACTTCCTTCCTTCCTTCCTTGACCTATTGAGCCTTACTTTTAGCTAAGTGATCCCAGACCTAATTTACCCCGTGCATTTCCTCTATAGAGTCATCCTTAACCCTCTCTAAGATTTCTGCTTCTTCACACTGCAAGTGTTTCTAGACCAAATCACCTTATCAAATGCCTTTTCAAAGAAGAATCCACTGTGATTTTCATCTGGGCAAGGGGCTGGAGCAGGAGATGGTAGGTGAAGTGGGTAGGGGGCTGCTGGAGCTGGCCAAACAAGGGGCAGAGCTAGGTGGGCAGGAGGCTCTTCTTGCTGGGGCCTCCCTGGCCTTGACTTTCAGTCCTGGTTACTAGTCCAGCCGTTAGTGATTTGGGACCCTCCCCTCTTCCTTTCATACTGAACAGAAATTGAAGGCTTTGTTAAAGAGTAATTACTCGTTCCGGATTAGTCTTGAAGTCTTAGCTTCTCAGGAAAAAGAAGTTGTGGCAATAAAGTTCTGGATTGGATCATCATTGGAAATGGAAAGTAAATTTGCATCCACAAGACACATAGCATGATCATCCTCTTAAAGACAATTGACAAGGTTTGGCAATACTAGCAATTATTTTCATGAAGGGGGTTCTCTCCCATCCCTTAGCACTCCTGTGGCTTTAGTTCCAGCCCTCCGTCCTTTGTGCTAGGCTGTTTCATTAGCAGCCGCCAGCCTGGGCTGAGACCGCTCCAGGTGTTGTTCTGGTCCCAGTGGAGATGCTACAGTCTCCCAGCCACGATGTTCTGGAACCGATGTGTGGGATGTCTGTGGGGAATTGAAGGGTCAGAGGTGTGAAGAGAGAAGGTTCTGAACTTTGTGGGTGAGTTGTTTGTGGCTGTGCTTTATTGGTGGTTGTCTCTGGGTTCAACCATAGTCAGCCTTTTCTAAACCAGGGAGAGAGCTGATGGGAGGGAAGGGGGTTGGGGTGGATGTTGAGATGAATCCTAAAGTCTGTGGAGGAGAGGCCCCATAAGCATCCTAGAAATTACCTACATAGAAAAACAGCATTTTACTTGAAGGGATTTCAAAATCACCTGCAAAGAGTAAAACATAAACCACTAAAACAGCTCAACCTTAAAAGACATGTAGATTCAGTTAGTCTGACATATTTTCAAAAAAGAAAAAAAAAAATTCCAGCAGTAACTCACCCTTTGGGAGAGTACAGACAAGTGTCTCATTGTCTGCAAGGACCTACTGCTTTAAGGGGTCCTCTTTTGATTCTGAGGTGGAGCAGACACTTTTTTTTTGGTCACACAACAGTCTTCCCCCCCACTCCCACACCGTCCCCCTCCCCCCCCCCCCAGGTTAAGCCTTCACAATTATACTGAGTTCTGTGGGGAAGTCCTCAAAGGCTTTTTCTTATCAAAGCAATAAGTGACAGGGCCATTCCATCTCAAGCCCCCACTTTTGCTTCCTCAGACCAGGGCTGCAGAAAATTAACTATTCATCATTGCTGCCTAATGACTTCCTTGTGAGGTGCAGAATGGAGCCCAGAGAATGGAGAATACAGATTATAATGGTAGAGAGAGAGGTTGGAAATGTGTTGTCTTTCCTGGGAACTTCTTTTCTGAAGCCACTGAATGAGACCTTTACAGGCGAGGGTGGTGGCCTCTCCATCGAATGCCTGGCCTGTTTCCCAGTGTGAAACATTCCTCAAATATGCAACTTTGTGAGCGTCCCAGCAGCCTGAGCTGAGAGCCGCCTGCCTGCTGCAGGGAGAGCTGGCATCCCACAGGGGTGCCGGGGGTGGGGGCTCGGCGCTCGGACCCCTCTGGCAGGCGCCGGGTTTGCCAGATGCCGGGAAGGGCCAGCCCCTGGTTACGTCGTCCCGGGGAGGAATCTGGCCAGCAGTCTGGCCGTGACAAGAGCTGAAGCTTCTCGCTCTTTAAACCCCCTTCTTCATTCAAATCAAGTCCTATCAAAGGGCTTTTGTTGACGGAGCAACCATGGCATCTTGGGGCACATCTGTGTCATTCCTCTCAGTATTTCCAAAGATGGGCAAAAAGAACATCGTTAGTTGAATTCCCGGGTAAACAGGTTTGAAAGTTGACTTGGAGGGAGCGGAGGTAAAACGGCAGTCATCACATGGCATTTGCTTTGTTTGTGTGAGTGATAAAACCAAAGAGAGCAAAGGATCTTCTTGCGGATGGTAAGACGCCCCTTGCCAGGGAGCCCTACGGCAGCAGGCGACCTCGCTTGTATGTCTGAGGGAGGGGCGGCTGTGTGGAGCGAAAGCTTGGGCTGCATGGGACTTCTGTTACTTGGACATGCATTTTGATGGGCGCAGGGTTGGGGGAACAGTGTATGCGCAATTAGGAAAGAGAGTCTCTGATTTCTTTATTATATTTTGGGGAGGAAGCCGTTTCTATGTACCTTGCTCACATCTAGTTTTGTGGATTCCTACAAAATGCTGTCATGACTGTGCGGTCATACCTTGACATCATGCTGCTTGATGTCTTGTGCCGGAAACAGTCACGTCAGAAGTATGATCAAGGAAATGATGATTCATGTCTCCTTTTGCCTAATTTTGCCTCAACTTAGCTCCTTTGAAGCTCCTGAAGTCTTTGTCTCAAGGAGGCCAGTGATGGGAGGACTTAAGAGGACAGTTTTATGTTTTGCTGATTTCCTTTTATCATTGGCCTAGTCAGTTTGATTTTCTTTTGCTTTAGCTTTAAATGCCCATAGTAGTCAAGAGCAAAAACTAAGCCTAAAAGCAATGTCCAACAAATTACAGATGTTGGCACTCACAATAAAAGAACTTTCTTTCCAGTGACTTAATTTAATTTTTATTCTTCAGGCTCACTCCTTCGCCTGCTCAAACTGTGGAATGTTGTTCTATTTAGGAATTTGTTCATTTTTAGCCATTTGGAAGAAAATGTCACATGCTTACTTGTAATTTTACCCTCTCTTATGTTGGATATTCTGCCACTCTTGCCTTTTATTTTCATTTTTATTTTTTGACCAGTGTTTTTCTCCTAAATGATTCTCAGCTTCCTGCTTCTCTGAGCACATTTCTGGTTTTACTCCTGTGGCCTTTTTCCTACCTACCCCCCTTGGCATTTGATGTCTGTGCCTTCTCCATTTTTTCCAAATCCTCTTCACAGTAACTAGCAGTCGCCTCTGGCACCACAAAGGAACAGTTAAGTGTTTGGGCTCTAGAGCCAAACAACCTGGGTTCAAATCCTGGCTCGATCACTTACTGGTTGTGTGACCTCGGGCAGGTTAATTCTCTTTTCAAGTCTCCAATTTCCTCAATAGTAAAAGGGGATAATGGTAGTTCCTATACCATAGAGTTCTTCTGGGGATTAAATGTGAATTGCTGACACCTGGTAAGCTGTCATTATTGATTAGTTTGGGCTTCTTCCATGTCTGATGTGGGGTTTATTTGGTGGATATTAGCTGTTAGGGAAGTTAAGATGGTGGAGGAGGATGGGCTTGAAAATGGGGATGGTGGTAAGTACTTTAATGTGTTCCTGTTTTTGTAGGATATCACTGGGGATAGAAAGGATAAAAACCCTGACTAAGCTGTGTAGCCTGAATTGCTTTTTGGTCATTTTCTCCTCTTGATAGATCCTTTGGTATCTGTCTCCTTCACATTCTATTACATCTCGTCCCTGTCACCCATGTTTCATCTCATTGTTGAGGGAGGGGGAGGCTTTGTAGGCCATCCATAGGCCTCAGCCTGCTTCAGGGTCACAGGATGTCCCTAAAACCTCTGGGGTTTGGGAAGTCGGTGGGGGGGGGGGCGGGGCAAAGGCCCTGCAGAATTTTAGCCTTCCTCAGGCGGGCTCCCTCACCTGACATAACACTTTGCTTTGTTGTTCTCCATCAACTTTGCTTGTCTTCAGGAGGCCATTTGGCCACCCTGTCCAGCGGGAGAGTTGTTCTCCACTTTTCACTTGCTCTCAGTTTCTCCACTTTTCTATGAGCCAGTGAATTAATTAATGAATACCCTGTCAGACTGTTAGCCTGCCTCAGACAGCCATTCTGGTGGTTGGGCTAATTGTTAGCCGGGTTTCTGGATGTCATTCATTTCACAATAAGGCTCCTAATTAATCTCAGCACAGTTCTCACCAAAAGAAAGGCTGATACGGAGAAACATCCCCAATTACCATGAGAAAGGAAATGTCAAGGGCCCCGTTGAGCTTTCCTGGCACCCACCCCTCATCTCAGATGAAAACCGCCATTAGCGCACAGAGGCAGCCTGGCGGTCACCCATGAAAGCTGGAGACTGTGAGAGCTCCAGGAGCTCGGACCACACAGAGCCAGCTCCAGGAGGAGCCTGCTGGCGTCCGCACCCTCCTGTTTAGTAACACCGATTGTGTTTCCCAAGATAGTGTGGAGAATCCCGGTGCGGGGTGCCCCGTCAGAGGCAGAAGAAACTTCTCGGCTGCCCCAGGAGGGGCCTGGCGGCTTTAATCCGGAGAAGCTAAAGGTCTCCTCTTTTGTGTGTGTTTTTGTGCCTGCAGGACAAAAAATCCTTCATCACCGAAGTGACATCTTAGAAACTGTGGTTCTGATCAACCCGTCCGATGAAGCAGTCAGCACTGAGGTAAGCGTTCGGCTCTGCAGAGCCACATCCCGGGGGGCCTCAGATGCAGGACCCAGGCCCAGGAATCAGCACGGCCGGGGCCGGTGGGAGCAGAGGAGGTACCCTGAGCTTCCTGCAGCCGCCCTCTTCTCTTGGATAAGGACAAAGCAGAAGATGCTAGCTGGAAGTGTACTATTTTGTTGAGTCAAGGCGGTATAAAATCTTGGTTTCAAAGGGGAGCCGTGCTGCTGGGATGGAATCTGGAGGGGATGCAGCAGGGGGAATAGACTCCAAGTCCTTAGCCGGGGACACACAGGAACCAAATTGACCTCTCAGATTCAAGCCCCATTCAGAGCTACCCACTTCCCCCATCGCTGGTGAAAGGCAGGACAGCATAGCGGTCAGGAGCAGGGACTTGGACACCAGAAAGCCTGGGCTCAGAGTCCACGTCTGCTGTATAACCAACTGGGTGGCCTCTAGCACATTATTTACTGTCCCTTTGTCTGTTTCCACCTCTATGAAATGGAGATCACAGTAGTGCCTGCCTTTAATAGTCGTATTTAATGTTGTGTGTAGAAGTGTTGAGTGCTTAAAACAGAGAATGGCATGTAATAACAGAAATATAAATGTTTTATTTTATGTTTATCAATATTATTGTTAGCACCCTGTGAAATTATTGCCAGTGTGCACATTGCAAGATAAGAATGTGGCAGAAGCAAGAATCCCTGGTCACCCAGAGGAGTTGATAGTCTCCACATTCTAATTCCTTTATGACAGTTTAGCTCCTTTGAGAATGAGTTGCTTCTTGTATGTTAAAGTAGCCAAAGTCCTTGGGGGCCTCCATTATCCACAGTGTCTCTTCTACACAAGCTTTTAGCATTTCCGTGACTATAAACTTTTTTTAAAAATTGAGATATAATTCACAAACCATAAGCTCACCCTTTTAAAGTGTACAATTCAGTGATTTTATTCACAAAGTTGTGGAACCATCACCACTATCTAATTCCAGACCATTTTCATCACATTCCACCCCCCAAATACCAATACCCATTAGCAGTCACTCCCCAACCCCCCAGCTCCTGGCAACCACTGGTCTACTTTCTATCTCTATAGATTTGCCTGTTCTGGACCTCTCATATAAATGGAATCATATACTCCATAGCCTTTTGTTTCTGGCTTCTTTCACTTAGCTTAATGGTTTAAGGTTCATCCATGTTTCAGTACTTCATTCCTTTTTGTAGATGTTAATATTCCATTGTCTGTATATACCATAATTTGTTTATTCAGTCACCAGTTGATGGAAAGTTGGGTCGTTCCCACTTTTCGGCTATCATGATGTAGCTTGTTTTGATCCCACTTCCCCCAGCTTCAGATCAGCAGGCCCTCTTTGATAATCCATTAGGGCATAAGGTTGAGGAAAGTGATGGGATAGCAATCTCTCTGTGACTAAGAGAGTCAGGAAGTAATTACAACTTGAAAAAAGCTGGAGGATTATTATATGTCCAGGCAGTCTGCCTGGAACAGCTGCGGCAAATGGAAAAGGGAAATTAAGGAATTTCTGTAAGGAATCCAGGCTTGTCTGGAGCAGATGGAACAATGGCTTAGGTCCGTGTGTTTCTCCGGGATTAGACTGGGGTGTTCTTGGAGGAAGGAGACGTGGCATGTTAACTTTTGCATCTCTCCAGTGCCTAGCCTGATGCCTGGCACAGAGCAGGTGCTGAACTGAATCAGATTCAGAACTAACACCTCTGTGCCTAGACATCAGTGTTTCTGCTAAAGGACAGGCTGGCTTCCTGCCGAGTTCACAGACCGTCCTTAAGTGCAAATTATTTACAATTCTATTTAAAAGACTCTGGGGCAACCTTTGGTTTTCATTTATGTTGCGTCAAACTCCTTGCTGATCCCATTGGAAACTGCGTGTGGAGCTATATATTTGGTGTATGGTTTGGAAGGAAAAGGATCCTGGATGGGAGGGGCAGCCTTGGGACCCTAGTTGGAAACTGGTCCTTCCTTGAGGTGGGTGTTTGGGGACCTGGGCTGCACTTGGTGACTCAGCCTGGGAGATGTTTGCAAGTCTCCCCTGTCTCACAGACCGCATGCCCCGGCAGACTATCCGAGCAGCTGTGGAACAAATGATTACCAGGTGTAGAGACTGTTCTCAAAACGAGGGGGAAACAAGAGGGAGAAAATCAACTGCTGCTGCTGTCTTGGTTGTAGCAAACTTTGCAAATGGCATTCATGGGCGAGCTGATGACCACAGTCCTTGGCTTGCTGGAGGACTCCTACAGGCAGGGCCCCGTCCAGCCCCCAGGGGGAATTATAATACCAGAGAATGAATGATTTCTGTTGGTAATAAAGGCTGGCCTGGTCTTGAGAGTGGGATGGTCATGCTGCCCGGGCTCATGTCCTGCTCCCTTGTGCTTTGTTCCAGGTGCGCTTGATGATCACTGATGCTGCCCGGCACAAGCTGCTGGTGCTGACCGGGCAGTGCTTTGAAAATACTGGAGAGCTCATTCTCCAGTCCGGCTCTTTCTCCTTCCAGAACTTCATAGAGATTTTCACCGATCAAGAGGTGGGTTCCTGTCTGGAAATGTCTTAAGCTTTACAGTTACTTGGTTACTGTTGAAGCTGAAGGCTGCTCTTTGAAAGCACTGGAGGGAGCTAGAGGAAGGAGGGGATGCCACACCTCCTTCTAAAAAAGCAAAAATGCCTTATTCTACACACTACAGTTCCGTGGCCCATCACCAAAAGAATGCAGAGCACACATCTATAATTAACTGGAACCACTCTCAGTGTGTCTGAGATATAGCTAGGGAGGTGGGGGAAGGGGATTCTGCAGTCAACATTTTACAGATGGCACAATTATGTCCAAGAAACCTGAAATGACAGAGCCAGAAAGAAAACCCACATTTCCTGTTTTCTGGAAAAAATGCTCCAAAGATCTTTTGGACTTTTGGTAGGATTTAACTGCCCTGATATCTTTCAATATTTGTACCTATTTTCCTGGTCTAATTGTTTCTGATTTCTCTTACTCTTATTGCCTAATCCCACAGTTTGAATTTGGGCTAAAAAGGCACCCTCTAGAAATAGAGGTATGTAGAAAAATGGGGCATGCCTATGACTCAGCAAAAAAGATGATTGAACTTGTCAGACTGAAGCCAAATTGTTATTTCTTATGAATATATTTTATTCAAAGATGATACATGTGAAGTCTTGAAAACTATATGAAGTTAGAGGTATTTGCTAAAATCAGGTACCAGATTTTAATGTGATTATTTCTGCTTGAGAATTTATCCTGGCTGGGAGACTTCTGGTTTCAAAATAATGTGCCTCTTTCATCTTGTTTGTTTTATACCAGTCACAGAAACAATGAGGCCTTCACCATAGCAGGTTGGGACCTGCCAGTAGCTGATAGCAGATTTCTAAATGGAGAGGCTGAGGGTTGTGCTGGCAGGATGAGTTACCACTTCTGTGCAAAACCGTCTTCCTGAGATGGCGGGTGGCCTCTTGGTCTCATGGGTATTGTGAAGGGCTGTATGTCTTTCCACATTTAATCTTTGCTAGCCCTGAGCTTCACAGAGGGTCTCTGGTGTTTTTTTGTTTTGTTTTGTTTTGCTTCATCAGAGGCAAGAACTATAAACAAACTGCCCAGGTTATTTGGCTCACCTGGAGGCTTTTGTAAAAACACTGGCCGGATGACATAACCGAATTTCACTCTCCACTCATGGGGGTAGAGGTGGGGGTGAGGGGTGTTGGGGATAAAAAACTGAAAAGGAACATTTTACTTAGCGTTTGGAGTCCCAGCTTTCAAAAGGTGTGCTATCATCTATGATAAAAGGACACCAAGCCAGTCTGTTGACTCCTTCCTCAGAGGCTTAGGGGCTTACTCACAGCTAGTACCTTCCTTACCACTCCAAAACGAACACGCTGGACACTACCTTTCTCCAGAGTTCGTGATCCAGGATGCTAGGGTTCAGGTCCCATGTCTTGTTCTTCTTTGTATCCGTTGGTCACAGCACAAAGGAAAGGCCCAGTAAACCTTTGCTAGGTTGCATTGAAATGACAAGGCTAGGGCTACAAATCTCACTGGACATTCTGCCCTGAACTTGGCATGAGACAACAATGTCACCAGAATCCGCTACGAGACTGTGTGTCCATGTTCACGCTGTGCCTGGGGGCAGTCGGGCCTTTGTCAGGTAGCTCGTGAAGTCACGCACACTTTCAGCACCTTTCCCTGGGGAAGGCACTCAGTGCCTTCTGAAGTGTGGACACAGCCCTGAGGCCCAGTGACACTGGTGGGAGGTAACCGGCCTGCTTGTGGGCTCAGGTCAGCCCTGGACCCTCAACTTATTTATATGTATAGGGGCACCTCTCTACATTCCTGTTAGTTAGTTCTGCAGTTGGTTTCTAGTGGTTAGTTTCTAACCCACATCATTAGTTTGTCTTTTTCACGGTAAAAGCAAACAAAGGAAATAATAAAGAAAAGTGTTCATCATTGGCAAGATTTTAAATAAGGAGTTATAATTCATCCATCTAGACCCTCTCTCTCTGTCTCTCTTTTAAAAAATAAGGTATAATGTCATGCATACTGTTGCTTAAATCATTTTTACTAGACCACGGAAGTAGAATTTTAACATAATAGTCTGTTCATGCATAAGATTTTGCCACTAATTATGAAGAAAAAGAAATAGCCTTTGCTGAGGATAAATGTTCCATGGAAGGCAGATTCCTCAGGGTTTAGTATAGCTCTGTTGACTGAACAAATGATGGGATGGATACTTAAGTTATACAAATTAGGTCAAGCATCTAAAATCAGGATTAAAGAAGTCATACAGCAAGCATCTAGATAAAATGCTAATAGCTATTCCTGATGGCATTCGATGGTGCTAAAGGAGTGTGGGCCAGGAGGAAGAACCATGAACAACAAACGGAGCCAAAACTGTGGTTAGGGTGCAATGGGTTCTAAAGAGCACACATCTTCATTATATATAGGCAGGCATCATTAAGGGCAGAGACTATGTCTTTTTTTCTCCTCTGTCTCCCTCATAACCCACACACCAATACTTTGGAACAATCAATGCACAACAAATGCAGAAAAGGATCTCTAGAGTTTTCCCCGACAGTCTAGATCCATTTTGTCAGAGGGGTGGTTAGAACAAGGAAAGAGGAGAACATGGGGTGGAATTCACATTGTGGCCTTGGAAGAAAGGACACCACGGCTAATGTGGACTGAGAGTCAGCGGACTAGGCCAACGGTTCCCAGGCTTCCTGGATGCATGACTGCCTGTTGTTGCCTGGGAAAAAGGGTTGAGTGTAGGATGCCTCAGTAATGAAGGGACCTTAAACACCATTCGCTGCCCATGTCTGTTCTTTGTATCCAATCCTTGATGCATACCAGTCACTCCAGAGAAACCAGAAACATCCAGTTGGAGGAAACTAAAAATGATGCACTTCTTGACAAGAATAATTAAAAATAAATGGACTGAAAGATCTATCAATGTATTTTGAGCTTCAGGTTTTTTGTAGTCTTAATCATTGCAGGCCAACTGAAAAACCGGAACTTACAGACAGAAGAGTCATCTGGCTTACTCATCCTTTCCCTGAAATTCAGAATGGTGAACTCACCATCTCCTGGGAGCATTTTTCATTCTCTCTGTTAGAAAGTTTTTCCTTATTCCTGTCACTGTATCTTCAAGGAAGGAACGTGATCCCTTTTCCACCTGTGTCTGTTAGAACATCTCCGCCAACAATGGGAAGGCTTTTTTTGTTTTCCCCTCCAGATTAATCACTCTTGATTTCACCGCCACTGTTCTTCATAAAAAAGATAAAAGTTCCTTATAGTCTCTGGTCACCGTCCTTCAGATCTGTTCCATTGGCAGGAAGGGAGATGAGAGAGTTATGATGAAATTCAAGGCTCCAGTTCTGTTTTTTTTTTTTAGTGCCTTGGAGTTATCAGACAGTTGGATATGTGAGTTCTGAGCTCAGGTAACTCTGAGTTAAGCTGGAGACATTAATTTGGAAGACATCGGCATGTTAGATGTACTTAAAATCCTGAAACTAGATGAAATAGTCTAGAGAGAGAAATGTATTAGGAAGAAAAGGGAGGCCTTGGTCTAGCATTTAGAAGTCAAGGCCAAGGAAAGAAGCCAGCAGGAGAGACTTGATCTAGCTTTTTTTCTGTCCAGTTTCTCTAAAATATCATGATGCATCTGGACACCATAATCAGGGGTCATTTTTCCAGGTTAGGATTGAGAGAGCTGATGAGTTCTATAGTTTTCATTACAATCTTCTACTATAAAGTAACATTTGGCTGTCACCATCCACAATTAAATGTCAGTGGGGATGTGATGCAGGCTTTGAGGCACTCGGCAATTCATACAATTGTACTTAACTTGTACACAGTTAAGTACAAGACTTTGGAAGAGGACCACGCAATTGAGGGGCCCTGAAGCTTAAGCTTGTTTAACTTCATGATTAATCCATTTGTCAACTAAAATCCCTCAGGCTTTTCCTTGAGTATTGTTGTTAAGCCTCATCTCCCAATCCTGTACCTTACCCAGCTGGTTTGTTGAACCTTACATTTATCGCTTGAGGATGTCATCCTGCTACAGTTGACTAAGTCGTCATCATCCCAAGGTCAAAAACTTTTATAAATGTCTTGATTCTGCCATCCCACGTTTTGCTATGCGCCCTGTTTTCATGCCACCCACAGGTTCGCCAAGCATGCCTTCTCCCTTTGCATCCAAGGCAATAGTCAACAATACAGAAATGTTCCCCAAGGCAAGGCATCACAGACCTCCCTCTAGGTTGACATTAAGCAGCACTATTTATGTAGCCAACTACAAATCCACCTAATTCTGCTATCACAGTATTCAGAATCCTGTTAAATGCTCTGCTAAAACCCAGAGTATGCTGTCTACTGTATTTCCTCATCAGTCAAGCAAGTAACCTAATCAGGAAAGGAAATGTAGTTAGTAGGCCATGGTTTCGGAATTCAAATCTTATTTCACTGAAGCCATCTGCAGCAAAACCATTTATTTCTTGTATCTTCCTTCCTCTTCCGATATGCCAGCATTTAATCAGAAAAAAGTAATTAAAAAAATAAAAGACTGTCTTGGCCCCCAAGCAATATTTCTTCAAGTCATGTCTCTCATCCATCTTTGTAAAAACCAGGGGAGGGTAGCAGTGAATGCGTTTGAATAAGTATTAGCAGCTCTCATCCAATCCCAAGTGCCCTTTCCAGGAAGACAGCTTGTATTGAATTGGCCAACTTTGGTGCAGTTCAACAAAACTGATTGAGCCTGATTAAGTATTGGGGAAACAAAGATGAGTAAGATACAAAGATACACAAGCTTCTTTTCTCGTCATCCAGGAACTTTTAGTATAGCGGTAATAATTGCTAGCATTTAGTATGATGATTTCCGAACTCTTTTAGAGGAAGTCATAATGAGGAGGTCTCACAGGTGCCGCATGCTGCTGTTTCTCCAGATAGACTGGATTTACCCTTTCTGAAAAGAAACCTGTACAGCTGTCTTTTTTCTCTGCTTTTCCTTGTATGGCGTGGCTTTCCATTCACCAACCTCTCTTGGCTGATTTTCATTACCCCCAATTTCTGTGCAACTTTGTTTTCTTTCTGGGTCATATCCTGCGTTACATAAGAACTCTGGGTAGAGGTGATAAGATGGAAAGTAGGAAGGTATTCCTCAAGTCTTTTACCTTCTCCTTGAACTTGGTGATCACAAATTTCTTATAAAAAGAGCTACCAAATATCCCCTATTCTGACTGGATTATATATATCCTTGGCTGCTCCACCTCTCAGCTAGGGTGGAATTTCAGAAATTAAAACTAACTAAACATAACTGTAAACATTTCACTATTAAAGATTCAGCAGATTGGGTTATCCTGCAATTTCCCCCTAAAATGTATTATCAAACATTAATAATTTGCATGTGTTCTGTATGAAAATTGGGATCGAGAGAATCCGAATTATGCTCGGGATAAAGCTCTATGCTAATATTATTGGACAAGCAACAATATTTGGTGCTGTTGTTTGCTTTGGCAAACAAATAATTTGAGCAGAGACTCTCCCCAAGGATGACTACCATCTGCTTTTTCAGTTTTCTTAGCTTCCAAAATGGGAATCGTTTTTTATCCCTTTTAGAGGAGGTTGTGAATTTAAGTCAGAGGGAAATAGCAAAGTCAAAGACTTGCTATTTTGTGACCTTTCACATAAAATTTTATGCTTAGACTAATAGGCTAGCAAAACAAAAATGGCTGTTTTACTGCAGTTTAATGGAGGAAACTTCATATTTTGTAAATTACCGTTAAACACACACACACACACACACACACACACACACACACACAAGTACCTGCAGAATGTTAATATTTGGGGGGTTATGTGAGGCAGAGAAAACCATGCCAGTACTAGAATATAAGAGTTCATAGCTGCTGGCTCAGGGATGCTTGGACCAAAGCATCCTTTCATCATGTATCATCAATTACCCAGAGCCCTTTTCAGTTTGAAGCTCTGAACTGACTTATAAGCTTGGCTGAAACTAAAAGAAAACTGGAGTTTATGACCTGATTCCCCCTTTAGTATTTACTAGGTGAAGACCATGAAACATACAGCCATGATTCAGAGTGAGAAAGGAAATAGCATTTTCATTAAACTGCAATCTCTGTTTTGTGTCTCATTTGCTCTTTCACATTCCCATTCTATGGGAAGTACTAAACAGTGTGTGTTGAAACCTTTTGAAGGCAAATTTGATCTTCATCCACTCATACCCAACTTGCCTGAAAAGAGCAGGAGTTGTGAGAGAGTGTAGTGTCTCGACCTGAATTTAAACATGAGCATATAAGGGACAAATCTGGCAACTTAACATGTTAATTACCTAATCACTTTAATCATTGCAGTTTCAATAAAAGCATTTGTATTTGCAAAATTGCACTTTAAGCCATAGTACGAGAATCTGCTGGGTGAGCCACTTTTGTTTTAAATAGTGTGAATTGATGCCAGAAACCAGTAATTTTGCAATAATGAGCAATTCGTAACTTCCTGTCTCTCAGAGGGGAAAAAAGCAACCTTTTTCTTTTGTACCTACCATATTCTAAAAGGAGACAACAAGTGCACTATTAGCTAAATCCTTTAATGTGTCAATCGAGCCACCCAGTAGAATAAAATAAAACATTTTATATCAGTGGTGAAATGACTCACTAGCCTCCCTTGATAGTTTCATAATTTTTAAAGGGCATCTTTGCATGGTGAGTACCCAGGGGTAATATTCAAGGTATTTTTATAACCTTGTGGCAGAAGCACTTATCATCTAGAATGGACATTGGCCTTAGAACTGGAGCAAGGTTCTGGAGTTTTCCTGCTGGGCAAGACAAGGTTATACCCAGCATTGCTGGATCATGGGAGGGGAAGGAATCCCAGGGTAGGTGCTGGGAGGTGGTTGAGGCAGTGGGAGGTTACTGGGGGGCCTCAGGACAGAGGCTTTTTACCTTCCACTATGGAAGGATTTCAGCATTTAAACAAATCAGCATTGCTACGTGAATGTGTCTTTGAAAGTAGCCCTATGTACATACAATGATCCTGTATTACCTAGTAATAGATGAAGATGATGGGGTCAGTGATGACATCTGATAAACATAAACCTTTTCTCTCTTTTTTTTTTTTCTTTCTTTTAAATTCCAGATTGGGGAATTACTGAGCACTACCCACCCAGCCAATAAAGCCAGCTTAACCCTGTTCTGTCCTGAAGAAGGGGACTGGAAGAACTCCAATCTTGACAGACACAATCTCCAAGACTTCATCAATATTAAACTCAACTCAGCATCTATACTGCCAGAAATGGAAGGACTTTCAGAGTTTACCGAGTATCTCTCAGAATCAGTGGAAGTCCCATCTCCCTTTGACATCCTGGAACCTCCCACATCTGGTGGATTTCTAAAGTTGTCCAAGCCCTGCTGTTACATTTTTCCAGGGGGGAGAGGCGATTCTGCATTATTTGCAGTGAATGGATTCAATATGCTCATCAATGGAGGATCAGAAAGAAAATCATGCTTCTGGAAGCTCATCCGGCACTTGGACCGAGTGGACTCCATCCTGCTCACCCACATTGGGGATGACAATTTGCCTGGAATAAACAGCATGCTACAGCGAAAAATAGCAGAGCTCGAGGAAGAGCAGTCTCAGGGCTCCACCACAAATAGTGACTGGATGAAAAACCTCATCTCCCCCGACTTAGGAGTCGTGTTTCTCAATGTACCTGAAAATCTGAAAAACCCAGAACCAAACATCAAGATGAAGAGAAGCATAGAAGAAGCTTGTTTCACTCTCCAGTACCTAAACAAATTGTCCATGAAACCAGAACCTCTATTTAGAAGTGTAGGCAATACAATCGATCCTGTCATTCTTTTCCAAAAAATGGGAGTTGGTAAGCTTGAGATGTATGTGCTTAACCCAGTCAAGAGCAGCAAGGAAATGCAGTATTTTATGCAGCAGTGGACTGGCACTAACAAAGACAAGGCAGAACTAATTCTGCCTAATGGTCAAGAAGTAGATATCCCAATTTCTTATTTAACTTCAGTCTCATCTTTGATTGTGTGGCATCCAGCAAACCCTGCAGAGAAAATCATCCGAGTCCTGTTTCCTGGAAACAGCACCCAATACAACATCCTAGAAGGACTGGAAAAGCTCAAACATTTAGATTTCCTGAAGCAGCCACTGGCCACCCAGAAAGATCTCACTGGCCAGGTGGTCACAACCACAGTGAAACAAGTAAAACTGAAACAACGGGCTGATAGCCGAGAAAGCCTGAAGCCAGCCACAAAACCACTTACCAGCAAATCTGTGCGGAAGGAGTCTAAAGAAGAAACCCCTGATACCACAAAAGCTAACCATGTAGAAAAGCCATCCAAAGTTGAAAGCAAAGAAAAGGTAACAGTGAAAAAGGACAAACCAGCAAAAGCAGAGACCAAACCTCCAGTGACCGAAAAGGAGGTGCCCAGCAAGGAAGACCAGCCTTCAGTGAAAGCCGACATGGCTGAAAAGCAAGCCACAGACGTCAAACCCAAAACTGCCAAAGAGAAGGTGGTGAAAAAGGAGACAAAGTTAAAATCTGAAGAAAAGAAAGAGGAGAAGGAAAAGCCAAAGAAGGAAGTGGCTAAAAAGGAGGAGAAACCAGCTATCAAGAAGGAGGAAAAACCAAAAAAGGAAGAAGTCAAAAAAGAAGTCAAGAAAGAAATCAAGAAAGAAGAGAAAAAGGAATCCAAAAAAGAGGTTAAGAAAGAAACACCACTGAAGGAAACCAAGAAGGAAGTTAAGAAGGAAGAAAAGAAGGAAATTAAAAAGGAAGAAAAGGAGCCCAAAAAAGAAATTAAGAAGCTCCCTAAAGACGTAAAGAAACTATCTACTCCTCTATCTGAAGCAAAAAAACCAGCTGCATTAAAACCAAAAGTACCCAAAAAGGATGAGTCTGTCAAGAAAGATGCTGTTGCTGCTGGGAAGCCAAAGGAGAAGGGGAAAATTAAAGTCATTAAGAAGGAAGGCAAGACTACAGAGGCTGCAGCTGTGGCCATCGGCACTGTGGCAACTGCAGCAGCCGTGGGAGCTGTGGCTGGAATAGCAGCCACTGGCCCTGCCAAAGAACTTGAAGCCGAGAGGTCTCTTATGTCATCCCCTGAGGATCTAACCAAGGACTTTGAAGAGTTAAAGGCTGAAGAAGTCGATGTAGCAAAGGACATCAAGCCTCAGCTGGAGTTGAGAGAAGATGAAGAGAAACTCAAGGAAAGTGAACCAGTCGAAGCCTATGTCATCCAGAAAGAGACAGAAGTCATCAAAGGTCCTGCTGAGTCCCCCGATGAGGGGATCACCACCACTGAAGGGGAGGGCGAGTGTGAGCAAACACCTGAGGAGCTGGAACCAGTTGAAAAGCAAGGAGTGGATGATATTGAAAAATTTGAAGATGAAGGAGCTGGTTTTGAAGAATCCTCAGAGACTGGAGACTATGAAGAGAAGGCAGAAACCGAGGATGCTGAGGAGCCAGAAGAGGAAGGTGAAGAAAACGTGTACATGAGAACCTCTAAGCACAGCCTCGTTGAGGATGAGGAAAGCGCGAAGGCTGAGGCAGATGTGTACATCAAGGAGAAGAGGGAGTCTGTGGCCAGTGGTGATGACCGAGCAGAAGAAGATATGGATGAGGCAGTTGAGAAAGGGGAAGCTGAACAATCTGAGGAAGAAGGTGATGAGGACAAAGCAGAAGATGCCAGAGAGGAAGGATATGAGCCTGAAAAAATTGAAGCTGAAGATTATGTGATGGCTGTGGTTGACAAGGCTGCAGAGGTTGGTGGTATTGAGGATCAGTATGGATTCCTTACCACATCAGCCAAGCAGCTGGGAGCCCAATCTCCTGCCCAGGAACCTGCATCTTCAATTCATGATGAGACTTTACCTGGAGGCTCAGAGAGTGAAGCCACCGCTTCTGATGAGGAGAATAGAGAAGACCAGCCTGAGGAATTCACTGCCACCTCTGGTTATACTCAGTCCACCATTGAGATATCCAGTGAGCCCACACCAATGGATGAGATGTCTACCCCTCGTGACGTGATGAGTGATGAGACCAACAATGAAGAGACAGAGTCCCCATCTCAGGAGTTCGTAAACATTACCAAATACGAGCCTTCAATGTATTCTCAGGAATACTCCAAACCTACTATTACAGCACTCAATGGATTATCTGATGGGTCAAAAACAGATGCCACTGATGGCAAGGATTACAATGCTTCAGCCTCCACCATATCACCACCCTCATCCATGGAGGAAGACAAATTCAGCAAATCCGCTCTGCATGACGCTTACTATTCTGGAGAGAAAGAAGTGAAAGCCAGTGCCACGCTGGAGATCAAAGACACTTCAGCAGATTCGGATGAAAAACTTAGCTCATCCAAGAGCCCGTCCCTGAGTCCATCTCCACTATCACCCATAGAAAAGACCCCTCTGGGTGAACGTAGTGTGAACTTCTCTCTGACACCCAATGAAATTAAAGTCGCAGCAGAGCCGGAAGCAGTCCCAGTGTCTCCTGAGGTGACTCAAGAAGTCGTTGAAGAACATTGTGCTAGTCCTGAGGAAAAGACCCTGGAAGTGGTGTCTCCATCTCAGTCTGTGACTGGCAGTGCTGGCCACACACCTTACTACCAATCTCCCACTGATGAAAAATCCAATCACCTCCCCACAGAAGTCATCGAGAAACCACCAGCAGTTCCAGTGAGTTTTGAATTTGATGATGCCAAAGATGAGAGTGAAAAGCCTTCCTTAAGCCCAATGGATGAACCAGTGCCTGATTCAGAGTCTCCTATTGAAAAAGTTTTATCTCCTTTACGCAGCCCTCCCTTAATTGGATCAGAGTCTGCATATGAACATTTTCTAAGTGCTGATGACAAGGCTCTGGACAGATGTACTGAAAGTCCCTTTGAAGGAGAGAATGGAAAACAAAGCTTTCCAGATCAAATAAGTCCAGTTTCTGAAGTAACTTCCACTGGCCTTTTCCAAGAGAAACAAGAAAGGGACAGCACAGACTTTATATCAGTAAAGGAAGACTTTGGTCAAGAAAAGAAAACTGATGATGTTGAAGCCCTGAGTTCTCAACCAGGACTGGCTTTGGATGAAAGGAAATTAGGAGGTGATGTTTCTCCTACACAAATAGATGTCAGTCAGTTTGGATCTTTTAAAGAAGACACCAAAATGTCCATTTCTGAAGGTACTGTCTCAGACAAGTCAGCTACTCCTGTTGATGAGGGTGTAGCAGAAGACACATACTCTCATATGGAGGGTGTGGCTTCAGTCTCCACAGCATCCGTGGCTACGAGCTCATTTCCAGAGCCAACAACAGATGATGTGTCTCCTTCTCTGCATGCTGAGGTTGGCTCCCCGCATTCCACAGAAGTGGACGACTCCCTTTCAGTGTCTGTTGTGCAAACGCCTACCACTTTCCAGGAAACAGAAATATCTCCTTCTAAAGAAGAATGCCCAAGACCAATGTCAATCTCTCCACCAGATTTCTCCCCTAAAACAGCCAAATCCAGGACACCAGTTCAAGATCACAGATCTGAACAGTCCTCGATGTCTATTGAATTTGGTCAAGAATCCCCTGAGCACTCCCTTGCTATGGACTTCAGTCGACAGTCTCCAGATCACTCTACAGTGGGTGCAAGTATGCTTCACATCACAGAAAATGGGCCAACTGAAGTGGACTATAGTCCTTCTGACATGCAGGACTCTAGTTTATCGCGTAAGATACCACCAATGGAGGAGCAGTCCTACACCCAAGACAATGATCTTTCTGAGCTCATTTCAGTATCTCAAGTAGAGGCCTCCCCATCCACCTCTTCTGTACATACCCCTTCTCAGATAGCTTCTCCTCTCCAAGAAGATACTCTATCTGATGTTGTTCCTCCCAGAGATATATCCTTATATGCCTCACTCACCTCTGAAAAAGTGCAAAGTCTGGAAGGAGAGAAGCTTTCACCAAAATCTGATATCTCTCCACTGACCCCAAGAGAATCCTCTCCTTTATATTCACCTAGTTTCTCAGATTCTACCTCTGCAGTCAAAGAGAACATAGCAGCTAGCTATAGTTCCTCTTCTCCACCAATGGATGCAGCATCTGCAGAGCCCTATGGCTTCCGTGCCTCGATGTTATTTGATACAATGCAACACCATCTAGCCTTGAATAGGGATTTGACCACATCTGGTATGGAGATGGATAGTGGAGGGAAGACACCTGGTGATTTCAGCTATGCCTATCAAAAGGCCGAGAAAACAACCAGATCCCCAGATGAAGAAGGTTATACCTATGAGTCTTATGAGAAAACCACCCGGACCCCAGATGTTGGCGGCTATTACTATGAGAAGACAGAAAGAACCTCAGAATCACCAAGTGACAGTGGCTACACCTATGAGACCATTGAGAAAACCACCAAGACCCCTGAAGATGGTGGTTATGCCTATGAAATTACAGAAAAGACCACACGGACCCCCGAAGAGGGTGGGTACTCGTACGAGATAAGTGAGAAGACGACAAAGTCCCCCGAAGTGAGTGGTTATAGCTGTGAAAAGACTGAAAGGTCTAGAAGGCTCCTGGATGACATCAGCAATGGCTACGATGACTCTGAGGTTGGAGGCCATGCACTTGGGGATTCCAGCTATTCTTACAAGACCCCTGAGAAAATTTCCAGTTTCCCTGAGTCTGAAAGTTACTCCTATGAGACACCTACAAAAACGATGCGGACCCCTGACACTTCCACATACTGTTATGAGACCACAGAGAAAATCACTAGAACCCCCCAGGCATCTACATATTCCTATGAGACTTCAGACCGATACTATGCTGCAGAAAAGAAGTCCCCCTCAGAGGCCCGCCAGGATGTTGATCTATGCCTTGTGTCCTCCTGTGAATACAAGCATCCTAAGACAGAGCTTTCACCCTCCTTCATTAATCCCAATCCTCTAGAGTGGTTTGCCAGTGAAGAGCCAACTGAAGAGTCCGAGAAGCCCCTCACTCAGTCAGGGGGAGCTCCGCCACCCCCAGGAGGGAAACAACAGGGACGGCAGTGTGATGAAACCCCTCCCACCTCAGTCAGTGAGTCGGCCCCATCACAGACAGACTCGGATGTTCCCCCGGAGACTGAAGAGTGCCCCTCCATCACAGCCGATGCAAATATCGACTCTGAAGATGAATCTGAAACCATTCCCACAGACAAAACCGTCACCTACAAACACATGGACCCACCTCCAGCTCCCGTGCAAGACCGCAGCCCTTCCCCACGCCACCCTGATGTGTCCATGGTGGATCCTGAGGCATTGGCCATTGAGCAGAACCTTGGCAAAGCTCTGAAGAAAGACCTGAAAGAGAAGACCAAAACCAAAAAGCCGGGTACAAAGACCAAGTCATCTTCACCTGTCAAAAAGGGCGATGGGAAGTCCAAGCCCTCTGCTGCTTCACCAAAACCAGGGGGCTTGAAGGAATCCTCAGATAAGGTGTCCAGAGTGGCTTCTCCTAAGAAGAAAGAATCTGTGGAAAAGGCAACAAAACCCACCAGCACTCCTGAGGTCAAAGCTGCACGTGGAGAAGAGAAAGACAAGGAGACCAAAAATGCCACCAACACCTCTACATCCAAGTCAGTAAAGACCGCAACTGCAGGTAGGTTGGTGAAGATGCCAGGCATCCTGAATCGGCCGCAACAGTTCTACTTTTATTTGGAGAAACTTTCTGGAACCTTTAAATTTACCTGTTTGACTTCGGGCCAGGATGATGAGAGAGCACATATTGGTGCTTTATGTTCCCTTTACTATTCTCTTCTGCCAGAAGAGAATATGTCCCAGCTCAGTGTGGCCTTCAGGCATCAGGATAGTGCAGGATATGTCCTGAGTGGCTCTGGTTCACCAGATGGCATTCCTGAGTTTGCCCCATTCTGGAACATAGCAATTGCAGTCCTGGTGTATTGCATCAGAACCAAGGATGTGTGTTGAAAGCTCTTTCTGGAAGACCATGTTGGCATGGCTTCAGCCATACTGTCCCCAGAATCAAGCTGACGCAACACAGGCCAGGAGCTAGCTCCCTAAGCCTCAGTGGAGAACCTGAGGTTTCAAGCACGCCCAACCTGAGCCCAAGATTTATATTCCAATTTTTTTTCCTTAAAAAAAAAAAAAAAACATGTTAGAGATACATGCCCATTATAAGCAATGCTCTTTTTTTTTTTTTTTTTTTTTTTTATCAGCCAACAAATTCTATAATTTCAGTTGACCAGTGGGAACCTAGTACAAATCCAGAGAAACGCATTGAGGCTTTTCTGTCCCTCCCTTATCACACGGCCTCATTAATGGTGAATCATAATTTGCTTTCAAATTGAAATCCCACACGGCTGGAACAGATTTCCCTGGCTCCCTGTTTTGTCCTGCTTCCCAGATTAGGTTCTCAGCAATGACTGGGTTTTTGATAGAACAAGTCAGGTGGTCCAGCTTCATCTCGTTGCTTCCAACAACAATCCAATTTATTACAGATTTCCATTAATAGATTTTATTTGCTTTACATCATTATTCAGGGATTTTAGATCACAGTTCATAAAGTAATATAAACAGACATGTAAAGCAAAAAATAATATAGTTTTTTTTTTATTAGGTAAAATCTGATAGATGAAACTTTGGGGCTTTCAAATTTAGCACATTTTAGGAAGTCAGTTACAGCTATGCGCTTTTACTTTAAGCAATAGGGAGCATCAATTTCAGAACGCAGATGAGGTGTTTTATATGCATGGAGAAAATGAACTGAATCTTTTCATGCTTAAAATGAATGAGAAACCACCAGATAATTAACCCATTGGTCTAAAAATTGACGACTCACCTGCACTAAGGAGAATACATAAAATCCGTTCAAACAGATAAAAACCAACTGAAATTTGCCAACAAGCTTGCCGGAACATATACTCTAGTCCATGCAATTGACCACATAAAGAGATAATTTAAGTCAAATTAATAAATAAAGAAGAGTTGATTTGAATTTACTTTGAAGATGCTTTTCCAATGGATTTCTAAAAAAGCAGAATTACACAGTGATTGATTTTTTTTTAATTCAGTTTTATTGAGATATATTCACATACCATATAATCATCCATGGTATACGATCAGCTGTTCACAGTACCATCTTATAGTTGTGCATTCATCACCCCAGTCTGTTTTTGAACATTTGCCTTACACCAGAAAGAATCAGAATAAGAATAAAAAATAAAAATTAAAGAAGAACACCGAAATCACATTCCACCCTATTTTTCATTTAGGTTTTGTCCCTATTTTTCTACTCATCCATCCATACACTGGATAAAGGGAGTGCTATCGACAGGGTTTTCACAATCATAGTGATTGATTTTTAAAACAAACCTAAAGTGACTTTTGGTGATTCCCTCAGTTTGTGCTTCTATGAGCAATGTTCCTTTGGAGTTAATGGCAGTGATTTAGTGTGCAAGAGAAAATCTTACAGACATTCTTAAGTATTAGAACAAACGTAGCTCACAAACTTCTGCTACAAGTCACAATTATTTAGGAGGTCCACAGATGAATAGTTTTGAAGGCTTTCAGCTCAGATTCATTAAAATGATCAATCTGTTTTAAAAACTGAGTCAGTTTATTCACATCTCAGTTTGGCTGATTTCTACTCCCCACCACTCCCAAACAAAATCAGGCCGTTGACAGGATTCACTGGTGTTTTTGACTCTGTGGTGACAGTCTTTAAAAAACCATGGAAGGAGGATTAAGCATATAAGATCTAGCTGGCGTTTTAAATGGCTTAAGAGCAGTGGTCTCAAAGCAGCTACAAATTAGAATCACCTGGGCTGCTTTTACAATATAGTGGCACCCAGGCCTGATCCCAGCCCAGTTAAACCACACTTTAGAGGGTGGGGCCTGGGTATCATCAGTGTGTTTCATAAGTGCCCTCAGTGATTCTACTTGCGCAGCCAGGGTGAAGAACCACTTTTTTTCCTTAGGATGCTTGTTCTGCTTATGTTTCAAAAGCTTTAAGCCTTCTAGGTTGTAAATTAGTTTTGTTTGTGTGAGTGTTTTTTGGTGATTGGGTTGGGGAGGGGTGGGGAAGGGGTACAAAGCATACTTTCTCCTAATAGGAGCCATACTGAATAATGAACATTTTATTTTAACTCATTGGGGTTCAATTGTATAAACTCAATTTAAATCTGACTCTCCATCTACTTTTCCTGTTGGCCATACTGGGTTTGCAAAGATTTAGCCTTAATTTTAATGCCATGTGTTCTCCACATCAGCCCCTGCCCAGATTTCAATCTTGGCCTTGGGGAGGTTTGTCCACTGGAGGGGTAAGTACTATTCTAGGCTGCACGAGACCTGCTGAGGGTCCCACCAGTTAGAAGGCCCTGCAGGGACTCAGCTGCAGCAGATATCTGTGTCCCTTACCCAGTAGAAAGCAAAAGGGAAAAAACCAACCAACCAACCACAAACTTCAGGAGAACCTAACGGACATAGCCCCTGCTTCCTAGAACAAGTGAGAAAGCCAGCTCAGCCAACAAGGTGCCAGGAAACTTTTGGATTGATCTCAATTTTTC
The DNA here is from genome assembly GCF_015220235.1 of Choloepus didactylus. Lineage (NCBI taxonomy): Eukaryota > Metazoa > Chordata > Mammalia > Pilosa > Megalonychidae > Choloepus > Choloepus didactylus. The sequence goes on from NC_051319.1 coordinate 7,346,711, forward strand.
CTTTGCCTGGGCCTTTCTAATTTAGACTGAGAATTTTGGCTGCAAGATACCCTTCTCCCCAGTCTGGTGTGTCCTGATTGGCTACAGAAAGCCTAGTCTTTCTGATCTGTCTTGGTATTCAGCCTTGCCTAGGGAGAGACGTCTGACTCTCTTCAGAGCAGAGAACACAGCACTTCACTGGTGTTTGTGAATGAGCTAGAGGGCCTTGCAAATCCATATGGGATTCAAATCTGATCCATTTACTATGTCCAGTATGAGGGTAAAATACCCAACTGCTGGTAAAATTGCTACCAAGTAAGATCCTAAAGTGAATTACTAAGATCTCTTTTATTATGGTTTACCAAATGCAGATGCCTCCTTTTGACTTGTAAAATCTGTTTCTTAGGTCACTTTTCAAATTAGATGCATATTAGTAGCTTTTGAAGGACCCATTTTACTATTTGGTCTCATTTTGGGGAAAGGCCTGAAACTCTTCTTCCTTCCTATGGGTTGTCCACAAAGGGAAACCTTCCTGTCTTTCATTTCTCCTGTTGAGATGGTGAAAAAAACATGTTATATTTTCTCAAATTACCAGTGTTAAATGCCCCTGTGCAAGTTCCCAGGGAGATGGGAATGTCTCATCTCCTCATTCCATGTCCCATTGGGTCTCCTCATGGATGAATAGGACAAGTGTATTGGATGGATGGGTCTCTTCTCACTGCTGTGACTCTTTACTTATGTTTGTTTACCAAAGGACCAGGAAACACCAAGACAGCCAAGTCCTCGGCTGTGCCTCCAGGCCCCCCTGTGTATTTGGACCTGTGCTATATCCCCAACCACAGCAATAGTAAGAATGTTGATGTCGAATTTTTCAAGAGAGTGAGATCCTCCTACTACGTGGTGAGTGGGAACGACCCTGCTGCAGAGGAGCCCAGCCGGGCTGTCCTGGACGCCTTGCTGGAAGGGAAGGCTCAGTGGGGCAGCAACATGCAGGTAAGAGTGCAAATACAGTGCCTGCTCTGCAGATTGAGCAGAGACAGAGGGAAGGAATCATGTTTTAACGATGAAACATGGGTCCACATGAGAGGTGTCGTGGGTCTGTCACATGAAATGGTCTCAAATATTATCCTTGGCAGCAGTACCAAGGCCTTAGAAGAAAGGCACAATCAATTTATCTGCAAAATGGGCCCAGGGTCACTTGCCCTTCCCTCCAGTATACCAAGAGTGCTGTGTGTATCAATCAAAGTGGTCATATTTCCATGTGAGAGCTGCCACAGAATTGTCTTTACTTCTTTGTGTTTCATGACTAGACCAAGCCAGGAGTCTGGCCATTGAGAAAATTAACTGTCAGGTGAAATTCCACAGAAGCAGCACTGCTGAAAATGGCCCCCAACAGGACACTCCCAACTGACCACTCCCAAACATCGTGTCGGGCCATGAAGAACCACCCCTATTATTTCAGCTTATCTAAGTTTTGATTGTGGTCCTGCCCAGAGTTGCACAGTAAACTGAGTTTGCAGAATATTCAATTAGAATTACTTGTTATTTAATCATATGAAATCTACCAAGACATGCCCACTGGCCTCTTAGGGAATCCTAGATGAAAATTTTACTATTCATGCCATTACACAGCCACCCCACTCCTCCACCCCAACCACGCACACCAATTAAAGATACAAATCTTTGTTCTCAGGATGAGGTGTTAATAACACACAGCTAGTGTGCTTTTAAGGGCCCTGACCTGCAATAATACCTAAAACTCTTTAGATTAAATACACAACCTCTTAAATGCAAAACCCACCAGTTGTGTTAGAGGAAATACAAGAAACCACCCCTTAACTGAATCATTTCCTGACACTTAAAGAACTGAAAAACTGAAAGTGAATATAGATGAGCTAATTGACTAGTCACTGGTTGCTTCTTGTTCCTGGAAAATGTAAGTTGAAAAGTTATTTGCATTTCTTGGGGAAAATAGACAAATGTCCTTTCTTTCCTCCTCTTTGAATGGTCTGACTCCTGGTTGCGTTCTGTGTTTTCATTGGGTTTCCGGCTCTGCCCTTCAACAGCCGCTCCCTCTCTCCCTGCAGGTGACCCTGATCCCAACCCATGACTCCGAAGTGATGAGGGAGTGGTACCAGGAGACCCACGAGAAACAGCAAGACCTCAGCATCATGGTCTTAGCAAGCAGCAGCACAGTGGTTATGCAAGACGAATCCTTCCCTGCCTGCAAGATTGAACTGTAAAGACCAAGGCCGGCCACACCACAGGATTTGAACTCTGTTCCCAGAAATTCTTCAATTTGAAACCACCTTTTCTAAGAAGTCAACCCGTCTAATTAAGTTGCTGAACTATATTACCTGCCAAATGCTATATTGTATCATGGTGATGCAAGTCACCAATATTTCTCAGTTTTTGCTGATTGCTAAGGGAAGTAACAGTATTCCCGCAATAGGGTTCAAATTACTGCAAAATTACCTACCCCAGTTCATCTCTGCTGAACACTTGGAAACCATGCACTAGCAAGCCCAACTGACTTCTGCTAGGTAGAGGCATTTGTCTTAGAGAGAGAGAGAGAGAGAGAGAGAGAGAGAAAGAGAGAGAGAGAGCAAGAGAGAGAGAATGCAGGAAAGAGAAAAAGAGAATGAGAAAGAAAAAGAATGCAAGAGAAGGAGATATAATGGAGAGAGTGCTGGTGAGATGCCCAGAGAGAAAAAGAGAGAGCAGGGTGTAAGGAGAAAATAACCAACAATTGAGTCTGCATTTTCTCAGGCAAATAGGTATTCTGTAGTCTACGTAGGCAAAGTTTTCAATTTGTGTCAGTCTGAGTCATCCAAAAGGGTCTTAATTTTCTAAAAGATGCTATCTAGAGGAAAACCAAAAGAATAAGATTTGTTATGAAGGCACGTGAGATTTCCATGCCTTAAGCTCCTTCAGTTTGAAGGCTGCACACTGACATAACATAGTGAGTGTAGACTGGACACGCAAGTGGTTTGAGCCCCACTCAGAACTCTCAGACTTAAAACACACAAGTAGATTGATCTAAGGCATGCTCCCAGCATTTGTCCACCCACTTAGTCCACTCTGAGTCAATTAACCTGCATGCATCAACACCCAAGTCCACCGCAATTAACTGAAGCAAATACCAAAGCAGTTGGGAGTACATATGGTAGACAATTTGCCTTAGAAAGTGACTTGAATGTACAAAGATACTTGATGCACTTATTTTTTAATGTGAGACAGCAAGTTTATAAAACATCTGTGTAGGATTATAGATACTCCAGTTAAAGGAGCATGTGCATGCACGTGCGGGGTACTAGAAGCTGACCTGACTGGTACAACAGTTTGATGCTGAGTCATGTGTGTTAACACCACCTTGGCGCACCCACAGCCCTCTCAGCCAAACATGTTGAGCTTTTCATGGCTTCTTTACTACTGCAAATTCAAGATTGAAATGGCTTCTATGGTCAGAACTGGGGAAACAGTGAATCTTACAGTGGAAGAGGTTCTCAGCAAGTGTACAGTATTTACCTTCCTTTGTCTTACATTGGCTTTTTTTTATTTTCCATTAATTTCAACATAATTATGGGAACAAGTGTACAGAAGAATTTTTTTTTTTAGATATGTGAGAACTTTTCATAGATGAACTTTTTAACAAATATTTTCATTTACAGGAAAATGCAAAGAAAATTTTCAAGTGACAGTCTTTTTTTTTTTTTTTAAGTATTTCGTAAGACAAAAAATTGAATAATGCTTTTGAAGTTCTGGTGAGCCTGAAGTCTGATATTGCAGTAATAATATTTATTAAAAGCCCATAAGTTCCAGGAATAATGATACCTCCCACCCTTTGATTCCCATAACATAAAAATCTGAGTATGTGCTTTTTGAGAGTGGGGAAGAATGGCAAGGGAGGCTGCTTTATTGGGCCTTTACCGGCACACCACCCAGTGGTATCCTGCATACTTCTTTCAACATGTTCAACCATGAGGTAAAAGAACCACGACAAGTTCAAAGCACCCTAGCGCAAATTTGCTTTGGGATTTTCTTTTCTGGATAAAAAAATAAATAAAAGAAATGATACACTGAAAGCAAATGAATTCCCAACTCCTACATTTCATCATGTAGAGTTCAGAGATCACTTCCATCATTGGATCATGATTCAAACTGACGTCAGGTTCCAAGACGCACATCAGTGCATCCAGCGATCAGACGTGGCGAAGTTCTCAGTGACAACCGTGCTGTGCTCTGTCACGTTGCCCTTCCTACAGACTCTAAGATCTACGGAGTAGTGAACAATGACCTCATTTTATTTTCTATGTTAGTTATTTATTTCAGAATTAACATCGTTAGTTTATTTTTGTCTGATGAGTGTATGTTTTGCACTGCTAACAATTATGAGGATTTAAACAATGCTTTTTCGGGGTCCCCTCACTGAGGGCCTGTGCAGTCTACTTAATGCTGTGAATTACATTTTTCAAATGTTTAATTTTTTTTTTAATTAATACTCTTTTTTTTTTTAGGCTTCTCTAGGAATGCAGCTTTTATTTATTACCCTGTTTCTTTTGGGTCCTAAAAATAACACATTAAGGGTACAAAAAAATTAAACATACAATGGAAAAGTCGTGATGAAAACGAATCTCATTGAGTATAAACTCATCTACTTTAGACTTATTTTATCATAAACAAACTAAGATACTCAACAGCTAACCATTAAATAATGATCTTGAGTATCTTAGTTATCTTAAATTGAATTGTTCCACATAATCCCTGCAAGGAGAAACAGATTTGTAGCCTTCTTGCCAAATCCAGACCTCTGGTTGATTTTTCTTTGATAGAAGATGGCATTATTTTCCAATTTCCAAAATTAAATTTGTTTAACATGTACATTATCTTGCTTTAAAAAGTACAAACATTGTAGGAGAATTATAGCCAGTCTTCAATTATAACCACTCTACCCCACTGCTCTTCTCTTTTCTTTTTCTGCGATGAGATGTAATGGGAAACATATACAAAAACTGTCACTGGGTCAGCTGGCTCTTTTTCTTATGAACTATTTCAGTACCTTTTCTCCACCCATTGTTCTCAATGATGACCACAAAACCTGAGTATACCAGGAAAACCAATATTTGCATTACAGGTTGCTCCTGTCCTTCCAGAAACCTCTCCTACCTGTGTGACTAACCTAATTTTGCTGGTCCCATGCTACACAGTCAGTTTAGTAACAGCCGTCACAACATACCATGTACATTCATGGTGAGAGCTAGCGATCAGCACCGACTTCTAGGAGCTTTGTTTGATACTGATGACTTACTCCGATTGTATAGATTGAATATTTGGATGGAAGGAACTTAATCTCTGTTTATACTATGGGATCCATTGAGATAGCATTCATGATCATGACCTTTTGGGTAGTATTCTTAAACAAAATTCTACGAAGACTAAATGTTAGAGATGATCCTCTGTTTCAATTTTAACCAAATCTCTCTCCCCTTTCTCCAAGCCCCAAGCCCCGTGCATGCTTTCTCAGTCTTGTGGTGGGACTGGATACAATGACTCCCCCTCTCCCTCTTAAACACCATTTCCCATGGAGTTCAAAGAAAATTTTTTTTTCCTTAACCTTACATATCATAGTGAATGGTTTCCCCAGTGTATATGAATGTTTTAAATGTCTCCAATAGTTTAGGAGCTTTCCAATACTCATTTAAATAAGATTTAATCATTTGCTAATGGAATTTTGCCAACTTCCGTTTTCCCTTTTTTACCAAATTTCAGCTCTCTGGAGCTGTTCTGCAATCCTGAAATTGCTTTTATTGCCTCTCTTTAGTCACCTATCACAGGAGGTTCTTGCTCAGTAATGATATTGTGAGTTAGGATAATAACCTTTTTTTGCACTTCAGATTTAGAAGCAAAGATCTTATTTCCATTTTAAAGGAAATGTCAGCTTTTATCTTTTAACCAACTGAACAACACACCAAAAGCAGCCTAGGGATGAGCATTTCTTTGAAAGCAATTAGGTTATTCACCTGATATTAAAACTACATGCTATTTTAAAAATCTGTCTGTGACTTTACTAAGTTAATTTAAAAGGCAGCATCAAAAACTGAGAAGGAAGGGAAAAAAACAGCTTCTCTGCACTCGTTTGGCACTCCTCAAAACGGGAGCCATCAAGAAGAGGCATGAAGACCAGGCTGTTCTTGAGACACATCTGGCAGCTCAGTCACACTTCCCGCGCTGCATGCAGCCTTCCTCTTTCCGGCCCTGGAAAGAAGTGGTCTTGAGCCCCACTGAGAAGCACCTCACACTCCTCTCTCTTGTTCTGAATGGTGTTTGTGTCAGTCTGCAGCTGTGTATGGTATTATGTCTTATAATCCTGCATCACTTCTATCCTATCCAGTCATATCTAATGTAGAAAATTAGTTTCCAGTGAAAGTAATATGTAGTGCTTTTATGATATTTGTGTGCAATATCCCCTCTTCCATTGAGGATATTTGATGTAAAGGAGGAAAAAAAAAAAAAAGAACTCAGTTCCACAATAAAATACAAAAGTGGCAAAAGTTCACATGTGTGCCGTATTTAGCTTTGGTTACTGAGTTGGGCTCACCAGGAGTGGGATTTGCCACCCACACGGAGTGCAGTGCAGCCGAGACGTGCACAGTGGGGGTGGTTGGGTTCTTTTCAGGGTGGGCTCCCTGACATTTGGCAAGCAACCAAGAGGGCCCTACTCTTAATTTGTGCAACTGCTACCTCTATCCTTTATAGCCAAGCCCTAGAAGACTTTATAGTTTAAAGATACAATCCCAGAAACTGGGAGGAGAGGGGAAGGGACACAAAATTATTGCTTAAAAAAAAGTAAATAGTGTAGTAGAAGGAGGTTACTGGGAGGATTTCCTGCATAAACCACAAAGAAACCAAAAAATCACCAGGTTCTAATCCCAGCTCAGCCACCCCTGGCTGTGGGACCGCAGCCACTTTGCCTGTCTTGAGTTCTTTTTCTCACATGCAGAATGAGAGAATTTGACAGAATGACCAAACTTACTGGAGCTTCACATTCTTGGCTCTACAAAGCCATTGGCCAAGAACCGTTTGCTAATTATACCCATCACCTTATTATCTCCATCTTCCCTTTCCTTGGTGAAATGAAAACATACGTATCAAAGCACAACTCCAAGAAGAAAACACAGTACAAGGCCCTCTTTTTTTTTAAATACAGTTTTATTGAGATATATTCACATACCCTACAATCATCCACAGTGTACAGTTATTCAGGGTACCATCATATAGTTGTGCATTCATCACCAGAATCAATTTTTGAACATTTTCCTTACTCCAATAAATAAATAAATAAATGTAAAAAAGAATATCTAAAACATTCCACCCCCCCATCAGACCCTATTTTTTATTTAGTTTTGTCCCCATTTTTCTATTCATCTGTCCATACACTGAATAAAGGGAGTGTGAGCCATGAGATTTTCAAATCACACAGTCACATCATAGTTAAGCTGCATAGTTATGCAATCGTCTTCAAGAATCAAGGCTACTGGGATGCAGTTCCACAGTTTCACATATTTCCTTCTAGCTATTCCAGTACACTAAAAGCTAAAAAGGGGTATCTATATCGTGCATAAGAATGCCCTCCAGAGTGACCGCTCGACTCCATTTGAAATCTCTCAGCCGCTGAAACTTTATTTTGTTTCATTTCACTTCCTCCTTTTGGTTGAGAAGATTTTCTCAATCCCATGATGCCATGTCCAGGCTCATCCCTGGGAGTCCCACATTGCCTGGGAGACATATTCCTTGCAATGCGGAGGGCAGTGCATTCACCTACCACATGGTCTTAGAGAGAGACGGCCACATTTTAGGTACAATTATGAGTAGGCTTAGCCTCTCCTTTGCAGCAACAAGCTTCACAAGGGCATGCCCCAAGACTGAGGGCTCAGCCTACCAAATTGTTAGTCCTCAGTGTTTGTGAGAATATCAGTAATAACCCAGGTGGGGAAGTCCAACATTTCTGCATTTTTCTCCAGTTCCTCAGGGGGACTCTGCAAATATATTTTTATTCTCTGCCCAAATTACTTTGGAAAGTATCGGAATTCACACTAACCTGTACAAACCTGGTTTGATCTGGTAAGAACTCACTTCCTATTCAAAGTTCCACGTAATTATGGTGTTTCAATAAACTGACCATACAAGTTAAATTATTTAGTGTGCTGCCGAAAATATAGATCCTGCACCAAATAAACATCTCTTCCCTTGGTCTCACACAGAATTTGAAGTTTTAAAACACAGTCAATATCATCCTTTACCCTTTGGCCTGATTTGCCTTAGTCCTAACCAGATCTGCTTCATTCATATCTCTAATTGAGGTCTGAATTCTTTTTCAGCTTTTTTAACAGTTGCTGTGTGAGGTAGTACTGACATTCATAGCTGCCAAGCTCTAGCTCTGAGTTTTAGGTGTCACAAAGATACCCAAAGTTCCAGAGACCGACCAGGTTATACACAAAGAGCTCAGCATCTCAGAATTTAGAAATAACCATTACAACTCAGGAATACATGTGACTGCTGTAAGAGCTTACAATCTAGGGACCATTACAATAAGCATTCCCCTGATAAACTGTGCTCTAAGATTCAATTCTCAGAGTTTAAACATTATAGTTAGTCCATATTAGTGAGGCATTATAATGTTTGTCTTTTTGTTTCTGGCAGAATTCAATCAAAATGCTGTCCTCAAGATCCACTCACCTACGTGTCTCACATTCCTTCTTGCAGCTGCTCAATCTTCCATTGTATGCATACACCACAGTTCAACATTCTGTTCATCAGTCGATGTACCCTTAGGCCACCTTCATCCATTGCAAATTGTGAATACTGCCACTCAAAACACCAGTGCACAAATGTTCATTCGTGTCCCTGCTCTCAGATCTTCCAAGTATATACCCCATAATGAGGTTGCAGGACCTTATGGCACCACCACACTGTCCTCCAGATAGGCTACACCATTCTTTTTCCCCATCAACAGTAAATAGGTACATCCCTCTCTCCCTGTTATCTCCAGCACTTGTATCCCTGTTTATATTTTTCCTTGCAATTTTATAGAGATATATGCACATACCACATAATCATCTACAGTGTACAATCAATTGCTCACAGTATCATCATATGGTTGTGCATTCATCACCACAATCAGCACTTGAACATATACTTATTTCAAAAAAAATTTTTTAAGAATAATAATAAAGATTTAAAAACTTAAAATACCATAAAATAGAATATAATAATAAGGTCAGAAAAAGACATCACTACCAAGAATCCCTTGCCCCTCCTTTATATCCTCTTTTATAGACATTTAGCTTTAGTATATTGCCTTTGTTTCATTTAATGGAAGCATATTACAATGGTACTGTTAACCATAGACTCCAGTTTGCTTTGATTATATTTTTCCCCAATACCATTCCTTTTTCAGCAACTTGCAAGGTTGACATTCATTTTTTCTCCCACATGTAGCAACATTGTTATATTTGTATATTTAGTCACCATTGCTGACCACTCTAGGTTTCACTAAGTTATACAGTCCCCATCCACATTGTCCGTCTTTTCTTCTGGTGTCATACTTGCCCCTAGCACTCCTCTTTCAGCTTTACTCGCAGACATCTTTGTTCAGTGTACTTACAATATTGTGGACCATCATACAGAATTATGCTACCCATTTTTGGGTCTATACAATCAATCCTGTTGAACATTCTATACTCCTTCAGCATCAAATGCCTGATCTCTACCTTCTTTCTATCTCCTGATAATCTGTGTTCTCAGCTTTTGACTCTCAAAGTTTGCTCATTAATGTTAGTTCATATTAGTGAGACCATACAGTATTTGTCCTTTTGTTTCTGGCTTACTTCACTCAACATAACATCCTAAAGTTTCATCCACGTTGTTATGTGTTCCATGACTTTGTTCTGTCTTACAGCTGCATAATATTCCATCATGTGAATATACCAGTTTGTTTATCCACTGGTCCATTGGTGGACATTCGTGCTGTTTCCATCTCTTGGCAATTGTGAATGCTGCTGCTATAAACATTGGTTTACAAATGTCTGTTCGTGTCTTAGCTTTCAGTTCCCCGGAGTATATATCTAGCAATGGAATTGCTAGATCATATGGCAATTGTATACTTATCTTCCTGAGGAACAGCCACACTGCCTTCCAGAGTGGCTTCACCATTCTACATTCCCACCAACAGTGAATAAGTGTGCCTCTTTCTCCACATCCTCTCCAGCACTTGTAATTTTCTGTTTTTTTTTTTTTTAATAATGGCCATTCTTGTAGGTGTGAGATGATATCTCATTGTGGTTTTGATTTGCATTTCCCTAGTAGCCAGTGAAGTTGAGCATTTTTTCATATGTTTTTGAGCCATTTTTATATCCTCTTCAGAAAAGTGTCTATCCATGTCTTTTGCCCATTTTTATGCAATTTTATTGAGATATAATCACATAACATACAATCATTCAAAGTGTACAGTTGTTCACAGTATCATCATATAGTTGTGCTTTCATCACCACAAACTTTGAACATTTTCATCCAAAAAATAAAATAAAAATAAAATAAAAAAGAACATCCAAAACATCTCATTCCCCTCCTTCCCTCATTGTTCATTTACTTTTTTATAAAATACAGTTTAATTGAGATATATTCACATACCCTACAGTCACCCACAGTGTACAATCAATTTTTCACCGCACCATCATACAGTTGTGCATTCATCACCAGAATCAATTTTTGAACCTTTTCCTTACTCCAAAATAAAAATAAAAGCGAAAAAGAACACCTAAATCTTTCTATCCCCTCCATCCCACATTATTCTTCATCTAATTTTTGTCCCCATTTTCCACTCATCTGTCCATGTACTGGATAAAGGGAGTGTGAGCCACAAGGTTTTCACAGTCACACAGTCACACTGTGCAATCTACATAGTTATACAATCATCTTCAAGAATCAAGGCCACTGGGTTGCAGTTTGACAGCTTCAGGTATTTCCTTCTAGCCATTCCAACACACTAAAGACTAAAAGCTGTTATCTATATAGGTATAAGAATACCCTCCAGAGTGACCTCTCGACTCCATTTGAAATCTCTCAGCCACTGGAAACCTATTTTGTTTCATCTCCCTTCCCCTTTTTGGTCAGGAAGATCTCTCAATCCCACAGTGCTGGGTCCAGGCTCATCTCCAGGAGTCATTTCCCGCATTGTCAGAAGGATTTACGCCCCTGGGTATCATGTCCCATGTAGGGGGGAGGGTAGTGAGTTCACCTGCCGAGTGGGCTTAGAGAGAGATGGGGCAACATCTGAGCAACAGAAAGGCTCTCTGGCAGCGGGACTCTGAGGCACAATTTTAAGTGGGCTTAGCCTCTCCCTTACAGCAACTAGCCTCACAAGGGAAAGCCCCCGGATCAAGGGGGGCTTTAATTAAATTTCAAGTTACTTTTTGTATAAGGTATGAGAAAAGAGTCCTCTTTCATTCTTTTGGATATGGATATCCAGTTCTCCAAACACCATTTATTGAAGAGGCTGTTCTGTCCCAGTTACTTTGGCTTGACTGCTTTATCAAAGATCAATTGTCCGTACATCACAGGGTCTAATTCTGAACACTCAATTCAATTCCATTGGTCGGTATATCTTATCTTTATGCCAGTACCATGCTGTTTGACCACTGTAGCTTTGTAGTATGCTTTAAAGTCAGGTAGTGTGAGACCTCCCACTTCGTTCCTCTTTCTCAAGATATTTTTGGCTATTCGGGGCACCCTGCCCTTCCAAATAAATTTGGTTATTGGTTTTTCTAATTCTGCAAAGTAAATTGTTGGGATTTTAATTGGTATTGCATTGAATCTATAAATCAGCTTAGGTAGAATTGACATCTTAACCATATTTAGTCTTCCAATCCATGAACACAGTATGTTCTTCCATTTTTTAAGGTCCTGTTTGATTTCTTTTAGCAGTTTCTTGTAGTTTTCTCTGTATATCTCTTTTGTGGCCTTGGTTAAGTTTATTTCTAAATACTTGATTCTTTTGGTTGCTATTCTAAATGGAATTTTTTTCTTGATTTCCTCCTCCTGTTGCTCTTTACTTGTGTATAGGAACACTACAGATTTTTGTGTGTTGATCTTGTAGCCTGCCACTTTGCTGTATTCACTGATTAGCTCTAGTAGCTTTACTGTAGAGTTTTCTGGATTTTCTATGTATAGGATCATGTCAACTGCAAACAGTGAAGGTTTTATTCCTTCTCATCAATTTGGATGCCTTTTATTTCTTTTTCTTGCCTAATTGCTCTAGCTAGAACTTCTAGCACAATGTTGAATAACAATAGTGACAGTAGGCATCCCTGTCTTGCTCCTGATCTTAAAAGGAAAGCTTTCAGTCTTTCCCATTGAATATGATGTTAGGTGTGGTTTACTCATATATTGCCTTTATCATATTGAGGACGTTCCCTTCTATTCCTATCCTGTGAAACGCTTTCATCAAGAAAGGATGTTGAATTTTGTCAAATGCCCTTTCTTCATCGATCAAGATGATCATGCGGTCCTTCTGCTTGGATTTATTGATGTGGTGTATTACATCAATTGATTTTCTTGTGTTGAACCAACTTTGGATACCTGGATTAAATCCCACTTGGTCATGGCATATAATTCTTTTAATGTGCTGCTGGATTCAATTTGTGAGTATTTTGTTGAGGATTTTTGCATCTATATTCATTAGAGAGATTGGTCTATAATTTTCCTTTTTTGTAGTATCTTTGTCTGACTTTGGTATTAGGGTGATGTTGGCTTCATAGAATGAGTTAGGTAGTTTTCTCTCCTCTTCAATTTGTTTTGAAGAGTTTGGGCAGGATTGATACTAATTCCAAGAATGGATGCACAGCCAGAAGTGTGGCAGGTGTGCCAAAAAAAGAACATGGTGATAGTTATATCCTACACCTAATATGCATGTCCCTCCCTGTTTCTCCATTGGCTGGGTACTCTAGAGGTTACAGCCTATCTGTGAGAGCTAACTAGCCCACCTTTGAGATTTTGAATTGTACAGCCTATCAGAGAGAGTTACCTAGTTTAAATTTCTTTTTGGGGAGCTTTTTGATGACTGACTCAATATCTCATGATTAGTTTGTTGAGGCTGTCTATTTCTTCTCAAGTCAATGTTGTTGTTCATGCTTTGCTAGGAATTTGTCCATTTCATCTAAGTTGTCTAATTTATTAGTAAATGGTTGCTCATAGTTTCCTCCCATTATCTCCTTTATTTCTGCGGGGGTCAGTAGTTATGTCCCATTTCCCATTCTGATTGCGTTTATTTGCACTTGCTCTCTCTCTCTCTCTTTTTTTTTTTGTTAGCCTAGTTAAGGGTCTATAGATTTTATTGATTTTCTCAAAGAACCAACTTCTGGTTTTGTTGGTTCTTTCTATTGTTTTCCTATTCTCAATTTCATTTATTTCTGCTTTAATCTTTGTTATTTCTTTCCTTCTGTTTGCTTTGGGGTTAGTTTGCTGTTCTTTCTCTAATTCCTCCAGGTGGACAGTTAATTCCTCAATTTTTTTCTCTTTTCATATAGGCATTTAGGGCAATAAATTTCTCTCTCAGCACCACCTTTGCTGCATCCCATAAGTTTTGATATGCTGTGTTTTCATTTTCATTTGTCTTGAGATATTTGCTAATTTCTCTTGTAATTCCTTCCTTTACCAACTGGTTGTCTAAGAGTGTGTTATTTAGCCTCCATATATTTGTGGATTTTTTTATCTTCTGCCTATTATTGATTTCCAGCTTCATTCCATTATGTTCCGAGAAGGTGTTTTGTGTAATATCAATTTTTTAAAAATTTGTTGAGACTTGCTTTGTGATCCAACATATGGTTTATTCTAGAAAATGATCCATGAGCACATGAGAAGAATGTGTATCCTGCTGTTGTGCAGTGTAGTTCTATAAATGTCTGTCAACCCTAGTTCATTTATCATGGAATTCAACACCTCTGTTTCCTTATTGATTCTCTGTCTAGATATTCTATTTATTGATGCGAGTAGTGTTATTAAAATCTCCAATTATTATTGTAGAGGTGTCTACTTCTCTCTTCAGTGTTGCCAGTGTTTGCCTCGTGTATTTTGGGGCACTGTGGCTCTGTGCATAAATATTTATGATTGCTAAGTTTTCTTGATGAATTGACCCTTTTATTAATATATAGTGTCCTTCTTTGTCTCTGTTAATTGTTTTATATTTGAAAGCTAATTTGTCTGATATTAATATAGTTACTCCTGCTTTTTTCTGGTTGTTGTTTGCGTAAAATATCTTTTTCCAACCTTTCACTTTTTAGCCTATTTTTGTTCTTGTGTCTAAAATGAGTTTCTTGTAGACAGCTGTGCCGTTTTAAATGTATTATGTCCCCCAAAATGCCATTATCTTTGATGTAATCTTGTGTGGGCAGACGTATCAGTGTTGATTAGATTGTAATTCTTTGAGTGTTTCCGTGGAGATGGTCCCACCCAACTGTGGGTGATGACTCTGATTGGATAATTTCCATGGAGGTGTTACCCCACTCATTCAGAATGGGTCTAAATTAAATCACTGGAGCCATATAAATGAGCTGACAAATAGAAGGAACTCAGTGCAGCTGAGAGTGACATTTTGAAGAGGACCTACAACCAAAAGGGACACTTGGAAGAATGCACTGGGACTGAGAGAGGAGCTTCAGCTTATAGAGACATTTTGGAGATGGACTTAGAAAGGAGACTTTTGCTCTGGAGAAGCTAAGAGAGGATTAATGCCCCAAGAGCAACTAAGAGTGACATTTTTGAGGAGCTGAAGCCTAGAGAGGAAATCCTGGGAGAAAGCCATTTTGAAACCAGAACTTTGGAGCAGATGCCAGCCACGTGCCTTCCCAGCTAACAGAGGTTTTCAAGACGCCATTGGCCATCCTCCAGTGAAGGTACCCGATTGTTGATATGTTACCTTGGACACTTTATGGCCTTAAGACTGTAACTGTGTAACCAAATAAACCCCCTTTTATAAAAGCCAATCCATTTCTGGTGTTTTGCATTCTGGCAGCATTAGCAAACTAGAACAACAGCATATAGACCAGTCTTGTTTTTTAATCCATTCTGCCAGTCTGTGTCTTTTTATTGGGGAGTTTAATCCATTAACATTTAGTGTTATTACTGTAAGGGCTGTACTTTCTTCCACCACTTTATCTCTTGGTTTTATATGTCATACCTTATTTTTTCTCTCTCTCTCCTTTTACCTTTCCTGATAGTCTTCATTTCTACACTCTTCTCCAAACCTCTCTCTCCTGTCTCTTCCTATCAGCCTGTAGCACTCCTTTTAGTATTTCTTGAAGTGCAGATCTCTTATTCACAAACTCTTTCAGTGTCTGTCTGTCTGAAAATATTTCAATCTCTCCCTCATTTTGAAAGACAGTTTTGTCAGATATAGGATTATTGGTTGGCAGTTTTTCTCTTTTAGTATCTTAACTATATCATACCACTGCCTTCTTGCCTCCATGGTTTCTGCAGAGAAAGCCACAGATAGTCTTATCAAGCTTCCCTTGTAGGTGATGGATTGCTTTTCTCTTGCTGCTTTCAGAATTTTCTTGTTGTCTTTGACATTGGACAATCTTATCAGTAAGGGTCTTGGTGTAGGTCTATTGGGATCTGTTCTGTTTGGGGTACACTGCACTTCTTGAATCTGCAATTTCATGTCTTTCATAAGAGCTGGGAAATTTTCCGTGATTATTTGTTCTTTTATTCTTTCTGCCCCTTTTCCCTTCTCTTCTCCTTCTGGGACACCCATAACATGTATATTTGTGCACTTCATGTTGTCATTCAGTTCCCTAAGACCCTGCTCATATTTTTCCATTCTTTTCCTTATCTGGTCCTTTGTGTGTAGCATTTCAGATGTCCTGTCTTCTAGTTCACTTATCCTTTCTTCTGCCTCTTCAAATCTGGTGTTGCCAATCTCCATTGTGTTTTTAATCTCTTCTATTGTGCTTTTCATTCCCATAAGTTTTCCCATTTGTTTTTTCAAATTTTCAAGTCCCTCTTTATGTTCACCCAATTTCTTCTTTATATCCTTCATCTCTTTTGCCATATCTTCCCTCGGCTCATTGACTTGATTTTTGAATTGATATAGGAGATTTGTTTATTTATTAGCTGTTTCCATTCCTGTATCTCATTTGAAGTGCTAGTTTGTTCTTTAGTATGGTCCATATTTTTGTGTTTTCTGGTATGGCTTATTATTTTTAGCAGTCTAGGCATTTGATTTTCTTCATTAGCTTATTCTGAAGTTAATTTTCCATCTTTTACCTTGCGTTTTCTTGTTGGTTGGCTTTGTTCTTTATCTGTTCTTTGGCATGCAGTTTAACTTATTCTAGACCTCTGTGCCAGTTTGAATGTATGATGTCGCCCAAAACACCATTATCTTTGATGCAGTATTGTGTGGGCAAACATATTGGTGTTGATTAGATTGTAATTCTTTGAGTGTCTCCATGGAGATGTGACCCATCCAACTCTAGATGATAGCTCTGATTAGGTGATTTCCATGGACATGTGGCCCTGCCCATTCAGTGTGGGCCTGATTAGTTCACTGAAGCCCTATAAAAGCTCAGACCGAAGGAGCAAGCTTGCTACAGCCAAGAGGGACACTTTTAAGAATGCACAGGTGCTAAGAGAGGAGCTGCAGCTTACAGAGACATTTTGGAGATGGCCTTTGAAAGCAGACTTTTGCTCTGGGGAAGCTAAAAGAGGACAAATGCCCCAAGAGCAATTAAGAGTGACATTTTTGAGGCACTGCAGCCTAGAGAGGAATGTCCTGGGAGAAAGCCATTTTGACTCTGGAGCAGATGCCAGCCATGTGCCTTCCCAGTAAACAGAGGTTTTCCAGATGCCATTGGCCATCCTTCAGTGAAGGTACCCCCTTACATCAGACACTTTATGGCCTTAAGACTGTAACTATGTAACCAAATAAACCCCCTTTATAAAAGCCCATCCATTTCTGGTATTTTGCTTAATGGCAGTATTAGCAAACTGGAACAGATTTGGTACCAGAGACATGGGGTGCTGCTGAGATTGCAAATACCAAACATGTAGGAATGACTTTTTAAATGGAAAAGAGGAAGATTCTGGAAGAACTGTGAGGAGCTTGATAGAAAAGGCATAGATGGCTTTGAAGAGACTGTTGGTAGAAATATGGAATCCAAAGATACTTCTGATGAGGCCTTGAGCAGAAATGATGAATGTACTAAACTGGAAGAAAGGTGATCCTTGTTTTAAAGTGGCAGAGAATTTGGCAAAATTGAGTCCTGTTGTCAGATGGAAGGAAGAATTTGGGGGCGACAAGCTGGGATACTTGGAGATTTCAAAACTAAAAGTTGTGGATATAGCATGGCTTCTCCTTGCAGCTTATAGTACAATGTAAGTGGAGAGAGATAAACTTAGAACTGAACTCTTGGGTTCAAAGAAACCAGAAACTGAAAATTCCAGGCTTCCAAGGGGTGGAACCCCAGAAGTTACAGCCCCGTGTGAGGATTTAACCATACATGGAACCAGACCACACTTTCAGTACAAGCCAAGATTGGAGATGGAGTTATCTAGAAAGGATTTGTGGAAAGTCCTATTGTCTGATGGCTTTAACCCCTGCGTGCTTCACAAAGCCAACACAATTTTTACAAGATCTTTATAGACGGAGCTGCTGCCAGTCTGGAGCAGTTAAGGAACAAATTGAAGGAAAAATTTCTTCAAAGAGCCATGGAGACTGAGGTCTGGAGTCGAGAGGTCTTGGGCTGGGAGAGTGGAATGGCCCACATGCATGGAAAGGTCAAGGGTGGGCCTTCCACCTTGATGTTCAGGAAGAGTGCTGTCACCCCAGGCCTCAGAGAGGGTGGAGCACATTCCCCGGGGATTAGGGAGAGCCTGGCTGCCACCCCACTGTTCTGAAGGGGTTGAGTGTGTGCCCCAGAAGTGGAAGAGAATATGGGTGCTGCCCTGATGTTTGGGGAGGGTGGGGCCGAGAAGGTGGTCTCCATAATGTATGGATATGTTGGAGCACTTACCCCAGCGTTTAAGGAAAAGGGCTGCTACAAAGGCCCTTAGGAAGGGTTAGACTCCCGCTCTCTCAAGCCCCAAGAATTAAACAATCATTCTGTAAATGACTCTCAGACTTTGAAATCTAATGGAGCTTGCCCTGTGGGTTTTAGGAACTCTTTTGGTCCTGTTAACCCTGTTTTCCTTTCAGTTTCTCCTTATGGCAATGGGAATGTTTATCCTGACTGTCCCTCCTTTATATATTGGAAGCACACAACTTGTTATAAGTTTCACAGATCCACAGCTAAAGGAGAATTATGTCTTAGGACCAACCATGCCTGCAACTGATTTTGATGGTATCTTGTACTTAACTATTGTTACTGAAATGATTTAAGTTTCTGTGATATTGTGATGGGATGAATGTATTTTGTATATGGAAAGATCATGTCATTTTGGGGTCCAGGGGGTGGAATGTGCCAGTTTTAATGTATGTCCCCCCAAATGCCATTATCTTTGATGCAATCTTGTGTGGGCAGACATATTAGTGTTGATTAGATTGTAATTCTTTGAATGTTTCCATGGAGATGTGATCTGTACAACTGTAGGTGATAGCTCTGATTAGATAATTTCCTTGGAGGTGTGGCCCTGCCCATTCAGCATGGGCCTTGATTAGTTCACTGAAGCCCTATATAAGCTCAGACAGGAGCAAGCTTGCTACAGCCAAGAGGGGCACTTTAAGGAATGCACTGGAACTAAGAGAGGTGCTGCAGCTTACAGAGACATTTTGGAGATGGCCTTTGAAAGTAGACTTTTGCTCTGGAGAGGCTAAGGGAGAACAAATGCTCCAAGAGCAATTAAGAGTGACATTTTTGAGGAGCTGCAGCCTAGAGAGGAATGTCCTGGGAGAAAGCCATTTTGAAACCAGAACTCTGGAACAGATGCCAGGCATATGCCTTCCCAGCAAACAGAGGTTTTCGAGATGCCATTGGCCATCCTTCAGTGAAGGTACCCCCTTACATCGGACACTTTATGGCCTTAAGACTGTAACTTTGTAACAAAATAAACCCCTTTATAAAAGCTAATCCATTTCTGGTGTTTTGCTTAAAGGCAGCATTAGCAAACTGGAACAACCTCTAAGCTAGCTTCGTTTAGTTGATCAGAATTTTTTGCCTTTTGTTTTTCTGGTTCTTGCCCTGCCTCTGTGTAACCTTTTTTGAGAGGGTCTCCCCAGATATTAGCAACTCCAATCAGATTTTCCCATTCCAGAGAGGCCCAGATCTCAGGGACAGGATATGAGGTTTCCCTGAGAATGAGACTCCAAAGGTTGTCAGACCCTCCCGTGAAGCCTCTCGACTCTCTACTTTTCCTATCCTGTCCAGCAAGTGGTGCTTGTCACCCCTCAGCTCCCCACCAGCGTAAAGAGGTGCCACAGGTGCCTTAAATTCTCTGCAGATCCTGTCCCTGCCAGGAGTGTGGCTGACTCAAGCTGATTTGTTTTCTAGCCGTTGGGCTCTGAGTTCTCTGAGGGAGGGCTACCACTTGAGCTGGGCTGCAGCCCCCTTGTCTTGAGGAAGTTGTATCCTTTAGGGAATTGTCTCCCCCACTAGACTCATTGCTTTGTCTCTCAGACCTATCTTAGCTCCGCCCTTGCCTGGATCCAGGGGCAATTGCAAATATCTGAGGCTTTTTGTAATGAGCTACTTAGAATAGTTATTAGAAAGAAAGAAAGAAAGGAAGGAAAAAAAAAAAGAAAGAAAGAAAGAGAAAAAGAAAACCCTATTCAAGGCCTTTCCTCAGCCTCCAAGTTTTCTAAGTCCAGGTATGGGCTATTTAAAGATATGCCCTTAGGGTATTATCTCTTTCACCTGAATAGTTACTCTCAGACAATTTTAATTCTTAATTCCACCCTTGCCTGGGGTAGTGCTGAAGCAGGAGCTCTGAAGGGCTATTGAAAAGTAAAAAGATAAAGAGTTGGAGAGCAAGAAAGAAAACAAAAAACAAAAAACAAAAACAACCCTTTTCAGAGCTGGACTCCAGCTCCCAGGTTTGGAAGCCAGAGCCTAATTTAGTACTGTGCCAGTTTGAATGTATTATGTCCCCCCAAATGCCACTGTCTTTGATGTAATCTTGTGTGGGCAGACCTATCAGTGTTAAATAGATTGTAATTCTTTGAGTGTTTCCATGGAGATGCGCCCCACCTGACTGTGGGTGATGACTCTGATTGGATAATTTCCATGGAGGTGTTGGCCCGCCCATTCAGGGTGGGTCTAAATTAAATCACTGGAGCCATATAAATGAGCAGACAAACAGAAGGAACTCAATGCAGCTGCAGCTGTGAGTGACATTTTGAAGGGGTGCTACAGCCAAGAGGGACACTTTGAAGAAAGCACAGGAACTGCAGATGAGAGACAGTTTGAAGACGGCTGTTGAAAGCAGACTCTTGTTCCGGAGAAGCTGAGAGAGACAAATATCCCAAGTGCAACCAAGAGTGACATTTTTGAGGAACTGCAACCTAGAGAGAAATGTCCTGGGAGAAAGCCATTTTGAAACCAGAACTTTGGAGCAGACGCCAGCCACATGAGATGGATTGGCTTTTATAAAAGGGGGTTTATTTGGTTACACAGTTCAGTCTTAAGGCCATAAAGTGTCCAAGGTAAGGCATCAACAATCAGGTACCTTCACTGGAGGATGTCCAATGGCATCCGGAAAACCTCTGTTAGCTGGGAAGGCATGTGGCCAGCATCTGCTCCGAAGTTCTGGTTTCAAAATGGCTTTCTCCCAGGACGTTCCTCTCTAGGCCGCAGTTCCTCAAAAATGTCACTCTCAGTTGCTCATGTGGTGTTTGTCCTCTCTCAGCTTATTCGGAGCAAGAGTCTACTTTCAACGGCCATCTTCAAACTGTCTCTCATCTGCAGCTACTCTCTCAGCTTCTGTGCATTCTTCAAAGTGTCCCTCTTGGCTGTAGCAAACTCAGTCCTTCTGTCTGAGCTTATATAATGCTCTAGTAAACTAATCAAGGCCCATGCTGAATGGGGCAGGGCCACACCTCCATGGAAATTACTCAGCCAGTTACCACCCACCGTTGGGTGGGGTGCACCTCCATGGAAACAACCTAATCCAAACATTCCAACTTAATCCACGCTAATATGTCTGCCCCCACAAGATTGCATCAAAGAACATGGCTTTTCCTGGGGGACATAATATATACAAATGAGTATAACCTCCAACTCCAAAAGTCTGTTTCTTTTTTGTTGTTGTTGTGGTCAGTCCTCCCTCCTCTCTCCTGGATTGATTCCTCCTAGCTCCTTTGGTGTCCCCTCCTGATTTATCTGTGCTTGGAGCTTTTATTCAGCAGCCCAAATTTGTTAATTAATTCTGCAGTTGGTGCCAGATTGAGCCCCCCTCCTTGCTCCCAGCACAGATTGTTTCTTTTTCCCTCGGGGAACCTGCTAGCCCCCTGGACAGGGAAACTTAGTATTTTTTGCTGCAATCTCAGGCATTCCACCCATTTCATTTTGGTGTATGATGTGTGACCAGTCACAGAAGTCCCTGAAGCGGCTGTTCCATATAGTTCCTGGCTATTTACCAGCTGCCCTAGAGGAGTAACTAGATTCCACACCTCACCATTCCACCATCTTGCCCCACCTTCTATTGACTTCTTCATGAGGCCCTCTTAACACAGATAAAAATAAAATATAACCTCTTCAATAAGCTTATTTACTTATTTCAGCCATGAATTTAATAAACATGTTTCCTTCCATCTTATCAGGCTTATCATGAGGGAAAGCATTTTCTCTGGTTGAGGAATTTCAGTGGAAAAGTTTCTTCTTATTTGTGTGCTTATTGTTTTTGAGTCTTTTCTGATTACAACCAACTGGCAAAGTGGGGAACTAGAGACAGTCCAGTGGTTTCTGGATCTGGAAAAGGGTCTGAACAGCTGGTTAAGGGACTCCACTAGTATTGCCACAAGAGGCAAATGCTATCCTATATTCAGCTCTGCCAGTTCCAGATCAACCTTGTCTCAGAAATGCTGCTGTCTGGGGTAACTTCCCGTTGTCCTGGGTCCTGTCTTCCACCCTGGCTATTGTGTCAATCCACAGTACTTGAGGCTGGCCCTTACTCCTGTCCCCTCATGGAATCCCCCAGGGAACAGCCCAAGGTTGAGATCTGAAGAAACATCAGGGCCCATTTGTAAAAAGGCTTTAGTGTGATCATGGGACCATGTGAGTAGTGGAGTTGGTGACGAAACACAGGATCTCAGCCTCTAAAATCGAAAGGTGTATTGTGGAGATAAGTACCCTGGAAAGAATGAGTTTTCAAAATTGAGGTGAATTGAGAATCAGAGATTACTCTCTTAACAAAATCCCTAAGCATACTAATTAACATATCAAATCTTTCTTAAAACTTCCTTGAAAATATCACAATAAATCAAAGAAAAGGATATTGAAAAATGTGATCACAGGCTCGCATTCTGGGTCTAAAATGACTTTTATTTGTACTCGGAATTACTTTAATCTGTAATGCCACTGAGCTGCTAATCTCAGTTTCTTGCTCATTATTACTGATAAGCTCTATATAACACAACTTACAATTTGCTATGGATTTGATTCACATCCAGAACCTAAAAGTTGTTTAGGAAAAGTGATTATGTAACAAAAAGAGGAGAACTCCTTTCAGTCATTCATTAAAAAATCACTGCACCTTTACTCTGTACCCAGAAGTGGATTATGTTGTGGGATTTAAAGGTGAGCACTGTTGGGGGAAGACAGACCAGCAAAGGGGTAATGACATCAGATTGTGACAGGGTCTCCCACAATTCAAGGGCAACCTTAGGCAACCTTAGGAAAGACATCAGAACTGATGTCTAAGCTGAGACTTGGAGTGTGTGTGTGTGAGTGTGTTGGGCAGAGGGAACAGTTCACAGAGCCTCAGCGGAAAGCAGGATCAGCATATGTTGGGGATGTCAGCTCAGAATGCCAGTGTGTAAAGGGGGAGGCTCTGGCACCTATATTCCCTCCACATGGCCATGGGAAAATGCAACCAGAGTGCTCAGCAGAGACCTCCAGTACCTGGCCCTGATCGGAGAGGGTCTTTTGGCCTCAAAAGACCACTGCAGCCTGTCCTGAGTCATAATAGTGTCCTTCTGCCTGACACATATACTTTGACTTTACATTGTGTCTCTGAACCACGGGGCTTCATCGAGCAGTCCTATTAGAAGTCACTAGGTGCCAGGAGTGATTCTGAAATCCCTCCAGAAGGTAAAGAGTTAAGCATGTAAACTTCAAAGTGAGAAAACGTCCCTAAGGGATTTTACCTACATCTATCAGACTAACCTTCAATCTTTAAATAAGTTGTTTTCTATTCCACTGCCAAACTATTCAGTCCCAGGAAGTCTTCCTTTTGGCCTGAACCTAGGCTGACCCCCCGCCCCCCCATCCAGGTTTGCCTGCGCTGTACTCATTTTACACTGAACATCCTTCACCCAGGGAATCCCAACCAGGATAATGGGTCACCCTACCTGAACCTCTCACTGCTGTTTATATCCCATTCCCTTCCTTCCCCTCTTGACCAAGCATAGCAGAGATGGGGAAGAATTCATATTCAGCTGGTTCTTTTGTATACATTGGAGGTAGCTTTTTTCCAGTTTCTTTTTTTTCTATCTTTTAGGCAAATCAACAAAGGTATGTTAGAGTACTGTGATCATTTTCCTCCCTCCTTACAATGGTATTGCTCATTCTGGATGCTATTCTGTCTCCACAATGATCTTTTAACATACGGCTGACTCCTTGCTTCTTGTATAACCCCAGATCTCCATTTCCTCCTTGATCATATATATATATGTGTGTGTGTCTTGGAAATTCACTGGAGTCACATATACACACTGAGTTTTGGTCACATCCAGTTCCTTTGATATGAGCCATTCTTTTAGTTGACCCTAAGGGGTTACTGGCAATGTTTTTCACAAATGCTGGAGCAGTGCTTTTGAGGCTTGGTTTGTGGGATGATCTCTCTGTAGACTGATAAGTCGGCTCTATTTGGTGGCTCAGACTATCACTACTCAAGCCAAAAATGCATGTTATATTAACAAGGTCTCATGGATTTCAATGCCAAAGTATAAAATGATACGTCTACATATGTATCTCTGGCCTGAACCTCTTCTTTGCAATCCAGCTGTCTATTAAGATCTTCCTTTGGGATGTCCAATAGGGATCTTTAACACACTCCAAAACAAATTCAACATGCCCCCAAACAAATCCCTCATCTCCTTCCCCAACTTCCTTCTCCCCTAGGCTTTTCCATCTCAGTAAATGGCAAATACGTAAGTCCAGTAGCTCTGGTCAAAATTCTTGGCCCGTCAGCAAACCTCCTGGTTTGCACATCCTGTCTGACCCCTTCTCCCCACATCCACTGATACTGCCTTGTCCAAGCCACCATTATTTCTCTTATAGATTATTGCAGCAGCTTCGTAACTGATCTTCCTGTTTCCTGTCTTTGCCCATCTAGTTGATTCTCCAAATAGCAGCTAGACTAGAATAATCACCTAAAAATATTAAGTCAGATCACGCCACCCAGTGTTCAATACCTTCAAAGGGTTCCCATCTTAGAATAGAAACCAAATACCCTTCCTGATGGGCTAAAAGGCCTTATAGGATCTGTCCCTTCCTACACCGCTTGTCTCCCTGACCTCATCTCCCATTACTCTCTGTCTTGCACATTTTACTTCAGCCACATAGGCCTCCTCATTATTCTTCAGACACTCTAGATATGCTTCCTTCTCAGGGCCTTTGCACTATGTCCTTTGTCTGACATACTTTTCCCAAGGTGACTCAAGGGTTCACAACCTCATCCCCTTGGTCTTCGCTTAAATGTCATCTTCTCAGGAAGGCCTTCTCTAACCACCTTTTTTTTTTTTTTAATCATCATTTTATTGAGATATATTCACATACCACGCAGTCATACAAAACAAATTGTACTTTCGATTGTTTACAGTACCATTACATAGTTGTACATTCATCACCTAAGTCAATCCCTGACACCTTCATTAGCACACACACAAAAATAACAAGAATAATAATTAGAGTGAAAAAGAGCAATTGAAGTAAAAAAGAACACTGGGTACCTTTGTCTGTTTGTTTCCTTCCCCTACTTTTCTACACATCCATCCATAAACTAGACAAAGTGGAGTATGGTCCTTATGGCATTCCCAATCCCATTGTCACCCCTCATAAGCTACATTTTTATACAACTGTCTTCGAGATTCATGGGTTCTGGGGCTAACCACCCTTTTTTAAAATTGCAACTTCCACGTCTTAATCAGCATTCTCTGGTCTTCCTTGCTTTATCATTCTCCATATCAATTATCACTATATGACATTATATATTTACTAAATTTATTATCTGTCTCCCTCCATGGAATGTGCCATGAGTGAAGGGATCTTTGTTGTACTCCTTGCTGTATCCTCAGTGGCTATTTTAATAGTCGCAGACATATAGTAGGTGTCCAAAAAATATTCATTTAATGAATGAATGAGTAAACACATTTTCTCCTAGTGGTTATATGTCGTTGTTGAAAAATAGGCTTGAAATCAGACAAATTGGAAATCAGACAGTGTCCCTGTCACTTGGTCATTGTGTGGAATTGTGTGGCCCTTGGAAAGCCAACCAAGTCTCAGTTCTCTCTTCTCGCAGGGTTGTTGTAAGCATTAGAGGATGAATTTTATTGGCTGGAACAATGGGCATTCAACAAAGAGTTGTTGTTGATGTAATTTTGTAATCAAGGTGGGCGTGTGACTGCTGGAGTGTTAGAGCCTGGGAAAGAGCAACACCCAACCATAGCCACCTTGCTGTCGTTGGAGGAAACTTTTAACGTACACACTTGTGTATTCCAAATACTTTTTTTGGGCATATTAAATTCTGAGGGTGTTTTAAGGATTAAACTTGTGTACTTACCAGGGATGAAGCATCATGGGAACTAAAAAGGCAAATACAGTTCTCCTGTCATTTATCAGAGGATAAAACGCTCCTTTTATGGAATCTGTATAAACCTTGATCGCACATATAAAGCCCCTTTATGGAATTTATTTTCAGATGCTTTTTGCAAAAAGGATGAATATTGTATTATCTCACTGATAAGAAATAATTAGAATCAGCAAACTCATAGAGTCAGAATTTAGAATGTAGGTTACTAGGGGATGAGGTGGGTAGGGAATAAGGAGTTAAGGCTTAAAAGGTGGAGAGTTTCTATTTGGGACAATGGAAAAGTTTTAGTAATGGATTATGGTGATGGGAGTACAACATTGTGAACATAATTAACAGCATTTAATTATATATTGGAATGGGGTTAAAAGCGGAAATCTTACATTGGATATATGTTACTATTTTTTTTTTTCTTCAAAACCCATGGAACTGCACGACACAAACAATGAACCCTAAGTTAAACCATGAACTATAGTCAGTAGCACAATTATAAAAATGTGCTTTCATCAACTATAACAAATGTACCACATCAATACAGACGTTAATAATAGAGTGGTATATGGAAATTATGTATTTTATGCATGACTATTTGGTAAACCCCCAACTTCTCTAACTTAAAAAATAATAAAAAATAAAAATTAAAAAAAAAATTGCAAATAAGCTTCTTGTTTTCTGAATGTGTGCACTTCAGATTTGGAGTCCCTAACATTCATACATAATAAACACCCAGCCAAAGTAACTTTTTGTTTTAAATAAAGATCTCAGCGGTTACAGCCACAATCCAGGGGTATTGCCACCATCTTTTGTTTGGACTTCCTTGTTAATATACAGGTAATAACATCCTTAACGGTAGTGTGCAATGTCAGGGAAAGAGCCAAATCAATGGGGGAAAGAAATGGTTATTTTCAAGCTAACATGCTGTTATTTGGAATAAGAGGCAATTTTCCTGACATAATTATGTTGAAGAGCACTCCTCTTCTCCCACTTTTCTGGAGCAGGATTTTTTTTATTTATCACTTTCA
Source organism: Choloepus didactylus (assembly GCF_015220235.1). Lineage (NCBI taxonomy): Eukaryota > Metazoa > Chordata > Mammalia > Pilosa > Megalonychidae > Choloepus > Choloepus didactylus. The sequence goes on from NC_051319.1 coordinate 7,373,725, forward strand.
GATTTTGAAAAGTTCAGTTCCTTCATGGTTAATAATGAAAAGACACCACCCACATGTCTTCTGCTTTTGTGATTCATTAAAGCCAGAGCTCTCTGAGCCCCTTTCAAACTCTGTCCCTTTCTCACCCACGCCCAGTGAGTTTTGTGGGTGCCAATGGAGTCAGCTTCTGCTGACTCATGGAAGGTCACAACACAGCATCTTCATTTTGAAACTCTAGACGCTTGGTCTCAGCTATACATCCAAAGAGCAAAATAACATAAATCATGGTTTACCCTTTTCCATAATGGTTCTTATTTAGGAAGAATAATGGTCCATCCTGCATGACTGCATATTTTATATTCATATTCAGAGTTAGATAAGAAACAACTAATATTAACTACTCTTCTAGCCTGAGAAACACCATTTGCAAATGAAGCATTTGCCACAAACATTATTCTTGGGCCTTGTTAACATGACTGTGAGAAAGTTCTATGACATTTTGGATAATTCTGTTTGGGGGGGCTGTCCTGAGCACTGTAAGATGTTAGGATCTTCACCTCAACCTACTATTTGTTAGTAGCAGCCCCTCAGGTGTGACAATCAAAAATACCTGCAGACATTGTCAAATGTCTCCTGGGAAGCAGAATCACCCCCAGTTGAGAACCACTGCCCTAAGTCTACTCTAGAGGTTGCCAGCAGACAGTTCCTTAGTAGTGGATGGATGGGCTTCCCGGTCTTTCTGCCTGAGGGTGTTTTCTGGTCATGGGATTGTGGTACAACTTGCAGCTAAACAGCTGGTCAGAAGTGCCATGAGGTTAACACCTCCAGGAGTACCGCCAGCCGAGGAGAGAATAGGTGTTAATACCCCAGCTTCCTCGCCCCTCAGTAGAGACCACTGAGCTGTGTTCTCTGGTATCAGGGTCCCTAGAAGGATTGAGTCGGCCCCACAGTGGCAATCCATTCAGTGATGCAGGCTTTATTGTGCTTCTTTCCTTCCCTCTCCCAACTCCTTCTCCTTCCCTCACCTGGCTTTTTGGCATCACTTCCACCTAATGCACTTGTACTCAAATACCCATCTCACAGTCCACTTTAGGGGCAACCCAAACCAAGACAGTGATTTTCAGAGTTTGATATTGCAGCCTTAGGAGTTAGACAGACCTGGGTTTAATTTACTGAGCATGACCCTGGGCATAGCGCTCGATACAAGTAAGTCCTCAGCAAATGTTGGTTATTAATATTATTACAAATTCCATAGTCTAATGGCATTTGAATGTGATAGGTAGAGAGTTGCAAAAGTTGAGCAAAATCATAATATTAACGATGGTGGGATTCCCTACTTCTATCTCCCTTTCCCAAAAGATAAAGAATACACCAGAATAATCCCAGTACATTTATTTCCACAGGTTCTTTCAAGAGCACAACTCAGAATAAAAGTATACCTTCACACTTAAAAGCAAAATTACATAGCAAGTAAAAGCTGCTCCCTTACCCCTTTCACAAAAGAGAAACTTGAGCAAGGAATTTTCTGTAGTCTGACAGCTTTACAATTATTCATGCCTCCTCTTCATTACATGCCCATCACCCCTCTCATTTTCTCCAACTTCCCTAACTGAAATTTGTCTTCACAACTTGTGTATCTATGTGTGCATAAACAAAAGGCTCATTTTATCTACCTGATAAAGGAGCCAAGACAATGATTTGGAGAAAAAAAAGTCACTCAACAAGATAAAGAAGCCAAACCAAGGAGGCTTCACAGTTCAGGCTAGCTTTCTCTTCAAAAGCCTTACATTATAAATATGTCACTTTGGGTTCCTGAAATTTGAAATCATGTAGGTTTATGGTCTTGTGTTCACTCCTGTACTGAACTGCATGCAGCCCAGTTTCAGGTCTGGAAGGGGTGAGGCACAGTGGAAATGAAAAAGTGGGAATGTGTGCATCCCCTTCCCCTCTCAGGGGTGAGTGCCTGCCCCAGAGAAGAGACTAGGGGTCCAAGATCTCGGGACATGCAGTTCACTTCAGCCTGAGCTGCTGGACTGGGGAGAGGGAAAAAATTCACAAGTTTGTGCTGGAGACCTGACTCTTCAGCCACGTAGCTTCTCCCACCACCATCACTAGGTATTAGGAACTATCAGCGTCCAAAATTGATCCCTGGCCCCAGGGATCCCCACTTCGAGCCCCTTCTAAGGTAGTTAGCTTATGCTCCAATATAACCTCTTGCCACTTTCATGGTTCCACTGCCCTTCTTGGCGTCTGGGAGGGCAGTAGCTGTGATGGTCCCTAGAGACAGCTTCTGAATAGCTCTAGAAGTCACATGCTCAGGTGTAATGCGAAGACCCTGTAATCAAAACCATAGCTGGGTCTGACAAACATACCCGCTGTTCTCAGCTTCAAAGTCCTGCCAATATAAGGCCTTTGGCACCCTCGCCCCAGTGTGTCATTCCCTCAGAGCCCACAAGTGCCTTGCTAGGTAGAACATCATGGCTGTCACACCACATGGCCTGCTTTAAGACAGAGGGTGCTGAATCATGTGATGGGCTCTAGGAAGTGCTTGTGGGAGGGGCTGGGACCCTGTGGGACCACGTTAGGCAGAAGCCTTTGCAGCTCTCCGGGCCTGATGCTCCTGTTTTGCTTTCTCCCTCTGCTCCTGTTCTCTCTGGATCAACTGTACCCGCTCCAGGTTCCACTGCTGCAGTTTCTGCTCGTAGTTGGTGATGTCCTCTGCTTCACAGGTGGGGAGCTTCTCCTTGACAAGCTGTGTGGTCAGAGTCAAAAGGCTTCCTGACTCAACTTTGCCCAGAGCCTGTAGCTTAGAATGTAAGGCCTGTTGGATATAAAGCAAAACAAGAAGTGGGGAGATGGGGGGTGGAATAGGGAGCGGTCAGACGGGAGACAAATACAAAGAAGAAAAGAGAGCAGATTAAGCCATTTGCAAAATACCACACATTTTGCTTGCAGCAAAAGGCACTTTGTTGGGAACCTGCCATGCTGCCTTTCATCCAGGCAGTTAGCTTTTGCCGTTTTTTTTTCAGCACAGCAATTTTGCTAAGTGCACAATGTGTGATTTCTCCTCCTTCCCTCACAAATAATAAATGGAACTCCATATGATTTTGACTCCTTGTGCCAATTTTTTTTTCTTTTTTTTAAACCACAAAGACAGCACCAGTATAACAAATTAATATTTCCACTCCAACCTACACCAAACTAAGCAGCGAACTCCAAGAACAAAGAATTCCAAGATGCAAACAGATTGTTAGAAGCATATGATAAACTGGAGCAAGTCCATCCATGTTTTTTCCTTTAGAAAACTGAGGTAAATGTTTGCCCTACTAGTGTTCCTTTCAAGAGACGGAAACCATTTCAAGGATTTCTTATTAATGGCATGCTAAACAGCTCCCATAAGTGCTTGCACCATTATTAGCTTTCACCTGCTGTGTGCCACTGCAGGTCAGCCTTTATGTACTGACGGCTGACAGCTTCATCTAAAATGGCAGCTTGGTTTGGTCGGTATTGTATTCCAAAAGAAGTAAAGTATTAAAAACATTAATCTACTTAAGGGCCTCAAATGTAGATTATCAGGTGGAGACATTTATGACCCCACCTGTATCTTATACCACAGATTCTCCAGGTACCACAAACAAATGCAACTAATTGGCATAAGTGATAAGGTCTGCTCCAAGAAGAGGACTGGAAGGTAGGCAGGGTCCATGGGCTTCAAGGAGTGGCCAGAGGCCTAGTGTGATGGGTCAGTCATATAAAAACAGGCCCCAAAGAAAGCGTATCAGGTCAATACAAATCAGGCCACAGGAAGAAATGGAAATGTAAAATGAGTTCTTTCTGACAACACTCTCCACATGATTTGAGGCCAAGAAGACAGGTTGGGACATTGGCATAAGGATCTGACTCGGAGTTAGCAATCTTTTTTCAAATATGAAGTCAATCACTTAGGGGCTAGTTTCTCTCAGCCTTGGTGTTGTGTAACATGGAAAGAGGACTATCTACCACCCAAAGATTTTGTGAGGATAAATGGAATGCAATGGTATCTAACACACAGCTAATATTTAATAAATATTTGTCTCTCTTTTTTATTTTCCAAAAAATGGATTTGTGGAAAAGCAAGGGCTGAGAATATAATGCAGGCACAGATTTCTATTCTGAGGCTATTTATATGGGAAACAAGTAAAAGAGGTTTTAAATTGTCAGGAGTGGTATGGCAATGGTGAGGCAGCCTTGGTCAGTGTGAATGTGGTGACTAATAATCTATGGTGCTAAGTAGCTTTTCTTTAAAAACCTTTCAAACTGACAGGCAAAGTTAAGAGGAAAGGATGCATGGGCAAATTCTCAACCGAGCTCTATTGCTGATTCTCTGTATATCTTGGGAATAATGATTAACTTCTCTTCCTCAGTTTAAATTATAAAATGAAGAAGTTGAGTAACAACCTCACCAAGGTACTGGGGGAGAGAGCTGCTAGAATTATACTAGAATCCCCCCTTACAACACGAGAAAATAGGTTTCTTAGAGCTGGTTCAATATAATTACTGAAAATATTTAAATGTGATGGACAACTTAGCAAAGTTTACAGTTCTCTGTCCCAAAATGATTAAAAGTTCAGTTGGCAGGAATGGGAAGGTTTCCTGTCATGTATAAAGACTCTCCATCCAGGCAGCATTTCTTTTGCTTTGCACTAAACAGACCAGAAACAAAGCAAGGGTGATGTCAAGGGTTTAAGCTTTAAACAAAGCATTTTGTGATCAGATGCATTTTGTGTACAGATGAAAGCTACCCAAGGCAGCTTGAATGCTCAGGGCTGCTCTGGAAAGAAAACAGCAGAACCTTGTTTGCATCTTCCATGCTGTACAAGAGAGTACTGGTGAACAACACAAAGCTGCCAAAGACAAGCAAGACAAGAAGCCTGCGTCACATCTCCATCATACTCAAATGTGGCTTTGTAATTTCTAACTGGGTTTCTGTATTATTAAGCACTTTTAGTGCAATATGGAGAAATGACCAGCTATTTTCCACCTGGGGTTGGAGTCAGGTGGGTGTTGCGAGCAGGCAAGCTATTATCCACCCATCAGGCCTTTCAACATCAGATGCACGTCAGGGATGAGTGGCTAATGACATGCTGCCTTAGTGAACAAAACTGTGGGCCATTAGCTCAAGTACAAAAAGGAGCATAAAAATTCCATTTGTTTCTTTTAACGCACTTCCTGTGTGAAGCAATAAAAATGTAATTTTTGATGTCTTTGTATGCGACAGTGGTGCACACAAAGACTGCTTGTCTATCACCACAGCAGAGAAGCATGTTTAATGCACAATTCTGCTATGACTCACCTTAAATTTTTCCAGGTATTGGGGAAGCTTAGCCTGTTCGATTTCTTCTATATCTAACTGCTCCAGCAGTTCTTCTGAACCCTGGTTGTCTTTACCTCCTTGGGGCTGTTCCTCTGAAGACCCATCAGCTGGAGAAATCAGAGACTGCAGCACTGTGTCCAGGACATTGAGCTGTGGGGCAGAAAGAGGGTCAGGGACTCATCATCTTATGGCCCTGAAAGCATATGGTGGAGAGGCTGGAAAAGGTGAAAGACAACACACACACACACACAACAAAAAACAAAAAACACAGGATCTAAGAAACCATGAGAAGATTTCTTTTGTAAAACTGTAGGAAATATAAATGGTTATATTATTTCACATTAGAAATACTCAATGAGAGGGTAAGGAAAACTCAACACAAAACAAATGGTACAAATAAGCAAGCTCAGAATTATCTGTATAAGTAAATCAGCACAATGGCATTTGATTTCACTTTTAATCAACTAGGCAGGAAGCCAAGAGTTATGCTTGATGGACACTAAAGTACCTCCTCTTCCATGTCTTTGCTCCAAAACCAGTTTGGAATTGGGACAAAAGGAAAGACCACCACAGACCACAACCAACGAAGGACCTTCTGAATGTGGCTAAAGCCCCTGAATAGAGGTGAGAGCCTCCCTCAGAGAAAGATCTTTAGGTCAGAATATCTATAAATTAGAGATCAGCATAATCCACATAAGCTGCTGGCAAAGAAGAGAGATGCATACATGGAATCCATTTTAATGAGGTGATTTCTGTGACTTAGATAGTAAGAAGATCACAAAACAGAGAGTTTCTCTTTGTTTTGACCCCTCTCCCCCACCATTTTCACTTTTGGACAGACCTCCTTGACCCACGGAGGGCCTCATCATCAGAGATAGGAAAGAAACAACATAAAGGCCTGCAAAAACACCCGCGTGGATACTGATTAATTCTGTCTATGTCACATTATAACTAAAATCCAGAAAATTCTCCAGCGCCTTTTAATACCACAAATATATTACACTCAAAACTGGCACATATCCAGTTCTTGCCAACATCTGAATCACATTTCTGTTAAGTCAGAACATAAAGAATACAAATCTGGCACAGACTGGAACATTTCCCTGTTGAAGGATTTATGTATAGTTTCATGTTTTCAATCACAAGCACTGATTACAGAAGGGTTAAAACATGAATACACATTCAGAAATCTATATATCCTTTGTGAGGAATGTCTGGCAAAGAACATAACTATCCATCAGTATGAGGCACGGGCTTAGGCACCAGACCTGCACATATCATGATTGGAATGAAAGCCAAGGGGTGAGTCCCAGTGATCAGAATGAAGACCAGACAAGTCATTGCCTCAAAGTGAACCTTTAGGCCCTGGTAAGGAAGCTGCCAGTGTCCTCCTCAGCCTCCCTCTGGCAATAGAAGCTGGTTGGGCAGAAGCAGGTGCTATGTTCCCTGTGGGGCGTAAGGCTTGCTATGTGGCTGTAAGGTGCTAAGTCTCCTAGAGTCTGAGCTATGTCTAGTAACTTCATACTGCCAAGAGCCCTGAGTGATTAAGAGGACTGAGCTTTGGGGCTAGTGGGAGCACAATTTCCTAGTCCAAGCTAAGTGAGTACCTTAGAAAAGAATATCTGATCCAAGATCGCCTCAGCATCAGAAATTCCACACAGAACAGTTTAATGGAAGGAAAATAAAACTGTGCCATCTCTAGTCCCCAGATTCATTTCTAGTGGGATATATAGTCTCCCAGGACTATGTGGGAGCACAGAAAGGCCAAAAAATATTTAAAATGATCTTGCCCCTCTTGAGCTTCCATTGAGTTGGTTTGGTTTTTTTTTTTGGTGGGGTGGTGGGGTGGGTGGGAGGCAGGGCAGTGGAGTGGGCCAAATTTTTTCGAATTCAGTTTGAATTTCAAAGGGGAGCAGTAGAGACAAGGAGCTATCAAATCAACATGAATCTTGTTTTCTATTGCTTTTTGTCAGTAACATTGAAAATATTGGTGGTTCTTCATTCCTTTTCAGGCTGGATAACTAAATATTCCATAGGAACATAGAAAATGGAAAGGGGGGTGGGAAGAGAATGGAAACACATTCAAAACTTGATTTATCATGAGGAAGAGGAAATTACTATATGCCACTGAATTAGAACATTACCGCTTCTTGACATAACTTCACGTCTTGTGGGGAGGCAGCCACTTTCTCCATCACTTGAAGGGCTCTGTCAAGATACCCTGGTTTCCACATCAGAGGCATGTTGTGGTATACAGCCCGCAGCCCTTGAAGCAATTCCACCTTCCCTATGGCCAAAGAGAACAGTGAAGAATGCTCAGCCATGTTTTCCCATTATGTCTGAGAATGAGGACTTGAAGGCACCAGTAAACATTTGTCTGGCAATTCTAGAAACACAGATAGATCATTTAAAATATATACCAAGAGACTCATCCCATTCAGTGACCTGGTGAAATTTCAGTTGGATAATGAAGAATGTGGTAAAATTCAAGGTATACATATTTTTAATATAAAATTGTGTGAACTTGTTTTGCTTCTTTTGCATTTGGGCTGGTGGAGATTATTATTGGGATGTACTGAATCATAGGTCTGAGGGAAACTTAGAGTAGTTGATATATCTGCCTCTAAGTAGGGCTACCCTTAAAAAACAAGTCAAACAACTGAAATACTATTTTTGTTTCAAGAATAAAATTTCCCCCAGAGAAACAAATTCCGTAACTTTTCTCCAGTGAAAATCTAGTATACTATGACAACTTGCCTTGCCAGGAAATGTTTAACATTTTTTGAAATGCTCCAAAAACACCCAATCTGTTGTCCTTATGATGCTTGAGTTCATCAGTTCTTAAACCATGAAGGCCTTATCAGCCTTTTGAACCTCAGGACATTACTGTATCTCTTGGCACCTCAAACTATCACAACTGGAGCTCCAGATGTGGCTGCCAGGAAGTGGGTCCTGAGCCTCTCTTCCTGGGTCCTCCAGTGGGGAGAGGGGGCTGCCCCTGTATTCCTGGGGAGCAGAAATCCTCTCCACGCTAATGATCAAGTAAGTCACCTTGAGCTGCCAGGTTTTAAATCCACCTTTACTTAATCTTTGCTGGGAAGGAGGATTTGGGAAAGCTATAGCAGCACATAAACAGACACAGCTTATCAGGTGACAGCTAATTTTAGACCTTTAAGGTGCTTGGGCTGGACGGCAGTCACACTCTGGGCAGCTGCTTCCATCAGGGTTGAGTGAGGCTGCAGCACCCATAACATAATGAGAGAAAAGAGCTTTTGATCTGAGGCTGCCAGTCACAAAGCACCAGAGCCTCTGCTCATAAACAACAACAAAGTACATTTTCTTAGCCCTGACAGCTTCTCGAACAAGCCATGCAGTCTTAGAGTTCTGAATGCTAATTTGAAAGCAAAGGAAAAAAACACATAAATCCATATGAACAGTAGATGGAAAAATAATTTTTCAAAAGAGTGGTGAGCTGCTAGCCTGTCTAATAAACTCTGAAATTCCTCTCTGAGTCAGTTAATATCAGAATCAGCATCCAAGAATGCCACAGTACATTTTGTTGGCAAAGATCAACTTCAAAAGCAGTTAAAGTGCTATAACTTTGATGATTTTCAGAAAGCAAAGGCAAGCAAGAGTAGTGCATGATCAAGAGCAGGTATTTTCTCTAATGCATATTTATTTGAGAAAGAAAGAGCAATGAAATAACATGCATTTAATAAATGTTTGTAAGTCAGGACACATTCACATTTAAGTTAAATGTTATTTGTCTCATATCTGCATAACCCAGGTCATGAGGCCAGTCCTCCAAAGGCTTCATGCCCCTTTCACCTGTCAGCTTGTCAATGCAATCAGGGCACTGAAGTAAAGTCATCACCCCACTGCACGGTACAATCACATTGTATCTAGGAGCTACTCAATGCTTTTCCCAAAAAAAGGGTCAGAACTTTCCTTTCTTTATTTCTTTCTCACTTTGATTACTTCTAAACCAAATCTAGGGCTACCAGAGTTGGTTCTCACCTTGCCTGGTCATAAGTTTTAAGAACCCTCTCAACTCTCTCATGTCATTACTGTAAGGCCATTAAGGTCTATTTTTAGGTTTAACAATGAAGGCTGTATTGGAATTTCACTAGTAAATTTAAATCAAGTTAGAATTTTATTATGAAGGGAAGAATGCTTCAATTCTATCCATGAAGAAAGACATTCATGGGGTTAATTAGCTTACCCAGAAGTGCAAAGCCATACAACTGGGAACTCAAACCCACAGTGTTCTCTTGTTTTAGGCCTGGGAGCAGTAGGGATGCACCAAAGTTCTTCTCCTCTTCCCACTGCAACAGAATATACCAGATCAGGGTCCACCAAGCAATGAATAGTTTATGCAAAAATGTGATTTTAAATGACACAGAGAAAAAGAACATGACACAGTGTTAAGTAAAAAAAGCAACAAATAACAAGGCTGTACATACATTAAAATCTCAAATTTGTAAATAAAAGATATTTATGTTTAGAGTAGAACACAGAAAAGAAATACCCTATATGTTAACAGATTTCTAGGAGGTAATATTATGAATACTTCTGGTTTTCTTCTTTGTACTTTTCATTATTTCCCAAATTATCTGCAATGAATAAGAGTTACCTTTACAATCAGAAAAGCAAAGCAAAACAAAAATAAAGAGCACCACTCTGGACCAACATTGCTTTGAGACAATCAATAGTGACTACATGCCACGGGCCCCATATTCACTCACATTGCTGCGACGTGATGGAGCAAGCGTTTGAGTTTTAAACAATTCAGCAATGATGACTCTCCTTCACAATGTTAAAATAAATACCACTACTAGGTTGCTTTCCAATAGATTTGTGCCTCTCAAATCAAATTAGGCAAACAGAAACACTTAGTGATAGCTTCTTTCCACCCCAGGGTCCAAAATTACACTTCAATAAAATTGAAGCCTTTTGAGAATTATGGGGAAAAGGCAAAAACACAAGCATTTCTCAGCCTGCTGCTGACTAGTACCAGGAGTGGCTGGGGGACTTGCAGAGAACACAGGATCCAGAGGACAGCCTTGGAAACTCCCAGACAACTGTAAGCTGTGATCTTGTTCATGCCATGTAAGTACACATCAGCCACAGCACTTTGCTCGGCTTTGAAACACAGAGCACAAAGCTGTGCTGGTCTCTGCACTCAGAGGTCAGGTATGAAGCAAGAGAATGAATGAGGTGTGCAGGCTACAGCTGCAGCCACGTGCAAGCGAGGCATCCCAGGTATTAATGGGCACCCAGGCCTCCTGACAGTGAATGGCTTTTGTGCAACGTAAGTGCAATTTCTTGAGTTTTTTCTAAAGCTTTGGAAAAAAGCAAAGACCTTGGGAGAAAAACAAAACCTCCCCAGGCGTTTCAGCAGCTCAGATAAGTAAAAGAGCTAGGTAATTAAGGACCAGGTCATTTCACCGTCAAAAGAAAGTCACTCTAATCCAGGGAAGTTTGCTTTTCTCCACATAAAATGTATGAAAAGTGGACCCAGCAAATAATATATAAGAAGCCTTAAAAACATTTTCTTTTTTTTTTCTTTCTTTTTTCTCCAGTAGGGAAAAAAAATGAGCTACAGTATCAGGATGCAATGAGGGCTAAAAGGCAAATGAGTGGTAAAATAGCTAAGGGGTAACTATCCTTGTGCTAGAAATTGAGCAGGGGCGGTGACAGGGACTGACATGGCCATACTACTCAGAGTACTTTTAAAAAAATGAGTAAAAACAAAGAGATGAATGTCTTAGAGATATTCTGATGATCTGTCTGGGTACAATGCAATCACTGCTATACTCTGTTATAAAATATTAGATCTCTTCCAAGCCTTTAGCCTCCATTACATATACTATAATGAACTATAATCAGGTTTTAGTTAAATGTTCTTGAGGTTTTCCCATTTTATAGTCTTGTCTGTCCCCTTAATACAAAACAAACTCCCACACTCCTAATCACCCTCTTTCCACTTCTCTTCATAGCTAGATATTGCAAAAGAGCCTCCTGTATTTGATGTCTCCATTTTTGCACTTCTAACTCACTCCACAATCCACTTTAATTTGGCTTCCTGCTCCACTACCCTATGGAAGCAAAGGTTATAAGTTAGGGCCTCCAAGTCATTACAATCAATCAATGAACTTTTTTACAGTCCTCATCCAACCTATCTTTTCAGAAGCATTCGACATTATACACCACTTTCTTCCCATGGTTTTTGTAGTTCAGTGTGTTCCTGGTTTTCCTTCCTTTTGCTCTGACTCCTTTACAGACATTTATACATGAATAGCTCCCAAAATTATATCTTCAGCCTAGATCTTTCCATTAAGTTCCCAATTTTCCTCTTGAAATTTCTTTAATGTATCCTGGCCCTGCTCCAACCTCTTATCTGTATGGCAAACAGAGGGATCTTTTCAAAGCACAAATCTCATTATGTTACCCCCTCTGCTTAAAACTTTCAATGGCATCTCACTGTTTTTAGGATGAAGACAAAATGGCTTAACATGCCTATATTCTCCAGCCATATTTCTCCCCTTGTCCTCCCTACCATCCTCTCTTTTGTGGTTATATTGGCTATCTTCTTTCAGCCACTATCGGCTTGCCAGGTTCTTTCTGCCAGTGGTCTACTGCATGTCTTCTCCTCTTTCTGGACTGCTGTTCCCCTTTTCAGCCAGTCAATTCAAATATTAAAACAAGACTTATTTCCTGAAGGAAGATTTTCCTAACCTATCTTTGGTATTTGGAGCTGTTATATATCCCAGGAAAGGCCATGTTCTTTTAATCCATTTTTGTGGGTGCAGAACTATTGTGGGCGGGACTTTTTAATTAGGTTGTTTCAATTAAGATATGACCCACCCCATTCAAGGTGGGTCTTAATCCTTTACTGAAGTCCTTTATGAGAGAATAAAAGACAGAGAGATACCCAGAGAGAACTTAGAAAGAGAAATGCCCTGGAGATGCTAAGAGAGAACCCACAGATGCTCAGAGAGAAAGCCACTGGAATCAGAAGCTGAAAGCAACGAAACCCAGGAGCGAAGAACCAGCAGACACCAGCCATGCACCTTGCTATCTGACAGAGGAGCCCTGGATGCCAGCAGCCTTTATTCAGAGAAGGTATCCTCTTGTTGATGCTTTAATCTGGACATTTTCATGGCCTTAGAATTGTAACTTGTAAGTTAATAAATCCCTATTGTTAAAGGCCACCCCATTTCTTGTACATTGCATTTCAGCAGCTTTAGCAAACCATAAGTCTAGCAAAACTTCAGCAAATCCTACCAGGTTTAAAAAACAAACAAAAACTCCCTACAATATAGGCTTTTCATAGATCTCTTCTTTGTAGTGCTCATTATGGTTACAATTTTATATTTGTGTGTTCATTTTTTTTGTTTTGTTTTGTTCTAAATGTCTGTCTTCCTCCTGGACTGTAAGCGAGGAAATGTTTCCATTTGCTTACCACCGTATCACTGGCACCTGGCAATGTATGGAATGTAGTAGGTGTTCAATAAGCATCTGTTGAATTAATGAATTTGGGATATATCATGACACTCATCTTGGAAAGGCAATGAACACCATTAATTCTTTAGAATGTGGGTTGAACTAGATGACCTTTCAGTTCCTACCAAAACTGGGATTTTTTGATGGGTAAAGAGCAGACTGTAAATCTATTAAATGCTTTGATATGCCACGTCCAGCTCTCATTGATTACAGATTACCCATTTCTGGATGTCTGAGGCTCAGTTGGCCTAGCTCAAGTTCCAAAGCATGCATAAGAATTTCACTTGAGAAAATCTCTAGTTCAACTTTGCTGGAAGCCAGTAACTAAAATGCACAGAATGATCGATCACTCATTTCTGGTTATGCATACACAGACCTGTACATCAGATACCTTTTTCCATTTTCCAGACTCTGAGGGCAGGGGTTGCCTCTGGGCACCTCATACCTAGTGAGCAGCTACTGCTTGCACTTCCTAAGGTTCTTAGCATGGCTTAAAGGTGCACACTTACACTGAAGTCTGTCTTCTTTGCCAGGCAATGGTATAAAACATCGAGAGAGAGAAGTTGGGTGGAAGGCACTTCAAAGGCTTCTTGCATCATGATCTCAAAAACCACGGATAATGCGTCTGGCAATAAAAGGAAAGTAAAAACAAGATGAAATTTGTTGTAGGTTTCATCATCAAATCTGTATTTAAATATAAATACTCTTAAAAAGTGGGGCATGGTAGAAAATATGCAGAATTAAGAAGCTAAAAATGTGAGTTCTGGCCCCAGGTCTTCCATAAACTAGGGCTCTTCCAAGCCTTTGGCTTCTATTGGACATAGTACGATGGACCAAATTAGGTGCTATTACACCAGTGTCCTCAAGGATACTGAATCAGTCACTTACTTTCTCTTGGTCCCAGTATCATCTTCATAATGATAATATACTCTTTGTCCCATCTATTTCAAAAGATTTTCGGACAGTCCAAGAAGATAATGTATATGAAAATGCCTTGTAAATTGTGAAGCAAATTTAAGGTATCAAGTTCCTTCAGCTAGAAGGGTTAAGGCATACAGAAAGGAGGCAACTGTTTTTACAAGGCCATCCTGACAAGCAGAGGAGAGAGCCTGGGCTGATGCCACATTCTGTGCTCTGGTGCCTTCTCACTGTTACAGTAGAAGGGGACAAATGCTAGGGGAAATCCTAAATCCCAGGCACTATTTCAAAGACAGAAAACAGATGACTATAAAAAGGATAATAAGGCTCAGTTTAAAGGATTTAAAGGAAGGGAGAGAGAAAAACTTAATCATAAATTACATGTCCCTGAGTATAACATGGAACATAAACAAGATATTTGTTTCCACATGAATGCTGGTCATAGGTGATCAGAACTTGAACAATTTTTATTTTCCCTCCATATTCCACAACCCAGATGGAAGCCAAGAAAATCAAGTTCAAACCACTTTATTCTCTTAGTTATTTGTTCTTAAATTAGAGAATGTTAATATTGGTTTAAAATATGGGCTTCACACATCACAGGCACAACAAGTGTTGACTGAGTTGTTCTGTTAACCAGTTTTTGCATATATTCATAATTATAAAACAGTAAAGCACTGATTTGCAGCAGCTGTTCAGGGCCAGCTGGTTTTGCATATGTTGTTATGGTTCTCAATGAGGCCACAGGCAAGAATTTCTATATTCTTTTTGTAAACAGGGAAACAGAGATAGGCAGGCAGACCAGGAAGTCAACTGGTAAGTCAGTAGCAAGATAAGGACCAAGAAGTGAGTTTTAAAATAAACAAACAAACCAATACTAGTAATTTTTTTTAATTAGAGAAGTTGTGGATTTACAGAAAAATCATCCATAAAATACAGAGTTTCCTTATACCACTCTATTATTAACACCTTGCATTAGAATGGTACATTTGTTACAATTCATGAAAGAACATTTTTATAATTGTACAATTAACTATAGTCCATCAATTACAACAGGGTTCACTGCGTTGTACAGTCCTATTAATACGTAATTTCAAAGGATACAATTAAAGATAAAAATCCAGTTGTTTTTTTAAAAACTCCATTTTGGCAACCATTCATTACTGAATCTAAAATTATACATAAAAAATAAATCTGATATACTTTCTCCTTTATTTAAATTCTGTATTTCAGTTTGAGAAGTGAAATTAGATTGTCCTCTATAATTAATCTCTTTAATCATTTTTGTACTTTGATATTTCTTATCCTAACAATAAAAAGGATATTTTCTAAATTTTTACCATAAATTATAAGCATCATCTAAAACTTTATTTAAAAAAAAACCTTAATATTATTAAATTTTTATACTGCATTTAGAAAAAAATTCCTCTGATTCAACATTTTCTATTAGAGAGGGGTGGGATTGCCACTATATAATTTTCCAATGATAAGGTAATCTGGATTCTTAAATCTGACATTCACAGTAAGTAGATAGGGCAACATCTTATTATGAAACATGCAAAAGCTAGTCATCCTTTGGATGGAATCAGGAAACGCATGTTTAAAAACTGAGTAAGAAATGGACTACAAAGAATAATCCACATTTCAAAAATATTATAGAGCAAACACATATGTTTTGACTGTCAGCAACTGCAGGCCTCCTGAGAGAGAAGCTACAGCAGAGATCAGTGAAGAGGAAGGAGAGTGGGGTCCATGCTAAGGGCAGAGATGCTACAGCCCAGGGCCCAGCCTGATCAATGAGCACTGAACAGCGGAAAGGGCTAAGGGTGCTGGTGTTCAGGGAGGAGGGAAGGGATCCCAGTGACAGGCATCACTGCTGTCATAAACACATAAGTCCACATCCCATGGGCCTGAGGTAGTAATTACCCCACCACAGGTGTGGCTCCCTCAGGGCTCCTCAGTACCAAAGCCCACCAGCAAGGCTGAAATGGTTGGGGGTGAAAAAGCCAGAGTGAGTCTACATGATGCCAGGGCCCCTACTCTCCTCATCACTGTCTGCCTAGTTGCTGGCACAAGCATGTGGGAATGTATTCCCTGTCCACTGGAGGCTGACTGCCAATGTCCCAGCTGCTGTGCAGAAGAGTCCGCAGCAATTCCCATGTTTCCTTGGCCTCTCCTATTGCAGCAGGAAGTTAGGAGCCATTTCTAATTAATTTCATGGGGTCAGAGGACTGTGGGAGTAAAGCGAGCTCAGAGATCACCTTTTCGTTGAATTTATGGATGAGGACACTGAGGCCCAGGGAGGTAAAGAGACTTACCTTCACAGCCAGTGTACAGCTCCTTCTAGGATGAGTCAACTGATTTTACATTTTATATGCTATACATTTTATATACTATAACTGTGATATAAATAAAACAAAGTTTGTTTCATAGCAAACAATGCTATAAAAAAAGTCAAACTAATATTGCATTACCATAACCTTAAGTATCCTTGAAGTCGAGGCAGGGCATATTGCTAAAGTAAATTCATGGTGCTTTGCCTAAAGAAATGTGGACAAATAAGCTTGAGACAACTTAGAGGGGGAAAAAAAAAGACAGAAAAACAAATTAGTGTATCTCTCCTATCTGGCCAAGTGGTATGGTAAATCAAGTATGCATTTATTTAAAGTCATGGAAAAGGAGATCATTAAGAAATAAAGAAAAAGGAACACATCTGCATTTACACACTTCCCTTTGGGAGCTGGAAACCCCACAACCAGCCTGCATTTGGTTTCTTACCTTTGTAGTTTTCTTTTTTAATGAAATAATCCATCAGTAAATTGAAGGTAAAGTTATCTGGAAAAATTCCATATTGAACCTGTAATGAAAGTGAAAATAAAAGGAAAAAAAGAGAAAAAGATCATCTTTAATTCAGTCTATAATCTATGCTTACGTACCATTCAGGATAAAACTTGCCACCATTAGCTTTAGAATTTTAGACTATCATTTTCCAGCATCTGTGACCGTGAAATAGAAGCTGTGACTAAAGAGGTTTGGTAACTGGAACTGTTGGTCAGGGTGAGAAAGTTGAGAGTGGGTGTCTGATACAAGACAACTGATATGTGAGAAATAAAGCTCAATTCTAGCACCTCATCACAGTTAGCAAAAATTAAAATAAAAAAAACCTAAAACACTGGTCTAGTGATCCCTTTTGTAAGGTATGGACATCAATGCAAAAACGAAAAATGGACTTTCATGAAAGCACACTTTATGCAGCTTTTTCTGGTTCCTAGACTAATTTTTAAAGACCCAAGAAATATGCCAACACAAAATTTACTACTAACCAAGCTCCTAGGATGTTGTGTTCAGAAGCAGCTGAACATTTGAGAAATCAGATTTCTCAAAATAAAGATCCTTATCACCTTCCTCAGAATATTCTAGGAGTGGCTTTTTTTTAATCTTCATTTTATTGAGATATATTCACATACCACGCAGTCATACGAAACAAATCATACATTCAATTGTTCACAGTACCATTACATAGTTGTACATTCATCACCTAAATCAATCCCTGACACCTTCATTAGCACACACACAAAAATAACAAGAATAATAATTAAAGTGAAAAAGAGCAACTGAAGTAAAAAAGAACACTGGGTACCTTTGTCTGTTTGTTTGTTTGTTTCCTTCCCCTATTTTTCTATTCATCCATCCATAAACTAGACAAAGGGGAGTGTGGTCCTTATGGCTTTCCCAATCTCATTGTCACCCCTCATAAGCTACATTTTTATACAATCGTCTTCAAGATTCATGGGTTCTGGGTTGTAGTTTGATAGTTTCAGGTATCCACCACCAGCTACCCCAATTCTTTAGAAACTAAACAGGATTGTCTAAATTGTGCGTAAGAGTGCCCACCAGAGTGACCTCTTGGCTCCTTTTGGAATCTCTCTGCTACTGAAGCTTATTTCATTTTCTAGGAGTGTTTTTAATAATGCAGATTCCTAAGTCTCAGACCTACAGAATCAGAATCTCTGGGAATGTGGCCTAGAAACCTGAAGTTTTAGTGAGTTTCCCCCATGATTTTCCTGCACACTCAAGTCTGACTACCAATTATCCAGATTATCTAGATTGTAGTTGCCTTTTAGTTTTGATTTTCTATAGGACTGACAACCATCTCCTACATTGTCCCTTTCTACCCCAACCAACCACCAGAAACAGTATGGTTGAAACAGCTAAAAACAGCCTTTCAATCTATAACCATCTGCTTGGGAGATTCTGGGGTCGTCTTAACCAACTTGCACATCATTGCTGAATTGGGTCACTGTTACTAGTAGCATGTGTGGGATCCCTCCTGAAATGGAAAAATTTTAAAAGCCATTGACTTAAAGTTATGGCTCAAGTGGAGTGTCTATATTACTCAAAGCAACCATCCAAATCAGAACTAATCCCTAAGGGCAGGGTAAAAACACAGTATTTTAGGATGACAAATCATTAGAAGTGGAAGAGGCATCAGAAATCAACTGGTCAGTGATTCTCAAACCCTGGTTACAAATCAGAATCTCCCCAGGAAATTTAAAACAATAGCAATGCCTGGGCCCCAGACAGATTTAATTAGAATCTCTGAGGGTGGGGATAAGAAACTATCATTTTTTAAATCTTCTTAGGTAATTTTAATGGACAGCAAGGTTGGAAATCACTGATTAAGTGCAACCACTTAACTTACAAATAGAAAAAATTAAGATCTAGAAGGATAAAATTATCTGCCTAACGTTATGGGCAACTGGTGGAATTTGTGGGATTACAGCTGGGTCTTCTGATTCCCAGTCCAGAGCTCTTTCCGCTACACCTCTGGAAGCAGCAGGAAACGAGACAGACTTTGTTCTGCTTTTGTAGACCTTTCTTGATCTGTTTTCCTAGGAATCTTCTTTGAGTGTGATCTATGTCATTATGCTCTGGACATAAGAGAGACAGGATTTAATCCATTCCTTCCCCTGGGGCCGCCTTCTCATGTTGTAATTGAAGACATCATCTAAATTGGCCTGATCTAGATCCTAGTTTTCTCTTACTGCTCCCCAGTCCCCCATGTCCCCTGCCCTTAACAAAACTTCTACTCCAGGAAAAAGGGAACATATTGCTCAAACCATGCCTTTGTTTTCACCCAGATATACCTCTGCTAACACTGTTCCTGCCAGCCCATCTCTACCTGCAGGCATGATATCTCAGCGACCAGCTTAAATGCTACCTCATGTCTCTTCTAATTCTTTCCTTCTAATTGGATTCCCTCATCTTAATTCTCCAAATTCTTTACTTGTACTCCTGTGTGGCACCTACATTGGCCTTAATACTAGATTTAGCAATGAACCTGCTTAGCTGCCTTATTAAATTATAAGCTTCCTGAGGGCAAGGATGGGATACATTTGTATCCACACTAACAGCGCAAAATGTGTGCTAAGTGGAATTGGGTGCAAGTCATGGGGATGAAATGATTCTTCACAGAGGGGATGCAAAAACAAAGTCAGTATTTCCTTTTGAATTTTAACATACAGTTCTAGTGATCCTATAAAAATATACATTTTGTAGTAGAAAACAAGTTAACTTCTAGCTTAAGTTCCACTGTTTCAGACTGTGTAAGGGTAAGTGAAAATTAATTCATGGATATGAACTGTCTCTACTTAATCAAAAATAGTTAGACTGTAATATAGACTGCCCATAATTATGCTACTGTAAAGAAAAGGCAAATAAAAACATACATTTGGCTTAAGCTTAAAAGCTATATTCAGCAATGTTTTAGAATATACTTTAATAAAAATACTAAAATCTTTTTATGGTTCAAACTGTTTTGGCTTGAAATCTACAATAATAACATTCTAAACCTTTGCTTACTTTGGACTTTACTTCATATTAAGCAGGTGATGAAGACTCAACCCCTAGTGGAGAGTAACTTTCAAAAAGATCCTAATCATAGGGTGCTCTTGGGATTTAGGGGAGGACTCATGGAGCTTAGAAGACAAGCTATGAATAACCAGGTATACATGTCTTTTTAAAAACCATGTAACATAGTCTGAATACTCTGGAGATCACATTCCAGCCAAAATGGCCACTTCTTTTTTAGAATGAAAGGACCACCAATACAGTTCTTCTGATTAGATTACCTTTCATTTTTACCAGGTCACTAGACTTGGAAAAGCAGAGCTACAGCAATTTTTATTTTTGATTTATTTATAATTTGTACCCAGCCCCATTCATACAGGATATCTGGGGATAAATAATTTTTAAAAATTATTTCTTACACTATCATTTGCTGTGCTGTAAGTACAAAGTCTACATCAACCAAACTCAGGAAAATAAGCTACAGATGCCAGGAAACCACACACCTTATTTACAAGGGTGTATAAGGCTTTGTCTTGTGCACCGTATTTTAGACACTGCCTAATCCAGGTGTGGATCGTCCAGTCTCTCAGGTACCAGCAGTTGGGGCTGTGTCGAAATCTAAATAAAGCATAAGAAGAGAGAAAACTGCTGTTAACTCATAAACATCAATGTCCAAATACATCTTCTGCCAGCAGTGCCTTTTCTCAGATGTGCAGCTGATGTAAACAATGCTCATAACAGCTAAGTCGAGAAAAACTTCAGGATGAAACTCATGAACCGTAAAGAAAAGAACAGGCAAAATAACAAAAATGTTAAAAACATTCTGCTCTTTAACATCCCCTGCCACCACATCTTGTTTTAAGATGAGCTCTAGATACTATGAAAAATGGTTTAGGGGAAAATAATAATCATAGCAGTACATGAATACATGTTGCATTAGAAAAGAGACGTGGCGCTTAAGCTGACACTATGGAAGTTTAAAACAAACCAGACGAACCAAACATGAAAAATAGAATAGCAAAGGAACTCTGGGAGAACACAGCTTTGAGTGAAATTGACATTTCTTAAGAGGTGCTTAAGAGAAAATGGGCCACTCCTCACTGATCCAAAATAAAATAAAAAAAGAAAAGAAATAAAAGGTATTTATTTGCCAATCTGGCAAAATCTAACATCTGGCTCATACATGATCCACAATTACTCTGCTTTCCTCATACTCCATCTTAGCTCTTCAGTCTTTCTTTCCTCCTTTCTTACAGCTCCCCACATGGTCTTATGCAGCCTAAGCTGAGGTATATCTATTAATAGCATTCCCACAAAGGAATGGTACTTGGAAAGGAATTCTGAATGCTGCTCTTGCTTTGAGTTCATGCAGATGGGAAACATCTGGGGCTGAGGCTGCTTCTCCTTTTTCTTTGGAGTCTAATGCCAGAAGATAGAGTGGAGACGGCTGGAAGGAGGCTGTATAAAGGGCTCTGTAGTTCCTCTTTTTTGCTATCTCTTGTGACTGGTATGGATCCTCATACATCGTGTCATGTAAGCTGAAGTCCCCATGTTTTCTTTAATCATTCAGGAAGCAGATGAATTTCCAGGCCCCACAAAAATCAAGCTATTTTCTTAAAAAAACAAAAAAAGTTACGAAAAAATATTGGAGCTAAAGAATTTTGTGCCATATCTGAGAGTCACACATACAGGCTGCTATCAGTATTTTTTTTAGAGGCTGATTATTAAATCTGCTTCTCTTCTTTCCTGTGATCTGCTAGTAGGATAGTTTCCTGTTGAATAGGTTCTCTGCCAAAGTAAAAGCTGAGAAACGGAGAGTAAGTGAGAAGTAGCATTTAGTTTAGATTAATTAGCGCTTTGGTGAGAGACTTGGCAAAAATATGATGTAAAGATGTTTAATGAATTTAGGATCATGTGGCTCCCCCATACCTTAAGATTTGGCTTGTTTCTCTTAATTGTATTTTTCCCTACAGAATTAACCCCTTTATAAGCAGAAGGAAAGATAAATTATATTCAGGATGAGAGTGACCCAGTCAGAGAAAGTCATTTTATAGGTGCCCTAGACATCCCAGATCTAATGAGATACTCTGCATGGAAAAGAAAATATACCTTCCTCACATTTTTAAATCAATAGTTGAGCTACTTGAACTCCTGTCCTTAACACTTTAAAAAATCTGAGATTTATGTAATGGCCAACTAAAAGTTAATTTTATTTTTTAAAGAAAAAAGTCAAGTGAAATACCAGTTATATTGCCAAAATGAAATGGTGGTGATTCTTCCCCATTAACCAAAAGCAACCTGGGTGTGTAGGGGCAATAAGTGATGTGCTGAATACTTCCCTGGTACCTGACCCGATTTGTGGTCCAAAGTAGGTGCTCAGCAAATAAAGAAGGAACTTAAAACAACACACATTTATTAAATGCTGTTTTGTATGATCTATTTTGTTAATATTTATTGTATTATGTAGAATGATAAATTCCTGCTTGGGACATTTATAATCTAATTACAAAAACAAAGTATACGTACTTAAATAGTTTCATAACAATACACGGTGGGACATTGTTCTGGTTTGCTAATGCTGCGGGAATGCGAAACACCAGAAATGGATTAGCTTTTATAAAAGGGGGTTTATTTGGTTATACAGTTACAGTCTTAATGATAGGTCCGGCTTTCTCAAGAAATGCAGAGAGCAGTAGCAGACGCACTTGGTGCTCTGCCCAGGCAGGCTCCTTTCCACTCTCAGAATAAACGCCTTTGCCTGAACTCCTCAGCTGTCTCTCTGCTCTGGTGATTGGGGGTACCTTTCATCTGGTGCTGAAACCCGGCCATAAAGTGTCCAAGGTAACGCATCATCAATCGGGTACCTTCACTGGAGGATGGCTGATGGCGTCCGGAAAACCTCTGTTAGCTGGGAAGGCACGTGGCCAGTGCCTGCTCCAAGTTCTGGTTTCAAAATGGCTTTCTCCCAGGACCTTCCTCTCTAGGCTGCAGCTTCTCAAAAATGTCACTCTTAGTTGCTCTTGGGGCATTTGTCCTCTCTTAGCTTCTCAGGAGCAAAAGTCTGCTTTCAAAGGCCATCTCCAAAATGTCTCGGTAAGCTGCAGCTCCTCTCCCAGTTCCAGTGCGTTCTTTAAAGTGTCCCTCTTGGCTGTAGCTCGCTCCTTCTGTCTGAGCTTATATACTGCTCCAGTAATCAAGGCTCACGCTGAATGGGTGGGGCCATGCCTCCATGGAAATTATCAGAGTTATCACCTACAGTTGGGTGGGTCACATCTCCATGGAAACACTCAAAGGATTCCAATCTAATCAGCACTAAAACGTCTGCCCCACAAGATTGCATCAATGAACATGGCTTTTTCTCGGGGACATAATACATTCAAACTGGCACAGACATGAGAAGTGCTAAAGATACATGAAAGACCGCTAGATGCTAGAGGCTTTTTTTTTTTTTTTGATGGCAGTGCTTGTTAGATTTAGACTATTTTCCCTTAAAAAGCACACAACACACAACTAAATGAAACAATGCCTCAAATGACCTCATTTAATCCTCATTTTATACCTAATCTTCTGCCTTACGATATCTCCAATTATCAGTTAAGTTATATCTTTTCTTTTGGGTGGACATTAAAGTAAGAACATCATGACCATATCCTATCAAACACCGTTTTCTCTTATTCATGATCAGCAGACCATTTTCAGGCTTTGAATAAGAATAACAAAGATTGATACAGAGAACCTAACTATAGATTTTCAAGGCTCAAGTTAAAATTTGTTTAAAGCCAATTTGCTAAACTTCTGAAGCTAACGTTAACACATGGAAGAACAGAAAAGTGTTTCCTGCTTATACTTCATTTCTTAGAAGCCTAAAGGGAAAGTTAGTTAAGACTTCACACAGCAGCCCCTTGAGAAATTTGTCCGAGGCCTTTAGTAAGTCTATTGTTCCCTCTGCTACTCTGTGATGGGCTACCTGGCATGACATTGGCTCTCTAAGACCTCAGAATCCAGATATACAACCATGTCTGGGACATTTTCAACTAATTGATGTTAAGTCAATTTAGGAATAAAAGCGAAATATTTGCACATATATTAAGAAATACGCTACCCAAAGTGCAATTCCTGCATTTCCCAGCCTGGCAGCAAATAAACGTCATTCTAAGCTGCCATCAGTGTTAAAAAGAGAAATTAGTACTCAACTTGTGTGAGAAGCCATCGGGAATATAAGCAACTCAAAACATGGGGGTAATGGGCCCAATTTTGGATGGTGAGTTTGAGATTTAGAAATCTATCAATGATTTCTAAAGCAGTTCAGACAGATATACCTGGGGCCTTTTCAGAACTGCCAGCAGTAAGGTGACAGGCAGGTAAGTCTCTGGAATGGGTATTTTTCTGAAACGATTCTGCAGACTGCTGGACAAGTACTCTTCCTTTCAGCCAGGAGAAACGCAAAGTTAAGAACACAGTAACACACTGATTTTCCAATTTGCCTGCAAACAGACAGGCTTTTGTTCTCGCCTGCTCTGACCAGCGGCCTGGCAGATTACAGATGGCCACGGTAGGAGTCCCCTCTGTGTCCAATGCCATCAGCTGTTTGCTCACCTCAACAGAAGCTTTATTATTGCTCAGCACAGCAAGCTGCCAAGCTAGGCAAACTGTGTCAATGTGGAAAAGATAAACAAATGAAACCCAAATAACCCCAGCAATGTCTGTGCTCATGAAGGCAAGAGATTTTCTGAGCTTCCAGCTATAATATATGAGTAAACTTACATCAACTCTAGAGACATGTATTTCTCAGAAGAAGGAGGGGTACAAGAAGGAGAAGGAGAGAATGAAGAAGTGTACTTTCAGACTCTAGGTCCAAAGCCACGGCTGAAGCGATCTCTGTCCACTGTGCTAGTGGGGTTTCCAGGTGAAGACAATTTGACTAGGAAGCCAAATCATGGCTGATCAAATGTCATGAACTGAGAAGCTTCCTCTCCTTAAAAATCTGGCTAAATTCTGGACAGCCATTTGCACTGCTGCTCATTCAAGAATGTTGTCATGGGAAGGAAGGAGAGCAGAATCACAGGCTGCAAAATTGGAAAGGGGGAAAAGTCTTGGAGACTTTAGAGATTTCTTAGAAGGGAAGAGAGAGTAAATAAAAGAGGTCAAGAGTGAAGAGAAAAATGATTATATAGAAAGTACTATGTATAAAAGTCACATGGGATTTCTGAATTATGACCAATTTTATCATTTCATTAAAGAAAAAAAGTGGAATTCAGCTCTTCTTTCATGGGGTTCAAATAAAGGCTTTGTTATTGTTGAATGGCAAAAGTGGCAATGCTCATCAGCTCTCTCAGTATCACAAATAAAAGTGCTCCAGGCTGAGCAGGGCTAATGTACAGATCCCCGAGCCTGGGGCAAAGTGGCTTCACCATTTAGCTGCAGTACTGGCTCTTCCACTGAATGGGCAAGCTTTTCACAGCGTTTACATGATTTTGAGAGCCACTAACCTTAAACATCTACATGCAGCTTTCCTTCTTCCATAGCGAATTCTAAGTCCTGTGGCAATAGGTTTTCCAAATGGAAAGCTCAGCCCGAGCTGGGTACACATGGGGATGGCTGAGGGAGCCAGGGTAATGGGAGGAAAGAAAGGATGCCAAGAAGAAAATACAGTTGGCTCCAAAGCCTATAGTGTATACAGATAATCTTATCACTAAAGCAAAGTCTGCAATTATCAAAAGATTTGCGAGCTTCGCTAAACTAGAACCAAAGAGCAGGAGGGTGTTCGCCTGACTAAACCAGAATCTCATTCAGTCATGGCTACCCACTTTCTCATTCTAAGAGGATAATTACTTTCTTTTGCATCCTGCCAGAAACTCTGCTTCTGTCATGTATTAGCTGCCCTCAACTCACACAAATAAAATCAAATTTCGAAGAGATAATTCTCTAATGACTATAATAATATTTTTTAGAAGTGTTTAAAAAGAGGGCACTGATAATAAAAACACTAGCATTGTAGATTAAAATCTCTTTCCTGCTTGAGATCCCAGATCCTTAGAGACTTAAATGGGAACTTAGGTTAATTTTAACTTTCAACAAATATACTGAACCTGCATTAACTAATGCACTGAGTGCAAGATCCCCACCCAAAATGTATCCCCCAAATGGTCACCCAGTCTGGACTTCAACATTTCCAAAGAATTCACTATCTACCTCACAAGGCAGATAAAAATTTTGTTCTTTAAAAGTTCTAATTTTTTTTCTTTTTTTTTAAAGTCAAGTTTACTGAGATAAAATAATACACACAGTAAAATTCACACTTTTAGCGCATAGTTCCATGAGTTTTGACAAATGCATCTGGTTTTATAACGACCACAACAATTGAGATACGAGAATAGTTATCAGCCCTGAAAATTCCTGAATGCCCTTTGTCATCAAAACTCTCCAGGATTTGCTTGTCAATTTAAGCAAATGTTATACAGATAACCTCTCCTTGGGTGCCTTTCTAGCACCAGAATTATTAATTTTATAAGATGAAAGTGAAAAAGGTAATAAACCATACTTTCTATCTGTTGGTTGGCTTCTAATTTATATTGTCACTTTCCAAAAAGAATTTGAAGAAATTAAAAACTCAGCTTGCAAGTAGTTTTCTGTGAGTCCTCAAAACAGTCATTTGATCGTTTGGTATCCCTGTTTGCCATTCTAAATAAGGTGATAAGTGGATTTTTGGTAGAGAATAACACAGGCATAGAATTTTGCAAATGTTAAGTGCTAAATAAATGCAGCATAATAACACATTTTTTGAAATGAAGATGGATAACAGAAGCACTTGTTAGATATCAAAGTCAAAGTCTGAATTTGTCAGACCTGTAACTTAAAAATGAGGTCAGGAGACCTATACTTGGAAACCATGATACAAATAGGATATATAAGAATCTACTCCAAGAAAAACACTGTATTTACCATGCCCTCTTGTGGAACAGAAAGCAATCACAAGTAGGACATATGTCATCAAATTATTTTCTCTCTCCCTTCTCTTTGACCTAGCTGCTGTTTTTGCAGCTCTGCCTTTCTCGGTCTTGGAGACATTTCTTACCCATTCCTGTGACAAGTATTTACTGAGTAGCTACCCTGGCCAGGCACAGTGATCCATATTCTGTCCCTGCTGGTGTGCCCAATTCCCTGTAACTACAAACAATCCTAAAGATGACAACTTTCTCAATCTCATACAAAAAGAAAAACATGTACGCTCTGTTGTTCTCTTTCTCACTTTCATGGTATGTAAAGATAGAGAGGAAAGACTTTCATTGGTAGGCTGCACATCTGAATTATCCTGAGGAAGGAGAGAAAGCAGGAAAGAACAAAGGAGAAAAACAAAGGAATAGAAATCAGATTCTGGAGATTTCCAGGCTTAGTGAAGTGTTCAGGATCGTGTCTGTCGCTAGAGAAATGAGCAGGTCATGATGCCTGGGGGATGAAACACACACCAGTGTAAAAGCAGGGAAGAATTAAGCCAGAGTTGACCAGATTTACGTGTTGGTGTGTGAGATTATGGATTTCTTTAGTGGTGTTTCTAAGGGAAGAGAAGCTCAGCAGCAATCTGATTTCTTAAGAATGTTTTTTTTTTTTTTAGTGAAGCAAAGCATCTCAGTATTTTTAACATTCTGATTCTCTATTATATGAAATATTTGGGTCCCTAAGGACCCAAAGGTAAGACTGGAGTTCTTTCCAGTTAAACAACCCATGTTTATAGCTGGTTTCTATTTCTACAACTCTACTGGCTTCTCTATTAAGACTTAAAGCTCTTAAAAGGCAGGAGACAAGTTTTCTTTCTTGTTGCGTCCTCAACAGCAGGTGCTTGATGATTCAGCAACAATGTCCAAAGACTATATAAATACCAATAATGTAAGCTGACATTCATTAGTATTATTTATATTTAAAACAGTAATTCATATCATTTCATACCCACTAGGATGGCTATAATCAATGGAAAATAAAATACGTACTGATACGGATGTAGCAATGTTGAAACCCTAGTACATTGCTGGTAAGGATGTAAAATTTGACAGCTGCTGTGTCATAGTTTGGTGGTTTTTCAATAAGTTAAATAAAGAATTACCATATGATCCAGCAATTCCATTCCTAGGTATAATACTCAAAAGAATTGAGAACAAGTGTTCAAACAAAAACTTGAACACAAATGTTCATAGCAGCACTATTCACAATAGCCAAAAGTCTATTGATAATAGCCAAAATGTTTATCAACTAATGGATAAACAAAATGTGGTATATCCATACAATGGAATATTATTTAGCTACAAAAAAGAATGAGGTACTGATACAGGCTACAACATGGATGAACCTTGAAAAGCCAGACAAAAAAGGTGACATATTACATAATTCCATTTATAAGAAATATCCAGAATAGGTAAATCCATAAAGATAAAAAGCAAATTAGAGGTTTCCAGGTGCTGGGGAGAGGCAGAAATGGGGAGTGGTGGCTTAGTGAGTATGGGTTTTCTTTTGAGATGATGAAAATGCTCTGAAATGAGATAGTGGTGATGGGGTTGTGCAACACTGTGAATGTACTAAATGTAATGTATACTGCAAAACAGTTAAAGTGGTGAATTTTACGTTATGCATATTTTACCACAATAAAAAGAAAAACACAGTAACTTGCTGCTGGTTTAAAGTATATCCTGCCTATAAAAAGAGTTGTGGCCAGGAAGAAATCCTACCTTTTTTATAAAATGTACCTTATTTTGCACATTCTCCTTCCCACAAAAGGATGGCACATGTATGTATTCTGCAGTGCAGTAAGTTAAGGAAACAAACTGATAGGAGAGTGAAACCAAACAAGATGAAGACAGAAGACAGAATACATGGTTTAAAAGACACCTTTCTAGATTGGAAGAGACTTTCAAATCATCTAGGCCAAATAAACTGGGGACAGGGGTAAAAAAGAAAAGCTTAAACAGAATTAGAGAATCTATAATTTAGTGTTGGTAGGGACCTTCAAAGCTCACTTTACAGATGAGCCACTGTGTAACCGAGAGGTTAGGATTTAAGGACTAATGATTACTGAATCATTATATAGATATTCCTTTTTACTGTTTGATATATCAGAGAAGACAGAGGGAAATATCTGAAACCTGAACTGTAATCCAGCTGCCTTGATCTCTGATAATGATTGTACAGCCTTTATCTTGTGACCCTGTGACTAACCTTCACTTGTACCATTTTATCTGGTTTTTTATTTTAGATTCTTATGATCACTAAAGACAGTCCCTAATGTTTATTAATGAAGGGTCTTGAGTCAGCCCAGAACTAACCCATCCCAAGTCCAAAGTTATCTTAATAACCAAAGCTGGATCTAACCAAAATGGACCCATCTGACATGCACAATAGCTTAGACTGTAACCTACAAGTCACCTATACCTCATTATAATACTAAAAACCATGCCCATCATCACATGCAGGCCACCATTTTCTTACATACGTTCTGTGACTAAGCCTGTAATCAATTTGTGCATGCTCAACAATTAGATCACTTCTAATTATATCATCTGGGGCCATAGTACTCATTATCATAAAGCCTGCCCATCTTTTGATGCTATAAAACTATCAGAATTTTTGCTGTTCGGGAAGATATCTGCTCTCCTGCTTTGCACCTAGTAATAAAACTCCTTCTCTCTTTGAAATCCTGATGTCCAAGGAATTGGTCATTTGAGCACACTGGGCAGAGAACCCACTGCCTTGGTCTGGTAACAACTGGGTGTTCAGTGAGATGAAATGTTTTACTCAAGAAAAACACAGCAGCAGGACCAGGGCCTAAGCCAGGCTCCTTACTATTATGACTCTACCATTGCCCCTCAATTCTTTAAGCTGTAAAACATCTTTATTTGCAAGTACCTCTGTAGTTTCACAATGGTTTTTAACATACTGTTACTAAATTTAGAAACGGAATCCAGAAGAGTACTTAAGATGTGAAATAGCTCTGGAATTGCCCTGACCAAGCTGTTTGACTTCAGAATGTCACAGGATCCTTCAGGCTTTCAGTTCTTGCAACTGTAAAATAAGAGGTAGGGCGGAAAGATGGTGGAATACGTGAGGCAGAGCAAACTTCTCCTCTGTGAAAGAAACTAGAGCAAAGGCAGAAAATGCCCAGGACAGCGGTTTCGGGGTGCGAGCGGCCAGAGAGAGACTTCTACAATACGTGGTGGGGACCTGGATGAAAAAGTGGAGAAACTGCATCTCAAAGAACGGGTTTCTAGGGTAGTATAACAGCTAGAAGGTAACAACTGACATGGTGGAACTGTAGTGTATAACGTGCTTTGAAATTTGCTCTATAGCTACTTGTTAAATTGTATTTTGAAAGTTATCACATTTCTGTATATATGTTATATTTCACAGTAAGGAAATAACTGAAATTGTGGAACTGTATACCCATAACCTTCTTTGAAATTTGCTAACTATTTATTATACTTTGAAAGTTATCACTTTTCTGTATATATGTTATATTTCACAATAAAAAAAGTAAAAACAAACAAAAAACACACAAAAAACACATAGAGATGAAATAGAAACACCCAGAGAAGTATGCCAGTTTGTATATATTATGCCCCACAGAAAAAGCCATATTCTTTAATGCAATCTTGTGAGGCCAGATTGATTAATCTTTTTGATTAGGGTGTGACTGGCTTGACTGGATGTTTCCATGGAGATTTGACCCACCCATTCAGGGTACGTCTTGATTAGTTTACTGGAGTCCTTTAAAGGGAGCTTGCACAGAGAGCAGAGAGATGAAAATGCCCCGGGATATGCTAAGCCAAGACCCAGATGCTTGCTGACACTTAAGAGATGGCTGGAGATGCAGAAAGAAGGACATTTGGAGATGTTAAGCTAAAAGATGAAACCCAGTTTGCCCCGGAGAAGCTAAGAGAGACCCAGAGACATTTTGGAGAATGCCATTTTGAAACGCAACCTGGGAGCAAAGGAAAAGCAGAAACCAGCCATGTGGCTTCCCAGCTGACAGAAATGTTTCAGATACCATCGGCTGTTCTTCACAGAAGGTATCATATCATCTTGTTGAGCCTTAGTTTGAACACTCAGAACTGTAAACTTGTAACTTAATAAATCCCCTTTATAAAAGCCAATCCATTTCTGATATTTTGTATAATGGCAGCATTAGCAAACCAAAAGAAGAAGTTTAGAGAAAAGCCCCGGAGAAGCTGAGAGAGAACCCACAGAAAACAGAGAGAAAGCCACTGAAGCCAAGCAAAAGCAACAAAACCCGTGAGAGAAGGGCCAGCAGATGCTGGCCATGTGCTTTCCCATGTGACAGAGGTGTCTTGCAATACAGCAGCCTGTCCTTAGAGTCCAGGTATCGCCCTGGTGATGCCTTGAGTTGGACATTTTCACAGCCTAAGAAGTGTATGGAATCAAACTGAGACTTCAGAAACAGACCCTCAGATCCATCTGGAACCATAAAAAGACAATCACTTGCAAAAACTCTCAACAAAATACATGCAAATCAAATCCAACGGCACATTAAAATAATTACACACCACGACCTAATGGGTTTATTCCAGGCATGCAAGTGTGGTTCAACAGAAGAAAATCAATTAATGTAATACAACACATTAACAAATTGACAGGGAAAAATCACATGATCATCTCAATTGATGCTAAAAAGGCATTCAACAAAATTCAGTATTCTTTCTTAATAAAAACACTTCAAAAGGTAGGAATCAAAGGAGAATTCCTCAATACAATAAAGGGCATATATGAAAAACCCACAGCCAACATTGCACTGAATAGTGAGAGACTGAAAGCCATCCCCCTAAGATTGAGAACGAGACAAGGGTGCCCACTGTCACCACTGTTATTCAACATTGTGCTAGAAGTTCTAGCTAGAGCAATTAGGCGAGAAAAAGAAACAAAAGGCATTCAAATTGTAAAGGAAGAAGTAAAACTCTCATTATTTGCAGATGACATGATTCTATATTTGGGAAATCCCAAGAAATTTACAATAAAGTTACTCAAGCTAATAAACAAATTCAGCAAAGTGGTGGGATAAAAGATCAGCATGCAAAACTCAGTAGTATTTTTACATACTAATGAGCTAACTATGGAGGCAATTAAGAAAAAAAACCCATTCACAATAGCAACTAAAAGAATCAAGTATCTAGGAATAAACTTGACGAAGGATGTAAAGAACCTGTACACAGAAAATTACAAAACATTGCTAAAAGAAATCACCTAAATAGGTGGAAAGACATTCCATGTTCATGGATAGGAAGGCTAAACGTCATTAAGATGTCAATTCTACCCAAACTGATTTACAGATTCTATGTAGTACCAATCAAAATTCCAACAAACTACTTTGCAGAATTGGATAAGTTAGTTATCAAATTTATTTGGAAGAGAAAGGGGCCGCGAATAGCCAAAAACATCTGGAAAAAGAGTGAAGTGGGAGGACTTACACTTCCTGAATTTAAAGCTCATTATAAAGCCACAGTGGTCAAAACAGCATGGTACTGGCATAAAGATAGATATACTGATCAATGGAATCAAACTGAGAGTTCAGAAATAGTCCCTCAGATCTATGGTCAATTGATTTTTGACAAGGCCCCCAAATCCAATGAACTAGGACAGAATAATCTCTTCAATAAATGGTGCTGGGAGAACTGGATATCCATTTCTAAAGAAATGAAAGAGGCCCCCTACCTCATGCCCTATATAAAAAATAACTCAAAGTGGATCAAAGACCAAAATATATGAGTCAGTACCATAAAACTCCTAGAAGAAAATACAGGGAAACATCTTCAAGACCCAGAGATAGGTGATAAGTCCAGCCTCCGCAAAGAAAACAAAAAGATAACTCCCACAAACTGACATCAAACAGCTAAACTGAGACTTTCCTGAACTGATAACAAGAAGCCAAACTGAACTCCTCCTCCTTGCATGTTCCCGCACTTGCGAACCTGCCTATATAGTTCCTTCTTCCTGCAATGGCCAGTGCAGATGCCATTTTGTGTGCTGCTTGAGCGGTTCCCTGTCCCTGCAAACAAACTTCGGCCTGACCTCAGTCTCATCTCTGGTGGTCAGATACTCCACAATAGGAGGTAGCTTCTTAGACCTTACACCCAAAGCACAAGCAATGAAAGAAAAAATAAATGGAACCCCCTCAAAATTGAACACTTCTCTGCTTCCAAGGGCTTTGTCAAAAGGGTGAAAGCCAGCCATCTCAATGGGAGAGAATATTTGGTAACCATATACCTGATAAGGGTTTGATATCCAGTATATATAAAGAAATCCTACAACAACAAAAAAAGGACAAACAACCCAATTATAAAATGGGCAAAAGATATGAATAGACATTTCTCAAAAGAAGAAATACAAATGGCTAAAAATCACAGGAAAAGATGCTCATCTTCATCAGCTATTAGGGATATGAAAATCAAAACCACAATGAGATATCATCTATGATGGTTAGGTTTATGTGTCAACTTGGCCAGGTGATGGTATCCAGGTGTCCGGTCAAGCAAGCACTGTCCTGTTACTGCAAGGAAATTTGTGGCTAGTTAATAAACCAGAAGGCTGGTTGACTAAACCATCAGTCAACTGACTGTACCTGTGACTGATTACATCAACAAAGAGTGTGTCTTCCACAATGAGAGAATTAAATCAGCTGGATTTAATCCAATCAGTTGAAGACTTTTAAGGGAGAGAGAGGATCTTCACTTCTTCTTTGGCTACCCAGTGAAGCGTTTCCTGAGGAGTTCATTGAACATCTTCACTGGAGTTGCCAGTTTGCTGCCTGCCCTACGGAATTTGGACTCATGCATTCCACAGTTGTGTGAGACAGTTTTATAAGATCTTATATTTATAGATATTTCTTGTTGATTCTGTTTCCTTAAAGAACCCTAATACATCATCTCACATCTATAAGAATGGCCACTATTAAACAAACAGGAAACTACAACACAAAAAGACAAATACTGTATAATTTCACACTAATATGAACTAACTAGAATATATAAATTCAGGGTCTTAAAACGTAGAATATAGGGTACCTAGAAATAGAAGCTAGAGAAGGGGGAGAAGTTATCTAATAAGTTCAGAATTTAACGAGGTTGAACTTAAACACGTGGAAACAGATGGAGGCAAGGGTAGCTCGTTCTTGGGACTATCAGAACTAGTGCAGTATGATGGGTAAATTTGGCTGAAAGGGGTTGTTTAGAGTCATAATGTCACTTATTAACACTACAAATATAAATAAGTTCTTGCATGGACTAGTATAAATGTATGACACTTGTATAGAGTTGATGGTAGAGTGGTATACAGGGAGAAATTACCGGTTGTGAACTACAGACTGTGGTTAATGGTGATACCTTAATATTCTTTCATCCACAGTGGCAGAGGTATGCTGCACTGGTGCTAGGAGTCAATAATGGGGGGTGGGGGATAAAGGATATGGGGTGTTTTGGGTTTCCTTTTTTTTATGTCTATCTGACATTTTTCTTTTTCGCACAATGAAAATTGTCTAGGATTGAGTGTGATGATTGCACAACTAGGTGATTGCACAACTATACTATGAGACATATACTTTGGATGGAGTGTATGGTGTGTGAATATATCTCAACAAAATTTGCAGATTAAAAAAAAGACAATCACTTTGTATCTAAAAAGGAAAGACATTTGGAAATTGAGATTTATATGTGTAAGTCCAATTGTGTTTCAGGAAGCTTTAATTAACCACTTAAAAATAAAAAGCAAACTTTGTTATTTATATATGAAGATAGGAAAATTAAGAGACTTTCTTTCCTTTCTTGTGCCAGTACAAGGTAAAAACCAAAAAGACAACATATAATTGGGAGCTCTTCTATTGAACTCAAGCTGTCCCCACTATACCAAAACAAACATTTTTTTAAAAAAACTAAATATTTGAAATTGTACAAGCATAAAATGTTAGAAAATTCTTAAGTATGACTAAGCACAAACCTCACGACAAAGGAAGGTTTAGGGGCCAGAGTCAATTCCTTTTAATATGTTAAAAACCATAAGAACGAATGATTAAAAATTCTGAATAAAGAGTTATTTCTTTATTAATAAACCAAATGGAAAGATCTGGGTTCATCTCTTCCGGCTGGCAAAAATTCTATAAAACTGTCATACTTGAGCTAAACAAAAGCTCTTAGGCTGTCCCAGAAGGAGGGAATGAACAATTTGAAAAACAGCTTTTATTTTCTTAAGAAAATTTAAAAAAAGAAAAGAAAAGAAAAGAAAAGAAAAAGTCTCCAAGTGCCAGAAGAGTTGCCTCAGTGTGACTGTAGGCAGCTTTCCAAAGTCCCTCTGCTTTTCTAAGTATGAGTCATAAGGGAAAGGAGAGAATGCTCCTTGGCAAAGATACAGTCTTTCTTCTCTGGTTCCACCTTCCTCCCCTTCATTGAAAAAAAAAAAAAAATTAAAAAAAAAAAGCTTTGATGGATAATAGTTAAATAGATTCCAGACAGGCTTAACTGAAGAAGTTTGAATACCATGGAGAAAAATATTGCAGAGTCTCTACTGTTTGCCATCGTGAGTCACCGACTCAAGGAAACGTCATCTGCATCATAAAAAGGGCTGGGGCTATGGATCATGTGTCAGATCATTACTGTACTTTGTGGGAGAAAAGAAAGAAACAAGTTAAGAAAATAACTTTACTGTCCTAGCTTCCTAAACATCATTAGTTCATATACTGGACAATTACAGACAGAAGGGGCGGGAGCTTGTCCTTTATGAGTTGCACATTAAGAGGAATTTCAAGTGTGGTAGCTGTCCACATGTCCACAGTGGCAGCAATGAATGCAGCCCTCACTGAATAGGTAAAATTTTTTCTTCACTAATTTTAGGCGAAAAATCAAGGGCACTGGTTTGTTTTGTTTTCAATAGAATAATATTAAGGAAAAGCTGAATGTTAAAGACACTAGAGAGAATAGCTCTACTTCTGTACCCATATGGAATTACTTACTATAACAGAATGGGGCATATAGTAAGGATAAAGCTGTTCTCATCTGCATTTGATCATTCATCAACTACTATGAGTCAAGATATTACCTGGACACTGGAGTTACAAAGAGAAACCTAACATACTCCTTGCCTTCAATGAAGTTAGATTGGGATTATCAAAAACCAAGTATTTTTTGCACATCTACAACAAACTTTGCAGGTTAATTCATAAGAATCTTGTCTATTATGAATTCTATATAACATTGATTATTTCATAACATTCTGGTCCTAAACATTTTTAAATTGGCCCTCAATAGAAACATTAGTACAGTTTTTCTCTTTTCTTCCCAATAATCCCAGTTTTTTTAATTGGTTTTTTCTTTGGATATATTTTTTAAGAAATAAAATGTTACAGATACAGAAAAAGCCCTACCTTCCTTCTCTTTCTTTCCAGAGGAGGAAAACTGGCATCTATCATCCCACGGATGCTTTATACTTTTACTACCTAGGGATGTGTCTAGATTTGAAAACTTTAAAATTTTATAAAAATGGCATGCAGTTCTATGCTTTTGCAACTTGTCAGTTTAAATATTGGTTCTGCATTTAGTTTTTATTGTCTAACTTCTACAGGCATTACTTTAGCTCCAAATTGCACAAGAATTATGCATTCCAGGTCCTGATAGAAAACTGTGCCAAACCACAGTAATGTGTGCTTTTACAGAGGCAGAAAAGTAGGGACAGAAGCAACAGAATTATTATTACCCCAAACATGGGGGAGGATCAGATGCCACCTGCAATGGTTAAATCATATGTCAACTTGGCTAAGTTATGGTGTCCAGTTGTCTGGTCAAGCAAGCACTGGCCTAATTTTTACCATGAGGAAATTTCATGGATTCAAATCATCAGTTGATTGCATCTATGGCTGATTACATCTACAGTCAACAAAGAACAATGACTTCAGCCATGAGAGAAGTCTCAACTGATCAGCTGAAGGCCTTAAAGGGAGAACTGATGATTTCAACAGTTCGAAAGAAGAATTTCTATCTCTGCTTCAGTCAGCCAGCTCTACAGAATTTAGACTTACCAATCCCCACAGTTCTTTAAGCCAATTCCTATAATAAATCTCATATTTACATTACACACAGACACACAGACACACACATACACCCTGCTGGCTCTATTTCTCTGGAGACCCCTGACTAATACGCCACCTTTACTGTGGAAACTAATCAGCACTACCACCAGGAAAATCCCTGATAAAATGACCTTGTTTGCTGCTCTGGGTTTGATTAGAATCCAACTCTGACTCATTTACTGCCTTGGTTGAGTCACAATCTGAGAATCATTTTTATCATCTATAAAACAGAAGCAATAATGCCTTACTCACTGGGTTATTATGAAAATCAAATGAGAATTAGCTAAGTATTTTGACAGCTTTTAATTCTTTTTGGAACCAAGCAGAGGAGAAATATGCACACATACAAGTAATATTATTATTACAGTTTACTTGATCTAGCACTTGATGACATTCAGTCTGGTATTTATTAATTGCTTTCAGTGTGTGTTTAAGTGTAAGTTTAAGGCTAAGGCCTGTGGTATAACTGTCTTTGGCAGTGGAGAAATAATTAAGGG
Source organism: Choloepus didactylus (assembly GCF_015220235.1). Classification (NCBI taxonomy): domain Eukaryota; kingdom Metazoa; phylum Chordata; class Mammalia; order Pilosa; family Megalonychidae; genus Choloepus; species Choloepus didactylus. Next base: position 7,410,935 of record NC_051319.1, read on the forward strand.
ACAGGATTTGACATCACACTGATGCTTCCTACTTTGTAACCTGAGGAAACTAACTCTAAAACCTTAGTATCTAACCTTTAAAATGGGAATAAAAGTTGTGCCTACCTTATAGGATACATCCATGGCTTGATAAGAGGATTAAAGAGATAATACATGTAAATTGTTTAGCACAATGCCTAGCACACAGTGAATGCTAAATAAATGTGAGCTCTTATGACAGTTTCCATCCACAGGACAGATGACTTGCATAGCATTGGGTACACAACAAATACCTGACTGCCATTAGCCAAATTAATGGGATAGGGTAGGAAGGAGGGGCCAGTAAGAGGAAGAGAGTCCTATGCTCCTCATTCCTCTAGAGACAGTCTCAAATGAGATGCTGGAAGGAGAAGCAGAGTGGAGAACCGAGAGGCTTCTTTATAACAGCAAGGCTCAATCAGTACAGGAGAGTGTACCAGTCAGTCTGATGACCCATACAGGGTTTCTGATTTTATTTATGATAGAAAAATGTTCAGCCATAGGGAGAAGGGGGTGGGGTGACCTAATCAGGAGTTAATTTTTCCAGTTGGGCTCTTCTGCCTTCGGACTGGTTTTCACAAGCTTGGCAAGGCATAATTACCTTGAGCCTTCTGCTGCTCAGTGCCCACCTGTCTCCAACTGGAGTAAATAAACAAGGAACATGAATGTCTACTGGAGGCACACAAAATGATTCAAAAGAGAAGCTGCCAAACACTGCTCATGGCTCTGATGTGAGCTGGGGGACAGAGTCTCAGAGGACAGAAAGAGACACCTGGAGCAAAAGAAAGGCAACAGAGGCAAAGCATTTGTCTTAGAGAACAGAAAGAGACGTTTGAAGGAAAAGAACGGCAACAGAGGCCCAGCCTGGAATCTCTGCTCCCCCAGAGCAACCAAGAACCCTTAGCCTTTTTCATCACTTCTCCACCAGTGATAACCTGAAAAGAGTTTAAGTCTGAAATCTCCCATTACTGCTCCCAAACTAAATGGAGCCACCAGCCCTTTCAGACAAACTGATGGAAGTGGTCAACAGCAGCCACACCCAAACGGCCATCAAGTTAATGGACAGCAATGAAAATACAAGACTTTATATACACAATGATTCCCATGTTGGGAAAAAAAATAATGGACACAAATTACCACTAATAACTGTATATTAGGATCCTGTGTTAAGATCTTTCTCTCCAAAAGATGAGAAGTGGTAGAGCTGTTGCCATAGTGACCAAAGAATTTGATCATCTCTGTAGCTTTCCACAATTCCATGCAACCACAGTAAAGCAATACTTTTACTAATTATATTTCCACCACTCTGTAGTGGAAATGAATGAATAAATAAATTTTTATAAAACAGTGCAGCATACTAAATAGTTGCTTTTTATGAGTATTTAAATCTTTTTTTATCACACTGAAGACAAGATTCATTTTCCCTTTATTTAACTTTGATTTTTATTTTAATTTAACTTTAGATCTTTATTTAACTGTGACTGAGAATAATGATGATGATGATGATGATAATAATAAATAGCAGTATAATGGTAGCATCATTAGCTGAAATGTATTGAGCATTTACTATGTGCCAGGCAACTTGTGCTAAGTACTCTACATGAACTTTTTCCTTTTTACAAAGTAGAAAATCGAAACTGATGGACATAAATTTAGCCCAAGGGCTTAGCAATGAATCCAGTACAGGTGATTTTTTTCCCTTTAGCATCTGAGCTAGTTGTTGAGCCTCAGAAGTAGTTAGCTTGCATTTAGATAGACTGCTTTATAAAAAAATGTATCACTCTGAACACTAGAATTGCATTTGGCATGGCAAGATGTTCATATTATAACAGGAAGCAGAAGCAAAGCCCACAGGTTCTTATCTTTCATCTCACGCTTTCACTAGGGTAGTCTGGCAGGGATATTTTGTCGGGTGACCGCCAAAGAATCCATAGGTTCTTTTCCCTTGGCCTGGCCAGTATCTCCAGAGAGGACTCCTCCAATCGCCTTCCTAAAAGGGAAAATTAACCATGTGTCTGCAAGTCCAGAGTCGTCCTTGCTTGATCTCTCCAGAAAGAAAATCTCCAGTCCTCTGCTACAGCTGGAGAGAAATCTGGGCATTTCACTGCTGTTTTCAGCTTCATCCACATCTCTGCTTTGGGAATCACTTGCTGCTTTTTATTTATGAGCCCTTCTGGGGTCCTAGGGTATGGACTGCCTTGCTTCTGGACTTCCTTGTCTGCCTGTTCAAGTGTTAGCTTTCTCTTTCTGCTAAGTAAGCCCTTAACTTCTTGTCCATCTGTTTTCTAGCTTCCCAAATTTTGTTGTTGTCGCTGCTTCTCTGTTCTCCTTATTTTGTACATTTTTGCCTTTTTTATCCTTTTATTATCAATTTGTGGAGGTTTTAGTAGAGAATAGAGATAAACATATATGTTCACTCTGCCACACTTAATTAGAAGACTTCTATAGGCTGTTTGATCTAAGAATTAGTCAATAGACTATATATCAATCTAAAAAGCAATGATAAAGGAAATATCATCAAAACTTTCAAATACATTTCAGTAGAAATAATCTCCTCTTCGAAAAAATAGAAGAAAACATTTTGGGTAAGATAATTACCCCTTCTGGAATTTACTTTCAATAAATTATAAACAAAAGGTTAAGTCAGTTATTTAACAACCCTTTCAACTGTACCATCTTTAAGCAAAGGGTAAACAAATCACAGTACCATATTTTGAATTCTTTGCTCAATCTAAAATATTTTATTGACACATTTATAGGGTGGCAGAAATAAAATACAGAGTAACTCAAAGTTATTCTTAAACCCACACAATGTCCAATACATCAAATGTATGCTGTCTTAACAAGAAATATTGTTAAGGCACAGTCCCTAAACTGTAATATTGCCTCTTCTTATTTTCCTAGGAAAAAAAAAAGGATAATCACATGTAACAACACTATTCATGATTACTCTTAAATTAAGGTTGGCAAACTCTTTCCTTTAAGAAGTTAGACAATTATGTAAAATTTCAATAATTTTCTTTTGTCTGTAATTTTCCTCTGTAGTATCTTGGGCTTTGGTAGTAGAGTGATATTGACTTCATAGAAGTTAGGTAGCTTTCCCTTCTCTTTGATTTTTTTTGAAGAATTTGAGCAGGATTGGTACTAATTCTTTCTTGAATGCTTGGTAGAATTCACATGTAAAGCCATCTGGTCTCGAACTTTTCTTTTTTGGGAGCTTTTTGATGACTAATTCAATCTCTTAACTTGTGATCAATTTGTTGAGGTTTTCTATTTCTTCCCGAGTCAGTGTTGGTTGGTCATGCTTTTCAGGGAAGTTGTGCATTAGTAAGTTGTCCATTTCATCTAAGTTGTCTAGTTTGTTAGTGTATAGTTGCTCATAGTATCCTCCCATTATCTCCTTTACTTCTGTGGAATTAGTACTTATGTCCCCCCTCCCATTTCTGGTTTTATTTATTTGCAGTCCCTCTCTCTTTGTTTTTGTTAGGCTAGCTAAGGGTCCATTGATTTCATTGATTTTTTTCAAAAAGCCAACTTTTGGTTTTGTTGATTCTCTCTATTGTTTTCATGTTCTCAATTTCATTTATTTCTGCTCTACTCTTGTTATTTCTTTCCTTCTGTTTGCTTTCGGGTTAGTTTGCTGTTCTTTCTCCAGTTCCTCCAGGTGAGCAATTAAGTCCTCGATTTTTGCTCTTTCCTCTTTTTTAATATCAGCATTTAGGGCAATAAATTTCCCTCTCAGCACTGCCTTTGCTGCATCCTATAAATTTTGATATGTTGTTGTTCAGGTTTGCTAGAGTTGCCGTTATGCAAAATGGCTTTTATAAAGGGGATGTATTAGGTTACAAATTTACAGTTCTAAGGCCATAAAAGTGTCCATACTAAGGCATCAGCAAGAGGATACCTTCAGTGAAGAATGGCTGATGGTGTCCAGAATACCTTCTGTCAGCCGGGAAGGCATGTGGCTGGCATCTGCTGGTCCTCTGCTGGGTTGTATTTCAAAATGGCTTTCTCCAAAATGTCTCTGGTCATCTGTCATAGCTCCTCTCTCAGCTCCTCCATGTCCTTGCTTCTTTCTCCCATGATGTTCATCTCTAAGCATCTGGAGGTTGTCTCCTAACTTCTCCAGAGCAAACTCTGGGCTTCATCTCTTACCTTAACATCTCCAAACGTCCTTCTGTCTGCATCTCCAAGCATCTCTAAGCATCTCTGTCAGCTCTCTCTCTGAGTTCTCTTAAAGGACTCCAGTGATGTAACGAAGACTCACCTTGAATGGGCAGGGCCATACCTCCATGGAAATAATCTAATCAAAAGGTTTCACCCACAGCTGGGTGAGTCACATCTCCATGGAAACAACCTAATCAAAAAGCCCCACCCTAGTAAGAGGACTAATAAGTCTACCCCCACAAGATTGCATTAAAGAACATGGCTTTTGTGGGGGACACAACAGACTCAATTTAGCACAGTTGTGTTCTCATTTTCATTTTCAATTTCTTCCTTGATCCACTTGTTGTTTAAGAGAGTGTTGCTTAGTTTCCATATATTTGTGAATTTTCCTGCTATCCACCAGTTGTCGATTTGCAACATCATTCCATTAAGATCTGAAAAAGTGTTTCGTATAATTCCGATCTTTTTAAATTTATTGAGACTTGCTTTGTGACCCAACATGTGGTCTATCCTGGAAAATGATTTATGAGCACTTGAGAAAAATGTGTATCCTGTTGTGGTGGGGTGCAATGTTCTGTAAATGTCTGTTAAGTCTAGTTCATTTATCATGCTATTCAAAATCTCTGTTTCCTTATTGATCCTCTGTCTAGAAGTTCTCATCCATTGATGAGAGTGAGGTATTGGAAATCTCCAACTATTACTGTAGAGATATCTACTTCTCCCTTCAATGCTCTCAATGTTTGCTTCATTTCACTTCATTTCACTTCACTTCACTTCACTCGAGTTTGTGGCACTCTGGCTTGGTGCATAAATATTTATCATTGTTATGTCTATTTGATGAATTGTCCCTTTTATTAATACAGTGGCCTTGTCTCTTTTAATTGTTTTACATTCGAAGTCTAATTTGTCTTATATTAGTAATAGCTACTGCCTCTCTTTTCTGGGTTGTTGTTTGTGTGAAATATCTTTTTCCAACCTTCACTTTCACCCTATTTTTGTCTTTGGGTCTAAAGTGAGTCTCTTGTAGATGGCATAGAGATGGGTCCTTTTTAAAATCCATTCTGCCACTCTATGTCTTTTTATTGGGGAGTTTAATCCATTCCATTTGATGTTATTACTGTAAAGGCAGTACTTTCTTCTACCATTTTGCCTTTTGGATTTTATATGTCATATTTTTTTTCTCTCTTTTTATCCTTACTGTTAATCTCCATTTCTACACTCTTCTCCAGCCCTCTCTCTCTCTCCTGTCTTTTTCTATCTGCCTGTAGCGCTCCCTTTAGTATTTCTTTTAGGGCAGGTCTCTTGTTCACAAACTCTCTCAGTGTCTGTTTCTCTGAAAATACTTTAAACTCTCACTCATTTTTTTTTTAACTTTTTTAAAGCAGTTTTATTGAGATATATTCACATACCATACTATCCATCCAATGCTTACGATCAATGGCTTTTAGTATAATCAAAGAGTTGTGCATTTATCACCACAATCAATTTTAGAACATTTTCATAACTCTAAAAAATAAAACCCGCTACCCCTTAGCAGTCACTTCGCAATCTATCCTTCCCCAGCCCAATAAAACCACAAATCTAATTCTATCTCTATAAATTTATTTATATCTACATTTTATATAAATGTAATCATACAATATGCAGTGCTTTCTGGCTGGTTTCTTTCACTTAGCATACTGTTTTTTAAATTTTTGTTATTTTTTCTTTTTTTAAAAATTAGAGAAGTTGTAGGTTTACAAAAAAGTCATGTAATAAGTACAACGTTCCCATATACCCCCCTATTATTGATATTTTGCATTAATGTGGTGCCTTTGTTACAACTGCTAAAGAATATTAAAATATTACTGTTAGCCATAGTCCATAGTTTATATTAGGTTTATGTTTTCCCAATATCACCTTTTTATTAATACCTTGTAATAATGTCATACATTTGTTGTAATTTATCTAAAAACATTCTTATATTTGTACTATTTTTGTTTTCAGCAAAAGGAAAAATAACCTTAAATCAAAGTAGAATAAAGAGTCAGACAATACCACCAATGTCAAGTGTCTAACATGCCTCCCCATCCCCCCCCTTATCTGCATTTACCTTGGTATATCACCTTTGTTACATTAAAGGAAGCATAATACAATGATTCTATTAGTTACAGTCTCTAGTTTATGCTGATTGCATCCCTCCCCCAATGCCTCCCCATTTTTAACACCTTGCAAGGTTGACATTTGCTTGTTCTCCCTCGTAAAAGAACATATTTGTACATTTTATCACAATTGTTGAATACTCTAGATTTCACCAAGTTACACAGTCACAGTCTTTATCTTTCCTCCTTTCTTGTGGTGTCTCACATGCTCCCCACCTTCCTTTCTCGACTGTATTCATAGTTACCTTTGTTCAGTGTACTTACATTGTTGTGCTACCATCTCCCAAAAGTGTGTTCCAAACCATGCACTCCTGTCTTCTATCACCCTGTAGTGCTCCCTTTAGTATTTCCTGTAGGGCAGGTGTCTTATTCACAAAGTCTCTCATTGTCTGTTTGTCAGAAAATATTTTGAGCTCTCCCTCATATTTGAAGGACAGCTTTGCTGGATACAGGATTCTTGGCTGGCGGTTTTTCTCTTTCAGTATCTTAAATATATCACACCACTTCCTTCTTGCCTCCAGTTTCTGCTGAGAGATCCGCACATAGTCTTATTAAGCTCCCTTTGTATGTAATGGATCGCTTTTCTCTTGCTGCTGTCAGGATTCTCTCTTTGTCTTTGACATTTGATAATCTGATTATTAAGTGTCTTGGCGTAGGCCTATTCATATCTCTTCTGTTTGGAGTACGCTGCGCTTCTTGGATCTGTAATTTTATGTCTTTCATAAGAGATGGGAAATTTTCATTAATTATTTCCTCTATTATTGCTTCTGCCCCCTTTCCCTTCTCTTCTCCTTCTGGGACACCAATGATACGTACATTATTGTACTTTGTTTCATCCTTGAGTTCCCGGAGACATTGCTCATATTTTTTCATTCTTTTCTCCATCTGCTCCTTTGCGTGTAGGCTTTCAGGTGTTTTGTTCTCCAGTTCCTGAGTGTTTTCTTCTGCCTGTTGAGATCTGCTGTTGTATGTTTCCATTGTGTATTTCATCTCCTGTGTTGTGCCCTTCATTTCCAGATTCTACTAGTTGTTTTCTTGAACTTTTGATTTCTGCCGTATATATGCTCAGTGTTTCCTTTACAGCCTCTATCTCTTTTGCAATATCTTCTCTAAACTTTTTGATTTGATTTAGCATTAGCTGTTTAAATTCCTGTATCTCAGTTGAAGTGTTCATTTGTTCCTTTGACTGGGCCATAACTTTGTTTTCCTTAGTGTAGGTTGTAATTTTCTGTTGTCTAGGCATGGTTTCCTTGGTTATCCAAATCAGGTTTTCCCAGACCAGAACAGGCTCAGGTCCCAGAGGGAAGAAATATTCAGTATCTGGCTTCTCTGAGGGTGTGTCTTAGAAAACTGCTCCACCCTTTGATGCCTCGGGTCACTGTGCTTTTCTGCCCAGCAGGTGATGCCTGTTAGCCTATAATTCTTGACTGGTGTGAGGAGGTGTGGCCGTGTTCCCCCAGGCTCTGGGGTCTGGTTCTGAATGGAAAGGGCCCCACCCCTTTCCTCCTAGAGAAGACAGAACCCCCAGGTGGAGGTTATTAGCATTTCAATGGTCTCGCTCTCTGCTTGTGCTGTCTCCACCCTTCCCAGAGCCACAGCCCTGGAAACTGAAAATGACTGGGGTTTTCTCCACTGAGCCGAAAAAGAAACAGATAGTCCCCTTCAGACACAGTCCAAGGCGACCCTCCAGCTCTCCAAGGTCAGTCGTCACTCAAAGCCTCTGTATGTTTTTTGGGGATGCGTACCTGTAGTGAGCAGTTCACACTCGCTACTTAAAACCCCAGTTGGAGCTCAGCTGAGCTATATTTGCTTGCTGGGAGAGAGCTTCTCTCTGGCACCACGAGGCTTTGCAGCTCGGGCTATGGGAGAGGGGGTCTCATGACTTGGATCCGCAGGTTTTACTTACAGATTTTATGCTGTGATCTCGGGCATTCCTCCCAATTCAGGTTGGTGTATGATGAGTGGATGGTCTCGTTTGTCCCCCTCCAGTTATTCTGGATTATTTACTAGTTGTTTCTGTTTTTTTGTAGTTGTTCCAGGGGGACTACTTAGCTTCCACTCCTCTCTATGCCACCATCTTGCCCCGCCTCCCTCACTCATTTTTGAAGGACAGTTTTGCTGGATATAGAATTCTTGGTTGGCAGTTTTTCTCTTTCAGTATCTTAAATATATCATACCACTGCCTTCTTGCCCCCGTGGTCTCTGCTGAGAATTCTGCATATGGTCTTATCAAGCTTCCCTTGTATGTGATGGATTGCTTTTCTCTTGCTGCTTTCAGAATTCTCTCTTGTCTTTTGACATTTGACAACCTGATTAGTAAATGTCTTGGAGAAGGTCTATTGGGATCTATTCTGTTTGGGATACACTACATTTCTTGGATCTGTAATTTTATATCTTTCATAAGAGTTGGGAAATTTTCAGTGATTATTTCCTCCATTATTCTTTCTGCCCCTTTTACCTTCTCTTCTCCTTCCAGGACACCTATAACATGTATATTCATGTGCTTCATATTGTCACTCAGTTTCCTGAAACCCTGCTCATATTTTTCCAGTCTTTTCCCTATCTGTTTATTTGTGTGTCAGATTTCAGATGTTTTGTCTTCTAGTTCACTAATCCTTTCTCCTGCCTCTTCAAATCTGCTGTTCTATGTCTCCATTGTGTTTTTCATCTCTTCTATTGTGCCTTTCATTCCCATAAGTTCTCTCATTTGTTTTTGCAAGCTTTCACGTTCTTCTGTATGTCTTCTTTATAGCCCTCATCTCTTTTGCCACATTTTCCTTCAACTCATTGCACTGATTTAGGAGCTTTGTTTGAACATCTTTAATTAGTTGTTTCAACTCCTATATCTCAGTTGAGGTGTTAGTTTGTTCCTTTGACTGGGGCATATCTTTATGCTTCCTAGCATGAAGTGTGACTTTTTTCGCTGGTGTCTAGACATCTGATTTCCTTGACTCTTTTATTCTGGAGGTTGTTTCCTCTCTTTTACCTAGGGTTTTCTTGTTCGTTGGCATTGTTCTCTATCTGTTCTTTGACATTCACCTCAACTTATTCTAGACTTCTAGCATAGCTTCTGTTTAACTGATCAGAATTTCCCAGCTCTTGTTTTTCTCAAAACTGCAACAATTTTTAATTTAAAGAGTGAAGCTTCAGCCATATTCACAGGACATTCTCTGCTATGATGATTTTTAAAAAATGAAGTGTCCTCTTTTCTCAATGTCTAAAGAGCCAAAAGACTAAGAGAATGGATCCAACAAGATTATGAAACCAACAAACAGGAATACCTAACTAGCTTGAAGCCTAGCATGGCACCAAGGTGCTTGTGGGGCAACTTCCTGTAGCAGGTTTGCACAAAACTGGGGGGATTAGGGAACAATACACATCATGACATAGCCCACCTTGCTGACATGCATACACACCCACAAATCAGAAGGTAGTAAAAGAAGAAAGTAAGAAGGGAGGAAAAACAAACAGGAAAAAGGGAAATATGATAACCACCCCCATTTATTAACCTTAGTGTTGACACAAAGCTAAATACCATTTCCCCTCCTGGAATTCTAGATATGGATCCCCTTGTTTTACGTGGAGAGGACAGCTACAGTCTAATAGAAAAAGACAGAAACACTTCAGAATTTAATGAATTCATTACTACATTTAAACAGATAATGATCTCTTCCTTTTGCACATTGTAGAGAACCACTTGGATTACAGAACAATAAAGCAATATAGCAAATAATAGCATCCATTTCCTCTAGTAAAAATGATTAAATTTTTCATTTCTTGTAAATGCCTCACGGCATGTAATGTTACACATAACCATATCATTAGGCATATTTTATTTTGTACCAATTCAAGGGACAAAAGGACTCAAAAGGTTGAATTAAAAATTCTACTTTAGTGAATTAGGTCATTCAAAAATCAAGACTGTTGTTTTAAATGTTTAATGGTCTTTTGCTTTCTGGTTAACTCTGTTCTTTTCTTCAGAGAAGAACTTGGTGCTAAGAAATATGAATATCATTTTTATTTACTGACTCAAAGAAATATTCAGGATTTAGTAGCTCTGTACAGAAGAGCTTACCTTTCACATCTAAAATGTAATACATTTTTTTATTTACATTCAATATACACAAATATATTGTGCACAAAGGGCTAACAGCCTCTAGATTAAGTCAGTATCAACCTGCCCATAATGCAAACACTCATTTGGATGCAAATACTCATTACCACTGCCTGATGCCTATTACTCACACAATCCCCTTCTCTATAGGCAGTCAAGTACACAGCACATGTATGATGTATTCAGTAATAAAATCAGTACAATGTTTCTTAAATTTCTTTATTCCAGTCACTTTGCTGACTTTTTTTTTCTCTAAAGATTGTTTCATTTACTTATTAGAACAACCCTATATAAGGTGAGTATATTATCTCCATTTTACCGATGAGGAATTTAAACATCAAAAGGTTCAATAACTCTCCCAAAATTACACAGTTTATATGAAAGGAGGCCAGGATTCAAACCCAGACAGTCTGACTTCAGAGCTCTTTCTAAGCTATTCTGCCTGACACTAGAAGTAGGTGATCTGAGGGGAAGGGGGGGATAATTCTCTATAACTTCCCATGAACAACTGGCTTCCTAATGCCCCAATCAGGATGTTAACAATAAAACAGGAGGTGTTCTTCCAGTTAAGAGTACCCTTTGAAGGAAGGGCTATTTGGTCAGAAAATTTGTCATTTCAGAAGTTAGAGATAAAATCATATGAAATGAATCATATTGAATGAAAGTAATTGTTTTGCTTCTCTCTTCATTCTGGAATGCTATATTATAGAGAGATAATTCAGTAAGCCACCACAGGCCTATGATTTCCACTGTTATTCACCAATAGCAATCAAATGGCACCATATTCTGTTAAATCCTTCAATATTTATATGAAACTAATTATATCGCAGACATGTATATCTGATATATTCCATATATCATAGAATTGGGTGTTTTGTTCTCTTATACATTTATACTCACAAATAAGAAACTGCTACCAAATGGCATAACATGCACCTTATATGTAAGAAGCAGAGCCATAGCCATTCCAAAATTTTAAAAAACTAAAGGTATTAATGAGAGAGTGAGTAAAACAAAATTGAAGGGAAGGGGTAGGTAGGAGAAAGGGCCTGTGTTAACTTGATGGCAAGATATCCTATTACAGAATACTATAAAGGTGGAAAGGAACTACCTTCAAACTATTCATCCAATCCCTTCATGTTCCTTCTTTGTTTATAAACAAAGTGAGCTTGGGAACATTATGCAAATTTGGCTAAGAGCTCTTTGACAATTTCATTATGTAAATTAATTAACTCAGTCTTAATGTATTGCCCTTTTTCTTCTCAGGCAAACAGTTATTCAAAGTCATTTAACATTGAGTGGGTTTGACTGCAGAAATATTTGGATGGGTGAGACAGGGTGAAAGCAGTTTAGAAAGAAAACTCACTTGAGGAAATGGAATTACTCTGAGTGCTCTGATTTTAGGTGTTTGCCTAAGTCATCTTCAAAACAATGATTCTGCTAAAATGCTCACTTTCTCATAAGAGTCCATCAGTTCTGTACTCAAGTGCCTCTATGCTGCCTCTATTTTATCAAGTCTCAAAACTAAGATGAAAACACTGAAACTCCTTATAACCGATGTATTAATCCATTCATCATCACCAGAAGACATTACGGGACTATTCTTACAAGATGTGCCAGACATGCCATTATTGGTAAGCTCAAGATTACAGGCAGTTCCTAAAGAAATAAATGTAAAGAATAGCCCATAATATATCCTAGGCACTTGAAGCCATAGCCTTGATTCCCCATCTCTCACCCAATTTTATTTATGAGTATAATGATTTTTGGTAGAATTCTTATATAACTACACATAACAGCCCTATTACAACTATGTGCCTTCGGGAAAATCTTTTCCTCCTTCTCTGTAGTTTCTAGCCCCACAAATGAGGGGGTTGAATTAGATGACCTCAAACAGCTTGAACAGACTATGAATCTATAACATAACCATGCCTCTGGAGGTATACAAGTGCTGAAACTATTTTTTCTCTCTATATTAAAATGACTGCAGACAGTTTTATTTTTTAGCTGTTAAGTCTTCTACTTTTTCTCTCACTGAGGAATACTAGGGTGAAAATGACTACTATGTCTGCAATGTTCACTCGAAATCCTGAATCCCTTGAATCTGGCATGGTGGTAGCTCTACTGATTCCATGGAGACTCGTGTATAGGTTTTATGGAAATCCTTTTCTTAGAAACTATGTGGTCTTTTTTGTTTTCCTTTAACATCCTGTTTGAAAGACCAAATTTCAAGGAAGAGAGAATAAGGATAAGATTTTTATGACACCCCAAACGTAGTAGCATTTTACAATTATTATTTATTTAGGGAGTATTAGAGTGGTGATGGTGAAAAGAACAGAGATTTTTAGATTGCTGTCTCAGTTGAGACGAGATTTTGTGATTATTCAGAATAACCCATTCAAGGACTTGGCCTACAAGAAGGTCAAAGACTTGCAGAGTGTTTGTGAAGCTTACAGACTCCTTGGCAACAAAGCATCTTCAAAGATCAAGCATCCAAGATGAAGAAAAATGACATCAAAGATCTCTGAGCAGCCGATGCATCTAAGACAATGAGACTGTTGTTCCAAAATGCACTAATGTCTAATGTTTGAAAATTACAAAACATTTACTTATTTTACTTTCATTTACTTGGATAGTTTCACTTTTTGAATTTAAATCTTTGATCTACCTGGAATTTATTCTGGTATAAGGATACAAAAATGCCATAAAAAATCTTGACATTATATATTTCTTAAGCTATATTTCCTGTCTTCCAGACATTGATTTTTGTTTATAGAGGCTTTTCAAGCAAGAGAGACAATAAATTTTGTTGCTTTCTATGATCCAGTCTGTCTCTGAACCATTCTATCCTCAGGTTTTCAAAGACCTTAGGGGAAATGTAGGTAACAAAAGAGCTAAGTTGTAGATAACTACTGAAACTATATCTTCAGCCCAAACATCACTCCCAGCCACAGATCCATATATTCTATTGCTTCCTGGACACTCTATTTGGACCTTGCACAGGTTCTTCAAACGCACCATACACAGAACTAAGCATATGTGGCAACCCGTGGCCTGAGCAAACAGGCCTGCAGATCTTTGGTGCACAGCAATCTGCATGACCTAGGCAGCTAAATGTTTAACCTATTGTCTTTCTAAGCCAGTAAAGAGAAAAAGGGTAAATTGACCTTAAAACGTAACTTTATGCAAGCAGGCAGGAAGTGAGAGGCTCTTAGTCTCACAAAAAAGAGCAAAATGTAATTGTTCAAATATTATTCTAGTCCTTCCTGCACCACCCCCCAGGTCAAAGTAACCTGTTCCTGCATCTATGCTCCCCCCACCCTTAGGAGGGCCTTTGTCTTAAGCCGTTATAAAAGGATTTCTGTCCTTCTTGCATCACTCGGTCTTCTTCCCTATGAACACGATGCCTGCCCGGCCTGAGAGAGCCGTCATGATCTCTCCACAACTTCTCACCCTGTAAGTAAGCCCTGAATAAAAGTTCAGGTATCAGAAAATGCTCGCTGTCTTCTTTGACCTTTGGACTGGCATGGCCCTCTTGGGCTGCGACAGTATATTACATCTCCCTCCGTTCCCCAATTATGGTATTCTTTCTGTATTCCTGAACTCCAGTGGTGGTACCTTCCTCCTAAATCTGAATTCCATTACCAGACCTGAACATCTGTTAGCCTCTATTCTACCAGTTCTAAAAATCCAATTCCCTCAGTGGCCTCTTCACAAATTTCTATATGAAAACTAAATGGCAAGAAACTATCTTTTCTGATTATAAATGCATTAATTTTCATGTAAACTTAATCATTATAGAAAAATGCAGAGGAGTAAGTCACTTAAATTCTCATCACCCACTGTTTGTTTAGCCAATCACCCAATGATGGACATTTAAAGTGCTTCTGTTTTTTCACTATTATAAACAAAGCTACAATTAATTTTCTTGACCTACGTACAAACTTCTCTTCAGAATAAATTCCTTCAATAAGCTGTACTAATTTCTGTTCCCACCAGTGTTTTCGAGAATGCCTGTTTCCACAGCTTGGATATTATTGAAATTTTAATCTTTACCACTATTACAGGCAAAAAAGTATTTCATTGTCTTATTTATTTGCATATTTTATTTACTGGTAATGCTGAACATTTTTTTCATGTGCTTCATGGCTATCTGCTTTCCTTCTTTCTAGAATTGTCTTATTGGTCCTTTTTCTCTACTGCAATGTTTACCTTACTATTATTTATACCCTAGAACTCTGTTTATTAAGGGGACTAATAAAGAATTAATGTTGTTGTTACTATTTTTCATTTTTTCACATCACTTTACTTTGGTTAAGGCATTCTGCTGTATTTAACTTTTTAAATTTTCATATGGACAACTCTGCTGTCATTTACTATGTGATTTTTGACATTATTGTCATGTTTAGAAAAGTCTCCATGCTCGACAATGTTACAAAACATTTACTTATTTACTTTCACTTACTTAGATAGTTTGCTTTTTTGAATTTAAATCTTTGATCCACCTGGAATTTATTCTGGTATAAGGATAAAAAGAATGCCATAAAAAATCTTTACATTATATATTTCTTAAGTTATATTTCCTGTCTTCCAGACATTGATCTTTTTCATTCTGTTTTACTTCTCCTTTCTACCTACAGACTCATGATTTCAAGATAATCAAGTTTATTTTCAGGCTGCTGTGGTCTGAGTCAAACAAGGCTACACTTAGAACATATACCATGGAGAGAAATGTTTACCACAATATAATCATAAAGGCAAGAGGGTATTTCCTGCTCTTGTCCTACAAATATTCTTTTTCAATTTTTCTTTTTGTGCTAAAAAACAAAGATAAAAGCTATCTAGAGAGAAAATGGATATCCACCGAGAATGTAAAATCACTACAAAATAAAATATGTATCAGGTACAAAAGACTTAATCTAACCATGAAATAGTCAAACAGTCAAAATGTTGTTACAAGTAATTACATAGTTCAAAATGAACATGGAACTCTGGGGTATGTTTCCAGGGCAACAAAACGCCAAATTTCATATCACTTTGCGCAATAATTACCTAAATCATTTACATATAAGTGGCACTTTTCACATGCTTTTGAAAATTGCTCTATCAGTGTGATTATAATGCTGATCAGGAAACATCGGTTTAAAAAAATCCCCAGCTGTTATATAGACTCATGGGGAAAACAACGAAAAACAAAAACTATTAGTGCAATCCTGATGCTGTACTGCATTTGTGTACTGGATTATGAGAGTAGAGCAAGAATAGGAATAGAAAATCAAATTAAATTCTTTTCAACAGCAATAGCTCTGATAGTCACCTAAACTTTATGAATATGATGAGAGACTTGCTGTTCAGATTGGAAATGCAATGTGTGTAACATGAAGGAGAAAAAGGATTATTTCATTATCTTGAGAAGTTATCTCTGTAACTTCTTTCTTGCCCCCCCCCCCCCCCCGTTCTCCATCATGGCCTTATGACAAATAGGACATAGACATTTCAGTTGTAGGCCAATTCCAGTATGTTGGTAGTGGCTACCTGAAGTGCTACATTGAGAAAGATTCTAAGGCTGAGACATTACTGTGGAATTGAGTTCCAAGATCAAACAGTGATGTGTGCCACGAGCAGACAGCAGTTATGGTAGTACAAATAGAAGTTATCTGCCACACCTATAAAAAATACCAACCCCCCGGCCCCTAAACTTCTCCAGTCAGCAAGTTCAAACACATATACCAATACACACTAGACTCCCTAACCTCTGGGAAGGGTGGTAGGTTAAAAACAGGCTATGGAGGAAAACAGCCTGGGTTTGAATTTCTAGCCAGCTATTTCTCTTTGACAACTGTGTGTTTTTAGGCAAGCTACTTAATTCTTCTTGGTTTTCGTACCTATAAAATGAGGAGAATGAGAGAATCTACTAAAAACGTTGTGTGGGGATTCAATCAATAAGGTGATCATGTGGTCAGCACTCAAATGAAAGCTGTTGCTCTTATTACCTCTATTCAGAGGTTTTCTGTGGGGCCTCTTATCTGTAGCATCCTCTCCCCCACACAGAACAAACAAAAAAAACCACAATCAACCCCCCCACCACAGCATTCCAAAGCTCAGCATACCATTCAGCAAAATAAATACCCACTATGTATTAGGCACTGCTGTATGCCTGAGATACAAAGATAAACACAACAGGGCCACTTGTGGTCTGTTACTAGATACTTATTAGAGGCTAAACAAGTATTACACGAAAGCATCTATACTATTATCAATAGTAATGAACCAATTCTCCAACTTGTAGGGCTAAGAAAAGCCTGCCTCTGATAAACCTGTAGGTACTGTACAGAACCTCTATTTTGTTAAATCATTTTCATGGTTTGGTTCAACATATAACAACAACAACAACCAAATAAAACCAAAACACCCAAAGATAACGTTGCCCTCTTAGTAACAGGTACCCTATTTCATGGTATGAAAGACAGACTCTGGTTTGTAATACCTAAGAAAACAAAGTATTTTCCCTTGATTATCCCCTAGGGCTTTTCCTATGTCAATAACAGAATGAATTAAAGAACATTAGACCATAAGGTCTTTGAGGGCAGGCCAGCATGCTGCAGTATTTGCCCACAGTATCTAGCACTTAGCTTAGTAGGAACCTTATAAACGGGGAAGAGGGATAGATAGAAGCTACTACTATACTTACTGCATTAGCTATTATTAGATCATAAAGGGAGATAACTTAGGGGTTATTCAATTCAGAGCTCAATATCTAAAGTATGTTTGTATTAGTCAGAATTCTCCAGGAAAACAGAGCCAACAGGAGATGTACCCATTATGTAAATATTATGAGATTTATTATAGGTATTGGCTCATGTGATTGTGGAGATGGCAAGTCTGAATTCCACAGGGCAGGCTGCAAGCTGGGAACACCAATGAAGGTTTTTGATTAATTCCCTAGGAAAAAAGAAGCTGGCTGGCTGAAGTAGAGATGGAAATTCTCCCTTCTAACTGCTGACATCATCAGGTTTCCTTTTAAGGCCTTTAACTGATTGGATGAGACTTCTCTCATTGTTGAAGGCAATCTCCTCAGTTGACTGTAGATGTAATTGCCCACAGATACAATGAACTTACTGATGATTTAAATCCACAAAATATCCTCACAGTAACAATCAGGCCAGTGCTTGTTTGACCAAACTGGACACCATAACCTAGCCAAGTCCACTCCTTGTCAACTTGGTACCCATACCATATTAAACCATATTTAATCTCTAAATGAAACCAACAGTCATATTTTCACCTAACAATACTCAACCATCCCGCATACAACAGGAAACATACTAGGTGAAAGTCCTTGGGTAATAAGTCACTCTTAAACTTGATATCCTATAACTTAAATACTATCACATAAAATTAATACAACTCATGTTATACGATAAGGGGATAAGATAGTGAAGAAAACAAAGATATTTGCTTTATGTATACAGACAAACATTCAAGACAAAATAGGAGGAAAATATTTGTAACCACTACATTTCTATAACTGGTCATGTGGTTGTTGCTCATATTTATAACTACCTTCTTCCACTACCCATAGCATATTTTCTTTACCCTCAGCAAGTATAAAAATGTCTGTGTTAAGTATCATATCCAAAAACTTAATGCCTTCTATCTAAGTATTTTACATGAAACTCTTCTCATTGATACACACTATGCTGTTGTAATTACATAGTTCTCAAGAGGGAATGACAGGCCAATTCTCAAACTTCACAGCAAAACAAAGGATGCCAAATGTCTGGTTTGTTCCACTTGGTGGGAAAAGTTAGCTGAAAATGTTAAGAATCAAGTGTAAGAAAGACAACAATTTATGTTACATTAGCATCCAAAAGAGTATAATACCTAGGAATGAATTTAACCAAGGAGGTAAAAGACAAGTACACAGAAAAGTACAAAACTGTGTTGAAAGAAACTAAAAACCTAAATAAATGTAGACATCCTGGGCTCTTGGATTGCAAGATGATATGGCAATACTATCCATAGTGATCTACAGATTCAATGCAATCCCTATCAACATTCCAATGGACTACTGAAGAAATGGAAAATCTAATCACAAAATTCATAGGGAATAGCAAGGGGCTCCAAATACTCAAAACAATCTGGAAACAGAAGAGTAAAGGTGGAGGACTTAATACAAAGCTACAGTAATCAAAATTGTGTGGTACTGACATAAAGACAGATATAGATGAAAGGAATAGAACTGAGAGTCCAGAAATATATACCTATACCTCTATGGTCAACCGATTTTTGACAAGGGTGCCAAGGCCATTCAATGGGGAAGAAAGTGGCTGACACAACTGGATATCCATATGTAAAAGAATGAAGTTGGACCCCTACCTCGCATCATATATAAAAATTAATTCAAAATTAATCAACAACATAAATATAAGAGCTAAACCATAAAACTCTTAGAAGAAAACACAGGGGTAAATTTTCATGACTTTATATTTGGCAATTTAGTTGGATATGACACCCAAAGCACAAGCAACAGAAAAAAAAAATAGATACACTAAGTTCCATTAAAATTAAAACCTTTTGTGCAAAGGACACTGTGCTAGCCTGAAGCTGTTCTGTACCCCAGAATATGCCATGTTCTTTCCATAAAAGGGTCAGGTTAAACAATGGTAATTTATTAAGCTTATGGTTTTGAGGCTAAAAGAAAGTCCAAATCAAGCCTGGAGACTGTGGCATTCTGGGGCTGACTACTGATGATCCTTGGTCCTTATTTGTCATATGGCAAGATGCATGGTCGTGTCTCCCAGTTTTTCCCTTCTCTTTTGGGTTCCACTGATTTCAGCTTCTGGCTACCCCATCTATGGCTCTTTCTCTTATGTCTGAAGTCATTCTATTTGTAAAGAACTCCAGTAGTAGGATTAAGACCCATCCTGATTGGGCTGGGCCACACACACCTTAACTGAAGTAACCTCATCAAAAGGTCCTTTTTATGAAGGGTTTACACCCACAGAAATGCATTAAATTTAAGAATATGTTTTTTGGGGGTACATACAGCTTTAAACCACCATACTCTCCAATAAAACACACGCACAATGAGAGAGAACTTCATGCCCAATACTCTCATACTATGATTACACACACACACACACACACACACACACACACACACACATATGGTTATCTATATATGTATTATATGTATATAACAAATGTTGACAAAGATTTGGAGAATTTGGGGCCCTTGTATATTGCTGGTGGGAATGTAAAATGGTGCAGTTATTGCAGAAAACATGTGGCAGTTCCTCAAAAAGTTAAACATAGAAGTACCATATGATCCAGCAATTCCATTAAATAGGTGTTCAAATACATGTACTTGTATGTTATTCATTGCAGAACTACTCACAATAGCCAAAGGTGGAAACAACCCAAGTGCCCATCAACCAATGAATGGATAAAAAAATTGTGGTATGTATGCATACACACATGCTCACACACACACACTCACACACACTAGAATATTATTCAACCATACAGAGGAATAAAATACTGATATATGCTACAACATGGATGAATCCTGAAAACATTATGCTAAGTGAAATATGACAGACACAAAAGGTCACATATTGTATGATTCTATTTATATGATCCAAAATAGATAAATCCACAGAGACAGAAAGCAGATTGGTGGTTGCCAGGGGCTATGGGGAGGGGAAATGGAGAGCAACTGCATAAGGGGTACAGGGTTTCCTTTTGGGATGATACATGCACTCAGTGCCACTAAATCATTCACTTTAAAATGGTTAATTTTATGTTATGTGAATTTCACCTCAATAAAAGAGAAAGAAAAAGAGGAATACAAAGGTATTGAGCTGAGAAAAGGAAAAAAGAATGAGAGGCATGTGAAGCACAAAGACTGGCTAGAAGAGCAACTGGAGAGTGAAGAGAGGTCAGACATGCAATTCCGAGTATTTTTATGGGAAGAACTGAAGAAAATGATTCTAATCTTGCAGCTTGAGATGGCAACAAGATCTCATGAAAGGAAAAGAGTTGCAGAATTCATTCATTTATGTAATAGGCAATTACTGAACATTTGTTGCATGTAGGATACTTTTTAAGGCCCTTTGTTAATTATGAAGCTTTATTAGACAAGATTTCCTCAAAAAAGCTGATAATCTCACAGTGCTAATATCACAAAGCTAAGCCACAACTAAGTGCTACCAGCGTGCAGGTGGGGTTATAGCTGGCTGGTGTGATCTGAAATGCATCCTTGAGACTGGGCATGTAAGTGTTGGCAGTCTTTTCAAGGGAGAGGAATGAATCCCCAGGGCAAGAGCAGTGCTGGTTTACAGACAAAATACAATCAATAATTTTTGGGCTGTACTGAATGAGCCAGAAAAGATAATTCCATAAATGTAGGGTTTATTTAGAGATTAGTGCTATCTGGCTAGAAAAGTAGGTTGGAACCAAATTATATAAACAGTCTGGGCTATCCTTGAAATATGTAGCATTAAGAATAGAACTGCGCCTTGAGGGGGGTTAGATAATCATTTTATTTCTCTTCTAACTTCTAACCTAGTAAATGACAGTGGATCTTCTGATGACTGTCAAAATATATGAGTCACCGCAATAAAGAAAGCTGACTTGGACAGATGTCACATTGAGTTACAAAAGAAGTGGATGATGATACATCTCTATTTTACAAATGGGAGTTGCAAATTCAAGAAGCTATGGGTATAAGTTATAAAACACAAGCAATTTCTAATGTCTTAATTGAAGAAGAGCTTACTTTTGCTATGAAAACCAAAAATATGACATTAAGTAGACTTATTAACTTATGACATTAAGGTAGAATACCTTATTTTAAACCAATAATTAGTGTACTGAAGTGAAAAAGCAAGATTCTGATTTCTAATTTGTTAATGATTTCTTCTCTTTTTGGAAAATGTTAGGAACAAAATTTGAATAGAGGTACTAGGAACAAAAATAGAAAATAGGTTAGAGCATGACCTAGGATGATATTCCCATAAGACAATGAAGAAGATCCAAGAATTTGGGAGGAGAAACAACAGGCCTGGTGGAGGAGATAAAAAACGAATCAAAGACGTTGGGATATTAAAAGTAAAATCATGAAGAACAGAAGGGGATGACCATTTGAGAAAGTAGAACAGAAGGGGATGACCATTTGAGAAAGTACATATGTCCATCTATGCAGCAGTCACTCATTCTATCCGCATAGAATTGAAAAGACCTGGGGTCTAGAAAATCAGATACTCACACTGCCTCCTCCTCCTCCTTCTAAGACTCACACCTTCCTAGTTGTTTAAGTGGCTTTCGTTTCAGTTTCCCTCTAGGATGTGGTAAAAACACAACTTCCCCACTCCTAACCTAAGTAGAGTTGCTACACAACATTCCTGAGGCTTGATTATGAATTTAAGTGAAAGTCCCCAAATGACGCCATGTGCTTGTTCATGCTCTTTGTATCTGCTGCTGACTCAGTTCCCTACTAGAAGCAGAGAAATGACAAGAAAAATGTTACTGAACTACAGGGACAGCAACAATACAGATGGAGCCAGAAATGTGATATGTGTAACAATTAGGCTAATGTTCCTTTATTTACAGTAGAAAATATGCTAAACTTCATGGCAAAGGGGCTTCCAAACCTTCCCAACGTGTGGGCTCAGGTTTCTAGGGACAAGCATTAACAGAGAGTGGTGTCCCTCTCCTGTAGCATGCTTGAAGCTTTCTACAGTATTTCTACATGAGCGGAATGATTCCTACATAGCTTTCTATCTTTATTTTAAGATAAAACCAAGGTCTGCAAGGATAAGACTATCTAGGATCAGACCATAATCTTTTTGGTAGAACCACATGGAATCTTCTGATTTCAGGTCCAGTGCTTACTGCTAACCATATTACCTCCTGGTTTCGATGTATTATGTCCCCCCAAATGCCACTGTGTTTGATGCAATCGTGTGTGGGCAGACATATTAGTGTTGATTGGATTTTGGAATCCTTTGGGTGTTTCCACGGAGATGTGATTCAATCAACTGTGGAGAAGACCTTTGATTGGATAATTTCCATGGAGGCGTTGCCCCGCCCATTCAGGGTGGGTCTGAATTAAATTACTGGAGTACTAAATAAGTTCAGACAGGAGTGAGCTTGCTACAGTTAAGAGGGAAACTCTGAAGAACGCACTGGAACTGAGAGAGGGGCTTCAGCTTACAGAGACGGCCTTTGAAAGCAGACTTCTGCTCCAGAGAAGCTAAAAGAGGACAAATGCCCCAAGAGCAATTAAGAGTGACATTTTGAAGAGGAGCTGCAGCCTAGAGAGGAACATCCTGAGAGAAAGCCATTTTGAAACCAGAACTTAGAGCAGATGCCAGCTACGTGCCTTCCCAGCTAACAGAAGTTTTCTGGACGCCACTGGCTATCTCCAGTGAAGGTACCCTATTGTTAATGCATTACCTTGTAAACTTTATGGCCTTAAGACTATAACTGTGTAACCAAATAAACCCCCTTTTATAAAAGCCATTTGTGGTGTTTTGCACTCCAGCAGCATTAGCAAACTAGAACACCTCCCTTGACTGATATTCTACACCAGGATTTTAAATTGTTATTACTTTGCTTATACAGACTTCATTTAGTCTATCATTCAACAAATATTTATTGAGGCCCAGCTATGTTCCAAGCATGGCTAGGTGCCAAGAATACAAAAGCAAGTAAGATATAATCTTTATCTGCAAAAAGTTCACCTTAGATTTCTGGTTCTCTAGAAATACATTTTGTCCAAAGTCAAAAATGCCTCCAGTCAAAATAAAATTTACTGCTGCCAAAGATGCAGAGAGCAAAACAAATTTAAAAGAATCTGTACTATCTTGCAGTAATAAGATATCTAGATCATAAAAATAATACGTGTGCTCAAATGCTGCTTTCCAAATAAATATCCAGGTGAACTATGTGAATCATTTAAAAATATTTGGCTAAAAAAATCTGACAGTCAAGCCTAATGATTACTATCTGCAAAGAAAGATAATACTTAAAAATATAGATAGAGAGATTTTTAGAAGCATTAAAAACTACTCTTAGAGTGACTCCCGACTTCAGTCTACATGTGCACCAAGATCAGCCTCAATAATTTCCCTACTTGGTTTTAAATATATTCTGTCTAGAGAGTTGAACAGTTTGTTTCTATGGTGGGGAAAGAGCACCCCAAAAGAAATCTAAACATTGATTCATTAAAATATGATAAAATAAACATGACAAACTTAATTTATTATAGCAGAATATAATCTTACCCTCAAAATCACTGTATTTCCTTCAATCTAAAATCCCAGAAGCTTAGATCTCTACCAAGCCAAAACAAATATTAAACAACTTTTGTCTTTATCCTTAAAAAGATATTATTCTCTTTGCACCATGAGTGTTTCTGAGTAGGAAGGAAAGTATTTTGACATCAAGAGGGAAGGTGCTATGAACATGCTAGAAATGTCAGAATGTACTTTCAGGAGGACAAAACATATATCATCACAATTCATGGACACTTGCGGAGCTGACAAAATTTTTTATGAGATCGGGTGATATGGGAAATAAGTGTTCCTTCAGGCTTGGACTTCAAAAGATCTGTGATCAAGGCCCTCTTCTGTTACTCACTACCTGCTGAATTTGGAGAAGTTTCTTCTCTGGCTTACTTCCCTCATCCACAAAAGAAGGACAAAGATAGTATCTACCCCTTCAATTTTGCAGGCTGCTGTATGAGAAAGATAAACAAAATTGAGAAGATAAACAAAATGTACTTTCTATCTATCTATCTATCTATCTATCTATCTATCTATCTATCTATATGTAATTATCATTATTTGACCTTTCTTTCTTGGTGACCCACAATGTCACTCCAATTGATGGGAGGCCAACTGGACTTTGGAGAGGTTTATTTATTCTCACACCTATCTGACCAAGCACCCCTGAAGGACGGGGGTTAGTTTGCACAGTCACTTGTACTTCCACTTAAGGAAGCACATTATTGAATGATATAACTAGTAAGCTCTAGGGCTGGCAGCTCAAATTGAGGTGTAGAAGGCAAGAACAGGAATATGTCTCTGGCTTTCCTGATTATTCTCACTGACTACATTAGTGAATAGTGTAATACTAAGTTCAGGATTGTTATGTAGATTTGCCTTGTAATGTGGTTCATTTTAAGTACTGTCCAAGGTGTTAACACAGACTAAAACCAGCCCTAGCAACTGTGTACCCAGGAGTAAGGCCGGATTTTCCAGAAAAAGGGACTTTTCCCCCTAATTTATCTGTCTAGAAGAAGGAATCTTTTTCCTAATTTTCATAAAGATAAAGGTTTATTTGAGGTCCTGGTAACGTATCTGAGACTTTCAACTATAACCTGAACCTCCCCATCAGGGAGAGGGAGGTAATGTTTATTCAAATAAGGTATTTGGAAAATACTTCTAACAATTTAATGAGGTTGTCAAACATAGGAAAAAGAGGGATAATGGAGGTTGAACAAAGAGGTGGACAGAATTGTGGACTCTCTCAGATTTTAAAATGCATTAGAAAGTCAGAATAATGAAAACAGGCATGATGCTACTGAATGAAAATACACATCAGTGGAACAACCAGAAAATTTCAGAGGCAGACACAAACACAAACAAGAAGTTAGGATATGATAAAGGCAGCATATCATATAAGTTGGCAAAAGATGAATTCAATAAATGGTGTTAGGATAACTGGCTATATACCCAGGGGTATATGGCGGGGGGTAGGGGATGTATAAATATAGATCTGTAACTCACACAATTAAACCAAAATAAATTCCAGTGAAACAAATCTTTACATGTTAAAAGTTAAGAGCATAAATCCACTGGAAGGAAACATTGGAAATGGGGGGGGGGGGGATGAAGAATGTCATTCTTAGTGTGATGCCAAAGTCATAAAAGAGAAGACTGTTAAATTCAACTACACAAAAACTAAAAATGTCTACACAGTAAAAACAGACATAAACTAATTTTTAAAAAATGAAAAAACTATTTGTCAATTCAAGGTTAGTCTCTAAACACTAAGAGAGGCCATACAAATCACTATGAAAAAGATCAACAACCCAATAGGAAGACAGGGTAAAAGAAGGTTTACAGAAATACAGATGACTCTTAAGCATATAACAACTTGTCAACCTAACTAATGAATTAAAACTACAAATTAAAACTACCTTGAGAAGCTTTTTAAAACTAGTAATTTGTAATTTTAAATCTTAAAGAGAAAACTCCAGGTCAAATGGCTTCACTGGTGAACATGATCAAACATAGAAGAAATAATATAAATCTTATACAAACTTAGAAATAAAGCAGGGAACACTTCTCAACATATTTTATGACATCATATAATTTGGAGGCCAAAACCAACCAAGGATTACAAGCAAAGAAAATTAGAAAAAAACATACAAATAAAAATCCCTAATAAATATTAACAAATTAAATTTAGCAACACATCAGGACAATACATTCTTGGAATTTTATCTCAAGATGCAAGGCTGGATTAATGTTTGAAAACCAATCAATGTAATTCACTATATTAACAGAGTAAAGAAGAAAACCCATACAATGCCCTCCATAGTCACAGAAAAAAACATTTGACAAAATTCAACACCCATTCAAGATTAAAAAACAAAACAGAAACAAAATTTCTTAGCAAATTCGGATTAAAAAGGAAACTTCCTCAACATGATAAAGGGCATCTATGAAAAACCAACAGTTAACATAATTCTGAATGGTGAAAAATTGAATATTTTCCCTCCTAAGACTGGGAACAAAGCTAAGAAGTCTGCTTCCACTGTTCCCATTCAATATTGTATTTTATGTCCTAGACAGTGCAATAAGGTAAGAAAAAGAAACAAAAGTAATAAAATTAAGAAAGGAAGATGAAAATGTGTGTCTATTTACAGGCAACATGATTGCTTATGTTGAAAATCCTAAGGAATCTATGAAACAACTACTAGAACTAATAAGTGAATTTATCAAGCTCTTAGGATACCAGGTCAATATGCAAATATCAACTGTTTTTCTCTATACTAGCAGCTAACAATTGGAAAATAAAATTTGGAAAAATAACTTCACTTATAATAGCATCAAAAATCATAAAATACATAGAAATAAATTTAGGAAAAGAGTTGGAAGATGCCTATACTAAAATTTAAAAACATTGTAGAGAGAAAGTAAGGAATTTTTTTTTTTTTTTTTTTTTTGAAATAAAAAGAAGAGTAGATCATGTTCATAGGTTGGAAGATCAATATTGTTAAGATGTCAATTCTTTGCAAATGTACAGATTTAACAAAATACGAATCAGAATTCTAGCAGGACTTTTTAAATAGAAATCGACAATCTGATTTTATATGGAAACATAAAGGACTTTAAATACCCAGAACAATATTGAAAAAAAAAAACAAAAACAAAGTTGAAGGTCTTACCTGACTTCAACACTTACTATATATCTACATATAAATATTGATAATGATGCACTGAGAAGAATACAATATAACTTACATGGTACTTCAGCCTAAAATGTATAAACTGAATTGATTCACTAGGTATTGATGATCACTTAGGATCTGTGATGAGAGAAACCTAAATTGAGGGATATTCTACAGTATAACTGGCCTTACACTGTTCAAAAGTGTTAAGGTCAAGAAAAACAAAAAGACTGAGGAAATGATCAAGATTAAAGAGATATGACAACTAAATGTAATGTGTGATCCTGGTTTGGATCCTGGACTAGGAAAAAAAAATAGCCCTAAAGAACATTAATGAGACAACCAAAAGAGTTTGAATATGGACTCTGTATTAGATCATAGCATTGTATTACTGTTGATGTCCTCATTTTGATTGTACAGTGGTTAAGTAAGATAAATGCCTAAATAAACAGCCAAATTATTAGCATCAATAAATAATACCCCTATAAGTTAGATGCCTATCAGTTAACAAAGTCATCTTTCTTCTGGAACCTGCATAAATAAGGAGCACCTGCCAACCATCTGTTGTTATCCAGCATTTGTTGCAGGGCTAATGAAAATTATATCTAGACTCACCCTGGGATACAAAATAGCTATCTAACTGAGTGCTCCTCTTCAAATGCTGAACAGCATTTGTGCTATAGTGGTTACTTTCTTTATTCTCAAAAAACAAACAAAAAAATGGTAAGGATAGATAAAATGATATGCTGTTTCACCTCCCCCTTACCCTCAACGTGTAAGGACAGGGAAGTAGGTGAGGGTATAGATCAAGGGCTGGCAAAGCAGGGCCAAATCGAGTCCACAACCTTTGTGTACAGTCTACAAGCAAAGAATTGTCTTTGCATTTTAAAAGGGATTTATGTAGAAAAGAATTAACATAGCAAGGTCTGAGTCTGCTATCTTTAGACCTGCTTGCATGGCTCTTGGCAGGTGTCTGGAAACTTGGATTTCGGGGGAGAAGGGGTTTCCCACCATTCCCTAACTGGTAAGAGGTGTACTGTACGTAAACTGTTTATGAAAGCAATGTAGTCTATGCTAAACACTGTTTTTCCTTCTGGGAGTCTGGAATTTTGATATGTGCTAGTCAAAGGGTGCCTATGTGACCAGCCCCCAGTAAAAACCTTGGGCATGAGTCTCTAAGGAGCTTCCCTGTTAGAAAACATTTCATATGTGTTGTTATAATTCAGTGCTGGAGGAATGAAGCACTTCTTGTGTGACTCCACTGGGAGGACTCTTAGAAACTTGTGCTTGGTTTCTTCTAGACTTTGTCCCCTGTGCCTTTTCCCTTTGTTGGTTTTGCTTTGTATCCTTCATTGTAATAAATCTTAGCCATGGCTATACAACTATATGCTGAGTCCTGCCAGTCCTCCTAGAGAATCACCGAAGTTGGGGATGGATGGTCTTGGAACTCCCTACACAGGCTGAAAACAAACAAAATCAACAACTATCAGACACCATGCATGGCCTGCAAAGCCTAAATTATTTACTAATTGACCCATTACACAAAAAGTATGCCAGCTAGGAGTTGATGGTAGTTGTTGAGGCTGGGTGTTGAGTACAAGAGTACATTATACTCTTCTGTCTACTTCTGTATATGTTTAAAATTTTTCCATAATAAAATATAATTTCCATAATAAAATTTTCCAAATAAAATTTTCCATAATATTTTCTAAAATAAATACAAGAAAAGCATCCTAAAGTTATATATCTTATAATATTAATACATTTAATTATTGGTGTATTCAGCTTATAGTGAGTATCTTGTAAGATTATCCAGCATCTTACTCCCTCTCCCCTGAGACAGGCATTCCTCTCCTCATGCCCTAGAAGCTACCCTGTTCTTACAATGAAGCCCATATATATTATCCTATCCTTCTCGCCAAAGTGGACCCTGACCCAAGCTGGGCCACCAGTTCTACTTCAGAACCTTCCCCCACCCTACCCCCACAGGACAAACAGGGTAATTTTATTCTCATTTTTTCATAAAATAAAGATACAATAAAGTTTTACAGTTCAGTATGATTAGACATGATTTATAATTTTAACACTTAAAAATGATAATAAAGAACTAGCACAAATTATAAAACTACTAGTGCAAAAGAGGAGGAAGTAGGAAAGAATTTGCCTCAAATATGATCAAATACATTTTTTAACAAATGTGAAAACTGATTACTTCTGAGTTGTGAGAGAAAGAATTAAAACATTATAAAGTATTTTAAACATTCAGAAAAGTATAGAAAACAATACCCATGTACCCGACTATCTTCATGGAATTCTAAAATTTTGTCACACTTGCTTCAGACTTTTTTCTTCTTAAAGAAAAAAAGCATTCCAGACATAGTTGAAGCCCCCCTATATACATCTCCTGATTCTATTCCCATCTCACCCTCTTTTCAGGTAAACAATATCCTGATTTTGTTGTTTATCATTCTTAGGCATGGTTTTATACTCTTATACTTTATATCTACATATCTACAAAAACCTATAAATTATAGTGTTGCTTGATGTTTTCAAGTTACATAAATGGTATCATATTGAATGTATTATTCTTCACCTAGTTTTTTTTTTACTCATTGTGTTTTTGAGATAACCAGGCAGCCATGCAGAGCTCTAGTTCATTCTTTCTCACTGCTTTATGGTAGTCCATTGTGTGAGTCTATCACGTTTATTTGTCCATTTTCCTGTTGATGAACATTTAAGTTTTTTCCAGTTTTTCACTATTATGAACAATGTGGCAATGGACATTCTTAATCCTTGTACGTGCCAGAGTTTACAGTATAAAGACCTAGAGCATCCAACCTCACTTTTATATCATATTGCCAAACTGCTCTTTAAGGTGACTACACAACTTTAAACACCCATCAATAGTGAATCAAAATTCCCGTTGCTCCTCTTCTTTGCCACAATTATCACTGTCAGGCTTTTTCATTTTTTGCATTTAGTAAGGGTAAAAATATATATCGTTTTAATTTGCAACTTATCTAACTATTCACCTTCTCATATGCTTATGGCCATTCTGGTTTCTTATTCTGTGAATTAATGGTTCATATCCTCTATCCATTTTTCTACTGAATTATCTTCTTATATTATTGATCTGTAGATGTATTCTGGATAGCAACTATTAGTTATATGCATTGCAAGTCTTTCCTTTGTCTTTTAATTTTGTTATTAGTGTCTTTTATGGCAGAGAAATTTTAAATTTTAATGCATGAAAATTTATCAATCTTATGAATTATGTTTTTTATGTCTTATTCAAAAAATCCTTCACTATTCCCAATGTCATATAAATATCAACATTTGCCTGTATTTCTTTCTAAATGCTTTATGCTTTGCTTTTTCCACTTAGGTCTTTACCTAAAAAAAGTGTACCATATATGTGTTTTGAGGTAGGGATTAGTATTTTTTTCTACGTAGATAATCAATTGTCCAAGCACCATTTAATAACTCATCTATTCTTTCTCTTTGATGTGCAATACATGTCAAGTTTCCATAAATGTGTAGATGCAATTCTGGGCTCTCTAGTCTGTTTAATTGGCCTGTTTGTCTAAGTCTAAGCTGACATTTCATTTTTATTTATCATGGCTTTCTAAACAGTCTTACTATGTATCTGGTAGACCAATCATTTTAACTTAGTCTTTTAAAAATTTTCTTGGTTATTTCTGGCCCTTTGCTCTTTCATTTGAATATTAGGATCATCTTCTCAAGATTCTACAAAAACTTCTGCTGAGATTTTGGTTGGAACTGAATGGAATTTATAGATGAAATTTGATAGTTGGTTCCAAATAAGTTTAAAACAAGTAAAATGGAAACATACAGTAATACACTGGCAGAAAACACACTAAAAAGTAAGGAATTTTTCCTTTAAAATTTTCTATATGCAATATTTTAATAAGTAGGTAGTTACTTTTTTCATAAGCAAGAATATGGACAAATCTTTATCTTCTATCCTAACCTGCAGGCCACAGCAGTCAGCTCAGTTTCCCATTATAACAATAAGCTACACAACTAGAAACTCTAACTCAGTATTCAGCAACTGGAAAGAAAACCAATAAAATGAAATAAATAGTGGGGAATGTTGACAATATTAAACAGTTATAGCCATTTTGAACTGCTCTCGTGTACTCCAGATATCAGAGTTAAAATCACTGGAATCATTCCCTCAATTTCTACTTCAACTGTTTAAATGTTTTCCAGTCATGCTCCCAGCCCACAGAACAGACCTCTTTTTGTGTTTAATCTGCCTTTTACTTATTGATTTGATAACATCTTGCCAAAGGTCAGTTTTTCCCTAACCTTCTTTAGGCTTCTCTTCTCGAGATGGGAAGCAGATAACTCTCTGCTGCCCCCTTCTGGTTTCTGACAACTGTAAGCTTAGCAATATGGTTTTAATTCAGTTTCAAAATAGCCTTTTGGGGCCGGGCCAGGCAGCCCCCAACCCCACCTCCCCCCACACAATGTGATATTCTTTCCATTTGGGTGTTGAACTGCTGGTGCTCATAAGCTTTTATTTCTTCCTATCCCTGAGTTCTGATAACCTTATACCTTGACATCCTTGGGGTGGGGGGTGGGGAGTAAAGATGGTTGGAGAATATAGTCTTGGAAACCATTATTGGAATTAAAAATACATTTTCTCTAAGGAGAGAAAGTATGGAGAAAGAGCAATCATTGCTCTTCAAGATGTTACTATCTAGTACATCCAACATTAAAGCTAAAATTTATTGAGCACTGACCTACTTCAAACCAAGACTGTTATAAGGGCCTTGAAATATATTAACTTCTTTAAGTCTCTTAACTACCCTAAAGCACAGGCACTACTTTAATCCCTATTTTATGGATGAGGAAACTGAGGGGCAGAGAATATAAGCAAATACGTCATATACAGATGGCACAGCTGGGATTCAAAGGCAGATTGGAACCAGAGTCCTTAATCTTATCTATTATACTGTGCAGCTTCTCAAGTAAGGAAAAATAAGAAACACAGAATTTTGATTAGTCAAAAGACATAGCAGACTAAGGTAAGTGCACCTGGATAGATATAATAGAATTCTATAGAAAGGCCAAGAGAATGTGAGATCACATTCATATGGTGAAAATCAGGGCAAATTTACAAATGTAGCAGAATTTGGGACTGGCCTTAAAAAACACGTTGTTAGAAAGAAGGGGCAAAAGTGAGAAAGTATACAGCATATTGAGAGAACAGTAATCCATTCTGACTGGAGTCTGAAAGTAAGTGTGCCATACATGTTAATGTTATTGCCTGCTATTAATTCAGCAAATGGAGGATTATACAATGTGTATACTAAATTTTTGCCAGGGCTTTTAACTAATGATGAATAATGACCAATTTGAGTTTCAGCTCTTGTTAGCATCCATCCCCAAATAGTGTAAGCGCCAAGTACGTGATAAATGCACTGCTTGTGAGCTGTAATAGGAGCCCCAGAGAAGACCTGGTTTTAAGTCCCAGTCCTGCCCATCACTAACTATGAAATGGTGATGCCATTTGCCTTAAAACTGGCCTTGCTACTAAAAAGAACAGACAGAACTTAAAATATAAAAGCTGTCTCCCAAAAACAAACGTAACTGGAAATCTATTATGAAAATGATAGCAGCCAAGATCTTTAAAGAGAATTCACATCAAATACTTCTGTTTTTTAAATGTTCTCTTGTCTAGACACATGGCATCTGGAAATGCTCAGGAATTTAGTTGCTTCTGGCCTCAAAAATCATGATGCAATCAACTGAAACTTGTTTCCACAAATCTCTTCTTGAAACTTCTGTTTATCTATTCATGTCTCCCTTAAATATCGTAGCAGCTCCTGAAAAGATCTCATAATTATTATCTTCAAGTCAAACTGCCTCACATGCAAAACCCTACTGAAATATCTCTGTTTAATATACTTAAGGCTATATTTTAGTTATGCCTTTCTCTCCGCCCTGCAGCTGCAATTATTGGTACCCTGGTTTTGACTTCACAGTCCTGACAATAGCCAGTAGAAAGAGTTTTGGATCAAAGGTCTTTATACTGTAGAAAAATGAACATAGGATTTATTTTTTATATTAAGTTGTAAGAATTTTTTGTTTGTTTAATTCATGAAGAGTTCTATAGCTATTATAATGGTATTACTTTAGCTATCTCCTTATAAATCCCATATACACCCAAGGCACCAAAAATAATGTGCTTTGTGGGTCTTTCATAGAAAGATGACAGGAAAATGTCAATACATATAACACAAAAATTAGTTCCCTGCAAAATGAGAGTGAATATTCAATTTGCCAAAGAAATTTACCAAAGGTATTTACAAATAAGGTATTTAGTGAAGCTTACTCCTCAAACTCAGATTCAGATTAAGAGAAACCCTACCCTTTTTGTTGTTTATTTTTATAACCAGTAGTTTTTCTTTTGATATTCATGGTTAAGGTGGCTGAAACATCAATTCCATTATTTAAGTGAACAAAGTTCTGAGTGAGAAACTAACAAAGACTAGAACCTCATGCTTTCAAAGCCTGAGGCTTCTGGTGATAAAGTCTAGCTTCTGTATCAACAAGACTGAGAAACATAATTCTAGATATAGAAGATGCTTTGGGAGGTAGCCAAGGTCATTTGCTCATGTAGGAAGTTGATGTCTAGAGAGTTCATTAACTGTTTCCAAGTTGCAGATCATAGCAGGGACTAAACTGGTCTTAAAATCCTTTCCGCCAACCCTGACTCCTTCAGGGGGTTTTCAGCAATTTCATGATAATGCATTTTACTCTTGAGTCTCTCTATATACTAGGTTTACCCTGGGTTTCACTAACTTTTTGTCACTTTTTTATGAGGTATTTAAGGACTCATAAGTTTGCATCTTCTGGTTTATTATCTAGGCTGCCTCAGGAAAAAGAGCTGGCACAAAGAGATAGACTGGTCGGCTGATGAGCCTCTGAACTTGCAGTCAGGTCTTCATCCACACCTAGAACTTGAACTTGTCACATGGATCTAAGGAATTTGTGTAGTCTTTTTCTGAAAATTGGCAAGACTTCAGAGATTACCTACTCTAAAATTTCCTAGCTAGTGCCAGGATACCAGGAAGATCCAAGATGTATGTTTTGGTGGTCATTTTTTTCCCAAAGATCTGTGGCCAGTTCCTCTCAAACAGTCCAAGTGTGGTCAGTAAGCATAACATGTGATGCATCAAACTTAGAAACATATATGTGTGCCATGAAAAGGCAAAAGAAAAACCCACCCTCTAAATCTATTTCCAATTCAATACTTCTATCAACAGACTAGCCATTTCTCCATTAACTGAGGTTCACTTTTCAGTTCATCTCTGATCCCCCCTGTTTTCTAACTTCACATTCAACCTGTCATTAATCCTGTTGACTGATTTTTCTCTCTGTTCTAGTTTGCTAATGCTGCCGGAATGCAAAACACCAGAGATGGATTGGCTTTTATAAAAGGGGGTTTATTTGGTTATAAAGTTACATTCTTAAGGCCATAAAGTGTCCAAGGTAAACACACCAGCAATCGGGTACCTTCACTGGAGGATGGATAATGGTGTCCGGAAAACCTCTGTTAGCTGGGAAGGCACGTGGCTGGCGTTTGCTCTGAAGTTCTGGTTTCAAAATGGCTTTCTCCCAGGATGTTCCTCTCTAGGCTGCAGTTCCAATTGCAGTTGCAATTGGGGTATTTATCCTCTCTTAGCTTCTCTAGAGCAAGAGTCTGCTTTCAACGGCCGTCTTCAAACTGTCTCTCATCTGCAGCTCCTGTGCTTTCTTCAAGTGTCCCTCTTGGCTGTGGCTCCTCTTCAAATATCACTCATAGCTGCACTAAGTTCCCTCTGCCCATCAGCTCATTTATATGGCTTCACTGATCAAGGCCCACCCTAAACGGGTGGGGCTATGCCTCCATGAAAATTATCTCATCAGAGTTATCACCTACAGTTGGGTGGGTCACATCTCCAAAGAGACACTCAAAGAAATCTAATCGAAACTGATAACATCTGCCCACACAAGATTACATCAAAGATAATGGTGTTTGGGGGACACAATACATTCAAACTGGCACACTCTCCTATGTACAATACATTTTTTCTCTTCATTTCCCCTGTCAACAACCTCAAGACAGGCCTTTTATTACCTTATACATCGGCAATTAATTTCCCTCCAACACGTATCCCTTTCAATACAAAATTTACCTCATTGTTAATCTTCCCGAAATGCTTTTATTATGATGTATACTTCTCAAGAATTTACTGATAACCAAGTACCTTAAGGATCTTTAAAAAAATTTTTTTAATAATATATACTGATGATGTAAAATTAAAAAGGTGTAAGAGAGAATTCAGTGAAAAGTTATCCAAGTCTCTTCCCCAGAGGAAATCAATGTTATCGATTTTTGTTGTGTATGTCATTCCAGAGACATCCTATGCGCACACACACACATTACATCTACACACATGCTCAAAGCACATATATACATCACACACACTAAAACCGGAGAAGTAACATAGTCTATAAAGCTCTGTGCCATGCTTTTTTCACTTAACGCAATTTAGAAATTGTTCCATATGAAGTATGAGTACAAATAAAGCTGCCTCACTCTTTTCAGTCACTGCACTGTATTCTACTGTATGGCTGTAGGATAATTACTTTAACCAGGCCTCTACTGATGGACAAAACCTTTTACTTTTGACAATGGATATCTTTGTACATACACTATTTTGCATGTATGTGAGTGGATCAGGAGACTAAATTTCTAGAGATAGAATTTTTGGGTCAAAGAGTACATGCATTTGTAATTTTGTTTGGTATTGTGAAAGCTCTCTCTAATAGAAGTTGTACAAATTTATACATTCACTAGCAATGTATGATAATGACAGATTGTCATTCTCTCCTGTTAGTATTCTATTTCCTCTAACATTTGCCTACCTTATTTCTCACCACTTTCCAAAAGACCCCATTCTCTCTGGTTAGGACAGTCTCTTGTCACCCCCCATAAAACTCGTTCTCACCCTACTCTTCTAACTCTACCTATACTGCCTTCTTCCATCTTGAACACTTGCTCCTGTTTCACCTACTCATCCAATCTCCAAGGTCCTCCCAAGTTCTACTTCTGTTATGAATGTTTGCTACTAATGACATCAATCCCTCCTCTTGCAGCCTGCCCAAAGCATGTTTTATCTAAAACATACATTCTGGTATACAAATATAGTCAATTTTCCCATTTATTATATCCTATGTTTGTGTTGTTTAAAATTGTGTCACACATCTAGTTATCCCCAACCAATTTATATTCTTTTTGATTGTAGGTAATTACATCATATCCTTCCTTTGAATACACCACAGTTCTAGTGAATTAAAAAATACTTCTCTTAAACCTTCTATTGGCTTCAGAATTTCCCCTCTAAAACAGAGCTGAGAATCATTTGTCTTAAAGACATAAAATCTGTCTGAATTTATTTCCATCTCAAATTCTGTGAGGGCAGTTTAAATTCATATTCAGTGAAAAAAGAATCAATCTCCCTTCATATTACTTATAATCTTCCCTCTTAGCCTTTATGTTTCTAAACATATACAAGGAATTCAACAGATTTCTTGTATTGATCTTCTAATTTTCTTACTTTAATAATGTACGTGTGTGTAGTATTAGTATATAATACTATATATATTATAATACTATTAGTATTATATAATATAGTATAATATAGTATACTACAATACTGTAGTATCCCTTAGAAGAGAATTGGTCACAAAGATTGGGTAAAAGTTGCTTTTAATGAGCTTGACAAGCTATTAAGTTTGCTGTTGCAGTCATTAAAATGGAAGTTTTCTATTAAAACCTACAGAGAAGCATGCTGTGTAGATTCTTTTAAAGCAAATATTAGTTGCTTGTAGAATTTGTAAATAAAATATAATAAATAAAATTATAAAATTTGCTGAAATTTTTGGTTTAGATTTTTGATAATTTATTGTGATCCATCCTTCTACTATAGCTTTTCCTGTTGTTAAAACTCTGACAATTTTTTTTGAAGTTTTTAGATCCCTAGTATCCTTATCTTTGCAAGGATGGGTATTCTAGTTTTTGCTTACACTCCCAGTGTAAAAATTCTAATTTTGCAATCAGATCTGAGAAGAAAGTCTTTGAAGCAACCAGTCTAACCACCAAAAGTCCTTTGGCAAAGAAAATACACTTTTTGTAAAAAGTGAAGATGCCAAAACAAATTTTAGCAAAACACACCAATTTTATGATTATTTAATGTTGTACAGGGACTCCAATAAATTACTGCACTTAAATACAGTAAGACAAACAGATTTGCTACTCAATAGATAGTATCCAGTGAATTTTTTATTATCTAGGAATTTTTCTTCTAATAGAATTTGTTGTCAGTCAGGAGATGCAAGGAGCTTTATTATAGAGAGCTGTTCTTGACTACGATTCAGTAAAATGGACGTCTACATATAACATGATATCCAAACCAAAATTTTATGTTGTCTTATACTCTCTCAATCTAGTGGCAATATTGTGATAATCAGAACAAGTGATATCAACTCTAGAATATTCACAAAAATGTAAGGAATCACAGATACTTCAAGAAAGCTGAAGACCTGAAGTGTGAATATGGCTTAGCATTACGATGCCTTCTACTTCATATTTTAATACTGGTAATTGAAAATGGATGCAACTAATGTTCTGAGAATTCACGATTCAAAGGAAATGATAGGTACTGTAAGCAGATCTAATTCAAAAGGAGCTGAAAATCAGCTCTCTTTTGCATCTTGCCACACTGACACAAATTATCCTGTACTTTGTTGAGAAGTGATAGAGCCAGCTGGATGAATTGTTTTCCAAATCTGCTGCCTTTCTCACTTCCATTTTCCCACACAACCATAGAAGGGTCTGCTTTAAATAATCTTCCCTTACAATTTCAACTAGAGTAAAGACCAAGTTGCCAAATAGGTCAAAAAGGGCTTTAGAAAGAAAAGAATAAGTGAATGTTAACAGGTCACTGAAGGGAAGAGTCTCCCAAATAAGATTCAGTATAAGCAATTTGTTTCCAGTAATCCAACACTAGGAATGTCTGCAATCTAATATCAGATCTTCAGTGGGAGGAACAATATATTCCCCATATACTGTGGCATTGTAAACACTTAAAAATTCTGACTAAACCACTATTTTAAGAAAAGGTAAGCATCAACTTATAGGACAATAAAAATTAAATCTGATAGACATGGTGCCTTTCTTCTGTACCATCTTCCTCCTATGGAAGTAATAGTTCTTTTACTGCATTGACATGAATTAGACACTATGGGAGAGGAATGAAATACCAATCCAGCAAAAAATGATAAGGTGAGATGACTATAAACAAGATAAATACTGTAGCAGAGGTACAATTAAATACAATGGGAGGTCAAAGTAGAGGACTATTACCTCGAGGTGATGGTGGCAGAAGGGAGATAAATGGGGAAGGGACAAAATAATAGCTGGAATTTTTTGAGTACTGTGTGCTAAGTACTGTTGTAAACACTTTACATATGGTTTCCTCATTTAATCCTTACAAAACCCTACCTATTGTTACTATCCCTATTTTATAGATGGAATTGAGATACATTTCACAGAGTTGCTAGAATTTGAACTTGGCTTCAAAGAAAGAGAATGATTTTGATAGAGGGACAAAGGAGAAAGGACACCAGGCAGAGATGATGCATGCAAAAGCAAAGTAAGATGAAAGTATAGGAAACATTCTGGGATCAGTGAGCAAATGAATTTATCTAGAGCAGAGGCTTAAGAATAAGGGAGAAAAGGGAAAGAAGACAGGAAAGGTACATCAGAACCAAATACTGGTGGGCCTCAATGTCAGACTAAGGAATCTGGAGACATCACTGTGTGAGTAATGGAGAACTGATTAAGGTTTTAAGGGAACAGATTAACGGATTAAAAATCTACTTTATAAAAATAAACCTGACTTGTCTATCTCCACAGCTGCATGAGACACTTTTATAAATCTATTTACAGATTTTTAAAAAATGAGTGAATCTGGACTTCTGCTTCTAAACAAGATGGAGTAAGAGGGACTGGATTTTTCCTTTGGCCAGAAACAACAGCAGCAGCAACAATAACAAACAAAAAAGACAAAATATATGAAACCGCTTACAAGAAAACACTGGACAGGCAACAAAGGACTGTGATCCCTGAAAAACAGGATACTGATGAGGTGAGCCCGACAATTGCCCCAGCTTATTGCCTTCAGAGAGTTTCCAGGTGACAGTGCAGGGAGCAGGAATCCAGGTAGAAAACACTAAACTCCCTGGATTGAGGAGATTGAACTGAGTCTTGG
Organism: Choloepus didactylus; assembly: GCF_015220235.1. Classification (NCBI taxonomy): domain Eukaryota; kingdom Metazoa; phylum Chordata; class Mammalia; order Pilosa; family Megalonychidae; genus Choloepus; species Choloepus didactylus. The sequence continues at coordinate 7,450,193 of NC_051319.1, forward strand.
GGGCGAGGCAAGGTGGCTAGAGTTTATAGGACAAAACAGTAGAGAGAAAAGAGCTGCACAGAGAGAGGATCCCAGAGATCTGAGGAGGGTCTGCCCCGAGTATTCAGTAAAGTACTGATTCTTTGTATGCATGTGAGGAAAGTACCAATCCCAAGGAAAGAACCATCCGAGAAGATTACAAGGAACATTGCCAAGCACTCCACTGGACTCCAGAGGATCAAAAAGTTAAATGAGACTTGGAAGATAGAAAAAAAGACCCAAACCAAACTTGAGGAAATATAAACTAAAATATCTGAGATGATAAATACACTGGGTAGGATTAAAGGCAGATTAGACAGTGCAGAAGAAAAGATTAGTTAACTTGAAGACACAGCAACAGAAACTATCCAAAACTTTAAAGAGACAAAAGGAACTTAAAAAAGAAAAAAATGAAAAGAGCTGGTGGATAACCTCAGGTGGCCTAGTAAAGGGTCAGTGGAATCCCTGAAGGATAGTAGAGAATGGCAGGAAAAGAAAAAAAATTTTGAAGAAATAATGACTGAAAATTTCCAAATTTGATGAAAACTATAAACCCACAGAAGCTCAATGAAACCCAAGCAAAAGAAACATGAAGAAAACCACATCAAGGCATATCATAACCAAAGTACTCAAAATCAGCAAAAAAACAAAACCTTAAAAGCAGCCAGAGAAAAAAGAAATTAGGTACAGAGAGGGAAAAAAAAAAGTAAGGATGACAGCAGATTTCCTGAAAAGATCAGTAAATTTGATAAATCTCTAGTCAGGCTGATCAGGAATAAAAGAGAAAAGATACAAATTACTAATATGAAGAATGAGAGCAGAGGTATCAATACAAATTCAGCAGATATATTTTTTAAATAAGGGAATATTATGAACTTCATGCCAATAAATCTGACAACTTAGATGAAATGGACAAATTCCCGTAAAGAATTACAACTACCAAAGCTCACTCAAGGAAAAAAATAGAAAACCTGAATAGCCTATACCTATTAAAGAAATTGAATTTGTAGTTAGAATACTTATCACAAAGAAAACTCTAGGCCCATATGGCTTCACTGGAAACAGTTAAGGAAGAAATTTTATACAAACTCCTCCAGAAAACTGAAAAGATAAGAATATGTCCCAACTTATTCTTAATGAGGCCAACATTTCCCCACCATATCAAAAACAGACCTTATAGACATTATAAGAAATGAAAACTATAAATACCCTCTCATGAACACAGATGCAAAAATTTTAAACAAAATTTTAGCAAACCAAATCCAACAATACATTAAAAGGATAATACATCACGACTAAGTGAGGTTTATCCCAGAAACACAGGGTTGGTCCAACATTTGAAAATCGATGTCATTTAATAAAGGCAATATAATACCTCCACTGATGTGGGAAAAGTATTTTACAAAATCTAATATCCATTCCTGATTAAAAAAAAAAAACACTTTCATCAAATTAGGCATAGGAGGGAGCTTCCTCAATCTGCTAAAGTGCATTTACAAAAAACCTAAAGCAAACACATACTTACTTTGAAAGACTAAATGCCTTCCCTTTAAGGTCAGGAGACAAGGAAGTCTACTCTCATCCCTTCTATTCAATAATGTACAGGACATTATGGACAGTGCAATAAAACAAGAAACAAAAAGCATTCACATTAGAAAGAAGAAAAGTAAAAATGACTTTATTTGCAGATGACATGAGCATCTACATCAAAAATATGATAGAATCTCCAAAAACTCTATTAGAATGAGTAAGTTTAAGTTTAGAATGCTTGTAGAACAAAGATCAACATACAAAGTCAATTGTATTTCTACATACTGAACAATCAGAATTTGAAATTTTAAAATATGAAATATGTAAGAGAGGATAAAATATGCACAATGTCTGTATAACAAAAGCTACGAAACACTGATGAGAGAAATTAAAGACCCTAAAAAAGGAAGATTATATGTACCTTGTTCACAGGTTAGAAAACTCAAAATTATTAAGATGTCAGTTCTCTTCAAAGCGATCTATAGTTTTGAGACAATCCCAATTAAAATCCCAGCAGACTTTTTGTAGAAATTGGAAAGTGATTGTATAAACTGATATGGAATGCAAAGGACCCAGACTAGTCAAAACAGCTTTGAAAAAGAAGAACCAAGTTGGAAGACTTACAATACCTAATTTCAAGTCTCATAAAACTACATTCAGTATGGTATTGACATCAAAATAGACAAATGGATCAGTGGAACAGAGTTCAGCTATAGACCCACACATTTATAAACAACTGAATTTTTAAAGGTGAAAAGACAATTTAGTGAAGAAAGGATAGTCTTTCAACAAATAATACTGAAACAATTGGATATTCTCACGCAAAAAAAATTAATTTAGATCCTTACCTTGTACTAATACAAAAACTAACTCAAAATGGATCACAGATCTAACTGTAAAACCTAAAACTACAAAAATTCTACAATAAAATATAGGAGAAAATCTTTGTGGTGTTGGATTAGGCAACAATTTCTTAGACTCAATACCAAAAGCATGAATTGTAAAAGAAAAAAATTGGTAATTTGGATTTTGTCAAAAGGAAAAACTACTCTTTGAAAAAACCTGTTAAAAGAATGAAAAGACAAACCCCAGACTGTGAGAAAAGGAATTCTCAAAACTCATTATGAAACAAATAATTCAATTTAAAAAATGGGCAAAACATTTGAAAAGACACTTCAGTAAAGAAGCTGTATGGATGGCACGTATGCACATGAAAAGATGCTCAACATCTTTAGTCATTAGGGAAATACAAACTAAAATCATAATGAGATATGACTAAATAGCTATTAGAATGGCTAAATATGTTAACAGAGAAATTGGAACTGTGGTTGGGAATGTAAAATACTATAACCTCTTTGGAAGACAATCTGGCAAGTTTCTTAAAAAGTTCAACATAAACCTACCACATTCTCCATCCATTCCACTCCTAGACATTTACCCCAAAGAAAAGAAAATATACAAAGCTTTCGTACACAAATGGAAAATATGCAAAGCCTTGTAAACTAATGTTCATAGCAGTTGGGCTGCTATGAACTCCTACGACAGGAGACTCCAGGGTACCTTTTTATTACACCAGAGGAATAAAAGAGTAATCAACTAAGATTTGAGATCATCCTGGGAAAGTTAGGTGGAATGTTTGAACTCCAAACAGTAAGAGCCCCTTGAAGGCTTACCCTGTAACCCTCCTGTGACCAGGCTCTGGGCTGAAATAACAAGCCTACTGGGAAGAGAAGTGCAAGTTGTGAAGAATGGAGACTGAGAGTTCTAATTCCAACTCTCAACCCACAGCTCCCATTGGTCTTTGGCAAGGTATCAACTATGCCCCTGACAACCCACTATTCCCTAAAACAGAGCCATTAACAATAATAGACTATCTTTCAGGGCTGTGGTAAGGACGAGCAGGTAAGAACTAAGTAAAGCACCCAGCAATACTGAACTATAGAAGTGGTACTAAAAAATGTTCTGTCATTTATCTCTCCTTTGGCTCATTCTTTTCTTAATAATGGGCAATCATGAGACCGGGCAATATGCTGACAGAAAAATTTAAGATTTCCTTTTACTGCTATTAAACACAAACAATATCTATGCTCTCAAAGGAAAATTACTACTGTTTAAACTCATGCATGCTGTTCCTTCCTAATTAACTCCCCACCTTCCCCTCTCCCCATAGGCAAAAATGGATTCTTACAACATAGGCCTGGGGAGTATTGTACTCATCTTCCAAGGAACCATCAGGATATTTTTGCTTATTGAAAAATGAAGCTATTTTGGTACTCTCTTTTTAGGCTGGCTGCCAACCTGGGACCTGAAGACATGCAGGCTGCCATCTGCCTCACCCCAGCTGTTCCTGACCTGCCATCCGTATCCAACCGGGGATTCCTGGTATCTGCCAGGTCAGCTAAGCAACTGATGAGACATGCTTGACGCCAAGGTACAGGGGGGGATGAATGTGTTGGCAACACATAGCCTGCCATGCAACCTTGACTTCCTCTCATTACCGGTGACAACATAGAGAGCTGAATTCTGAGAAAAAAAAGACCTACCCATGGAGCTCTGCCTTACTGTATGACAATTAATTCAACATTCCCCACATTTTTGCTAAAAAAAAAAAACCCAGTTACTTTAAAATGATGTTATATTCTTAATATACGGACTGCATGTTATAAATTCATATCCTTTATCCTTCAGGAATGACTATTATGTTATTAAATGATCAGCTCTGATTATTGAAGCTCCAACAGTAAAAGGACCCAGTTTAATTTCATGCCTCTCTAAACTGTCATGATCCAGAAATGATTTAAAAGCCTAAACAAGCCTTTAAAAATGTAATTTGCAAACAAATCTGGTGAAGATAAGGATACTAAGAGGAAAGAAGGAATTTTTATGGTTTGGGTTTGTATTCCATTAATGCAGCAATCCAATACTAATACAAAAGTATTGTAAAAGCTTATTATAACCATGAAAATAATGGCTTTTACTGATGCCACAATTTACTGGTGACATGCAGTTTCATCTCCCAAAAATAAACACCCAGAGTCTGCCTCGGGGCTCCCTTGTCTGCATGTGGGTAGCACACATTGATTTGGGGGTCCAAGCTCAGAACTACTGACCATGTGGCTCAGCAAAGAGATACTCTTCACAAAATGGAAAACTCTCCACAAACTCCCATTGTCTGCCATAAAAAAACACTGACCTCAAACACAAAGTTCCCAAAACGGTATCTCTTGTAGAGGAAAGGCTAAGATCATGGTTCTTAAAAAACAAACAAAACATCAACAATACAAAATCACCCACAGACTACAAGAAATATAAGGGATTTACTTTTATCTCTTAATTCTAATTTCCTCCTGCTCTATCATACTCTATACTCTGTCTCCCTGGAACCCCTTCTGCCTGTTTCCTTTACAAAAATTATAGCTCCATATGGGATCTATAAAGAGAAAATCTTATACTGAAAAAACATGACAATTTTTAAAACCCTGTCCTACTTTCCCATCTGACACTTGCGGTCTTCCTTCTCTGCTCAGGACAGGCAGTGGCTTACACACACAGGCTCTATGTTGGATGTGCTCAAGGAATCTCTATTCTTTAGTCTCTGCACAAGAAAAACAAAGATGCAAATCTAATTGCTAGGAATTCTATAAAATGAATAGTAAATCAAAAGTAAGAAGCTCTTTGCTTTCAAATGCCACTAAGATGGCATATGGGTAGAAGCAGAAATTAATCCTATGTCCAGAAAAAAAGGAAAATATTGTGCTTGACTGTTTTCAAAATTAATAACGGGATATATAAGACTCTTTGTAACAAATATAAAAAATAAATAAGAAGTCAACTTCTTAGGCCCACCAATCAGATTACCACTGAACAGCCCTTTCCTCCTAGCTGCAATTAGGTGAGCTTTTCTCTTATTTTCTCCTCTCTGTCACATTCTTTGCTGCTACTGCTGAGAAATATCACAGCTTCTCACCTCACCAAGCATTGGGTGGTGGTGATACCAAAATAAAGCAGAAATGATCCTTCCTGACCCCATCCCAGTGCCGGTCTCCTGATTGCATCTCAGGGCCTGTTTGACTCTTCTCACTTTTCCCCAGAGCTTCTTCCTGCTCCAGTGGGAAAATATTTAGGAGACTGGCTACAGCTAAGTTTTCATCTGAAAGACAGAAGACACATCAACCATATTCTCTATAAGGTCTAAACTAAAATAACAAAAAATGTCTTCTTTGTAAGAAGAGAAAACAAAGACCTAGAAAAGTTCAAAAAGCCTGGGGAAAGAAACAGGAATAAGCCTAAGGAAAAGAACATTTTTTCCAAACAAGGTCTTATAGCAGGTTCTTAACATTTTTTTGTAGCATTTTTGTAGACTCTGGCAGTCTGATGAAACCTATGGACCCCTTCTCAGAATAATGTTTTAAATGTATAAAACAAAAATATATAGGATCAAAAAGGAAATCAATTATATTGACATGCAATTATCAAAATATTTAAAAAACTTTGTTATGATAATATATTTGCTTCTTTATTAATATATTAAACAACACTAGCTAGCAGCAGGTAATTTCTAAGCAGAGATGAACATGATTTTTCAAGATGTCTGGAAAAATGTGACATGATATGAAAATATCAATGATTTTTATTGAGAAAGAGAAACTGCTAAACAGTACTATGATCTGTTGCCTACCTTTGTAACTGAGGGAAATGCTAAATATTATTGAGAGGTAGTAAAAATAAAAATGCAATTTTATTCCCAATCAAGTCTACAGATTTCCCTGTCTTTTCTCTGCAGGCCCAGATACAGAACGCAGCTGGAGGCACATTTTCTCTGGCTGAAGCAGAAGTAGAGGGCTTGCAGCAGCTCTGCCTGGCTCCTCCCTCACTACCTATTCCTTCCCTAACCCACATCCCTGAGGCCCCTACGAGGAAGCAGCTCAAGGGCTTCTGGAAAGCCAGCTTGAAAACCACTCATAAACAGGCTTATTATTTAGCCTGCTAAGAGTATATATGCAATAACATGCCCATGCCTGTTTTCCCAGCCTCCTGGTCATATCTATACGTATTTTATGAAGTGCTATCTCAAGTCCTTCTTATCCCACTTTATTTTATTTTTTACTTTTTTACCCCATGTTAATGATTTTTCCTTTACTTTGTTACAGTCCAAAAATTCTTAGCATGCCTTGTTTTCCTGTTTGTTAGCTTTCATATTTTATTTTATTCTATTTCAATTTAACCTTTTTTATTGTTCATCACTTTTATTTTCCCATTATATCTGTAGAATATTGTTGGTTTGGTTTTTCTTTTCTTTCTTTTTTTTTTTTGTATTGCCAATTTATATGGTTTCTGGTATTAACTGCTTTAATCATATTTAGTTTATATTTCCCTTTTGTTTAGAGCATCATTTCCCTTTCCTTTGTATTTTCATTTTTTATTTATAAATGGCAGGGTAGAAGCTGAACATGTGGTTGCCAGCCCATAGAGAACAGCTCACAATCCAAACAGGGGAGTTAAAATATTTGTTCTCTCTCCTGCTGTTTCAATAGCAGCCTTTCTAACTCTCCTTTAAAGATCCCTTGTGCCCTTTAATGTTGAAGCCCACAAACTTTTCAACCTGTGTACTTCAGGAGATTCAAAGGCTACAATTCTCTCCTGGGATGACAGGTTGATACAGGCTAGCATGTGCCAGCAGAAACCAGAACTGCTGGATTTTGAATTGTTTATGTGTGCACTTAATACAGTGGCAGATGCTCAATCAGCTCTCCACTGATCACCCATACTTTCCAAACTTCCTTAGCTCTAATGCTCCTTCCATCATCACTGGGAGATTTGATCATTAGATTTGGTAGCTACACTCTGCAAGCAGAGCTGGTCTCTATAGGCTGTGGCAGGGAAAGAGCTGAACCAACGACAAAGGTGGCAGCCAAGAATCTGCTAAGGGCTTTCCCTTAAAGGTGGTACTGACTAGGGAATGAGAAATCCTAAAGCCTGGCCACCAAGAAGCTATCAGTTTCTTGTGAATGTAATTAACAGCACTGAATTATATATTTGAATGTGGTTAAAAGGAGAAGTTTTAGGTTGTATGTTACTAGAATAAAAACAAATTTAAAAAAAAATCCATGGAACTGTATAACACAATGAACCCTAAGTTAAACCATGGACTATAGTTAATAGCACAACTATAAAAATGTGCTTTTATCAGTTGTAACAAATGTACCACATCAATGCAAGGTGTTAATAACAGGTTGGTATATGGGAACCCTGTATTGGATGCATAGTTTCCCTGTAAACACACAACTTCTCTGCATTTCCTCACTCCAGACCTGTGATTGTGAGTTTACACTGAGGTATCTAAAGCCAACCCATTCCAGGTCATGAGGCATCACAAACACTGCATGCTGGACCCGGGTGGTGGAATACCACAGAGCAGCCAGCCCTTGGCATCTTTAGGATTAACATTACTGATTTCAGTGAATTCAAAGAAACCCAAAGAGCTCATAACTTGTAATTTTAATTTTGCTGAGGTATAAATATGTGTTATATATTCTGAGGTTACACAGTAGAAATAAGACACTTAGCTAGTAAGTGAACCCAACCAACCTCCCTTATTTATATCTTTATACAAATATGCAGCTTTGTTGAGCTCTATCTAGTCTCACACACATACACAGTAATCTCATGAACTTATAAAAACATTTGTTTCTTAAAAAAAAAAAAAAGGCCTAGAAAAAGAGACCCAATTTGCTTAGTAATAAAAGAGAAGAGAAAGAACAGCATTAAGAATGATAAATCCCAGCCAGAATATTAGTTCTGACTAAAGCAAAAGACGGAATTTCAAATTAAATGGTGGCTCAGGTTTATGATGGACAAGAGTCCTCCAAATAACCTATATGGAAACAGGAAATAGAAACTTACTGAATATGAAACTTTCAGTAAGATTCCAAGCCATACAAAACTGGATATAAAATGAATTAAACATGAAAACTCTTGAAGGTATGATTTAAATTTATCAGTCATACTTTAATGTATGAGGACAGGGATAGTGTCTAACTTGTGCACTACTATATCCCCAGCACCTTGGACAGGGCCTGGCACATACTAGGTATGCAATAAATATTTTTTAAATGTGGAATCACTGAAATAAATTATATGCTACAGAGGTACTTGTGAACTTGGGACCTATTTCTTCCAATAAATTGCTTGAAAGAATAGTCACAGTAGGCAGTATGAGCTACAGGAATTGTGACTATTCTCTGCTTTTTGCAATGAACAAAGCAAAAGAGTAAGAAGTGGCCAGAGACCACACACACCCCCCTGCCTCCCCCTCCTTTCTTAGAGAAGATGTATCCTTTAGGGAGTTATCACCTTCACTTCACCTTAGGCAAAAATAACTACCAAAACAGCCCTACAGTGGCAGAGCCACTAAAGGAAAGCAGGCCTCATTCTCATCGAGGGATCCATTCGTCTTAATCTTTTTAAGAGGCACTTGTTGCAATTATGATTTCAGGACACAGAAATTAAACTCAGGATATTATACCTCCCAATTAAAATAAATTTTTTTTTAAAGCATGGAATCTAGTCTATTTGCAATTTCTATTTAAACAGAAAACACCAACAAGGTGGTAAAGTATACCCAATTCAAAAAAGGGGGAAGAAGCCTCCTTACTATTTAGCAAAATTAAATAAAAGAAAATTGAATACATTTTTCACTAATATAGTGTAAGCTTTTAAAAAAGCACCTGGATGGAAATAACTGATAATTCTCTCAGTCAAAACAAAGTAAGATCAAATGGGATATTCTAATGCAATGTTTTCTGGAAACATTTTAAATTTCAAACTTAGTCTATTTTCAGAACCTAGAAAATGGAACAAATCATAAGTCATATTTTAAAAATAGGAATCAATACAAAGTTAGTTGTAAGGTATAATTTTGATAGATATTTGATAGGTAAAAAATCAACTGTAAGGATTTTACAGAAGACTCTTAGGCAGGATCAACTGTAAGGATCAAATGTAATTGCAATTAGTACTTATTTCACTCCCCCTTTCTAATATAAAACGTGCTTTGAAAGTTTTTGTCTTGGAGACAGTCACTAGTTATGTGGCTTTAGAAAATTCATTTCATTTAGTCTCATTTTCCTTATCTTTAGAAAGACTTCTAGGAATCATGTAAGTTCAACTATTTTCTGAATTTATAAGAACTTGCTTGGTCCTTCCTGTGCTGTTGGTAATTTTCAAATGGTTTTGGCATTTTTGAAGCTCCTTATTGGTTTCCACATTTAGGAAAAAGACCTTTTACTCTCCATTCATGATAAATACCCACTTAAATTGTCTTTGCTCTGCCATTTAGCTTTTTAGCTTTTGTTTCTTTGCTATGAAATGGAATTTAAAGTATTAAATATCTTTGTTCTACTGGCAGGGATGTAGTAAAGCTGCTATTTTAATAAGAAAGTACAATTAGCATACTAATTAATTAGAACATTGCATTCAATTGAAATAAAATTATGATTAGCATACTAATTAATTAGAACATTGCATTCAATTGAAATAAAATTATGATTAGTTTTAACGTGACTATTTCATCTTGATTACTATTATTGCATCTAAGTTTTTGCAGTTTCAATTAACAGAGACAAGCCCTGGAAAACACAGGTCTCTTGATGCCCAAGTCAGTGATGTTGAAAGAAAACCCAAAAAAGTGGGGCATGGGACCATAGTACCTTCTCATATTTAGCCATCAATATTTTTATCAGTAAGATGAAGATAACTGTAAAGACTCAGATTATTACTATAGCACCTTCTCATATTTAGCCATCAATATTTTTATCAGTAAGATGAAGATAATTGTAAAGCCTCATATCATTATGAGTATCTAGTTAAATGAAACGGAAAACTTACTTGTAAAGGTAATACTCCGCATGGTCTATCTCTTCACGAGAAGAAATGTTATCCACAAACTAAGGGAGAAAAAGAAACCCGTATTGAGTACAAATTATGCCATATATTGGGTCTAATTCACGATTGACTTTAAATAGATAAAACACCCATTTTATACAAACCAAAATTCATGCTTAGTGGACAAGGTTCATGTGTTGTGGTTCTATCTTAGAAATTGCTTTATGTTGAACAAAGAATATTCAATGGCTCTTCTATGTTAGAACAACCTTGATGAGAATGACTGAAAGCCAAACATGAATCTTGTTAAGAACAAGAGGAAAGCTCCTTCCACTATATTTATAACTAGTCATTGGTATTTCCCTTCATCTTTCAACACTGATATTTTCTCTACTTACTAAGCTCCAAATACATGGGAACACAAAGGCTGAAAGGATGAAGTCTAATGGTTACAGAAATATGGCCCAGGAGACAAAAGTCCAAATTTAGAGAATTTGGTCTTCTAATATTTTTCCTATTGATTTAAAGTTCTGCTTATGGACTAGTCAATTCTGTGAGTCCTCTCCCAACAAAGTCTCCTTTCATAAACATAAAACCTGAGTATGTTCCTTAAATACAAACCAAATAAACAAATAGAAAGGACTACTCCAAGGATGGATTACATCCTGAAGTAGAGACTCAGATGCAAAAAAGATGGAGTAGGAGATGATGCATGTTATAAATATAATTAAAATATAACTAAAATCTCATGAAAAGGGAGAGGAGAGTAAAAATGGAAAGGCTTTCCAAAAATGCCTAGGACTTATGGATTTGATTTGGAATACTTTCCTCTCCCAAGAAGGAGCAGATAAAACTGGTTCAAACACAGGACCTACGATTGTTTGCTTGATGCCCTCTAGGACTTAGTTTCCCCATCTGGTAGGTTAAAGCCACCGGCTCTGAAGAGTATGAGACTCCAAGGAGAAAATGTACATGAAAGTTCTTTAAACTCTGAAGTGCTACCTAAAAACATACCAGGTATTATGTAATACCTGGGGTATTCATCCGTCATATAAGCAATAGACCAATAGCCTTTTGGGTCCCCTCCAATCTGAGAATTACGATCCTATAAAATTTAATTTATGACCATATTAAATTGTTTACCTATTAAAAGGAGAAGAGTAAATGGCAGAGAGGACAGGACTAAAAATGAAGACTGGACAGGACTAAAATGAAGACTGTTTCTTTCTTTTCCTCTTCTAGATATAACAATACTTTGAAATTCACAGTGCCATTAATTTCCACAAAGAGTTTTCACAACTAAGATCTCATTTTAGCATCATATCATCTCTACAAAGAAGATACTATTGCCCTCATACTGGAAATGAGGAAACTGAGAGAAGCCCCACTGCCAAATGTCACAAAGTGAATTCATGAAAAAGGTAAGACCAGACATATTTGAGGAAGACATAGAAAAGAACTCTGATGTTGTAGAGATCTTGGTTTGAATCCAGACTTGTCTACTTATGAGCTATGTGAACTTGGACAAGTTATCCAACCATTCTGAGCTTTATTCATAAAATGGAGATAATGCTTATCTCATATAGCTGCCATAAGAATTAACAGAGATAGTGTGTATCAGGAAGCTAGGATGATAGCTGACATAGAAGCTGATCAGTAATGGTTACTATCAATTACTATTCTTGATTCCTAGCCTAATACTATTCTCTCCCCTCTCATTCTGCAGTCATTTAACATTAACATTAATATCCATTCTTTTATAGACTTTCTTAACTACCAAAACCACTTCTAATATTAATAAGTACTATCACTTTGAAGGATACATCAACTCTTAAAAAGATCATGGCATAATGTAGCAGAATATCATACCTTGCAAAAATATTAAGACAAATCAGATACAACAGTGATTATTGGTATCAGTCTGGTAAATTTATTACATTTTATTTCAGTCAAAGAAATTTGCTGCTTCACCATGAAATATCTATTAGTAACTGCAAAAACATACCATACTCTGGAAAAATATTTCTTATGAATAGTATTTTTTACTTATAGTTTCATCTCTATAAAGAGCCTTTCTTGCTTTCTTTCTTCTTCATTTAAAATACATATATTCAAATTTTCTTACCCGTGATATTGTCAAAGAACTAACAGGCAACTTTCTCTCATATGTTTTATCCATCAAAGATGCTAGATCAGCTGTGAAGACAATGAAGGAAAAAGAACCCTGTTAAATATACATATTTCTCAAGAAAAATCTAACAGATATAATTCATGACAGATGGCTGCCAAATTATGAAGTCAATATTAAAACAAACTCTCATTCCTGCTCTTTTTTAGAAATCACTTTTATATAAATTTAAAAGGATGAAGAAATATTAGTATCATTTTTAATGATTTATTTAGTTGGCATAAAGATTATTTTAAAAATCCTAGCATATATTTACCTTTTAAAAAAATGGATCAGTATCTCTGGAAGAAGACATAAAAAAGTATTAAAGACAACAGGGAGAGGAACTATGGCAGGGGACCAAAAGGAGGAGACTCTTCATTGCTGGCACATTTAGTCCTTTTACAGTTTGAACCAGGTAAACTGCTAGTTTTAAAAATCTTTTTAATTAAAATTTATTGAATGACTATTATACATCCCCTGAACAAACCAGAGAGGCACCCTGGTTATCTTTAATGGCTTCAGCCTGAACTACTCCTATTTTGATTTCTTTTAGCAGAACATCCATAGGAATACTTGGTATTCCTTAGACTACACTTTTATTTCAGTGTCTAAGAAGATCTGAAATCCTAGGTAATACACTCTCCAAAATGATTATTGCATGCCTTCTCATTGCTTCTCAAACTTCTAATACCCTCTTTCCCCTCGCCTTTCATTCTCACTCTCAGTTCATAATTTTGTGCCTTATTTCCCTGAGAAAATACAAGCCATCAAAAGACTCCTTCATCCTCCTCCTATCTTCCTACCAGGCTACTAGCATCTGTGTCCATACGTTCCACCTTCTCTCCCGATAAAAATGATGAACTACACTAAACAAAAAAGATATCTCTCTTGAGCTCACATGCCCTTCCAGTTACCTTCCCCTTTTCTCTGCTCCCTTTAAAGAGCAAGATGCCTCAAAAATAGTCACCTCTGTTACTTCTGTTACTGCATTCTTAGCTCCCACTCTCTCCTGTACTCACTTGAATCAGATTTTGGTTTCCCTCACTCCATGTGCTGGTTTGTAGATATTACGTTCCCCAGAAAAAGCCATATTCTTTAACGCAATGTTGAGGGGGCAGATACATTAGTGTTGATTAGGTTGGAACCTTTTGATTGTTTCCATGAAAATGTGACTAGGAACACCTTTGATTAGGGTGTGTGACCTGTTGATGGGATTGTTTCCATGGAGGTGTGCCAGCTTGAGTCTTGATTTAATCACTGGAGTCCTATAAAAGAGCTCACAAACAGAAGGACCTCAGAGCAGCTCAGAGAGACATTTTGGAGACAGCTGTTGAAAGCAGACTTTTGCTGACACTTTGGGGTTGCTAGCCCAGAGTTTGCTCCAAAGAAGCTAAGAGAGGGCAAAATGCCCTCAGAGCAACATTTTGAAGAATGCACAGAAGCTGAGAGAGGAGCTGGAACACAACCCGGGATCAGGAGATGCCAGCCATGTGCCTTCCCAGCTAACAGACGTTTTCCGGATGCTATTGGCCTTCCTTCGGTGAAGGTATACTCATGTTGGTGCCTTAATTTGGACACTTTCATGGCCTTCATACTATAAATCTGTAACCAAATGAACCCCCTTTATAAAAGCCAATTCATTTCTGGTATTTTGCATAATGACAGCATTAGCAAACCAGAATACTCCACTACCACCAATGATCACCTTCACACTGTCCAATCCAATGGCTAATTCTCGGTCCTCATATTATATGACCTTGCACTACCATTTAAAACAGTTGATCATTCTATCTTTCATGAACTACTCTCTTTCTTCTTCTGCTGTCTGGTCCCTCTTTCTTAGGCCCCATTTGCAGGATCTCCTCTTCTTCTTGACTTCTAAATACTGAAGTGTCCAAAGCCTCAGTAATACTCTTCTCTTCATCATCTACACTCAGTCCTAGGGGATCTCATCCTCTCCATGGCTTTAATCATCACCATCTGTAAACTGCTGACTCCATAAGTATATATGCCTACCCTTACTTGTGCCTTTAACTCCAGACTTGCATTTCCAACTGCATAGGTGATAATTTCATTTGGGTGTCTAAACGTTGTCTAAACATTACTTGTCCTCTTGATTACTCAGTCTTCCACTTCAAACATGCCTTTCCCTGAACCTTCCCAACAGTAAATGGCTACTACCTTAGTTAGCTTACTCAGGCCAAAAACCTAGATGTCATTCTTGACCCTATCCTTTTTCATACTCTATAACCAATCTGTCAGCAAATCCTACACGCTCTACGTTTGAAACATAACCATGTATTTTTCACCTACTCCACTGCTAAGCCATCAATATCTCTTACTTCCCAATCAGTCACCTTGTTTCAACTATTACTCCAACCCTTACAATCTAATTTCTGCAAAGCAGTCTCAGTGATCCTTTCAAAAGGTTAATATTGTCATTCTCTTGAGTCAACCAGCCAATAGCTTGCTATCATAGTTAGAATAAAATCCAAAAAATTTTCTAGGACCTACAAATACCTACATACTCTGGTTTGTGGTGCTTTTTTTTACCCCCTTACGTTAGAAGTAAAACTTATGAAAGCAAGGACTTAATTCACTGATATTTTATCAGTCCCTAGTACACTACCATAAAAGGTACTCACTAAATATCTAAGGAAATGCATTAAAGTAAGGAAGGAAAAGAGGAAGGGAGGTAAAAGAACTGATTGGATTTCCAAGTTATTTTTTACCCCCTAATGGAAGAAATTAGTATCAAGCAATAAAGAGACTCTAAGAGGTAATCAATTAACAAGTATTTGTTAAAGACCTATGGGTGTGCATTTAACACTGTAATATGACTATTCCTTTTTTTTTTTTTTTTTAAACCATTTTCCCCTCTTTCCTTTCCCTGGGGCAATGCTCTTAATGACAGTAGCTATTGGGAGACAGCACCTTTGCAAACCTCAAAAACCTGATATGATGTAAAAATAATCAGCTTTTCTTAAGAAAAAAAGGATTGTCAGGTTATTAAAGAATGCAAAAAAAAAAAAAAAAAAAAGACCCTAAAATCTCTCTACACTAAGGCAAATAAATATTTTTACGTCTACTTGCTCACAGAATAGGTGTTAATCGGCTCTCTAAAGATACCAAATCTTTATTATCACTTCACAATAAAGCTCTTGTTTTGAGATGACAGGCAATGTAAGGAATCACCTCCTTCACTTAAAATATATACTTTAATGAACAAAAGCAGGATAAGAACCTACAGGCTTAAAGTGGCATACAGGCCTGTTTCTTTGTGGGTTGTACATAGTGCACAACATGTAAGCAAACACTGGATTGAGTTAGCTTCAATGATCACCTCTATAGTGTGGTAACTCAAGATTCCATTTTAATCCTTCACACCAAAGCATCTTCAGTCAAGTGAAATTGGCTGGAAATTAAAAAGGCAACAGCTGCCGAGCCAGTATCTGATGAATAACATTTGCATACTGCAAGTCAAAGAAAGATTTACTGCTAAATATAATATGTGGCCAACCACCTCACATTATAGCACTGGCATGATGAATGAGGCAGAAAACTGCACAGAGCAGGGATGGCCAGGAAAACTGGGGCAGCTGTGGCCTGCAGAGGGCCAGCGCCACAGGCTTCTGGATTCTGAGCTTCAGTAGTTAAAATCACACTTCATGTTTCATGAGGGGCCAGCAGACGCCCAGGTGTGTTCAAAAGGATGTGCCAAAGATGTTTTCTAGCCTGTCTGTCATTCAGCTTCTCAGGGTTATATCACAGCTGATGGGGTGAGGACAACAAAGACTAAATGGGAAAACTGATTTGAAATTTGAACTCATCATTTAACTAAACTTAAAGCTACATTGACAGTGTGGAAGTATGTCCAGAAAATGAAATGGATACTAGTAAATAAATGTCCTTCTTGTTTGAAGACAACAATACCATAGATAATCTAAGGACATAAAAGAGTTTACTGAAGACCCTGCACTATTCTAAGTATAGGCGTGCACTGGTTCACAAACCTGGTTGTAGATTTGAAATACCTTTGGGACTTTAACCCATCAGATTCCTGGGTCTCACACCCAGAAGGTGATGTGAATCAGAATGAGCTTTCAAGAAGCTAGGTGATTATCAGAGGCCAAAGCCAAGTTGGGAGCATAAACCTCGAATGTTTAGGGAGCACAGAGGGTAGCAGCCACCCTGAGACCACTTGAGGATTCCCAGGGACATAGAGTTTTTATTTTAACAGCTTGTGGGGGACAGAAGACAAAATCAAGGCATTTGGTAAGATGAGAAACTGGTTCAGAGGTCCTCAGATAAAGCCAGGACACCCAGGACTACACCTATAGTGGAAAGACGAACTAGAAAGAAATGTACCCTGCAAAGGCAAACAGCAAAGACTGTTGTCCCCTGAGGATTCTAAACTACAACGTCAGCCCTCATGCCTCTTTGGGACTCTAATCATACTTCCTATGTGATCCAAAATATACCAAACTGAGAATTTTGTTTAAAGTGGTCTTGAGTTGATAGTGCCCTCAGGAATCTAGGAAAAGCAAACACAAAGCGAAAGAAGCCAAATGAAAGGAGTACATACTATATAAGTCAATTTACATAAAATTCTAGAAAATGCAAACTAATCTATGGGAACATTAACTACATCAACCGTTGCCTGGGGACTTGGGGTAGGGAGCAGGAAAAGACAGAAGGCAGGATTACAAAGGAGAAGAAGAAAACTTTAGGGAGTTACAAAGGAGTAGAAGAAAACTTTAGGGAGTTACAGAGAAGTTCATTATATTGAGTGTGATGATTTCATGAATACATACATAAGTACATCTGTCAAAACCTATCAAATTGTACACTTCAAATAAGTATGGTATATTGTATACAAAAAACACCTCAACAAAACTGTAAAAAAGAAACTTGATGAATAAGTTAGAGAGAGGGTTAGACACAGGTGAAGAAAAAATTAGTGAATTGAAAGGTAGATTTAGAATAAATTACCCAGAATGCAGGAAAGGTAGACAAAAATGGGAAGTATGAAAGAGGATTTAAGAGATAGAAGATAGAACAAGATGGTCTAAAATAGATATAATTAAATTTCCAAGAGAAATTACTAAAGAGAATAGGAAAAGGTAACACATAATGAGCTAATGGCTAAGAATTTTTAAAATTCATAAAATATATGATTTCTCAGATTCAGGAAACACATAAACACTCAAATAAGTAAAATTAAACTTGCACCATGATACATTGTAGTATATGAAGAATAAGAAGATTTTTAAAGTAGCCAGAAGAAAAAGATAAATTACTTACAAAAGAAAAACAATTATAACAACAGGTGTTTTCTCAATAGGAACAAGGGAAGCCATAGGACAGTAGAACAATACATTCGAAGTGTGCGGAGTCAGCACTATTAACCTAGAATTGTAACCTAGAATCATATACCTTGCAAAACTATCATTCAAGAATAAAGACAAAATATATTTTAGACAAACAAAAACTCAGAGAATTTATCAGCAACAAACACTCACTAAAGGAATTTCTAAAGGATATGTTTTAGGAAGAAGAAAAACGACCCTAAAATAAGACTTGAGGTGCTAGAAAGAATTGATGAGTAAATAAACTGGTGAAAACGTGGGCAAATGTGGGGAAAATCGACTGTTTAAATGTCTTACTTGTATTTTTTAAAAAGGATAAAACTTTAAGATTAGACAATAGTATACACTGTGTGTGTGTGTGTGACTAGACTTAAAGTGCTCCAAAGGATAGCAGAGTGTGGTTAACATTAGAATTTAAGTTAAATGAGTATGTTAAAAGTTACAGGGCAATCATCTCTAAAACAGTAGAAATTGAGTATGAAATTTCCAGACAGTAGAGGGGAAAATAAAAAATAAGAACAAAAAATACCCATCATCAATTCAAAGAAAGTAAGAAGGAAAGGAAAAAAACAGGAAAGCTGGGACAAATCATAAAGTGATAGGTAGAAATCAATCCAAATTTATCAGTAATCATAAAATAACAATGTAAATAGACTAAACTTTCTAGTTAAAAAGTGTCAGTTGTTAGCTTGCTTAAAAAACAAAATATAGATATATAAAACATAGGGACACAATAACTGAAAATAAATGCATGGAAAAAATATACTAGGCAAACAGTAGCCAAAAGAAAGGTGATACAGCTGAATTATTATCAGACGCAACAGACTTAAAGGCATTATTTTTACAGATTAGGTGGGCCATTACATTATGATCAAAAAATTCATTTTTCCAGGACTATAATCTATACCAAAGTAACACAGCTTCAAAGTACATAAAATTCTTACAAAGAAAATGTCAATCTTGTTAAGCATCACAAAACCTGTAGTAGAGATATGCTGGAAAAGAAGCCTCTTACAAGAGGGTGGATCTCTAGGTCAAAATTGTGATTAGGTAGGAAAGAGGGATCCTCCATTGAATCCTAAGAACGTTAAGGTGAAAAATTGTTAGATGGCTTCAGTTTTTCATAATTTCCACATAACTATATATCACTGTCACCCATTCAGCCAACACTAAGCTCCTTCTGGGCTTACAACCATCTATGTACCATGTACCTTATCTAAATTATGTAACAAAGAACTAGATACAAGTTATTATTGTACTTCCTAGAGGAAGTGATCTTGGAAAGATAAGCTGAAACTTTATTTTTGTATTCCACATTTTAAAAGAAAAATACTGACAGGTGACATATGATAGAAGTAATAGAAGGAAATAGAGAAAACTATTAAGGAACCAATTTGGATATAGTTTTTTTAGATTTCTTTCTATCTACTTGTAGCTTTAAAACAAATGGATCCAATAAGGGAATAATGTAAAAGGAAGCTTTGTATACATATTTACAAAGAAAATGAGACTAAAGAAGGATGATATGCACAAACCAGACCCATTTCCAGAATAGCCAGCAGATGGTAAATATGAAACCTAGTAAATGAACAGATGTCACAGAGATGAAATATGGAACTGAAAAAAGTTAGGAAAGCAGGCTTCAGAAAATCTCTACTGGGCCTTAATAAAGGATTGGAAAATTACTGCATCAAGCCAAAGTCTTCCACAGCCGAAATGAAACAGCAAAACCAAACCTTAGCTAATGGGAGAAATCTCTGTAAGAAGATGACCACAGGGCTCAGCCTCTACCCAAATTCAAGTGTGTTAACAGTATAATGCTCTCCCTGGATTCCTAAAAGGTCTTCTTAAAACACACACACATGCACACACACACACACATACACACACACACAATGTAACCCAAATCAAAATGTACCACTTTGTGATTAAAACCTGAAAAATCAGATATAAATAGTTAATTCAATAGGCTTCATGCCCGGGTGACTTAGCAAATTTAAGGCAAAGGTCACATCTTTTTCCTCTCCTGGAACCCAGGGCTCTGAGCCTCTCCATCAGGCCTGCCTCCACCCAAGATGGTTCTCTCCTGAGCCTGATTCACTATTTGGTAATCCTAAAGCTGATAATTGGTAAATGCTGATAACCCTTACCCTGTACTTCCCCAATATATCTGCAATTTAGTGGAGAAAATTTCAGAGACAATGCTTTAATACAGTGTTTATTTTAGCCAAAGAGAAGGCCAGCACATAAACAGACAAAAACTGAAATCTTCTCACTGAATTCGTAAAGACCAAGAACTCCTAGGTCTATGCAGAATTTGAGAAATTTTACCTATCAAAACAAAATATAAACTGCAATGGATTAAAATGCCTCAAATGCATAAAATCCATGAGTCTATAATGATATTTAAAAAAACAAAAGCCCCTCATTGACCACTTTTAGCACGTGCTAGGGAACCAAGACATTATTTTGAAAACTGCCTTTTCTGGAAAAACTGTACCTCAGCATACCTTCACTGTTGGTGAAGGGAATTTTTCTTACAGAAATCTTTCAGGTAATAGCAAGGAAGAAATGATAGAATTAAAATAGCACAATTTTGCAGCTTCCAATGAAATAACGGATCTAAGCAATGATCATGAAAGGCCTTTAACATAACAGAGGGACCACCAAATACTTTATGCCTCCTCCTGACCAAAGTGAATAGCACCTTCCATGAAGAATTCATGCCAAAAAAAACAAAAAACAAAAAACAAAAACAAAAACAAAAAACAAAAAACAAATTCAAACTTTTTTAACTGTCTGTTTACGGGACACACGGAAGGTAAAGGAACATGTTAAACAACATCATAGGGATGAAATCAGCAAATCCAGAATGTGGGAAGCTTGACAGCTTTATTCAAATAAACTGCAAGGGAAGGAAAAGAGTGAGAGAGAGAGATCCATAGGTTAAAAGATACTTAACAGATATCTCAACATATTGTAATGTATGGACTTTTTCAGATCTCCTTTCAACAAATAATAATTTAAAAAGAATTTACTTGTGGAACTGTAACCCATAACATTCTTTGAAATTTGCTAACTACTTGTTAAATCATACTTTGAAAGTTATCACTGTTAAGTATATATGTTAAATTTCATAAATAAAAAATATATTTAAAAACAACAATTTGTAAGATAGTATAAAGTAATTATAAAATTGACTGGATATTTAATGATGTTAAAGGTTTGTTAACTTCTGGATATTAGAATGGTATTATACTCATGTTTTTAAAAAATCCTTAATTTTTAGAGGTGCCTATCGACATATAGATAAAATGATCCGGTAAGTGAGATTTGTTAAATTTGGGGAAGGGCTGGGGGACTGATGAAACAACTGGTAAAGACTGGTGGAGAACTGATAACTTGAAACTGGGTGATAGTACATGGGGTCCATTATACTATTCCTTCTACTTTTATATATGTTTGTATAAAAAAAATTTTTAAAAGGGGTGAAAAGGAAGGAGGACATAGTAATCAATTGCATTATATGGATCTTATTTGGATCCTGAGACAAGTGAACCATTTAAAAAAACATTTATGAGACAATGTGAGAAATTTGAACTTGACTGGGTATCTGTTATTTCAGGGAGTATTCCTATTTAGGTGTGCTAATAGTACACCTAAAAAAATATCCTTATCTTTTAGAGGTACATATTGAAATATTATTTATATCATTAATAATAATGCTTCAAAATAATCTAATGGATCAAGATGAAAGAATGGTAGGTAAAGATGAGGAAAAGATTGGCTATGAGCTGATAACTGTTGACGGGTAAAGAGAATACCTTATATTCTTTCTACTTTTGTACATGCTTTAAATTTTCCATTATAAAACTTTTAAAAATTAATTATGGTATTAGAAGTCTGGATAGCAGTTATCTTTGAAGAGGAGAGTAGGGATAAATAACTGAAAGGGCTCCAGAATGCTAAGAATATTCTATTTCTTGCACAGGTTTGTTCATTTTGTGATAATTTATCAATCTACACTTTATGATTTGTGTACTTGTCATTATATATATTACACTGCAGTCAAAAAGTATTTTTAAAAAAGAGACGGACTGTATGGTATGTGAATATATCTCATTAAAATTGCACTAAGGAAAAAAGAAAGAAAGAACCCACTGTCTCAATGCAAAGGGAAGACCCTTTGGCAGGATTTCAGGTACTGCAACAATCACTGACCTTGAAAGCTATTTTTGAGGAGAAAGGCAATAGAATACTGTATGACCCGAAACAAATGTCAGAATCTGGCCTCAGTATCCTCATCTCTAAAGAAGAATAATAGCAACTACCTTATCCGGATATTGGAAACATTAAACGAGATGGCTGGTGCCTGTGGAGTGTTTAGCACAGAACCTAGCACACGAATGGCCCTGCATTTAAATTTATTTCCTTGACTGCGCTGTCAATACACCACCATACTAAACACCACTATTGGTATCAATCAAGATCTCCGCAGTAATTAATTACCCTCACAGTAGGGGCTGGAAGATCCCCATTTGCCCTCCCCAAGTCTCTAGCAGAAAACCACTAAGACTCAAGAGAGAAACTATCGGAACTACAGTTCCATTCTGCAAGAAAGCAGGACTGACGTTCCTCCCAGTATATGCTCGGAGGAGAAATCACTTAAACAAATCGAAGCCCCACACCCAAAGACAAGGCATCCTTCCCTTTCCCGCAGCGCGCCCCACCCCACCTCACGCTCTCCAATGGGGACCGGAACAGTAAATGCCTCATATCGCCCCTCCTTCCTCCCCCAATCAGCAAGCCGGTGGCGAGCACCTCACAGCCTT
Organism: Choloepus didactylus; assembly: GCF_015220235.1. NCBI lineage: Eukaryota > Metazoa > Chordata > Mammalia > Pilosa > Megalonychidae > Choloepus > Choloepus didactylus. The sequence continues at coordinate 7,472,995 of NC_051319.1, forward strand.
CCAGGTCACAGCATCCAATCACAGCGCTCCACAGACTGAGAACATCCCAGCTGGCAGGGGAAAGCCTCCCCAAAGACCCGCGCGCAAACACCAGGATGGATTTGCAGGACGTGCTGAGCCTGTTCCTGCAGGACCCACACTGCCATCTACTGACCAGTCTACAGCGATACAGCGACAGGTGCGGCTCCCGTCATTCCTTCTCAGCCTCACTTCTCATTGAGAATATCCGAGCCCAAAGATTAAAAAAAAAAATTAGGAAAAATAAGGTAGTAAGATCACATAGAAGCGAAAGGTGTTTCTTTGTTTTAAAGAGAAGTGACTTAACTACATTCTATTACACAGTAGGAAAAACCATTGTTTCAATAGTATTACACTTCCAAAAGTCTCTTTTTCAATGGAGGAGCTTGGGTTCAGAAACCTCACCTCACACCTTTTATATAGTGGGTAAAATCAAGGGTGCAGGAAAAAACTTATTCAATATATTCCCAGAGCACCTACCATATGTCAGGCACTATCATCATCCTTAATTTATAGGACAGAAATCGAGGCTAGGTGGCATAGCTGAAAGCTGGCAGAGCTGGGATTCAAACCCAGATCTGTCTTCCCTCAAGGTGATGATTCCACATCATGTTGTATAAAGAAGGTACAGATTGCTATAAGAATATGTGGGAAGTGAAAGTCAGGACTTACAAAGGACATTGTAGGCAGAGGGGCAACTGGCACAGTGGCAGGGAAGTAGTAAGTAAATGGTAGCTAGTACTGCTTTCCAAGTATACTAAGTGTTACCAAAGAGAATAAGGCAATTACCTCCATGTGATATTTCTGTGTTGCAGATTGTTATGCTCATTCTTTGGCAAACAGCTTTTGCTCATTCAGGTATCCGTGACAATATTCCCCCAGATTTGTTGCCAAATAACAGAGAACTGTCTATACTCAATACTTAAGTGTCAAAAAATAGTGGTCTCACTGTCTCCTAATCTTCCCTTCATACCTAGGCAAGTGTTAACAATAAGCTTTCCTGGAACTCATCATCCCTTCTCTGTACATCCATAGTACAGAGCTTATAATTCGGATATGGCACATCAGAACTAACCTTGAAATATAACTAGTCCATTAAAGTCCCATCACTAGCATATGACTCCCAAAATGGGGCATTTCAAAATATGTGTGGGTATTTTATGACTGTCACAATGACTGGAGGGCACTACTGGCATTTAGTAGACAGGAAATTAGATGACCTGCAATGCCTAAGACTCTCTTACATATCAAAACATTATCCCTGTTGGGAGCCAGGGTTCTTGGTGTGGAAGGAAGATATAAATGTGGAATTGAAGAAGGCAAGGAAGAACCATGTGGGAATGAACTGGAATTGGAGTTATCAATGTGAACTCACTATCTCTAATATATATATGCATATATATATGCATGTATGTGTGCATATGTGTGTTTATGCATATATGCACTCTTTAATGAATAAGCCAAGAAGCAAAGACTTTACAGTAGCAATGAGGACACCTAGTGCCCAGATCTTGCTTTTAAAAATCATTTTTCACTAAAAGGAAGAAGGGTTCCTCAAAGAAATAGCTGATCTTAGGGTTGGGGAAGAAAAGGTAAAAAGATGGGCCTGAAACAGCTTGTTATATCGGAAAGTAAGGAAGTTCTCAAAACAAAAAGTGTGTGTGGGGGAGTTCTGAACGGAAGCCAGCTTGAAAGGGCTCCTACTAGACAAATCTGGGGCAATTTGACCACCAAAATAATTAAGAATGGTAATGAATCATTTAATAAAAAAAAAAAGGGAAAAAGAAAAAGGAATCCTCAAATCCCAATACCACATCTAATAGATTCATAGAGAAAGAAATGGGAGAAGGGAAGACTCTTGAACACAGGGAAGATGTTGAGTGCTAACTATATAGAGGGTTTGCTGGAGTTGGAAAATCATCATTGTACAACCATCATAGTAAAGGTTGATTCAGGGAACATGCAACTATGGATGCTAAATCTAGGGGAAACTTTCAATGAGGTGCAAGATATTTGCATGGTATTAAAGTGCCTCTACCACAGATTGCCTATTCGTCACAAGAAAGAAAAATAGCAACTAAATAGAGTAGAAATGAGACATGTTTGCATGGGTCCAAATTAACATTCCAAATTAACATTCCAGTGAGGGCATATGGACTTGTGTTTGGCTCCAGATGTGATACCCTGAGAAGGACACAAGATGACTGACACTATTCTGGCTGGGGAGGTATAATTGAATTTAATCATGATGAAATCACAGACAAACCCAAAAAGAGGAACATTCTATTAAAAATGGGGACCATATTCTTTAAGAAAAAAATCGATGTCATGAGACAAAGAAAGGATGAGGAACTGTTCCAAATTAAAGGAGACTAAAGAGACATGGCATCTAAATGTAGTACATGAGCCTAGACTCCATCATGTACTAGAAGGGGGAGGGAGGGTTATAAAAGACACTGGGTCAGCTGACAAAACTGGGATATAAATAGTAGATTAAAGTATCAATATTAAATTTACTTAATGCTTTAGTTTCCTAGCTACTAAAATAAATGTACAATGGGTTGTCTAAACAACAGGACTTTATTGGCTCATAGTTTCAAAGATTAGAAGGCTTGCTTCCTGCTGGGGTCAATATTTTCTGGCTGCTGGCCAATCTTTGAGGTTCCTTGGCTTTTCCATCAAATGGCAACGCAAATGATGATGTCTTCTTTCTTCTCCAGTTCCACTGACTTCTGGTTTCTGGCTGCTCCCCTTGGTTTCTCTCTCCTCTGACTTTACTCTGCTTATAAAGGACTCCAGTAATCCAAATTAAAAGCCAACCTGCCCGCAAAGCTAAAGATGTTTACGTTCTAACCCTTTATAGAAAAAGTTGCCGACCCTGTTCAGCAACTGGGGATACAAATACAGAAAAGAAAAAGGAGGGGGAAAAACACACACACACACACACACACACACAAACCCAACCTGATTCAGAGGGGCTGCACCTTAACTCAAGTAATATCTTTAAAAGATCTTATTTACAATGGATCCACACCCGGAAGACCAAGAACATGTCCATACTGGGGCACACAATTCAATCCACCAAAGTCCACACTCTAGACCCCAAAAGGACATGTCCTTTCCACATGCAAAATACATTCATTTCATACAACATCTCTAAAGCCTATATCATTTCAGTAACAATGCTAAATATAAAGCCTCATCAAAATCAGTTGTGGATGTGGTCTGTCTGTCCTAGGGCAAAATTCTCTCTGTCTGATGGACCTGCAAAACCTAGAAAATAAGTTATCTGCTTCCAATATATAATGAAGGGATGGGCATAGGATAAACATTCCATTCCAGAAGGAGAAACTGGAAGGAAACAGAGGTCATGAGTCCCAAACAAGTCCAAAACCCAGCAGGACAATCTCTGATTACATTTTAAAATCTGAGTGTGATCTATGGATCGATGTTTTATCCCTGGGCTTGATGGAGCAGCAGCCCCACCCTTTCCAAATACACAGCAGCCATGTTCTCCCTAAACACTGGGGTGAAGGACCCACCCTTTCTGCACATCACCATGGTGGCCAGGCTCTCTGCAAACATCAGAACATAGACCCCACCATCTCCATACATTTGGGTGGCAGAACTCTCCCTGAACAATGGGGTGCGAGGATCGACCCCTCAAAGCGCTGAGGCAGATGGTCTGCCCCCTCCCAGCACAGGAGCAGACCTACCCTTTCCACAAATGAGATCTTTCAGTCTAGACTTTTGCTTCCAAGGTTCTGCCCTTGAATCATTATCCCTTCAGTTCATCCCTTCTTCGTCCCTTTCAGTTCAGGCTGGCAGTGGTTCTGTTCATAGAAATATGACAAACCCTTGTTGGCTTTGCGTGCAGTTCAAGCAGGTCTAAAACATCAGACAATAGAACTTTCCACAGTTCCTTCCTAGATAACTGCTTTTCCAATCCTGACTTCCACTGAAATGGCTGACTGGATTCATGTTCAGTCACATCCTCTTCAGCAAAGGGTTGTTCAGTTAAACCCTCACATGTAACAGTGCCCTCTGGGGACTCAGAGCACACTATCCAGATAGGCTCAGAATTTTTCAAACCATCAATTTCTGGTTTCTTTGTGCTGAAGAGTTCAATTGTCAGCTGATCCCATTCCTCTCACATCTCACATAAACTGCAAGGAGAAGCCAGGTTGTACCTTCACACTTAGCTTGGAAATCTCAGCTAAATATCCAAGTTCATTGCTTTCAATTCCACCTTCCGTCCACCATGAGAACTCAATTTTGCCAACTTTTCTGCCATTTTATAACAAGGATCGTCTTTCTTCCAATTTCCAATGACAGAGTCATCATTTCCTTCTAAGGCCTCACTAAAATTACTTTTAACATCTATCTTTCTACAAACATTCTGTTCATGACAAATTATGTATTCTCAAAAATGATACAAACTTTCTCTACAGCTTTCATTCATTTTTGAGCCCTCACAATTCTTCTAGCCTCTAACCATTACCCAATTTCAAAGCTGTCTCTAAATTTTTAGCTATTTGCAATAGCAGCACCCAACTTTCTGGTACCAAAAACTGTTTCACTTTCCTAGCAGATGAAACAAATACCAAAATATGGGTTGGTTTAACAATAGGAATGTATTAGCACATGGTTTCAGAGGTTAGAAGGCTTGCTTCCTCCTGGGGTAAGTATTTCCTGGCTGGTAGCAATCTTTGAGGCTCCTTGGCTTTTTCATCACATGGTAATACAAATGGCTATGTCTTCTCCTTTCTCCTCTGCTTCTGTTGACTTCCAGCCTCTGGCTTCTTCCTATGGCTTCTCTCTCTGACTTTCAGTCTGCTTAAAAAGGACTCCAGTAACCCAGATTAAAGCCCAATCTGATTCAGTCGATCCACACTTTAACTGAAGTAACATCTTAAAAAGATCTTATTTACAATGGGTCCACACACCCCCCACCAAGACCAAGAACATTTCCAAACTGGGGTACACAAGTCAATCCACTACACTGAAGTTGACAACTGCTATAGTTATGTAACAGAATACCCTTATCTCAGGTATGTATACTGAAGTATTTCAGGGGTAAAAGGCTATAATGCTTCCAACAAACTTTCAAATGGCTTAAAAAAAAAACACGTATACAAGACAGATATGATCTTTGTATTATTTTTGCAATTTTTGTAAGTTTAAAATTATTTCCAGTTTGGGGTCTTCTTTTTTCTTTTTATTTCTTTTTCTGGAGTAATGCAAATGTTCTAAAAATGATCATGGTACTGAATATAAAAATATGTAATGATATTCTGAACCACTGATTGTATACTTTGGATGGATTATATGGTGTGTGAATATATCTCAATAAAATTATGCTAAAAAATTATTTTCAAATTAAAATTGACCCCAGATACCATGCCATTTGTGGCTTAGCAGACATTCACATATTTAAAACCTTTTTCTAATTAATTGAACTAATTCCATTTACAAATAACACAAAGTACTTTCTTTTAGCATAATTTGAAAATAAGATGAATTTTGCATAACAGCAATTAAATGTAAGTTGAGGGAAGAAAGCACTTTAATTCATTCAAAACTTACCAAGAATTGTTCATCATTTTATAAGTAAAATTAGGTAATGGTTACGCCCCTCTACCAAGACACCACACCTGTAGCTATCTGCATTTGTATCTGTCATGTTCAGTGATTCCAACTTTAAATGCCAGCATCTACCCACTTCATTGTGCTTCTTGGTGTAGTTTTAATCATGCATTTATTTATATATTCAAATATATATTATTTATTGAAAGTTACTTTCCTTTTATTTCCCCTTTGTATCATGGCTAGGTAATTATATTGATTTTTATAATAATAATATAGATAAATTATATAATCTATAAATTCTATTTCAAGATAATAAAAGAAGGGCATTATACGACATTTGTTATACAAAGGGGATATGCTGGGTCTTTTATGGTTCCTTATGGAGAGGCTATGATTACTCATCTTCATATCCTCCACAGCTCTGCTTCAGCTGGCCCCTGTCCCGACACCCAATACCAGGACTCACAAACAGACTGCACTCTTAAAATCACATTATCAGGGGAGAAAATGATTATTTCTTTGAACCCTCCCACCAAAGCAGTCATTACAGACAGCTATAAAAGAATGTCTCCTGTACGTAAGAGAAGAATCCATAAACGGGGGACTTTGTTGTCTCAAATAAGCCCTCCAAAAGTGAAAGAAATCTAGGGGGAAATATTAGATCCTCACTGGAACAGATCTAAAAATTACATCAGTCCCATAAAACTATTATCAATCTCCTTACTTTTTCAGTGTCCCAATATTATACATATTAAAGGACAGGCAGAACCAAAAGTTTGAAGTATGTACATTTTTACAAAGTGTTTATAGGGTCAGTGGTTTCTATTGGATCTTGGTATTTTATAAAAGAAAGGTTATCTTTCTAATATATCACAGGGGATAGGGGAAGTACAATATAATTAGGAGCCTACTGCCTGGGAAAATTTTAGCCAACTATCTTCTCTAAATGGCATATGTGAGATAACACCACTTTCAAATCTGTCAGCTTATAGTGAAATAAAGAAGAATCAAAGAGTTCTGAAGAACAAAAGAGGAGTTGGAGAATAAAGAGACTGCCAATAAAAATGATGAAATACAAAATATATTTTTCTCTGCAAATAATCTACAACAGAGATAAACTGTGTGAAAATTATATGATAAAAATGGACAAAAAGTAAGAAAGGAAAAGAATTGTTTATGTATCTTAGGGAGACTAGTCATCAAGGCAAATATGAAATATAAGAAATTTGCAGGGCAGTGAAAATGATTTTGTCATGTGTGAAACAACAGCCTAATTCTTTTTTAAGATCTATCATGCACTTATCACCATAAAACATCACTTCACTTTGCAAATACATCATGTGAATATATGATCACAAACATATGGAGTGACTAAAAATTACACATACAAGAAACAGCCATGGGTACCTACCAAGGTGACAATGTTCTCTTTCTCTTGCTTCCCATTTGTGGCTGTCCACATATGCTGCAGAAAGCAGGCATCTTTTACCTTAGGAAAAAGACAATGATCTCAAAAGCATGGCTTCACAACATATTTTACATATCTGTTTTATTAAACATATCTCTGTCATATTTTCAATTTACTAGATTATATATTATAGATGTTCTAGTAAGACATTGCAACTAATGTTGCATAGTTCACAATTCAGTTCACAAGAAGATGCATTCAAGTTCTAACAAGTAGAAGATGCAGAAAAACTGAAAAATTTTATAATATTTTATAGCTAAAAATGCTATTAATTTTGCTCCTATAACTTGAGGGCTAGGAACCATTTGTTTCCACTAAAGTATAGCTTACATCAACCCTAAAACTCCTTCTAAGAACCCAAAACACTTGATGAGCTATTGTTTAACTTACTATTCCAATGCTTTATAATTATTAGTCCTAAAAATATTTTCATATAACTTGGGTCAGCATGTTTACCCCAATTTCACATAAAGCAAAGAGAAATATCTTACCAAGTGACTCAGCACCTCAATGCTAAATAAAGGAAATGCAATAAGCCAAATCTGAGGCAACACATAAGATGGACATAGCTCTATTCCCAGCACATGGCACAATTCTCAATAAACATGAGTACAGTAAATGAATGAGAAAGAATGAATGGCAAATTCATCAAAATTTAAAACTTTTGTGCTTCAAAGGGCACCATCAAGAAAGTGAAAAGACAACTCAAGGATTGGGAGAAAATATTTGCAAAAAATATATCTGATAAGGGACTTGTATCCAAGATATATAAAGAACTCTTACAACTCAAAAATAAAATGTCAAATAACCTAAACAAAAAAACAGGCAAAAGATTTGAGCAGACATTTCTCCAAAGATATATAAATGGTCAATAGGTACATGAAAAATATACATCATTAGCCATTAGAGTAATTCAAATTAAAATCACAAGGAGATATAACTTCATTTCCACAGAATGGCCACAATCAAAAAGACAGTAACAGCTGTTGGCCAGAGTATAGAAAAACTGGAATCTGCATAGATTGCTGAGTGACAACATAAAATGATGCAGCCATTTGAGGAACAGTTTGGCAGTTTCCCAAAATGTTAAATATGGACTTATATGACCCACCAATGCCACTCTTAGGTATATATGCAAAAGATGAAAACATGTATCAATAAGAACTTGTACATGAATGTTCATAGCAGCATCATTCAAATAGCCAAAAAGTGGAACAACCCAAATATCCATCAGCTGAGGAATGGATAAACAAAATGTAGCATATACTTACTATGGAAGATTATTTGGCAATAAAAAGGAATGAAGTACTAATACATGCCACAACATGGATGAACTTTGAAATCATTACATTAATTGTATAATTGTATACTAATTCTGTAATTCCATTATATGAAATGTTCACAACAGCCAAATTTATAGAGAGAATGTAGATAGTGGCTACTGAAGGCTGGAGAAGGAAGGGGCTTGGAAGATACATGGAATAACTGCTAATGTATATAGGTCTCCTTTTGGGGGTGATAAAAATTGACAGTGGTGATGGCTGCACAACCCTGTGAATATACTAAAAACCACTGAATTGTATACTTTGAAGGAGTGAATTGTGTGGTATGTAAATTATATCTCAATAAAGCTGTTTAAAAAAAGGAAAAAGAAAAAAGAATGAATGGCAGGTATAATCTAGGGGTCATAGCAGATCATAAGCCAAATATAACTAGATGGTATGGGGTGATTAAACACAATACTGGCATGCTACTGTTATTCTCTATTCATCTTCCAACTAAAACTTAACATGTAAACACACCTCTGTGGGTTTATACATAAACGAATACCCCCTTACCTTAAGCATAGATCAGACCTTTACTAGAATGTCTAAGTTTGAAGTCTAAAACTTAAACAATGATGTAATAATATAAAAAGACTACAATACCTAGGACTCTTTGAAAACGGGAACTAAGATATTAAAGAGTATTCAAAAGTGCCCACATTTCAAATGGATTCTAATTTAAAAAAACAGATATTTGAAACTTAGAATGCATTTTTCATAGAAATGATGTTATAAATTGTTAGGAATATTCCTAGACCAGCCAAGAATGAATCAAAGGCCAATGGCATTACTTTGGGTGTGCAGCTGTAGTGTAGGTAAGGGACCACCAAATCTGGAGTAAGGAGACCTGAGGTTAGTTTAAGTTTTAGCAGCTGTTAGAAAACTTTGGATCCTGCAGTTGTGAATCCAGGAGCTAAACTAGGTGGTATTTAAGGTCCTTGCAAGATCTCACAGCCTTTGACACAGAATCAAAAGCATAATTCATTCATAACTTATATGAAAGATAACTCATTCATATTTTATAGCAGCATTTCTACATAAGCTGAATTCCAATTTCTAAAACCAGGAAGTGCTCTCCTTTCTGTGGGGAACAAGGGAAGCCCTTCTCTATGTGAACATGAGCTCAGGAGAGGACTGTTAAGCTACATACTCCAGGATACCAGTGACTTATTTATTTTCTACATATTAAAAAAAAGACTATACTTCTCTACATTAGCGTAAGAAGTCACCCCTGTATGGTGTGAAATCAGAAAAACACAGTGCTTAAGTTTTGAACTGGGTGAGAGGCAAAAAGCAGGGGAGGTGATGGTGAGGCAAGACAGGAGTCCCAGAATGCCCTCTATGTGCAGTTGTTCAAGGGGATCACATGAACTGAAAAGAAAATAAAATAGGATTAGTAAATTTACAAAAGGTAAGCTCAGCAACCTTCATATATGTGAACATTTTTCTAGTTGTTTTAAAAGGAAGTAACCAGTAATCATTCTCCATCTCCACTGAGGGGAGAACAAAAGGATATGGAAAGGATAAAGAATTTAAATTTGGCAAACAGAAAATTTTCCTAATAGAAACCAATGACAAGCAGGAATGAATTGCCAAGTGTGGTGGGCAGAATAATGGCCCCAAAAGATGTCTACTCTAGAACCTCTGAATATGTGAGGTTACATGGCAACTTGAGGTTGCAAGTGGAATTAAGGATGCTATTCAGCTGATCTTAAAATGGGGTGATTAGCCTGGATTGTCCAGGTGGGCCTAAGGTAATCACAAGGGTCCTTAAAAGTAGAAGAGGGAGACAGAAGGGTCAGTGATGTGAGAAGATACTATTGTTGGCTTTCAGGATGGAGAAAGGGGACCATGAGCCAAGGAATGCAAATAACCTCAGAGGCTAGAAAAGACAGACACAGATTCTCCTCTAGAGCCTACTAAAAAGAATGCACCTTTCCTGAAACCTTGAATGTAGTCTAGTGAGGCCCCATGTTGGACTTCTGACCTACAGAACTATAATAAATTTGTGTTGTTTTAATCCACTAAATTTGTGGTAATCTGTTAACAGCCACAATGGGAAGCTAATACAAAGTAAACACAGACATTCACTTTCTGTAAGCATTTTAAAACAGAATGTTCATCTTTCTGAGATACTTTATAAATGATACCATTTAAAGTTCTTTCCATCCCTGAATGCTAATTGGAAGGTCTGCATAACATCAAAAATGAAGACTTTCTATAAGGTCATAAACAGAACATTGAATTGGGTAGACAATGGCAAAATGGAAAACCCAGTTCTCAAACTTTAATATGCATTTGAATCTTGTTAAAATGCAGATTCTGATTCAGTAGGTCTGGGTAGGACCAGAACTTCTGCATTTGTAACAAGTTTCAAGTGATGACTATGCTGCTGGTCCTCAGACCACACCTGGATAAGGTAGGGGATAGACTAACATCAGCCTCACAGTTTAGATCTCTGAGTATGTTTAATCCCACTCTAAATATACCATTCAGGAGTGTTTACAAACTTGTCTTGAACCTGCTTTGGAAGCATATTCTCTAGAATCACTATCCTTTACAAAAAGAAATATTTTTCTGAAAAGGTACATCCAAAGTTCAGAATTTCAATGTTTGGTGAAAACTGTCTCTACCTATGTCCTTACTCATGTTATAGTTACTTTGGTCCTTGATCAAACATTTTTTCTATCCAGAGGGAAGCAGTGTGATTGTCAAAGCAGACAGGCTTTAGATTATAAGTCTATATTTGAATCTTTGCCTTGTTAATAAATGCTGCAAAAATTTGGGCAACTTTATACAATATCTCAACTTTTTTCTTCATATGTAAAACTTGGAAACAAAGCCTACCTTCTATTGTGGTTTAAATGAAGGCATATATTAAGTGCCTGGCCTAATGCCTCCTATATAGTATTTGACATTATGCAGAGGCCCAATAAATTTGATGCCTCTAGACTCCTCATATATTTAAGTCACTTTTTTTTGGTTCATCTCAATTAATTTTCCATCGATCCTCTTGATCATTTTAGCTGTCCTCCTCCATTGTGTCCAGGAGAATCAATAGAAGCAACAAAGTATTCCAAATATATGATTTGTCAGGTAGAATATTCTCTTATTTTTCCTCTCTTCTCCTGTAATGGATCAAGATGTTTTAATGACTTTAAGCCAAGCATCCCAAATCCTGAGTGTTCCATGCTACCACCCTCATGGCCTTCAGTTCCCAACTTCAAGACTCCTTCCATCTATGGTCTAATCCAGTGCTTATTCAATATATCTTTCTGCAAGGATGGAAATGTTCAATTCCGAACTATCCAATAAGTAGCCACTAGCCACATGTGTCTATTGAGTACTAGAACTGTGGCTATGTAGCTAAGGCAATAAATTTTAAGTTTTATTTAATTTCAACTAATTTAAATTTAAATAGCCACAGGTAGGTACTAGTAGCTACCATATTGTATAGCACAGGTCTAACTTGTCGTAAGTTCAACAGTTCAAACTTAAGACTGAAATGCTAACTGGAAATTCTCTCAATTCACCTTTACTCAATTTCCATTCCCTTGTTAGAATGATGGTCCCCAAACATTGTAAATAACTATAATACACTCCCGGATCTAATACCCAGAGACTTGTTTAAACTGAAAAGCATTTACTAACAGACAAGAGTAAACATGCTAATAATAAACAGCTAATTCTCAGTGATGCCAGGCACTGTACATACCACTTTACAAAATGTGACACTAAATATCTTCACTAGCTAGGTCAACTAGTTAATCTTCAGAAAACTTCTGGTGATCAGCTATAAGGCTGATATATCTAATGGCTATTCCTAAAGAAGTGTGAGGAAAGAGCATGTTGCTTTTTTATAGGGGTTAGGGGAGGTAAGTTGGAAAGAAAAGATAACAGACATTCAAAACAGTGACTTACTATTGCACTTTAATCATATAATCATGTATGCTTTGTGTATGCTTTGTCAGGATTATGTGTTCAAAATCTTTGCAAATTTGGCTTCTGTAAATGCTTTCTGAAAAATTGCCCTGTGTTTTCCTCAGCAGATCTATTAAGCAGGTCTTTAATGGGCTGCCTTTCAACTCATTTATCGAAGTACTTTAGAAGTTAACTATTAGCATTTGTTGTCTACACGTGGAAAACTTCAGGAAAGGTCAATCAAAAGCTGTGTCCAAGGTCATCAGCTAAGGTTAGATTAACACCGAAAAATTCTTCCACTAAGTGAAGACCAGGGGTCTGGCCAGCTGTAAGGTGGTGGGGGTTTATCTGACGCCCCTCCTAGGAAGTGCAGTCTTAGTAGGGAGATTTTCACAGTCCCCAGGAGCGAGCACATTTAAGCTTTTCATGGTCAGCAAAAAAGACGACCACCCTAACACACAAACCCGCCACACCATACGCAAAATCTCTCATGCCATAACCTTTCTTTGCTCTTCACACCTTTGGACGGACTGACACTATTATTTTAAGGAAGGAGATGGGTCAGACTTTCCCTCCCCTTTCTGTGCTACAACAGAAACAGCTTCTCTAGCAACCGGATCTCATGACTGTATCCTCTCCCCTTCAAGGGCCATCTATTCTTCCACTCAAGTAACTGAGTTCTCAGGAGCCTAATGAAGCAGTCCCACCAAGGGAGCTGCCACCAACCTGCCAGGGAGAGCTGAGGCTGAGCCACTTTCCTCGCCAGCAGCATTCCGCGCCGCACGATGGGAGCCGCCATCTTGGAACATACCAAACTGCAGGCTGGCCAGGGGGGCAGGGGGGTGGGCAGAGGAAGGGGCGGGGTAAAAAGCTGTGTCCGAGTTGGACGAATCCCATTCCGCGTTCAAGGCGGAGAGACGACGCTCCGCCCCATTTCCCTTCCCCGAGAGTTTGTGCAGCCGGGGACAACATGGCTGGCACATATCGGCTTTCGAAGCGGGTTCTGTTGCAGGCCTTACGGAGTTCGATGCATTTAATGGTTTGGGGCTCCGGCTGCAGCTGCTGGCGCTGCCCTCTCGGAGGTATCCGTGGCGAAGAGTTGGCGGGCAAGCAGTGAAAAGAGGGGAGGGGTGGAAGAGTAGGGTGCGTTAGACCCCCGCGGGAATCTCTTTGGAGAATAGCGCCTCAGTCACTCAGGGCTTGGAGCCACCTAGCGCGCCTTCGCCTTCGCGGTCGCCCCCTGGTTGCGGGTGGGTGCAGCAGCCCTTGGGCGTTGTAGACGCCTCCTTGCCCAAATACCACAGAAAAGCTGGGGCCGCGGTCTTGACCTTGGGGCTGTAATATGCTCTCCTACTGGTGGACGTTGTTTTCCCGGACCTGGCCTCCCTGTGTACTTTTCGTTAGGGTATGGGAGCGTAGGACTTAGACCGCTCTATTTTGGGGTCCCAGCTCTACAACCAATATAAAAGCCCTCTTCCCCCTGAGCAAGTTTCTTCATTTGCACAATTATCCCTTAATATTCTCATGGAAAGAATTAAATTTGAAAACGCTAGTAATAAAAAAATTACACTTTGTACTGGGCATTGCTGTAAGTCGTTTACGTACATTAATTTCTTTCATTCTAGCCACACCCAGTAAAAAAAGAGGTACCGTTCTTTTCTCCATTTATAGAACAGCAAACAGATACAGAAAGGTTAAGTAATTTGCCCAAGGTCACAAGTAACTGGTAGAGGAGGGATTTAAATGCAGGCAGTCCAACGGTAGAGTGCTGTTTAACCGAACTGCCTTGCCACAAATGAGCAGCTCTTAGTAACATTAATTTGTTATAGCAGCACACGCAGCTCTTTAACTGGGTGATTCCTTGGACAATCTCCATTCCATTTTGCCTCATGCATAGTCAAGTATCCTAAAGAAAGGATGGTGTTTCCCAAACCGGTCTTCTCTACTAAACTGTAGTCAGTGATTTCTGATGTATTTTGAGGTTACCTACAGTCCAGATCTGAGAAGTCATAACCCCCTCATTTCACAAATAACAAACTGGGAATTCCAGAGGTCCCTCTATAACTACACTGTATTATTCTCCCTAGATAAATCCAAATTAGATATGCAGGTGTTGCACCTTACATCTAAAATGTAGCCATTAGCTTATTGGTTTGTTTTTTTTTAACCAGCTGGCAAACGCCTATTAGCCCTTCAAATCCTATTCTGTTAACTCCTCCTCATTCACAGTTAATCATTTGCCTCTTAGTACTAGCCCCATGCCTGGCACATATCTCTATTGTTGCATTTACCAGTCTTACTCTTATTTATTTATGAACTTATTATTTTCTTGAACTGTGAGTTCCCAACAGCTTGTTCACCCCCATATCCTTGTTGATTATCACATTGTCTGTTACCCACTGAATGTTTATTGAATATGTTCAATTAATAGAGAAGTCATTTGATCTCTGGACTTCATCTATAAAAAGAGGAAATTGTATGATCTCTAAGACTTTTTTCCAGCTTCAAGAATTATGTGATTCTATGTATATAACTTTATAATGTGTGGAAGTACATCATGCTGCAAATTAAGTCACTAAATTGGTCCATGTATCCCATCACTCTTTCATTCCTCCATTTAAGATATTTATTGAGCATATTATGCGTGCCAGGCACAGTGTAAGGCCCTGGGAATACAGTGGTGAGAAAAGACATGGTCCAGCCGGGAAGGCCAATGTTAGTAAAGTAATCGCATAAATAAATACGTAAATAAATGTTAAATCGCAACAGCAATAAATGCTATGAAGGAGAAGCATTTGACCAGGAAAGGAGGTCAGGGAAGGTTTCTTAATTGAGCTGAGAGATGAAGGATGAGTAGAGGTTAACTAGGCCAAAAAAAAAGGGGGGGGGAGGGAGGTAGGGGTGGCGAGGGATATTCCAGGCTGAGAAAATGGCTTGTGCAAGGAAGTCAGGAAAGGAGAGCAGTTGGCTTAAGATCATTTATTAGTTGGTGGCAGAGCATGGTACTCATGAGGGACTGAAAGGATGCCAGAGTGAGGAAGAGCTTAGAGTGTTGAGGCAGGAAGGCAGAGAGAAGCCAGACCACTTAGGATTTTGTAGTCCCTGGTAAGGTTATTTTGGTCTTTCTCCCTGAGCAGTGGAAGTCATTGAAGTACCTTCTAGGGGATCAAGGGCAGAGGATTTGTTACGATCAGTTGTGAATTTCTGAAAAAATCACTGCAACTGCCAAAGAGTGGGGGTGGGTAGGATGGAGACAAACATAGGTTTAAATGAAAGATGAGGGTTGCTTGGGTTTGGGAAATGGAAAGAAGTGAAGGGTTTCAAGAGATGTGTAAGAGGTAAAACCTCAGGTCTTGGTTATAGTTTGGAATGGGGAATGAGGTAGGGAGGATTCTCAGTGTACATAACTGGCCGAATGTTGGTGTCATTCCCCAACGTAGGGAAACTTGACAAGGATGAAGTTTGGGGACAAGATCCTGAATTTAGTTTTATGCTGTGGAATTGAAGGGGTCTTTGAAACATTTAAGAGTCAGGTGAGCCATTAAACCTGAGTGGAGCTTAGAGGAAAGTTCTGTTCTAGACATCAGTATTTGGGGCTTGGATGAGAGTACCCAGGGAGAGTCTAGCTTGAGACTAGAAGAAAACCTGCACTGAGCCTTGAAGAACTCAAACATTTAATGGGTAGGTGTAATTTATTAACTTGTGGGGATTGGGAGTCTTAGCAAGAGCAGTTTTTGTGAATTAGCATAGGAAGTGTGTTGAACAGGAAATGAAACAGGCATAAAAGGAGGTAACAAGGTTAGACAGCCCTTTCCAGAAATCTGCCTGGGAAGTGGAAGAGAGCATGAGTAGAAGTTGGAGTTGAGACTTGTTTGTTTAATGTTAGTGGCTTAGGACAATGTGGGGAAAGATCCATTTGAGAAGGAGATAGCTCACTGGAAGCTCACTGATAGGACAGAATCTGAAGCATAATCAGTGAGATTATCTTAGACAGAAGAGACACGGCCCTCTTTTGCAACAGGAAGGATGCAGGTAGGTTTGCATACTTGGTAGCAGGAAGATGAGGGTGTTCCTGGAATCTCGGCTTCTCTTTTCTTTGCAAAATAAGAAATGGGAATACTTGCTGAGAATGAGAGAAGAGGTACAGTCAAAGGTTTGAGAAGAGTGAAAAAGTAGGAATACTAGAGAAAAGTAGTAGGATTGCCTGTAGCATGGAGGACCTGTTTAAGATTGGAAATGAAGAATTTCCAGCAGTCAGTCTGCATTATCATAGTATGTTCTCTGATAGGGATATGGAACATTTATTGAAATTGGCTGTGCTGGTGCTCAGTGTTTGCTCTGGTAGATGCAAATATATCAGAATCTGAGAGGAGGAAAGCTTCAATGTATAGATCAGTTAATTAGAAAGATCCAAAAAAGCCCAACTTGAGTGGTTATTTGTTAAGTATCAGATGACAAAATGACTTTACTTTTTTCTTTCTATAATTTTTAGCTAAAAGATATCTACTTACTGATAATATTGTGAAATTAAAAGAATTTCAGCGTAAGAAGATGATTGTTGCATGTAATCTCCTTGGCACCAAAGGTAATAGAATCTATTTTGTTAATTCTTTTATTCATCTGTCATTCACGTTTCCTGTCTTTATCCTATGCAGTCTTTCCCTCAATGACCTTATGTCTCATGGAAAAAATTGAGACCATTTTTTCTAAGTTTCTCAATCTAACCTTATTCATCTTTGAACTCACTCTACTACTGCAAAATCTACAGCTCTCCTCTTATTCTTTCCCCAAGATCTCAGAGAAGAATATTAAAACTAATGCTGTAACCAGTCTGTCTAGATCCCATTGGCTTTACCTGAAAGGTTGATAGAAATGCAGAACCTCTGGCCCCAGAGGACTCGTATGCACAATAAAGTTTGAGAAGAACTGCTCCAGTTGACTAGCTTTCAGAACTTTTTAGTGGAGCCCTCAGAAAGACCTCTTGCTTGCTGGTCCTCCCTCCACGGCCACCAAACCTTGCCTGTCCCTACCACTCTGATCTCCTATGTTTATAGTCAATCATGTGTCACCTACTCCATCATTGTTGTCAGAAAGTTTCCTATAAATATTTCTTGTCTTCCAAAATATACTCTAAGATCTTTGAGGGCTAGAACCATATCATATCCTTCTTTGTGCCTTTCATACAAAGAAGGATAACTCTGAGTATGAATATATGAGAAGCATATTACGTGTGTTAAAACTCAAATAAGTTTTTGAAATTTTGAATTTTTAAGTCTTATTAAGAAAGATTAAAGAAGACAAGATGTAACATCATCCCTTTGAAATCTTTCAGATTGGAAATTATTTAGAAATATTTAATAGAATAAATGCTTTTAATTCTAACAGATGTCAGAAGGACTGAAAATGAGAACAACAATGTTTATTACTTACTGGCACTTACTATGTGCTAGGCCCTGCGCTACATCCTTTGCATACATCATCTCACGAAACTCCACAAGGTAGGAATCATGATCCTCACTTTACACAGGAAGAATCGAATCTCACAGATGTTAAGAGCCTCTACCAGAGCATGCAAGTGGCAGAGCCTAGATTTTTGGCCTAAGCCCATCCAATTCTGTTCTGGTTTGCTAAAGCTACAGTTACATAAAATATCAGAAATGGATTGGCTTTTATAAAGGGGATGTATTATGTTACAAATTTACAGTTCTAAGGCCATAAAAGGGTCCAAACTAAGGCATCAACAAGAGGATACCTTCACTGAAGAAAGGCCGATGGCGTCCGGAATACCTCTGTTGGCTGGGAAGGCACGTGGCTGGCATCTGCTGGCCCTTTGTTCCTGGGTTGTGTTTCAAAATGGGTTTCTCCAAAATGTTCCTGGTTGTCTGTGTTAGCTCTTCTCTCTCAGCTCCTCTGCAGCCTTATTTCTTTCTCCCAGGACATTTCTCTCTAAGTGTCTGGGGGTCCTCTCTTAGCTTCTCTGGGGTTAACTCTGGATTTCATCTCTTAGCTTAGCATATCCAAACGTCTTTTTGTCGGCATCTCCAAGCATCTCTAAGCATCTCTGTCAGCTCTGGCTCCTGTCTCTCTTCCTTAGCCTCTTAAAGGACTCCACTGATCTAATTAAGACCTACCCTGAATGGGAAGGGCCTTACCTCCATGGAATTGATCTAATCAAAATGTGTTTTTTTGGGTGAGTCACATCTCCATGGAAACAACCTAATCAAAAAGTCACACCTTAATCAAAAAGATTAATAAGTCTTCCCCCACAAGATTGCATTAAAGACCATGGCTTTCCTGGGTGACATAATAGATCCAAACTGGCACAAGCTCTAAAACTCTTAACCATTATGTGGTTCTGCAAATACAGATCGGAAGATCCACTGCATTATCTCAAACCTGGTAAACTTGTTTTTAGAGCAGTATCTGCCTCAGCCTCCAGTTCTTATGTTTTCAGTATATATTGGGCAACTCCTTTAAGCAACATTCCTTCAAAGCTCTGGGCCTTGAAACAAATCCTGTGGACTTTTCTTGGCAGCTTCTGATGCTGAGAACAGGCTTGCCTTCTGGATAACAGATGCTTGCTTGGTTTCTGCCTTACACATTCTAGCGAGGATACAGTCCCTTCCTAATGTCGAGAGGCAGTGTTTCCTTTTGGTATTTGTCCCCACAGTTGATTGGATACACATAAAGTCTCTACAGAAGACAAGTGACAAGGATGGACTGCGAACACCTTGAAATGATTCTCTTGCTAAAAGTGGAAGGTTTGCTGCTGTTTAGAGGACTGTTTTCTGCCCCCTATGCATTATACAGTGTTGTGGCATGCTTTCTAACAATTGAGTAAAAAGAGATGAAGAGAAATGAAAGAGATAAATTTGGAATCAAATGAAAAGTAAAGCATTCCTGAATCGTGTGTCAAACATTGTAGATTAACTCTTCTTCAATTCACATTTTCTTTTCAGTTTTCCTGCTTGTTGTCTTGCCATTTGATGGTGTGGGTATCTTGGTTATAGTTTCTTTTTCTTTTTTTTCTTTCCTTTCTTGTGAGAGTCACCTCTAATTTCAGTTGTTTGCAATAAGCCTCAGGGACAGTATTTCTCAAACTTTAGTATGCATGTTGACCCAGAGAGTCACAAGTACATATTCTTGTGCCCCTTTCTGCAGAGATTCTGTTTTAGAAAGTCTCGAGTAGGGTCTGAGACTATGCCCCAGGTGACAGATGTTTGGTTCAGGGGCTGTGTTCTGACATATACTGCTCTAGAGGAGATGAGCTAGTGACAGGAACGTGTGTCTCAAGTACCTTTCAGTGTCCAAACTTCCTTTCTCTCTCAGATTTGCTTCCCTACAGTCCTAGTCAGCCTGAGTGATTGCTACCATACTTTGCTTTCTTCCAGAAACTTATTTTCGGAACTTGGAAGAGAAATTGAGCCAGAACAGGCTCATCTTGAGGGAAGAGTTGAAAACTTTGCTTCATTTGTGTGAGTCCCAGAATGATATGGAGCTGGCTAAAAATGTCATTTACAGGTGAGACATTTCCTTAGAATTCTGCCAACCTTTATCTCTTTTCACTGTATTCCTTTACCTGAGCGATCTCATCCATTAAAAGATGACTTCCAATTCTCATGTCCAGATGCCTGACTTGAGCTCCAGACCTTTATATTCATTCATTCGGTGGACACTTCTTATGTTCCTACTATGTGCCCAGTGCTGAGGTTAGAAAACAGATAATTCATGCCCAAAGAAATTACCAGCCAATTCACCATTTCTGTTTAAATGTTCCCTAGGTCTTCAGATTCAACATATTTAAATGTGTTCCTCTTCCAGTGTTTTCTCTCTCACTGACCAGTCACTCAGGACAGATTCCTGACAGCCTCTTCCCCCGCTCTCATTTGCCTCTCCTCTCTGATTGGATGAGAAATCCTATGGCTTCTACTTCCTTGTGTCATCTCTAGCCCTTCTGTCTCTGTCCCCATTACTGGTGTTGGAGTTAACACTTCAACATCTCTCACTTGGATCACTTCACTGGGCTCCTAACTAGTCCTTCTCCTCCAGTTTTATGTCTGTTCCATCTCTCTGATCCATTATCAGAGTTCCTCATGTCAGAAAGAACCCACATGTAATTATCGCCTTCTATTAGGAAACCCAGCAGAGGTTCAGTTTGCCAGGGAGAGGTTATGATAACAACAGACTTGATTTCTCAAACTAAGTTCATTTCTTTTTTTCTCCATTCTTTAAAGATATATTTGTATACATGGACCTTCATTTATATTGAACACTTCCATAGAGAGAAATACAAAATATTCATATATAGAATACTGGAAGAATATATACCAGAAGTTAACTGTTTCTCTGGGAATTATAGATTATATTTTGTTTGTTTGTTTAAATGTGTACTTTTCTGATTTCTCAAAATAATAATGCCTACAGTGGACATTATTAATTTCATAATACAAAAAAATGTTATTTTTTAAAGTAAAAGGAAAAAATTACGCAAAATTCATAGAATATTTGAAAAATAGTAAAAGTAGAGGAACAATATTGTCACAGACTCTTTGTTTCAATTGTCTGTTGCTGCCTAACAAATCACACCCAAACTTCATGACTTAAAACAGTGATATTTATTATTTCTCAAAATTTTGTGGATCAGGAATTCAGACACATCTCAGCTAAGCAGTTCTTTATTGGTTACAGCCGATGTCATTCATTCATCTATAGTTGTCTCATAGTTGGGCTATGCCAGAAGGTCCAAGAAGGCTCCACTCTCATTTCTGATGCCTCATGTGGTGTTTCTCCATGTAGTGTTTTTCCTTCTAGTGTCTGATCTTTCGTTACTCTCACCTGAACACATTAGCCCATAGCAAAAGAGCAAAAGAGGAAACTACCAGATCTTGTGAGGCTGCCCAGAATTAGCACAGCTTCACTTGTGTAAGTTACCAGGTCAGGCCAGATTCAAGCGGTGGGGCAGTAGCTCCACCTCTGGGTGGATGAGCAGCATGCACATCCAGGGAGGAAGGAATTGATGGTGGCCATTTTTGGAGCCTCTACTACTTGTGAGTAGTGGTTACTGTTACTATCTTGATATATTTTCTCACAATTTTTTTCTATGCATATATTACTGTGTTTTGGTGGATCCTATTTTACATGGTTGTAATTATTACTGTATATGTAGTGATATTTTTTGGTGTTCTAAGCTAGGATTATAGCCTTAAAATTTTTCCTCTTTAATCATGTACTTAGGAATCACATTTTTTAGAGAACATACAACATTCCATTGTATGTTAGGTAATTTAATTGACCATGCCCCTATTGTCAAACCTCTAAATTATTTCCAGTTTTTCACTGGTATAAATAATGCCATGATGAGCGCACATTTAATGCATAAAGCTTATTCTTTATTTTCTTTTTGGAATTGGAACTGCCATATTATTTTCCAAAAGAGCTATGTTAATTTACAGTCACACAGTCAGCTAATGTAATTCTGTTATTCCAGTTTCACAGAATTGAATCATTTGAGACCCTCTGCCAATCTTCCTGACACCCTCTTTACTACCCAAAGCTGTCAGATGTTTATAAGATAACAAAACAGGATAAAAATTCTCAACACTCTTTCCACTCTTAATTTTATCATAAACATTTAAAGTATGATTCATAATGCTTTATTGATGCTAATTACTTTCTACCCAGTTGCCATCCTTTCCTGCTACTTGTGGACAGCTGGACAAGTGGGAAAGTGGGTGAATCCATAGTCTAACCAACCTGTTCTCTTCCTGAGAGAGGCAGCCCACGGCTGGGAAAGAAGTATACTGAGCCAAAATGTAAGCTGCTTAATTGAGCCAAAAACTGGGAGCAATTTAATTCCCTCATATTCTTGGCCAAATGCTGTTGCTTGGTTTATTGGGGGATTTTAGATCCTTTTACTTGAATGGCTCTTGTCAAAAAAGTCATACAGTATCTCAGAGTCTTTCTAGCACTTACATTAATGTAAATGTCATTTAAGTTGTGAAAACTTTTGATTTTGCTTTATTTTTAATTTTAATTTGGCACCAGTCTCTCATGAGGCTCTTAACTGAAATTTGTTGACTTTAAAGATCTTTTTCCAAGGGTACTTTAAGTTTTAGGAGAGCTAACACATATTGAAGACTTGCTGTATGCCAGACACATCTCTCATTTAATCCTTCCCAAACTCTTGAAGTTGGATACTCTTCTTATTTCCATTTAATAGATAGGAAAACTGAGGCACAGAGTGGTTTAATTTATTTGCTCAAGGTTACACACTAAGTAGAAGAGGTGGGATTTGAACCCAGTCCCTTTTAAGCTGGTGTCTAAACCCTTAACCACTACACTATATTGCTTTTTAATAGTGAAGCAATGCATATTTTTGTAAGTCTATAATTACATTATGAAATGTATCTTAAAAAGAATATTATCATTCTATTTTGCAGTACATGAATCTTCCTAAAATCTGACTTATATGTAATCATGAAGTGCTTCTTCTGTCACCAGAAGAATGTCTTCTTGGTATCTAAAGCAGAAGGAGTTTGTTATTGGAAGTAAATTTCCTTTAGTGATTTACATTTCTGCAATTCAAACTGTCAAACTAGCCACTTGTAGAAATCTCAGGCTCCCGTGTAAGACAAAACTTTGTCTTTGAAATTAGCCTTTTCCTAAAACTTAAAATTTCAAAATTGCATTAAATTTGTTCAGCTAGGTGATTGTAGCTAGGTGATTCCTTAGCTTAGAAAAGCAGACATTGCTATAATTTATAAAATGTATGGTTGGTTGTCTGCCATCCTATATGAGGATGAAGCTGGCTTTGAGGGCAGGGCATCAGCTCCCTCCTTCCCACTGCTCCCCTCAGTGTGGGGCCCATACAGAGATACACTGCTGTTCTGGTCCTCTTACAGATGCAAGGCCCCTGCTTTTCCCTACCATGTGTCCACACTCAGTCCTAAGAGGGTTGTCAGTGAATTCGGAAGATTATTAAAATATACATTTTTCTCTCTCTTATTTCACAGGGTATGTCAGCCCTGTGACAAAGCCTTTTTAATTGCCTCTTGTTCAGTGTGCCCATTCCCAAAGGTATGACAGCCAAAAGGGTGGGCAGCATTTTAATTTTTTTGAAAAATAAATCCTTGGTATATCAAAGATTTGTTAGAGAATTCTAGAGGCCACATTAATAAAGGGTACATAAGAATAAATCCTGGATATATAAAATGTAGTATGAGAATAAGTACCACCTTAATTTAATTTAATTTTAATTAATTCTTAAATGCCTCCTATACTTCTGTGCCCCAGGATTCCTCCTTTTCAGATCTGTACTTTTCCCCCTTTAGACTGTTTGAATATTTCATTCTTCATCATTTCCCCAACACCTAAGCAGAGTTCCTGCCTGTCTGTGTCTGTGCTTTTCACTGCCTGTTTCCTTTTGGCTCATTGAATCATTTTGATCACCAGGTATCACATGGAGAACAGGAGTGACACTCTGGGGGAATACAAGTTTGGACCACTTTTCATGAGGCTCTGTTATGAGTTGGATCTTGAAGAAACTGCCCGGGAGCTTATCACAAACCAGGTTATTTACTGTTTACTGACTGCTTTCCCTGCCAGGGTGATTTCCTTGTGCTAAGGATGGGCTGTTTTCGGTGATGTTGTAAAAGGCATCTCTCCCATATGCATTATTCCTGAATTAGAATTTCAGAAAATGGACACTGGGCTGAATGAATCATCTCTTCCCTGCATTTTTAAAGCTTCCTTGGTGTTTATTCCTATGTAGGGTATGTGTAGGTCTCTGTTATATCAGTTGTGCAGATAATAACACAACCCTTGGTTATGGGTCGACCTGGCACTGACATCCTCTGTTTAGGAGCTTTGAGTGGACAATAGTTTTAAGACTGGCTGCCATTTTACAAATGTTTCTCTTATCCTTACCTGTGTTTCTCTCCCTGTTTTTGTGTCTTTACTTCTGGTTGAAGATGTTACATTTGTAAAGTGTTTCTCAGTTTTCAAAATATATTCACATATTCTGATTTTCTTTTCTTAAAAACAAAAACAACAGTAATTATAAATAGCATTTATTGAACATTTACTGTGTCTTCAGCATTAGGCTTAAGCACTTTTCATGTTTCATTTTATTTTTTTCTCACAACGTCCCTGGTAAGGTAGATACTCTTATTATCTCCATTTTACAGATGAGGAAACTGGAACTTAGAGATATAAACTCCACAAAATTTAACATTTGTTAAATTTGGGGTCAGGGCTGACCACCAGGTATATTTTAGTATTTTTAGGAACCTCTATAACTAACTAAGCTGTCCTTCTGCCTTATATTCATTTTCATCTTCA
This sequence comes from Choloepus didactylus, assembly GCF_015220235.1. Lineage (NCBI taxonomy): Eukaryota > Metazoa > Chordata > Mammalia > Pilosa > Megalonychidae > Choloepus > Choloepus didactylus. Next base: position 7,497,655 of record NC_051319.1, read on the forward strand.
GCTCCTGGGTCTTGCACAGAGGACTGAGAGCAGAGCCTGTGAGAGAACATGTCACAGGTCTCACCTCATTTCACCTTTGCACCACCACCAGGAGGAACTATTATCTGTAGGCTTGCCCCTCCTTAAGGATATTTGTGTATTAGAAGAGTGACCACAATACATACACATTTGCACTTTAGTATATACATATTAAAAATCCAGAATATACACCAAACTACTGGTAGTGTTTAAGGGATAGAATTGTAGGGAACTCTCACTTTTTACTTTATACATTTTTGTATTGTTTGTCTGTTTTATAATAAGCATGTGTTAATTTTGTAATTAAAAGGAAAAGTAAAGTTTTTTTTTTAACAACCTGTATATGAAAAATCATCTATAAGTAAATTTCCTGGAGTAGTAGAATGAATTGCAATAGAGTCAAGTGAAATGAGGCCTAATTCTGCTTCTACCCAAACTTATTGTGTCCCCTACATAAAACTCACTAGCCACGTACAGCTATAGAGCCCTTGAAAATGTGGCTAGTTCAATTTTATACGTGCTCTAAGTGTAAAATCCGTAATGGATTTCAAATACTTTCTATGAAAAAGACAATGTAAATTATCTCGTTAGTAATTTTTTATATTGATAAAATGTTGAAATCATAATATCTTGGATATAATGGGTTAAATAAAATGTATTATTAAAACAAATTTCATCTTTTTTTAACTTTTTTAATATGGCTACTAGAAGTTTGGGAATTATATATATGGCTCACATTTGTAATTCACAATATCTCGCTGCTCGCAAGTTCTGCTCTGATAGTTTTATCACAATTACAATAAAAATCAGACCCTTTATCTTGACCTATATCGCTGGAGATGCTGTCTCATCTTCATCCACTCTCCCTTTGCTCACTTCACTCTAGACCTCCTCGGGGTTTTATTGGATATGCCAAGCTCATGGCCCAGCCTCATCTTTGATGAAGAGGCATCTGTTGTTCCCTCTGACAGAAGTGCTCTATCCCCTCATCATTGAGGCTTTCTCCCCTACTTCATTCAGGTCTCTTCTCAGACAGCCTTCCCTGACCACCTTCCACCCATCTTTTCTATCCCTTTATCCTGCTTCACTGTTCTTCAGAGCCCTGTATTTTTATTTCTTTAATTTTGTTGTATTCACTGGTTCATTGTTTTCTTTCCACCACCAGAATTTAAGCTCCATTAGATTTTAAGCCCCACTAGAGTTTAAGGGCAGGATGTATGTCTTGTTCATCATTTCTTTATTCTCAGTACCTAGAACAGAGTTTGCATAGTAGGCTTTTAAAAAAAGAACAAACTTGAGTAAGACATTTAATGACATATTTGAATATCATGTGTCACGCTCCCATGGAATAAAACCTGCTGAGGAAAAGTTGACAGCCATGTTTTCAAAAAGTGAATAATCAACTTTATAGTATCTGTTTGCCCAAAGAGGATCATAGTTACATGAGACCCTCCTGTCTTAGTCCTCAAGTTTGCTTATAGCTGCCATTTCCTGTTAAGCTGCTGGAACCCAGATTTCAAGACTAGCCCTGCCAGGATTAATTGGCTTGTTTGTTTTCCCCTGTGCATCACAGAACCATATTTCATGAGGATGTTCCTCACTGTATTTCCGAAACCCCACACCTCTTGCCTCTTGTTCAGTGTGCCCATTCCCAAAGGTATGACAGCCAAAAGGGTGGGCAGCATTTTAATTTTTTTGAAAAATAAATCCTTGGTATATCAAAGATTTGTTAGAGAATTCTAGAGGCCACATTAATAAAGGGTACATAAGAATAAATCCTGGATATATAAAATGTAGTATGAGAATAAGTACCACCTTAATAGTTTTAACTTTTAACCAAACTATATTGCTTTTCTTCATTAGCATTTACAAGGCTTCTTTTCAGACTCCACATCATTCAGTATTTTGATGGATATGTTATTTATGAAAGGTAAATATGAAAGTAAGTACTATAATTTTATGTTTGCTGAAATATTCTTCTGTCTTTGTTGTTATGGCTATTAGGAAAAAAGAGAGTCATACAAAAATGATCCATCTATTCCTTCTGAGGGCTGAATTATGGAGACTTCATTCTTTAAGTTTGAAAACATTGTTTTGCATGTCATGCCTTAAATGAAACATCCCAGATTTTACTTATACTGAAGTTGTAGCAGGTTTTAAAATATTAGTTCTTCCTGAATGGTCTGATTATTTATTTTGAAATTTGATTAATTGCTAGATGACTTTGAGAAACAGCTTTTATTGTGTTGAAATATACTTTTCTATAGATTGCATTGGACAGATTAGAGCTCTGGATCAAAAGTAGAGAACTCTGAATTTGCTATAATGCATTTAATACCGCTGGCCCATTCCTAACTTTTGGCAGGTGCATTGAAAGTATTGATAGAGATGAAAAATCAAGATGTGAAATTCAGCAAAGATACCTATGTCCTTGCTTTTGCAATTTGCTACAAACTGGTAAGAATATCCCCCCGCCTTAACTTTCAGAGCATTTTGGGTAGTATTTCAGACAGGATTTTTTTTTTTTTCTACAAATAAAATTCAGTATCTCTGATATCTGTTTTCCATCTGGTGCAAACTTTTCAATTTAAAATGCATTCATGTTTAGAAAACTCAAAGTAGCCACATAAGACAGTTTTATCATGGGAAAAGCAATTTTATCATTATTCACCCTTCTCTGGAAATTATAGGGATAGTGAGAACAAAAGACAATATGTAGGGTTCCAGATCTGGTTTAGAATTGTCTTGCTACTGTGTTCTTGCTGGATTCTGCTAGACCAGTTTTCCCTATTGCCTTCATCCCATGAAAATCTTGCTTCTTTCAGTGGCAAACTCAAGGGCTTCCTGCCCTCATCTGTGAAGTTTTCCGTGATCACCTAAGCTGGAAGTGTTGTCTCTCTTCAAATATCTCTTGATATTAAGTATCATATACATGGCACTGATGAGCATCACATACATGGCACTGATAAATAGATGCACCTTTCATCTGCCCCACTAAAGGGTGAGCTCCTTGAGGTGTCTTTGTACCCCAGTACCCAACACTGCCTGGTACACAATAATTCTTTAATAAATGTTTGTTACATTGAAATGAACTCTTTGAAGACAGAGATGATGACTTATGAGTCCTTATGTCATTATTGTACCAGGATTGCTTTTTGCACACAGAAACTATTGAATGAATGAATGATAACTAAAATAGTACAATGACCAAGGTTGAGTGTATTGCTTTAGACAGTCATACCCTTTAAATTTGGAAACATGGATAATCAAACCTTTTTATGCTGAAAACAGATATCAAGCAAGGTCACTTACCATCTCAGGTTCCTCATTCATAAAATGAGGGAATTGGATTCAGGGGTCAGCAGACTTTTCTGTAATGGGCTAGGTAGTAAATATTTTAGGCTTTGGGGACCATATAAGGTCTCTGTCACATAGTCTTTTGTTTTTGCTTTTGAAAGCTTATAAAAATGTAAAAAATGTTCTTAGACATGGGCTGAATTTGGCTCAACAGCCATAGTTTACTGACCCTTAGATTAGATAATCCTTTGCAATTATACCATACTGTGATTCTGTGAAATAGACAACAAGCAAAACAGGTAAATCTTGAGCATCAGGTACTCAGCATTGTGATACCCTGTTTTTTGGCATGACCCAAAGGCTGCAATGATGTATATCTCTTAAGGACACCTCCCTGCATGTATATAGAAGTGGAAGGAATTTAATTCTCTGCTTAGGAAGGACCAAATGACTTTTCTCCCCATTTTTTTATATCCAAGAATACCTTGTTTGCCTTAATAGAGGCAGGAGTTGAAAAATTGAATTACTCAGATGTTGTGGTTTGCGAATGCTGCTGTTATGCAAAACATTGGAAATGGATTGGCTTTTATAAAGGGGGTTTATTTGGTTACACAGTTACAGTCTTAAGGCTATAAAGTGTCCACGGTAATGCATCAACAATCAGGTACCTTCACTGGAGGGTGGCCAATGGCATCCAGAAAACCTCTTAGCTGGGAAGGCACATGGCTGGCGCCTGCTCCGAAGTCCTGGTTTCAAAATGGCTTTCTCCCAGGACATTCCTCTCTAGGCTACAGCAGCATCTGGGCCTTTGTGGCTCTTTTTAAAGTACTCCAGTGATCCAGTAATGATCCATGCTGAATGGGCAGAGCCACACCTCCATGGAAACATTCAGTCAAGAGGTCACACCCTAATCAAAGGTGTCAGTCATAGTTGGGTGGGCCACATCTCCATGGAAACACTGAATCACAAGGTTCCAACCCAATCAACACCAATACATCTGCCCCCACAAGACTGCATCAAAGAAAATGGTGTTTCGAGGGACATAATACATCCAAACTGGCAGATCAGCCATCACAAATCTCAAGCCAATTCTGTGATCTGTCCTCTCTCATCAAATTCAGACTTTACTTTGAGGATTTGAGTTGTGAATCATGTCAAGACAGATAAAGATATAGATGCAAAGCTGATGTTGCTCTCAGAAACCTGCCCTGCCATTAAAATGTACAGAGGAAGAGGATTTGGTATTACCACCTGTGTCTTCCTGGTTGTGTTTCACTAATGATTTTTTTTTTTTTTTTAAGGTTTCTGTTTTCTTGGGATTCTTTCATGAGTTATGTTCAAAGTTGTGTTCAGGCATTCATATATTTGACTTACATGGATATTTTCAGATTGGAAATCCCCCCCCCCCCCAGGAAAACTTCCTTAGAGCTGCTGAGCTTTACTATATTATTTTATATGCCAGCAGGATGACTTTTATATTTTTATATTATGTAGCTGTGTAGAGAAACTAATCTGCCCAGATATAAGGAAACCTGTATTTTTGTTGGTGAAAACTGTCCCAAATCAGAACACTGATAGAGAGCCTTAAAAATTAATTTAATTTAGATTTTATCTTCTCATGTATAGTTAACCGGGTCTATTTGCCTCTATCTGGAATTTAATTTTTTAAGTGGTTCAAGATTGGCTCTGGGAAGTTCTTGCAAAAGGAAATCTGAAATACTGAGCACTATTAATCATTTAATTAAACTTAAATGTTCATGACATTCATTGAGCCATCCTGTCTCCTCACAGAATAGCCCTGAGTCTTTTACAATCTGTACTACATTAAGAGAAGAAGCCCTAATCAAAGGAGACATTCTCTCCAGGAGAGCATCTTGTTTTGCTGTAGCATTAGCTCTGAATCAGGTAAGGATGCGAGGTGCACATAAATGAATTGGGAGTGTGCAAGATTTTACTATTTTCATTTGTTCGGTCTCATAGTTTTTCCTTCTACTTTTTTTTTAATTTTAGCAGTTTTTAATGGAAGCTGTACATAAGATTCTTTTATTCCTATATCTTCTCAATTGTTTTTTCCTTATATTAACCCTTTTCCTTTCCTCCTTGGTGAGATTTGGCTTTATGTTCAAGGATCTTTTTGAAGTTTTTGTCCAGTTTTAGCCTAGCGATAACCACCTTACTGGGGTGAACGTCGACACGGGCAATGGTGCCTTTAGCCTTCTCCCTCTGTGCCTCTTCAAGGTAGATGACATATTTCTTCCTGTAAACTGGACCACTTTGCCAATTTGCTGACCTTTGTAGTATCCTCGTACAACCTGAACTTTATCTTTTTGGATGGGCATGGATCCAGCATTGTATTTCTGTCTCAGCTCCTTGGAAAGAGGGGAAGACATAATCTTCCTGCGAATGTAGGAAGGTGCATTGAAATGCCTTTTATGGTTCTTGCTCTGATCAGAAGTCACAAAGGAATTGAATTTCGTTTTGGCCACTGCCACTTTGGCAATGGCTGCAAAAAGGTGCCTGACTGTATCTTAAAGAGGCAATTTATATCCATACTTATGCCTCCAAAGAATGTTCCCATTTACAGTTGAGGACCTAGCATGCATTCCTATTTAGAAGGGATTGGGCAAGAGTCTATGGAGAATCAGGGAGGGAAACTGCACTGGGAGAGAAATTTCTCAAGTAACCAAAATATAAATTGCAGATGATCAGTTTACCATTTAATGTTCTCAGAGAGCAATTTAGTCTGAGAGCTCTCCAAAGCTGAATTCACCTCAGATGCACTTCTGCTTATTGTGGAAGCAGAGTCCATGCTATATCCCATAGGTAGACCCAAATAATAGTATTTGGAAGAGGCATTAGCAGTCATTTAGCCTTTCCCTCTCACTGGACAGGCAGATAGCTGAGGCCTAGAGATAACATAGGATTTCCCTGAGGTCACAGTTCAGTGAAGGACAGAGGTAGAGCTGCAACACTGGAGCACCCCCTCTCCTGAAGATAAGTCCTAGTCTAAAGCCTAAGAAAATGTAAAATATTTTATGCCTTTACTACATAGTAAAAGGAAATTTTGTGGCAGCAAAAATAATAACCAAGCCAGGTATTTACCCAGCTACTGAAATATGGCCAGAGAGCTCTTGTTTATCATTGATTAGAAATCCAGACATCAAGGTGATCCATTCCATTCCATATACTATTGGGCAAGATCATTGAAGGACAAAGGCTTAAGAGGATATGTGCTTACCTGGCTTTCACTGCTATACTTCCAGTTGCTCTCCATGGCCATGACTATTCTCTGACTTTCTGAGCTTCTCTCTCTGGCCACGGAATTGTTTGGACCAGGGAAAGTGAAAAGAGGCTTTGTCCTCTGAATCTATCATGAGCTGAGAGAGATGAATTAAAGTCTCTTTTTAGGAATATATTTCTGTTTCTTTTGTACCTCTTGTAGTTTTCCTTTGTGCATGTTTAAACTATGCTGTTTGATCACAATACATCATTATTGTTATATCATAAATATTATGTCATCATTGTGAATATCTCACTTTAGCATTCTATAGTGCCTTTCTTGGCCTTATTTAATGCCTTCTGCCCTGAATTCATCCTTGTGTGATGTCAGTATAGCCACCCCTGTTTTTGTTTGTTGTAAACAAGGGATTTAGGTTTTGCATTTCAGGTTGTACCTCTCACCTTTGAGAGCTGTACTTTGTGTACCTCTGGTATATGCAGGAGGATCCTCCTCTTCATACTTTCTCCTCCATCTCTAATTCTTCCACTGCTACTTTGATTTGAGGTGTCTGCTATCTTCTAGTTATGTCAAAGATGGGATTTTGTTTTTGCTTCTCTTCTTGTTTTGTTTTGTTTTTTAGCTGTTTCCAGTAAGAGAAAGGGAAATGCCAACTTTATGTCTCTATGTTAAAAACAAGTTATTAAAACATTCAGTTATATGCCACTGGGTGAAACATCTTATGGAATGTTCATTTTTTATTACATTTTTTTTCTTTGTAGATTTCAAAACCCTAGAGCCCCATGAACAGGAATATCCTGACTTCTTTTAAAGCTCTTTATAATAGCAGAGTAATGTTTGTATAACTTGGAGTATGTGTCTTTTTTCCTTCCTTCCAGAACCAAGTGGCAAAAGCTATATCCATTTTTTCTCAAATCATGAAGCCAGAAAGCAAAGCCTGCATTAATTTAAATGTAAGTGACTTCTTTATACTTTAAGGTTTAGAAAGTAATAAAATGACATCTGAATTCTTTTGACTGTGCACAGTGACTGGATATCCCAAGGTCTTTAGACATTTCAAATGAACCATCATTTATTGAGCTCCTCTATGTGAAAGTTACAGTGTAGGCCCCGTGAGAGGAGTCAGTGCAGCCCGTGCTTCCAGGAGTTTATAAATTGTTAGGAATCATAGATGTATTCAGATATAAGATATGGTTGAAATGTGTTAAAATAGAAATACAGAATACTCTAGATTAGAGACAAGGGAGAGAATGGATATGAGCTCACCAGTCTCTGTACCAGGCCTTGAGAGAAACCTGTGTGCTAATTGTATCCTGTCAGTGGCACCTAATTCATGGGGTCATTCGGTGCATAAAATAGTGGCTGACACATGGTAAGCTCTCACTAAATGTTAACTCTCTTTATTCGTATGTTGTCAGTCTGCCATGGTGTGGCTTCCCCATTGACGGAGGTTTTTTGGACCACCTATATCATTTCGTTTGGGGTCTTGTCTGGGTCAGCAAGGGATGGCATTCATACAGTCAAGCCATGCAAAACCTTAATTGTAAAACTAAAAACAAAGGAAAAAAACAAAACCTTCCCCACAGATTCATAGGATTCACTCTAATATTTAAAGTTCAAAGCATATCCTGTAACCACTCCATGTTTTTAAGCACTGAGTCACATAAGCCTTCCTGGACCAATGAAAAAGAGATTATCTTATCATTAAAAACTCTGTAGCTCCCACTTAGTAGCCCTTATTGAAGGCCCTGCTTGAATACTGAACACATTCCTGTTATGAGGAATTGCAGAAGAAAAGTCCTTAACTTTCAAAAGCTTATATAGTCTCCTAAAACATACAAGGGGTTGAGATGAAGAAAACGCTTTCAAAAGAGCAGAAATGTGTAGACATAGACATGATGTGAATCAGGGTAACAGATCACAGTCGATTCAGGATTCCAAGATTGGGGAGGGAAGGGAGAGCCAGGGCTGGTAGCACTAGTAAACGGAGAAGACCTTAGGGAGGAAATAAAGTTTGCGCAGTATTCTGAAGGACAGGGCTGGGAGATTGGTGGGATGGAGGTGGAAGGACATCCTTTGTTGAGAGAGTGGTTTTGAAAAGTTTCTGCTTAAAAGAATGTGTAAACAGCTTATCTTAACCACCTTTTATCAGCTCTGGGTCCTTAGGTAAGTTAATTAACCTCTCTGGATCCCAATTTCCTTTCGTCTGAAAAGAATTGCTGTCCTTTTGTTGTGAGAGTTGAAAGAACTAACAAGTATGAAGTAGTTAGCATAATACCTGGCATATAGTTAGTGTTAAATGAATGTTTGCTAATACTAATAGTATTTGTATGAAATGAGGTATGTTAAATAAAAAGGAATGTTCATTTGTAACAAACCGTAGAATCCAGTGAATAGGAATTGGGTATAATTCCAAGCTTCTGAAAAGAAATAGTGATACTTAAAGATAATGATGATTTTCAGTTCTACTCATATTGGTTATCTTCAAATGTCACCCCCACACCAGTGCCCAGATGACAATGAGGGAGAAAGCTGTAGACCAAGAGATTTTTAAGAGCAGGCCTAGACAAGCCTTTTTCAGTAAACTTTAGAGAGCAAATTTGGGCAAGAAGTCTGAAATAAGAATATCTTATGTTTGACCTTACATTTACTTTTTTTTTTTTTTTCCAAACAAGAACATTTATTACCTGTGTGCCCAGGGATTATTCAGGGGGAGGCGGCCCAGCCAGAAGGGGCTGACCCTTCCTGGCCCCCAGCTGCCAACTGAATAAAGGAGCTGGTCAGTTCATTTAGTTCCTAACTTGCCTACCACGGAGCTCAACACAAAGGAGGCCCTGGTGGTCTTAAGTGTGCTTCCTTCATCCTTAAGCCCTCACTTTTTCAGTGCCTGGGAACAGTCATTCTGCCACCAGAGGAGCAGCCTGAAGCTACCAGGCATACAACTCTCCCTGCTGCATTTTAGTGGGCAAGAGTGGATGTTCATCTGCCCAGCCTTCCTCTGGGAGGATGAGAAATTTCAAAGCAACGGTGGGACTGTCAGGCCTCTGCATTGTACTAGATGGTTTTATGTTCCTCAGTCTCTAGGATGATCTATGCTCTGTGAAGGAAGGAAAGATTCCTGCTCTCCCTTTCCAGGTCTACACAGGGGAGAAAGGCAGTGGCAATGCTATGGCAGGACACTAACAAGTCAGTACATTTTATTGTAGAGGGCAATGGTTTCAGACCACACAGACTTGGGAAAACCTACTGCTTGGGTCCAAATAGAGGCAACACCCTCCTCCTCAATTCAGGGTCCTCTGGGTGGTGGGGGGCCAGGCCTTTTCTTACTTGGCTCTGGCAGGAGCTCCAGGATAGCCCTCCTTCCAGGGAGGGCCACATCTGGGCCTCGCTGAGGAAGGTGGGGGTGGGTGGACACAGGGGTCCAGCCTCATTTCAGTTACTTGGGTGTGACCCTGAAGACGCGGATATGGATGGCCGAGTTGTTGCAGATGCAGGTCGTTGGCTCCTGGGTATGTTTCTGGTTCCAGCTTGTCCACCAGCTCCACAGTGGAGGTGTTGGAGTTCAATGGCAGAGCCCCAAAGCTGCCCGCCTGCACCTGCAGGGCAAAGTTGATGGTGTGGTTGATGGCCAGGCCCACACTGTGGATGTAGGTCTCTCTGCAAGTGTTCTGCCCCTGTGCCCTTCCGTCCAGCAGCTTCTGGCAGCTTCTGTGTCTTGAAGTTGGTCTTCATGTTGACATAGATGTCATTGGGTCTCTGGGGCAGGCGGAGGGGAAGCCACTTCTGAAGGGTGTACTCCACCAGGTACAGTTTGGCGCCAGTGGCCCTGTGGGGCTCCCGGTTTTCTGCCATGCCGGGGACCCTGGACTTACCTGGAAGCAGTCATGAGGATTGCACAGTTTTGGTAACAGCCATTTTAGGAAGCGGGGAAGTAGGGTCTACATTCTGGAATGACTTCCAAAGGGAATGGTGATAACACATGCAAACTTTTCCATCCTAAAAATTTTAGCGACCCTGAAAAGTCATTCTTGAAAAACCTCTTTTCAACAAAGGAGGCTTCCGTCTAACAGCTCACATCTGCCAGTGGTTTATCCCTTTCCAAAACCTTTCTTGTTTACCTGTTTTAATTCTCACAGCCATTGGTGATGGAGGTAGGGATGGGAAACGGGGAGAACAGCATTTAAGACCCTTCTAAAAAAGAGAAACTGAGGCTCGAAAGCATCATCACCTCATTTGCCTGAGGTGTGGGAGCTAGTCTATGGCTGGGGCAGATCGGAACTCTAGGTCTTACAAGCCAGGGCCGTCTCCAGCTGTTTCTGAATCCTAAGACCTTCACTTATCCCATAGAGCCCAGGATGTGTAAGGAAGACTTCTTGATTTTACTTTGTCTCCTTCAATCCAGGAGGGCTTCCTGGAGGAAGCCGACCGCCCAGGAGAGCTCATTGATGTCACTAGAGACATGACTTCCATCCCGATGCCAGCGCAGGGAGAACCCCACCCCCACCCTCCCCCAGGGTCAAGTGCCGAGGGCTCTTGGGGGCTCCCGGGGTGGCAGGCCGGGATTGCCTGGAGCGCAGGAGGCTGTGTGGGGCCCGAGGCACAGAGGGAGCCCTACATTTACTTTTAAAGATGCATTCACAGGAGGAAGAGATGAGCCTGGGGAGACTGTGATAACAGAACCTGAAAAAAGAAGATTTGGAGGGAAAGATTCTAAATTTTTTATACACTCATACTAGAAAAATATCCAGAAAGAAATTTTACAGTTTGCAAAGGGCATGAGCCTGGAAAGGGAGTGATTATCAAAATTGTCAGCTAAGAAATTGTCTGTAAAGAAGAAAAAAAAAAGTCTGTATAAAAAGCCTGTAATGGACCTCATATGAGCTGTTGAATGCCACGAGGAAAGGAAAGTAAGAGGACCCAGGGATGGATTTGTAAGGTGTTAATGGTGAGGTAGAGGAAGCATCAAAAAAAAAAAAAAAAAAAAAAAAAAACAAGAAACAGCAGAGGAAGCATCAGAAAAAAATACAAGAAACAATACATAGATATCTAAGAGGGCTGATAGCCCACCTGTGGAAGTCTGCTGCAGATAGCCACTGTTCTTAGGCTGGAGGGGGTGATGGCAGTGGTGGGATAGGAGTGGGCTGGAGGCTAAGACCAGGCAGGCCTACAGGATTCAGCAGAAACTATGGGTCGGAGCAGATGGGTCAGCCTGCTCATAGCAGAAAGGCTCGTAGGCAAAGGTCCAAGAGTCCAGAAGTTCAGGGCATTGGAGCCAGCAATACCAGTAAGCCAAACAGAGTAGTAATCTTGATCTTATAGCAGGTGTTGTATGCCTTTTGTCTTCTCTGCTTCCTTCTAGATATGGACAGCTCTCAGAATCCAAGTATATAACTGCTGCCAAGAGAGGGTGGCCTTCAGATGCACTAGTGTCATGACCGGACTCAAGTAGAATTGCTAGGATTAGCAGAGATTCTTCCATTAAAGCTAAAGCTATCCAAATGGTTCATAGCATCAGGTAGGAAAGAAATGTGGGAGAGTGTGTTATGTGCATAATTAGAATTGAAGTAAGGTTGGGAGATAAAAAAGGATTGGTAGTGAGAAATTGAAGAGAGTGAGATAGGCAGGATATTAATTCATTTAGCTAAATTACCATACTAGGTACTTTATATTTGTTAATTTATTTTATACAGGCCTGTCAAAACAATATTTCTCCATATTATAGATGTGGAAAACTAAGATTCAAAAAGTAAATAAATTATGCAAGTTCTCACAGCTAATTAAGTAGAGTGAGGTTTTTGACACAAACAGATCTGTTTGACTCCAAAGCCTAGGGTTTTTCCACTCCAGGGACTAGCTGCTCCTCCTGAATTATGGAAAAAAACACACAACAGGATGTTAATAACCATGATCTGCTGTTAATGCATTATTCTACTTCCTTGGATTTAAATTCCTCATCTGTTCCAATCTTTGACTATCTTTCACAGTTGTTGAGAATCTACTAATGATTTTTTTACATGAGAAAGTGCTTTCATAGAAATAAAACATGAGACTGCTGATAGTGAAGCTGTCCATTCACAGTAGAAAGAGAACTCCAGAGCATAATGAAAAACAGTGAGCTAGCGTGCCAAAGCAGGAGGCACAGCTTTTTCTCTGAGAGTTAGAAAGGGAAGTCAGGTGGTCAGTGTGATGGCATGGGCACGGTTTGAGCAAGGACCGTATAGGGAATCTTGAATTGATCTTGAATATGAATCTCTCCATGTTTTGGGTCATAGAAGTATCCGCTGTCAGGAAACTTAAAAATAGTTTCATTGTTTAAAAATTTTCACTCAGGAAATTCTTCCAAATATCCAATATGAGTTTCTCATGTTTCATTATAAGCCTGTTTCATCTTCGTCAGGGATGATGAAAAAGAGATGGATGCCGTTTTCAGGTTTGTCATTCAGATTCTGAGTTTCTCTTAAGAATTTTTTTTTAAATGATTTAATAGATCCTAGGTTCTCCAAGGCTGAGTCATCTACTTGAACTCCTTAAAGGTAATTTGTTATGAAGAAATGGAAGCCTTACAAATAAGCAGAGTAGACCGTCTCTTCAGTCAGTATTAGCAAAACTAAAATTGCAGTTTTCCTCTGAGTTACTGTAAAAATTAATGCCTTATACTAAAATCTTTTGCTGCTGCCAATTGGAATTTGAACTTATCTAACCCCCACCCCCACCCCACTATTTAATTTCCTTTTCTTTGAAGTTACCCCTGCTGCAAATATGACCTGTAGGGTCTGGTTTCCTATTTTCCCAGCAAATAGTTGCTACATTGCATTGATTTAGCAGATGACCTCATTGGGACATACGCATGATGACTCTGCCCTTTCAGTCTAAATTTACACACATCAATCTTGAAAGAACTATAGCCCCTCTTTAGCAATGCTGCTTAATGTCAAAATATTAATTTCCACTTTCAATTATGGCTGGAAGTAGCAGACTGAAACAGGATTAAGTTTCCACTGATTCTATTTGCATTCTAACCATTTCCGTAGAATTCTGGCATGTCTCCAAATGAAGACCCATTTTGGAATTGAATTTACCTTGCTCTTTCAGGGGAATTGATAATTGGGTTTTGTGTGTGGGTTTTTTTGTTTGTTTGTTTGTTTTGGTTTTGGCTGCTTTTATCATTTATTAGTTTATACAGGTAACTTTTAATTCTTTTTCCTCCTACTCACTAAGATCACCTTAAAATTCTAGCTCATGCTGAGAAGTCTGCTAGGCTGCACAGGTAGGAAAGGAGATAAGGACTTATTTGTCATAAATCCCTTTTTGGCAGTACCTCACCCATATGTATAAATTAAGAATTGCATTTGGTTGGGTGCAGCCTCTATACAAATTAGAGGCTTTATTTATTTATTTTTTTTACATGTGAAAAACCACAGGTGATACATCTGGGTCTGGTATGGCATCCCATGATGTCATTAGGGACCCAGCCTTCTTCTGTAATTCCACCCTGGCATCCTAAGCATGTGACTTCCTTCCATCACATCTCTGTTCTAGCAAGAAGCAGGAAGAATGAGAGAGGTTAAAAAAGTTGGTTCCTTTTAAGGATGCTTTCTTAATTGCCTCGCCCAACAACTGGTACTTACGTATTATTGGCTGGAACTTAGCACCATGACCATAACTAGTTTTAAAGTAACTTGGGATATATAGTCATTAAGTTCTGTATGTGGCAGCTTCCGTTAAAGCTATGGAATTCTGTTATCAAAAAAGGAGGGAGAAATGTATATTGGTTAGGGAATTAGCAGGTTCTACCACACTATGATATTCTTCAAATAACAAACTTCAGAAGAAAATAAAAAGAACTAAGGCAAATTTCTGCATGTTCAAGACTTCTGTTCCCTTTTTTGGTCAGAAGTACCCAATGACTTCATCATTACCTGAGGCCTCAGAAGATCAGAGGAGCAGGACATATGCATTCTTTTAAATAGTTTTTCCTACTAAATATTCTCCTGCTCCTTGATAATTCAGTTGTCCTAACCTTATGCAGAAAAGTTGAGAATTTCCAGGAAACACATCATTAATGTGTAATATGTAATAATCCTTGTAATTTGCTGAGAAATCCACATGTCTCTTCTCATTCAATAGTTTTGAATGCCTACTAGGTGCCATGCACTGGCTATGTAGCAGTCAACAGGTGTGCCAGTTTGGATGTATTATGTCCCCCAGAAAAAGCCATATTCTTCGATGCAATCCTTTGGGGCAGACGTTTTAGTGCTGATTAGATTGGAATCCTTTGAGTGTTTCCATGGAGATGTGACCCACCCAACTGTAGGTGATAACTGATGAGATCATTTCCATGGAGGCATGGCCCCGCCCATTCAGGGTTGGCCTTGATTACTGGAACACTATATAATAAGCTCAGACAGAAGGAGCAAGCTTGCTACAGCCAAGAGGGACACTTTGAAGAATGCACAGGATCTGAGAGAGTAGCTGCAGATGAGAGACAGTTTGAAGATGGCCGTTGAAAGCAGACTTTTGCTCCGGAGAAGCTAAGAGAGGACAAACGCCCCAAGAGCAACTGAGAGTGATATTTTGGAGAGAAGCTGAAGCCTAGAGAGGAATGTACTGGGAAAAAGCCATTTTGAAACCAGAACTCAGGAGCAAATGCCAGCCACGTGCCTTCCCAGCTAAACAGAGGTTTTCTGGATGCCATTGGCCATCCTCCAGTGAAGGTACCCGATTGTTGCTGTGTTACCTTGGATACTTTATGGCCTTAAGACTGTAACTGTGCAACCAAATAAACCCCCTTTATAAAAGCCAATCCATTTCTGCTGTTTTGCATTCCGGCAGCATTAGCAAACTAGAACAGGTAAACTTGACCTTGCCCTCAAGAGGATAAACCGCTGCTCAACCAAATTGGGACAGGTTATTTTTAACAAGGGTGTTAAGAACTATGAAGGGTCTTAGATTTTACCCCACCTGCAAGCTAGCAAGTTATCCAGCCACAGTTTTATGGATGCTAGTAGAGTACTACTCCTGGGTCAGATAGTTTATTAAGATAGTTTATTCTTCACAGCAGTAGCAGTAGTCAGAATATTAACATTTTTTCTTCAGTTCCCTAAACCCTAATTCCTACAGGGTGACATGAAGAGGGCTCGGTGACAGTTGTATACACAGTGGCTTGCAGTTTGTTTTGTTTTGTTTTAAACCCTATTTTTTTATTGTAGAATATAACATATTCATAGAAGTGATAACTTTCCAAGTGCAATTTAACAAGTAGTTAGCAAATTTCAATGAATGTTATTAGTTACAGTACCATAGTTTCAGTTATTTCCTTATTGTGAAATATAACATATAAACAAAAAGGTGATAACCTTCAAATTATAATTTAACAAGCAGCTATAGAAAAAATTTCAAAGGATGCTGTGGGTTACAGTTTCACCATTTCAATTCTTTTCTTCCAACTATTCTAATACACCAGAAGAAAATTATATAGAGATTCAGTATTCATAATCCTTTGTTAAATTCCAGCTTGTCTGTTGCTACCCCTTCCTCTAGTTTAATCACTTTTCCCATCTTCAGAGATGTCTAGGCAGTGACCACCCTAACTTGTTCATGTTGAAAAGGGGTATCAACATTATGGGAAAAGGGGACACATCTGGTTGATATTCTCGAAGAGGCCGTTGCCTCTGGGTTTGGGGACTTAGCTGGCATAGGAGTTCTCTGGAGGATTTAAGTTTCTGAAGAATAAACTTAGTGAGAAAAATTTTTATAGAGTCTCAGATAGGGATCTGGGTATTCTTTAGTGTTTTCGGGACTACTGTTAACTTGAACTTAATCATACTGTGGTCATTTGGCATATCTAGCTAAAGCTTGCATAAGAGTGATCTCCAGGACAGTTTCTCAACTCTATTTGAAATCTCTTAGCCACTGAAGCCTTATTTTGTTGCCTTTCTTTTCCCCCTTTTGGTCAAAAAGGCCTTCTCAACCCCTCAATGCCAGGGTCAGGCTCATTCCCAGAATCTGTGTCCCACATCACCAGGGAGACCCATACATCTGGGGGGGTTCTGTCCCACGTCAAGGGGAGGATGATGAATTTATTTACTGAGTTAGGCTTAGGGAATGAAAGTAGTGGCTTGCATTTTAAGAGAGGAACCCTGAGTTTAGGGAACCCAAATCTTTTATAATGGGCAGTGAGCATGCCTGCCCTTTGCTCTAGATGAGACACTGTGTCTGTCTTCCAAGGCTGTTGGTTATATAAACCTCCTTGAAATGATTCTGGCATAAAGACAGTTCTGCTCACAAGGCATGTAGCAATGCGAGACGTGTGGAAAATTTCTCCCAGCAAAGGGTGCGCTCATGATTTTGCCGGTGCTGAACGCTGGGGTTGGGTCAGGCTCTTTAGGTTCAATCTACTTTGGATCATTTCATTATGTTCTTTAGGACTAAAGATAACCCCTCATTTTGATCAACTGTTCAACAAACATAATGTTACAAAATGGACTGGTCTAGTTTAGTATGAAAATGGAATATCTCTTCCAGAAAAACCACTTTTCCTAAGAATCAGGAGCCTTAAGAGTTTAAACTCTTTGACTTGTTAATTTCATTTCTGTGAATCAAGTCTAAGATATTAATAAAGAATGGAGGTAGGGAGGCGGGGAAGATGGCGGACTGGTGACCTGTATGTTTTAGTTACTCCTCCAGGAAAGTAGGTAGAAAGCCAGGAACTGCGTGGACTGGACAACACAGAACAATCTGACTTTGGGCATACTTCATACAACACTCATGAAAACGTCAAACTGCTGAGATCAGCGAAATCTGTAAGTTTTTGTAGCCAGGGGACCCGCACCCCTCCCTGCCAGACTCAGTCCCTTGGGAGGAGGGGCTGTCAGCTCCGGGAAGGAGAAGGGAGAACTGCAGTGGCAGCCCATATCAGAAACTTATTCTACTGATCCAAACTCCAACCATAGATAGACTGAGACCAGACACCAGAGAATCTGAGAGCAGCCAGCCCAGCAGAGAGGAAACAGGCATAGAAAAAAACAACACGAAAAACTCCAAAATAAAAGTGGAGGATTTTTGGAGTTCTGGTGAACATAGAAAGGGGAAGGGCAGAGCTCAGGCCCTGAGGCTCATATGCAAATCCCGAAGAAAAGCTGATCTCTCTGCCCTGTGGACCTTTCCTTAATGGCCCTAATTGCTTCGTCTCTTAGCATTTCAATAACCCATTAGATCTCTGAGGAGGGCCCTTTTTTTTTTTTTTAATCCTTTTTTCTTTTTCTAAAACAATTACTCTAAGAAGCCCAATGCAGAAAGCTTCAAAGACTTGCAATTTGGGAAGGTCAAGACAAGAGCAGAACTAAGAGAGCTCTGAGACAAAAGGCAATAATCCAGTGGCTGAGAAAATTCACTGAACACCACAACTTCCGAAGAGAAGGGGGGTGTCCGCTCACAGCCATCATCCTGGTGGACAGGAAACACTCCTGCCCATCACCAGCCCCATAGCCCAGAGCTGCCCCAGACAACCCAGTGTGACGGAAGTGCTTCAAATAACAGGCACACACCACAAAAGTGGGCGTGGACATTAGCCTTCCCTGCAACCTCAGCTGATTGTCCCAGAGTTGGGAAGCTGGAGCAGTGTGAATTAACAAAGCCCTATTCAGCCATCATTTCAGCAGACTGGGAGCCTCCCTACACAGCCCAGCAGCCCAGAACTGCCCTGGGGGGACGGTACTCACCTGTGACATAGCACAGTCATCCCTCAACAGAGGACCAGGGGGTGCACAGCCTGGGAGAGGGGCCCACTTGCAAGTCTCAGGAGCCATACGCCAATACCAAGGACTTGTGGGTCAGTGGCAGAGACAAACTGTGGCAGGACTGAACTGAAGGATTAGACTATTGCAGCAGCTTTAAAACTCCAGGGTCACCAGGGAGATTTGATTGTTAGAGCCACCCCCCCTTCCTGACTGCCCAGAAACATGCCCCATATACAGGGCGGGCAACACCAACTACACACGTAAGCTTGGTACACCAACTGGACCCCACAAGACTCACTCCCCCACACACCACAAAGGCAAAGCAGGGGAGAACTGGCTTCTGGAGAACAGGTGGCTCATGGACGCCACCTGCTGGTTAGTTAGAGAAAGTGTGCTCCACGAAGCTGTAGATCTGATAAATTAGAGATGAGGACTTCAATTGGTCTACAAATCCTAAAAGAACCCTATCAAGTTCAGCAAATGCCAAGAGGCCAAAAACAACAGAAAATTATAAAGCATATGAAAAAAACAGACAGTATGGATAACCCAAGCCCAAGCACCCAAATCATAATCAGAAGAGACACAGCACCTAGAGCAGCTACGCAAAGAACTAAAGATGAACAATGAGACCATAGTACGGGATACAAAGGATATCAAGAAGTCCCTAGAAGAGCATAAAGAAGACATTGCAAGACTAAATAAAAAAATAGATGATCTTATGGAAATTAAAGAAACTGTAGACCAAATTAAAAAGATTCTGGACACTCATAGTACAAGACTAGAGGAAGTTGAACAACAAATCAGTGACCTGGAAGATGACAGAATGGAAAATGAAAGCATAAAAGAAAGAATGGGGAAAAAAATTGAAAAAAATCGAAATGGACCTCAGGGATATGATAGATAATATAAAACGTCCGAATATAAGACTCATTGGTGTTACAGAAGGGGAAGAAAAGGGTAAAGGCCTAGGAAGAGCATTCAAAGAAATTGTTGGGGAAAACTTCCCAAATCTTCTAAACAACATAAATACACGAATCATAAATGCTCAGTGAACTCCAAATACAATAAATCCAAATAAACCCACTCCGAGACATATTCTGATCACACTGTCAAACACGGAAGAGAAGGAGCAAGTTCTGAAAGCAGCAAGAGAAAAGCAGTTCACCACATACAAAGGAAACAGCATAAGACTAAGTAGTGACTACTCAGCAGCCACCATGGAGGCAAGAAGGCAGTGGCACGATATATTTAAAATTCTGAGTGAGAAAAATTTCCAACCAAGAATACTTTATCCAGCAAAGCTCTCCTTCAAATTTGAGGGAGAGCTTAAATTTTTCACAGACAAACAAATGCTGAGAGAATTTGCTAACAAGAGACCTGCCCTACTGGAGATACTCAAGGGAGCCCTACAGACAGAGAAACAAAGAAAGGACAGAGAGACTTGGAGAAAGGTTCAGTACTAAAGAGATTTGGTATGGGTACAATAAAGGATATTAATAGAGGGGAAAAATATGACAAACGTAAACCAAAGGATAAGATGGCTGATTCAAGAAACACCTTCACGGTTATAACGTTGAATGTAAATGGATTAAACTCCCCAATTAAAAGATATAGATTCGCAGAATGGATCAAAAAAAATGAACCATCAATATGTTGCATACAAGAGACTCATCTTAGACACAGGGACACAAAGAAATTGAAAGTGAAAGGATGGAAAAAAATATTTCATGCAAGCTACAGCCAAAAGAGAGCAGGTGTAGCAATATTAATCTCAGATAAAATAGACTTTAAATCAGGGATGTTTTGAGAGACAAAGAAGGCCACTACATACTAATAAAAGGGGTAATTCAACAAGAAGAAATAACAATTGTAAATGTCTATGCACCCAATCAAGGTGCCACAAAATACATGAGAGAAACACTGGCAAAACTAAAGGAAGCAATTGATGTTTCCACAATAATTGTGGGAGACTTCAACACATCACTCTCTCCTATAGATAGATCAACCAGATAGAAGACCAATAAGGAAATTGAAAACCTAAACAATCTGATAAATGAATTAGATTTAACAGACATATACAGGACATTACATCCCAAATCACCAGGATACACATACTTTTCTAGTGCTCACGGAACTTTCTCCAGAATAGATCATATGCTGGAACATAAAACAAGCCTCAGTAAATTTAAAAAGATTGAAATTATTCAAAGCACATTCTCTGACCACAATGGAATACAATTAGAAGTCAATAACCATCAGAGACTTAGAAAATTCACAAATACCTGGAGGTTAAACAACGCACTCCTAAACAATCAGTGGGTTAACGAAGAAATAGCAAGAGAAATTGCTAAATATATAGAAACGAATGAAAATGAGAACACAACATAACAAAACCTATGGGATGCAGCAAAAGCAGTGCTAAGGGGGAAATTCATAGCACTAAACGCATATATTAAAAAGGAAGAAAGAGCCAAAATCAAAGAACTAATGGATCAGCTGAAGAAGCTAGAAAATGAACAGCAAACCAATCCTAAACCAAGTAGAAGAAAAGAAATAACAAGGATTAAAGCAGAAATAAATTACATAGAGAACAAAAAAACAATAGAGAGGATAAATATCACCAAAAGTTGGTTCTTCGAGAAGATCAACAAGATTGACAAGCCCCTGGCTAGACTGACAAAATCAAAAAGAAGACCCATATAAACAAAATAATGAATGCAAAAGGTGACATAACTGCAGATCCTGAAGAAATTAAAAAAATTTTAAGAGGATACTATGAACAACTGTATGGCAACAAACTGGATAATGTAGAAGAAATGGACAATTTCCTGGAAGTGTATGAGCAACCTAGACTGACCAGAGAAGAAATAGAAGACCTCAACCAACTCATCACAAGCAAAGAGATCCAATCAGTCATCAAAAATCTTCCCACAAATAAATGCCCAGGGCCAGATGGCTTCACAGGGGAATTCTACCAAACTTTCCAGAAAGAACTGACACCAATCTTACTCAAAGCCTTTCAAAACATTGAAGAAAATGGAACACTACCTAACTCATTTTATGAAGCTAACATCAATCTAATACCAAAACCAGGCAAAGATGCTACAAAAAAGGAAAACTACCAGCCAATCTTCCTAATGAATGTAGATGCAAAAATCCTCAACAAAATACTTGCAAATCGATTTCAAAGACACATTAAAAAAATCATACACCATGACCAAGTGGGGTTCATTCCAGGCATGCAAGGATGGTTCAGCATAAGAAAATCAATCAATGTATTACAACACATTAACAAGTCAAAAGGGAAAAATCAAATGATCGTCTCAATAGATGCTGAAAAAGCATTTGACAAAATCCAACATCCCTTTTTGATAAAAACACTTCAAAAGGTAGGAATTGAAGGAAACTTCCTCAGTATGATAAAGAGCATATATGAAAAACCCACAGCCAGCATAGTACTCAATGGTGATAGACTGAAAGCCTTCCCTCTAAGATCAGGAACAAGACAAGGATGCCCGCTGTCACCACTGTTATTCAACATTGTGCTGGAATTGCTAGCCAGGGCTATCCGGCAAGACAAAGAAATAAAAGGCATCCAAATTGGAAAAGAAGAAGTAAAACTGTCATTGTTTGCAGATGATATGATCTTATATCTAGAAAACCCTGAGAAATCGACGATACAGCTACTAGAGCTAATAAACAAATTTAGCAAAGTAGCGGGATACAAGATTAATGCACGTAAGTCAGTAATGTTTCTATATGCTAGAAATGAACAAACTGAAGAAACACTCAAGAAAAAGATACCATTTTCAATAGCAACCAAAAAAATCAAGTACCTAGGAATAAACTTAACCAAAGATGTAAAAGACCTATACAAAGAAAACTACATAACTCTACTAAAAGAAATAGAATGGGACCTTAAAAGATGGAAAAATATTCCATGTTCATGGATAGGAAGACTAAATGTCATTAAGATGTCAATTCTACCCAAACTCATCTACAGATTCAATGCAATCCCAATCAAAATTCCAACAACCTACTTTGCAGACTTGGAAAAGCTAGTTATCAAATTTATTTGGAAAGGGAAGATGCCTCGAATTGCTAAAGACACTCTAAAAAAGAAAAACGAAGTGGGAGGACTTACACTCCCTGACTTTGAAGCTTATTATAAAGCCACAGTTGTCAAAACAGCATGGTATTGGCACAAAGATAGACATATAGATCAATGGAATCGAATTGAGAATTCAGAGATAGACCCTCAGATCTATGGCCGACTGATCTTTGATAAGGCCCCCAAAGTCACTGAACTGAGTCATAATGGTCTTTTCAACAAATGGGGCTGGGAGAGTTGGATATCCATATCCAAAAGAATGAAAGAGGACCCCTACCTCACCCCCTACACAAAAATTAACTCAAAATGGACGAAAGATCTCAATATAATAGAAAGTACCATAAAACTCCTAGAAGATAATGTAGGAAAACATCTTCAATACCTTGTATTAGGCGGCCACTTCCTAGACTTTACACCAAAAGCACAAGCAACAAAAGAAAAAATAGATAAATGGGAACTCCTCAAGCTTAGAAGTTTCTGCACCTCAAAGGAATTTCTCAAAAAGGTAAAGAGGCAGCCAACTCAATGGGAAAAAATTTTTGGAAACCATGTATCTGACAAAGGACTGATATCTTGCATATATAAAGAAATCCTACAACTCAATGACAATAGTACAGACAGCCCAATTATAAAATGGGCAAAAGATATGAAAAGACAGTTCTCTGAAGAGGAAATACAAATGGCCAAGAAACACATGAAAAAATGTTCAGCTTCACTAGCTATTAGAGAGATGCAAATTAAGACCACAATGAGATACCATCTAACACCGGTTAGAATGGCTGCCATTAAACAAACAGGAAACTACAAATGCTGGAGGGGATGTGGAGAAATTGGAACTCTTATTCATTGTTGGTGGGACTGTATAATGGTTCAGCCACTCTGGAAGTCAGTCTGGCAGTTCCTTAGAAAACTAGATATAGAGTTACCGTTTGATCCAGCTATTGCACTTGTCGGTATATACCCGGAAGATCAGAAAGCAGTGACACGAACAGATATCTGCATGCCAATGTTGATAGCAGCATTATTCACAATTGCCAAGAGATGGAAACAACCCAAATGTCCTTCAGCAGGGGAGTGGATAAATAAAATGTGGTATATACACACAATGGAATACTACACGGCAGTAAGAAGGAACGATCTCGTGAAGCATATGACAGCATGGATGAACCTTGAAGACATAATACTGAGCGAAATAAGCCAGGCATAAAAAGAGAAATATTATATGCTACCACTAATGTGAAGTTTGAAAAATGTAAAACAAATGGTTTATAATGTAGAATGTAGGGGAACTAGCAATAGAGAGCAATTAAGGAAGAGGGAACAATAATCCAAGAACAGATAAGCTATTTAACATTCTGGGGATGCCCAGGAATGACTATGGTCTGTTAATTTCTGATGGATATAGTAGGAACAAGTTCACAGAAATGTTGCTGTATTAGGTAACTTTCTTGGGGTAAAGTAGGAACATGTTGGAAGTAAAGCAGTTATCTTAGGTTAGTTGTCTTTTTCTTACTTCCTTGTTATGGTCTCTTTGAAATGTTCTTTTATTGTATGTTTATTTTTTTTTTAATTTTTTTTTTCGTACAGTTGATTTAAAAAAGAAAGGAAAGTTAAAAAAAAAAAAGAAAAACAAGAAAAAAAAATGTAGTGCCCCCTTGAGGATCCTGTGGAGAATGCAGGGGTATTGGCCTACCCCACCTCAATGGTTGCTAACATGACCACAGACATAGGGGACTGGTGGTTTGATGGGTTGAGCCCTCTACCACAGGTTTTACCCTTGGGAAGACGGTTGCTGCAAAGGAGAGGCTAGGCCTCCTTATGGTTGTGCCTAAGAGCCTCCTCCCGAATGCCTCTTTGTTGCTCAGATGTGGCCCGCCCTCTCTAGCTAAGCCAACTTGAAAGGTGAAATCACTGCCCTCCCCCCCTACGTGGGATCAGACACCCAGGGGAATGAATCTCCCTGGCAACGTGGAATATGACTCCTGGGGAGGAATGTAGACCCGGCATCGTGCGACGGAGAACATCTTCTTGACCAAAAGGGGGATGTGAAAGGAAATGAAATAAGCTTCAGTGGCAGAGAGATTCCAAAAGGAGCCAAGAGGTCACTCTGGTGGGCACTCTTACGCACACTTTAGACGACCCTTTTTAGGCTCTAATGAATTGGGGTAGCTGGTGGTGGATACCTGAAACTATCAAACTACAACCCAGAACCCATGAATCTCGAAGACAATTGTATAAAAATGTAGCTTATGAGGGGTGACAATGGGATTGGGAAAGCCATAAGGACCACACTCCACTTTGTCTAGTTTATGGATGGATGAGTAGAAAAATAGGGGAAGGAAACAAACAAACAAACAGACAAAGGTACCCAGTGTTCTTTTTTACTTCAATTGCTCTTTTTCACTTTAATTATTATTCTTGTTATTTTTGTGTGTGTGCTAATGAAGGTGTCAGGGATTGATTTAGGTGATGAATGTACAACTATGTAATGGTACTGTGAACAATCGAAAGTACGATTTGTTTTGTATGATTGCGTGGTATGTGAATATATCTCAATAAAATGAAGATTTAAAAAAAATAAATAAAAATAAAGAATGGAGTATTTCCATGATGAACTTCACAAAGCTTCCATTCTGCCTGCAGCAATTTCCTAAATAAACAAAAATTAAAAGTATCATTTGCCCCATAAGCAATCTTATCAGATTGTCTGATGGCCATATTCTCTGAATCTAGAGTGGCTAGGGAGGAGGAAACTAATATTAATGTTTTTTTAGTACCTCCTGTGTGTTGATATTTTACTTGATGTTCACAATAACAGAAAATGTAGGGTCTTTAGGTATTTTCCCATTTTAAAAATGAGAAAATTGAAAATCAGAGCGATTACGTATCTGACCCAGAGTAACATAGCTTGTAATTGCCAGTGTCAGAATTCAGTTCAAGAATGTCAAGACTCCAAAATCCATGTTCTTTCCATTTTGCCCTGCATCGTTTCATTTAGTTCACAAGCAGATTTTGAAGTTGTGGTCTGTTAGGCATACATTTGAAGCATTCATTGAACTCGTGCAAGCAAATGTTAGGAAAGAGCATCAAGGCAGGATATGTGCTGATAAATTTTGCAGGCTTAACTACCAGGATACATTTCTCAACATTGGAAATACTGGCTTAGTTTTGTTTCTTCTTTTTATTCAGATTATTATCCATCTTCACTCAAACAGCTCAAACAGGTTGGAAACCCTGTTGGACATACTGCAGAATGCTGCAGAAGGAAATTTATCAAGTTTTGTGAAAAGACATGAATTCTCAGAAGAAGTGGTAAGTATGCAAGTGCTGCAGAAATCATTTAAAAGTGAAAGGGCACTCTTAAAAATGTCCAGTTAATTTCTTGTGTCTGTAGCCCACCTCCCTAAAGAGATTGTCAAATACAGAAACTTCTCTATTATCCTTATTTTAAGATGTTTACATGTTGGTGCGAAGATATTGTTTCTTCCAACTTAAAATATCCTCTGTAAAAGGAAGTATCCTCTGTAATTTACAGAATTTGAGAAATATCCTCTGTAAAAGAACGTTTTTTTCATTTTACATTATTCTTTTCCCCACACTGTTTCTATGAGTCTCAACTTTCTTTTCTGGTTGGCAGTTTTATACCTTTTCCCTTTCTCCTCAAACCTCTAGTACCTTCTCCCTACTCCTAACTCTCAGTTGATGACCTTGCTTCCTGTTTCACCAAGAAAATAGAAATAATCAGCAGAGAACTGCTACCACATCAACAGCCTCCTTTGCTCCTCTCCCTCCTGAAACCATAGTGGACTGTGCATGCACCTCTCTGAAGCAGCCTCTGCTGTTGCACACTGATCCCACTCCAGGGCATCAATCCGGGAGTTGTCTCATTCTTTTTAAAGCATCATCAGTGTCCCCTTCCCTGCAGATCATTCCTATCACCAAACAAGAAGAACATCTCAAGGGATGCTACATCTACCAGATATTAATCTATATTAAAGCTTCTGTAAATAAACTCAGTTTTAGGTCATCACTATACTAGCTAATGATTTGGAAAAGAAAGTTCAGCAATACACCCAACTGCATATGCAAATATAGCATAAGGTAAGGGTGGCATTTCAAATCAATGGGAACATACAGATTTTTTTTAAATAAGTGCTACTAAGATAAGTAGATAGCCAAATGGAAAAAGATAAAAAGTTGTTTTTATACTATAAATCAGGGTAAATTCAAATGGATGGGATGTTTAAATTTAAAAAATAAAACCACACAAGTATTAGATACAAAGATTAATAAATTCCTTTATGTCTTGGGAGTGGAGAAACTTCTATCTATGAGTCAAAATCCAAGTCAATAATATCAAACATTGATGAATTAGACTACATAAAAATTAAAAATAATTTGGTTATTTTGCATGGCAGAAAACACCATGAGCAAAGTCAAAAGGTAATGAGAGGAGGGCGGGGCAAGATGGCAGACTGGTGAGCTGTATGTTTTAGTTACTCCTCCAGGAAAGTAGGTAAAAAGCCAGGAACTGCGTGGACTGGACACCACAGAGCAATCTGTCTTTCGGCATACTTCATACAACACTCATGAAAACGTGGAACTGCTGAGATCAGCGAAATCTGTAAGTTTTTGCGGCCAGGGGACCCGCGCCCCTCCCTGCCAGGCTCAGTCCCGGGGGAGGAGGGGCTGTCAGCTCCGGGAAGGAGAAGGGAGAATTGCAGTGGCTGCTCTTATCGGAAACTCATTCTACTGATTCAAACTCCAACCATAGATAGACTGAGACCAGACACCAGAGACTCTGAGAGCAGCCAGCCCAGCAGAGAGGAGACAGACATAGAAAAAAAACAACACGAAAAACTCCAAAATAAAAGCAGAGGATTTTTGGAGTTCTGGTGAACACAGAAAGGGGAAGGGCGGAGATCAGGCCTTGAGGCGCATATGCAAATCCCGAAGCAAAGCTGATCTCTCTGCCCTGTGCACCTTTCCTTAATGGCCCTGGTTGCTTTGTCTATTAGCATTTCAATAACCCATTAGATCTCTGAGGAGGGCCGTTTTTTTTTTTTTGTTTTGTTTTGTTTTTTTTTTTTTTTAAATCCTTTTTGC
Organism: Choloepus didactylus; assembly: GCF_015220235.1. Classification (NCBI taxonomy): domain Eukaryota; kingdom Metazoa; phylum Chordata; class Mammalia; order Pilosa; family Megalonychidae; genus Choloepus; species Choloepus didactylus. Next base: position 7,525,163 of record NC_051319.1, read on the forward strand.
TTTTTCTAAAACAATTACTCTAAGAAGCTCAATACAGAAAGCCTCAAAGAATTGAAATTTGGGCACGTCAAGTCAAGAGCAGAACTAAGAGAGCTCTGAGACAAAAGGCAATATTCCAGTGGCTGAGAAAATTCACTAAACAACACAACTTCCCAAGAAAAGGGGGGTGTCCGCTCACAGCCACCATCCTGGTGGACAGGGAACACTCCTGCCCATCGCCAGCCCCATAGCCCAGAGCTGCCCCAGACAACCCAGTGTGACGGAAGTGCTTCAAATAACAGGCACACACCACAAAACTGGGCGTGGACATTAGCCTTCCCTGCAACCTCAGCTGAATGTCCCAGAGCTGGGAAGGGGGAGCAGTGTGAATTAACAGAGCCCCATTCAGCCATCATTTGAGCAGACTGGGAGCCTCCCAACACAGCCCAGCAGCCCAGAACTGCCCTGGGGGGACGGCACTCACCTGTGACATAGCACAGTCATCCCTCAACAGAGGACCCGGGGTGCACAGCCTGGAAGAGGGGCCCACTTGCAAGTCTCAGGAGCCATACGCCAATACCAAAGACTTGTGGGTCAGTGGCAGAGACAAACTGTGGCAGGACTGAACTGAAGGATTAGACTATTGCAGCAGCTTTAAAACTCTAGGATCATCAGGGAGATTTGATTGTTAGGGCCACCCCCCCTCCCCGACTGCCCAGAAACACGCCCCACATACAGGGCAGGCAACACCAACTACACACGCAAGCTTGGTACACCAATTGGGCCCCACAAGACTCACTCCCCCACTCACCAAAAAGGCTAAGCAGGGGAGATCTGGCTTGTGGAGAACTGGTGGCTCGTGGACGCCACCTGCTGGTTAGTTAGAGAAAGTGTACTCCACGAAGCTGTAGATCTGATAAATTAGAGATAAGGACTTCAACTGGTCTACAAACCCTAAAAGAACCCTATCAAGTTCAGCAAATGCCACGAGGCCAAAAACAACAGAAAATTATAAAGCATATGAAAAAACCAGACGATATGGATAACCCAAGCCCAAGCACCCAAATCAAAAGACCAGAAGAGACACACCACCTAGAGCAGCTACTCAAAGAACTAAAGATGAACAATGAGACCCTAGTACGGGATATGAAGGAAATCAAGAAGACCCTAGAAGAGCATAAAGAAGACATTGCAAGACTAAATAAAAAAATGGATGATCTTATGGAAATTAAAGAAACTGTTGACCAAATTAAAAAGATTCTGGACACTCATAGTACAAGACTAGAGGAAGTTGAACAACGAATCAGTGACCTGGAAGATGACAGAATGGAAAATGAAAGCATAAAAGAAAGAATGGGGAAAAAAATTGAAAAACTCGAAATGGACCTCAGGGATATGATAGATAATATGAAACGTCCGAATATAAGACTCATTGGTGTCCCAGAAGGGGAAGAAAAGGGTAAAGGTCTAGGAAGAGTATTCAAAGAAATTGTTGGGGAAAACTTCCCAAATCTTCTAAACAACATAAATACACAAATCATAAATGCTCAGCGAACTCCAAATAGAATAAATCCAAAAAAACCCACTCCGAGACATATACTGATCACACTGTCAAACACAGAAGAGAAGGAACAAGTTCTGAAAGCAGCAAGAGAAAAGCAATTCACCACATACAAAGGAAACAGCATAAGACTAAGTAGTGACTACTCAGCAGCCACCATGGAGGCAAGAAGGCAGTGGCACGATATATTTAAAATTCTGAGTGAGAGGAATTTCCAGCCAAGAATACTTTATCCAGCAAAGCTCTCCTTCAAATTTGAGGGAGAGCTTAAATTTTTCACTAAGAAATGCTGAGAGAATTTGCTAACAAGAGACCTGCCCTACTGGAGATACTAAAGGGAGCCCTACAGACAGAGAAACAAAGACAGGACAGAGAGACCTGGAGAAAGGTTCAGTACTAAAGAGATCCGGTATGGGTACAATAAAGGATATTAATAGAGAGAGGGAAAAATATGGCAAACATAATCCAAAGGATAAGATGGCCGATTCAAGAAATGCCTTCACGGTTTTAGCGTTGAATGTAAATGGATTAAACTCCCCAATTAAAAGATATAGATTCGCAGAATGGATCAAAAAAAATGAACCATCAATATGTTGCATACAAGAGACTCATCTTAGACACAGGAACACAAAGAAACTGAAAGTGAAAGGATGGAAAAAAATATTTCATGCAAGCTACAGCCAAAAGAAAGCAGGTGTAGCAATATTAATCTCAGATAAAATAGACTTCAAATGCAGGGATGTTTTGAGAGACAAAGAAGGCCACTACATACTAATAAAAGGGGCAATTCAGCAAGAAGAAATAACAATCGTAAATGTCTATGCACCCAATCAAGGTGCCACAAAATACATGAGAGAAACATTGGCAAAACTAAAGGAAGCAATTGATGTTTCCACAATAATTGTGGGAGACTTCAACACATCACTCTCTCCTATAGATAGATCAACCAGACAGAAGACCAATAAGGAAATTGAAAACCTAAACAATCTGATAAATGAATTAGATTTAACAGACATCTACAGGACATTACATCCCAAATCACCAGGATACACATACTTTTCTAGTGCTCACGGAACTTTCTCCAGAATAGATCATATGCTGGGACATAAAACAAGCCTCAATAAATTTAAAAAGATTGAAATTATTCAAAGCACATTCTCTGACCACAATGGAATACAATTAGAAGTCAATAACCATCAGAGACTTAGAAAATTCACAAATACCTGGAGGTTAAACAACACACTCCTAAACAATCAGTGGGTTAAAGAAGAAATAGCAAGAGAAATTGCTAAATATATAGAGACGAATGAAAATGAGAACACAACATACCAAAACCTATGGGATGCAGCAAAAGCAGTGCTAAGGGGGAAATTTATAGCACTAAACGCATATATTAAAAAGGAAGAAAGAGCCAAAATCAAAGAACTAATGGATCAACTGAAGAAGCTAGAAAATGAACAGCAAACCAATCCTAAACCAAGTAGAAGAAAAGAAATAACAAGGATTAAAGCAGAAATAAATGACATAGAGAACAAAAAAACAATAGAGAGGATAAATATCACCAAAAGTTGGTTCTTTGAGAAGATCAACAAGATTGACAAGCCCCTAGCTAGACTGACAAAATCAAAAAGAGAGAAGACCCATATAAACAAAATAATGAATGAAAAAGGTGACATAACTGCAGATCCTGAAGAAATTAAAAAAATTATAAGAGGATATTATGAACAACTGTATGGCAACAAACTGGATAATGTAGAAGAAATGGACAATTTCCTGGAAACATATGAACAACCTAGACTGACCAGAGAAGAAATAGAAGACCTCAACCAACCCATCACAAGCAAAGAGATCCAATCAGTCATCAAAAATCTTCCCACAAATAAATGCCCAGGGCCAGATGGCTTCACAGGGGAATTCTACCAAACTTTCCAGAAAGAACTGACACCAATCTTACTCAAACTCTTTCAAAACATTGAAAAAAATGGAACACTACCTAACTCATTTTATGAAGCTAACATCAATCTAATACCAAAACCAGGCAAAGATGCTACAAAAAAGGAAAACTACCGGCCAATCTCCCTAATGAATATAGATGCAAAAATCCTCAACAAAATACTTGCAAATCGAATCCAAAGACACATTAAAAAATCATACACCATGACCAAGTGGGGTTCATTCCAGGCATGCAAGGATGGTTCAACATAAGAAAAACAATCAATGTATTACAACACATTAAAAACTCGAAAGGGAAAAATCAATTGATCATCTCAATAGATGCTGAAAAAGCATTTGACAAAATCCAACATCCCTTTTTGATAAAAACACTTCAAAAGGTAGGAATTGAAGGAAACTTCCTCAACATGATAAAGAGCATATATGAAAAACCCACAGCCAGCATAGTACTCAATGGTGAGAGACTGAAAGCCTTCCCTCTAAGATCAGGAACAAGACAAGGATGCCCGCTGTCACCACTGTTATTCAACATTGTGCTGGAAGTGCTACCCAGGGCAATCCGGCAAGACAAAGAAATAAAAGGCATCCAAACTGGAAAAGAAGAAGTAAAACTGTCATTGTTTGCAGATGATATGATCTTATATCTAGAAAACCCTGAGAAATCGACGATACACCTACTAGAGCTAATAAACAAATTTAGCAAAGTAGCAGGATACAAGATTAATGCACATAAGTCAGTAATGTTTCTATATGCTAGAAATGAACAAACTGAAGAGACACTCAAGAAAAAGATACCATTTTCAATAGCAACTAAAAAAATCAAGTACCTAGGAATAAACTTAACCAAAGATGTAAAAGACCTATACAAAGAAAACTACATAACTCTACTAAAAGAAATAGAAGGGGACCTTAAAAGATGGAAAAATATTCCATGTTCATGGATAGGAAGGCTAAATGTCATTAAGATGTCAATTCTACCCAAACTCATCTACAGATTCAATGCAATCCCAATCAAAATTCCAACAACCTACTTTGCAGACTTGGAAAAGCTAGTTATCAAATTTATTTGGAAAGGGAAGATGCCTCGAATTGCTAAAGACACTCTAAAAAAGAAAAACGAAGTGGGAGGACTTACACTCCCTGACTTTGAAGCTTATTATAAAGCCACAGTTGCCAAAACAGCATGGTACTGGCACAAAGATAGACATATAGATCAATGGAATCGAATTGAGAATTCAGAGATAGACCCTCAGATCTATGGCCGACTGATCTTTGATAAGGCCCCCAAAGTCACCGAACTGAGCCATAATGGTCTTTTCAACAAATGGGGCTGGTAGAGTTGGATATCCATATCCAAAAGAATGAAAGAGGACCCCTACCTCACCCCCTACACAAAAATTAACTCAAAATGGACCAAAGATCTCAATATAAAAGAAAGTACCATAAAACTCCTAGAAGATAATGTAGGAAAACATCTTCAAGACCTTGTATTAGGAGGCCACTTCCTAGACTTTACACCCAAAGCACAAGCAACAAAAGAGAAAATAGATAAATGGGAACTCCTCAAGCTTAGAAGTTTCTGCACCTCAAAGGAATTTCTCAAAAAGGTAAAGAGGCAGCCAACTCAATGGGAAAAAATTTTTGGAAACCATGTATCTGACAAAAGACTGATATCTTGCATATACAAAGAAATCCTACAACTCAATGACAATAGTACAGACAGCCCAATTATAAAATGGGCAAAAGATATGAAAAGACAGTTCTCTGAAGAGGAAATACAAATGGCCAAGAAACACATGAAAAAATGTTCAGCTTCACTAGCTATTAGAGAGATGCAAATTAAGACCACAATGAGATACCATCTAACACCGGTTAGAATGGCTGCCATTAAACAAACAGGAAACTACAAATGCTGGAGGGGATGTGGAGAAATTGGAACTCTTATTCATTGTTGGTGGGACTGTATAATGGTTCAGCCACTCTGGAAGTCAGTCTGGCAGTTCCTTAGAAAACTAGATATAGAGCTACCATTCGATCCAGCGATTGCACTTCTCGGTATATACCCGGAAGATCGGAAAGCAGTGACACGAACAGATATCTGCACGCCAATGTTCATAGCAGCATTATTCACAATTGCCAAGAGATGGAAACAACCCAAATGTCCTTCAACAGATGAGTGGATAAATAAAATGTGGTATATACACACGATGGAATACTACACAGCAGTAAGAAGGAACGATCTGGTGAAACATATGACAACATGGATGAACCTTGAAGACATAATGCTGAGTGAAATAAGCCAGGCACAAAAAGACAAATATTATATGCTACCACTAATGTGAACTTTGAAAAATGTAAAACAAATGGTTTATAATGTAGAATGTAGGGGAACTAGCAGGAGAGAGCAATTAAGGAAGGGGGAACAATAATCCAAGAAGAACAGATAAGCTATTTAACGTTCTGGGGATGCCCAGAAATGACTATGGTCTGTTAATTTCTGATGGATGTAGTAGGAACAAGTTCACTGAAATGTTGCTATATTATGTAACTTTCTTGGGGTAAAGTAGGAACATGTTGGAAGTTAAGCAGTTATCTTAGGTTAGTTGTCTTTTTCTTACTCCCTTGTTATGGTCTCTTTGAAATGTTCTTTTTTTGTATGTTTGTTTTCTTTTTAACTTTTTTTTTCATACAGTTGATTTAAAAAAGAAGGGAAAGTTAAAAAAAAAAAAAAAAAAAAGTAAAAAGACAAACAAGGAAAAAAAAAAAAAAAAGATGTAGTGCCCCCTTGAGGAGCCTGTGGAGAATGCAGGGGTATTTGCCTACCCCACCTTCATGGTTGCTAACATGACCACAGACATAGGGGACTGGTGGTTTGATGGGTTGAGCCCTCTACCATAAGTTTTACCCTTGGGAAGACGGTTGCTGCAAAGGAGAGGCTAGGCCTCCCTGTATTTGTGCCTAAGAGTCTCCTCCTGAATGCCTCTTTGTTGCTCAGATGTGGCCCTCTCTCTCTGGCTCAGCCAACTTGAAAGGTGAAATCACTGCCCTCCCCCCTACATGGGATCAGACACCCAGGGAAGTGAATCTCCCTGGCAACGTGGAATATGACTCCCGGGGAGGAATGTAGACCCGGCATCGTGGGATGGAGAACATCTTCTTGACCAAAAGGGGGATGTGAAAGGAAATGAAATAAGCTTCAGTGGCAGAGAGATTCCAAAACGAGCCGAGAGATCACTCTGGTGGGCACTCTTACGCACACTTTAGACAACCTTTTTTAGGTTCTAAAGAATTGGGGTAGCTGGTGGTGGATACCTGAAACTATTAAACTACAACCCAGAACCCATGAATCTCGAAGACAGTTGTATAAAAATGTAGCTTATGAGGGGTGACAGTGGGATTGGGAATGCCATAAGGACCAAACTCCACTTTGTCTAGTTTATGGATGGATGTGTAGAAAAGTAGGGGAAGCAAACAAACAGACAAAGGTACCCAGTGTTCTTTTTTACTTCAATTGCTCTTTTTCACTCTAATTATTATTCTTGTTATTTTTGTGTGTGTGCTAATGAAGGTGTCAGGGATTGATTTAGGTGATGAATGTACAACTATGTAATGGTACTGTAAACAATCGAAAGTACAATTTGTTTTGTATGACTGCGTGGTATGTGAATATATCTCAATAAAATGATGATTAAAAAAAAAAAAAGGGTAATGAGAAATTGGGAATAAATATTTTCAACTTTTATCATATATACAAAGGGCTACCTAACCCTAGTATATAAAGAGCTCTTTTAAAAAATGAGAAAGGATCAACAACCCTAAAGGAAAATGGGTGAGAGATGGGGACAGAGTTCACCAAGAAAAGAAATGTTAATTGCCTTATAATGGTTTCTTATGAGCAGGTAAGGGTGAGAAATGGAAGTTCTACTTCTCTCTGTGTACCTTGTTTGTAGATTTGCTCTTCAGCCATGTTAATGCTTTGCAAAATTATGAAACAACTTAAATAAAAATGAAGAGAAAAATGAAATTCCTAAAAATTTAAAATAAAATGAAACACATGAGCCCTTGTCACACTGATGGTTTAACCACATAAAGAGGAATTGTGGCAAGTCATTGGAAATATAATAATTTGTACATCTCTAGCAGAATATAGCCTAAGGAAAAAAGGCTATATTTTTGTAAAGAAATTATATATATATTTTGTAAAGAAATCTTAAATTATCAACAGTGATCGTGTTAGTAATAATACTAGCATTGTTATTTTGACTAATGAAGTGCCTTGTCAGTTGGGCCTCCTTCCTTTCTCCCTTCTTTCTCTTGCCTTTTATGGTACTGGTCCAGGCTGATGTCTGCGATGGCAGGATTGGCAGTGGAGGACAGGTGGCTGCTTCCCCCTCTGCCACACTGTTGCCCCCAGCCCTGTCCCATTCTCCTCACTTCCAAAAGGCTTCTTCCTGCTGATAAAAGGAGCTTGTCAGGAAACTGACTAACCCTGGATCTGATTAGGTTTAAAGCTTCTTTCTAGATGACATCTTAGCTTTGTGTAGGTTGTGACACACCCAGATCCTTTTGGTGTAAGTTTAGGAAAATGGGGAAATGAGAAGTAAAAACAGATTTTAAAGTGTACAGTGTATGTGTGTGTTTGTGCATGTGCGCTTGCACAGAACTACACAACTTCAATTTTATGATGTTGTTGGTGTTAGCCAGTCATTTCTTTGACCTACCCCATCGATACGTCACCCATTTATATCACTGAAGCATCCATACAAACCCCACATTGAAAAATACTGATTTCTTTTTATCTGAATTTTTCCCCAAAGCCTGTAAGACGATTTTTCTTAGAAAACCCACTCTCTAGTTCAGTGTATTTCCTCTGGTTATTGTGAGACCACTCAGGGAATTGCTCAATGAGAAATAAATTGATTCAGAAAATTCTGGTAGCTTTTGATCTAATCTAAATATATGTAAGTGAGATTGTATGTGGAGTCTTCTGTTGTAAAACTGCATTTTGCAAATACTCTATATAGTGCTTATACCAACAGTTATCAGAAATGTGTTATGTGTGAAGATAATACTGTGTATCTTAGGTGCTGAAAAGAATTTTCTATAATAGTTTTACTGAAACCCTCAAACTTCAGCTATTTCTTCACTGATTTCTTTCTTTATAAACAAGTGAGATACAGTCTCTTTCCTGCTTAAATTTTAGAATGGTTCTAATCATTCCACTCTGTAATAATACAAGAAAACTGATGCATTATATGCAGTTGGCTCACAGTTATCTCCAGCTTGGCATGTTTGCTTTGCTTCTTTTAGAAACTGTATGCTGCACAGTAAGTCATTTCACCTTGAACATGAGAACTAAACAAGGTATTCTTTTTAATAGGATTAAGAAGTACTTAAGCTTCTTGTCTAAAGGTTCAATGGGGAGCCCTTATTTGAAAGGAAGATGTCTAGGTAGCAAGGAGGATTACGATATATTTAGGTGACCAAAGGGTTTGTTGGAAGCTTGATCTCCATTAAATTTCATCAAGGAATGTTGTTATATTAATCTTTAATAAGGATTGAACTACGTAAAATGTTGATTTTGTTCAGAAAGTAGCTTACCTTCTTTCTAATTTTGAACTCATTCATTTTTGTAGAAATAAATACCATCCATCCTGCCCTAGCCCTCTCCTCTTCCATGCCTCAGACTTATGTGTCTGACAACCTTCTCAGCATATCCACTTAAGTGTTTCATGGGGATCTCAGTTATGTCCAAAAGAGAACTCCTGATTGTCCCCTCCATCAGTTCCTCCCCATTGTCCCCAGTTCAGTAAATGACACCACCCATTACCAAGTTACTAAAGCCTAAACTGGGACCATGTCTTTGATTTCTCCCTTTTCTTCACTCCTTCAACAACGAATCACTTATGTTTAACCTCCTAAACATACCTCACATAAATCTACTTCTCCATCTTTACACTGTATTTCCCAGTCTAAACCATCATCACTTCTCATCTGGGCTATGATTAGTCTCCACATTCTGTACCTACCAATTCATTCTCAGCTTTTTAAATCTAATTCAGATCATGTCCCACTTTAGACCCTCTGATGGCTTTTAGAATAAATTCCAAAAACCTTACCATCAGCTATAAAGTCCTATGTAATTTGGCCCTACCTTCTATTCTAATCATTAAATTGGACACACTTGATTCCATTGGTATCTGACACTCTTTTCCTTGTGGATTTCATTATATAGTATGCATGATTTGAACCTCCCTTTTATAAAATACAAGGTGTGGTTTTCAAGTACTAGTTATGAATTTTGAGTGTAGCTTGTGGAATCCCTTCTGTGTGCCCTAGTACCCTGATTTTCACCACTTTGTACACTATACATTTTTAGGCATTTATCTCTGCTTCTTGGAGGACAGAAAAAGCAAGGAAGGAATTGTGAGGAGATATAATTATCTGCTCTTTCTGCTTTTTTCCAGTTGGCCACAGTGAGAGAAAAAGTGAAGGATTTCCCTGACCTTCTGGCTAGATTTGATGAGATCTATGGAAAACTGCACATATCTGGTCAGGTAACTTCTGACACTTTGGATACTCTGCTCTGCCACACCCCAAGGGACAGGAAGTCCCCCGTGTCACTATTAAACAAGAGGACGGTCAACCGTCGGACCTTCCAGTCACTCAGCCAGTCCCTGTTGGTTGAGTAACCTGTGGGGCTGAGGAGGAGGGAATCCTGCTTCTAGTGCGTTGTTGGCTTCCTGAGGAATCAGGCGTCGTACTTCAGCAGACACTATGCTAACCCTTGGTCTCCTCACTAAATTCCCGAATTTACTGAATGTTGACATACTGATCTAAGAAGTTGTATGTTGTGCCGCTGTGAAGACTCAAGGTCCAAGCAGCAGAAAACTCATCTCCCTCAAAAGGGAGGCTTTATCTGTGTAAACTGCTGAGGTCACTTGAAGGAACGTGGTCCTAGTCTCCCATCTCAGGTGTCAGAACCAGAGCAGACCCCAGTAACCACTGTCAGGAATGAATTTCACTTCTGCCCATATGTATGGTCAATTCTGACTAATTTTCAAGGGAGTGGTTACTTGCATTTTCTCACTGTTTCTGCCATTATTTATCTCTGTGACCCTAAACAAGATATCCAAGCCCTCATTTTTCCATCTGCAAAATAATAGTGCCTCTGTGTATCTCCATATTGAGTTGAAATTTTCATTCAAGGTGCAATTGGGTCAGATTTTCTCAAAAATAAGAGAAATAAAATTCCTGAGAGAACTTTTTTGGGTGTGTTTGTTTCATTTTCTCAGCAACACAAACAAAACCATAATTTATCTTTTAGAACTGATAAATAAGCCAAATTTAAATGATTACTGCTTTGGTCATGGGCAAGCCATGTGCTTTTCAAAATAGGTGCCAGCAAAAGCCACATAATGCTTTCTGTATTACCTAGTTTTCTTTGTGGATCATAAATATTTGGTCCTATACTTCATCTCATTTCTTAGTGGTTTTCTCTTTCCTTTCTTTGGATATCTTTTTGTAAAAAAAAAAAAAAAAAAAAAAATGCATCTTGAGGAGCAGGGCAGTGCTTTCTCATACTGATTTATCACTTGATAGTTTGAAACACAGCATCTGGTGAGTTTTGCTGTATCACAAGTTGTGTAGAAGAAGAATACCCAGTGACTCCACCCCAGTTGTGCTTTCTGTGTCTGAAGACCTGAAGTGTTCTTCAGAGCCTTTGCAGCTGTCTGCTTAGTGCTGCAGACTGTTTTTTTTTTTTTTTTTTTTTTTTTTGAGTTCTACTTCCAAAACGAATATTCTTATTTCAACTTTATTGTTATTCTGAGGCAAGGACTGTTCCTAGAATCTGAATTTTTAGATTAGGAGGAATCTTCTGAGTCCCTTAATTTAACCCCTCAACTTTCAGGTCGAGGAAATGAGTTGTCCAAGCTGGCACAACTAATCTGAGGTGGAACAGATAGATAAAATTCAGATTCCTAATCTGGTACTGTTCCCACTATACCACATTGTATCTCTTGAGAGGGAAAAAAGAATCTGCAGAGATCCTATGCTAACGGCTTCTACCATTTGCAGTATGGCCATGAGCCAGTGACCTGACTTCTGTGGGCCTCAGTTTCTTCACTTAAGTAAAGATACTCTAGTAGTACTTACCTCAGGATTGGCGTGAGGATGAAATCGATTATAAATGTAAAGCAAGTAGAACAGTGCCTGGTACATAGTTGAGTGCTAAGTTTTAACTGTTATTACTATTACTGTTGGTAGCATTCGGAATGCTGGACCTACTTGAGGAATTATATAAACAAATGGGTTCTTCCTTTTGCTCAGAAATACTGAAATAAATTATTTGATTTGTAGTCTTAGTTTGCCAAGGATGCTGTAACAAAGGACCAGACTAGTTGACTTGTTTAACAGGAATTTATTGTTTCACAGTTTCAGAGGCTAGAAGTCCAAAATCAAAGTGTCAGCAAGATCATGCTTTCTCTGGAGTCTGTAGTGTTCCGGTGGTGGCTTGCTGGCAGTCCATGACTCAGTCTCTGCTTCCGTCACATGGCTGTCTCTCTCCCTGTCTGTCTCCTGTGTCCACATGTCCTCTGCTTCTAAGGACTCCAGTCATATTCGATTAAGGCCCACCCTGATTCAGTTTGGCCTCACCTTAACTAATAAAGATCCTAATTACAAATGAGTTTACATCCACATGACAGGGGTAGGTGAACATTTCTTTGTGGGGGACAGGATTCAGTTCATAATCCCTGTGCTCTGTGAAGCATTAGATAATCCCATTTAAACAAACAAACTCGGTGCTTTCATAGAAACTTAGTTGCTTCTGTGTGCACCAGGTGTTTTGCAGTTAGGTAAAAAAAGATAAAGGTTTTGATTTCTCTATCTTCAAAGTCTTAGGGAATAATAGAGCATGCTTCCTGTCCCCTGGATTTATTCTTTATCTTCTCCAACATTCACAAAGAGCATTCAAATGGCTATTACACCCTGCATGCATGTGGCTCTGATTGTTGGCTCACAACCATTTGTTAGTAAAGGAAAAATACAAATTTTGTGAGCAATAAATAGCAAGGAGCTTTCCAAGCCCTGTTGCACTGAGTGGTAGGCAGCAGCAATCCTCTGAAACCTGCAAAAACTGGACCTTTTGCCCTATCCCCACAAAGCTTACTGTGAGGTAATTCAGTACAAAGGTAACCTATGTACATAATTGTGCCAGTTTGGATGTATTGGGTCCCTCCAAAAGCCATATTCTTTAATGCAATCTTGTGGGGGCAGACATATTAGTGTTGTTTAGGTTGGAACCTATTGATTGTTTCCATGGAGATGTGACTTAGTCAACTGTGGGCAAGACCCTTGATTGGATAATTTCCATGGAGGTGTTGCCCCACCCATTGATGGTGGGTCTGAATTAAATCACTGGAGCCATATAAAGTGTTCACAGACAGAAGGAGCTCAGAACAACTGACAGTGACATTTTGGAAGAGCTGCAGCTAAGAGAAGACAAAAGCCCCAAGAGCAACATTTGGAGAATGCCATTCTGAAACACAACCTGGGAGCAAGCGGATGCCAGCCATGTGCCTTCTGAGCTTACAGAGGTTTTCTGGATGCCAGTGGCCTCTCTCCAGTGAAGGTATCTGTTGTTGATGCCTTACCTTGGACACTTTATGGCCTTAAGACTAACTTTGTAATCTTTATAAAAGCCAATCCATTTCTGGTATTTTGTGTATCAGCAGCATTAACAAACCAGAACAATAATGTTCTCCAGAAGGTAATAGATGATTCTGAAGACTAAAATGTCATTTAAAAAAAGTGCTCAGCATAGACTATGGTGTGCTTTTTATTCTTTAAGATTTGGTAATGTCTTTGAAAATTAGTATTTCTTTGAAATCTACATGTATTCTGTTAATGAGAATATTTCCTTAGCCAGAATAGCTCATCCCCCAACTCTGTTTTGTTCTTTTGCAGTTTTTTTTTTTAATTATTGTGAATGTCCATCATTCCAGAATCTAAAAATCTGACGGGTGAGACAGTACAGTTATGAGAAAGAGACAAAGGGACATCCCCTTAATTAGGTAATACCAGGGATAGTGTTCTATTGCTGTGTAAAAAAACACTTCAAGATTAGTGGCTTAAAACAATAATCATTTTATTATTCTTTCTCATTTTCTTAGGAATTGACTGGACTCAGCCAGACAGTTCTTAACTCGGGGCCTCATGCCTGTTATAGTCAATTGAGGGTTGGGGCTTGTGCCAGTTTGAATATATTGTGTCCCCCAAACGCTATTATCTTTGATGTAATCTTGTGTGGGCAGATGTTATCAGTGTTGATTAGATTGTAATTCTTTGAATATTTCTTTGGAATGTGCCCCACCCAGCTGTGGGTGATGACTGGTTGGATAATTTCCATGGAGGTGTTGCTCTGCCCATTCGGGATGGGTCTAAGTTTATCGGTGGAGCCATATAAATGAGCTCACGGACAGAGGGAACTCAGTGCAGCTGTGAGTGATGTTTTGAAGAGGAGCTGCAGCCAAGAGGGACACTTTGAAGAAAGCACAGGAGCTGCAGGTGAGAGACAGTTTGAAAACAGCTGTTGAAAGCAGACTCTTGCTCTGGAGAAGCTGAGAGAGGACAAATATCCCAAGTGCAACTAAGAGTGACATTTTTGAGGAATTGCAGCCTAGAGAGGAACCCCTGGGATAAAGCCATTTTGAAACCAGAACTTTGGAGCAGATGCCAGCCACGTGCCTTCCCAGCTAACAGAGGTTTTCCCGACACCACTGGCCATCCTCCAGTGAAGGTACCCGATTGCTGATGTATTACCTTGGACGCTTTATGGCCTTAAGACTGTAACTGTGTAATCAAATAAACCCCCTTTTATAAAAGCCAATCCATCTCTGGTGTTTTACATCCCGGCGGCATTAGCAAACTAGAACAGGGCTGGCTTCATCTCAAAGGCTAGTCGGTAGCTGGGCCTGGAATATCTACACGTAGCCTCCCCTTGTGGCATGGGCTTGTGCAGTGTGGTGGCCAGGTATCAGGTGTGAGTGTTCCAAAGAACAAGGGAGAAGCTGTTAGCACCTTTTATGATCTGGTCTTAGAAATCACATAGCATCATTTCCACTATAGCCACAGGCCCACCCAGATTCAAGGGATGGATCATACGCCCCACCTTTCAGTGGTAGGAATGTATGGTAGAATTTACCAACATATTTTAAACTGCCACAGATGGCTGTTTTTCCAGCAAGCTCCTTGAAATTTTCTCCTTTCCCATTGTTACTTCTCAAATTAAGGCCACCGTTATCAGTCATCTCTCTTTCAGTTATCCGCTATACTGCAACCAGAGTGAAGTTTCCAATACATAAATTTGGCTTTTCCATGTTGAAAACCTCCTGAGGGCCCCTCACTTCTCTATGGGTTAAAGTTTAAGACTCAAACCTGGTTTAGGAGGCCCTAGTTACTCCACATTCCTTTTTATTCCACACCCCTTCTTCCTTCCTTGTTGACTGGTGTGCTGGTTTGAAGCTGTTATGAATCCCAGAAAAGGCCATGTTCTTTTAATCCATTCCTGTGGGTGCAAACATATTGTGAGTGGGACCTTTTGATTAGGTTGTTTCAACTGAGCTGTGGCCAGCCCAATCAAGGTGGGTCTTAATCCTTTACTGGAGTCTTTTATGAGAGGATAAAAGGCAGACTTTGGAGAGAGCTTAGAGAGAGAAATGCCCCGGGGATGCTAAGAGAGAACCACAGATGCTCAGAGAGAAAGTCCCTGGAATCAGAAGCTGAAAGCAACAAAACCTGGGAATGAAGGATCAACAGTCACTGGCCATGTGCCTTGCTATCTGACAGAGGAACCCCAGATGCCAGCAGCCTTTCTTCAGAGAAGGTATCCTCTTGTTGATGTCTTAATTTGGCGATTTTCACAGCCTTAAAATTGTAGCTTGTAACTTAATAAATCCCCATTGTTAACAATCAACCATTTCTGGTATATTGCATTTCGGCAGCTTTAGCAAACCAAAACAACTGGCAAACTCCTACTTATTTTTCATGTTACAGCATAGACATCTTTTCATCTTGGAAAACTTTCTGGACTCACCTACTCCCTCAGATCCAGGTTAGGTGAGCTACCTATGTGCCCCCTGTACTGCACTAATCAAAACACTTATCGTACTCCTGTTATTACCTGTTTTCTCTTCACTAGATTTCAGGTGCTATTATAAGTTGACTTTTGTTCCCCAAAAATATACATTGAATTTTTAACCCCGATACCTGTGAATGTGACCTTATTTGGAAATAGTCCCATTGTAGATGGAATTGGTTAAGATGAGGTCATATTGGAGTAGGGTGGGATGACTGGTGCCCTTATGAGAAAGGGAGAGGAGACACAGACAGGCCCAGGGAGAATGCCATGTGACCACCGAGGCAGAGATTGAAGTGCTACTGCCACAAGCCAAGGAATGCCAGGAATTGGGGCAAATGCCAGAAGCTAAAAGAGACAGAGAAATATTCTTCCCTACAAGTTTCAGAAGGAAGGGTGTCCCTGCCAACAGCTTGATTTTGGATTTCTAGTCTCCAGAACTGTGAGAGAAAACATTTCTGTTGTCTTAAGTCACCAAGTTTGTGTACTTTGTTGCAACAGCCCTAGGAAACTAAGACTGGCATCATATTTTTTCTCCGTTATTTGCTGGGTGTCTAGCAGATGATTAGTGCTCGCTTAACTCACTAACTGATTTAACTGTAATGTGTAATGATGTTAGTGGTCACCATAATCCCCCTGTGAACAGCTTTTTCTCTCAGTACAATTCACGCAGTCCCAAACACTCTGCTTTTGGAAGTGACTCCTAGCTTTTGCTTACTCTTTATATTTCCGTTTCCTTCCCACCTAAAATGCCCTCACTCTTTCTCCACCCGTCCTGTCCTGATTTTTCAAGGCCCAACTTATGTATCTACTGTTCTAACCCACATGGATTCTCCATTCATTCATTCAGCAGATCTATATTGAGCATCTACAAAGGGCAACACTGTGAAAGGCTCTTGAAGTTCCATAGGGAAAAAACAGTCTAGATCCCTTTCCCAAACAGAACATTTTAACTTGCATTTTTACCCCAAGAACCTTTTGGCCTAGTCATTTTCTCCTTTCTTCTGTAGCTAGTATTCATTACAGAGTGATCAAAATCCTACCAAAGAACAGTCTTGGTACTGAAATAAACCAATACTGGATAACTCTTGCTGACAGTTTTGTTGAGGATGACCCAAGAGATAAGTACAGATATTTAAACAATTTATAATAAGTTTTACTGGGAAACTAGTAACATTTATTCCTTCTATGTTTCAGTTCTGAATCCATTAGTTCCTCAGTATTCCCCAGTATTTCTAAGCACTCAGCTGATCTGATAAAGAAGTAAATTGGGAGGAGTAGGAGTTGGGTACAAATGTTCCAGGTAAAATATCCAAGATGCTAATGAAAGAGGATCAAAATGCTGCTGAACTGCTCCCTCTACACTCTTGTTGCCTTGCTCAGTTTACCCTTCTTCCAAGAGTGGTGGCCTCCAAAGGCTTCAGAGGCAACATTATCACAGGGATTAAAGGTAGGACTAGGAAAAGGAGGCCCAGAGGGAAAGAAAAGAACTCACACTCTTGGCTGCTAATCAGTGCCCTGTAGCTAAAACACCAAAGGTTGCTGCTTTGGGCAGGAGAGGAAGGCCACATTGGATCAGGCTCAGGAATAGAGCAGGAGTTTCTTAGTCTGCCTGCAGCACACCATGGCTTCACCGCCTGTAAACTGCAGGCCCACCTGGGAGATACTTGCCCGGATTAGAGTGCTACTTAAATCCCTCATCTTTCCTGATTCCTTTCTCCTGCCCCAAGTCAAGCCAAGCTGCTCACCCAGAAGAGCCCAGTGCCACCCTGTCACTTCATCCCCCAAATCACCAGGCAGCAAGATCACCCTGTCAATTACAAGTGACATCACAGAGGAAGGTGTTCTCCAGAGCAGTGTTCTCCCTACAACTCTATTTGATTTTGAATCCATGAATGCAAGTCTCATACCTGGCAACTAAGCAAGAGAGCTTATGTGATATCCCATCCCACCCCAGGGTGACACGTTACGTAGCCATTAAGGTTCAAGGATTAAGGCGATCTTCAGTTTCATGGCTGGGAATTATAGGATTAATGATGGAATTTGAATAGTATGTTTTGGTTGTGGCGGGTGCCAAGGTGGACACATGCATAGCCAAAAATGATTCAACACGGATGCTACCAGCTGAGTAGTCAGAAGAGAACTAAAACTCTACGTGAGGCTTTGTGACAAAGGGTTTATTTCTCTATATATAAAACCACAGAGAGCAGAAGAAATCACATTTCCAATTTAGATTGGTATAATCATAGTCATTTCCTTGATATGTCAGTATTCAGGTGATAAGGAATTTAACAACAAAAATGGGGCTTTTAATGCTGGGGAATTCATAAAAAATTTTAAAAATATCTAGCAATAACAAGATATCATTTGTCAAGACCTGTGCAAAGCTCTTAATATACATTATCTCATTTATTCCTCCAGAAAACTCCATGAAGTGCTATGACCCCATTTTACAGATGAAGAATCTGAAGTTCAGAGAGATTAGGTTACTTATCTATGGATACAACACTAGTGAGTATGAAAGTACCGTATTTAAACCCAGGCAGTCTAACACCAAAGCTCATGGTTTGTTTGTTTGTTTGTTTGTTTCTTTGTTTTATATATATATATATATTTTTATTGAGATTGTTCACATACCATACAACTATCCAAAGATCCAAAGTATACAATCAGTTGTTCATGGTACCATCATACAGCTGTGCATCCATCACCACAATTAATATTTTTTTCAATTTTTAGAACATTTTCATTACTCCAGAAAAGAAATAAAGGCAAAAAAAGGAAACTCAAATCCTCCCATACCCCTAATCACCCATCCTCCATTATTGATTCATAGTTTTGATATAGTGCATTTGTTACTGTTGATGAAAGAATGATAAAATACTACTAACTATAGTATATACTTTGCAAAAGGTATATATTTTTTCCTATATGCCACTCTATTATTAACTTCTAGTTATAGTGTCATACATTTGTTCTAGCTCATGAGAGAGATTTCTAATATTTGTATAGTTAATCATGGACATTGTCTATCACAAGGTTCACTGTTTTATACATTCCCATCTTTTAACCTCCAACTTTCTGGTGACATGCGTGACTCTGAGCTTACCCTTTCCACCACCTTCACACACCTTTCAGCACTGTTAGTTATTCTCACAACACGCTACCATCTCCCCTGTCCATTTCCAAATGTTTAAGTTCACCCTAATTGAACATTCTGCTCATAATAAGCAACCACTCTCCATTCTTTAGCCTCGTTTCTATATCCTGGTAACTTATATTTCATGTCTATGAGTTTACATATTATAATTAGTTCATATCAGTGAGACCCTGCAATATTTGCCTTTATGTGTCAGTCCACTCAATATAGTGCCCTCAAGATTTCTTCATCAACCCATTTCTTTTAAGATGGTTTTGTTCACACACCACACATTTTGTCCTAAGTAAACAATCATTGGTTCCCTGTATAGCCACATATTTATATATTTGGCACCATCACCACTATCTGTATAAGGACATCTCCATTTCTTCCACAAAGAAGGAGGAAGAGTCAAAAAAGGCAAAGAGACAAAAGAAAAAGAACAGAGATAGAGAGAAAACAAAAACAAAAAGAAAAACATGACAGCTAGAAAGCAACAAAAGGAAAGATAGCATTAACCTAAAGTAGAAAAAAGAGTCAGACACCATCGCCAATGCCAGAAGTCCCATACCTTTGCCTTATTCCCCACCTCCTCCCCATATGCATTTAGCTTTGGTATATTGCCTTTGTTATATTAAAGGAAGCATAATACAATGTTTCTGTTAACTATAGTCTCTAGTTTGCATTGATTGCATTTCCACCCCAATCCCACCCTATTTTTAACACCTCACAGTGTTGACATTCATTTGTTCTACCTCATATAAAAACATATTTGTACCTTTTATTACAATTGTTGAGCACTCTAGGTTTCACTGAGTTATACAGTCCCACTCTTTATCTTTCCTCTTTCCTTCTGATGTCCCACATGCTCCTAACCTTCCTCTTTCAACCATCCTCACAGTCATCTTTGTTCAGTGTTCTTGCATTGCTGTGCTACCATCATTCAAAATTCTGTTCCAAACCTCTCACTCCTGTCTTTTCCTATCTGTCTGTAGTGTTCCCTTTAGTATTTCTTGTATAGCAGATATCTTGTTCACAAACTCTGTGATTGTCTGTCAGAGAATATTTTACACTCTCCCTCATATTTGGAGGACAGTTTTGCTGAATATAGGATTCTTGGTTGGTGGTTTTTCTCTTTCCCCAGTATCTTAAATATATCACACCACTTCCTTCCTTCCTCCATGATTTCTATTGAGAAATCCACACATAGTCTTATCAAGCTTCCTTTGTATGTGATGGATCTCTTTTCTCTTGCTGCTTTCAGGATTCTCTCTTTGTCTTTGACGTTTGATAATCTGATTATTAAGTGTCTTAGCATAGGCCTATTCAGATTTATTCTGTTTGGGGTATGCTGCGCTTCTTGGGTCTGTAATTTTATGTCTTTCATAAGAGATGGGAAGTTTTCATTGATTATTTCCTCTATTATTGCTTCTGCCCCTTTTCCCTTCTCTTCTCCTTCTGAGACACCAATGACATGTATATTCCTGCATTTTGTTTTGTCCTTAAGTTCCCGGAGACATTGCTCATATTTTTCCATTCTTTTCTCTATCTGTTCTTTTGTGTGTAGGCTTTCAGGTGCCTTATTCTCCAGTTCCTGAGTGTTTTCTTCTGCCTCTTGAGATCTGCTATTGTATGTTTCCATTGTGTCTTTCATCTCTTGTGTTGTGCCTTTCATTTCCATAGATTCTGCCAGTTGGTTTTTTGAACTTTCAATTTCTACCTTATGTTCGCCCAGTGTTTTCATTATATATTTCATCTCTTTTGCCATATCTTCCCTAAACTTTTTGAATTGACTTAGTATTAGTTGTTTAAATTCCTGTATCTCAGTTGAAGTGTAAGTTTGTTCTTTTGACTGGGTCATAACTTCATTTTTCTTCGTGTAGGTTGTAGTTTTCTGTTGTCTAGGCATGGTTTCCTTGGTTACCTCAGTCAGGTTTTCTCAGACCAAAATGGGCTCCGGTCCCAGAAGGAAAAACTATTCAGTAACTGGTTTCCCTGAGCGTGTGTCTTAGAAAATTGGTACACCCTGTGAGGCCTCAGGTCACTGTGCTTTTCTGCCAAAGAGGTGTGGCCCATGGCTGTTTTCCCCCAGGCTCTGGGGTCTGGTTCTGAGTGGAAGGCAGGTAGTAGAGCTGGACCCCACACCTTTCCTCTTAGGGAGGATAGACCCCCTAGGGAGAGGTCATTAGCATCTGAATACTCTGTCTCTCTGCCTGTGCTATCTCCACCTTTGTCTGGGTCAGAGCACTGGGAACTGAAAATGGCTCAGGCTTTCTCCACTGAGCCAATACAGGGACAGAAAGCCCTCTTCAGGGCCAGTCCATGGCCACCCTCCAGCTCTCCAATGTCAGTCTTCACCCAAAGCCTCTGTCTGCTTGTTGGGGACTTGTAGCTTGTATTGAGCAGTCCATGTTTGTTAATTAAAACCCCAGTTGTTGCTCAGCTGAGCTATATTCACTTGTGGGGAGAGAGCTGCTCTCCAGCACCATGAGGCTCTGCAGCTCAGGCTGTGGGGAGAGGGGGCTCCCAGCTTGGATCTGCAGCCTCCACTTATAGATTTTATGCTGCAGTCTCAGACACTCCTCCCAATTCAGGTTGGTGCATGAGGAGTGGACGGTCACACCCATTTCCCTGCAGTCACTCTGGATTATTCACTAGTTGTTCCTAGTTGTTTATTAGTCATTCCAGGGGGACTAGCCAACTTCCACTCCCCTCTATGCTGCCATCTTTGGTCACCCAAAACTCACATTTTAACTCTTCTGTATTGTCTGCCCAAATGATTCCTGTGTGTGTGTGTGCACATGTGCACATGCACACACATGCGTACACACTTCAGAGGAAACTGTTCTTAATGTTGATTCAGTAAAACAAAGGGTCCTCTGAGCAAAAAAAGGTTTTATATATAAATAGGTGCATATTTGCATTTTTAGTAACCCGAAGGTAGACCTTTGGCTTTGTTCTGTGACTTGCATACAGCTGAAGAACTTCGAGTTGACAGCAGAGGGTGCCCACAGTCACTATTTTTAAAAGGTGCTGGTTTTTAATAGCATCTCCCATTTCTGGAATTTGAGAGGGAACAGAGGTTTACAGTGCGGGCTAGAGAGGAAAAGTAGCCGCAGTTAGACTTTAGGGGAGATATAGAATATTGCCTTCTCTCAGATTAAGAATTCTTCAGTGTTGAAAGGATATATTTAGAAGAGAGAAAAGAGTGAAGTTACTTCTTTGCAGAAATTATACCAATGCAAATGTGTCTATGTAGATATTTCATGAAAAAGCATCCACCTCAGCTACCTATGAAAGAAAAGGATCATTTTTCTCATTTGGAAAGGATTTCCTCCTAAATGAAGAAGAAGAAAAAAAAACCCATAATTATCTGTTTGCTCTTATTTACTAAAATCACATTGTTGCATGAAAGAAGTGAAAAGGAATTAGACTCTTCATTATTTTGATCTCTCTACCCTATTCAGATTCGTCAAATAATAGTCAACCTATCTCTTCTCACATCACTAGGAATGTGCTAAGCCTTGGAACTTTCACCATTTTAAGTGAGGAGCAATTTGGTATCCTGGTGCCACTGTCTATTTCTAGCAATAGGTCAAAGATCAAGTTTCCATTATCATGAACCTTTAATATATATTTTGAGATTTCAGGGGGTAGTAATTGTAATGGGATTGGGATTCTAGTGGAAAACATCTCTGACAGAGACCCGTGCCAGGAAGCAGGAAAGTGGCAGATGCCTTTGGTAGTAGAAATGACTTGCTCATGAGTAGTCAACAGATAACTCTTGGAAACCACCAGATGTACCCAGAGGAGACTTCCCCCAACAGCTGGTGGGGGAAAGGAAGAAACAAACTGTTACTCTAAATGTGGCCCATTGAGTTGGCATGGCATTGGAAAATAAGCTTAGGGGTAAAAGTACTAAAAGAAAGGTTTTGGGGAAATCCTATAGCAGATGCTATTCTCCACATGTTTTCCAGGATTTATCTCTCTTACCGGATGCAAAAACAAAATAAACAAAGAAACCTAATATCTGATTGAAGGCCATTTTTCAAACTCCTCTATGGGTCTGGAGTTGACTGGCCAGTCTCACTTTAGATGCTGCGTAGGCAGGCTTTTAACCCATTTGTATATTAGATGTGGAGGAGGGTCATATTCAGGTAGCATTCTATTGCACTGCATGTGGAAGAAGTGTTATCACTATGGCATAATGCCTGCTTTGCAAGAAGAGAATCAGTAGCATGAAGCACTTTCCTGTGGGATCTGTCCTGACAAAGTGGAGAGCTGAGCTGTTCATATTGTACGATGTCCAGTGAATCACACGGGATGGATGGCAGTTCTGGACTCCTCTACCCCTGGCATTCCACAGCCTTTCTTACCCACCTTAAAGTAAAAATATTGAGCTGAGCACAACATGGGTCTGGCCCAAAAGTATAAGTCTTTTATTCATATGTACTATTCAGGTATTTTTTTTTAAATCTCCTTTTCTTCTCCAAACTACCTCAATTCCACACTTCATTCTGCAAGTGTAGACCTGACCTATTAGTTATTTAGCTCTATTGAAATCCTCTTATATGTGCAAAACACCTAACTAGATGCAGAGGATGATACAAAGACAGCCTTCACACTACTGCACGCTTAAGCAGCCATTTTCTTGTCTCGATTTTAAAGGTTCTGAGACAAAAAGGCAGTATGAGTCCCCTTGTCTTTGAGTTGGCCTTATCAAGCAATCTTGGCTACAGTGGGTTGGGTGCAATTTTCCTTTCTGTTCACAGTTCAATAAACTAATGTCTTATGATTTTTCCTCCTTGAATTCTACTTCCCCATTCTTCTTTCTCTGTTCTTCTATTTTGTGTCTTCCCCTTCATTTTGTCAATGCTTCTCCCTTTGAAAAAAAACGTTTTAGGTCCCTTTTTCGGGCTCTTTGGTGACGGAGTTTGGCTTCCTGTGTTCTCAATCTTGCACTCACTGACTCAGAGTGGAGGTTGCTTTACTGGAACTTTGGAGAAACTAAAGGTTTACTTTCAGTCCTGTCTTCCCTCTAGCATAAAACTCTTGGTTTCCTCTTGTTTCAAGGGAGAAGATATGAATAGACCAAGTTGTAAAAAGCAAGCAACAAGCCTAAAAACAATTTTACTCACCAGATGCTCTTTGGCTATGTCCTAGAGAAGAGAAATAAGGCCACTTAGAGCTGCCCATTTCCTCCCTAAATACGTTTCACATGCCCAGTGTTTCATGCAGCCACTGACATGGGTTAAGGCCCTCAAAGTAAGGCATGGGTGAGATTAACCCAGCTGAAACTATCTGTTACTGCAGCCCAAGGTGCATTTCAATTTTCTTAGTTTTTCAACAGAGTACTTAGCAAGTATTTATTTTACCTGGAAAACAGAGGACAGATTGAAAATAATGAAATATGTTTGCCAGTTAAACATTTCCAGGTCCGATATTCAGATACCTCCTAACAATTGTTAACATCAGAATAGGTTTAAAGCCCAACTCTATCTCTCACCCTTTTCTTATAGTTTAGAAGATGCTTATTACCATAATATTCCTCTTACTATCCCATCACTTTCATCTTTATTGTTTTCAGTTGAGGCAACCAAATTGCATTTGTCTGTAGCTGCTAGGAGAGAAACTTTTCATTTTAAGTTGATCCCATTCTCTCATTCTTGGAATCAATAAATGAGTAGAAGGTGCTTAGTCAAACTGTTGAGAAAGAAGTAAAAGACCATGTACATGTGAGATTAGGGAATATTGTCCTACTAATTAAGACAACAATGGGAAAAAAAATTAACCACAATGCTCATTGTGTCTCAATTGATAATGCTTTTAGGTAAAGTCCATACTGTTTGGAAATCACTGCTTCATCTCTGGTGTCAAGACCTTCAAAGTACCATTAGAAATGAAAAAGATGGTGGTCCATATGAGTGTGTCTAGAGTTATTATGGAAGTCCTTATAGTCTTTTCTTATCATTGGCATTCAATGATGAGGAAAATACCTCTCATTTCTTCCCCTTGTCTATCATACTCCCAGTCCAAAGTAATAAGTAAAACAGAAGGGAGACCAGCTAACAAGTGGTGAGCCCATGACCGGATTTGTGCCAGTCAGATCCAATAAGACTACATCAAGTTGCTAAAGAAATTGACCCACTGATAACAACAAACAGTATAGCAGCAGACCTCAAGCCTTTGTTTCACATTCCTCACTGTTAATAGGCAGTGGAGGCTCAGATTTTGAGAAATCTAACCTGTATGTAAATGTTTGACAGTGCTTTCCCAGCAACCTGTAGTTTAACAAAGAATGGGAAATGAAAAACATTTTTGTCACAGGTTTCTTTTATACAAATTTCCTTAACTTAGTGAGATACCTATGCTACTTACTCTTTGCTATTTCCCTTATCTATACTGCATTGCATTACATCGAAAAGAAAAAGAGGAAGTGCTTATCCTCATGGTGAAAGGTCTCAGGAATTGGCTGAGTCTCCTTCCAAGGGAAAGGGGAGGGGCACCCATAAGATTAGGAACCCTCCCATTTGTCCTGAGTCTCTGAGCTGGGGCCCCCAAAACTACTGCCTTAATAACAATTATTTGCATACCAAATATATCAAAGTCTTAGAAAGTCTCAAGAATACCATTTGATTTAGTGTTTCTTATGCAATTTCAGTAGCATGTTAAGACCAAGGGCCTTGACTTTAGGGAAGTTATACCCCAAATGAGGGCATTTGGCTGATGGGATGAGTGGAGGCTAAAATCCAAGACTGCTTCTTCCTGTAAAGCTGGGTACCTTTTACTACTTCACCCACATGAGTGGCCCTGAGCCCTTCTTCTTGATGATAACAACTCACATGTCATCTCTCTCTCTGAAAACCCTCCAAAGGCTTCCCATCATACTGAGGATCAACTCCGAAGTCCAAATGGTAACATGATCTGGCCCCACTGACCTCTCCATCCTCAACTCTCACCACTCTTCCCTTAGTTGCATTATTCCGGCCATTCAGGTCTTTCTGTTCTATGAAGACCCCAGCACATTCCTGCTTTAGGCCTTTGCACTTACTGTTTTCCTCTAGCTTGCTTCCTCACTTCACTCAAATGTTGTTTCAGACAGGCCTTCCCTAACCAGCCCATCTCTCCCTCTCCCTTCCTCTATATCCATTATCCTGTCTTAAGAAAAAAAAGCCTGCCTTACTATTTGAATTTTGTATTTGTATATTTGTTTATTATTTGTCTTCTCCTAGAATAGGGGTGGTAAACTACACTCTATCCTTCTGCATGATTTTATAAATAAAGTTTTATTGGAATACAGCTATGCTCATTTGTTTATGTGTTGTCTTTGCTGCTTTCATGCTACAACTCTGTAATTAAGTAGTTGCAACAGAAACGATATGGCCTGCAAAGCCAAAAATATTTACTGTCTGGACCTTAACAGAAAACCTTTGCCAACCCCTGCTCTAGAATGTAAGCACTATGAAGGCAGGTACTTTCTCTATTTTGCTCATGCCTGTATTTCCAGTACACGTAATATTGCCTGGCACACAGTAGATACTCTATAAATAGTTATTAAATGATTGAACATGTAGATGAATGAATGTCCATCCAAATATATCTGGAAAATGTTTTTATTAATTCAACAAATATTTATTGAGCTTGTGTCAGGCATTGGGCTGTGTGCTGAGGACATAATAATAAGAGACCAAAAAAAATCAAAGTTTTAAGAATGCCATGTTACAGTTAAGTCCCAACTGCATTGGGAATCAAAAGGAAAGACACCTGTCTGAGCCTAAAGATGGTACCTCTAAGGATGAGAAGTTCTTACTTCACTGCAAGTAAAGGGCAGTGGGCAAGACACTGCAGGCAGAGAGAGGAACCTGCCTTAGTCCAGAAGTGGGCAACCACTGCTCTCTGAGGGAACAACAGGTTGTTTGGTATGTGAGAGTTGTTTGAAGGGGATTTGAACAATTTCTTCATGGGTTTGAATAATCACTCTCCTCATCTTTCTGATTCATTTTAAAATTTGGAGAAAAATAATGATTCTTCACAAAAAGCCTACCCCTTTCTCCTGAGGTCTTTGGGCCCAACACAAAACCCCTAATGATCATCCAACATGATTATGACAAATCACCATAGAATTGAAGATAAATCTTAGCTGCTTCTTCATTTGGCTACCAAAGTGCCACTTCTTCCCAGGACTCATGGGGTCTGTGATGTAAAGAAAAATGCTAAGTTAAATAAGCACCAGGACAATAGTATAGTGCTCAGAAATAAAAAGGAACAAACTATTATTAAACACAACAGCATGGATAAATCTCAAGGCATGATGCTGAGTGAAAGAAGACAAGATCAAAAGGTTATGTACTGTCTGATTCCATTTACAGGACTTTCCAGAAAAAGCAAAGCTATAGTAACAAACAGATTAACCGTTACAAGGGTTTGTGGTAGGGGCAGCATGAGAAAGTTTTGGCAGTGATTGAGCTGTTAAATGTCCTGATTGTGGTGGCAGTTACATGAATCTTTTCATGTGTTAAAAGTCATAAAAATGTACACCGATAAAGGGTTAATTTCACCATACGTTAATTAAAAAAAGAAAGAATCCCTGAAGATTATGATGGGATTTTTACTTATGTCTTCTTCTAACCATAATAAAGCATTTAAAGCCATATTTTTAAAAAAGCACTAGGCAAGGAGGCCTTGACCACTCATGGGAATTGGAGTGCTCAAGGGGAGAGGAGAAAGTCAATATTCTGGAACTACATGGAGAGCTTTAGCTTCCTTGCTTCAGTTCCTCTTTTACTTTCCACAGAACAAGGTAATTCTTCACTTCCCAATCCAGGGTTACCAGATTTCAACCCAGAACTGGCTGAGCATCCTTTGGCAGAAGAGAGAAAATGTATTCAGAACTTGATGGATATTGGAGCAGACTGGCCAGTGTACTCTGGGATGTGTACCAGATCACAACACTGTGTCCAGCACTCTTGTGTAGATGAAAAGGGCTCAATGAAGTGATAAAGGAGAACCTAAAAGAGCTGTGGGGCTAACTTTCCCAGGTTCCAGGAAAGAGAGCCTAATGAAATGAAAGTGACTTGATTCTAAAGAAGATCAATATCCTGCATGTATTATTCATATGAATAGTATCACTAGAGCCACATTTCCATAAAATAATTAGTATTGCTGGGGGATTTTTTATTCACCCTAAATATCTAGTTCATCCATGATGATGATGGTGACCCCACAGTTTATGTGGGAAGGTAGTGGTGACCCCTACCTAGAATTGTACCCCACAAGCATCCAGTGCAGGGTAAGAGAATTAAGCATCTCTCCTTTCTTGGTGGGGGGAAACTGTAGGCTGTGGTTTACATATATGTGAAAGGGCTGTTCACAGGAAAAATATTGCTCCTCTTTGCTTATGTAACAATAATAATGATAATTCAAAAGATTTTTACATTATCAGAAAAGAATGTGCTTGACTTCTCAGAGAATAAAATGTATGGCAACAGTGAGAATCATAAAGTTTCATTCATCTGATATTGGTCCTGAAAGAGCTGCACAAAGCACAAGTGATGTCACAATCTCAAATACTGGATTTCTTTCTCCTTTTCCCTCATCATGCACCTTTCTCAGGACTATTACCACATAGGGACAATTGGAGTGTCTCTGAATTTTTTCAGAGGTAGCCTACTACACCAACCAACCTGTTGATTCTTTATCCCCTTAACTAACTTTAAACTGTAAAATGGAGATAAAATTACACTCCATTGTGTCTGCCTGGTAGAAGTAGGGTGGAGTGGGAGAGGAAAAGAAATGTGTTGCAGATGAACTAGATTATGACTTCAGATCATTTTGAAAACAGAGATTTGAAAATTTCAGAAGCGTTTTACATCTTTTATCTTAGATCCTTACAAACACTTCTCCCCATGATGTAATAAGGAAAGAGAGTTTTATCCCAATTCAACAGAAGCTGGAACCAAGACATGTGTCAGTTAAGAATTTGCCAGAGGTTGCACAGGGGGTTAGTAGAGAAACAGGGTATAAAACTTGAGTCTCCTGATTCTAGACCACATGGCTCTAGTCAGCAGGCCAGATGGTGGAGTGTCACCTGGCTCCCCCTGCCCCCCACCAGACTGACCAAAGCCTAGGAGATGAAGAGGGTCATGTTCTGTAGGACTCAGGTGGAGCTATTATTCCTACCCCTAGGCCTTAAGGTAGTGGTATGTTCACAGTTGAGAATGTGCCTGACCCTTTTTAAGTCTTACTTAAGTATCATTCCGTCTAAGAAGCATATTCTGACTCATTCCTACTCTCCAGAGAATTACCTCTGCTGAGCCCCACTATACGTTAAATACAGTGCTCTCTGTGCTTCTAATTTTTTATATGCCTTGATGGTCTTACTACTCACACAAGTTAACCTTTCCCTCTTGTCTGTAAGACCCTGATGTCATGGCCCAAGAGGGCTTTTGTAGCCAAAGGACTAAAGAAAGCACTGGACACGTTCTGAGACATGAGCTTTTACTATAGGGCCTACCTACAGGGTGGGGAAGTCGAGCCACGTTGCCCTGAATTCAGGAGCTTCTCTGAATGGAGTGAGGAGCTGCTCTGAATGGCGGCCAGTTCAGAGCACAATATGGAAATAGTCCACCCTTTGGGGGGCTGAATAAGCTGTTTATAAGGGCTCGACATTCCAATGGGTATGCGAGCATAAGGCAGGGAGTGGGGTCGTGCAACGTAGGGAGGGGTTGATTGTAATCAACAGGAAGGAGGGGAGGATTATAGAGATAACAGTATCTCAGGGAGTCTCAGGGAGGAGGTAGTTTTGGGTATAGAGTACAGTTAGCATCTGATATTACAAGGAGAATAGGTCCTATATCAAGCAAACTGCTGTGTGCAGTTTTCAAGACACTTGGGGGCCAGGGGCTCCCACACCTGAGATCAGGGCCTGGGCTTCATTGTTATGGTATTCCCAGAGCCTAACACAGAGCCTGTCTCATCGTAGGTACACAATACTTATTTGAAGAATGAAAACATGATCTGAAGAGGTATAAATCTGGGGCAAGTCAGGCATGGAAAAACCTTGGAAAAGTCATTTGACCTTTCTAAGCCTCAGTCTCCTCATCTGTAAGATGGGGATAATAGAAAGATAATAACCTCAAGTGTTATTCTATGTAGAGTGCTTGGAGAGGTTCCTGTCTCACCGTAAACTTATACTACACGGTAGCTATTTGTGGCACCCAGCATCCAAGATGGCCTCAATGGAACTTGCCTCCTGTTATCCATGCCCTTGCATAGTTCCCTCCTACACTGAATAGGGCTGATTTTTGTGAACAATAGGAAATAGGGAAAATGACAACATGGCTTCCATGACTAGGTCATAAAAATTACTGAGGCTTCCATCTTGCTCTCCCTAAGATCACCTGGAGCAAGCTAGACACCATGTCATGAGGAAACGCAAGCAGCCCTATGGAGATGTCCATGTGGTGAGGAGCTAAGTCTTCCTGCTAACAGTCACCATCCATGTGTATGCACCATCTTGGAGACAACTTCCAGACCCAGTCAAGCTTTCAGATATCTGTAACCCTGGCCAACATCTTGACAGCAACCTCATGAGAGTCTGGAGCCAAAAACACTCAATTAATCCACTTCCAACTCCCTGACCTATGGACACTGTGTGAGATATATATCACCCATCAAAGAACCACTTCTTCTTCCTCCTTCCCCCCAGCCCCTGGCAAATTCTAGTCTACTTTGTCTCTATGAATTTGCTATTTCTATATATTTTATATAAGAGGAATCATAGAGTATTTGTCCTTTCGTATCTTGCTTATTTCACTCAGTGTAGTATTTTCAAGGTTCATCCATGTTGTCATGTATATCAGAACGTCATTCCTTTCTTTAGCTGAGTAATATTCCATTGAATATATATACCACATTTTGTTTATGAACATTTGGTTGTTTATAAACACTTGGGTTGTTTCTTTTGGCTGTTGTGACTAATGCTGCTAGAACATTGGTATGCAAGTATCTGTTGAGTTCCTGTTTTCAATTCCTTTGATTATATACCTAGGAGAGGAATTGCCTGTTCATTGTTGTTTTAAGCTGCTAAGTTTTGGGGTCATTTGTTACACAGACATACATAACTAATACATTCTTACTGTAAAAATTGTTGTAAAAGTATAAATAAAGAGATACTTCCTACATGGTCAATTCTTGTTCTTGACTGATCTCAGTTCAGGGAGCTTTGGGGCAGAAAGGCTGGTTTTGACCAAATTAAGACTTCCCCTCCCCCAAAACTAAGGGGGTAACTGAGATAGACATTCTCAGCTGTATAGGATCTTGAGATCCACACCCAAGCTGAGGAAGGTGAGAAGGTCCTCTTGGCTCTATTTGCCATGTCAGACAAACTTCTGGAGAATATCACTGGACACTGAATCAAATACCCTCATGTTATTTAACTATGTCAGGCAGGTAGGTCATTTCCCCAAATAAAAGGAAAATTCTGACCTCAAGAGTTAATCGTGGACTCCCCTCACTTCCTCCTCCCCCAGAGCTAGCACACTGCCCAGACCAAGCCTTGGCTTGTGTTCCCCTTCCCAAACCTGTTACATAAAATTTTGAGGAAAATGGTCACATTTTCAAAGTAACCAGTATTTGACCAAATATTGGGAGAAAACATTTTCTCAAGCTACACAGGTCTTGGCATTCTTCAGAGTTTGGATGTTTGGCACAGAGGTAAGTATTTGGCTGTGAGCTCCCACACAGTTGTGTTACTGTAACTCTAAACCCTCAAGGCCCCTCCCTTTCTCAATGATCCCTGGTGTCACCACAGACTTTGCCACTTCTTTTGGGGTGTTCTGTTTCTCAACAATTGCTTTCATTCTTTGCTGCTGTCCTCATTTCTCCTGCAGTCCCAACTCTGCTCTGTTTCTCTCAAAACTAGAAGGTTTATACCCCAGCCCCCACTCCAAACAATTACAATTGTTAGACCCTTAAGTGACCATAGACCATTAAGTCCCCTTTATGCAGGAATTTATGAGTTTCCTGGGCAGGAAGACACAGCCCTTTGTTGTACTCAGAATATTTCTTGAGCATGAAAAATGAGTGTCTCAAAATGGGAAACAAAAACTACGTCCCTCCTTTACTTGATAAGTTCCTTGCCAACCTGGAGCACTCTCTTCTTTTGAGGTTGACACAGACTTAACATGGCCTTGATCCTCTTTTCAGCACCCACAGCTAGTGCCATCCTCCTGGCTTCTGAGCTGGCTCCTGCTGCATCGTCTACCCTGGGCAAGGGACACTGGCCTGCAGGATCCACCTGAGCCAGTGTCTGTGTGGCTCACTGTCCTTTGCCCACAGGTGGTTACAGAACCTGGGATCCTGCTCCAGGGCACCCCTGATGCCACCACCTCAGCTCTGGGATTGAAGCACCACCATCAGGGGAGCAGGGCAGCCTGCCCAGAAAGCTCGGGCACCTTGGGAATCCCAGCAGCCTCTGCTTACAGCGTGGGAGGTGCTGGAGAACTACTGGCCCCACCAAATCACCAGCCATTTAGCCCCTGTGCTCAGAACAAAGTCTGCTGGGAGGCTGGGTGGGGAAGGCCAAGGCTCCCCAGGGTACCGGAGCCTGTCTGCAAGGTAGAACTCCTGTGTGTGTCCTAGGTAGCTAGTTCTAGTGGATGAGCAGGGAGAAAGACCACCTGGGCACCCACTGTCCACTGCCTGTCAGGCGAGAGATGTTCTAACTCTTCGGCGAGAGCAGAGTAAAAAGTGTAATGTGTACAGAATCAACAGACATTGTCATCTTTTAAAAAAACAAAAACCTTTGGGGTTCAAGAATCCCATTGTTTCCACTGTTTTTGTTTGTTTGTTTGTTTGTTTTGTTTTGTTTTGTTTTGTTTTGTTTTCAGGGAGCTTCTCAGTCTGCCCTGGCTCTCAGAAGAAACCTATCATGACCCTTCTGAATTTGAACTAGATGCCAAACAGGACTGTGCACAAAGCTTGCCTCGACCAATCAAATGCTGTGGGATATGCACAATTTTTTTCACAATTCCAATCAAAAATTCTAATAACCCTTATTTCACCCAATGTAGCTGGTGATGGGGCAAAGAAGAGGACATGGTAGTCTTAGTTGCCTATGGTAGTCTAAGGCACTGGTTTGAAGACCACCCAGTATCTAGTCTTTATCCTTACCTGACAGCAAAGCCCCATGGCTTCATAGCCGGAGCTTGCTTTTACGTCCACATGGTCCTCTGAAAATAGGGCCTTTTGTAAGTCTAGTGGTGGTGTATTGTTTGCAACATCTCGTGGCTCATACTTTAAGCCTTAGAGAATGCAGTGTGTTGGTTTTAGCCCTCAGCAGAAAAATTGCTGTTTAAGGAGTGTGCCCTTGGTATTGTTAAATGTTAAATTAACAAATACTCACTTCTGTTTCAATGCAGACTATTACTATTACAGTAGACTATTTCTCTGTCACTACACTCTTAAGGAAAAATAATCCACAGTTTTCACACTTAGCACAGGGCCTTGCACATTGAGGGCAGCCCATTAAGGCTTGAGTTTATTACTATTTCACTGACGGGAAAGGGAATCACCAGTTTCAGTTTTGCACAGGGTACTTTTTTCTTTGGTTTTATTAAGGTTGTAAGTTTGTTTTACTACTTCAAGAATGTCAAGGAAGAGAGGCTTCAAATTTAGCCTGGAGCAAAAGGAAAAGGCCAGTCAACCCATCACCATTTTTATCCACTGGGTCTCCAGCTATATAACTACTGACTCCCCTTTAGTTTTCTCACCAATAAAACTGACAAACTAATTCACCTACAAATTGAATGCTTAATTTCTGGTGGCAGAAAGACGTGTCTCAGGACCAACACTTATGTTATTGGCAAGTCTGAATTATATAAATATCCTTACAAGCTGCAAAATGCAGGGGAGAAAATAAAATTTGTCCATTTTCACTCTTCCCAAGACAAATCCAAAAGTACCTTAACCACATTGCCTGCAATTTCTCACAAGTAATTTCATGATCATTTTACTATGGAAAAGAAAAAGGAGAAGTGGAAGGTAAAGTCCTAGGAACTTCTCCTTTATTTTAATGGTCTATCTCTTCTCACACTTGGAGTGACAGGAACAGAGAACGAGGATGGAAATGGTATGATTGATACACATACAAAATCTCACCAGTGGTTAAGACTTTCAGGGGAAATTTAGACCACAGCCTCAGCTTCCCGGTGCTCACTACCCTTTGGAGTGGTTCTGTTTTTAAAAATCAAATAAATGCAACATGTGGACACTTCAAATAGGACACGGCATAAGAAATTAACAGCATTTCTCTCCATCAATAGTGATGGTTTCAAAGCAGAGCTCAGTTCCAGTAGAGAGGATTGACAATTCCAAGTTTGTGGTTGTCACAAAGAAGAGGAAGTAATGGACTCAAAAAGGGTGACTGCTTAAGAAGATGCAGCCAACTGGGAAACATTCCCCAAGATTATAGAAGCCCACCATAGCTATGCATGCCTGAGACACCTCTGGTCTTTTCCTACTCCAATTGCCTGGCACCTGTCTCCAGCCTAATCCTTCTAATCTAAACAGCTGCTTTGGCCACACCATGCTTTGCCTTCGGGACTCCCGGAGGCCTCCAAAAATGTCAGTTACACCCTGCCCTGGCCTTTATATGTCCCCTGACATTTAATCTCCCTCTGACTGCAACAAGAATCTGCCACTCCAGTTGACAGTCCCTGTGCCACTTTATGTTTGTCTACCTCTACACCTTTCCCTGTGATAAGATCTCCATTTTCTTCACATGTTATATCCTTCCCTTCCCCTCCCTCCTAATCACCAACTCCAATACAAAGAGGGGGATCTGGAATTTGGTAGATCTGTGTTTATATTTAGCACTACTACCTGCTCACTGTGTATAGCTGGGCAAGTGTCTTATCTTCTCTGAACCTCAGCATACCCATCTATAAAATGGGAATGCTCATTCCAGGTCCATGGTGGACACTTGGTAAGGTTAATTACATTTTTTTCTGCATGTCTACTCAAATACCATCCACCTCACCAAGCTTCTAAATCAGTTAATTTCTATCTAAAGGACCATATGACAGAGTTTTACATATAAGAATAAGGTTTAGGTACCATATTGCAAGACCTATATTCATGGAAATTGTCATCAAGGAATGGACCAGGTCAGGAATGAAGAGATCACAAGACCTTTCCAGGACAAAGTTCAGAGACCACGGCTCATGGGTAAATTCTCTGACAGTAACATACTGAAATTTCAGCCACAAGGGGGTGGAACCCAATACAAGTACTTGGAAAAGAGCCAACCAGTCCATAGACAGGAAATTATAGCATTGCCGTGACTCACTGTTAGATAGTTGAAGGAGTTCCTGAATAACTTATTTTTATAAGACCCAAGAAATTAACAAAAGACACCAATGAACTGAATCAACTCCATTATAGTTTAAGCTTAGTTTTCAAAGAAAATTAGAATGTACTGGGTATGTTTCCGGTGCCTCAGCCCTTTTGAAAGGGATTGCTCTATCCACAGCCCCTTAGATTGGTGCAGGGGTAGGCACGTGACTGAAGCAGCCAATCCCACAAGCTGCAAATTAGTGCAAACTATGAGCTTAGCCAATCAGATTCCCAGTCTTTCAAGAACCAGAACAAGGAAATGTGGTTGGAAAGAGCCTGTAGCAACAAAGGGAAGAACTGAAAGGAGACACTGAGGGAGAGTCAGGGACATGGCAAGTGAAAGCCAGGAGCAAATCAGAGTGATGAAAGTGCAGAAACTCCTAATAAGCAGAATCAGCCATTAGCAGAGAGAGGAGAACTGAGCAGAAGCACCAGGAGGAGTGAGAAGCCATGAGAAAGAGACGGAAAGAGTCTTGGGTCCCTGGAGCTGCCCAGTCCCCAGGGCCTGCCTCAATCCCTGGATCTATCTCAGTTCCTACAATAACCCCCCCACCCCCACCCCTTGTATCAAGAGAACTTACAGTATTCCTTAAAAACAAAAAAAGTTAAATGGTAGGAAAGCAATGAAATATTTTACTAGTAGAAAAATAAGATGCACTTACTCTGAATACACACATTACACAAGGCACAGACCCAATAGGATTATGAATTATTTTTCAGTAAGATGTAAGGTGCAGGGTTAGCTTACCTTAAAGGAAAAACTAGCATTTTCTCAGAGCACTGGGAGGAGGTAGCCTCTTTCTACTTCACTGTCTCAAGGTGGCAGCCACCACAGTCTGACACTCAAAAATGTTTTCACCTGCTTTGAGGTCACAGACCATCCTTGGTGGGGTGCCAGAGTGGCTTGGCAGAGAGAGCCCTCTTTGGCAATTAGAAGATGTGCCTCAGACAAGCCCTATAATCCTAAGCAAGTCACTTCATCTCTCTGAGGCTCAGTTTCCTCCTGGTTACAGATGATTGTTAAAGTGACGTTCAAGATTAATAACATGAAACTTTTAAATAAATTTTTTCTTCCAATTAGATTAAAAGAGGAGGCAACCTACAAGAGAGTTCCTGATCTAGGGGTCAGGAAACCTGCCTTTCAGTCTTTTCACTTACTGCAGGGCACCCTTGGCAGCTCACTCAACCTACCCAGGCCTCACCCATAAAACAAGAGAGTTGGTTTGTGTCTCATCTAAAGGGCATTTTCACTCCAAATTCCATGATCCTAAAACCTCTGAACATCCCCTATCTATGATTCCAGTGGTTCTTTACATCTGAGTTTAAAATTCCTTACCCTGTTTTTCTTTCCCACCTGACTGGAGCTCCAGACTAAGTATAAAGAACGTTGTGGGCAAATCTGTTGTGAGTTTCAGTCCAAGTCTAGCTGGAACAGGCATGAAGTATTTCAAATTCCTGGTGGCCCAAGATCAGAATTGCTGATGGAGAACAGTGATGTCTAAATAGGAAGGCAGGCCATATTCAAAAGAAAATGTGTGTCATCCCCCCACCCCCACCCCGCCATAAATCCATAAATAGAAAATGAAGGTGAGAAGCCCAAAGCATTCTATGGGGGCGTCTTAAAAGGACTGAATTGACAGGTGGGAATTAAGAGTTTGAGTGTCCATGGATTGAGCCAGTACAGATCAATAGAAAAAGGTCAGGAACAAATATGGCTAGCTACAGAAGAAAGTTTGTGCCCTGCAATTTCAGTATAAACTGATTCCAAGATATACAAAAGGCCATGTTTTAGTTTCCTAGGCTACTCAAAGCAAATATCACGAAGTAGGTCAGGTTAAACTGTGAGAATTTATTCACTCAAGGTTTTGAGGCCAGGAAAATATCCGAATCAAGTCATCATCAAGGTGATGCTTTCTTCCTGAAGACCAGCTGCCAGCGATCCTCAGCAAATCTGCTAGGGCACATGGTAGTGTCTGCTGGTTTCTTCCTCTTCTACTGGGTTTCATTGACTTCAGCTTCTTACTCCCGTGGCTTTCTCTCTCTTTGTCTGAATGCCATTCTGTTGTAAAGGACTCCAGCAATAGGATTAAGACTCATTCTGATTGAGGTGTGTCATACCTTACCTGAAGTAGCCTCATCAAAGGTCCTATATACAATTGTTCATACCTACAGGCAGGGATTAGATTTAAGAACATGTTTTTCTGGGGTACATACAATTCCAAACCACCACACTCCACTCTCTGGACCCCCAAAAGACATGTTCTTTCCATGCATTTTTTATGAGTGCAAAATACATTCATTCCATCACAATATCACAAAAGTCATTTCAGTAACAATACTAAGCACAAAGTCTCATTAAAATTGGTTATGGGTATGGTCTGTCCTGGGGCCCAATTCCCCTCTGTCTGTGGACTTGTGAAACCTAGAGCAAGTTATCTGCTTCCACTATACAATGGAGGGACAGCAAAGGATAAATTTCCATTCCCAAAGGGAGAAATTGGAAGGAAAGCAGGGGTCATGGGTCCCAAACAATTCCAAAACCCTGCAGGGTATACTGCATTAGATTTCAAGGTCTGAGAGTCATCTATGGAAGGAAGTTTTGTCTTCCAGACCTGGTGAAGTGGTAGCCTCACCCCTTCCAAGCACATACTCTCCCTGAAAACTTGGGTGAAGGCTCTACCCTCTGCAAGCATCAAGATGGTGGCCAGATTGTCTGTAATCCCAGGAGCACAGACTCCACCCTCTCAGAACACTGGGGCTGACGCATTCCTTCTGAACAACAGGATGGAAGTCCCACCCTCTCCAAGTGCCAGGCAGACTCACCCTTTCCACACACATGAGGTGGGCCAGCTCTCTTGGCCTGAGAAGATATCTGTGGTTCAGAGTTTGGCTTCCACGGTTCTGCCCTTGAAGTGATGTTTCCTTCAAATTGTCTTTTTTAGCCCAGGCTGGCAGTGGTTCTATTTATACAGATCTTGCAAAAAAAACTTGTCAGTTTGCATGTAGTAC
Source organism: Choloepus didactylus (assembly GCF_015220235.1). NCBI lineage: Eukaryota > Metazoa > Chordata > Mammalia > Pilosa > Megalonychidae > Choloepus > Choloepus didactylus. The sequence goes on from NC_051319.1 coordinate 7,563,338, forward strand.
ACAGGGGTGCAAACCATCAGACAGCAGGACTTTCCACAGATCCTTTTTGGTTAACTGCATCTCCAATCCTGACTTGCACTGAAATGGCTGACTAGATCCATGTTCAGTTAAACCCTCTCATGGAGCACTATTCTCTGGGGACTGGCTTTCCAGAAGCTCAGAATTTTCCAAACCATCAATTTCTGGTTTCTTTGTGCCCAGGAGTTTAGTTCTCAGCTTATCCCTTTCCTCTTGCATTTTATTATAAGCTACAAGGAGAACCCAGGTTGCACTTTCCACACTTAGCTTCGAAATCTCCTCAGTTTAATATCCAAGCTCATCACTCTCAAATGTTGCCTTCCATCTGACATCAAAACTCAATTTTGCCAAGTTTTCTGCCACTTTAAAGCAAGGATCACCTTTCCTTCAGTTTCCAATAACACATCCATCGTTTTCTTCTAAGGCCCCATGAGAAGTAACTTTAGCATTCATATTTCTACCAACAGTTTCTTCAAAATAATCTAAGCCTTTTCTATCAAGCACCTCACAATTCTTCTAGCTTCCACCCATTACCCAATTCCAAACCTAGGTCGCCTCTTAATATGACCATGTCTTGTGATTAAAGTCAATGGAAAACTGCAACCACCCAATCCAGGCTTGGGTTACTCTATCTGGTGAAGAACTATGGCCAGCTGAGGTACTTGCTGAGGGTAAAGAGAATATGGAATGGGTAGTAGAAGAAGGTAGTTATAAATATGAGCTGCAGCCATATGGCCAGTTGTAGAAATGAGGACTGTAATGGTGGTGAATATTTCTTCTTGTTTTGTTATGAGTATGTTTGTCTATATACATAAAGCAGATATCTTTGTTTTCTTCCCTATCTTATCCCCTTATCATAAGATACAAGTTGTATTAACTTCATGTTGTAGTATTTAAGTTATGGGCTATCAAGTTTAAAAGTGATCATTGCCCAAGGACCTGCACCCTTTCCTGGGGAGAGTTAGTGCGTTTCCGGTTGTATGCATGACAGTTGAGTACTGTTAGGGAAAAAATATGTGTTATTGTTTTTATTTAGAAATTAAGTATGGTTTAAGTTAATGTATATGGCTGCCAATTGAGAAGGGGTAGACTGTGATGGTTAAATTCATGTGTCAACTTGGCCAGTTTATGGTGTCCAGTTGTTTGGTCAAGCAAGCACAGGCCTGATTGCTGCTGTGAGGATATTCCATGGACTTAAATCATCAGTAAGCTGACTGGATCTGTGGTTGATTAAATCTACTATCAACTGAGGAGATTGCCTTCAACAATGAGAGAAGTTTCACCCAATCAGTTGAAGGCATTAAAAGAAGAACTGATGATTTCAGCAGCCAGAAAAGAGAATTTCCATCTCTACTTCAGCCAGCCAGCTTCTCCTGGGGAAGTCATCAAAAAGCTTCACTAGAGTTCCCAGCTTGGAGCCTGCCATACAGAATTTGGACTTGCCCATCCCCACAGCCGCGTGAGACAATTCCTATAAAAACGTCATAATATTTACAGATATCTCCTGTTGGTTCTGTTTCCCTAGAGAACCCTTTCTAGTACAGCCATTGACTTGCATTTTTTCAACAACACAACAGATGCTCTAGTGAAATTAAGGCACAAAATTCCACAGTTACATTTTTATTGGCCTGGAGAGGTCATTGACCTAAAGTAAGCAGACATGAAAGTGAACTGGTTATTCACAGAATAAATACCTATAGGGAACAAACTTACGAAAAGGTGCTCACGCTCAAAAAAACTAAAATAAAATTCAAAACGAGAAATTTTTGTCCCTCAGATTGGCAACAAATAATTAAATAGCAACCCGTATTGATAGGGTTTAAGAAAATAGGCAATTCGGTACACAAGAGGCAAGGCAACATTTTAAATATGCATATCCACTGACCTAACAATATCAGTTCTAGAAATGAAGACTTCAGACATTCTTTTTTTTTTTTAATCTCCATTTTATTGAGATATATTCACATACCACGCAGTCATACAAAACAAATCGTACTTTCAATTGTTTACAGTACCATTACATAGTGGTACATTCATCACCCAAATCAATCCCTGACACCTTCATTAGCACACACACAAAAATAACAAGAATAATAATTAGAGTGAAAAAGAGCAATTGAAGTAAAAAAGAACACTGGGTACCTTTGTCTGTTTGTTTCCTTCCCCTATTTTTCTACTCATCCATCCATAAACTAGACAAAGTGGAGTGTGGTCCTTATGGCTTTCCCAATCCCATTGTCACCCCTCATAAGCTACATTTTTATACAACTGTCTTCGAGATTCATGGGTTCTGGGTTGTAGTTTGATAGTTTCAGGTATCCACCACCAGCTACCCCAATTCTTTAGAACCTAAAAAGGGTTGTCTAAAGTGTGCATAAGAGTGCCCAACAGAGTGACCTCTCGGCTCCTTTTGGAATCTCTCTGCCACTGAAGCTTATTTCATTTCCTTTCACATCCCCCTTTTGGTCAAGATGTTCTCCGTCCCACGATGCCAGGTCTACATTCCTCCCCGGGAGTCATATTCCACGTTGTCAGGGAGATTCACTCCCCTGGGTGTCTGATCCCACGTAGGGGGGAGGGCAGTGATTTCACCTTTCAAGTTGGCTTAGCCAGAGAGAGAGGGCCACATCTGAGCAACAAAGAGGCATTCGGGAGGAGGCTCTTAGGCACAACCATAGGGAGGCCTAGCCTCTCCTTTGCAGCAACCGTCTTCCCAAGGGTAAAACCTGTGGTAGAGGGCTCAACCCATCAAACCACCAGTCCCCTATGTCTGTGGTCATGTTAGCAACCATGGAGGTGGGGTAGGCGAATACCCCTGCATTCTCCACAGGCTCCTCAAGGGGGCACTACATCTTTTCTTTTTTCCTTGTTTTTCTTTTTTTTTTTTTTTAACTTTCCCTTCTTTTTTAAATCAACTGTATGAAAAAAAAGTTAAAAAGAAAACAAACATACAATAAAAGAACATTTCAAAGAGACCATAACAAGGGAGTAAGAAAAAGACAACTAACCTAAGATAACTGCTTAACTTCCAACATGTTCCTACTTTACCCCAAGAAAGTTACCTAATATAGCAGCATTTCTGTGAACTTGCTCCTACTATATCCATCAGAAATTAACAGACTATAGTCATTCCTGGGCATCCCCAGAACGTTAAATAGCTTATCTATTCTTCTTGGATTATTGTTCCCCCTTCCTTAATTGCTCTCTATTGCTAGTTCCCCTACATTCTACATTATAAACCATTTGTTTTACATTTTTCAAAGTTCACATTAGTGGTAGCATATAATATTTCTCTTTTTGTGCCTGGCTTATTTCGCTCAGCATTATGTCTTCAAGGTTCATCCATGTTGTCATATGTTTCACCAGATCGTTCCTTCTTACTGCCGCGTAGTATTCCATCGTGTGTATATACCACATTTTATTTATCCACTCATCTGTTGAAGGACATTTGGGTTGTTTCCATCTCTTGGCAATTGTGAATAATGCTGCTATGAACATTGGCGTGCACATATCTGTTCATGTCACTGCTTTCCGATCTTCCGGGTATATACCGAGAAGTGCAATAGCTGGGTCGAATGGTAACTCTATATCTAGTTTTCTAAGGAACTGCCAGACTGACTTCCAGAGTGGCTGAACCATTATACAGTGCCACCAACAATGAATAAGAGTTCCAATTTCTCCACATCCCCTCCAGCATTTGTAGTTTCCTGTTTGTTTAATGGCAGCCATTCTAACCGGTGTTAGATGGTATCTCATTGTGGTCTTAATTTGCATCTCTCTAATAGCTAGTGAAGCTGAACATTTTTTCATGTGTTTCTTGGCCATTTGTATTTCCTCTTCAGAGAACTGTCTTTTCATATCTTTTGCCCGTTTTATAATTGGGCCGTCTGTACTATTGTCATTGAGTTGTAGGATTTCTTTATCTATGCAAGATATCAGTCTTTTGTCAGATACATGGTTTCCAAAAATTTTTTCCCATTGAGTTGGCTGCCTCTTTACCTTTTTGAGAAATTCCTTTGAGGTGCAGAAACGTCTAAGCTTGAGGAGTTCCCATTTATCTATTTTCTCTTTTGTTGCTTGTGCTTTGGGTGTAAAGTCTAGGAAGTGGCCGCCTAATACAAGGTCTTGAAGATGTTTTCCTACATTATCTTCTAGGAGTTTTATGGTACTTTCTTTTATATTGAGATCTTTGGTCCATTTTGAGTTAATTTTTGTGTAGGGGGTGAGGTAGGGGTCCTCTTTCATTCTTTTGGATATGGATATCCAACTCTCCCAGCCCCATTTGTTGAAAAGACCATTATGGCTCAGTTCAGTGACTTTGGGGGCCTTATCAAAGATCAGTCGGCCATAGATCTGAGGGTCTATCTCTGAATTCTCAATTCAATTCCATTGATCTATATGTCTATCTTTGTGCCAGTACCATGCTGTTTTGGCAACTGTGGCTTTATAATAAGCTTCAAAGTCAGCTAGTGTAAGTCCTCCCACTTCGTTTTTCTTTTTTAGAGTGTCTTTAGCAATTCGAGGCATCTTCCCTCTCCAAATAAATTTGATAACTAGCTTTTCCAAGTCTGCAAAGTAGGTTGTTGGAATTTTGATTGGGATTGCATTGAATCTGTAGATGAGTTTGGGTAGAATTGACATCTTAATGACATTTAGTCTTCCTATCCATGAACATGGAATATTTTTCCATCTTTTAAGATCCCCTTCTATTTCTTTTAGTAGAGTTATGTAGTTTTCTTTGTATAGGTCTTTTACATCTTTGGTTAAGTTTATTCCTAGGTACTTGATTTTTTTAGTTGCTATTGAAAATGGTATCTTTTTCTTGAGTGTCTCTTCAGTTTGTTCATTTCTAGCATATAGAAACATTACTGACTTATGAGCATTAATCTTGTATCCCGCTACTTTGCTAAATTTGTTTATTAGCTCTAGTAGCTGTATCATTGATTTCTCAGGGTTTTCTAGATATAAGATCATATCATCTGCAAACAATGACAGTTTTACTTCTTCTTTTCCAATTTGGATGCCTTTTATTTCTTTGTCTTGCCGGATTGCCCTGGCTAGCACTTCCAGCACAATGTTGAATAACAGTGGTGACAGTGGGCATCCTTGTCTTGTTCCTGATCTTAGAGGGAAGGCTTTCAGTCTCTCACCATTGAGTACTATGCTGGCTGTGGGTTTTTCATATATGCTCTTTATCATGTTGAGGAAGTTTCCTTCAATTCCTACCTTTTGAAGTGTTTTAATCAAGAACGGATGTCGGGTTTTGTTAAATGCTTTTTCAGCATCTATTGAGATGATCAATTGATTTTTCCCTTTTGACTTGTTAATGTGTTGTAATACATTGATTGATTTTCTTATGTTGAACCATCCTTGCATGCCTGGAATAAACCCCACTTGGTCATGGTGTATGATTTTTTTAATGTGTCTTTGGATTCGATTTGCAAGTATTTTGTTGAGGATTTTTGCATCTATATTCATTAGGGAGATTGGCCGGTAGTTTTCCTTTTTTGTAGCATCTTTGTCTGGTTTTGGTATTAGATTGATGTTAGCTTCATAAAATGAGTTAGGTAGTGTTCCATTTTCTTCAATGTTTTGAAAGAGTTTGAGTAAGATTGGTGTCAGTTCTTTCTGGAAAGTTTGGTAGAATTCCCCTGTGAAGCCATCTGGCCCTGGGCATTTATTTGTGGGAAGATTTTTGATGACTGATTGGATCTCTTTGCTTGTGATGGGTTGGTTGAGGTCTTCTATTTCTTCTCTGGTCAGTCTAGGTTGTTCATATGTTTCCAGGAAATTGTCCATTTCCTCTACATTATCCAGTTTGTTGCCATACAGTTGTTCATAGTATCCTCTTATAATTTTTTTAATTTCTTCAGGATCTGCAGTTATGTCACCTTTTTCATTCATTATTTTGTTTATATGGGTCTTCTCTCTTTTTGATTTTGTCATTCTAGCTAGGGGCTTGTCAATCTTGTTGATCTTCTCAAAGAACCAACTTTTGGTGATATTTATCCTCTCCATTGTTTTTTTGTTCTCTATGTCATTTATTTCTGCTTTAATCCTTGTTATTTCTTTTCTTCTACTTGGTTTAGGATTGGTTTGCTGTTCATTTTCTAGCTTCTTCAGTTGATCCATTAGTTCTTTGATTTTGGCTCTTTCTTCCTTTTTAATATATGCGTTTAGTGCTGTAAATTTCCCCCTTAGCACTGCTTTTGCTGCATCCCATAGGTTTTGGTATGTTGTGTTCTCATTTTCATTCGTCTCTATATATTTAGCAATTTCTCTTGCTATTTCTTCATTAACCCACTGATTGCTTAGGAGTGCGTTGTTTAACCTCCAGGTATTTGTGAATTTTCTAAGTCTCTGATGGTTATTGACTTCTAATTGTATTCCATTGTGGTCAGAGAATGTGCTTTGAATAATTTCAATCTTTTTAAATTTACTGAGGCTTGTTTTATGTCCCAGCATATGATCTATTCTGGAGAAAGTTCCGTGAGCACTAGAAAAGTATGTGTATCCTGGTGATTTGGGATGTAATGTCCTGTATATGTCTGTTAAATCTAATTCATTTATCAGATTGTTTAGGTTTTCAATTTCCTTACTGGTCTTCTATCTGGTTGATCTATCTATAGGAGAGAGTGATGTGTTGAAGTCTCCCACAATTATTGTGGAAACATCAATTGCTTCCTTTAGTTTTGCCAGTGTTTCTCTCACGTATTTTGTGGCACCTTGATTGGGTGCATAGACATTTACGATTGTTATTTCTTCTTGTTGAATTACCCCTTTTATTAGTATGTAGTGGCCTTCTTTGTCTCTCAAAACATCCCTGCATTTGAAGTCTATTTTATCTGAGATTAATATTGCTACATCTGCTCTCTTTTGGCTGTAGCTTGCATGAAATACTTTTTTCCATCCTTTCACTTTCAATTTCTTTGTGTCCCTGTGTCTAAGATGAGTCTCTTGTATGCAACATATTGATGGTTCATTTTTTTTGATCCATTCTGCGAATCTTTATCTTTTAATTGGAGAGTTTAATCCATTTACATTCAATGTTATAACCGTGAAGGCATTTCTTGAATCAGCCATCTTATCCTTTGGTTTACGTTTGTCATATTTTTCCCCTCTATTAATATCCTTTATTGTACCCATACCGAATCTCTTTAGTACTGAACCTTTCTCCAAGTCTCTCTGTCCTTTCTTTGTTTCTCTGTCTGTAGGGCTCCCTTGAGTATCTCCAGTAGGGCAGGTCTCTTGTTAGCAAATTCTCTCAGCATTTGTTTGTCTGTGAAAAATTTAAGCTCTCCCTCAAATTTGAAGGAGAGCTTTGCTGGATAAAGTATTCTTGGCTGGAAATTTTTCTCACTCAGAATTTTAAATATATCGTGCCACTGCCTTCTTGCCTCCATGGTGGCTGCTGAGTAGTCACTACTTAGTCTTATGCTGTTTCCTTTGTATGTGGTGAATTGCTTTTCTCTTGCTGCTTTCAGAACTTGCTCCTTCTCTTCCGTGTTTGACAGTGTGATCAGTATATGCCTCAGAGTGGGTTTATTTGGATTTATTCTATTTGGGGTTCGCTGAGGATTTATGATTTGTGTATTTATGTTGTTTAGAAGATTTGGGAAGTTTTCCCCAACAATTTCTTTGAATACTCTTCCTAGACCTTTACCCTTTTCTTCCCCTTCTGGGACACCAATGAGTCTTATATTCGGACGTTTCATATTATCTATCATATCCCTGAGGTCCATTTCGATTTTTTCAATTTTTTCCCCATTCTTTCTTTTATGCTTTCATTTTCCATTCTGTCATCTTCCAGGTCACTGATTCGTTGTTCAACTTCCTCTAGTCTTGTACTATGAGTGTCCAGAATCTTTTTAATTTGGTCAACAATTTCTTTAATTTCCATAAGATCATCCATTTTTTTATTTAGTCTTGCAATGTCTTCTTTATGCTCTTCTAGGGTCTTCTTGATTTCCTTTGTCTCCCGTACTATGGTCTCATTGTTCATCTTTAGTTCTTTGAGTAGCTGCTCTAGGTGGTGTGTCTCTTCTGATCTTTTGATTTGGGTGCTTGGGCTTGGGTTATCCATATTGTCTGGTTTTTTCATATGCTTTATAATTTTCTGTTGTTTTTCGCCTCGTGGCATTTGCTGAACTTGATAGGGTTCTTTTAGGATTTGTAGACCAATTGAAGTCCTTATCTCTAATTTATCAGATCTACAGCTTCGTGGAGTACACTTTCTCTAACTAACCAGCAGGTGGCATCCACAAGCCACCCGTTCTCCACAAGCCAGTTCTCCCCTGTTTAGCCTTTTTGGTGAGTGGGGGAGTGAGTCTTGTGGGGTCCAATTGGTGTACCAAGCTTGCGTGTGTAGTTGGTGTTGCCTGTCCTGTATATGGGGCGTGTTTCTGGGCAGTAAGGGAGGGGGGGTGGCTCTAACAATCAAATCTCCCTGGTGATCCTAGAGTTTTAAAGCTGCTGCAATAGTCTGATCCTTCAGTTCAGTCCTGCCACAGTTTGTCTCTGCCACTGACCCACAAGTCCTTGGTATTGGCGTATGGCTCCTGAGACTTGCAAGTGGGCCCCTCTTCCAGGCCGTGCACCCCGGGTCCTCCTCTGTTGAGGGATGACTGTGCTATGTCACAGGTGAGTGCCGTCCCCCCAGGGCAGTTCTGGGCTGCTGGGCTGTGTAGGGAGGCTCCCAGTCTGCTGAAATGATGGCTGAATGGGGCTTTGTTAATTCACACTGCTCTACCTTCCCAACTCTGGGACAATCAGCTGAGGTTGCAGGGAAGGCTAATGTCCACGCCCAGTTTTGTGGTGTGTGCCTGTTATTTGAAGCACTTCCGTCACACTGGGTTGTCTGGGGCAGCTCTGAGCTATGGGGCTGGCGATGGGCAGGAGTGTTTCCTGTCCACCAGGATGATGGCTGTGAGCGGACACCCCCCTTTTCTTGGGAAGTTGTGGTGTTTAGTGAATTTTCTCAGCCACTGGATTATTGCCTTTTGTCTCAGAGCTCTCTTAGTTCTGCTCTTGACTTGACCTGCCCAAATTGCAAGTCTTTGAAGCTTTCTGTATTGGGCTTCTTAGAGTAATTGTTTTAGAAAAAGAAAAAAGGATTTAAAAAAAAAAAAAAAAAAAGGGCCCTCCTCAGAGATCTAATGGGTTATTGAAATGCTAAGAGACAAAGCAACCAGGGCCATTAAGGAAAGGTCCACAGGGCAGAGAGATCAGCTTTTCTTCGGGATTTGCATATGCGCCTCAGGGCCTGAGCTGGGGCCTGAGCTCTGCCCTTCCCCTTTCTATGTTCACCAGAACTCCAAAAATCCTCCGCTTTTATTTTGGAGTTTTTCATGTTGTTTTTTTTCTCTATGCCTGTCTCCTCTCTGCTGGGCTGGCTGCTCTCAGATTCTCTGGTGTCTGGTCTCAGTCTATCTATGGTTGGAGTTTGGATCAGTAAAATGAGTTTCCGATAAGGGCTGCCACTGCAGTTCTCCCTTCTCCTTCCCGGAGCTGACGGCCCCTCCTCCCACGGGACTGAGCCTGGCAGGGAGGGGCGCAGGTCCCCTGGCCGCAAAAACTTACAGATTTCGCTGATCTCAGCAGTTCCATGTTTTCATGAGTGTTGTATGAAGTATGCCCAAAGTCAGATTGCTCTGTGGTGTCCAGTCCACGCAGTTCCTGGCTTTCTACCTACTTTCCTAGAGGAGTAACTAAAACATACAGCTCACCAGTCTGCCATCTTGCCCCGCCTCCCAGACATTCTTTTATGTGTACTTATTTACTAATGTTCATTTGCTATCCAAACCCATTTTTTTAAAAGACGGTTTTGTTCACACACCATACATTCTGTCCTAAGTGAACAATCAACGGTTCCCTGTATAATCACGTATACATGCATTCACCACCATCACCACTATCTATATAGGACATCTCCATTTCTTCCACAAAGAAGGAGAAAGAGTCAAAGAAGGTAGAGAGACAAAAGAAAAAGAAAAAGAAAGAAAAAATGACAGCTAAAAAGCAACAAAAGGAAAGATATAATCAAACTAAAGTACAATAAAAGAGTCAGACAACATCACCAATGCTGAGTCCCATACCCCTCTCTTATGTTCCCCTCTTATAAGCATTTAGCTTTGGTATATTGCGTTTGTTGCTTTAAAGGAAGCATAATACAATGTTTCTGTTAACTATAGTCTCTAGTTTGCATTGATTGTATTTTTTCCCCAATACCACCCCATTTTTAACACCTTGCAAGGTTGACATTCATTTGTTCTCCATCATGTAAAAACATACTTGTACATTTTATCATAATTGTTGAGCACTCTAGGTTTCACTGAGTTATACAGTCCCAGTCTTTATCTTTCCTCTTTCCTTCTGGTGTCCCACATGCTCCTTCATTTGCTCTTAATAGCAAACATTGGAAGCTACTCCCATTCACAGTGGATTGGTTAAGACAGTTTTGTTCATCCAAATAATAAATATTTTATAGCTGCTTTAAAAGGGAGAACTATATCTAATGATTGATGTGGGAAGATTTCCATGTGGAAAAAAAAGCAAGTTTTGGAAGAGAATGCATAGTATGATCTTTCAAAGGTGCACAAGTGCACACACATGTATGCATGCACATGCACACACATGCACACCCTCTAAAAGTTCTCTGCCTGCCTTTATCCCCTCACATCTCACCATGCCCACCACTGCTAGAATGAACCTCCAACCTCGCTAATGTGTCCTGCATTCTCCATCTCCAAACTTCACCACATACCGTCCCTCTGCTGGAGCCTCAGTCCCTGCTCATTGCCTGATAATTCCTATCCTTGATCCTATGTTAGTGCATGAATCTGAAACAGTACACCAAACTGTTGATACAGGTTTTTCTGAGGTTCAGATGACAGAACATTTCATCTTTCTGTATTATACATTCCTGTATTGTTTGAAGTTTTAATAATAATAATATTTTTAACTATTTTTCAATTTGGAAAATAAAGAATACTGTGAATATAAAGAATAGAACTGAAGATTTTACTTCTTGTTCTTGGTGGCAACCAGTGCTACATTCTGGTTCCATTCCTCTAGTTCCAGCTAGATGTCACAGAGCTGTGGGCTAAAAATCTCCAATAAAGCCTCCAAGGAAAATCTAGAGTTAGAGAGAGTGAGAGAAAAGAGGGAGGAAATGATTTGCCAATGATTGAAAGATACTGCTTACTTCCAAATTTCAGGTTTGGAGACCTAAGTGTTTTCAAACAGTCCTATGGAATAAAAGCTGAAGCTATGGTTCAATGCCCAACCTTTCAGAGAACCTAAAGAGAGAAATAACTTCAGTAGGAACTTGAATAGTGGGTGTTTAAATACCCAGAAAATATCACATTTTAATTTAGTTTATATTATAAACCCCCCAGGCCAAAATAAAATTCAAATAAGGTTCTTTGGTCAATTATAAAATAAAGAAAACAAGCAAAACCCCATCACTTAATTGATTTTAAACAAATCAAGGAAACCAGTATATTTGAAAAAGCTTAGGCATCAGAACAGCTGTGTTATAATCTGAGTTTAATTGTCACGCGCAATGTTCATGTCTGTGCATCCCACCCCAGCGTGGAAGGTTGTCTTTAAATCTTCCTCTCTATCACCTGCGGACCACCCTCCACTCCCCACCACCCCATCCAGTGAGGCTCCAGACACTGTCAATTTTCTGTCCCAAGTGCCTCTCAAATCCATCCCTCAGGTCAGCACCCTCTCTCACCTGGACCACTGCCAGTCTGGTATCTGGTCTCCCTTGTGCCAGCAATCCATTCTCCACATCACTGCTGGACTGATTCTTTAAAATGCAAAAGTGATCATGTCTTTTTTTCTGCTTTAATCCCTTTGGTGTCTCCCCAGAGCTCATAAGACGAAGTCCAAACACCAATCAAGTCTAACATGAGGCTCAAGACGGGCCTTGCCTTAGTTAGAGAAATAATTCTCAACCCTGAGGTTTTTGGTTGTTGTTTTTTTAATGCTGATATTTGTGCTCCAACTCCAACCATTTGAATCAGAATCGCTAAGAGTGGAGTCCCTACATTGGTATTTTTTAGAAGCTCCCCAAGTAATAGATTCTAGTGTAACTTCTTGGGTGGCCTAATTTTAGGCTTACTTTGAAATGCAATACTTTTCTTTGAGAACCGCTAATTTAATATTACATTGCTATTCTACTAGCAACTTCTATTTTGAACGACTGTTTACTCTTTTGGTTTATGTCTCAGCTCCACCATCTACAAGCTGTATGACCTTAAGATGATTTCAGCTGCTCCACCTCCCCGAGCCTCAGTTTCCACACCTGTGCAAAGGAGCAAAAAATCCTCGACTCATAGGGCTGTTAAGATGATTCAGTGTCTCTCAGGGGATTATCCCAGTAAACTTACACAGTGCAGATAAATGTTAACTATTAGACTGTTGTTATAACAACACTTAACATTTGATAGCCTCTTACCAAAATTCTTTTGCCTTATTACTCATTCGATTCTCACAACGTCTTCAAGAGTTAAGTAAGGCAGATCTCAAGTGGTTTTCCCAAGGCCACAGGACTAGGAAGTAATAGTGGCTGGGACTGGAACCAGGACTTCCGGCACCCAGTGGATCCCGAGGTGCTCCCACTCCATCCTGACAGCTCCCAATCCCTCCCTGCCCTTGATCTTTCTGTAGTCCATCTGGAAGACTTTTGCCAATCATTTCTCAAGAAACGGGATTTTTCTTCACAGGCCAAGGAGTTTCCATTGTCCCAGCCAGATTCCAGTTGAGAGCTGTGGAAGAAGTGCGGGCATCAGGGAGGGGAAGGGAGGGACCATTTTCACATATTACTCCACTGGAAAGGGAGCCCCCTACAGGCCAGTTCTGAAAATCAAGGACTTGTTCACTTAACTTGGACATTGGGTTTGAGACCCAAGACTTCCTAAGATGCTAGGGGAGAAAAATCCTCCAACAGGTTTACTGAGTTACTGTAGATGGCGAGTGACCCCAAAAGAAATGCCATACCCATTAGCAGTCACTCTGCATTTCTCCCTTCTCCAGCCCTAAGAAACTGCTAGCCTACTTTCTGTTTGTATGGATTTATATAGTCTGGATATTTCAAATAAATTGAATCATACAATGTGTGGTCTCTGTGTCTGGCTTCTTTCACTGAGGACAATGTTTTCAAGGTTCATCCATGTTGTAGCATGATTCAGTACTTCATTCCTTTTTACTGCTGGATAATATTCCCTTATATGGAAATACCACATTTTATTTATCCACTCTTCTCTTGATAGACATTTGGGTTTTTCCATCTTTTGCCTACTTTGAATAATGCTGCTATGAACATTCATGTACAAGTTTTTGTGTGGACAAGTGTTTTAATTTCTCTTTGATATTTATCTAGGAGTGTGATTGATGGGTCATATGGTAACTCTGTGTTTAACTTTTTGAAGAACTTGCCAAGCTATTTTCCAAAGTGGCTTCAGCATTTTTTATTCCCACCAGCAGTATGTAAGTGTTCCAGTTTCTCCAAAGATCTCTGAAGTGTTCCTAAAGATAGAGAATTTCATACTTCAGATTTCTAATCATTTTTCTATGGAAGTGAGAAAAACTATGCTTTAGTTTTTAAATTTCTTTCTCCCTGACTTGTATGAACCAGATTCACATTGGGCAAGTTTTTTGGATCATTTTCTTTCTCAGGGTCCCCTATATCTTGCTTCCATGAACAGGAAGCTTATTGGGTTTATTAAAGAGGCTATAAACTGACTTCCTATGATAAAGAACTTGGCTCCATGATCTTCTGGAATCTGAAAAAAATAGAGCACAGCTCTCAAACATCTAGAAGAACCAGAAGAATTATCTGGGGAATTAGTTAAAAATGCAGATTTCAAAGTCAAGGGATTCTGATTCAGTGGATCAGATAGAAGGCAAGGAATCTGCATTTTGAAATCAGGTGAGATGACCAGATGTGCTTTGAAGGACACTGATGAGGGGCAAGACAATGTGAGCAGCCAACAATAAGGCAAGTCAAGGTCCAAATGTGGATGGAACCTGGAGTTTGGCTTTAACTGATGGTGGCTTCCTAATTTAGGTTACGCTCATGTTCTCAGGTTTGCTCCCCAAAAAGACTCATTTCATCTCATCCCCTGGTCCAGGAAGAAGGTATTGGTTTCCCATTCCAGCCCAGGGCTCTTCAGAAAAAATGTAAATATTTTATCGGCCTTGCTGTAAATAATGCATCTACTTATTTATAAAAAGTGTATATTTAATAAGCTGCAGTGCAGCAATTTGAATTTGGAATTTAATCTGTTTACAAAATCCAAGTCCAAGATTCTACAAGGAAAAGACCTGTTTGTATAAATACTGAGTTTCCATCAGTTCTCCAAGCATTTCCATACACTGATTCTTCAAACACACTCTGTGGGGCAGGGGCACGGTAGAGAAGTATACCCCATGGACTCTGTTTATCCCAGACTTTCCCATTTAGCTTTTTATTTCCTTGCCTTCAGGCAAAACTGGGAAATGATTCCAAACAGCATTAATCTATTGAATATTTCTAAAGAACTTGAAGAAAGATAGAGCAGTCTTTCTTAGGTAACTCTGCGCTCTAATTTCTGTCTTATTACAATAGCATTTGTCAGTCCATTTTAATGCTAATTGTCTCCTGCTATTATTATAACTCTTTGACTTACACAAGCCTGGGTGTGAACACCATCTCTGACAGTTACGACTTGGGTGGTTCTGGTCAAATTACTCAACCTCTCCAAGCCTCTAGTTCTCTGGTTAATTGTATTATGTAAGATAAGTATGTAGTAGCTGGCAAAAAACAACACGGGTGTCCAATGAATGTTCCTTCTCCACACTTCCCCTCTCTCCACTCCACATCACATGCCACAGCATAACTTCTATATTGCATTTGTATAGTTGGTCACCTGTTAGTGTGGAACTGTAATTTATTCTGTTGCAGGAATGCACTCTCTGATAATGTCAGTTCAAAAGGAAACACTGCTGGTCCTAAATGGTACAGCAGGGTGCCCTCTAAGAAAGCTGCTGGCCATCTGTTGAGGCCCCCTGAGATGGTATTGATCCCGAGGTATCCCGAGGAGGCAATGGCCAAGGCCTCCTCTTCAGTCTTTCAGATGCAGAACCTGATTTATTCCACATGTCGATGAAGGGTGTCTCCTCTTTAGGACTATATATCTTAACCAAAGGCACAGAGACTGATATATACAAACTAGAATGTTGATTCATTAATTTACAATGTAAAATATACCTTGGGGAGGGAGCTGTTTATCAGAGGGTTACTAGGTGGGTATGGACTTAAAACAAGGGAAATTGGTTCCACAATGTCAATGTCAGGACAGGCTAACAGGTCTCCCTCTGTCCCTTTCTCACCGAGTTTGCTAAAGTAGGCACAGGCAGCTTCTCACTCTTCTAGATTCCATTTTCTATGCTCTAATCTATGCTTTCCTGTTCACACATCTTTCTCCAAACAGGATGGGATATAGTTGATTAAGTTTCTGCTTTCTTAAATACAATTGCATTCCAGTCCTGTTGCCTTGAGTTCATCTTGGTGGGTATCCGGGGTGTTCCCAGCTCTCCAGTCCCACTTTACACTCCTGTGGTTTACTCCCTGTTACATGGGAATGCTCCTTCCCCTGGCTTCCTTCACAAAGAAGAAAGTTCAATTACTGCAATACTCCTGGACTTTCTCTTTCCCTTCACTCACCCTGCCCCTCTCTCAATCTCTAGGGGGATAAAGTGGTTTCCCTACTTAGAAAATTTTGATAAAATAAACTGAATGTGCAAAGATCAGCTCCTTTTTCCTTTATGGTGATGCACCTGCTCACGGTGAACGAGCTTCCTCCTGTGCTACACCAGAGTAAGGCTTGGCATGTGGGGAAGTCCCACACTGCCCAGGACCACTTCATTTGGGGTTCAGCCTCAGGGAGACCCCTGCCCATGGATGAAAGCCTCATTCTCTGATCCAGCTTTATCAGTGAGAAAGGTGACTATTTGGGGGCCCCAACTGTCTTTCTTGTTATATTATTCAATTGTTTCAAAAGCTGAGCAAGGGATGAGTGATGGTATTTATCAGGCCTTATCAGACACCCTGGGGCTGTTAGATGGTCACCAAAGCCACTTTAACTTCCTCCAGCACGAGCGTGATCAATCATACCAGTTTGTCTGGGAGTGACGGATTTCCTGGGATGTTAGGTGTTCAGCACTAAAACTAGGACAGTTCCAAGCCAACCGGCATGTGTGGTCACCCTGCTGGGCACACAGGTCCTCTCTTGTGGTCAGTCGAGAAATATGACTGAGGTCTAGCCGATAGAATGTGAGTAGGAGTGAGGCCCACAACATCTTCCTTGATCCTCCATACCCTCTTTCTTCCTCATCTGCATACCTGAAAGTTAAAGACTCCAAGATGGTAGAGACACTCAGTGAAGGAAGCCGGTCGCTGCAGCATCATTTGGAGGAAAGCCTCCATATTAGATGGGATGACAGCAATACCTAAAGCTTTCATTATGTTAAGCCACTGAAATTTTGAGATTGTTTCAGCAGTTAGCCTGTTCTGACTAAACACACCCCAAATTCTCTGTGTGAATTTCAGAGGGCAGCCTTATTGGATTATGGCTGTTATCCCAGAGTGGTATTTTGGAAGAAGTTCAAATATCAGGCAGTTTGAGTATCTGTGTTCTAGATTCAGATATGGCCCCTAAGTCACTGCTTAACCTTGGACCAATAACTTGGCTTCCTGAGCCTTAGTGTCCCATATTTTAATTGGAAGGGATAGCTTTGATCAGTGGTTCACAAACATTTTGGGTCATGTTCCATTGAAAATCTAAGGAAGACTATGTATCCTTTCTCCAGAAAAATACACATAAATCCAGATTTTTGTCAACTTCCAGAAAGCTCATGTATCTATCTCCAATCCCACATTCTTTATAAGAATCCCTGAATGGGAAGAAAACTGCATCTAGCTCTAAGGTAGACCTAAGGATGATGTCCCATTGTCAGCTCATGCTTCTGGCCCCACACCTTCCTCTAGCCATGTCTGATCTCTCATTTTCTGTTCAGTTCATCCTATGCTGTCCTCTCCATCAACCACCTAACAGAAAGTGCTTTTGCTGAATTCACCAGCAGCCTAGAGGCCTGTTGTGTTCTGAGCCAACATTGTGCCAAATGAACATCTCTACCAACAATTGTGGGGCACCAATTCTGAGCCTGCATTTTGCTTGTCCCTGAGTGAACCTGCTTGCACCATGTAGTGCATTCTCTGCTTGCTATTGCAAGACAACCATTCAGGATGACTTGGGAGTCAAGGGTTGTAAATGCAACCTAGTTCAGCTTCTCTGCAGAGCCAATCCAATCTACTCTACCTTCCCAGGTGTTCCTCTCTGAATTCTTACAGCACTTACAGTTAATGTAGTTGTCAAGGGCCTGTGTTTCCTGGGGAAACACCAAAATGCCCACTCCCAAGGGCCTCCTTTAGTGAATTTACCCCAGCCCTAGCTCTAGGCTTCCATCTTTCCCCCTCAAAGACACACCAAGAAGGGGGCTTATCTTTCAGGGATGGCTTTTCATTAAACAAGCTTGTGAAATTGACTTATAAGCCAGAATTCCTGGAAGGAACCTGCAATATTTGTCTCTACAATTTCACTCACCTCTGTTTTTGTTTCCAAGGCTAACCAGCCTTTCTGCTGACTGATTTAAATCTTTATTCTTATATAATAATACATTCGATCAGTACCTCAGTCCCTAATTTTACATACTGTGGACCGGTCTTTTCAAGCTCCCTCTGTACCTCTCTGTTCTGAGCTAGCCTCTATTGCTTTCAAAGCTTAATTGTCAGAGGCCATTCATTCAATCATTCATTCAAAAATATGCATTGTTAAAGCTTAGTTGGTACAGAATTTCTGTGGGGGTGATGGAAAAGTTGTGGTAATGGATGATGGTAATAGCTGCACAACATTTTGAATATAGTTAACACCACTGAATTATATATCTGAATATGGATAATGGGGGAAATTTCAGACTGTATATATGCTACTAAAATAAAAATTAAAAAAAGAAAAAAAATTCATCAAAAATCTATTGGGTGCCAGATACTGTCCTGGGCTTTGGGGAACAAAACGGACATGCTCCATCCTTCATGAAGTTCACATTGTAATCTTATTTTCTAGTCATATTTTTGCATTCCAGGGAAAGCCTGAACAGTGTCTGCCAAATACAGCACAGGTCTGATAGAAAAATCTCTGAGCCTTTGAGTTGGGCAGATCTCTCTGGAATGCTAGTTCTGCCACTTACTAGCTGCATGTCAATAGATAAGTCAATTAAACTGCTCTGAGCTTCAGTTACCTTAAATATTAAATTACATGTTGTGTTGTTGTGAGCATTAAGTGAGATATTGGATATAAGGTCTTAGAGAATGTAAAGTCAGTAAGCAATAAAATCTATTTAAGCAAACAATAATGTAATAAATACAAACTATAATAACTTCAGAGTTACTTTTATCCTCCTAAACTTAAGCTTCTTGAAGACAAGATCCATGTCTTTCACACCTTGTGTTGTCTGATTTCCAGTGCTAAGGCCATAGCAGAAGCCCGAAAAACATGTATTAACTCACCTGACTAGTTATGTGAGAGTCTCAACAGGTCGTTGTCTTAATTAGCCTCCTATCATTTCAGTGGCAATAATCATTGCTGTTTTGTTTGTTTCAAAACTGTGGAACTATGTAGCCGATGCAAAATACGTCTTGTAATAGTTTCATGCTTAATTTTCCCTACTTAGAATTTAAGTTCCCATAATATAACAGTAACTCTTAGTCATGATTAAATTCTCACAAGAGCACAGATAATTTTATTGTTGGAAAATAAAGAAATTTAAACTCTGGTTGTTGTAACACTTCCATGTATGCAAACGCATACAAGAAATCTTATGAATTATGCACATGAATGGAAGGAGGCATTGACACAGAGAATTTTAGAAGGTTAAAATATTTTCCTTATTATTTTGAGTACAGATGTGCAATGATCCTGGAATTCCCATTGCTTCAAATAGAATAATGAGGTCATTGTGAAAACGTTAGATTTGGAAGAGTTGAGTCACGCTTCTGCATTCTGTCCTACAGAACTGCTCCCTGATCTTTACTTCATTGGGAAGCTTGGTGTTGGCACCCCTGAAACCAGTGGAAAGCTAGCCTAAGCAAAGCTCTTCATTTAAAGCTGGCTGTGTTCTGCATCCTAGCTTCATTGATGTTGATTAAAAGCTTTACTTATTGATGTTAACTGGGAAAGAGCTTACAGATTTCAGACTAATGTTGACAAATTGTTCAATAAAATAAAGTTGATGACATTAATAAGGATGTTAAGGTAAATTTTGCTAGTGATAACTCACACTGAGGATGTGGCAGGATCTTGTAGCCTGGACGCCCAGATCGCTAGGGACTTGGGCGGGTTCCTGAAGTAGACATTGGGAATGTGAGCCCCGACGGGCCTCCCCACATGGTGTTTTCAGTCAACTGGGAGATATGGAAAATAAACAAGGAATCATAGAGTGTAAGTATTTTAAAAGGAAATGACTAGGAAGCTGTAAGGGAGAATAATGGAAGGAGCAACTGTGTAAAGCAGGTCAGGAGAAGCACTTTTGAGACCTTCCAGTTGAAGAAGAGGAGAAGAAGTTCATCAAGCGAAGAGCCGCGGGACGTCTTCCGGACTGAGGACAGGCGTGCACGGCGCTGAGGCAGGACGATTGCTATAGTCTTGGAAGCGTGGGAAAGCCGGTTTGGCTGCGGTGCTTGGACGACAGAGGAAGGCACCCAAGGCAAGGATGGAGAGGGAGGCAGGAGGTGGAGCAAAGGAGGGTTGATTGTATCTGAAGTGCAGTGGGAAGCCATCGGAGGGTTTGTAGACCAGGTTGGGACTGGACTGGATTTGCATTTTTAAATGATGGTTCAGGAGTTCATGTGGAGAACAGGATGTAGTGAGGCTAGCAAGGAAGCAGGGTCACCAGTTAGAAGACACTGCAGTGGCCCAGGTGAGAGATGGCTGTGGCTTCTCTAAGCATGGTGGCAGTGCAGGCGGGTCTCCAGGAAGAAAGGTAGTGTAAATCTAAAAAATCTTGTAAAAATAATGAGAATTGAACTTTTTAGTGTTGATGTTATCCCCAAGACATGCACTGACACCGAGGAACAGATAATGTCCCATTTCCACATAAATGCATAGGGTTGGCATGTAATTTTCATTAAATCCTCACACCTAGGCAGAAGAGAACACACACTAGCCATAACCATAAGAACTCAGGACAATGACAAATTCCCTGCCAAACAAACTCCTGTTCTCCATGACTAGCAGAGGCTGAGTCATGCGGGTGACAGAAGTGTTTATGTACAGCTGCCTTAAAATAGGCTGGACAGTAGAATGAGGGAAGAAAGAAATCACACTCCCAGGTTATTCTTACTAATTTCCTCCTTGGGGACACTGGGTGCTGTGGAGGGACGAGCCTATTATCAAGATGTATCGGGCTCTCCCAGGAGAAGGTGGTGGTGACTGAGGATCCTGTGTGTGTCACAGCTTCAACAGTCCACGCATCTCCATAATCAGCTATAAACAGAAGGCATTCATAGAAATTCCATCAGTGAAAAGCATCAGAGAGAAATGGCCTCATTTGGCCATGTAAGTAAAACCCTACCACAGTGAACTTCATGTGACATCTAAATTGCTTGGCAGCAAATATAACAAGATTGAAATAATAACTTGGCAAAATCGGTCTATAGAAACTACAGTCCATGAGGCAGAACACGGGTCTGTTCTCTGGGTAATGAATTAATCATATAAAACAGCATATTGTAGCTTGAATTTAGCAAGGGAAATGAGAACTCAGTACCTCCATTTCATCTCTGACTTTACCCCCATTTCCTCTCTCTAGAAGGCCCCAAAATCTTTGGATTGTAAGGATTTGGGAGAAAAAGCCAATTTTATTGTGTGATTGAAATATTTGAGGTGAGTAGAAGTTTAAAGACTTGAAGGGCGGCTGCTACTTGAGGGTAGAACAAAAAGCTGGGCTCAGCTCAGCAATTCCAGGACAAAGTAGTGAAATAATTCATTAAATTTTTTTTTTTTTTAGAATGGATGATAGTTTTGTGAAAAGGGGCCAAAGGAAAACACTAATAATGTGAGATCATTCGTTTTATAGGATCTTAAACATATCAACAAATTACGGATCTAAAATACAGAAGATCCTTCCCCCAAATTACTCAAAATCAGTGCTGTTTAATTATTGTAGAGATGCTTGTAAAAGTTTCAAGCATACAAAATCATAGAAAGAAAATTTAAAGCTCTCTTCCTCCCTTCCAACACCTCAGCACCACCCAAGATAACCACTGCTACTGTAGTCTATATCCTTCCAGATTTTTTCTAATCACATGCAAACTCATATGTAATAGATAACATAATACCAACATATACCCATATACCGCATTTACTCTCTAAACATCATTTCATGTCAGTACATTGAGAACCACCTCATGCTTTTTGATGAATGCATCATTGTCCTTTGGATGGACTTACCTATTTTACCAGAGTCCTATCAGTGATCATTTAGAAAGTCAATGAAGTCAATATACTTCTTTCAAATACAGAAACTTTTTATGTAGCAATTTGCTCTGATAGGATTTTTGTCTGAATACTTTGAAACTAACTGTGGATATGAACTGAGAACTGAATTTACAATAAACTGAGGCCCTGAGATGTAAAGGAACTCAGCCCAGGTCACACGGCCACTGAGTCGTCTGCCTGATTCTCAGCCTCGTGTCCTCCCTTGTGAGCCAAGAGGGGGAAGAAGCTTTAGTGGAGAAAATAATGCAAGGAAAGGAGGCAGGAAAGTGACACATGAGCAAGGGCAGAAAAAAAGACAAAGGGGGTTGGTGATCCTGCTGGAGGGCTCCTTAGCCTTTCCTGGGCACCCAGGAGAGAAGAGGGAGGCCACACGAGGGGTCAAGGAACAGGGGATGAGGGAGCCAGTTTTTTCAAAGGATAATTGGCTGTCAATATACAATTTAAGAGAACCCAGAAACTATTCACATAGGAAGGACATTGTGAAGTCTTGATTTAGTGCTGGCAGGTAACTAAAAGACCACTGCCATGATTCAGATCAGAATAAAGAAGCATGATGTCGGCTTTAGAAGAGAGTGATTTTTCATGTGGTTATTTGGGGTTTTAATTATGCCAGTGAAGAAGGTTATAAAAATGATGTATGTTGTTCTAGTTTGCTAATGTTGCGGAATGCAAAACACCAGAGATGGATTGGCTATTATAAAAAGGGGGTTTATTTGGCTACACAGTTACAGTCTTAAGGCCATAAAGTATCCAAGGTAACACATCTGTAATCGGGTACCTTCGCTGGAGGATGGCCAATGGCATCTGGAAAACTTCTGTTAGCTGGGAAGGCACGTGGCTGTCATCTGCTCCAAAGTTCTGGTTTCAAAATGGCTTTCTCCCAGGACGTTCCTCTCTAGCAAGCTTGCTCCTCTTCAAAACATCACTCACAGCTGCACTGAGTTCCTTCTCTTTGAGTCAGCTCATTTATATGGCTCCACTGATCAACGCCCACCCTGAATGGGCGGGGCCATGCCTCCATGGGACTATCTCATCAGAGTCATCACCCACAGCTGGGTGGGGCACATTCCAAGCAAATCTAATCAGCACCAAAATATCTGCCCCACAAGACTACATCAAAGATAATGGCATTTGGGGGACACAATACATTCAAACTGGCACATATGTCATCCCCATGCAAAATTGCTAGGGTCTAATCTTGTTGCATCATAGACTTCCCAAACCTCACCTTTCTACCACCTGGGATGGATTCTTCTACCTGTTCCCCACCCTCTAATACCCTGAGTCACAATGGCAGCTCTCGAATTTCTATATTGTAGGGGTTTAGAGGTAGCAAGTTCGTTAGAAGGAGGGACAAGAGACCCAATCTCTTGGCTGCATCTCTAGAGCAAGCAAGCCATGTTTCACTTAGAGTATGTTATAAAGCAAGACAAAAGGCAAAGACTTCAAAAGATACTCAATTGTTCATCTCAAACATTGTCCCCCTTATTTTATATGGGGCGACTTGGGAAAATAGAGGAAGGTAATTCTCCCTAGGCGACACATTCATTCATTTGCACTGCTGCTACCCTGACTTCATGTTCTTTCTGCTTTCTTTTCATCAAAACTTGCTCGAAGGATAGGTTACAATGAGCTCAGATAAGGCACATCTGAGTAATAAGTTTGACTGTCACAATGACTGGAGCTGTCTGCATTTTGTCAGGGAACAAAACCCAAGCTTAAGAATCGGTCTCTGGGGAATGCAGTGTTAGTTGATGGGACAAGTCTTTGGAAAGGAAAATTGCTCTTTCCACCCTCTTGAGGCTTTTTTGTCCCTTTGCCTGCTCCTGAGTCTGGGTCAAACAAAAGCCAAGGCAATTACTTGATATTTTTAGATTGGGGAAAAATGTGTCATTATCAAATAAAAAAAAAGTACTAGTTAGACTTGAGAGTATGTAATGACATATAAATGAAGATATTATCTTCATTGTGAGCAAAACATTGTTTACATATAAGGGGTCTTTATCCCATGATTAACGCATGGTAAGGACATAGGAGCTCTGGAGAAGGGGTCTTCAAGAGTAGAAAATAAAGCCTGCTCTCAGTAAGTCGGTAAGAAAGGTTAAAATCGAAGTTTCTGAGACAGCATCAAAATCCATAGAGGGTAGCAAACCAAGATGCAAAAGTGGTTAAATGGTCTTGAGAAGCTGCTTTATTCTTTGAGGATTTGTGAAGAGGATTTGGGGAAAGAGTTATAGGGATGCTGTGAATTTCATTCCCCATTCCCTCCCCCAAGGGGAGGCATATCAGTCAGGGTTCAGTTGTAGAAAACAGAAACCAACCACTCTAGGTACTTTAATTGGAAAAAAGTTATAATACAAGAAAATTGTGCTTAGAAAGTTTTAGAAGAAATGAAGAGGTGGGTTTCAGGCTGGGCCTACAGAAATGACTTTCAGAACAGGACCATGGACCCCCAGGGGAGCTCTATTTTGGCCACCATCCAGAGGTGGGAGTCAGGAGGCCACCACCAGAACTGTTGATGTCAAGATTGTGCCACCAGAGCTGTGATCCAGGGGGTAAGGAAATTTGTCATCACTGATGCACGTGCCTCTTAAAGTCCATGAAGATCATGGTTGGACACTGGATCACCAATGCAGACGCACACTGTGCCCATCTCCAGGAAGAGTCTCACCCCTAGCTCCATTCTGCCTTCCAAGTCTTGTTCAAGTGCCTTCAATTGGCAGAACCTAATTTCTATCCAGGACTGTAGCTGCAAAGGAATCTGGAAATGATTGTTTTCAATCACTGCAGTGCAGGGAAGTACATAAGAAAAGAGACCCAGATCTATGCTGAGGACCAATTCACTACATCTATTACAGGAGGGAGGAACGGGGCTTGAGGAGATGATTCCTCCCTTCCCTTCAGGTGAAGAGAGGTGGGTTTCAGGGATTCTACTTAGCAAGCTAGAAATGTATTCTTTGCATTTTGGGGGAATCTAAAAGTGAGAGCTGTTCCCACTGCAGAAGCAAGGACAACGTTAGTGCTGTACTGTACATGGCCTATTCTCCCAGAGTTCAGGATTCAAAAGGAAGAAGGTAAAATGAAGCTGGAGGGTTGCCAAAGGATGCAATGGTCCACACCCATGAGAGAGCTGGTGTGGAATTGACTCATGTTTGTTCAAGTGAGTTGTCTGAATAGAAGGGGCTTCAGCAGGAAGAGACTGGAGGTCAGCCATGGAATGCTTAGGGATTCAGGAAATAGTAAATCCATGGAGCAGAAGGAGGGTGCAGCAAACTTATCAAGACAGTCTCCCAGGATTTTAGAAATGTTTCTCCTAAGAGAAGGAGTCAGGTTTCCAGATCTGCCAGGCCTGGGGAGTGTGCTCAGGCCAGGTTCACACAAGTACAAATGGTCCTGCTTCATGAAATGTCCTCTGTCCCCACACTTCATAGGTCAGAAACAACCACGAGAGGGAAAGGAAGAGTAGATTCAAGGTGAAGAAGATGAGAGGCCTACTAAGCCCTCCTGCTCTGTCTGCTTGTAGCTTGCAAGCTAGAGGGAGGGTATGGTCTCAAATTTAAATGAAGCTTAGAATTTCAATGATTGTACAGAACTGGACATTTTATTTCCTGACTTGAGATCATAACTTGTTGCTTTTTTTTCCTAGCAAGTGACCAGAAATGTCATGATAGAGTCTGAGATTTCTTCCAGGGACTGGAGAAGTGCCAGCCCTAGAGAGAGGCTTCAAGTGGGACAGAAGATAAAGTTGTTTGATGATTACATCCAAAGAATTGTTCTTATTCAACATATTGATCATAAACTAACCTCTAAAATCAAGACACCATGTTTCATAGCAGCATTACCCAAATATCCTTAAAAAGATGGAGTCACTCCAGACCTGTTAGAAATGACTGTAACTGATTGCGCATGCCAGGCAGAATGGGATTGGCCAACCATGAAAACAAAGACCAAGGTGACTGTGAGAGCAGGCTGGAGTTGGAAAGCCCTGCATGGGGAGCAGGACTCGTGGCCCCCAGCCCGCAACATTACCATTTCTATGGCAAACCAACCTGGTGCAGGAGAGGGCCTCCATCTCTCTTAGTGGAAAGACTCTTCTTAGAATTAATTAACTGCCCTTTGTGATTTCATTGTCACCTTTGGATAACCTGTCTTCCCATGTAACAAGGCTACAGGGACACACACACACACACACACACACACACACACAGAGAGAGAGAGAGAGAGAGAGAGAGAGAGAAAGAGAGAGAGAGAGAGGCTGTTTCAACCCTGTTACAAATGTTCATTCAGTTTTACAGCTGTATTTCTCATTGAAAGCTAACACAATGGACAATGGGCACACTGATAATTCTGATTATAATTGGGCTTCCTCAGGTGAGCATGGGTTGGAGGGGGATGTGCACTAATTTGCTTACACAAGTCTTCTGGATAACTTGACAATTCATGGTAAATTCATGTATTGGCGTTCCAGTTTGTGTATATCAGTTCCTGTGAGCTTTGTTAATGTGAATCTAACCCTAAGGGAAGAATCCATTCTCAGCAGCTGTCAATTATCAATCAATCAATCAATTTATTGATCAATCAGATTCTAATTTTAATACTGATACCATAGTCCAAGTAAATTATCAAGGTAAATACTTAATTGTGAGTCTCTTGGAAACTTCTGGAGACGTGCATGATCAGATGCCTTTCCATTTCCAAATGCACCAATGGCCTATGTAGACATCAGGAATTCAAGCGTATGAGCAGAGGGGAGCCCATGCAGAACACAGCATTTAAGTTGGAGGTGTTTAATGAATAACGGTCCAATTTCCTTCACTGTTCATGGCTATTATGTCATTGCATAAAATGTTTGCTGAGCAAAGGGTCATGCAAGTTCTTGCCTCAGCATGTCAAGGCCTATTTAGTGGGTGAGGGGTAAACTGCCTCACGTATGTAGCAAAGAGCCCAATTATGACTTACAGGGAAATAACAAGTATATAAATATTCTGGTAAAGACATGGAATTTCATGAAGTTTAATTCCTGTTACTTAAAGCCCAAACAGTGAGATTCTGTCCATCAGTCACTTCTAGTCTGGTTTCTCTGGCCCCTTTCCCAGGTAGGACAATTCTTGGCTACTAAAATAGCACTGTCACTCAGCTCTAAAGCAGGCCCCATGATGTTGGAATGCAGTAGGGCAGATGGCACACATTCTTGACCTTCTACTAACATGAAACCAGCATAGGCTCATACATTCTTTGTGGTTGAAGAAGCCCAATCTGGTAACAGAAGACTCAGGTTTTGATGAAAAAAAGTTGACTCTGAGAAAGGCAAAATATGTGGCTTCTTTTCACCACTTATTTGTCTTTATATCTTTTAATTGCTTGCACAAAGTGAAACCATTCTCTCAGGCTTATGAGTTTAGCATTTCAACAGTGTCTGTTTATTGGATGTTAGATTTTGAAGACGTTGACTAACATTGTGAAAATTTGGTATGCCACTAAAGTAAATCACCATATACTTTAAGGCCTATTTATAGTTTAAGTTGCTCAGTTGCCGAGCAATTATAAATGGTGCCAGAGGAAAATGCAATGTGTTTGGACTCTCTTATGCTGGGCTAGAATTTTCCCATAAATAAATAAATGTATAGCAACCTAGAGTGTGTTCATATGTTCAAAAGTCAATAAAGCCAAAGATAAAAATTTAGAAGAGTTGAAATTTAAAAAAATCTGTAACTGGATTTTTAACAGCTTTATTGAGGTTTAATTTACATACCATAAAACTCACCCATCATTAGTGTACAACTCAATATTTTTAGCCAGTTGGCAGCATTGTGCAGCCATCATCACCTGGCTGTTTTAGAATTTTTCTATTGCTCCAAAAAAGTTCCTTAATGCACATTTGCAGTAAATCTCCACTCCCATCCCCAGCCCAAGGCAATCACTAATCTAATTTCTGGCATATTATTATTATGCTACTATGTATATAACACCACCTACAAGTCTTTGTGTAGATATATGATTTCATTTCTCTTGAAGGCAGCTTCAGAGTGGAGGTGCTGGGTTGTATGGTAAGTTGATGTTTAATTTTTAAGAACTACCAAACCATTTTCCAGAGTGGCTATACCATTTTACATTCCCATCAACAATGTATGAGTTCCAGTTTCTCCACATGCCTCCAAACACCTGTTATCATCTGTCGTTTTTATTTTAGCCATTCTAGTGGATATGAAATGGTAACTCATTGTGATTTTAATTTTCAGTAATGATATTGAACATCTTTTCATATGCTTATTAAGCATTCCTGTGTCTTCTTTGGTGAAATATTGATTCAAATGTTTTACTCATTTTTAAATTAATTGCCTTATTATTGAGTTGTAGGAATCCTTTATATACTCTGGATACAAATCTTTTATCAGATACATGACTTGCAAATATTTTCTCCCAGACTGTGATTTCTGTTTTAAATCTCAGTGATGTCTTTTGAAGCAAAAATGTTTTTAATTTTGATGAAGTCCAAGTTATCAATATTTTTCTTTTATGGATCATGCTTTGGTGTGACTGAATTTTTTTATGGTTCTACTATAGACTGATGTGTGGAAACATATATTCTCCCCTGTCCCCTTTGCTATACCCCAAAGCTGCCCAAAATTATTTTATTGAAACAAAATAGCAATAGGGAAGAGTTTTCAGGTAGGCACAATCTTTAACAGATTGTTTTGAGAGTGGAGAAAAATGAATTTGCATTGTTTAAAGTGGGGTTTTGGTGAGATCTCGAACACAGTACGAAAGTTTTTGTTAGAGAAATGATGCAGTAAACATATTACATTATTATTAACAAGAAGATAGAGGAGCAGGAAGGAAAGAAATGGTTAAAATTAATGTTACCGATTCTTTGTGGGCAAAATAAATGAAAAAGCAGAGATCTTTTAGGGGGGCCTTAGCTCTAAGGGGGCATTAGGCCCAGAAGACTAGAGATTAAAACAGTGATTCATGGCAAAATTTTACATTCCTGTTGAAAACCTAATCAGATACTAAGAGAAAGGATCCCATTATCATTTGTAATCTGACTTGGAATCTGGGAATGGACTTGCAAAAGCTCTCTGGGTGAAAAGTAAAAGTAAACTTAAAAAAAAAACAAGAACTATCTCAAGGCTCTGGAGGTGTGGGAAATATTAGACTCTAATTGAAAGATAAATGATGCCAGAGAACAAATGGGAGAGAAAGAGATTAGTTGAAATCTAAGCACTATCACCGAAAAAGAAAAAAGCAGGAAGAATTTTTCTCATCTTTAAAATGAAGGCACGGGCATAGATAACCTCTGAGACTGTTTCTTGTTTTTGATTCCACCATAAGGAAAACCTTTTCACAGAAGTAGGAGTCTACTTGCCAGAATGACAGTTTTCAGAGAGATTTTAAGGTGATTAATAAGGTGGAGAACTGCCAAAAAAAAAAAAAAAAAACAAACAAACAAACAAACAAAAAACCTGTTTGAAGGAAGATATTTTGATTGAGGTAAGAAAGCAGGAATGAAGAATTTCCGTAAAACACATGCCAGTACTGACTTCACATGTGAAAAATTCACATGTGAATAATGCTGAGGACAAATTTAATTCTGTAGTTAGAATCTCCTTTAAATAGCAATCCAGAAAAAAGATGCTGTTTTGGAATGTGAGGCTGTGGGTGGGTAACTTTCAGATCACAATCTTAGACAGAGTGATTCAATGTGGAAAGGCCTGGAGATTTGCAAGTATGTTATAAGAATTATGCAGGCAACTGAGAGACAGATCACTGAAAGGGCCTGGACCTACACCTGGGCTTGGTGGAATACTGTGACCCACAATTAAAAAGATGTCATTGAAAAGACTATTTCCAGAGACTAGCAATTTCCCCCTTATTCTCTGGCTCTGCAAATCTAGTTGCTACTTGCTAGCAGCTTAGACCCAACAGGCAGTCTCATTTAGGGTCTATATAACAGCTGTGACTAAGTTTTTAAATATATATGCCTCTATACTTGAATATTTTCTATAAAAATGTAACTAGTGAAGTAATTTAGCCACTCATACCTGCACAAGATATTTTGTTTGTCCTTCTCTGTCTTTTCTCACCCTTCATTGTTCTGTCCTCGGTCCTGCGAGGCCTTGCACACTAGTTTCCTGCTGGGACCCTGACAGGTAATGCACCTTAGTGCTAGGTATTAGGAAAGAAATCTGGTTAAATTGGTCAACCTCAAGAGAATGGGGACTTTGTCTGAGATGTGTGTGTGTGTTTAAGTGTAGTCCATAAAGTAACACTGTGCTTACTCAAAGGCCAACCTGGTGAAAGGGAAGGAAGCAGAAAGTAGACATATGAGCCTTTATTTCTAGGCAGTGCCACCCCTGCCAGGGGACCCTTGTGTTATGGATGCAGGAATATCTGCAAGTGTATCTACCTCTTTGTGTAAATACATTGCAAAAAGTCCAAACAATAGCAAGTTTGAAGTATCTATATAAAGTAAAAATGACTTCTTATTTCACTAGCCTGAGTTAATATTGTAGAGTATGTTCTTCCAGACTTTGTCTCCTCATCACCCACTTCTCTCCCGTTTATTAGTGTATGTGTGTCTTCAATTACTGCAGCAGTATATGCTTACTTTGAAAATTTTTTGAACGTATCAAGTTGTATAGAGGGTATATTGAGAGCCAGATTTTTCATTTGACTCAGAAGTTTCTAGACAGGCATTAATGTAACTTAAGAAGGTTGATCTAATGGTCAATATTCTCTATGCTCACCCTTCTTAATGTGATGCTCATAGAACTTGGTTGTTTACTTCGTCTTAAAAATAAACAGAATGCATGCTGACTTTAAACAACGCTCCCTCTCCCAGCTTTGCAGTCTCTCACTATCTCTGTTCCTTTCTCCTTTTTAATGAGCAATTATTTAGTTCTGGAAATCTCATTATCATAACCTTAGAGAAAATTAAAAAGCATTGAGTAGAAATTCTTTTTCTTTCTGAACAATTTAAAGATGTTTTGGAAGAATAGAAATACTTTTCATTACAAAAGTAATACATTATTGTTACAAAAACTTTAAGCAATGGATAAATAAGTAAATAAATAACTAAGGTGCGCATTCCCCCCCTCAATCCCCACCTCATAACCCTCCAATCCCACTCCTCAGGGCTAACCATTGCTTAATAGTCTTGTTTCAACATATTTTGAATAGAACTGAATAAACAGGAGACATTTTCCTCGGATGTTTTAAAACACGAAAAGAAAGTTGGAGTTAGAGGTTTAGCCTATATGTTGCCCATTTTAAATTGGCAGGAAGGGATAACACCTATACAAAATGGATTCAAGGTTAGAAAGAAGGTTACAAGTGAAATGAGGAGCAAAAAGAATTAGACACAAGTTAAAAAAAAAAAAAAGAAACATTCTGAGAAAAAAGTATACTCATAGAGAGGAATTCAATTTGTTGGGGGGAAATTAAGTAGAGATTCAGTATTACCAAGTTTTAAGAATTGAAACTTCCAGAGAGAAGTAGAGATAGAATGTGGTTCACACATCATGGGAAACGGCTCATTAAAGGGAATGTGAAGTGTTTGAACAGAATGGTGACAAGTGTCTCCCAGGGCTGGCAGTGGAAATGAAGAAGAGGTTTGGTAACATATGACCACTGGATTCAATTGTAAGCCCTCAGTCATAATCCATTTAGCACATAGATAAAGGCATGGTGGGATGGAGTAAAATTGTGGCTAAGAAAATATTAAGCAGACGATGAAAAGCATGATATGAATAGAGGGATGTCAGTAGTTCTAATGGCATATTGCTGTCTTTTAATAGTCAAAGGTGATGATTTTATTGAGAGGTGTGGCTAAGAAAATTAAGAGCAATGGTGTTTACATTTGCATATGTGGAAAAATTTCTGTTTTCGTTTATGGTTATGACCTGCAGAGCCTTTTAACAATCAATTTGTAACCAGGCTTCTTAGAATTTTTTTTTTTTTTTCTTTTTCCCTTTCTCAAAAATAGCCACTGTATTTTTGGAAGTCACTGGGATGGGATTAAAGCACTAAGGCATTTTGCATGAGGAAAGCTTTGAAAATAAGATTCTGCACAAGCTTTCACAGGACTAATTATGGGCCTGAGCCCATTTAGGAAAGAGAGAAAGACTCTCCCTAAGGGGAAGTGGGAAGAAAA
Source organism: Choloepus didactylus (assembly GCF_015220235.1). Lineage (NCBI taxonomy): Eukaryota > Metazoa > Chordata > Mammalia > Pilosa > Megalonychidae > Choloepus > Choloepus didactylus. The sequence continues at coordinate 7,595,114 of NC_051319.1, forward strand.
ATGAGGAACAAAACTTTAAGAAAGGGGTAGACTAGAGATATTTATGTTCGGTTACTTTGTGTTATCGGTTTCTGAGTGTGGTGTGAAAAAAAATTAATAAACGATGATTGAGTAGGAAGTGGTAAAGTGAAGAAAAATGAATTCTCCAAAATAGAATTAAGCTATTTCTGCTATTATTGTTGTCAAGCAGAAATTATTGGCTAAACTATTTTTTTTTTAATGTATAGATATGATGACAAAAGAGATGATACCTGGGAAGACATAAAGCTTTTTTTGTTATTTATTTTTTAACTTCTTTTGCAGCACTTTTCCCACTAGAATATGTTGCATTATTTAAGTAAAATCTGGCTTTAAAAAGTCAGCAACCAGTACTTCTCCCAGTTATCTCTTGCATGGATGCTTAACTGTAGAGCCACAAAGACCAGAAGAGGGAATTTGAGCAAGCATATCTTCTAGAGGGCAGATGGAGGCCAGTAGACAGTAGAGGGAGTACTTAATATATAAAGTAGCAGTAAATAAAGTGGCAAAGCTAGATGTTTCCACCTCCAATCCTGAGCAGCTTTGTACTTAGATTATCGAATTGGCAAAGTTTAATTAAACTACTCTTTGCAAACCACATGCTTATTAATTGCCTGTTTTAAAGAAAAAGGGGATCTACCTACATCTCAGTCTGTTGAATATCAAGAGTCCCTGTTTTGGTTAGAATTCTTTTGATTGTAGGGACCAATGTGGTCACATGCCAACCCAGGGAAAAGACTCACGTGCTGGAACTCAAGGGAATCTGATCACTAGGCTGCTGGGAGAGTGAGATCCAAGGCAGCTTTTGGCTCTGACTACATTTTCTTCATATTGTACTGAAACCGATAGAGAAGGACCCTGACTGGCCTCTTATCTTGGATTCCCTGACTTAATTCCAGTGGCTGATGTAACTCACCAGGCTAAGGAACAACACACCTTCAGGAAGATAGCTCAAGATGAGTGCCTTGGTCCACATCTGGGAGTCAAGGTATATTTTGGATATCAAATGATGGAACTGGTTGGTTTTCCTATTGAAAACTTTCATTCCCAACTGGAGAAATTTACAATGTGGATCTTAAGCTAGACTTCAGAAATCAGTTTTAATGTTTCTGATTTCATTTTGTTGTGGTCTGTGAACACCACAAATTAGCCGTGTCTACATCGTAAAAATCATCTACTTCACGGTTTCTGGTTCCTACAAGAGTCCATTACTACCCACTTCAGTCTAGGCTCATGCTTACCTGTGAAAGAAGGGTGAAAAATTATTTTGAACCCTAAAGTATTTCACAATCTGGGATAGGCAACCATATTTAAGGTCCTTTCCATAAGCACAGGATCTTACTCCTAAGTTATAGGTGTCATGTTGTCAGTGGAGCTTATTGTGAATCCTTGGGGAACCAAAATCAAAAACTATCATGTTTCTATCTCCAGTTGGAAGTAGAAAGAGATCAGCTCTGTTTCTTTACTGAGAAAGTGGGATTTCCCTCCCAAATCTCATGGGGAAATTTTAGGCTTACATGAATCTGCTGTCACAACCATAAGGGTCAGAATAACCTTAGTTACCAGAAACACATTTCCAGTCTTTGAACTCTCTGTACCAATTCTGGGATTAATTTCTCCCTTTGATAGTTTATCTGCCCTTGCCCATAATTTTTTCTCTCTTAAGCATCCTTTCCTCAGAAGAAGTTAGTATAAGAAGTCTCTGCAGAAGCAAGAGGGACATTCCATACACATGTGCTCAAGAAGAGTTTATGAGAAACAAATATGTTCTGGAACAGGAAGGTCAGTCTCAAATTTAAAATGGCCACTTGAACAGTGAGTCTCTATGATAGGTAACTACAAGGAATTTTGTATTTATGAGAGAAATTCATGTGTATGTCCACTAAATACTCTGTTTCGTTCATTTCAACAACAGCGCTTGGTTTCTGGAAAAATATTTTGGATTAGACAGAGGCTGAAAGGAGGTAGCTTGCAAGTAAATTATTTCCTTTTGCAATATAAATAACCCAACTGGTGGTGTGTTGGCTGATGGCCATCACCACTTGTAAAGCTCCAGGCCAAGATTTGTTCTTTCCTGGGTTAAGATTTTTCCAGAACCACATTTAGGAGCAACTGCATCCTTCCCTTATTAAGTCTCAGGATACAGAAGAAGGAATGGAAAAGGGGGAAGCTTGTCCATCAGTGGGGTTACTAATATTCCATTCCAGAGAGCCAACTGGCACTTGGTTAGGCATTTGGAGTTGAAAGGCCGCAGGACACCTGGATCAGGTGCATCCTTTCTTAAGTTAAAAGTACAGGAGCCATGTAAGTAGACAATATCAAATGTGAGCTGACCAATGAGCCTTCCAAATTCCCATGCACATCACCCATCAGGCATCAAGTGGTGCCAAGAATTGTCCTCTAGGCAAAAATATCTGCCTCACTTTCCTGTTTCTGATACCAAAAATACCACCATTAGAGATTTTTATCTTTGTATTGAAGAACTGGACTCAAAAGTCAGAGTTTCAGCCATAGCTCTGCTATTGTAGCAAGTCACTCAACTTCTTTCACCCCACTTTTCTCATCTATAAAATCTGATTAGTAATGGCATATTCCAGGGTTGTTATGAGGACTAAATGAAATATAAGTTGCTTTCAAACTTTCATGTATATGAAAATTATCTTGAATCTTGTTAAAAATATAGATTCCCAGGATTCTCTCAGAAGATAATGTATATGAACTTACTTTGTAAATGCGGAGTCATACAAATATAAGTGATTGCTATTACCATCTTCAGCATTCCTGGATGGGTTAATAGTTTGAGTGGTAACTAGCTCTTTACACTTCAGGAAAGAGCATGGGGTTAAAGAAACACATTCATTGAATATCTAATATGGTCTAGGCCCATTGCACAAGTTATGTTATTTAATTACACAAGGTAGGCAATACAGGTGAGGAAATTGAGGCTGAGAGAAGTTGAGACTTTTGTTCAGCATCACACAGCTAATAAATGACAGGGTCTTCTGTATACCTGGGTTTACCTGCGTCCAAACCCCAAGCTCTCCCCATTCTACTGGAATTAATTCATTAATTAGATATGGATCCTTTTTAAGGCACCATAAGCAGAGAGGAGATTTTTTAGGAGAGAAAGATATAAAAAGGTAGTTCTCAAAGTGTGGTTTCCAGACTAGCAGCAGTATCATCACCTGGGAACTTGTTAGAAATGCAAATTCTTACATCAGAAACTCTGGAGGTGGGGATCAGAAATCTGTGTTTTAACAAGCCCTCCAGGGGATTCTGATACATGCTTATGACTGACAGCCAGTGCCGTGGTCATGAGGTACTGAGTGTAAGTGTGTGTATGTGGGTGGGTGGGGGGTGTCTGTGTCTGTGTGTGTATGTATGTTAGGGGGATCCTGGACCGGTGGGAGTGAAGGGCAGCACAAGGCAGGACACACCATAAGGGGGGCCCAGTTACTGAAGGTAGATGTGGGAAACCTGGGAGCAGTACCCCTCCCTCCCAATCTGGCCCTGTTTGTCTCAGCCCCAGGCCAGATGGGGCTGCAGCCCACATATCCATGCCAAGGAATGAAACAGTGTCAGGAGAGAGTCTTCTATAAATTGAAAGAGCTGCTGAACATCTGAGCTAATCATTCATTAATTTTACTTAAGTGAATGGCGATTTAGGGCAAGTTCAACAAGAAAAAGTTCAACCAAATATCAGAATACCTCACAAATGAAATCTGGAAACATGCTCTAAAAAATGTTCCCCCCCCATGTTTTTAGAGTTTGCCTTGCCTCTCCCCCATCTCCCAGCCCTAGAAAACAGTATCTTGCCATCATCGGAAATATCTTGCTCCCTTTCAAACTCAAGAATTTTCCCCTCAAAACGTTTATTGAGATAAAAACAAAAACAAAAACAACAAAAAATGTGAATGTGGACATCAATAACCAAGGGGGAAGAGACTTCAAAATGCATTAGAAAATAAATATCCATAAGAATGGAATGACTAAAATGCAATTTTTGAACCGATTAGGTCATAAACGTGAAATTAGTTAACTCTCGGCGTAAAAAAGACTGTAGGGAAGTTCCCACGTGGCAGAAATGGATTCTTTTGTTTAATTAATTTATTAATGTTTACATCTGTGTTTTTGAACAAGCAAGCACATTCACATGGTTGAAAATTTTAAAGGTTCAAAAGAGCATACAATGAAAGGCTCCCTCCTATCTACTCTCTCCACAGACCACCATGCTTATCAGTTTATCATAAATCTTTCTAGATACAGTTTACACATTTAAACATTTTTTCTTGAATTTCAGCACACTACATATGGTCTGTATCTCACTTTTAAAAACCTAAGAATAGATCTTTCAAGCCATTAAAAATGAGATATTTTATGTAAAAATATGACTGAATTATCTATGTACCTTCCAAAAGAACATTTCCAGAACAAAAAGAAAATTCTATCATGTTACTTGCTCTTCTATAAAATAGTGCCATATTTCTAATCTTCATTAAATAGAAATCTGTCATTTAATAGTGGTATCTTGCTGTTAAAAAAAGTGGGAGGGGATGAGCTGGCGCCTCTGGAGAGTGTGCTCTGATCAGGTGGCCAAACAAGAGGGTCCCCCATTTGCCAGTATCAGGTCTTGACTTTGGCATGTCAGCAACATCCCTTATTTTTTCCCACCAGGAGTTGCTCAAGCTCAGTGGGACTCTTGGAAAATTTACAAATGACATTTTTAAACAAGACTCAAGAGTCATGTAGACTCCTGTTGGCTGGTGAGTTTCAACTGTCCCCCAGTTAAGTCCACACAGAAACCAAAATCCTGCCTAGAGGTTACCTGGTAAAAGTAGAATCAGGTGGTATTACTGCTTCTGTCAGTGACTTACTCATAACTTTTGGTAGGGAAGCCCTTATTGTACAGATGCTTTTTTCTTGTATTATTATTACTTTTGCTCATTGCGTGTTATCTCATTCAATCCTCATACAATACTGTGAGGTAGATCTTTTTATCCACATGTTGCAGATGAAGAAACTGAGACTAAGAATGGTTACACAACTTGCCCAAGGTCACACAAAATGCCTAACTTGTCTTCTCCCTTGCCTCTCTATGATCTCTGGAGAAACCCTCCAATTACCACATTTACTCTTCACACAGGTAAAAGAACTCTGGGGATGCAGGATGTCCCAGCCTGAGGACACACCATAGTTCATGCACCCATCCAGCAGTCATTCTGTCCCTGGGAGCCAGGGATACATGTGTGAGGGGTCTCCCACCTTGTGCTCCTAGTCTAGTAGTGGAGGCAGACATGTAAATTAATATTTACAATGCAACACGATTTTGTAGAGAAGAGGTGTATCAAACGTTACCAGAGGTTGTCAGAGAATGGCTATAATGGCTAACATTTAGCATGTATCACATGCCAGAAACTGTTCTAAAATTTTTTTACACTTATTTAATCTTCTCAACAATTCTCTGAGGGAGTGACTATTATTATCCCATCTTACAGATGAGAAAACTGAGGCCTAGAGAGGTTAAGTACCTGGCCCCAGTGCTAAACATCTCCCATTATGTGTTTTTCTTAATTCTATTCAGAGATAATATCTGAATTCTGTAAGCACCTTATCATGACTCTTAAGCACTAACTTTGTAGTTATAATTAATGTATGATGATGCAATAGCAAAGGTAGTTTCTGTGGAGAAAGAATAAAGTAGAGAGGTACCTCAAGGAAACAGCTTTGGTTTTTAAGGGTGGTCATCTCACCATTGAAGGAGAGATTAGGAGAAGGAGAATTGAGTCGATTCAGATATAAGTAATTTTCAAAACTGATAACCCATTCCATTTAGGGTATGGTGCTGTTGTACCTATATTAACTTTTCTCTCTCTATACTGGCCACTCAGCCTTTCCACTGGGAAAAGCCCTGTTTTGTAGTTAGCCAAAGGCTATTCCTGTAGTTGGTTCACTCTCCAGTGTACGGCAGTGGTCACAAGGGGTACTGGGCAAGAATATGGATGACTCAACATGACCCATCACTGCCAATAGAAAAATAACCCAAGCCAGGACTTACTGATTCTGATTTCCTAGTGTCATTTACCCAAATAGCAGTATCATTTCATTGGTTCTTAAAGAGTTTCCTCTAGAGAGGGGATTTCACAGAAGCTAATAAATGTGCAGGATGAACACAGATCAGAATTTTACATGGGTGAAACCTGTGGGGAAAGGGGACCCAGGAGACATTTGAGAAATGGGTAGGTCTGGAACGGAGTGTGGAGCACTGGGAAGAGAAGGCAGGATAGTTGGTATCCTAGGAGAAGGTTTAACTGCTATTCTCAGAGTAGGGACTAACGGTTAGGACAATAAACTAATCAGTTCGTGCAACTGGTTGGCTGATCGTTTAGTCTGGGGAAGGGAGTCAGGAGAGTAGGAGTTTCCTGGGGCAGTTGTCAGTTTCATTTCTCCTTCTCTGAGACTGGCTTCCATTCATGTGGTTGTGCCCCTAACTGCCATGTCTGAATCACATGACCTCCCTCTTTCTTAGCCATCACTGATTGGTCCAGGGGCCCCTCCCTTAGATAGGGCCAATCAGATATTGTCTCTGAAGAATTTGGCATTTCCAATTGAGTGAGGGTGGTGGCTTGGAACTGCTGCAGTGCTAATGACTGGCTCCCCCACGCCCAGGCTTGACTGTTCAGATCTTCCTCGGATTTTTGTGTGATAACCTATTATTTATGCATTTATTTGCTTACCTATTTACTTACTTATGTTAAGCTAGCCAGGATTGGTTTCTGTAACTTGGGACCAGAGGAGATTTATCTAGGATAGTCAGAAACTGGCAAACACCTCTTCCAGCTTCAAAGCTGTCTTCCCCACTCTGATTGAAGGAAACCAATTTCTTCTAAGTAAGATTGACAGGTCAATTAACTGGAAATCAAGGCTCTTTTGAAGTGTGAGACTACCAGAGACCAGGAATCAAGAAAAATCACCTCTTGCTCTGTCTCACTCTCACTCTGTGTGTGTGTGTGTGGGGGGGGAGGTATGTGTGTGTGTGTGTGTGTGTGTGTGTGTATGTATATATTGGTGGCTTGGAGCTATGTACCCAAGGAAAACATGCTCTTAAACATAATCCATTCCTGATGGTGTGAACCCTTGTAAATAGGACCTTCTGATGAGGTTCCTTCAGTTAAGGTGTGGCCTAACTGAATCAGGCCTAACTGAATCCTATTACTGAAGACCTTGTAGGGAAGGCCACAGAAAGAGAAAAAAAAAAACAAAACACAGGGAGTAGCCAGAAGCTGGACGCCAATAGAACCTGGAAGAGAAGCCAGGAGAGGCTGCCATGTGCATTGCCATGTGTCAAAAAAACCAAGGACCAAGGATCACTGTCAGGCAGCCCCAGAACACCACAGTCTTCTGGGAGAAAGCATCGCCTTGATGACACCTCGGTTTTGGACTCCTCCTAGACTCAAAACTGTAAGCCAATAAATTCCTGTTGTTTAAGTCAACACATTGCATGGTATTTGCTTTAGCAGCCAGGAAACTGAAACAATACATTTCTCTCTCTAAGTATGTGTGTGTATGTATATATAATTTTATGATGTTGTAGTTGTTCTATACGTATCATTTGATAGCTTTACTTTTAATCTAACGATGGATTGAGAAAAAATAAAAAAATTACTCTGATATTAAATTATGTTTGATGACTGTGTAGCATTCCATTATATAAATTATAATTTTAACCAATCTCCTATTTTTAAACATTTCAGTTCAGTTGTTTAAAACTTAAAAAAATACAGAAGATAATTTCAGATGGCAATAATGCTATGAAGAAAAAGCATGGTATTAGAAAAAAGGGAGACTACTCTGAACTGGGTGGTGAGGGAGGCCAAGAAGGGTAAAGGCTGAAGCTTTGTGTGCATTAACTCCTGGAAGTCTCTTTTTTTTTCCTTGCAATTTTATTGAGATATATTCACATATCATGCAGTCATACAAAACAAATTGTACATTCAATTGTTCACAGTATCATCATATAGTTGTGCATTCATCATCACAATCAATTTTTGAACATTTTCGTTACTCAAAAAAAAAATTACAAATAAAAGTAAAAAAGAATACCCAAAACAACCTGTTCTCCCACCCCCCATTATTCATTTACTTTTTTGTCCCCATTTTCCTACTCATCTGTCCATACACTGGATAAAGGGAGTCTGAGCCACAAGGTTTTCACAATCACACAGTCACACCATGTAAGCTACATAGTTATACAGTCATCTTCAAGAATTAAGGCTACTGGGTTGCAGTTCAACAGTTTCAGGTATTTCCTTCTAGCTATTCTAATAAATTAAAAACTAAAAAGGGATATCTATATAATGCATAAGAATAACCTCCAGAATAACCTCTCAACTCCATTTGAAATCTCTCAGCCACTGAAACTTTATTTTGTTTCATTTCTCTTCCCCCTTTTGGTCAAGAAGACTTTTTCAATCCCATGATGCCAGGTCCAGGCTCATCTCCGGGAGTCATGTCCCATGTTGCCAGGGGGATTTACACCTGTAGGAGTTACGTCCCATGTTGGGAGTCCTGGAAGTCTCTTAACAATGAGGTAGGTGCTGTTCATACCTCTATTTTACAGATGAAGAAATGTGGCACAGACAGACCATGTCACCTGTTGGAAGACATGTTGTAGTCAGTTGTGGTAAAGCCAGGATTTGAAGGTTGACCATGTGACTCTGGAGCTGTGCTCTTCACCACTGCACTGAACTCCCTCCCTATCCAGCTCTCACAGCCTGACAGAGCACAGCTGAGGGCAGGCACGCCATCTAATTCACCATTGCAGCCCCTATCACTGTGCTTTTCAAACGAGCGTGCTGCAATACACTCGTGTGTATCAGGGGTATTCAAAGCCAACATATATAGATCTATCTGGAACATCATCTTTATTCAAGCTTTTGGAGAAAAACAACATTTTATATTAAAACAGACTCTAATGTAGTATGGAGGAGAATTAAAAATTGATGTGACTATTTAAGGTAAAAACACAAGACTTCAGGGAAATTACCTGCTTGCAGCAGGCACTGTCAGCTAAAACCGCCACCCCCAGGATATGCCGGGCTCCTGTTTACTTTCCTGCACCCTTAGGGGCACTTCCCTGGAAAAGTCTGGGCAACACCACAGGACTGCAAAGTGCCTCATACACATCAGTGGGAGTGGAATTAAGTATTAATTGTATGCAAAGAGGGGATCACATTCAAAAGAGTCTCTTTTTTATTTCTGAACATTGGTGCCTTCCTAGACTTGATATTTGCTCCCCTTAATCCTTGGACTTAACTCACTTTAAAAATATACATTAAAAATATACAATGTGATGCAATTTTAAAAATCCAGTCAGGGAAGACCATATATTCTGCCTTCACATGCTCTTCTTTAGTGATTCAGCTTGCTGGATGGCAAACTTTTGGAAGACTCCTTTCTTCTCAGCTTTGTATCCCCAAGTCTGGCTCAATGCCTTGCCTATAGTAGGTCTCTCTCTCTCTCTCTCTCTTTTTCTCTCTCTCCTCTCCCTCTCTGTCTCTTAAATTATCACCATCAGTATTACATAAACTCAAAAATAAGATTGGGAATAATAAGAATAGAACAATAAAATTACTGCTCCTGGTAGTGTCCTGAGAAATAAAGAAGACTTCTTTGTCATTTTCTTGGGGACTTTTTGTCATCATGTTAATAATATGGGGAAGTAAAACAGAAATCAGGAGTCCAGTAGTAGGAACTTAAAGGCAGTCTCTGTTTTCTGATCTGCCTGAGCCTCTGATACTCTGCCTAGAGTGAGCCTGGGTGCTGGACCCAGGCACAAACTGCCACCTCTGCCTGGAGTGTCTGCAAATGAATGTAAGCAAATTGCTTCCACAGCTTCCTTTTTTCAGGGTTCTATAGGCTTTTATTTATTTAAGGCAAGTCTTTTGGCTTGAATCCTGGATATGATAATGGATTGCTTTATTTAAAATCTGTTTGGAGATAGATATAGGGATGCTACCACCCCCCTTCAACTCTCTACCCTAATGGCTGTAAAAATTAAATGTAAGAAGAACTCCTCTTTCAAAAAAAAAAGAAAAGTCTTAGACTAGACAAGTCATTTGTTCTACAAATATTTACTGACCTCTTATTCTGTTCCAGGTGCTAGAAGTGCAACAGCAAAAACAAACAAACAAACAACAACAACAAAAAAACCCAAAAAACTAATTCCCTCCACTCATGGACTTGCAATATAGTATGGAGAGACAGACCATAAACAAATAAATATATAGTGTGTTAGATAGTGATAAGTACTGTGGGTAAACTAAGCTAAGGCAGGGTAAGGCTAGATAAAAGGAGATGGAGGTCTGCTGGGAGTGTGATATTTTAAATAGGGTGGTCAGGGTAGGCCCTTCTGATCAATGCTGTCTGAGCAGAGACCAGAAAGAGCAGATTGTAAGCCATGTGGATATCTGGAAAAGAACATTCTAGGCAGAGGAAACAGCAAGTACAAAGGCCCCTAAGTCCAGAGTGAATGGTGGCATGTTCAAGGAGCAGCCAGGAGGACACGGTGGCTGGGACACACTAAACATGGGAGGTTCTTGCAAAAGTTCCACCCAAGCATAAATGATGTGGCTTGGATTCAGGTGGTGGCAGAGGTGGTTGAGACATGTCAGCTTCATGATGTTTTAAGGGTAAAGCTTTCAAGATTTGCTAATGGATGCGAGAAGGGTAGAGGATGAAGAGGTTTGAGGATATATTAGTTTGAGATGCCTTTCAGAGATTCAAATAGAAATGTGGAGAAGGCAGTTGACTATATAAGTCTGGAATTCGGGGGAGATACGAATGTGGGGAATGTAGGTACACAGCAAACCATGAGGCTTGATGAGGTCATTGGGAGAATGAGAATAGCTAGAGAAGAGGACCTAGGGCTGAGACCCAGGCATCCAATGGGAGGAGGTCAGGGAGGTAAGGCAGTTTGTCAGAGGAGTCTGAGAAGGAGCTGTCAGTGGAGAGGGAAGAAAGAAAAAAGGGAGAAGTGTCCAGAAGTCAGGTGAGGGAGGGTTTAGAGAGAAAGTTGTGGTGAATTGTGTCTGATGCTGAGGAGAGAGTGAGATGAGGTCAAAGGGTGTGGCAATGTAGAGGTGAATGGCGACCATAGTAATTTTGCCAGAGTAGTAGGGAGAATGCTCAAGAGAAAAGAGGATGGAAGGATGCAGACATCAGGAAGATTTGCTATAAATGGAGCAGAGATATGGGACAGAAGATGGAAAAGGCATGGGGCCAAGGGAGGGTTTCTTCATCATGGGAAGTAGTAGTATTTTTTCTTTCATGCAGTGTTCATTTATTTATTTATTACACAAAGAAGACATATTTGTCATAGCCACATTAGGAGCTACAGATAAGAAGAAAAGAAGAATTTATTTTTAAAATCTCTATTCATACCATGAAGATATATAACCTCTGTAAACATTTTGGTGTGTGACCTCCTGGACTTTTCTCCATGCTGTATGAGTCGTTTAGTAACCTATTTTAAAACTTAACAATATAATATGGTTATCTTTTTATGTCAGCCTATATTTACATCATCTTTATTAAATAACTGCATAATGCTCCATTTATTTGGCTGACCCCACTGTTTGTGGCAAGGCCACTGAACATCTCTGCATTCACAGGAGGCTGGGTGGACCCCTCTGAAGATATCCCAGTATCATGCAGGTCGGACTCTGCCCCACAAAGAACCCTCCAGTCCTACCTCTTTCCTAGTATCCTGGAAGCCAACGACCCAGAATAAGAAACACTCCCCTCTTTCATACTCAAAACCCAAAATGCTTTCGTCATCCTCAGCAATCCCAGAACTTTGCAATTAGGCCTCTCTGGGGCTGTCTTCCTGGTACCTGCAGTTTTCCCTTTTCTGTGTGTGCGTATATGTGTGTGTGCATGGAGCATTGCTGGGGCATATAAAAAATGCCGTTTACTCCCTCTTGAAGGTTAGAATAAAGGTCTTTAATCATCCTAACCTTTATTTGTGGGAGAAGGGTCTATAGTCCCTTTTGTTTCTTTTGAAAAATCTAGAGTAAAGAGGATAAAAACAAACCAAAGCAGCAATTATTATAATAATTCAACCTATTATATATGAAGTCAATCCAGTCTCAAAATCAGGTCACATCTGGATTCCAAGGCCGAAATAGAGACGAGCCAAAGTAAAACAGCCATTGAGGGAGCCCTTCTGCTATTTGAAATGGATTCATAGTGGGAGGAGACAGGGCCGTGGATGCCCATGTCAGAACATGACACTCAGAACTGGACACGGTGCTCCCAAGGATCTCACCAAATTCACTGGGACCATCCACTCCCTTCTTCCAGGCTTTGGTGTCTGTTTCTTACTGGCTCTATTGGTCTACCCTTTTAGCACATTTTATTAACTTTGGGCCAACTAAGGCTCCCAAATATTTTTCAGGAAAACTGTTCTTAAACCGATCTTTCTTTCATTTTATGCTTATGTAATTACTTCTCTTTCCCCGAACACAGGACTTTTTAGCTATTCATGTTAGCTTTCATCTTGCTTGTTTTTACACTGTTCTAGCTGATGGAAAAGTCTTTTCTTTTGAAAGAAGTCTCTTTTATTATTTTTTCTTATTATAAAAGGAATAATTTTCCATTACGAAAAATGGCATAGAATACAGATAAACAAAAAGAAGCACATTAAAATCTTTATTACACCCACCCAGAGTTAATCATTGTGAATACTTTGGTGTATATTATTTCCAGAATCTTAATAAACATCTTTCCAAATGATCTGTAGATAAATTTCTGTATGTGACTCTTAGAGATCTTTTGTAGACTTGTTCTTATATCCAATATAGTAACTATTCCTAATAACTCTGAGTCAGCCACAGTGTCTTCTGTGTTTTTGTACAGTTGTTGATAAAATACTGCACATGACAGTCAAGAACAGAATCCTGTAGCATAGCCCATGAAACTGGTTCTCCAGAAGGTTGTAACTCATCACTCAATGTTCTTTGGGTAACATTTTCAACCAGTTAGAAACCCACATATTTGAACTCTTAGCCCACAGATTTCCATCTTATTCTGAGGGCTGGCATGGTAGCTTTACCTATTTAAGTGGTGATAATCTCTATGCAGCCCACAACTCTCAAATAACCAGTGTCCCATGTTAAGCTGACTATTTGTAGATTCCAAAGTCCAATATTGTGCTAATGTACTTCCTTTCAGAAATAAAATAATTTGTGCATCTCCAATTTTCAGTTACCTTTTTATAATCTTTGTGATTTTCCAAACTTACCAACAGCAATTCTGTAACTACTTTGGCTGGTTCTCCCAGCACCTTGGGGTAGAATTCACCCAGGTTTAAAGAATTGAAGTCTTTTATAGAAGCTTTCTGTTCTCTTATGATCTTGACCCCTATCTTGGACTTCAATTACCTTTTAACCATATTTGTTCCACACTTTCAGGTTTGAAGATCTTTCTGTCTCACAGAGAAGATGGAAGAAAATTGAGAGATGTGAAGAAGTTTTATTCCGCCCCTCCATTATCCATTGGCCTTAGAACATCACCCTCAGTACACTGTCCTGGCCATTTTTGCTCTGGTCATAGCTAACAAAAGACCATATTGATGCCTCTAGATTTTTTCATAAGCTTTGATTCATTTTTCTCTGGGCTTCAGCACTCCAGCTATGATTTCTATTTTGCTCTCTCTCTATTTGTCCTTAGTAATGTACTGCTTTCTGATCTTGTGTGCTTGCGATATTTTACAGATTGATTTCACTGAAGTGGCCCATTAGCCTCTCATTGATCTCTTACATTCCTCTCCCTTTTCCTTTACACCAAGATTATTTTTTATTGTGTTTTCAGATTTTGGAGGGTAGAGTTTTAGACCACTTCCTCTTTTATAGCCTCTATCCATACCAATGGATCTATCTCTTCTTTGAATTTTCTAAATCTTGGATAGATGTCAGATTATGCCCTATTTTCATCTGGGCTATCACAAAATATAGACTGTATGGGTGCCCATATCCAATACGGTTTTAAGTTGGTAGCAGCAGAAACAGACTAAGGCATTGTCAGGAAGCTTATAGATCTGATGGGAAGGTTCGGAATGAGGTGCTGAAACAGACAGAATCAGGTTAGCTTCAGGGGTACACTCAGCAAGAATTACTCTGTCCTTGAGTCAATCTACTTAACATCAAAAGTCCTAGGAGAAAGAGCAAGTCTGATTGGCCTAGCTCAGGTCAGATGCCTGCCTCTTGGCTAGAGATATGCAAGGCACCATGATTTACAGGCACAAGAAGATAGCATGCCATAGGGGACAGGAGATACCACAGAGTTAATTGGCAACCCATAACCTGTAGTGGGGCGAATACATGACAGAATGCTGAAGAACAAACACCTACCATTGACACTGTCTCCCAAAGTTTGCCTCACTTCAACTTTACCCATTAGTTCTACCTTTTTGCTAAGAATTAAGTATGTTGCCATCTGCCTTCTAAGCAAAGATGTTAGCAGGAGATTGTAGGAATTTATAAGATGCTCTGCTTTTAGCAGAATGAGACTTCCTGCAGGTATCTGTATAGTGAAAGTCCTGGGACTACCAGTAATCTCTGTCAGTTTTAATAATACCTTTGAGAGTCTATTTACCCTATGGCCCCAAATACTTTTAGAAAGGAGTATTAACGCATTTACATCATATTAAAATATCAGGTTACTTTAGCAATCATATATATTTTTTTATTAGAGGAGTTGTAGGTTTACAGAAAAATTATGCATAAAATAGAGTTCCCATATACCACCCTATTATTAACATCTTGCATTATGGTGGTACATTTATTACAACCTATGAAAGAACATTTTTATAACTGAACTATTAAATGTAGTCTGCCCTCCCCCCTATGTGGGATCAGACACCCAGGGGAGTGAAACTCCCTGGTAACATGGAATATGACTCTTGGGGACAAATCTAGACCCGGTATCATGGGATGGAGAACATCTTCTTTACCAAAAGGGGGATGTGAAAGAAAACAAAATAAGCTACAGTGGCTGAGAGATTCCAAAAGGAGCCTAGAGGTCACTCTGGTGGGCACTCTTACACACATATAGACAACCCTTTTTAGGTTCTAATGAATTGGAATAGCTAGCAGTAAATACCCGAAACTATCAAACTACAACCCAGAACCCATGAATCTTGAAGATGATTGTATAAAAATGTAGCTTATGAGGGGTGACAATGGGATTGGGAAAGCCATATGGACCACACTCCCCTTTGTCTAGTTTATGGATGGATGAGTAGAAAAATGGAGGAAGGAAACAAACAAACAAACAAACAAAGGCACCCAGTGTTCTTTTTTACTTTAATTGCTCTTTGTCATTTTAATTATTATTCTTGTTATTTTTGTGTGTGTGGTAATGAAGGTGTCAGGGATTGATTTTGGTGATGAATGCACAATGATGTAATGGTACTGTGAACAATCGAATGTATGCTTTGCTTTGTATGACTGCATGGTATGTGAATATATCTCAATAAAATGAATTTAAAAAAATGTAGTCCATTGTTTACAATAGGGTTCACTCTCTGTGTTGTACAGTACTATGATTTTTGTTTTTAAAATTTTTATTCTAGTAACATATATACAACCTAAAATTTCCCCTTTTAACTACATTCAAATATATAATTCAGTGCTGTTAATTATGTTCACAATGTTGTAAATACCATCACCACTATCAATTACCAAAACGTTTCCATCAAGCCAAATAGAAACTCTACAATTTAAACATTAACTCCCCATTTCCTACACCACCCCAGCCCCCCAGTAACCCATATTCTAGTTTCTGAGTTTATGAATTTGCTTGTTCTAACTATTTCACATCAGTGAGTTCACACAATATTTGTCTTTATGTGTCCGGCTTATTTCGCTTGACATGATGTCTTCAAGGTTCATCCATGCTGTTGCATGTATCAGAACTTCATTCTTTTTTATGCCTGAACAATATTCCATTTTGTCTGTATACCACATTTTGTTTATCCATTCACCTGTTGATGGACACAGGTTTCTTCCATCTTTTGGCAGTTGTGTTTTCAATTCTTTGTGTGTATATACCTAGAAATGGGATTGCCACATCATATGGTAACTCTATACTCAACTTTATGAGGAATTGTCAAAGTGTCTTCCACAGTGACTGCACCATTTTACATTCTCAACAACAATGAATGAGTATTCCTATTTTTAGATATCCTCTCCAAGCCTCATAATTTGCAATTTTTTAAATAGTAGCCATTCTAGTGGGTGTGAAATGATATCTCATTGCGATTTTGATTTGCCTTTCCCTAATGGATAATGATGTTGAGCATCTTTTCACATGCTTTTTAGCCATGTATATCTTTTTTTGTATATCTTTTTATAGAAATGTCTATTCATGTCTTTTGCCCATTTTTAATTGAGTTGTTTGTCTTTTTGTTGTTGAGTTGTAAGATTTATTTATATATTCTGGATATCAAACACTTAACAGATATGTAACTTCCAAATATTTTCTCCCATTGAGAAAGTTACCTTTTTACCTTCATGATAAAGCCCTTTGAGCCCAAAAGTTTTGATGAGGTTGCATTTATCTATCTTTTCTTTTGTTGCTTGTGCTTAGTGTGTAAAGTCTAAGAAACCATTGCCTAACACAAGGTACTGATGATGCTTCCCTATATTTTCTTATAGGAGTTTTATCATTCTGGTTCTTATATTTAGGTCTTTGATCCATTATTTTCATATATGGTATGAGGTAGGGGTCCACCTTCATTCTTTTGCAGTTGGTCATCCAGTTTTCCCAGAGCTGTTTATTGAAGAGACTATTCTTTCCCAATTGAGTGGACTTGGTACTCTTGTGAAAAATCAGTTGACCATAAATGTGAGGGTTGATTTTTGAACAGTCAGTTCAATTTGATTGGTCTATATGTCTGTCCTTGTGCTGCTTTGACTTGCATTTGTAATGTTTTAAGAGCAAGATGTGTGAGACTTCCAACTTCGTTGTTCTTTTTCAAGATTACTTTGGTTATTTGGGATCCCTTACCCTACCCATATAAATTTTATGATTGACTTTTCCATTTCTGCAAAGATGCCTTTGGAATTTTAATTGGGATTGCACTTAATCTGTAAATCACTTTCGGTAGAATTGACATTTTAACAGTTTTTTACTTAAAGTCTATTTTATCTGGTATTAGTGTAGATGCCCCAACTTTCTTTTGGTTACTATTTTCTTGGAATTCTTTTTCCATCCTGTCACTTTCGACTTACTTGTGTCTTTTAATTTAAGGTAGTCTCTTGTAAGCAACATATAGCTGGGTCATTCTTCTTTTATCCATTCTGCCAATCCCTTTCATTTGACTGGAGAGTTTAACCCATTTCCATTTAAAATAATTACAGATAATGCAGGACTTTCTTCTGCCATTTTGCTATTTGCTCCTTGTAAGTCTTATATCTTTTTTGTCACTCAATCCTTCCACTAGTGCCTACTTTTATGTTTATTTGTGGGTTTTTTTTTTTTTTTTTTTTGGTAGTGTGCCGTTTTGAGTCCCTTCTCATTTCTTTCTGAATATATTTTTCATGTATTATATTTGTGGTTATCATGGTGTTAAAATTTAATATCCTAAATCTATAACAATCATATTTAATATGACAAAAATTAACTTCAATAGCATACACATACACTGTTCCTCTACCCCTTCATACTCACTAACTTTTTTGTACTTGTTACAAATGATATCTTTGTGCATTGTATGTCCAAAACCACTAATTTATCATTACTTTTTATGCACTTGCATTTTAGCACCTGTAAGATGTAAGAAGCAGAGTTACATAACAAAGAATATACTATGTTAGTACTGTCATTTACAATTACCCATATGGTTACCTTTACCAGAGGTCCTTATTTCTTTATGCTGCTTTGTTCCACTGTCTAGTGACCTTTCCTTTCAGTCTGAGAACTCTCTTTAGCATTGCATATATGGCTGGTTTAGTGATAAGGAACTCTCTTAGTTTTTTTTTTTATTTGTTTTGTTTTTTAATCTGGGAATATCTTAATATCTCTCTAATTTTTGAAAGAAAGTCTTGCCAGTATACAATTCTTGACTGGAATTGTTTTCTTTTAGCAGTTTTAGAAATTGTTTTCACACAACTGCCTTCTTGCCTCCATGATTTCTGATGAGAAAATGGTGGTCAATCTAATTGAAATTCCCTTGTACATAACTCATCACTTTTCTCTTGCAGCTTTCAGAACGCTCTCCTTGTTCTTTGCATTGGACAATTTACTGTGTGTCTGGTCATATCCTCTGTGTGGTTCATCGGGATACTTGAGTGTGCATATTCATGTCTTTCATTAAGATTGGGAAGTTTTCTGCCATTATTTCTTAGAATATTCCTTCTTCCCCTTTCTGTTTCTTCATCTGGGAGTCCTATAATGCAGATATTAGTACACTTGATGGTGTACCACAGATCTCTTAAACTCTGTTCATTTTTTTTCTTCTAGTTTTTTTTTTTCTGTTCCTCAGCCTGATCCATTTCAGTTGTCTTATTTTTTGAGATCACTGATTCTTTCTTTTGCCACCTCTAATCTGCTGTTGAAATCATAGAGGGAATTTTTCATTTCAATTATTGTGTTCTTCATCTCCAGTGTTTCTCTGGAGAGAGTCCCATATTGTTTAATCATTGTTTTCCTCATATCCTTTAATGTTTTTCTGAAGTTTCTGTCCAGTAAGTCCAAGTCTGCTTCTCTTCATTGAGGTTTCTGGCTTTTTATCTTGTTTCCTTGGCTGAGCCATCATTCCTGCTTCTTTGCTTGTCTTGTAATCTTTTGTTGCACATTGGACACTCTAATATTTTAAAGTGTTAACTCTTGGATTTAGTCCCTGAGCTGTCTGCTCCTTAAGTTTGTATTCTGCTAGTGAAATGACAGAGATTTTCTTGAATACCAAGAGCTAATCAAAACAAGCAAACCAAGACAAAAAGCATCTTTCATTGTCTTTGCCATTTGGTTCTGCTTTGGCTGGTGGTCTATTTCAGAGCTTAGCCCTCCTATCAAGAAGTTCAGCCTGAGGCAAAGGGGAAGTGCAGGATCCTCTCTGTCATCTATGCCTACATGGAGCTGGAGCTATGGAACTTGCTTCTTTTCCTGGGTTTGTGCTTCCTAGAGGCTTTGGGAATTCCCTGTTTCCTGCTTACAGGAGTCGGAGTGAATGCTCCCTGTACTCCCTTTGAAATTGATCTCCCCATTCCTGGATGCTTTCTTGAGTGACTTAATACAGGTAGTCCTTTGCCCCAGGCTGTTTCAACTTAATTGTTTCTTGCGTTGTCCTAGCTCTCTGTAAGTTACTTGTCTGTCCTCAGGGCAAACTCTGGATGGGGGAGCCTGAGACCACTCAGTCTCTCAGACTTCCACCCAATAGATGGGCACTGACACACATGCACCCCCGTATGCATACAGGGCCCCTCCACTCCTTTTGGAACAGGCCAGGGAACCACAATGGGTGGGTCCACCCTGCTGCACCCTGCATGGTGGAGGAGGGAGGGAGGGGCCAGCAAGAACTCCAGGACTCTTCCATGGTTTTTGAAGCTATGTTTTCTTGAGTCACTTATCTCATTAATGCAGCCCTTTAACTGTTTTCCATAGTTTCAAAATCTTTAAGATTTCTCTTCTGTCTTTGCCCAAGGTAGGTTGGAATGAACGCCACCCTCAGAGCCAGCCTCTAGTGACCTGAAGTAGTTGATCAAAGATAGGGATCTGCAATCAGACCACATAGCCCCCTCTTACCCCTAGAGTTTAGAGGATTAGGTCTTTATGTCCCAGCCCAGCATCAGCAAACTGTGCCAGGAGCCAGAGCTCTAGTCTTTGCTGCTGGCCACAAGCTGAGGGAGGAGGATGGTAGCCACTGAAGAGAGGGTGAAACTCACCAGTATTATCACAATTTACTAGCCCTTCTTCCTGCTCCCCCCTGGATGCTACACAGGGTTCCCCTACACTCCATAGCTCCAAAGTGGCTGATTCAGATAGCTCCTGCCAGTTCAATAGTTGTTTTGGTGAGGGACTAATGATTCCTGGGGAGTTTACTACTCTTAGTAAGCTTCCCTGTGTATAACCTAGCAATCATATTTTAGGGTTTGATATGTAGTCATTGGAAACCGTATTATTGTTCCTGAATCTTTCCCATTAATTCCTTCTGAAATTATTAATTTTCCCCTTAATAACATCAATAACACCTCCCATACAAGTATTCTTCCTGGTATCCTTCAAAACATTTGATTTTACACTTTTTTGTAGAATTTTTCTCTCTTTCCATCATTTCAGGGCTGGCATTTCTCCTTACGCCTCACTGGGGAACCACCAACTCCACAAAAACCCATATTCCACTGGGAAAATCAGTGGCCATGTAGATTTTGGAGGAGTAAGAATAGTTGTTAGAATCCGTGATTCAAAGACAAAGCCTTAGGAGTGCTGATGGTAGTTGGAAGGCTGAGATTAAGGGAGTAACATGGTAATGGAAAAGAACAAAATTCTTCGTTAAGTTTTCCTTTTGATGAGTTTTGTAATATCATCCTGGAGATCTACTCTCTGCCTAACAAATCAGAATCACAATTGAACTGGGGGGTTAAATTTTAGAGTCTTCATATCTCCATACACTGAAACTGAGGCAGGACACACAAATAGTCCTAAAGGTCATGTGCATGTGTCATCAACCCTAGGAAGGCTTGGGCTTTATTAGAGAAGTTGGTGATTCGTGAGAAGCCACAGCTGCCAAGATAAGTTGAGAGTCCTATTAAGATTTTACCATTAGAATCTGCCATTGAGATGCCCTTTTAGTTTCAGATACACACTTACCTGGAAATTTAAAACTTACCCATGACTCACTTTTCCTTTCCTTTCAACTGTGTTTAATGACATCACTGATCCAATAATGACCAAGCAAACAGCCACAGGATGGCTCCAGGCTCTGGCACTTACTGGGCAAAGTAGTTGTCTGGAGGTACTTAGATGTGAAGGCAGCCAAGAGTGAAACATCGTTGAAGAAAGTGCAAGGAGTTGAAGTTGGAGGGAGAAAAATCCATGGTCCAGGGATACAAAACCAAAAAAAGAGAGTAGAAAAGGCAGGAATGAGGAATGACTTTTTTTTTTTTTTTTGGCTATGAATGGAGCCGGGAGACTGGAGCTCTTTATATGAGTGACTTTCTGGGTAATAGGTGGGCAGCCTGGGTTAAAGGCAGTGGGCAAACTGAATAAAAACCATAGTTTCCTAAGAAACATCCTTCATTCTCTTAACCTAGCATCAAAAAAGTAAAAATCAAGAGGCTTTCTC
This sequence comes from Choloepus didactylus, assembly GCF_015220235.1. NCBI lineage: Eukaryota > Metazoa > Chordata > Mammalia > Pilosa > Megalonychidae > Choloepus > Choloepus didactylus. The sequence continues at coordinate 7,616,475 of NC_051319.1, forward strand.
CTAGAATCCTAGACAGAAGCTGCTCCCCTTAGTGAGTGGACGCTAGAGAGTCAAATTATGGTTTGTTGCACAGAATATCAAAACCAGCAGTTACTCCTGGATGTCTATATAGGACAGTCTCTTGATGACAACGTTGTGGGAAGAAGTATCTAGGAAGCTCAACTGAAACTAGATGTTTTGGTTTGTTAATGCTGCTGTTATGCAAAACACCAAAAATGGACTGGCTTTTAAAAAGGGGGTTTATTTGGCTAAAAATTGACAGTCTGAAAGCCAATGGCATCCAGAAAACCTCTGTTAGCTGGGAAGGCACATGGCTGGCATCTGCTTGCTCCCTGGTTGTGTTTCAAAATGGCTTTCTCCCAAGACATTTCTCTCTAGGCACCTGGTGGTGTCCTCTTAGTTTCTCCCAGGCAAACTCCGGACTAGCAAAAGTCTAGTTTCAATGGCCATCTCCAAAATGTTGGCTGTGGCAACACTGAGCTCCTTCTGTCTGTGAGCTTTATTATAAGACTCCAGTGAACTAATCAAGACCCACACCTTCATGGAAACATTCAGTCAAGAGGTCACACCCTAAGCAAAGATTTCACTCACAGTTAGGTGGGTCACATCTCCATGGAGCATTCGATCAAAAGGTTCCAACCTGATCAACACTAATACATCTGCCCCCACAGGATTGCATCAGAGAACATGGCATTTGGGGGGACATAATATACCCAAACCAGCACACTAGATTTGTTCAGATTATATATTTACTTGGGGGCAGCTTTAAGGAAATTGATGGGGCTGGAGCAGATGGCTATGAGTAAGCTAAGCCCTCAAACCAACCCTCAACATCACTGCCTTTCACAATCAATTTGGTTTACTCTGCTGATGATTTAGGCATACTGTGAAGGATGCAGAGAAGAACTGGAGGAAGAACATTTGTAGGGAGCCATGATGGTGGCAGAGGATGGGACACACAAAGATAACAGCTTGACTCCTGTAATTTAACTTGTACAAATTATTTCAAATGGATACGATTCAGATTTCCAGGCTATATTTCCATTTTTCTCTGTGCAAACAGGTAGACAATGAAAGGAATGGTGAAGGGAAAAGACATAAAAGGAATGAGATTATTTAACCTTATCAAAGAAATGGTTGAGAAGGAGTTAATCACTAAGTATTAAAGAAATGTTGGGTGAATAATGATGAACATATATTCTCTGTTTGCAGGGTAGATACTAAAAGAAGACAGACAGGGGCAGGAGGGGAGACTGATTTGGGTTGTAGAATTTCCTCCTCTGGGGACCTTCCGAGAAGAAGAGATGCTCCTTTTCTAACATGGCTTAATTGCAGCCCCCAGAACTCAGCAGTGCTCCCATGCACTCCCTGTCCCTTGGGTATAGTAAGCATAGACAATCATTGCAGCCAAGCACCCTTCCCACAATTCTTGGCCTGGTGTGGAGGAAACAGGACTTTAAGGTATCCGAGATTTGGGCTCGTGTCCTAGCTCTGCCACTCAGTAGTCTTATGATCATCTTTTTTTTTTTTTTTTTCCAAAGGAGTTGGAAAGAAGAGTTGGACTGAGGGACCAGGAACCAGAACAGGTAGGTGAGGCCTTAGTAAAGACCCAGAAATGGGTATGGTTCTGGAAACAATGAGCACAAATTGGTCAGTTTGTATGGGTGAGGCAGGGGTGGATAATTAGGTTAGATTGTCAGACACCAAGCCAGGTAGTTTGTGAGGACACCCTGCAGTTTGCTCATTGAAATGGTTTGCATGTCCTGTAGAAAGGAGCCCTCAAACTTTCCCTGTCCTTTTTTCTGGGGCTAAGCTGGTGATAATTTGTAAAATAATGATTTAGGCAGCAGGGCATAGGATGATTTGCAACAAGGAGAGATTAAAAGCAGAAACAGCAGTTAGAAAACTACCTAAAGTAAGAAGAAGCAGGTTCTCATACAGGTTGGGAAGCACTATCAATAGGAACGCAATGAAAGGGGCCAATGTGAGAGAGAGATTGAGGCCAGATTGGAGGCCAGAGAAGGAGAGATGTGAGGAGGGGGAGCACTGAATCAGACAGGGTGTTTGGTTTGCTAAAGCTGCTGCAATGCCATATACCAGAAATGGGTTGGCTTTTACAATGGGGATTTATTAACTTAAAATTTACAGTTCTTAGGCCATGAAATGTCCAACTCAAGGTAACAACAACCTTGTCTCTGAAGACAGGCTGCTGTTATCTGGGACACATGGCACATGGCCAATGTCTGCTGGTCATTTTCTCCCAGGCTCTGTTGCTTTCAGCTTCTGGCTTCAATGCTTCCTCTCTGTTTTCTGTGGGTCCTCTCTTAGCTTCTCTAGGACTTTTCTCTAAACTTCTCTGAATTTCATCTTTTGGCTTCTGTGTGTGTTTTATCCTCTTATAAAGGACTTCAGTAAGAGGATTAAGGCCCAACTTGAATTGGGTGGATCACATTTCAATTGAAATAACCTCATCAAAAATCCTACCTACAATAGGTCTGCACCCACAGGAATGGATTAAAAGAACATGGCCTTTCCTGGAATACATAACAACTTCAAACTACCACACATGGAAATATATGAAGGTAGAAATACACAACAAGTAGCTAGAAGGAGAAACTCCAAAGTGAATTCAGAGCTAGAGAGGGACAGAGGTAAACAAGAGGTAAAGACTAGACATTAAGCTTTAAGTGTATCCTTAGAGTAAGGTATCTAGTTTTATTAACCACTGTATCTCTAGTGCCTAGCACCATACCTGACATTAGCAGGGGCTCTAAATATTTGTAGAATGGATATGAAATAAGCAGAAAATGGAATAAGAAGAAGACAGAAGGACTAGCCAAAGCTGTTAAGAGGAAAACCAGGATAGTGCTCTTGATAGGAGTCAAGGAGGAATTTTCAAGACAGATGGAGTGAAAATAATGCTATGGAAAGGTTGTTTATCTAACATATTTGCGCGCCTACCATGTGGAAACTACCTTGAACTAAATCTTAGTATTTTGGTGCATTTGGAGGATATCTAGTAGTTTATTATAGTTGGAACATGGTGTAAAGAGAGGAAAAGGGAGGTAGATAAAGCCACAAAATCATCTGAGGCTAAATTATAAACAGGCTTGAATGCCACAATAAAGGATTTGAGCTTTATCCTGAAGACCAGTGTTGAGGACCACTAACTTTTCCTTCTTAGGTTTTCAAATGAATAGATATTTATACATTTACTATCATTAGCACTGCAGGGGAGTAAAAAAAAAAGGTATAGGAATAGTGGTCTGTAACCTCCAGGACCTAAATATTGCATAAACTCTCTCAGCCTCAGCACATGTGTGAACAATAACACGTTGAAGGAGTGACAGAGTCAATCTTCCAGGGTTACAAAAGTCATTGCAGCTTCCATCTTACTCTCTCTTGGGCCGCTTGTCCTGAGGGAGCCAACTGCCAGGTCATGGGACTTAAGCAGCTGCATGGAGAGATCCATATGGCAAGGAACTGAGGACCCTGTTAACGTCCAACATCAGCCTGCCAGTCATGTGAGTGAGCCTTCTCGGCCGTGGCTCCTCCAGTCCTGGTCAACCCTTTGGATGACTGCAGCTCCTGCTGACATCTTGACTGCAACCTCATAAAAGACCAGAAGCCCTAAGAACCTAGCTAAACTATCCCGAATATCTGACCTACAGGATAATAATGCTTAGTTTTGTCTTAGGCTGCTAAGTTTTGGGGTGATTCCTTCCATAGCAATAAGTAACTAATGTAACAAGAGTGGAAGAAAAGGGGAGGAAACAGATTTGGGTGGAGGGAGAAGTTAGCTCTGATATTGTCTCAATGAATCCCTCACCTGACCCTATGAGAACTTTGAAGCTGTGATAACTACTTAGAGTCATGTATATTCTTTTTTTAATCCATAGTACTTTCCATTTATCGTTCTATTAGAGATCATTCTGTATCAGTACATAACTATCTTTGTCATTCTGTCCCACAGCTGTGTATTGTTCCATTGTGTGGAGGCAGGTATCATAATTTATTTAGATATAATTAATAATTTAGACATAATAGGAAAATAGATTATTTTCCTACTTTAAGACACAATTCAAAGTACATATATGTCTAAACATTTTGTGCACAAGTGCATAGAACAAATCCCTGAAATTGGAATTGCTAAAATTCAGGCTTCTAACTAGTTGTTCAGCTCCGATCTCTAGGAATTGCCTGGTCTATGCCTTATCAATCTACACCTGGTTCTTCCCTAAGTGCGAGAACTTCTCTCTACCTTGAACTGCCTGGAGACCTCACTGTAATCATCAAACAAGGAACATTTTATGTAAGCTCAGAGAAAATATCTGAACACTTCTTGGATGAGTTATATGAAGACATGAAGAGAAGACTATCTCAACAAGTCCCTCATTGTATCCTTCTCAGACTTTCAAGTCAAGAAATAGCTGTCAAACACCTACTATGATAAGACACAGGAGAGAGTCACAAGAAATAAAAAACTTGGTTTCTTCTCTTCAGGAGCTGAAAATCAAGTCCATCCATCCGTGGGGCTCCAGAAGAGCTGAATTCAGTCAGCTGGGTCTTCTTCACTAACACAGCTCCAATTACCAGGGGGAGAAACTGCCCTGATATCACTGAGAAGATGAACACATTCTTTTGTGTTCTCTCTTTCTAACTCTCTTTTCTTATTTTCTAAAAAAGTAAAGTTACATCATTAGGAATAGAAGGCATTAGTTGAACGACTTGGGTTTCCTGTTATGTTCATGTAATTCTCTCTTTCTTAAATCTGGTGTGGGTGTTTGCATTTGTTTTGATAAAATGCACATATGTATTTCTATATATTTAGTGTATCTGTGGTTTTCAAACTATTTTGACCATGACTAATACTAAGAAAAAGATTTGCAGTGCAATCCATCCATCCATCTATCTATCCATCCTATATATCTTTTAAAAATGTGTCACTAAAACCACTTAGTCTTATTATATATAATGCTCTCAGATATTTTCCATTCTAGTTTCTTCCATTTTGTAAAAGTTCTGGTCTCAACTCATTTGATTTCATGACCCACTAGTGGATTCTGACCCATAGCTTGAAAAACTCTGCTGTCTGTGACACACCACAGGCCTATGGTAAAATTCAGGTGTTTGCCTTACATAATAAAAGACTTAAAAGCCTGTGCTGTCTGCCTGTTAAATTGTACTTCCTTTAGAAGTTGAGTTATCCTCGCTAAATGTACTGGAGGCAGCAGAAATCTGAGACTTTTTCAGAAGTTGTCATTAATGTGCTGTCATTTGGTGCTGGTGATGAGAATATCCTAGGTGCACCTGGCTCTGTCATTCTGCTTGATTGTCACAGTTGGAGAGGTGCTTTCCCTCCAGATGCCCTTCAATGCAGCTCACATGAAGGGAATGCAAATGCTACTCCAGCCTGGCCAAGAATATGCCTCCCTGCAGCTGATCCAGTTACACAGCAGGGAGAGGCCTTTGTGTCTCTTCATGTGGAAGAGGGATGTGTCTTATGGGGAAGCTTGGGGAATGGAATAAAATGAGAAGGCAAGAAAAGGGGTGTGGATGTGGGAGGAATTCTTCTTAACTTTCTACCATCACCGGCAAAGCAGCAGCAATGATTTCACATTTGTGTTCAGGTCAGTCCAGGGGGATGGGGAGAGAAACTGACATGGTTTGCAAGTCAGGCCTTGCTCTAGGCACATTCCCAGTTGGTCGCTGTAGCAAGTATAATAAGAGCTAGCATGTATTGGGTGCTAACTTTGCTTTAGGCCTTTGCAAGCATTAGCCCATTTAAATCTCACAAGTCTTGGAGGTAGATACTATGTGAGTTCTAATTTTGCAGCTGAGAAAACTGAGGCTTAGAGAGGGAGAATAACTTCCCAGGGTTACATAACTAGTGTAAGATACGAGTCAGGACCAGCGCCTGTGCATTGTCATCACCACACTGCATTATCTCTATTTTGCAAATGGGGAACCTGGCTCAGAAAGGTTAGGTAGTTGCTCAAGGTTGCATAGCCAGCAGGTGGCACAGCCAGGATTTACGTGGAGACTGTCTTGACTCCAGAGCCAGAGCTTTTTCAGTAGAACTAATCAGCTCTGCTCGTTCCAGGCCCACAGAAATGAATATGGTTGGGTGGAAAGATGCCAGGGCTGACAATTGAGAAACAGGCATTCTAGAGTTCACACTCGACAGATTGCTGGGGGTTGATGGCAAGGGGGTGGGACTCAGATAAGTCATTCTTTGTCTTCAGGCAAATAATAATGCAAGCTCTTGGACATTTCTGAGCTCCCTAAGGATCAAACATAAGGGTAGGAGGGCTTTGAAAAGTTTTAAGTTCAATATAAATGTAAGGCTTAACTCTTAAAATTACTTCTTAAAGGACGGATGTACCTTATCAGAGGCCAAGAGAAATGTTATACTTCATTGCTTAGCAAAATAAAAATAAACTGCTGCTTGAGGCGGGAACCACATTACATGGTTCTTAGATGACTTAACACTCAAGTTCTCCTCCATTGCTACCTTGTAAAGCTACAGAGAAGGAAATTCTAGGGCCAGGGAAGACATTTAAAATTTGGGGAAGAAGGGGAGGTGTCTAGATTGCCAACCTCTACTAATACCACTGAGGCAATTTAAGTAATAATTTTATACTTAGTTAATTCACATAAGTAGAATTCTAGAATCATTGCTTCAACAGGAACTTAATTAATCTGCTTATAATTTGGGAACATTACAGCTTATGTATTGTTGTCATGTAAATGAACTTTCTAGATAACAGTCTATTTATAATGGCCTCATTTAGGACAGTGACCACATCTGTTACACTCTTAGACCTCCTTAGCACAGGGCTGTCACACAGCACGTGCAAAATAAACATTCATTGCATGAGTAACTGAGGTTGTTGATCTTTTTTAAAATCTCAAATGGGAAAATAAAGTTTGGCAAATACCACAGACAAATTTTTAACTTTGAAAGTTAGTAACAAGGTTTTGGTGAATGATACTGTTCCATATTTTTAGGGACTAAATATAGGGTTTGATCACTGAATGACTCATATCAGTACCAAGTTAGTCACATTGGCTTTCTCTCTCTAAATAAACAAACAAAAGCCCCCACAGAAGTTTTTTTTTTTTTTGTTGTTGTTGTTGTTGTTGTTGTTGTTGTTGTTGTTGTTGTTGTTGTTTTAAGGCTTTGCAGCTTAATATTTGCCAGCTTGGAAAAGGGGCAGACAGTTCCCAGTGACTTGACTCCTGGCTCCTGGTCAGACTCATGTTCTGTTGCTTCCGTGTGTGTGCATGTTACCCTCCCTCCCAGAGGAAGATGCAGTGCTTGTCTACTACTTGCAGGCAAGTCCTAGGGAAAAGGAACTCCCAATATTTTTGGTACAACTTTTACAACAGCCAACCCAGAGACAGTCAGCTTGCTCTACCTATTAGGTTGCTTTGCAGTGTAGGGTCAAGGGAAAATTGTATCAAGGGACACAAAAGAAGATGGAGTGGCAAAACAGAAGGAAATATCCTAACTGGAATAAAGGCTTCAATTTGAAACCCAGGCAAGGTCCTTGTCCTTTATAGGATAGCAGGTACAAAACAACAAGACAACAGGACTAAAACTCACACAAATTACTGTGGCATGAGTTTTTATTCACGAGGAAAAATATCCAGTTTACAGAAGTAAACTGAAATGTATTAATAGTCCATTTTTAATGTCCCTGACAAACAAAAAGTATTCATAAGGAAATAATCAGGGTTACACTTACAAAACTAAATAGGATCTTGGCATTAACAGCTGAACAGATAAAAGAACTGAGATGCTTTAATTTTATAATTATAAGTGGATGATAAAAATATAGTAACTGATAATTCATGAATGAGTTAAAACCTGAAATTGTTAATGGTTCAGAAACTATGCAGATGGATCTTGGGTGGCAGTGAACAGCAGAAGTGGATTGTGGCTGAGCCTGCATTGTTCTTGCTGCTTCTCATACCACTCATCTCCCAGGAAAGCCTGATATTGATTAGATACTGAGCCAGGCTAATGCTGGCAGCAGATCCAGTTATGGTAACTAGATTATCAGTTGATCCTTCCATGGGGCTTGCCATTTTGATCTGTGCCTCAGACATTTGATGGGTCTCATTGATTTTGGCACCTTGGTGCCCAATTATGCAGCCAATTAGATTATTTAGAATGGTGAGTTCATGAGCAGTAGTCTGAGCAGATGTACTCAAACCCCAATATCCTTTCACCTTGGAAACTGAACTCAATGTCACTGAATCTGGTGTTGCCATGTGTCATAGGGAGAATGAGACTGCTGCATTGCCAGCCGATACAAGCTGGTCAAATCTGGCTGTAGAACGGTATATTGTTCTTTTTAAAAAACATTTTAATTTTGTTTTTTAAATATTAAAAACAGCTTTATCAAGATATAATTCACATACCATACAATTTGCCCACTGAATCATACAATTCAAAGACCATTAGTATATTCACAGAGTTGTATAAATATCACCATCATCAATTTTAGAACATTTTATATCTCCAGAAGAAATCCTATACACATAAACAGTCACTTCCCAATTTCCCCCTGCTTCCCCAGCCCTCGGCAGCTACCAATCTATTTTCTATCTCTATGTATTTGCCTATTCTGGATACATAAAAGGAACCATACTATATGCATCCTTGGTGACTGGTTTATTTCACTGAGCATAATGTTTTCAAAGTTCATCCATGTTGCCACATGCATCAGTGCTTCCACCTGTGCTTATTGCCAAAAAATATTCCATTTTGTGGATATATCACATTTGTGGATATATTTATCCATCCATCCCTGGATGGACATTTGACATTTGGTTGTTTCTACTTTTTAGCTAATATTAATAATGCTGCTATGAACATTTATGTACAACTTTTTGTGTGGATGTATACTTTCATTTCTCTTCAGTATATATCTAAGAGTGGAATTGCTGGGTCATAAGTTTATCTTTCGGGGAACTTCCAGACTGTTTACCACAGCAGCTGCTCCATTTGACATTTGTACAGCTGTATATGAAGGTTCTAATTTTTATACATCCTCACAACATTCGTTACCACCCTTTTGATTACAGTGACTCCAGTGGGTTCAAATTGGTATCTTATTATGGTTTTAATTCACTTCCCCTAATAGTTGGTAATGTGCATCTTTTCTTGTGCTTATTGGCCATTTGTGTATCTTCCTTGGAGAAACGTAATTCAGATCCTTTGCCCTTTTTACGTTGAGTTGTTTTTCATTTTATTATTGGGTTATAATTGTTCTTTACATAATCTAAATACAAGTTCCTTATCAGATATATGATTTGCAAAAATTTTCTCCTATTACGTAGGTTGTACTGAACTTTCTTGATGGTGTCCTTGGAAGCACAAGTGTTTTTCATTTTGATGAAGTCCAATTTATCTATTTTATCTCATATTGCTTGTGCTTCTGCTGTCATATCTAAGAAATTATTGACTAATTCAATATCATGACTATTTTTACATTTAGGTCTTTGATCCATTTTGAGTTAATTTTTCATATGGTGTGAGATCAGGGTCCGACTTCATTCTTTTGCATGTGGATATCCAGTTGTCTTAGCACCACTTGTTGAAAAGACTATTCTCTCCCCATTGAATTGTCTTGCCACTCTTGTCAAAAATAAATGACTATAGATAACTACGTTTATTACTGGACTCTCAATTCTATTCCATTGATTTACATTCTTATTCCAGTACCACATTGTCTTAGTTACTGTGGTTTTGTAATAAGTTTTAAAATCAGGAAGTGTGAGTCCTCCAACTTTGTTCTTTTTCAAGTTTGTCTTGGCTATTCTGGGTCCCTTGCATTTCCATATGAATTTCAGGATCTGCATGTCAGTTTCTTCAAGGAAGCCAGCTGGGATTTTGATAAGGGTTGTATTGAATCTGATCATTTTGGGAAGTATTGCCATCTTAACAAATAGTATGTCTCCTGACCCATGAACATAGGGCATTTCTTCACTTATTTAGGTCTTCTTTAATTTCTTTTTACAATGCTTTGCACTTTTCAGAGTACATGTTGCACTTTTTTTGTTAAATTTATTCCTAAGTATTTTATTCTTTTTTGATTCTATGTAAAGAGTTTTTAAATTTTTTTTTAGGACTGTACAGAAATACAATTAATTTTTTTATATTGATCTTGTATTCTGCAACCTTGCTAAGTTCATTCATTAATTCTAACAATTTCTTTGCTGGACTCCTTAGGAGTCCCTCTAAATAAAATCATGTCATCTGTGAATAAAAGTAATTTTACTTTTTCCTTTCTAATATGGATACTTTTTATTTCACTTTCTTGCCTAATTACCCTGGCTAGAACATCCTATACAATGTTGAATGGAAGTGGTAAGAGTGGATATCTTTGTCTTTTTCTTGATCTTAGGAGTAAAACATTTAGTCCTTCACCATTAAGCATAATGTTAGCTGTTGGTTCTTTATATATATAATTTTTATCTCTTTGTTGTTGTCCTCTATTTTCTGAGTTATTTTCATAATACCTTCCTTTATTCTTTAAACATGGTTTCCTGTAGTTCTTTGGGCATATTTACAATAGCTGACTTGAAGTCTGTCTAATAAACCCAATACCTGGGCACCCTCAAAGACAGTTTCTATTGCCTGCTTTCCCCCTGTATATGGGTCACACTTTCCTGTTTCTTTGTATATCTCATAATTGTTTTGTTGAAAACTGGACATTTTAGATAATATAGCAACTCTGGGTATTTATTCCCTCCTTTGGAGCTTGTTTGTTTGTTTGTTTGTTTTGCTTGCTTGTTTATCTGTTTAATGACTTGGCTGGACTAATTCTATGAAACTCATTTCTTTTGCACTGTGGAGCCTCTGATGTCCCAGCTTAAATTTTTTCCTTCTTTTTATCTTCTTAGGCTTAAGATAAATCTGTGTTGATTGGTCAGATGTTGTGCTTAAGCCCTCTGAGCCAAAAGGATTTTGCCCTTTACTGTCGGATCTGTGTATGTCTTTGAGACTGCTTTCACAGTTCAAGGAATTTGCTACTTTGCCCTGTGATCATACAGGGACTAGTGTCCAGAAGTGCCCTCTCTGGTGGCTCCTGAGTGGGTGTGGCCTTGGGGCATGCACACAGTCTTCTGGAATACCAGGGATGAATGTGATTTTAGCAGGGCTCTCTTTGTTTCTTTCCCTGAACATTCTATTAAGCTTCTGAGTGGTCTGCCTGTGTTGGTATCATGCCAAGATACCTGCCTCCACTGTTTGCTAGAGGATTGCTAGGTGTTCACTCTGTGAACATAAATTGCTTTACAGTCTGATCCAAATAAAGTTCAGTTTCTTAGGCAGGACCACCTTTGAGGCTTGCTTGGATCCCCATTTTCCCATGTAGAACATGCTATGGAGAAGGAGCTGGGGGTGGGGGGGACTTGATTTTAATTGATTGCCCCATCTGGATCCTCCCTACAGAGTGTGAACTGTGTTTGGGGTGAGGGGATCCACTCATGTATTAATCTTGTACCCATCTTATAGTATCCCAAGGAGCAGCAGAGATAGTGATCAACTTCAATCTCACATTCGTCTGAAAACTTGCTGGGGATGGTCTAGTGGTGGCCAAGCCCTTTTGCTCAGAGAGCTAACAGTCTGAATAAGGCAAAGGCTTTGAGCAGATAAGCCTACAATTACCTGCAGGAAGGTAAGGGGATTAACAGTCTGGAGCCATACTGAACCTTTGGAAATAGAGGCTTTTTGAAATCCGCAAAATCACCTATGTCTTCAGATAGGGGCTTAGAGTAACTTCTAAGGGGATTAGACTCTGTCAACAGTGTATGCTTCACAGAGATGCATCCTTATACTTGATGAATGTTTATGGACTGTCCCTCTGGATGCAGACATTGTAATTAACTGTTTCTAAGGCTCTGCATAACCTTGCTTTGATTTTTGTCTTCCTTCCTATAGAGACTTTGCCATCGCTGGGGGTTTCATATTTCTCTTATTTTTAACTGGTTTTTAAGGAGTTGATTCAATGCTGTACATATAAAGTTTTGCCAAACCACAGCTGAGGATTTTAAATATTATTCTGAATTGTGTAACTTGGCACTTAAAGTGAAGCTGATTTTTTTTCTCGCTAGACCTAGTACAGGTTGGAAGGGAAGCTGCCCTTCAGCAATGATAAATGACACAGCTATTGTCTCTACAAGTTCAGGATGATTAATAGATTTTACCTCATCCAGCCCCTCATCCGACACAAGGTTGCTACTTTCTAGAAGAAGAAGCAAAATTGTTTGCCAGCACGCTTTGTATGATGAATTGTTTCATGGATACTGAAACAAGTATCCATGTAATCTTTTCAGACGTCTCTTAATGCAGCTATCCATTTTCCTTCTAAAGACCATTTGTTCATTAAGTTCTAATAGTGAAAAGACTTGAACTGCATATTTCAGATTTCAGTTTAAAATGTCTCCTTAGATCTGACGCCAGAAACTTTAATATCCCTCCCTTCTCCTCACCATTGTGCTCTCCCCTGTGTCCTTCTAAATACCCTCACCTTCTCACCCTTCCTGCCCAAGTACATTCTGAACAGCAAGGACTTCTGGTTGGTCTTATTGTTCCGGTCAAGTTCAGAGAGTGTACTTTTGTTTCTTTCATCATTGAATAAAGATGGAGGCTGGAGGTCACAGGAAGCAGGCCTTAGAGATGAAGGGCTAATTGAGATCTTTGATTCAAAGACTATGGCTCCATCACTTTCTTGCACATAAAAATTGTATTCATCCCACATTTCCTACTGCAAATCACTCTGGTACAACATGACAATGTAGCAGATACACAAGGACTTTTCCCACATTGCACTACAAACACAACCACCCTCTCTGGGGAACCTAAGAGAAACTTTTTGGCTTCCACTTCCCCTCCATTTGTTTGAAGGATCAAGAGAACACAGTTCCATTTTCAACAAAAATTAACAAGGAAAATCATGAAAAGAGCCAACCTTCTCTTTTTTTCTCTTAATATATTGTTGCATCCAGGGAAGAGGAAATAGTGAGCGCCACTGATACTGGGCCCCCAGGGACCCCATATGGTTACTCCCCAGCTATCAAATGGGCATGTCTTCCTCCACTTGCAGAACGGGTTTGTAATGGGAGTAAAAGTTACTCTTGGCTCAGCTCTGTAGTGAAACAAAAAAAAAAAAAAGGAAAAAATATTACAGTGCTTCAGGGAAGCAGGCTGTGTTCACACCTGGGTTTTCATAGGAAAGAGGGTTTTTTAGCTTGAAGGCTTTGGAGAATTAAGGAAAAGAGATTTGAAAAATCATTAGTCATGTTCCTGCCGGACTCTGTATGCCAGCTAAGAACTGGGTGTACCTTAAGGACAGGGACAAATTTCTTCCACTGTTTTTGTTGTTTTTTGTTTCTTCACAAGGTGCTATCAATCAGTTTTGTCATCAGTCAGTTGACTTTGGGACTTAAAATATGACAACATCTCATTTATTCTGCCTTATTGCAAAATAAGGTGTACACTGGATAAACCTTTTTAAAAAGAAAAAGGACTGTCAGTCACCCTTCGAGAACTGAAGATTTTAAAATGGAAATATATTTGGTGAGCATTTAGTTAGTAAATATGGTAAACATGACACTATTCTTTGACCATGCAAGTTCATTATCATGAATGTGTATTATTTTACCAGAAAGGTCAGAGATGTGTCTTCAGTGGCCAAGGAGATGGAAAGAACTCTACAGCTTTACTTTATGATCTTAGAATTGCAGCCTCTTTCCACTGGTGTTTCTGATTTTTGAACTCTCTGGTTATTTGTCTTCACTTTTGTCACTTTTCCATTTCTTCCTGTCTGAGAAGCTTCATCATCTTTTTCAGTCTTAACTATATACTTTCCACCAATTGTAACCCAGGATGAAACTGAGAGAAACCAGAGGGACATAATTCTACAATCATTACTTGGTAAATATGGTCTCTTGTCAACCTACCAAAGAGGATATGTTTTATGGTAGCCATAAAAATCTAATTCATCCTTTCTGTCATTGTGTGAGGAAATGGACTTCATATAAAATGGTATTTTATTTGTACTTTAAAAATTTGCATCTATCTTATTAAAATTAATCTTGAGTAGAACAAGTCAATTGGCCCTCCAAAGCAGATTTTGTACAATCCATTACTAATTTTTTGCTGCTACCTCTTTAGTCCAGGCCAACATTATCTCTCATGGACTATTACAACTGCTTCTACATGGTCTCCTAGTGTCATTCTGGCTTCCTTCCAATGCATTCCCCACACTTTCCATTTCACCCTCACCTTGTACCACTCCTTCCCTCTCCTGCTCTGTTCTGCCACACTGTCTTCTCCCCTTGGTCATGCTCCCTTATACCACAGGACATTTGCATGTGTCATCTTTTTCCCTTTGCCTGGAATATTCTTTCCCTTGTTCCCCCCTCCACCCCACCCCATGGATGACTTTTTCTATCCCTCCAGTCTCAACTTAAAAGTCCTTTCCTCAGAGAGGCAATCCTGACCATTATGGCTACTTGGTCTTTCCTATTAAAGGTATGTGAATAGACATCTGGGAGTAAGCAGAAGTGAGAACATCCTTATATCACATGTTAATACATATGCATCCACCATGGAGGAGATTAAAAACCCAGAAGATGAAATTATCTATTGACTTTAGCCTGCCTCTCTCACCCACCACCCCAGCACCGGTTCAATGAGCACATGAACTAAGTGGTCGTGTGGCAGAGATGCAGGCTGCGCATAGGCCCAACAGCACAAACTGCACTTAACAAGGCTGATCTAGCTACTAACACTGGTAAATATCCAGCGTTGCAGCAATAGAGACTCATGCTGAGCTTCTGATATGGCACAACTCCTCAATAGAGAACAAGCAACCACTTGGTGGGGAAATAATTATATCGAGCTCCTTTCTTCCTGGAAGAGTCAGCCATTCATTCTCACAGGAATTGACACATATTCTGTTTTGCTTTTCCTGTCTGTAGAGTGTCAGCCAGCATCATTATGCTGGTTTTGAGCTACCAGCACTGAATCACACATAACATCCCATCAAATCATAGGATTCACTTTACAGTAAATGAGGTGCAGAGGTGGGCTTATGACCAGAAGATCCACTGGTCATATCACACATACTCACCGACCCCATGTTGTACCTTCCAGAACGATTTTTTTCTGAGGACAAAAGAGGATGAGGAAGATGTCGCCTGCCTGCAGATGGGCTTAAGTTCATTCATTCTTTCTGAAGCCTTGAGGGAGGAGAAGCCAACATCCTCCAGACCCTCAAGCTCCTGGGGCTGAAGACTCAACCACTGGGAATCATCCTGGCAGAGGACAGGAGGGCAGGACTGAGATGTTAGTATGACACCTTCCTCGTAAAATCCCAGGTATTTGCAAATAATTAAGTCAGCTTTTTCAACATGTCTTTATTTGCTTAAATTAACAAAATATAGGCTACAGGCTATTTTCAGGTAAACTGCTTTTTCACCAAAGCAGCAAGCAATATTCACAACTTGGGTTGCTACACACTTGGAGTTTCAGTTTTTAAATAGCAAGCCAGAATTCTGTACAAAATCAACATTTGGTATAATGTTGTCCAAATATGCAAAGGATTTTAAACATTAGCTCTGTTACATTTTGTTCCAGCAAAGCAGACAAAGATCATAATTCAAAACACAATGTTAATATTTTACTAAATTCCTTTAGGGCTTAATAAATACAGTATGCACAGTGAGCTTTCTCCTGCACCTACTCATATACAAATACACCAGTTACCCTTGAGGGTTTATGAAAGGTCAGCTTCAGTCTTGAGGCCACTGGTGAGTCAATTTTGTAAAAGACAGAATGACAGAGGAACTGAAAGGCAACAAGAGGGTTAATTATAGGCTTGAATAAAAAGGATAAAAGAAAAATATGCTGCTTGGTTGGTCAGTGAGTTGGTTCAAAGTGACAGTGTTCAAAAGCCTGGAAAGCATTTGGTAGCGATGTATTTTCAGGGTGTCACAGCGTGATGAATGTGAAGCTGTCCTGGTCCTTGAAGTGCTGGTCACCTTTGACAGCTTCACCCCTCACTTCTCTGAGGATGGCCCTGATGGGCTCTCCTGCAAGTTTGTATTCTGGTTAATCAGTCCATTAGGCACAGCTGGTCAATCCGTGCCTTAGCGCTGCACCCAAGCACGTAATGTCCACATAACGTATCATC
The DNA here is from genome assembly GCF_015220235.1 of Choloepus didactylus. Taxonomy (NCBI): domain Eukaryota; kingdom Metazoa; phylum Chordata; class Mammalia; order Pilosa; family Megalonychidae; genus Choloepus; species Choloepus didactylus. The sequence goes on from NC_051319.1 coordinate 7,632,689, forward strand.
CAAACTGTGATATTTTTGAGAGTTAAGGTGACATTAGTAATTATTCTGGGACAACAGGTGTAAACCAGGATTGTCCCAGGCAAAGCAGGATGTCGGTCACCCCCAAACATACAAAACCGAAGTTGCAGCCTTGTTTCTCAGAAGATCAGTGCTATCTTCAACATCAACTAACACCTAATTGAGCCTCTCACACCCAGAGTCACGATCTGAAAACAGACCTTGGAATACACTCTATGAAAAATTATTATTTACCCTACCCCTTTTTTTCTCCCTCCAAATGAAATTTTACTTGAAACTCTTAACATATAAAACAGATGAAATGTGAGCCGCTCCAAGTGAAGAGGGCATGGGGGCTAAGAGTTTCTCCTTCTCCCCTAGCAGCTTTGGAGGGACCTGAGGGGAACCCTGGCTCCTCAAAACACAGTCTAAAAACCACCATTCCAGACCATACTCTGTCCATCTCAACATTAACTAGTTCCTCAAACATTCCCACATGATATGTTTCGGTTGGAAGGGACTTGGAGCCTGTTACTCTAGATTTCCTGGTTCCTGTTCCAGCCAGACATGCCCAGAACAAGCTGGAAGTCTGCAGCGCTATGATCAGGCATGGCCTGAGTAGGTCCTCAACACACAGCTGCTGAATAATGAATTTATAACAGGACTCTAAGATCTAGAGGCCTCACAGACCAGCCTACTGGGTGGTCTCAGCAGAGGTGCTGAGGAGCTATATTAATAATTAATGGAAGGCAAGCTGCCCCTCTGAAGACTTGGAACAGTTTTTCGGCCAAGAGCTGTGCTTGTAACAGTGAGAGTCTCAGTATTCTCTTCCCCATCCCCTTCGCAGGTGCTCTGATCTCAGGATGTGGGTGGCAGTGGAAAGCCAAGCAGTGGTGCTCATGGGTGATGCTGAAGGACAGGAGCTTTTTTGCAAGGTGGCAGAAGAAATGCATCAGGGATTGACAATGCACGTGGTTGAATGATGGGGGCTGGATGAGGCTGGTGGGGAAACACCTTGGCCAACAGAAGAAGCCAGGATCCAGCTGTCAGAGATGGACCAGGTCTTCTAAAGACACGTACTGTGAATTCTGAAAGAAGGGGAAGCAAAATAATAAACAGTACCTAGCTCTACAGGTAAGAGTTGAAACTGCCAACCAAGAGGCAGTTTTTACATAAATGGAGAGACACAGTACCAGAAGGGCTACTGCTTCCGGTTAGTCATCGGTATACAAAGCTGTGCCTGTATTGCTTTACCTGGCACAGTGCCTAAGGAAAGCCTACCTGCTTGGCCCAACAGACCCATTCAAGTCCTTGTTATCCCCTGTAATTACAGTTCAAGGATCTGGGAAGAAATAGTCACTATAGGCCAGCCTTGTGTTTTTAAAATAGAAGTGACCACAAACATCACAGGCATCATCTTCTAGTACAAAAAGTGTGTGTCTACAGAAAGTGTGTGTGTGTGTGTCCTAGGTTGGCAATATGATTGTGAGGTCTCCTGTTCTCTCCCTTAATGAGTCTGAAGCCAGGAATAGGAATTTTTATGGAGTCCCTGGGAGGGGGTCCTGGAGGCCACCAAAATGGGCCAGTGGAGCTTTAGCCCAACCAGTCTTCCCTGGCCACACAGAAGACTCACTGGGGCCCATTTAGAAACTACTAATGCTGGGGCTCCACTCTAGACCAATTAAATCAGACTGTCTGGGGGTAATTCTGGGCATCGGTATTTTTTTAAAAAGCTCCCCAGATTATTCTAATATGCAGCCATGATTGAGAATATAGCCCAGGGTCTCGCTTATTAGTTTTTGGCTGGTGATTATTTGAATACCCAAAATAAGTCAGAGATTAGATTTCAGGGAGGATTTCCCTTTCAGCTGTAGCCTTGAAATCCACTGCTCACTCGAGGACCCCCTCTTCCTGCAGCTACTTTATGGGGTATGGGGCTTCAGTGCAAGGCAGCAGTGGTCTCCAGGAGGGGCTCTGCTTGTGATATCAGGGGCTAGTCTGAAGCAACAGAACTCCAGAGCACTTTCTGGTCCTCTGAACATATGTTCCCAAGGCCCCATCTGATGAAGGTGTGAAGCAAAACAAGACAGATACCAGCCAGAAATTAGACATTGCTGGTTCTTCCTTGGTTGAAATTATCCATATTCTCTTGCAGCAATTACCCAAGATCATTCTCTTTCAATAAATCACCCTCCTGCTGTCATTTCTGGTATTAGTGATTTTTTAATCGAGGCTATTTTTATATACACAACTATTAATATGTTCATCTATCAGGAAAAAAATATAACTATCATGAATTCAACAACTAACTGTCACTAAATAGTTATTGATAAAGTAATGTCAAGCACCATATTTTTGCCACTAGGGAGAAATTGACCATGTATTGCATATTAGTCAAAGAAAATTAGACTTCCTAAAAGCACCTCAGAGTCAGCTTACAAGTAGATATCCCGATGAGCATGTACAGTTTACCATACTGGAATGATAACAGATGAATAAAATAACACTGAAGAAGACCCTGCATCAGTGTTAAAAGTATTGAAGGTCCTGAGAGGCATCTACATTACTTTGGACAGTCCGTGCTCATTTACTGTGAGCCATTTGTAAAGATCTGCATCAAGCACCAGTCCCCAGCAAATTACAGTTCATGCAGAAAGCTGTATTTGAACTGCCTGGTTCTCATTTTCCAAACGTAATTTTAAAATGGTGCATTTAGACACCTAAAAGCACAGCTTGTTTTTCCATTTTCCTCTCCAATAATTCTTTTAAACTCGCGTCTCTATGCTGGAAGTATAAGTAATCAGAGAAAGAGGGGCCCCGCCGGGTGCTCTGCAAAGCTCGGAGGCTTAGACACTCATCTCTGGGGCTGAAATCTCTCTCCTGGCCAACACTGCCTTGGCTCTTCTCTTCCAGTTCTTCTTTCAGCGCTTCCTCCTTCTCCCCCTCGCAGGGTTCCTCAAGAGCCTTTGCGGCTGGCTTGGGATTTCTGGACAGATCTCGGGGGGCGCGGAGCGGCTCATTCCGGGGGGCGAGGCCGGGGCTGCAGGGCGCCGCCTGGCAGCTGTCGTCCTCCTCCTCCTCGTCCGGGCAGGAGCTGCCCCTGGCGCTGTCCCCGTCGGACTGAAACGCCGGCCCCTTCGCCCGCGGCTTCTGCGAAAGGTCGAAGGGCTCCTCCTGCTCCAGACTCCTCAGGACATCTGCCGTCTGAGCCAAGGCAATTCTTCCCCTTCCAAAACCTGCGCGAGCAAAGGGAGTCATGAGCTCCGAGGAAAAGCAGTGAAAACCGGGCATCGGGTGGCACCCGGGGTCGGTTAGTGGGTTGTGATTTTCCGTTTTAAAAAAGGGTAACTCACAGTAAGAGTGGGGGGATCTGAGCATTTTTGTAGATGGTGCCTAAATCACTGCAATCTCAAGGTGAATTTGGCAACATGCACCAAAAGTTTTAAAAATATGCCTACCTTTGACTTAGCAATTACACTTCTGAGAATTTGAACTGTGAAAATAGACAGCTGCACAAGATGGATGTGTAAGCATGCTCATCAGCCCATTTTTATTATAGCAAAAAAGGGGAAAACAATTTATGTACTTAACTTAGAGGTCACATCCATAAGTTGAACTATGGGTAGGCGATGTAGATATTACTAAAGACTATAAAATGTATTGCTATATATTTTAAGTGAAAAACATATATATTTAAAATGCAGATTCAGTATTATCACTCTATCACCCATCTATTTAGATCTATCCATCCATCTACCATCTCTCTCTCTCTATCAAAAAAGTCTGGAAGGATGCATGCCAAAGTCTCAAAAATGATTAAATCTAAGGTGACTTTTTACAGTTTTCTTTGCATTCCTAATGTGTTTATTATTTTGTTTTTTACACTGAGCATATATTTTGCTGTAAGAAAAAATAAAACAATAATAAAAGTATTTTCATCTTATAAAAAAACAAAGTGATTCATTTAGGGGTCTACCATGGCCCCTTGTACTCAAAGTAAACAAGACACACACACACAAAACTGCTGTGTCCGACCACAAGCACCCCTGCTGCCAGGCATGGTGATGCCAGAGGCTCTCACTCCTAGTCTTGGTTTAGAGGGCCCTATCTAGATGGACCTTCTAGCTCCCAAGCAGATGCATGGTAGCTGTTCATCCGATCCAATCCTTAAGGCTGTGACCCAAGGTGAGCCAAAAGTTAGACCCCAGGGACACGGCCCGAACAGATTGGGACTACAGAAGAGAAAACCTAAGAAAGAAGGGGTCCAGAGGTGTGGCCACACCCTACTGCACTGCAGGAGAACCAGGCTTCTGGGGTGGGAGTGCAAAAACGAAGGGTAGGGGGCCCTATGTGCAACTCTGCCTACTTTATGGTATTGTCAAAAAATGAAGCTGCCTATGTCTTTATCTTTATCACCCCACAGGGTGGGGGTGCTTTTTAATCTCGATCATTAATTCTGAGCCCTTTCGAAGACTAGAGTGAAAAAATGCTAACACCCTTTGCAGATGAAAACATTAAAGGTGTTGAAAGTCTGTTAAGTTTTTTTCAAAGCAATCCACTGATAGGTTGTGATGTTCTTTGTTTTTTCCAGAAGAATGCCAGAGCTGTTTACGTGCCTTGTGAGGCTTGAACATCACTGTTAGGTAAATCATGGTGACCGGGATAAGCTTGCAAATGTCACTTCTTCTGGAAAAATCCAGGCCTAGTTTGGGAAGTGGCACAGGCAACTAGAGATTTAAAGAATAATCCAGGAGAAAAAGATCTCAGAAAAAAAAAAGTGGGTTTTGTTTCTTAACCAGATTTTTTTTTTTTTTCAGGTCTTTTGCACAAGCTCCATCCCTTGTTTTGGGATGGCCATGGTTCTCTGTCACCCAGGAAACACCCAACTCAGTGTGTGTCATGGAATATCTGAAAGCTACAATCATTTTGTTTCATGGTATTATGTGCTTGTGTGGATCTTGTTCGTGAATATGTGCATCTATTTTCTCATCTCTTTTATGAGGGGATTGATGTAGCAGCAAACAAACAAATCACCCCATGTTTTTACCCAGTGTAATGAACACTGGCTCAGATTCAGGAATTCTTGAATTAGAATCCCAGTTCTGTCTCCAGACTTGCTGTTTGACCTTGAACAATTTATATAACACCTCTGGCCCTTGCTCTCCTTTTATTGTAAAAAGACAATAACACAGCCTATTACATGAGCTTTTAGGGATGAACAATAATGTTTCTCAAGTGTCTTGCCTTGTGCTGGCACATAGTAGTGGTCAATGAATAATAGCCAGTTATTATTATTTTGTAAATTCTATGTATAACTGTAGTCTCTTTCACTACACAGACTTGTCCTAGTAACAAAGGGGGCCTCATTCTACTCTTATATGCCACGGCATGAAGCTCACAACCTTGGAGCAAGGTGCATCTACTGCCTGTTTTTTTGAAGGATTGGTTGATTAGGTGACTAAAGAGATACCCTGCTGAATTTGGTAGATCTTGAATATAAACTCCTCACTGCCAAGGGCACTGGGACGGAGAGGATAAAGGAGTAGAGCACTTCTCATTAGTTCAGTTGGGACTCAGGGGCTTATTCAGTTAGGACATAAGCTCCTGCCAATCAGCCCTACCCGAGCAGGAAAAATTGTCCTTGGGCAGATCTAGTCATAAACAGGCAGAGGAGACCTAGCCTGATATAAACACACTCCTGCTGATAGAGAGCTTGCAGACTGTGTTTTTCAGAATGAAAAAATCACAGGCCCTTTAATAGCCAGATGATGAAGTGAATACAGCAAAGGCTTTAGCATCAGAAAGGTCTATGCTCACATCCTGACTGCCACTTTTCAGTATGAGCAATTTTGGGCAACATCTCTTGAAGCTTGGTGAACCCATCTGTAAAATAGGGATAATAGAATTTCCAACAGCCTGAAGTCGCTGTGAAAGATTAAAGAAGACAAGGCAGCTGATGCAGAGTCCAGAAAAAAAGAAACCAGTAGTGGTACCTGTAGTCGTCATTATTATATTCCAACGTACTCTGTAGTTCATGTTTTTTACTTGCCATCTTCAGCTCTTAGCATCCTGTTGTATAGTTATATTACAAGTCTGCGCTTGCTTCTCTGCTTTGGTCTTAAAAATTAGGGTCGCTTTTTGACAAGTAGGGTAACCCCAAGATAATGCTCTATCAGAGACATGCAGCCCCCCTCCCCCGGACTCCGCAGCCTCGGCGGCTTGCTGGCGGCGCGATTACCGTGGGAATGGAGGCCCCGTTCCATGACTCCGTGCTTGACCTTCATGTGGCGCGTCAGGTTCCCCTTCAGGGTGAATTTGCTCGGGCAGTAGAGGCACTTGAAGGGTTTGCTGTCGGAGTGCAGGTGCATGTGGCCCATGAGGTTGTGCATGCGGTTGAACTCCTTCCCGCACAGCTGTGGAGACAGTGCGGAGAACACAGGTTACCAGCCGGCGGGGACCCCGCCAAGGGGAACCCGCATCCGGGCCCTGGGACTCGGCCTGCCCACACGCCCCTGCTTGGTTTTGGGTCTTGGATTTTTCTAAACTGCTTCTAACGAAAATGTCAGGGCAGGGATGGATTCTGCCCAGCCCAGCAACAGGGAGGGAGGGATACAAGAATTTTGTTCCCGTATCTGGGGATTTTTTAATCGAGGTAAAAATGGTGATGTGTTTCAAGCTTCTTCTGAAAGGAGAAGCTGATCTGAGGAGAAAAGCTGATCTGAAAAGCAATTAGTGTGTGCTTCATTTTAGCTACAAGGATATGATTACTGAGTTAATGTTTATGGAGCATTTACAATATGGAAGGCAACATACTGAGTCTGCAATGGAACAGCTCATTTCTTTCTCACATCAGCTCAGTGACACCTGTGCTCTCATCATCCCATTTCACAGATGGGCAAACTGAGGGGCCAATGCACACAGCTGGAGTGGTCTGAAGGGATAATATACGGGAGATGGATTTTTAGCCTAACTGTGAAGAATGTGTAGAGCGTTCTTATTCTTGTTTTGACACAGGATAAAATCCCTTCATTGAATATTTCCAGACACTTCAATCAATCTTAAACTACAGGCAAGGTAACTGTCACTTTTGTGGTCAGGATCAATTGCTTATTGCTGCCACAGCTTCTGGGACTTTGGGGTCAGTACAGTTCATGCACTTCACCTGCCCCTGGGTACCACTGCCACACTCTACTCATAGGAAGTGCACTGACTGCTTTCCAGATTCTTCCTCAGCCTTGACGCATTCCCTTTTTTGATCTTTTGTCATAGGCTAGTGTGTGTGCTCTTCTACACTAATGAGCTATGCTGGTACTGAACTTTCTGAAACATTTTAGAGGCACATGGGGACACCAGGACATTAAAATATTTTCCCTGCCCTCATGGTGGTCAGCTATGATTATCTGATGTATAGCTGGTAAAGGAGACTGGTTTTTGTGCTGTTGATAAAATTTAATTTTTATATACCAGCATTAGCCTTTTAGTTTATGGAATCCTACTATGCCAGCCTGTGGAGAGCTTTCTCAGGGCTCTGAGCAGAGAGCTGTCAACTCTAAAAGGTGTTCCAGGTTGTCTCCAATGAAAGCTTCCTTCCTTTCCTTTGTAGCCAATGTCAGTATCTAGCGCAGGGCTACACAGATAATTACATGCAATGAATACTTAGGTATTTGGTTAAATGGATAAAACAAACAATAAAAAATAAATCACCTCCCCATGCAAAAATTCCACAAAGCAGCCATCACCACCTCTCCTCCTTTCTGCACTAAACCTATACACACTTATTTTGCAAATTAAAGTCCTCAGTGGTGGAAGGGAAGAGCCAGTTAACTCAGGACCTGAGGTACTTGGGCACCATTCACATCTCGGGAGTAGGTAGCCTTAACTACTTCTCCTCAGACTCCAACCCTTCCACAAAGCCCTTCGGTCCTTCTCTAGAACACCTGGCCTCTTCGTCTTTCTTACGGGGTTGCATTCACATGACAACACACAAGTGTATGGAGACATTTTATGTCTGTGAAATTCAGAGAGAGACCACTCAGTCTGTTAGTGAAGAGGGGGGAAAAGAGGATGGGAACATTAGTTATGTGGTCAATTCATGACGGAGCTTTTGGGTGTGGATTGAGAGGTGAGCTCCAAGCAGAATCGTTGAAGTAGGGGAGGGGAATCAGACTGGGAAGGAGAAGAATGGTGGAGGCTCAAACCACAACTCTAATTTCTTCTCCTGGGAAAAACAGCTTTCTAGGTCAAGACTCCCCTTTGGCATGAGATGCGAAGCTAAGAGGCTCACCCAAATCAGGACTTGCTGAATCTTTTCCTGCTGCAACGGTCTGAGGAGATATTAAAATAGAGGTGGGCATTGGTACAGGAAGCTGCCCAAGTGGGAGGACCCTGACTTCATCTTGCACCTGGACATCTCCTTCAGTCTACCCCTGTTTGGACCTTTTCTTGCGCTAATGAGCAGCATTAGTCTGCCTCTGATATTAACTCCCAGCTTCTCCACCTATATTCTCTTTTTAAGAGGAAAGTGGACATCAAAATGTAATAAAAATTTAGAACGAATGTTTTGAACTGTTTGTTTAAAAATGGGTTGCACAGATCATGACGCTCTGCGATGGCAGCACAGAGAGTTGAAGGTGACAACCCAGATGGACAGAGAACTTGCTAACCCTCCATTTTTTCTTCTGTAAAAAGCTGATAATAATCGTAGTTACCTATCAGGGTTGTTGTGAGGATCTAATGGGATAATTCACGTAAAGAGCTTGGCAAATAGTAAGGGCTCAATAAACATTAGCTCTCATTCCTATCATTATCATTTACCTAGTAAGATCTTTGACATTCCAGAAATAGAAGGATCTTTGAAGTCACAGATGCTATCCTTTGAAACCGAAGTATTTGGGGGAAACATTAAAAGAAGGGCCAAGTGAGGAATCCGTGGAATAAATATCTGCCAGGTTTCTTGTGGCATAAAGGCAAGTAATTGTGCCTGACCCAGGTCTGAGAAATGTGGACAGAAACAGAAGATTCATCCTAGATTGCAGGCTTCAGGGGAGTCCACAATTTTCTCCCCAATCCTCAGTCTCCCCTCCAAACAGCTAGCAGATGTCCTGTTCTTTCCAGGGCTCTTTGTCCCCTCATCAACTCTGAAGCTGCAAATCTGGCCTCCTGATGCCTCTTTTCCCTCCCAGATCCAGGGCCTGGAGGTGCCTCAGGCAACTTCCCAGCGACAACGCTGACAGCCAGCAGCCACAGAGGAGTCTGCTGTGAGCAGAAGCAGCATGATGGCCAGCGTGTGGCCGCTCGGCTGGGGCCAGAGGCCAACAAAGCCGAGAATAGGCCCCCTACCTCACTCCAGCCTGCCTGATCCGAGCTTCAGACTAAGATGCACCAGGAAGCCTGTGTTTTCCTATTCTCAGAGAAAAGGTCAAAGAGCTGCAGCCTGCAGCCCGGGAGAATGGCCTCTGCGAAACTGCCCTTCCCTTACATTCTTCTCTCTCTTTTTTTTTTAATAAGAAGGGTGTTCCTTTCCTCAAAGGGAGAGAGAGGGAGGGAGGGAGAGAGAGACTGTAAACTGTCCAAAAGGACCGTGAGAAAACAGGAAGCTTTGAAAAGTACAAGAGAAAGCAAGATGAAATCTATTTGCAGGCGGGTCCCTGGGGACATGTGAGGCATTGTTAACCAGGCAGTTCATGCAGCTATATCCTTCCTTCTGCTGAGGAGGGGTTTGCTGCCAAAAGGCTGCTATCTGGTCACTGCCTTAACCCCCTCTGCACCAGCCTAAAAACCCCGACCCCATGCACCAGGGCTTCTAAAACCCCCAACCTGTTTTCTCCTTGAGGGGACATTGGAGCCAACTTGGTGGCAGGACAGGGAGCTCTCATCCCTCCTCAGAACCCTGCCCTCAGACCTTCAGTCCTCTGCATCAAACAAGGCTGCAGATGACCTGGTGATTCATAACTTAGGCAGCTCCCGCTTCACCCATCTCAAAGGAGAATTTGTCCCGGAAATTCTGGATGGCTGCTTTTCCTGGACAGGTTTCCCAAAGACGGCAGCTGGTTCTTTGCTATTATGAAGTGAGGCCGCTACAAGGATAGTCTCCAAATCAACCTCTGCGTGCTTACGCAGAATCTGGGAAGCATATTTCTGAAACATGGCTTAAGCCTTCAGGCTCAGGTCTCTGGAACAACTCCAGTTGGCTCCAAGAAGCAAGAAGTCCAAAAACTGAGCCAATAGTGAAAAAGCCCAGAGGAGCAGTAATTTTTTATAAGAAAAAAAACCACAACAACATAAAATTGAAACCTTTCCCCTCCTCTAATTTTCCATCCTATTGTTAGTGCCTAATCCCACCGTGAGTGAACGCTGCTTGCTATAGACAGCTGTTTCCACTGAGCACAGGGCTGGAGAGAACCAATGCATGCTGCAACAGGAGGAGGCAGGTATATTAGGAGGAATTTTCAATGGAGAGGATCCTAAGAAATTGGTATCTGTTACTATAAGAATCTTCCTTTCAGCAAGTTTGTGGACAAAGGAGACAGAGCCACACTTCAAGTGTGGCTGGAGCAACGCCTACCTCTTTTTTCCAACATGTCAATCATTTAAAGGGAATTAGTCTTCCCTGGTTCCACGATAAAGCCGGGGTTTAGTGATATGAGGTTTAGATGTTTTCAACAGCGCTAGGCCACCAGCCAGCCATTTATCTCAAATGGTTACAGACTGTACAGCAACCAGCAAATGGCCCTCTCTTCTCTCCCTACCCCTCCCCTCCCAATAATCTCTACCCAGGGCCAGATTTCCAAGAATCCAGTACATGGGATGGGAAGAAACACCCACAGGACACCATCTGGAGATGGCCCACCCCACAGGGGGATTTGGAGATAGTTTAAAGGCATAAGGAGCCTCACTACAGAATCTCTAAACCCAGACATACACCGAAAGTGTGTTGAAATGAAAAAGGCTGATGGTACGGGAAGCCCACCAAGCAGGGTGACACTCTGTAGGGAGAGGAGGATAGGGTTCTGTGGATTTTTGGAGGACTGTAACCTGTGTCAAGGGCTCCTGCATATTTTAACAGCTTTCTGTACTCCATTGACAGTTGATAAGATTAAAAAATACAATTCATACTGGAAGGCCAAGAGTAACAATCAAACATAAAGAATGAAAAATGATAAAAGACCTTGTTTGCACTTCCATTGCAGGAGGCAGTAAACCCCTGGCAGGAGGAATAGCTCTGTTAAATGCGAGGAGCTGAGGGGTGTGGTAAGGAAATCAAAGGAGAGAGAGGAGGTGGTCTATAGAGCTCATTGGCTCTCAGAGCCAAGGCCAGCTTCATGAGGGTCTGACCTGTGTGGTTACACAGGGCCCCATACTCGGAAGGGTCCCGCGCTTGGTTTGAAATGCTCTGCTGTCACCATCTTGAAATTCCCAATAATGTATGAATGACGGGCCTTGCATTTTCATTTTGCACTGGGCCCTGCAAATTATACAGCCCTGCCTGCAGTCTTCTCTGCCCTCAGCTCGATGACTCTAGATGAACATAAGTTGACTCTCAAACCACTGGGAACTTGAAGGCAAGGAGGGGAAGCACAAGTCATTGGCAGGAAAAGGTCTGAAGAGAGAATTCTTCCTCCCCCACCTCCGGAGAATGCCCACATGGATCTAGGGAAGCTCTGGTTCCTGACCCCTCTCACCCTGCCCCAGGAGCAGCCAGCACAGGAAAGAAGTCAGCTTCACAGGGGGTTCCTTTAAGTTGGGGGAAGGACCAGCTGCAGAGGGATGATATCTGGAACAGCCCCTGGTAGCTGCAGACCCCACTTTAGAAATATGGATCAACGGAGAATATCATTTGGACCCCATCAGACACTCAGTAACAGAGAAAAGGAAAATTTCCATCTCAAACAGAAGGGTTCTAACAATATCTGGATTTGGTCATTTCCCTCTTCTTCCTCCTCAGCCATCTCTTCATGTCCAGGATGACATCTGCCTGGACATTCCTTGAATTAAACTATCCAATCTTGAGCAACATTCCTTCTAATTTTAGAAGCGAAGAAGGGAAACAGTGTAGGGGAAGCCACAGCCTTGGGAAGCCCGAGCATTTCTGAGTAATACCAGTCGGTGCCTTGGGCTTTACAAATCTCCAGCTCATACATGATCTCATCCGATGAAATAAAAACCCAGACAAGTGAGTCTGACACATACATCCTAACAAAGATGCTCAATCCCTATGCTGCATGGTACTAAGGGATAAATTTTAAAAATACTTCAAATGGTCACACACAATTATTTCTCAGCCCAAACAAGCATTTCTGAGTTGAGGGGCTAGCCTCGGAATCCCTTTCATCCTCTCTGGGGGCCTTCCTTCCAATTACACTGCTCTGCCCAAGGGTCAGGAAGGGAGGAGGGAAGGAGGGGGAAGGAAGCTAGAAGCTTCTGTAGAAGCTTCTGTAACTCCTTTCTACATCTACTTGCTGACTTGTAAAGGGATGAGGGCTACCTGACTTCTCTCTAGAACAGGAGTTCTGCACATCACCTTTATCCATTGGCAACCTCATGCCCCAAATAGGCCTCCCACCTCTCCGACTTTCCCCCTGCCTGCTCCACCCCAAAAGCAGTAGCTTCTCTTTCTCTCTCTAGCCCACATACCCTGGTCACTGATATCAAAGTGAGGTAAGCAGGGCAGGCTTCTGGGGGACCAGCCACAGGCTGGTGTGAGCATAGGTGTGGTGGAAAGAGGGGCAGAGTGGCAGGTGGCACCTGGGGCTGGCCACGGACCTACTCTGGCTGGGCCTCAGTGGTGGCCCTGATGAAAGGGAGTGGAAAGATTCCTGGGACCCTTTCTCACTGAGCCCTGCAAGTCTCCCCTCTCCACACTCCTGCAGGGCACGCTGCTCACCTTGCATTTAAAAGGCTTCACGTCAGAGTGGACGATCATATGTGCCTTGAGGGTCTGCTTCTGCACAAAGCTCTTGTAGCACAGGTGACACTGGTAGGCACGGATGTTGGTGTGGATCAGCACGTGTCTCTTCATGTTGGCCAGCAGGGTGAACTCCCGCCCGCAAATCCCACACTTGTGCTCCTTCACACCCTGGGGAGAGGCGAGATTCAGAAAAGTGGTGGTTATGGCTAAAATGCAGTCATCAGGATTAGGATCCTCAGTTTCTCACACGGCCAAATAAATCCACAAAGAGCTGGGTGACAGACATTGAGTTCAAAATGGTGTGACTTTAGCCTTGTTCAATTACTATTTTCTTAAAGAGTTGATTTACATAATTCTTTTTTTTTCTCCTGAAAATCATAAAGTAGACCAGTAGAGGAAAAAGAAAGCTATTGCTTTGTTGTTTTTGTTGCCGCTGGGGTTAGTTCCATAGGGAGAGTTCTCCGGGATTAACATGATTTTGGTAGGAACACTGTGGAAGGATATGCAGGATGAGTCTATCATCCAGCTTTCATGGTAATGAAAAAACAAAACGTTTTAAACTGATGTTATCGTTTCCCATATGAAAATCAATGTCTCTTGAGTTTTCATTAATGAACTTGAAAATCCCAGAAGAACAACTCATATCCACACTCCAATAAATTACAACTTGATAATCACTTGCAATTGGTCCCTGGGCTCCCACTGGGTTCTGCTGCAGTGGTCTCGGTGTGACTCAGCTGTGGAGCCTCCCCCCAAGCTGGCGTCTGTCCTCTAGAGCAGTTTGGCAGGGGATGCTCTCTGAATTGGAAAACAGGACAGAAGGAGGTTTCCTGGTTTCCTTGTTGCCTGCAGAGAAGTGCTTGAGTATTTAAGTAAAGATGCCCTCTGTTGAGAGCATTTCCGTGGATTCAAAGCTCAAGTAGAACATTAGCTAACCCTGACTACTTTACCAGTGCTTCCCTGAAAAGGCCTTTGCAAGCCGTCTTGACCCAGAGTGACTTCCGGGGAGGAAAACTTAAGAGATCCCTGGCATTAAAATGAAGGCCCTTACTAGATTAGGACAGGACACTTGGCTAACAACTATGCATTATAAAAGCCTAGCATCTGTAGGGGCCTAAGTAGATAAAGGGGTTCCAAGAGCAGCTCTGTCTCTCTGAATCGACCTTTCCTTTACTTTAAGTTGGGGCATGGTAAGAAAGCACCACTCCTCAGGGCGCGCCCCATGATGTTAAAGGGTGGGTTCAGGCTCTGTCCAGGTATTTGCTGCTACAGAGCACCCTTAGATAAATCCTGTAGACTTTCCAGGTGTTGGTTTCTTCATCTCAAGATGAAGTGGTGAGAACACTGGAGTTCCTTCCAGCTCCAACACGCTCGTCTAAATGGCTGTAGATGAGTATGGATTTATGCTAGTGAAGAGATCTAGAAATCAATCCCCTTTTAAAATTAAATTTTAATGCCCTCCTAAAAAGATGAACTTTTAAAATGTATCGCATAGTCAAAATGTGAGTTTAAAATAATGAAATGAGTGGAAAATATTTTCTTTATGGGTGTCAGGGTTTACTTCCGCATCTTTCTTCTCATGATTTTCCCTGGAGTTGGCCAGGATCTAGTGTCTTGGGAGCACAAAGAAGTATCTGTTTATCACTGTTTTGGGAATGCTCTAAACAGAATTCAGTGTCCAAAGTAAAAACTTCACGTGTGGCTGGCCAGGAACTCAAGTGAATGCAAGCCTGGACCCAACTTTTGGAGAATAAAAGAGACTGCTGTGTCTCTGGCAAGATCAGTCAAATCACAGAGAGGGAGCCTATGAGGGTTGTCAGGGACGAGGGGGAGGAAACGGTGAAAAAGGGGAAGGTCTTTATCATAAGGACCTTAGTGTCCTCCTCTGCAAGTCAGAGGTAATAATTGTAACTCTCACTCAGAGGTGTTGGAGAGGATTAAATGTGATGTAAAGTGCCAGGCATATAGCAAGTATTCAATAAATACTATCTTTCATTACTTGCTAACCCCTCTAATTAAAATGTATTTTGTTGCCTAACTCAAATGAGGCTTATTTTGGATACCAGGCTGTTTCTCCCAGTTTTTACTTCATTTTCTACTGTCTCACAGAATTTTCATATGTTCTAAAATGTACCTTTGATTCCTTTTCAGCATATGCAGGAGCTAATAAGCTAATAGTCCTCTGTGTGGCTGAATGTCAGTCTATGCTCTTTGTTGACAGCTCCTGGACTTGGCAGAGTGACTCCCCTCCGGATGGTATCTGCAGGTGCTTTTTGTAAATATAGGGCAGGAGCCGTTTGTGCGGAGCCCACAAGGCAGCCACACATTTCATCTCTGCCACAGAGCCAGAAAATGCCCTGTGTTTTGTCTTAACCTAACAAATGAAACCCACTATAGCAGAGCAGAAATGTTATCTTGGCTGGGCAATGTCCTCCGCTGACCTTTCAGAATTAAAGAATGCTTTAGAAACTCTCGCTTGCTAGAAGTCTCTCTTGCCAAGAAAACCACTTGAGGTCAAGTTTTGAGGACAGAGTCCAGTGGAGCAGAACTGCCCTCTTGGAAGCTCAACGCAGCCCCAAAACAACTTAGCTGGGGTGGGATTTCCAGGACACCATGAGGGCCTTGTTTTGGTTCAGCCTGAAAGCCTCCAGGGCTTTGGCTCTAACCCAGGTGGAACTTAGACCCTTGGGCCTGTATCTCTCCTCGAGGAGCTGAGCTGAGGGAAGATCAAACCAAACCGAACAGAGGAGGACGCTTTCTTATGCCTCCTACAATACAAACCACAGGGCACTGCACCCAACTTGGAAAAAGCACAGGACCTACTTGGGTTCAGGCCAGGTCTCTGCTCCCCTCGGAGCCACCTGCTCATGAAGCACATAAAGGTCTCACAGCCGAGAGAGAAAACAAACCAAAAACTAGCCAGTGCCTCAGCAGCAAAAGACAAAGAGAATTCCCTAGAAGAAGGCTCTGAGTGGTGTATCTCAGGCACAGAGCCAGTCTTGGCTACACTGAGTCTGATGACACACGTTCTCCTGGCAGGGAAATTTCCCGCATGCTAGTGCCCTGGATGAAGTTTCCAGAAAAGAAGTCTAGGCATTCTAAGGGGCTGGGAAGCAAAAACACAATAACCAGCTGTTCCCTTGGTGCCAAAATGTCTGCACTATTTATTTCTAGGCCACAGATCACAGGCTAACCTCAGACTCTAAGAAGCTAGAAGGGGACAGGACTTCAGAGATGACCGCATCATTCTCCTCCTCTTACAGGTGAGCCTCTTACGCAGGGACACACGCTCCTCGGTGTCAGAGGTGGGGAGAGCAGCTCAGGTCTCCTGTTCCTGGTCCCCGGTGCTCTTTCGTTTTCCCCAAGGTCCAGCCAGCCCCTGCCCTGGTGTACGTGCGTGTGACTGGGGGGTGGGGGTGGGGTCCCCCCTTACCTTGTGGGTGAGGGAGTGCTGCTTGAGGTGGTGGGGCTGCACAAACTCCATGCCGCACTCAGAGCAGATGTAGGGCCGGATGTCCTTGTGCTTCATCATGTGGTTCTGCAGCTGGCTCGGGTACTGGAAGGTCTTGTCACACTCAGAGCAGTTGTACTGGATGGGGCCCCGGTGCGTGGTGAGGTGCCTCTTCAGCTGGGCCAGGGTGGAGAAGTCGAGGCCACACTCCACGCAGATGTTCTCCCGCCCGCTGGCGTGCTTGGCCTCGTGAGCCTTGAGTTCGCTGGGGTAGGCGAAGCCCCGGCCGCACACGCGGCAGTTGTGCGGCTTCACCTCGCTGTGCTGCATCATGTGGCGCTTCAGGTGGCTGGTCTGGGTGAAGGCCTTGTGGCACACCTGGCACTTGTGGGGCCGCGTGCCCTGGTGGGTCAGCATGTGGGTGTGCAGGTGGCTGAGCTGCTTGAAGAGCTTCCCGCAGCGGGTGCACGCGTGGGGCTTGATCCCGCTGTGGCCCAGGATGTGGGTGACCAGGTTGTACTTGGAGGTGTAGGACTTGTCGCAGGTCGGGCACTGCCAGCGCTTCTGAGACCCGCCCACGTCCACGTAGTAGCTGTCATCGATCTGGACGTTCACGTCCACCCTCTCCACCTTCTGCTGCGTCTCCTGACTCTCCTGGGGCTCAGCTTTCTGGGGCAGCAGCGGCTCCGGGGGCTGCTTAGGCAGGAAGGTGTGCCGGCTGAAGGGGAATGGGGAGGAGGGGGGCATGAAGAAGGGGAACATGAGGCCGGGGTGGACTTTGGGGTAGTAGGGGTAGGGGGTGGGCAGGAATGGAGGGGCTGCTGGCTGAGGCCATAGGGCACTGGGCTTCACGAGCTCCTGCTTGATGGGTTTGGCCCCTAAGTGTTCCAGGGTGCGGTAGAACTGGAAACCCACATTGCACAGGTCGATCATCTGGGAGTCGTACTTGGGGCGCGGGGGCTGCGGGAAGAGTACAGGGAGGTTCGGAGGGCCGGGGTTCTTGCTCTCTTCGGGGCGGAGGGCAAGCGCGGCTTCTTGCGCGGGGTGGTGACAGGGCATCTTTGTAGGCATGCTCTTCCGTTTCCGAGAGCCTCCTCCTTCAAAGACTCCAGGAAATCCGTCTAGGTCTCCTGAAGGAGGTTCATACCGAAATTGGGAAAAGGGCCCCCGGAGAGCTTCTGGGAAGGAATATCTTTGGGGAGTTTTCCCCTGGGAAGCCACCGGCTGCAGGCAGTGGGGAAAAGAGGGAGCCCTCTCCATGCCCAGACTGAAACGCACATCCTCATCTTTGATCATCTTCATTTCCTTCTGCATGCTTGGCAAGTTTCCTTTAAAAAAGGAAAAAAAAAAAGTGTTTAAAAATTTCCTTTCCCTTCAGGGTTTTCTAGATGGGCTGAGTACTAACTTATGAAGAGTAATACTTATTTAGGACATTTATCCTAGGGCTTTTCAAAATATCACTTCTACAAACCCAGTTTCCAATGTGGAAAAGCACTGGCCTCCTGGAGTAGGACCAGTGGGCTGAATCAAATTGGTTTCCCATATAAACCTGCAGCCATAGCATTATGGCTGGAGGGTGGGAGATGGGGGTGGATTTCATTGGCAAGAAACCTGAGAACTCATCTGGTCATTGTCCCCACTTAAGATGAGGACACCACAGCCCAAAGTGATGGAGTGACATGCTCAAGTCACACAGCTACCGAGTGGAGGAAAGAGAGCTGCGACACGTTCTGCTGTGGTTTTTCAACCTGAGACATCATTGCATCTCCTAACGGTGATTTAAACATGTCTCTTATGGGCAAATCTTCCATAATGGAACTGATTTCCATGGCCAATCCTTTACTCAGGCCACTGCTCCTGGAGATAGGGATAGTCAAGTCCATGTAGAAGAAGAAACTTGAATGCCTAACTCACATCTAATACTTTCTGAGTAAGGTGGGCTGTTGAGGTATATTGAGCAGAAGAGCTCAACATGGTTAAGGAAAGCATGTTGGGCAACCCAATTATAAAGTTACCCTGATGATTTATGCATTCTAATCCTTAACCCAAAGCAACTTCAGGAGAAAAATTCCCAGGTTGTGAGTTTCTAAAGCTGCATCTTGTTCTCTCCCTTCATGCAGGTATTAGTAAAGTGCAGCCTTTGGGTGATTTCTTCAGTGTCTGACCTTTCATCTGCCCTTGCTGAGTTAGTGACTGTGTCCTGGTGACTACATCGGGCATGTGTGGGAGAGAGTGTAGGGTCAGATTCTAAACCAGGGACTGTTTCCTTTCACAAGTCTCCTTGCCATTTTTTTTTTTTTTATCTTCCTCACATAGACACTGGTGATAGGAACCAAGTGACTGACTCCACCTAAATCCTCTGAGTTTGAATAGGAGTGGTCCCCTTTGCTCATTGGAGGCTTCCATGAAGTCAATGTAACATTCAGCCCAAGGCTGCTGGAGACAGGGCAGGGATGGAGGCCTGGACTAATTCACGGCTCCCGTCACTGGGGATGGCTACAAGCTGGGCACGGCAGGGGAAAGACCTCAGGGGCCAGAGGTCAACAGCTTCATGTGTGTTCTTAGTTTGAGAACTGCAGCACAATTAAAGCAAAAATGGCCCTTTCTATGGAAATAAATCAAGTGTCCATCAACAGATTAATGGATAAACAAAATGTGTATAGTCACAAAGTGAAATATTATTCAGCCATAAAAAGCAATGATCTATTAGGATGAACTTAAATGTTTGGAAATGAACAGGGGTGTTGGTAGCAAGATGTGAGAATAACTAACAGCGCCGAATGGTGTGTGAATGAGGTGGAAATCATATATGTCACCAGAAGGAAAGCTGGAGGTCAAAAGATGGGAATGTATAAAACTGAATCCTATGGTGGGCAATGTCCATGATCAACTGTACAAATACTAGAAATCGCTTCCATGAACCAGAACAATGTATGACAATACAATTAGAAGTTAATAATAGAGGGGCATATAGGGAAGAACTATATGCCTATTACAAACTATATACTACAGTTAGTAGTATTTCAGCATTTTGTCATAAACAGTAACAAATGTACTATACCAATACTACGAGTTAACAATTGAGGGGGGTTGGTTAGGGATAGGGGAGGATTAGAGTTTCCTTTTCTTTTTTTCTTTTTTCATCTTTCACTTTATTTCTTGTCTGGAGTAATGAAAAGTTTCTAAAAATTGAACAAAAATTAAGTGTGATGGATGCACAGCTGTATGAGGATACCCAGGGGCAAGTGATTGTACACTTTGGATCTTTGGATAATTGTATGGTATCTGAACAATCTCAATAAAAATGAAAAAAAAAAAAAAAAAAAGCAATGATCTCCTGAAATATGTGACAATATTGATGAACCTTGAAGACATCATGTTGAGTGAAATAAACCAGACCCAAAGGGACAAATATCATGTGATTCCACATACATGAAATATTTAGAGTAAGCAAATTCATATAGAGAAAAAATATATTAGAGGTTACCAGGGGCTGGTAGGAAGAATAGAGAGTTAACATGTAATGGGTGAAGAGTTTCTGTTTTGGGTAATGAAAGAGTTTTGATAATGGATGATGGTGATGGTAGCACAAAACTGTAAATGAAATTAGCACCACTAAATTATACACTTTAAAATGGTTAAAATGGCTAATTTTATGTTATGTGTGTATGTCACCACAATAAAAAGGCGGGGGAGCCTCTCTATTTGACTATCAAGTCCGTACACAGACAATTCAATTGAGGGAACAAATATATGTGCTTATTAGGTGAATATTTGAGCATTATTTAGAGTTGTTATATGCAATTGTCAGAGAGCTAAGAACTAATGTCAATTAATATTTGCTTTGTTCTTATGTGAGTGGGATAGCCCTGGCTTGTCTTTCCATGGAGTTGGGGCTTAGTAATGAAGAGCGAGAACTCATGTTTCCAGCAAACAGGAGGTCCGTGGCTGTGTTCCATCCTTCTTCTGCTTCCTCCCAAAATTCTTACTGAAATGCTGGGTTTTCTACTCCTGCTACCTCAAGGACCACTTGAAGGAAGTGATCGGAGTAGTAGGAGAATGAAATACCTAATCTTATGTGACCTGGAGGAGTGTGGGGTGAGTATCAAAATGAGTGGAGCAGAGCTGCTGCTATCAGAGAAAAAGACAGGTGCATGGATGGGTCAGCAGAAGCTGGATTTTCACGTTTACTCCCTCATCTCTGCTTGCAATTCGGTAGGTCCTGATATCTTGACTAACACAGTCAGAAGTGGTGAGGCCCTGATTCAAGAATTTGTTACATCTGCAAAAATAATTGGCTTTCAGACAAGGCTTAATGTGTCCTCTTGAAATAGGGAAAGAAAATGGCAGATCCTTTCTTTAACATTACATTTTGGCCACAGTTGGTTGTATAACCCCTTTGTAAATAAGTTCCTTTTTGCAAAAATCCTGCTCAGACTGGAGAAAACTGTTCCAGGCTACAAGTGCCTATGGCAGAATTACAATGGAGCCCATCCAAATGCAAAGTGAGTCTCAGTTTTATTCTGATCTGGTTAAAGGACACAGTGATTCTAATTCACATTAGAGAGCTTGATATGAGAATTAGTGGAAAAAAAAAGCACATTAGAACATGGGCAGAATTTACTGAGTTTCTTGTGTATTTTATTATGAAGAAGGTGCTTGAAAATATATTGACTAATGATGTCTGGTATCTTTATGCCATGTGCTGTAGCTTATTCTGGAAAGCCACCTTCTTGGAAAGGAATGTTATCACTAATTTTGAAACCGAAGGTACTTTGGATTGCGTATGTTATTATCTTTGATATTTTTGTTCTTAGTTGTGATATAATTTAAATATTGATTCATTTTAACATATAATATATAATGCTATCTTCAAAAGCATATTTATTTTCAGTATTTGCATTTTTATTTTATCACCATTGATCTAACAAAGCAAAGCAGCATTGATGGACAGAGATGATATGCATTTAACATGAACAACAGAATTATGTCCCCCAAATGACAAAGCTACAGAAACTGCACATAGGTATATTTTAATTCTCCCCCACTTTAATTTCATAATTAATTAATTCCCCCCAATTTGTGACTTGTATATGTGATAATTCTCCCACCCCTGAAATGGTAAACTGCCTGCTCTGGGGGAAAAAAAAACCAGTAAACCAGGAGGTTTGAGAAAACATTGGGGTTCATCCATGGAGATTCTTCTGGACTTTTAAAACTGGACTCCTCCTCCACATAAAGATTTTAAGGAGCACTGCCCATCCCTACAGAAGTCAAGGAGAACCAGATCTGCTTTCCCCTTGGCTTTCTTGGGACATAAATCATCCACGGCTGCTGTTGGTTATTAATATCCTTGTCTTTGAGTACAGGGTGATAAAGAGAAGCTCCAGGAGGTTAAAAAGAAATATTGGGGATGGGGGGGGGTTGTTAAAGGGAAGCTCTGGGAAAGGATGCCTTTCCTTGGGAGACAATTTATTTTGATCCCAGACAAGTTAAAAGTCTGGGTGGCCTCAGCAAAAATATTTATAGACTCCTAGAAAACCTCAGTGTGCACTACCCACATGCTCCCATCTCTCCTCCTCTATTTCTAAAAATAGATCCGCAGGCATCCTTAAGAGCTACAGGAGTCCCGTGCAGGAGGGGTTTGGGGGCAGTGATCTGATTTGAAGGAGAGCTCCGAGACTGGGCAAAGCAGTCTCCAGGGGCAGGCCTGAGTCAGTCAACTGTGGCTCTTCCAGAGCCCCTGAAGAAAATAGGCAGGTTGTGAGACAGTTCCTTGCCAGGATGTTTTGAAAAAATATGCAAAATGAAAGAAGAACTGAAATTTAAAATGTAGACAGCCTATGGGATAGTGGAAAGAGCATTGGCTTGGAACTCGAGAATCTGGGTTTGAGTTCTGACTTTGTGTTAGCAGCTGTGGGAAATTGAGCAAGTTCATTTTGAGGTTTAATTTTCTCATCCACTAAATGGGGGGGTTGGGATATCCCCATAGGGTTTTTGGAGACTTCAAATAGAGTATGTGTGTGCAAGTGTATTAAACCTAAGCAAGTGTGGTGCCATTGAGGGGTAAGAAAGAATGGACAGCAGTGAAGGACTCATGTTTGGATCAGTGGATTGAGGCTGGCTGGCATTTTCAAGCTGAAGCTCTTGGTCACCCTTACTGGCACCTGGGCCTCTGCTTTGCAAGTTCAAAATGAAGACTTTATCCATTTACCCTGAATTGGTCATATCACAGCAGTGAATGTGAACCAAACTCAAAGGGGTTGATGGGTAAGGCCAGGAAAGGTTGGTTCTTTCAGGGTGGAGACAAACCTTCTGGTTTAAGAATATTCCCTTCCCATTCTTTCTCTATGGTTCTCTTCCCTGTAACTGAGCTGTCTGCCAGCCTGTATTAATAATAGAAGACTTAGGTGAGTGGAACTTGGGTAGGTGGTCTCATGAGATATTTCAGCCACTCTATGGGAAGGTAAAGAACTGTCCCTGTTCTGATAACACAGGTTACCTTCCTAGAAACAGGAAGACTTGTCTGTTGGACCCTAAGTCACAGACCCTGGAACAGTGCTGGAGCAACACTGACAAACTGGCTCTTTGCTTTCCTGCTAGACAGTGAGAGCAGGGACTGGGTTTGCTTTTTTTCACTGCTGTATCTCCAGTGCCCAACATGGCGCTTAGCACAAAGTAGATGCTCAATTAAATGCTGTGGGGATCCGAGAATGAATGAATGGTTCTTGTTTTAAAAAGTCTCCATATTGAACTTTGAAATTAATCCTTTAATCTTACATTATTTAGACTGTGGGCTACTTGGTGACTTTGGGGGACATCCCTAATCAGATCAGCAGCACACTAAAAAATTCTCCAGGCAGTTATTGTAGAATGAACTCAATACACACACTGTGTTTACCCTCCTGAGTTTCTGAGGGTGCCTTTCCCTAAAATAACCTTCAGATTATGGTGAATCTTTAAATCCTAATTACACTAAGGCTAGCAAGCCATCTTCAAAGTGCCATAAGGTTATGCAAACCAGTCAGCAAACAGACACCTGAAAAGTCCAGAGGGTAGAAAGAGAGACCTCTGGATTGAGAAGGTGAAATGTAATCTAAGAGTGGGTGATCACCCTTCATTCTTCCACCAGAAGGAAATTTTTGAGAAGTTAGTAGCAGTCTACTAACTGCTACTAACTGCTGCTAACTGTACCAATGACGGTGAAGAGGCTTTAGAAAAATCATGAATCTTCAATGCTATGGTCAGAGAACGTTCTAAGGTCCTTAGCTTTCTACAATGTATACTCAATCACCAGACTCAATAGGCTATAAACTAGGAAGTTAATAATTTGAGGGAGAAAATGTTGGGTTGATCTGTATTAAAGGAATTTTGGACTGCAGGGCATTTTCCTTAACAGGTATTAGCCAAGGGAGTTAGTTATGAGGAAATGTGGAAGGAATTGATTTCAAAAACAAAAACAAAAAATTTCTCTTTGAACCCTAAGGCCAATTAGAAATGCGAGGTCTCTAACCAAGATGAAACCATTAAAATTTAGTGTGGAAAAAAAAAAATGCTTCTATTACTGCCCTTTTATTGGGAATTCACCTACTGCACCAAAATATAAATATTCCCCAGATAAAATTACTGGTATTTTGTGGTTCTCATTTGAATTGAAGGTCATTCCAGTAAATGCTATTAGAAGAGCCACAGTGAGTCAGCACTCCAGGGGCAAATCTATTTATCTCTTCTCCACAACACTGATTTCTGTTCATCTTGAAATTCATGAAAGAATATTCAGTCTCACATGAAAAAGAGAAAACATATTCTTTATTCCTTGAAGCTTTCCAGTGTTTCAGTGGAAAACGTTACATTTTACTATTGGCTTCCTTTTTAATTTGCGAGAGTGGCAATTTACTTACATGGCCTGCCCTGGTGCTCTGCTCCTAGAGATAGGAGCAGGGAGGAGAAAATAGTGGAAGAAAAGTATGAGAATAAGCAATGGTAAGAGAGGCAAAAGGGTGGAGAGTTGGGAAGGGATAACAGGCAGGCAGGGTAGGATAAATACAGACTGACTGTTATCTTCTCTCTGTTTGTAAAAACAATCTTGTTATAAGGTTCCTCTCGTCACAGGATTTTATTGGATCACCTGGTTCTTTCCGAATTTGTGTTAACAGCTAGAAACTCTGAGTCTTAGAATTAAATGTTCTAGTGATTCAACAAAAGTGTCTTAATGTATATGTAGTTGAACTGCTGAGTTCTTCATCTGAAGGTATTTGGCAAGTAATAACTTATTCTTGCATTCCTAAGGTCAGCAGGAATAGAAGGAACTCAATGCATCTGACAGATAGGTCAATATGTTCTCAACATATGTTCTCAACAGTGCCTTGTCACTCCCTGGGTCAATGGTAGAGCCAAGAAGGGGTGACCAGATGCCTGGTTATAGCCAGACCCCATATATCAGGGTCCTTTCAGAATGTATTTCTGCCCCCCATTTAATTTATAAACCCAAATTCCTCCCATTCATTATAAAAGTAATCTGTCTGTTCATAGCATGGGCTGAGTCCTCTAGGTAGTCAGAAAATATTAACTGGTGATGAGAACTGTTCACATGGGAAATAGTCCGTCGAACTCACATAATTTATTATTATTTTTTAATTCCTAAGTGCCATTAGGACATAACATAAAGTCAAGTGTAGTCTTGCATTTTTAAATGGTTCATAATGAGTGTGAGAATACACCATTTTTCTCTATTTTTAAAATAATAAATTCAACTACTAACTTGCATAAGTTAAAATGGATGCAAGTTTAATTCAGAAAAGTTAAGTTTTTCTTTGAAGCACTTCATACCTAGGTCTAGTTTCTGGAAAGCAAGACTGAATATAGTTACTTGAGTGCTGGAACAGCTGTGAGGGTGTTGGGGTTATCTCTGTCCTTGTGACCCATTTAAAGGAAGGAAATGAATCGGAGCTGTGACTTAGCAGTTCTCCTCCCCAGCTCTCAGAGCTAATATCTTTCTTGTGGATGGAGCTCTAACTAGAATGTTAGAATTTTTCTCCAACTTCCTTTGGAGAAAATGACCTTTGATAAATGTTGATTGTTTTTGATTCATAGATCAAGTAAACTTGATATACCCACTCCTAGATATGCAAATACACACATACACGTTAGAAAGCTTCATTTTGCTCCTCTGGGAATGACAGCATATTCATTCTGATGGGTCTCCGAATTGGTAGATAGAGCTAGAAAATATGACCCTCTGTAAGCATAAGTAGTAAGAATTGACACATAACAGATGAAGGTAGCCATCTGTGGAAGGAACCTATTTTAAAAGTGTAACTCCGGGGGTAGTATGAGGAATATTTTGGGGGAAGTGAGGGAAATATGATCCATCTTGATTGTGATGGTGGCTATGCAAGTGTGTCAAAACTCATAGAACTCAAAGAGAAAATTTCACTGTCTGTAAATTAAAAATAAGTTTAAAAATATAAAAGGAGCACATGAAAAATGCTATTCTACATCTTATTATAAAAAGAGCAACAGGATATTTGGGAAATATCCAACAACAGACAAAGTGATCAGACTCAATCCTCTTAATCTAATCAATTCAAATTTGTGGAACATGTCTAATAATATGCAGATGATATAAAAAGAGTTTATTAAAGATTATAAGAATTTGTTGATATTAATTCCTGCTTTCTCCAAAAGGGAGGCTAAATATGGCAGATACCGTTTTTGTGTGTGTGTGTGTACTCTATTTCAGCAGGAATATTACAGGGCAGGGATGATGCATTAAGTTATCTTTCAAGGACTTCTAACTCCTTGGCCCTGACTGCATGCTCAGAAAACAATCTTGTATAATTGCGCCAATGTTCTTTGAAATGCAGTCTACCATCAGTAGATAAAAGCATTATGATCATTAGAAAATATACCCATATACCCCTTGTAAATCAACAGATCGGTATTCACATTCAGGTCCATAGATCAGTCTTGTGAATCATTTCCCCTAAGCCTGATTAGCTAAGTACTCTTACAAAATGGAGTTAGGTTATGAATCTCCAAACCTGCAGACCAAATCCTGAGTAGTGGTGGCCCCACCAGGCATTGCTATCCCACGAAATCTATCTGAGTAGCCAGCTGCCTTCTTTCTTTGATACCTCTCATTGGATATATCAGTTAGCTACCCAAGATTCTGAAGGGTAGGAAGTGGAGAAAAACTCACCCAGGAGAGACTTTATGGAGATGCAGAAAGGCAATCTTCCAAAGTGAATTCCTCTCTTCTCTGAATTTTGTCACATTAATTTGATGTTCCACTCATTGACATTGTCTTATGCTCCTGGTTGACTTTCTGTGTGGGAGGGTATCATATTTGTAACCTAATCTGGTTATAAAGTCAGAAATTGCCTGGTGCTTTATATACTGCTGGAATCCAATAATTAGGAATTTATTTGACAAATACCATGTTCTATCTTTTGCTCCCTGATCTCAAGGAGAATTTTGGTGTCACCTGATGGAAGGAATAGCTGGCCTATCCCAGTCCACCCCAAGCCAACCTCAAATAAATAAGCTGCCCAGAACATCTCCAGTGAGCAAGGTGGTTTAGTAGTGTCTGGGTTAGAGCGTCTTTGAAGGCATGGACCCTGCTTCATCCTGACTCAGGATCCTTGGCCAGTGTGTGCCATATTCCTTTGACTTGAAAGATGGAATGTCTTGTTTCATTGACCTGATATGAATGAATGTGGGAGGGCTCTGGAAATGCACAAAATGCAGGGTTCAAATGCCACTGAGCCTCTGAGGGAGCATGTCACCACAAAGTAGACAAGGGACATGCTCAGGTTCCAGCATGTTCTACAGGGCAAGACAGGTGATTACAATTTCCCTCACGTAACAACTGCAGACTCCCCCATGGCTCTCCATGCACATGCCCATTAGTTAAGTGGAAATGCCCATCCTAATAGGCAGGTGGATATGTGATCCCATCCTTTCTTTTATTTTTATGTGGATGGAATTCCTGCTTTAGTTCTGCCTTCTGATGAGTGATCACTTTTCATTCTGTTTCCCCACCCTCTCCCTGCCAGCCTTATACTCTTTGGTTCAGGGTCTTTTCATTCACCTGCTTCATATTGATTTTTGCTATCAATTCTGTTCATTAAAAACATTTTTGGAAAATATACATACACCGATCTGCTCATGAACACACAGGCTATCTTGGGAAGGAAATACAAGGATCTGGTGATACTGGTTGCCTCTGGGGAGGAGGTCTGCAGGGCTGGGGAAGAGGATGAGAGTACAGCAGCCCAGTTACCCAACTTCAGGAGGTACCAGTCCCATCACAGTCTGCAAGCGGTGCCTCTGCCATTGTGCAGTTCTCTGGATATAAAGAAGACTTTAGATTGTATATCTTTTTGATTTATACTTTGTTACACTGTGAATGGCTTAGCTATTCAAACACTTACATTAAAAAAACAAAGCTTCATATTGGCTTTCAAACAGGAAACATTCAGGTGAAATTAGACTTGGGGTCCCCTTCCCTTTGAGCCCTGAAGAATTCCCTTGAAACATTTCCTCTGATACCTAGATATTTCTGACCACTCTGCCCAAAGTCTGTTGATGCCCCTGAGAGACTTCTCTTAGTTTATATTTTGGGCATGTGGCTTGACCTGGACTTATATCCCCGGGGAAATGAGTATGAGCAAAACCAAAGGCTCAGCCTGCAAGGAGCCTCCCCAGAGTATTCATTCAGCAAACTGCTTCAGGTGCCTCCTCTGTGCCTGCCCCATGCTGGATACCAGGAAGATGATGTTTAATAAGCCAGACACTAGCTTCAAGGAACTTACCATCTGGAGGAAGAAACTGATAAATGGGTGTAGAGCAAAATGTTATAAGAGCTGCATTAGAGGAATCTCAAACTGGTAGGTAGATTTACTAAAACTGAGAGGACAAGAAGCAGAACTATATATATTTTTTTGACTAACAGAAACTATTCCCTTTCAAGATATTCTCCTTTTTTTTTCCCTATCTTTAAAACTTCAGTTAGAATAATATGAAAGGGTGAAGAAATATCTGTGGTTGTGAGGGAAACAAGAAAAACCTCCCTGCCCCCCAACCACCGCTCCAACCTTCACTAACAGTATCTTCTGTAGAACAGAGGCAGACTTGCATGAGTTGCAAAGTAGAGCTGACCTTTGACGTGCATTCAGAAAGCCCAGGTTTGTATTTTAAAATAAAATTAAAACAACTACATTTGACTTTGGAAGTTCAGATGAAAATAAGCCTTGTGTGAAGATTCAGGGTAATTACAGAATCACACACTGCAAATGTGACTAATTCCGTTTCCCCATTCTAACCATCCTGGGTTTCTCTTTGGCTTCTCCAGCGCTGGGATACAGAGGATGAGCCACTAGGGTTTTGGCAAGATCAGGTCCATCCCCAGGACCCTAAGGTAGCAAGTTGCTTAAGAGTTCCTTGCAGACTAAAGTAAGCGTTTTATCCCATTTATGCCACTGTAGAACCATAAAATGTCCAAGCACAAAGCCTGTCCCAACCCTCAGGCACAATCAGTCCCTCCCTCTGCTCAGCTCCCACAGCCTGTGCCCACACGTTTGATGTGGCTTCCTCACTGGGTATTGCAATAGTCTGCTTCTCCCACAACACTGTTATGTCCTTAAAGTCAGGGACCATTTACTAAACCTTTCCACATGTTCACTGCAAGGACTGGTACTTAATAACATCTTTAAGTGATGAACTTTCAAAGTGCAAAAATTTTCTATTCTTCAGAGAATTTTATTCTGTTCTTTTATTAGTAGATAAAACTAGTAGATAAAACCACCCCCCAAATTCCATGAACCTCCTTCCTTTTTATTCTTGCCTTTCTTCTGCTCTCATAACAAATTGGTGGAACACATTTTTATGTTTAGAATTAGTTATCCAAAGGACAATAAGTTCCTTTCAGATATAGGTCATTTTGCTTTTTAAGCACGGCTATATTTTAGAGGTTACTCTAATGGCCCTCTATGTGCTGTTTTAGAGAATGTCCTTGGAAAGCAATGTTCACATGACCAGAAAGCAAGCTCAGTTGTACCAGAATCCCCTAACTTGGAACCTAACTTATCCCTTTTTCTATGCCTTAGGTGCTTTATATTATAAAATGTATTAATATTTCAAGATTTATTATGGCCTTAATCTCTCTTTGATTCTGTGATTTTTTCTTTATTAAGTTTCTCCTTTCTCGTAAGTTCTCTCCCCTCCACCCCAAAAGTTAACTTCATGAATAGACCAAAACAACAACGACGATGCTGACAACAACAAAGGACTAGTAAGTTGGTTTGACAATACCCTCCCCCTTTGCCATACATTGCTAGGCGGCCATCACAAAATCTCATCCATTGTTCCTTGGCAATGACCATTATTAGCTTCTCTACTTTCCACCCCCATATCTAGGACCCTGGTCCAAGTGCCCATCACTTCACCCATGGTTTATTTACAATAGTTTCTATCCACCCTCCCTGATCATTCTTCTCATTTCTTCCAAAACCCTTGCATACTAACTACAAAACCGTCTTCCAGAAAGTCATCACTTTTTCTAAAACAACTCTCTGGAACCTACAACAGTGATGTGTACAGACTGGTGTAGAGATTGTTAATGTCTGCTCCAGTGTCCATTTCCCCTTTCTTCCTTAAAAACACAGAATCTTTATTCTGCTTGGGGTGACAATGTGCCCAGCAAAAACACTAGCCTTCCCAGACATTCTTTCAGTTAGGGGCACCTTGTGACGCAGTTCTGGCCAGCGAGATACACACAGAAGACTGCGAGGGATTTCTGTGAAAGCTTTTACTTTCCTAGTGCAAAAACCACCCCTTTCTCCTTTCCTATTTTTCTTCTTTCTGCCTGGAAAGTGGATGTGAGACTGGAGTTGGCAGTCATATTGGAACCATGAAGCAACAAGCTTAACAGCAATGCCTCCCACTAAGTATGGTAGAGAGGAAGATGGAAAGTGTCAGTGCAGAACGTCTATACACACTTGGTGTTGGTCTTTTTATTACTTGAGAAAGTGAATCCTTTGTTCATTAAGCAGAGTTCTGTGGCTTGCAGCTAAACACAATCCCTAACTGAAACATGCAGCAGATCAAATGTAAACTCCTCCACCTGATGTTCAAGGATTTTGTAATCAGGTCCAACTCTACTCCCCTTCTCTCTAAAATCCTCTCAACCCAGGTCAGACCAGGCTTTCACTACTCTCTACATGGGACAACCTAATTCCTACCTTTTTGTCTTTGTTCAGACTGGTCCACCATTCAGGATTCTTTCCGTTGAACCATTCCTTTCTTCCAGATTGAACTTAAGTTTGTCTACTTCCTAGATGCCTTTTCTCTTACTCTTATGTCCAATTCTCTCTCCCTTCTTTGAAATCCTATGACATCACCCCCAGTGACCCCTGGTTGAAATACAGTTTCCCTGTACCGCACTCTGGTTATTTCACGGCTAGGTTTTGTTTTCCCAACCAAAGCATAAGCTCACAGTGACCTGCGATTCATACTCTTTTATCTCTCATTGCACCAAGTAAGTACTCAATACATAGTTGTTGCTTGACTGTTACTATGCATTGCTGTATCTGCTTTTTAAAACAGAGTCCACTCACTTGGAATTTGAAGTCTGCCTTGTTGAATAACAATCCCTAGTCTAGGAATTGCAATGACTTCTTTATTTGGTGTTTTAATCTCTATTTAAAAAAAAAAAAACAATTGGCAAAATAACAATAATAATAAAAAGGAAAATAATTGTTTCTCTTGGATTTTTCTCTCCAGGCGACAGAATTTGGGCCAAACACCCATAGAACCAGGTTATAAATGCCTGTGTGCCATGCTGGGGGCCCCTTGGACATATGTTGAGGAGTCTCCATATTGCTCGGTGAGGACTCCATCTGGAAGTCATGAGGAGAAAGGACATAGCTGTCATCTTTTGCTCTGACATAAGGTTTATGAGCAGCGACCCTGAAGCCTCCTGCCTCAGTGCATTCCTCAGTGCAGGCCTCAGGGGCTCAGGGGTGACCATTATACTGTCATCACAGTCTGAACCCTGTGATGTATTTCTTGCCACAACAAGCAAGGCCCATGAGGTGTGGGGAGAAGGAGTCTCCTATGTAAGACAAGTGAACTTGCCATCTAGTTGGGAACCTAGCAAGACATCAAAAGGTCACATTCCCTTAATCCTTCAGAGTCATGGTTTCCTATTTATGAAACAAGACTAATAATACCTACCTCGGGGGCAGCCCTGGGGTTAAATGAGGTAATGCATGAATCTTGCAGAGCGCCTGCACGTAATAAGGTTAATTCAACCTGCTTTTAGTGTTATCATTATTACAAGTCAACAAATTGTGTTCGATAAATGATGCTGGCGGTAGGAGATCACTTCAGAGTGGGGCGGTCAGGGAAGTCTTCATTAATGAAGGAGGCACAGGGGAACAAAAATTTAAAACCACGGGATTGTTCAGGATTGGCCGTATTTGGTATTTTATTTAATAGGTCAAAGGGGAAGAGGGCAGGGGCATCTGGAACTAAAGCACTGAGGGCAAGGCTGCCCTTTTAGGTGGCTTCCCGTGACATGGTGGGTCTGGGCTGGGCTGACCTGTACCATCAGGGTCTCCATCAGTCTGTAGAACTTGTGCTCAGGAAACAGAGAGACACTAACTGGCCTGAGCAAGGAGCAGACATTTAGCCTGTCCCTAGCCCTGAGCTCTAACAGAGTCTACCACAAACAAAGGAGCAGAATTTGACCCCAAGACCGTGAGGCCCTGATCATTCTATTTAAGGCTGTGAACTCTCCCAGCCCCCAATCCTCTCTTTTACAGCCCCAACTTTTATTTTCCGTAGTAAGATCAGAAAATATCTTGGCTATCCAATTGCTTGTTATCTGTCTTGCCCCACTAGAGTGTAAACTCCATGAGACCATGTGTTCACTGCTGTAACCACTTAGGAGAGTGCCTGGCACATAAGGTCAGCACATGAGACTCACCTGGGGAGGTTTTAAACTGCCCCCCTCGAAAAAAAATGCAATGCCTAGGCTCTTCCCCAGACTTCAATTACATTAGGATCTTTGGGCGTGGAGGCCGACATGGGTCCGTTTTAAGAGCTCTGCAGGTGATTTTCATGTGTAACCAAGGTTGAGTTTAGGGAGGTGTTGTCAGCCTGGGTAAATGTCAGTGACAGACCCCATACAGAGAGGGAAGTGGAGGGGGTCACAGGGAGGTGGAGGAGGGATTCCGATGGAAGAAGCCCTGTGACCCTCAGTCATCCCTCCCCTTCCACCACCCACCCAGGCTACCAGTGATGCCACATGATGTTAAAGAGAAGATTCTTCTCTAGGTCAAGGTTGACTTGATGAAGAACAGTCCATATGGCAATGGCCATTTTGGGGATCAGGTGGAATTAGAAATCTGCTCTATTGAATAATGATCCTTAGTCTGGGAATTGCAATGACTCCTTTATTTGGTGTTTTAGTCCCGGTTAATGTCAGATCCACAAAGGGAAGGATCCTGAGCAGGTCCTGCTGTATCCTGGTTGTGGTGGGGTCACAAGCCCACCATTTGTGTTCATATGAATCTTGGGCTGGAGAACCCTCCCCGCACCTTTACTCCTCCTTGGCCATCCCCCCAGCCCAAGGCCTTGCCCAGCCACCCAGAGGGATGGCTCTACTAACCTGCAAAGACTGACAATGAGGAAGAGGGCAGAAGAATGTCTTTTCTCTGCATGACTATGATACTTTTGAAAGGTTGGGCTGTGGGATTTTTGTTTTTTCACTTCTCTCTTGGAAATCACCTTCATGGCTGATTGGGTTCTAGGGCAAGACTTCTTCTTTGCATTGAGAAGCATTTCCCACCATATTTAGGAGGCAAAGTAGAGCTGCTGCTTTGTCAGTTGCCTTAATGGTTTTCCATGCCATTTGTCAAAAAATTGGTTTTCTTTTTTAAAAAATTGTTTCTTAACAACAAACAAGTAAATGCAAAAATCTTCCCTTGTGCTTTGATTGATGGTTCACACCTTTTTAGAATATGTAGCTCATATTTTTAGAAAAAAGCAGCTGGTACTCTTGACATTTAATTCCAACAAAATGCCTCATTCAATTCCCCCTCTCCCAAATAGGATACGCAGTCTATTGGAAAATATTCAATTGCGTTGATCTAAATGTCTACATTAAGTGTGGAGGAAAGATACAGTATGCTTTTAATATCCTGGAAGCTGAGCTAATGCCACTGAAATGGCTGATTCTAAGAAAACCGTGATCAGAAAAAGGTGACTATTTTAGCTGGTATTGATATCCTCGAGGATGGACCTTTAAAACTGGGATTGAACAAATAAGTTTTTGTTCTTGGGTCAGGGTGGGTGTTTTACCCAAAGACATTTTCTATAAATCAATAATAGTAGCAATAATAATGATAGTTAATAATAGAGGACTTACCATATGCAAGGCTTTTATACGAATTATCTCATTTAATCACTGCTATTGTTATAACCTATTTACAGATAAGAAATTTGAGGCATAGTGCATTTAAGTGACTCATCTAAGATCACATGGTCTGGAAGTAGCATCTCTTTGCCAGGGGTTGGCAAACTTTTACTATAAAGGGCCAGAGAGAAATATTTTTAGCTGTGTGCAGCATACAGTCTCTGCTGCAACTACTCAATTTTGCTGCTGTAATGAAAGCAGCCAATGGGAGCGGCTGTGTTCCAATAAAACTTTATTTACAAAAAGAGGCGGCAAGCTGGATTTGGTCTGGTTGCTGTAGTTTGCTGATTCCTGTTCTTAGCCATGACTAATCTCTCTCTCTTGAAGCCTCTTGCTGGAATCTTTTAATTTCCATAACCCTTTTCCAGGTTCTTTTACATCTACATATGAGCTATGACAAACACTCATCAAGCCCAATTTTACAGTGGCCTACTGGTTAAATAACTGAGGGTTTTGCATTTTTTTTTTGTTTGTTTTTTTTGTTTGTTTGTTTGTTTTTTAATGAGTCCTATTCCTCAGTGCCAGCAACACTCTAAATGTTATGATGGCAAAGGGCATTTGGATGAGTGGGATTATTAAACCTCATGAGGACCCCGCAGTGGAAGCCTCCAAGCGCATCTTTGCTCTCAGGGGTCTGTAAGCTGGCACAGGGGAAGGGGACTGGCCTTCGTGTGGCCTCTGCTCTGCGCCTGTACAGAGGCCCTTCACTCGCTCCCATTTCCTCAGTGTCTTCATATTCCACTCCTTCCACATGAGTATCAAGCTGGCTTATAAAACACCCAACACCAAAGAGATATCATAATTGAAGGAAATGGAATCCCCACATCAGCCCTGCAAAAGATGGGTACCATCATTCCCATTTTCTAGATGAGAATTAGAAGGTCAGAGGGGAAGTTACTTTGCCTGAGACCAGAGAGCAAGTAAGTGGTGATGCTGGTATCTCACTGCAGATATGCCTGATTCCTTCCCCTGCACATCACCTGCTACACTGCCCTGCCCCTCTGCAGGAGACTGTGCACTTCGCCATAGCCGAGGAGCCTGGGATCCCAGTCTTGACTCATAAATCAATCACTACATGAGTTTGGCAGTCAGCTAATTTTAAGATTCTGTTTATTTCTACTCCAAAAAAAAAAAAAAAAAAGAGAGAGAGAATAAGAATCATTGGGGTACCCTACTTACTTTACATGGTTGCTATAAAATCAAACAAGGTAGAATATGTAAAAGATCTTTGCAAAGTATGGAAACACTCTGCAAATGCACAGTGGTTGCAACTGTCAGGGAACTGGCCATTGTGGCAGTGATGCAGTCCCTTCCACCTCCTCACCACTCTGCTGTTCACCCAAAAGGGCTGCCCCACACCCAGGGAACCCTAGCCACTGAATAATTCAGATTGCCCAAAATCCCCTGAAACCAGGCCAAATCTCAGGAACTTGGAAAAGGTTACAGAATAGTCATCTAATTTCTGGTCACATACATGACTCAAAAACACATCCTAAGTTTCATCACCATCACTCTATACAGAGCCTTCCTTTTACTTCTATTCCTCTAGTTTCGAAATGGGCTCTTCATCTTGGGATGAGTGTGAATCCAACCCCTTCTCTCAGACCCAAGTCCTGACCAATTGTTTCACTGACACGGCAGGGGACCTTGTACCCCACTTAGTTCAAATTCCCAGCTCCAACTCCTGGGTGGAAAGGGCTTTAGTGTGTCTTTGCCTTACATCTGTGACCTTTTAAACCCTTTTTGCTAAAAGTTAGAAACTAGAAAAGATGGACAGCTTGATTACATAAGAAAAAATTTTCCTGTATCTCAAAAATCACATAAAATTAAAAAGGAAATGGCAAACTGGAAAATTATTTGCAACATGAGAGAAAGAATTTGTGCTCCCTAATATTTAATAGCTTCTTAAAATCAATCAAGAAAATGACTACTTGTAGGATAAAATTGGCAAATGTTGAAAGATAATTCACAAAAACTATACAAGTGATGAATAAAAAATTTGGGGACTAGTTTCAAGTAACAGCAGG
The DNA here is from genome assembly GCF_015220235.1 of Choloepus didactylus. NCBI lineage: Eukaryota > Metazoa > Chordata > Mammalia > Pilosa > Megalonychidae > Choloepus > Choloepus didactylus. Next base: position 7,668,553 of record NC_051319.1, read on the forward strand.
CACCCAATTTTCATGAAATCATCAGTAATGAGAATGTTTAGACAAAGAAGAGATGGTCATAGTTGTCATATGCATGCTGTGTGTGTGTGTGCATGTTTGTGTCATCCCTCTGTATACAAATACGCACCTGCCTGAAGCAGTTTAGAGAACTGCAGACAAGGATTGGACTAATTTCAGATGTAAAATTTATGAAAACATATGCAAATATAACCAAATTTCAGCTCTAAGAGTTTGGGAAAAGGGAGGAAGAAATAGATATATTTAGGGGAAGAAGATGGAGCCGTCCCATGAACTGCAAAATTGATTTGCAACAATATCTGGAATGAGGTATACAAGGCCTGAAACTCATCTAAGGCAAAATCACCCAAAAGAAAAATCCATTCATGAAACTAAATCATCCTAATGCAGATGACAATTCATGAGTAGATACTAAAACAAAAGTGTGAAAGATATTTTCCAAATCAGTGTAAAAGTATGCAGAAATTACTGAATCTAAATTGGATAAGAATAGTGTAGCAAATTGATGAGATGGTGAAGGAAAGCTAATTAAAGTACGAAGGGGCCTAATCTGAGAGCTTTTTTCTTAGATTAGATTCTACAAGACGGAATCTAGACGATTCTGGGTAAAGAATAGTTCCCCTGGAAGACTTTGCAAAAGAGTTCTTTGAAGTGCTTTCCCATAATTTAGTTTCTCTTCCTTCGAGTTTTTTGACTTTGAATGGTTGGTAATGACTTGATTTTAGTTGATTCTCTCTCTCGCCACCCCCACCCCCCCGTCTCCCTCCCTCCCTCCCTCTCTCTCAGTTACCAGAAACAGGTTGATTCTCTGAGATCATTAACATTTCCAGACTTTCTTATAAAAGAGGGTGCATTTGTCAGCATCATTTAATGGGGCATTTGGTAAATGGTCATTTCAAGTTTTCATCCTCATTTGTGCTGATAGAAGAAAAAGTGAGGTTAACTTAAGATGGAATTAATGTGAATGAGTAAATAATGTAGTAAATAAAATAACAAAACACCCTTCTACTGAGGATCTCACCTGGTAAGAGGTAAATCATTTGGATCCATTTGATAATAAAATATGAGTAAATTCAATCCAGAGTTTACAGAATTGCCTTTCAGTATTAAAACCTTTGGGTTTTCAGAATAAACAGATACTCTGTAGGAACGAATGGGAAATTCAGTGTGCACAGTGAATGCTCCTGTCTTAGAACTTCTTAGGGACAACCAAGCAAGCCACACTTTAAGAATGTCCCTTGGTATATGCTATCCCAGAAGAAATGAGTCCTGAGCCAATTCACATCTTGTGAACGTCATGTGAGGATGTGCACCTTATATGGGCATCCTAAAACCGACTGGTAGCTCAGCCTCTGGGTGCCATGAGGGCCACTGGCAAATGACAGGCTTGATATAAAAACAACTCAGCATCTCGGTTTGCAGGAAAAACAAGAAGAAAGTCATAAAACCAGTTGAGATAACCTAGCCATTAGATCAAGGTGTATATAAAAACAATGTGAGTTGGCATTAGAATTAGATGAAAGGAACAATTACACATGGCATTTTTAATGACCTTTAAATAATAGATATTCATCCCCCCTCATTGTAAAATTTAATTACTGAAAGGTTTGAAGAAGAGAATTAAAGTAATAAGCTCACCACCAAGAGTAACTGTGTTAATATTTTGGATTATTTCCTTTAAGTCTCTTACTAAGCATAAATGTGTTTTCTTTTACAACATCATCATTTACCATATATTTCTATGTAATATACAAATAATACAGAGGTAGACAATCTTGTACATAAAACCTTTGTTTGAGTCTCTGATTTCCTTAGATTAGATTCTCTTGAAATAGAAATACTGAGTCAAAGGATATGAATTTTCAAGTCTTAATACATATGGCTAAATTGTTTTCCAGAAAGGTCAACCTAATTTATACTTAAATTATTCATTTCGCTAAATGTACCTTTTACCTTCTATGGCTCCTTTCATTTTTCCTCCTGACATTACTTAATCAAGCATCTAAACTTGATCCCACAGTGTAATAAAAATTTAAAAAAAAATTCCCACTTTTACTGAGAGAATTTTTTTTATGATTTTGTGGCAAGTTACACTGAGATAACTTTTTCAAAACAATTTCATACCCATTATCACATTTGGCCCTCACAAGGACCCTAAGATGAAGAGAATCAATTGTAGAATGTTTAGAGCATGGAGAAGGGTTTCGGATATCATCTAGTTCAGGTTTTATTTATGTTTCCATCTAACAGAGCTACAAGGAGGATACAAGGATTTTAAAGTTCTAGAACGCAAGTTTCTGGAATCTCAGTTCATTCTGAGATTGCATCACCTTGTAAAGTTTTGTGTTGTTCCCAAAGTTCTTGTAAAGCTTTGTATTGTTCCCAATTTCCTCCTTCCCTTTCGCTGTCTTATCAAACAGTTAGATCTTTCCCTCTGTTACAGGGGCATGCAACTAGTTAAAATTCTGGACTCAGACTCATATACAGAGGCCAAGTAATCTCAAAATTTTATCCATGATGTAGATGATGGCCAAGCAAAGGATACCTCAAGGGTGTGTGGATGATAATGAGCAATGGAGACAGTCAGACAAAAATGTGGGGTGAACATGATGAACTGAAGTAGTCAAGGGAAATATAGCAAGAACAAGTGTAGGGCTCCAGGCTCAACATATTTCTGTACCAGATTGTTCTGACCAAAAGAATTACTAAATGCTGGAATTTGCTGAGATGGATGGGGAATCTTTTTCTCTGGAATAATCCTTACCTGTCCAACTGACAGCGTAAGTGAGTCTACCAACAGACAGGGGAGTCCTCAAAGAAAACCATCAAGGTTTCTTCCACCCCAAAGATTTGGACATTCCCTTGGTGCTGCAGACTATAGTCTGGTTAATGTGCTGTGGAATTTTGATATTTGGCTTAGGAGTTAAAAGAGCACTCTGCTGATGTTTGACATTCACCCAGTGCTTTTCCATAGCCTCCTGGTTGGCTGTTGCCTTGTCTTCCCCAGGGGTCAAGTTTCTTTTATTTGGTAACATCCCAGTAGCATTCCCATTTATTTTTTTGTATAACTTTGAATTCTCAGAAATCACTTCTTAAAATGCCTGACATTTAAGAAAATTTGGCACTGTATTACTATCACTGTAGCCAAGTATCACATGTGTAGAAAGTAGCACAATTTAGCACATTGAATGTGCCAAATTTTCCTTAAAATTAGCATTTATGCCGTATGTTGGTGCCCCAAACTCAATACTCCTTTAGCTGATGAAAATGCAAAAGGAAAACATTCTCAGACTAAGCCCTGTTCACTCTCTTTGTAGACAATGTTTTAAAAAGTCATTAACAAATACTCTACCTTTGGGAGTTAAAACGAGTGCCTACTCTTTAATTCTTGGTGAAAGATCAAACATTCATTGAAGGCCAACAGAGCAGCGTGTGTCAGGCAAGGATGCCTGAAGGCATCAGCCCCTGCAGGATTGTCCTGTCTTCTCAATTTGCACTTCAACTCCTCACAATGCCCGGGGCAACAACTTTGAGTTGAGTGCAGCCTCCTCAACACCATCATGACATTTGAGGGAGCAGTGGACAGGAGGGGGTAGAAATCTCTCACTGAATTTAGAGGGCAACATGCCAGAAATTTAGACAATGCCCAGACAACCTGGGATGACAAGTGACATCTATTCACACATCCCCCTTTGTGGGTCCAGATGCTGGGCCTTCTGGCTTTTGAGGTCACATTCTCTTTGAGTTCCTTCCTCTGCACCTACCTAACTTCATAGCATATAGCCTCTATAATATGAAGAAGTAACATTCTTGATGCCTGTGGGCCAAACACCTGCACTCCTTTCTACCAGTGTGCCAGAGAATTGAATTACGTGTTTCCAAAGTGCTTTGTCTAGGTTGCTGCAAAGGAGAGGCTAGGCCTCCCTATATTTGTGCCTAAGAGTCTCCTCCTGAATGCCTCTTTGTTGCTCAGATGTGGCCCTCTCTCTCTGGCTAAGCCAACTTGAAAGGTGAAATCACTGCCCTCCCCCCTACGTGGGATCAGACACCCAGGGGAGTGAATCTCCCTGGCAACATGGAATATGACTCCCGGGGAGGAATGTAGACCCGGCATCGTGGGACGGAGAACATCTTCTTGACCAAAAGGGGGATGTGAAAGGAAATGAAATAAGCTTCAGTGGCAGAGAGATTCCAAAAGGAGCCGAGAGGTCACTCTGGTGGGCACTCTTACGCACACTTTAGACAATCCTTTTTAGGTTCTAAAGAATTGGGGTAGCTGGTGGTGGATACCTGAAACTATCAAACTACAACCCAGAACCCATGAATCTCGAAGACAGTTGTATAAAAATGTAGCTTATGAGGGGTGACAATGGGATTGGGAATGCCATAAGGACCAAACTCCACTTTGTCTAGTTTATGGATGGATGTGTAGAAAAGTAGGGGAAGGAAACAAACAGACAAAGGTACCCAGTGTTCTTTTTTACTTCAATTGCTCTTTTTCACTCTAATTATTATTCTTGTTATTTTTGTGTGTGTGCTAATGAAGGTGTCAGGGATTGATTTAGGTGATGAATGTACAACTATGTAATGGTACTGTAAACAATCGAAAGTACAATTTGTTTTGTATGACTGCGTGGTATGTGAATATATCTCAATAAAATGATGATAAAAAAAGTTAAAAAAAAAAAAAAAAAAAAAACAAAGTGCTTTGTCTAAATCAATGAACCATTGTCATGCTCCCTGTGCACTTGTGTGACTCTGGGGACATCTGAGGCTCTCCTTGGATCAAAGGGACCCAGACTTTCTCTTGCAAATATTGATTCCTCAACTTGTTCCAAGGGAAGGATGAGAGGGCAATGTCAATTAATTAACTTTAGATGATGGGAATTAACTAAAGGATGATGGGAATTTTTAGATGGGGATCCTGCAGGGGCGGATTGTGTCCAAGGTTTCAGTATTAAATATCAATCACATGTTCCTGACACTCAAGCAGAGTTTTTCATCTGTACCGTGAAGAATACACAGTATGTAAGGGGAATGCTTGAAAATTCTATCAGTAGCAGGAAGCAAGAAAGTATGAAAATCCACCTTAAAAATATACTTTATATTATGGAAAAATTCAAACTACATAAAAATAGAGATTGCAATGTAATGAATCATATTACACGCCAATCTCAGTTCAGAGCCAATCTTGTTTCATCTCTACCCCACCCATTCTACTACCTTACTGTAAGGATTGGTTTGAAGTAAATGTACATCATATTATTTCATCTGTAAATATTTCAGGATATATCTGTTAAGCATAAGGACTGTTTCTTAAAACATAGCCACAATACTATATTATACTTAAAATATCAATAATGTTTCCTTAATCGTTATTCAATCAGTAATGACCAAATATTCAATTTTAAAATTGAAGAGGCTCTATTTAAGGTATTACTTATTTTCTTAATTACTATAGAAGGACATATATTTCCAGTGCTTTGTGCATGGAATTATGGCCCATGTATCTGTTTTGATGGTTGAGAGCTGTACTGTCCAAATCAGTAGTCACTGGCCACATGTGACTTCTGAGCACATGAAATGTTGCTAGCCTGAATTGAGATATACTGCGCATGTAAAATGGACACTGATGTCAAGGACTTAGGGCAAAAGAAGAGAATAAAATATCTCGATAATTATTCAATTGAATACATGTAGAATTTATTGGGTTAAATAAAATAGATTATTCAAATTAATTTGCCTGTTTCTTTTTATATTTTATATGGCTTCTTAAATACATAAAATTACATTTGTGTGTGTCTTGCATTATATTATGTTTTATATGGCTTCTAAAATATATAAAATTACATTTGTGTATATCTTGCATTATATTATATTATGGATAGCAGTGGCTTAAAGATTATATTTTAGATTCAGGGGTCCATTAATTCATTATACAACCAGGCCCTGGGGCTGAAGAGGGCTGGATGAGGTCGTCTGTCCCACCCCTTGTCTAGGTAAGGCTGGACACTAAACCATCTTACAGTAAATCTTATTTTTTAAAGATTTGTAGAAAAATGCATTTTATAAATTTCCCTGTAGCTTGGTCTAATGTAAATAGGTGAATTCTAGAAGTAGGAGAGTCATATTCGGTTGTCCAATTATATTTTAAAAACAATAGAAATTAAACTTGAACTGTCCCTCTCCATCAACCTTCCTGACCAATCCAAAACCAAGTTCTACTTTCTAAATATATCTAAAACCTCTGCATTTATCCTCATCATGATCCACAACAAAACTCCCTGGTCCAAGCAGCCACCATCTCACCTGAACTGCTTCAATTGCCCATTGGTGTCCCCCACATTACTCACATTCCATTCCTGTAATCCACTCTCCATGCAGCAGCCATGTGGATGTTCTCAACAGGCAAATATGCCCCATGTCATTCCCCCTCTTGAAGGTCTCCAGCAGCTTCCCATTGATCTTAGGATAAAGTTCAAAATCCATATATGACCTATAAGACTTTACAGTCTGACTGCCATCCATTTCTCCAACTGTGTCTTGCCCATGTTCCCCAAGCTCTGTGCACTTGACTCATTTTGGTCTTCTCAGTTCCTCAAACATGCGATGCTCTCCCATCCTTCAGAACCTTTGCACATGCCATCCCCATTGCCTGGAACACTATCCCCACACTCACCCTCCCTTTGCATGGTTAACACATATTTATTCAGATCCCAACTCAAGCATCCCTTCCTCAGGACCTCCTGACCAAGGCAAATGTGCCAATTTTGACACTCATAATGCGTATCAGAATAGTCATTGGACATTTATTTGTGTGACTATTCACTTAATGCCTGACTCCCCCTATAGGCTATCTGGTCCAGGAGGGGAAAGATCCTGTTAGTTCACATTCACTGACGTATCCCAGCCCAGTGCCTGACACATAGTAGGCCCTTGATATCAGGAAAGATCAAAGAAAGAAAGACAAATTGGTTGTACCAACAAGAATCTTGCCAGCTTTAGCTATGTCTCTTCTTCCTTTTTTAACCTCTTAAGTGGAGAAAGAACACCCCTTATCACCATTCCCTCAGTGTTCACTAATGAACTCTTGGACAGATCACCTGAGTACCCTAGTATATGGATTAGCAAACTGTGTAGACTCTATTTTCAGTGTCTATCCAGAATCCAACCACTTCTCACCTCTTCCACTTCCCCTACCCTGGTCCAAGCCACTACAACCTCCTTCATGGATCATTATAATAGTCTCCTAAATCTTATTTTGCTTTCCCCATCTTTAGTCTCCTGAACACAACAGTCAGACTGATCCTATTAAAATGTAAGTCAGAGCTTGCCACTTCTCTGCTCAAAATCCTCCAGCAGCTTTCCCAAGTCCACATAAACGGCCGACAAGGCTCTGCATGAGACAGTCTCCTCCTATCCCTCTGACCTTGTACCCTACCGCACCCTACCTCGATGAATCTGCTCCAGCCCCACTGACCTCTGGTTGTTTCTTACACACCAGCTGGCTCCCACCTCAGGGCCTTTGCACCTGTTGCTCTTTCTGCCCGGACAGCTCTTCCCCCATACATCTACATGGCTCTCTCCACCACTGCCTTCAGGTTTTTGTTCAATATCACATTTTCAGTCCTATTTACGATTGTAAATCCTGACCACCCCCCACCCAGCACTCTCTATTCTTCTCTTTTTTAATTTTTTCCATATCATCAAAATACTATATAATTTACTTATTTATATTATTCATCATCCATTTCTCTCTACAAGAATGCAAGCTCCATGATATATCCCTACTGTATAAAACAGCATCTGGCATGAGGTTGTTGCCCAAGAAATATTTGTTGAATGAAAGACCAGGCACCTGAAAAACAGGCGGGCTTGAAACCAGACATTCAGCTTGAACATGCAGAATTGGCTTGTATTGCCAGTGGGGCAGACTTGGCTCCACCTCGATCTAGTTCAGGACACTTGAAGGGTCCCTAAGCCAAGATCAGCCACACGGTTCCCCAGCTCAATTCTGATAACTGTCTGTTAAGGTGTGAGGAAGCAGTCAGATTCCAGTGAGTACTTCATTCCATAGCGCCTAAATGGCTCCTCCCAGTATCCTCCCCCGCTCCCGCACTACCACTCCCACCACACACAACTACTTCACACAACCCCCTTTCCTTCCAAGGACGCAATTCAGGCTATTTCTAAAACTGAGATTCTGATCCAAAACAGTAGCCAATACAGTGCATCTCCATGTGCACAGGAAAAGACGGGAGGCCTCTGAGCAATTTCCTGGCCCTATATTTTTTCATTCCAGTAAATGATGCCTTCTTTAGTTCAGGGATCTCTCTCTCTGAGTCCAGCCAATGTCTTTATGGTGTTTGTCATTTGTTACTGCCTGGGATTGTCCCTTTGTTCTTTTTTTTTTTTTTTTTTTTTTCTGTGTCAAGTGATCAATAACTGGGTCCCTTCTGTAATGAAACTCTGACAACCATTTCTACCACGTATTGACTACTAGCTAAGGCACATATAGTATTAATGAGAGTTCCCTTCCTACAGAGGTGTTTTGTTTAATAATAATACTTTAGTTGCACTCTCTGCCTTCAAAGACTTTTGCAAACTTTTTTCTGTTAGGCTGAGCAGCACTTGAATTCATGCTTATGCCTAGGATACAAGCAAGATTAAACAATTTGTCTCAGGCTACAACTAGCTTTGTCTTTTTTAATGGATAAGTAAACTATAACAAATAAAAACAGTGGTTCTTTAACAACTGAGCTAATAGTAACTTAGTTTCCAGCTCTTTCTGTGCTTTTTGTAGCCATACTTGGAGTTCTTCGTTGGCCATGCTGGCTCTCCCACCTCGTGATACCATTTCGCCTTCCCCCTCTCCCTCTTCTCCACTCTCCCTTCTGCTCCTTCTCTTTCTCGCCTATATCTTCTACAGGTTTTTGGGTACTCTAGTTGCCAGGGGGTCTCCAGCACACCCCCAACCTGAGGGATAAGTAACTCTTATCCCTCTCCCTCAGGGACCCAGTTTCAGATGATATACATATTGTCAGTTAATGGTTGAGGAAAGCTCAAGTTCAAGTCTGATATCCAACCCTGTGGCAGACCACTTAGGATTTCATCTCCAGATTTCTCTTTCCCACTAGGGGTACTTGGAATAGAAAAATTTGAGAAGAATTGACAGCATGGCACTTCTTCTGGGCTCAAGGGAAATGAAATATTGGGATTGATTTTTAAGGGCTGGTGGAATGACTCCGGTTATTTTATTATTCCTTTCAGTAAGGATTTTTTTTTTCTGGAGACTATCTTGGCAGAAAGTGATGAGAATTTCGGTTATCCTTTCCCCTGGATCTTTCAACATCTACCAGACAGCAGCCTTACAAACTACAGGCATGATGTAGTCTTTCATTCATTATTCAGTAAATAAAAGCAATAAACAAGAAAAACTATGGCACTTGAAAAAGTGATTAAAAAGAAAAATCTGGCATGTGTACAAAGTTAAAACTTCTGTTGTATGATGACTTCATGCTGAATATGTTAAAGCTCTTTCAAGAGAATAAATATAGGCAAAATTGAAAAATGTCTGAGTCACAATAATTTTGGTTTGATTTTAGCCTGTCCACCTCCAGGTGCTTGTGCATATCCCCTTAAGTCCCAAGGACACTTTAGCCAAGGATGGCATTTGGAGAGAAGATATAACATCATGTATGTAACATGTTTGCATAATGTACCCACAACAGAAGTGCCAAGAACTCAGGAGATGGAGTCATAAAATCTGGCTTTTAATACCAGTTCTACCACTTACTGACTTCAATAAGCCTCAGTTCCATCAGCTATAACACAAGGATAATAATATTTCTAGTTCTTTTTCTGGGCATGTGGGAGACTTGTATTTCCCTATGACCTTTGGAAGTCGATACGGTCATGTGACTTGCTTTGGCCAATAAAATCTGAGCAGAAACGATATGCATCATTTCCTTGTAGAATCTTTAAGAACTACTGCACAATTCTATATAATTTTCTTTCCATCTGCCATAGCAATCCAAAATACTGCAGATGAGAACTGTCTGTCAGCCTGGTACTTAATGATGATATGGGTTAAAGCCACAGCTGATCCATGCAATGGCCATGTAATGGGATTAAGATAAAAATCCTTATTATCTTTCTTTTTTTTCCCCCAAGCCTTGGAGTTTTGGAGGCTGTTTGTTATTGGATAACAAGCCTACGCTACTCTATCCTGACTAATATACTTCTTCATGGATTTGGAAAAATATTAACATGAGATGTTTAATAGGTAATGTGCATGGCACAAATCAAGTGCTCAATAACTGCTAGTTCTTTCTTCCACTACCAAGTTTCTCTGTTTCATCATCCTTTCTAGCCCTTCCTTTCCAGGCCTGAGCTATGCTACCCTTCAGAGAACTGTTTTCAATTTGAGAAGAATGAAAATGAACTTTTTTTTTAAGACTTTAAAAAGTATTCCCTAATATTCTTTAAGAAAATGGGAGAGCCCCTTAGTGAAACAGAGTTGGGAATTCCCATGATGGGAAGAAAATCTTTCTGAAATTTACAAAAGGGAAAGGAGCTAAGGGTCTTCTCGAGGGAATCAGCCAGAAAGTAAAACCAGTGAACTCTGAAAATTCCAACCACAGAGAGTGCTGCCCACTGCGGCACCATGAAGCTGACACTGAGCTGGGTCCAGGTCCCAGGCTCCTCATGCATGGGGGCTATGATTCTGACTCTTCTCTAACAGGTAGTAAATCCATCCTGGAGGATGCTGGAATCCTTGGTATCAGCTTTCCTGAAATTTTGGCCAGAATCACAAAGATGCTCAGACCCCACACTTTAGCTTTTTCCTCAAGAGGTCTCTCTCTGCCTCCACCCGGTGCTGGGCTGTAGCTTTGTGGGGCTGAGAGGGGAAGCTGACAGGGTCACCACTCCTGCTTTGGTGAAATCACTTAGGCTTAATCACCTACAAACTTTTTAGAGCATTTAAATTCACTCTGGAGGAAAAATGTTTCCAGATAAAATTACTCTAGAAAGTCACGTTTCTGAGCTTTATTCAAAGGCTCAATCATAATTGAAGACATTCACTAGATTTGTGGGTTTCTAAATTGTTGAAAAATTGGGGAAGAGAGGAAGGAAAGAGGACTGGAATACACAGAAGATAGAGCCGAGTAAGGCCTCCTTCAACGAAGTTGGTTCCAGAAAGTAGAGGCAAGCAGGGCAGCCCTCTTTCCAAACCTCCAATGGGAGAGGAGCCATGCAGAAACATAGAAAATCCAACAAAGGAGAACTTTCATTCAAAAGATATGCAGGAAGCATCTGCGAAGGGAGAGGTACTGTGCTCCGCATGGAGGGACAGTGGTCCTTCTCAAGGGGAGTGGACACTACTGATATTTTGTGGGGCTTCATTCTTTGTTTTTGTCAGGCCAGACCACTGTGTGCATTGCAGAACTTTAAAATCCTTGTCCCTGTACTCACTAGATGGAAATAGGGCCCCTAGTCATTGTGAGAACCAAAAAGCACCCTCCCCATTTCCAAATGCCTCCCTGGGAGACTGGGCTGCCCCCAATTGAGAACTGCTGAACTTGAACAGGAGAGTCGCTGAAGGTGTTGGGATAGGTAAGAGTTCTCAGACAGGCTTAAAGGAACCCAGGGGGGGAGAGGAGCCACAGAGCAGCCGGCCTGATCCCCACCCCCCTTTCCTCTCCTTGTGATGGCACTTGCTGTCTATACCTTGCCCAACCCGTGTACTTGGAGGTCCAAAGGAGGCAGGAGCAGGTCAGAGGTGTCATGGGGCTCTCAACAGACACTGAATTTAGTTGGATGACTTGGGAAGTGCATGGAATTATTTGAAGAAAGAGGAGGAAGCTATAAGGGATGGTGTTGATTAAAAAGAACCCTCAGACTTCCCTTGATAGACTAGTTATCATAGTAGATGTCAACAGGGACTCTATAGAGCTGAGCCATAGCCCCAAAGAAGCAGCTGAGATGACTTAAGGCACATCGTGTCTGAATTCCTGTTGCATGACCATCTTGGGGGTGTGGCACATACTTCTGGCAACTCTGCACTCTCTTCCTCATTTTCAGCTTGCATGTGATTATTTGGGGGAAGAACAACAAGAAAAGAGAAACTAACATTTATTGGGCACCTGGTATCACTGGCAAAGCACTAAGTATATTCAGGTATTTTATAACACAGAGGATATAAACTTGGGAGTCAGACAGCCCAGGGTTTGCATTCTAGGTCTTCTACTTTCCAACTGAAGTAAGTTACTTAATCTCTGAGCCTCAGTTTCCTCATAAGGAAAATGGGATTAGTAATACCCACCTTGCAGGGTTATTGTGAGCTTTCATAAAATATGAAATATAAAGTACCTGGTCCAAAAAATAAGGCACTCAGTAACTAGTAACTATACCAGTACTTAGTTTTCCTAACACTGGCACAAAGATATTATTCTCATGATTGTACAGAGCAAGGAGGAAGACTAAGACAAGGCTAGCCTGCAGATCCAGAAAATAAGACAAATCAATAATTTTTGTTCCCAGTTCCTTGTTTTTTTTAATCCAGGCCCCTTCATCTGGGCCTTTTGAGGGAGTATCCCAGCAGTTGCTTCAGAGAGCCCAGCTCTATTCTGCACTGGCCAAACTCATCAGCATGGGGAATTGGAGTATTCTGGATAATACATTAAGGATAGGGACAAATTAGAGGATATGCACAGAAGCGGGACCTGCTGGTGAGGAGACATAAAATCATACCTTATTGAGATGGCTGAAGTGACGTGGCATGTTAAGACAGAGGTGTACTGAGGGTCTGGGGACTTGGTAGTTTATGTTTAAATACAGTACTTAAAATAGCTGATACTTGGAAGGACTGGATTTATTTTGCATAATTCCAGTGGACAGAAACAAGGTCATTGGATAGAGGCAGGGAAGTATATTCATCTTCATTCAGTATAAACATTAATTTATTGGAAACTTCTAGAAGGCTCACACTGGATCTTATTCACTTTGGTGTCTATAGCACCAGCACAGAGTCCAGCTAACATAGGACAGCCAAGGAGAGGAAGCTGCTATGATTAATACTGCCTGGTTTTGGAAAAAGCAGTCGATTCTGAAAAGCTGATTATCTGTTCACCGGCTCACTTGCCTGGAGACCTTTGCTTAAAAAAAAAAAGGCGGGGGGGGTGGTAGTGGTGGGGGTCAGCCAGCACAGAAACTCAGGGTAGCCTCATCTTTCACAGTCTAGCAACAGGCTCTTTTCTCCTATTTTCAACCCCTTACTCTGCAAACACTAAAACACACACACATACAGACTTGTTCTCTCGGGCTGGAAGACTGTTTAGGCAATAAAGCTAAATAACAATCCATGGGATGATCTGGAAGCCAAATTTTAAGCTATGAAAGGTCATTCTAAGCCTGCTATGAAAGGTCATTCTAACTTCCTTTGACCCTCTTATAACTGTGGTCCTCAGCATTTTGTTTTGTGGCAAGATGGCATTGCTTCTCTCCTCCTTTTTCAACCATCTAACAGTCTTGGTTCCTCTTACGGACTTTAATGAGGAATAAAGCCTGTAATTCACATCAGCTGCAAGCCTAAACTCCTTCTGCCTGATTCCTTGAATGCATATCTTGATGCATCTAACACATCATGCTGGTAGACTTGTCAAATCTGCTGACCAGATGATATAGAAGCATCATCATCTCTCCACCTTGAAGCGAAGACACCCAAACATTGCATCTGCATAAAAGCAGATATCCTGGCTGGCTACTTTTGACTGCAGGCTGTGACAAAGGAAATGAAGATGAAGAATTATATATCTAAAATTTTCCTTTATTCCTATTCCATATTTTAATTGATTTATTAACCCATTACAAAAATGTCTACAAGAGCCCCTACCAAAACAGTGGCAAGTGGTGCCTAACAATCACAATGAGATGTGCCAAATGTTTAGTATGTGACAAGAGTATGCTAAAGACATCACATGCATTAACTCAAGTGACTGTCACAGCATCCTATGTGGTAGGTTCTACTCTTTTCCCCACTGACACAGATAGGTTAGGCAAATAGCTCAAGATCACACAGATAATAAAGGAAGGAACTGGGAGTTTTGTTGGAAATATTTCTTAGATGAAGGAAGAATTTAAACAAAAATGATGAATATTTCAGACACTTTCAAGACTTCTATCAAGTATACAAACTTATTATAGGTAGTTATTTAAGAATTGAAAAGCTTGTTGCCACCAGAGGATGTAAGTTATTCAAAACACTCCCTGCAATTGATTAGTGAACCCCAGCTTTGGTCTGCTGAGTGGTTCCTAGACTTTTCAGTATGAGGATCCCTTTGTAACTAAAAAATAAACCCATTTTTCAAAGCCCCAACAAGTTAGAAAAAAATGCAAAATAACCAAGAGCCACTGTGAATTCAGTAACATCCTTAAATTGTCATATTTTATGAATTGCTGTAATATAACCAGATTTGAAAAACAGAGGTATATATGCTTCTAAAACATTATTTAGATGGTCTACAAACATTAAACACTTGACATCTAAATAATGTTTCTGCAATAACTCCACAGACCCCCGAAGACCCATAGAGCTGTGTGACTTCAGCTCAATTTCTTATCCTTTCTGAGCCTCAGTTTGGGGGATAATAAAAGGGATTTAGGTGAGAATCAATACGAGATCAGCAAGAATTTGGAGGGTTTTGCAAAAATACAAAAATAGTTAAAATAGTTTAAAACACAGTCCCTGACAAATACAGTTCTAACGTAATTAGGGAGAACAGACACACATGAAAGGATTAGTAAGCAGGGCAAACCACTGAACTAAACTGAACTTTCTAGGAGCTAGTTGTAGAAGGTGAGTGGATAATGCATAGAGCAAAAAGATTATGCAAAAGGGTTTCATTGTCACCTTATACACACTTAAAAGCTGTCAGAGATCTTTTTTTTTTCTTTTTGGAGAGGCTGCTATCTACCACTTAGAGACTTTAGTTACAAGAACCCACAGAATTGTCTGGGTTTAGACACATCCCTTACCATGCTGCGCTAACACTCAAGTTGGGAAACGAGGGTACTGTCTACATTATGGCGATGAAAGATTTTTGGTTTGGTTTGGTTTGAAGTTGCAACTTATATATATTGAGCAACTACCACAGAAAGGAGATTGTACAATAGTCCTAATATTCATATTTAATGGTATTTTGATCCAAGTGTAATATAAAGCACACTTATCATGCAAATTGAAACTCTCTACATTTAATTTAACTAGCTCAACTCCCCTGCATAATGACACAATTTCACAATTTTACACTCTGCATTCAGCCTGTTTTTAGGATATAATTGACCCCAGGGGATGGAATCCTGGGGAAAGAAGTTCCCTTCAGTGATACTGGCTTGGGAGCAGCAGAATTTACTCCTGCCTTTTCCTGCGGGTAGTTGGATCGAAAAACAAACCATTCTACCCCTCCCAGGTCTCCTGGCGCATGGTGTGAATGAGCGTGCAGCTTGATAATTCAGATCGCCTCTACCATCCACCCCCAGGAAAGCTCCAGGTCCCATCAACAGGGGGAGCCCAGATGAATAATTAAAAGAAAAATAACATTTACTGAATATTACTGTAAGGTAGGCATTGTGCTAAGCACTTTTCTTGAATTATCACTGTGAATGCCTGCACAAACCCTAAGAGGCTGTCATCCAGATAAAAAAACTAGAGAGGCGAACCACCCGCGGCCATGCTGCTGGCAAGAGCAGGATTAGGATTTGATCTCAAGCAGCTGCCCCTAGGACATGGGTCGTAACTGCTCCACTTGGCTGCCTTGACCCTTTTCTCCCTGGCTCTCCGGGCTCCTCATCCCACCCTGGTTGACACCCATATTTTACATGTTGCCAAGAAGATGGGGACCCAATAAATTGAGAGGTAATGAGTGAGACCAGGCTTTACATGTGGCTTTATATGTGGCTTTTGGTGACACACTGGCAGGGAAAGGACAAGAGGAATGCAGACAGATGCATGATAATCATCCTTAAAGAAAGTCTCAGAGCACCCAACTTACAGTCAGAAGGGTTCTTAGAGATCTACCTTCAGTTTACAGGGAAGGAAACATTTGTGTACAAGTCCTGAGTTCATGAGGCTGATGTAAGATTCAAAACTCTCTGCACTCATTATCATTCGACTCAGTACAAATGGATATATAGTGAAAACTTTTCCCTTACAGTTCATCCCTTAGCCATCCTAATTCCCTGCCCAGAGGCAACTTCTATCAGAGGTTCTATATATCCTTCTAGAGATATTCTATGTGTATCAAAAAATACACTTTTTAAAATAGAAACAATAGCATTCTTCACACAGGCAGTGCCTCACTTGGTTTACTTAACTATATGGGTTGGTGACTGTTTCAATATCAAAACATATAGAACTGCCTCTTTTTTTTTTTTTCCCAACTTCTTAAAACAGACTTATTGAAGTATCATTTACAAATTATGAAATTCACACATTTTTAAGAGTACAGTGTGATGAGTTTTAGAAAATAAATGTAGACAGTTGTGCAACATCACCAACAACCAATTCTGGAATACTACCATCATCCCCAAAAGTTCCATAATGCTTATTTGCAGTTAATTCCTGCTCTCATCCCTAGCCCCAGCAATAGCTAACCTGCTTTCTTACTGCTTCTAGAAATTTCATATAAAGAAATCATTCAATATGTAGTCTTTTGTGTCTGGCTTCTTTAATTTAACATGATGCTTTTGAGAGTCATTCACAATGTTAGATGTATCAGTAGTTCCTTTTTATTGATGAGTGGTACTCCATTACATGGATATACCACATTTTGTTTAGCCACTCACCAATTAATGGACCTTTGGATTGTTTACAGTTTGGGACCATTATGAATAATTCTGCTGTGAACATTTGTGTACAAGTCACTGTGTGGACATATTACTTCATTTTTCTTGGTAGTTACCCAGAAATCAAATTGCTGGACTATATTGTAAGCATATATTTAAATATTTAAGAAATTGCCAAACTGTTTTCTGAAGTAGCAGTACCCTTAGACATTCCCATCAGCAACGTATAAGAACTCCAGTTTCTCCACATTCTCACCCACACTTGATATTTTCAGTCATTTAGACATCCTAGTGGGGGTGTAGTGGTATCTCAACATAGTTTTAATTCGCCTTTTCCTAATCTAATGGTATTTTGTATGTTTTCATGTGCTCATTTGCCATTTGTATATCCTCTTTGGTTAAGTGCCAATTCAAATCTTTTACCCCTTCTTTAAATGAGTTGTCTTCTTACCCCTTCTTTAAATGAGTTGTCTTCTCATTATTGAGCTGTAAGTGTTCTTTCTATATTTTGCAAACAAGTCTTTTATCAGATGTATGTTTTGGAAATAACTTCTCCTAGTTTATAACTCATATTTTCAATTTTTTATAATAGTGTCCCTTTGAAGAGCTAAATTTTAATGAAGTCCAGTTTATCAATTATGCCTGATCAACGATTACAAAGATTTTCTCCTATGTTTCCTTCTAAAAATTTTATATTCTACCTCTTATATTTAGATCTTTGACCTACTCCAAGTTAGTTTATGCATATGAAGTGAAGAAAAGGTCTGAGTTCCTTTTTTTGTTCTCTGTCTTTTGCATATAGATATCCAGTTGTTCTAGTACCAGTACTTGAAAAGACTATCCTTTCCCTTATTGCATTATCTTAGCATTTTGTTAAAATCCAATTGAGCTTATATGAACAGTTCTATTTTTGGATTCTTTTTTGTTCCCTCATTTTTTAGGGCTGCATAATATTCCATTGTATGGATGTACTATACATAATTTAATCAGTCTTTTATTGATTGTGCTATTTTCAATCATTTCTTTTCTGTTCCAAATAATGCTGCAGCAAATATATTACATTGTAGTTGTGTCTCTTTGTCTGTTCTAAGTATATTTATATTTGTAGAATAAATTCTAAAATAAATCAATTTTACATTTTGATAGATACTGAAAAATTAATCTCTATAGAAGTTTTACTAATTTACAGTTATACCGGCAATGTATGAGAACATTCTCCAGATCCCCTGAAATGAGTATCCTATTAAATGTTTTCATCTTTGCTGCTCAAATGTAAAATAATGACATCTTAGCTTTAAATTGCATTTTCTAATTATGAATGAGGATGAGTATCTTCAACTTTTTACATGTTTAAGAGCCAACCATATGTCATTTTCTGTGAAATGTCTGTTTCATGTTATTTGCCCATGTTTTTGATCATATTAAGCTCTTTGTGATATACATTGCAATTGCCTTCCCCAGTTTTTTGTCTTTTGACCTTGTTTATTGAGTTTGGTCCTGCAGAATCTTTTTATTGTATCGTAATGAAATTTATCAGAAAATTTAAGCCTTCTGGGTTTCTGTGAAACTTAGAAAGGCCTTCCCTGTTCTGAGATTTTAATTTTTTTTAATTCCCTGTCTTTCCCTAGTATTTTTGCATTTTTATATTTAACATTTAAAATCTTTGGTCTGTTTGGAATTTATTTTAATGTAATAAATGAAGTGAGGATACAAGTTTATTTTTTCCCAAATAGCTACCCAGTTGGCCCAACATCATTAATTGCAAAATCCAACTTTCCTCCCCTGATATGCAATGCTATTTTATCATATACTAAATTCCTCTCTGCATTTGAGTACACCAACCTGCTATCTATTTGTGTGTCAGTATCCACTATCAAACCTCTATTCTCTGACTCCACATCTAGTCTTCCCGCCTGAATTACTTATATTCTCAAAATGGCACACAATGAATAAATAGAGCACTTTATGAATTGCTTGCAATAACACCTAAATGCTGTCTTACCTCCCCCAATAACTTAGGTTTAGCAAAATTCAAACTTTTTTAATATCTCTAAAAAAAATGTACTAAGAAAGTAAATCTGCTTGAAGGCACAGGGGACTCAGAATCAGACACTACATTTTTGAGCCAAGTAAACCATTTAGAGCTAATCCATTTGTTTCCTTCTATAAGAGGCAATGGTTTTGAGCAGCTATATGTTTGTTTAGATACTGGTGTGCATGGCACACATGGTATTTACATAGGAAAGTATGTCATTAAGTAAATCAATCCCCAACTCCCAAAATTCCCATATTGATTGAAGAGCAAAGAAATTTGATACTTTATGCCCAAATCCTTCTGGGATGGAATTTGTTCACTTTTTAATGTCCTCCTGAACTGTAGCATTAAACACGTGACACTGAAATTCTTCTCCTGCTAGGCCTAGAAGGAGCACAAAGGAATGTAAGGCATGCCAAACAGTACATGTAGAGGTTGTGAAGACATACCAAATGGAGCTGCCTTCTTTAAAATGATGTGTTATTGGTCTGCACCTTCTTTTGCAAAAACTGAGCTCTTTGCTTCTTCTCCAACATCCCCGTTCAGACCTGGGGCTTAAGCATCAGCCAGGATATAAGAACTCTCCACCTGGGGACGTGTGTTCTTGCAGCTGTCAGAGCCAGGGGACAGGCGATTGCCTGGCAAACGTGCTGGGGATGCCGGGCAGCTACAAACCATGTCAGAGGGGACATTACTGGATATCTCCTGAGTGTCGAGACAGCCAATGCCCAGAATATTCCCCCTTGCCCAGCTCTTCAAGAAAACCAGATAGAAAGTGGGATTCTGAATATACTAATAGGAACCTTATAGAACTTTTTTGCATGTTCCTCCTGCCACACTAAGAACTCAAGTTCTAGTAGTTCTGGGACCCCATCTTGATACATTTTAGTGTGATGCTCCCTAGCACCTTAAAAGTGCTAAATACATACTCTTTTTTTTTTTTTAAAGGAAAAGGCTGGAAGACCACTCTTTGTCTTTTTTTGTTTTTTAACTGAAAAAGTTCTCTGGGGGAGGGCATGGGGAGAGACGGGTTTCCACTGGGCTGTGGGGAGGAAAGCCACCTGAAATGAAAAGAATCAGTGGTGGCATATTGTAGGAGGTGTTCAATAAACAGCACTGAAAACGTGAAGTTCTTCCGTCTCCCTGCAGTTCCCAAGGAGGAAGATCAGGGGGTCTAAATGAAGGAGAACCCACCATCTCCCTCCAGGCAGAGGCCAGGTTTTACCCAGGCTGAAGCAAACCAGAGGCTATTCCAGTCCTCTCCCTCACTCTCTTCCGGCCATGTTTCCTTTCTCCACCCCCTCCAACAATAGTCCCCTCTTGATTTCTGTTCCAAGAGAGAACGGTGAGTCCCCAGTGCAAAGGAAACTCCAAGGATTCTTTCCGCAGAGCTTTCTGGTTGGGAAGGGTGAGGTGTATGTGCTGGCAAATCCCCCTCGGCTATGATGCTGGAGAACTGGGGGCCCCTTCCCTCTTTTGCAAGGCAAGAGGCCCGTTTCTTGCCCCTATTCTTGAGCATTCAAAGGAAAAAGCCAGGTGGACTACCTGTTCTTCCTGGCAGTGCTCTGTGATGCTCCCCCTAGCATTTCAAATCTCTTTCCAAACTGTTGAAAGAGCTACATAACTTTTGGGGGCAAAGACCCCCAAATACCCTGGGGGACTTCCTTACCCTAAACCAATAGCCTAGGTAATAGGTAGAAACTTGGGCCTCACCCCAGACTCAGACTGTCTGTTGAGGAGACCTAGGAATCTGCCCCAGGTGATTCTGATGATTGGTGCTGCAAACACACTTTGAAAACAATGCCGAAACCTTTCCTCTCCGAGATGGGAGGATCCCTTGAAATTGAGTTAACTTGTTGGGTAGACCTACAAAAATTGTGTCTAATTTGCTCAGAGCTGAACAGAACCAAGACTTATCAATAATACTACTATCTAATAGGGAATGATGTCTTGGACAAGGTCAAAGTTAAGATGGCTTTGTAACTCCTTGGAATAGGGACCTGCATACAGAGATCAATCTGTACAAGAGGTCCAAATCAGAAGGCGATGGAGCTCAAAGTTGAATGTGCACCTGAATTGGTTGGGATCTTGTTAAAATACTGATTCTGATTCAGTAGGTCTGGGGACCTGAGATTCTGCATTTCTAACAAGCTCCCAGGTCTTGGGACCACACTTTGAGAAGCGCTATCTTAAGAGATACTTAATTAAATAAATAAATATCCATATGTGCTACAGATGTTACTTCCTCTTTAATGAGAAACCTGGAAACAAGCAACATAAATTTAATGACCTTAAGCATTTCACTTATTCTCTCTATCTGTTAAACAAGGTAATTGCCTTTTCTAATATCTAAAATGGGGAGAATAGAACACTTAGTCCTTAGAATGGAAGGGTTAAGTAAAATAATGTATATACGTTCTTAGCAGACCCCAAACCTAGTAACGACTCCATAAAAATTGTTGGTGGTGATAGTGCTGTTGTTATAACATTCTCCCATAGTATAAATGGCCATCATAAAATGACGTGAAACTGGGGCCTTAACATATGGAAGGAAAATAGGAGACTGGATCAGAATTGCTTTTATGTGTCCCTGGCACTTGACACTGACAGTGTTTTCAATATGAATAGAGAGGGATTTTCAGTTTCTACCACAAATAACAGAACCTTGGACCCCAATGTTAAACTTAATAAACACCATCCAAAATTCCAGCTTGTTATTAAGCATTTATATTTACCTCCTGAAATCTGCCAAATAAATGCAAAATGTCCTCAATCCAGTATTTGTTCATTTTGGCTGTTTCTGTCACCCAATTAAATAAAGGAAAGGGTATTACGCTCAACAAGGATATCATGTTTCCCTCCCTGAACTCACCCCATAGTGTTTGTGTAAACTCAGCCCAAGTGGCATCCCTTTTGCTTGAGTTTATAGCACTGCCTACACAAAACCAGAGGGCTTGGAGCATTTCCTACAAAGTGGCATCTGGATCACAGCTCTTTTAGTCAAGGAAACAAATGACCACTCACTCTCTCGCCAAAAACGATTTGCTAACCCATCATCTACCCAGAAAACAAATGAAAATAAAAGGCAACGACAGTCTTTTCTGGGTATCTGATAAATGCTTATATTCCATGAGCAAATGGGTGAGGGTCCTTGCCAAGATGGCATTTTAATAGACATACAGCAGCCCCATGCACATAGCAGTGGAACGAGCCCATCATTTCAGGCGATTCAGGTAGGGAAAAAAGTCGGTCAAACTGGCAGATTGGCATTGTAGAAACCACCCAAAAGTTTGACACACTCCTCTATGTTTATGCTACTTTATTTGGCATCATATAAGGATAGCAAATTTCACTCTCAAGCCAACTTATTCATTAATTAATCTACTCAACAAATACTGTGAACCTATTATATGCTGGGTGTTATTCTAGACCCTGGGCATACAGCAGAGAACAAAGCAAAGTCACTGTCCTCATGGTGCTTACTTTCTAGTGAGCTTATATATAACATATAATTTATGGTAACAAAATGTTCTTGTTCTTTTATCTAAATAACATTTTTTTTTAATGTATTTCGTACTTCGATAGTCAAAAAAAGAACAGCAATCATTTAGCTAGCTGTTTCTGAGAGTGCATATTAAAACATCTGTTGTCCCTGTGTTTCAGTCAGATGGAGACCTGTGTCAATTGCTGCTTTATTTCATTAGCCATATAAACAAATAAGAAAAAAATTGAGTGATTTAAGTATAAACAAAAACAGGAAAATCAGAAAAACTTTTTCTATAAGCTTTGCATTTTTCTTATAAAAGTATATTTAACATGATATGAAAGTACTGTTTTTTTTTTTAAATAACATTGACAATCATTTGTCTTTTCATGTCCCCATTATCTTAGGGACAAGGATTTAATGTCTAAAACAGGCTCAGCACAGCACACATTGTAAAAAGAAAACTCTGAAATCAAATCTACAGGTATTTAAAATAAGTGAATAGAAAATTTTAATATCATGTGAGAATGCATGCTCACTATAAGATACCAGTAATATAGAAATGCATTTATGTACCTTATGGTGAGTATGCATTTTTCTTTAACCAAGAAAAACACAGATATTAAAAGACAGAATTACAATATGTACAGATCAAAGCAACCAATATTTTTATAGTTTATATACGGTTTCAGAACACTGATCATCTCATCAGATTGCTTGACTGGCTAGCACATTCCTTAGTCCATAATACTAATAGCATCTGGAATAACAATCGATACATTCAGAACTAATTTCTAAAGAGAACATCCAATGCTGAATAGGTATTCCATTTAAAAGCATGATTCTTAGGCTGTGCATTTATATTTAATGCCAATGCAATCCTGAAGAAGATGGAGTAAGACACTAACGATCCATTTCAGAGAGTCAGAGAATGTTAGCATCAAAACCTCCTGGATCATCTAGTGCAGTGGGCAGGAGCGAAGAGTGTAAACAAGCCCCCCAGGTGAATTCTGATGCACACTCACAAGTACAGACCACCTAGAGAATAAATTTCCTCCAACCCCATCATTTTACAGACAAGAAAATAGAGGCCCAAGAAAGCAAAGAAACCTGACAAGTCACACACATAGGGAGTGGCTGAGGTTGGACCAGAACCGAAGCATTCTGACTCCCCATCTGGTCTTATTTGTACTGCACTAAGTCAGAAGGGAAGGCACTTTTTGCACTTTAGTGTAGAACAAGTCATCACCAATATGCTCTCCTTAGGTCAAGTGTCCAAACAAGTTTCGGTTATTTGTCAGAGCCTCTTATTCTAACAAAACAGCCCCAGAAATTTTGGTTGTTGTTGAATTTTTAAGTTGTTACTGTTGTGTGTTTTGCTTTTGGAAAGTAGAGGGAAGTTTAGCTAGGATCTAAGCTAAAGTATCATTATAACTTGACAAACTAACCAGCATGTAGGTTTTAAAGTCTCGAGTAAGAGAAAAACAGAAGTTGGACCAACCACACCGCCCCCCTCCCCTCCGCCACACACACACAGTGTGGTGGTGATGGGGTTCTGTTTATCACTGCTAAAATGCTCAAGGAGAGAGGGATCTCTGAGTGTGCTCAGCCCTGGGTGGGGATGATGTTGGGGGAGAGGAGGGCGTTGCTTCAATTCTTTTTCTCTCTAGCTGAGTCATAGAACAGCCACGATGGCCTCCAAAAAACGTCTACAGCCCTCCGCGGCCAGGGAAAAGGTCACCAAAGACACGGAGCTTGAGAGTTTAGGGAAGTGGGTGAAAGGGGAGAATGAAACATCTAAAATGTAATTGCAATCTCTTTGTACATGTATCTAAGTTGAAAATTTTTATCCCTAGGCCATCTTTCCCCTGCATTGAGCTCTACTGGACACAGCCGGCATTTTGATCAGCCTGAATCTGGCATTTCTGCCATTAGCAGAGGTGAACATCAATATGTTAAACTCTATCTGCCCTTATTTTACAAGCATTTGGGATTCAGAATATCTTCACTGAATGCGTACCTAACTCTAAAGCTGAATAGTAATTTTTGTTCTGATAGAGCCTTGGCACAGTATTGATCAAGGAGAGTCAAAAAATTATAGGAGACATTCTGTTGTCTACATTCAAAAAATATAGTACTCTGAAGTGCTATTATACGACTCTGTTAAGAAATTACAACTGACATCTATTGACTCCTGCTACCAGCCTAGCATTGTGCCAACTGCTTTACATAAATAATCATATTTAATCCTCACAATAGTTCTACTATGTTGATGCAAATTTATATCTGGAGAAACTGAGGCTTTTCTGAGATTGAGCACCTGACCTAAGGCCCGCAGCCAATAAGTGACCAAGCTGGAATTCAAACCCAAATTTGTCTAACAACAAAGCCTATGTTTTGATGCTCTATTTGTTCTAATTTCCTTTACATGCCAGCACACAAACTTATAAGAAGCATATCCTAACATGATTTAAAATTCATGTGATTAATTGGTAATTTCATTGTTTGTACACTTTGGGCAGAAATTAATTAATGTGTATGTCAAATTCTTGACAATTCCAAGCCGGAGTTCCCCTAATGATATCACAAAAGAACCTCTGATGACCCCAAAGAAGAATCACCCACTGGAAGTTTCCACAAATGCCAGCTCACTCCTTGGAGTTCAGCAAAGACAGCTTGAGAGATATCGAATAGACTAAGCTAGCCAATGGTTTCTTTCTTTGGGAGGCTGAAATATTATTTTTCCAGAATCCAACAAATAGTCTCAAGGCAATGACGTAACAACTTCAATGGAAATATTGATTGTATACTTTTTACTTTTAAAGAAAATAAATAATCTATCCCGAGCTCCTTAATCTCGGGCCACAGTGAAGATGCATGTAGAAGTGCGGCCGTTTTCCAAACGGTTGCCATATCTACCTTTTGTCTAACTCTTGCTCATCCTTAGCCAATGTGACTCTGCTGTCATCTTTTGTCTTTCTTGATATTATGCTGCATCTGATGGTTTTATTCAATAACCAAAACTTGAGGACATTCTGTATTGTTGTTTTAATTTGGCACAAAATTAAATACATTATCAAGGAGAAATGAAACTGAAAGAAGCAGGTCAAGATAGCAGCCCAATTGTGATTCTACTGCTGATAGAAGATACAAAATGCCCAAGTCAATCAATCCCGGCTACCTTTGACCCAAATATCTATGAAAAAGAGTGTCTAGGGTGGGTGGAGTGGGACTGGAAACCATTTTCAATTGTTATCAGAATAATTTTGCACCCTCAAGCAGGCAAATGCTGGTCACGACTTTTTTACGCTGCTCATTTTACGGTGCTCTTAAGCAAAGTCGCTTGGAAAAAGAAGTCTAACTAATGGCACAAAACCCACATAACTATCCAGGTCTATCAGAGTTTCTCATCCTATTAAGATGATGGCTCAGTTTAGAATAAAGATTAATTACTTGATTGTGGTTAAGGCATAATCTGGCTGACTTAATTTATTAATGAGAGACTGGCTATATTTATCACATTCTTCACATCCCAGGTGACTTCAACCAGTAAATTTCATAGAAATGAATATTAAAAAAAGGATCTGTAGCCTTTGCCTTTCACCCATCTGATGCCTCTACGAAATAACTTATTAAAATTAGTAAATACACACAGCCTTTCAGAAGGACCTGGCTGACCTATTTTTGATGACACGATCTTAGCTCCTCCATGGCTTGCCCTGATGAGTTCTTGGTAACAAAATCATTCCTGATGAATTTAATTGAAGCAAGTTAGACTTTCAAAAAACTAGTTGTGAGTGTAAGCTTGACTAGCTTGCTGTGTTCTATTTGGTGTTTAGAAAACCAGGCACTGGGTGAATGTTTTTCAACTGAGTCTATAGCTTAGTTTTTCACTCTTCCTGACATGAGCGATCAATCTTAATCCTATTCTGGCCACATGCTGTTTTCCAAAACTAAAGCGATATGCCTCAAAATCTTTGCCTTCTTTTGTGTGGCAGATGACATCTTACATTGTCAGTGAATAATAAATAAGTTCCCAGGTGTGGAACTTAAACATGTAACCCCCCATGCACGTATAATTCAAAGTGACAATCCCTTCTTTTTTTTCCCTCCTACTTCAGTGATGCAGAATAACAGTCACGAATTAAACATTCCTTTTTAGGGGGGGGTGCTGAATGTAAAGAAAAGAGCAAGAGAATGGCACCTAAATTCAGACAACATGTAGCAAAAGCCCAGAGCAAACAACAATCCTTAGCAGACACCCTGATACGTAAGGTTCCCAGGACACAGCACTGAGAGGTGAGTTCTCAAAGCGAGACACATCACACACTTCGGTGCCTCCTGGTTAACCCAACCGTGTTATCTGTGCCAAAATTCAGTTTTAACACAGTGTCCTCCTTCTCCCCAATGCAATTCTATTTCCAGACTATTCTGCCAGATTCAGCTCTGGAAAGCATCCGTATTCTCTTAAAAAAAAAAAAAAAAAAAAAAGTATAAGCTTAAATTCTGGGCCATCCATCAGTCATACCGCTTGATTAAGGACTATACCCAGTAAGACATTTTCTGTTGAAGTTGCCCACAGCAGTATCCATCCCAGGGATATTGAAATGGAAGCAGAAGCAATTGCATGGGTAACTTACCAGCTCCTGAGGTCTGAATGGCTGCAGCAGCCCCAACTGCTTTACCTGATCCCTTGCTCTCTCTGTCTCCCTCTCTCTCTCCCTCTTTCTCTTGTGTACAGATTGCAGGGAACTTAAAAACGCACAGGGACAGTGTTTCAAATGACTTAAGAAAGAGAACAGGAACAATACTTCGTTCTCTTTTTCTCAGATGAGTACCTTCGGGAAGAAGGAAGGAAGGGAGGGGAGAGGGAGGAAGTCAACAACCCTTTGCTTTCCTGAAAAAAAATAAGGAAACAGAAGATAGACATCTCATTTTCTCTTAAACAAAATGTTGGAAGGAGCAAAAAAAAAAAAAAAAAAAAAAAAGAAAAAGAAAAAAAGGAATTCCTCAAGTATGCTCTTTGCTCTGGGAGCTTTAAAGAGATGAAAATGCCTTAGTGGCCTATCCTGTCCAAACAAATGGCATTCCAGAAGGGCAGGATCTCCTGAGTTTGCAGCCACTGGTCTCTGGTTTGCAGAACTAACATGGCCAAAAGGGAACAAATCGTGTCATCTCAGCTCTGAGCAAGGGAAGGTTTGGTCTGTTATGCTAACTGAGGCAACCTGCAGCCTGTAAGACTGGGCAGCCAGGACTTCAGGCTTTTCCTAGGCCCTCTGAAACACCGGAATCCAGGAATTGCATTGCTGCAATTCCTCAGCCTGACTTTAGATTCTTAGAGTTCTTCTAGCATCAAAGATGTATACATTGGTCATCGAGCTTTATGCAATGAACCAAATTCAGCTTCCATCTTGGCTGGTGCAAAAGACAAAAAAAAAAAAAAAAAAAAAAGAGAAAGAAAGAAAGAAAGAAGACTCACCACATTTCAGTCAGACATAGCTATCTCAGAAATGCTGTTTATACTGTCCTATCCTTTGCATTCCTAAAGCTCCTTGGATTTAGTCACCTCTGGAAAAACCGGCAGGTGATTTCTAATTTGTTTTCAAAATACACTGAAGAAGCATAGATCTTAGATCTTAGATAAATCAGCCACAGTTTTTGAAAAGGGATGGGAGGCTGAGTAGAAGGAGCAGTGAAAAGGGGGGAAGGAGAGTTGGAGGGAGGGCATATCCTTCACCAAGTTCGAGCACTTGGGAGCTCAGCATGCAGGTGTGAGCTCTGTTTAGAGTCAGCTGCACTTAGGAATAAGCGTGGTTTAAAATTCTCTGATTTGTTTTGTGTGTCTTGTGTATTTCATTCATCTGGTTAAGACAGTTTTCACCATAAACAGGAACCAGCAGTTATGTGGACCTTTGTGGCAGCAAAAGAAAAACCAGACTTAAGCTACTTCCTTTATTTCACCAAATTGTGAAAAAATGGGGTAGAGCATTACACCTGATTGCAAAGAGCTATGAAAGTGAGTTCAGGGAAAGAATGATTCTGATTCAGTCTCTACGTAAGGTTGTGATTGGGTCATATGGTTTATAAGATAATTCCTTGAGGCCAACAGTTGTCTTCCTCCATTAATTAACCATCTGTCTATCTATCTATCTAGTACGCATGTATGTCTATCAGACAGGACATAAAGATATTGTTGTTCCATAGGTTTGTAAGAGCCAAGATCGGGTCTTATTCTTTGCATTCGCCATGGCACCAATACCAGCACAACACAAGGCACTGGATTTAGAGAGTGGGTGACTCACCCGTCTACAGAAAACTGACACCCAGAGGCAGAGCCTCTATCGGTTGCCCAAGGTCACACACATCAGTGGCAAACAACAAAATGTTCATGCATCTTCTGATTTCAGTCTAGTGCTCTTTGCTCTCTGTGCCCTTCCTCTGGAGCCTGCCTTTGTAGAAATGAGAAAGAATATTAAAATTAAAATGTAAGAAAGCAAGGGAAGACCATGAGAGAATATAGTGGGGAAACAGTAGAACTGACTCTTTTTAAGAGTCAGTAATATTGGGGGAAATCTTTGAACAGTTGTGAGGCTCAAAAGCGCTCCAGAAATTTAGAATAAAAAGTGGAAATAAGTGGGGGTGAGGTCAGGTGAGTGAAGAGAAATACGGAGTGCATGGGCTGGGTTTCTGTGTGCCAATCCATGGAAAAAACGAGGGGATTTGAGGAACAAACAAGCTCTGGCTGCAAAATCCTTGCAGGAATGAAAATGTCTCTGATCATCTGAAAAATCCATCACAGCTACCTACAGCCTTTTTCATATTTTTATTCCTCTTTGCAGCCTCAGGGCAAGGCCAGGACTGAGCCCCAGGAGTCCCGTCAGAATCCAAAGGATTTCCCTTTTAAGTCTGCAGCATGTGGGGACTGTCACGTTGAGGCCTCTTGTTTTCTCCGACCCAGCTGACCTGCCCAGAGACAGCCTTGATGGGGACTTGTCTCAGCCCACCCCGCACAGCTTTGATTTAATGGAGCCGCATCCCCTCGGGGTCTGGCGACATCCACAGAGCACGCCAGGGGGTTCTCAACCTGCTGCAAGCCAAGCTATTTCATTCCTCTAGCCCTGCCTGTGCGATGCATAGGAAAGGCTTTTCTCTCATTCCCTGCACTGCCAATCACATGAAAAACAATCCTCTAATACCTGAGAAATCATCCAACGGGGCGTCCAGAAGTGGGAATTTCTAAGTCCCTCCCATAAGCTTTCACAGAAGAGATTTCTAATTAGGTCACACAAGCTGGCAAGCTTACTCTCCAGCTAGCCCATGTTTATCTGGATCCTGACTGAAAGTGAAGGGAATGGATATTTTTACTACAGACAACAGAGAGAAAGCATGGGTAGAAACGGAATAAGCCCTTGCTGCTCTCCCCTCAGGTAAGTTCCAAATGGTGTGGCATATTATAGAGATGATTTGAGTAGGCACAAAGGTCTGCAAACCCCTGCCACTGGACAGGGGAGCAAGGGGAAACCAAGATGTGAAATTCAGTGAGGCCAAAGCAGGGACCCCAGCACTGAGGATTAACACCACAGAAATACAAGCTCTACTCAAAATGGCTTCCCACCCCAGAGGCATCCTTATTTGTAATTCTCCAGCTTCCAATTATCCAGAGCCCTAGGATCATCCGTTCAGGTCAATGAGTGTCCACAAAGTGCACACATCTGAGTAACCAGCACTCAGATCAAGAAACAGAACGTAAGAACCACCCACCCACCCCACAGGGGTGACACTAATCTGACATCTAACACCACAGATGTGTCTTATCTGCTTTGAGCTTATATTTTAAAACGGCATCAGTCTGTGCTTTTTTTGTTTCTCATTTCTTTGCCTTATATTTGTGAGATGCATCCCCACTGTTGAACGTAGTTGTAGTTCATTCACGCTCATTCGGCGAATTTAACACAATTTATCATTGTTCTACTGAAGATGGACATCTCGGTCATTTCCAGTTTGGGGCCATGATGAACGGGCTGTTAGGAATATTCCTGTACATGTCAGGTTCGTTTTTAAAAGCCTGATGACAGACTGAACCCCTTCCCAGGAAGACTGCCCGCTTCCGTGATTCACAACCTTTTTGTTTGATTTCCTTTGGCATCTACTTCTTCCCACGTGGGACGCATGGCATAGTTTTTTGTTGTTGTTGTTAAATTCAGATAAATTTGGTTTGAGGAATGGCGGTGCCTTGGAAAGCCTGTTCTCATTTCCCGCAGCGACCTGGAGACGCGGGTTCCTGGGGCTCTGGGTCACGCACCACCGCACCACCGTGGTTCCCCATCTCCCTCACAGACTCTGCGGAAAGTGCGTTGCTCCTCCCTCCTCTGGGACGTGCTGCTTCGTTATGTTAAGGTGCAGAAGGCACGGCCAAGTCTGAAGCCTGAAACTGCCTGGCAACCTCCTTTGTTCCTTTGATGTATTCCCTTCATTTCGCCAAGACCCAATTTCCTTCAAATCCCAACTCTTGAGTATGGAGAATATTCATTTCTTTCTTCCTTTTTTTTTTTTTTTTTTTTTTTTTTTTAAGCATAAACAGATGTGAAGGATTCATTTAAACAAGTTATAGAAAGTCTGCTGTATGCACACAGTCTCCTCCTTTGATAAGTGCGGAACATAACATCTATCATGTATTGTATTTGGAGTAAAGAAGAATAGTTAATATTTTTCACATATCTAGCATGTGCCAAGCAGTGTTCTAAATATTTCACATGTAATGGCTTATTTAATTCTGAGAATAGTCCTATGAAGTAGGTACTATCACTGTCCTCCCCTTTAATAGATGAGGAAACTGAGGCCTGGAGAAGTTATTCTACTTTCCCAATATCACAACTAACAAGTATTCAAAATCAGAGAATTCTGGCACCAAGCCTGTGATGGCTAAGTTCACATGTCAGTTTAGCTTGGTTATCGTGTCCAGTTGCTTGGTCAAGCAAGCACTGGCCTTCCGGTTACTGTGAAGGCATTTTGTGGATTTAAATCATCAATCAGTTGACTGCATATATAGCTGATTACATCTACAACCAACAAAGGAGTTTGCCCTCAGCAATGAGAAAAGTCTCATTTAATCATCTGGAGGTCTTAAAGGGAGAACTGATAATTTCAGCAGTCAGAAAGAAGAATTTCTATCTCTACTTCAGCCAGCCAGCTTCTCCTGGGGTACTTGTTGAAACCTTCCTCCTGTTACTTCTGTTTCCCTGGAGAACACTGACCAATACAGCACCCTAGTTTTTAACCACTAAGCCAACTTGCCTTGCCCTCTAAATAAGACACTGCCTGTCACATAGTAAAACTCAATGGATGGTACCTAAAATTGGGGAACAACATGTTTCATAATATAAAAAGCAAATTATATGAAACAGAGCTTATTCAGCAACCACTTAATGAGCATGTGCCCCATGCTAGGCATGGGTGATATGTTTCCGGATTTTACTGCCTGGTGGAGGAGGGACAAGTTAAACAAATCATACCTGAGTACCTAAACAATTACAGTGCAGTCAGTGCTCCGAAGAGGAAGTCTGGGAGTTAGCAGACCAAATAGTAGGGTACCAAATCTGGACAGGAAGGTCAGGAAAGGTCTTCCTGAGAAAATAGAATTTCAGCTGAGATTTGAGAAGAATGAATGGGCATGAGCCATGCAAAGATGGGGAGGGGCAGCTCAGGGAAGGGCAAGCCTGGTAGGTCTGAGTTCAGATTCTGAAATTGATCCTAAGATGGATGGGAAACTATTAAAAGAGTTTATATAGGAGAGTGATATGATCAGATTTGCATTTTAGGAAGACTCTTAGGTCACTGTGTAAAGAGGGGACTATGGAGGGGCAAGAGTGGAAGCAGCTGAGCAGTTGTAGAGTCTAGTCTGAAACTGATGTGCAGTAAGAACTATCAAAAGACACAGGTGGACAAATTCATGCCTAGAGAGATCATGGGATGACAAAGTTTGAGAGCTCCACTTATATATGGAATAGAGTCTGTTGGAGAATAACTACTGGCATACAAATAGCTGACTTATGAACAATCCATACTTTTGAACAGTCACACATTCTAGTATGGCCCCATCCATGACCCCAATCTCCAAAGCCCCAACCAGCTTAGAACCTGCCTTTGCTTCCATCCCCAGTCTACTTCCCTTGTGGTCACTGTCCCAAGGTGTATCCCTATCCCTAAATTTCTCAACACCCACACAACAGAGAGTTCCCTTTCCTTTAGCACACACCCAGTGCTGTGACCAAAAAGTTAGCATCATCCTCAGCTGGTCCAGGAGTTGTGAGTTTGAGGGATGGAGTAGAACTCAGTGTTTTAATTACTTGGACTGGGAAAAATGTACACTAGGCATTCCATGTTAGAACTCAGGCTAAAATTTTCTAAGGAAGCTCTGTTACATGTTGTAAATTAATACTGTTATAATTTAGTTTACAACACATTATGGGTCTTAAGGTCTGGCCAGTAGACTGAGTCACCCAGTAGCATGTGGTTTCTATTGGAAAATGCATTCTGAGCTCCAAATATATGGTGTAAACAAATAAGGATTTTTAAGTTGGGGAATGGCAGCAGTTGTACAAAAAACCCACTATGGCTTTATTATCAGGGCAGAGGTGAGTAGGCACTCTCCTCCAGTATTTACTTTCATAATTCAGTAGAGCTTAACTTTTTAAAGAATTCCTCAAGAGTGATTGTAAAGGCTTTTTCATTTACTTACAAGCTCTCTCCAAGGACCCTAGGATGTTATGTCTCTGTGGCACATAAGGGACAAAAAAACTTTATTTCTATATGATAAATTAAATATTAATAAAGTCCATGACTTGATTAAGTGTACTAACAGTTCAATATCACTATTTTTCATGTATCTCACACCCTTCCTTAGGTTGTCCTAGAACCCAGGACTTACACAGTCTGAGGGAAAACAGACTGATCATTGGCCCATAGGTGACTCATGGTCCCTTTAAAACGGTGGTTTTCCTCGCGGCTGTATTCCCTTGGAGCCAAGTTCTGCCACAGGAAATCTTCTGAAACCATAATGACTAATTCCCAGATCTCCACAATTACCCATCATCTCTGCATCCCTGCATAGGTGAAGACTATGCTTTAAGAACATACAAAGGCTGTCCCACTTCCCAATCTGCTGGGATCCAACTCTTACCAAGAGACATGCTTCTCCCTTCTTTGACTCCATTGCCACACCTTGAAGCCTCATTGGAGCTAGTCCAGTGGTAAACTCAAATACCAAGTGAACCAAACAGGTAAGCAACCCATGTGTAAAGCAATAGGGAGTGGTGGGGAGTATGGTGAAATGAAGAGCCTATGTCCCAATCTTATAACTTTTAAAAAATAAGATACAAGTCTGAATTTTTATATGGAATCTCCTGATTTTAAAATTTTAGAATTTGAAACCGACTGGTTTTATTAAGGAATGATTAATAATTTTGTTGGATATGATAATGATATGGTGGTGTATATATATATATATATATATATATATATATATATATATATAGTGAAGTATTCACAGATGAAATGATATTATGTTTGTGATTTGTTTTTTAATTCTCCCAGAGACAAAATAAATTGTATAGGTAAAGGGAACCTTAGTGTGATGGTTTGAAAATATGTCCACAAATTTTTTGATATTCCTTTCTTCAAGAACTAGAGTCTAATTTCCCTTTTTTTGAGTGTGGGCTGGATTTAGTGATTTGTTTATAACAAATAGGATAGGCAGAAGTGGCAGTGAGTGACTGGGGAGACTAAGTCATAAAACACAATGAGACTTCCTCCTTGTTCACTCTTTCTCAAATATCTTTGCTTTAGTGGAAATCAGCTGCTGTGTCATGAGGAAACTCAAGTCATGTATGGAAAAGTCCTCCTACTAACAGCCCTGTGGGTGTGCCATCTTGGAAATGAACCATCCAGCCCAGTCAAGCCTGGAGATGACAGCAGCCCCTGCCAGCACCCTGAATGCAACCTTATGAGAGACATTAAGCCCAAACCACTATTTATTATCTTACAGTTTCTCTGGATCCAAAAAAACTGTAAGATAATAAATGTTTATTTTTTTAAAAGCCATTACGTTTTGGAGTAATCTTCTATGCCAGAAAAGGTAATGAATTCACCCAGCATTGGGAGGTGCTGGTAATTTGCAACTTTGGGCCTTAACCTTTCAAACCAGTATCCAGATGGAGATACTTAGGTAGCTCTGAGAGTTTATTTCTGAAATTCAAACAAGCTGCTAACTACTGTGCCCACTTCTACCCCACCACCAATCAAGGGGATCTACTTTAAAGTATTCAACATTTTTCAATCATTTTGCCACATTTGGAATATCAGAGGGGAGAATTTAATAGTGACTCCTGGAATGAATATAATAGTTTGTAGGACTTTTTTTTCCTTACATTTTTCAGTGAGTGATGGTTG
The DNA here is from genome assembly GCF_015220235.1 of Choloepus didactylus. Lineage (NCBI taxonomy): Eukaryota > Metazoa > Chordata > Mammalia > Pilosa > Megalonychidae > Choloepus > Choloepus didactylus. The sequence continues at coordinate 7,703,382 of NC_051319.1, forward strand.
ATTGGTTGATGCTGTCTGGGGCCAGTTCTCTTTTAAGGTGTTTTTTTCCTGATACATTTTAAATTGTGAGGGGTCAATAAATCAGCAGCTAATTTGCTTTATGTAGTGACGAAGTACACACTTAAAATTGTAGGTGCTGACTCAGTACCAGTTAATGACTTGAAAGTTATATGTCGGAAAGATGATATTTTCTTTAAAAGAAATAAATTAACAGAACCCTGTCATCACCACTACCACCTATCCAAATCTTACTTGGAATCTAACACAGGCAACAGAATGCAAGTTTTGTGGGGAACCTGGACTTTAATGATTCATTGCTGTATCTCTAGCATCTTCTACAGTTACCTGGCACATGCAAGTTGTATAATAAACATTTGTTTTTGAATGAATGAAAGAAAGAATGAATGAAACCAAAGGGGAGACGCTCCTTCAGAGGAGGAGGGTGGTGCTCCATCCACTGGGAATTCCCTTTGCTTCTTTCCTTTCCCCATCTCACCCTCAAAATTGTCATCATTGCCAAAGCATCTCTGAGGCAGCCTAAGACTCCCTGAGAAACACAGTTTTAAATCCAAGGAATGGAAAGAACACTTACAGAAAACATATCAGCAGATCTGCCTCTGCCCCCTGTCTTTCCACTTCCTGGCTACAAGGCCCTGGCAGTTGGCTTTGTTGCTCTTCTTTGGTCCTGATTTCTTCTTCTGCAAAATGAGATGAAAGCTTCCAGCCTTAATATCAGAGGTCTCACAAATCTGTCCCAGGCTTCCCCTTCTCTTAACGCCCACCCCAAGGAGACAAGTCACCATGTGTGAGGCTCTTTGAAGCTGACGAACCGGAGGTTCGGAGCGATGTGACCAGAGGCACACAGCTTGGCAGATGACCTGCTAGCACTGGTGTTCAAAGGAGCTGTCAGTGAATAGAAGGCGGCCTGCACAAAGGACCAGCCAAAAATAATGAGTGAGGTGAAAGGAAAAAAAAAAAAAGAAAGAAAAGAAAGAAAGAAACACAGCAAGGCAGGGCTCTGAGGTCACTTGTGTTTCCTCTGTTCTACCCCCTCCCTCTCCTCCTCCACCCAGTCCTCAAACAAACCCCTCCTCCCTCTTCCAAAAGAAAAGTTAAAAGATTTCTTTTGGAAAAAGAGTAGTTTGCTTATACTGCTGCTGTTTACCTTTGGTAGGACAGCCATTGGTGGTGAGTTCAAACACAGGAAAAGGCTTCTGGTTTCAGGAAGAGCTGCAGACGGGCCTGGAAGACTTGACATGAGGCAGCTTGAGTTGTTCCTTTCCCCATTTGGTGTTCAGCTTTGGCACCGACACCAGGCTCTTTGCCTAGACATCGGACAACCAGCCTTCAGCTATTTCTTGGATGATACCTACTCCTCCCTTCCCATGGGTATAATGCCCCTGAAGCGCAACTACAGGGAGGGGTTTAAAGGTGGGTGGGCAACGAAGGGGGAGAAAAGAGGTAAAGAGGCCTATATTACCTTATTTCTGGTCATATATTATATGGAAAATATAATTAGAAAGGGCAGAAAATGTTGGGTTTATATTTGGGGGTTTTGTTAGTTTATCTGTTTTCCTTAAAATCATCCTCCATGAACTAAGAGGCCGTATTTGCCAAAATAGGGCTACTATTCGGCGTAGGAAAATCCATTCTTTTTGCAAGCTAACTCCAGAACTCTGTGATTTATTTATGAAAGGGAAGGAGAAGAATCTGCCTTCTTACTTTTCAAAGCATTTATTCATGAAGCCTACCCACTCGGAGAAGTGGTATACTAAATTGTGGGGAAAAGGAGGGAAATAGTGCTGAGGAAACAGATGATGTTAAATAATTGAAATCCTCTGGGCCTCCCCCATTTCCCCCAAATTTCTTTCCTCTAATTCCACTTCAAAAATTCCCCTGCCTCTAAGAAGCACTAGACTTTCTGTTCAGGTCATTCTCAAATTTCTGTGAGGTTTTCACTTCTCTCCTTCACATAATTATTTTAGATCGTTGCATCGAAATCTTTCAGTGTTTCTGAATGCTCACAGCATCCTCTCTCCTCCAGAAGCCCTTCTCCAACCAAAATGGGAATAAAGCATTGCTATTCTTCTCTCCATCTACCAACTCCCATCTTACCTCATGTTCAGTGTGGATGAGCTTCTCACATACAGGATTTTCCTATGTCATGAAAAGCAGCAACTTCACCTCTACCAAAACAATTTCCCCAAATTTTCTCCAAAAACAATTCACTAAACTCTGGCTGCAGTACTCCACTTGGTGCATAACACTTGTACCTCAAGATCCTTTGAGTTCTTGCAATATTTTTCTCCTTAACTTTTGTTTTCAGCAGTAGACTCTGATGTGCCTTCACATAAATATGTGTTTAAATTATTTCAACTTGGAATTAGTTCTCCTTACTGAATGTGTAAATTTATGTCTTTCTCCAAATTATGGAAATTTTCATCTATTCCTTTTTCAAATATTTTTCTGCCTCATTTCTTCTTCTCTTCTCCTTCAGTGACTCCAATTATACCTGTCAGACTTTTTGATACTATCCCACCGGTCCCTGAGATTCTGCTCATTTAAAAAATCTATCTTTTCTTCACATTAGGTAATTTCCATTGAAATATTTTTAAGTTCAGTAATTTTTCTCATCTACATTTTACACATAAGCCCATCCAGTGAATTCTGATTTTAGATATTGCAATTTTCAGTTCTAGAATTTCCATTTGATTCTTCTTTCTATAGGTTCTATTTTTTTTTCTTTTTACTGAAGTTTCCAATCTTTTCATTTATCAAGAACATGTTTCCTTCATGCCCTTGACCATACTTATAAAATCCATTTTTAAATCTTTTCTGCTACCTCTATCATCTGGATCATCTCCAGTTTGGTCTCCATTAACTGTCTTTTCTCTTGAGACTGAGTCATATTTTTCCATTTCTTCTTAGGTAGAGTAATTTTGGATTGTCTCCTGGCCATTATGAATGATACATTGTGGAGAATCTGTATTCTGTTATGCTCTTCTGAAGAATTTTTTTCTAGGCAAGCAGTTAACTAGGCTGAATTCAAACTGCAGACTCTGTCTGCCCTGAGGTAAGCAGAATCTTAAAACCAAGTTCAGCTCTTTTAGCCTTAGCTGGGATCTTGAAGTCTGCCCACACATATGAGATTCCAGGTTTAGAAAGAGATTTAGAGAGTCAAAAGGCTGGATTTGGTCTCCCTCTCTCTGACTTCTTTGTGTGATCTCTCCTTCACTTTCAAGAAGTTGTGATGGCCCTGAACTCTGACCTCTGGTTTCTACATGAGTTTTAGTCGCCCTATGTGACAATGGGTGCAACCTCCCCTCAAGATAAAAGCCATAAAAAACATAAAATTCACCTCACAGCATTTCTTTCTTCAAGTGTAGACTCTGCTCTGGTATCTGCCTTCTTTCATTTACATTCTAGTACCTCCAAGTAACTGGTGGGTTTTTTGTTGTTGTTGTTTTTTGTTTTTTTTTTCATATTTTGTCCAAAGTTTTTAGTTATTACCTGCAGGAGATTTGGTCTGATATGAGCTTATTAGGCCATGATAGAAAGTAGAACTCCTATTCTTTTGGTTCTTGAATAAATAACTATTAAAATGTTTTCTAAGATATTGCCAGTTCTCTTCAGCAAATAGTTTTGGCCTCAGTTTTCTACTCCACCCCAAAATTTTGTGGCTTAAAACATAACTGTTTTAATTGTCCATGGTTCTGTAGGTTGGCAATTTGGGCTGGGATCATCCGGGCAGTTCTTCTGCTGGTCTTGCTTGAGTTATACATGTGATTGCAGCCATCTGGGGCTCGGCTGGGGCTATATGAGCTAAGATGTTCCCACTCACTTGCAGTTTCTGCAGGCAGTTGGTTGACACTTCTCTCTCTCTCTCTCTCTCTCTCTCTCTCTCTCTCTCTATATATATATATATATATATATATATATGTATGTAAATATATATATATATATAATGTTGTTTTACATCTTCAAAGAGGCTACCGCAGGCTTCTCTATATGGATATCTCAGAGTTCCAAGAGGGTAAGAGTGGAATCTACAAGGCCTATGCTTGAAACATACACAGTGTCACTTTTACCACATTCTACTGCTCAAAGCAGGTCATGAAGTCAGACTAGATTTAAGGAAATGGAGAACAGACTCCACCTTTCAATGTGAGGAGAGGCAAAGTTATATTGCAAAGGTACGTGCATATGAGTACAGGAAGAATTTGTAGCCATTTCTTGTAACCGATTACACTATTATAAAAATATTATGGTGTAATAATAATGGTAACAGTCTTATTCAAATGTAACACATGTTACACCACACTCATATGTGAAACATCCATATGAAGAAGGGTGGGATAATTTTCTTATTCCTATTTCATATATAGGGAAACTGAGGAATTGAAAGACAGTGATAAACAGAGCCAATATACAAAATATAGAGAATATAAGGTAGCAGGGGATGATAGAGAAAAGAAAAGCATGTTGGTGAAGGAGAGTTGAACATTTTAAACAGGATGGTTAGGGAAGGCCTCTTAAATAGTTAAGATTTGAGAAAAATCTGAAATACATGAGGGGTGGGCAGAGACTTTCAGTCAGAAGGAAAAGTAAGTGATACCATATATGTTATATGGATCATTGGATCTTCCATTATATTTTCATGAGTTGGTGGTGTACAAGTTTATCCTACTGAATCCCAACAGCCAGAAGTAGTCATGACTTAAAATTGCCATGTAAATTATTTCATTTCAGATTGGGTCCTTTGAAAAGGCTTGATGAGTACTACATAATAATTTTATTTTTAGCATATATTACATCCTTGGCATATATAAAGTGCTTATAGTGATTATTTTATAACACGATACAGTAGAAATAAAAACTATTAAAATTTGTCTTTCCGCTGATGAATACATAAACTGTAACTTCTATTCCCACTGATGAATGACTAGGAAATTTGGAACAAATTTCCCACTAAGGAAACCTAAGAAACTAGACCAAATATATTTTTCAAAAAAAATCTTCTTACAAGCATCAAAGTGCTTAACAAGGTAATAAGGAATTACAAAGCCAATGTCCTGAAGAAAAGAACCCAACAGCCAACTCTGATTTTGTCCGAAGGGCATTTGCCAATCATGAAAAAACAGCTGCAAAACTGAGCTGTACTTCTGACAAACTCCTGGGACCAAGAGCAAAGGCCAGGTCCACAACCTGACAGAGGAAGGGATTCTAATAAACCACCCCCACTTTAAGCTGGGATCCCAAGGAGCTGCAGCCTCAGGTAAGGTGATCCATGAGTAAAGCAGTCCCTACATGGAATTACTATCTGGCTTTACATCATCTGGGCAGTCCAGTGAACCTCAAAGTCTGGAACTTGATTTGAAATTGCCCCAGACTAGTAGCATCTCTGATGTCTGGCAGAGACAAATGCAAATCCTCTTTGAAAGAAGATACTATCATACTAAGCCTCAAATTATTCTTACAAATAATTTTAAAATACCATGTCCAATAAACTAGCAAAAATCACCAGGCACACATGGAAACCAAACACACTGAGCAAGAACCAGCAGAAAAACTGGCAACACAAATAGGCCCATGAACACAGAGATAAGGTTTGTTAGAATTATTAGTCACAAGCTATAAAACAACCTCTCTATGTTTGAAGGAGAAGGGAGAAAGAATGAGTTAAAGACATTATTTTAAGATATAATAGTTTAGAATATCTGGAAAAATGAAAGATATCAATCTACAGATTAAAGAATCCCAATAGATTCTACACAGCATAAATTTAAAGAAAGAACTCCCAGACATATACAGGAACCCAAACACTGTCTATATATGAAAAGCAGTCACAGAGTAAAGGACATATTACCTTCTTCAAAGAAGTGAAGTTAAATTGACAGTTGACTTTTTAAAATCAATAAATCAATAACAGAAGTCAGAAGACAGTGAAATGATATTGTCAACAGGCTGAATAAAAATAATTGCACACTTGGAATTTTATTCCCAGCAAAAATATACATCAATAATAGAGATAAATAAAGATGTTTAAGAAACCAAAAAAAAAAAAAAAGAGTTTTGGCAATTCTGAAAGATGTACTTCAGGAAGAAGTGAAATGATCCAGATAGAAAGTCTGAGATTGAGATGCAGGAAGAAATGAAGAGCAAAAAATAAATAAAAATAAAAATATCATATGGGATTTTAAAATTATATAATATTTTAAATTGTGGCAACAATAGCAAATGAATTGTGATGTGGGTAAATGGCATTAAAGTATTCTAATGTTTCTGAATTACACAGGACAAGGATAAAATAGGTATTTACATTAGACTTTGATAAATTAACAACACAAAGTATAATTTTTATTCTAACCACTAGAACAGAAAATTAGTGTAAATATTCCAAAATAGTAAAGGGGAAAAATGATGATGAAAAAATCTTAGTCAATCCAAAAGAAGTCAGGAAATAAGCAAAAAAGAATCATGGAAGTAGGAGATATCAAAATCATGAAATAAAATGACAGATTAAGCCCCAAATAGATCAATAATTACATTAAATGTAAATGGACTAATCTTAACACCATTGCTTAATAAATGCACATTAGAGGAATAAGGGGAATATTAAAGAGGGTACTAGGCTGAGAGTAAAATATCTTAGTTCTAGTCCTGGTTTAGTCATCAAATAGTCATAGAGTTCTCAGCAATTCTCAGACTTCAGTTTACCAAAGAATTGAGGATACTGGATTGGATAATGTGTAAGCTTCATTCAGTCCTTGTAGACTTAGAGACTGCTCTCAGTGACCTCCATTGATATACATCAGATCTTAAAATAGTCTCATATTCATAGAAGGAGAGGACGCCCTCTGCTGAGATAAAATTGAATTCTCTTAAGCCTCTGTTGAGCAAAATATCTGAGGTGATGGGGTGGGGGTGGGGGTTAAAAGTAGCATAAATACCCCTTTAAATGATGGTTCATAATGATGCTCGAATCTCAAACATTGCGTTAGCAAGTGAGTTTCACTTGAGTTAGCAAGAAAAAACCCAACAGTCCAACTCATTGGTTTCTAAAGGGCATGCAGAACTTTCTGAGCTATTTATATCCATCCTCCCCCAGAAGAAATTTAGATTTACCAATATTGAGGATACCCAATAACATCGGCACTCCCACTGTGTCCATATGTAAGATGGCAACATGTCACAAACAGAACTTGAGTTATCCTGAGGGAAAAGTGGGAATTCCACACTGTGGAGCAGTTGACCACTTCATTCCTTCACTGACTTACAGAGTATCATGACATAATACAGCTTATACATTGCAAATTAACAATTTGGAAAATTGGCTTAAAAAGATCCTTGCCAAGATCTATATTTCCTAAACAATTTAACTTGCACAGTTTATTCAAATACCATAATTACATGGAACTTTTAATAGGAAGTGAGACCTGGTAGGTTTGCATAGGTTACTGTGAAATATCGACACATCCCAAAGTAATTTGGACAGAGAATAAAAATATATATGCAGGGCCCCCCCCTGAGGAGCTGGGGAAAATGCAGAAGTGTTGGGCTTCCCTACCTGGATTGTTGCTGATGTTCTCACAAACACTGAGGACTGGCAGTTTGATGTGCCGAGCCCTCTATCATGGGACTTGCCCTTATGAAGCTCATTACTGCAAAGGAGAGGCTAAACCTGCTTATAATTGTGCCTAAGAGTCTCCCCCTGAGTACCTCTTTGTTGCTCGATGTGGCCCTCTCTCTCTAGCTAAGCCAATTCTGCAGATGAACTCACTGCCCTCCCCTCTTTGCAGGATCTGACTCCCAGGGGTGTAAATCTCCCTGGCAATGTGAAATATGACTCCCAGGGACAAATCTGGACCCAACATCGTGGGATTGAGAACATCTTCTTGACCAAAAAGGGGGTTGTGAAATGAAACGAATAAAGTTTCAGCAGCTGAGAGATTCCAAATGGAGTCAACAGGTCACTCTAGTGGGCATTCTTATGCACTATATAGACAACCCTTTTTTACATTTTAATGCACTGGAATAGCTAGAAGTAAATACCTGAAACTATCAAACTGCAACCCAGTAGCCTTGACTCTTGAAGACAATTGTATAGCAATGTAGCTTACAAGAGATGATAGTGTGATTGTGAAAGCCTTGTGGATCACACTCCCTTTATCCAGTGTATGGATAGATGAGTAGAAAAATGGGGACAAAAAACTAAATGAAAAATAGGGTGGTGGGGGGATTTGGGTGTTCTTTTTTACTTTTATTTTTTATTCTTATTTTCACTTTTTCTGGTACAAGGAAAATGTTCAAAAAATAGATTGAGGTGATGAATGCACAACTATATGATGGTACTGTGAATAACTGATTGTATACTTTGGATGATTGTATGCTATGTGAATATATTTCAATAAAATTGAATTTTAAAAAAAGATGCTTGCCAAAAAAAAATTACAAATTGAAGAGAAAATTAATCATGCAAACTCAAAGCAAAGAAGAATATAGCAAAGCTGATATTTCTCCTATTACTTCAACCATATTACAAACAAAAAACAATGATAATCTAATCAGATGTGCAAAAAAGCTTGTCAAAAACACTGAACATTATCAAGAAGTGTCATCAAAATCAGTTATGTGTATGGCCCATACCAGGGCAAAATTCCTGTCTGTGAAATCTAGAAAACATGTTATCTGCTTCCAAAATTAATAGTGAAACAGGCATATGATAGATATTCCCATTCCAGAAGGCAGAAATTGGGAGGAAAACAGGGGTCATGGGTCTCAAGCAAGTCCAAAACCAGCAGGGCCAACTCCATTAGATTTCAAGGTCTGTGAGTAATCTATGGATCAATACTGGAGCAGCAGCTCACCCTTTCCAAGTGGTCGGGCAGTGGCCATGTTCTCCCTAAATGCTATGGAGTAGGCTCCACCCTCAAAGAGAGCTGGAATGGCGGACATGCTCTGCCCAAAAACTGGGGTGAAGACCCTACCCTCTCCAAGAATTGGGGTGATGGCTACACTCTCCCCAACATCAAGCAGCGGGCCTGCCCCGTCCAAGCACTGGGGCAGAAATTTCACGCTATGCAAGGCTTGGGTGGAGGTCTCTCTCTCCTGAGCCAAGGAGATCTCTTTGGTCCAGACCTCTGCTTCCATGGTTTTGCCCTTGATACTATTTTTCTTTCATTTTATCTGTTTCTGTCCTTTTCAGTCCAGGCTGTCAGTGCTTCTGTTCATGTGAAATTCTCAAAATCCTAGTTGGCTTTCCATTTGGCTCAAGGGGGTCCAAACCATCAGACAAAAGGATCTTCCATAGATCCTTCTTGGATAACTGCATTTCCAAATCTGACTTCCTCTGAGATGGCTGATTAGATCCATGAGTCATAGCCTAATCTTCTTAGCAAAGAGTGGTTCAACTAAATCGTCACATGGAGCCCCATTCTCTGGGAATTCACCTTCCAGGAGCTCAGAGAGGGCCCCAAAAGAGCTGCTTCTGACCCTAGTCTCAGAGCACGCTATTTGGATAGGCTGAGAAATTTCCAAATTGCTTTTTCCTTTGTGCTTAATAGTTCCATCCTTAGTTTATCTCTTTTCTTTCCCATTTTACTATAAGCAGCAAGGAGAAATTAGGTTGCTCCTTCCACACTTAGCTTGGAAATCTCAGGTAAATATCCAAGTTTATCACTTACAAGTTTAGCCTTCCATCTGACATCAGAACATAATTTCATTCCAAAATCTCTGCTACTTTATAACTAGGATTGCCTTTCCATCAGTTTCCAATAACACCTTCATTATTTCTTTCTAAGGCCTCACCAGAAGTACCTTTAACATCCATATTACTACCAATATTAGGCTCATGGCAAATTACGTATTTTCTAAGAAAATAGAAACTTTCTCTACAGTACTCACTTATTTCTGAACCCTCACCAGAAATGCCTTTAATGTCTACATCTCTACCAACAGTCTCTTCAAAGCAGTCTAGGTGTTTTCTATCAAGCACCTCACAATTCTTTCAGCTTCTACCCATTACCCAATTTCAAAGCTGCTTCCACATTTTTAGGTATTTGTCATAGCAGCACCCTACTCTCAGTACCAAAAACTTGCTTAGTTTGCCAGATTGCTATGGCAAATACCATACAGTGGGTTGGCTTAACAATAGGGTTTATTGGCTTACAGTTTTTGAGGCTAGAAGTCCAAGTCAAGGCTTTGGCAAGGAAATGCTTTCTCCCCCAAGTCTGTAACATTCTGGTGCTGGCCTCACACAGTCCTTGGGGTTCACTGGCTTGCCTCTCCATCATTCCTTGTATCTGCTCTTCTGGTTTCCACTGAGTTTCAGCTCTGGGCTCCTCTTGTGGCTTTCTCTGAGCTTCCAGTAATATGGATTAAGACCCACACCTCAAATAAAAATAACATCTTCAAAAGATCCTATTTAGAATGGGTTCACACACACAAGAATGCAGATTAAGATATATGAATGTCTTCTGAGGGAGTACCTAAATTCAATCTACCACAGAGGCTGTTTTGAAATATGGATTTATCCTCTACCATTAAAAAAACTACTAATATCAGCTAATGATAGAAGGGAATCATTGTTATTAACAGTTATTACATATTTTTTCCATTTTGCTAAAAAACTTTTTGTACGTTTTATAACAAACTAATATGGTTGATTGTGTGTATAATTAGTAAACAGACTAACAGAAAAAATAGATACTTTAGGGATGTATGCTCTAATTTTTTATTGATGATTACATTAGTTTCCTAGGGCTACTGTAACAAAGTACTACAAACCGGGTGGCTTAAAACAAAAGAATTTTATTCTCTCACAGATATGGAGGCTAGAAGTATCAAATCAAGGTATCAGAATGGCCATGTTCCCTAGTCACACAAAGAAACATGTGACTCATACTCAAGAGAAAAGGCAATCTATTTGTCTTAGTGTTGGAAAATTGCAAACTGGATTCAGCTCTGGCTAGGGGAAGGAACTGCTGCTGCCAAGGAGAAGTAGTGATGCTAAAGTGATGTTCACAGGAACAGGAAGCAAACAGGAAAGAAACACCACCAAGAAGACAAACAGGAAGGAGCATGTCCCTTCTTCCTCTTCTGCTTTCCAGCCTTCCTCTAGTGCCCCCTATAGGCAGGGTTAATATAGAGCCAGCTGACAATGCAGAAATGGGGATGGCAGAGTCCCAGCCACTGCACCATAAAGCAGAGTATAAAAGGGCAGGTTTGGTGCTGAGAGAAAATGGCTTAGTAAATGGCATACAACTAAAAGCAGATAAGCCCCCAATTCCTTCCAGTTCCCAGGGCTATCATTAAAAGCTTATATTCCACATAACGCTGAATATAGGTGGCATTTGTATAAAAACAAATCTACCTAAGAAAGATTTTCTAGGTTCAAAAGCAATGCCTTTTATCAATGCTGGCACAATTTCCAAATGAACACTTAAGAAGGAAAATGGAGCTGAGACTTAGAGTGATAAAACAAGCAATTCCAAAAACAGGAGGGAGCAGGGTTTCTGTAGGGTAGCCCCTCTTTGCTTAGTTTTCCATGAACATAAAAATAGAAGAAATACCTTTTATAGGAAAGGGCACATTTAAAAAGGATATGGAAAATAACAATAAGAAAGAAGAAATTTTAAATAGTATCTTCTTATCAAGTTCAATCAAAAGTTTTAAATCTCTTCATTACTAAGTTTTGGAGACTGAATCATGTTCCCCACAAGACGTGTTCAACTCCTAACTCCCAGTCCTGTGGCTATGAGTCCATTTATAAATAGGATCTTTGAAGATGTAATTATTAGTTAAGGTATGAACTCATTTGTGAATAGGATCTTCAGAGATCTGATTTAGATGAGGCTAAACAGAATCAGGGTGAGCCTTAATCCATATGGCTGAAATCCTTATAAGCAATGGAAATTGGCCACAAAAGTAGAAACCAGAAGCAGGAGAAAGCAGAAAGAGAGACTGCCACGTGACGGTTGGATTGCCAGAACACTACTCCCAGACTCTGGGAGAAAGCAAGCTCTGACTATACCTTTACATTGGACTTCAAGCCTCCAGAACCATGAGACAAATCGCTGTTGCTTAAGCCACCCACTGTGTGGTATTTGTTATAGCAGCACAGACAGAGTAAGACACCAAATAAAATGGAAATCAGGGCATTGGGGTCAAAAGGTTGGATTTCTCACCAAAACCCAGCCAGTCCACAGTTCCTTTCTTACTTTCATAATTCAGAGCCTAGTGCCACCTCTTCCATGAAAACATCTCCAGCTGTTCTAGCAAGGATTCCCCTATAGATCTCACCTGACATCTATCTATTTGCACTAAGTCGAAATTTACTTACTCTTGAACTCAACATCTTCCTCATGTTGGTTATATACAAAATATGCTCTAATTGTTTCATGTACGTGGATCTAACGTCTCTCTAATCAGTAAGCTCTTCAAAGAGAGGGGTCATCTTATTCTTTCAGACCAGCCACACCACTAGCACAGAACCAGGAACAAAACAAATTAAACTAAATTAAATTTAGTAAAAGAAATGATGGTGGAGATGTGGTCTTGGTAAAGCCACATGGTATAGTGGCTTTAGAGTGTGTGTTACAATTCTGGCTCTTTTTCTATAGCTGCTACATATCCTCAATTTTCCTCATGTTTAAAAGGGGAATGAAACATCTCCTCAGAGGTTGATGATTAGGAACAAATAAACATAAAGTGCCTAGCACATAGTAGGAACTAAGATATATTTATTTTCTTCTCTTTCCTAATAGAGAGCAACAGATTTCATATTTTTACAGAAAGTTAACACTTAGCTCATATTACAGTCTTGAGTCCAGAATAAACATGAGATTTTTTTTCAGTTGGGTTTTTAGTATTCACACAGATATTCTCAATTCACATTCTGTCCCTACTCCCAAACAAAATTCTACCTCCATGTGAATTGTTCTGAAAGCAAGAAATATTTACTCTAATTAATCCTTGATGTTTAGGGTTAATCAAAACATAGTCACATCATATCAGGGTCTCTGGTGCAAATACGGGAAGAATTTGTATTTGGTTAAGCAGAAGAAGACTGTCCCTTTGAGCAGAGCTAGTAGAAAGGACCAGGAAGGAAGAGGGTTAAGCGTTTCCTTCAAAAATTCAGATTTAATCCCATGCTCTTCCTTAGCCCCACTGTAATTCTAATTACAGCTCTACCAGACCCAGCTCTGCAAATCTCTGTTTTGCTTTGCCTTATTCCAACTGTCTGGATCTGGCCGCCATGTCCTTTGCCTGCCTTGAGATAGGAACAACAGGGCATTTTCCACCAATAAGAGGATCCAGTAATTATGTAAACATTGTGGCCGCAAAATAAAAATCAGCCTTGAGTTAATGCCTTTATTTAACAAAATTTTGAAAAATAAGATGAGATCAGAAGTTACCCCTGGCAAGAAGGAGCTGTTAGCGTCAAGATAAGAAAATTCTGATTTAGTTTCTAGGTATGGCTCGTCTTGGGGTACTGTAGTCTTTAAGATCATGCCTTTATTTAACATTTCTCTTACACATTTAGCAAATTCCTATAGGTGGTATACATAGATAGTCGAGGAAACCTGGAGATACTGTTATTCACCAGACTTGTGGACTTTCTGAGAGTCAAGATAGCACCTTACACTTTGCATTCACCATGGAACCAACTTACAGTTACTCTCTGTTATTGTTTGGCATGGGTCTCTCATCCACTCATAAACTCTCTTTGTATCAATCTATACTCACACATACTTGGATGTGAATGTGTGTGTGTGTGTGTGTGTGTGTGTGTGTGTGTGTTTCAGAGAAGACACAGATATACTGTTGTTCAGGAGGTTTGTAAAAGCCAAGATAGAGGCTTAGTCTCTGCATTCACCATGGCACAAATACCAGCACAACACATGGCACTGGATTTAGAGAGTGGGTGACTCACCCATCTAAAGAAAACTGACACCCAGAGGCAGAGCCTCTATCAGTTGCCCACGATCACACACGTCAGTGGCAAACAACAAAATGTTCATACTTCTTCTGATTCCAGTCTAGTGCTCTTTGCTCTCCGTGCCCTTCCTCTGGAGCCTGCCTTTGTAGGAATGAGAAAGAATATTAAAATTAAAATGTAAGAAAGCAAGGGAAGACCATGAGAGAATATAGTGGGGAAACAGTAGAACTGACTCTTTTTAAGGGTCAGTAATATTAGGGGAAACCTTTGAGCGATTGTGAGGGTAAAAGCACTCCAGAAATTTAGAATAAAAAGTGGAAATAAGTGGGGGTGAGGTCAGGTGAGTGAGGAGAAATTGGGAGTGCATGGACAGCGTTTCTGTGTGCCAATCCATGGAAAAAAACGAGGGGATTTGAGGAACAAACAAGCTCTGGCTGCAAAATCCTTGCAGGAATGAAAATGTCTTTGATCATCTGAAGAATCCATCACGGCTACCTACAGCCTTTTTCATATTTTTATTCCTCTTTGCAGCCTCAGGGCAAGGCCAGGGCTGAGCCCCAGGAGTCCCGTCAGAATCCAAAGGATTTCCCTTTTAAGTCTGCAGCATGTGGGGACTGTCACGTTGAGGCCTCTTGTTTTCTCCGACCCAGCTGACCTGCCCAGAGACAGCCTTGATGGGGACTTGTCTCAGCCCACCCCGCACAGCTTTGATTTAATGGAGCCGCATCCCCTCGGGGTCTGGCGACATCCACAGAGCAAGCCAGGGAGTTCTCAACCTGCCATGAGCCAAGCTATTTCATTCCTCTAGCCCTGCCTGTGAGAGCATAGGAAAGGCTTTTCTCTCATTCCCTGCACTGCCAATCACATGAAAAACAATCCTCTAATACCTGAGAGATCATCCATCGGGGCGTCCAGAAGCGGGAATTCCCAAGTCCCTTCCATCAGATTTTACAAGAGAGATTTCTAATTAGATCCCCCAACCTGGCAAGCTTACTCTCCAGCTAGCCCATGTTTATCTGGATCCTGACTGAAAGCGAAGGGAATGGATATTTGTACTGCAGACACTGAGGAAAAGCATGGGTAGAGATTGTGTAGAAATTGTGTAGAATCGTGCCCTTGCCTCCAACCCTGCAGGAAAGTTAGAAATTTTGTGCTATTTCAACTTTGAATAGAGCCAGGGATCTAAAAACCTTTGTGATGGGGTGGGGAGAGGGAGGGAAGACGCATGGTTTGTAATTGCTGGGGTAGAAGCAGTGGCAGCAGAACTCCCACCATGCACCACAAAATTCTGAATTCCATTCAAAATGGCTTCCCACTTCAGAGGCAGCATTAGCCTGACATCGGCTTCCAATCATCCAGACCAGCAGACCAGGATAATATATCACCAGACCACTGTTTTGTGTTGTTTTCCTTTTCATTTTTGTACATTTTATTGAAGTGTAACACACATACATTAAAAAGCACAAATCATAAAATTCAGCTCTACCAAAAATTTCCACAAAGTGACCACAGCCATGTCCATCATCCAGATCCAGACACGCAACATCATCAGCCCCCAGAAGCCGCTTAAGCCCCTTTTCAGCCACCGCCTCCTCAGGCAAAACCATGACCCTATCTTCCCACCATGATGATTTTAGTTTTGCCCATTTTTGAATGTGTATAAAAAATGGAATCATACGGTTTATTCACTTTTATGTCTTTCATGTTTTATTTTCAACATTAGGCTTGTGAGATTCATGCATGTTGTAGTGGGTAGCTGTAGTTTGTTCATTCTTACTTTCGTGTTGTTATAACATATTCTGATGCTTAAATCTACACATTTGCAAGATCATTTTACTGAAGGTGGACATTTGAATTGGTCTGGTTTGGGGCCACATTTTATATATACCAGACCACATTTTAAAGGTTTGATGCCCAGTCCTTGTTCTAAGCCTCTTTCAATGAATCTGGTTCATTCCCAGATTCACAACAATTTCAGATGTGTGATACTGTCTTTATTTCATTAAGGCATCTACTTCCTCCCCAAATAATGTATGGCATAGATTTTTTTTATATAGAAATTAATCTGGTTGGAGGACATGGCAATTTTTTTACAGTTACTGGCAGAGTTATCTGAGGAGCCTGGAAACAAGCTGAAAATCACAATTCTTTTCACTTCTTGTAGCAACTGAAGATTCTAGTTCCTGCTACTCTGAGTCATTCTTCATTGACATATTTTTTATTGAGGTTTAATTTATGTAAAATAAAATACACAAATTTTACGTGATAATATGAGTTCTGACACATGCATACACCTGTGTAACCACTACACAACAAGATACTGAACATTTTCAACACCTCAGAAAGCTCTACCTATAGCCCAGAGGGTGGACTGGGGCCTCCCCTCTGGGAAAAACTATAAAAATGTGGATCCCACCCCGTGGGACTATTCCTAGCATCAAGTCCCTTGTTCCAAACATCAAGTTCCCTCCATTTTCAGCTCATTGTTGGATGCACTCCAGCACCTTCAAACAATTGTTTTCTTTAGAATGTTGTCTGGGCTTTATACACATGCTATTCTGCCATTCCTGGAAGCTGGAAGTCAAGTCAGCCAATTTTACTGCTGAGAAACTCTAATTTTAGAATGTTTTTCTTTAGGTTAATCAGAAGCTATCTCCCTATCGTTTCCACCCATTAACCGTAATTTTACCCTCTAAATCTACCCAGACTTTTCCTCTACCCTCTTTATGAAGTCCTTCAACTGCATGTAAATTTGTCAGCATTTTACTCATGTCTATGTGCCCGCAGCACCTCATCTAGTGCCCTACACAAAGCAAGTGTTTAATTGAATCAAACTGTTTGAGAACACCCCCATCCACAATCTCCACCTCTCTTCATTTCCTCTAAGCAAAATACCATAGCTCCTCTAATAATGTCTTATAGCAACAGTACTCAAACATTTTGTGCTCTAGTACCCCCAGGGTAAAAAAAAAAATTTGGAAAACTCTCTACCCCTTCACACATTTTTAAGCTGGCATCTAAAATTTTTATCGTTGGTTTAAGTAAATGCAAATAGCGACATTTCAAGCAGTTTACTACTTGAAATATTTTTTCAAAAACCTTGGAACCGCATGTTTAGCTCACGCAATTTACAGAAAATGTCCTCCCAATTACACAAGTGGGAAAAATTGTCCTTGTTGTCAAATTAATCAGCAAAATCAGACACTGTCATTGAGACATGACTTTCTATTATATTTTATCATTTCAAATAAACATGTTCATATACATACATACCTTGGCAAACATATTCTAAATTCTAATTCTAAGCTACATAGCTGGCTAGATGCCGGATAGAGGCATGAATCCTGGCAGAGTTTTTCACCTGAATGAAACAAAGAAAGCCACGCCTTCAGTATTTCCTCCCAAAGCTTTCTTTGCTTTGCTTCCGCGTGCATCCCCTCAGAAGGATGCAATCCTGAAGTGCGCCTTTGACAGGTGCCCAGAAGGCTTACCCACCCCAGGGAATAACGCTCCACAGGAAGATCCAGGATGGGTAAGGTGCATATTCCTCTTCTTTTCTAAAGTAAGGGAAGGGGGCGGGGGGTGTGGATAGGAAGCTGCTCTGAATCAATTTGCTCCATGCTTTCTTTTTAAAATTACATGGAGGAGAAAGTGATCAGTGTTTTTAAAATGTTGGGTCAGTTTATCTTCTCTTGCTTTTAGGCCAAGCTATGGCACTGAGTTCCATCTTTGTGTGAGATGTAAGAGACCTCTTTATGGGGATTCAGAAACTAGACAGAGGCTAGGTTTTCCAATTTGTCTCAAGAAAATGGATAGTAATTGATTGCCTGACTAAGATGTTTGCTTACCTGGCATTTGAAAAGTCTAAAATTCTCCCTTTGAGTGACTGTTCTATTTTGCTTGTTTATACTGTGCTCTGGGTTTTCTAGATAGTATTAGAATCAGCTCTATCATCCATTCTTAATTATCTAACAATATCTATTTTGTTCATTGCCTGAGGTCAAAATTTTTAATTTGGGTTGACTTTTTCCTGAAATTTAGCACAACAAACATCTTGGCTCATTTGCCTACCTCCCCGCCCCTCCTACCCTCATCCTCCAGCTCAACTGGTTTGAGCTCATGGCATGCAAACTAATTTTAAAATTAGCAAGGGACTTGAAAGGCAAGGTTTTGCTGCCAAAAAATATATAAGTAAATAAAAATAACATAATGCATTAGGAGCCAATTGCTATCTCTCTGACATCTGGTACTCCTCATTTTCCCGAATAGCTGCAAACCTGAAAATACTCCCACAGGCCTCTGGAAGAAAGCAACGGTTCTAGGAAGATCCAAACCTTGAAGGTTACAGAAGACACCAAGCAACTGGTTCTTTCACCACACAACAGCACACACCAAGGAGAGCACGACCTCTGAAAGCTATAAAAGCCAGCCAGCAAGAGTGTCAAAACCCAGAGGCCCAGGAGAAGGGGGGAAAAACAGAAGATGGAGCAAAAAAAAGAAAAGAAAGTAATGAGAAGAAAGAAGCCAGTGGCAAAAAGAGAAGACAGAGAAAAGAGAAGCCTAGAAATAGATGTCTCAAACGTGAAAAGAAGAGACCTAGGGTAATGGAGAAGACAACAAAGTAAAAGTTACAACTACCCAAAGAGCAGAACAGGCTGGAGACATTCAGTGTAGGCACACCTGGCCCTAGAAGGCCCTAGAGAAGGCACACCTTCTCTTTGTAGCGGTCACAGGCTCCCCCGTGACTCTGCTTCTCTCTGCATAGAGCTTTCTTTGTCTTCCCTCAATCAGCTCTCTTTATCTGCTTCATCACAGTTACTGCTTGTTCATAACTTCGCTGACTTACAGACCATCATGGGTTCTTCAGCCCCAACTTTTATGTCACAGATGTTTTATTTTGCCTCCCATTAAAAATCTCTAATTCTTTCCATTATTGACTTAAATTGAAGAGCATCATATTTATCCAATTCAACTTTTTAAGTCAGACTACAGATCAAAGGTCACTGTCCAAATTGCAGGCCGGCTACCTTTATGAATGTGACCATTCTGAGCCAATCAACTGTAACTCAGTCCGGGAGAGGCACATGATTCCAAATGTGGCTGCCCTAGTCTGCCCATTGGGAGAAGTTGTGGTAAGCTGGCATTATGAAACATGTCTAGTGAGTCCCTGAATCATCTAGAAATGGTTAGACTCAGTTCAATGTGCTCCGTTTAATAAAAGCAGGGAAATCTGACATCATTTTTAATGAAGATTTTGCCTCTTAAAGGATTACTTTCGATCATCTAAAATGTTCACTTATTTTGAATACCAGGTAACTGAGGGGTTACTAGATATTCTCTCTCAGATGATACAGAGGGTTTGTAATAGTTTTTCTTTAACGTGGGGGGATTAAAGGGACTATTGTAATGTTTCATTCAGTCAATACTCTATGGAATATAGCTACCTTTTTCAACTTGAATGGTTAAGAGCGTTCTATGGATGCTCCTTAAGCCATTTAACCCACTTCTCACAACAACAGGAAACATGAGGCCATGCCTCTCTTGGGCCTTTCATGGGATGCAGTTTTGACACCAAGTCTGAGTACTGACTTTAAAGATTCTCACGTAATAACTAAACAAACATATTCATTGGTTCCTAGGCAAACTAGTAAATGGATGGCTCTTCACCTCCACAGTAATATATCATATTCTTACTAAAAACATGACTACAATCTAAAAACCAATGAGAACTAAGCTGATATAAACCATTAGCAATTTTCCTAATGGGGGTGCCTTTCTCTTCATCTTCTGTCAAGCCAAATCTACTTACTCCTTCCAAATCTACTCAAGTCCTACCTTGCCTGGTGAAATTCCTGGGATAATAATGGTTGGAATAACAAGGAGAGGAAAGAGTAGGAAATAAGAGGGACTATAGGAAGGAGGACAGTCAGCATCAGGCGGGGACTCAGCTAGTAGCTAGGACTGTCCACAGGAACAGCTGCAGCAGTAGGAACTGTCTAGGAAGTACTAAAGAGAGAGGAAAGGCAAATCTCAGTTCCAGGACACCAAAATCAGCGGGCACTAGGGACAGGGCAGAGACCTAGATAGTGGTCTGGAATAAAAATTAGAGTGGGATCAATAGGAAGGAGGATGGGTGAACCCATCTTCAAAAGTTAGAGGAATAGAAGGGCATAAAATCAAGGTTGCAACTGATCTCTCTCTCCTCTGAAGTCTTGCCAGTTCTTAGCAGGCAGTAACATACTATTTAGCCCTTGCTTATTTTTACCTTGTCTCCTAATCTAGTTGGGGCTCCTTTGATTGCAAGGAGCAGAAACATACTCAAACTAACTCAAGTTTAAAAGGTTGTTAACTGTAAGAATATAGAGAGGTCTCAGAGGAATTCAGGAAATACTAAACAACAAATAAGATTCAGAAGGAAGAAACCAAGGAGGCTTGGGGACCAGCCGCTACTCATTTCTACTTGCTGTCTTATGACTTCCCTAATTCTGTGTGTGACTGCTCTTTTCTCTCCTTCTAGCCTGTTCCATCTATATTTCCATTAATTCAAAATCTCAGTGGCCCCACAATAGCTGCCCAAGCTTGACTTCATACTCTTTCACTCAAGGGCCTGCCAACAATTTGTTGAGTTTCTTTGTCCCAAAGTGAAAATTCTTTGCTAGAGAAATCTAAATGAGTTGGCTTCTCTTTTTCAGAAAGTCTACAAGGCATGGGCAGCTATCTGTGGGCCAAGTGTCCACTGTCCACCTCAAGTGGTCTGGGGGGGATGGGCAAGACCTCTGGTTATGAATAATGATTTAGGGCAGTAGGCCTCTATAGGCTGTAGACAAGGCACATGGTAGCACGTACCTCTAGGACATATTCCCAATAGGTTGTGAGCTCTGGAGGGTTTGGATGGTGACAATGTAACTTACTTATGTAATAGAAAGCTCTCTTAATCAACCTCCACTTAGCTGACTCTCCAAATTTACTTATGCTCTCCATTCACTCCATAAAACTTACTGCCTGATGCACATGGCACAGAGAAATTCCTCTATCTACTTCCTCCCCTACCAGCTGAGCTGAGAGCTTACCAAGGACAAGTCATATTTGTTCCCTTATCTGTTTATGCCAGTGGTACTTTTATCATTATTATGTAATTTAAGTAGTTAATAGGTAAACTCAAAACATACTGTGCCAGTTTGAAACTGTTATGGACCCTAGAAGAGCCATGATCTTTTAATCCAATCTTATTGGGTGGAACCTTTTGATTGAGTGTTTCCATGGAGATGGGACTCACCCAACTGTGGATGAGATCTTTGATTAAATTATTTTCATGGAGGTGTGGACCCCGCCCATTCTGGTTGGGTCTTGATTAGTTTACTGGAGTTCTTAAGAGAGCTCAAGAGTGGACACAGATGCTGATGCTTGGAGATACTTGGAGATGCAGACAGAGGATGTTTGGAGATGCTAAGCTAAGAGATGAAGCCCAGAGTTTGCTCTGGAGAAGCTAAGAGAGGACCCCCAAATGCTGAGAGAGAAACGCAATGGGAGAACAAGCAAAGATGCACTGGAGCTGAGAGGGAGATGCTAAGAGAGACAGAAGTCCAAGCACGGATGCACAGAGGCTGAGAGAAAGAAGCAGCTAAGAGAGACAAAAGTGCAGAGACATTTTGGAGAAAGCCATTTTGAAACCAGAACCCTCAGCAAAAGACCAACAGATGCCAGCCACATGCCTTCCCAGCTGCAGAGGTGTTCTGGACAACACTGGCCTTTCTCCAGTGAAGGTATCCTCTTGTTGATGCCTTAGTTTGGATACTTTAATGGTCTGAGAACTATAAATTTGTAACCTAATAAATCCTCTTTATAAAAGTCAATCCATTTCTGGTATTTTGCACGATGACAGCATTAGCAAACTAGAACACATATAAACACAAAAAAAGAGAAATGTTTTTATGAAAACTAATTTGAATGCTTTGAAGAGATTCATAAAGTTGAATCACTTTTTTAAAGAAAGCTCACTATCAAATTAGGTGTGAGAAAGAAAACTCTAAAAGACTAGGGGGCAATATCCTAAAAACCTAGAAATAACGCTGATTTTTATTTGAAAATGATCTTTAAGTTGTTGATTAGCTTGAAAAAAACCAAAACTGGAAATTGTAGCTGATTCACTATGGGTGTGAGTTCTTCTAGAAAGACAAGGCAGAACTCCAGTCATCTGATCCAGAATCAAAGAAAAGATGTTAGCCTTACACCAAAAGATTGACAAAGAATTTACATGTATATATATTTTAAATTAAAATAAAACATTTTAGGTATGTATCATTTTTATTATTCTCCTCAATAGCAGCCTTTTTTATTAGCCCACAGACCAATAGTACCAATCACCCTGGAGAGGAGAGCTTCTGCTGCAATTTTAATCCTTCCTGTCCCTCTCCACTCTTAGCGACTTACATAGCACTGAGTATATAAACAGGCACTAAAAAAAAAAAACGTCTTCCTTGACAACCTCAAAGGAGCTAAGCAAGCCAAACAGTGATAACATACCCTGTGCCCAAATTATCTTCGTGGCCCGATACTCTTCAAGCCTTGAGCCAAGTGAACTCAACCCAGTTCCCTGGGAGTCTCGAGAAATAATATAATGTGGTTCCTTGCTTTGAATTCATTGTTGAAAGATCTGGCATGCTTTTAAATATCCCCTTAAACAGCAAGGCACCTGCCCTAAACATTGCCTTGCCCCTGGCAGTGGAGTCAACTGGACAACAGCAAAGCTTAGTGGTCTTGGATTTGTTGTCCTGCCGGCTAGTGGAGTCAGTCAGAGCGCAGCTCTGAAGTCTGAGGCTTCTCAGCATTAACTTGCGATTAAGGCCTTGGCAACTACTTCACCTCTCTAAATTTCTGTTTCCTCTTCTGTAAAATGGGTTTTTATGACAATTAAATGAGATAATGGATGAATGGCAAGGAAAGGTTTTCTTTCCCCCGCTACCCCTTTTTTCCTCCTCTACCCAACCGTCCACCATGGGGAGAGGAGGGTGGTAAACTCAGTAAAGAAAAGAAACCTGCCAGCCTAATAGTGTCTGAAGTCATACTCAGGGCAGTCAACGGTGATGACAAGGAGGTGTGTATTAGGTGTGCTGCAATCTGCTGAACATGAAGGGCCTGAAATCTCCTCAGCATCTCATTGTGAGGCCCAGAGCAGGGGCACCTTGAGCCTCTTCTCCAGGATGCATCATTCACTCACTCATTCATTTATTCATCCACACCATCTATGTGCCAGGCATTGTTTCAGGCACAGCAGCGAATAAAACCAGGTCTCTGTTCTCATGGAGCTTACATGGTCTTTTAGTTGAAAGAAAGCCAGAGATGAAGGGGTTACCTTGTAAAAGACTTAGCACAATGGCTGCTACACAGCAGGCACTCAACAAGTGCTTACTCTTTTCATTACTGTTGTTATTTACGTTATTGTTGTTTCAACCCAACTGAAGAACCTAATTTAGGATTATTAAAACAATGTCCCTTGACTTCACTCCATCTATAGATGTTTCCCATCCTAAAGCCAACCCATCTCCCACTAATGCTTTCTGAGGATCTTGCCTCACTACATTTATATCTGTCCAGAGCACAGAGTTCCTTGTGTTTTATGGTCTTTTTCCTCTCCAAGCTTCTTTTCTGTTTTTAAAAATGAAAACCATTTTCACAGCTCTCCTGAGGGTAGGAATGGACACAGGGGAAGTCAAAGCTCTAGTGCTCTATTAAAAGATGAATAATTGATGCTCCACCTCCCATCCAATTCTAGCAGTAAAAGACAGCCAGCCTCTTCAAAGGTCTCCGGATCTATGCAAATCTGTGAACCTAAAGAAGGGGCTAAATCCATGGAGGACCCCAATTTCCCAATTTCTGCCTGGCAGGTTTCCACTGGGGCAGTCCTCCTGGGGGCTACCAGGCCACACTATTTTAAAATTGGAATGTACCACTCTCTGATCCCCCTTACTTTGCTATATTATTTTTAATCACCTTCTAACATGTAATTCACTTATCTATTGTTCATTCTTTTATTTTCTCTTTCCCCCATTAGAATGCAAGGCAAAAGTGTTTGTTTTGTTCATGAGAACAACACCTGGCACATATTAGGCACTCAGTAAATGTTTGTTGGATGAATGGGTGAAAACTTGAGAAGAAAAAGATTTACGTTAATCCTGGAAGGGCCTTGCAGCCCTTAGCCAGGGTTCCAAAAGGCAAAACCAATCAAAACCTGGATAATTAACTCCGACTCTATTTTTCAAGCAAATCAGAAAGCCGGGAGGGGGTGAGAGGCGGTTCCAGTCCTTTTCCCCTGAAGGGGACATCAAAGCTGTTGCTTAAGGGCAATGCTCCTTTCATTTTCTGGAATATAGGCTTTGTGTTTCCTGCCTATCTTTTCCTGCTTCATCTACTTTGTACAGCCCTATTCCTAGGTTTTGTATTGTGTGCCTGTTCTTTGGACATCATGGCTACTGTGAATAAATACACTGAAGAAGGACTGAATGCATCTTTTTCCCCCTGCAGCGCGATAACAATTAGTGGGATCTGGTAGATAGGAAACACAAATACATAATGAAACTGGGATTTGAAAGCGTCACCTTCAGCTGCAAGATCCTGTTCTCAAGAGGCACGACTGCGAGAGCCGAGGCAGGCAGGGACGGAGCAGGGCCGCCATCCTTGGGCCTCCTTCCGCCAGCGACGGCGCGGGGCAGGGGTGAGGGGAGAGGAGGCGGCCAGCGGGGAGGGAGGGAGGGAGAGGAGAGCGAGGGGGCGGGAGGAGGAGGGCGAGGGCGAAGGAGGGGAGAGGGCGAAGGAGGGGAGCGCCGCAGCCGCAGCCGCAGAAGCCAGTTCTCTCCATGTCCCCGCCCCATTCGTAGGCTCGAAAAGAAGTGCGTGTGCGGGGTCTTCCACGGTATTGTCGCTACTAAAAGCAGCAGCGGGAGGCAAAGGAAATGGGTGGAGAGGACACCGGGAACCAACACCACGGCGCCCGGGCGAGAAGAAAGCAGAGCGGCGGCGGCAGGGCCTGCAGCGCGGCCGCCGCCTCCCGGCCTCCCTGCGAGCTCTGCGCCTCTCCACGTGGGCATGCTTTCCCTCGCCGAGAGGGGGCCACCCCGAGAGCCATCTTCGCGGCCTTTCCAAGTTTTGCTCCAGGACCCAGGGTTCCTGAGCAGGGCTGGGTGGGGGAGTGGGGCTCCTCCTCTTCTGCAGGCCGGGCGAGAGGGGAGCCCCACTTGCTCTCTCTGCTCATTTGCTCGCCGTCACGCGGCGGCCACGCTCTCAGATTCGTTCGCATGGGGACTACTCCAGCCCCTCCACTTCGCCAGAAGCCTTTTAGGAATGCTTTGACTCTCAGTGATTCCCACCCCGCCGGAATCCCTGCCGCCCTTCTACGATTCACACCATCTCTCATCTATCAGTACGTTAAATGTCTCTCCGGTAAAATTGTATAACACATAAAAGACCCTTTTGCTCTTTTTTTTTCCTCGCCCCCTCCCTCCACGCCCATTATAAAGTCCCTTTGTAGTTTCTATTGTGTTAAATCCAAAGCAGTAATCCGGCCTGGCTACTAAATGTGTGAGCTCAGGAAAATCCTTTCTAGGTCAGTTTTCTCTTTGACAAAATAAGATTTTTAAGGTCCTTTCCAGCTTTTAAATAGTTTCCAATGAAAACCAGAGTTGGTTTACTGGAAAGAGCTGCCTTGGCAACAGTGATTTTTCAGCCTAAATGCATTATTTCTCGGGGTCCTAGGTGGATAGCAGCTGGCAGAAAGAAGGGACAACAGTGACCCGGGTTCCTTCACCCCTGAACACATACTCCCTGCCCCAGTTCTTCTAAAATGGTTCCCTGGGCCCCACACGTGTGAGCATTCTGCATACTGACTGAGGTGTAGGAAAAATCCCTTCTCTTGTAAGTTCAACCCTGAAAAAGAGGAAATTTTTCAGAAATAATATTTGCTAGGAAGTTTTGAAGTGCAAAAACACAAAACCATAGAAGCTTCCAGTCTGTGCCCACATTCTTGGGAATTACTTTAATTTCTAATAAAAGGCAGACATTGGTTGGCAAATGTGCTGGTTTGAATCTATTATGTACCCTAGAAGAGTCATGTTCTTTTGACCCAGTCTTGTGGGTGTAGACTTATTGTGGGTGGGACATTTTGATTAGGTTGTTTCCATGGAGATGTGACCCATGCTATTGAGGCTGAATCCTTTTGATTAGATTATTTCCATGCAGATATGACCACACCCATTCAAGGTGGGTCTTAAATTAGTTTACTGGCATCCTTCATGAGAGAATAAAAGGCAGAGACATTTTGCAGAGAGCTCAGAGATGCTTAGAGAGAAAATGCCCAGAGATATTTTGGAGACAGCGGCTGAAATCAGAACTGAAACAAACCCCGACGTTTGGAGATGCTAAGCTAAGAGAAGCCCAGAGTTTGCCCCAGAGAAGCTGAGAACCCACAGATGCTTCAGAAGAAAGCCACTGGAACCAGAAGCTGAAGCAATGCAACCTGGAAGCAAAGGACCCACAGAGGCCAGCCACGTGCCTTCCCAGGTGACAGAGGTGTTTCAGATACCATTGGCCTTTTCCTCAGAGAATGTATCTACCTCTTGATGCCTTAATGTAGACATTTTCATGGCCTTAGGACTAAATTTGTGCACTAATAAACCCCCGTTGTAAAAGACAATCCTTTTCTGGTATTTTGCATTTCGGCAGCTTTAGCAAACTATCAGCAAATTTTAGGCCACTTGAGCCCCAGGTCATTTCCCCAGTCTGAACCATGAAGGAGAAGGATGCAAAGCCAAAGATAGTCAAACAACCACTACACAGCAGATGTGACCCCTGGCCAGGAGCTGTTCAGAGGAAAGAGCATGGGCTTTGGAGTCACTCACCTGTGAATTTGATTCCGGTTTTGCCCCTTTTTGACTGAATAGCCTTGGACAGGTTTCTTAACTTCTCTGACTTTCAATTCCTTTTCTGTTAAATGGGAATCATATCTTCTCTGCCACTGAGTTGAATGAATATTAAATAACAATGTGCATGTATCATTCAGAGTTGCAAATATAGAACTTATTCCTGTTGGTTAGAGCATGATAGCAATTTTATTAAGGGATGCTGGATGACCACAATCACAATCAGGCTTGGAGGCAATGAAATCAGGAAGCCTTCCCAAATTATACCACTAGATAGATGCTCCCTAAATGTCTTCCTGCAGCAGCAGCTGGCACAATTGGCACCACTAGTCCTAGGCCTACAATGCTTCCACTGGGGCTTCTGCCATTACTGCTTCTGAGAGCTGGACTTCTCGGGACCCCACCTTCATTGCACCACTGCCTTCCAAATCCAAGACCCACCCAACCTAATAGCCACCTCAGTTGTCAGTCCTGCAGGTCTCTCTGATCCTGGGAAGACCCATTCTCTCCAAACCATTTTGCTCCAACTTGTTTGATCGATTTGGGACATAGTCATCAGCCTGTTTTTAAAGCTAATTCTACCCTAGGGTGAAATTCAACTTTTAACCTCTCTCTCGAGAATAGAATGGTGTTACTTTGGCATGAGGCACCTGCTTTCCATGGCAATCTCACAACTCCACACTCTCACAGCAGCAAGTTGGTACCTTGTCCCTCCAGGTTTTAAAGTCAATGCTATGTTTAGGCTGCCTGATAAATTTTCATTTCTTGTTTGAGTTAAGTTCATGTTTCCAGCTGAGCCACCACCTGGCTGTTCTTTGATTTAATTCCCAAATACCGCCAAGACCTAGATCTATGGTTCTCAGCCCTGTCTGCACATTAGAGTCAAGGGGATGGGGGATGGGCCTTGCAGATTCTGGTTTAATTGGTCCTGAGTGAGCCCAGGTGTAGGCATTTTTATCAGCTCCCCAGGTTATTTTATCAAGGTTTTACATGTAACATAGAAAGCTTTAAGCAAGGAGTGAAAATTTAAAGTATATCAAATAAGAGTGGAAGAGGATAATATATTCTCAATCTCTAATAAACATCTACAAATATTAATTTTTGAATGAACAATTTCCCAAGTAGGGGCTAAGAATTAGTCTTTGGGGGCTGTTTCACCTTCTGGATTTGAAAGCCATATGAATTCCTCCTAGATCGTTGTCTACCTATTAATATTGAATTTAAATGGAAAATGGGGAGGTGGTGTTTTCAAGGAATGTGATACAATGCCTGGTTGTCTGGTCTGAGATAATTTGAGGAATGGCAGATTCTAAATTCTGTTTGTTTGTTTGTTTTTTCAAATATTTGATTCATTCAATAACATGAGTCATCTGATGACCAAGTGACTGAGGTAAAAAAAAAATATTGTCCACTGTGAGAATACCGGGATGTTTATTACTCCTTCCTGGCTTTGCACATCTTTCCATTTCCCCATCTATTCACTATTCTGAATTGTTGATTATACTGTTAAGAAAGCAGGAGAAGGAGGGAACCAATAGGCTTCAATGATGGAATCAGTAAAATGCTATGGAACAATGGAAAAATGTGGAAGTATCTCAACATGACTCACATTATGAGCATGAATTGCCAATATTGTGAGGTGGTGGTGAGGATGATGATAAGAACAAGTAATGTTGTTTTGCTGCTGTTGCCATTGTTGAAAAACCATGAGGAGGCTGTCCCCCCAATTGCTATTTGGTGCACTGCCAGACAGAAATGCAGGGACTAAGGAACAGAAAGTCCCCACCAGTGGTGGACATTTGTCATGCTGTTTTAGTCAGTTGGCATCTGAATCCCTGTCCTATGGTTGGGAATCACCCACATTATGTGGCAGAATCCTCTTACCCCTACAGAAGCTAAGAATGTCACAAACTCACTTTGCCTGCCACCCTTATAATTTGGGCATGGGTATGGCTACCTGACCTAGGCTCCACCAGTCACAGATACCACCAGTCTTAGAATCAGAAGCTAAGCTATCAGAAGTGGCAAGTGATGGCGCCTATTTCTCAGGAGATGCAGTAGTTCCAGCAGATGAGTCCAGCATCAGTGATGTTTGGGGGATACAGGCTGCAACATCTGGGCCCCAACGCTGGGAGTCATGGGCTCAACACCAGACCAGTTCTGCACTGTGATGGACCTGGCCTTCAGACCTCTCAAATATTTGTTGAGTTGTCCAATATCCTGTAATAAAATTTTTCTTTTCCCTTCAAATTACCCTATATTATTGCAATAGTCATATAATTGTTGCTCTACCTCTATCCTTGTCCATCC
Source organism: Choloepus didactylus (assembly GCF_015220235.1). Classification (NCBI taxonomy): domain Eukaryota; kingdom Metazoa; phylum Chordata; class Mammalia; order Pilosa; family Megalonychidae; genus Choloepus; species Choloepus didactylus. The sequence continues at coordinate 7,732,542 of NC_051319.1, forward strand.
AGAGTCCATTCTTATTGGAGGAGCTAGAGTGTTCTTATAAAGACATCAATCATAGCAGAACATTTCTCAGCTTGAAGCCCTCCAATGGCGTCCATCCCAGAATAAAAGCCAAATATTTTTACAGTGGCCTACAAAGCCCTTCATGGTCCTAACCCATCATTACCTGTCCAATACATCACCTATTATCATATTCGTCACTCAGTCTGCAGCAGCCACTCAAACATACCTGCCTCAGGGACTTTTTACTTGCTGAAATTCTACCTGGAATGTTCTTCCCCCAGAAATCCACATGACTGACTCTATGACCGCCATCAAGGCTTAGCTGAAATATTCCCTTCTCAGTGAGGGCTTCCCTGACAATGTTATTTAAAATTGTACCCCATCATCCCCTGCATTCCTTATTCCCTTTCTATAGAACTTATCACCACCTAATATATTTTATACTTGACTTATTTGTTTGTTTCTTGTCTGCCTCCCCCACCTCCCACTAGAATTTAAACTCCGTTACGGCAGGGATCTTTGTTTTATTCACTGCTACACCTACAGTGCCTGGAATAGTGAGTGTCTGGCACATAGTAGGTCCTTAATAAATATTTATTGGATGAATGGAGAGGATGTCAATGATCAGTGATCAGGGAAAAGTGTAAGTTTGTTTACCTGACAAGGGGAAGGTAATACAAATGGGAAGGTGAGTTTGCAGATAGACACAAGTAGAACTCAGCTGATGACCAGGATATCTTGCTGGAGATCAGTTGGGAGAAAGAATTTTCAACACTGAGGGATGGTCAAAGACAACATCCAAGGACACCTTGCTTTTGCTTTTTAAGAAGCAGGCTGATCTTTGTTGGTTTATCTGTTCAGAGGGCAAAGAGGAAGCCAGCAATCAATATTTGCCATCAGAAATTCTCATCATGGAAGAATTGTACAAACCCATTTGAGGAAGAGTTGAGCAGTTCATTTATGATAATAGTAATAGCAGCTACATTTATTGAGGGCTTACTAAATGCCAGGTACTTTTTAAAGGCTTTACATGGATTATCTCATTTAATGCTTACAACAAAATAGACACCATTTTTCCCCATTCTACAATTAAGAAAATGAGAGGCTAAACAACTTGCCAAAGATTTCATACCGAGAAAGATTTCATTTGGTCATCTGGCTATATTTCAAGATGAGATAAGAAAGGATATTTGAGGTTGATCTGGCTCCCCTGTATTCTAAAAACAACCCCACAGAATTATAGATACCAGGTATGATGTTGTGCAACACAAACAGGCAGATTAAGTTTGAACCATCATTCTACAACTTACTGTCTGCAAGACTTTAGGTAAGTTACTCACTGAATTTAGATTCCCTTATTTGTAAATGTAAAATCATATGTTCCTTGTAGAGTTATCAATATTAAATATAAGCACACATGGAAGCACCTGATACAATGTCTGGCCCAGAGACGAGAAGGCACTGCAGAAATACTGTTATTATCTCTGTTATCATCATCATCATCATCGTCATAGTCATCATAATCACAATCATCATCATCATTATTGAAGGACTTCAGTGTCCTGTCTCTTGCCTCCATATTGGGAATGCCTTCATCTGTGCTTCTCAAACATTAGTGGAACAGCATTCAGTATCAACTGAGTAGCAATTTTAAAATGCAAATTCCTGAGTCCCACCCCCAGAGATTCTGATTTAGTGGATATAATGGGGTCTAGAAATCTCATTCTTGATGGAAAATTGACAATCCTCTTAAAGAACTCCAGAAAGAGAGAGAAACTCCACCTCCTCCTCTCCAGGGTGTGCTATCTGAAGTCCTTATGTAAACTGACCCTCCAAGCAGTGTTGCCTGACAGTTAGAACAGGGGTTCTGAACCCCCATAGCTGTGGGCCGTTGGGCAAGCACATGGACTTCTTCGTGCCTCACCATCTTTATCTGTAAAATTGGGATAACAATCATTTCTACCTCACAGGGATGACATGAGCCTTAGAGTAAACATATAAAACACTTAGAGCATGGCACAGATTGGGTTCAATTAATGTTTATTATTATTATTGGAATCCATTTCCCATTCTTTGGTCTCCTATTGATGGAAGGAATTTTTTTATGAAGTTTTTTTTTATCCCCAAACTTTTTTTCATTTTTATATTCAATTTTATTGAGATATATTCATATACAATACATTCATCCAAAGTGTACAATCAATTGTTCACAGTACCATCATACAGTTATGCATTCATCACCACCATCAATTTTTGAACATTTTCATCACTCTAAAAAAAAACTAAAAATAAGAATAAAAATAAAAGTAAAAAAGAACACCCAAAACAGCCCATCCTTCCATCCCCCCTATTATTCATTTAATTTTTGTCCCCATTTTACTCATCTGTCCATACACTGGATAAAGGGAGTATGAGCCATAAGGTTTTCACAATTAAACAGTCACACCATATAAGCTATATAGTTATACACTTGCCTTCAAGAATCAAGGATACTGGATTGCAGTTCAACAGTTTCACATATTTCCTTCTAACTATTCTAGTAAACTAAAAACTGAAAAGGGATATCTGTATAAGAGTTACCTCCAGAATGACCTCTCGACTCCATTTGAAATCTCTCAGCCACTGAAACTATATTTTGTTTCATTGCTCTTACCCTCTTTGATCCAGAAGACTTTCTTAATCACATGATGCAGGGTCCAGGCTCATCCCAGGAGTCATGTCCCATGTTGCCAGGGAAATTAACACCCCTGGGAGTCAGGTCCCACTTAGGGGGGAGGGTAGTGAGTTTACCTGCTGAGAAGGCTTAGAGAGAGAGAGGCCACATCTGAGCAACAAAGAGGTTCTCTGGGGGACACTCTTAGGCACAATTATGAGTAGGCTTAGCCTCTCCTTTGCAGTAACAAGCTTCATAAGGGCAAGCCCCAAGATCAAAGGCTTGGCCTTCTAAATTGGTAGTCCCCAATGCTTGTGATAATATCAGTAATTCCCCAGATGGGAAAGTTTAATATTTCCACATTTTTCCCCAGTCCCTCAAGGGGGTTTTGCAAATACATATTTATTCTCTGCCCAAATTACTCTGGGTTGTATTGGTATCCCCAAACTTTGCAAAAAACTGTCACTGCTTGAAGGAAGAAATCAGACTGGCTGGTTTTCACCTCTGAAAGAGACAACACACTGAACCCACTTCTGCTGGGTCCTGGGCTGAAGAAGGTCAGTTCCAGACTCACCTGAAGGGTCCATTGCCAGTGTGTCACACATTTGAACTCGGGAAATTTTCCTCTATAGCTAAACTAAATCCTACAGATTAAAATAAGAACTCCATATATGCTAGCATGTAGAGAAGAGGACAAGCCTTCATCTCCCCAGTCACTCGGGGGAATCCATCAATTCCTCACACTAGCTGCTTATGCCGACCTGAGGACTCAGCACTTTCCTCTGCCTGGAATCCCATCTCCACTCTTAGACTAGCCCTTCACATGTTTTGGACTAAATGGCTCCTTTGCAAAGAAACCTTCACTGGCTACATCTCAAAAGGCTTCCCACCTCCACCCCCTCCCACACTCACGCTTACCCTGCCGTTTTCTCTATCTCAGCCCTTTGTTTACTTTATAGCTCTTAACACAATAATATTTAGCTTATTTTTCTGATTTCCTATTTCCAATCTGAAGAAACCCACAGCACACACACATGACTACAACACACACAACACTCCCAGGAAGGGAGGGATCACAATAGTCTTGTTCCCTCCTTTATCACTGGCATATATACAGTGCCAGTTCTCAACAAAAATTGAACAGTGAATGAGATCGTAATCTCTTACAGCAGTCACATCTATTCCTGAGTTTTAACTGTTATTTATAAATTCTGAGATGATGTGCTCTTTGTGCATACCCTGGTCAGTCCCTAGAACTTCAGGTATCTGTGTGACACCTGAGACTCGGAATTAGAGATCTGCAGCTCTGAAAGTCGGCCTTACTCCATACAGCAACTGTTAAAGAAGCTGAAAAAGAGATTAGACTTCAATTAGAGATGCAAACAAAGCTGATCTGTTTAGGACTAAGGCAAATCAGAATTCAGGGTAAAGGATGATATTGTCTGTATTTTAAAACTTCAACTTCCATGTGAGGCTAAAGGAAGGAATATTTATTTTGTCCAAAATTTAAATTTTCTGTAGCACACTGTGCTGGTTTGGATATATTATGTCCCCTAGAAAAAGCCATGTTCTTTAATGCAATATTGTGGGGGCAGATGTATTAGTATTGATTAGATTGGAACCTTTTGGATTAGGTTGTTTCCATGGAGATGTGACCCACCAAACTGTGGGTAATACCTTTGATTGGATTGTTTCCATGGAGGTGTGGCCCCACCCATTCAACATGGGCCTTGATTGCTTCACTGAAGTCTTATAAAAGCTCACAAATAGAAGGACCTCAGAGCTGCAGCTGAGGGACACATTTTGAAGGCAGCTGTTGAAAGCTGACACTGACATTTTGGAGAACACCATTTTGAAACACAACCTGGGAGCAAGCAGACACCTGCCACATGCCTTCTGAGCTAACAGGTTTTTTGGATGTCAACGGCCTTTCTCCAGTGAAGGTACCCTATTCTTGATGCCTTACCTTGGACACTTTATGGCCTTAAAACTGTAACTTTGTAACCAAATAAACCCCCTTTATAAAAGCCAATCCATTTCTGGTGTTTTGCAAAATGGCAGCATTAGCTAACCAGAACACAGACTATCTAACTTAACTTTTCTGGTCAGTGTATATAAACAACCTAATTACATGGATTCTAGAATAGGGAATGAGATCTTGTTATACTGATACATTCCAGAGTAATAGTGGCAGAAAATAAAAAAGTATTTGCAAAGTCCCTTAGGGGACTAGAGAAAAAATGTGGAAAGATTAAACTTCCCCACCTGGGGAATTCCTGATATTCTCTCAAGCATTAGGGACTCCCAATTTAATACGCTAAGCCATCAATCTTCAGGTTTGCCTTTATGGAACTCATAATTATGCCTGAGAGTAACCCCCAGACCACCTCTTTTGTTGCTCAGGTGTGGTTTCTCTCCCTCTCTCTCTCAATCTCTTTCTCTGTCTCTCTCAGCCAAACTCTGCAAATAAATTCATTACCCTCTCCCCTACATGGGACATGACTCCCAGGGCCATAATTCTCCCTGACAATGTGGGACACAACTCCCAGGGATGAGCTGGCCCTGGCATCATGGGGCTGAGAATGCCTTCTTGACAAAAATGGGGGAAAGAAACAAAACAAAATAACGTTTCAGTGGCTAAGAGATTTCAAATAGAGTTGAAAGGTCATTCTGGAGGTTAGTCTTCTTCAAACTTCAAACAGATATTGCAAATTGCCACAGTATTTCAAACTCCAACCATCAGTATTCCTGAAAACCCTAAAGAACACCCTGGGCTTTATCTAAGATTCTATAAATGTTTTATTTATTAAGTTTATTTTTTTCAGAAACTTACAGCCTCCAGATTGTTCCTGTGCCAGATAAGCCATGAAACCAGAGGTACCAGCCTCTCCAAGAACATCAACCAGTTTCATTCCTCTGCCCCATAATGTCAACACCCTTTTTCAGCATGAGGAAGTTAGGATGGTCATTGCCCAGATATCCTGAAGTTTGAGAGGATTATCAAATGAGAGGGAGGAGTTCTAACTGAGAAGTTAGGATTTGACAAATATAATTACAACTACTGACTCATTATATAGGTATTTCTTTTTAGTTTCCAGTGTATTAGAATAGCCAGAAGGAAATACCTGAAATTGTTGAACTGTAACCCAGTAGCCTTGATCTTTGATAATGATTGTATAACTATAAGGCTTTTATCTTATGACCCTGTGATTGTAAAAAATCTTGTGACTGACATCTGCTTTATCCAGTATATGCTTAGATGAGTAATAAAATAAAGACATGCATGGAAAAAAAAAAGGTTATGTATAGAACATGATTCTCTATTTTCAGAAGAGCTAATTGGTCATGATACGAATAACAGTTTTTAAAAAAGTGTTGGTGTTCTCATTCATTTGTAATAGAAACTGTGATGTTATTTTAAATGTACACTTGTATCTAAAGAATTTCTTGAGACTGGTATTGAATGTGTAGTTTTCTCTGTGTGTGTGCTTTGCATGTATATACATGGTACTCAGCTTTTGCTTTTTGACAACCAAGGTTAGAATTTTTGAGAGTTGAAACCTTTTTTAAATGTAAAGCTAATAATTCAATCATAATATGGTAAGCAGAATTATCTGCTGCTCTGGTTATTCATATTTTACCATTTTATATGAAATACCAATGATAACTGAATTGGACCACTAATTGTATATGTGTATTGTAGCTTTCTGCAAGAGATAATGGCATATAAAAATTTAAAAATCAATATTAAATTTAAAAAAAAAGAGTGAATGAATGTAACATCTTGAATCTAAAACCAGAATTTAAAAGGGCATTTCCTCTGGCTCTTCTATCTGGAAGAAAAGGCAAGAGGATTGATCTGAATAAAGAGCAGTAAAGCAACGAAAACACTGGTCACAACTTTCCTGATTTCCTAACATGCAGCCATTACTGAGGTTCACACTGACACTTTTAAGATCACTACATAAAGATTTTCCACCTTAAATGTGAAAACCAGTAGCTACACAGAGGCTAGTAAAGTCAGAAGTCATTGGAAAAGATTAGGAGTAAAATAAAGTACAGTCTGATTTTTTTTGAAAGAAAGAGAGACAGAAGAAAGAGAAAAAATTTTGATGAGATCAGATCCAAAATCTACTGATCTTTCTGAGAGGAGAGAGATTGGGTCCTTTCTTTCTTTTTTTTTTTTTTAACCATTTTTGCCTTTTTGATATTTAAACTTAAAATTGTTCCTTCAGCTTCCAATTGAACCATTGTCTCTATGCCCTGTGTGCCCCCGTCCACTCCCACCCCATCTATATGAATGACTATTAGAGCTGGAGGGACTTTGAAAATAATTTTGTTCTATCCTTCCCTTTGTTGAAGAGGACAAAGAAGTCCAGTCCACACTGTGGGAGTGCCAGGACTAAAGTGGCATCCCAGGTCTCTCAGCTTGCAGATGGAACACCCCCCACTCCTCCATGTTAAATTCAACACACTTGACTTGCCCGCTCCTGATTCACCCAGGCCTGATCAGTTTTCAGCCCCAGTACAATCATTCAGGAGCAGCTAGTCGATATCCTGCCTGATTTGAAGCGAAGAACGCTCACACAGACGTCAGCCAAGAATGTTCTTTTCTGGCAGCACTAAATGAGCCTTCCTTTCTCCAGTCAGCAAGTCCAGCCAGGATGTTTCCACCAGGGAAGTGTCCCATCCTTGAAGACGGTTCCTTCACTCCTGAATCAATCTGTGTTCATGCCTGAAGTCTGACATGCAGTGGAAACAGGCTGCAGCTAGAGGAAGTCCCACAATGTATATCCTGGTACCCAGAAAGCTTTGCTTTTCTCTCCCCAGGACTGCCAATACCAGAACATTCTCAGTCCTCTTTTTTCCCTATTCCCTGCCCCAGAAGTAAAGGGGAGAAAAGGGGCTCCCATAAATGCTTTGGTGAATGAAGCAATAAGTATAAGTCCTGACAGGTCATGGGGAGTTGAGGAAAGACCATACACTCATTAACAGCCAGTCCAAGGCACTGCCCTGAGCCCACACAGACCGTGAAGTGCTGGGACAGAACTGAGTGGGTAGTTCTGCCTCTTCCTCCTTTCCATCTACCTCTATTGTAGAAACTGAGACTTAATAATCCTATGCAATGATCTTTTTCTCTCTAGAAACTCTATTCACTTAAAAGTATACCCTGTGGACAGTTTATTTTTTTCCACATGGTTTCATAGATTGCCTACTCCCAGCTTATTCCTGTTTTGTGTGTGTGTGTGTATGTGTAAACAATGGGAATTTACTAGCTCGCAGTTTTGAGGTGAGAAAATGCCCAAATCAAGGCATCATAAAGGTGATGCTTTCTTCGCAAAGACCTGCTCCAGGAAATCCTTGCCTCTTCTATCACATGATAAGGCGCATAGCAACATCTCCTGGTCACTCCCTCCTCTTCCACGTTTTGTTGATTTCAGCTTCTTGCTTCATTGGCTTTCTCTCTGTGTTTATTTATTCCATTTATGAAGGACTCCAGTAATAGGATTAAGACCCATCCTGAATGAGGTGGGTCACACCTTAACTAAAGTAGCCTTATCAAAATGTTGTATTTACAATGAGTTTATACCCACAGGAATGGGTTAGATTTAAAAACATAATTTTCTGGGGGTACATACAGCTTCAAACCATCACATACATATGGAAAATCCTGAAAAATCCACAACAAAGCTACTGGAACTAATACATGAATTCAGCAAAGTGGTGGGACAAAAGATCAACACACAATCAGCAGTGTCTCTACACACCAGCAATGAACAATCCAAAGAGGAAATCAAGGGAAAAAAAAACCCCTTCACAACAGCAAATAAAAGAATTAAACATCCATATTCCTGAATTTTTTATGGTTGGTGTGAGATTATTTTTGGATAGGGATGGGGAGCAAATAGGGTTTGCTGATTTTGAGAAAAAAAAAAGGTCTCACCCTCATCTCAATCTCTAAAAATGTCTTTTTCATCACTCTGACTTATCCACTTTCCAATAATGGGGTTGTTTATTGATCTGATTGTTATTGTTGGTTATGTGGTTGTTTTCGGGGAAGTGTTAACTGATTTTAAGACATGGAGTCCCCCCCTTCACTTCAGTCTCTAAAACTGTCTGTGTCTAAGTTATATTCCCCACAATACTCTAATTTTCCAGGTACCATTAGTGGAATCATCATCTCCATCATCATCTTCATGTTCATTCAAATCTATGAGCTAGATTTTCTTCAACTTTTTCCTCTTTTTTCTACTTGGTCACCTAGTTCTCATAAGAACTTAATTTTGGTAACTTCCAGCTTTGTATTAGTCACAAATTTTATAAATTATTGGTGTGAATTCCAGTCAAGATAGTGTTGTAAATTCAAAATTTGAGGGCTCTTTTGCTCTCAAGGCAAAGTAGTGATAAATAAGATAGAAAAAGGAAAACCAAAAAAGCATGCCCATATTCAAAACAAGATAAATATCTCTTTGTACTATGATCAGAAAAGAAACAGAAAGAGGGAAGCGGGAATAAAGCAGCAGGCCCAGAGTCCTAGCTCCTGTGGGATTATGGGAACCAAAGTACCCAGAGGAGGTGAGGACAGAAGCCGGGCCCCCCTACAAGGAACCATGGGCTGGAGCAGGGCTTCCTCCTTTCTGAAATGGGTCTGAAGCAAAGCTATCTGGGGCCACAACTCACGTAAAGCTTCATGTTTTGGAAGATGAGAAGAAGCAGACGCCTCGAAACTAGGATCATAGCTAAGCTTCCTGCAATCCTGATGACAGGATCTGCAAATCTTGAATATTATTGCAGGGCTGGAACTGGGAGCCACCCATATAAAAACTGGTTCTGGACTAAATATCTAAAAAGCAGAATGGAAGCAACTGCAGAATCACTGGACAGATAACGGCAATTGCAGAGAGAAAAAAAATCTCCCCAATAAGGGATTGTTTTAGTTTCCAGACTGCTAAAACAAATACTATACAAGGAGTTGGCTTAATAATAGGAATTTACTGATTCACTATTTCAGAGGCTAAAAGGCTTGCTTTCTCCTGGAATAAGTATCTTCTGGCTGGCCAGCAATCTTTGGGGTTCTTTGGCTTTTCTGTCACATCGCAGTGCACATGGTGGCATCTTCTCCTTTCTCTTGTTCCCTTGACTTCCAAATTCTTTGCTTCTCCCATAGCATCTCTGTGTGGTTTTCTCTATAAGACCTCCGGTAATAGGATTAAGACCCATCCTGAGTTGGGTCACACCTTAACTGAAGTGACCTCATCCAAAGGACCTATTTACAATTGGGTCACCCCCAAGGAATGGATTAAGATTAAGAACATGTTTTTCTGGGGTATATAACTCCCAGCCACCACAGGAAGCAAACTAAAATTCTAAAGCACATGATAAAAACTAACCCTAAGAAAGAGGCAGTATCATCAACAATTAGGAGATTTCTTGTTATAAACATCTAAATATACCCTAACATATATTAGGGTACTGACTATGCTTCCATAATAAAGAGACAAAAAGTGGCTGTGATTTAAATAAGATAGAGATTTATTTCTTGTGTAACTGTTTAGGGGTGAACAGTCTGGGGTGGCTTTCTCATCACCCACACTGGGTTTCTAAGGCTGCCACAGGAGAAAAAAGAGAGTCCAGAATTAAGCACATTTAAGGACATGACTCAGAAGTTTAAAACAATTATTTCCACTGGACCAAATTTAGTCACATGACCAACGTTAGCTGCAAGGGAGCTGGAAAATGCCCTCTCTAGCCTGGAGGCCATGTGCTCAGTTAAAACTGAGTAAGTACTGTTACCAAAGAGGAAGAAGGGGAGAACAGTGACAGTTAGCAGGCTCTACTGCTGAAGCTAAAGGGCAATGGAATAATAACTTCAGGGAAAATAGCTGTCTATACCCATTTAAACACAATTCTAGGGTGAGGTAAAAATGAATACATTCAGAGAACTTACCACTGCAGACACTTGCTGAAATATATCTTAACAAAAATATTCAGCAAGAGCAAAGTGAACCCGGAGAGAAAGGAGTAGAATGCAAGAACAGTGTTGAAAACAGCAGTTGGTAAATATGTAGTTGAGTAAACTGGAGTGGATGTCTGCTCTTGCAGTTAAATTATCCCTAACTCTATTGGCTTTTAAAAGTTTTTAAAAGGTCAGACTGCAGTTACGAATAGACCTCAAAATATATAGTGACTCAAACATAATAGAAGTAATTTCTCACTAATACATCAGCAGGTGGTCATTCCTGTTGTCAGATGGCTCTTCTTCAAGTGATAATTCAGGGCCCCACCAGTTTCCATACTGAGGATCCTTCATTGCCATCTGCATCCAGCTGGCAGAAAGGGATAGAAGCAGCCACCTGATAAACACTCCTTGACTTTAGACAAAGTACCTGTGCCAGTTTGGATGTATTATGTCCCCCTAAATGCCATGTTCTTTGATGTAATCTTGTGGGAGCAAATGTATTGGTGTTGATTAGGTTGGAACCTTTTGATTGAGTGTTTCCATGGAGATGTGACACACCCAACTGTGAGTGACACCTTTGATTAGGGTGTGACCCCTTGATTGAATGTTTCCATGGAAATATGGCCCCACCCATTCAGCATGGGTCTTGATTAATTCACTGGAGTATTATAAAAGAGCTCACAAACAGAAGGACCATGGAGCTGCAGCCAAAAGAGACACTTTGAAGAATGCACAGGAGCTGAGAGTGGACCTGGAACACAACCCGGGATCAGCAGACGCCAGCCACGTGCCTTCCCAGCTAATAAAAGTTTTCCCGATGCCACAGGCCTTCCTTCGGTGAAGGATACTTGTGTTGACACCTTCATTTGGACATTATCGTGGCCTTAGACTGTAACTTTGTAACCAAATAAACTTCATATATAAAAGCTAATCTATTTCTGGTATGTTGTATAATGTCAGCATTAGCAAACCAGAAGAGTATCTAAGAATAAATTGATAAGTCCTTGATAATTGACCTAAATCTTTATACTATCTCCACTCTCCCCTCAATTACTTGAGTTTCTTTAACTGAGACTTTATGCGTTTACAATTAAGAAAACATAACTGAAACATAAGTTAGGTTATTCAATCCTCACAACAACTCTTGTTGCTCTCACGTCCATTTGCCAGGCTTCCTCTGCTTTTCTGATTGCCACAAACTACATTCTCCAGGCTCCTTTGCCATGTGGCTTTTGGTTTACCCGGAGAAAGCACTGATAGGAAATTAAAGAGCAGGAGAAAAGGAGAAGCCAGGACATTTCTCCCTGCCTGCTTTGGGCAGCATCTCTGAAAGGCTACATCTTCTCCAAGTCCCAGATCCTGTGGAAGGCCTTTCTTCCATTTCCCAGCTCCCACCTGGCAGCCCTGTCTGTCTTCCCTTTGACCTTCCATGGCCAGGGATGAAAACTCTGACTTTTGTTAATCTTTTGGGTGGTCTCACTCTCTCCTGTTTGGCTTTTCAGCTAGCTCTTTCAACACATTTATGATTGTTTCTCCAGAATATTAATCCTATCTATTGGTCATGCAACTCTGTAAATATTACTAAAAACCTTTTAAATGGGTAAATTGTATGGCATGTGAATTATATCTCAATAAAGCTATAGAAATTAAATAAATAAATTCCATCTATTAAGTGGAATGGCTCTGTTTTCCTAAATGGAACCTGACTGATACAGCAGTTACTAAGTGGCCAAGTGAGGTTTTGAAGTACGGTCTGTTTGCTTTGAGAACCCATACGCTGAACACCACATCATATTGACAGTCATATCCCAGAGAGTTTTCTCTGACATTCAGCTACAAACTGGTGGTGAAATAACATCACCCCCAGGTGGGCCCCATAGAGAGGACTTCTCATACTGTGATTTCATTGTTCATGAATTACCCTTATGCTACCAAAAAAAAAATGAGGCCAGAAGAGTTCATTTCTAAGGACTGCCCCTGGCACCAGAACCCTTTGTCCTGTTCCTACTCTGCTCCCTGGACCCTCAGGCCAATCAAGTGGTACTGTGTTCACTACAAAAGGAATTCTCATGGCACCAAGACTGCACCATTGAGGCATGTTGAAACCTCAAGTTACCCTAAGCTTGGCACTGCTTGAAAGCAATAAACAATCTCTTCCTGGTGCTCATGGTTTCTTGCCCCTCTTCTAGCTTCAGTCATTGGAGACCCTATCCTTTCATGCTAATCCATCCTACTTGCAGCCTCAGGTCTAAGTTCTTTCCTCTCTCTGTTTTTCTCACTCCCCTCTAGATTCCTGGATTTCTACCTGACCTCCCAAGTCAGGAGGGGCCTGCCAAGGTAAACCTATGCTGGTCAACCATCAAGAGCTATGTCACCCCTGACAAACCATCATCATCTGTTTCATGATGCCCTAAAGTCTGGCTTACTTTACTGTATTGCATTTACAAGAGCCTAGAAGAGGTTGAATACCAGATTTTTCAAACTAGATGTTCTGCCAGAAGGAGCAGAATATTCAGATCATCTTCCCTGAAAATCTAAAAAAAGAAAAAAAAATCAGAAAGAAGCATCAACATAATGGTCTTTAAATAAACCCTTAATTGCATCTGTAATTGTGAATGCTTTCTACACCTGGTCTTAATCCTTTAAACACTAAGTTTAGTCCATTCATGGATGAAGGTGGATAATTCCAGCATTAAATTAACAAGCGTATAATGGGAAAATAGGCTAAAGTATTGAGGTTTCTACTACAGAGTATCCCACAACTACTGATGAGTGACAGTCTATATTTCATAGATCACAGTTGAACAATCTGTATAGTCATTTGTAAAAATAACCAAGTCTTATTATAAAAATGGGTGTTATCTTTGGCACCTCTCTCCTCACACCCTCCAGCTATCACCTCCTACATCCCAGCTGTCTCCTGATCCTATGAATGTTTTGCTTCCCCAGAAAACTTCAGTGGCTTCTCTGTTCTTTCCTTTTCGCTCTCCAAGAGACTCAAGTGGACAGCCATAAGTCATATGTCTTTTCCCTATACCTGTCATCTGAGTCACCTGGAAGCCATTCCACTGAGACAGGGGGTGGACTGCATGACCCAAGGAAGTTTCCTCACCTCCATCCCAATCACATCAGCAGGTAAGTAGCTCCTACTCACCATTCAGGTCTCAGAAAAACAGTGACATCCTTGGGAAAATATCCCTCACCCTCCTAGCCTAAGTCAGGTTTGTTATGTTCTTTTAGAACCACCTCTTCTTCCTTAATAGTAATTATCTCACTTTGTAAATATATCCTCACCTGTGTCATTTGGAAACTGTCTATCCCAGTAGTCTATAAGATTCATGAATATTTATGTCCCAATATTTCTGTGAATGGGGGGGGGGCAGATGGGGTGGAGTCTGTGACAAATAAGTTTGGGAAATGCACAGTTAAGTCAAATTAAACACATTTCTCTACTGTAGGACTTCTTGGAGTCTTTAAAATGCTAATGTGTATCATGAAACCATATTACGTATGGGAACTTTTTTCATAACATGTTAACTATATTCCAGGAAACATAGTTTGGGAAAAGCCAAAAAAAAAAAAAAAAAAAAAAAAGCCATATAGAATCTATTACAGTTACTGCCTGCTTTAGTTTCCTAGCTGCTAAAATAAATACCATGCAATGGGAATTTATTGACTCACAGTTTTGAGGCTAGGAGAAATCCAAAGTTCAGGCATCAGAAAGGTGATACTTTCTCCCTGAAGATTGTGTTGTTCTGCAGCTGGCTGCGGGTGATCTTTGGGGTTCCTTGGCTTTTCCATCACACGCCACTGCACATGGTGGCATCTTCTCCTTTCTCTTCTGGGTTCAGTTGACTTCCAGCATCTGGCTGCTCCTCTTTGGTTTCTTTTTACGTCTAATTTTCACTCTGCTTATAAAGGACTCCAGTAATTCAGATTAAAGCCCACCCTGATTCAGCTGGGCCACAATTTAAGTGAAGTAACATCTTGAAGAGATTTTATTTACAATGGGTGCACACCCACAAGACCAGGGGTTGGGACCTGAAATGAATGCCTTTTGTCGGGGACATTATTCAATCCCCAACACTGCCTTTACTCTAACATTATAGCAGAGTGGTAATTGTCACTAGCACACAGATTTCAAATGCCCTTGGAAGCTGCAGTGCAACACCGTGACAAAACTTCAGAGTGAAATAATCACATAGAAAAAGATAGTAGGTTAAGAGTAAGTCTGAGGAAGTTACCAAAAGAAAAAAAGTAATGTGAAAGATAGCTGACTATGGAATATGCAAGGATGGAATTTTAAGTAAAGTAAAATCTATGCCAGGTGGCTGAAGAGAAGAGAACTGATAAGATTTCCTCAGCACTTGAGGTTGGTGAGTGAGAACCCATATGGCACTTGCTGCTTGTGCAAGACAGTAGGGGAAGAAGTGGCTTTTCTGGTTGGCTATAAGAAAGAGCTGAACCAAAAAGTCAACTTGTTCATGATAATGTGAAGTTCAAAAACAGCAAATTTCAAGTCCCCATAGGGTTACATTATTTAGGAAAGTGATAATATACAAAATTATATGATTATTTTAAATAATGTAAAAATACATGATTTGCAGCTTTTGATAAAATCATTTATATATTTTTAAAACAAAGACTTATCAGTACTACTGTGAGCTACTGTTTTATCTGAGAGATGGAGATAGATATTTTTTGGTATTCCAAGAGGCTGCCTCAGATCCTTTTGGAAATAGAGGTGTAAACTTAATAAATGAACACAGGAATAAATATTTCAAGATTAGTGACTTAAAAAGTGATATCTAGGTGTTATAATGATACAGATTATCTTCTGGCTAATCCAGTGAGTAGGGATTTCTTTTTGAGTTTAATTTCACAATATGGCACATGATAACACATGAACAATGGGAACTCAGAATTCTAAACTAACATTTAGTTTCCCACCTCAGCCAATGAATTCAGATGACAGCTCTTATGGTGAGGACTCAAAACAGCATCAGCAAATTTCCCTTTTTATGTATGAATAGCACAGAGAAAGTAGAAGCTAGTTGTTTGAGAATCTTTCAGACATTTGCATTATTCCTAAAAACAAACAATCCATAATTTAACAATATAGAATATCCCTGGAAGATATGTGAACACAGGTATGTAGTATGCAGCAAAAAGAGGCAGGGAACTCCGGGAAATGTTAAACAGTGAGGATTTGGCTTTACTGTGGCCATCCTTTGTATCAACCCCGGAATCTGTCTTCTGTTTAAAAGCCTGCTATTAAAAGAGGTTTAATTTCACAGGATGGATGGCTACCCTTTAAAGGGGATCTTGGATCATAATACCTAGATGAGAAAACAGAATCTTTCATGGTCTGGACAAAGGGATGGGTAGAAAACACTATTTTCTGGAGATCATGGCTAGTTCACAAAGTTCTAAATTCAGGAAACTGGGTGCTAGTTAGAAGTCAGAGAGTTAGTCTGGAATGGTATGTGGAAGAATTCCTAAAGAAAGGTAGGCAGGCTGGATCTGGAGATCAAGTGGAAATCCTGCCTGCTGTCTCATGCTGCAACCCCTCATCTGCTTCTCCACTGTCTTCTCAGTGTCCAGGAATTCCCTGAGCTCTGCAGTGGGCCCAAACACTAATGCCTTGTTGTTTCAAGATACACCCTCAGTCCACCCTCAACCCCCCAGAGGGACTGCTCAGTGTAAACTTCCTCAAGGGCTTGAAAATATAAAAGCTCTTTTCTTCCCCTCTGAGAAGTACATGCGTATGCATGTAGGCATGTGTTTGCATGTGTGCATGTGCAGTGCATGTCCACCTGAGTTCTTTTCGTGCAGGCTATTGTGAGAGGACTTCTCAGACTTTTAGAAAGATGCCACTGGCCTCTCTTTCCTGAGGTGAGAGTAAAGAAAAGAGCCACTGACACCAGGAATAAGAGCCCAGTGTTTGTTTTGTCCCTGGTGTCTAACCAGACAGCACCACAAAATTAGCCAAGCTCTTAGTCATGTCAGACCTGGCCAGGAGCCTCATCTTGTTGCCTCGGTCCCAGCATCTGCTCACTCTTATTTCACTCTTGCCTCCTCAATCTTTGGAACATCCCTAGATTGCTCTAGTATTCATCTCAGGCCTGCTTGATCTGAACTTGTCCAAACGTAGTCCTTTCGTGGACAGGATGCCCTTTCAAGCCCCAAGAACCACAGCTGCTGTAGGAGAGAGACATTCTAGCCCCTTCCAGATGAGACAAACCAGAAACTTTTTAAGATACAGCCTTCAGAATAAGAGGCACAGTTATCTCATGTCCTCAAGGGAAGGAAAATCTCTCTCTTGGGGTGACAGATGCATGACCAATTTGATTTCAAGTCTTATAACCAATTCCAGAGCATCCTGAGTACTTATTACGGCCACACAAACCACTGTCTCCTAAGCCGCTGCAGGTCTCTTTGGAGAGAATTAAGCTTCTTTCTTCCTTCTCTTAGGCTCAGCCTGATTATTCAACCCAAAAGAGGAAGCTGGGGTTGGGGCCACATTGCTTGAACTCAGCTTGGAGTTCTCCCTCCCACTTTCTGTCTTTCTCACCCAAACCAGGAGACTACCACCAGTTGTGGTAAAAATTGCCCCAGTGGTTTCCAATATTCCTTTCACAGTCACCTTCGTCCTTTGAGTTTGTCATTGCTTCTTGTAGGACACATCTCTGCAGTCTGAGACTCCCTTCAGCTCAGATGACCATCATTTTATTGACCATCATTTCACTGTCATTGAGGCTGAATCTGGTATCTCAATCCGCCCTTTGCCTAGACCAGAGAAGGGCCCACACAGCCCCTCTGCCACAAAACAGACGGCAGAGCAAGTGTAGGGCAGCCTTTCCACTGTGGGCTCCGTGGCATCCCGAACCTTCTTATTGATCATTACGGCCTTTGTTTAGTCCCAGGGTGAGCAATAGTGTTTTGCTGAAGTGTCAACTCAAGAGAGTTATATAACTTTACAATTCATATTCTTTTTCATTCAAAATGAGTATGGCTTCATTGATTCCCTCAGGAATGTATATTCTTTCAACTTAGTTTATATTAAAGAATAGGATAAAACCAATGAAAATCTGTCATGCCCTTTTAGGCACTGTTCCAATTTGCTAATGCTGCCAGAATGCAAAATACCAGAAATGGATTGGCTTTTATAAAAAGGGGTTTATTTGGTTACACAGTTATAGTCTGAAGGCCATAAAGTGTCCAAGGTAAGGCATCAACAAAGGGTACCTTCACTGGAGGATGGCCAATGGCATCTGGAAAACCTCTGTTAGCTGGGAAGGCACATGGCTGGCATCTGCTCCAGAGTTCTGGTTTCAAAATGGCTTTCTCCCAGGACGTTCCTCTCTAGGCTGCAGCTTCTCTCCAAAATGTCACTCTTGGTTGCTTTTGGGGCGTTTGTCCTCTCTTAGATTCTCAGGAGCAAAAGAATGCTTCCAAAGGCCATCTCCAAAATGTTAGCTGCAGCTCCTCTCTCAGCTCCTGTGCGTTATTCAAAGTGTCCCTCTCGGCTGTAGCAAGCTCGCTCCTTCTGTCTGAGGTTATACAGTGCTCCAGTAAACTAATCAAGGCCCATTATGAATGGGTGGGACCACACCTCCATGGAAATTATCCAGAGTTATCACCTACAATTGGGTGTGTCACATCTCCATGGAAACACTCAAAGAATTACAATCTAATCAACATTGATACGTCTGCCTACATAAGATTACATCAAAGATAATGGCATTTGGGGGGATATAATACATTCTGCAGATAAGAGACATTTTGCAGATGGCCATTGGAAGCAGACTCTTGCTTCAGAGAAGCTAAGAGAGGACAAATACCCCAAGTGCAACTAAGAGTGACGTTTTTGAGAAACTGCAGCCTAGAAAGGAACGTCCTGGGAGAAAGCCATTTTGAAACCAGAACTTTGGAGCAGACGCCAGCCACATGCCTTCCCAGCTAACAGAAGTTTTCCAGACACCATTGGCCATCCTTCAGTGAAGGTACCCAATTGTTGCTGCATTACCTTGGACATTCTATGCCTTAAGACTGTAACTGTGTAACCAAATAAACCCCTTTTTATAAAAGCCAATCCATCTCTGGTGTTTTGCATTCTGGCAGCATTAGCAAACTGGAACAGGCACCAAGTGTTAATATTCATATGTCTGAGAAGCAGCGACATGGAGGCAACTTTCTGGCCCTTGACCCCGAGTGGGATTGTGGACAGCGTGGAGAAGAAGGGCGGGACTTTTCTCCCTGTGTGTGGCTCATCACTGGCCTATTTCCAGTGATGAAGCTAGAGCTGACATGGATCCTAGGCCCTTGTTCAGGCTCTCTGCCCACTTCTTCAAAACTCTTAGGCTCAGAGGCATTTGGTGGGGGGCACTGTATGAATCAGGTGCAGGCTTCAGGGACATCTGGAGTCTGGGACTTGGCTGGGTCCCTTTGATTCTTTCTAGGCCCTGAGCAATAGCAGCTTCACTCTCACCATTTAAGAGCCACAAAGACACTGGGTATCAGGGAAAGCATCCCTCCACCCCTGACCTTCCACCTGTTCCTGCCCAAAGGAAAGAAGCACTTTGAGTTATGTGAATGAATGAATGGCCCAAAGTGAGATTCCTGGAGTTATCTTACTTTGCCACTTATAATAATCCTCAAACTATCTTAATACGTTTTCCCACATGTCAATTCATTTCATTTATCTTATTAAGAAAAAATGGAAAAAAAGTTTTAAAAATTATCTCAGGGCCCTTTGCATCAACTAGATAAAGGGTGAAGTCTGTGAGAGGTTAATATTTTGCAGCACACGCTTTCCCCAGCACCCCATCAGGGCACTGCGATTTATTTAATATCAACAGGACAGCCACAGGTCTCCCAGAAGGAGTAAATCAACTAATTTCAGAACAGAGATAAAGGCCTGTGAAATATGCAAAGACTCCTTTCTAATTAAATAATTTAATGAACAAATTTCATTAAAATTTAGATTTCACATTTAGAACAAGTGCTCTCTCTAAAACCGCAAGGAGATGGAATGAGTCTTTGGTGATCAAAGTAACCCTGCTCACAGACGGTGTGGCAACCTCCTGTAGAGCTATTAAAAGTGGACTTTAATAATGCTTTGGTCATGTTTCGGTTGCTGCCGTTTCTATTCCACAAACCCTTTACAAACAATCCATTCCAGCTCACACCCAACTGGTTGGAGGCTTTCCCACTGCCCCCACCCTGGTTCAAGCCATTCTTATTGCTCTCCTGGATTACTGGACCTCCCTCTTAAATGGACTCCCTCCTTCCATCCTGGCCTCCCTACAGTCTGTCTCAACACGGCAGCCAGAACCTGTTAAATTGTCAGTCAGATCATGATTCCTCTGCTCAAAATCCTCCAATAATTCCCCATCTCAAAGTAAAAACCAAAACCTTTATGAGCTGCAGGCCCATCATAATCTGCTCCCCACCCCTCAGCAAGCTGACCTCACTCCATCTTCTCTTCCAGTCTCCCCATTCTCCTTACTTGTTTCCTTCCTTTCCACGGGGTTTTCTCATAGACCATCATCTCAGTGAACCCTTCCCTTATCTTGCTGATCAATATTGCATCCTTCTAATATTCTCTATTCCCTTTCCCTGCTTTATTTTTCTGCAAGCCCTCTATTTGAAATAATATATAGTGTGCATATTCATCTTTTTATTTTATACCTCCCCCCTCTGACCACCATAGCAAAGCAATAATTTTTTATTTCTTCACTGCTTTATCCCCAGGGCCTAGGTCAGTGCCTGACATAAATTAGGCACTCATTAAATATTTGTTGAAAGACTGAATGACTTGGGGAATGAGTCAGCCATGTGGAGGCCATGTGCAAGATAAGTAAGCAGAGAGGGGCAGGGGAAGAAGACAGAACACACAGAGGGAGAGAAACAGAGCACAGATGACCATGAAGCCCTGAGGAACAGAAAGAGTAGCTTTGGTCCTCAATGTGCCAGTTCTCAGTTCTGATTCCTCTTAGGCTGTTGACAAATAATTTGTTTCCTTCCTTCGTATTGTCCACATATGTCCATAGCACTGCCCATTTTAACCTTACAACAACACTCTTTAACATGCACTAGCTTGAAAGGGAGAACAGAAGAAGGAGAAAAAGAATGGACAGATGACATAGTGCCTTGTAGACCATTGTAATACTTCAAGTTTTACTCTGGTAGACATGGGAGGCCATTGGACTATTTTTGATCACAGGAGTGACATGGCTGGTTTTCATTTAAGGAGAAGAATGGTTGTAGAGAGACTAGGATGGAATCATGGAGACCAATAAGGAGACAGTTAGGATAATCTAGATGAGCAACAACAGTGGCTTGGACCAGATTGGTAAGCAGTGGAGGTGATGAGAAGTGGTCATTTGGGATATATTTTGAAGGTTGAGCTGGTGGAAATCTGCTAATAGGTTGGATGTGGGATGTGAGAGAGTGTGAGGAGTCCTGGATGACTCCAAAGTGCTTGGCCTGAGCAGCTGGAAGAATGGAGTAGCCATCAACTAAAATGAGGAAGGCTGCAAGGGGAAGCAGTTTAGGGAAAGAAGGAGGGAAAATCAGGAGTTCTCTTTTGGGCCTAAGTTTGGGATGCTCAACATTCAAGTAAAGATGCTGACTAGGCAGTTAGATATATGAATTGGGAGTTTAGAGGAGGGGCTTACATGGGAGATATAAATTTAGTAGTTTTAGCATATATTCGAAGGAGTATTAAAGCTGGAAGACTGGTAACCTTGACTAGCCATTTTGGTGATGTGATGGGAACAATAGCTTGATTGAAGGGGCCTCAAGGGATTGGTAATGAGTCTATAGACAATTATTTCCAAGAGTTTTGCTATAAAGGGAAGGAGAGCAGCTGGGTGGTGGGGTCATCCAATTTTTTAAAAATCAGGTACATAACAGCATATTTATATGGTGATGGAATTGGTTCAGTAGAGAGGGAAAAGTCAAGGATCTTACTGAGCTCTTACTCTGTGCCAGGAGCTGTGCTAAGAACTTCACAGGTATCCCTCTTAGTCATCACCACAATCCTGTTTTGTAGGAACTATTATCCCCACTTCACATCTGAGAACACAAAGGCACAGCATTAAAGTTACTACCAAAGTCACATAACTAGTAAAAGACAGAGAATTTGAACTCATGAGTGTCTGATTCCAGAGCCCTGAACCACCTCCCCACACAGACTCTACACTTTAGTTCCATAATTTATAGAATCACTAAGGCTATGAAGAGATAGCTCAGAAATTTTGGTTAAAACTTTACTGAATTTCATGAGGAGAATTCTGTATTATAATGGTGACCACAAAACTGGGGATTCTCAAAGGAAAGCATCCCTTTCAAATCAGCATCGACTGAAGGCTGGTGATTTGGGATTTCCAGAACACAGCCTGCTCTCTCTCACCTCCTCAACCTTAAACATTTGGCTCTGGAATGTCCCCACTCCCCACACCCCACTCCCCACCCAGGTGAATTCCAGCCAAGTGCTATCCCCTCTGAGGTTTTCCTTGGTCTGTCTCCAGGCACTCCACCTATGTGACACTGTATTAGAATCACGATGTTTGTTCCTGTATCTATCCCCCTGCTAGGCTGTGCACTTTCAAGCAAGGATTTAAACTTGTTTTGTGCCTCAGGGCCTGCTACATGGTAAGCTCTCAGCACCTGTAAATCTTTATTGATTAATTAATCCAATTAGATAAAGCTGACAATCCCTTGTTCTCATTGATCAGAGAATCTCAACAGGGGAGTCCCTCCTCAGGGACATTTGGCAATGTCTGGAAACACTTTTTGATGGTCATAACTGGGAGGAGGAGGGCTGCAACTGGCATCTAGTGGGAATAAGTCCAAGATGCTGCTAAACAACCTACAATGCACACAATGCACACAACAGTTCCCCCACAATAACGAATTAGTCTGAGAAAACCTCTCGAGTTAAAACAGAAAAATAAAGCTCTGAGACACATACCAAAAACATTTTCCCTACTTTCTCATTCTGATTTTTCCTAGGCTGGGGAGAGGTGGGTGCTTATTCCATCAAACTGTGGGATCCTTCTCCAGCAGCAGCAGCTTAGAAGTCTTGCCTCAAACTTACATAGTTCCCTAAATCGAAGCACTAATTTTTCACCCATAGAATCAGGTTACACCCCCCAAATCCAGCACTGAAAACAGCTTTCACTTCTTGTCTCTCAAAGGCTCCACATTCCCAAATGCTGTCAGGGGTTCTCAGGACATTTACTAATAAATTCATCAACACTAACTTCATACCATTCTGGAATGTAATGGGGTCCTTACTGCTTACCATCTGTTCACCAATTCCCCCACAGCCACCAGCTCCCAAAAAGCCACAGACAAAAGCTTTTCCAAAGTTTGAGCCTATTTCTGACTAGAGAAATGGGAAACAGAGAAAATAATTACTACATTCCTTGGGTTTGGCTTCTTCAGAACTCGTAGCAAACCATTCCAGTTCCCCCAAATCTACCAATTATGACCTTCAACTCAATGGGAGAAATTCTCTCCCATTAAGAGGATATGGGTTCTCTTTGAAAGAGTCACATTTCTCAAGAGAACATCTACTACCTGTGCAAACTGCTTCCTTTCTTTTATAAATCTGAAAGCTTCTCTCTCTGTCACATTTAGAACTTTGTCATGTTAGCACTTCCATTCTCTACTGGTCTTCAGTCAGAGTCTCCTTTTCTCTTTAGTATCTATCTTCTTTAATTTAACTCCTCTTGAATTCTCTTTCAAAAGTGCTTTGCCTTTTCCCACTAATTCACAGATTCCAGAGGTCTCAGTCCAGAACTCAGGAAGGCTCTGACACAGCCTACCCAGCAGGGCACCCCTCTCAGTCACCACTAAGTCAAGTTCAGGACTCTGTCTCCTGTCAGTCCCCAGCCTGCTCCTCTTTCTCCTGCTTCTCAGGAGCCAACAGACCCCTCTGCGTTCATAGCCCCACTGAGCCGTTTCTACTGCCCCGCCTGCCCCTTCTGGGGCAACTCCCATAGTTTGCTCCTTGGGTTGCTAACTACCCCCACCCCCACCCCCAACCGATCTCCACCTTGTTCTCTCATTTGTTCCACATTCTGTTGGCCAGAGGAGAATTCTCCCAAACAAGGCAGGCGCTATTTCATGGAGGTGGGGATTCCCAAGTCTGTGATGCTCAGGCATCCACCAAGAATGTTACCATGCTCATCCTCTGTGATTTCTCCCTCCCAAGGAAGGCCTGGAGGAAGGTGTGCCTCAAGATCCTGTCTTCTCCTCTCCAAGGCTCCTTCCAGAGCCGGGTGGTAGTACAGGAGACTCCTCCCCCAATCACACAAGTTGCTGCTGTTGTTTTCAACCCAATTCATGATCTCTGTCATCAAGGTCCCTGCAAGTCAACCAAAAGGCAATCACTTTAGTGAACTTAATGCGTATCTTTTTATTTGACTATGTTCTTGCAAAATGTGTATTATTTTGGGTGCATTTGTTTAAAATTTACATAAGTAGTGTTGTTACACATCTCATCTGTTTCCTACTTTTTTCAGTAAGTACTGTATTTTGTAAAGTCCCTTTTCCCATCTAATCTTTTCTTTCAATGACTGTAGAGCACTCCAAACACCCACACACGGCATTCCACCTCTCCCTCTTCCAGGAATGGATGCCCAGGTTGCCTCCAGGTCCCCACCTCCACCAATAGCTTCATCCTTATCCCTTTATGGACTTTTTCTGTCAAGGTGATAACATTTTAACCTACTCTTCAGTTAGTCCAGCTCATCTTCTATAATTATGAAGCTTTCTAAGTATCTTTTTCCTCCTTCCTTTCTCTTCTCATAGTTCTTGCCTCAAGTACAGGCAGGAAAGAATATTTAAGTTGGCCCGACTCTTCTCCGAGTGTTTGGTGTTCTGCTGCTGCCAACCCTGAAGACATGAGACACTCGTGAACATCAGTTTTCTGTTCTTTTAACTTTATCCTGAACCTTCCCACCTCCTGTCGCTGCAACGAAGTCCCACAGCTGAAGTGTACCAGGTGCAGACACCTGGTAAATGTCTTCCTAGTATTTGGTTCTGTGTTAATTACCTTGGGATGTTTTCTCTCTTCTCATTCCAAAGAGATTTGCAGTCCCACAGGGCAGTTGTTTCTCAATGTGTGTGCCACCGACAACCTATATTAGAGTCACATGGAGGGCTCATCAAGCTGTGCAGGTTCCTAGGCCCCACCACA
Organism: Choloepus didactylus; assembly: GCF_015220235.1. Taxonomy (NCBI): domain Eukaryota; kingdom Metazoa; phylum Chordata; class Mammalia; order Pilosa; family Megalonychidae; genus Choloepus; species Choloepus didactylus. The sequence continues at coordinate 7,757,370 of NC_051319.1, forward strand.
GACCTAGCATATAAGAAGTCCTGCAGGTACGGTCTTGGAATCTGCATTTTAACAAACAAATTCCTTAGGTGATTTTTATGAACACTGAAATTCAGAAATTTCTGATATAGAGAAAAACTACCCCTTATCAGAGCCTGTTTGCCTTTATTCATTCATTAATTAACTCTATTACCTCCTTCTAATATAATACCCACCCAGGGTTCTTAAAATCCCCCAAATGAAGTGTGCTTATTTATTAAGAACATTGAGGATTTCTGCCTGGGGGGTTATAGAAAAGGGTGTCCAAGTTTACCTTGCAGTCAAGCCACCCATGGCTGGGTCTTCTCAGATGAAACACAGGATCCCACACCCCATGGTCCCCTCCATACCAGCCAGGCCAGGAAGGGACCCTCAAAGTACCCCAAGCCCAGCATGGAAGGTGATATGCAGAGAGCGCAAAGGAGGAACTCTGTCCAGGACGGGAACCTGAACCCATGTAAAGGGAGCAGCCCCCACCCCCAAACACACAGAAACATTAGATACATATTTTAACCTTATTTGTTAAGTTCAAAATCAACAGGGAAAGCTCTCAAGGCCAGAAATGAAGAGGGACCCCTTGGTGATGAGTGAGAATTGGGATTTTGTGACCCACAGGGGTGGGCAAGCCTAATATCAAGTTTGCTTACATGCAGATGAGCTTAAAACAAATAAATAAATGCAAGTTTTGTTCAGAAATAATCAACTAATGAAGAAACAGGAGAAATTTTACCCAAAGAACTACAAATACTGGATCAATCTGAAAGTGGTTTTAAGATAAATATGTTAAAACGTTCATCAAGATGAGAAAAGGAATAGAACTCATTAGGCAACATGGGGCATTTTAAAGGAAAGAGTGGGCAGATTTGAAAAGTAACCAATAGAAAGTCTAAAAATGAAAAAAAAATATACACACACACATATATTTTTGTTAAAAAAAAGAATCCCTCAGTGGTAAGAAAGCAGCAGCTAGGAAGGATTTAAGAGCCCCCCAAAAGTGAGAAATGACCATCTTCCCAATAGACCACTGACCATAGGCAGAGTGGGCATTTGTGTCCACAATTTTCAGATGAGGGCAACCAGGCTCAGAGAGTGGGCACGGCTCACCCAAAGACACACAGCTGGTAAGAAACAGAGTGAGCACTGCAGTCCAGGTTGCCAAGACTTGTGTTTCACCCACTTCTCTAGGCTGATTGCCTTCTCTGCTGTATTGTCCTTCCTGTTTCCCTCTTGGGTTTTATATTTTAGCAAAAAAAATACAGAGTGGTAAGGAACACCAAGAGTGAGACTCAAAGGAAATAATATGTACAAAAACACTTTGAAAACTGTAAAGCAATAGAGATGCAAAGGAATATTACTATTAAGCATGGAAATGACATAAGACTATCCTTTCCCATGACGACTGATAATTTAAATTTCCAACTTCCTTGAAAATTGAGCGTTAAGAAAGGGCAAATGGGACTTCAACTAGACAGAGGAATGTTCAAATTGAATAATGGTAAAGAAAGATATCAATTTCTGGCCAAGAAATTGGAGAGGAACCCCATCTTTTTAGCTGACTTCTCCTGAAATCAAAAAATGCCATGAAAACAGGTTGGGGAAGAACTATTAGGATTCAAAGAGGATCTATCAAAAAACGGTTTTCCATGAACACAACCCTAATATTTTTTATGGTGTGTTGCGGGGCACCACTCACCCAGCCCAAAGCTGAATTGGTGGAGGAAAATTTGAAAGCTTTAGGCAGAAGTTATCTAGCCTGAGTAGAAGAGTAAAAGATTGGCCTAATTTGGGTTCTTGAGTAAAAGAAAGAAAATAGCATTAACCCAAAGGGCAAGCTCTGAGTCAGAAAAACCAGTGTTTCCCACTTCACTCCAGAATCCTCAGCCAACCATAAAGGGAAACAACATGAACCTATTTAAGGACTTTTTTTTAGTGAGAAACTAGGCCAATCATCATCTAGTGACTGAGGGCCCCCTATTGAAGGAAATCGGGCATGTTTACCAGGCTCAGACAGATGTGTTTGTGAGTGGTTATCTGAATGTGACCCCTAGTGTCCAACTTGTGTGGGACTCACGGAGGAAAATCCAGGTGATTCATTGCACTGGAAGCCATTAGACCCATGGAATGTTTGAGCTGGAAGGGATTAGAGAACACCCAATCCAGTTTCCTCTTGCCCAGGGTCAAGTACACAGTACTGGGATTGAGCCCAGATCTTCTAAACTCTAGTCCAGGACTATTTCCTATACTTTTAAGAATATCTTCCATAAAATGCAGCTGGCTTTATGTAGTTCTTACAGAAGAGTATGAAAATGAAGTGTTTATTTCCCCTACTTGGGCTGAATTATAAAGAAGGTCATTGACATCATTTACTTGATGAAGCAGTGTTAATCAGTGACTAAATTTTAAAATAAATTTTATATTGCTTATACTAGGAATTGTTAAAAATATTTAAAACTCTTTCCATATTTCCCCCACTACAGACCACACATTTAAGTGATAGGTTATGCCATTTCTTGTCTTCTCAGCTCAAGGTTCGTAATAGTTTTCAAAGAAAAAATATTAGATCATGTAACTGGAACAATCAGGGTAGAAATCAAGTTGAAGCAGGTCTCCCAAGATTCCGGGTATGGTCATTTGTGTCAGCAGCTGGTATTTTCCATCCACCCCTGTCCTGCTCACAGTCTGCTGAGCGATGCTAGAGGACATCATGCCACTGTGCCCCAGGTCTCCTACAAACCCAGATGACATAACCTCAGTTGGCGCCTCACTAGAATGCAGCAGTATTTATTTAGGTCACTCACTCTCAAATTCTGTCCAATAGTTATTCCACATTCCCTGGCTTCAGGCTCCCATTCCCATCTTGATCCCCTTAGTCTTGCCCCTGAATTCAATACAAAAAAAAATCAAGGCCATTCAACAAAACCTGACAAAACTTCCCTTTTCTTCACTCTAAAACATCTCTATATCTTCAATCCTTTTTTAAAGGAAGAACCAATCCTCATTTTTTCAAAGGCTAGTCTTCTATTTGTGCTTGTGAATCCCTCTTGGGGCATTACTCCATTGATTATCAGCATTCTCATCTTCAGTTTTATTTTTTTTGCTTCCCCTCAGATTCCTCCCTTGCTTAGAAAAAATGCTCAACTCTCTCTTAAAAATAATTATAATAAATATATATATATTCCTGTCAAGCTAAACTCCTAATCTACTCTTCCTTTTACTGCCAAACTTACTGAAAAGGTAATCTATATTTGCTACCTCCTAAACAGCTTGCAATTGCAATTTTATTCCAACAGTCTTCTGAAATCACTTTTCTCAAGAATTAAAATAATTTAAGTTCAAACATTAAATCTTACGACCAATTCTGAGTTTTTAGCTTGTTTTTGTTGTTGTTTTTGTTTGTTTGTTTTGTTTTGTTTTGTTTTACCTTGCTGCAGGTTTCTGTTCACACAGGAAATATTTACTAACCATCTACTTTGGAAAAGCCCTGAGGTGAGCCCTGTGACCGTACAACCTAGAAGAAATAAATACAAAAATGCATCAAGCGAGTGCTTCCTCCTTACAGTCCCATAGCAATTTGGTTATACAACTCTATTATATTTATCACATTATTTGTATATTTGTCTAATCATCCAAGTTAGAGTATAAAGTCCTTGAGGGAAGGGACCTTGTCTTCTCCACCCCAGGTGGGCCCTTCATAGAATCTTGCCCATGGTAAGGGCTTGTGGTAGGCAGCCTCTCAGATTCTTGCCTCCTGGTCTTCAAGCCCTTGTGTGATCCCCTCCCATATGGAATGGGTCTGACCTAGGCCAACCAACAGGATATTGCAGAAATGACAGTTTGTGACTTCTGAGGCTAGGTCATAAAAAACATTGAGGCTTCCTCTCGCTCTCTCTTAGATCACTCATTCTAGGAGAAGCCTGCTGCTTTATCATAGGATCATTCAAGAAGCTCTACGATTGAGGACTTCTGCCTACAGCCATATGTGTGTGCCATACTGGAAGCCCTAGTTGACGTCTCGATTGCAACATTATGAGAGAACCTGAGCCAGAACCTCCCAGTAAGCCATTGTCAAATTCCTGAACCACAAAAACTGTGTGAGATAATAATTATTTTTTATTTTAGGATGGTAAGTTTTTAGTAATTTGTTATACAACAATAAGTAACTAATTCAGACTTGGTAGGTGAAAGTGCAATGGTGCTGCTATAATAAAAAGCTAAAATATAGGAGTGGCTTTGCAACTTGGAAGAAGTTAGAAGGAAAGTGTTAGTGAAATCCTGAAAAGCCTTGGAGGTCTAATAGTAGAAGCCTCATAGCCTTTGAGCATGCTGCGGGTGAGGGCTTACAAGGAAGGGAGAAAAATTTTAATGAAAATAAGAGGAAAATTGGTAGGAAGTAGAAAACATGCCTGATGAACTGGATGATCTACCGAAAGATATTTCCTGTCAAAGTGTTGAAGGTGACTCCTGGTTTCTTTTTGCAGCTTAGAGTAGAATATAAGAGGAGAGAAATAGGCTAAGGGAAGAAGTGGTAAATAAAAAGGAACTGAGAGGTGTTAAATTTAAAGTTATGCACTTCTTCAGATGGCAGATGATACTAAAATTAAGAAACAGCTTCTGAGCAAAGATCGAATCCATGGCACTCTTAAAAAAATGTGGTCTAAAGATAAGACCAAAGAAATTACTGTAAAATCCTTTGTTAAGATCTTAGAATGACCCAGAGTTGTGCCTGGGACAACCATTCAGTCAAACAATAGGGCTCCTAAAAATTTTAATTGTGTTTTCCCTCAGAAGTCTCAGAAAAGCTTAAGGTAGCAAAGGGCTTATCTTAAAGCAATTTGTAGATGTGGGTTTCATCTAATGGAGTGAACCCCAATAAGGGTTCACAGAAGAGCCATAAAGTTTTTAAGAGAATTGTATTGTCAAAAACATAGGCAGCTTCTATTAAAAGGGGAAGAGATAGTACCAAAGTGAAAGAGGCCTTCCTACCCTTCAAACTTCTACACTTAGGGCAAAAGCTGAGAAAACTATGCAGCTGAACACGAGCTACCTTTTATGGAAAAGGAAAGGTGACTCAGAAGGTGAAGCCAAGAACTCAGAGGGCAGAACCAAAAGCCATTGGGAATCATTCTGGGAAGAAGTAGCACTGACCAATTAGGCCTTCTACTAACAGCTTGTGAAGAACCAAGGTCTCCCACCAATAGCCATGTGAGTGACCTGTCTTGTAAGTGGATCCTCCAGCCTCAGTCAAGCCTTCAGATGACTGCAGCCCTGGCTGATATTTTGCTTGCAATCAGAATCACCAAGTTAAATTGCTCCTGAATTCCTGACCCACAGATACCATGTGAAATAACAAATGCTTATATATTTTTTAGACCACTAAATTTTGAGATAATTTGTTGTGCACCAACAGATAACTAATATAGTGTTCAACAAATACTTGTTGAGGGAATGAAATGAATCATATCTCAAGAAGGAATAAAACCAAATCCCCAGTGTGCTCGGTAATTAAGTGCAAAAATATCTCTTGAAATGTATTCAAGTAGGCCCATGGCAGGGAGAAAGAAAGACTCTCAAAACAACTATATTTTCTTTGTGGAGAAACATAATACAAGGAGGAAGCAAGCAGAGGTATTAGAATTCATTTCACTGTAGACCAGTGTAGAAGGTATATTTTTGTCCTCTTACTTGAACACGCAAGGCATGGAGTGGCATGGAAAACAGACGATGATCCGGGAGATCATATTCTCTAGGAGCTAAGGTTCATCACCCTCTCATATCCCTTGTTCCTTCTCTTTAGGTCTGAATTTATCATTGTTATCATTGCTTCGTTTTCTGAGATTATATGAAAGGAGCAAAGAAATATGATCATTGAAAGTGATACAGCCAGGAAATCCCCTTTTCTTTTTGACATTTAGATGCATTGCTTGCAGCAGGAGAGGTTTAGATGCTAGCCCCCAAGATATCTAACAAATACATCCCTCCAAGGAGTCAGCAAGGAAGATATAATCCTGCTTCTCAAATTAGCACACTGGAATTGATGGAAAGTTGTGTCTGAAGAAGATAATTGTCACCAGATTGGGAGGTTGAAGGGCCCAATGAAAACAGTGCTTATGTTGGGTCTGTATTCAATGGACTGACCCTGAGCATTTTCTAGAGAAATTCATGTCATAGTCTGAAAATCACCAATGTAAGTTGTTACCCAGAAGGATACAAAATTTTTGTTGTTTTACTTCTGTTAAAGCCCAGTGGAACAGCTGAGGAATAATCCTCTGAGCTGGAAAATACTAAAGTTATACTTGTATTTTTCTACAAACAATAAAACCCTGCTGAAAAAATGGCTGAAACAGAAAGGGGTCCTTCTCTCAAGTGAGAAAGCAGCCAGGAAAGACAACTCAGGATTCTTCTGGCTTCCTGGTCTGCCATGCTTCAAAATGGCCGCTGCACCTTCAGGAAGGCATCCTGGTCCCATTCTGAGCAGAGGAAGGAGGAGGGCAAGGGGGCAAAAGGCAGAATGGGCATGCCAGTTGCACCTGTCCCTTTACAAAAGCTTTCCCAGAAGCCATACCCGATGACCTCCCCACCTCACTCACATCTCCTTGGCCAGAATGGGCCACATGACCAGGACTCCTTTATCTGGAAAGAGTCTAACAAGGTGAGTTTTTTTAGTTTTCTTGTCTCGTCATCAGAAGATAGCAGGGAGAAAGGAGTAGAGAATGCCACTGAGGCCAGTACAAAATGTCTGCTAGCCCTAGAGTTATAAGATACCTTGTGTGATTCTTCAAATGTCTCCTTCTGCCTCAAACAAGATTATTCTCCAAACACAGCTCTCTCCGTAGAGTGTGTGGTGAATATTGGAACCCAGAAAAGGAGGCCCTGCCCCTTTTTCCCTTGCAGAGTACGACAAAACAGCATGATTTGCCGTTTAGAAAACAGAAGCCTTGGGAATTACTTCACTGGGTGTCAGACCTGTCCTCTCAGCAGCAAAGGTGATTATTTCTCTTAATTACCATGGCGTCACATCTTGTTATGTGAGCTGTCAGGGTCTTAATTAAGTTGATGACTTTCTGCATTCATTTCAGATTTATTTGGTACCTAATTTACTTAACACAGCTTTTGCTGTGAAAGTTAATCAGAGGCCCAAAATCTCTTAATAAGCACAATATTTTACAGTGAACACTACCCCAAGGAATGCTTTATGAAAATGCTGACAAGGCACAGTGTCTGTAGCTTGCAGAATCAATAAGTTACCAACTAATGAATTAAGAAGGTCTTGAACTTACACTCCACTACAGGCCCATGTAGCAGATGCACAAATGAGCATTTATAAATGTAGTTGATTCTTAGGAGGAAATTTCCATTAACCCAGCAGTGTGTGTAGGAGAATCTCTGTAGTCTTATAAATGAAGACTAAAAGACATATACAGTTCAATAATTTAAATTACCCTGGTTTTTTTTTTGTTTTGTTTTGTTTTGTTTTGCCATCATTTCTTCAGCTCTTTCTTTTGAAATACAACTGGTTTGTTTACATGTTTCTACCAGTCCTGAGTCTGGATATAGCAGAAATCAATGAGGTAATCAAAACGCCTTTTTAAAGTCTTTCTACACATGTACCAAATAGAGGTGACCTCAAAATGCAAGGCCCCATCTTCATGTAGTTTACAATCCAGGACTGAAAATACAAACGTAGATGAACACAAGGACAATCATAAAACAGACATACCACTTAAAAATTCAAATAACTGCCCTCGCTGACTGTAAGCTCCTCACGTATGTGACTACTACTTCTACTATTGAATATCTGACTAGTGTCCTGAAAAAAGCAGGAACTAAAGAAATATTTGTTGAATAAACAAATGAATCAATCAATGAAATGCTTTCAAATTATGTTAATAGATGAAACTGCTTTTTATAGTGATGGAGAGTAAAAGGGAGGGGAAAGGATGGGAATGGGCATAATTCCTAGCATAAAGAAGCAGGTAATATAAGCTTAGGGAAGGGCTGGTACTTCCCTGTTTCTCCCAGCTAGAGAAAGATTTACAGTAAAGCTAGGATTAAAAGGAGCAGGAGAAAGGATTTGCCTTTGAGGGTGGGGTGAAAAGACGGACCAAAGCTTCTAGGCTCTAATCCAGAAGACATAGAGAATTGAGAAGGATCTGAAAAACTGACCTGTGAACCCCAGGGAAGCAGAAAGAAGAGTTGGGCAGTTGAGAGGAGTCAAAAGGAGGGAAATCCTGCTGGAGTTTGAGCTTCAGTTACCACATCCCTAAAATAAGAAAATAATACTTGCTCTGCCTATCTCAGAAAGGTGTTGGGTGGGTTAAATGAAATGGGGTGTCTGAAACTGTTTTCAACACTGCAAAACACCACGTTAATACAGTAGGTCATTTTAAAGCTAATTTTGGCACTGGAACAAGTTAGCACGGTGGCTTTGCTCACCAGGCAAACTAGGCACAGAGGCAAATCAGAAGGGATTAAGGCACTTACGTATGAATAAATGGCCAGGAGGCACCCTAAAGTCACCCTGAAATGTTTTCTCATAAATTGTTTTTGTCGCTAGCAGGACCGTCTGAGGGATAGGAGCCCGAGGCTCCAGAAGTGAAGGAACTCACCAGGAACACCCATCTGGTTAAGGCAGAGCCAGGATGAGAGCCCCAGTTTCCTGGCTCCTAGTCTAGAGCTCCAGTGCTTCAGGAAAAGCCTGGAGCACTGACTTGAACCCATCTGAGTCCATTTCTTTTCCTGCAAGTGACCATAAGTTAATGAGCAAGAAGTAGGAGACTTCTGGACTTCTCTGGGACCTCTGATACTGCATCTAAAAGCAATTAGCACAGAAAAGACAACAGACATCAGGTTCCCTCTAAATCAGTTTCCTTCTGCAAAGCCAAGTGGATCTCTTTTCAGTGGGTGGAAAGCTGGGGTGCCTGTGCTCTCCCTGGGGAGTTCCGCACAGGGGTTTGAACTGATGAGAGCATGGCAATGGACTAGCCTGCCGGGCTTCATAATGGAAGAGCTAGCCCTGTGGTGGATTGCTGCTGGGGTCCGTTTGTTTAAAAGGTGTCCACTTTGAGCTAGATTTCTTTCTCATAAAGCTGAGCCATCCATTGATTTAAATCATGATGCTAAAGAATCATACATGGTTTTCCTTCCTCGCCTTGCTTATTTGACCTGACATTGACTCCGTCTGATTTATCTTCTTCTAAGAAGTGTAAGAAATGATTTGGTTTTTTGGTTCCACTTACAGAGACCTTTTTCCTTCCTAGTGAAAAGAGAATAGGGTGAATATGCAATAAAAAATGTAGTTTTGTGAAGCAAATACTCAAACTAATGAAAGTTTGTCTCTTAGAAATGACCTCCTTCCCCTTTCAGAATGTAAATAACTACTATCACCAAGGCAAATTTGTATTGTAAACTTCTTATCAGGGACTTACATAGTTTATATGTATACTCATATTTTTTTTTTTTTTCTTTTTTTTTTTTTTTTTTTTTTTTAATCATCATTTTATTGAGATATATTCACATACCACGCAGTCATACAAAACAAATTGTACTTTCGATTGTTTACAGTACCATTACATAGTTGTACATTCATCACCTAAATCAATCCCTGACACCTTCATTAGCACACACACAAAAATAACAAGAATAATAATTAGAGTGAAAAAGAGCAATTGAAGTAAAAAAGAACCCTAGGTACCTTTGTCTGTTTGTTTGCTTCCCCTACTTTTCTACACATCGATCCATAAACTAGACAAAGTGGAGTTTGGTCCTTATGGCATTCCCAATCCCACTGTCACCCCTCATAAGCTACATTTTTATACAACTGTCTTCGAGATTCATGGGTTCTGGGTTGTAGTTTAATAGTTTCAGGTATCCACCACCAGCTACCCCAATTCTTTAGAACCTAAAAAAGGTTGTCTAAAGTGTGCGTAAGAGTGCCCACCAGAGTGATCTCTCGGCTCGTTTTGGAATCTCTCTGCCACTGAAGCTTATTTCATTTCCTTTCACATCCCCCTTTTGGTCAAGAAGATGTTCTCCATCCCACGATGCCGGGTCTACATTCCTCCCCGGGAGTCATATTCCACGTTGCCAGGGAGATTCACTTCCCTGGGTGTCTGATCCCACGTAGGGGGGAGGGCAGTGATTTCACCTTTCAAGTTGGCTTAGCCAGAGAGAGAGGGCCACATCTGAGCAACAAAGAGGCATTCAGGAGGAGACTCTTAGGCACAAATACAGGGAGGCCTAGCCTCTCCTTTGCAGCAACCGTCTTCCCAAGGGTAAAACTTATGGTAGAGGGCTCAACCCATCAAACCACCAGTCCCCTATGTCTGTGGTCATGTTAGCAACCATGGAGGTGGGGTAGGCGAATACCCCTGCATTCTCCACAGGCTCCTCAAGGGGGCACTACATCGTTTTGTTTTTTTTTTTTTTTTTTTCCTTGTTTGTCTTTTTTATTTTTTTTTTTTTTTTTTTAAATTTACCATATTTTTTAAAATCAACTTTATTAAAAAAAAAGTTAAAAAGAAAACAAACAAAAAATAAAAGAACATTTCAAAGAGACCATAGCAAGGGAGTAAGAAAAGACAACTAACCTAAGATAACTGCTTAACTTCCAACATGTTCCTACTTTACCCCAAGAAAGTTACATACTATAGCAACATTTCAGTGAACTTGTTCCTACTACATCCATCAGAAATTAACAGACCATAGTCATTTCTGGGCATCCCCAGAACGTTAAATAGCTTATCTGTTCTTCTTGGATTATTGTTCCCCCTTCCTTAATTGCTCTCTACTGCTAGTTCCCCTACATTCTACATTATAAACCATTTGTTTTACATTTTTCAAAGTTCACATTAGTGGTAGCATATAATATTTCTCTTTTTGTGCCTGGCTTATTTCGCTCAGCATTATGTCTTCAAGGTTCATCCATGTTGTCATATGTTTCACCAGATCGTTCCTTCTTACTGCCGCGTAGTATTCCATCGTGTGTATATACCACATTTTATTTATCCACTCATCTGTTGATGGACATTTGGGTTGTTTCCATCTCTTGGCAATTGTGAATAATGCTGCTATGAACATTGGCGTGCAGATATCTGTTCGTGTCACTGCTTTCCGATCTTCCGGGTATATCCCGAGAAGTGCAATCGCTGGATCGAATGGTAGCTCTATCTCTAGTTTTCTAAGGAACTGCCAGACTGACTTCCAGAGTGGCTGAACCATTATACAGTCCCACCAACAATGAATAAGAGTTCCAATTTCTCCACATCCCCTCCAGCATTTGTAGTTTCCTGTTTGTTTAATGGCAGCCATTCTAACCGGTGTTAGATGGTATCTCATTGTGGTCTTAATTTGCATCTCTCTAATAGCTAGTGAAGCTGAACATTTTTTCATGTGTTTCTTGGCCATTTGTATTTCCTCTTCAGAGAACTGTCTTTTCATATCTTTTGCCCATTTTATAATTGGGCTGTCTGTACTATTGTCATTGAGTTGTAGGATTTCTTTGTATATGCAAGATATCAGTCTTTTGTCAGATACATGGTTTCCAAAAATTTTTTCCCATTGAGTTGGCTGCCTCTTTACCTTTTTGAGAAATTCCTTTGAGGTGCAGAAACTTCTAAGCTTGAGGAGTTCCCATTTATCTATTTTCTCTTTTGTTGCTTGTGCTTTGGGTGTAAAGTCTAGGAAGTGGCCTCCTAATACAAGGTCTTGAAGATGTTTTCCTACATTATCTTCTAGGAGTTTAATGGTACTTTCTTTTATATTGAGATCTTTGGTCCATTTTGAGTTAATTTTTGTGTAGGGGGTGAGGTAGGGGTCCTCTTTCATTCTTTTGGATATGGATATCCAACTCTCCCAGCCCCATTTGTTGAAAAGACCATTATGGCTCAGTTCGGTGACTTTGGGGGCCTTATCAAAGATCAGTCGGCCATAGATCTGAGGGTCTATCTCTGAATTCTCAATTCGATTCCATTGATCTATATGTCTATCTTTGTGCCAGTACCATGCTGTTTTGGCAACTGTGGCTTTATAATAAGCTTCAAAGTCAGGGAGTGTAAGTCCTCCCACTTCGTTTTTCTTTTTTAGAGTGTCTTTAGCAATTCGAGGCATCTTCCCTTTCCAAATAAATTTGATAACTAGCTTTTCCAAGTCTGCAAAGTAGGTTGTTGGAATTTTGATTGGGATTGCATTGAATCTGTAGATGAGTTTGGGTAGAATTGACATCTTAATGACATTTAGCCTTCCTATCCATGAACATGGAATATTTTTCCATCTTTTAAGGTCCCCTTCTATTTCTTTTAGTAGAGTTATGTAGTTTTCTTTGTATAGGTCTTTTACATCTTTGGTTAAGTTTATTCCTAGGTACTTGATTTTTTTAGTTGCTATTGAAAATGGTATCTTTTTCTTGAGTGTCTCTTCAGTTTGTTCATTTCTAGCATATAGAAACATTACTGACTTATGTGCATTAATCTTGTATCCCGCTACTTTGCTAAATTTGTTTATTAGCTCTAGTAGGTGTATCGTTGATTTCTCAGGGTTTTCTAGATATAAGATCATATCATCTGCAAACAATGACAGTTTTACTTCTTCTTTTCCAATTTGGATGCCTTTTATTTCTTTGTCTTGCCGGATTGCCCTGGCTAGCACTTCCAGCACAATGTTGAATAACAGTGGTGACAGCGGGCATCCTTGTCTTGTTCCTGATCTTAGAGGGAAGGCTTTCAGTCTCTCACCATTGAGTACTATGCTGGCTGTGGGTTTTTCATATATGCTCTTTATCATGTTGAGGAAGTTTCTTTCAATTCCTACCTTTTGAAGTGTTTTTATCAAAAACGGATGTTGGATTTTGTCAAATGCTTTTTCAGCATCTATTGAGATGATCAATTGATTTTTCCCTTTCGAGTTTTTAATGTGTTGTAATACATTGATTGTTTTTCTTATGTTGAACCATCCTTGCATGCCTGGAATGAACCCCACTTGGTCATGGTGTATGATTTTTTTAATGTGTCTTTGGATTCGATTTGCAAGTATTTTGTTGAGGATTTTTGCATCTATATTCATTAGGGAGATTGGCCGGTAGTTTTCCTTTTTTGTAGCATCTTTGCCTGGTTTTGGTATTAGATTGATGTTAGCTTCATAAAATGAGTTAGGTAGTGTTCCATTTTTTTCAATGTTTTGAAAGAGTTTGAGTAAGATTGGTGTCAGTTCTTTCTGGAAAGTTTGGTAGAATTCCCCTGTGAAGCCATCTGGCCCTGGGCATTTATTTGTGGGAAGATTTTTGATGACTGATTGGATCTCTTTGCTTGTGATGGGTTGGTTGAGGTCTTCTATTTCTTCTCTGGTCAGTCTAGGTTGTTCATATGTTTCCAGGAAATTGTCCATTTCTTCTACATTATCCAGTTTGTTGCCATACAGTTGTTCATAATATCCTCTTATAATTTTTTTAATTTCTTCAGGATCTGCAGTTATGTCACCTTTTTCATTCATTATTTTGTTTATATAGGTCTTCTCTCTTTTTGATTTTGTCAGTCTAGCTAGGGGCTTGTCAATCTTGTTGATCTTCTCAAAGAACCAACTTTTGGTGATATTTATCCTTTCTATTGTTTTTTTGTTCTCTATGTCATTTATTTCTGCTTTAATCCTTGTTATTTCTTTTCTTGTACTTGGTTTAGGATTGGTTTGCTGTTCATTTTCTAGCTTCTTCAGTTGATCCATTAGTTCTTTGATTTTGGCTCTTTCTTCCTTTTTAATATATGCGTTTAGTGCTATAAATTTCCCCCTTAGCACTGCTTTTGCTGCATCCCATAGGTTTTGGTATGTTGTGTTCTCATTTTCATTCGTCTCTATATATTTAGCAATTTCTCTTGCTATTTCTTCTTTAACCCACTGATTGTTTAGGAGTGTGTTGTTTAACCTCCAGGTATTTGTGAATTTTCTAAGTCTCTGATGGTTATTGACTTCTAATTGTATTCCATTGTGGTCAGAGAATGTGCTTTGAATAATTTCAATCTTTTTAAATTTATTGAGGCTTGTTTTATGTCCCAGCATATGATCTATTCTGGAGAAAGTTCCGTGAGCACTAGAAAAGTATGTGTATCCTGGTGATTTGGGATGTAATGTCCTGTAGATGTCTGTTAAATCTAATTCATTTATCAGATTGTTTAGGTTTTCAATTTCCTTATTGGTCTTCTGTCTGGTTGATCTATCTATAGGAGAGAGTGATGTGTTGAAGTCTCCCACAATTATTGTGGAAACATCAATTGCTTCCTTTAGTTTTGCCAATGTTTCTCTCATGTATTTTGTGGCACCTTGATTGGGTGCATAGACATTTACGATTGTTATTTCTTCTTGCTGAATTGCCCCTTTTATTAGTATGTAGTGGCCTTCTTTGTCTCTCAAAACATCCCTGCATTTGAAGTCTATTTTATCTGAGATTAATATTGCTACACCTGCTTTCTTTTGGCTGTAGCTTGCATGAAATATTTTTTTCCATCCTTTCACTTTCAGTTTCTTTGTGTCCCTGTGTCTAAGATGAGTCTCTTGTATGCAACATATTGATGGTTCATTTTTTTTGATCCATTCTGCGAATCTATATCTTTTAATTGGGGAGTTTAATCCATTTACATTCAACGTTAAAACCGTGAAGGCATTTCTTGAATCGGCCATCTTATCCTTTGGATTATGTTTGCCATATTTTTCCCTCTCTCTATTAATATCCTTTATTGTACCCATACCGAATCTCTTTAGTACTGAACCTTTCTCCAAGTCTCTCTGTCCTGTCTTTGTTTCTCTGTCTGTAGGGCTCCCTTTAGTATCTCCAGTAGGGCAGGTCTCTTGTTAGCAAATTCTCTCAGCATTTCTTTGTCTGTGAAAAATTTAAGCTCTCCCTCAAATTTGAAGGAGAGCTTTGCTGGATAAAGTATTCTTGGCTGGAAATTCCTCTCACTCAGAATTTTAAATATATCGTGCCACTGCCTTCTCGCCTCCATGGTGGCTGCTGAGTAGTCACTACTTAGTCTTATGCTGTTTCCTTTGTATGTGGTGAATTGCTTTTCTCTTGCTGCTTTCAGAACTTGCTCCTTCTCTTCTATGTTTGACATTGTGATCAGTATATGTCTCGGAGTGGGTTTTTTTGGATTTATTCTATTTGGAGTTCGCTGAGCATTTATGATTTGTGTATTTATGTTGTTTAGAAGATTTGGGAAGTTTTCCCCAACAATTTCTTTGAATACTCTTCCTAGACCTTTACCCTTTTCTTCCCCTTCTGGGACACCAATGAGTCTTATATTCGGACGTTTCATATTATCTATCATATCCCTGAGGTCCATTTCGAGTTTTTCAATTTTTTTCCCCATTCTTTCTTTTATGTTTTCATTTTCCATTCTGTCATCTTCCAGGTCACTGATTCGTTGTTCAACTTCCTCTAGTCTTGTACTATGAGTGTCCAGAATCTTTTTAATTTTGTCAACAGTTTCTTTAATTTCCATAAGATCATCCATTTTTTTATTTAGTCTTGCAATGTCTTCTTTATGCTCTTCTAGGGTCTTCTTGATTTCCTTCATATCCCGTACTAGGGTCTCATTGTTCATCTTTAGTTCTTTGAGTAGCTGCTCTAGGTGTGTCTCTTCTGGTCTTTTGATTTGGGTGCTTGGGCTTGGGTTATCCATATCGTCTGGTTTTTTCATATGCTTTATAATTTTCTGTTGTTTTTGGCCTCGTGGCATTTGCTGACCTTGATAGGGTTCTTTTAGGGTTTGTAGACCAGTTGAAGTCCTTATCTCTAATTTATCAGATCTACAGCTTCGTGGAGTACACTTTCTCTAACTAACCAGCAGGTGGCGTCCACGAGCCACCTGTTCTCCACAAGCCAGATCTCCCCTGCTTAGCCTTTTTGGTGAGTGGGGGAGTGAGTCTTGTGGGGCCCAATTGGTGTCCCAAGCTTGCGTGTGTAGTTGGTGTTGCCTGCCCTGTATGTGGGGTGTGTTTCTGGGCAGTCGGGGAGGGGGGGTGGCCCTAACAATCAAATCTCCCTGATGATCCTAGAGTTTTAAAGCTACTGCAATAGTCTAATCCTTCAGTTCAGTCCTGCCACAGTTTGTCTCTGCCACTGACCCACAAGTCTTTGGTGTTGGCGTATGGCTCCTGAGACTTGCAAGTGGGCCCCTCTTCCAGGCTGTGCACCCCGGGTCCTCTGTTGAGGGATGACTGTGCTATGTCGCAGGTGAGTGCCGTCCCCCCAGGGCAGTTCTGGGCTGCTGGGCTGTGTTGGGAGGCTCCCAGTCTGCTCAAATGATGGCTGAATGGGGCTCTGTTAATTCACACTGCTCCCCCTTCCCAGCTCTGGGACATTCAGCTGAGGTTGCAGGGAAGGCTAATGTCCACGCCCAGTTTTGTGGTGTGTGCCTGTTATTTGAAGCACTTCCGTCACACTGGGTTGTCTGGGGCAGCTCTGGGCTATGGGGCTGGCGATGGGCAGGAGTGTTTCCTGTCCACCAGGATGGTGGCTGTGAGCGGACACCCCCCTTTTCTTGGGAAGTTGTGTTGTTTAGTGAATTTTCTCAGCCACTGGATTATTGCCTTTTGTCTCAGAGTTCTCTTAGTTCTGCTCTTGACTTGACGTGCCCAAATTTCAATTCTTTGAAGCTTTCTGTATTGAGGTTCTTAGAGTAATTGTTTTAGAAAAAGCAAAAAGGATTTTAAAAAAAAAAAAAAAAGGGCCCTCCTCAGAGATCTAATGGGTTATTGAAATGCTAATAGACAAAGCAACCAGGGCCATTAAGGAAAGGTGCCCAGGGCAGAGAGATCAGCCTTGCTTCGGGATTTGCATATGCGCCTCAAGGCCTGATCTCCGCCCTTCC
The DNA here is from genome assembly GCF_015220235.1 of Choloepus didactylus. NCBI lineage: Eukaryota > Metazoa > Chordata > Mammalia > Pilosa > Megalonychidae > Choloepus > Choloepus didactylus. The sequence goes on from NC_051319.1 coordinate 7,774,241, forward strand.
CCTTTCTGTGTTCACCAGAACTCCAAAAATCCTCTGCTTTTATTTTGGAGTTTTTCGTGTTGTTTTTTTTCTATGCCTGTCTCCTCTCTGCTGGGCTGGCTGCTCTCAGAGTCTCTGGTGTCTGGCCTCAGTCTATCTATGGTTGGAGTTTGAATCAGTAGAATGAGTTTCCGGTAAGAGCAGCCACTGCAATTCTCCCTTCTCCTTCCTGGAGCTGACAGCCCCTCCTCCCCCGGGACTGAGCCTGGCAGGGAGGGGCGCGGGTCCCCTGGCCGCAAAAACTTACAGATTTCGCTGATCTCAGCAGTTCCACGTTTTCATGAGTGTTGTATGAAGTATGCCCAAAGACAGATTGCTCTGTGGTGTCCAGTCCACGCAGTTCCTGGCTTTTTACCTACTTTCCTGGAGGAGTAACTAAAACATACAGCTCACCAGTCTGCCATCTTGCCCCGCCTCCCACTCATATTTTTATGGACCTTTGAAAACCAACCTGGAAATATATTTCATATTGCATTTATGTCTATACCACAATTAAGCACTTAATTATGCAATAATTCTTTTCACATTAGTTCTGAAAGCTCTCACAGGTTGAAGATCATGGACTAAACTTCTTTTATGTCCTCTACAAGACCTAGCCCAATCCTAAGTGAGTAGAAGGTGCTTAAAAATATTTATTAATTCATTGATTTCAACAGATAAAATATTAATCCTTAGATATTAATCAATAGCTAGGAAGGTAAGTAGACAGTTGATGAAGAGTAAATGCCATGTCAAAAAAGCTGATAACATCACAGTTTAGGAAGACACCTCTGAAGGCAGTGGGGAGGATACAACTGGAAGAGGAAAAGAGATGGAGAGATGATGGTAGCAAGCAGTTCTTTAGGAAACTTTTGGAATAGTTGAGGTGGGAAAATATCTAAATGATGGCAAAGGCAGGGGAATGGAAAGGGCAAGACAGATGCCAGCGATATTTAAATAAATACAATCAGTGCAACCTCACAGGAGTGAGAAAGAAGGGATTCTGCAACGACTCTTGGGTGTTCGGCTTTAACAGCATGTCATTATCCAAGACAGAAAACACAGCAGGATGAAGAGGTTGGGAGTTGGAAGAGATGAAGGGTTTCATAATAGACATTTTGAGTTTTGGGGCCAGTAGGCAATCTAGATGAAAAAGTCTCATCAGAAGTTAGAAATGGGTGTGCCAAGCTTATAGAGAACAGTAGGTTTGGACTAGGGATTGAGACTTTGAGGTTTGTCAGGGCACACATGGTAGTTGAAGGCACTGGGGATAAAGGAGAATACCCAAGAAGGGTATAAAGAGAGGAGGATGTTAAGATTTAAGGCAGGCCCACGGCAGAACTTGAGAAAGAGCTACTGGAGGGGGGTAGGGGTGATACTCTGAGGGTTTGTAGGGGGCACAGCACAAGGTGGAGACTGTGGTCAATAACACCAAAGGTCCAAGGTCTCAAAGAGATCAAGGAGATGGAGAAAGGGAAATCTATAAGTGAGCAATTGACTTGGGGTCAGAGAAAGCTCAGGTCAGGAGGATAACAGCATCTAGGATGCGGCCATGGGAGTTTACTGAAAGTGAATCCCTGAAAGCTCATTCCTGTCTCCTGATCCTTTAATCAGAGTCTCCACCTCTTATTTTTTTTCCTTTTTCTCTTTTATTCAAATCCTCCCCTTTCCCATAATCTCATAATTCAACAATAGTCCAACTCACTCTTGCATGCAACCTCTCTATCACTTCCTAAATGGATTCTGTTGTTTGTCTTGAAATGGAGCCAATGGAGCAGTACTTGGTAGAGAGGAAATGAGGCGATTTGACCAAAAGGCAAAACTGGGTCCCTGCAACTTCAGCAGAAGCTGTAGTGTGCAGTGGTATTTTCCAGTCTTTTTTGTAAATATTTAAATGTGATGCCATTTGCTGTTGGATGCTGGTCTGGTTGAGGGAAGCTTGAAAATCTGGACTTCATTTCATCAAATGCAATTTAGGATCACAACCACAATCTTCTCCAAGGCCATCTAATGGTCCCCTTGCCAGACACGGTTTGTGCCATGAAGATCACAGTCTGAGCTTTAGCATATGCTTCCCCATGAATTTCAGTTAAGTTTAAGCATGTTTAATAAACAATTGGAAAAGCTTCTGGAGCAGTCCATGCCATATACTGATTCGTAGAGGGCTTTGATTTTATTGTTTCTGAGGCGATGGTAGTAAGCATGGTGCTCTACTCTCTGGAAGAAAGAAAATAGCCTGGGTGGTGATGTGTGTGTCCTGCCAGTCCCTGAGGGTTGGGTCGTTGAAGCTCTGAGGACAGTGTGATGGTTAAGTTCATGTGTCAGCTTGGCCAGGTGATGGTGTGCAGGTGTCTGATCAAGCAAGCACTGGCCTAACCATTACTGCAAGGACATTTGTGGCTGGTTAATAAACCAGAAGGCTGGTCTATTAAATCATCAGTTAATTGACTGCAGCAGTGACTGATTACATCAATGTAGGGTGTGTCTTCCGCACATTCAATCAGCTGGCTTTAACCCAGTCAGTTGAAGACTTTTAAGGGAGAAAGAGAGAGGACCTTCACTTCTTCGGCTAGCCAGTGTCTCCTGAGGAGTTCATTGAACACCTTCATCGGAGTTGCCAGTTTCCTGCCTGCCCTACGGAATTTGGACTCGTGCATCCCTACAGTTGCATGAGACGTTTATGAAGTCTCATGTTTACAGATAGCTCCTATTGGTTCTGTTTCCTTAGAGTACCCTGACTAATACAGAGAGGTAGAGGAGTTATTGTGCCGAAGGACTCTGAGACAGAACTGCTGTGGGACTCATGTGTTAGCAGGTGACAGCATGCAGGAGAGAGGATCCTCCCCATTTCTCCCTGGAGCACAGCATGGCTGTGGGGCGGTGAGGCTGGAGGAAATGAGGGGCCGTGTGTTATCTCATTAGGCTTGCAGGTTTGGGGTCCCAGTGGAGGAGGTAGGCAACAGCCATGCCCACTGAGTGTTCTCTAAGCCAGCTCTGCAGGTAAACTTGCTGCCCTGCCCTGTAGGTGGGACATGCTCCCTGGGATGTAAATCTCCCTGGCAACATGGGTCATGACTCCTGGGGATGAGTCTGGCCCCGGCATCGTGGATTTGAGAAAGTCTTCTTGACCAAGAGGGGGAAGAGAAATGAAACAAAATAATGTTTCAGAGGCTGAGAGATTTCAGATGGAGTCGAGAGGTCATTCAGGAAGTTATTCTCATGCCTTATATATATATTCCTTTAAGTTTCTAGTGTATTAAAATAGCTAGAAGGAAATACCTGAAACTGTTGAACTGTAACCCAGTAGCCTTCATTCTTGAAGAAGATCATATAACTATACAGCTTATACAGTGTGAACATGTGATTGTGAAAAACTTGTGGCTCACGCTCCCTTTATCCAGTATATGGACAGACAAGTAATAAAATAAAGACAAAAAATAAACAATGGTGGGGGATAGGGGTATGAGATGTTTTGGTTGTTCTTTTTTATACTTATTTTTATTTTATTTTTTTCTGGAGTAATGAAAATGTTCAAAAAGTGACTGTGGTGATGAATGCACAAATATATGATGATACCGTAAGCCACTGATGATGCACTTTGGATGATTATCTGGTATGTGTATATATCTCAATAAAATTGCATAAAAATGGTTACAGTGGCAAATTTTATGTTACATATATTTTACTAAAATAAAATAATTATAGTAATAATAAATTGGCCTAAAACAAAATAAACAAACAAAAATTCTAGACCAACTGTCCAAAACATGTAATGATTTATCATGGAAAGGCAGATCTAGTCAGGTGCTGGTTCAAGGCCCCAGGAAACCACAGGGCAGGTTCATGTGGTCTTGGAGGGTTCCAGGCCTAAGTCAAATCCAGGTCCAGCAGAGCCCGACACCCCTGGACATCCCCAGTGAACATCTGGCGAGTGAACTTGATGGTTTCCAAGGGCTAGTTGTTCAAAATTTGATTTTAAAATCATCCAGCTCATCTTCAGAGAGTTTTGCCCATCATTATAAACTTGTTTCAATTTGCACCTTTATCCTGAGCCAGAGCTGTGCACAGATGCTATGCAAAAGCAAGTAACATAGCTGAATGAGGGTCACCAGATTTAGCAGATAAAATACCGGATGCCCTGTTAAATAGATTTTCAGGTAAATAATGAATGATATTTAATATAAAAAAATTAGTATGCAATATGTATGACATATTTATACCAAAAAATATTCATTGTTAATCAGATATTGAAATTTACTGGGGTCTCCTGTATTTTATCTGGCAACCCTACTCTGAATAAACCTTCCCCCACAAAGCAGAGCAACAAAATTTCTGGAACAAAGTAAAAATTCTTTGGCCCTTTTTCTACTGGAAATGAACTGATGAAATAATTGATCTGTCTTTCTTAAAATGTATTTTCCTATTTATTTCCAAAAATGAATTGGCATAAAATAAAAAGCACAGGCAATAAGGCCATTAAAACGAAATAAAAAGTCAAAAGAAATAGAAAGGGATGGGTAGGTTTGAATTTCCAGAGCCCAACTGATAGGGTTGTGGTTGTTGACCTTTACATTTGCTTCAGATCTCCTTGGCAATCCAAAGGCAAAAAGAAACGAGACATAGTTCTCATGATCTGATACAAGGACCAAGTGCAATTAAAACTATTTTTCTGGTCCTAATTCTTTAAGGACTTACAGGACAGTGTGCTGGGCAGGGGCGGGGATGGGGAGGTGAAGGGATATGTAGCTGGAACACCTGGGTCTGAATATCCATCCTGTCTCATTAAGACCATCACTAAACCTCTCTAACTTCATTTCCTCATCTATTCAATGACTTACAAATGTTAAGATGTTGTTACTAGTGTTAGAACAAATAGTATCCACTCCAGCAGTAATTATAATGTCTTCTTGCAATGGTTTTATAGAAGACACATAAGCATTCTTTAAATGACTGTTATTCAATTAGCCCTTGATTTTAAAACACCAGGATGCAATATTAAAATGTAATTCAGTGAAGGCCTTTCTTGCAGAGTAGGTCATAAAACTGAAATCATCCCGGCTGACCACTTGCCTCTTAAAACTTTGCAGGAAAGCTGCTCAGGGCCTGCTGTGGTGTTGTGGCTTCACAGAGTAGAGCATTGCAAATTATCTCCCCAGCCTGGAACTAAGAATAAATTGTCTTGACCTAAAAGCCAGCCAAAGGCATGTGGGAGCGGTCACCCAAACCCATGGCGGGGCTGCGGGTAGCACTTCTCTCAAAGAATTGGCAATGCTTGGCCAGAGTGATAGGAAAAGTAAAGTTATGTGTCTGTGCATGCCATTGGATTTGCAAGCAGACCATGCAATGCAAAAGCTGAGTCACTGAGAAATGGCTGCAGGAAGCCAACCAAATGTCAGTGTGACTACCTCGAAGATCCTTATGTAGAAATCACATTTGCGTGGAGCTTTCCTCACTTTCAAAGGGGATGGTTTGAGGGCTCTCATCCTGCTCATAGAATTCCTGGAGAAAATAGGCTTCATCCCAGAAAGAAGATAATAATAACAATAACAACAGCTCTCATTATGTGCTGTGCTGTTTTATACACTGATTTCATTAAATCCTTGTGAGAAATGCTCTATTATTACTCCCATTTTACCGTGAGAAAACAGACTTGAGGATGATCCTTTATGCCAGGTTAGTAGGGGAAAAAAGATGCCTGTGTTTCTGGAAAGAAGGTTGTTCAAACTTCTGTTCTTATTTCCAAGGCTGGTTTACTTTAACTGGGAGAAGGGCAAGACCTGAGGTCCAGTTAGTCACAATTAAAATCATGACTAAGCACCTACTCTGAGAACAGCTTTGGGCTAATCAAAATGAGGAATTCAGAGATGGCTGCTGTCCACACACACTCACGGTCCACTTATGGGAAATAAGTCTGGTCTACAAATAAACCGAGGTAGGAGATAAATGCCACCAAAAAGGTACCTAGATCTTGAGCCACACTACCTCCCTTCTGACAGCCTTTTGTGTGCTGAATTTGAATATCAAGTGTGGCCACACAGGTAGACGATAAGGGGAACATTGCACCTGGCGGCTTCCACCAAAGAGAGGGAGAGTTCAGAACCAGGTGTAACTCAGACTTTTTGGTTCAGCTGGCAGGACATTTTGCTGGCACCTTCCTGAGTCCCTTCGAGTGAATTCCCCAATTCCTCTAGTAGCATGCAGGCCTTTCAAACTTTAAGGTTCAGGATAACCTCATTCCATTGGAGACACTGGCTTCCCTTATTTGGGGCAGAGAACAGAGAAGGACAAGGGAGGTGGGGACAGGCCATCACTCAGTCTCTGGGACAGGAGGACAGCGGTGGTTGATGAGGTGAGGATGGCACAGGTAGGCGGTGGAGGGTCTCTGCTTACAGAGGGTGTTCTTGAGTCAGAAGTCAGAGCCCGGGCCCCTGGCTCCCCGGGAGACCACCGAGCAGCCCCATCACACAGATCTGGTCAACCCGAGCCTTTCTTGGCCTGTGCCTCCTGGTTCTCTCCTGTTTCCAGAGCCAGTGGCCTGCTCTGTGGAGATTTCCTCCTTTGCTTTGTGTACTTCTTGCATTTTTAAACAGCAGTTTCTCAGAACAGATGCTCTCTTCTCTCCTTTCCTGTGCCCTTTCTGCACAAACAGCAGATTGCCTGCTTCTGTCATCTTAATCGAGGGAAGGAGGGAAACATGCTAGTCATGTTATTTTTCGCTTCCTTCTGCCTGCAATTAGCCATGTGAGCCAAGGCTCTGTCTTCCCTCAGCCTCCCCTGGTGCTAACACGCCAAGCAGGTGAGGTGCCTGGGCACTTCTAAGCAAGCTTGTTTCCCTTTGTTTGGAGGGTTTCTTTCTAAACACCCACCTCATCTAGTTTTGGTTTTTCAGGTTTCTGCTTCTTTTGACCTTCCAGTAGTCAGGTTACCAAGAAGGCACTGGCAATTTTTTGATTTCTACTTCCCCTATATATTAAAAATCCAAGAATACATTGAAATCGGTGGAATTCATCAGCATCAGCTTTATTATCAAATCTTTCTTCTTCCAGGGCTGCTGCATTGCACAACTCCAGGGGTCCAGGGTGCATCATTCACAGAGGGTACCTGAGAGTCATGCAGCACGACGCACAGATTTCCTGTAAACACACAAAATAAGTGTAATGAAATTTAACAAAATTCTATTTATTTTCTCTACTTTAATGCTTGTTTTGAAATTTCAAATATAAATTCTTCTATGGCCTTTCTCTCTCTAAGCCCAACTTAGCAAATAAATTCATCACCCTCCCCACTATGTGGGACATGACTCCTAGGGGAGTGAATCTCTCTGGCAACGTGGGACATGACTCCTGGGGATGAGTCTGGCCCTGGCATAGAGGGATTGAGAACACCTTCTTGACCAAAAGGGGGAAAGAAAGGTAACAAAATAAGGTTTCAGTGGCTAATAGACTTCAAATAGAGTCAAGAGGCTGTCCTGGAGGTTACTCTTTATGCAAGCTTCAGCTAGATATTCCAAATGGCCACAGTATGCCCAGCCCAAATCAATAGTAGTTACGACAATCCTAAAGAATACCCAGACCCCTATCCAAGACTCTATATAAGTTTCACTCACTAACTTTATTTTTCAGAAATTTAAATCCTTCAGAGTGCTCCTATGCCAGATAAGTCCCAAAACCCAGAGGCAACAGCCTCTTCAAGAACATCATCCCGATGCATCCCCCTTCTGCATTATATCGACACCCCTTTTCAATAAGAACAAGTTAGGGTGATTACTGCAGATATCCCTGAAGATTGAGACAGTGATCAATCAAGAGGGAGGAGTAGCAACAGACAGGATAGGATTTAACAAAGGATTACAAATACTGAATCTTTATATAAATGTTTTCTCTTAGTTTCTGGAGTATTAGAACAGCTAAAAGGAAATAACTGAAATTGTGGAACTGTAACCCATAACACTTTTAAATTTGCTCTGTAACTACCTGTTAAATCATACGTTGAAAGTTATTACTTTTCTGCTTATATGTTACATTTCACAATAAAAAATGTTAAAAAAAAATAATAATTTGGGAAATGCTTCTAGGTGCTGTGATCTAGAACTCACACTTTCCTACTCCTATTCCCTTGTCTCAGAAAAGAAAAGAAAAGAAAACAGCTACTTACTGTTTCAGAGTTCACAGAGCCATCACTTCTCCATAGCCCCACTCCTCCACCCCAGGCACACAAGATATATATATATATTCTTCTCCAATTTTTTTTTGTTTGCTGCCATATGCTCACAAGTAGTCCCCCTGTCGAGTAATTTGTCATGAACAAACCCACCCAAAGGCTTCTTGCACATCCTTGCTGTGGCAGGTGCCCCTAGAGAACTAGAATGGGTATTTTTACTCTTAAGAAAGAAAAGAGTAAGATGAACAGTAAGGCTTGCCTTCTAGAGGCTTGAATCTTCTACAGGCACTGGGATCATCACAGGACAGAATCTGAAAGAATCTGACCTTGGAAGACACTGGATTAAAACACCTTCAGACAACCTTGCAGACTCATTAAATGATGTCAGACAGAGTGGGAATGTCACTGGGGGTTCTTTGTCTCTTATGGGTTCTTGATTTACCTCATTTCCCCCAGACCTACCTTTCAGGGCTGCTCTGAGGAACAGTGGCCTGCCAGGCCAGACAAAGCAAAGAAATGCCTGACCGCCTTCCCAACAAGATAGAAAGGCCAGAGAAGTGGGGCTATTGCAGGGATCCTCTCATCCTAGAGGAGGCATATCAGTTGGAGTCTAACCAGGAAAACCAAAACCATGTTAAGTAAATAAAAAGGAAACAGTCTGTACAGGTGTCTTGTTTTGGGTTCCCAGTAGACCCAGAAACAAGGTTAGAGTACAAGTAGCTTATCTGAAAGGCAATCCTGAGAAATACAAGTAGAGGAGTAGTGACACAGGCAAGGGGAGGAAGCCAATCTAGAGGGTGCATTGCTGGCATATTCCCACTGTGGAACTGGAGCATGATCCAGCTGGGGAATTCTGGGAGCCATCACAGAACATATCTCAGAGTTATCCCCTTCATACCCTACTCAGGGGTAAGGAAGCTGGGGTGTTTACCTATGAATACCTCTTCATTAGTTGAAGCTGCTTGTGGGAATATTAATTCTCCAGCTTTCTCTGAGCACAGGCTGAGCGTGCTCCCATGGCCAGAACCAAAGCCTTCCATAGAGTCTCAGGTGTTCTGGGAAGTGGGCTTTGGCTAGTAAAGGTGAATACTTAGACGATCAGGAGAGGGCATGACAATGTCTGCTACATCTGGCCATAAAAATATTGAGAAACCAAACGATTGAGGCAGCAGTGGAAAATCTGCACCATTTCTAGGCTGGAAAGACAAAGGTGGAATACCATTTTCCTGTAATCCAGGGGCTGGAAAAAGCTGGAACCATGGAAGAACTTGGCTGCCCAGTCTTACAAGAGCTGAAGCAGTAGAGATGTACCCACTGCCAGAGATCCTGTCTGAGGGTCCAAGGCAGAAGTAGGGGAAGAAATACCTCAGCTTCTCTCTTCCTCCCTGTCTTCCTTCCTCCCTTCAATATCTCACCAAAAATCAAGCCCAGCTGTGAGGTAGAAAATGGAGACCACAGAGATTAGTCATCCTCCCCCACCGCCCCCATGAGACAGAGCAAAGTGGGAGGTGGACAAAGAATAGATCTGAAAGCAAACAGGTCTAGGATGGCATCAAAGGGTAAGAATCCACCTATTACTATAAGAGTATAATAATAGGACAGAAAGGAGTTCGGGATAATAAAATAATCAGTCTCCAAGGAGATGAAGTTAGTTTCAATTCTTTGGAACCAGTGTGATGTGGGCCTCAGTCCTAAGAGAGACTCAGTCCCAAGTCTCCAATAACCATATGATCCACATGTGTTGACCCCAAAATACCCAAGAGCCAGGCAAAGGACTATCTGGCACGGGGTCTGCTAGAGAGAAGCCCTAACCTCCACTGCAGGGATTTAGGGGTTAGGGGGAGTGCTGGGAAGAGATACAAACACTGCCATGATGCAGCTGCAGTGTTTTCAGAAGTTCATTTGTGATTCAACCAGGAACAGCATTTTCTAAACAATATCCTGCTATATAAATATAACTGAATATTATACACTCTTCTTGAAGATGCAAAATGGGTGCTAGCATATTAAGGACTCTGAGATGTCCTACAACACTTCTCAAAAATTCTTTGAATTCCACCCCTTCTGCCTTTTTTAAAGGTGGGGTATCTATTACAATCTCAAGGAAAATGTATCACATAGAACAGAGAATTTGCAATTATAAAAGTGTTGCAATCTCCAGTAGAATATATGTGTAAAGTTTCCAGTAGGGTTTTGAACTAAGCAAAGTATGATAAACCATTAGATACAGCATGTCCACTGGAGTGCTGGAGTCAACTCACAGATTCTCATGAGAGCCAATGTTAAATTTCCAAGAATTTTATGAGCTGGTTATTAAAATAGCCATTATTCAAAATTACATTATATAAACTTATAATTAAATATATTACTATCTAATTATTTTAATATTACCTGTGTTCTTGAGATTATTTCTGTCTATTGCATCTGAGTGGTGGAAATACTGTATAGGGTGTGCTAATGCACATCTCTTCCCAACTCCACATTCAGTGACATCACATTGGTAGCTTGAAATCAGCCTTGGTGGGAGTATTTACACCATGGAAATGAGCAAATGCTATAGAACTCAGGGCTTGATTTATTATTTTCTTGATTGTCTAGACTTAAAGTGGTGGAGAAAATGTTAATAATGCAGATTAAACTGAAAACCCTGTATAACCACCACACTGTAAACAGCCAAAAAAATGAGGAAATATCCCTCCAGTATTCAAAAACTATAATCCAATTCAGCAATGTCATCACATCACTGACAAATAAGAGAAGTTCCAACACACATAGTGCCAAAACTGAAAGAGGTTTCAGTTTAACAAATACAATTTATATAAGGGTAAGAAATAGTTTAACCAAAGATTATCAGATCAATGACAATAAATTTATTGGGAAAAGAGAGGACTGAGATGCAACTCCATTTGTTAAATCATGGCTGCAGATACAAGAGTTTAGCACAAATCAATGAAAGCGTTGTGTGAGAATCTATCAGCTATATGGAATTTACGTTGAAGAGTATTATATATTTTATTATTATTTGTAAATTGTGTGCTACACATCCTTTACATCAGTAAAATTTATAATAGACACATTATATATATAGTGTATATATTTTTTTCCCAGTGAGCTGGTTGTTAAACCTCTACCAGCACATCACTGGTCAAGTGCATTCGTTTAAAGGTGATTCTGTCCCACAAGTTATACTTCATTAGGACCCTGAAGATGTCATCTGATCCAGATATCTCTAAACATAATAAAGTATGGTCTCTAAAGCATCAACACTCCAATGTTTCTTTCTACTCAATTCACCAAGTGTTTATTAAGCATTTACACCATGCTGAAGAGGTTCCGTTAAATCACAGGATCTAAGAGCTTTAAGAAATCTTTGAGACATTTAAGTTTAACCTCTTCATTTTTAATTGAGATAAAATTCACAAATAAAATTCACCACATTAACCCTTTTAAAGAGTGCCAGGCAGTAGTTTTTAGTACATTCATAATGTTGTGCAGCCCTCACCTCTAACTCCAGAATATTTTTATCACCCAGACAGAAATTCCATACCCATTAAGCAGTCGTTCCCCTCTCTCCTTTCTTCCCAACCCATAGCAACGACCAATCTACTTTCTGTCTCTATGGATTTGCCTATTACAGGCATTTCATATAAATGGAATCATACAATATGTGGCCTTTTGTGTCTGGCTTCTTTCAGTTCGCATAATTATTTTGAGGCTCATACGTGCTGGATCATGTATCAGTGCTTGATTCCTTTTTATTGTCAAATAATATCCCATTGCATGGATATACCGCATTGTTTTTATCCGTTTGTCAGTTGTTGGATATTTGAGTTGTTTCTACTTTTGGCTATTATGAGTAGTGCTCCTATGAACATTCATGTGCAAGTTTTTGTGTGCAAGTACGCTTTTAATTCTCTTGAATGTATACCGAGGAGTGGAATTGTTAGGTAGTATGGGAACTCTTTGTTTAACTTTTTGAGAAACTGCCTAATAGCCACTGCACCAGAGATGTATGAAGGAACCTCCTCCATTTTAAATGAAGATTTAAAACAAAGAGTCTAAGGTCCAGAAAGGTTAAGTGACTTCGGCCAAGTCACTGACAGAATTGGGACTAAAATTCAGTTCCCAACTTATAGCCTGGTGCCCCTGTGACCATTCACAGCCCCACTCAAAGGACAATGCAATATGCTCTTTCTATTATATAACCTAAGTCAAGGAAGTAGTCACCGGAGAAAAAAATGTCAATACTGTTGAAAACAAAAAGGATGAATTTTCAGATAACCTGAGCTGATCAGAATTGCTCCTACCCCACATTAACCCAGCTTCTCAAAGTTCTGCTCTACTAAAGTGATCCCTTTCAATAACACACTTGCCTTAGCAAAGACAATCAGAACAGTAAGATCTCTTTGAAAGTCCAATTTTAAGGTACTGTTCTAAGAGATGAGCCCTGGTTCTCTTCTCTTCCTCCCATTTCCTTGTTCTACTTCAGGCTCCCATCATTCTTCATCCAGGCTTTTATGACAGCATCGTCTCTGGTCTCGTTGTTTCCTGTTTTTCCCACTGCAGCATCTACTTTCTACCTGTCCCAGATAACAATCCGAAGATCTAGTCATATCATTCTCTTGCTGTAAAAAATATTGCAAGAACCCAAACTCCCTTGCAGAGCACTTAAGACCTTTTACAATCTAGGCTGAACCTGTCTTTCAAGTTCACCCTCACCCTCACCACCACCACCACCCTCACCTTGTGTTGAAGCCAGACCCAAAGAACTGCAGATCTCTCAATATGCCAAGCACCTTCATGCTTTCACAATTTTTCTATATTATACTTAATCCCAAGAACAAGGCTGAGAGCAGTCAGAAGACTCAGATTAGTGCCTTTCCTGCCCTTAAAGAACAAACACAACTACCATAATAGGTGAAGCTCTCATTAAGCAAATAAAAACAACAGAATCTGATATATATGATAATAGAGATAAAAAATCCAGAAGTAGAGCAAAGCAGAAAATTAATAATTCTCATAGGGTAGTTAATTAAAGGCTTCACAGAAGACATAATGCCAGAGGAGGGCTTTGAAGGATGAAGAGGAGTTCAGCAAGTGGACATAGAGGACAAGTGGTTTGGGCAGAAAGAGCAGAAGATTCTAATTCAGTAGGTCAGAGGTGGAGCTGAGAGTCTGCATTCCAGACAAACTCCCAGGGGCTTGCCACAGACTTCACTTTGAGTAGCAAGGATTTAGTATGCAAAGATTTGTTGGCTGGACAAGAAAAGGGCTACTGGAATGTAAGCTTACAAAACACACCTCTCTTCTGCTTCTGGTCCTTAGAAAATCACTCAAAATCATGTGGCATTATGTTCTCAGTCAAAGGGAGAAAAAGAAGGAGCAAGCATTCTCCTTGGCTAAACTCCTCTTCTTCAATTGAAATGCATACCATTGTTGAGTCAAAATGATGAGCAAGTCCAGATGCTCCTGATGGACACTGAGTAAAAGAGCAAAGAATCGATCAGACCTCAATATATAAATGAGTGCTATTGGCAGGCGGAGGACTCTTGGATAATTGATGAATAGGACCTTTCAGTTTTTACTGTGGCTCTGACACTGCTCATTATGCTCAGTTCTACAGAACAAATTGTTCCAAGGACTAACTCCATTTTCTTTGCCTTTTTTTCTTTTTTTTTTAATAAAAAGCATGCACCTGTTGAATTGAAATGCATGCAATTTTGTCCAGAATAAAAATGAGAGAATTAATTCATATCCCATGGCCCATAATAGAGTAACCTCAGAGGACCCTGCCAGGGGGCTTAGCTTTGGGAACAATTTCTTTCCTCAGAAAGGAGGAATATAGATATGTCATATCTGCTGGCTGTGAAAATTTCAAGAGCAGGCTGAATTAAAATGAGACCATCTTCTCCAATAATGCTTGTTATTTGCTAGGTTCAGCAAAGGGACAATTGGTATGCAAATTGTTTGCCTACGTTTTAGAATGTGCAACTGGGAGCTAATTTAGTGTGTCCAGTTCCTATCAGTCATGCATTTCTAAGTGCTTAGGGTTGACTTGTGAATTAGGTCCACAGAGCAGTTTAATTTTGCTCTCAAAACCTGATAGTTAAACAAACACACGTCAAGCTGCTATGACTTCCCTATAACCCTTCTCTGCCCCCAAGTTAGGACATTTCTCTGACTGTTTCATCTTTCCATTTTGACAAAAAGATGCTTATTTGTTTTGTAAAAGGAAGTAAGACTCACAGATTGGCTGGATACATTTCTGTAATGGTTTCCGGTGAAACCCTTAGTGAGAGAAGGAGATAATGTCTGAAATGCAAGGGCCTCATCTTTTTCCAACCAGAGAGACTTCATGAAGGGGAGACGGATAGACAAAGCCTGACTGTGTTGAGGCCCAAGGGTAAGCCTTGGAAAACATCATCCATCCTCTCTCGTCCCAAATCCTACCCCATTCTCTGACACTAGTATGACTCAACCCAGTCCTAAGAGTGTAATCAGGATTGGGTTGGGCTCAAAAATTGGACCCAGATGGGGCTCTGTTCCCATGACATTATACATTGGAAACTAGATGAAGTAAACAACAAGGAGAAGGTTTAAAGGAGGAAGCTATGTTTTAAGGTGCATATACTACTCCTGCAAGGCCTTGGACTGAACTGGGCTCTGGATCCACCATACAAGGGATTTCCCTGCCTGACCTGGATCCTACCCACCCTGAATAGTCCCTGGGATCCACAGGGACCAGCTTGGGGAGAGCTGGACCCCAGAAAAGAAAGCAACTTCCTTACCCCACCCCAAGTCTGACCATATTCTTAGGATCAATGAGCCAATTGATTCTTTCAGAGTGGAAAGGGTGAGGAGACATGTTTTAGAATCTTTGTTCTACTATTTTTCTATGAGATTTTCAATAGTTGGCTAAACGTAGGAGCTGGAAATATTGAGGGAAAGGCAGAGATTGCTAGTCTCTTCTCTCTTGTCTTTGGCCTCTCTGGCATATACTGTCTGTTGTTTGAACTTGGCCTGGCTGACCAGCTCTCTTATCACCCTTCGTGATGCTTATTTGGAAGGGGCAGTGTCTGAACAGCATTCCTTTGTCTTCTGGCTGACTCTAGAGCAACTGAAGACACTGGCCTAGATTCTCTCACCCTTCTGCACTTACTTTGTTTCCACCTCCATTGTTGCTTTCAAGCCCAATGTTCTCTGTAATGCAGAGGGTGTCCTCAGAAATGTCATACAAAAGAGAGAGAGAAGAGCACAGACTGGGTGAGGACACCAAGCCATGCAATGCCAAGGGCTGTTCCTCTACAGTCCCTCAGGGCTGGGGCAGCAGCCAGGGATGCTGCTGGGGAGCCCTTCTTTGGCCAAAGACAGGGAGGGCACTTTGTGGGAACTTAGAAAAGTAGATCTTAGATGTCAGTTTCAGAGGCAAACTTAAAGGTCTGCCTGCACTGTCCTTCACAAGTATCCATGCAGGATGTGCTTGAATAAGTAGCCCAGATCCTCTGAAAAGAAAATATCAAGACAAGACTAAATGTGCAAGGATTCCAACAGGAGAAATGTCTGTGTGAAAGAAATAGGGAGGGAGACAGAGAAGGCTGGGAAGAGCCATCACCATGATGCAGGAATATCACGACCCCAAGTGAAGGATAGACAGGGGGAAGGGTAGACAGAAGCTACCTAGACTTTCATGCAGTACAAGGGAAGTTCTGCAAAGCCTTTGGGGAGTGCTTGAGCCCAAAGTCAACTGATGTTTCCCAGGAATGAGTCTGTTTAGTATCCCTGCTGTACACAGTGGCTTGCAGGGAGCAGCCTATGGGAGGCATAACTGCAATGCAGATGCAGGAATTGTGTGTTTGTTGTCCATGCCTGAACCTCCATGACTTCCAACAGTCTAAGCTGCCCTGTCTCAGCCTACCACCCTCCCAGAGAGGACACCAGGGTGTCAGAGTGGAGCTAGTCTAGATCAGAGGAAAGAGGCCAAGCCTGGAAACCAGAAAACTGCAGAAACTCAGTCCTGCCTCCCAATGGGCCATTGGGCCAACTGTATGACTAGTGCTCAAGTTCCACCCATAAAAAGATTGTGCATGGGCCTGGTTGAAAGGGGTGTATGCTGCATCTGCAGCATTTTGTTTCAACTCAAAATTTTATCTCTGTTTATAATGAAAAACCAAACAAGGCAAGTCCTCATATTATCTTCCTTGAAACCATTCCCAATTTTCACCTAGCCCTAACAGACACATTCACATGAGTGATGTCCAGAATTTAGGGTGGTATGTTCCCAATGGGAACACATGATTTGAAATGAGTTCAAGATTCCATTATTTTCCTTCTTTGTAAAAGTCATAGCAGTTCTCTGACAGTTGGCAATGGCTATTTTGGAAAACCTTAAGGAGATGGTTAAAAAAACACCATGAGATTGAAGTGTTATAGAAATTCTTAGTGACAGTGGACAGTATTGTGAGCATTAGACTCCTGACTTTATCCCAGGGCTTGTGCATTCAGCACCTATCCCCACCCAGGCATTTCTGCTTGGACATGAAAATCCTTTAAGCCCAGTCCTTTACGACCTCTGGTTACTAATGCCATCCTTATGATGAGTCTTCAGGGTTGCAATGGAAAGCATTTGCTACTGTTGAAACAAAGTCAGGTTGTCTTCAGGTTTTAGTCTGGCCAATGCATATGGTTTTGCGGCAAGGATTTACTGTAACGATATTCAGAGATTCACAACATACAGACATACACACACACACACACACACACACACACACACACACACACACACACGTAGCATAAAAGGGAAATCAACTAGGGAAAAAGCATTCGGTGATATTCTATGATTTTTTTGCACTCAAATCTTATTCTGATAAAAGGTGAGATCAGAAATTTAGACACATTAAGAATCATAGAGCCCTCTGTTCAACCAAGATGATGGTGGAAGACACTCTAGGGTGCCATTTCCCCGCAGAATCCTTGAACAACTAGCAAAAACTAATAAAACTATCTTCCACAAAACTCCAGAAAGCAGTTGAAGGGTTGAAATAACTGAGTGAGTGCTGAATGAAGACAACACAGCTTTAAGTACAGCAGGAGAAGCTTGTGGCTTCTCCCCTACTACTCCCCAGTATGGTGTGGAGCCACACTGCACTCCCATTGTGGTCCCTGGCCCTCTTCTGGAGGGAGCAGAGTAACCCCTATATGCATACTGGAGTGCCTATGAGTCAGTGCCAATCTATTGGGTGGCAGCCTGAAAAACTGAACCAGGAAACTCATCTCTGGCTTGCTTTCCCAGAACTTGTCCTGCAGTCAGCGGCAATTTGTGGACAGCTAAAGCAGTGTAGGAAACAATTAGTCAAACAGCCTAAGGCAAAGGATTACTGGCTTGAAGACATGAAATAGAAGGGGAAGTCTATATCATAGAAATTAGAGGAGACATTCAAGTTCTTGTAAATGAGGAAAATCCTAAGACCAAGAGCTCAAGCCCAGGACAAGACCCAGGCTCAGAAAAGATAGAGAACCCTGAACTTCATTTTCACCTTGGGCTGATCTTCTTGAGAGGAGAGCTAAACCCTGAAGGGGAGCATGGACAATGCAGAGCCAATTTGCAAGACTTTGAAAGGTCTTGTTTGCATTTGTTTGTTTGTTTCTGTTACTTCCTGCCACTCAAGGAAATCTCTGTCATATCACTAGCTATATACAAACTTAAGAACAGATAGCCCAGAGACTAAATTCCAGAGTCAACACATTAAAATATTAAAATGTACAATGTGCAATGAAAGATTAAGAGACGAAGAAACAGGAAGTGGTGGCCCATCCAAAAGAACAAGATAAAAATTCAGAAACCATGATTGAAAAAGACCAGATATTAGACATACCAGATAAAGACTTTTTAAAAAATGATCTTCAATATGCTCAGGGAGATAAAGGAAAACAGAGAGGTAGAACTAAAGGATATTAGGAAAAGGATGCATGAACAGTATGAGAATCTCAATAAAGAGACAGAAAAATGAAAAAGGAGCCAAATAAAAATACTGGAGTTGAAGACCACAATAACTGAATGAAAAATTCCCTAGAGGGTTTCAACAGCATACTGGAACTGGAAGAAGAAAGAATCAGTGGACTAAATGACTAGACGGTTGAAATGATTCATACTGAGGAGAAGAAAGAAAAATGAATGAAAAAAGTGAACAGAGCCTAAGACACCTGTGAGACGCCAATAAGCACACCAAAATATGCATTATGGGACTCTTAGCAGGAAAAGAAGGAGAGAAAGGGGCAGAAGAAATATTCAAAGAAATAATGGCAGAAAATTCCCCAAATGAAGTGAAAGACAATGAATATACATGTCCAAGAATCCCAAAGAACCCCAAACAGGATAAACTAGAAGAGAACCACATGCATATATATACTTGATAAACTGTCAAACACCAAAAACAGAGAGAGTTCTAAAAACTGAAACTGGTACAAGGGAACCCCCAATAAGATTTAAGTGCTGATTTTGTATCAGAAACCATGGAGGCATGAAAACAGTGGGACAAAATATTTAAAGGGCTGAAAGAAAACAATTGCCAACCAAGAATTTTATATGTGGCAAGACTGTCTTTCAAAACTGTGGAAGAGATTAAGACATTCCCAGATAAACAAAACTGAGGTGGTTGGTCACCACTAGATCTGTCCTATAAGCAAAGCTACAGGGAGTTCATCAACTGAAATGATAGGACACTAGACAGTACAACAAAGTGGCATAAAAAAAATAAAGAATCTCTGGTAAAGGTAACCATATAGGTAATCATAAGACCAGTACTACTGTATTATATTTCTTGGTATGTAACTCCATTTTTACTTCTTATGGGTTCTAAAATGCAGATGCAAAAAAGTAATGATAAGCTTTTATGGTTTTGGACATACAATGTATAAAGATAAAATTTGTAACAAGTACAACAAAAAAGTGGGGGAACAGAGAAAGACAGGAATAGAATTTAGGTATGCTATTGAAGTTAAGTGTGTATCACATCAAATGTGATTGTTAAAGACATTGTGCTGGTTTGAATCTATTATGTCTGCCACAAAAGCCATGTTCTTTAATGCAATCTTGTAGGAGCAGACTTATTAGTCTTTTTATTAGGGTAGAACATTTTGATTAGGTTGGTTCCATGGTGATGTCACCCACCCAACTGTAGGTGAGACCTTTTGATTAGATCATTTTCATGGAGGTTTGACACTGCCCATCCAGTGATCAGTTTACTGGAGTCCTTTAAGAGTGCTCATGGAGAAAAGGAGCTCAGAGAAGCTGAGAGAGACACTTTGGAGAGAAGCTAAATTATGTAATCCAGAGTTTGCCCCCAGGAGAAGCTAAGAATGACAGAACCAGATGCTTAGAGACACTGGGAGATGCAGACAGACGGGTATTTGGAGATGCTAAGCTAAGAGATGATGCCCAGAGTTTGCCCTGGAGAAGCTGAGAGGACCCACAGAAGCTTAGAAAGAAACACCCTGGGAGAACAAGCAAGGATGCATAGAGGCTGAGAAAGTGAAGCTAAGAAAGACAGAAGCCCAGAGACATTTTGGAAAAAAGCCATTTTGAAACCAGAACCCAGGAGTAAAGGACCAGCATACAGCAGCCAAGTGCCTTCCCAGCTGACAGAGGTGTTCCGGATACCACTGGCCTTTCTTCAGTGAAGGTGTCGTCTTGTTGATGCTTTAGTTTGGATACTTTTATGGCCTTAGGAATGTAAATTTGCAACCAAATTAATCCCCTTTATAAAAGCCAATCCATTTCTATATTTTGCATAATGGCAGCTCTAGCAAACTGGAAAATATTTGATGTTAAATTTCAACCCCATGGTAACCACAAAGAAAATACATGAATTATTTACAGAAAGAAATGAGGCTTAGAACGGCACACTACAACACATCAAATAAATAAGAAGGTAGGCATTAATGGAAGAATTGAGGGATAAAAAAGTATAAGACTTACAAAGAACAAATAGCAAAATGGCAGAAGAGAGTCCTGAATTTTCAGTAGTTACTTTAAGCAGAAAAGGATTAAACTCTCTAGTCAAAAAGCAGAGATTGGCAGAATGGGTAATAAAGCATTCCCAACTATATGCCATTTACAAAAGACTCACCTTATATTCAAAGACATAAGTAGATTGGAAGTGACAGGATGGAAAAATATATGTAACACAAATTGTAACCAAAAGAGAGCGAGGGTAGCTATACTAACATCAGATAAAATGCACTTGAAGTGAAAAACTGTTACAAGTGACAAAGAGGGCCACTATATACTGACAAAGGAGCCAATTCAACAAGAAGATATAACAAATATAAATAGATAAGCAGCTAATGGTAGAGCCCCATAATATGCAAAGCAAATATTGACAGATTTGAAGGAAGAGATAGATGGTCCCACAATAATAGTTAGAGATTTTAATACATCACTTTCAAAAATGGATGGAACTTCTAGATAGAAGATCAGTAAGGAAATAAAAGACTTGAATGATATTCAAAATCAGCTAGACCTTCAGACATAAATAGAAAACTTCATCCAACAGCCGCAGTATACACATTCTTCTATGTGCAAATAGGTGATTCTCCAGAATAGACCATATGTTAGGTCAGAAAACAAATTCTTAATAAATTTAAAAATATTTAATCATACAATATGTCTTCTCTGAAAATGAAATGAAGTCAGAAATCAACATCAGAGGAACAACTGGAAAATTTATGAATATGTGGAAATGAAACAACATACTCTTAAACAAGCAAAGAGTTAAACAAGAAATCATAATAGAAATTAGGAAATATTTTGAGGCAAATAAAAACAAATACACATCATACCAAAACTTATAGGATGCAGCAAAGGCAGTGCTGAAAGGGAAACTTCTAGGTCTAAATGTTTACTTTAGAAAAGAAGAAAGATCTCAAATCAGAGACCAAACCTCACAACAGGAGGTTCTAGAAAAAAAGAGAAGCAAACTAAACCTAAAGTGAGAAGAAAGATTTCAATGGTGACAGATGAAACAGAGAATTAAAAAAAAAAAAAAAAAAAAAACAATAGAGTGGATCAATGAAACTCAAAATCAGTTCTTCGAAAAGATCAATAAAATTGACAAATCTTTAGCTAAACTGTCAAGAGAGAAAGAGAACACAATTCACTAAAATCAGAAATGAAAGGGGGACATTACTACCAATTCCATAGAAATAAAAAGGATTATGAGAAGATACTATGAACAACTATATGCCAGCAAACTAGATCACCTAGAAGAAATAAACATACACCTAGAAACACACAAACTACTGACACTGACTCAAGAAGAAATAGAAGATCTCAACAGACAAATGACAAGTAGAGATTGAATAAGTAATTCAAATCCTCCCAACAATGAAAAATCCTGGACCATATGGCTTCGCAGGTGAATTTTAGCAAACATACAAAGAAGAATTAACAACAGTCCTGCTCAAACTCATCCAAATGTTTGTAGAAGAGAGAACACTTCATAGCTCATTCTATGAGGTAAGCATCACCCAATACCAAAGCAATGGTTTTGTTTAAACAACAGGAATTTATAGGCTCATGGTTTTGAGGCTAGGAAAATTCCAAACCAAGGGCATCATCAAGGCAATGCTTTCTTCCTAAAGACTGGCTTTCTGGGGCTGGCTGCTGGTGATCCTTGTCTTGGCTTTTCTGTTACATAATAATGCACATGGCAATCTCTGCTGGCCTCTCCCTTCTCTTACAGTTTCCACTGACTTTCAGTTTCTGTCTGTCCCTCTGTGGCTTTCTATCTGTCTGAATTTTATTCTACTTATCAATCAAGACCTATCCTGACTAAGATGGGCCACACCTTAACTGAAGTACTCATCAAATGTCCTGCTTACAATTGGTTCACACCCACAGGAACAGATTAAGTTTAAGAGCATGTTTTTCTAATGCACATAGCTCCAAACCACCACAGGTACTATTTTACACCCACTAGAGTGGTTATTACGTGGAAAAAAAAAAAACAAACAGAACAAAGTGTTGGAGAGGATGTGGAGAAATAAGAACACTCATCACTTTTCTTGGGAATGTAAAACAGCGCAGCTGCTGTGGAAGACCATAGTTAAGTATAGAATTACCACATGTCATGGCAATCCCACTTCTAGGTATATACCCCAAAGAATTGAAAGCAGGGACTCCAACAGATATTTTCACACCAATATTCCTAGTGGCATTATACACAATTGCCAAAGGATGGAAGCAGCCCAAGTGTCTATCAACAAATGAATGCATAAACAAAATGATATATATATATTTTTTCTCAATGGAATATTACTCAGCTGCATAATGGAATGAAATTCTGATACATGCCACAACATGGATGAACCTTAAAAACATGATGTTGAGTGAAATAACCCTAATATAAAAGGACAAATATTATAAGATCTCACTGATCTGAAATAATTAAAATAAGCAAATTAATAGAGTCAGATGCTAGAATATGGGTTACCAGGCACCAGGGTCAGGCTAGGAAACGGGGATTTAATGCCTAATTGGTACAGGGTTTCTGTTTGTGGAGATGGAATAGTTTTGGTAATAGATGGCGGTGATGGTAGCACAACATTTTTAATGTAATTAACACCACTGAATCATATATTTGAATGTGGTTAAAAGGGGAAATTGTAGGTTGTATGTAAGTCACTAGAATAAAAAATTTTTTAAGCCTGTACAATCTAAACAGGGTGGGAGTGGATTAACTGGAAAGGGACATGAGGGAATCTTCTGGGGTGATGGAAATATTCTTTATCTTGATATGGGTGATAGTTATATGGTTGAATGCATTCAGCTGTCAAGCTGAATCTGGCTCTTACACTCCTGAGAAGCAATTCTTAAGTACTCAGGAAAATTTTGTGAGTTGGTTATTAAACCATTGCTACCTTGAAATCGGCCATGGTGGGAGTATTTATACCATAGAAGTCAACAAATGCTACAAGCAGAACTTTCTTTTTTTCTTTTACCTTTTTTTTCCAGAAAGCCATTTTACCAACACATCTCTGAATACATTTGCAAACTTCATCCAAATTACAAATATTTAAGATTTATGTATTTTACTATATATAAATTATACCTCAATAAAGTACCAGTAGCAAAAAAAAGGAGGGGGGGATAAAATAGTTTCATCAATTAGTGAACTAGTCCAATTGTTCATTCATGACCCTCAAAGATTAGCATACCTGCTCAATCTCTTATGAGTCCTATTTCCTAAAATTGAGGAACATCGTTACTACATCAAATAGCTTGGCACTGAGTACTCGTTAAGTTGTTGAGTTTCATCTAGTTCACATAGAACTAATTTTAATACAATAGTTATCCTAATATTTACCCAAAATTTTAGAACACTTGTATGCATACACACAAAGTATAGTTGCATCCTACTTTTTAAAAAAATGTTTGCTATGTGAAAGTCTTAACATGTCAAAAAGACCGAATATTATATGATTGAATATTAATTTCATTCATAAACTATTATTCTAAATTTGGCGAATTTCCCCTAGCTTTTATGGTTTATTTTCATTTTTTGTTTTCATTTTTTAAACTCTAAAATTAGCACACTGGCTGTATCAACTTTAAACAATATGGAAAGGTTGAGGAAAATGCCACTCTCCCCAGGCCCAATCCCTAATCCCACTTTCTGTAGGTAACCACTGTTTAAAGCATTAGGAGATATTAGGAGTATACATTTTGATATGTGTATAAGAGAGACATAGAAAAGATTCCAAACTGTCATCATTTATAAATAGCACAATGAACACTCGTGAATTTGGTCAAATTTAAAGAAATTACTATTTTTGTATATCAAAAATGGAAAAAGAGCAATAATTTCATAGGGTTCTATGGGACCATTTGTATTTCTATGGGATACACATCTTGAAATGGGATTTGTAAGTCAAAAGATATGTGCATTTTAGATTTTGATGGCTATTACTAAGCACCCTCCTAAAAAGTTATGCCAATTATACTATGCCCATTTCCCCATGCCATTGACATAAAAGCTTTCAACATTTTTTGCCAGTCTGATGGCTAGGAAATTATACCACAGTGTTTTGATTTGCTTTTCTTAGAGTATTTTTGAGGAGGTTGATCATCTTTCCAAATGCGCAGTTCTCCCATGGCATTTAAAATATCATTTGATTCTCCCACAACTCTCCAGAAACACTCCTCTTTGAAAGAGAGAATCACACCTATTTTTGAGAGAAGTAAAGAATGCATGCATATCATTAAAAGAACCCTCTTAGGAAGCTGGAAAGGATTATTCTTCTGCTTTCAAATTCCTATTTGTTTCTGTTACTGGACATACAGAAAAGTCTAGTTTTTGCCCAGAATGAACTCCTTTGACCTCAGTCATCTGTTTTCTGAATTTGACTCAATTGGAAAATTCACTGGGCTTTGGATCTGAGCAGGCAGTGGGTTCTCAGCAAGGCTTTGGGGTCGGCCGACGGTTGGCTTCCTAGCCTTGTGGCCTGCCCGCCGGCAGGGGACCTCTACGGCCCCAAAAGGTCTCCTGACCCGAGCTCCATTTTCTCACGCCTAAAAAAGCTTCAACTCTCTCCCCAACACAGAGAGGCAATTGCTAGCTTCTGCTTAAGCAGACTAATTTACTAAATTAAAGTTGTTTGGCTTCCACCATGGCAATTAGTATGCAAATTACCGGTATATTACCTGCAGAGTCATAAATTACATTGACAAGCTTAATATTCACAGATTCAACATACCAGTTTGAGTAATTTTTCTATTTTTCAGTAGTTGTATACCAGGGCCATTCATTGTCTTATTGAACTGCTACATATTAAATCAACAGTTGAAAAATTAAGCATTTCCAAAGCATTTTGGTAGGCATTTGGTTCTTTCAGCAAGCAGTAAAGCAGAACATTAAATATGCAATGTGTCTAAGTGTACTAAATGGCTGGTGAATGCATTTAAGCTGAAAACGGTCCTTTTATAACTTAAAAGTAAAAAAAAAAAAAAAAAGACACAACAAAGGAAAATATATTCCATAATACAACCTATTGAATCTTCTTCACCATCATTAGAACCAAATATTTTCCTCTTTCAGGTTCTCATAAGTGTGAAGAATAATTAATCCCCAGTATGTGGGTCAAACTAATGCTGCTCACAGGTGAAAAATAGCTGGTCAGTCAGATGCAAGCTTCATTAATTGTCATCAGCTCTGACAATGCATTTGAACTTTGGTCATTAGCTCATTGAATTAATTATGCCCACCTTTTTTTTTTTTTCTTTCCTACTTTGAGTAAATAAGTTATCGAGCCTTCAGATTGGGAAAGGAGTGAAGTGAGTCTAAATGAGAGCAGACAGGGTCAGGCCCAAGCATGCCTATGTATTCCGTCCTCTATTCATTCACCTGTGCCAGGTTAGTGGGTTGAAACCTGTCCCCAGCGAGATTGAAGGTTAGTCAGAGTCAAGGTGCCTTAGCTCAGCACCTGCTGATGGACAGCACAGAGGGCACAATTACTGGAGTGATAGGGACGCTCCCGGCACATGGTCACAATCAGCCACAAAAGCCACTGCAAGACTCCAGTCCAGAATTCCTCCTCTAATCCCTCCCTACACCCTGCCACAAAATAAAACCATGTTTCGTTTAAGATTCTAAAATTTCTATTAAGTTGATCAAAGGAAATATTTATTGATGCATTAAACAAGGAAATCTAAGAAAGGTTACTAGAAATGATTAACAGGAATGTTACTGAGTAAAACTATGCGTACAAGTGTAAGGATAATCCCAAGGTGCATATAAACCACATGGCCAATGTCTTATTTTGGTGCTTAAATTTGAAAGGATTTGGTTTGCAAATCCACGGTTTAAACCAAGCAAGAATGTCCCACATGGAGATGGGATAAAAGTAGAGGTGAAAAGCCACTTTGCTGCCAGTCCGGGCCTACCATGGCCTCTGGAGCCTCCCAGATGCTTGAGGATGGGCATCAACACTTTGAACACTGAGAGAACAGCCGCCTTGGACAGGGCCTCTGCTCTACGTAAACTCAGAGAACATTTGGTGGAGCTCAGATATGGAGAGGTAATTGTTTTCCTTTCAAAGGACCTTCCTGGAGAGCGAGCCAAAGTGAAGCAAAAGGAGACGTCCCAGTTAATTTGGAAATGCAGTCAAGTATGTGCAATGCATACTTCCTACCCTGTAACTTTTCCATGGGTTGGAAGCTCCATGCTTCAAACCCTGGCAGAAGTCAATGGAAAACTATTCAGCCACAAAAGGAATGAAGTGCTGATAAATGCTGCAACTTTGGATCAACCTTGAAAACATTATGCCTTGAGAAATAAGCCAGACACTAAAAAACAAATATTATATGATTTCACTTATATGAAATATCTAGAACAAGAAAATTCATAGAGACAGAAAGCAGATTAGAGGTTACTAGGGCCTGGGGGCAGAGGGAATGGGGAGTTATTACTTAATGCTTGTTTAGGGTGATGAAAAAGTTTTGGTAACAGGAGGTAATTACATTGTTAAGGTAATTAATGTCACTGAATTATGCACTTAAAATGGTTAAAATGGCTAATCTTATGTAATAGACATGTCACTACAATTAAAAAAAAAAAAAAAAAAAAAAAAAACCTAGTAAAAGTGAGAACAGGAAGCAGAAGTTGAAAGCAAACTTGCAATGTATTGGGTGCTTCTCTAGAGAGCCAGCAACATACTGGGAAGGTTTACCGTAACTATGCTGGTTTGGATCTGCTATCCAAAGCCTGTTTCTTTTAATCCAGTCTTGTAGAGGCAGACCTATTGTGAGTGGGACCTTTTGATTAGGTTGTTTCCATGGAGATGTGACCCTGCCCATTCAAGGTGGATCTTAATCCCCTTGCTAGAGTCCTCTATGAGAAGATAAAAAGCAGAGATATTTTGGAGAGGGCTCAGAGAAGCTAAGAGAGGAAACCTAGAGTTTGCCCCGGGAGAAGCAAGAAGGCCCCACAAGAGAAGCTAAGACAGAAACCAGAAGCTAAATCCAGGAAAGGACCAGCAGACTCTGGCCCTGTGCCTTCCCATGTGACAGAGGAACCCCAGATGCCATTGGCCTTTCTTCAGAGAAGGTATTGTCCTGTTGATGCCTTAATTGAGACATTTTCATGACCTTACAACTGTAAATTTGTGAACTAATAACCCCCCATTGTGAAAGCCAATCCATTTCTGGTATATTGCATTCTGGCAGCTTTAAAAACCCAAAACAGTAACATTAGCCTGTCTTGGAATCATTTATTCATCAAGTTTTATTGAGTGCATATTATGTGCCAGGTACTGTCTTCTATAAATATTTTATACTTACGTGTCAGCAAAGAATCTCATACTTTATCAAAAAATGCATTTTAAAAAACTGCTCTACTGTTAGTATGAACTTTGAAGTATGAGCATACAACCTGACTCATTGACGATCAGGCCCTCCTTACCCATTCAGTGTAGAAATAATTTGTGAAGAGCTGCTAAATGCAATACATGTTTTTTAGTTAGTGAATATGTGAACAAGACACAAAGAAGGCACATAGTTATCCAGACCACTAGTCCTGGAGTCAGACGCCTGCATTCAAATCCTGATTATGCCACTATTTATGGGGGGGAGCTTAGTGAAGTGACATAACTTAGTGAAGTATCTCAGTTGTCTATCTGACATATAGAGAAAATACCTACCTCAGAGGGTTTTGCAAAGATTAAATGAGAATAATATATGTCAAAAGTTTGAATAGTGCCTGGCATGTAATGTGAGTTCTCTGCTATTAGCAGTTACTAATGATTATTATTACTTAGAGAACAAGTACACTTATAGAAAACGTTTTCATTAAATAACAATACAGCATACAGAACTAACAATGACCTGAGTTTGTCTATGGGTGTTATGTGAGTAGAAATGTTGCCTTTAAAATCACCAGTGACCTTCTGATTGTGGGATCTGGTGGACACTCTTCAGGCCCTATTTTGCATGACATCGCATTGATTGCAGCAGTGGACAGGTGCTTCTTCCATCTTGAAATGTGTTCCTCTTTGACATCCCAACACCATGCCTCTGCTTTTCTCCCTGTGCCTCCGGCCACTTCCTTTGTATCTCTTTCATGTGTTCTTCCTTCTTGTCGTACTCATTACACGTCAGTGTCTCCCAGGGCTGTACTGTCAGCTGTCTTCTTTTCTCACTCTACATATGACCTTGTGACTTCTAGCCCATGCCTCCATCCTGTGCTCTTGACTCATATTCTTGATGGCCTCTTGGACATCTCCATCTGGAAATACTACAGGTATCTCCAACTCAACTTGTCCAAAACTGAACTCATCTTCATGAATCCCTAACCAGCCCCTCTTCCTATATTACTAATTCTCAGTTAGTGGAACCATTAGGGCCCAGTTGCTCAAACAAGAAATTTGGGACTCCTTCTCTCCTTGCCTTCAACTTCACAATTCAATTAACCCCCAAATTCTGTCAATTCTATCTCCTAAATACATTATAGAATCAATTCCCTCATTTCATTGCCTCAGATTTGACTCATTTATCACCTGTTTGGTTTCCCTAATCTCATCCCCACTTCTTGTACACATAAGCTCCATCTTCCACAGTGTCACCAAGTTATCTTTATGAAGCACATATATTATCTTGTCTTTCACTTGTTTAACCTTAGATGGTTTCCCACCTCCTTCAAGATGAAGTATAGACCTCCTAGCACAGCTTACAAGATTACCTAAGTAATACTAGTTAACCATTACTAACATTTTTAGAATGCTCTCTATATGCCACTCACTACTATTTCTGCATTCTCTCATTTAATCCTTGCAAAAACATTATGAGATGGGTACTATTATCTCCATTTGACAGTGAACTGGGTTTTGTTTAATTCTTCAGCCTCCTTTTGTTCTGCTCCTGAATGTTCCCTTGTCCCTGTTTGCCTCATGCTTCCCCAAAATGTCGAGGGAAGTCCCTCTGCCTGGAAATCATTTCCCATGTCCACTTGTCTGAATTACTTCTACAAAAATCAACATTCAGCTAAGCACTATCTCCCCTGGGAAGCCTTTCTTATCATTCCCAACTGCCAAGTATCAGTCCTCTGTGCTCTAGTAGCACCCTTGTTGATCATTACAGCCTTTGCTACTGGGTACTCCTTTAAGTACAGGGCTGAATTCTATTCATCTCTGTACACTCAGGACCCGGAGGGAGTCCAGCACACAGGAGGCACTCAGTGACGATAAAGAATAAATGTGAGTTCTGCTTCTGGTTAAGACGTGAAAGTATGCAGACGATCTTGTGGTAATAGCAAGAAAAATCTGATTAATATAAAAAATATACTTCCCTATGGGACTACTGGAGAGCAGTTGATGCAAGAAAGCCTTGAAGGACTGAATTCCTGAAGAAGAGCCCTTCATAGCTAAACGGAGAGCTGTGGTGGCTTCCTCGGGGTCAAAGCAGGATATGAATATGGACAGCTGGAGAACAAGCCTGCAAAGACTAAGAGATTCTGCTAGGCCTAGAAGAGGTCCACAAGGTATTGACTAACCCTACACACTGCAATAATTTGCTTAGCATAACACTTCTCCTGTGTCCCCATCCCAATTTTGCAGAGGAAAGCACAGGGAGAGCAGGCCTGAAAAGAAGTAAAAACTCTCAAAGTTGTACGCATTCACATTCTCAAGTTAACTGGAACAACCAAATCCATGCCCAGTCCTCCAAGATGAGAGCAGAGAATAACTTGGGAGGTTGGCTTACCAGAGGTGAGCTCAATCTTCTTAAAGCTACAGCCCAGAGTTAAAAAAAAAAAAGTCACTCTTGGTAAAATCTGAATAATCACCTCTTCACTTTAGTGGTCAGACACTCTGGGGGCAAAACAAAACAAAACAAAAAAAGCAATTGTATGAGTAAGCAGTGAACAAATTTTAAAATTTCATTATGGGCTACATAGTCAAGCAAGACCTCATGAAGACATTGAATTATGTAGTTGAGATTTGACTAGAAGGAAAGAAGTGGAAAAGATCCCACTGTGTGATGAGAAGAGAGCAGTAATGATATAAGCAAAGGGAAAAGGGGATGAAAATATTTCCCCCCTCCCTTGTACACTCAATCAAAAACTACAAAACACTGAGCATAGAGAACAGACTCACCAAGAGCAAATAATTATGTCCCTGGGTATAGATTGGGAGCTGAGAATATTTGGGCTGTTACTACCTCAAATTCCACCCCAAGCTGTGGCTAGTGGCCTAACTTCACCTAAAGGTGAGAGGTGGGGAACCAGCCACTTTCCTAACAGGGAAGAAATATCTTTTCCACTCATATTGCCCCCTGATATTTTGTCTCAGCCAGTGTAACCTGGGGTCATTATAAATGTTTACTTAAAGGAAAAGAATCCATGTTCTGGCACCTCAAACTCCATTTCCTTAGGAGTTTAGGTCTGATGCCAAGTGCCCTGGGTAGCTGAATTCAGGCATTGCCAGTTCTATGATGAATTACAGTTCTTCCTGCTCACTCATAGCTCAAAGTGAGATCCCAGCCTCACCAAGGATGTTTTGTGGGCTATGAATGACCCCAGATGACTGACCCAGACTGCTGGAAGGACCCAGTGGCTCCACAGACCCAAAGGGATGGTAAAGATTTGGAAATAATAGGAAATAGTTTCCTGCTCCTCTAACTTTACAATATAGACTAAGCACAAATTTTGACAATTTAAATGAAATAGAGTATATATGTTGTAAAAAATATTATGAACAAGTTTTCATAATATTTTATGGAAACAAATTAATTTTTTTCACCTAGGAGTTTCCATCCCTTGATCCAGGCCTTGCTTACCAATTGTTTCATTGATGGGAATAAAAGGATAATGAGGGAAAATATTTTCATTCTTTTTGCTTGGTTGAGGAGTTGGATTACAGTCATGTGGTTCTAGAACTGTAGAACCAGTGGATTTATATTTTTAGAGTCAACTGGCAAAGTATACAAGGAAAAGAGGTCAACAGTGACAGGCAGCTTGTTGTCACTTCCTTTCATAGTATAATCTTACTTTGCAAGTGTTGACCGTGTAGGCATTTCTTGCCTTCCTTTAAACACATGGAAATAAGGAAGACAGTGATTAAGTGACAGGTATGAGTCCACCCAGCAAGTACCTATCAATTGGCAAGAATTCAACCTTCCTAACTTCAAATCATCTCCTTTCATAAACCATAAACATTTTGTCCTTGCTTTCTGTGGCAGTGATGATAGACTCATTAGAATTTCTGCACTTGCATTTTAGCAAGGGATTTTTAGCAAGGTCTAAATGTGACGAGAATCACAGTACCATGGATTTATAATTTGGCCAGAGTGATGATCTATGTCAACCATGAGGGAGACTCTGGTGTGGATTTGAAGGCTGTGGCCTTTGCCTGGCTCTAGTTTTTGAAGTAATGCCTTGAATGGAATAGTGATGGCAGGTGATAAAATGCAAGGGTGGCATAAAGCTTTAAGGGAATGACTAATATATTTGGGGCAAGATCAGGATCCAAAAAGACCTTAGCAGGTAGAAAGGATGGGCAGTTCTAACAAGAATTATATTTAATAGTTCTGCTCATCCATGTTGAATCTTCTGCATCCCCCTTCCAAGAAAGCTCAGCAACAAAAACATCATGCTAGTACAGAAGGCAAAATAGCATCAAATTCAAGAGCACCTGCTTTGGAATCAAACCTCTTTAGTCAAGTCTCTACTCTTGTGAGCTTCAGCCTGTCCACAGGGCTAAGGATACTTACTACCTCATTGGGTTGACGTGAGCATTAAATGGGTTGCAAAAGATGCAAAACACTTAGCACATTTCCTTACCCATAATAAGCACTCAACAAATAATAACTATATATAGTTTTATACACACCATGGCCCAGCAGGAGCATGTGTGAAAAAGACTTGAGGTTTTTAATTGACTCCAAATTCATCATGGGCCAATGATGTGATGTGGTCTCCAAAAATAACTCTCTCCACTTTGGCTCTCTTTAAAAAGGCATGGTAGCCTGAATAAGTGGAGTGACAATTCTTGCCAGATTCCAAATGGACAGACGAAAATTGGAATCCCATGTTCTGCTCTCAATGTCTCACTGCTGTTAAAGACCTTCGTAACTGAAACCCATCCAGCTAGGACAGCCTAGGAAAGCAAGGGTTCTTAAAATCATGGCCTACAAAGGACTGGACATGTTTACCTGGAGGAAAGAATACTTAAGGGCAACATGACAGCTGTTACAAATATTTTTAGGACGGTCATTTGGGAAAGGAATTAGTGTTCACTGTGGAGCTGAACTGGTATGAAAAAATGTTCTACATAGGAAATGACAGGGGTTTGGAAGAGGTACTAATTGATTGAAAGTATAAACTGTTATAATGAAATAAGAGGCTTAACTCTATCTTGAAAAAAGTCCAGTTTAGCTTTGATTCATTTTTTGATCACTAAGCATGGAGAAACCTCCTCTCTGAAAAAAGCCAGAGATTTTGACCAGCCTTGGGAATGGATACCCACCATCCCCATGCCATTTTCAAGGTAGGACATTTAAATAAAGGAAAGACACTACAATAGTTTTCTCAGGTCCAAGATTAGACTAGAACTCACCACTCCATTTTTCTTGTTCTTCATACCTCTGCCTGCTGAAATTGAAATTGATGGGCATTGATGTCTTTTATCTCAGTTAGCAATGCCCTCAGAGATAGGAATATGGTGTTGGATTGTGATAGCAGTCCCCCTTGCTACCCGGCCTCTGTTTGAACTGTATTTTATCTTAGTACACTTAATGTTAAAAATTCAACTCCCCAGAAGAGTATAATGAGGGCCATTTTGTGGAGAGGTATGCTGCTCCCAGCCGCGAAACCCAGAGCAGTATATCAGGACTTCAGTTTAGATGTGCATGGCTTCATGAACACCATCTCAAATTCTCATTTGTGCAGTGCACTAGTACTCTCTCTGTTCTAAAATAAGCTATATATTTTTAAAGAACCAGAATCAAGTTATTTGTATGCTGGTCACAGGATAGGGCTTTGATGGAACAGGTTCTGATTTCTCTCACCTGATCACTGCATATAAATGAGAAAACCCAGAAACCCATTCACAATGCAAATATTAAAGAAAGCCAGTTATCATTCTGCCTTCTAATCAAAACCAGAAAGCTGTTATTGTAGCTCTGCACCATTTCCAGCAAATATTAATTCCCCGCAGAAACTCTGTCCTAAAATGAATGTCTGGGCAGTATGATATTGTTTCAGCTAAAGAACCACTTTGCCCAAGCAGCATCATTTCCAAAGTTATGGATTAAGCTGACTAACAATAACTAATTAATTTGGATACTTTGT
This sequence comes from Choloepus didactylus, assembly GCF_015220235.1. Classification (NCBI taxonomy): domain Eukaryota; kingdom Metazoa; phylum Chordata; class Mammalia; order Pilosa; family Megalonychidae; genus Choloepus; species Choloepus didactylus. The sequence continues at coordinate 7,807,753 of NC_051319.1, forward strand.
TCTGGTCATATGTTTGTTTAGGAATAAAATAATTAACTTCAGTCAGAGCCAAGCAGAAATTAATAATTAGGACAATGACTGCCCTGGTGACATTTATTAGAGATGGGAAATTTCAAGGTTTTCCTGTGTTATTATTATCTTTTGTAATCACTGTGAACTTCTTGAGGTAAATCTATCCCCATGCCTGTTGGTTTTGAATATTTAAAGTCTTGTTTGAAGAGCTTTCCTCAGGTTTTTTATCCGTTCTTCCACAAGACGTTATTTGGCAGCAAACTTCAAAGGATCCAACAGTGATTTTCAATTACATTTATTATTAGCTCCATAGTCAGCTGACATGTTAAAAAGAGTAAAGGCAGTAAGGTGGCCCACTTGGGGTTTGGCATCATGTTTCAAAGTTATACTTGGCTCTTATAGGGGTTAACGGAATTGGCAATGACCTATCCCAGGTTTTGTTTTGTACCAATTCTCTACGAATGGCTTCCCAAATTCCAGACAGCATTGTTACTGTCACCCAAAGGTAAAAATCAAATCACAACATTTTAGGTGTTTTTCTTTGAAAAAATTTGTATGGGCCCTTAAGCTGCCAAACTATTTTTCTTCGTTATTCCTCTTGGATTTTTTTCTTTAGTTTTAGGATTCATTTTGATACATGTTAGATCATTTATAAAACTACATAAAGTTGCACTGTCATTTTATTGATGCTGATTGCTATGAATATAGGAAAACACAATAAAGGTTTTGATAATTATAGGTAAGTGATATCATCCTGAATTGAGAATCTCAAGGAAATAGGAACTGCTAGTTACTTGGTAACACTCTTTCTGCAAGGTTTCAAATTATAGTTTCTAAGCATCATCTCCACATTTAACTGGAGACACCACTTTTCACCTCCAGTCTTCACACTCCAGTGCCACAGCCCTGCTATTAGTCAGTTTCCCAAAGGAGGACTGGGAAATTATTCCACAGAGAAGAGCATGCTGCTCAAACCAATGGTCACATCAATCAAAGGCTCTGGAATTCAACCAAATCATAGGGGCTTTATTGAGGGTGGAAGGCTATGTCCTTTAAAAACCAAGGTGGCATTTTCAGAGTGAGGAACATAGACATACTGAAAAGAAGCAAGGGAGAGGAAGGATGGGCTTGAGACTGGATTGGAGAGGGATGGTCTGATGCTGGCACTCTGTCCTGAAGAGGACAGGCTCAGCTACTGTTATCTGTTTCTTTGTAGTCTCCAGGCAGAGAGAGAGAGGGTTTTAAGTGTCCAGCCTCTTACACACACTCTTTCAATCATCCCAGTGATTCATAACTGCAGTCAGAGTGGTTATCACTGGATCAGGCCCAGGAACCACTCCCAAACTTGGCCATGTAGCAGCAGCCAAATTTCACAGGCTAGTTACAAAACTCATGCACCATGAAGATTATTCATGGGCTTAGAGTGAATTAGGCATATTGAAAAATACAAACAGTGTTTTGATGTCCATTTGCCCAATGCTTTGCTAAGTGCTCAGAGATGGCCCCAAGTTTGAGTCTCTCCATCAAGGTGGCTGCCGTCCGACCATGGTTTTACTGGTAACTTGTACCTTCAGTTCTGCAGATTTGTTGGGGGCATATACTGCAGATAGCTCATTAGGTCCTGATTTTCCCCTGGCCTCTTTATCACGTTGGAATGAGGCCGTGCTCTTCAACTGATTTAATTCTTGGAATGTGATCCTTAATGTACAAACTGCTGAAATGAGAACATTTTGAACATTCTTAATTATAAGATTGTACGAGCAAGGCCTGACTCAGCAAAATACAGACTACCATTTTTTCTCATCCTAGAATTGCAAGATATTATAAAGTGCTCTAACAGACAATTCACAGCACTTTATAAGATATTTAAGTTATATTTTCAAAGTGTACATTTACCATTTTATTGTGTCATTACAGAAAATGATCTAATTTACTACAGCTATCCACCAGCTGAGTGAGAAGAGTAATGCTCAGTTAAAAATAAAGATGCAGAAACTCAGGTTAGCCAGAAGTTATTATTCATGATGGATTCAGACACTAATCAAAGCCCAGCAGAACTATATAGAGAAGCCAAACATCTGCTCAGCCCTTGCTCTCTTATTTCACTGATGTTAATGGCAAAAGTCAAGATTTTGGTTACTATGAAAGTGAGGGCAAAAGAGAATGTCAAGTGAAAGTTCTACTGGTTCAAGCAATTTATTACTATATAGAAAAAATCAACAAAAGTAGATGTTGCTGCCAACAGACTTCTAGTCTTTGCTTCACAAAAGACTCAGCATGAACAGCAAAAAGAAGGATCCTTTGAATCTGAGTCCCTTGTCAACCAGTCAACAGGTTCCGTGGCAGCAGAATGTCCCCCTCACCGCCATCACCTCCACAATATCCAAAGACTGATAGATAACTATATGAAATATATGAATAAAATGACTTTAAAGGTAAAAGGACCAAGAAATTGGTGAGGGCTTAGTATTTATAGTTCACTTATTTGCTTACATCAAATTTACCCATTAGCAAACAAAATTTAAAATTAGAGTGGAAACTTTGAACATACACATGAATAAAAGTACAACACAAAAATATAAACGTACTTTGTCATTACTAATTGTCACAATATTCAGGGAGTCTCTCGCTTTCTCTTTCTCTCTGTCTATTAAAAATCTTCTTGCAAAACATTCCTAAGCCTTCACTGATCCAGAATTTCACAAGAACACCTGAGGGCCCATTTTAAATGAAAACTCAATAGGTTGTCTTTACATTTGGCCCATTGTTTAATTTTAACTGCTTTTGCACTATAAGAGGCGAGGTCAGTAGTGCAATTTTAGGGCAGTGCCATCGGGAAGGTTACTCAATGCTTGAACTATCTGTTGCACTTGAAAGTCATTCTGAGTGAACTTGGCCTAATATGGTGATGATGTTGGAATCCTGTAGTTTCCTTGAAGTAAAGGAGGAAAGAATTCATATTTATAAGTTGCAACAAAGGTTGTGATAACTTCCACAATTACCAATGCAGAGCCCAGTTTTCTTTCTACACATAGAGACTATACTTCTTTTTATCTTGAAATAAATTCAAAGTTATAGGAATAGTTGCAAGAACAATACAAACCCCATACACAGAACTCCAGCATACCCTGACCCCTCTCCCCCGATACCCCAATCCACCAACTTTAACATGCTGTCACACCATCATTTCTTTCTTTCCCTCCCTCCTTCCCTCCCTCCCTGTCTATCATCCATCATCTATTGCTCTGTCTTCTGAACATATGAGAGCTAGCTGCACACATCCTTGAACATACACTATAATTCACATATACAATTCCCATGAACAAGAACATTCTTTTATGCAATCCCATTAAATGCAGCTAAGAAGTACAAGAGATTCAACATTAATACAAAGCTTACATTCTATACTTCCTTTTTTTTTTTTTTCCTTATGTCTCAAATGTGTCCCTTTGAGCCTCCTGTCCTCCATCCTCAGATCCCATCCAGGATCATCCTTTGCATTAAGTTGTCATCTATTTAGACTGTCTTTTTTTTTTTTCCTCAATTGTGGAAACATATATACAGCCTAAATCTTCCCATTCCACCCCCTCCCTAGCCTTCCATTAGTGGGATTAATCACATTTAGAATGTTGTAATGCTATCACCTTCCCACCATCCATTACTAGAAATTTCCCTTCACCTCAAACAGCAACCCTACACTCATTTCTTAACTCCCCATTGCCCCTTCCCCATTTCTCTTAACCCATACTCTACTTTTCATCTCTATGTCATATTCTCTGATAATTTCTTTGTGTTTACTGTGGGGCTTAAAATTAACCTCTTAAATCCTTAACAATCTTGTTTTTCTTTGATACCAACTTAACTTCAATAGGACATATAAACTATGTTCCTATACTCCTCCATTCCCCCACCTTTATATAGTTCTTGTCAAAAATTACATATTTTACATTGAGTTCAAAACCACTGATTTGTCATTAGAGTTTGTGTATTTTATATTATGTAGTAAGTAAATACTGGAGTTACAATTCAAAAATTATTGACTTCTATTTGTATTCCTTTGTGGTCAGAGAATGTGCTTTGAACATATTCAATTTTTTGTTTTTTTTAATTTACTGAGGCTTGTTTTATGTCCCAGCATATGGTCCATTCTGGAGAAAGATCCGTGATCACTAGAGAAAAATGAGTGTCCTGGTGATTTGGGATGTAAGATTCTACATATGTCTGTTAAAATTCTCTATATCTCTTTCTCCTTTCTTTGTGTCTCTGTTGGTAGGGCTCCCCTTAGAATCTGAAGTAGGGCAGGTCTTTTATTGGCAAAGTCTCTCAGCATTTGTTTGTCTGTGAAAAATTTAAGCTCTCCCTCAAATTTGAAGGAGAGTTTTGCTGGATAAAGCATTCTTGGTTGGAAGTTTTTCTCTCTCAGAATTTTAAATATGTCATGCCACTGTCTTCTTGCCTCCATGGTGGCCGCTGAGTAGTCACTACTTAGTCTTATGTTGTTTCCTTTGTATGTGGTGAATTGCTTTTCTCTTGCTGCTTTCAGAACTTGCTCCTTCTCTTCAGTATTTGAGAGTCTGATCAGAATATTTCTCAGAGTGGGTTTATTTGAATTTATTCTATTTGGAGTTCGCTGGGCATTTATGCTTTGTGTATTTATATTGTGTATAAGGTTGGGGAAGTTTTCCCCAACAATTTCTTTGAATACTCTTTCTAGACCTTTACCCTTCTCTTCCCCTTCTGGGACACCAATGAGTCTTAAGTTTGGATGTTTTATTTTATCTATCATATCCCTGAGATCCATTTCGATTTTTTCAATTTTGTTCTCCATTCTTTCTTTTGTTCTTTCATTTTCTGTTCTATGGACTTCTAGGACACTGAGATGTTGTTCAACTTCCTCTAGTCTTGTATTGTGAGTATCCAGAGTCTTTTTAATTTGGCCAACAGTTTCTTTTATTTCCATAAAATCTTCTATTTTTTTATTTACACTTGCAATGTCTTCTTTATGCTCTTCTAGGGTCTTCTTTATGTTGCTTATATCCTGGGCCATGGTCTTCTTGATGTCATTTAAATCCTTTGCCATGTTCTCATTCCTCGATTGTAGTTCTTTGATTAATTCTGCCAAGTACTGAGTCTCTTCCGATATCTTGGTTTGTGTGTTTGGAGTTGGATTCTCCATATCGTGTGGTTTTATCATATGCATTAAGATTTTCTGTTGTTTTTGGCCTCTTGGCATTTGCTTTGCTTGATAGGGTTCTTTCAAGTTGTAAAAAAAAAAAGGATATCAGTCTAAATTTTCAGAAACACAGTTTGGTGACATACACTTTCTCTAACTAACCAGCAGATGGTGTCTCTGAGTCACCTATACCCCTCAAGTCAGTTCTCAACCTTGCTCCCATGGTGTGTGGGGAAATGATTCTTGTGGGGTTCAGTTGGAGAACTCAGTTTGGGTGTGTTGCTGGAGCCATCTGCCCTGAATGTGGGGCGTGTGTATGGGTGGCCAGGGAGGAAGGGCAACTTTAATATTCAAATCCCCCAGGTTCCTGGAGATTCAGGGCCACCGCAAGAGTCTAAGCCTTCATTTCAGTTCAGCCCCAGACCCTCTTTCTCGCTGTCCCACAAACTACCGGACTTGGAGTAGCGTCCTTGGGTTCTCCGAGTGGGTCCCCCCTCCCAGCCACCATCTTCCAGGAGCTCAGCCAAGGGAATGCCGTGCTACATCACCAGTGCACACTGTCCCTCAAGGGAAGCACCAGGCCGCTGGGCCGTGCAGTGGCACTCTCAGCTGAAACAAAGATGGCCGAATGGGGCATCTCAACCCCCCGCCCCGCACAGCTCCGGGACAACTGGCAGGGCTCTGGGCTGTGGGCATGGCCTCAGGCAGGAGTTTATCCAGCCCGCTGGGGAGCCAGCTGTGAGCCGCAGGGTTTCTTTCAGCTTCTGGCTCTCCCCTCCATTCCCCCGGCCCTGAGGGTATCTGCAGTGGACTATCCTCCAGGCCAGACACCGAGAGGCTGGCCCAGCCCCCTCTTGCTATGTTTTACTGTGTGGTTCCCACTCCCGCAACTGCAGCCACTCCTGGGTTTTTCCCTTTTCTTTTTTTTTTTTTTTAAAGAGCCAGTCGGTCTCCAAACGCCAAGCCCTGACTTCCCCACAATGCCACATGGCTGCGGGTCTTCCAGCCAGCTCACTCACTTGTTTCAGAATGCAGACTCCCAGTTTCACTAAGCATACAGCCCCCATGGAACTAGCAGAACTTGTCCAGCTGGCGCATCGCTGTAACCGGTATTCTGGGTCACTTTCTGGCTTTTATCTAGTGTTTTTCACAGAGGTGTTTTTTTTGCCCTGTCTCACCTAGCCGCCATCTTAGTTTCTCCGAGACTACACTTTCAAGCCAAGTGGATTTTCATGTAAAAACACATATTTTAAAAAGCTTTAAAAATGATCTGGGCACTCAAGGAAATCTATGTCATATCACTAGCTGAATGCAAACGTAAGGAACAGACAACTCAGAGGCTAAATCTCAGAGTTAAAATATTAAAATGTACAGTATGCAACAAAAGATTACAAGACAGACAAAGAAGCAGAAAACGATGGTCTATCCAAATGAACAAGAAAAAATTCAGAAACCATCTGTGCCAATTTGAATATATTATGTCCCCCAAAAAGCCATGTTCTTTAATGCAATCTTGTGGGGGCAGATTTATTAGTTTTTTGATTAGGGTGGAAACTTTTGACTGAGTATTTCCATGGAGATGTGACTCACCAAACTGTGGGTGATACTTTTTATTAAATTATTTCCATGGAGGTATGGCCCCACCCATCCAGTGATTATTTACTGAGTGGGTCTTAATTAGATCACTGGAGTCCTTTAAGAGATGCCAACAGAGATGCTAGGAGCAGCCCCAGGTGCTTGCTGACACTTAGAGATTGTTGGAGATGGGACAGAAGGACATTTGGAGATTCTAAGCTAAGAAATGAAGCCCAGAGTTTGCCCTGGAGAAAATAAGAGATATCCAGAGACATTTGGAGAATGCCATTTTGAAACTCAACCAGGCAGCAAAGGACCAGCAGACACCAGCCACATGCCTTACCAGCTGACAGAAGTGTGATGGATGCCATCAGCCATTCTTCAGTGAAAATATTCTTTTGTTGATGCCTTAATTTGGTAACATAGGGGGACCTTCTTCTGCTATTTTGCTATTTGTTCCTTATAAGTCTTGTACCTTTTATGTTAATTCTTCCATTAGTGCCTACTTTCATATTTATTTGACTTTTTTAGTATACATTTTGAGTCCCTTCTCACTTCCATATATGTATGTATGTATTTCAGATATTTTCTTTATGATTACCCTGGGGCTCAAATTGAACATCCTAAATCTATAACAATCACATTTGATCTGATACCAACTCAACAGCAACAGCATATACAAACACTATTCCTGTCTACCTTTGTCCCTCCACCCCCATTTTATTCTATTTGTTATAAATTTGGTCACAAATGATATCTTTATACATTGTATGTTAGAAATCATAGACACCATTACTTTTTATGCATTTACATTATAGAACCTGTAAGAAGTAAAAAGTGGAGTTACATATCACAAGGTACAATACAGTAGTATACTGGCATTTCTAATTACTCATAAAGTTATCCTTTCTGGAGGTCTACATTTCTTTGTGCCACTTCAATCCACTGTCTAGTGTCCTTTCCTTTCAGTAGGATGAAATCCCTTTAGCATTGCTTGTGGGGCAGGTCTAGTGGTGACCAACTACTTCAGATTTTGGTTTATTTGAGAATGTCTTAATCTTGCCTGATTTTTGAAAGACAGTGTTGCCATTACCAGTGGTTCTTTTTAATGGAAATGGATTAAACTCTCCAGTCAAATGAGAGGGAATGGCATAATGGATGAAAAAGGTACAACCAAACTATATGCCATTTACGAGAGACTCACCTTAAATACAAAGACACAGTAGGTTGAAAGTGACAGGATCAAAAAAAATTTTCCAGAAAATAGTAACCAAAAGAAAGTTGGGGTAACTATACTAATATCAGATAAATAGACTTTAAGAAAAAACTGTTAAAAGTGACAAAGAAGGACACTATATATTGATAAAAGGGTCAATTCAACAAGCCATAACAAATATAAATACATATGCAGCTAACAACAGAGCCCTCAAAATATAAGAAGCAAATACTGACAGATTTGAAAAGAGAAATTGACAGTTATACATTAATAGAAGGAGACTTTAATACACCACTTTCAATAATAGAACATCTAAAGAGAAGATCAATAAGGAAAATAGAGATTTGAATGATATTATAAACCAACTAGACCAAACACATATAGAACATTTCACCCAAGAGCAGAAGAATACTCATGCTTCTGTAGTGCACATGGGTCATTCTCCAGGATAGACCATACGTTAGGTCAGAAAACAAGTCTCAAGAAATTTAAAAATATTTAAGTCATACAATGTATTATCTCCCACAACAATGGAATAAAGCTAGAAAGCAATAACAGAGGGAGAAATGGAAAATTCACAAATATATGGAAATTAAACAACACACTCTTAAACAATGCGTGGGTCAAAGAAGAAATCACAAGGGATATTAAGAAGTATCTTAAGGCAAATGAATAGGAAAACAGAACATACCAAAACTTACAGGGAGGGGGCAGGCAATATGGCAGAGTGGTGAGGTGTGGGTTTTAGTTACTCCTCTGAGGCAGCTGGTAGATAGCCAGGAGCTGTGCGGAACAGACACCGCAGAGGAATCTGAGTTTGGACATGCATCCTACAACAGTTGCGAGCACATGGAATAGCTGAAATCAGCGAAATCTGTAAATTTTCATGGCCAGGGGGCCCACACCCTTCCCTGCCAGGCACAACAGACAGTTTTGCTGCTGGTTTCCCAAGGGAGGAGGGGCCACTGGTGCTGGGAACAAGGAGGGAGAACTGCAGTTGCAGAACTGATTAAAAAACTCAGACTGCTGAACAAAAACTCCAACCATAGATAAACTGAGACTAGTCCCTGGAGGATCTGGAATCTGGAAGCAGTCAGCCCAGCAGAGAGGAGATAGGGCTAGCAAAAACAGCAAAAAAAAAAAAAAAAAGAGAGAGAGAGAGAGAGAGACTTTTGGAGGTGGTGTGAACATAATATGAAGAAGGGCTGGGCTCAAACAGAATCAGGCACATATGCAAATCCAGGGGGCCAGGGCTCTTCTCTGAAAAGCTGGTTTTTCTGGCTTCTTCTTTGCTCCTCAATTGTTCTACAGCTCCTTGTCTTTTTGCATTTCAGTAGCCCATCAGAACTGCAAGGATGGAATTAAAGCACATTTCTTTAAATAGCCTATACTAGGCCCTTCTTTTTCTTTGTCCTTTTTCTTTTTTTTTTTATCTTTCTCTTTTTTAAAAAATAACTATTCTAAGTAGCCCATTACAGAAAGCCTCAAAGACTTACAATTTGGGCCTAGGCAAGAGCAGAGCTAAAATAGCTCTGAGAGACAAAGCAATAATTCTAGTGGAGGAGACAATTCACCAAAGACTAACTTCCTCAAGAAAAGGGGGTGTAGTCCAGCTGAGTGGCAGCCCTCCTTTGGGGAACTCAGAACACAGGGGCTGGAATTCAGAAACTAACTTCAGTAGGCCATGCCCCTGACAGGGTGTTCTACTTTGTTAATGCTTCCAGAATGCAAAACACCAGAAATGGACTGGCTTTTATAAAGGGGGTTTATTTGATTACAAAATTACAGTCTTAAGGCCATAAAGTACCAAAGGTAACACATCAACAATCGGGTACCTTCACTAGAGGATGGCCAATGGCATCCGAAAAACCTCTGTTAGCTGGGAAGGCATGTGGCTGGTGTCTGCTTGATCCCAAGGTGCATTTCAAAATAGCTTTTCCAAAATGTCTACACCAGCTTCCAACAGCCATCTTCAAAATGTCTGTCTCAGCTCCAGTTCTATGAGTTCCTTCTATCTGAGATTACCTAGTGCTCCAGTAAACTAAACAAGGCCCATGCTGAATGGGCAGGGCCACACCTCCATGGAAATTATCCAATCAGAGTTATCACCTACAGTTGGGTGGGTCACATATCCATGGACACTGAACCAACAGGTTCCAACCCAATCCACACTAATACATCTGCCCCCACAAGAATGCATTAAAGAATATGGCTTCTTCTGGGAGACATAAATATATAAAACAGCACACAGGGTCAGGGTAACCTGGAGAATTAAAGGCTCCATACCTCTTTATCTTGATGGGGGAGCTGTGGGCTGGCAAGTGCCACCTGCTGGACAGGAGAGGAAAAGCACAGAATCTAAAGGCCTCACAGGAGGGTCTCATTCTGAAGGAAACACCATACCCTCCTCCTGAGACATGGGCCTCTCTAGCTGGGAAAACCTGACTGGGGTTGACCGTATCTGAGGAGACCCTCACACAAAAAGGCTACATAGAGGCAGGGCAAGAAACAGAAAAATAAGAGGTGAAAAACTCTGATCAACTAAATAGAACCTAAGTTAGAGGCCTAAAATAAGCTGAACTGAACACCAAAGGTTAGAGAACAAAGACAACCAACAAGAAAACCCTAGGTAAAAGAGACAAAACAAGCTCCAGAATGAGAAAGTCAGATGCCTAGACAGCTTAAGATAATGAGCCATACTAGGAAACACAAAATATGGACCAGCCAAAGGAACAAACAATAGTTCAACTAAGATACAGGAGTTGAGGGAACTAATGTTAAATCAATTCAATGAACTGAAGGAAGAACTAATTCAAGATGTTCAAACAAATCACCTAAATCAATTCAAAAATCAAGTCAATGAACTGAGGGAAGACACAGCAAAAGAGATGAAGGATATATGGAAGACACTACATGACCATAAAGAAGAAAGCATAACTTGAAAAAACAAATGGAATGAAGGGCATAATGGAGGAGATGAAAAAGACAATGGAGGGATATAACAGTATATCTGAACAGGCAGAAGAAAGGATAAATGAATTGGAAGACAAGACATCTGAATTCATCATACACACAAAAGAACAGATGGTGAAAAGAATGGAAAAATACGAGCAGGGTCTTAGGGATCTGAGTGACAAGATGAAGCACATGAATATATGTGTTATGGGTGTCCCAGAAGGCGAAGAGAGGGGAAAAGGGGCAGAAAGAATAATGGAAGAAATATTCACTGAAAATTTCCCAACTCTTATGAAAGACAGAAAATTAGAGATTCAAGAAGTACAGCACACCCCAAAGAGAATAGATCCCAATAGACCTACTCCAAGGCATTTACTGATCAGATTGTCCAATATCAAAGACAAAGAGAAAATTCTGAAAGCAGTAAGAGAAAAGCAATCCATCACATACAAGGGAAACTTGATAAAACTATGTACAGATTTCTCTGCAGAAACCATGAAGGCGAGAAGACAGGGGTATGATATATTTAAGATACTGCAAGAGAAGAACTGCCAACCAAGAATTCTAGATCTGGAAAAACTGTCCTTCAAAAATGAGGGATTGCCCAGTCAAAGGAACAAATTTACACTTCAACTGAGATACAGGAATTTAAACAACTAGTGCCAAATCAATTAAAAAAGTTTAGGGAAGATAAGGCAAAAGAGATGAAGCATATAATGAAAACACTGGACATACATAAGTTAGAAATCGAAAGTTTGAAAAAAAAAACTGGCAGAATCTGTGGAAATGAAAGGCGCAACACAAGAGATGAAAGACACAATGGAGACATACAACATCAGATCTCAAGAGGCAGAAGAAAACACTCAGGAACTGAAGAACAAGTCACCTGAAAGCCTACACACAAAATAACAGATAGAGAAAAGAATGGAAAAATATGAGCAACATCTCCAGGAACTGAATGACAAAATGAAATGCAGGAATGTACATGACATGGGTGTCTCAGAGGAAGAGAAGAGAAGAGAAAAGGGGCAGAAGCATAATAGAGGAAATAATCAATGAAAATTTCCTATCTCTCATGAAAGACATAAAATTACAGATCCAAGAAGTGCAGCATACCCCAAACAGAATAGATCTGAATAGGCCTATGCCAAGACACTTAATAATCAGATTATCAAAATTCAAAGATAAAGAGAGAATCCTGAAAGCAGCAAGAGAAAAGCGATCCATCACAAACAAAGGAAGCTTGATAAGACTATGTGTGGATTTTACAATAGAAACCATGGAGGCAAGAAGGAAGTGGGGTGATATATTTAAGATATTGAAAAATAAAAACCACCAACCAAGAATCCTGTGTCCAGCAAAACTGTTCTTCAAATATGAGGGAGAGCTTAAAATATTCTCTGACAAACAATGACAGAGTTTGTGAACAAGATACCTGCTCTACAGGAAACACTAAAGGGAGCACTACAGACAGAAAGGAAAAGACACGAGTGAGAGATTTGGAACACAATTTTGGGAGGTACTAGCACAGCAATGTAAGTACACTGAACAAAGATGACTGTGAGTATGGTTGAAAGAGGAAGGTTAGGAGCATGTGGGACACCAGAACGAAAGAGGAAAGATAAAGACTGGGACTGTATAACTCAGTAAAACCTAGGGTGCTCAACACTTGTGATAAAAGGTACAAATATGTTTTCACATGAGGTAGAGCAAATGAATGTCAACATTGCAAGGTATTAAAAATGGGATGGGATTGGGGGAAAAATACAATCCATGCAAAGTGGAGACTATAGTTAACAGAAACATTGTATTATGCTTCCTTTAATATAATAAAGACGATATACCAAAGCTAAAGAAATACGGGGAGATATAGGGGAAAGGGAATGGGACTTTTGGCATTAGTGATGTTGTCTGACTCTAGCCTACTTTAGCTTAATGCTATCTTTCCTTTTGTTGCTTCCTAGCTGTCATGTTTTCCTTGTTGTTGCTGTTTTTTCTCTCTTTCTTTTTTCTTTTTCTTTTGTCTCTCTACCTTCTTTGACCCTTCCTTCTCCTTTGTGGAAGAAATGGAGATGTCCTTATATAGATAGTAGCGATAGTGGTGAATACATAAATATGTGACTGTACAGGGAACCATCGGTTGTTTACTTAGGAAAGAATGTTTGGTATGTGAACAAAACCATCTTAAAAAAAATGGGTTGATGAAGAAACCTTGAGGGCACTATATTGAGTGAAACAAGACAGACATGCGGACAATTATTGCAGGGTCTCACTGATATGAACTAATTATAATATGTAAACTAATAGACATGAAATATAAGTTACCAGGATATAGAATGAAGCTAAAGAATGGGGAGCAGTTGCTTATTATGAGCAGAATGTTCAACCAGTGTGAACTTAAACGTTTGGAAATGGACAGAGGTGATGGTAGCATGTTGTGAGAATAACTAAGTGCTGAATGCTGTGTGAAGGTGGTGAAAAGGGGAAGCTCAGAGTCATGTATGTCACCAGAAAGAAAGTTGGAGGTTAAAAGATAGGCATGTATAAAACAGTGAATCTTGTGGTGGACAATATCTGTGACTAACTGTAAAAATATTAGAAATCTCTCTCATTAACTAGAACAAATGTATGACACTATAAATAGAAGTTAATAATAGAAAGGCATACAGGAAAAAATATACCTATTGCAAACTATATACTACAGTTAGTATTTTAACATTCTTTCATCAACAGTAACAAATGTACAATACCAATACCATGAATCAATAATGGAGGGGGGGGGTGTTTGGGGGTATGGGAGGATTTGAGTTTCCCTTTTTTGTCTTTATTTCTTTTCTGGAGTAATGAAAATGTTCTAAAAATTGAAAAAAAAATTGTGATGACTGCAGAGCTGTATGATGGTACCATGTGTAATTGATAGTACAGGTTTGATCTTTGGATAATTGTATGGTATGTGAACAATCTCAATTTTAAAAAAATAAGGGAGAGATTAAAATATTTTCAAACAGACACTGAGAGAGTTTGTGAATAAGAGACTGGCGCTACAAGAAATACTAAAGGGAGTGCTACAGGCTGATAGGAAAAGACAGGAGAGAGAGGTTTGGAGAAGAGTGTAGAAATGAAGATTATCAGGAAGGGTAAAAGGAGAGAAAGGAAAAAATAAGACATGACATATAAAATCCAAAAGACAAAATAGTAGAAGAAAGTACTGCTGCCCTTACAGTAATAACAATCAATGTTAATGGATTAAACTCCCCAATAAAAAGACACAGACTGGCAGAATGGATTAAAAAACAAGAAACTCACTTTAGACGCAAGGACAAAAATAGTCTGAAGCACAAGGTTGGAAAAAGATATTTCATGCAAACAGCAACCAGAAAAACATGGGAGTAGCTATATTAATATCAGACAAATAATACTTCAAAATTAAAACAATTAAAAAAGCAACAATGAAGGACACTATATATTAATAAAAGGGTCAATTCATCAAGAAAACATAGCAATCATAAATACTTATGCACCAAGCCAGAGTGCCCCAAAATTCATGAAGCAAATACTGAGATCAATGAAAGGAGAAGAGTGGATACCGCTACAACAATAGTTGGAGACTTCAATACACTGCTGTCATCAATGGATAGAACATCTAGGCAGAGGATCAATAAGGAAACAGAGATGTTGAATTGTACGATAAGTGAACTAGACTTGACAGACATTTATAGAATACTACACCCCACAACAGCAGGATATATATTTTTCTCAAGTGCTCATGGAACATTCTCTAGGATAGACCACATGTTGGGTCACAAAGCAAGTCTCAACAAATTTAAAAATAATGATATTATAAAAAACACTTTCTCAGCTCATAATGGAATGAAGTTGGAGATAAATAACAGGCAGAAGATTGTAAAATTCACAAATATATGGAGACTAAACAACACATTCTTAGAAAACCAGTGGGTAAAGGAAGAAATTACAAGGAAGTTAGTAAATACCTTGAAGCAAATGGCAATGAAAACACAACATATCAAAACTTATGGGATGCAGCAAAGGCAGTGCTGAGAGGGAAATTTATTACCCTAAACGCCTATATTAAAAGAGAAGAGAGAGCAAAAATGGAGGAATTAACTGTTCACCTGCAGGAACTAGAGACAGAACAGCAAACTAACCGCAAAACAAACAGAAGGAAAGAAATAACAAAGATTAGAGCAGAAATAAATGAAACTGAGAACAGGAAAACAATAGAGAAACTCAACAAAACCAAAAGTTGGTTCTTTGAGAAAATCAACAAAATTGATGGACCCCAGCTAGGATAACAAAAAAAAAAAAGAGAGAGAGAGAGAAAGAGACCACAGATACAGATACAAATAAATGCAATCAGAAATGGGAAAGGAAACATAGCTACTGACCCTGCAGAAATAAAGAAGATAATGAGAAGATGCTATGAGCAACTCTATGCTAATAAACTAGACAACTTAGATGAAATGGACAACTTCCTAGAAAAGCATAAACAACCAACATTGACTCGAGAATAAATAGATGACCTCAACAAACCAATCACAAGTAAAGAGATTGAGGCAGTCACCAAAAAGCTCTTCAAAATAACTGAAGAGGAGGGAAAGGTACCCAATTCATTCTATGAAGCCAAAATCACCCTTACACCAAAATCAGACAAAGATACTACAAAAAAAAAAAGAAAATTATAGACCAATCTCTTTAATGAATATAAATGCAAAAATCCTCAACAAAATACTTGCAAATTGAATCCAGCAACGCATTAAAAGAATTATACACCATGACCAGCTGGGGTTTATTCCAGGTATGCAAGGCTGGTTCAACAGAAGAAAATCAATTAATGTAATACACCACATTAATAAATCAAAGCAGAAGAACCACATGACCGTATTGATCGATGCAAAAAAGGCATTTGACAAAATTCAACATCCTTTCTTGATGAAAACACTTCAAAGGATAGGAATAGAAGGAATTTTCTCAGTATGATAAAGGCAATATAAGAAAAATAAACAACTAACATCGTACCCAATGGGGAGAGACTGAAAGCTTTCCAAGATCAGAAACAAGACAGGGATGCCCACTGTCACCATTGTTATTCAACGCTGTGCTGGAAGTTCTAGCTAGAGCAATTAAGCAAGAAAAAGAAATAAAAGGCACCCAAATAGGAGAGGATGACATGATTCTATAAGTAGAAAATCCAGAAAAATCTACAGCAAAGCTATTAGAACTGATCAATGAATACAGCAAAGTGTCAGGCTACAAGATCAACATGCAAAAATCTGTAGTTTTCTTATACACAAGTAATGTGCAACAAGGGGAAGAAATCAAGGAAAAAAATTCCATTTACAATAGCAACCAAAAGATCAAGTATTTAGGAATAAACTTAACGAAGGCCACAAAAGGCCTATACAAGGAAAACTACAAAAACTGCTAAAAGAAATCGAACAGGACCTAAGAAATGGAAGACCATACCGTGTTCATGGATTGGAAGCTAAATGTAATTAAGATGTCAATTCTACCTAAACTGATTTATAGATTCAATGCAATACCAATTAAAATCCTGTTCTAGTTTGCTAATGCTGAGGAATACAAAACACCAAAGATGGATTGGCTTTTATAAAAAGGGGGTTTATTTGGCTATACAGTTACAGTCTTAAGGCCATAAAGTGTCCAAGGTAACACATCAGTAATCAGGTACCTTCACTGGAGGATGGCAAATGGCGTCCGGAAAACCTCTGTTAGCTGGGAAGGCACGTGGCTGGCGTCTGCTCCGAAGTTCTGGTTTCAAAATGGCTTTCTCCCAGGACGTTCCTCTCTAGCAAGCTTGCTCCTCTTCAAAACGTCACTCACAGCTGCACTCCGTTTCCTCTCCTTGAGCCAGCTCATTTATATGGCTCCACTGATCAAGGCCCACCCCAAATGGGCGGGGCCACATCTCCATGCAAATATCCCATCAGTTATCATCTACAGTTGGGTGGGGCACATCTCGATGCAAACAACCTAATTCAAACGTTCCAACTTAATCCCCTCTATTCTGTCTGCCCCACAAGATTGCATCAAAGAATATGGCTTTTTCTGGGGGACATACTACATTCAAAATGGCACAAATCCCAACAACTTACTTTGCAGAAATAGAAAAACCAATAACCAAATTTATTTGGAAGGGCAAGGTGCCCCGAATAGCCAAAAATATCTTGAGAAAGAGGAACAAAGTGGGAGGTCTCACAGTACCTGATGTTGAAGCATATTACAAAGCTACAGTACTCAAAACAGCATGATACTGGCATAAGGATAGATATACCAACCAATGGAATAGAACTGAGTGCCCTGAAATAGACTTTCGCATCTGTGGACAATTGATCTTTGATAAGGCAGTCAAGCCAAAGCAACTGGGACAGAGCAGCCTCTTCAATAAATGGTGTTTGGAGAAGTGGATATTCATTTCCAAAAGAATGAAAGAGGGCCTCTGTCTCACACCTTATACAAAATAACTCAAAATGGATCAAAGACCTAAACATTAGCACTAAGACCATAAGACTCTTAGAAGAAAATATAGGCAATTTCTTAAAGATCTTGCGATAGGAGGTGGTTTGCTAGACCTCACACCCAAAGTGCAAGCAACCAAAGAACAAATAGACAAATGGGATTTCCTCAAAATTAAACGCTTTTGTCTATCAAAGGGCTTTGTCAAAAAAGTAAAAAGGCAGCCTACACAACAGGGGACAACATTTGGAAACCACATATCAGATAAGGGCTTAATATCCCAAATATATAAAGCAATCCTACAACTCAACAACAGAAGGACAAACAATCCAATTTAAAAATGGGCAAAAGACATGGACAGACACTTTTCTGAAGAGGAAATACAAATGGCTCAAAAACATGAAAAAAATGCTCAACTTCACTGGCTATTAGGGAAATGCAAATCAAAACCACAATGAGATATCATCTCACACCTATGAGAATGGCCATTATTCAAGAAACAGAAAATTACAAGTGCTGGAGAGGATGTGGAGAAAGAGGCACACTTATTCACTGTTGCTGGGAATATAGAATGGTGCAACCACTCTGGAAGACAGTATGGCAGTTCCTCAGGAAGCTAAGTATAGATTTGCCATATGACCCAGCTATTCCATTACTAAGTATATATTTAGAGGAACTGAAAGTTAAGACATGAATGGACACTTGTAAACTGATGTTTATCATGGCATTATTCATGATAGCTAAGAGATGGAGACAGCCCAAATGTCCATCAACAGACGAGTGGATATAAAAAACTGTGGTACATACACACAATGGAATATTAAGCAGCTGTAAGACAGAACAAAGAAACGGAATATATAATAACATGGATGAACCTTGAGGACATTACGTTGAGCAAAGTTAGCCAGAAACAAAAGGACAAATGCTGCATGGTCTCACTAATATGAACTAACATTAATGAGCCAAATTTGAGAGTTAAAAGCTGATAACACAAGCTACCAGGAGATAGAAAGAGGGTAGAGATAGGGCATTTGATGCTGAAGGATTACAGAATGTTCAGCAGGACTGATCGAATAGATCCAGAAATAGATAGCATAATACTGTGTGATGGTAGCACAATATTTTAAGTACACTGAACAAAGATGTCCATGAGTAAAGCTGAAAGAGGTGGGCTAGGGGCATGAATGACACCAGAGGTAAAGATAGAAGATAAAGACTGGGACTGTTTAACTTAGCAAAAACTGGAGTGGTCAATGACTGTGACTAAATGTACAAATATAAAACTGTTCTTGCATGTGGGAGAACAAATGAATGTAAACCATGCAGAGGGTTGGAAAGGGGATGTATTGGGGAAAAACTGTATCAAACCAAACTGGAGTCTATGGTCAACAGTAGCATTGTAATATGCTTCCATTAAATGTAACAAAGGCAATATACCAAACCTAAATTTGTATGAGGGGGGATATAAGGAAGGGATATGGGATTCTTGGTACTGGTATTGTTGTCCGACCCTACTATTATATTGTATTGTATGATATTTTATTTTTCTTTTTATTATCTTTTTTATTATTCATTTTAAAAAACTTTTTTTTTCATAGTAATCAATATGTTCAAGTGCTGACTGTGGTGATAAATACACAACTGTATGATGATACCACAAACAACTGATTGTGCACTGTGGATAATTATATAGTATGTGAATACAGCTCTAAAAAATTGTATGGAAAAATATAAACAGGGATAAAAGTGCTGGAGAAAACATGGAGAGAGGGATGTACATATTTACTGTTGGTTAGGAGGCAGAATGGTATAGCCTTTCTGGAGGATGGTGTGGTGATTCCACATGAAGCTAAGTATCTGGGTGCCATAAGGTCCTGCAACCTCATTAGGGGGCATTTACTTGGAGGATCTGAGCGCAGGGACATGAATGGACATTTGCACACTGGTGTTTATGGAGAGAGTATGCATGATTTGCAATGGGTGGCGGTGGCCTAAGGGTACATTGACTGAGGAACAGAATAGTGAACTGTTGTGTGTGCATACAGTGGAATATTGAGCTACTGTGAGAAGGAGTGAAGCCGTGAGACATGCAACGAGGTGAATGGATCCTGTAGACAACATTTTGAGTGAACTATGCCAGAAACAAAGGCAAACACTAAAATGCCTCACCAATATGGACAAACTACAATGTGTAAACACAGAATTGAAACTTAGATCACAGCTTATCAGGGGAATGCTTATGGTAATGGTCCCTAGATTGTAAGCTCTTACAGCAGTCACATCTATTCCTGAATTGTAATGGCTATCTCCAAATTCTGAGATGCTGATCCTTTGTGTATAACCTGATCGATCCCTGGAAATTTGGGTATCTGTGTGACACCTGAAACTCAGAACTAAAACGCGGCAGATATGGATGTCAGTATTAACACATATAGCAACTGTTAAAAAAGCTGAAAAAGAGTCCAGACTTCAACTAGAGATATGAATGAAGCAGATGTGGTTAAGACCATGGCAAATCAGGCCAAAGTGCAAAGGACAACACTGACTGTGTTTTAAAACTTCAAATTTCATGTGAGACCAAGGGAAAAGATGTTTAATTGGTGCAAGATCTATATTTCCTAAACAATTTAACTTGTACAGTTTGTTCAAATACCATAATTACATGGAACTTTTAATAGGAAGTGACACCTAGTAGGTGTGCATAGGTTAGTGTGAAATAGCAACATATCCCAAAGTAATTTGGACAGTGAATAAAAATATATATGCAGGGCCCCCCTGAGGAGCTGGGGGAAAATGCAGAGGTGTTGGGCTTCCTCACCTGGATTGTTGCTGATGTTCTCACAAATATTGAGGACTGGCAGTTTGATGTGCTGAGCCCTCTATCATGGGACTTGCCTTTACGAAGCTCATTACTGCAATGGAGAGGCTAAACCTGCCTATAATTGTGCCTAAGAGTCTCCCCCTGAGTACTTCATTGTTGCTCAGATGTGGCCCCCTCTCTCTAACTAAACCAACTCTGCAGGTGAACTCACTGCTCTCCCTGCTACATGGGATCTGACTCCCAGGGGTGTAAATCTTCCTGGCAACGTGGGATATGACTCCCGGAAATGAATCTGGACCTGACATTGTGGTATTGAGAACCTCTTCTTGACCAAAACGGGGATGTGAAAAGAAACAAAATAAAGTTTCAGTGGCTGAGAGTTTCCAAATGGAGTCAAGAGGTAGGTCACTCTGGTGGACATTCTTATGCACTATACAGATAACACTTTCTAGGTTTTAATGCATTGGAATAGCTAGAAGTAAATACCTGAAACTATCAAACTGCAACCCAGTAGCCTTGACTCTTGAAGATGATTGTATAACAATGCATATTATAAGAGGTGACAGTGTGATGGTGAAAACCTTGTGAATCGCACTCCCTTTATCCAGGGTATGGATGGATGAGTAGAAAAATGGGGGCAAAAACTAAATGAAAAATAGGGTGGAGGGGGATGGTTTGGGTGTTCTTTTTTACTTTATTTTTATTATTATTTTCACTTTTTCTGGTATAAGGAACATGTTCAAAAAATAGATTGGGGTGATGAATGCACAACTGTATGATAGTACTATGGACAGTTGATTGTACACTTTGGATAATTGTATAGTATGTGAATATATCTCAATAAAACTGAATTTAAAAAAAACTTATAGGGTATAGCAAAGGCAGTGCTGATGGGGAAATTTATAGCTCTAAATTCTTACATTAAAAAAGAAGACAGACTCAAATCATAGACCTAACTTCTTGACTGGAGGAACTAGAAAAAGAAGAGCAAACTAAACCCAAAATGAGAAGAGGGAGGAAATAACAAAGATGAGAGAGGAGAAAAATGAAATAAAATCCAAAAGAAAAAAGAGAGAGGGTATTAAAAAAAAAAGTTGGTTATTTGAAAAGATCAACAAAATAGACAGGCATTTATATATGCTGACAAAGGAAAATGGAAAGGCAGAAGACATAACTAAAATCAGAAATGAAAGTGGGGACATTACTACTGACCCAGAGAAATAAAATAGATTATAAGAAGATACTATGAACAACATACACCAACAAAGTAGATAACCGAGATGAAATGGAGAAATTAACTCACACATTACCTACTCTGACTCTAGAAGAAATAGAGGATCTCAACAGACCTATAACAAGTAAAGAGTTTGAATCTGTAATCAACAACCTCCCAACATAGATTAGTAATAAAATAAAGACATGCATGAAAATAATAATAATAATAATAATAATGTCAGGAATATGGGAGAAAATAGCCTCTGTAACTATGGACAATAGTTATAGTGACACTTCAATAATCTTTCATCAATTGTAACAAATGTAGCCAATGTTAGAAAATAGCAGAATTACCCAAAAAAAAAAAAAAAAAAAAAAAAAAAAAGTGTTATCATCAACTGTAACAAATGTTCCAAACTAATGCAAGTGCTGGTGGGGTAGAGGTGTATGGGAATCCTGTATTTTGTGTATGATTGTTCTGCAAACCCACAACTACTCTAATAAAAAAAAAAAAGTTAAAAATAAAAAAACCTCCCAACAAAGAAAAGCCCAGGATCCGATGGTGTTACAATTTCCTATACTGTTGAAAGCAGACACCATGAAATGGGTTGGGTTTAAACAATGGGAGTTTACTCACTTACAGTTTTGAGGCCAAGAAAATGTCCAAATCAAGGCATCATCAAGGCTGTACTTTCTTGCCGAAGCCCAGCTGTCGGCGATCCTTGGCTCCTCTGCCTCCCGACAGTGCCTGTGGCAGCATCTGCTGGTCTCTCCCTTTTCTACTGGGTTTTGCTGATTTCAGCTTTTCACTCCCTTGGCTTTACCTCTTTTTCCCTAAGTTTCATTCTCTTTTAAGGACTCCAGCAAGAGGATTAAATGCTGGGTCATACCTTAACTGAAGTAGCCTCATCAAAAGGTCCTACTTACAATGAGTTTGCACTCACAGGAATGGATTAAGTTAAAGAACATGTTTTTCTGGCGTGCTTACAGCGCCAAACCACCACAATGCCCATCCTGACAACTGTGAGATAGATAGGGGCATGGAAGGAACGCTGGTGGAGAGGCAGATAAAATTATCCCATTCTTCTGAACTAAGATTCAGACAAGCTAAGGTGATTTTTCCAGGGTCTCTGAACCAATGAATGATGGAGTCAGGACTGTAATAGTCCAGTTACCTTAAACTCCACAACTCACTTTGCCTCTGTCTAATTTTGATTTTCCCTATAGCTTCTAATTCTTCTTGTGTTTTCTCCCTTTAGAACTAATTGAGTAGACAGATTTGAAGGATCTCAAGTATCACACTCCCAGAATCTGAGAACCCACAACCCAAAATGACAGGAAACAGAAGATATTTGTATTCCACCCCCTGTTGCAAACTCCAGGTCAAGACCATGGAAATCCACTCCTCTCCAAATTTGGGTTAGCTGTGCTTATTTGGATTGCACTATGCCATTTTCTTCCTCCAAAATGAAAATTGAAGCCACACTCCTGGATACTAAACAGTATATGGAAAGAATCTCTTAGCAACTCTTGTAAATGTCAGTGGAAACCCCAAACCAACTCTGGTGCATTGATATATTCAGTTGCCAAAAATTTATCAACCATATACTGAATTTCCTTTATATAGGGCAGCGTTACTCTTCCCCACAGGATAATTTTAGGAAAGAGAAAATTTTTAGGTACAAGAGCAGAACTGTCTCTGAAAGAGTTCAGTCATTTCTCAGAGCAGAGAACACTATGCCTGTCATGCACTGGTGTATCTGAGAGTAGCAAGCTATTGCAGGAATTCCTGAGAGTTAAACTCTGCCAAGGGCTAGCATCTAACACCTTCTTCAGTTTCAAATGCTACACATAGAAAATTGCTAATAATACCATGGGAGCCATGCCCTCCCCTTCTTCATCAACTGCTCCTTGACACAATAGCTTATTCGTGAGGGCCATGCCTGCCAGCAGGACTCTATAGGGAGCCCCTCTATTCTGGTTTGCTAATGCTGCCATTATGCAAAATACCAGAGATGGGTTGGCTTTTTTTTTAATAAAGGGGGTTTATTTGGTTACAAAGTTACAGTCCTAAGGCCATAAAAGTGCCCAAACTAAGGCATCAACAAGAAGATACCTTCACTGAAGAATGACTGATGGTGTCCAGAACACCCCTGTCAGCTGGGAAGGCATGTGGCTGGTGTCTGCTGGTCCTGGGTTGTGTTTCAAAATGTCATTCTCCAAAATGTCTCTGGACTTGTCTCTCAGCCTCTTCAGCTCCTGTGCATCTAACCATCTGGGGGTCCTCTCTTAGTTTCTCCAGAACAAACTTTGGGCTGGCATCTCTTAGCTTAACATCTTCAAATGTCCTTCTGTATGCATCACCAAGCATCAGCTTTTAACGGCCTTCTCCAAAATGTCTCTCTCTTATAGGACTCTAGTGATTTAACTAGGATTCACTGAATGAGACTTAATGGGCAGGGTCTATGTTTCCATGGAGATAATTTAATCAAAGATCTAGCCCACAGTTGATTGAGTCACATCTCCATGGAAACAATCAAAAGTTTAATGTCTGCCCTCACAAGATTGCATTAAAGAATATGGCTTTGAGGGTCATAATATATCCAAACAGGCACACCCTCCATGGAAGAAGGCAGAGGATGGCAATCCTTTGGGCATTTGTACCCTATTTTTTAAGCTGGCACTCCCAGGGGAAAATGAAAACTGATTAGCTTTCCCAAGTATACTTGGTAACAAGGGACAATATGGGGCCACAAGGGTGGGCCCTGCTGGTAAGTAACTCCTTGCCATGAGGAATCTCCTGACCTGGTTAGCTTGACTACCCCAGATTCCCAACTCAGATGTCAGTGCATCCCAAGGTGTTCTGCTTTATTAATGCTGCCGTTTGAAAAAAAAAACAAAACAAAACAGAAATTGATTGGCTTTAATAAAGGGGTTTATTTGGTCACAAAATTACAGTCTTAAGGCCATAAAGTGTCCAAAGTAAGGTATCAATAATAGGATACCTTACTGAAGGATGATCATTTGCGTCTGGAAAACCTCAGTTAGCTCGGAAGGCACGTGGCTGGTGTCCGCTTGCTCCCGGTTTGCATTTCAAAATGGTGTTCTCCAAGATGTTGCTCTTGGGCATTTTCTCCTCTCTTAGCTGCAGCTCCTCTTCAAAATGTCACTCTCAGTTGCTCTGAGGTCCCTCTGTTTGTGAGCTCTTTTTGTAGGACTTCAGTGAACTAATCAAGACCCACCCTGAATGAGTGGGACCACACCTCCATGGAAATTATCTAATCAGACTTATCACCTGCAGTTGGGTGGGTCACAGCTCCATGGAAACAACCTAAAAGTTCCAACCTAATCAACACTAGTAAGTCTGCCTCCACAAGATTGCATCAAAGAACATGGCTTCTTCTGGGGGACATAATATATACAAACCGGTACACAAGGCAATAGCTTGAAAGCTTTCATGGTGCTCATTCATCAGATTTATCCCTCAGATGCCTTCCTTCTTAACAATGAAAAGCAAGTCAGCAATGCTGGGCTGCTGTCTGTTTTCGAAGGCAGTGGGAACCAGAAGGATCCCCTTAGGGGCTACAAGCTTGCTATGATATAGGAGAACCATGTTGAAATCAGGTCTATAATTCATAGTTAACACATATGATGAATCTGCATTTATATGAAGCTGTTCACATTTCCAAGCACTTTTATATTCACTGGGCAATAACCAGAGCAAGTTTTATTCTCCACACTTGATAGCTGAGGATACTGAGGTACCAGGTAGGTTAAAGAACTTGCCCCACATCACACAACCAGTTGATGGCTGAGCCAGGGCTAGAACCAAGTCTGACTCCTTCAGAGATGCTTGCACATAGTTAGTTGACCTGTGTGTGGTTGTTTCTCAACAATATTCAGCTTAAACTCTTAGTATCTTGCTGAAGGAAGTTTTTCATCTCTGTTCCCTCTCACCAGCTCCTATTGCCCCCAGCCTCCCCACACATGAAGCGGGCAGCAGAATGAAAGGACACACCCCGGGAGAGGGGAGGTGGGTGAGATCAGACTTTGCTGGCCACCTCAGGGGGAATCCTGCTGGGCCTCCTCTCCCATTTCACTTTGGCAAGACCTCAACATGTCAAATAATAGACTTGGCCTTTTCTGAGCTTTCTCCTTCTGTCCCCCAGAGTGTCGTGAATGTTTTAAATGGATTGCTTGGGACTGAATGACTCACATGCGGGATAACAGTGAAATTTTGGAAATAATACCTCCAGAAAGGCAGAAATCTGCCTTCAGTACTTGCAGAACCAGAGGATAAGCTGAGAGCTTATCTACTAATGCAAGGAAATTACAAAAACTCTGAATTTGAACTTAGTAAATAAGTGGGGCAGGAAATAATATAAAATACATAATACAAATAATTTGTCTTTTGAAGAGGCTCTCTGTCTCTCTCTCTCTCTCCTTGCCTTCTTTCCCTGCCTCCCTCTCTCTTACTAGTTACACACACATGCGCACAAGCACACACACATGCATGCACGTGGATGTGCATGGTCAGGAATTCCATTACTGAAACAAGATGAGCTTCTCCCTGCTGTAGCCCAAAGGGGATTCTCACCTAATGAATTAGGTAACTATTTTTGAATAATGTTTCTTCAGATCTGAAGTGCACCTTGCTTCCAGATTGTGGACTCAAACCTTTGGCAAACATTATGCCATATTGAAATTCTCATGATCATCCTATGGGAGCAAAGAACACACACTATCTCCCCATGCTGCAGTGAGAAGAAGTGTGGAGGAGTGTGATTAGAAGCAGACTTGTGTTATGGAAAAGTACTGGTCTGGGAGTAAGGAGGGCTGGGCACTGGCCTGGCTCTGCCACTAACCAGATGTGCAATCTTAGGCCAGCCCTCCGACCTCCCTGGGACTCCATTTGATCATCTGGCCACTTGAAGAACATGCCAAGATGATTGCTAAGCTCCCTTCCAACTCTAACATTGCATAACAATAAACTGTACACTACAATTTACAAAGCGTTTTTGCATCTAATTAACCCAGTCTTTACCACAATTCATTTTACAAGTTGAAAAATGGAGACCCAGGACCCAAAAAGGGTAAAGGGATTTGTTTGTGGGGTGGGGGTGGAGGGGTGGGGTGATCACAGAGCTAATAGATAGAAGAGCCAGGTTTGGTAAACAGGCTTCTGACTCCAAAACCCATGTTCTTGTCATATCCCCAAACTGCATCTGAAGGAAAGGCCATATATGATTTTATTCCCTATGATAGAAAAGTGAAAATTCTCAACAATGGTTAAAACCAAAAAGGGAGAGTTTTCCAGTTTACCAATCTATATGCTGCTGTCAGTCAAGAGCAGTAACTTTCCAAGTCCCCAGGTTCCAGGTCATCGCTATTCCTGGAGAAGGGCAAGCCCTGACTTCAGGGGAAGCTACCCACCCCAGAGTAGACCCCTGTTAAAACTACTCAGTCCATGTATGTATCCTTGTACGTTCTGTTTTATGTAAGGGGAGTGTCCCTCAGACCATTCTCTTTATGCAATTACATCTTATAAGTCAAGGCCTATTTGAATACACAAAGCTTATCTGTACTTTAAAGTGGTTGCCATTAAGAATTATTGCAGTTTTAAAAGGGAGAATATTTTCTAACCCAATAATTCCCTACTTGGTCACATTCCCAGCTAAGTAACAGATCAGTAAAGGGGTAAGTAATGGAGTGGAGAGACTTTGGCCAAGGAGGACAAAGAGGATCTACTCCTAGTAGTCGTTCCTGCTCACCTGTCTTAATTTGCCTGATATGCTATGAAAAATACCACACAGTGATTTGGCTTAAACAGCAGGAATTAATTTGGTCCCCACTTTGAGGCTAAAAGAATTCCAATATCTAGGTATCAGCAAGGCTTGCTATTACCTTAAAGACCATGGGGTTCTGGTACTGGCTGCAGGAATCTTTGGGGTTCCTTGGCTTTCCCACTGCGTGCGATGACCTCTCTTTTCTCTTCCAGCTCCCTGCTGACTTCCTGCTTCTCCCTGGGGCTTTCTCTGCTCTTGGCTTCAAGTTTCTCCTCTTTATATAAAGGCCTCCAATAATCCTCATTTGGTTGGGCCACACTAAAAATAACATCTTCGAAATGTCCTGTTTACAATGGGTTCACACCCACAGGACTACAGATCAACATGAAGCTCATGTCTAAATTGGAGTATATAATTCAATCGATCACACTACCCCTTCAAAACTGAAGCGTTTGTCCCCTCTGCTGCTGGGAGCGTTGCCTGGAGACAGCTCGCAGCCAAGTCCCCCACCAGTGACTGCCTAAACTGAGCAAGCACAGCTGTCTGACCCTGTCACACCCTTCTTTCCCCGGGGAACCAGTGTCCAGGGACTGGGTGATGCATAAGGCCTGGCCCCTTTTGTCCCAACTGGGGACAACTCTGCAAGGCCAGCCCAGCTCCAGAGCTCCCCCACAGGGATGGCTGAGCCTTTGCTGTGGTGGCATCCCGGCCCTGCTTATCCCTCTGCCGGATCTTGCTCACTTGCTTCTCCATAAATTTACTGCACTCCAATCTCCAGCTCAGAATCTGCTTCCGGGAAGCCAGACCCGCAACACACATCTTTCTTTCTCTCAATTCTGAGGCAAAAGACCATCTATTGATTTTTAACAGCAGCCCTCCTGGCAAGGGCTCCAGAGGTGGAACCCCACATGGAGAAGGGAGGGGCATGGCTATTTGTGACTACTGAGCCACATGGACATAAATTTTAGAAATTGGGAACTGCCTTTCAAGAACAAAGCCATATAAACAATGAGTGATTTGGCACAGAAACAGGATATAGAGAAAATGAGGTTGCACAGTAAATTGAAGGAAATTCTACCACATAGTCAAGTACTTCAGCCAGGAAAAAAATAAAGCCCTGTTTGACTTCTTCCAGAGGGGCCACCTTCTCAGCTGTGCCTCCTGCAGTTTAACTGAACACTTGTTCCCTCCCATGTTAGTAAAATAGCAGCAGTGACTTTAATGGTGATGTATTTTGTGTATGAATCCTCTAACCCAAATTTCAGGCCATTTGTACTTGTTCTCAATCAGCTTCCTGTGCTGTGAGTTACCCCCTTAATAGAGAAAGTAAATTATTCAGTTGCTAAATCTGAGTAAGTCTGCACAAAACTAGCCATAACCTAAACCACAGTCAAAACTTCACAAGCAGATTCCTTAATCAATAGCATTCCCCAGAATCTAATTTTTATAGACCACCAATCTTTCACTGTGAGCAACACACAACTAAGTTCAAAGACAGCTACTGTGCATAGAAAGTTATAATTGGATGATGTTGCCTGCCATTTTGTGTCTCCGCATTTTTAACTACAGATTGAAAAGTATGAAAAAACTATCAAAAAAAAAAAAAAAAAAAGCTGCACTAGTGTGCCGGTTTGAATGTATTGTGTCCCCCAAATGCCATTATCATTGTGGTCTTGTGGGACAGACGTTTTGGTGCTGGTTAGATTTGCTTGGAATGTGCCCCACCCAGCTGTGCGTGGTGACTTTGGTGGGATACTCCTATGGAGGTGTGACCTCACCCATTCAGGGTGGGCCTTGATCAGTGGAGCCATATAAAACATGCTGACTCAAAGAGACAGAACGGAGTGCAGCTGTGAGTGACGTTTTGAAGAGGAGCAAGCTTGCTAGAGAGGAACGTCCTGGGAGAAAGCCATTTTGAAACCAGAACTTTGGAGCAGACGCCAGCCACGTGCCTTCCCAGCTAACAGAGGTTTTCCGGACGCCATTTGCCATCCTCCAGTGAAGGTACCTGATTACTGATGTGTTACCTTGGACACTTTATGGCCTTAAGACTGTAACTGTATAGCCAAATAAACCCCCTTTATAAAAGCCAATCCATCTCTGGTGTTTTGCATTCTGCAGCATTAGCAAACTAGGACAACTAGCCTCTAAAGATCAAACCAGTTCTAACTGGATTGTGAGGATTTTAGGTACAAATAGTGGCACATAATTTGGAGAGGGCTGTGGGGCAGAAGTCTGATTTTGCTCCAGAATTTGAGGGTTGTTCATATTTGTCCAGGCAGTCTGAGGCTGAATTTGAACTTAGTTCTGAATTCAAATAGAACTAAGTTTTCAAAGCAAACCCAATAACTGGTTGTCCATGGATCCTGTGTCCTTTTCTACAGAGAGATGTAGGATATCACACAGTGATACTTTTAAAGGGGCAGGAGTGGGAAGAGAGTATAATGAATTATTTCTATAAATCAGACTCACCACCAACCTTATCTTCTCTCTAAATTTGAATTATGATTCCTGTTGGCCTGATGTGATATTCACCTAAAGAATGACTGTCTGTCTTATTAGGAGGTTTCATTGTTAGTTTTGAGTGATTGGATGCTCCCAGAGAGGGCAGACCACAGAACAACAAGTTTGCATGCCAGTGACAACGAAGAGGGTCAGGGGACCCAAAAAGAAGGACTGGTTAGGAGAAGCACTTACAAACAGTATCAGCCAGGAACCCAGCAGGGATCAGAGGGACCCTCCATGAGGATACTGCAAGGAGGGACCATGGATGAAAGTGTGGGCTAGGTGGAGGGTTCCAGAAAGGCCAGTGCAGAACCCCAGGGCCAGGAACAGTGGAGCTGTCTCCAGCCCTTGTTCCAAAGGAGAGACAGGAAGGAGCAGTTACTGAAATCCAAAATGAGGTCTTTGTGAGAAGGAGCATGTGAGAGAAGGTGACCTTCTGTCAAGGGAAACAGCCAGCCTGAGGTGACCCCATAGCAAGGAAGTGGGGAATGAGCACTCCCATCTTCATATCCATCTTCTCTCCAATCCACTGCTGCCTCCACCACCACTGGCAAAGACCAAATGAAGCCTATTTTTCGAAGTCTAAAAAGGTCAGCCTCCTGGCCAGAACTCAGGGTAGAGAAAGAAATTCTGGGAGGGCATAAGGAAGATTCAAATTAAAAATAAATAGGAAAGGAACCTGGAAGATACTCAGGATGTGATGCATCAAGATTTGAGTATTAACATCTCTCTTTTTCCCTCTTTCTTTCTAACTTCTATGTTAAAAATAAAAATGCCCTGAGGAGAGGAAAAAAAGGACTTAACCAAGGAAAGCTTCCTGGAAGTAGGTCTCAAGCTGCACTTTTAGAGAGAAAAGGATGTGTAGGAGATAGGAAAGATTATTGATGTTGCTATTATCTTCCATGAGTGTTTGTCATATTTGAAGGTTGGCAACCCCCCATTGCCAGTGAGAACAAAAAGAAAGGATGAAGTAAGCCTATGTTTCAGGGAGCTGCTTTTCCCGTGCTTTACAATGCTGTGTCCAGAACCACAGCTATCTGAAGGCAATCTGTGGATCAGAAAACAAAGGATGGGCAAATCCTGCTTCACCACCTGTGGGAACAAATGTGTTCTTGAGGTACTGACTCTAGAGTCACATGGTCTTAGCTAGGTCTGAATCTAAGCTCTGCTACTTAATAGCTGTGTGACCTTAGGTCAAGTTCTGCAAAATCCCTAAGCCTTAGCTTCCTGATTTGATAATTGGGGGCAATAATACCTTTCTCTTAATATTGTAGTGAGGAGTAAAGAAAATAATGAATCTCTGTTAGTAAAAGTTATTTCATTGCTAACAATAGCATCTAATTATGACTAACTTGAGGAAAGGAGTAAGGAGAAAGAAAGAAAAAGAAAGAAAGGTAGAAAGAAAGAAAAAGAAAGAAAGAAAGAAAGAAAAAGAAAGAAAGAAAGAAAAAAAGAAAAAAAGAAAAAAAGAAAGGAAGGAAGGCAGAAGGGGGGAAAAGAGGGGGAGGGAGGAAGGAAGAAAGTAAGAAAGAGGGAAGAGGGGAGGAGGAAGGGAGGGAAGGAAGAAAGAAGGGAGAAAGAGAGAAAGTAAGAAAAGTGGAGTATTTATTAGAGAAAAACTACACAGTAAGGAAAACTCAAATTAAAGTGGTTTAAACCAGATAGAGGCCCACTGCATTTTTCTCTCACATCAATGATGTCTCAAGGCAGGCAATCCAAGGATAGTGTGGGGGCTTCACAGCCATCAGGGATCTGATTGTGTTCCATTTTTGTGTTCCACCTTTCTTAGCAAAAGGCTTCCAGCCTCAAAGTTACCTCATAGCTCAAGATGGCTGCTGGAATGCCAGCCATTGTCTCTGGGTTCTATCCAGAAAGAAAAAAGAAGGAGAAATGGCAAATGGATCTGCTTTCCAGCTGAATCAGCCCGATTTTAAATCATTTAGGTCACCCCAAACTGTAAGGAAAATTGGGGATTGTGATCTTTCAGCAGAACACACAGCCATCTAGGAAGATGGGGAGAATGGCTATTTGGAGGGGCAACTGCTAGTCTCTGACATTCTCTGCTTATTAGAAATAAGCTACCATTACTTAGTGGTTTCACTAGACTGTAATGCTCTATGAAAGCAGGAGCCATGCCTATTTTGTTCACTATTGACCCCCACTCCCACCCCCCAGTGCCCAGCACACTGCCTGGAATATAGAATAAATAACTTGGCCTAAGGTTACTCCACATATAAGTGGTCAAGCCAAAATTAGAACCTAGTTCTGACCCCAAAGTCCATATTCCTTCCACTACGCCCTGAGACCTGTACAAAGAGATAAATGGTGGAGGCAGAAGAGATGCTAGAGGGGTAGATAATAGTGATGGTCCTGAAGGCCATTTCACCAGAGCTTTTAACAAAGATCCCACTAGCGACAGTGTAAAGAAAGGAGGAAATGGAAGAGAGGCTGTAGATTAATGCACAAATCCAGGTTAATGCTGATTGGCCCAAACCTAGACATCACTAGTGGGGACAGAAAGGAGAAGATGAATTTGAGACACATGTTTCAGGATCCACAGGACAAGGACCACTGGCTGTGGGGAGAGAAAGGGGTAGCAGGGATAAGAGATTTCTAGTGTAGGAGAGAGTTTAGATTAAGATGGCACCCATAGTAGCTAACAGGGACCTTGGAAAGTTTTCTAAACGAAGATGCAAAGTGTGTTTTTCCACAAGAGAAAAACCAAAGGATAACCAAGGAGCCCTGTAAAATAATATAATTCAGCCAAGATAGTAGAGGAATGAGCTTGTTTTTAAAACCTTTCTCATTTATTACACATGTAATCCTCTGCCATTTTTTAAAGTTGTTTCTATTATTGGCTGAGCAACTAGGAAAGAATAACGCATGAGAACAAACCTTCTAGGGAAAAGCTCATTTTTTTCTGAGTTCTCACTGAAGGGGGTGGGGTTGGCTGTAGCTCTCCAACAACTATCGCAGGCTGAGGGATCACCCTAAAACGTGTCCTTTTTGAAAATTAAAGCCAATATTACTTCTAAACTTGGCTTTGTAACACCTGAAGACTTAAAGGTCTTTTTTTATTCTTCCTTTCTGCTCTTAATTATGAGGTATTTTCCCCCTGAGTGCCACAAAGCTGCAGAAAATGACTGCACTTGGGGTAGAACCTGCTGGTTGTCTACCAAAACCCAGAAGTCACGCAAAGTTAAAGATGGTCAAAACATTTGGAAATATTAGAGGCCTGAATTATTCCACTCAATTTGATGTCCCTGGGGCCAGAGCCTTGGCTCCTAGTTGTGTCTTGATTATCTGAACAGCTCAAAAGTTCACCAGATTTTATTGTGCTAACAATTATTTGGCTAGCATTTTCTTTCCAATTATTGCTTTATAGACTTTTTTGCAAGGTTCTTGAAATAGTGGCAAATTTGATTTATGTAGAGGAACAACATCAGCAGTTGATTTAATATGAGGCAGAAATGCATATGGAAATGCTTAAAAGAAATTTCCATTGCTAATTAGCGTTTGAAAGCAAAGAAAACTCAAAATTTTAAATAGGAAGGGATACATAGTAAACTATGGAAGGATATTTTAGGAACAGCAATATGTAACTTATTTCTTTTGTTTATTACAACTCCCTCCCGGGCCAAAAACAAACAAACAAAAAAACTTGCTATTAAAATGTTTCAAAATATTTCATTGTCTGTTTATTTCCCTAATCAAATTATAACCTGATGGATTATTTCATTAAAAAGTTACAAAGAACTGAGAAACAAAAAATCTAATAATATTGGGAATAGTGAATAAAACCCAAAACAATAAAGTAGAAAAGGAAGCAAAATACCCAGAGTACTATAAACTACCTGCCTCCTGATGTCCCTAAATTGAGTAATTCATAGTCCATTTCTAGAACAGTGTTTGTATTTTCGATGAATTTATTACCGTTTAGCTTTTGGTTTCTTTTAGTTTTCTTTAGTGTTTATGGGTCAAATATTTAAACAAAGCAATTCCTGGCTTCTGCCTTTGCAACCTAAGATAGCATTACTTAGCCATGTTTTCTCCAAAGAATCCTTAATGACTTGAGGATATAGTTGTTCCCACCTCATTAAGTTCCTAATGAGCAAAATGTTATTCTAAACAGTTTGAGAATTTCTAGGCAGTTTTTTGTTTGTTTGTTTGTTTTTTGTTTAAGAATTGCCAGTTGGGCCCTTCACTCCTCTCTCTGCCCATTTCCCAATCCAACTTCCAGAATGTGAGAATTCAGGCAGAAACAGTCTCAGCTGCCATTATTAATATTTGTCAAGTCATGTAATCCATGCATTTTAAAGCTCAAAGGAAACCGATAGGTTTGAAGATTGATTCTGAGACCTCTGGTCTGACTCTTTTTGATGTTTCTCTGGGTGTCATTGAATACTCAACCCTATTCATTGCCTGGAACATATCATCTCATAAACTCTCCAAGTGAATAATCTCTGATCTATCCAATGTGATATTTCACTTCACCTTTTGAACAGTGGATTTATGAGAGAGAAATAGACACCATTTTTAAAAATTTGGTCCAAGGTTCCCACATTTTTAAGCACTTTGTAGTTATAGTACAAACGTGACCAGATGCCTTCCCCTGCTCCCGCCCCCATAAAACCATAGAAGCTTCCAAAACTCTATTGCTGTATCAACAAACTACTTCCAGCATTCATCTGGGAAAACAAATCTATACCATCATAGTTTCTATGCTGATGGAAAATGACATTTAAATCAATATCACTCTAAAGTTCTGCTCTCTTACTGCTTATGGCCTTATTTTCAAAACAGAATTGTAAGCTGTAACCCACCGTGAGCTCCCACTGAAAGGACAGATATAATTTTCAGCAATTACATCACTTAAACTGAAAGCAAACTTTGTCACAATCCCACTATTCTAATTCAAACCACAAATCCTTCTCTAAAATAAAATCCTCTCTCTTGTATGTGCAAGAAAAGAAAGGGCATTCTATGCAGGTTTAAAACCCATTGGTTTCTGGGTATCTGCCAGCTCTAATCACTTTCAAATACCTACCTACAACCCCAGCCTTTCTGCAAAGTCTCCCCATCTCGGCGGCAATAAGGCCCAAGTACATAGCCACCATTCTAGAGATGCCAGCACCACACTGCCCATAATAATCTAATTAACAAAACAAAAAAAGAATGTATCACTGTGCATTCTTACTATTTATCCAAACATATTTTTGTTCCTTGAGAATTTATCTTGAATCTGTAGTACAGTACCTAGCATATAAAGATCCTAAATTTACTTTACTTTCTTTACACTGAATTCTGTGTTCCCTGCCAATGACATCAGTTCTTCTCTTAATGTATCACTATATGAGTTTGCTCACATGGAAGGATAGTCACTAAAGATGGAATTTGAATCTCTTCATTCTTTAATTTGGGCAAATCAAAGCAACTTCATAAATACCCCTAAATAGCCACTGCTTACTAGCTTACAATTTCTTTGCCCTCTATAATTCTCTAGTTGAACCAAAACTAACTTACAGCAAGGACTCTTATTTGATAGGGTTGGTTGTTGCTTACAGATTATTTCAATAATCTGAATATCCCAGGATCAAAAGAATGTTACTACATGCTCCACTAGAAGGAATTTTGCCAAGGAATTTTGATGATTGTGTCTAATATCTGGTAAAGAACTCAGATTCTGGGATCTAGCTGCATGAACTCTTGATCTTAGCTCCACTATTGTCTTAATGTGTGGTCACAAGAGTGATTTATCTTCTCTGACCTCAGTTCACTGATTAACAAAATAGGCACATTATCATAACAACATACCTTATGGCGCTGTGGTTAGGATTAAATGAGTTAAGATGACCATTTGAGCAGGGAAGGTGGGTGGAGGGGGTGAGCAGAGACCCAAGACCTCTCTTTGCTTCCTTTTTCTTGGCTTTGCTGAGTGTGTTTCATCCTTTCTGTTTTCCTGCTGGTCTTTTAATCCAGAGCCTAACTGCAAACATCGTAGAGCAGTGACTCACATTGCAGTGAATCCAGGTGATTTGGCAAGTCCTGTTTATTTCATTCACAGCCTGATACTTGTAAAATACAGGGTTCCACATGGCCTAGGGCTCTTACTGGTTGGTCTCTTCCAAGGCCCCACTTGGAGTCTTACCTACTTTTACCTTTGTACTTCAAGGCTGCTGACAAGCTCCTTCACTCCCATCGCTTCACAGGCTACCTATACTTCTGGCTACTATTTATTAAGGGCCTACTGTGTGTCAGACAGGTGACATCACTTTTCATTCATTCCCTCTTATTACTCATCATGATGCTACAAGATAGGTATTCTTTTTTCTTTTTTGTTAAACTATTCTTTTTTAACTTATGGAAACTGAGACTCAGAAATTTAAGTAACTTGCCCAATACCGCACAACTAATAAGGAGCTAAGATGGCATTCAAAGTTAGGTCTGGGTCAAAAGACCAGGATTTTTTCACTAAACCAGAGTGCTCAATTGGTGGTGGGTGAGTGCTGTGTTAAGAAGAATTTTGAGGCTGGGCCTGGAGAGTGTGTCATCAAGAATGGTGTCTGCGTGGTGCAGGGGAGGCAGCAGAGGGCAGGGGTGTGCCCAGCTGCCTCCTGCACGTCAGCAACCCTTAGCCACCTACTTGCTACCCACCACAGAGAAGGGGTTAATTTGCCTCCTTGGAATACTTCTTTCATGCCTTCTAGGGCTTTCCTTGAGGTTGTAAGCACGTCCCTTGGCTCAGTGCAGATGTTTCACCTCCTGGGCTTCAGGGAAACCAAAAGCAACTTTATTTGCATGTATCTCTGCTCAATCCAGGTATCTGCCTTTCCCCTGACCATTTTGCTGTCCCATTTTCTGACTTTGGAGCCTCTACCTCAGTATGCACCAACTAAATCTGTGGCCTTGACAAATTGCTCAATCTCTCTGTACCACAGTTTCTGTACCTGTCTTAAAAAAGAAAAAAAAAAAAAAGTGTATCTGTGAAAGAGAGAGAGTGTGAGAAAGAGAGAGAGAGAGGATGGGAGTGAGATGTGGTGAGTGATCATCAGCCCTGCCTGAACATCAGCTTTAAAAACATGCTGGTGCCTCAGCCCCATTCCAGATCCTGAAACATCGATCTCCAGAACTGGGGCCCCAGAAGCAGTTTATTAAAATCTCCCAGATGATTCTAATGTGCATCCAGGATAGAGGACTACTGAACTACCACTAAGTACTAATGTGTATGACTTCGATTAACAGCATGTATTAAATAAATGAGCTGGTTCTAGTTCACTTCTGGGCCACTTGTAAGGACTTTCGTGCCCTTTAAACACTTAATCGCAAATTTTTAAAACCACAACTTTTAAACAGAAACATATATTGGCTTTCTCGTGGGACTATTGCATAATTATATTCTTAGGTTTATTAGTCTTTCTGCTTTAGCAATGTGTAGTGTTCTGATTTGGTTTATAATTTACTATGTGTGCTGGTTTGAATGCCATTTTCCCCCAAAATGCCATTTTCTTTGATGTAATATTGTGTGGGCAGACGTTATCAGTGTTGATTAGATTGTAATTCTTTGAGTGTTTCTGTGGAGATGCGCCCCACCCACCTGTGGGTGATGACTCTGATTGGATAATTTCCATGGAGGTGTTACTCCACCCATTTAGGGTGGGTCTAAATTAAATCACTGGAGCCATATAAATGAGCTGACAAACAGAAGGAACTCGGTGCAGCTGTGAGTGACATTTTGAAGTGCAGCTGAGAGTGACATTTTGAAGAGGAGCTACAGCCAAGAGGGACACTTTGAAGAATGCACAGAAGATGAGAAAGTAGCTGCAGATGAGAGACAGTTTGAAGATGGCCGTTGAAAGCAGACTCTTGCTCTGGAGAAGCTAAGAGAGGACAAATACCCCAAGAGCAACTGAGAGTGACATTTTTGAGGAACTGCAGCCTAGAGAGGAACATCCTGGGAGACAGCCATTTTGAAACCAGAACTTTGGAGCAGATGCCAGCCATGTACTTTCCCAGCTAACAGAAGTTTTCCAGACACCATTGGCCATCCTCCAGTGAAGGTACCTGATGGCTGATGTGTTACCTTGGACACTTCATGGCCTTAAGACTGTAACTGTGTGTGCCGGTTTGAATGTATTATGTCCCCCAGAAAAAGCTATATTCTTTGATGCAATCTTGTGAGGCAGACATAATAGTGGGGATTAAGTTGGAACATTTGAATTAGGTTGTTTGCATGGAGATGCACCCCACCCAACTGTAGATGATAACTGATGGGATATTTCCATGGAGGCATGGCCCCACCCATTGAGGGTGGGCCTTGATCAGTGGAGCCATATAAACGTGCTGACTCAGAGATGGAACGGAGTGCAGCTGTGAGTAATGTTTTGAAGAGGAGCAAGCTTGCTAGAGAGGAACGTCCTGGGAGAAAGCCATTTTGAAACCAGAACTTTGGAGCAGATGCCAGCCATGTGCCTTCCCAGCTAACAGAGGTTTTCCGGACGCCATTGGCCATCCTCCAGTGAAGGTACCTGATTACTGATGTGTTACTTTGGATACTTTATGGCCTTAAGACTGTAACTGTATAGCCAAATAAACCCTCTTTTTATAAAAGCCAATCCATCTCTGGTGTTTTGCATTCTGGCAGCATTAGCGAACCAGAACACTATGTTTGCTAAATCAAGTGTTTCTCAAACTGTGGCCTTTGTACCATCTACATCAAAACACCCAATGCAATTCTTTAAGAAAAAATGGAGATCCCAAGAACCACCTGAGGCCTACTTGGGACTAGGGGCAGTGCCTGGGAGTCGGTGTTTTGAAGAAGATACCTGCAGCAATTCAGCAATTTGTAAGCACACTAAAGTGTAAAGGAAAGAACTTTTTTGTGTTTAGACTGATTTGTACAGCATTCACCATTGCACCATAGCACCAGACATGTGTGAGAGTTTAATAGGCCCCATCTAACTGTTGTCATTGGAAAGAATAAAAGATATTGACTGTTTGAATTTGTACACAGGCCTTACATTGCTATAAACAGTTAGGAAAAAGAACTCTTCCACTTTTACTTAACAGTCTCCACTAAGCAAACTACTCTTTAATTGAGGACAACTGCTGAGTTTGTGTTTCTATAGGGTTTTTGGTATTCCCCTTCTTTTTAATCATCTCAGTTGAATCCAAACAGATCTTGAGGTTGAGATCAATAGGCTGTTCTCTAGATGTTAGATAGGAGAATAATGTGGCCCTGGAACTTATGTTTGAAAACATAAGTCACTATTTCAATGTTCAATTCTCCACTGATGTGCTCAGAGCTTAGTCTCGGTCCCAGGATTCCTTAGTACTTCTTTTCGCTTAGAAAAAGAGTCTGGTGCCTGGTTCACAAATCCCAGTAATCATTAATGAGCCAATGGATAGCAAATCTTTTGATATCTGATGTAAAAGCCCTTTAATGTACCAAGCAACCCTCTTATTACATTATTACTTGAGTGACTTGTTTTGGCAAACCTAGAATTCAATTATGATGCTTTTTAACAGGTAGATTTCATTACAAAGGCATCCAGGAAATCAAATTCATGTGTGGTTGATTGAAATGATGACGAGACTGAGCTCTATAAAGCATATTTCCTCCAAGGAGGAAAATTTTCCTCCTTGGACTTTATAATAATTTATAACCTAGGAGGTTTTATAATGATTTAAAAGACTGGCTCTCCCTAGAAGATGACTAGCATTGCCCAGTTGACTCCATGAGGTCATGTTTTCCTATAGCTAGTGATTCCTGGGACTATTTTGAGTCACTTTTATAGTCTTGAACAAAAAAAGTAATGCTTTTCTGAAAGGATCCTCATTTTTACTTTATTTTAAATGAAGCAAAGAGACTATATCTTTATTATTATGATCTGTGTGTACATCCCAACAGGTTGCCTTGGCCAGCAGCTACACCCATTCAAAGGTCCCTTGGTTTCACAACATGTGCACTAGAAATAAATAGAATCTGGTTTAGGACAAGGTGAGATCATTCTCCTGTACAGAGGGAAACCCGCCTTGCCAATTCTGGTCCTAATCTCACTCTTATACTGTTATGATTCTTCAGTAAAACCTTGAAAGCTTGCTCTGCTGTAGAATTAAAATGTCAATGCTGGAATACTATAAAGGTAATGATAAGTAATAATAATTTCATAAAGTGTCATCTTTTTTTAGAAAAAGCTGGTGAGATATTGTCCTTCATCCATAATACAAAAATAGCTAAA
This sequence comes from Choloepus didactylus, assembly GCF_015220235.1. NCBI lineage: Eukaryota > Metazoa > Chordata > Mammalia > Pilosa > Megalonychidae > Choloepus > Choloepus didactylus. The sequence goes on from NC_051319.1 coordinate 7,847,744, forward strand.
ATTTTGTGGTGCTATCTGCCAGGCAATTTGTAAGGGCTTCATATGCTGTGGTGGGTTGAAAAGTGTTCCCCCAAAATTCATGTCCATCCGGAATGTCAGAATGAGACTTTATTTGGAAACAGGGTCTTTGCAGATGTAATTAGTTAAGGACCTTGAGATGAAATCATCCTGGATTTAGAGTGGATTTAGAGCCAATGCCCGGTGTCCTTATATGAAGAGGAGAGGCCCCACGGAGACACACAGGGAGAAGGCAATGCAAAGACTGAGGCAGAGAATGGAGTGCAGTATCTACAAGCCAAGGAACACTGAGGATGGTTGACAACCACCAGAAGGGAGGAGAGAGGCATGGGGTGGTTCTCCCTCAGTGTTTGCAGAAGGAACCCACCCTGTCAACACCCTGATTTGGGACTTCTGATTTCCTAAATTTTGAGACAATAAATTTCTGTTGTTTTAAGCTACCCAGTTTGTGGCAATTTGTTACAGCACCCCCAGGAAACAAATACATATGCATTATTTCATTTAATCCCTAAAGCAATTCCTAGAGGAGCCCATGTTCTTGCCATATAATAGGTTACATTATTTTTTATAATAAAATAAGAATATTGTAACAGCTAACACATATTAAGTGCTAACTATGTATTAGATAAGCTTAGGCTTTGTATGGAATAGGTCACCTTATCAGATAACTATGATTATCATCATTTTATGGTTGAGGAAACTGGGGCATTAAGAGGGTAACTTGCCCAAAGTCTTACCACTAAGAGTGGCAGAACCAGGAGCACAGGGTGAGCCTGCCTCGGCCCGTCAGTGTTCCATCTCCCAGTCTCCCGTGGGCTTAAAGGCCGTAGAATGAGGGTTGAGGAAAGCACAGAGTTAGAGATTCTGCAGCCGTGGCACGGAGCCAAGCCATGTGGCCTGTGATGTCTAGACGTCTCTCCTGAGCACAATAGAGCACTGCAGCTCTGACCTGGGGCGGGAGCTTGGGGGCTGCACCAGAGCTATGAGGCATGAACCAAGGAATAGACAAAGGGTCAACTGTGGGGTCAGACACCACAAGGCATGTGTGGACAATGGACAGAGCCTGCGTGGCTGGGCAGAGGGGAAAACCGGGTCCAGGGCAAATGGACAGCACCCAGGGCAGAAAAGACAAACAGGCAGGTCTGGGATGACAACCTAGGGCAAGATGCTGAGGCAAAGAAGGAGGAATGAGGCCCTACTTGTGGCTTGGAAAGAAGCTGTAAGAAAGCCAGCTGGGAAGAAGGGAAGGGATTAACCTCTGACACCGATCTTATCAGAGTTCTAATAAACTGAGTGAACCAGACCAAATAAAAATAATGATTATGACAGACTTTATTTTTAATCTCTTTCCCTTGTAGACAGATAAAGAAGTCTATTGTTCTCCATCACATAGTTTGCTAACATTCACATTTGCCATTTACCCAACTTCCTGTTGACTCTAACAGCAGTCTGCTGAATTCATTAAAGATTTTGTTGTGAGGGTATCTTGACTGTGGTTAGCATCTTCAATAAAACATGTTTCACTTTGTTCTCTATCAGTCTATCTCCCTGGACAGCCCACATAATAATGCTTTTGTAAACAAAGCAGGCTTTGAAGCCACTAGGAGGCCTGCAAGGCTGAGAGACATGAGAATGAGCTGCAGACTCCCTGGTGCAAACCAGGAATGGAAATTTTTTATAACCTTCATTGTTTTTCCTGATTATGAAAGTAGGAGTGTTTATTGTAGAAAATACACCAAAGCATAAAGAAAAGAAGTTTTACCCAAAAGAGATAAGCAAACAACATCAGGTTTAGAGCATTTTGCAATGTATATTATTATATGCCATAGCAATAAATAGCAATATACTAAATACAAAATTGTTCAATTTTGCCCTTAAACTACGCAGTTTTATTTCCTTTTTTTTTTTTTTTTTCACCTGGCATAGGTCAGAAACATTTTCCCATGTCAAATCAATAGTCATTGTAAGCATTTTTAGGGACTACATAATAGCCTATCCCATTGAATATCTGGGGCTTGAATTTTAAGTTTTCTTATTTGCCTTTGTATTGGGTGGCTGTTTTTGCTGTGCAGTTACATATTTCATCCCTGCTTTTTTAGTTTCTTCTCAATTCTTTCTGAAATGTAAGACACTGGTTCTGAGACCCAGAAGACTCTGCTCAACTGTAAGAAAGGAATAAGTTTCGTTTTCACATAGAGGCAGCATGGAATGAGGGAAATGGAGGCAAAACCAGTTTAAACAAGCCCCAAAGAGAAGAGAGAATCTGCCTGCTCCTTATATGGAAAAGTAACCATAGTTACTGGAATGTAAAGAGATATGAGGTAATATCAGAGGCGGGAACTCACAGCAAAAAAAATAAAAATAAAAATTTGGAGGGGATAGGCTGATCAGTTCAAATTCTCAATAATGAGCTAGTTGGCTCTCTGGGATTGGCTGATCAGTTCAAAATCTCAATAATGAGCTAGTTGGCACTCTGGGATTGGCTGTACAAATTAAAATCTCAAAAGATGAATTAGTTAGTGTTCTCAGATAGGCTGTAATCTCTGTAGTACCCAGTCAATGGGGAAACAGGGGAGGGACTTGCGAATTAGGAGTAGGAGATTTAAAGATCGCCATTCTCTTCCTCTGGCGCGCCAGCCTTCCACGTGTTTGGCTGGACGCCCTATCTTGCATGATTGTAAATAAATTCTTTTCTCCTCCAGAACCGAGAGAGCGTTTATTCCCTTACAGGTACCGCTTTATTTCCGACATCAACAAACACCATAAAATAGAAACTCTAGAGTTTGTCTTGGGTCCTGAGGCCAATTCCATAAGAGGCTATGGCCCAATCACTCTTCTCTGTGTATCATTTTCCACATCTGGCAGGTGACAGTGTCTAACTTACCACGGGCAGTGAGGAAAATGAGAAGATCCCACCTGGCCAGCCATGGCACTGAACTGCAGCCCCTGCGCAGCACAGAGCACAGCTGGTGCTTCCTATAGAGAAACAATGGCGGAAACAGCTAACATTTCTCAAGAGCGGAACACATTCCAAGCATCATGCTAGGCACTGTCCTTGCATTTGTTTCATTTGACCATCCCAACATCCCAATGAGGAAAAAAACTGTTATTTCTTGCATTTTATGGATGAGGAAACTGAGGCTCGGAGGAGGTTAAATATCTTGGCAGAGGCTTGACAAGTAACAGCCTGGGATCCAAAACCAGCCTGAGCTGGTAGCCTTTGTGCCTGTGAGTCCTTGGAGATGGCTGTCATTTTACAAGGGAAAAGCTCTCTTCCCAAGACTCAGGACTCAAGGAACACATCCTGTGAGAGAGTATTTTCCCAGCTGTTTCCAAAGATATCACATCTGTGCATTTTAGAAGCCAATGGAAGTTTGTACATGAGGAAGATTTTTTTTTTATCTCCAAATCAAGCAAGAAGCACTAAAAACAGATGTGTGACATGAGAAAAGAAAAACGGCTCTTGAGACATAACACTAGAAAATTGAGATGACTCCAGGATCCAATTAAAAAAGAAAAAAATCCCCAGATCCTGACATTTCCAAGGCCCTGGTCTTCATTATCTTTCCTGAGTATTTTCATGATAAAAGCATGTAGCTCTTTAACATCTGCCTCATCTGCTCCTTGAGTGTACAGGGAAATGGCATTTTGAGTTTCTGTAACCACCCCTCAGACACAGGTCTAATTTGTGAATTCAGATGCCTCCTTCCATATTTCCTCACTGTCCCATTCTCTGCTGCATCAATCCCTCCCTCCCACCCCCACATACAAAAGACCCTTAAGGAGCCCTCAGAAGAGCGAGCACCTCACCCACCCTGCCGCTCCCCTCATGGTGACTCCTACATGGCACAGAGCGATCAAGACAGAAGGGAACTCGTCACAAAACAAACCAGCTGCTGTCCCTTCCATCTGAGCCTCCATCACCAGCACCACCATTGCCATCAAACTTCTGCCAGGCCTAGAACTATATCTGTTTGGCATCCAAACTGTCGGAAATAAAGCGGTACCTGTAAGGGAATAAACGCTCTCTCGGTTCTGGAGGAGAAAAGAATTTATTTACGATCTTGCAAGGTAGGGCGTCCAGCCAAACACATGGAAGGCTGGCGCGCCAGAGGAAGAGAATGGCAATCTTTAAATCTCCTACTCCTAATTCGCAAGTCCGTCCCCTGTTTCCCCATTGACTGGGTACCACAGAGGTTACAGCCTATCCGAGGACACTAATTAATTCATCTTTTGAGATTTTAATTTGTACAGCCAATCCCAGAGAGCCAACTAGCTCATTTATTGAGATTTTGAACTGATCAGCCAATCCCAGAGAGCCAACTAGCTCATTATTGAGATTTTGAACTCATCAGCCTGTCCCTCCCAAATTTTTATTTATTTATTTATTTTTTGCTGTGAGTTCCCGCCTCTGATATTACCTCATATCTCTTTACATTCCAGTAACTATGGTTACTTTTCCATATAAGGAGCAGGCAGATTCTCTCTTCTCTTTGTCTGGGGCTTGTTTAAACTGGTTTTGCCTCCATTTCCCTTATTCCATGCTGTCTCTATGTGAAAACGAAACTTATTCCTTTCTTACACAAACCACACCGACATCATTCTGGAAGAGGAAGAAAATGGGGAAGAGATGGAGGACAGCTTTGGCCTCCAATTCAGCAGTCACTAGCCCCATGTGGCTACTGAGCAATGGAAATGTGGCTGGTTCAATTTGAGGTGTGCTGTAAATGTAAAATACACACACCAGATTTTGAAGATTTAGTATTAAAAAATGTAAAAATATCTCAGTAATATTTTCTTAATTGAGTATGTGTTTGATCTTAGGTTGGGTATTTGGGTTACAAAAAACATATCATTAAAATTAAGTCCACTTGTTTCTTTTTATTCTTTTAATCTGGTTACTAGAAAATTTAAAATTGCCCACAGGGCTCGCATTACTTCTCTATTATATTTCTATTGGGGTGCACTAGTGTTCTTAGAATTTCTGCTGGCAGAAGTAGGTCAGACAGGACTCACCTACTTACTGCCTTGCCCTTGGCAGCCTGGGGCCAATAGGTCCTCACCTGCCACCCAGCCCCTGTCTCAGTGGGTCAGTCCTAAAATATATCTGCATGTGCTTGAAAGAAGCCCCTGCTAGCATGTAGCAATTCCAGACATGGGTCTGCTGAGGATGAGGGGTGTGCCAGTTTGGATGTATTATGTCCCCCAAAACACCATGTTCCCTGATGCAATCTTGTGGGGGCGTATTAGTGTTGATTAGGTTGGAATCCTTTGATTGAGTGTTTCCATGGAGATGTGACTCAATCAATTGTGGGCAAGACCTTTGATGGGAGGTCTTAATTGAATCACTGGAGTCCTGTAAAAGTGTTCACAGACAGAAGGAGGTGCTGCAGCCAAAAGAGACACTTTGAAGAATGCACAGGAGCTAAGAGTGGAGCTGAAACACAACTTGGGATCAGCAGATGCCAGTCATGTGCCTTCCCAGCTAACAGAGGCTTTCCGGATGCCATCGGCCTTCTGTCAGTGAAGGTATACTTGTGTTGATACCTTCATTTGGACATTTTCATGGCCTTCAGACTATAACTTGGTAACAAAATAAACCCCCTTAATAAAAGCCAATGCATTTCTGGTATTTTGCATAACGGCAGCATTAGCACACCAGAACAAGGGGTTAGTGGAAGAAGGACACTATCTCTACTTTCAGAGACTCACTGCTTTTCCAGAAAGACAAATCATTCTTATAGACCCATACTACCCTGGGTCCTCCCGCTGCCTTCTCATTCCTTTTCCTAAGACAGAAGGCACCTTCCAGGGAAGGATATGCAGGGAAAAGAAGAGCTCCCCAAAGGGAGTTCAGAGAAAATCTTTTATGGGATAGCATTGGGTACACATCCTTTGGCCAAGAACTATCATCTCTGGGATACAGGAAGATCAGAGAAGATGGTGATGCCCAGGGATGTAAAGCTGTAGCAACAACTTGAGAAATGTAATAGTCACTGAGCTCCATGTGTAGCACAACTCAAAGAAGCAAGCCCAAGGTGCCATAATTTTTGTGCAGCCCAAGAGATCAATTAAATGGAACCTAAGAAAATGGATTCTCTCTGTGAAATTAAAGGAAGAGGAGATCCTTCAAGAACTTAATTAATCACAGAGAGATTTCAGGAAGATTTAGCCCCTAACTTGGACAAGGACAAATTTTATGTTGATTGCATGTACCGGTTATTACCTGTCCACATAGTATGTGTTCTTGTGATATCCCTTGTTCCTGATTAAAACTTGTGTTTATCATACTTGAGATAATTGGCTAAAGATTGTGTTGCTATCTTGATCCTTAGGGATCCTGCAGGTCCAAGGAAAGAAAATTGGGGGTTATACTTCTGGATCTGTCCTTTTTAACACTGAGACTGGGGCAGGTCATATACACGCCTGTCTCCACGAAACCTTCTGGGAAAGGACTGGCTTGAACCAGATGCTCTCCAGAGCTCCTTCCAGCTTTAATAGAGTTTTAAGGGCAGACCTCTGACAAGGGGCTAGTCTGCATTCCCAATCCCAATGCTGTAGCCACAAGAAGCCTTTGGACCTCTCCAGCCTGAGAACCCACCACACAGCCTTTAGGATGCAAGTTCTGGGCTGAGTGTCACACCCTGCTCCCTTGCAGGCCTGTTTCCACTTAGCTTACGGGGAACTGCCAGCCAGAAGGTCCCTTAGCACAATGCAGACCAAGGGGACCAAGGCCTCTCCTGAGTTCGCTGCACAAAAATTATGGTACCTTGGACTGCTTCTGTGGCCTTCTGCCCTTCCCCATCAGCAGAGACCAGCTGCAGCCTGGCACTTGCAGCTCAGAGCCTCAGGAAGGCATCCAGAGGGCAGCCCCTGCCAGACATATGTCATCTCCATACTGTGCTGAGGGCTGCCCTGCTTCCCCTGGGGCCAGAACCCTTTAAGGCAATCCTTTTCCTCTCTTATACAGAGGGAGGGGTACATATGGCCACTGTGTAAAGGACAACTGCTGTGCATCTAGCCCTAAATAGCAAAGCTGGAGCAAACCACTACACTTGCCTGCAGCTTCCTCTGAGAGCCTGGACGGTGCTCAGTTGAGCTCTGACGGTAGGCTGAGGCTCTCTTCCCACAGCTAAGGAGAAAGGAAAGCTGAAGATTGAGAAAACCTCTTTCAAGACTTTAGCCTCCTGTCTGGGGCCTCTGGAGTTGTTGAGGCTTGGACTCAAGACCTCCTATCCAGATTCAATTCTCCATGAGAACAAATTCCAGCGAATACTGCAGCTGAGTGCAGGACATAAAGCAGGAATCCAGTATATCAATTGAAAAGTTCATGAAGAAATTAGATGTGGCATCTTCAGATTCTTTTCTAACTTCACTAGGATTCTCAGCTGCCAAACTATTTGGGTTTAGAATTGGGCTTAGAATTCAAACTGCCTGCTGGAGCCATTGAATATAAGATACAACAGTGGCAGTAGATGAGGTACCAGGGAAAGCAAAGACTGCGTGGATTCCATTTGCACATATCCCAGCTGTTCTAGCAACAGGGATGCAGTGTCGCAAGAGACACATAACAGTCAAGTACATCCTTCGACTCCATAGCCCACAGCTCCACTTGAGGTCAATCCATAGAATTTAAACTGTGTTCCCCTATTTAACCTATAAGTTCCATCTGGGTGGCTGAAGCCTTATCTGTGTAAGACACTTGAACACACACTCTGAGGAATGATTGTCAACACTCAAATACAGATGCCCAGTGGTGAGTTATGCACTGAATAAAAGGGATGGGACACAGCCCCTGTTTTGACTCTGACTTGTTCAGGCCTACAAGAAAACTGACCACTGAGAAAGGAGTGGATAAAATCTCATCCTGACATTCAATTTCTTTTTTTTTTTTTAAGGAATTGTCAATTATTTTATTTCAGCAGTTAAAAATTTTTCTCTTTCTTCAAAAGCAAGTAGGGCTTTTCCACATGAGGATGGCCAGATAGGAACGATCTTCAGCTCCAGGTTGGCCTTATTAATTTGAAAAGAAAACGCTTACATGGAAGCATGTCTGTGTCAGGCTGAAAGCTGGCATCTGAGAGTTGTTTCTCTGCCAGCACAAATGCACTGGACTCCTCCATGCCCTAGCATAGATATCATCAGCTGAGTGACTGCTGCAGAGCTTCATACATCACTTGATCCTTTTTTGATACAGGAGGTTTTAGTTTCTTGAAAGCTTCTTCAAAATGCTTATGACTAACCTTGAGTTCACCTTTTTCATTTCTACTCTTCTGTCTTGCCATTCCCTGTCTCAGGGCACAGATAGAAGCTTCCCACACCAAAGCAGAGAGATCTGCACCTGTATAGCAGTCACAGCAAAGGTCACCAGCAATTGTTTCTAAATTTACATCTGTATCCAGTGTGGGTTTGGTACCATTTTTTGTGATAGTTTTCAAGATGGCAAGATGATCTGCTGGGGGTGGCAAACCCACAAAGACCTGGGCGCAGGATTGCAGGGTCAATGATATCTGGCCTGTTAGTGGCTGCCATAATAAAAACCTGCTGACATGTTTCCAGTCCATCCATTTCTGTAAGTAACTGATTTACCACCCAAACACTTGCCCCTGTCTCACAGTCTGATCTTCAAGGGCATAAGGCATCCACTTCATCAAAGAATATAACACAGGGTGCTGAATTTTTGGCTCTCTGAAAAACCTGTTGTACAGCACGCTCACTCTCACCAACATACATGTTTAGTAATTCAGGACCCTTTACAGGTATAAAATTAAGTCCAGAACTCCTGAAGACAATTACATAATAATGTAGATTACAAGGGGTGACAGTGTGATTGTGAAGACCCTGTGGATCACACCCCCTTTATCTAGTGTATGGATGAGTAGAAAAATGGGGATAAAAACTAAAGGACAAATGGGGTGGGATGGGGGGATGATTTGGGTGTTCTTTTTTCACTTTTATTTTTTATTCTTGTTCTGGTTCTTTCTGATGTAAAGAAAATGTTGAGAGATAGATTGTGGTGATGAACGCATAACTATGTTATCGTACTGTGGACAGTGGATTGTATACCATGGATGATTGTACGGTGTGTGAATGTATTTCAATAAAACTGAATTTAATAAAAAAAAAAAAATTAAGTCCAGACTCATTTGCTACCACCTTTGTAAGGAGAGTTTTACCACAGTCAGGAGGACCTGCAAGGAGGAATCCAGGTGGAGCTTTAAACTGATCTGGGTTACGTAGTGGTGCCAATATTGCCATGGTGAGCTCCTGTCTAATATCTTCCAGGGCACCAATATCTGCCCATGCCACATTAGGGACAGTGAAAAAGCCTTCCCTTTTGGCAGAGGATTGGACTGAAGACAGAGCAACCATGAAATCATTCAATTCAAGGCACATCCTTGCAGCTGCTCTTCTGAGAGGGGATCTTGATCTCTTAGCAACCCCACTAGCCTTTGTAATTCATCCTGTGCTTTAGAAGTGTGTTCAGTTTTTATTCCTTCTTCCTGGCCTCCTTCAGATGACAAACCTTCAATCTCAGGATCTTCCTTCTGCTGTTCTGGAAGCTTCATGAGGACTCTATTTACTGCATACATAGCTGCCTCACCAGAGTGCCGTGAGGTCTGTTCCAATGAAGCCTGGGTTAGGTGTGCTAAGTGACAAAAATTAAAAGTTTCAGGAAGTCTTAGCTTTCTGCACAAAGTTTGAAGCATTCTTTCCCTTGATGCTTCATCTGGGATAGCTAGGCATATTTCTTGGTCAAACCTTCTTGCACGTCTCAAAGCAAGTTCTAATGAGTCTGGTCGGTTAGTAGCTCCAATGACTAGGACCTGAGCTGTCACAGACTAGTTATTCAGATCATCCATGCAGGTTAGGAGCTGGGCTACAATTCTTCATTCCATATCTTTTGAAGCAACTTCTTTTTCTGGGGGTAATAGCATCAATTTCATCAATAAAAAGAATTCAGGGGGCATTTGACACAGCTTGTTCCAAGAGCTCTCTCAGCTTCTGTGCAGATTCTCCAGATTCTCCAGACACAATCTCTGTGGCAGCTACTTTCAGGATTGGCAGGTCAAGTTCCTCAGCAACTGCATGTGCAAGCAATGTCTTCTGACATCCTGGTGGCCCATGAAGGAGAACTCCAAGTGGGGCTACGACACCCAGGTACTGGTACACCTCCGGATGATGCGTATGTATGAGCATCTTGCAGACTTCCTTTATGTTGCATCATTGCCTCCAATATCTTCAAACATCACATTGGAAATTTGCAATTCTAGCCCCCTGACTTTAGCTCTCTTGTGCAAGACAGTTTCTACTTCTCCATCTGCTTCCTGAAGATCTTCTTTCTTCCTCTTGCTTCCTTTGTTCTTTAGCCTGACTTTCCTTTTTTTTTTTTCACTCTCCAGAGGAGAAGAATCTTTTGAATCCTCTATCTCTGATACTGGCTTCTTATGATTACTTTTCTCATCTGACAGGTCCAAGAAAAACTCATCTTTCTTTCCACCTGGGGTTTTGTCAATAAACCATCCTCCTTCAGAAACTGTGGCAGAGGTTTTCAAAGGAATGGTATCTGTTTTGCAAGTCACCTGTGATGTCAAAGTGGTGGTTTCTCTTTGCTCCATCTCAGGAGTATTTGAAACAGACTCAGGATTTCTTTTCTGATATCAGGAGACCAGGGAGCTGTTCATGTGATTTGCTGACTGTGGATCTGGGTAATCGTCCACATTTGAATCATCGTCAGAGTAGCTTTCAGTATACTCGTTATCTTCTTCACCTTGTCTTCTTGCTCTTTTTGTTAGGTGTTCATCTTCCAATTCTGTTAGATCTTTAAGTTCTTTCTCACTACTAATTATGCTAAATACTTTTTCTACCTGAATCCTAAAAGCATTTCTTTTTCTTTGACCATAGTCTATACTGTACATTCTTTTCAAATCAGATGCTAAGATGCCAATGTCCACATATTTGCCACATCTGTTACTGGTGAGGTACTGGATGACTCGCTGTTTCAGCCTATTATCCATGAACTTTGGGGGCCTGGGTTTCATCTCTTGTCTCTTCACAGTCCCCTGACATTCAATTTCAATTGTGAATTTACAGTGTTTGGGGGAAAGGATTCAGAAATCCAGGGAGGGATGCCAACGAATACCTGACCTACTTTACAATTAATCCATTCGTTTGTTCATTCTGCCCTTTTGAACACTCATGCAGTAAACATTTATTATACAGTCACTGTGTGCTAGGCACTGTTGGCCTCAGCAGGGACAGCTCCTCCTGGTTCAGCCCTCCTCCAGCCTCTGAAGAGGGAATTCCCCAGTCTTTCTGTTGCTGGGTTGGTGTCCAATGTATGGGGTACCTCTGCCTGGTGATATGAAAAACACAAGGCCATTTAATTGATCAAATTTAGCTCAATAACTGTGATTTATTTACCTTTTATCCTTGAATACCTAATATGCTTCCTGGCATCTAGTCAGTTGGTAAAGTAGGTGGGATGGATGGAAGGATGGGTGGGTGGAAGGATGGAAGGATGGGTGTTATAGATACCACATGTCTTAGTTTTGGTCCCAGAAGCAGATCCTGTGAAAAGGATTTGAGTGCAAGTTGTTTATTTGGGAAGTGATCCCAGGAGGTGCTGATAGGGGAATAGGAAGTAAGTGAAGAAAGGAAGAGAAGCCAGTAAATCATGTGGTACAAAGCAGGTTACCACTGTGGGTGACTGGGGCTCAATTTCATGGGATAACTCCAGAAGGCATTATGGAACCAGTTTTAAGTTATTCCACCCAAGGTGCAAGGAAGCTGGGTATTTATCCTCCAACACCCACCCATCATTGGCCAAGGACTACTCCCAGGGGTATTATCTGCCAGTACTTTTGGTCTGCCCCATATTTGAGCCAGGAGCAAATCCCCAGGCAGAGAGGGGCAGTGCTTGCAATAGGACTGTTGGCAAGTCATGTTCCTTACATATGATGCAAACCCACTCCATGTGCATCATCCACCTGGGGCCCCATGGGACCAGGGGATCACGGGGAGCTGTTGCAACACCATGCTCATGCCGCTTGCTGTGCTGTGACTCCTGACCCAGGAGTCTTGTGTCTTCTGCTAATATCCAACATCAGGCCAACTTATTTAATTATAAGTAGGGTAAAATCCCTGACTCTGATACCCATCAGATATCAGATACTGCCTGACAAATTCATCAGATATCTGATACTGCCTGACAAATTCATTCTCTCTCCCTCTCTCTAAGATAAAACGGAACCCTTCTTCTTTTGTGGAACCTTCCATGAATCCCTTAAGTCCTCCTTTGTCTGGACCCCCCAAATTCTCATCTTTACTTTTATTCAATCGTTTATTATACCAAACTATAATTATATGTCTACATCTACATGCTGCCTTCCCCACTAGTCTACTAATATCTGTGTGCAGAGATTATATTTTTATTCACCTTTGATCCCCGATGCAACATCTTAACATACCAGGAATGTAATAAAATTTTTAAATTAAATATTTTGGGTACCTATAATGTGCATGAATAAGTTAATAGATACATGAATAAAGTTGGTAATTTCAGTCCAGGCTTAGCTGTCCATTACAGAAATCACCCTAGTTGTTTTATGCAGAAAGGAATTTAATACAGAGTGTTAGGTTCTGACAAAATTCACTGAACAGGCTAGAGAGGGAGATTCTATGTTGAGCTTCCAGGAATGTCTCACCAAAAAACATGACAGGAGCTGCTACTTCTGCTGCAATCGGGAGACTGCAGAATTAAAAAACTGCTGTTATGGCACTGGCTCCAGAACTACTCTGCCTCTGCCATGATCAATGCCCAGAAACTTGCTGCTCAACACCCATGAAGTTAGGAACCAGATACTAGGACCTTATTACTGCTGCCACAGAAACCCCAAATGCCCCCACGATGGGGCCTGCCAGCAGAAACTGCAGAAGCATGGCCTCCATCTCACCTCCATGTTCCAGATCTCACTAGTGTACGTGTTTAGTGGGAGCCAAGTCTTAAAACTAGCTGATAACTAAGGAGTTTAAGAAATACAGTCTTTAGCTTACTATCCTCTCATATGGTAAGGCATACTAGAAGGGGTTGGAATGCCTCTGAGAAAGCCAATCCTTAAAATTGCTACAGCAGGGGCTTTCCCTACGCATGTGCTACTGAGCAGCATACACTGAGTAATCTTTATGATTCAGTACCTAGAGCTGCTGCATTGCCAGGGGAAAGCTAGTCTGAAACAAATTTGCACACAGGGAGTCCAAATACTCCGGTTCATGAAAGAATGGAACAGTGTGATTCCTACACTGCTACTCAAGTCTTTCACTTAACTCCTCCCCAGGTACCTAGGACCTTGTTTGAAGGTAAGAATCAGTTGACCAGACTATGGGTTTTTATTGAACACTTCTCATTCCACATATGCCTTCCTTGGAACAATCTCTGTACTGTTCAGAGAATACTCCAATACAAAAATGTGACGTATGGTGTGGTGACAGGAACTGCCCCGCCAGGAAGCAGCTACCCAGTGGTGATGCTGACAGTCAAGTGGAACCAATAGGCACAGTCCAGTAGACTTTACTCTCATTTTTATTTCTGTTTTGTAGTGAATGCTGTGGTGAGGCCCAAATTCCCACTGAGGCAGGTTAGACTAGGAAAAACATCTTGCAAGCTCTGAGGCCTTTGGACTCGGTGCAGGGAGAGGGGTGTCTGGTGAGAACAGTCAGGCTCCTGAAATCCAAGGAGGCTGAACAAAGTAGGACACGTTGCTCAGCCACGTAGCATGGACCAATCCCAATAACCCGTTCACAATCCTTAATTCGAATGTTTATTCAAACTATTACAGTAGCTTACTTACAAACCTTAATTTACATGTTTATTAATCAATCACAAGAATGCATAGACAATAGCCGGGGGGAATACTTTGAGGAATGTACAGAAGCTGAGAGAGTGGCTGCAGATAAGAGACAGTTTGAAGACGGCCATTGAAAGCAGACTCTTGCTCCAGAGAAGCAGGAGAGGACAAACGCCCCAGGAGCAACTGAGGGTGACGTTTTTGAGGGGCTGCGGTCTGGAGAGGGGCATCCTGGGAGAAGGCCATTTTGGGGCCAGAACTTTGGAGTGGGCGCCGGCCGCATGACTTCCCAGCTAACAGGGGTTTTCCGGACACCACTGGCCATTCTCCAGTGGGGGTGCCAATTGTTGAAGACTTGCCTTGGGCACTTTGTAACCTTGAGACTGTAACTTTGTAGCCAAGTAAACCCCCTTTATAAAAGCCAAAAAAAAAAAAAAAGAGAATGTATAGACAACCAATCACAATAGCCTACTTACACTAGTTAATTTGAATGATTACTCACCAATCACAATGTACCATCATCTCAAACCCCACCTCCCTTTGTCTGATCTGTTAAAAACCCTTGTGTCAAACAACGTGCAGCACATCTTGCTCTTGAGTGTGCCCTGTGCTCACCCCTTGGAGTGTGCACTTTTGTTTTCTTTGATAAACTTCCTCACTTGCTTATACCTATTTGTCTCATCCTTGAATTCCTTCTTGTGACGGGATGGCGAGCCTGGAAAGGGGCTCTGCTAGCATCTTTCTTGGAGAAAGGGAGATCCGCTAGCAGCACTACCTGCCCCTCACCACCACCTCTCCAGAACTGGAGCACCCTTTCTTCCAGATTCTAGGTATGTTAGAAGCTTACATCGCCCAGCTGAGTCCCTCTCCAGGAACTGCCCTTGGTTGAGGGGATTGTGGCACAGGACAGCTGTTGGGGGAAGGGGCCCACATCAGTGATCAATCAACACCCAGTCCCCTTACCTCAAAATGGGATAACCCAGAAAGGCTACTCCAACTCCAGAGCTTCCCATGGGATCAGCAGTGGCCTTTGTTGCAACTGCAGTGCGATTCAACTCCTCCCCCTGCCCAATCCTACTTCTCTATCTCCATCATAGGTGCTCATCCCTACCACATCCCCACCCTCACCCCAATAAACTGCCTGTACACAAATCTCCATCTCAGAATCTGGTTCCTGGGGAACCTGAGCCAATACACACTCTAGAGGAACTTTGCTTCAACTTCTATCAGAATGATGCAAATGAAGATAAACACGAAGAAAGCAGTAAGACTGAATGAACACATCATTTTGGGAGGAGTCATGAAAAGGAATGCATAAGATTGTTGGGATCTGAGTCCAAAGGACTTGTTCTAGTTTGCTAACGCTGCTGTTAAGCAAAATACCAGAAATGGATTGGCTTTTATAAAAGGGGTTTATTTGGTTACAAAGTTTTAGTCTTAAGGCCATAAAGCATCCAAGGTAAGTCATCAACAATCGGGTACCTTCATGGAGGATGGCCAATGGTGTCCAGAAAACCTCTGTTAGCTGGGAAGGCACATGGCTGGCATCTGCTCCAAAGTTCTGGTTTCAAAATGGCTTTCTCCGAGGATGTTCCTCTCTAGGCTGCAGTTCCTCAAAAATGTCACTCTTAGTTGCTCTTGGGGTGTTTGTCCTCTCTTAGCTTCTCCAGAGCAAAAGTCTGCTTTCAACAGCCATCTTCAAACTGTCTCTCATCTACAGCTCCTGTGCTTTCTTCAAAGTATCCCTCTTGGCTGTAGCAAGCCCACTCCTTCTGTCTGAGCTTATATAGTGTTCCAGTGAAGTAATTCAGACCCACCCTGAATGGAAACTATCTAATCAGAGTCATCACCCACAGTTGGGTGGGGCACATCTCCATGGAAACACTCAAAGAATTACAATCTAATCAACACTGATACATCTGCCCACACAAGATTACATCAAAGATAATGGCATTTTGGGGGACATAATACATTCAAACCAGCACAGGACTCTATAGGCAATAGGATCTAAATAGTCTATCATTGTTGTCTAAAGTCTCAAATGTGTAATCTAGCTTTGTCACTTATGAACTCTAAGACTTTAGAGTACTGCTTCTCTACCTTGGCTGCACAATAGAATAACCTAGGAAGCTTTTAAAACTATCGATGCCTGGGCAGCATCCCAAGCCAACTGAATCCAAATCTCCTGAGGCTGGCCTCTGGCATCAGCGTTTGGATAATCCCTAAGCTCTCTGGGCCTTGATTTCTTCACCTGTTGAAAGAGGTAATGGTATTTAGTCTTTCATGGCTGATAGACAGCCAGTACCCCCTGGTACCATGTACTAACTGTTTCCACTCTGGCAAGCATCTGTCCAGTGACTTACCAGCCATTGGATACTGAATGTCTCCCCTGCCTTCCTTCCCAATTGACTGGTTGTAAAATTCAAATGTTCTAAAGGATGTGAAAGCACAAATATTGCACATGTTGTTTGTTGCCTTCAAATCAAAATCCATCCCTTTTATTATCCCCTAAGACAAGGGGACTGCTAGAGATTACCCACAAATCTTGGGTGAATTCAGAATGACTTTGGGCAGATTTAAATAAAAATTTGGGGGAATTTTTCTCCCTTTTGATATATAAGAAAATGCAGTACAGGTTTTCTTGTTCTTTTGCTTTCTTTTAGATTTTTATTTCAAAATACATTCAGTCTTACAGAACAGTTACAAAAATAATACAAACCCCATACAGAGAACTCCAACATAACTCTAACCACCCCAGATACCCAGATCCACCAATTTTAGCATGCTATTACATGTGCTATATTAGTCTGTTAATCTATCTATCGATCTATCATCTATCTGTCTTCCTATCTATTTATCAATCCATATTCTAAATACTTGGGTGCAGATTGTATACATTATGCTCCTTGAACACTTAATATGGCCATGTACATATCCTAAGAACAAGGATATTCACATATATAACCACCTTAAGTAAAGTTACCAAGTTAAGAAAAAATATTATGGTTTATATTCCAATTTTTTCATATCTCCCAATAATGTCCCTTTGAACCTTTTCTCCTTCCTTGCTAGAGCCCATCCAGCAATACATACTGCATTTAATTTTCATTGTCTCTTTAGTTGCTCTTCCTTTTTTTTTTTTAAATTGTGGAAACATGTATACAACATAAACTTTTCCATCTCAACCACTTGCAAGCATGCCATTCAAAGGGATTAATCACATTCGCAACATTGAAGTGTCCTCACCACCTTCCATCACTATAACTTTTCCCACCTCTCCAAACAGAAACCTGACACCCTTTATGCTTTAACTCCCCATTCTCCCTACCCCCAATCCTAGTAACCTGCACTTTAGTTTCTGTCTCTGTGAGCTTACATATTCTCCAATATTTTCTTTGCAGTTACCATAGGACTTAAATTTAAAATCCTAAATCTATACAGTATTGTTTGCTTTGATACCAACTTAACTTCAAAAGGATACACAAACTATGTTCTTATACCTCTCTTTCCTCCCCTCCTTTATGTAGTTCTTGTCACAAATTACATGTTTGTACATGTTATCGTTTCCTAGGTCGCTTAAGCAAATACCATGAAATGGTTTGGCTTAAACCATGGGAATTTGTTTGCTCACTGTTTCAAGGCTAGGAAAATGTCCAAATCAAGGCATCATCAAGACGATGCTTTCTTCCTAGAGACTGCCTGCTGGTGATCTTTGGCTCCTCTGTCACATGGCAAGGCACATGGCAGTGTCTGCTGGTCTCTCTTCTATTCCAGATTTTATTGATTTCAACATTTTACTTCCATGCCTTTCTCTGCCTCTCTGACTACTAAATTGCATTCCTCTCACAAAGGACTAGAGTAATAGGATTAAGATGCAACTTGATTGAGGTGGGTCACATTTTAACTGAAATAGCTTCATCAAAAGGTCCCACTTACAATGAGTTCACACGCACAGGAACGGATTATATTTGAGAACATGTTTTTCTGGGGTGCATACAGCTCCAAACCACCACAGTACATTATGAGTTCAAAACCAGATTTATTTTTACATTTTATTCATTTGCTTTTTGGACTCTGTAGAAAGTAAAAAGTGGAGTTACAAACTAAAAATACAATAGTACTGGCCTTTATATTTACCCATGTCATTACCTTCACCAGACATCTTTCTTTCCTCATATGGCTTCAGTCTTTTACCTGTTGTTCTTTCTTTCCAACCTGCAGAACTCTCTTTAGTATCTCTTGTAGGGCCAGTCTAGTGGTAAAAAAAACTCCCACTGCCTTCTTGCCTCCATGGTATCTGATGAGAAATCTGCACCTAATCTTATTGAGGCTCCCTTGTACATGACACACTGCTTCTCTCCTGAAGCTTTCAGAATTATTTCTTTATCTTTGGAATTCAACATTTTGATTATAATATGCCATTGCATGGGCCTATTTGGATTTATCCTGTTTGGAGTTCTTGAGCATCTTGGATGTGTATATTCATTAAATTTGGAATACTTTCAGCCATTATTTCTTTGAATATTCTCTCTGACCCTTTCTTTCTCTCTTATTCAAGAATTCCCACAATGCGTACATCAGTACACTTTACGGTGTTCCACAGGTTCCACGGGCTCTGTTCACTTTTATTGATTCTTTTCTTTTTCTGCTCCTCAAACTGAATGATTTCAACCATCTTATCTTCAAGTCCTCTGATTCTTTCTTCTACCAGCTCCAATCTGCTATTGAACCCCTCCAGGAAATTTTTAATTTCTGTTACTATAGTCTTCAACTCTGTTTGGTTCCTTTTCAAAATTTCTGTCTCTCTATTGATATTCCTTTTGTGTTCACCCATAATTTTCATGATTTCCTTTAGTTCCTTGTCCTCATTTTCCTTTATCTCTTTGAGCATATTTAGGACCATTGTTTAAAAGTGTTTGTCTGGTATATCTCAGGTCCTCCTCATCAGTGGTTTCTAATGCTTTAATCTTTTCCTTTGCCTTGGCGATCTCTTCCTGTTTCTTTATGTTTTGTGACCTTTTGTTGAAAGCTTAACATTTTGATATTTTAATGTGCTATTGCTGGAATTCAGATTCTGAAGCATGTGTTCCTTAAGCTTGTATCCAGCTAGTATTATGACAGAGCTTTCCTTGATTTCCAGGTGCTAGCAAAAATAAATAAATAAATAAATAAATAAATAAATAAATAAATAAATAAATAAATAAAAGAAATTAAAAAAAACCCTTTTCCCAGTCTTTGCAAACTGACTTGTACCAGTACTCTGCATCAGGACTTATCCATAAAATGAGTTAGAGGATAGCTAATGGCCTGATCCTTTCTGTCATTGCATCTTGTCTTGAGCTTGCACTTGTGACCTTAGGAATTCCCCACTTACATGCTTCCAAATATTCCCTCTTCCCTAGGCAACAGTTTCCTCATGGCCCTGGGCACTGCAATGTATATCCTCCAGTCAGCAGTCCCTTGCCCCAGGCAGCACAACCAAACCGCTCTCTCACAGCATTATGGAGAAAAGTTCCTTGAGCTGCCAATTACATGCCAGGCAAGTTCTGGGACAACAAGTCCATCAGGCCATGCCACCAGATAGATTGGGCCAGACAAACACACACCTGAATGTGCACAAGGGATACACTGCTCCCTCCAGAACCAGGACCAGGGCTCTGCACAGGAAGCATGGGCTGGCTCCATGCCAAGGCAGCAAAGAGTTAGGGGAAGAGCCAGTCATGGCGCCAGGACAACCTAGTCTTTTCTTGATTCAGAGCTCACTCTGTTACTGCAGGCTTTTAACAGTTTTCTGGAGCTTCGAGAAAGATGTTTCTGCCAGTTTCTGCTGGTTGTTCAAAGCTTCTTTGGGCGATGGAGGCCTGAAGCATCTGATTCCACCATCTTGAACATAGCAGGTGTAAGTTTTCTTTTTAATCAGGAAATAGCTTTGTTCAAACTCACTCACTTTTTTTCGGGACAACATAGTTTACTTTTAAGACTGAGTTTATATCGTAGCATCACTTCTTAACTGTGTGACCTTGGGCAGACTACTTAAATTCCCTGTATCTCAGTTTCCCCATAAGCAAAATGGCTATAATAATAGCACCTACTGCATGGAATGTTGAGAAAATTAAATGAGACTATGCTTGTCAAGTTTTATCAGAGTGATTGGCAAAGAGTAAGTACTCAGTAAATGCAAACTATTCTTATTGTTTCCTGGAATAAATAAACATTTGTGCTAGGTGAATTAAAATGGCCCTGGGCACTGCAATGTATATCCTCATTAACATTATTCCATTAACATTATTAAAAATACAATCACAATGGGAATATGCAGATTGAAATAAAACAATATGGATTTCTGAGAAAGATTTTGAATATTTATTTGCACTACACTAAGAAAAAAGATGAATTGGACACATCATCAAATACCAACAAAGCTGAAATAAAGTACTTCAATTCTGTGAATTTAATTCCCTGGTGCCAAAGCTTAGAGAGAACAGGATTTAAGGGTATTTCAAAGCCAGCTCTTTTATGGTAAGCATAGCAGAAAAGGCAGATTTAGTCAGCTTACCTTGGTATAGGTTGAGAGAGATGAACAGGTGCTTTGTGTTTTAATAGTAAATTCTTACTTGTTAGATTACTATGACTTTTTTTCATTTTTTAAATTAGAGAAGTTCTAGATTTACCAAAAAAAAAAAAAATGCAGAAAGTACAAAGTTCCCAACATCCCACAGATACAATCAGTTTTGCCTATTATTAACACTTTGCATTGGTGTAGTACCTTTGTTACAATTAATGAAACAATATATTATAATTACGCTATTAACTATAGAACATAGTTTACAATAGGGTTCACTGTTTGTCTCTTACAGTTCTATGGGTTTTTTTTTTAATTTTTTATTCTAGTAACATATATAAAACCTAAAATTTCCCGTTTTAACAACTCACCTATACAATTGAGTGTTGTTCATTATACTCCCTATGTTGTCCTACCATCACCACCATCTGTTACCAAAACTCTTCTGTCACCCCAAACAGACACTCTGTACCAATTAAGCATTAACTCCTGATTTCGTACTCACACCATGGCTCCTGGTGACCTGTTAACCTGTACACCTGTAAATCTAGTTCCTGATGCTATGGATTTGTATATTCTAACTATTTCATAACAGTAAGATTATAAAATATTTGTCACTTCGTATCTGACTTATTTCACTCACCATAATGTCTTCAAGGTTCATCCATGTTGTAGCATCTATCAGAATTTCATTCTTTTTTATAGCAGAGTAATACTCCATTGTGTATATATACAACATTTTGTTTATCCGTTCACCAGTTGATGGACACTTGGGTTGCGTCCATCTTTTAGAAATTGTGAATAATGCTGCTATGAACATCGGTATGCAAATACCTGTTCGAGTCCCTTTCAATTCTTTTGGGTGTATACCTAGAAGCAGGAATGGGGGTCATATGGCAATTCTATACTCAAATTTCGGAGGAAGCTCCAAATTGTTTTCCACAGTGCTAGGGCATTTTACATTCCCACCATCAATGAATATGTCCCTATTTCTCCAACACTTCTCTCCAACACTTGTTATGTTGTGTTTTTTTTTAACAGTGGCTACTCTAGTGGGTGTGAAATTGTATCTCACTGTGTTTTTGATTTGCATTTCTCTGATGGTTAATGATGTTAAGCACCTTTTCATATGCTTCTGGCTATTTGCATACCTTCTTTGGAGAAATGTCTATTCATCTTTCACTCATTTTTAAATTGAGTTGTTTGTCTTTTTACTGTTGACATGTAGGAGTTCTTTGTATATTCTTAATATAATATATTAAATAATATAATATATTAATATACTATATTAAACCCTTATTAGATGTGTGGTTTGCAAATATTTTCTCCCATTCTGTAGGTTGGAGGAAGAGGAGGAGAAATAATTAGCTGCTAATTTGTCTCTTACCTGCTAGACTATGAGCTCTTTTAGGCCAGGGATAGTCTCATCCATTCATCATTGTATCCCCAGGGCCTAGCTCAGTATTTGGCATATACTAAGTGTTCAATAAATATTTGTTTAATGGATATAAAACAACATTGATTTCATAGGCTTGCATGAAAATATATCTCCTGAATCCAGATACTTGGCCTTTTAAAGAATTACTCTCACAACAACTCAATTAAACATGAGGAAACTGAGAGTAAGAGAGCTTAAGTAACATGCCATGGTGAGACATTCCCAGAACATGGAGGGCAAGGCTGGATGCAGCAATAGGTGAAGGCTCCAAACCTACTGGGAGCCTTCCTCAAAGGAGAAGTGGCTCCAGCATTCACCCAGGGAGGAGCAAAAGCAGGGGCAGCTATGTAGCATTCTGCTGTCCTCACCCCCGCAGCCAGTCCCACACCCCCAGGCCGCAGCCAGCACGGCCACTACCAGTGCCTTCCTGGCCACACGGGAATAATCATTTATGGATGATCTAATTTCCTTCTGGTTTTATGGATGAGGACTCCGGATTCCCACAGGAGTGAGCCATCTTGTCCAAGGTCACAGAGCTCAAAACGAGGGAAGTATAGATTAGAATCAGGTGTATCCACTCCCGGTCTTGTGCTGAATGGGCTTCCAGGTACACATCAATGCCAACCACTCAAGAAATCAGTGTGATTGCTTAGAAGCCAGACTAAGACAACCCTCGAGGTGCTGAAGATGCTTCCACTCTCATCCTCACTCCCTTGGAGGCCATCCCAGCATCTGTAGTTAGGTGTGGGGGGTGAGGAGAGTCGGGCTGCAGATTTCAGTAGCATTGAGGATGGGGTGAGCATGAGTAACAAGCAAGGAAAGGCATCACCGAAATTGCCATTCCTCTGTGCCAGTAGCTGGTGAGAGCACGCTGGCCCTGGGGATGGGAAGTGTGGGCAGCAGCAAGCAGAATAGCCTTTTCAGTGCTGAGAGTCCCGCAAGGAGGAAACCCCTCAGACCCTGGCAAATAGGGGCACTTGGTCACCCCAGCATATTTCTTCTTTTGGCCTTTGGCCATGGGTTTAAAGACGTTCAGTGGAGCCTGAGAGGACAACTACACTGAATCCAAGCAGCTGCCCATTACAAGCAGCAGTTCTTGAGTGCCTAACTGAGGAGGCCTGCACCAGGCCCTCCCCAGACACCCAGCCTTCATCGCTGACATCGACTAGGACTTAGCACCAGGCAGAAGGGCTTCATGTGGACGGACACACCCTCACAGCATCCCCAGAAAGCAGATCTTATGTTATCCCCATTTACAGAGAGGATTCCAAGGCACAGAGAGGTTAAGAAATGTAGCCAAAGTTGAACAGCTGGGAGGTGTCAGAGCCAGGGTTTGAACAGGCAGCGTGACTCCAGAGTCTCTGTGCTCCTTTCTTCAAAGCGCTGCCTCGGGGGCAAGGTGAAAGCTGCCTTTGCTCTTTAGATGCTGATAGCCTGGGAGGCAGGAAGAGGCCTGGTGCTCCAGCCCTCTAAGGAATGACGCCTCTGACTGACCTTTAGTGAGCAGTTGCGATGGGCCAGGCCCCTGCTCAGCCTTTACATAAAATGTCTCTTTTAATCCCCATTACAACGAGCATGGTACTAGTTTCATCTCCATTTCACAGATGCTTACACTGGCTGAGAAAGGTCAAGTATCCGAAGTCATGCAGGTGGTGGACTGGGATTCAAATCCAGAAATCCAATTCCAAGCAAGGGCCAAGCCATGCGCAGTCAGGAGTGTGGGCTGTTTCCCACAAGGCAGGTTCGGTAAGGGTCCAGCAACAGCTAGCGAGTGCCCCGGGCATTTCAGCCATCCTTGTCCTTTTGTTTATTTGTGCTAAAAAGTACAGGACTCCAGTTCTGAGCCCAGGGCTATGATCAGGGAGGCAGCCCGCAGAGCAGGGAGAGAGGGGGTGGGGGTGGTGTTAGTTCTGCAGCTGAGAAACCAAAGTCCACACTGAGAGCTTCACAGTGCAACAGAATGTTAAATCCTCCCATAAACAGCCTTGTTTTTGAGGATAAAACACCACAGCATGGTGCTGTTCTGGGAAGCGTTTTCCACCCCCAGCCCGGCCTTCAATTGTTCCTGCTTGCTCCCTGCTCCAGGAAGGGGTGGAGGTGCCTTAGGTCCCTACACCCAGCAAACCCGCAGGTGGGTTCCCTTCCAGCAGCTAGGAGGCCCTTGTCAGGCATCAGGCCCTGTCTCATCACGGAGCTGCCAGGCTCAGGTTTTTATTACTACATAAGCAAAAGGCATTATTAGTGTAGAAATATTCCAGAAATGACTTATTTAAGAATTGTCCTGGGGGGCGGATGCCTGAGAGCACGTCGCTGCCGGGCTGAAGCTGCTGTTTGCCTGCAGAGCCAGCCTTGGCAACAGCCTTGGGCTCCTTCCTCCCACAGAGGACCACGCAAGGTCCCCAGGGCACAGAAAAGCTTTTTCTAAGAATCCCTGGTTCTTTACCAGCTTGTACCGAGTGAGACAGGAACTTAGCCTTCTAGAATGTCAAGATGGGACAAGGCTGGGGGTGGTAAGTGGGCTCTTCAGAAAATAGAATGAACACTGCCAATTCTCCCACAATCAAGATGGCAAGTGGGCCTCAAAGCAAAGAGGAGCATTCCCTGTCTGCGAAGAAACAAAGCCACCCTCCTGGCTGGGTATGAAAATACACAAAAGCTGCTAAGGACATGAAGGACCCTAACCAGGCTGAATTTGAAGAGTCTTAGTTCTGTAGGCCTCAAAAGGATACACTTTTGTTTGTTTCCCCTGTGAGCTTGTGCATCTCATCCTCTGGCCACCTCCCGAGAACCAGGGCCCAAAAGCAATGCATTGGAGTGGACCAGGCATTTCTTCAGAGACCAGCTAATTGTTTCCTGGGATGGTCAATCTTAGTTTACATGCACTTCTGGGTAAGAGGGCCTTTCACCTGAAGGAAGACCTCCAAACAAGAAGAAACGTTCATGATGCATTGCTTAAAAAAAAAAAAAAAAAAAACAGATTACAAAGTGGTATGTAAATTATGATAGTATTTTGGGAGAAAAAAGTAACAATAACAATAATAGCTAATATTTGCTGAGTGTTTGCTATGTTCCAGGTCCTATGTGACATTATTTCACTAATCCTCAGAGCCATACAGCAGTGAGGTAGGTATGAGGACAATGACACTTAAAAAGATCAAATAACTTGCCCAAGCAGTAAGTAAGCAGTAAGTAGTGGAGTCAGGAAATAAACCCAGGCTGACCAATGATACACCCTGTTCACATCACCAGCTCACCATCAGCCTCCATATATACCAAGATGTTAGCTGTGGGGGCCTTTGGGTGGTAAGATTCTAAGTGCTTTGGTCAGATTTTTCTTTTTGCTTGTCTGTGTTTCCCAATTTTTCCACACTACACACATATCATATTTTGCATTGGGGGATGTTGCTAAAATTAAAAGGATAGATATGTTTTTACATAAGAAAAAAAAAAAAGACCCAAAAGCCATTGATAACCAGACCCTGGTGCCTCCCCACTAAGATCGTTATACAGCAGCGTGAAGTCTGTCCCCGCTACATCCATTCCAGACCCACCCTCCTTTGCTCCCCACCACCAGTACAGCCTTCTGTCATTTCACTGCCCCTTGGGGAGCAGCATCCCCCATCTGACTGGAGAAACAAGCCCATCATTACCCCCTTGAAGAAGATCTCAGCCAAGTCTTCCAGAATGCAAGTGGTTGACAGAACAAGAGTGACCAGACGGTCCAGGTGGTCACATTTTGAAGGGGGGTTTTCTGGACACAGAAAATAATATTAGCCTGAAAAAGCTACCACCTCACCAGCCTCAGCCCTGAGGAAATCAAAGAGAGCTGCCTTCTGAAATATAAAGAATAAGCAAACGTGAAACTCCTACACTATTCTCGGTATCATAAATCAACTGAACTCCTACTCTGTGCTCTGTTCTGTGGAGATATATAGATATACACAAGTTTACAAGCCAACTAGAAAGGCAAGACAAGCATCTGATAAGTAGGAAGAAACATACCTCTTCTAATACTGCTCATGTAGCACTGGTTCCTTACAGCACTATTCATCTCAAAATATTTTACATTAATTCATTATGGTGCTGAAATATGCAGTTAATATGTAGTCCTCTCACAGCCAGTCAGTCATTATACTGAAGAGCATTCTATTGTACATTCTCAGCGTTGGAAGGCAATTCTTTATGGGTTTCTCATGGTTCTGCATACCTTACAAGTGAGGCACTGACAGCCCTTTGTTCTGGATTATATTTTCAAGGATGTTTGTATAAGGAACAGCCTTGAAAAAGAAATAGTGTCTCCCTCCAGAGCAAAGGGCAGGCATGCTTGCCACCTGTTATAAAATACTCAGATTCCCTAAGCTCAGGGTTCATCTCCTGTAACACAATCCACTTCTTGTGTGGGGCCGTCCGGCCCTCCTAGTATCATGCTATGGAATTGCGGCTCAGAGAACTGGCTTAAAATTGCTCAAACTCTAGCTACTGCTATGGCTGTGACTAATAAACTATTCTTTGTCTCTAGCCCAGGAGTCTCATGCCTTCTACCAGCATCCATGAAGCTGTGGCAGACTAACCTGCTAGCTTGCAAGTAGGGTAAAATTACAGACCTTTCACCATTCTTGACTGTTAGCCAGTGAGCTCTAATGTGCTATAATCTGTCTTTCTCAGCCTGAGGGGCACTATCCATTCCATTCAGTTTGCTGAAGTCTCTCTTCCTGCTGTTATTTCCTTTTCCATGAATAGTTTCGACCAACAGTGACTCAAAAAATGGTGTTCAAGGGACCGTGTTTTCTCTGCTCTGAAAATCAATTAAGGAAAAACCCCATTGGATGTAAAAGACAAGATTAATGGTAGCTCAAGTCTCCTTCACAAAAATGGCTAGGAAATCAATAAATCGATAGGAAATAAGGGATTGGTAGAAATTCTTTGGTGTTATAAAAGAGCACTGAAGCACCACTGCAGCCAGGGGGGGTTGATCAGCACCTGAAGGAAGAACTGAAGAAACGGAAGGGCAGTGGCCTGCACAGGCCCCTGAAAATGCATCTTTACTGGGCATGTGCCAGGAAGAGCCGATAACTGATTTCACTTGGAGCTTCTATCCCCAGGAACGCATTTTCTAAATGGGATTTGTCTTAATTTCATCATGTGGTACACATTACAAGTACCATAAAAATTTGTAAACTGTAGTCCTTTCTTGATTTCATCCCTGTAATAGAATAAAAGAGTATGCATAAATTTGGCCAAAGGGAGACTTTGTCCTAAAATACTGCTGGAGAAAAATTAATCATAGGTTTAGTAGAAAATATTTCACACAATCATTCCCTTTAATCTTATTTTCAAAATTATGTTACAGGTAATAAGCTCTGAAAATAGAGCATTCAAGGAAACAGTTTAGTAATCAAAATGCATGATAAAGTTAATCTGACTCAAATTTTCCAGTGCAAACAATCATTGTGCTACCTGGTGACTAGGCATAAGCAAACTATGTAAATGAATGTAAGTAGGGCTGTTTTGATACAAAAGCCAAGGGGTTTGCCGTTCTTTCCTTTTCTCTCATTTCCAGCATCCATAAAGAGCAGCAATAGTATTAGTAACACGCACACACACTCTTTAACCTCACGCATCGAGGACACTGAAGGACACACAGTGGGGCTTCCATATTACAGGATCATCTTTTAATGGTAGGAAAAGGGGATCCCAAAGTAAATTCCTCCTCTTAACTGGTTCACTTTGGAATGAAGAACTGTGAGTATACTTCTGAAGTAGCCAGGGTACCCTCAAAGAGAATGTTGGAAGGAACTCACTGCTGGCATAGAGGCACAGAGAGGCTCACATGTGGTCCACCCAGCCTAGTGAAGTGGGAAAGTGGCTGAGGGTTTGAGCAGAAGCCAAAATTGGGGATAAAGAGTATGCATGGCACGTATGCTTGATGTTCTCACAAGAACTCTCAGCAGGGGCAAATACCTGAGAGATAGAGGTCTAGGGGAACAGAGATGGGAGGATCTCAGACCCTGGCTTGATCAAGACTGTTTTCCCATTTACCAACTATAATGCGGTAGAATTCCCATTCTCTCCACCCCACTTTTTCTTTCCCTCTTGATCTTTCTTTCTCTCTCCCTCTATATCTCTCTTCCCCCCTCCTCTCTCTTTCTTCCTCTCCCTCTTTCTCTCCCTCTCCCTCTCTCTCTCGTGCACATACACACACACTTTCTTATTAAATACATGGGTCCTGAATCTATCTCTGACCCCAATCCCCGAGATTGCTTTGCACATAGATCTTCATGACTGCCAAATAACTCTATGAGACAAGTCAGGTAAATAATTCTCAAGGGCATCTTCAATTTTACAGTTGGAGTTCTCAGTTCCCTGAGAACTCAGACATACTACCTCTCTAGATTGGAGCATTAATGTTGTCACACAATGACTTTCTAAGAGTTTACTGCCATTTAAGGAACTCCCTCCTGGCCTTGCAATTTTAAAATAACAGCTTTATTGAGATATAATTCACATATATACAATTCACTCATTTAAAGTGCACAATTCAATGGTTTTTGGTATATTCAAAGATTTGTGCAATCATCACCATAATCCATTTTAGGTCAATTTCATCACTGCAAAAGGAATCCCGACTTCCTGTGACCTTTAGCAATCACTGTCCATTTCCCCTAACCCTCTCCCAATTTCAGCCCTTGGCAACCACTAATCTACTTTCTATCTCTATGTATTTGCATATCCTGGACATTTTTATGTAAGTGGAATCATCCAGTAGGAGGTCTTTTGTAACTAGCTTCTTTCACTTATCATAATGTTTTCAGGGTCCGTTTATTGCCAAATAATATTCCATGGTGTGGATATATTATGTTTTATTTATCTACTCAGCAGTTGATGGACATTTGGGTTATTTCCACTTTTTGGCTATTATGAGCAATACTGTTACAAACATTCATAAACACGTTTTTCTGTGGACATATAATTTCACTTCTCTTTGACATATTCCTTGATGTGGGGTTGCTGGGTCATATGGTAGCTCTATGTTTAACATTTTGAGAAACTGCCAGACTGCTTCCAAAGCAGCTGCACCATTTTATATCCCTACCAACAATAAACAAGAGTTTGAATTTCTCCACATCCTCACCACCACTTGTTATTATCTCTCTTTTTTATTATATCCATCCTCGTGTGTGTAAAGTGGTATCTCATTGTGATTTTGATTTGCATTTCCCTGGTGGCTAATGATATTGAACATCTTTTCATGTGGTCATTCACCATTTTTTAATGCTCTTTGGAGAAATCTCTAGTCATGTTTTTGCTAATTTTTGAATTGGATTACTTGTCTTTTTATTATTATGTATAAACATTTTCTCCCATTCTATGAATTGTCTTTTCACCTACTTGATGGATGGCATCATTTGAAACAAAAAAAAAAATTCACTTTCATGAAGTTCAATTATTTATATATTTTTCCTTTCATTGCTTGAACTTGTGGTATTATACATAAAAAATCATTGTTTAATCCATAGTCACAAAGATTTATGCCTATATTTTCTTCTAAGAGTTTTATAATTTAGCTCTTATGTTTAGTTCTTTGATTTGTTTTGAATTAATTTTCGTATATGGTGTGAAGTATGGGTCCAACTTCATTCCTCTGCCTGTGGATATCCTGTTTTCCTAGCACCATTTATTGATTGATCTTGCTTTCTAATAAACTTCCCACAAGAGATCTGTTTATGAATTTCTAGTCCTTCAACTCTGTTTCCAAACAAATTTGCTTTAGAATTGCTTCTCATGGTGGTGGAGGCAGTGGTTATACTTTTATTTATGGTGAGGAAGGAGTTTGCCATAGTGCCCATTCACATCCCAGTTTAACACACGTACACACACACACACACACACACACACACTGCATCCCATATCTCCTTTACTGGGTTTCTTTGTTAACCAAAGTGACATCACTGGAACCAAGACCTGTATGGAGCATGGGAGAATATATTCCACCTGGAATTTTCAGCTGCCCAAAGTTACTTTATGAAATTGAAAACTTTTTAATTTTGGAAGAGAGGGTGGAATGCAGAGAACCCTGTGGCTGCAGCACAAAGATTTAAACAAAGATTACAGCAGCTGTGACTGGGCCAAGCCCAGGGATATTTTCTTACTAGGGGTTTGCCAATCTCTGAGCTCTCACTTGGCCATCAGCAGCCTCCATGGAAAACTAAAGTCAGGAAGGCCCAGGGCCAAGGCATAGAGAGCAACAGTGAACAAGCTGGAAAAGGGTTCTTGACCTCAACTCTGGAAAGATCATTTATTTTTCCCAGATGTTGGTTTCAAGTTAGGTGATGAGAATTTTCCCTTGAGAGAGAAGTTACCCAAGCAGAAGTTTCCTGGGTCCCTTTGCATTTCAAACTGTCTCCAGCTGTTTCCATCATTAATGAAGCTCCTTTCAAAATCTTCTCAGGATCACAATCACCTGGGGTGCTTATTAAATACGCATCTTCGTGGTCCCAGCTGGAATGGAAACTGCATTTTTAATGAACAGCCTAGGTGATTCTGATGTAGGCCTGCTCCAGGACACACTTGGGCAATGCTGCACTGAAGGTTATCTAAGGATTCTGAGTTATCTTTCACTCTTCCCTTAAGGAGGTTTTCTCACAGCCATGTTGTCACCCAAGACTGGGAGGGGGTGAGGGTGATTGGTGCTAGAGGCTGGGGAAGGGAAGAGTAGAGTGCCAGCAGGAGTGAAACGGGAAGAAAGAGTTTGGAAAAGAATAGCCTTGAAGGCCTTTAGAAGATATTCAAACAGTTAGAGAAGAAAGTAGAGGAAACTTTCCATATCTGAGCATTACCATCTTATTATTTAACTAATACAGTTTTCTTTTTGTCAGCTGGCCTAACATTGCCTCCTCCTTTAGCTTTGTCTGAGAAACAATATCCAGTTTAGGTATAGTTTTTTTTTAATACATCTTACAATAATTATATATTTATTGATTTTTAAAAAATGTTTATGTGCTACCAAAGTCTTTTCAGAAATACAACTGATGAAAGCACCATCTTTAGAAAAACATTCCTTTGTGCTGTGAGCTTCTGGAGGGCAAGGATCATGTTGCTCCATCCCACGGCAATTCCTTGTGATGCCCATTCTTACTGCAGGACAAAAAACTTTTTAAAGAAAATCTGTTTTCCAGATTCCATTAACCTCTTGACTGCATAGCTCATCAGAGGTCAAAGTTCAGGAACGGTTTATCTCCAGATTATACCCATACACGACTGCCATTATAAAATGCAAATGTGTTGAAATTAAAAGTTCATGTGATCTCCCCAGAGGGTACTGGAATTACTACTAGTGCTCTATTCTTTCTTTGTTTCCTTGAAAAGTCTTTTTAGGAAGGGCTTTAGAGTTAGAGTGTATGTAATAGTCCAAAATGCATAAGGAAGTTTCCTTGAAATGGAAAAATGTGCAAATGCAATGTTTTTAACAGGTTTGAGTTTTGTTGTTGCTACAGAAGAATGTGTTCAGATGAATTTCAACTATGTCTTTATCAGTGCCTATTTCTCCTCCTCTAACATTCCTCAATAAAGGAGGCTTTAACAAAGTGCCTGCACATATCTCAGGCTGTCTTTTAGGAATATAATGCAAATGCAAATTTAGGAGAGACATTAGACTCAGTAAATAGAGATTTATGAGATTGTTTCATTAATATTTCTCAGAAAACATGTATTGAACAAAAGTGGTGAAATGAAACCTTAATAGCATTTTGAGCATCCTGCTCATAATGAAATATGTAAATGTTGCAAATTGGGACGTATATAATGATGTTTTATATACTAATAGGAAGCTCAGTCCTGTTTATTGTATATTTGGTTCAGTTTGTTGTGTGGGTGCTGTATTCACACCAGTCACTATTTTGAAGAACATAAAATGGAAGCATAAATTGATGTTTCTTTTCCTGATTTAATGTTTTCAGCATGTCAATTGAGTAAACATCCTCAGGGAAGACACATATGCTCCAAGCAGAGCAGAAATCTTGTATTTTCATCAAAGCACTAGATCCTTTCTATTTGCATAGCCAAAACAAAAATAAGTATCTCTATGTATTACAGGCATGTTAGAGTACAAAACCCAAAGGAGCATGCTTTCTTTCCATTTAAAAGATTTTATTATGTCTTGCTATGCATATGTGTGGGTGAGTGTGGGTACAGAAAGCAAAATACCCCACCAGGACCAAATTGGACCAATTACTTACAGAATAGTACAAAGGCATGTTAAGAGTCAACTTTCTATACTGTCCTTAGTTGAACAATCATTACTATCCTAAGGACATTGTGATTTCTTTGAAATATGCTTACTCTCTATACTTCAGTGTATATGTGCCTAAACAAATAAAAATTTTCATGTCTAGAGCTTCATTTGTCATTCTTCCCACATCTTTCAGGAAAGTCCTAACTAGTACATAGATTTCATCAGACCCTAAAAAATAGCTAACTCAACTTGGATGGACAATTCAGAGAAGACAGAAGTAAAAATAAAATTCTTCTTCATAAAATTATTTGTGTGGCAGGATAACTTGGCTGAGAAATTTCACTAGGCTATCTTTTCTCAGCAATAGGCTCAAGAAGAAAGTCTGAGTGGTATACTCTATTAAGGTGATAAGGGCTTCCCTTTCACCAGGGTGGAGTTCAGAGAACTACCTTGGCTTAAATTCTACATCTCAAAAGACATAAACTAGATCATTTGAGGGAGGTGGATTGAAGGAGCAGGGTGAGGGACGGTGGAGGGGTGGTCTGTCCTGGCAAGTCAGGGACCAGTGCCTCTTCCCACACAGCATATCCAAGGCGGCAAAATCTCCAATGGGGAGCTTGTGGGCCTTGATCAAGAAACTAATGGCCAAGCGTATGGGAAAAAAATCTGGACCTGCTTGGCCAAATCTTGACTAACAAGAACATTTTGATAACTATTAGGAGCCTCAGAATATCAGTGGCTGTCAATAGACTCCCTTATGCAGTGAAGGTTCAAGGCTTGGGTTATCATTGGGCTTGAGTTTTAATCCATGCCAGGGCAACAGCCCTTTTCATACCACTCCTAACAATGATGTATCTTAAATAACACTAATATTGCCCATCAAAAAACTATTTCTAACATCCCTGTTGTTATTTAACCAGCTTCAAGGTGTTGATTTAGATTAATTTATTCCTACCTATATCACATGCCTCAGACTTAAGTATTTCCATGTAAATTGCCACAAATCCAATATAACACTGTGGCTCTGAGAGAGAGGATGCCAAGAGCAGCAGTCTTCCTACCTGCAGATGGACGCTGCGGTCTTGGACTAGGATCGCTGCATGGCCAATGGGCTGAAGACCATAAGCCTTTACCTGAGTTTCCTGGATTTCTTAAGCCTCAGGTTTTCATAAACCCCTGGATTTTTGCAAGCCCCAGGGAAAGAAGACAAGCTACCCAAAAATTACTTTTGTATTATTCCTTGGCCGAAATAATTATCTGGTCAAGTCAAAATTAATTTGATTTTTTAAAAAAGTGAAGTGACATTTCTTGTGCCCAAGTGTTATAGCACAAACTAACATCCGTTTCATATGTTTAATACCTATCCTGAACTACATTGTAAGCTTCACAAGGGCCAGTGCCATATCTGTTTTGTTCGCCATTGTATTCTCCACCACATTGTATGTGCTCAATAAATATTTGTGGAAAGAAGGAAACAAGGGAGGAAGTAGACAAAGGGTAAGGAAGGGGAGGAGAGAGAATGGGGAACAAGAGAGAGAGAAAGTTAAAATAGCAAAGACTAAACCAAGCCCTCCTCCTTCCAGTGTGCCTTGCTGGCCCTCTGTGGATTCAAACCCAAGGGCTCCACACAGACTTTCTCAAAGATAGCACAGGCTCAGTGACATCTCCACCGCCAGGCAGGTACTGGAATGGAGTAACTACACTAGAGTCCTATCTTCTTAAGTAAAAATGAATTTCTGTGTTTAAAAATACTCAGAAGGCAACCAGTGTGCTGAACCATACACCAAGAGCTGACAGCTACAGAAGTCAGCCTCATGAAGGAATCTGTGCTCTATCAAATGTCTGGGCTGGAAGGGGGCTATGAGATCTCTTAGGGCAACACTGACCCTTAGACATGAGGAAACTGTGGTGCAGGGAAGTTGACAATCTTTACTGGCATGACCAGGTGACAACTGATGAATTTGACACCTAATCTCATCGCTTTGAAATAGTCCACCCTCTTCTCACTCCATGAAGTTCCTTGTACTGGGTTTCTTCAGGAAAATGGGAGGAAGGAGAAGTTCAGGAGAAAAGGATTTGAGGCATTTGGAATGGGAAACATAATGGAACAGTAAAAACTGACTGAAGGGTATATGGCCAAGTGGAAGTGCTGAAACCCCCTGCTACACACCACCTAACACTCAATAAAATATAAATAAATCATAGATATACAGATAGATACTTTCAATCGAATGCCTGGAGCTACAAGAAAAAGAAATAAAAGGTAGAAGAATTGCAAAGAAAGATAAAACTGTCATTAGTTGCCAATGTTATGATTTCCTACATAGCCAAAAGTACATACTAATTTTTAGGATTAATAGAAGAGTTTTTCCAGGTCAAGATACAATGTATACTTACATAAAAAGTCAAGGTACAAAATAACTGTATTTCTATATATTCAAACAAGCAGTTAGAGAATGTGATCTTTGGGGGGAATTATTGTTTATTGTACTGTTATTTCTATTTTTCTACATATTTGAAATTTTTCAGAATAAATAATTTTAAAAGAAGCATTGGGGAATTACTGATCAAAAGAAAGCAAAGAGATAACATTTACAGTAGCCACACACACAAAAAATAAGACATGTAGGAATAAACAGAACAAAAGTAGAAGGTAACGTTAATAAAGGAAATTTTAAAACTTTCTTTTGAAGGCCATTAAGGAATAATAGAATAAAACAGAAATCCATGCTCATGGATATGGAGACTCAATATGAATATCATAAAGATGTCAGTTATTCTCCAATTGATCTAATTTGTTTACTAACCAGAATGACCTGTTCCATGGCCCAATCCCTAGATAAAGTGATTAAGGCCAGCTCCTGGCACAGAAAACAAGGACCACATATGTGAACTTCCCTACTCCCCAGGGAAGTCTGATCACATCTCTCTCTGTGCTCCTATTGTGCATGCTTCTACTAAGGTGGTGGTAATCACATTTTCTAACCTAAAAGTCCAAACTCGATTGTTTCGTTCTGGGTTTCTCAGTCTTGGCACTATTGACATTTTGGGTCAGATAATTATTCATTGTTGGGGGCTGTCCTGTGCATTGTAGTATGTTTAGCAGCATCCCTGGCCTCTACCCAGTAGATGCCAGTAGCAACCCCACACACATCAGTTGTGACAACCAAAGATGTCTCCAGACATTATCAAATATCCTCTGCAGGGTAAAATTGCCCCTGGTTAACAACTACGGGTTTAGTGTGTGGAAGGTGGGGCATACGTGGGAACCCTGTGCTTTCTGCATGATTTTTCTGTAAAACTACAATTGCTATAATTTTTTAAAAAATTATGCACACACACACACACACACACACACACACAAGCTTCTTACCACTCCCAGCATATATCAAGTATCAGTTTTGCCACACTAATCTAATTTTTTACCATCTCTCAGCCTAAAATTTAGGGACTTGCCTTGAATTTATTAGCTTAGAGAAACAATTCATCAAATTAATAGGGATCTACAATAATTAATTAAAATAGCAAAACTTAAGAATAAATGAGTAGAGTTTTTTGTTTAGTGGTAGTTTTGTTTTTGTTGTTGTTTT
Organism: Choloepus didactylus; assembly: GCF_015220235.1. Taxonomy (NCBI): domain Eukaryota; kingdom Metazoa; phylum Chordata; class Mammalia; order Pilosa; family Megalonychidae; genus Choloepus; species Choloepus didactylus. The sequence goes on from NC_051319.1 coordinate 7,883,430, forward strand.
GACTAAATTACTAACTACACCACTTAAAAGGCTAATCCAATTTAACCTGGTCAGCCCCTGGAATTTCAGGTATCTGTGTGACACCTGAGACTCAGAGCCAGAGTTTGGCAGCTATGAATGTCAACATTACCACATACAGCAACTGTTAAAGAAGCTGAAAAAGAGATCAGACTTCAATTAGAGATATGAACAAAATGGACTTGGTTAGGACTAAGGTAAATCAGATTAAAGGGTAAAGGATAATATGGATGGTGTTTTAAAACTTCAACTTCTCTGTGAGACCAAAGGAACATGTTTATTTGGTGCAAAATCTATATTTCATAGCACACAATATAATTTAACTTGTACGGTCAGTTTATTCAAACACCATAATTACATGGAACCTTAAATAGGGAGTGAGATCTGGTTTGTTTTTACAGGTTAGTGTGGAGCCCTGATATATCCCAGAGTAATTTGGGCAGAGAATAAAAAGTATTTGTGGGCCCCCTTGAGGGACTGGGGAAAACTGTGGAAATACTAAGTAAACTTCCCCACTTGGGGAATTTCTGATATTCTTGCAAGCATCGGGGACTACCAATTTAGAAGGTCAAGCCCTTGATCTTGCGGCTTGTCCTTATGAAGCTTGTAACTCCAAAGGAGAAGCTAAGCCTACTTATAATTGTGCCTAAGTGTCACCTCCAGAGAGCATCTTTTGTTGCTCAGATGTGGCCTCTCTCTCTAAGCCAACTCAGCCAGTGGACTCACTGCCCTCCCCCCTATGTGGGACATGACTCCCAGTGGTGTAAATCTCCCTGGCAACATGGGACATGACTCCCGGGGATGAGCCTGGACCTGGCATCATGGGATTGAGAAAGCCTTCTAGACCAAAGGGGGAAAAGAAATGAAACAAAATAAAATTTCAGTAGCTGAGAGATTTCAAATGGAGTCAAGAGGCCATTCTGCAGGTTATTCTTTTGCATTATATAGATATTCCTTTTTAGTTATTAGTGTATTAAAATAGCTAGATACTCCCTTTTATCCAGTGTATGGACAGATGAGTAGAAAAATGGGGACAAAAAGTAGATTAATAATAGGGGATGATGGGGGATATAGGATGTTTTGGGTGTTCTTTTTTACTTTTTATTTTTATTCTTATTTTTATTTTTTTGGAGTAATGAAAATGTTGAAAATTGATTGTGATGATGAATACACAACTATATGATGATAGTGTGAACAACTGATTGTACACTTTGTATGATTGTCTGGTATGTGAATAAAGCTCAACAAAATTGCATTTTTAAAAAGGCTAATACAATTGAACTCATTTACATGAGGTTGTGGAGACAGCCATCTTTTACTAAAGGGGTAATAATTAAGAATATAAGAACTGTGAAAGCAGAATACTGCTTTTAAAATACAAATTAATCAACTATGCTCTGTCAGAAACCATTTAAACATAAAATAAAAATGAATAAAGACAACAACAGGTTTAGCATATAATGTGACAATGCAGTATATTTCCTGTGGCCGTTTCTCTCTCCTCAGCCCATTTTCCTCTAGACTCTCATCGGTTAATCAGAAAATAAGACATCCCAGATGTAAAGAATTGGGAAGTAGAATTGTATCAGACTTTTCAACAGCAGCATTGGAAGCCATACAAAAAAAAAAAAAAAAAAAAGCCTTAAAAATTCTGAAGGGAAATTATTTCCAACTGTAACTGAGAAGGTGAATGTTCAATACTCCTGTTTATCCTCTTTTCCTGAGCACTCCAGTTATGAGGTCCTTTAGACTGAGTGTGGACCGATGGAATGTGGGTAGAAGTGAGGTAAGCTATTTCCAGGCCAGACCTTTTAGACCTTTCATGTGCTCATCCAAGTCCTCTTCCCTTGTCCCCTGGAGGAAGGCAGAAGACCTAGAGGACTCCAAAGCCCTGGTATATTCTCCAGACAGAAGAAGCCCGGGTGCCTATGTCATCATGTTGAAAGCAGTCCACCAAACAGCTGCCCCAAACAATGAATTGAGCAAAACTTTTTTGTGGTGAGCCACTGAGTTTTGAGGGTTTTTTTGGTTCAACAGTTAGCTTATTCTGAATAATGCCATAACCAGGAATTCTGTACCCATCCAAAACTATCATTTAAGAGGTCAAGTAGGGAACAAAAAGACATATTTACACATGCAAGTTTTCAAAAATTTACCCCCTGCATCTTTTCACACCAAATAACTAGAGGACGTACTGCATCAAAACAAGGGAGTAAAACAAAAAGGAACTCATGAAATACAAGAAGCGAGGAGCCTGACACCGGAGTCAGACCCTCAGGATGATGGTAAAGGTAAGTCTCAGGATGATGGCTGGGCAGCAGGCTTAGAGAGCAACCAGAAAAGATTAGAGCAGGACATGGTACCAGAAGGAATTTTCAAGAAGAAAAAACATGGAATTAATAGGTTATCTTAAGTGCTTAGTTACATGAAGGTTTTACCTGGCATCATGGGATTGAGAAAGCCTTCTTGACCAAAGGGGAGTTGAATTAGTGATAAGTACATAGAACACCAAGAAAATACAAAAAATGAGGCAATCAAGTCCAGGGAAAACAAAAAGCTGAGCAAGAAAAGAAATGCAATCATCATACACTTTGAGATTTAGCGGTAAACAGTATTTACATGGCCATAATGTATATCCTGAATATTGATTTACCCCCAAATTGTTATACATCTATACTGGGAAACTGGGAGGAGCGAAAGTGTCAGAGGAGGTAGAGGATAGGAGATGGGAATACATAAGAGAGGTAAATACGTAAGAGAGAGAGTCAGTGGATGAAGTCTAAAATTAAAAATTCAATAAATAGCAGTGTACACATTAGTATTTAGAAACACAGAGGCATGTTTCTAAACAAAAAAAAAAGAAAAAAATGCTTGTTTTTCAAATTGGAAATGGTCACTTGTGAGGAAAGGAATCAAGGGTAAGAAGGGCCTCTGTTATTTGTTGTTAGCCATCTACTACTATTCAATTTTTAAATGATATATAAAATATTATGTTTAAAAGATAAATCAAAAAAGAAAATCAGGAGGTAGATGAAGGAAAGAAAGAAAGAAGGGGGGAGGGGGGGAAGAAAGTTACTACATTTAAAAGATAAATCAAAAAAGAAAATTGGGAGAAGGAAGGAAGAGAGGGAGGGAGGGAGGAAGGGAGCTCAACTCATACACATTAGATGTATGGCTTTGGGCAAGTTCGCAATCGCTTAGTGCCTCAATTTCTCCATCTGTAAAATGGGAATGATAATCTCCCTCACAGAACTGCTATGATGATTAATTCAGAAAATGTGGTCATTATGGTTAGGAGCTACGATAAGAGGTGGCAGCAGAGTAGATAAGGAAAGCCCTGGGCTCGAGGAGTCAAAGGATTTCAGATCTAGATCAGCCTGCTCTGACTACGTGTGTGACCTTGGGCAAGTCACTTCACTTCTCCAAGCTTCAGGTTCCTCATCTTTGAAATGAGAACTCTGACCAGCTGATTTCGGAGGCTCCTTGTGGCTCTGACCTCCTATAATCTATGTCATATCCATGTCATATGAAAAAAAGAAAAAACATTGCATATCGATCCCCTGCTCCTCTGGAGGTAAGCAGTTGTCCCAGCCTTCTGTGTAAGAGGATATTTTCATGTTAAACAGTTCTGTGGTTCCCACATGATAGTGGCAGTGGTTTTCATAACCAATGATTACAAAAATGCATCATGGTAAAATCCAATAGTCATTTGGCATTGCTCTTAAATTAATTTTTATTTTAATTAAGCCCAATAGCAACCTCATTTACTTGAAAAATAGTAACACTTACGTGGGAGACATTTCATTTATCTCACCCACAGACTACGCTTGGTGCCCTTCTCCTCTGGCAGTCCCCTCAGAGTCCCACAGTTTGGGAGCCATTGAGATAGGAGCAATCTGGGAACCACTAATAAAGAAGGAAGTCTTCTCAAGCCCTCCGCAAGAAGGTGGGGGAAGAAGGTCTTTTCTTTCTATGTCTGTTTCCAGACTGAAACTGAGACAAGAAGTGTGGTGTGCTTGCATCTTGCAGAAAGACTGTCTCTTGTCAGAGTGTCAAGCAGTGTTTAGACACCTGTTTAGCCCCTGGGCACCTTCGAGGGCAGCCTGTGAGGTGTGCACTCTGCCCTGGAACCAAAAGGCATTAACTTCGGTAGAGCTGGAAGCATGAAAGGGTGACAGATTCAATGATTTCCTCTTTGAGTAACTTTGATCATCAAAGAGAAAAATTACCCATAATTCATGAAAGGATCATGGCTTGAACTGATATCACATTGTTCATTGTGATCACCAAGTGTGCAAGGCAATTGATATTTACAGGAAACACTGGGTCCTGTACTCAAAATACTTGGTCTCCAGTTACTAAGTGTCTCAGTTTCCTCTTCTGAAAAATGAGAATGAAAATAATGAGTTGTTAATAAGATCATTAAAAGCCCTTGATAAATTCCAAAGCGCTATAGAAGTGTTAAATATTAGTAGTCGGAGTACCCATGGAATTTTTCCAAGTTAAAAAACATTTGTTTCCCTGTCTCAGCAGAAATCTGGAAACTCACACGGAAAGCCTATTATCAGCATACAAAAAGGACCAATTTAATCCCCAGCAAAACCCATGTATGATAGCCAGTCTGTCAAAGGTAACTTCTGTGCATAAGAATGATCTATAGGAGTCGAAAAGGTTGATTATAAAATCTCAAGTGTCTGCTCTCCTGGAGCCATTTTAGATGAACTATTCAAAACATATACAAGTAATCAGCTTGCTCTAATAGATGGGGAATAACAAGGAGGAGGGCTTGATTTCCCTGCTGGAGCGGAGGCACATCCATTGTTGTCTACCTTTCCAGAGATCACATATCTAGCTCTTTGTTCTTACTTAACAGTATGGCTTGAGGCTTGAAATTTGTGTTCAAATTTATATGCTAAGCAACAGCATGTTAGTTATTCTGCAGAAAATGCCAAAAGCTAACAGGCATACATGAAAGCAGGAAGCTCAGCTGGTAGGCAGTAATTTCCATAATTTAAGGGTATATTTTTTGGAATAATTATTTTATATTGTGTATGTGGCAGTTAAGTTCTTAAAAACGGAATCTTACTAAACGTATCATCAAATATTTACTTTGGTCTTCTCTGCTCTATCTTGATCAGAGAACACTTGCAATCCGAACTTTTAATTAAAATTCAATTAAAATCCCAAAGCACCTTGTTAAATGGAACTTGGGAGCCATGGGCATGTCCAGATGACCAGAAAGCATTACGATGATCTGGAGGATCACAGAATTCAGCCCTTGGCTAGCGACACATAAACCCTGCTGTGTAAGCCATGCCACCAATTATGTGAACTTGAGGAAGTCTGTGTCACTTCTCTGAGCCTCCATTTTGTCATCTGTAAAATATGAGTAAAAGTGCTTCTTAACAGAATGAAGCGAGAAAATATGGGTGAAAAAAGTTGCAATCACTAGATGGATGTTAGAGACTGTTACTACTATTATTAGAAATATGTTAGAATAAGAACTGCCTGCCAATTATTCTTGGTGGCTCATATGCAATGACTAATACTGACATTTTTGTCACTTCCCTCACCACCTCAGCACAGTATAAACACTCTTAGGGAAAAGATGTGTGTATTCTGAAATGTTTGCAGATCAGATGGTATGATGCTTGAGATTTGCTTCACAAATAAAAAAGCAAGTTGTAAAACAATACAAGCTACATGCTTCCTTGGAGATTAAGATATAGATATGGAAATGAAAATAGAAATAGATATGGATATAGATACAGATTTATATAGAGAAAAACAGAGACATAGAGGCAGAGATAGATGTAGATAATGTCTAATAATACCAAAGAGATTATATCTGGGTGTAAAAAGGGGAAGGTTTCTTTCCCCCTTCTTTGTGGCTTATTCTATTTCCCAACTTTATAAATAATGAATATTTCATTTCTACAATTTTTAAATGTAGTTTGATTTTTATTTTTGTTTCTTTTCCCAAAAAAGGCATTAAAAAAGCTTTAAGATACAGTACTTCATGGAAAGACCATGAAGTATTAACTCTGTACTGTCTCAATACTAACAAGCCCTGTCAGTAATATTAGCATCGAACAGGCTATTCCTTCCACGGGGTCATTCTCCGCCTTCCACCACCACCTCTTCAGAGAGCTGGCACATTTTCAGCTTTAGATGTGCACCCAGACACATCTCCTCTGAAATTACTTCCCTAGCTGTCCTAACAAGTGAAGCTCATTGACTTACTTTATAGCATCCAACACAACTTTATAATTATATATTCTTTTGTTTCCTTGTTCATTAATTGTCTTGCTCACGAGACTCTAAGTGCCATGAGGCAGAGGCCATGAGTGTTTTTTCCCTCACTGTTTACCCAGGGCCTAGCAAAGAGCCTGGCACATAATTATGTATTGAATGAATGATCAAATGAATGAATGATTGCATGTATACACCTGGATCCACGCAGGAAGGCAGACATCTTCAGCCAGGTAGATCCAGGTGCATCAGGCTCTGAAGGCGAGGGCAGAGGCTATGTCAGTGGCATCAGGGGGTTGGCACCAATAAATGTCTGCCTGCTGTATTAGAAATGAAAAGTAAAGCAGTCATGAACGATTGCTCTTTCCTGTTTCACTTTAAATTCAAAGAATTCCTCAGGGCAATGCTTATTTGAGAATCCCAGAACTAAAACAGATATTTAAAATCAAGCCCCCTTTCCTGCAGATGGGGACACTGAAACCAGAGGAACCACACAGCCATTGGAGCCAGGAGCCCAGTTCCCCGCCTGCCAGGCCAGTGCCCTCTCAACTACCCCTCGCTGACCCCAGTGTGTTGGCAATAAAACCCAGACACGCGCAGACAGATAGCCCCGGAGCATCATTTTGGCTTCTGCTAGCGCGGGAGTCTGAAAGTGAAAAAATAGTAAATGAATAGACTTTCTTTTCCAATGCCCTTTTTATAGGTGCTTCTTACATAAAATATAGGCTCATACCTAGTCTGACAACAATATTCCTTTTATTATAGAGATATCTCAAATCCCAAATAAACATGAAACTCACTTTCTTTGACTTCTCTATGACATGAACTTGCCTAGTGTCCCTCAGAGCCAGGTTTCAGTTCAATACATCATTCAACTTCTTTTGGTGACTAATAATTACATTTAAATATGTGCAATATATGTATGAAAAATATGCAATAATAATTACATGTATTGCATGCTTACTATGTGGCAAGCACTCTTCTAACACTTTAGATGTAGTGATCATTCAATGCTATGAGAAAGGTGATATTATTCCCATTTTAAACGTGGAAACTGAGACATAGAGAGGTTTAAGTAATTGCCCAATTAGCAAGCAATAGAGCTGGGGTTGGCAGTCTGGCTCCAGAACCACAGTCAAAATGACCTGTGGTGTTTTTTTGCTTGTTTGTTTGTTCTTGTTTTTTTAATAAGATAAACCTTTATTTCTATCTGGTATAAGAGCACAGAGGTGTGGTCTAGAGCTGCCAAAGGCTCTGCCTTCCTCAACATGTGGCTCTTGTCTCTAAATCCAAGGTGGCTGCCTGGGCTAGTTGCTACTTCCCAACCAATGGGAAGGGAAAAAAGGAAGAGGAAGGCAAGCAGCTTCTTTCCTTCCCCCAACTTTTCATTTTGAAAAATTTCAAGCCTATAAAAAAAGACAAAAAAGTGGAACAAAGAACCTACACCTGGATTTATCAATTGAGGACATTTTGCCATATTTGTTTTATCTCTTTTTATATATACAGGAAAATGCTGAAAGTTACACATGGGGGCATTTCTTACCACTCTAAAGAGACGATCAAGCAGCCAATTAGAAACATTGTAAGTTAAAACAGTTGAGTTGATTAGATGAAATATTGTGGATGACTTTATTTTATTACACTCATTAGAATGTTGTTTGTCCCACAAATACATGAACAAAAAAGAGAAGATTTTTTTAAAGGAGAAAAGCATAAAAGCAACAACAAAAACTTTGCCAACCTAGCTTTTCCATATGAGGGAGGAAGGGAGAGAGAGAGAGAAAGAGAAGGAGAAACAGAGGCAAGTGGCAGAGAGTGGAGACAGGATGGGATTTGGAGCCTGGGTACAAATGCCAGCTCCAGCATTTGCTGAGCTTTGTGATAACAGGACAAGCTATTTAGCCTTCCTAAACCTCAGTTTCCTCATACATAAAGTAGAGATCATTAAGTCACCTGGAGAACACATTTAAAATCCATGTTTCCAGTGATTCTGATTTGGTAGGCCCCGGGTAAAATCCAGAAATCTGCCTTTTTAACAAGTCCACGCAGGTGGCCCACAGAGCACATAGTGAGTCTGAAGGAAGCTAACTAAAGAATTTGTGGAATGGGGGGAAGGGATTCCTGAATCCTTTGCAATGTCTCCTCAGCTTTCCTTACCCCACCTATCCCTTCTGCCATTACCCTTATCATCTCACACATGGAAGACTGCACGAAACTCTGCCTTTCTGACTCCAGTTTAGTTCTCTCTAAGTGAAGTCCTCCAATGCCATCACCTTTTCCACCCCATACTCTACCCCCAACCCATCCAAGGTTTCCCCCAATCTCCAGCATAAAGCTTTTGCTTCAGACAGGCCAGACTGCCTGGACTCCATCATTACCTGCAGTGCCTCCCACTTGCCCTTACTCTCTGCCTTCTGTTCAGAGGCTAGCTTAGGTCCTCTTCTTCTGAGAAGCCCTCCCTAACTACTCCCCCCTCCCTGAACCCTTAAATGATTTAGCATTTAACTCTACCTTGCATTATTCTCTACTTAGCCCCTTGTTTTATTCTAAGCATCTCTAAATGTGCTCTGAGCTCCCTGAGGGTGGAAGTAGTGATTTCTCCTTCCTCACACCCGTGAGTCACATGGCACATAGTAAGTACGCAAATAAACATATACTGACCGGCTGATTATCGAGTTAATTTATTGAGGAAGACAAGATGAGATCAAGGAAAGTAACTTCGTAAGGGTGAGTACAATTTTGGAGCCTGTTGTAGGGTGATAAACCCACTTAGGGACCCATGAATATGACAAAATCATTCTTCAAGATTGTTTTAAATAATGAACTGTAAGGGCAAGATAAAAGTAGTGTCTGGGAGAAAATCTGAAATAAATGAAGAAGCAATGGATAAACAGTTGCTATCATATGCTCTGTTGTGTCTTTGATGAGTTTCAATTAGCCCTAATACATAAAAACAATTTTTTTTAAAAAACCTGAATTTCCTTTATTGTCCCGTTAATGTGTAACAAAGGAGTTATTGATATCTTCATGACCCTGGCATTAATGCCTCTAGGATTTATTGCTGGGTTGATATTTCTGCTCTTTTATGGATTTATTCTAAGAGGGGCTTGAATATGGGGCTCCCATTATATGTCCCTTGTGGGAGGCTGGCTGGAGCAAGCAGCATCAGCAAATGGCAATAAAGCTCACCAAGGCAACAACTGTTACTTACCATCATAATCTGATTTAGTGCAGAATGTTTCTAGATGGATTGTGATGTAACCCTTTTATTCCCATATCTCAACAACATTGAATCTGAAAAATCAATTAGGGCACTCAGGCTTTAGGTGTTACTAAGCTGTGCTGGGGGGTGGGAAGGAATACACACATGTATGCGTATGCATACAGACATATATATGTGAAATTCTCGTAAGACAAAAGTCCATTTTGTAAATAACTAAAAAACAATAAGAGACCTTCTAAGAAGGTGGTAGGTGTGTTTAATCAAGATAAATTACAAATAAGTACTATTAGAAAAGGCCTTATTTATTTAAGGGCTTAGAAACAGCTTAAATCACAAACCCTTAGTTTGTTATGTCAACAGGCTGTCAGTAAAAATCAGTTTACTGAGGTCAGTGGAGTCACCAGTCCATCAGTTCTGCGTCTTTGACCAAAGGCAGGTGTCAAATTTCATTAGCTCACTCTGTGGCTGGGAGGCGGGAGATCATCTCTCAGTTACCCTTCCTGAGTGACAAGCCACAGAAGAAAGCCTTCATCCACTGGTGCTCTAAACCCGGGAAGGAGAGCACAAATGTCCTTGGCTATCAGCTCTGACAGAAAAAGAGTCAATAAAGGGCAAAAAGAATGATTTGTATGTGGGTTGGGTTGTATGACTGTTCTTTGTTTTAAATTAACCAATGATTGCAGACTTTGTACTGCAAACCTGACTTGCTCTTTCTGCATGCATCCTAATCTCACTCTCCACAGAGGACTGAAAAGTGAATGTTGTGAAATTAGCACACGTTTAGTGACACTGTAATTAGATAATTTTCTCCCATGAAAATCCAGCTTCTGAATCACTAAGCAGATGTGATGGGTTGTTCAGTGTGCATCTGGCTTTAAAGCAGACAACAAACATAGTATGTTTCTAATTATGAAAGTAACAGGAGAAGCAGCAGCATGAACACAGTGATTAGAAAATGCTTTCCTTCAAGTTAGAATCCTCAGACTTTCTTTTCACAAAACTCAATACGCTATTTAAGCAAACATTTATCCCCACCTTATCCAATTTGAATTTATTTAAATGACTACCAGTCTAAATTATGTGATGTACCACCCCACCTACCAGATGCTGAGCAAAACTCTCAGCTCATTAGATCGTCCAACTATTTAGAGCAGTCCTTCTCAAACTTGAATGCACTTAAGAATCACCTGGGAATTTTGTTAAAAGCAGATTCTGATTCAGTAGGTCTGGGGTGGGGCCTGAGTGTCTGCACTTCTAGCAAGCTCCCAGGAGATGCTGCTGCTGCTGGTCTGAGATCCCCACATTGGGCACACATCACCTTAGGAATATTCTCTGAAATTTCCAACAGTAAACATAGCCACAGGTATATAATTCCATGTGATTTTTTTTTCCTAAAAGATAATAATGATTATCTTAAACAAGAAGTCAGTTTTAGACATGAATTTTAAAACAGAATCGTAGTCCCCCTAAATGTCATCTCCATGGATAGACCACTTTTTTAGAGCTCCTTTAAGGTCGATGAGTATTGACTTTGGGAAGTGATCCAAAACAGAACACGGATTCATTTAAAGTAAAGCTTAACTCCAACTTTTCCCCAGTTGCACTATTGATGACTGCCTGGTTTTTCTTTGCAATAAATGTACATAAACAAATCGAAATATTCTCTTTGTTTTTAAAAACCTCTTTCTGAGAATAGGATTCAAGTTCATTTGCTCACCTATAGTATCTGCTGTGCAAAGTTTATTTAAATATGATATATTTAGATAAGATTCCTATTATTATTTAAACTAAGTCCCTTTGAAACTTATTAGCTTAATACAAATTCAACTGTGGAGATAAATGTCAAAGATCCAGAATGGTCTAGTCTTCCTTTAATCAAGTTAGGGCCCTGTATTTAATAGCTACTTTCTTCTAAGGAGAGTATAAGACTTCATAGTCATTTTCCTACTAACCTTCTCTAAGTTTTATAAGGAAAATTGTCATTTTATAGACCTGGATTTGCAAAGCTAATATTTAAAGTTTATTTAATTTTTTTGAAACTTGGGTAAATAGATACTAAGTAGAACATAGTAATATATTGGAGACAATTCCCTTATTTGAGTATGACCAAGTTTTCCAAAACCATGGTTAACTGATTCACAGAAACTAGCATAATGTCCTATGTATAAAAGGAACATTGTCATAAAATAGCTGAATGTATTTGCTGCACAGATATGCATAAAGCATAGTCATTTACTGATCTTTAAAATGCTTTTATTTTAAATGGTTATTCAATGGTTACAAATGAATTAAAATATCGATGTAAAAAAGGGGTGCATTTTACACCAATATTTTACTTTTTTAATTGACTCTGGTTCAGACATGGATCTTGTGCTTTGGCTCCTGCCTTCAGGGCCGTTTCACATGAAAATCCTTTACAAATGCCCTAGATAGGCTTTAATCTTTCTCCAGCATAAGAATTTGGGAAGGATCCACAAATCCCCTGAAATAGGATATGAAATTGTCTGTGCACAGCCAACAGGAAAACTTGACTTCTTTCTGAGTCTAGATTTCCATCTCATGCAGATATCCCTCCTTCAGCCTGACAGTCACAACTGATTTCCTCTATAAGCATCAACAGATTAAAATGCCTTGAGTCCAGGCTACCTGGGGGGCCTTATTTTTTGTCTTATTTGTGCTCATCCATCACATGATTGTGGCCAAGTCACATTTTCTCTGTGCCACAATTTCTTTATAAAATGAGTAGATTAAACTATATTGTGAGCTCCTAAGGGAATTAAACATGTCTAAATCATCTTTATCACTGGCAGTGTTGCACATAGTAAGTGCTCAGTAAATGTTGGTTGCATGGATAGTTTGCCCTGAATGGAGTTAAGGTCCAAGTTAGGAAACAGAGAGATCTCTGAATAAATAGAGATCACAAGGCCAGCTGATAGAGGCCCTTGAATGCCATGATATTATAACTGAGCTTAGAAATTCTAAGATAGAGGCCCTTGAATGCCATGATATTATAACTGAGCTTAGAAATTCTAAGAACCTGTTAGAGGATCTTGAAGAGGGAAGTAAGAGACATGGTATTAGCAATACTAATTGGGGGGTGGGGATAGATTAAGAATGGGAAAGGCTGGAAGCAATGAGCTCAATAAGAGGACTTTGCAATAGGCCAGCATTAAAATAATAAGGTTCTGAACTAGGGTCTTGCCAGTGAAATAGGAAAAAAAAATAATCATTCTGTTGTCCACCCAAAAATCAAGTCTAAACTCTTTGACTCAACCTAGTTGACATTTTTTCCCTTTCGTCAGCCCAGCCTCCTTGACATACCCAATGTCCATTCCTGCTTCCATCCCCACACTTGTGCTCAGCCTGTCTCCTGCCTGCCTAAGGCCTACCTGTTTTTGAAGGAGCATCTTTATTCTTACCTCTCTGCTGCTGAACTTATGATCAGTGTCACAGAATAAAGCACGAACTTGTTCCTAACTCATATACAATAGTTTTCTCTCCACAGACAAATCGTAAGTCCCTCAAATGCCCCTTCGTAGGTGTTATTTGTTTGCACATTGACTGATTTGTATGGCAAAGTAGGAATTGCTATTCTAAACAATTCCTAAAAATGTAGTCAGTTAATTAGCTTAATATGCACACACCTTATTTTATGAAAAAAGAATAAACCAATGTTAGAGAACAGCAGTACAACATTGAATCAATTAGTAAACATCTGAGCATCAAGTTTTTCACCTAGAAAATAGAAAAACACTATCCTGCACTTCTATTTAGAAATGTTTGCTGAATGAGTATTAGATAGGGCAGGACATAGATGATAGATAGATGGATAGATAGATTTTGCAAGATAACATTGATAATCATCATCCAATATGAACCTAGTGCAAATTAATTGTAAATGAACAAGCCGTTTGCTAAGAATATTATAGTAATCTATTGCAAGCATTTTGCTAAATACTTAAAATCTTCCCTTTATGAATTGTTACTAAAAGAAGATAATTCAGTTCTTACTAATTTCTAATATTTCATGAAATCATATTTTAAAGTTGGAATCCACTTGATTATTATTTAATTGGAAAAATAAATATAACATTATATATACAGACATAAACATTTATATATATATATATATATCCAACTAATTGTTTTTGACCAAAAGCCATTTAAACTCTTGAAATAACTAAAAAGTATATTATGGAATTCAAAATAATTTATAAAATTCAGCAATAATAATAATAGCTATCTATTGAGCACAATGTATTAGTCAGGGTTCTTCAGAGAAACAGAACTGACAGAAGATATATATATATATATTAAGAATTTATTTTAGGAATTGGCTTATGCAACTGTGAGGATTGCCAAGAGCAGGCCACACATTGGGAAATTGATGGTGACATTGAAATCTTCAGAAGACACAAGTAGGGAACTCTGATGAAGGTGACAATGAATTCCCTAGGAGATACTGGCTGGCTAAAATAGAGATAGAAATTCTTTCTGACTAATGAAATCATCAGTTCTTCCTTTAAGACCTCCAAATGATTAGATGAGGAGATTCCTCTCATTGCTGAGGGCAATCTCCTTTGTTGATTGTAGACATAATCCATCATAGACTCAATTAGCTGACTAATAATTTAAATCCATGAAACACTCTCATGGTAAGAATTAGGCCAGTGCTTGCTTGACCAAACAACTGGGCACCATAACCTAGCCAAGTTGACACATGAAATCAACCATCACAAACAGTGGTCTAATAAATTATATGAATGATTTTAACAGAGAAGACACCAAGTTTAGAAAGACTGAATAACTTTTCCAAGATTAACATTTAGTGTTCAGATAACAATGAATAGTTACAGTACCAGGTAGCGTTACTGAAATTGTTCTAAATGGAATAGCAGTTTAATTGCTCTCCTTAAAATTGTAAAATGGTCCTGGATTTATAGAACAGGATTAAAAATTATAAAAGGTAATGTGGAAACCCAGAGACCAAATAAATACAAGTTTATTGAATAAATGTTCTCTAGAGATATTGGAGAAACAACTGTCTTTACTTATAACAGAAGGTACAGGCTTGAAAAAAATTACCATAAAATCTTTGAAAATTTGAGAAACAGGGGTTCACCAAGTAAAATGAAGCAACATGCTGGGTTTCTTTTGATTATTCTATAACACTAGGGAAACATTGGAAGAAACAAATCAAGTAAGCAGAGCAGGGAATTAAAAAACAAGTCTAGAGCTTTGCATTGAGCTCTTGTCAGCAAGAACATCCTCTGCGGAGAGGGGAAAAGCTAGCACTGGCTTCCGAAGGGCGATCCCAGCTTCACAGGTACCCCACCTGGGCGCCTGCAGACAGCCCGGGACCACCGAGGGGCAGGGACAGTGGTGTCACCCCGCCACCGGACCATACAGCCCGGGGCGCAAAGATAAGCCTGGATTCTGAAAAGAACCTGTTAAAAGCCAAGAATGAAACAGCTAATCAGAAAAGAATTATGGAGAGAACATTGCCATGTGACAGAAAAGCCAAGGACCCAAGGGTTGCCTGCCAGCCAGCCAGAATGCTACAGACCCTGGAAAGAAGTCTTCTAGCCAATGTCTTCATTTGGACTTCTGGCCTCTGAAACCAACCAGCACAGCTACTAAAAAGGGGTATTGATTCTTTCTCATGGCATTTGTTTTGTCTGTTCCTGTTCAGGTGGAGAGAATGCTTGTATCAGAGTTTAAAAGGCTTTCCAGTGATTTTTAGCATGCAAGACTACAGAAAGAACAATCAGCAACCAGTGTGGTTCATCATAGATCCACCAGATTCAGACATATTCTCCCAGATACCCATGAAACAATCTTTATGCTCCTCCGTTTTGGAGACTCACAGGGTTCTGTACAATTGAATGCCCTCAGGAATTCTCATCATTTGAGGTTTCTAGGGGAAACAAACCCCCTTCTGGGTCACTGGTCCCTCAGCTCTCATGTGGCACCAAGAATACCTGACTCCGGAGACCATGCAGACCTAGATGTATCCTGCAGTTTTCCCCAATTCAACTCATCCATTTTTTTGTTGTTGTTTTGTTTTGTATTATCCTACATGGGGAATTGAGAGGTTGAGATAATCAGGGAGCATTTTCCCGTCTTTATTTTAAAAGGATTCAACTCTTGGGAATATACTTGAAGTAGATTGTAATAATTAAATCATGTAATCTATGGAAATGTTCTTAAGTGCAAAAATTAACTACTATTAATACTCCCATTTTAACTAGTATTAACATTTTTTCTGTTTTAATTGTTATTTTTTAAATTATATTATAGATTGTTCCTGGGATCTAATCATGGAACGATTTAGAAAAGAACAGAATCACCACCTTTGCAAGATGCACAAAGCTTCAATAGCTGTACTCACTCAAAAATCTTTCACCTCTCCGTTGAGCTTTGGAATCTTTAAATGTTTGTCTTTTGGATCTTTAAAAATTTCCAATATGCAAGTCAAATCCCAGACCAATTAAGTTAGTACCTCTGTGAGTGGACCCAGGCATCAAAAATTTTTAAAGCTACCAGGTGATTCCAATATGCAGCGAAGTTTTTGAACCACACTGGTCTAGGGACTTTAAGCAGGTGCTTTACATGGTTCTGCTCCACTGCTTTTTGATGATTCAATAAATATATGAAGAGTTCCAACTGCTGCTTTCTCTGAACCTGAAGAATTGAGTCAAAGTAGATCAACCAAAATGGTATAGATACAGCAGCATCTATTTGTGCTTGCTCATTTCTGAGTCCTATACAATGCCCATTTATTATTTTTAAGATCGGGATAGCTTTTTATGCTTCTACCTTTTACTATTTACTTGGTGAAGAATACACTCTAATTTTAGAACGCCATCTAAAGTACACCTTATGTTTGTATTTCAGCAGTCGGAAAAGTTTGCAAAGGTGGAAAGCCAATACCAGTTACTGAAAACAGAAACTGATGAGTTCCAAGGACTTAGAAGTAAAACAGCTTAATTTCCGAAAAGATTGAGTCTACTGAAAGTATCCTGCAGGAAGCTGCATCATCCATGTCTTTGGTGACCCAGTTTGAACAGGAAGTGTCCAGCCTCCAAAGCATCATGCATGGCATTCAGAATAGTGAAGAAGTGCTCACTCAAAAGATGCAGAGCCTTAATGAGAAATTCCAGAATGCTACAGATTTCTGAAAGAGGAGTCTAGAAGAAATGAATGTTAATACAGACATTTTAAAATCAAAAGCAAAACATACACATTCTCAAGTTACTGTCCAAGTTAACTCAGCTGAACAAGGAATAAAACTGCTCAGTGAAAGGCTAAAAGATTTGGAAGATAGCACACTAAAAAATATTAGAACAATAAAAAGACAAGAAGAAGAGGATCTTCTCCGAATAGAGGAACAACTTGGCTCAGATACAAAAGCAGTTGAAAAGTTAGAAGATGAACAACATGCTCTCTTTGCCAGGGATGAAGATCTGACGAATAAACTTTCTCACTATGAACCCAAAGTTGAAGAATGCGAGACACATTTACCAACAAATGAAAGTGCTATTCGCTCTGTTCTCAGAGTCTCTCAGGACCTGATAGGGACAGAAAAGAAAATGGAAGACTTGGCTATGCAGATGTTTAATATGGAAGATGATATGCTGAAAGCAGTGTCTGAAATAATGGAGATGCAGAAAACCCTTGAAGGAATTCAGTATGATAATAGCATATTAAAAATGCAAAATGAACTGGATGTTCTAAAAGGAAAAGTCCACAGTTTTATAGCATATTCAAGTACAAAGGAAAAAGGAAATTTGGAAGAATATAATCTAGACAATAAAGAAATTGGCAATGATTTTTAAACTCACTACATTCATTGTGATGAGCCATATTATTTTATATGTGAATTGATTAGTTCCATGCTTTTGAGTTATTATGATATGCCTCATTTTATTATCCTGCATTATTGGCAAATGCATGAAATCCACACAGTGGGTTATCCAGATAAACAAAGTTTATCTTTTTCAGCAGTAAAACTTATTTCATTTTAATCATTTAAATAGAAACTTTTCTAAAACATATATTTCTCTGCTTTCTAAAGCAGTTAATAATTTTTAATGTTTTCAATAATTAGTGGACATCATTATGAATTTCACCTATTATAGTGAACCCATATATATTGATTCTCTAGGAGCTATTGAGGCATATTAACCACTTCACTAAGTGACCTCAGCTTGCTATTTTTCTGACTTTGTATCTGTTTTTTATATTTTGTATGTTTTAATTCTGTCTAAAATAAAAGGTATAGCACATACAAGGGGGGAGGGGCTTTGGTATAAATTAATATGAACTTTCTTCTGTGAAGCCTGGGAAATTTTTTTGTTCTTTGTTAAGATTCTAAACTGAATTACAGGTACTTGTAAAAGTTCTGTTTAAAATAAGAGTAAAAATGTTATTATTGATGTCCTTTCTTATGAATTATGTGTGTGTGCTTTGAAGAATAGACTTTTGGAATATCTTTGTGTACCTGGGTTTTTTGTTTGTTTGTTTGTTTGTTTTTTATGGGTTAAAACTGTGTTACAGACTCTTGAGTTACCTCTATATAAATTAGTCTACTTACAATCAAAATATACCAACAAACCTATGGCCTATGTTAAAGAGAGAAAAAAAAAAAAAACAGCATAATGATGAATTATGATAATTAAAAGTATGTCATTATTTTAAAGATTCCTCAAACTAATTAGGTAATTACCCAACCAATTTTGTTTTATTTATTAATTTTATTTTCATTTTTATTAGTAAACTGATGTATCAAGAATGTCCAAGCTTGGTGTTGAAAACTGAGTCAGCTACACACGAAGGCTCTGTTCTGACTTGTTTCTTCTTGCTTTTAACCCAGTTTTATGATGTGGTTCCTGTGAGATTAAACACAGAGAATTCAAAGCAGTCAGGTACAAAAGTTGGTTGTGGTCAGATATTTTTACTCTCTAAATTTGCAAGTTTTTGAAGAAATCCCAAACAAGTTCTACATTGGACATAGGAGGGCCTGTGTTAGACAATCATTGGTCATTAAAACTAAGACTGTAAGAGTGCTACTTATTAAGGGGCATAACATGAACTCTGGAATCTTAACTTTAAATTTCTTGACTTCTGAGTATATAAGTTCTCTCTGTGCACTGAGAAAATTGTATATGTTTTATTTTCATGCTAATAAAATATATCATAAAGTTAAAAAAAAAAAAAAAAAACAAGTCTAGAACTTCCTCTTTTCTGGCTGGAACCATGGAGGGTGTCGAAGAGAAGAAGAAGGTTCTGGCTGTGCTGGAAACCCTTAAGAAAAAGCAAAGGAATTTTGCCAAACTGAAGATCAAACCCTTGAGAAAGAAGTTTGCCCAAAAGATGCTTCGAAAGGCAAGGAGGGAGCTTATCTATGAAAAAGCCAAGCACTATCACAAGGAATATAGGCAAATGTACAGAAATGAGATTCGAATGGCTAGAATGGCAAGAAAAGCTGGCAACTTCTATGTACCTGCAGAACCCAAATTGGCATTTGTCATCAGGATCACAGGTATCAATGGCATGAGCCCAAAGGTCCGAAAAGTGTTGCAGCTTCTTTGCCTTCGCCAAATCTTCAATGGCATCTTTGTTAAGCTCAACAAGGCCTCAATTAACAGGCTGAGTATTGTGGAACCATATATTGCATGGGGGTACCCGAACCTGAAGTCAGTGAATGAACTGATCTATAAGCATGGTTATGGCAAAATCAATAAGAAGCAGAATGCCTTGACAGGTAACTCTTTGATTGCACGATGTCTTGGTAAATATGGCATCATCTGCATGGAGGACCTGATTCATAAGATCTATACTGTTGGGAAACACTTCAAAGAAGCAAACAAGTCCCTGTGGCCCTTCAAATTATCTTCTCCCAGAGGGGGAATGAAGAAAAAGACCACCCATTTTGTAGAAGGGGGAGATGCTGGCAACAGGGAAGACCAGATCAATAGGCTTATTAGGAGGACGAACTAAGGTGTCTACTATGATTACTTTTATAATCTGGTCAGTTAATAAACAGTGATTACTTTCAAATTAAAAGAAAAAGTCTATGCATATATGGAAATTTGTTATATAATGAGGGTGGCATTTCAAATCAGTGAGGAATAATATGTAATTTTTAAAAGTAACTATTTATAGGGAAAAAGTCAGATTCCTACCTCCCAAAATATGCATTTTAGATTTTTTAATTTTTATTCTTTAAAAACTCATACTGAGAAAAATACAAGATTACATTTTTACAGTCTTGCAAGGAAAAGGCTTTTCTCAAGCATAACAAAAGTCCACAAGAAATAAAGAGAGAAGATTTGATTACATAAAATCATAAACCTTCTGTACTGCAAAGGATACTATAAGCAAAGTTAAAAGATAAATGACATCATTTCTGGATAGCTGAGATAGTGACAGCCAGGTAAATGTGAATCTCTCCATACATCCTCCAAAATACTATACATGTCAATAATAAGAAGAAATACAACTACAAAATTCCACACCTTCAGCATAACTTGAAGTCTGAGAACACTATTTTTTTGAATTATCTATAACTTAAAAAAATCTAATTACAACATCTCTATTTCTAAAGGTCCCACCACAAACCTTTGCAAAGATCTAGGATAGTCCATAAAAACTTCATGGAAGAGAAAAGAGAAATTAAGATAAAATAGCTCCCAGAAAGAGAAAGTCCATCTTAAGTGTGAAAATATTGAAAGAGAGCTCTGGTAGATAAGAGTACTAACTAAAAGGAAAAAATTTAAAAGTGTTATGGGATTCAAAGAGGCCATCTTGGAGAGGCTGGAGAAGTGGGTAATAAAGAAAGGTAGAGGCACTCTACCATTTCACTACTGCTTTGGCAAGGCAAAAAGAAACAAGAAAGAAAGATTTAGGATCCTGTAAGACAAAAGAAAACCAAAAAATCAAAGGATATACAACTTCCTCCATTACCCCACCCACAAAACAAAGGCATTCATTAAAGAAAGTATACTACACTACACAAGCAGAAGAGGGTGCTCTTTAACTAGGATGGTCATTAACTCTAAAAATCAGCCTTGTCCCAGAAATACAGATATGTAAGCAGTTTTCTATACAAAGCAACTGTAAAAAGAAAATTTAAAATGAGTGCTGAAACATTTTACCAGATGAAAATTATCCCTAATTAAACAACTATAAAGCCGAAGAAAGCTATAACACTCCAATCTGACTTAAATATCCTCAAACACACACTTGGGAATGTGTGGGGGGGGGCAGGGAGAAGAATCACCTGAATCAGAAATTCAAAAATTAAGAAGAAAAATGGAGAGGAAGGAAATTAAATAAAATTTTATTGCATTTGTAGGAAAAAAAAAAAGAAGAAGAAGAAGAAAAAGACAAAATTGTATCAGAAATGAAAACTAAATTACAAGGTACAAGGAAGAACACATTTGAATGAAAATTTCATGAGGCATGAAAGAAAAGTAGAAAAATAATAAAAAGGATTAAAATGAGATAAAGAAAGAAGTAAAAGGGGTCAAAGAAAAAGTGGTTGAAATGGAAGTCAGGAAAAGAAGATCTAATATATGTACAATTGAACTCCCTAAAGATGAAAACTAAAACAGTGGAACTTATATTTAAAACCATAATCTGAGAAAATTTTGCATAAATAGTAGAATACCTAAATATACATATTAAAATGACCCACTGGCTACATGTGGAAATTGAACAAGAATGATCAACTCCAAGACATATCCTAGACCTTTAAAATAATGAAAAAATCATCAGGGCCTCAAGCATTAAAGATCAAAGAACTTACGAGGGCAAGAGAATTAGACTGGCATCAATTTTCAAATCCAACATAAAAAGCAAGGCAAATTAAAACAAACTTTTTAAGAAACTCAAGGAAAAAAACCATGAACCAAGAAATAATTTTAGCATATCAGTCAAATTCTCCACTGACTCTGGCTCTTGAAGTCTTTTAAGATGTTTCAAAAGACCATAACATTAAAATAAATTCTGTGTTTGTATCTTTTGAAGCACCTATAGCAATGTTTTTCAATCTTGGCACTGTTGACATTTTAGAACAAATAATTCATTATTGTTTTGGGGTCTGTCCTGTGCATTTTAGGATGTTTGGCAGCACCACTGCCTCTACCTTCTAGATGTCAGTGGCATACATACCCCCACCCCAAATTTTGACCACTAAAAATGTCTCAAGATATTGCCAGGTATTCCCTGGCAGGCAAAAATCATGTCCAGTTGAGAACCACTTACCCAGACAATAGCTTGTTGAATTTCTGATTGGTTTGTTTGTTGTTTGAAGATTCTTCTTTAAGTTTTTTGTTGTTTTTGCAGTAAACTGTTAAGGAAAAAAAATAATGAAAATCAAGTCAGGAAAAGAAACTTCACTCTTCTTTCACTTACTCATTCAACAAATACTTTTTGAATGCCTACTAGGTAAAAGGCATTGTATAAGAGATGAGTTGGTAAGAAACAATCACAAATTTTCATACTTTCATATGTTCTTTTTCCAAGAACTTGATGCTATGATTATTTCTAATCTAAGATCTTAATACACAACCAAAACATTATGTATATGTCATTTTTGCTACATGTGTCTAGAAAACTCATCATAGATACCTATTTTTGGTGCTATCATTGAAATTCTGCTTATCTGTGGATGTATCAGTTAGCAATCGCTACCATAATGCTGTATAACAAATAGCATAATCATGTTGTTGGTATACAACAATAGGTATTTATCTAACTTAAACATTTGTGAATTGGCTAGAGATCAGCTGATTTAGGATGGGCTCATCTTGAGTAACTGTGCTCTGGGTGTCCCTCATTCTTTTCCTTCCTCCAGTAGGCTAGGCTGGGTATGTTCTTCTCAAGGCAATAGCAGAGACACAGGGAAGTAGAATCACACAAGACCTAGACTCAAAACTCGCACACTGTCACTTCTGGCCTATTCCCTTCTGTCAAACCCAATGTCACAGGACAGAAAATACACATCCATAAAGGTTTTGGAACTGCAAATTCATATAGACAAGGGCATGGACAGAGGAAGAGTTGCAGAATTAGAGCTGATGCTGCAATTTACCACAGAAGGAAAAGAAACAGTTTTGTTTAATTAACTCAAAGTTAAGGTTTTTGAACACAGATTCTTACGTTAAATTGATGAATACAATAGCAAAATAATAATTTTCAACAAATTTCCAAAGGATTATTATATCAGTATAAATGTGTTGGAACAGCAAATACCAAGTTAATTTATATTATAACAATTCATTTCTAAAGACTGAACTTTCAATGGTAAAGGCCAATAAATGACTTCTCCTATCATATATTACACCTTTTATATCAATTTTAATCAAGCAACTTTTGAGATGACATTATTTATATATTCTCAATTTGCTCTTAAAAATTATTTTTCTAAAACGTATCACTTCTTAAAATCAAAGACTGATCTTCCTGATTTAAATTTATACATTCTGTATACTCCAGGGGTAAAATAATTGGACTATGCTTTCTCATTTATGACCATTTAAATATTCAGTTGCTGAGGTTACATTTTCATGTGTTTTTATGTTTTATTCCAGTCACAATGATCCAGCAAACACCATAAACCCAGATCAATGCCTTATTCCTACATTAAATATTCCATTAACATGCTTGTTCCCAGAAAATTTCAATGAGAAGCTGTCATCAATCCTGCAGAGAAAGCCTTGATACATTAAAAGTAAATCATATAAGAGGCACCAGAAACAAGTTAATACTTTTAGGGTGATGAAGAGAAGAAAAAGTAATCTAAAAATATCTAGGCCTCTGCTTGGCAATCAAAAATTATTTTAGTTTTGCATATATCTAGGGCTAACAACAAATCAAAGTTCATGCCATTTTCCACAGCATTGATACTGCTGTCCCTTTCATCTCTTTGACTTAGATGCCCACAGTGTAATGTGCCAAACACCTTAGAGCCCTGGCCTCTAATCTCCCCACCACCATGAGCAACAGCGGGATCCCACAGAGGAGCACTCCTAGACAACTGTGTTAAAATATCAACAGCTCATAGACAGGGACAAAAAAGAAGAAAGCATATTTCAGGCTGTAGAATTATTTAATCTTGCATGCATTCATTTATTCATTTACTGAACAGAGGATGCTTACTGGCCAAGTCTTTGAAAGGTAATAGATGTCCCACCAGCTGAAGAATATGACATTTTTCAAACCAAATCTCATAGAGACCTCAAGTGCCAGATATTTGCTATTGTTTCTCAGCTCCAAGACAAACTGTGTGAACTGGAGCTAGGAATCTGTAAATGACATTTCCCAGACTTTCTTGCCACTTAACCTCTTATCAGATTCTCCTAATGGAGGTAGTAGCAGGAAATTGTAAGGTAAGATGAGAGAAAAGGCATACTTCTTGTGACCGCTTTGATCTGCATCCCTCCAGCAGCTTCTGGTTTCTTTTCGCACTACCAGTGCCAACCTCACCACACCCCTTCAAGAGGTACCAGTGCAGCTTGCCATGTGCTTGGAAGCCTGAGCACCAGTCCCTCAAGGTTTAGAAGACCAGCTTTTAGATGTTCTCCCCCTATCCCAAGAGGTCTGAGCATCATCTCTGCAGAAACCATTGCCCTGGACCTCTAGTTATGATAATTCCACCTCTCCCCTTTTGTGCCCCAAAATAGCAGTGGGTAGTAGCTGCTACCTGGAGCTATTAATCTCTGGGTTGCTTCAATATCCCCTTGGAGTTCTTTTATCCTTCTAACACCTGAGAAAACTATGTCCATATTAAATGTTCTCTATTTGAAATACCTACCATGATTTGTAATGTGATTAGACCCTCACAGATAACATCTTGTGAGAAAAATGTATTTTAAATACTGAACTATCTAAAACATAATCACTCCCCCAAAATGACCTTTGAAAACAAAAGCTATCATTTATTCATTCAAGATATTTTTATTTGTTAGTCCCTCTTGCTTGATTCTAGGGATAAATAAATGAGAACAAAAACATAGTTTCTCTCTCTAGTACTACATAAATTGTTGTTTAAAACATATAAACAAAAGATTAAAAGTAATAAAGCTTACCTTATAGGTATGTAAAATGTACCATGGCTGTTACCCAAAAGAGAGAGGAATAAAATATTCCTTGGGGTGTGGGTGAGAGAGGCAGCTTCAAAGGATTTGGAATGGCTTTCAGAGAAATAGCGGTAGAAATGGAGAGGAAGGGGAGAAATCAAGATATATTTAGGAGAAGGAATTGACAGAGCTTAGTGACTGAATGTGACAAGTAAAGGAAATGTGGGGATCAAGGCTAAAAACCCAGCTTCTGAACTGGATGAATTAGTGATGTATAATTACCCAAAGGGAAAGGAAACATAATGTACTCAGTTTGGGATATACAGACTGAGGCACTTGTGCAAGAGCCATGGGAAGAGATCCCATAGGCAGTTGGCTATATGGAGCTGTTGATCAGAGAACAAAACCGGTGAGAAACACAGATTTGGGGGCCACTAATGTTTGGTTATTTACTAATACCATGAGCATGGACAGGATTCCCCCAGAAAGAATATTTGGAATGAGATTAAAAAAACAAAAAACAAAAAAAAGGCTAAGAACAGAATATTGGACGACAATGTTAAGGGGTGGGCAGAAAAAACAAAGCCAGCAACAGAAACTGATAGAGAGGGCAGGAGGAGGACAAGGAGTGTGTGGGGACTTTGACACTTAACAAAAAAGTTTCAAGAAGGAGGAAGTTTTCCACAGTGTCAAATTTTATCAAAATGTCAAGCGAGGAAATGATTGATAATGGTCCAGTGGTTTTAAAGACTAGTGGTCACCAGCAACCACGACACAAGCAAGGGAAAAGAAGGGCAAAGTCAATGAGTAGAGAATATGGGGACCATGGAAATAAGAGGTGAGTGTAGACTTCACTCTTAGGAAGCTTAGCTATGAGAGGAAGGGGAAAGACAGGAGGTAGCTAATGGAGGACATAAGATCCGAGGAAAGTCAATATTTTCTTGATGAAAGATAACTGAGCATGTTTCCAGGCTAAGGAGAAGAAGCTAGTAGAAAGGCAAAAGTCAAAAACATGAAAGAAATTGATGGAGGATAGGGGAGGAAATAGTAAGGATGGGGAGGGGAGGGGAAGGGAAGGAAGGATGGCCTCAGGAAATTGAGTGAGTGAATGCTTCTTAGGACTGGAAAGTAAGGGAAGAGGGCACTTGCGGAGACAGCCTGTGAACTTTATTCTGTAGAAGAGTTTGGCAATGCACTTGAGAACAACGGTGTTTTCAATCAAGTCTCAGGTTCAGAGAGACATGCTGTTGGCAGGAGGCCATGAAAGTTGACAGCAAGGAGAGGAGCCAGAAGAACTTGAAGAGCTGACCAAAATCCCAGGCATAGGCTCAATCACTTATATTTGTGAGTTCCTTTTTGAGGCTGTCTAATAATTTATATTTGTAATGATGACCTGGAGCCACTCAGAAGATGTTAAATTGTGTTCAATCGGTTCTTTTAAGGAACACTGGATAAAAGAGAAAGTATATATATAAAGATTTCTGTGAAAAAATTTACTTATATTTTAGTAGTTTTTTTGAGGTATAAGTGACATACAATAAAGGGCATATTTAAAGTATACAATGTGGGAGGTTTGACACATGCATATACCTGTGAAACTATCACCACAATTAAAATAATGAGCACACCCATTATCTCCAAAAGATTGCTGGGGCCTTTTGTAATGCCCTCCTCCTGGCCTCTTGTCCCTACAACCAACCCCTAGCCAAGTACTGATCTACCTTCTATCACTATATATTAGTTGTCTTTTTTCTATAATCTTATATAAATAAAATCATGCAGTATATACTTTTTTGGGTCTGGATTCCTTCACTCAGCATAACTATTTTGAAAATCATCCATATTTTTGCAATATATCAACATTTCATTCCTTTTTATTACCTTATGTGAATATACCATAATTTGGTTATCTGTTCACTTTTTAATGGACATTTGAGTTTTTTCCAGTTTTGGTATCTTAAAAATAAAGTTGTTGGAAACATTTGTGTACAAGTCTTTGTATGGACATATGCTTTCATTTCTTTTAGATAAATATCTAGGAGTGGAATGACTGGATCATACAATAGGTGTATGTTTAATTTCTTAAGAAACTGCTGAACTGTTTTCCAAGCTTTTGTAACATTGTACACTTCTACCTGCAGTGTGCAAGAGTTCCAATTGCTCTACATCCTCAACAACACACCGTAGAGTCAGTTGTTTAGACATTCTAAAAAGTGTGATGCAATGGTAACTCATTGTAATTTTAATTTCTATTTCCCCAATGACTAATGATGTTGAGCATCTTTTCATGTGTGTATTCACCATTTATATATCTTTTCTGGAGAAATATCTGTTCAAATCTTTTGCCCATTTTAAAAATTAGGTTGTCTTTTATCTTATTTTTGAGTTTTGATCATTTTTTTAATATTCTTGATATGAGTCTTTTGTCAGATATATTATTTGCAAACATTTTCTCCCAATCTGTGGCTGTGATAGTTCAAAGCTGTATGTACCCCAGGAACAATCATGTTCTTTTAACCCATTACTGTGGGTGTAGACCTATTGTAAGTGGGATCTTCTGATTAGGTTGTTCCAATTGAGATGTGACCCACCTCATTCAAGGTGGGTCTTAATTGTATTACTGGAGTCTTTTATAAGAGGATAAAAGACAGAGAGAAGACACAGAAAAAAAGTCCCAGGGAAGCTGAGAGACAAAGACACACAGAGAAAACAGAGAAGAAGCCACTGTAGCCAGAGGCTGAAAGCAACAAAACCCAGGAAAGAAGGACCAGTATATGCTGCCTTGTGCCCTCCCATGTGACAGGATCACCAGCAGCCTTTATTCAGGAGGAAGAAATCTTCCTGTTGATGCCTTGATTTGGACATTTTCACAGCCTCAGAACTCTAAACTTGTAAGTTACTAAATCACCATTGTAAAAGCAAACCCATTTCTGGTATATTGCATTTTGTCACTTTAGCCAACTAAAACAGTGGCTTATCTTTTTATTCTCTTTTCAGTGTCTGTTGAAGAACAGAAGTTCTTAATTTTGATGGAGTCCAATTTATCAATTTATCCTCTTATGGATCCTGATTTTGGTGGTGTAGTTAAGAAATCTTTACCTAATTAAAAGTCTGAAAGTTTTTCTCCCAAGTTTGCTTCCAGAAATTTTTTAGTTTTAGCTTTTATGTTTGGGTATGTGATCCATTTTGAGATAATTTTTGTATATGATGGTAAGGATTTTTGTTTTTCTTTTATATCCAGTTGTGAAGCAGTGCTTGGTGAAATGACTATCCATTGCACATTTGTCAAAAATCATTTGACTTTTTATGTGTGGTTCTATTTCTGGGCTTCTCTATTCTGTTCCATTGATCTATTTGTCTATTTTTGATTACTGAGGATGTATAGAAAGTCTTAAAATCAGGTCATGCTAGCCTCTGTATTAGTCAAGGTTCTCCAGAGAAATAAAACATATGTAAATATTATGAGATTTATTACAGGAAGTGGCACATGCAACCATGGGGATTGGCAAGCCCAAAATCTGTAGGGCAGGCTGCAAGTTTGGAACTCCAATGAAGGTTTTAGTAATTCCCCAGGAGAAGGTGGCTGGATGAAATTGAGATAGAAATTCCTCTTTCTGACAGTTAAAATAATTAGTTCTTCCTTCAAGACCTTCAGTTGATTGGATGAGACTTCTCTCATTACTGAAGGTAATCTCCTTTGTTGATAGTACATGTAGTCACCCATATATGCATTGAGTTGATTAATTATTCAAAACCATGAAATATCCTCACAGTAACAAGCAGGCCATTGCTTACTTTATCAAACAACTGGACACCATAGGCTAGCCAAGTTGACATATGAACTTAACCAACTGTGTTCTTCACTGCAAAGGTTTTTGTTTTGTTTTGTTTTGTTTTTTTTTAGCTATTCTAGGTCCTATGAATTTTCATACAAACTTTTTTTTAATACTCATTTTATTGAGATATATTCACATACCATGTAGTCATACAAAACAAATCATACATTCGATTGTTCACAGTACCATTACATAGTTGTACATTCATCACCAAAATCAACCCCTGACACCTTCATTACCACACACAAGAATAACAAGAATAATAATTAAAGTGAAAAAAGAGCAAGTAAAGTGAAAAAGAACACTGGGTGCCTTTGTCTGTTTGTTTCCTTCCCCCATTTTTCTACTCATCCATCCATAAACTAGACAAAGGGGAGTGTGGTCCTTATGGCTTTCCCAATCCCATTGTCACCCCTCATAAGCTACATTTTTTTACAATCGTCTTCAAGATTCAAGGCTACTGGGTTATATAGTTTGACAGTTTCAGGTATTTACTACCAGCTATTCCACTTCATTAAAACCTAAGAGGTGTTATCTATATAGTGTGTAAGAGTATCCACCAGAGTGACCTCGGCTCCTTTTGAAATCTCTCAGCCAGTGAAACTTTATTTCATTTCATTTCACATCCCGCTTTTGGTCAAGAAGATGTTCTCCATCCCATGATTCCGAGTCTAGATTCCTCCCCAGGAGTTATTTTCTGCATTGCCAGGGAGATTCACTCCCCTGGGTGTCTGATCCCACGTAGAGGGGAGGGCAGCGATTTCACCTGCCAAGTTGGCTTAGCTAGAGAGAGAGGGCCACATCTGAGCAACAAAGAGGCATTCGGGAGGAGACTCTAAGGCACAATTATAGGGAGGCCTAGCCTCTCCTTTGCAGCAACAGTCTTCCCAAGGGCAAGTCCTGTGGTAGAGGGCGCAGCCCATCAAACCACCAGTCCCCCATGTCTGCGAGCACATCAGCAACCATCAAGGTGGGGCAGGCCAATACCCCTGCATTCTCCACCAGCTCCTCAACGGGGCTCTAGATGTTTTTTTTCCTTGTTTTTTTTTAGAAAAAACTTTTTTTTTAAATCAACTGTATATAAAATAAAGAAAATAAAAAAAATTTTAAAAAACATACAATAAAAGAACATTTCAAAGAGACCATAACAAGGGAGTAAGAAGAAGACAACTAACCTAAGATAACTACTTTACTTCCAACATGTTCCTACTCTACCCCAAGAAAGTTACCTAATATAGCAACATTTCTGTGAACTTGTTCCTACTATACCTATCAGAAATTAACAGACCATAGTCATTCCTGGGCATTCACAGAATGCTGAATTTACCCACCATAGCTTATCTGTTCTTATTGGATTATTGTTCTCCCTTCCTCAATTGCTCTCTATCGCTAGTTCCCCTACATTCTACATTATAAACCATTTGTTTTACGTTTTTCAATGTTCACATTAGTGGTAGCATGTAATATTTCTCTTTTTGTGCCTGGCTTATTTCACTCAGCATTATGTCTTCAAGGTTCATCCCTGTTGTCATATGTTTCGCTACATTGTTCCTTCTTACTGCTGTGTAATAGTCCATCGAATGTATATACCACATTTTATTTATCCACTCATTTGTTGAAGGACATTTGGGTTGTTTCCATCTCTTGGCAATTGTGAATAATGCTGCTATGAATATTGGCTTGCAGATATCTATTCGTGTCACTGCTTTCCGATCTTCCAGGTATATACCAAGAAGTGCAATTGCTGGATCAAAGGGCAACTCTAGATCTAGTTTTCTAAGGAACTGCTAGACTGACTTCCAGAGTGGCTGAATTATACAGTCCCACCAACAATGAATAAGAGTTCCAATTTCTCCACATCCCCTCCAGCATTTGTATTTTCCTGTTTGTTTAATGGCAGCCATTCTAATTGGTGTGAGATGGTATCTCATTGTGGTCTTAATTTGCATCTCTCTAATAGCTAGTGAAGCTGAACATTTTTTCATGTATCTCTTGGCCATTTGTATTTCCTCTTCAGAGAACTGTCTTTCCATAACTTTTGCTCATTTTATAATTGGGCTGTCTGTACTATTGTCTTTTCATACGAACTTTTAAATCAGCTTGTCAATTTCAATATAAGACCTGCTGGAATTTTGATTGGGGTTGCAATAAGTTTATGAATCAATCTGGGAAGAAGTCATTACTTCCTCAAATTTTCTTTCTGCCCCTTTTCCCTTCTCTTTTCCTTCTGGGATTCCCATAATGCATATGTTGGTACACTTCATGCTGACACCCAAGTCCCTGAGACACTACTCATTTTTTCCTATTCTTTTCTCTATCAGTTCTTCTGACCATCTGATTTCAATTGTCCTGTTTTCTAGTTTGCTAATTCTTTCTTCTGGTTCAAATCTGCTATTTTATGCTTCCAGTGTATTTTTTTAATTCACTTTTATTGAGATAGATTCACATACCATGCAGTCATACAAAACAAAGCGTACATTCAATTGTTTACAGTACCATTATATAGTTGTGCATTCATCACTAAAATTACTTTTTGACATTGTCATTACCACACACACAAAAATAATAAGAATAAAAATTAAAGTGAAAAAAGAACAATTAAAGTGAAAAAGAACACTAGGTGCCTTTTTTTTTTTTCTTTCCCCATTTTTCTACTCATCCATCCATAAACTGGACAAAGGGGAGTGTGGTCCATATGGCTTTCCCAATCACATTGTCACCCCTCATAAGCTATATTTTTATACAATCATCTTCCAGATTCATGGGTTCTGGGTTGTAGTTTGATAGTTTCAGTCTAGTGTATTTTTAATCTCCATTACTGTGCCTTTCATTACCATAATTCTGCTGTTTCTTTTTTAACTTTCTAATTCTTTTTCCTCACACATTGTCTTCTTAACATCCTTTAGCTGTATATCCACCATTAGTTTATTTCTATCCCATATTTTCCTTCATTTATTTGAATTGATTTTGGAGATTTGTTTGAACTTCTTTGATTAGTTGTTCCAAAAATTTGTGTCACCTCTGAAATTTTAATTTGTTTTCTTGACTGAGTCATATCTTCATGTTACTTAATATGGCTTGTAATTTTTTTGCTGATGTCTAGGCATCTGAGTATTTTGATGTGTTATCTCTGAAGGTCAGTTTCTCCCTCTTGCCAAGCATTTTATTATAGATTGGCTATGTGTTAAGGCTCCTCTTTGATTGATGCTTGGTACAACTTATAGTGAACCTTTAGTGTAGCCCATGTTTAAACTGCTCAGATTTTCTCAGGTTTTCTGTACCTAATTCTTGCCCTGGACATGTGGTACAAATTTTAAGATTGCCCTTTTATGTGCAATTGTTTCACCTCTAGAAGAAAGCTTCCTTTCCTCTGTTCCTTCCCTGGGAATCCTATTCTGTTCTGTTGGATTTTGTGCAGGATTTTCTTCCTGGCTCCTACGATTATTTTACTTCTCTCCCTCACTCAGTGCCCCTTTTTTATTTTTTTATTTTTTTATTTTTTAAATTTATTTTATTGTGAAATATATAAACAGAAAAGTGATAACTTTCAAAGTATGGTTTAACAAGCGGCTATTGAGCAAATTTCAAAGTATAGTGTAATATACTTTCAGTATATTACAGAAGGAAATAATTTCAGTTATTTCCTTCTAGTTGTTCTAACACTCTAGAGACTAAAAAAAAAATCTATATAATGATTCAGTAGTCATAATCCTTTGTTAAATCCTATCATGTCTGTGGCCACCCCTCCTTCTCATTTGATCACTGTCTCAATCTCGGGGGATATCTTGGCAATGACCAATCTAACTTGTTCATACTGAAAAGGGATGTCAGTGTTATGGGGAAGGGAAGTGCAGCTGGTTGATGTTCTTGAAGAGACTGGTGCCTCTGGGTTTGGGGACTTATCTGGCATAGGAACAATCTGGAGGTTTTAAGTTTCTGAAAAATAAACCTAGTGAGTGAAACTTTTATTGAGTCTCAGATAGGAACATGGGTGTTCCTTAGGATTTGGGGGAATACTGTTGGTTTGCAGTGCCCCTTTCTTATTACACTCTAATTCTGACTTACAGCAGTTCAGTTTCCCCTACTTTTTTTCCATGGGGCTTTTCTGCCTCAGTTACTTCCCCATTAGGGTATCCTGCCCCAGGGAAGCCAGGTAGGATCAATTAAAAAGGGTCTTTTTTGTTTGTTTAGGTGCTTCAGCAATCAGAAACTGGGCTGAATGTGTGCATCTCTTGCCAACAGTTCTGCCATGATGTCTTTTATTTCCTGTGGGCCTTTGTGTATGAGCACTAGATAGCCATTTGTGTTCAGACCTACATCACCGTGGACTTGGGTCCCTGTGCCTGGATATGCATGGGGTTCTAACTTGCTGCTGTGAGAATCTCCGTGGTCTGTATCTGTGGCGGGAGGTCCCCAGGCTGTGCTGCATCTTTGTGACTCCTACGCTGTGTGGAACAGATTGAGGAGAAGGGATCCAGATGAGCAGGTCCAGGTTAGAGATCTCTACTTTTTTTTTTTTTTTTTTCTTTTTCTTTGATTCAGCATTTCTGGAGTCCTTCTCCAGTTTCTATCATCCTCCAGAGTTCCAAGCAAGTGAGATTTGTCATTTTATTACTTGTTTCTGAGGGGAGACTTTTCCATGGGATGTCTTATATCCCCACATTCATGATGTCACATCTACCAATACCAACAATCAGTTTTTTATTTCATTGATTTTCTCTATTGTTTTTCCATTTTCTGTCATTGAATTGTACTCTGATCATTGTTGTTTCCTTTTGTCTGCCTGTTTGGGTTTTATTTGTTCTTCTTTTACAAGTTTCTTAGATTAGAAGCTAAGGTCATTGATTTGAGGTCTTCTGTTCTAACACAGTCATTTCATGCTATAAATTTCCCTCTAAGTCTGTTTAATCTGCATCCTACAAATTTTGACATGTTTTGTTTTCATTTTCTTCAGTTCAAAAGACTTCCTAATTTCTCTAATTTCTTCTCTGACCCTTGAGTTATTTAGAAATATGTTTCTTGATTTTCCAATTATTTGGAGATTTTACAGATATATTTCTGTTGGTTTCTATTTAAATCACTTGTGATCAGAGAACATAATTTGTGTGACAAATTATTTTAAATATATTGAGATTCATTATATGACCCAAAAAATGATCTATTATGGTAAATACTCTGTGTACACTTGAAAAGAATGTGTATTCTGCTGTTATTAAGTGAAGTGTTCTAAAAATATCAGTTGGGCCAAGTTGGTTGATAGTGTTGTTCCAGTTCTCTGTATCATTACTGAATTTTGATCTACTTCTTCCATCAAGTATTGAGAGAGGTCCTTTGAAAGCCCCAATTATAACTGAGGATTTGTCTATTTATTCTTTCTTCTCTCTTGTTTCGTTATGGATAGTTTCTATTGCTATGCCTTCAGGTTCACTAGTCTTTTCTTCTGCAGTATCTAATCTGCAATTAATCCAATGTAGTGTGTTTTTCATCTCATTGTTGTTTTCATCTCTAGAAGTTTAATTTGGGTCTTTTTTATATCTTTTATGTCTTTGTGTAACATGTTTAATATTTCCTTTAGCTTTTTGAACATAACAGCATACAGTTATTGCTGTTTTAATGTCCTTTCCACTATTCTATCATTTGTATCATCTTTGTGTCAGTTTCTGTTGTGTTAACCTTATTATGAGTTGTATTTCCCTGTTTCTTTATTGGCAACTTTTTATTGGATGCCCGAGGGTGGTTATGTTACTTGGAAACTTCAGGTCTTGCGTTCAAGCTTTATTAGCACAGGACAAGGACAGCATTTAGAAGTGCTAATTCTGCCCCCCTACCGTGAGAAAATACTGATGATTTCTACCTCTGCTGGTGGGAACAGGCAATGTTCCCTGCACTATGTGAGCCTTAGGGATTGTTCCCTATAATTGTTTTGGATGGTTCTTCCCTCAGCCTCGTTGATTCTCTCACATGCATGAGCTGATTAGTACTCAGCTGAATACTCGAGGGTACTCTCTACAGATCTCCAGAGTTCTCTCTCTGTGCAGCTCCCTCTTCTCTTGTACTCTGTTCTGCAAACTGTGTTCCATTTGGTCTATCTAGACTTACAGCTCCATCTCCTAACCTCAGGGAGACCACTGAGCTCTGTCAAGTATTCTTCTCCATTCACCACAGCCTGAAAACCCTCCCAAAACAGTAAGCTGGGGCAATCAAAGGACTCATTCTTTTCATTTACCATCTCTCAGATATCAGTATTTTCATTATCTAATGTCTTGAGAACCAATCTTTCATACATTCTGTCTTATTTTTTACTTCTTTTGGGTGAAAGGGTAAATCTAATCACTATTACTTCTTCAGGCCAGAAGCAAAATTCCAAAATTTTTAAAATATCTTAATATCAACTGAATGTATTTTTTAAAAGTATAGGGGTATTTAAAAATAAATTCCACTTTCCATGAAAGTCCACTTATTCTTCAAAGGTAGAAGATAAAGCAGCTCTTAATATAAGTTTTCCTTCATCATGAGACTGTCCAGCTATAAACATCAGGAAATTATGTGCTCTGAACTAAGAGTTTTATAGATCTAGATACACACTTACAAGAAGCAGCAAGAAGATATCAATAAACATTTAGCTTATTTGAGGAGTCAACATTTTAGATGTTACCAGGCTGTTGACATAAATGTCTTCTCTAGAGTAGCACTTAAAAATAGACTAAGGAAGCCTCTGCAGGTAGACATACACTCCTTCTATGGAGTCTTTCTCAACTTAATTCATCCATCCAGTAAATATTTATTGAGCTCCTACAATCTACCAGTCATGATTAAAGGCCCTGGGAATATGGCAGGGAACAAACCAAAACATCTCAACTTTCATGGAGTTTAGTGGGTAAAACAGAAAATAAACATATAATAGTTCCATTAAGAAAAAATAAATCAGAATAAGGGGCTCGAGAGATTCAAGAGGTAACATTTAAGATGGAGCTGTCAGGGAAGACCTCTCTGAGAAGGTTATACCTGATTTGAATAACATGAGGGAAGAGCCATGAAAAAATCTAGAGAAGAATGGTCAGGGGAAAGGGAATAGCAAGTAAAAATCTCCTGGGTTTATTTATGGATTTTGGTAGGAATTGAATCTAAAATCAGCAGTAACCAGAAACTGCTTACTTTGTTTCACATTCATTCATTCATTTAGGCATATAATAAACTACATATCAAGCACTCACTGTGTGTAGATGCAAATATGAGTTGCCTCAAAAAACTCACAAGTACAGTTTAATGGGAGAAGGTTCAATACCTAAATAACAAGCAGTGACCATAAAAATGGAGGTGATGGGTGTTCCAGTTTAGGGGTCTATACACCTATTCATTCTTAGAGGTCTGATCCACTTGGGCATGTCTGACCAGCCCACCTAGGCCCTATTTACATGAAAGACAAAGAAATACACTAAGGGATGGGAGATCTGATGAACAACATAATTTGTGCAAGGATGGGAAACAGCTATTGAGAGGGAAGAGCAATTCTGATTACAGCAAATGGCACGTAGTCAGAGTCCTTCTGCCCTGCCCCTCTGGGATCATGCCCAAGTTCTTGAGGAGAGATTCATGAAAAAGTAAAAGAGCTTTGTTGCTGAAACCTCTGTAAGAGACCAGAGCACCAGGCCACGCAGCTGGGGAAGTAGTTGGCACTGCCCCTGCCGCCCTCCCCACTTTGGTGCGGTAACATTTGCAGGGGCACATTGTAACAAGGAACAAAAGTGGGAACCAGGGTGAAGCAGCCAGAACCACTGGTGGACAGACATCCACAACAGCCCAGAGTCCGAGCAGCTCCAGGGGGGCACTACCATGGAAAGGAGGGAAGTCTCGTGTAGCCAGCAGGGCTGTGCTTGTGGTACACCTCTGCGGACCCCCTGAATTAGTCCCTGAATTTGTCCTGATGCAAATGTTGTCAAGTGATGAACAACTCAGACTTTGGAATTGTATATACTTTGGTTATAATCTTAGGTCAACCATTTACTAGCTGCATTATCTTGGGCAAAGTACTAAACCTCTCTGGACCTCATTTTCTCACTTGTTAAACAGGGATAATAATACTTCCTCACTGATGGGTGTTAGGATTGCCATGAGGTTTAAATAACACATAATAAGTGCTTAAACAATGGTAACTATTATTTTTATTATGATTACTATTATTATTATGAAGGAATTTTATAGAATTGAAAGTCTTAGAAGCAGATGAGTCAAGATTTAAAGAACTGCTTAGAAATCTTTATTGGAATCCAATTTTACCCACAAGCTGTTATGCCCTGGGAAGCATGGGATTGCATAGAAACTAAGTATGGGGCCTTGGGTAATTTGTTTGAGCTCGCTGAGACTTAGCTTCTTCATCTGTGCAGCAGGAGTATCAGTGATACCTGTTTGTCCCTCTCGGGGTTGCTAGAAGGCTCCCTTCAGAAAATGGGCATGAATGTACTTGGTAAAGAGCTGTTCAAACATCAGTGATGTCGAGCTGTCTTCACTCTCACCAGCTCTGCCTCAAAAAAGCAGCTTGTGGGTCCGAGAAAACGCATCTTTGGGCTATTTTCAGGTCTTTAAGATGCAGCTGCTCAGAGTTAATCGCTATGTGGTAGAAGGTTCTACAAGCCACCTTTTAAGGCTACCCCATGCAGAAGCCCTGAGACCAATCAATCGTCCCTCAGCTCCTTACTGGAGCTTTTCCCCAGGTGTTGCTCAAAGGATCAAAGATAAATATCTTTTCCCCACTGTTTAGCTGTATTTACTTCCTGTTGCCTGTCTACCTGCCTCCGGCATCAGTAATAGCCTCTGAGCTCTTGAGCATATTTATTTTCCATCTGCTCCCCACCTGCTAGCAACAGCGTTAATACATCCCTAAAGATTCGGCCCCTGGAAATTATAGCCCAGAAAAGCACTCAAAGCAGTGGAGTTATAATTTTCTTCCTCTGATTCTCACACACAGAATGGTATGACTCCAGCCCTTAGGACACAGCAAAGTCTAATTTAAACCAATGGACTCCCTTATCTTTCCAGGGTACATATGTACAAAATGGCCAAGAGGTAACAGCAGTCTGTTTCCTCCAGTCCAGAAGGAAGAAATGAACTCCTTAAGAAGTGTTGCCAAGTGTGCCTCGAGTACTAATGTGGCGCTCCAAGGAGAGTGGGTGCCCAAATGAAAGCATTTTCATTTCCTTCTCAGTTCACTTCTACAAACCTCCATTAAGCAAAGACTCGTCTCCTTTGAGCCTCATCCTGAAGATACCTATAAAGAGAGATAGAGCTAGAGATAGAGATAGAGATAGAGATAGAGAGATAAAGACAGAGATAGAGACAGAGATAGAGACAGAGATAGAGATGAGATAGAGATAGACATAGATAGATATAGAGATAGAGATAGAGATACAAATACAGATACAGATAGAGAGAGATAGAGATAGAGATACAAATACAGATACAGATAGAGAGAGATAGAGATAGAGAATGGGGGGGAGAAGGGAGAGAGAGAGAGATGGGAGAGAGAAATGAACGTGACTAAATATGCTCAGAAGCTTAAAATGAAAAAAGTCAATACTAATACCCAGAGAAGGAAATAGAAGGAAATTAAAGCCAACTAAGAGGTGAAAGAAATAATAAGGGTAACCACTATCATTTTGTAGTGGCTTAAGTGCAAATCTGGCTACCTGAGCTTTCAAACATCCGTCCATCCACTTGCAACTATGATTCTGTGTTAAATTTTCTCCAGTCCAATTCCTTCTTCATCATAGTGTGACAGAGGAATTTTCATTGTAGAAATGAAAATTTGGGATTTGTAAGAGAAAGGATATTTGAAGAAGGAGATGAAAAAACGCAAGAAGAGAGAATGTGAGACCTGAGAAATTTGAAATTTGGGAGAAGGGACAATGAGGCAAAAGAAATTTGGAAACACTGAAAGTAATGGTGCAGCTATTTTAGGGTAGAAAAAATATGAGAAGGGCAAAAAGAGATGATAGAATGGAATACAGATTTAGGGATGAGAAGGGGGGCAGATTCAGAAGAAGCTCTTTCCAGTCATTCATGATATTTAAAAAAAAAAGCTGACAGCTGTTCTCCAAGAGGGGCTGGGCTTAACTTTCAATTCAAGGGATTTAGGATAGACTTAAGAAAATATCCTGAGTATAAGTGTTATGAGAAAAATGTGAAAACTCCATCTCTGAAGATATTAAGAAATAATAAGGGTAACCACTATCATTTTGTAGTGGCTTAAGTGCAAATCTGGCTACCTGAGCTTTCAAAGATCCATCCATCCACATGCAACTATGATTCTGTGTTAAATTTTCTCCAATCCAATTCCTTCTTCATCATAGTGTGACAGAGAGAGATTATTATAAAGGTCTGGGTTATTTACAGGGGTTTGCCTTTCCTGAATCAGCTCCTTAAATCTGGTCCATTGCCCTGACCAACATCTCCAGGTCTCCCTGAAAATGTTTTCCATAGCTTTTCAAGGGCAAGTTCCCATGTCACTTCTCTCGATATCCCTGGTCAGCACTGTGCCTGGCACATAAGTAGGAATTGATAAACAGTCCCTGAACAATGGTTCAACTCTGAGAAGTAAAGAAAACCATTTCAATAGAGTCATGGAAAACCTCAGCAACATCAATGAAAAACAGATTTTCTGCCTCTTCTGCACAAAGCTGGTTTTTTAAAAGACTTTGACTTTCACTCTTGAAAAGGCTACAAAGCAGGGAGCCCACTAATTCTACCTGAGTGTTTATTTCCACTGATGTTTAAGGGGGAGCACTGATTGTCTGATGCCTATTCAGCTTCGTTTCAGGCTTGAACACTCTAATCTAGAATGTCTGAAGTCACTAGCACGTTCCTAGGGTCCTAACAGGTGTGTGAATGCTGCTTCAATGAAGATTTACACAGACCAGGACTTAGGGACACTGTTCCCAAAAGCCAATCATTCACACATCACCTTCATGAGTTTGTCACATTTGCATCACCTGTACTATTCATCCCTTAATATCTCTTCTTTACATTGTCTTTAAGTAAATCACCTATATTTTTGCTTATTTAACCTCATCCCAAGTATTAACTTCTAAGAAATTATGGCTTCATAGGCTGGTTACATTTTTTTTTTTTTGTCAGATGTACCTTAAATTAAATACAAAATTTTTTAAATAAAATAAAGGATGCATGTGCTACCTAACACTGTCATGTTAGGATATTCTGCCCAGAGGTACACTTCATGCTATAACTTACGTTCAATCATTTTGTCCATCGAGATAACATTCATGTGGGCAATACACTTCCACTGAGTTCCTGAGCTTCTGGGCAACTTTCAACAGACAAGCTAAAACCCACTCCATTTTTTCTCATTTGAGAAAGTATATCAGAATGCAAGAGAATGAATATAATTATAGGGATGACAAGAAACTACTAATTTGAGGATATAATACCTTCCTTAACAGCGTGAGAGGTTAAAATGAAATGAAGCCTTTAGCACTGTGCTTAGCACATAGTAGGCATTCAATAATTTGTGCCTATTTTGTTTACATAAATGACTCACCAACTTTGGTGGGTTTTCCTCAGTAAAAATAATTTTGCATAACCTCACTATTAATGGTCTGAGGTCCATGGTCTCCGCTCACACCAATAATTGCTGCTCCAAAAGAGGGTGGTGAGTTCTCCCATGTGGCATTTTCTCCTGGTTGCAGGAAATTCTTTTTAGTTCATGGGAACCAGGGGTCCATATTTATTTTCTACTTACTTCATAGCTAAGAAAATTGATATCCAAAGAAGAACTTTTCCTTCTAGAACTATATCATTTCTCCATTAGAAGAACTACTGTGACTCTGACATGCTAGAGGTTTCTAAAGAAATCAATTATCATGTTGTTTAGAAAACTGAGTTTATGTTGCAGAGTCAGAAGGGATAAGATAATTATCCCATTTTCTATTGATGCCCTCTGTAGCATAAGAAATGGGGAAAGATAAACCCCAAAAACATTTTTATTGAAAATGAAGCCACTGTAGGACACCAGCAAACTGTGATCAAGTCTAAAATAGTCATGGTATTCCAGGGGAACACCCATTGATTCTTTCATTAAGTAATTTATTCAATACATATTTATTGAACAAATATTCTTTAAAAGACATTGTGATAAGGAGTGAGGGGTGTGGGCAGGATACCAAAACATTCTCTTTTATCAAGCCACTCAGAGTTGAGTAAGAAATTTAATACAAAGCAAAATTGGGTAAATGCCTTAACATTTAGTTTTTAATATTGCATCACGAAGATAAACTCATAACTTTGAGTTTTTCTTCCCCATTCCTGGGATTGCATGCCCATTTGGAATCTATTGGCTGCTCTACAGTACACATGGTTAAGTAATAGGGAATCAATTAAATTTTGTCTTGACAACAGAGCATCTTCAGACATAGAGTCAATACACCCCATGTGTTAACAGATCTTTTCACTTGAATTGTGGCAAACAGAAAGTCTAACATCCAAGGACCAGAATGCATGGAGACCTAGCTTAGCAATGAAGTCACTGGACCAGAAAGAGGACTAATGGTTTCAGAAATCAAGGATGCTTGAGTAATAGGAACCTCAGCTCTTTACCAAGCAACTCAAAAACCTCTGTATTGAGAGCTATTCCACAAAATATTTTTATAGGTTTGTAAGCATTACTAAATAGAACTCCCTTAAGTCACATGGCATCTTCTTTTCTATAAATTTTCCCCTGATATCATTATATTGGGTTTAATGTAAAGCAACATTTTGTGAGATACTTACATCCTAGTTGAGAAAGTAGATAGTGAAACAGCTAAAGAAAGAAAATCTTGGACTATATCTAAGAGAAAAAAGAGCATGTAAATATTTGAATACAGTCATAACCACTGCTCCTTCTTACTGGGTAGGAGGGAGTGGAATCAAACCAGGCAATTCTAGGGACAATATCACTGTCCTTCAGAAGTATCTAAGGTTGCAGAAACCATAGGCTATGAAGTTGGGTAGAAATAAGTTCAAATTCCTCTCCTATCCCTGACTATATGATCTTGAACAAATTCCTTCACTTCTACAAGCCTCAGTTTTCCCAGCTGAGCACAGGATTCTTAAAACCTATTACATAAAGCTATTGTGAGGATTAACTGAAATTACATACACAAAGCTCCCAGCACAACAGGAATTCCAAAAATAGTTGTTTCCAATGTGGACCTGACAGCTGTTCTGGGTGGGTCTTATTCATTCCTTCAGAAATATTTATTGAAGACCAATGGGTATAAATATTGTGCCAGCACTAAAAATATAATGATGACTAAGATCTTCAAGGAGTTCCCTTTCCTATCCTTCTAGGGATTTAGACCCTGTGTTCCCCTAGGGAATCTCCTAAAAATGGTGAAGACACCCTTGACTGATAAAGAGTAAGAGTATGCACGAGAACATGACAGGTTAAACATCAGCAGATCCAGAATTCCAATGTCATCCTCTATTTTCACCTTGAAGTTCACTGAGAGCTTATTAGGGTAACAGGAAAGTTGGGTCATTCAGGGCAGTTTCTGAAGTGGGGAAAGGGAGTTATAGAGGAACGCCCACCCAGGAAAATAGGCCAGTTTTGACTACTTCCACAATCTTTTTGAGTTTTTTCCCCTTTCATTTAAATTGTAACCAATTTAGATGGCAAAATGGTAGTCCAAATAATGAGATGCCTGGTAGGAGAGGAAGAGGATTTGAGGGAGGAATTAATGAATGGTCTTCATTGACTGTGAGGCCAATAGGTCAGTATTTCTATAAGTGCATTCTTCATAACACTAGTACTCCACAAATTCATTGACTCCAAACTCCAAGAAAAGACCCTAAGAATCTGCATTTCTCACAAGTTTTCCAGGTGACTCTTATTATCAAGCATGTTTGAGAAATGCTGAACTGAGTGATCTGTAGGATTCCTTCCATTTCTACTGCTGGATATTTCTATCAGCCTAATAGCCCGTATGGTTCAGGCTCTAGAATGAGGCTCCTAACAAATAATTTTCTGTTAGTAGATATGTGTTCTGTCTGTGTGGTGCTGATGGGTACCAGGAGGTATTACTGCAATCTTCTTATCTCTTAGCAAAGCCCCAAGTCCCTCTTTAATCAGTACCACTTAATACTACACAACTGATGGCATTTTTCATGTGTGTGTTTGTTTTTACAGTAGCTGAGTTAGTTATTAAACTAACTTTAGTTATTAAATATTTAAAAGAAAAAGAAAACTGAAGAAAATAACATAATAGGCTCCCGTAACTTTTCACCATATTTGCATCAGATCTCTCGTTTTAAATAATAAAACTTTATAGATACAGCTAAAGCTCCATTTCTAGCTTTCCTCCCTCGCTCTTAGAGTTACACTACTAGGTAGGTGGAATCATTTCCGTGTATTTTTTCATATTTGGATTGCATATGTCTAAATCAGTAAACAATATACGCTGTTGTTTTATGCTTCAGTTTTTACACAAATGATATCATAGTATATGTATCATTTTGCAACTTTTTTTTCACTCAGCAGTATTTGAGCTTTTCACATGCTGGTTCATTTGTTGTAACTGCTTCAGAGTATTCCACCATATGAGAAAACCACAGTTTATTTAACCAGTCCCCTACTGAGGGGGGTTGTTTCCACTTTTTTTCTGTAAATATTGCTTCACTGAACATCCATGCATTTGTCCTCCGGAGTAGACATCTGAAAAGTGGAATTGCTTTATTATAGGGTAGACAGGATTTTAAGTTTTCTATGTATTGCTGAAGTTACTGTGCAAGTTAATTGCAGCAATTTACGCTCCCACCTGCAAATAAAATAAACCATTTCTTTGCATCCTTGTCAACATTTGTTGTTATCATGTTAATTAGTTTTTGTGAATCCAATGAGTATGAAGTAATGTCTGTGGTTTTAATTCACATTTCTCTGACTAGAGCCGAGGTCAGGTGTCTTTTTACACATTTATTAATTTGGGGAAGTTTCCTATTTGTGAATTGCCTGATCACTTCATTTGCCCATTTTTCCCCCCATCAGCTT
Organism: Choloepus didactylus; assembly: GCF_015220235.1. Classification (NCBI taxonomy): domain Eukaryota; kingdom Metazoa; phylum Chordata; class Mammalia; order Pilosa; family Megalonychidae; genus Choloepus; species Choloepus didactylus. The sequence goes on from NC_051319.1 coordinate 7,926,882, forward strand.
GCTATTTTTAAAAAAGATTTAAAGGAATTATTTAAATATTTTGAATATTTATTCTAAATTAGTTACATGCTTTACAATTCTCTTGGTCTGTGGCTTGTATTTAATTTTATTTTTGGTTCTTTTTTATATAGTTGTCTTCAGTCTAATTAATATAGGCAAATAGGTCAATCTTTTCTTTTCTGGTTTGTGCTTTTTTTAAATCTTGATCATGACTCTTTCCCTAATCCCCAAGTTCCTAGAACTATTCTTTTTCATGTGCTGAAAGCAGCTGAGTTTTTAAATCTTGCTTATTTATGGTTATAATCCCTGTGATGGGATGGTCCCTAATGTGAAGGGGTTGGGTTAAAAAAGAGGGGAAGAATAATCACATTTCTCTTGATGTGAGCCCCCACCAGCACCTGGAAATGTGTATTGCATTGCACAGCTTGCACTGGCTCTTAGGATCCCCCACTATCCAAATCTCTTGGAGTCCTACTCCCAGACTTGTGGTTATTAGAAAGGATGTAAAATGGAAAAAAACAACCAAGTAGCTTCAGTGAGACAGGCATGTATTAGGGTGCACATCACAGAGGACTACAAAAATCAAGGACCTATAGAACCCCTGAAAGAGACTCCCTAACAAACACTACTCAGCCCACTGAAAATCCCAGCTCCACCAAGGTGACACACGTGGGGACGTGCTTTGATTCCAGCAGCACGGTGCAGTATAAACTCGGTTTTCCCATACTACTGGCTATGCATCTTTAAAGCAAGGAGCTTAATTTCTCCAAGTTAAAGTTCATCTGTAAAACAGGTGGTTCACTCTTTTAACCTCGAAGAGTTGTTAAGAAAATTCTTTATATTTTGTGGCCTCAGCTTCCATGAGGTGATTAGATTCTCATCAGTGAAGATGAAGAACCATGGAGGCAAGATATTTCCTGAACTAGCTCTTTCAGAAGCACGATTCAGAGAACATAGTATTATTTTAGAGCCCTCTATTGTATCATAACTTACATCATCAGAGCAACTGGGATACGATAAGCACTGCAAGGTGTTCCATTGGCCAGAGTCCCTTGGTAACAGTATTCTCTCTGGGTGCTAGGCAAATCCAAGCAAGCAGGCAGCCTCCAAATCCCCCTGGTGGGAAAACAATCCATTCTTTTACTAGAGAGAAGGGATGGTACTTTATCAGGGAACCTGACCAGGTTATTCTTTTAATTCTCAAAGTCCTAATACTTTGGAAAGTAGGAAGTAGGAGGTCATGTAATATGACCACAGGAGACAATAGAATGGAGAGATCACATCCCCAGATGGTAGCCTCCACCACTTTCCAAAAATTTACAAATTAGTGACCTTGCCTCACTAATTCCATCATTCCTCTAAGAGATCTGCACTGAAACAGACTTGCTCAGAAGAGATTAGAGAGACTGGGAAACTAAGAAAGAGACTGCATTACACTGGAGGCTAGTCCTAAAATAAAACTCAGCAACAACATTGGTAACTGACCATGGCGTGGATGTCTTCAGACTGAGCTTCTGAGACAGTTGTATTCTTTTACTGGGCCCTAGAGAGACATTGGATTTAGGTATTTGGATTTTAAGAAATCCAAGAATGCTGAATAGTTTTTGAGTGTAACCAAGGCAAGAGTTTATATCACTTAGAATGGGAAATAATTTTATGAACTTAAACATAACTGACAGCCCCTTGTTTCTAGTTTAGCTGTTTCGCAATGGTGTTTTTCACTTTTCTTATTATGCTTATCCACCTCTAATTTTGTGATCTTTAAGATATTTTTCTTTGTGGTTTCTTTACGTGTAAACCAGTTTCAGGGGCATCACACGACCATTGAAAAAGAGATTTGGTTTAAAAATCTTACTAGGATTCTCTTGAGTGTAAGCTTGCTTTCTTAAATCCTTTTTTCCCCATTTAGAATCAATCATCTTTTTCCTCTAAAGGTGTGCTTTTCTCTCTGACCTGTCTAGAATGTAAAGCCATGTGATGTTTGTCAAAATATTCTCTCTTGTTGAAGAAAAATGAATCCTCCTTCATTTATCTACCGCCTCAGGGACTCTATTGAATGCAAAATGAGAAAAGCATCTTTTTAAGGTTGCCTAAAATCAGAGTCTTGATCCTAAATCCTAAAATCACATCTTCTCCATTACTCTAATTATACTACTTTGATTAATGAGGTTAATGACTCTCCCTCAGCTTTTTTTGTTTGTTTGTTTGTTTTTTGTGGTTTTCGTTTGTTTGTTTGTTTGTCCAGAGAGTGAGGTAGTGGCCAGAACACTAGAAATGAAGTCAGAAGATCTGGATTCAAGTATCAGTTTTGCCACTTGGCAAGAGCCAAATCTACAGCTGTCAGGTGGGAAGTATTAGTTCTTCCCTGGACTCGTGTGAAGATCAAAGGAGAATCAGTGATCAAAGGATTTTGCAAACAGTATAGCACATACACATAAGGGATTTTTAAAGAAGCAGTATGTCTTAGAATAAGGAGTATGGGTCCAGGGGCCTGACACCTAGATTTGAATCCTGGCTCCACTACTAACCAGCTGTCTGATTTGAGACAAGTTACTTAACTGCTCTGTGCTTCAGCTTCCTCACCTATGAAACGGAGATGCCGGTAATAATGGTACCTGTATCAGCAGCTTGTTGTGAGACCTAACTTACATGATACCTGGAAAGGACTTAGTGGGCACATGGTCAATGCTTAATAAATGTTAGCAATATATCCAAGCCTTCATTCCCCTTTGCTCCAAGTTGTACATCAACCATCAAATCATACCAATTCTTATTTCAAAGGTGATTCTTTCCTCCTATTCCCACTGCCCTCCAATTCAGACCTCTGCTCTCCCCTTCTTGGGCTATTAAGCAATGACATTGCTGGGTGCCCTGTTCTTGTCTCTTTTAATCCCTTCTGCACCCGGCACCAAGCAATTACTCCATACATCACTTTCAGCCACCCATTTACATGCAAAATCCTCAGTGGCTCTCTAATAGCTATAGAATGATACCTTAGACTACAATTTAAGACACTGTTGGATTAGCCCAACAAATTTCCAGCCATATCTCTCAGGACTCACATAGATCCTTCACTCTAGTAAAATCATTTTCCCTCTAGCTCTTGAATATTGTTCTTGTGACTTCATGCCTCCATGGTGTTACTCATTTTCTCCCGCTTAGAATGTCCTCCCTTCTTGACCAACTAATGAGAGGCAGTGTAGTATCCTGATGAAGAACAACAGCCAGGTGTCAACAGGCCACCACCTAGCTCCTGGCTTTCCAACTTCCTATCCAGGTGACCTCGGGCAACTATTTTTTAGTTTTTCTAGACTTTGGCTTCCTTAACTATAAAGTGGGAATGATAATAAGTCTTATTGGATTGTTAGGAATATTAAAACAGATAATTCATATAAATCACTGCCTAAGAATAAAAAGCCCAATAAATATTAGCTTTATTTAATATAATCCATTCTTTAAGATTAGATCAAACCCAAACTCCTCCACTAGCTCAAACTGATGACCTCTGCTGAATTCTCTTCCATTCATTTGTTAGTCATATACTTCTCTATGGCATTTTTTTTTCCTTTTTTTTTTCTTTCAGTTTTTGCATTCTCACATAATATTTCATGTCTTTATGATTTATCCCTTTCAAGTAAGTATTACGCTGCTGGAGGACAGGAACATGTCCCATGTGTCTTTGTATCTTGTATAGCATGTTAAATGCAGAGACTCGCCTATTAGGTACTCAGTTAATGCTTGTTGAATGTTTAAAGTGGCTCAATAATGATCATGATAAGTTTTTGTCTATGTACTGTCAGAGACCCACAGGAGACTTATACTTTAATCAAGTTATTTGAGGAGAGTTTAACAGAGGAACAATTTACAAATGTGTGGACGTGTGGGCAGGATGTAGGGACACCATAAGGGATATAGAGTAGCAGGGGCTGTAGCTGGAGGGGTGGGAAGTGGGCGTAGGCTGTTACCATTCCTGGGCATAAAGGAGCAAGAAGAGGGAGCTGTGTGGAGAGGGCCACGTGACAGGAGCTGCAACATCCCCTTGGGAGTCACAGCCAGCCTGAGGTGGCCCCTGGGAAGAGAACTGGCAGAACAAATACCCCAACCTCTCTCTCTTTCCCTCTGATCTGCTGGAAATTCCCATTAGCCAAATGCAACAAGAAGCCAGAGGCAAAAGAGCCTATCGGTTCTATTTTTGCTGCAAACCCTAAATTTCATCTATTTGCTTAGCAAGGACACTCAATTTTTTATTATAGTAAGAGAAAAACTCATTTTACAACAATAAAGTTATGGATTCAAGGGGGCTTTAATGGCTTTTTAGTTAAAGTTTTACTATAACATGAGAATCCAGAACTGGAAACAAAATTAAAATTTTTCTTCTCTCTATCTATTTCAATATATTTTGTTTTCTGCTAAAGTGAATCAGACTAATCAAGAATTTCATCAGGGATTGACAACCTTCTACTTAGTTTCAAGGCTAATCCATTTATTATATTCTTACTCTGCACAAAGCTAATCTAATTACTCTACCTCTTGGGTCACTTGAGAATAATGACCCAGGTTTCAGATTAGCCCAGGCAGGACACTGACAGAAGCCTCTGTACTGGTGAGATTTGGACTATCAGCTTTAGGAATCCAGAGTAAGAAGGTAGAATAAAGCAAAAAAAAGAAATTATTTTGGCCAGAGACCTGTCAACAAATCAGCAAAGGAGAACGTGGGAAGTTTGTTTCACTCTCCTTAAATGTGAAACTGTAAGACAGGTAGAGCTAAGCTGCTCTCCCAAGTACATGACTCTCCACAAAAAGTGCCCAGGCTGGGTCCCCCCAGGATCTATTATCCATCCTCAGTTCTCCTAGAACCCTTCCTTGCCAAGCACTGAAAGAACTTTTCAGCAATGTTGGCTCCATCTACAATGCACAGAAACAAGTTTGCATCAAAGTCTGCATCTCTGCATGTCTCTGTTCTCAACCAGATAACACGTCTCATTCGAAGAGTGCCGTTATTGTGCCTGGCACAGCCACCATGTACTGAATGGATTGTCACAGGAGGTCTGGGTTACCAGTGGTATAGAAGATGGAGTCCTCCATCCTCTCATCCACTCACATCCTATCACTCTATCCTTCTAACTCCCCTTCTTACTTCTCCTCTCCCTTAACTCATTCCAACATTAAAACTCCCCTACACTTTCAATTATTTTGCTCTATCTTCTCAAACAGTGATTCTCATCCATGGCTGCATATTAAAAACCCTTTGAGAAGAAGGAGAGAGAGAGGGAGGGAGGGAGGGAGGAAGGAAGGAAGGAAGGAAGGAAGGAAGGAAGGATGAGACAGCGCCTTGCCCCTGCAGAATCTGATTCAGTTAGTTTGGGGTCTAGCCCTGGCATGGGTTTTTGTTTTACTTTGTTCGTTTGCTTGCTTGTTTTAATCTCCCTATGAGATTTTAGCGTGCAGCCAGGGTTGAGAACGGCTGCCTTAACAGAGACCTGTATTCTCCCCTGGCAGGCATGCTTCCTTTGCCTCTCTCTGGAGATTACACATTCTCCCATTCCTGAATGCAGCAAGAAGCAGTAACCAAGCTCCAACTCCACATTTCCTCTTCCAGACCATAGGGAAAAACAAACAAAAAACAAATTGTTCTCTGGAATTTATTCACAGGCGCCACGAATCCTCTAGTCTTACCACCACCGTTGACTGCCTGAATAACTTCCATGTCCTTCAAGATTCAACTGCAATATTGCCTCCTCCTCTAAGCCCATCCTGGCAGGCTGAGTTATCCAGGTATCAATCACTTTTCTTCCTTATGCCCTGTGCATGTTCCCATTATAGCTTTTATCTCCCTCTTCATAGCAGGAATTATTTTCATGTCTGTACTCTACCTCAGTAAACTGAATTTCTTGAGAGTAGGAATTGTATCTTGTTCATTCTGTATCCCCACAATATAACTTACCCAGTGCCTGGCACATGGTTAGCACTCAATAAATGCTTGTGAGAGAGAAAGAAAGAGAGAGCTAATAGGAACAAAGAGACAGACGATAGAATTCAAGGAGAGAAGGAAGAAAGAAGAGAAGAAATGCCTCTCCTCTGCTGTCATCCTCTAGCCTTTCAAGGATAAAATATGTTTTATCAAGTATATTTTGGGGGTTGTGATGTAAAGAAACAGCACAGAAAGTAAAAACCTAAGACAACTCTCCATTTTAAAACAAAATCAACAAATTATAAGAAAGGGAGCTTATATAGAGAAAGCATTTTAAAAATACAATTCTAGTCATGTTCCAAGGACATTAAGTATTCGTCTCCATGAATACTGGTGACCCAGACCATTCTGGACAACAACATGGCAGCTGTGATAGGCAGAAAAATGGCCCCTCCAGAGATGACCACATTCCAAACCCTGGAACCTGTGAATGTTACCTTAGGGACTTTGCAGATGTGGCTGAGTTCAGGTGGAGATTATCCAGGATTATTCGGGTAAAACAATTGAAGCACAAGGGTCTTTATTAGTGAAAGAGCGAGACAGGAGAGTCAGCAACAAAGTGATGCCTCAAGAGAAAGACTCGAACAGCCATTTCTGGCTTTGAAGATGGAAAGGGGCTATAAGCCAAGGAATGCAAGTGGCCACTAGATGCTGGAAAAGACAAGAAAACAGATTCTCCCCTAGGGACTCCTGAAAGGAATACAGTCCTGCCAACACCTTGATTTTAGCCCAGCAAAATTCATTTCAAATTTCGGATCTCCAGAATTTGTTGAGATAATAAATCCATGATGTATTGAGCTACAAATAGCGGCGAAGAAAACTAATTTTTGCTTGTAAAAGTTGTAAAAGTATTCACAGAGTACACTCATACTTGTCAGTGCATATTTCCTGCTTTGAATTAATGTCACCCCTCCACAGTTATATTATTGTGTAACAATCACTGACAGTCTTGATGATGACCTTGAGTCATTACAAGATTCTCAACCATCAATGAAAGAATAAGCAGTTGTAACCCAAGTACTATACTATATCATGGAAGGGAGGATACTATAGAGTTCATGTCCCAAATAGACATAGTATAATCAAGCATAAAACAAGACCTTGGAAAAACATGTAAAACAGTTCTTTTTTTTAAAAAAAAGTGTTATTTTGAAACACTTTCAAACTTACAGGAGAGTTACAAAAATACTACAAACCCCATACAGAGAACTCCATCATACCCCTATCCCCACCCTCCAATACCCAGGATCCACCAATTTTAACATTTTGCCACATTTGCTGTATCATTCTCTTTCCTTCTCTCTCCTCTCTCCCTCCATCTCTCCCTCCCTCTCCCCCCACCCCCTCCCTCTCTCTCTCCATTTTCTGAACACTTGAGTGTAGGTTTTATACATCATGCTCCTCGAACACTTAATACTACCCTGTATATTTCCTAAAAACAAGGATATTCACTTATGTAACCACCTTAAGTGCAGTTATCAAGTTCAAGAAATTTAACAGTGATATAAAGCTTGCAGTCTCTATTCCAATATTTTCATATGCCCCACTATTGTCTGTGAAACAGTTCTTGGTTTTGGACTCCAGCTTACATTTGAACAACTTGGAGACCCAGCAGCTCTGGTATCCTGGTTGTCAGTCCTTTCATCTATTGTGTCCCCTGCTGAAAGACACCAGGCTTCTTTCTAAGGCTAGAAGATTGAGGATGGGGACAGACAGGGAGGACAGAAGTCTTCATTGTGACCACTCTAGGTGCAGTAAATGCAAAATAATCAGACTTCCTGCATTGTGCAGATTAATAATCCAATGGGCATCTCCTGATTATCATTATGCTAAAAAATGTCTGTCCCTTAATCCAGACTGTCTGGAGGAAGAGGTAGGGAGAAGGGGAAAAAAAAAACCACTACATTAGTTGTGAATTCATACATATTTTAGAATGATTCATTGCATTTGAAAAGAGAATGCAGGTTAACCCTAAGGTAGCCAGAAATTTTACAGAATCAGTATTCATTTTACAGAATCAGTATTCATTTGTCTGAGCTTTCTGAACAGTAAGTATTTTGGCGTACAGCTTCCTTGTTTTGGCTTAACTGTCTCAGGCATTTTTTCAGGCTCTTGTTTTGTGCTTGATTACACTATATCTCTTTCAGCTGCTGTAATATTTTACATCCTCCCTTTTCTCCCAACCAAGCTCAGAACCAATGGAGAGAGGCATAGGAATCAGAAATTTGGAGATCAGAATGTCAGCTTTATTACTGACAAACTGTTTGGGTAGAGTATGGAACAACAATCAGCTTCCTAATATGACAACGCAAAATTAAGCAGAATGACCCACTTGGTCACAGGCAGCTAGCGAATGGTGCTCTACCCCCTGGGGCACAGCGCTGCCCCCATCCAGATGAAAAAAGCCCAAAGGCAGCAGAGATAGGCTTGCCTGATTCTCCTCACCTCGTCAGTCCCTTGTCCCAGGGAGGAGTAAGTGAGGAAAAGAGAGAGCACAGGAGTTTCCACTCATGGAAACTTCAATATGGATACATGAGGAATAGAGGATAAGAGATTTTCCGCTTGTGACAGCAAATAAATCTACACTATAATTAAGCAAACAAAGTAATTAAATCTAGAGAAATTTGAAAGCTAAATTAGCAAGCTCTAGCTAAAGATCCATCACCTTAAAGCATTCCTGGGAGCTGCAGCCTGTGTCTTAGTGTGTCAGACACAGTCTGAGGTTGTTACTAGGAATGAAGTGCAGATATTTACAAATGTTATCCATTTTTTTTAGAAAATACAGCTCATTCAATTATCCCCATAATAACATTATTCTTACTCACCTTATGTCAGATTTACTTTCTTGGGTAGGGAAGAATGGGGAAGAATTAGATAGCATCCCAGAAATTACACATAACCCAATCTACTTTATTATTGAAATGCTCATGAGTTGTGTTTCTTGTAGTTGCTTCTGATTCTTCTCTATTTTATCCAGGGATAAATCTGATTAAGAATAAGGGGAAATTTTTTAAAGTATGACATCAACATGACACATGGGCAAAATGACCCTACAAACACTTCTGGTTCATACTGACGGAAGAACTACATTATCAGGTAAAAAACAGACCACGTAATGAAATTTGTGCAATTTGCAAGAATGATATGAACCATTATGGAAGGTTAATGAGCACAGTCCCTTTATCATAATTTAAACAATAAAATACTGGAGTTTTTGTTTGTTTTATTCCTCAGTTGTACATATGTGCTCCTGAGGAGTTGGGGTCTGGGGGAAAAAATGTAGGCTTCATTTTTAAAATAAAGGTCATGCTTTTTGAAAACCAGGTTAGCCATATGTATTTGTTATTAATATAAGATAATTGAGGTTTTTAATGGCTTATCTCATTATTTTTTTCCTTAAATGAATTTATGGGTGCCTTTATAAACACAGAGACCCCCATAAAAGGCTATGGCACCATTTCCTTTACTTTTCCTGACACCACCCCCCTCATTTGGTGAGGTTTTGTCCATTTCTGAGAATATTGTACACTATGCCTACACATTGCCAAGAAACAAAGTAGAAAAAAATGAGCACTCCTCCTTCTACCCAGAAGTCAGACTCAATTCTTCTGCAACACTCCCTTTGTCTTCTTAGGAAAGTTTTGTTTTCCTAAAAAAAAGATTTGCCCTTAACAACAAATGAATGCTGTTGCTAGGTGATTGTGACATAAGAAGAGTTACCTCCAATCAGAGAGAAGCCCCTACAGTCTGCCTGTGACATGCTACTATAAATATGAGAGCTCCCCCACTCTTCGGCCCTTCTCTCCACACGTAACCGGTCAGAGAAACATCTGCAATGGCCAGATCCATCAGCAGAAAGTACAGGTGCTCCAGAGAACATCTAACTACAATCTCCAGAAAGAAATCAAGTTCCAGTGCCATGCTTGGCCATAGAAATTATTCACTCTACGTAAACAGGGTCCTGAAAGAAGTGGTTCCCCAGAAGGGCATATCATCTCGCACCTTGGACGTCATGAACACCCTGATCAACAACATCTTTGAGCGCATTGCTTTGGAAGCCTGCAACATGATGTATTTCAGAAATCGCTGCACTCTCACTCCGGAAGACATCAAGAAGGCAGTGTATTTGCTGTTGCCTGAGAAACTGGCTAAGTATGCAGTGGCTTTTGGAAGCGAAGCAGTCACCAAATATGCCCGCTCCTAAACTCTATATACCAGCTTAACTGAATCTTGGGGGGAAATAAATCAAACTTAGTACCTTAATGATCTCCATATTGAATTCACTCTACTTTTTTATAACAGAGCTGTATTTCCTGGTATTTTCCTATTTCTCTTATCTCCAGAGCGGAATTACTCTCTTGCTCTTTTACCTTTTAACTGTTTCACTATTTAGGTTTTCCTGGCATCTGATTCCCTTCCAGACCCCTGCCCAGAACCTTACTTTCCCTATGGATTTGTAAATTTCATTATATAAATTCAGTGCTTATTGTATAGTTAAGGTATTTTAAACTATGTACAGGATGATTTGATCCAGCTATTTTGACCTGCAGGTCACACTGGCTCTGAATTTATGAAGACAAATATTTTAAAAAGAAGTATACCAGCACTGAACATTTTTCATCAGAAATGTATTTTCTAGAGCAAACTCCATTCAACCAATTTAGTTCCTTAATGAATTTTCCATAGAGCATGCGCATTACCTTATTTTGGCTTGATTTTTATTTCCTGAATTTATTTTCAGTAAGTTCAATTCATTTCCACATAAGTTTTATCTTAAAGATTTTGTTCACTGAAGTTTATTGTTCTATACTTACAATATATTAGGAAAAACACTCATGAACCTACCACAAAATTCATGAAAAACAACTTTATATATTTCACTGAAGAGCTATCCCAAGCCCATCTTCCCATTCACTATCCTGAGTTCTATTTCTTTCTCATTCTCTTGTTTTTCTTTGTACTTTTGCTACCCATGTATGTGTCTCTAAATAGTAGGTCCAGTTTTGCTTATTTTATAATGCAGGTATCATTCCACGTGTGTTCTGTGCCTGCCCTTTTCTCTTAACATTTTGTTTCTAAGACTCATACCTATGGCTATATGTATCTCTAGTTCATCTGTTTCACAGTTATATAGCATTTCATTCCCCCAGTTTATCCAAACTCTGTTGATAGAAGTTTAGGTTGTTTTCAGGTTTTTGCTATTATGAGTAACGCTGCTATAATAGAGTCGTAACAATAGCTAAGACCTAAATACTACTTGGTACATGCCTGGCACTTCACATATATCAACTTACTTAATCTTCTCAACAACACTGGCATATTAAATAATTATCCCCATCACACAGATAAGGAAAATGGGGCACAGAGAAATAAGTAACTTGTCTAAGGAGCCAGGATTTAACCAGGTTAGCAGAGAGCACGTGGACCACTATGTGGACCGCTAAGCTACATGCTATGAGCATTCTTGTACATATCTTCTGGTACAATAATTTCTCTAGGAAAAATAAGAGAGAAAGCTGGGTCATTGATAAGCCCATATTCATCTTTACTAGATAGTGTTAGATTGTCTTCCAAAGTGTTTGAACCAATTTACATTCCCGTCAGCAGTGGGTGAGAATAATTTGCGTTCTTCGGTTTTCAAGGAACACATCATTTAAGCTTCCTAAAGAAAAGGTGTCTCACTATATTCTATATTCTAGGACAGGAACTGAGGCTGTTCTAAGGGAAAGCCACTGGCTCCATCTCTCATTTAGAACCCACTCTTTCTAACGGGGTCACAGGCTTCTAAATGCCTCATTTCCGGTATTTCAGGAAACACACTCAACAGGCTCCACCCATCCTATTTGAGTCAGGCCCAGACAGAGGTTCCTGGTTTCCCTAAGGATTGGTTGACCTTGAGAGAATGCCCACATCTGACACTTAGCTATGGCTTGGGGCAGAGAGGCCTCATGGTTTATGAGGGGTCAGTAAACTACAGCCCATGGGCCAAATCTGACAGCAACCTTTTTTGGGGGGTATGGCCCCACAAGCTAAGAAAGGTTTTTACATTTTTAAAGGAATGCTAAAAAATACCAAGAATATTCAACAGGCCAAATGTGTTCCACAAAGTCTTAAGTATTTATTATCTGGCCCTATACAGAAAAAGTTTGCCAACCCCTGGTCAACATATTTCTGCTTTTGCAAGCTCTGTAATAAGGCAGGTTTTGCAAGTCTGTGATGGTTTGGAATACCCATATCTATCTAAAAAGTTGGATTTTCAAAAAAATTGGAATAAGGATAGTAAATATAAATCATATTCAACTATTCGGGCAACTGATTAAAGCCATTCCCACACATAAAAATTCTATTATAAATTGAGGTGTTAAAGTTGGGTGAAGGGAACCTAGGAAGTAAGTTCTTTATATGTTATTCTTTCTACTTTTGTATATGTTTTGAAATGTTTTAAAAGAATAGAAAGTTTAAACTTCAAAATAAGATCAAGATTCTTGGCAAAAATTCTCTGGAATTGGGTTCATGTCTGATTATATAAATGTATATGTATACAGGAGGCGGGGCAAGATGGCAGACTGGTGAGCTGTATGTTTTAGTTACTCCTCCAGGAAAGTAGGTAAAAAGCCAGGATCTGCGTGGACTGGACACCACAGAGCAATCTGTCTTTGGGCATACTTCATACAACACTCATGAAAACGTGGAACTGCTGAGATCAGCGAAATCTGTAAGTTTTTGCGGCCAGGGGACCCGCGCCCCTCCCTGCCAGGCTCAGTCCCGGGGGAGGAGGGGCTGTCAGCTCCAGGAAGGAGAAGGGAGAATTGCAGTGGCTGCTCTCATCGGAAACTCATTCTACTGATTCAAACTCCAACCATAGATAGACTGAGGCCAGACACCAGAGACTCTGAGAGCAGCCAGCCCAGCAGAGAGGAGACGGGCATAGAAGGAAAACAACACGAGAAGCTCCAAAGTAAAAGCGGAGGATTTTTGGAGTTCTGGTGAACACAGAAAGGGGAAGGGCGGAGATCAGGCCTTGAGGCGCATATGCAAATCCCGAAGCAAGGCTGATCTCTCTGCCCAGGGCACCTTTCCGTAATGGCCCTGGTTGCTTTGTCTATTAGCATTTCAATAACCCATTAGATCTCTGAGGAGGGCCGTTTTTTGTTTTTTTTTTTGTTGTTGTTGTTTTTTTTTTAAATCCTTTTTGCTTTTTCTAAAACAATTACTCTAAGAAGCTCAATACAGAAAGCTTCAAAGAATTGAAATTTGGGCACGTCAAGTCAAGAGCAGAAATAAGAGAGCTCTGAGACAAAAGGCAATAATCCAGTGGCTGAGAAAATTCACTAAACAACACAACTTCCCAAGAAAAGGGGGGTGTCCGCTCACAGCCACCATCCTGGTGGACAGGAAACACTCCTGCCCATCGCCAGCCCCATAGCCCAGAGCTGCCCCAGACAACCCAGTGTGACGGAAGTGCTTCAAATAACAGGCACACACCACAAAACTGGGCGTGGACATTAGCCTTCCCTGCAACCTCAGCTGAATGTCCCAGAGCTGGGAAGGGGGAGCAGTGTGAATTAACAGAGCCCCATTCAGCCATCATTTGAGCAGACTGGGAGCCTCCCAACACAGCCCAGCAGCCCAGAACTGCCCTGGGGGGACGGCACTCACCTGTGACATAGCACAGTCATCCCTCAACAGAGGACCCGGGGTGCACAGCCTGGAAGAGGGGCCCACTTGCAAGTCTCAGGAGCCATACGCCAATACCAAAGACTTGTGGGTCAGTGGCAGAGACAAACTGTGGCAGGACTGAACTGAAGGATTAGACTATTGCAGTAGCTTTAAAACTCTAGGATCATCAGGGAGATTTGATTGTTAGGGCCACCCCCCCTCCCCGACTGCCCAGAAACACGCCCCACATACAGGGCAGGCAACACCAACTACACACGCAAGCTTGGGACACCAATTGGGCCCCACAAGACTCACTCCCCCACTCACCAAAAAGGCTAAGCAGGGGAGATCTGGCTTGTGGAGAACAGGTGGCTCGTGGACGCCACCTGCTGGTTAGTTGGGGAGAGTGTACTCCACGAAGCTGTAGATCTGATAAATTAGAGATAAGGACTTCAACTGGTCTACAAACCCTAAAAGAACCCTATCAAGGACAGCAAATGCCACGAGGCCAAAAACAACAGAAAATTATAAAGCATATGAAAAAACCAGACGATATGGATAACCCAAGCCCAAGCACCCAAATCAAAAGACCAGAAGAGACACACCTAGAGCAGCTACTCAAAGAACTAAAGATGAACAATGAGACCCTAGTACGGGATATGAAGGAAATCAAGAAGACCCTAGAAGAGCATAAAGAAGACATTGCAAGACTAAATAAAAAAATGGATGATCTTATGGAAATTAAAGAAACTGTTGACCAAATTAAAAAGATTCTGGACACTCATAGTACAAGACTAGAGGAAGTTGAACAACGAATCAGTGACCTGGAAGATGACAGAATGGAAAATGAAAGCATAAAAGAAAGAATGGGGAAAAAAATTGAAAAACTCGAAATGGACCTCAGGGATATGATAGATAATATGAAGCGTCCGAATATAAGACTCATTGGTGTCCCAGAAGGGGAAGAAAAGGGTAAAGGTCTAGGAAGAGTATTCAAAGAAATTGTTGGGGAAAACTTCCCAAATCTTCTAAACAACATAAATACACAAATCATAAATGCTCAGCGAACTCCAAATAGAATAAATCCAAAAAAACCCACTCCGAGACATATACTGATCACACTGTCAAACATAGAAGAGAAGGAGCAAGTTCTGAAAGCAGCAAGAGAAAAGCAATTCACCACATACAAAGGAAACAGCATAAGACTAAGTAGTGACTACTCAGCAGCCACCATGGAGGCGAGAAGGCAATGGCACGATATATTTAAAATTCTGAGAGAGAGGAATTTCCAGCCAAGAATACTTTATCCAGCAAAGCTCTCCTTCAAATTTGAGGGAGAGCTTAAATTTTTCACAGACAAAGAAATGCTGAGAGAATTTGCTAACAAGAGACCTGCCCTACTGGAGATACTAAAGGGAGCCCTACAGACAGAGAAACAAAGACAGGACAGAGAGACTTGGAGAAAGGTTCAGTACTAAAGAGATTCGGTATGGGTACAATAAAGGATATTAATAGAGAGAGGGAAAAATATGGCAAACATAATCCAAAGGATAAGATGGCCGATTCAAGAAATGCCTTCACGGTTTTAACGTTGAATGTAAATGGATTAAACTCCCCAATTAAAAGATATAGATTCGCAGAATGGATCAAAAAAAATGAACCATCAATATGTTGCATACAAGAGACTCATCTTAGACACAGGGACACAAAGAAATTGAAAGTGAAAGGATGGAAAAAAATATTTCATGCAAGCTACAGCCAAAAGAAAGCAGGTGTAGCAATATTAATCTCAGATAAAATAGACTTCAAATGCAGGGATGTTTTGAGAGACAAAGAAGGCCACTACATACTAATAAAAGGGGCAATTCAGCAAGAAGAAATAACAATCGTAAATGTCTATGCACCCAATCAAGGTGCCACAAAATACATGAGAGAAACATTGGCAAAACTAAAGGAAGCAATTGATGTTTCCACAATAATTGTGGGAGACTTCAACACATCACTCTCTCCTATAGATAGATCAACCAGACAGAAGACCAATAAGGAAATTGAAAACCTAAACAATCTGATAAATGAATTAGATTTAACAGACATCTACAGGACATTACATCCCAAATCACCAGGATACACATACTTTTCTAGTGCTCATGGAACTTTCTCCAGAATAGATCATATGCTGGGACATAAAACAAGCCTCAATAAATTTAAAAAGATTGAAATTATTCAAAGCACATTCTCTGACCACAATGGAATACAATTAGAAGTCAATAACCATCAGAGACTTAGAAAATTCACAAATACCTGGAGGTTAAACAACACACTCCTAAACAATCAGTGGGTTAAAGAAGAAATAGCAAGAGAAATTGCTAAATATATAGAGACGAATGAAAATGAGAACACAACATACCAAAACCTATGGGATGCGGCAAAAGCAGTGCTAAGGGGGAAATTTATAGCACTAAACGCATATATTAAAAAGGAAGAAAGAGCCAAAATCAAAGAACTAATGGATCAACTGAAGAAGCTAGAAAATGAACAGCAAACCAATCCTAAACCAAGTAGAAGAAAAGAAATAACAAGGATTAAAGCAGAAATAAATGACATAGAGAACAAAAAAACAATAGAAAGGATAAATATCACCAAAAGTTGGTTCTTTGAGAAGATCAACAAGATTGACAAGCCCCTAGCTAGACTGACAAAATCAAAAAGAGAGAAGACCCATATAAACAAAATAATGAATGAAAAAGGTGACATAACTGCAGATCCTGAAGAAATTAAAAAAATTATAAGAGGATATTATGAACAACTGTATGGCAACAAACTGGATAATGTAGAAGAAATGGACAATTTCCTGGAAACATATGAACAACCTAGACTGACCAGAGAAGAAATAGAAGACCTCAACCAACCCATCACAAGCAAAGAGATCCAATCAGTCATCAAAAATCTTCCCACAAATAAATGCCCAGGGCCAGATGGCTTCACAGGGGAATTCTACCAAACTTTCCAGAAAGAACTGACACCAATCTTACTCAAACTCTTTCAAAACATTGAAAAAAATGGAACACTACCTAACTCATTTTATGAAGCTAACATCAATCTAATACCCAAACCAGGCAAAGATGCTACAAAAAAGGAAAACTACCGGCCAATCTCCCTAATGAATATAGATGCAAAAATCCTCAACAAAATACTTGCAAATCGAATCCAAAGACACATTAAAAAAATCATACACCATGACCAAGTGGGGTTCATTCCAGGCATGCAAGGATGGTTCAACATCAGAAAAACAATCAATGTATTACAACACATTAAAAACTCGAAAGGGAAAAATCAATTGATCATCTCAATAGATGCTGAAAAAGCATTTGACAAAATCCAACATCCCTTTTTGATAAAAACACTTCAAAAGGTAGGAATTGAAGGAAACTTCCTCAACATGATAAAGAGCATATATGAAAAAACCCACAGCCAGCATAGTACTCAATGGTGAGAGACTGAAAGCCTTCCCTCTAAGATCAGGAACAAGACAAGGATGCCCGCTGTCACCACTGTTATTCAACATTGTGCTGGAAGTGCTAGCCAGGGCAATCCGGCAAGACAAAGAAATAAAAGGCATCCAAATTGGAAAAGAAGAAGTAAAACTGTCATTGTTTGCAGATGATATGATCTTATATCTAGAAAACCCTGAGAAATCAACGATACACCTACTAGAGCTAATAAACAAATTTAGCAAAGTAGCAGGATACAAGATTAATGCACATAAGTCAGTAATGTTTCTATATGCTAGAAATCAACAAACTGAAGAGACACTCAAGAAAAAGATACCATTTTCAATAGCAACTAAAAAAATCAAGTACCTAGGAATCAACTTAACCAAAGATGTAAAAGACCTATACAAAGAAAACTACATAACTCTACTAAAAGAAATAGAAGGGGACCTTAAAAGATGGAAAAATATTCCATGTTCATGGATAGGAAGGCTAAATGTCATTAAGATGTCAATTCTACCCAAACTCATCTACAGATTCAATGCAATCCCAATCAAAATTCCAACAACCTACTTTGCAGACTTGGAAAAGCTAGTTATCAAATTTATTTGGAAAGGGAAGATGCCTCGAATTGCTAAAGACACTCTAAAAAAGAAAAACGAAGTGGGAGGACTTACACTCCCTGACTTTGAAGCTTATTATAAAGCCACAGTTGCCAAGACAGCATGGTACTGGCACAAAGATAGACATATAGATCAATGGAATCGAATTGAGAATTCAGAGATAGACCCTCAGATCTATGGCCGACTGATCTTTGATAAGGCCCCCAAAGTCACCGAACTGAGCCATAATGGTCTTTTCAACAAATGGGGCTGGGAGAGTTGGATATCCATATCCAAAAGAATGAAAGAGGACCCCTACCTCACCCCCTACACAAAAATTAACTCAAAATGGACCAAAGATCTCAATATAAAAGAAAGTACCATAAAACTCCTAGAAGATAATGTAGGAAAACATCTTCAAGACCTTGTATTAGGAGGCCACTTCCTAGACTTTACACCCAAAGCACAAGCAACAAAAGAGAAAATAGATAAATGGGAACTCCTCAAGCTTAGAAGTTTCTGCACCTCAAAGGAATTTCTCAAAAAGGTAAAGAGGCAGCCAACTCAATGGGAAAAAATTTTTGGAAACCATGTATCTGACAAAAGACTCATATCTTGCATGTACAAAGAAATCCTACAACTCAATGACAATAGTACAGACGGCCCAATTATAAAATGGGCAAAAGATATGAAAAGACAGTTCTCTGAAGAGGAAATACAAATGACCAAGAAACACATGAAAAAATGTTCAGCTTCACTAGCTATTAGAGAGATGCAAATTAAGACCACAATGAGATACCATCTAACACCGGTTAGAATGGCTGCCATTAAACAAACAGGAAACTACAAATGCTGGAGGGGATGTGGAGAAATTGGAACTCTTATTCATTGTTGGTGGGACTGTATAATGGTTCAGCCACTCTGGAAGTCAGTCTGGCAGTTCCTTAGAAAACTAGATATAGAGCTACCATTCGATCCAGCGATTGCACTCCTCGGTATATACCCGGAAGATCGGAAAGCAGTGACACGAACAGATATCTGCACGCCAATGTTCATAGCAGCATTATTCACAATTGCCAAGACATGGAAACAACCCAAATGTCCTTCAACAGATGAGTGGATAAATAAAATGTGGTATATACACACGATGGAATACTACGCGGCAGTAAGAAGGAACGATCTGGTGAAACATATGACAACATGGATGAACCTTGAAGACATAATGCTGAGCGAAATAAGCCAGGCACAAAAAGAGAAATATTATATGCTACCACTAATGTGAACTTTGAAAAATGTAAAACAAATGGTTTATAATGTAGAATGTAGGGGAACTAGCAGTAGAGAGCAATTAAGGAAGGGGGAACAATAATCCAGGAAGAACAGATAAGCTATTTAACGTTCTGGGGATGCCCAGAAATGACTATGGTCTGTTAATTTCTGATGGTTGTAGTAGGAACAAGTTCACTGAAATGTTGCTATATTATGTAACTTTCTTGGGGTAAAGTAGGAACATGTTGGAAGTTAAGCAGTTATCTTAGGTTAGTTGTCTTTTTCTTACTCCCTTGCTATGGTCTCTTTGAAATGCTCTTTTATTGTATGTTTGTTTTCTTTTTAACTTTTTTTTTCATACAGGTGATTTGAAAAAAGAAGGGAAAGTTAAAAAAAAAAAAAAAAAAAAAAAAAAAAAAAAAAAAAAAAGAAAAAAGACAAACAAGGGGAAAAAAAAAAAAAAAAGATGTAGTGCCCCCTTGAGGAGCCTGTGGAGAATGCAGGGGTGTTCGCCTGCCCCACCTCCATGGTTGCTGGCATGACCACGGACGTGGGGGACTGGTGGTTTGATGGGTTGAGCCCTCTACCATAAGTTTTACCCTTGGGAAGACGGTTGCTGCAAAGGAGAGGCTAGGCCTCCCTGTATTTGTGCCTAAGAATCTCCTCCTGAATGCCTCTTTGTTGCTCAGATGTGGCCCTCTCTCTCTGGCTAAGCCAACTTGAAAGGTGAAATCACTGCCCTCCCCCCTACGTGGGATCAGACACCCAGGGAAGTGAATCTCCCTGGCAACGTGGAATATGACTCCCAGGGAGGAATGTAGACCTGGCACCGTGGGACGGAGAACATCTTCTTGACCAAAAGGGGGATGTGAAAGGAAATGAAATAAGCTTCAGTGGCAGAGAGATTCCAAAAGGAGCCGAGAGGTCACTCTGGTGGGCACTCTTATGCACACTTTAGACAACCCTTTTTAGGTTCTAAAGAATTGGGGTAGCTGGTGGTGGATACCTGAAACTATCAAACTACAACCCAGAACCCATGAATCTCGAAGACAGTTGTATAAAAATGTAGCTTATGAGGGGTGACAATGGGATTGGGAAAGCCATAAGGACCAAACACCACTTTGTCTAGTTTATGGATGGATGTGTAGAAAAGTAGGGGAAGGAAACAAACAGACAAAGGTACCCAGTGTTCTTTTTTACTTCAATTGCTCTTTTTCACTCTAATTATTAATCTTGTTATTTTTGTGTGTGTGCTAATGAAGGTGTCAGGGATTGATTTAGGTGATGAATGTACAACTATGTAATGGTACTGTAAACAATCGAAAGTACAATTTGTTTTGTATGACTGCGTGGTATGTGAATATATCTCAATAAAATGATGATTTAAAAAAAAAAATGTATATGTATACAAATACTGTAATTTTATTACTCCTTTAAGAGAAAATTATTTGCAACATTAATATTTTAAAAATATTTTTGGGTCAGTTCATAAGATCAACATAGCCTCTACAATTTAAAAATAGTACCACAGACTAGCTAACACATTCAGAAAGGGTCAAAATTATCTTTGTGCACATTTTTTTTTTTTCACCAATAGGTTCATTTTATCAACCCTTTATTTTTTCAGTCTTGCATCTTTGTAAACTGAGACTGTTAAATGGGAACAATAAAGTAGCACCGACTGGTAACAGTCATCTAATATGCATTTCCCCCTTCTTGGAAATAGGACCCTTAATTTTTAGCTGGGCACACAGCCACCTCAGGGAAAGATGCCATTTGCAAGCCTTCCTTCCAGCTAGGTGTGACCATGTGGCCAAGTTCTGATCAATGGGGAGGTATATGCAACTTACAGGTATTGTCTTTAAATAGAAGCAGCACACACTTTTCCCTTTTCCTCTTCCTGCTGACTGGATTGAGAATGTGAAGGCTGGAGCCTGTGCAGCCATCTTAAAATAGGAGTTGAAACCTACATATTAAGAACGGTGGGACAGCAAGATTGAAGAAGGCTTGGTCTCTGACAATTGAACTGCCATTCCAGCCCAGAACTATGTTTATATGAGAGAGAAATAAATGTCTATCTTGTTTAAGCCACTGCAATTTTGGGTTTCTATCACTCATAGTCAAACCTAGTTCTACTACAGACATCCAGAAGATTATTTACTGCTAAACAATACAGTTAGTCTCAAGATGATTGCACATTTATTTAATAAAAGCATATTACTCTGGAAATGGAGGATTATGAGTATCTTGTGTCTGTAAAATGAAATCACATGCTATTTAGCAGCCCTTTCTCGAGATACATAATGCAGAGAGCAAGAGCTTGCCTGTTATTAGTCTATTAGATATAATGTTATTTTTAAACACTATTTAAAATACAAGAATGTGGGAGAGAGTCAAAGAAGATAGAAAAG
The DNA here is from genome assembly GCF_015220235.1 of Choloepus didactylus. Classification (NCBI taxonomy): domain Eukaryota; kingdom Metazoa; phylum Chordata; class Mammalia; order Pilosa; family Megalonychidae; genus Choloepus; species Choloepus didactylus. The sequence continues at coordinate 7,948,285 of NC_051319.1, forward strand.
AGGAATTTTAATTAAGACAACAACATGACCAATGTGTGGATTTTGTAGTATTTTTGAAGTTGGTGATACACAGTATTATAAAAGATGGCACACAAGAAAGAATAGTGCTGATGTTTAAGACAAATCAACCAAACAATAAAATTCTAACAAACTTAGATTTTCCCTCTCTAAATTTAGAAACCTCACTTTGGAAATGAATAAATTATGTAATCTGTTATGTAATAAATACGCTATCAGTTATTATAATTATCTAAAAGATTTGCTCTACACACTGCTAACTTGTTCCTGTATGAAATGTGTCAGAAAGTATGGTGGTATAGGAAGGTAATACTAAGTATAATAATATCTTATATATAATACTTATTGTTCATTTAGGCATTCATAGAACATCAAATGCCTTCTTTGCACTAGATGCTGAGAAAACAAAGGCAACATAAGTCCATCCCTTTAAAAACTCAGAATCTTATGGAACTACAAACTGGAAATAAAATAAATGAATAAGAACAACTGATTTGCACTGAGTATTTACTATGAGCTAGGCAGTATTTGAAGTACTCCGTATATGTCAACCCGCTATAAAGTCCAAGACACCCACATAAGAACAGTGCCAGTATCATTTCACATTCGTGGAAGCTGAGGCAGAAAAAACTTAAACTTGTGAGGGGTTGCACACCTAGTAATAAAAGAGGTTGAATTTGAAACCACAAACCCTGGCTCCAGAGACCACAACTTAAACCACAAAGCAGCACTGGAAAGAAATATGTGGATGCTATATTGTGGAATATGGAGCACATCTAACCCAAACTGTAAAAGTATCTTAAAAGAGAGGACACCTGGCCTAGGTTTTGAAGGACCAGTAGGAATTTAGCAAATGGAGAAATGGGAGAGTAAATGCACATAAGGCAGGAGGAACAATATTTGCAAAAGCAAAGGGCATTAAAGAGCATAAACTTGAGGTAATTGCAAGTCATGCAGCTGTCAACAAGCCAGGAGAGGGGTTGGTGGAAATGAGATCAGAGAAGTAGGCAAAGATCTGTGGGCTGACTTACAGCTTGAATTTGATCCATGTATCTATGGAGATACCTATGAAAGGACTTTAAGCAGGAAAAAGATACGATTCCTTTTGAATTTAGAAAGATTATTCTGGAAGTAGTAACGTGGAAGATGAATTAAAGCAGTCCAGTTTGAAGATTATTGGAGTGATCAAGAAAGATGTGATGAGGGTCTGAACCAAGCCAGTGGCAGTGGAGATGAGGAGGAAGGGATAGACTGGAAAGATATTTAGGAGGCAGAATTCACAGGTGATACGTGCAATGTATGCAGAAACAGGGAAATAGCCCACTAGGGATCCCACGGCTCTGATTCAGGAGAGGAAGGAGCCAAGACCCGAGGCACAGTTTACTTAGCACTTCCATATAAATTATCTAGATGACATGGAAGAGATCTGTGTAAATAGTGCTGCAGTGAGGGGTACCACAAGAGTGCGCAATGTGCAGAGGATCTGGCAAAAGTCAAGCAATAATGGGGCAGACGATTAGCACTTTAGTTTAAAACTTAGGTAGAAAAGGACAGCTTGAATTTTTAATACTTGAAATCAACTCAGTGCTTTGCCACACATCATGTGTTGACAGATTTTCTTAGCTCTGACACTCGATTGTTAGAGAAGACATTTGTCAGTCTGGGGAAAAACTAACAGGCTATGTAAATAGATGGGGGAAAGAGGTAGCTTCTAAATATGTCAGGGTGGAAGGTTAGTCAATTGTATTCAAGATGCAAAGAGTCCTAAAAAATAATTTGGGTTGTCATCAAAAGGAGAGTGACTGCTGACTGAGTGTACAGAGAGAGTCCTGGAAGAAGGGGCAGCACATGTCACCTTGAAATAGGGACGTTGACTGAAACATTATTAGGGCTCGTGGTTCTTCCAAAACCTCTTTTCAAGACTAAGAGCTTTTGATTTCTCAGCAACTGATAAAGCTATTAGATAGAAAATCATCAAGAAGAAAGAAGAGAGGCGGGGCAAGATGGCAGACTGGTGAGCTGTATGTTTTAGTTACTCCTCCAGGAAAGTAGGTAGAAAGCCAGGAACTGCATGGACTGGACACCACAGAGCAATCTGACTTTGGGCATACTTCATACAACACTCATGAAAACGTGGAACTGCTGAGATCAGCGAAATCTGTAAGTTTTTGCGGCCAGGGGACCCGCGTCCCTCCCTGCCAGGCTCAGTCCCGGGGGAGGAGGGGCTGTCAGCTCCGGGAAGGAGAAGGGAGAACTGCAGTGGCAGCCCTTATCGGAAACTCATTCTACTGATCCAAACTCGAACCATAGATAGACTGAGACCAGACACCAGAGAATCTGAGAGCAGCCAGCCCAGCAGAGAGGAGACAGGCATAGAAAAAAAACAACACGAAAAACTCCAAAATAAAAGCGGAGGATTTTTGGAGTTCTGGTGAACATAGAAAGGGGAAGGGCCCTGAGGCACATATGCAAATCCTGAAGAAAAGCTGATCTCTCTGCCCTGTGGACCTTTCCTTAATGGCCCTGGTTGCTTTGTCTCTTAGCATTTCAATAACCCATTAGATCTCTGAGGAGGGCCCGTTTTTTTGTTTGTTTGTTTGTTTGTTTGTTTTGGTTTTTTTTAATCCTTTTTTCTTTTTCTAAAACAATTACTCTAAGAAGACCAATACAGAAAGCTTCAAAGACTTGCTATTTGGGCAGGTCAAGTCAAGAGCAGAACTAGGAGAGCTCTGAGACAAAACGCAATAATCCAGTGGCTGAGAAAATTCACTAAACACCACAACTTCCCAAGAAAAGGGGGGTGTCCGCTCACAGCCACCATCCTGGTGGACAGGAAACACTCCTGCCCATCGCCAGCCCCATAGCCCAGAACTTCCCCAGACAACCCAGTGTGACGGAACTGCTTCAAATAACAGGCACACACCACAAAACTGGGCGTGGACATTAGCCTTCCCTGCAATCTCAGCTGATTGTCCCAGAGTTGGGAAGGTAGAGCAGTGTGAATTAACAAAGCCCCATTCAGCCATCATTTCAGCAGACTGGGAGCCTCCCTACACAGCCCAGCAGCCCAGAACTGCCCTGGGGGGACGGCACTCACCTGTGACATAGCACAGTCATCCCTCAACAGAGGACCCAGGGTGCACGGCCTGGAAGAGGGGCCCACTTGCAAGTCTCAGGAGCCATATGCCAATACCAAGGACTTGTGGGTCAGTGGCAGAGACAAACTGTGGCAGGACTGAACTGAAGGATTAGACTATTGCAGCAGCTTTAAAACTCTAGGATCACCAGGGAGATTTGATTGCCAGAGCCACCCCCACCTCCCTGACTGCCCAGAAACACGCCCCATATACAGGGCAGGCAACACCAACTACACACGCAAGCTTGGTACACCAATTGGACCCCACAAGACTCACTCCCCCACTCACCAAAAAGACTAAGCAGGGGAGAACTGGCTTGTGGAGAACAGGTGGCTCGTGGACGCCACCTGCTGGTTAGTTAGAGAAAGTGTACTCCACGAAGCTGTAGATCTGATAAATTAGAGATAAGGACTTCAGTTGGTCTACAACTCCTAAAAGAACCCTATCAAGTTCAGCAAATGCTACGAGGCCAAAAACAACAGACAATTACAAAGCATACGAAAAAACCAGACGATAGGGATAACCCAAGCCCAAGCACCCAAATCAAAAGACCAGAAGAGACACAGCACCTAGAGCAACTACTCAAAGAACTAAAGATGAACAATGAGACCATAGTACGGGAGATAAAGGAAATCAAGAAGACCCTAGAAGAGCATAAAGAAGACATTGCAAGACTAAATAAAAAAATGGATGATCTTATGGAAATTAAAGAAACTGTTGACCAAATTAAAAAGATTCTGGACACTCATAGTACAAGACTAGAGGAAGTTGAACAACGAATCAGTGACCTCGAAGATGACAGAATGGAAAATGAAAGCATAAAAGAAAGAATGGGGAAAAAAATTGAAAAAATCGAAATGGACCTCAGGGATATGATAGATAATATGAAACGTCCAAATATAAGACTCATTGGTGTCCCAGAAGGGGAAGAAAAGGGTAAAGGTCTAGGAAGAGTATTCAAAGAAATTGTTGGGGAAAACTTCCCAAATCTTCTAAACAACATAAATACACAAATCATAAATGCTCAGCGAACTCCAAATAGAATAAATCCAAATAAACCCACTCTGAGACATATACTGATCACACTATCAAACACAGAAGAGAAGGAGCAAGTTCTGAAAGCAGCAAGAGAAAAGCAATTCACCACATACAAAGGAAACAGCATAAGACTAAGTAGTGACTACTCAGCAGCCACCATGGAGGCAAGAAGGCAGTGGCAAGATATATTTAAAATTCTGAGTGAGAAAAATTTCCAGCCAAGAATACTTTATCCAGCAAAGCTCTCCTTCAAATTTGAGGGAGAGCTTAAATTTTTCACAGACAAAGAAATGCTGAGAGAATTTGCTAACAAGAGACCTGCCCTACTGGAAATACTCAAGGGAGCCCTACAGACAGAGAAACAAAGAAAGGACAGAGAGACTTGGAGAAAGGTTCAGTACTAAAGAGATTCGGTATGGGTACAATAAAGGATATTAATAGAGAGAGGGGAAAAATATGACAAACATAAACCAAAGGATAAGATGGCTGATTCAAGAAATGCCTTCACGGTTATAACATTGAATGTAAATTGATTAAACTCCCCAATTAAAAGATATAGATTCGCAGAATGGATCAAAAAAAATGAACCATCAATATGTTGCATACAAGAGACTCATCTTAGACACAGGGACACAAAGAAACTGAAAGTGAAAGGATGGAAAAAAATATTTCATGCAAGCTACAGCCAAAAGAAAGCAGGTGTAGCAATATTAATCTCAGATAAAATAGACTTCAAATGCAGGGATGTTTTGAGAGACAAAGAAGGCCACTACGTACTAATAAAAGGGGCAATACAGCAAGAAGAAATAACAATCGTAAATGTCTATGCACCCAACCAAGGTGCCACAAAATACATGAGAGAAACACTGGCAAAACTAAAGGAAGCAATTGATGTTTCCAAAATAATTGTGGGAGACTTCAACACATCACTCTCTCCTATAGATAGATCAACCAGACAGAAGACCAATAAGGAAATTGAAACACTAAACAATCTGATTAATGAATTAGATTTAACAGACATCTACAGGACATTACATCCCAAATCACCAGGATACACATACTTTTCTAGTGCTCACGGAACTTTCTCCAGAATAGATCATATGCTGGGACATAAAACAAGCCTCAATAAATTTAAAAAGATTGAAATTATTCAAAGCACATTCTCTGACCACAATGGAATACAATTAGAAGTCAATAACCATCAGAGACTTAGAAAATTCACAAATACCTGGAGGTTAAACAACACACTCCTAAACAATCAGTGGGTTAAAGAAGAAATAGCAAGAGAAATTGCTAAATATATAGAGACGAATGAAAATGAGAACACAACATACCAAAACCTATGGGATGCAGCAAAAGCAGTGCTAAGGGGGAAATTTATAGCACTAAATGCATATATTAAAAAGGAAGAAAGAGCCAAAATCAAAGAACTAATGGATCAACTGAAGAAGCTAGAAAATGAACAGCAAACCAATCCTAAACCAAGTACAAGAAAAGAAATAACAAGGATTAAAGCAGAAATAAATGACATCGAGAACAAAAAAACAATAGAGAGGATAAATATCACCAAAAGTTGGTTCTTTGAGAAGATCAACAAGATTGACAAGCCCCTAGCTAGACTGACAAAATCAAAAAGAGAGAAGACCCATATAAACAAAATAATGAATGAAAAACGTGACATAACTGCAGATCCTGAAGAAATTAAAAAAATTATAAGAGGATACTATGAACAACTGTATGGCAACAAACTGGATAATGTAGAGGAAATGGACAATTTCCTGGAAACATATGAACAACCTAGACTGACCAGAGAAGAAATAGAAGACCTCAACCAACCCATCACAAGCAAAGAGATCCAATCAGTCATCAAAAATCTTCCCAAAAATAAATGCCCAGGGCCAGATGGCTTCACAGGGGAATTCTACCAAACTTTCCAGAAAGAACTGACACCAATCTTACTCAAACTCTTTCAAAACATTGAAGAAAATGGAACACTACCTAACTCATTTTATGAAGCTAACATCAATCTAATACCAAAACCAGGCAAAGATGTTACAAAAAAGGAAAACTACCGGCCAATTTCCCTAATGAATATAGATGCAAAAATCCTCAACAAAATACTTGCAAATCGAATCCAAAGACACATTAAAAAATCATACACCATGACCAAGTGGGGTTTATTCCAGGCATGCAAGGATGGTTCAACATAAGAAAATCAATCAATGTATTACAACACATTAACAAGTCAAAAGGGAAAAATCAACTGATCATCTCAATAGATGCTGAAAAAGCATTTGACAAAATCCAACATCCCTTTTTGATAAAAACACTTCAAAAGGTAGGAATTGAAGGAAACTTCCTCAACATGATAAAGAGCATATATGAAAAACCCACAGCCAGCATAGTACTCAATGGAGAGAGACTGAAAGCCTTCCCTCTAAGATCAGGAACAAGACAAGGATGCCCGCTATCACCACTGTTATTCAACATTGTGCTGGAAGTGCTAGCCAGGGCAATCCGGCAAGACAAAGAAATAAAAGGCATCCAAATTGGAAAAGAAGAAGTAAAACTGTCATTGTTTGCAGATGATATGATCTTATATCTAGAAAACCCTGAGAAATCGACGATACAGCTACTAGAGCTAATAAACAAATTTAGCAAAGTAGCGGGATACAAGGTTAATGCACACAAGTCAGTAATGTTTCTATATGCTGGAAATGAACAAACTGAAGAGACACTCAAGAAAAAGATACCATTTTCAATAGCAACTAAAAAAATCAAGTACCTAGGAATAAACTTAACCAAAGATGTAAAAGACCTCTACAAAGAAAACTACATAACTCTACTAAAAGAAATAGAAGAGGACCTTAAAAGATGGAAAAATATTCCATGTTCATGGATAGGAAGACTAAATGTCATTAAGATGTCAATTCTACCCAAACTCATCTACAGATTCAATGCAATCCCAATCAAAATTCCAACAACCTACTTTGCAGACTTGGAAAAGCTAGTTATCAAATTTATTTGGAAAGGGAAGATGCCTCGAATTGCTAAAGACACTCTAAAAAAGAAAAACGAAGTGGGAGGACTTACACTCCCTGACTTTGAAGCTTATTATAAAGCCACAGTTGCCAAAACAGCATGGTACTGGCACAAAGATAGACATATAGATCAATGGAATCGAATTGAGAATTCGGAGACAGACCCTCAGATCTATGGCCGACTGATCTTTGATAAGGCCCCCAAAGTCACTGAACTGAGTCATAATGGTCTTTTCAACAAATGGGGCTGGGAGAGTTGGATATCCATATCCAAAAGAATGAAAGAGGACCCCTACCTCACCCCCTACACAAAAATTAACTCAAAATGGACCAAAGATCTCAATATAAAAGAAAGTACCATAAAACTCCTAGAAGATAATGTAGGAAAACATCTTCAAGACCTTGTATTAGGAGGCCACTTCCTAGACTTGACACCCAAAGCACAAGCAACAAAAGAGAAAATAGATAAATGGGAACTCCTCAAGCTTAGAAGTTTCTGCACCTCAAAGGAATTTCTCAAAAAGGTAAAGAGGCAGCCAACTCAATGGGAAAAAATTTTTGGAAACCATGTATCTGACAAAAGACTGATATCTTGCATATATAAAGAAATCCTACAACTCAATGACAATAGTACAGTCAGCCCAATTATAAAATGGGCAAAAGATATGAAAAGACAGTTCTATGAAGAGGAAATACAAATGGCCAGGAAACACATGAAAAAATGTTCAGCTTCACTAGCTATTAGAGAGATGCAAATTAAGACCACAATGAGATACCATCTAACACCGGTTAGAATGGCTGCCATTAAACAAACAGGAAACTACAAATGCTGGAGGGGATGTGGAGAAATTGGAACTCTTATTCACTGTTGGTGGGACTGTATAATGGTTCAGCCACTCTGGAAGTCAGTCTGGCAGTTCCTTAGAAAACTAGATATAGAGTTACCATTCGATCCAGCGATTGCACTTCTCGGTATATACCCGGAAGATCTGAAAGCAGTGACACGAACAGATATCTGCACGCCAATGTTCATAGCAGCATTATTCACAATTGCCAAAAGATGGAAACAACCCAAATGTCCTTGAACAGATGAGTGGATAAATAAAATGTGGTGTATACACACGATGGAATACTACGCGGCAGTAAGAAGGAACGATCTCGTGAAACATATGACAACATGGATGAACCTTGAGGACATAATGCTAAGCGAAATAAGCCAGGCACAAAAAGAAAAATATTATGTGCTTCCACTAATGTGAACTTTGAAAAATGTAAAACAAATGGCTTATAATGTAGAATGTAGGGGAACTAGCAATAGAGAGCAATTAAGGAAGGGGGAACAATAATCCAAGAAGAACAGATAAGCTATTTAACGTTCTGGGGATGCCCAGGAATGACTATGGTCTGTTAATTTCTGATGGATATAGTAGGAGCAAGTTCACAGAAATGTTGCTATATTAGGTAACTTTCTTGGGGTAAAGTAGGAACATGTTGGAAGTTAAGCAGTTATCTTAGGTTAGTTGTCTTTTTCTTACTCCCTTGTTATGGTCTCTTTGAAATGTTCTTTTATTGTATGTTTGTTTTCTTTTTAACTTTTTTTCATACAGTTGATTTAAAAAAGAAGGGAAAGTTAAAAAAAAAAAAAAAAAGATGTAGTGCCCCCTTGAGGAGCCTGTGGAGAATGCAGGGGTATTCGCCTACCGCACCTCCATGGTTGCTAACATGACCACAGACATAGGGGACTGGTGGTTTGATGGGTTGGGCCCTCTACCACAGGTTTTACCCTTGGGAAGACGGTTGCTGCAAAGGAGAGGCTAGGCCTCCCTATGGTTGTGCCTAAGAGCCTCCTCCCGAATGCCTCTTTGTTGCTCAGATGTGGCCCTGTCTCTCTAGCTAAGCCAACTTGAAAGGTGAAATCACTGCCCTCCCCCCTACGTGGGATCAGACACCCAGGGGAGTGAATCTCCCTGGCAACGTGGAATATGACTCCCGGGGAGGAATGTAGACCTGGCATCGTGGGACGGAGAACATCTTCTTGACCAAAAGGGGGATGTGAAAGGAAATGAAATAAGCTTCACTGGCAGAGAGAATCCAAAAGGAGCCGAGAGGTCACTCTGGTGGGCACTCTTACGCACACTTTAGACAACCCTTTTTAGGTTCTAAAGAATTGGGGTAGCTGGTGGTGGATACCTGAAACTATCAAACTACAACCCAGAACCCATGAATCTCGAAGACAGTTGTATAAAAATGTAGCTTATGAGGGGTGACAAGGGGATTGGGAAAGCCATAAGGACCACACTCCACTTCGTCTAGTTTATGGATGGATGAGTAGAAAAATAGGGGAAGGAAACAAACAGACAAAGGTACCCAGTGTTCTTTTTTACTTCAATTGCTCTTTTTCACTCTAATTATTATTCTTGTTATTCTTGTGTGTGTGCTAATGAAGGTGTCAGGGATTGATTTGGGTGATGAATGTACAACTATGTAATGGTACTGTGAACAATCAAAAGTACGATTTGTTTTGTATGACTGCGTGGTATATGAATATATCTCAATAAAATGAAGATTGAAAAAAAAAAAAAAAGACATAATGCTGAGCAAAATAAGCCAGGCACAAAAAGAGAGATATTGTATGTTACCACTAATGTGAATTCTGTGAAAAATGTACAATGTTTTATACTGTAGAATGTAGGGGACCTAGAGATACCAATTAGTGGAGGGGGAATGATAATCTAATAAGAACAGATAAACTATGGAGGGTAATCTCAAGGTTATGGGAATGCTCAGGAATGATTATGGTTTGTAAACTTTCTTGGATATAGTAAGATCATGTTGGAAGCAATAGAGTTATTTTAGGTTTTTTTTTTCTCTTATTCCATTGTTTTCTTAGGGGTTGTTAATTTTCTTGGGGTATGGTAGGAACATGTTGGAAGCAATGTAGTTATTTTAGATTATTTGTTTTTCTTACTCCCCTGTTTGGACATGGTTTATTAATTTTCTTGGGGTATGGTAGGAACATATTGGAAGCAAAGTAGTTATTTTAGGTTATTTGTTTTCCTTAATCCATTGCTTTGTTTGAAATGTTGTGGGGTTTTTTTGGTTGTTGTTTGCCTGTTTGTTTTTAATTTTTTGATAAACAAAGTTAAAAAATTGAAAAAAATCAGTAGAAAAATGGGAGTAAAAACTAAATGACAAATAGGGTGGGATGGGGGGATGGTTTGGGTATTCTCTTTTCACTTTTATTTTTTATTCTTATTCTGATTCTTTCTGATGTAAGGAAAATGTTCAGAAATAGATTGTGGTGATGAACGCATAACTATATGATCATACTGTGAACAGTTGATTGTATACAATGGATGACTGTATGATTTATGAATATATTTCAATAAAACTGAATTAAAAAAAAAAAAAAAAGAAGAAAGAAGAGTGGAACAATAAAACTAACCAAAAGGATCTGATTCACATATACAGGACATTTCACCCAACAACAGCAGAATATACATTTTTTTCAAGTGCACATTGAACATTCATCAAGGTAGACCATATTCTGGGCCATAAAACAAACCAACTAATTTAAAAGAATTGAAATCATACCGAAAATGTTTTCTTTTTTTTATTTTTTCTTTTAATTTTTTAACTTTATTATCAAAAAATTAAAACAAACACCAAAAAACACATTTCAAACAAAACAGAGCAAAGGATCAAGAAAAACAAGTAACCTAAAATAACTACATTGCTTCCAACATGATCCTACCATATGAGAAAGTTTGCAAACCATACTCATTCCTGAGCATTCCCATAAAACTGAGATTACCCTCAATAGCTTATCTGTTCTTATTGGATTATCATTCCCCTTTCACTAGTTGCTGTCTATCTCTACATCCCCTACATTCTACAATATAAATATTTATTTTACATTTTTCACAGAGTTGACATTAGTTCACTCTTTTTCTGTGTCTGGCTTATTTCACTCAACATTATGTCTTCAAGTTTCACCCATGTTGTCATATGTTTCACGACCTCGTTCCTTCTTACTGCCGCATGGTATTCCATCTTGTGGGTATACCACAGTTTGTTTACCCACTCGTGTTGAAGGGCATTTGGATTGTTTCCATTTCTTGGCGATTGTGAATAATGCCTCTATGAACATCGGTGTGCAAATATCTGTTCACATCACGGCTTTCAGATCTTCTGGGTATTTACCGAGAAGTGAAATTGCTGGATCAAAGGGTAATTTGATATCTAGTTTTCCAAGAAACCACCAGACTGTCTTTCCAGAATGGCTGTACCATTATACAGTCCCATCAACAATGAATAAGAGTTCCAATTTCTCCACATCTTCTCCAGCATTTGTAGTTTCCCGTTTGTTTAATGACAACTATTCTAATTGGTGTAAGATGATATCTCATTGTGGTCTTAATTTGCATCTCCCTAATAGCTAGTGAAGATGAACATTTTTTCATGTGTATTTCCCCTTCAGTGGAATGTCTTTTCATATCTTTTGCCCGTTTTATAATTGGGCTGTCTATACTATTGTCGTCGAGTTCTAGGATTTCTTTATATATGCAAGATATCAGTCTTTTATCAGATACATGGTTTCCAAATATTTTTTCCCATTGAGTTGGCTGCCTCTTCATTTTTTTGATAAATTCCTTTGAGGTACAGAAGCTTTTAATTTTGAGTTCTCATTTATCTATTTTTTCTTTCACTGCTTATGTTTTGGGTGTAAGGTCTAAGAAGTGACCTCCTAATACGAGGTCTTGAAGATGATTCCCTACATTATCTTCTAGGAGTTTTATGGTGCTGTCTCTTATAATGAGGTCTTTAATCCACTTTAATTTTTTTATAGTGTATGAGGTAGGGGTCCTCTTTCATTTTTTTGGATATGGATATCCAATTCTCCCAGCCCCACTTGTTGAAGAGAAGTTATGTACCAGATCAGTGGTTTTGGGGGCCTTAACAAAGATCCAACCATAGTTCTAGGGTCTATCTCTGAATTCTCAGTTCAATTCCATTGATCAATTTGTCTATCTTTGTGCCAGTACCATGCTGTTTTGACTACTGTGGCTTTATAGTAAGCTTCCAAGTCAGGAAGTGTAAGTCTTCCTGCTTCATTTCTCTTTTTTAGAATGTTTTTAGCAATTCAGGGCATCTTTCCCTTCCAAATAAATTTGATAACTAGCTTTTCCAAGTCTGCCAAGTAGGTTGTTGAAATTTTGATTGGAATTGCATTGAATCTGTAGATGAGTTTGGCCATCCTATCCATGAACACGGAATATTTTTCCATCTTTTTAGATCCCCTTCTAGTTCTTTTAGTAAAGTTATGTAATTTGCTATGTATAGGTCTTTTACATCTTTGGTTAAGTTTATTCCTAGATACTTGATTTTTTTAGTTGCTATTGAGAATGGAATCTTTTTCTTGAATGTCTCTTCAGTTAGGTCATTTCTAGTGTATAAGAACGTTACTAATTTATGTGCATTAATTTCATATCCTGCTATTTTTCTAAATTTGTTTATTAGCTCAAGTAGTTGTGTCATGGATTTCTCAGGGTTTTCCAAAAAGAAGATCATATCATCTGCAAATAATGACAGTTTTACTTCTTCCTTTCGAAGTTGGATGGTTTTATTTCTTTATATTATCAGATTGCTCTGGATAGCCCTTCTAGCACAATGTTGAATAATAGTGGTGACAGCGGGCATCCTTGTCTCATTCCTCATGTTAGAGGGAAGGCTTTTAGTCTCTTGCCATTGAGTACTAAGATGGGTGTGGGTTTTTTATATATTCCCTTTATCATATTAGGGAAGTTTCCTTCAATTCCTACTTTTGAAGTGTTTTTACCAAAAAAGGATGCTGGGTTTTGTCAAATGCCTTTTCAGCATCTATTGAGATGATCATTTGATTTTTTCCCTTTTGATTTGTTAATGTATTGTAATACATTGATTGATTTTCTTATGTTGAACCATCCTTGCATGCCTGGAATGAACCCCACTTGGTCATGGTATATGACTTTTTAAATGTGTCTTTGGATTCGATTTGCAAGTATTTTATTGAGAATTTTCGGGTTTATATTCATGAGGGAGATTGGCCAGTAGTGTACCTTTCTTGTAGCATCTTTACCTGGTTTTGGTATTAGGGTGATGTTAGCTTCATAAAATGAGTTAGGTAGTGTTCCATTTTCTTCAATTTTTTGAAAGAATTTAAGTAAGATTTGTGTCAGTTCTTTTTTGGAAAGTTTGGTAGAATTCCCCTGTGAAGCCATCTGACCCTGGGCATTGAATTGTGGGAAGCTTTTTGATGACTGATTGGATCTCTTTGCTTGTGATTGGTTAGTTGAGGTCTTCTATTTCTTCTCTGGACAGTCTAAGTTGTTCATGTGTTTCCAAGAAATTGTCCATTTCCTCTACATTATCTTGTTTGTTGGCATACGGTTGTTCATAGTATTCTTTTATGATTTTTTAAATTTCTTTGGGATCTGCAGTAATGTCCCCTCTCTCATTTACTATTTTGTTTATATGGGTCTTCTCTCTTTTTTATTTTGTCAGTCTAGTTAAGGGCTTGTCAATCTTGTTGATCTTCTGGAAGAGCCAACTTTTGGCTTTATTTATTCTATTTTTTTCCTTTGTTCTCTGTGTCATTTATTTCTGCTTTAATCCTTGTTATTTCTTTTCTTCTGCTTGGTTTAGGATTAGTTTGCTATTCATTTTCCAGCTTCTTCAGTTGTTCCATTAGTTCTTTAATTTTAGCTCTTTCTTCCTTTTTAATGAATGCATTTAGAACTATAAATTTCCCCCTCAATACTGCCTTCACTGCATCCCATAAGTTTTATATGTCGTGCTCTCGTTTTCATTCATCCCTAGATATTTAGCAATTTCTCTTGCTAGTTTCTTCTTTAACTCACTGATTGTTTAGGAGTGTGTTGTTTATCCTCTGGATATTTGTGAATGTTCTAAATCTTTGATGGTTATTGACTTCTGGTTGTATTCCATTGTGATCACAGAATGCGCTATGAGTAATTTCAATCTATTTAAATTTATTGACGCTTATTTTGTGGCCCAGCAGATGATCTATTCTGGAGATAGTTCCGTGGGCACTAGAGAAGAATGTATATCCTGGTGATTTGGGATGTAATGCTCTATATATGTCTGTTAAGTCAAAATCATTTATCACATTGTTTAGTTTTTCAATTTCCTTATTGTTCCTCTGTCTGCTTGATCTATCTATAGGAGAGAGTGAGGTATTGAAATCTCCCACAATTATTGTGGAAACATCTATTGCTTCCTTCAGTTTTGCCAATGTTTGTCTCATGTACTTTGGGGCACCTTAATTGGGTGTATAGGCATTTATGATTGTTATTTCTTCTTGTTGAATTGTCCCTTTTATTAGTATATAGTGTCCTTCTTTGTCTCTTACGACATCCTTACATTTAAAGTCTATTTTTTCTGAGACTACTATTGCTACCCCTGGTTTCTTTTGGCTGTAGCTTGCATGGAATATTTTTTCCATCCTTTCACTTTCAACTTCTTTGTGTCCCTGGGTCTAAAATGAGTCTCTTGTAAGCAACATATTGATGGTTCATATTTTTTAAACAATTCTGCCAATCTATATATTTTAATTGGGGAGTTTAATGCATTCACATTCAATGTTATTACTGTGAAGGCAGTTCTTGAATCAGCCAACATATCCTTTGATTTTTATTTGTCAGATATATTTTTTCCCTTCTCTCTCTTTATTTCCTTTAACATACCCTTACTAAACTCTTTAGTTCTGTGCCCTTCTCCATACCTCTCTCTCCTTTCTTTTTTTCTCCGCTGGTAGGGCTCCCTTTATATATATAATATATATAGTATTCTTGTAGGGCAGGTCTCTTGTTAGCAAATTCTCTCAGCATTTGTTTATCTGTGAAGATTTAAACTTTCCCTCAAATTTGAAGGAGAGCTTTGCTGGATGAAGAATTCTTGGTTAACAATTTTTCTTTTTCAGAATTTTAAATATGTCATACCATTGCCTTCTTGCCTCCATGATGGCTGCTGAGTAGTCACTTCTTAGTCTTATGTTGTTTCCCTTGTATATAGTGAATTGCTTCTCTCTTGTTGCTTTCAGAACTTGCTCCTTCTCTTCAGCATTTGGCAACCTGATCAGAATATGTCTCAGACTGGGTTTATTTGAATTTATTCTGTTTGGAGTTCATTGGGCATCTATGATTTGCATATTTATGTCATTTAGAAGGGTTGGGAAGTTCTCTACATCAATGTCTTTGAATCCTCTTTCTAGTCCTTTACCCTTCTCTTCCCCTTCTGGAACACCAATGATTCTTATATTTGTGTGCTTCATGTTTCCCATACATAATTTCCCTGAGATCCGTTTTGAATTTTTTTATTTTTTTCTCCATTCTTTCTTTCGTGCTTTCACTTTCAAACCTGCGCTCTTCCAGTTTGCTTATTCTTTCTTCAGCTTCCTCTAATTTAGTACTGTGTGTATCAAGAATCTTTTTATTTCCATAAGATAATCTATTTTTTATTACTCTTGCAAATTCTTCTTTATGGTCTTCTAGGGTCTTCTTGATGTCATTTATTTCCTGAGCCACGATATTGTTGTTTGTGATTACTTCTTTGGTTAATTTCTCCAAGTTCTGTATCTCCTCTGATTTTTTAATTTGGGCATTTGGGTTATCCATATCTTCTGGTTTCTTCACATGCTTTATAATTTCCTGTTGTTTTTGGCCTCTTGGCATTTGTTTATCTGGATAGGGCTCTTTTTGGATATGCACTTAGTTAAACAATTATCTGTAATTTGACAGGGCTAGAGCTTGATGCAGTGCATGTTCCCTGACTTACCAGCAGATGGCACTCCCGAGCCACCTCTTATCCTCAATCTGGATCTCCCCAGCTTCATTTGTACAGTGAGTGGGGGTCCAAATCATGTGGATGTTCAATCAATGCACCAATTTTCCATGTGCAATGGGGACCACCAGCCTTATGGTTGGGGGTTGTGCTCTGTGCAGTTTGGCAGGGAAGAGGGCTTTAAGACCAGTACTCCCAGCTATTCCTGGGTTGCAGCTGTGATACATTGGGGCTGCAGCAGGCGTCCACCCCTTCAGCTGAGACTCCCCTCAGTCCCTCTCTGCTGTAGACCCGCAAGTCCCTGGGCTTGGTGTAGGGTTCCTGCCACATCCATGTGGCTCCCCCACCTCTTGGTTGTGTACCCCGTGGGCTTCTGCAGAAGAGGAGCTGCACTGTCACAAGCCAGCCAAATCCCGAGTTCCTTTGAGGAGGCTCCTGGCTGCAGCACTGTGAAGGGGTGGCTCCTAGCCCACTTCAAAGATGGTTGCATGAGGCATGGAAGATTACCCACTTATGCAGTCATCCACTTGCTGCAGCAGCTTGTCCTGGACTCAGGGGCCTTCAGCTGCAGGTGTGCAAAGGGCTATGACCCACGCCAGTTACCAAGGCATGTGCCCAGGGCATGGAAGGCATTCCCCTCAGCTCTTGACCACAGCTCCCGCTGCCATCTCCCTGGTTGCTCCCTGGGTCCCACTCCGACCGGCCTCTAACTGCAGCATGAGTCCAGCTGCCATTTTCTCAGCTGCTCTCCAGATCAAAGACTTTCACAATTCTGAACACAGACTCTTGGCTTCTCCAATTGCTCAATCACTATGGACATATAAGTTCTTGCTCAGCCAGTCTGACCCTGGAACCTGTATTCTAGAGCACTGTCTGTCTTTGATCTAGGGTTTTTCATGGAGGAGAATTTTCCTCTGTCTCCTAATCCACCATTTTGGATCCCCTCTTCTTAAGAATGTTTTCTAACCATAATAAAATCAAACTAGAAATCAATAACAGAAAGATAAGAGAAAAATCTCTAAACACTTGAAAATAGAACAACACACTTCTAACTAATCCATAGGTCAAAGATGAAGTCTCAAAAGAAATGTAAAAAGCCACCAAATTGAATGATACTGAAAATACAACATATCAAAATATCAGAACAATGCTAAGAGGGATATTACAGCACTTAATTGCTTACATTAGAAGAGAAAAAAGTCTCAAATCATAATCTAAGTTCCTGCCTCAAGAAACTAGAAAAAGAAGAGCAAAATAAACCCAAAGTAAGCAAAATGAAGAAAATAATAAAGAGCAGAAATCAATGGAATTAAAAACAGGAAAACAACAGAGAAAAATCGATGAAATAAAAAGCTGTGTTTTTTTGAAAAAAAAATCAATAAAATTAGTAAGCCTCTAGCAAGACTGGTAAAAATAGAAAGAGAGAAGACACAAACTACCAGTATCAGGAATGAAACACAGGATATCACTACAGGCCCTGCAGCCATTGAAAGGATGATAAAAGAACACCATGAACAACTTTATGCTCATAAATTCAAAAACTTAATAAAAAGGGACCAATTCCTCAAAACCAACAAACTGCTAAAACTCAGCTAAGATAAAATAGATAACCTGAATAGTCCTTGTTCTGGTTTGCTAATGCTGCCATTGTGCAAAACACCAGAAATGGATTGGCTTTGATAAAGGGGGTTTATTTGGTTACAAAATTACAGTCTGAGGGCCATGAAAATGTCCAAATGAAGGCATCAACACAAGTATACCTTCACCAAAGGAAGGCCAATGGCATCTGGAAAACCTCTGTTAGCTGGGAAGGCACGTGGCTGGCATCTGCTGATCCCAGGTTGTGTTCCAGCTCCACTCTCAGCTCCTGTGCATTCTTCAAAGTGTTTCTCTTGGCTGCAGCACCTCCTTCTGTCTGTGAATTATTTTATATGACTCCAGTGATTCAACTAAGACCCACCCTGAATGGGTGGGGTAACATTTTCATGGAAATTATCCAATCAAAGGTCTCGCCCACAGTTGATTGAGTCACATCTCCATGAAAACACTCAATCAAAGGATTCCAACCTAATCAACACTAATACATCTGACCCCACAAGATTGCATCAGAGAACATGGCATTTGGGGGGACATAATACATCCAAACCAGCACAGTCCTATAACCATTATAGAAATTGAATTCATAATTTAAAAGCTACTGAAGAAAAATCTCCAGGCCCAGATGGTCTCACTGGAGAATTCTACCAAATATTTCAAGAAGAATTAATATAAATTTTACACAGACTCTACCAGAAAATAGAAGAGGAGGGAATACTTCCCAATTCATATTATGAAGCCAGTATCACCCTGATATGAAAACTAGACAAAGATAATACAAAAAAAAAGAAAGAAAACTACATACCAATATCTTTTATAAACTTAGACACAAAAATCCACCACAAAATATTGGCAAATTGAATCCAACAATGTATGAAAAGCATTATACACCATGACCAAGTAGGATTTATTCCAGATATGCACAGAGTTTTTGATTTGCAAGTAATAGAGATTTTGGTAGGCCACTACAGGAGCCTTGCTCCTTGGTTCTTGGAAAGTCCACCAGAATGGGTCTTTGGGTAGGGAAGCACAGGTCATAAAGAAAAAGGAAGTATTTGAGAGACTACCTCTCAAAGGAAATATAAATGCTTGGAATGAGAAGAGAAAATATGATCTATATTATAGGAGGAGTTGGTTTTCTGTAAACTCCATTACCTTCACAGGAATATTTCTTTTTGGATATGGTTTTAGACCAAACTGTGTCTATATACTGCTTCCTGTCCTTGTGTCTTGGTAGAAATCTACTCAGGCAAAAACAACCTGTTTCCCTGAAAGGCTTTGTGATAATATGGGCACAGGCTGTGCAGCTTCAGGGCCTTGACAATGAAATGGAATACAGAAAGAGGGCTATTTTCCCCATCTCTACAAAGATTTGTAGCTTCAGGGAGAAAGTATACCTGGCAAAGACTTTGGCATTCTTACGATGGACGCTATTAGCATAGGCAAAGTGGAGGCTGCAGACAGCCACTCAATGAAGCTGGCACAGAAGAGGAAGAACAAAGCAGTGCCATATGATGATTATTCATGATGGGCTGCCTTGTGAGTGCAGGTGAGGCCAGGTCCCCCTTTGAAGAATCATAAAATTTCTGTGGGGAACATTGCCCAAAGGGTGGTGTTCCAGTTTGCTAAAGTTGCCAGAATGCAAAATACCTGATATGGATTAGCTTTCACAATGGGGGGTTATTAGTTCACAAGTTTACAGTTCTAAGGCCATGAAAACGTCCAAATTAAGGCATCAAGAGGTAGATAACTTCTCTGAAGAAAGGCCGATGGCATCTGGGGTTCCTCTGTCACACGGGAAGGCACATGGCCAGAGTCTGCTGGGACTCTGGGGTTAGCATCTGGTTTCTGCTGATTTCTCCAAAATGTCTCTGGACTTTTGTCTTAGTTTCTCTTGCTCAGCTCCTCTTCATCCTTGCTTGTTTCTCCCAGGGTGTTTCTAAGCATCTGGGGGTCCTCTCTTAGCTTCTCCGGGGAAAACTCTGGATTTTATCTCTTAGCTTCTGTCCTGGTTCTGGTTTCAACAGCTGTCTCCAAAATGTCTCTGGGTGTTTTCTCCCTATGAGTCTCTAAGCTCTCTTCAAAATGTCTCTTCCTTTTATCCTCTCACAGAGGACACCAGTGAACTAATTGAGACCCAACTTGAATGGCCTGAGTCACAACTCTATGGAAATATTCTAATCATAAATCTCACCCACAGTTGGGTGGGTCATATCTCCATGGAAACAACCCAGTCTAAAGATCCCACTGCTAATGTCTGCCCCACAAGATTAGATTAAAAGGACGTGGCTTTTCTGGGGTACATAATAGATTCAAACCAGTACAGGTAGGTTATAAGAACTTTTGATTACTAAGGATTAAACAGAAAAAAACTTTAGATATTATCCCAGCCACATGAGTTCTTCCAGTGGGAATTCCCTTTTTAGATCCTCACTTCACCTTATAGCTTGGTGAAGGCAGAAAAATCCCTTCACATCTAATTAATCTCTGCAGAGATGCATGCTGATCCCCAATCCAGTCAGCCTTTTAGAATTTTATTATTAAATAAAATACCCCACATTCCAGTCTGATATGTTTGCATTTGGGTTACTCCACAGTTAGAAAGATTTCAAGAAACAACAACCAATACTGCTTAATGAGGTACTCATCCTCCAAGACGGCTCTTTAACAATTCTCACCTCTTGGTATTCATGCCCTTGTGTAGTCAGTCCCCTCCCACAGTATATAAGGGTTGGTCTGCGTGTCCAGTGAAAAACGGTAGAAGTGACATTTTGTGACAGTCTAAGTTATGTAATAGAAAGCATGCCACATCCTCCTTGTTTTCTCCTGTATAATTTGCTCTGGGGGAAGCCAGCCACCATGTCATGAGGACACTGAAGCTGCCCTATGGAGACGTCCACGTGGTGAGGAACTGAGACCTCCGGCCAGCAGCCAGCACCAAGTTGCTAACCATGTGAGTGAGCTACCTTGGAGGTTTATCCTCCAGCCCCAGTCAAGCCTTCTGAAGACTACAGCCCCAGCCAACATCTTAACCACACCCCTCACTAGAGACCCCAAGTCAGAACCATCCAGCTAAACTCCTGGATTCCTGACCCACAGAAACCTTGTAAAATAATACATTAATATTGCTGCAAGTTTGGGGATCATTTGTTAAGCAGCAATATGTTAATTAATGTACTTAATTTATATCCACATGAACTAGATAGCTCACCAAAGAACTCCTCTCCAAACAAAGAAACTATACCCAAAACAGGTTTCATCTTCCACCTTTGGAGTCAACTAAAGCAAATTTCTGACACTTCAAATTCAGTAGCCTCTTGGTCCCACTTTGAGATAGGTCTTCAGAGCTATTATTGTCTAGGTCCAAAATACTCCAGAGGGTAGGAAAGCTAGTTGGGCTGCAACATCTAATAAAATAATTTCAAAAAGCAGGCAAAAAATCAGTCTAGATAGTATCTATGGGTAAACAACATCATTACATTCAATTTTATGACTGGAGAGAGAAGGCAAAAAAAAAAGCAATCTAAAAGTAATTTGATTTTAGGAGGACAATGATAAAATGCTATTATTAAAGAAAAACTGAATGGTGTATTTTCAATAACAAAATGCTTACAGAAACACAAACACATTCAAAATATCTTATTGAAAATGCAAGGAAAATGCTGGCCTCCATATAAGGTTGGAGCTTGAATAAATCTTGGAGGACTAACTGCAATATATTCAGCAAACCAATATGTTTTAGACAATTAGCACAAAAATAAGTAAACAGAACTAGAGACAACTACCCAAGTTTTGGAGGATCTCAAAGATGATATTGCAAGTTATCATCATGCATGCTTTGTGTTGTAGTTTGTGCTTCATGTATCTGTCTCTTTGCCTAAATTGTAAACTCCTAGAATGCAGAGGTGCAGAGCCTTGCTCAATTCACTGCCTATAGTTAGTGCTTTAGCCTGAGTTCCCTAGAAAACAAGTCTGAGGCAAAACTTTATTAGCAGGTACAATCCTAGGGCAGCAAGAGTGAGGGAAAAGACAACTGAGGCAGAGGAAAATGGGAAGCAAATGCACATTCATGCATTTACCATGCTGGCCACTATTCCACAACAAAAAGACAAGGTCATCACTTGACTGGTGCTCCCACTCGGCCATGCGGGACATGTCTGGACAGGCTATACGGAAGAACCACGACTCAGTACAGTGTGTCAGAGGGAGAAATGGAGAGGCAAGTTATCTGCTATTTCCCTCCTGACTCCCATTTCCCACTGATCAAAGTTTTCTCTATGGGGTGTTGTGTCATGTGGCCCCTTCAAGGTTGCCACTGGGGAAATTACATCCCATGCCCTGTGGCACAGGACTTTGTGCAAATATGGAAATGGTTAGAGGGGCCAGAGATCCTGGGCATAAGCCTTAAGCAGTGCATTTGAAATACTGTTCATAAAATTTGAAATAATTAAAATTCCCCCTAATTTAAAAAAAAATAATTTTGAAGCTGGTTGGCCATGCTTATACTATTGCAACTTATTGAGACTAATGTAGATGGTAAACAAGCAAGCTCATCACCCTTTTGCAGGACAAGTCATGACTTACGTGAGATCTTTAAGAACATGTACTCACATAAAATGCATGTGGCCTGGAATTCTTGCTTGTGCTATTATCATTTACGGATAAGGAAACTGAGTCATCACATGACTCTGACTATTGGGACTCAAAGCCAAGTCCTCAGTCATCAAAGCCCCATGTCTTTATGTTGCATTCATGATTCCATTCCTCCCAAGACTGTGGTATCATCATGTATAATAACCAAACTTTATTTAACTGAATGCATAGCATTAATAAAAAATATTCACTGAGCCTGCAGTATTCTACTCTATATGTTCCTTTAGGTTGATATCAAGCTATTAATGGATATTCTTTTTATTGTATGGCTCAACCACCCATCCACTTACCCACTTGAAGTATAAGCAAGCCATAGTTCACCATTTAAACCAAGAAAGTAACAATAACAGTTAACAACCACATTGATACTAATGTTTATCAAGTTTTAAGCACCAGTACTGTCTTAGAGCCTTCACATATATTATTACATTTAATTTTCACAATGGCCCTGTAAGGCTGTAACAGTTAGCACAATGCTTTTACAGATAGGAAAGTGTAACAGTAAATGCAATGCTTTTACCGATAGGAAAGCTGAAGCACAGAGACATTAAATAGTCTGGCCAAAATCACACAGCTAGCAAGTGTATATTTAGTTCTGGACCCAGATTTCTTTCCACTGACTCAAACTGCTTTACATTTTGAAAGGGCATTAGAATTAAAAACAAAAACAAAAAGTTTACATTTGCATTAGCTCGTTTAAACCTCATTGCAATTCATTTTACAGATATGGAAATTGAGGCGCAAGGATTTTATAAACTTTTCCAAGTTTTTATATAGTAAGTGTCAGAGCTGGGGAGTCAATGGTCCAGCTTCCAACTCCATGGTTGAAGTTCCTTCCATTCACTGCTCCTTGCGCAGGACTATCAAATGCTCGGTTACAATCAAGACTGCCATGTTCAATTCAGGGTTTGTTAATCTGCCATCCTAGAAACACTACCTAAAAATTAGTTTCCACAAAACCCATTAAATAAAAAAGTCACTTAGAATAGTTGTGTCCACAAGTGCTCACTATCCAAATTAATGAGAAATTCCTGTTCATTGATGTAACTGTAATTTTATGCTGGGGCCTCATGAGGATTCAGAGAAAAGAGAGATGAGACTTGAAGAAATTATAAGACCCTCACAGGGACACTGAAAATATGAGTATAGCAATGAGGGCACTCAAAATAGCTAACAGCTGTATGACTGCGTGGTATGTGAATATATCTCAATAAAATGAAGATTTAAAAAAAAAAAAAATAGCTAACACCTTAATGGGATGCCAAAAAGATTGCTGAAGGAGGGAAGATGGATCAGGCAGGTAGAGATGAATAGAAACAAAGCACCGCACAATGGAAGTACCTTTAAATGCTGATAAAAATACATGAAAAGTTTTCTTGAAAAAGTTTCTCTTATACCCTTCCAATAATGGTTGATTTATTAGGATTGGATTTGGTTGCATATAATCAAAGACCCAAAATAACAGTGGGAATCAGGTAGAAGTTTATATCTGTTTCATACAACAAAAGGCCAGGAATTGGCAGTTCAACACTAGCATGCAGGCACCACAGTGTTAAGGACCCATGATCCTCCTAGGTTGTTGCTTTGTCATTCATGGCTTCCATTCTCAAACTTATCACATAGCCTAATATAGTTGCTGAGTTCAAGCCATTATATTCACATTCCAGGCAACAGGAAGGAGGAAGGAGGAAAGGAAAGTCTTTTCCCTCCCCTTTAAAGAGATTCTCCAGAGATAACTTACAACATTTCCACTTATCTCTCTTGAGCAGAATTTCATCACATAATTACACACATACCTCATTTCGAGGGAGGCTAAGTCCTTTAACTTGGTCCTTCAGCTCCTGTATAATTGCAGAATATTTCTAATATGGAGAAGGGAAATGGATAATGGGGTGTACAACCCATAGGCTCTGCCATAACTGGGTAAAGGGTAAATAAATAACAGTAATAGTATAATAATTTGTTCAATCTATCACCTCAAAGATGTCCACATCAGGATATTCCAGCACCATAAATAATTGCACAATAGTACAATTTTCTATTTACAAAATGTTTAAGTGAAATCAATTTAGATTCTTTTGTAGCAAGAGTAATGGGAATGGATTGACTTATGAAGCAAAAAATAAGAAAACTGAATTTTGTAAAATACTAAAATCAGAATATTTCTCTATCTGGCAGTTGTCCTCAGGCTATGGTGACTGGAAGTATATGATAAGAAATCCTTTTATATTTAGTGTCATCTGTATGCTCGCACTGTTACACTGTAGATAGCTTAAATTGAACTTGCAGCAACCTGCTTTTCCGCTTAGCTACATTCATATTTCAAGCAAGCACTGCTCAGATTTCAAGGGAAATTTTTATTAAAACAGACAATTATTTCCTATATATTCAAAGTACTACACAAAATGAAATGCTTACTTCTTTCAAAATTGTATGTCAATGTGCAATTAAAGTAAAGGAAACTTGAAATTTTGAAAAAAACTAAGGTATTATGACTCATTCCTATGCAACAGCAACTGTTCTTTTAAATAAATACATTTTTTATTTTCAATAATGACAATGATAGCTAAAATTTATTGAGTGATCAATATGTGCCAAAAGCAGAGCTGTGCATATTAATTATCTTTTTCCTTCCTGAACTTTGAGAAGTATGCAGTGTGATGTCTTAAAATTTTGCTCCTTAGGCTCTGTCATGTGTTCATCCTCTCCATCAACATTTGCCAAACACTACGTGTCTAGCCCTAAGCTAAAGGATATGGATACAGAGATAAAAGACAGTCACTATCCTAAGGGAGTTCACAGTCTAAAAAAAAATAAAAAGAAGAAACAAAGAAAAAGAAAAAGTGGACAAGTGGAGAAATAAAGTGAGTACAGACTAATTCCCACATGCATGGGCTCTGGGCCAGACCTTCTGGGTTCAAGTCCTACCATGAATGCTTAGTTGTAGAACTTGGAGCAAACCACATAACTTCTCTAAGCCTCCATTTTCTCTTCTGAAACCAACGTACTGAATGAGATCATCCAGGTAAAGTACTTAACTTACTGTTTGGTACAATGAAAGCTTTCAATAAATGTTAGTTACTATTATTCATTTGTATAAATAATAGTACCCAAGATGCTAAAGGAATGCTAAGAAGAACTATGAACCCTGACAAGAACTGGTGAAAACTTTACAGAAGAAATGATACCTGAGCTGAGTGTTAAAAGGATGTGCGATTCAGATATTCTCCCAAGTTCTCCAGCTTTCAGTGGTCAATGTTCTTCACTTTAAAGGCCAAATAATGATAACCTGACTCACATTCCTGTAAAAGCAGAAAGTCTCGACTGTAATCCCTCAAGTACAGCAGTGAAAACCCAATGAATGATGACATGTTCCACAAATCCTCAGTACCCGCCCAACCCCACCCTGCCCCCAGCCAGACACTCTTCCTGGATTATTGCTCTATTCTCTGCACAGCATGTCTGCTCACACCTAGCCAGAACCAACTGCTTCTGCTCTCCCAATTTCACTTCTGCCCCGTCAAAGGACATAGGCCTTTCTATATTAATGCCCAAGGCACATCTAAGAGGGACCTGTCCCTTTAAACAAGACTTCCCTTAAGAATTAGGGAGAACCAGAAATACGAGTAAAGGGTAGCCCACAACCATGACTTAGGATGGTGTTCTAGTTTGCTAATGCTGCTGGAATGCAAAACACCAGAGATGGATTGACTTTTATAAAAGGGGGTTTATTTGATTACACAGTTACAGTTTTAAGGCCATAAAGTGTCCAAGGTAACACATCAGCAATCGGGTACCTTCACTGGAGGATGGCCAATGCTGTCCGGAAAACCTCTGTTAGCTGGGAAGGCACATGGCTGGTGTATGCTCCAAAGTTCTGGTTTCAAAATGGCTTTCTCCCAGGACGTTCCTCTCTAGGCTACAGTTCCTCTTCAAAATGTCACTCGTAGTTGCTCTTGGTGTGTTTGTCCTCTCAGCTTCTCCGGAGCAAGAGTCTGCTTTCAATGGCTGTCTCCAAACTCTCTCTCATCTGCAGCTCCTGTGCTTTCTTCAAAGCGTCCCTCTTGCCTGTAGCTCTTCTTCAAATGTCACTCTCCGCTGCACTGAATTCCTTCTGTTAGTCAGCTCATTTATATGGCTCCAGTGATTTAATTTAGACCCACTCTGAATGGGTGGGGTAACACCTCCATGGAAATTATCCAATCAGAGTCATCACCCACAGTTGGGTGGGGCGCATCTCCACAGAAACACCCTAATCCAAAAGTTTGAACCTAATTCCCACCAATATGTCTGCCCCACAAGGCTGCCTCAAAGAATATGGCCTTTTCTGGGGGACATAATACATTCAAACCGGCACAGATGGTTATCTGAGAGCCCCAGCCCATACACAAGTTGTCTGTCTCCATCCAGCTCCCACCAGGTCCTTTCCTCAGGGGTATGAGGGTCAGCTCCACCCCATTCACAGGAATCTTCAGACATCTCCATATTCTAGAATCTAAGATCAATTTCCGCTTTGCCCTCCCCCTCCCCGCAAGAAAGGAAGAAAGCCTTTCTCTCCCCAGTCCAAAGTCCCTCTCTTTCCACCCTAGATGGCAAGTGCATGGGCACGCATTTTCTTCAGGGTGATTCTGCCCTTTATCCCAAAGATGCACGCCTGGTACAATCACAAGAGTCTTCAAAGCATTTCCCCTAGTCATGGTTATTCCATCTGAAATAACTCCTGCGTAAGAGGACACCAGTGATCCAGTCTGTCTAGTGTTTCTCCAAGCTGGTCTATATCCTTATCACAGACCTCCCATCATCTCAAGGTGGAAGGAAGTTCAGGCCTGCATGACCTTGCTGCGGTAGTTAGAGCTTGGTTCCCAATCTTGAATAGACAATGCTTGGACAAAAAGTTACATGATAACTTTACTAACATGATTATTTTCGGGCAACTGTCTAAATTCTGATTTGGGGAATTTTTTTCATTAACTTGCTAATATGTTAAATCTACATTATTAAACAGAACTCCATATCTTACCCAGAAGCTTTTGCATTGGGGTTATTACCCCCACCATATTCTGTACTTCCCTCAGAAAAATGGGTATGTATTTGCTTTGCAAATACATCAATAAAAGGATTCACTCAAATGGTTTTCATCTCAGAACAAACAGAAGTTCCACCCCAAAGAAAAGTTTTTATCTGTGAGTGTCTCCTTCCCTCCAGGTCGTTTTCTCAACTATGTTGTGTTAGGTATACACACTGTATGCGTCAGTGTTTTAGAATGGAAATAGCCCAGGGCATTTTAGAAGCAATAAAGGACTGTCTTGTTGAGAGTCATTTTAGTATTCTACTAACATTGAACACAACAATACCCCTTGCTCAAAAACTCGGGGATGTTAGATAAAAAAGATAAGCTCCTGTCTAGAAGCCAATAAAACCACTTTTGGGATAGTTGAGAACCATTTGGCATTTAAGCTCATTGGCCAAAGTGTATCCAAAGGGATTTCTATTGATATTACTCAAGCAATAATTTAAAAGTTCAACATGGCGTTATACTCCCAGTATCAGAATACCTAGGGTATGATTCAGACTATCTTCAATCACCTATTCCCTAACACCCTTCCTGTTGCAGACAGGTAGATCTCTTCACTATATCATCAATACACCCAGTTTTTCCTTGCCCCTATGCAATGGAAATTGTAGAATATATCTTTTTTTATATTAAATATTATTAAACATTTTTTGAAAATTTAAAGTAATATTTTGACATCTATTTTACTAGATTGTTGGAAAGATCAACAGAGACAATATGATAATAGGACAACTTCTAGAAAACTTTGGACCCTAAGATAAATTATTGTCATTACTGTATGATAAGGTGGGATGAGTGTAAATAAGCCTTAACTATACAAATGGCACATAGTTCATGGCCTGGGGGGCAGGAGAAGGAAAAGAACTAACTCATATTGAGAACTTTTTAATGATTTAGTATTACTTAGTCCTCACAACAAATCTATGAATTAGATTTTCTTTCTATATTACTA
Organism: Choloepus didactylus; assembly: GCF_015220235.1. NCBI lineage: Eukaryota > Metazoa > Chordata > Mammalia > Pilosa > Megalonychidae > Choloepus > Choloepus didactylus. The sequence continues at coordinate 7,976,635 of NC_051319.1, forward strand.
GAATGGAAATTGAGGACATCAGAGGTTAGGTGACTTATCCTGTGGTCACACAACTAATGAGAGCCTGAGTGGGAATCAAACTCAAAGGAAGGGCTCAGCTTTCTGTATATATGTTACATTTCACAATAAGGGAATAACTGAAACTGGAACTGTAACCCATAATATTCTTTGAAATTTGCTCTCTAACTAGTTGTAAATTGTACCTTGAAAGTTATCACTGTTCTGTATATATGTTATATTTCACAATAAACAAATGTAAAAAAAAAAAAAAAAAAGGAAGGGCTCAGAAAGCATAAGCAGAAGAGCAGCAAAAACTGGATTTCCCATACCTGCATCTCACTGTTGCTTGGTCCAGCTGGACCTGGTTCCTCTCCTAAGTGAAGAATGTGAGGGTCTTCCCACCCTTGCTGGTTCAGCCTCAGCCCCTGAAACCTGCCCAAGGAGGCTAGGCCCTAGTCAGTCGGTGGTGAGCAGGGCCTGAGCTTCTGTCCAGGTAGGCTGGTATATGGAGTTGTGTGCAGCTAGAGGTCCAGGGTCTGATGGACTTGGTGGAAACTACTGCCCCATTCATCAGGGGGGATCACTTTGGGCAAGGATTCTTGACTATGTCAGGTACGAATTATTTGCTTTGGCCCTTTGGATGTTGCTCACTGGCCAACAGCTAATTTCTTTGGGTTCAGGCCTACCCTGCCCTTCCTTTACCCCCTCCCCAGGATGATAAAGTACCAATGCACCTAATGGCCAAATCCATCCGAGTTAGGCAGGATGAGACTTTGCCTCACAATGGAGGTATCTATAAAAATTTGACACAAAACTGAAAACAGGCTCTGCTGCAAATACTCAGGAAAGTCGTGATTTATCAAGACAGCTTGACTAGAGAGTCACAGATTAAAACAGAAGTTTGATAAGAGGAAAGCATAGGTAGCATGTCCACTTACCAGCTTTGCTCTTAAGCCAATGTTTTTAGCTTCCCTGTGCCTCATTTTCCTCTATAAAATGGGGGATAAGGAAACCCATCTGTAATGGTTAATTTTGTGTCAACTTGGCTAGATTATGGTGTCCAGCTGTTTGGTCAAAGAAGCACTGGCCTGATGGTTACTATGAAGGTATTTTGCAGATGTATCTAAATCAGTAGCCAGTTGATTGCATCTATGGCTGATTACATCTACAATCGACAAAGTAGATTGCCTTCAGCAATGAGAGGATTCTCCTCATGCAATCAGTTGGAGGTCAGGGAGAACTGAGGATTTCAGTAGTCAGAAGAATTTCTACCTCCTGAGGAATACGACATCATTTTCAGCGAGTTTCCAATTTACAGTCTGCCTTATGGAATTCAGACTTGCCAATTCCCACAGTCACGTGAGCCAATTGCTATAATAAATCTTTTACTATTTACATATGTACACAGATATCATGTTGGTTCTGTTTCTATGGAGAACACTAACTAATACCATCTCACTGGATTTTTATAAGAATTAATCGAAACTCGAACCCAGCAGTCTGGACTCCTGAAGATGATTATATAATAATGTAGATTACAAGGGGTGACAGTGTGATTGTGAAGACCTTGTGGATCACACCCCCTTCATCTAGTGTATGGAGGAGTAGAAAAATGGGGATAAAAACTAAAGGACAAATTGGGTGGGATGGGGGGATGGTTTGGGTGTTCTTTTTTCACTTTTATTTTTTATTCTTGTTCTGGTTCTTTCTGATGTAAGGAAAATGTTCAGAGATAGATTGTGGTGATGAATGCATAATTAAGTGATCATACTGTAGACAGTTGATTGTATACCATGGATGATTGTATGGTGTATGAATGTATTTCAATAAAACTGAATTTAAAAAAAAAAAAAGAATTAATCGAGATAATGTTTGTCAAGGATCAGGAAGAGAGCCTGACTGATAGCAGGCACTCAATAAATACCATATAACATCAATTCTAGGTACACATTTATGTTCACATTTTAGCATCTCTGAAATTGGGAGGAATCTTACATTGCATCACAGTTTAATTGACAGCTTGTTTTTCTTTTTTAATGGTACATAAAATAATGATACATTTTACAGTCAGTGGCATCTTAAGGTCAAAGAAATGCAGTAATTTCTCCTCTCATTCTCTTACCACAGTGTCCAAGAACATATTCCCTCCAAAAGCAGACAAATTACCCAGCAAAAATAAAAGCATCTCTTTAAGGATGGTGCTTTATCCCCATTTAGAACAATTAAGAACAAGTTTTCCCCATTTCACCTGACAATTCCACTACTGGGGCTGTAAAAAGAGCACCTGAGATTTTTGTGAAACAGCAGGATCTTTAAAGAGGGCTCTTTTTGCCTTTTTTACAGGAAGGCCTTGTTTTTTAAAAAAGAATAACTGCTAACTCTAGATGATGTAACTCTATGAAAGGAAATATGTTCTTGTTTAAAAAGAATCCACCTAGAACATACTGATTGGTTCCACCAAATTATCAAGCATTTCTAAGAAAATCGAGTTGTATGGGTCCAAGTTTTATTTTTAAAAATTGTTTCATATGAAAACAGTCATAAATGAATGAGTCCCATGAACATTCCTACACTCTCACTTGATTACCTGTCCTTTTCTGCCTGGGATACTCTTTCTCCTCTCCCCTCCATCTGTTGAAATCTTATTCAAGATTTAAAAATGAAACTATAGAACTTCAGAGCTGGACTGAAGCATTGCTTGATATCCCCAATTCAAAAGTCAACTTTTCCTCTACTGGATTACTATGATCTTTCGATCTTGCTCCTATTATAGTGATTATTTGCCGCAGTTATATTTTTAGGGGATGTATCTGTCTCCTGTCACCCTTCCTCATTGGTTTCAAAAGTCCTAAAGGGCACGAGGGTATCTTTTGCATATCTGTACCCCAACAGCTCTTAATAGAGTATCTTAAATTTGGTAGTTGTGTTGTTTTGGCTGAAATGTGTTGAATGGAAATGGACTTCGTACATTTTTCACCAAATACAATAGGCCTTTACCAGTATTGATATCACAGATAATATCAGAGAAACCAAAGTAATCACAAAAATGTATCTTGACTAACAAATCTGGCCTTCCCTAAAACTCGACTGTCCTTGCCCCTATCACACCATTCAAACAATGTTCATTGTCCAGCAAAAAATAGGACCTCAATAAATATTGAATAAAGGAATCTTTACTCTGCCTTGCTTCTCATTATCATCCCAGTTTTCCCAGTATTCTCCCAGACACTTACAGCACTTTCCTTTCTTTATTCAAGCAAACAGAAGGCTTTCTTTAATCTCCAGATCATAACCACTGTTGTCAGGAGCCCAGCACCTACCTCCCTTCCCTGCTCATCTCCAGACTCTACAATTCATGCTATCACAGCTATTTAAACAGTTTGCTAATGACCCTGCCAATTTTACATAACATATCTTTAAAAACACAGAGAGGAGAACCTAAGATAGTGGCTAGGGGAGACAGCACAAAAAAACACCTCCATGAAAAATACTAGATAAAAGCCAGAAAGTGACCCAGAACACCAGTTCCAGCGATGCCCCAGCCAGACAAGGTCGGCTAAATCCACAGGGACCGTGCATTTGGTGAAACTGAGAGTCTGCATTCTGAAACAAGTGAGTGAGCTGGCTGAAAGTCCAGTGGCTGCGCTGAGGTGTGGGGAAACCGTGGATTGGCATTTGGAGATGCACTAGTTCTTTAAAAAAAACAAAACAGGGAGCAGCTGCAGATACGGCGGTGAGAGCTGCATTGTGAAGTACAGCAGGAACAGGCTGTGCCAATGCCTCAATAGCTGGCATGGAAGATAGCCCTTCCCACACCCGCTGATAACTGTCTCGGAGCCAGGAGGGCAGAGGGGAGCCAAAAGGAGAAAGAAACCATGCCCCTTGCAGCCATCTTCCTGGCAGGCTGGGGACACTCCTGCCCAGCACCGGAGACACAGCCCAGAGCCGTGCCAAGGGTCCCAGTGTGATGGGGAGTGTTTCCCACAGCACTGCGCACATGCCACAATATCAGCCATGGACAGTGGCCTTTAGTGCATCCACAGCTAATTGTCCTGGAGCTGGGAAGGCGGAGCTGTGCAAAAAGGGGGAAATTAACATGCCCCATTAAGCCGCCTTTACAGTAGGCTGGGAATGCCCCTGCAAGGCCTGGTGGCCCAGGGCTTCCCTGGAGGGCCAGAGGGCACTTGTGATGTGGCACAGCCTTCCCTCAGCAGAGGTCCTGGAAGAGCACAGCTGAGAAGAGGGACCCACTCAGAAATCCCAGGGACCCTATGCCAATACCAAGGACTTGTGGGTCAGCTGCAGAGACAATCTGTGGCAAGAGTGAAATGAAGGCTTAGACTCTTGCAACAGCCTTAAACCTCCAGGAACACCTGGGAGGTCTGATTCTTAAAGCTGCCCTGCCTCCCTAACCACTCAGACACACACCCCTCATTCAGGGTGGACAGCACCAAAAACACACCCAAACTTGGTGCACCAATTGACCCCCACAAGAATCAGACCCCCACACACCACAAAGACAAAGTTGGGGAGAACTGACTTGAGGGGACTAGGTGACTCGTGGATGCCATCTGCTGGTTAGTTAGAGAAAGTGTACGCCATCAAGCTGTAGATCTGACAAATTAGAGATTGGTGTTTTTCATATTCTGAAAGAACCCTATCAAGTAAAGAAAATGCCAAGAGGCCAAAAACAACAGAAAATTTTAAAGCATATGACAAAACCAGACAATATGGAGAACCCAAACCCAAGCACCCAAATCAAAAGATCAGAGGAGACACAGTACTTGGCACAATTAATCAAAGAACTAAAGACAAACAACGAGAGCATGGCACAGGATATAAAGGACATGAAGAAGACCCTAGAAAAGCATAAAGAAGAACTTGAAAGAGTAAATAAAAAAATGGATGATCTTATGGAAATAAAAGAAATCGTTGACCAAATTAAAAAGATTCTGGATACTCATAGTACAAGACTAGAGCAAGCTGAATAATGACTCAGTGTCCTAGAGGACCACAGAATGGAAGATGAAAGAACAAAAGAAAGAATGGAGAAAAAATCGAAACGGATCTCAGGGATATGATAGATAAAATAAAACATCCAAATTCAAGACTCATTGGTGTCCCAGAAGGGGAAGAGAAGGGTAAAGGTCTAGAAAGAGTATTCAAAGAAATTGTTGGGGAAAACTTCCCAAACCTTCTACACAATATAAATACACAAAGCATAAATGACCAGCCAACTCCAAAGAGAATAAATCCAAATAAACCCACTTCAAGACATATTCTGATCAGACTGTCAAATACTGAAGAGAAAGGGCAAGTTCTGAAAGTAGCAAGAGAAAAGCAATTCACCACATACAAAGGAAACAACATAAGACTAAATAGTGACTACTCAGCAGCCACCATGGAGGTGAGAAGGCAGTGGCATGACATATTTAAAATTCTCAGAGAGAAAAATTTCCAACCAAGAATACTTTATCCAGCAAAACTCTCCTTCTTTTGAGGGAGAGCTTAAATTTTTCACAGACAAACAAATGCTGAGACACTTTGCCAATTAAAGACCTGCCCTACTTCAGATACTAAAGGGAGCCCTACTGACAGAGAAACAAAGAAAGGAGAGAGAGAGATAAAGAGAAATGTAACAGACATATACAGAATATTACATCTCAAATCACCAGGACACACATTCTTCTCTAGTGATCACGGATCTTTCTCCAGAATGGACCATATGCTGGGACATAAAACAAGCCTCAATAAATTTTTTAAAAAATTGAATTTATTTAAAGCACATTCTCTGACCACAATGGAATTCAAATAGAAGTCAGTGACCATCAGAGCCTTAGAAAATTCACAAACACCTGGAGGTTAAAAATGAGGGGGAGATGAAAACGTTCCCAGATAATCAAAAGCTGAGGGACTTCATCACCAATAGATCAGTCCTATAAGAAATACTAAAGGGAATTGTGCAGGTTGAAAGGAAGGGACACTAAACAATTGACTTAAACCACATGAAGAAATAAAGATTTCCAGTAAAGATCACATGGTAAATATAAATACCAATACTACTGTAGTTTTTGTAACTCCACTATTTACTTCCTACAGGATCTAAAATACATAAGCTGTAATGATAAATCTGTGGTTTTGGACTCAATGTAAAATACGTAATTTTTGACAAGAACTACATAAAAGTGGGGGAATAGAGGAGTATAGGAACATAGTTTATGTGTCCTATTGAAGTTAAGTTGGTATCAAAGAAAAACAAGATTGTTACAGATTTAGAACGTTAAATTTAAGCCCCACGGTAAACACCAAGAAAGTATCAAAGAATAAGACCATAGAGACGAAAAGTAGAGTATGGGTTATGAGAAGTGGGGGAAGGGGCAATGGGGAGTTAAATGAGTGTAGGGTTTCTGTTTGGGGTGAAGGGATATTTCTAGTAATGGATGGTGGGAAGGTGATAGCATTGCAACATTCTAAATGTGATTAATCCCACTAATGGAATGCTAGGGAAGGGTTGGAATGGGAAGATTTAGGCTGTATATATGCTTCCACAATCGAAAGAAAAAAGAAAAAAGAAAAAAAAGTCTAAATAGATAATGACAATTAAAAGCCAAGGATGATCCTGGATAGGATCTGAGGATGGAGGAGAGGAGGCTCAAAGGGACATAGTTAGGACACAAGAAAAAAAAAAGGAAATATAGAATGTAAGCTTTGTATCGATGTTGAATTTCTTGAACTTCTTAGCTGTGCTTAATGGGATTGCATAAAAGAATGTTCTTGTTCATGGGAAATGCATATGTGAGTTATATTGCTTGTTCAAGGATGTGCGCAGCTTGCTTTCATATGTTCAGAAGACAGCACAATAGATGATGGATGATAGATAGGGAGGGAAAGAAAGAAATGGTAGTGTGACAGGATGTTAAGGTTGGTGGATCGGGGTATTGGGAGAGGGGGGCCGGGTATGCTGGAGTGCTGTGTATGGGGTTTGTATTGTTTTTGCAACTGTTCCTGTAAGTTTGAATTTATTTCAAAATAAAATTTAAAAAAAAATTTAAAAAAAACACACAGAGATACGGATGACATAAGACTAATAATATTAAATAAAAACCCTGTATTCCTGAGTTTGAATAACTAGAAACAAAACAAAAACAAAAATAGTGAAATAAGCCCCCAAATAATTTTTTTTTAATTATCTATGGGAAAGGGAAGGAGTAGAGTAGCGGCAGGGATAAAAGTTACACTAGTCAGAATATATTTTTGTTTTGTATATTTGACTTTAAAGCCAAGTAAATATTTTATATAATTATTTTAAAAATTGGATTTAAAAATGAACTCCTGTAAAATAAAAACAAAATTAAAAATGAATCATAATTTATTTCAAATGATATAATATTTTGTCCATGCAACCCTAGTAGTATATACCCTAAAGACAAAAAAGAACTGTAAAAATAATAGTAAATTGTCTTTATTAAACTTATTGTTAGCATTGCATTGATATTGTTATTTTGAGACTGTCTAGTGCTTGTCATGGAATAAAGCAAATGAGCAATTATGTTGATGTAATTGGAAACCAACCAATGGTGGTGTGGGAAAAAGGAGATACAGTTGATGTAAGATTGGTAATATTAAATAAAAACTACATATTCCCGAGTTTGAATTGGAATTATCAGTATGAATTTACCATGAATTTTAATATTTTTTTCAAAACGTATTTCCTAGCTCTGTTCACCAACAAAGCCTAAAAACCTGATGGCAGTTCAAAGATATCATTTCACTAAGTAAAACCAGAGCTCCTTAGAGAAACATCTTATTCCAGGTCCAGGGCAGAAAATGGGAAAGATGGAAATGGAATATCACATCATACCACAAAGCAAGGAATCTATAAAAGACTAATGGGATCCTATTAAAAGAACTCAAGCCAATTTGAAGATGCTTCCACTGGCCAAAGATGGAAAATTTTTCAGATTAAAACACATGAGAAAAGTTTAAATCCACAAATTCATAATGATGCTAAAAAAAATAAAAACACCCTCATTGGTCACATTTGGAGGATGCTGGAGAAACAACTCATTATTTTGAAAACTGGAAAATAAAGCAAAAGAATCAAGCATATGTCTTCCCTTTTTTATGCATAGATACCTCAGACTACAGTAATCATTTTTGATAAGTAGAAGTTTCTCTTTATAGAAATAGTCCAACTAATACAGGAGGAATGTACAATTAAAATATAATCAACCTGCAAACCCTCATGAAATAATGGCTCTGAGAAAATATCAATTGCTGCTAATATCACAAAAAAGAAACATTATTGTGTCCAGACAGTAGTACATAAACTCAACTAAGAAGTAGCCACACACCAAATAATCAAACTAAGCCTCTGTATTTAAGTATAGGCTTACAGAAATACAGGGAGCAGCAATACATGTTAAACAATACTACTTTGTGAATAGCAAAATCCAGACCATGGATAATTCTACAGGACAAAAGATCAGTTTCCTCAATAAATTAATTGCAAGGAAAAAAAGAGGGGACTATATATTTAAAAAAAACTTAAGATGCATACCAACTAATAGCAGTGTGTGGACCTTATTTGGGTTGTGATTCAAATAAACTCTTAAAATATATGTGTGATAACTAGAGAAATGTAAATAATAACTATTTCATAATTCTAAGAATTACTGTTAATTTTTAGGTGAGATAATGGTACCTAATATTTTAAAGATACATGTTGAAATATTTGTATAAAATGATATGATGCCTAGGATTTGTTTCAAAATAATCTAGGAGTGAGGGAAGTAGGTGGGGTCTAGATAAAACTCAATTAGTCATGATAATTGTTGAAGCTGGTTAATGAGTAGATAAGGAGGGGTTCATTTTATTATTCTCTCCACTCTTGAATGCTTGAATTTTTTCATAACAAAAAGTTTTTAAAATGCACCAGTGCAAAAAAATATTTCATATTTCACACCTACAGAGTACCAGCAATGAGTGAATCATGTAGAATCCTTAAGAAGTACAAGAAATGATAGGCATGCATATAAGTAAATTACAGTTTCCTCAAGGTGGTCAGATAGCTCAAGATAAAGGACACCATAGCCTGGAGGAAGTACACATTTAGGTCAGCAAAAGTCATTTGTTTCAACTTCCTGTCCAAAAATATACCTTTGGATGGATTTGCTCCCAACACACCAATCTGCATGCAACATTACTTCTGGAAGATTCTTAGTCACCTGTAATACTAATTCTGTCAGTGGTACATCTTGAAAACTATCATGTTCATTCCATGGGCCCATTGGCACTGCTAAGATTTTTTATTGGAAGCTGTATATGTACCCCAGCTCCTTGACTTTAGACTTGCTGGTAACAGTGAGTCTTAGCTACCAAGCTCCCTCACACTCGAGGCTGCAAACATTTCTTATATAATTCCATAAAGACAGTTATCAACTCTGGCTCCTCATCTCTGGTATTTGTCTCATCTCCCAAGACCACAGACACACAAAAAAGATTATATTAACCTGGCCAGGCTTTGTCTTGGAGTTCCACTGGAATGGAAATTTCCTTTTGGGTTTTACCAGTACATAATTCTTAGATCTTGAATCAACAAGAATCAGCTTACTAAAACTCAATATCAAGAATATCAAAGACTAGAGAAAGGAAGATTCGATGGTGATAATACTAAAAGAGCTGGGACTGAGAAGAGTGGTTGGGAAAAGTTGGAGGGGCAAGTTAAGTTTCAGTAGATGGCACACTTCAATAAAATAACAATACTCAGTTCCACAGACAAAATGTTTCCTCCAAAATCATCCCCTTCTCAAGTGAAGCTGATGATAAAGGAGCAGAGAAAGGCAAGAAGATACATAGAATATAAGGAAATAATTCATACATAAGCCTAAACCTTATCTATTAATTGTACCACTAGAGAGAATTCATAGACGGGGTGCTTCATGGGCCCCACTGTGCACTGTCATGGGCCCTGGTCTCAGAAAGTCCCCATGCCTGGTTCAATGCTCAGTGGTCGCCATCTTGAAATTCTTAACAATTTTATCCTTGAACTTGTATTTTGTGAGGGAGGGCCACTGGGACAAGGAAGTATGCATGTGAGCAGCAGAGATATGCCAAGTGGCAGCATACCCACACACGGGCCCAGACGCAGGCCCACAGACACGGCAGTCTGGTGCACACGGGCATGCCTTGGGGCAGTTCAGAACTCTACAGGGCAAAAACAGTGGGAACTGCAGCAATGGGTGCAGCCATGGGAGAAAGGAGGGGCTCTGCTTGCAGGCGGTGCTGGGTCCCAGGTGGGAGGCTAGCTTGCCTGCAGCCCCTGGAGCCTATGCCTGTGGCATCTTCACAAATCTTAACTCTCTGGCCTGAGCCAGGACAGGCACTGCAGGAACATAGGCAGTAAAGTTTGCCAGGAAATTGTCAGAAAATGATCATAAAAATTATTACAGTAAATCATTACAAAAAGTGTAAACATGGACATTGCAATTAGAATTCTTAAGAGTTTAGAATCTCAGATTTTGAAAATGCTTCAACATTGTAAAGCAAATATCCACAGGCTTTAGAAAGGCATTTGACAGCAAAATACACTACTGTCATATGAAGCTTCAGCTGAACCAATTATTAATGAGGAATACGATTTTTAAATTAATTTTTTCTTATAATTGAAGACACAGTGATAGAATACATAAACTGGTATTTTGAATTACATACAAATTATAAAGTCACATTAGGTTTCTTGTACAAGTTCCACAAATTGCAGGAAATGTCAGAGGAAACATCAAAATGCTATTGTATAAATTTAAACTTAAAATTCAATTCAGGACAATTATATAATAATGTAGATTACAAGGGGTGACAGTGTGATTGTGAAGACCTTGTGGATCACACCCTCCTTGTCTAGTGTATGTATGAGTGGAGGAATGGGGATAAAAACTAAAGGACAAATGGGGTGGGATGGGGGGATGATTTGGGTGTTCTTTTTTCACTTTTATTTTTTATTCTTGTTGCTGGTTCTTTCTGATGTAAGGAAAATGTTCAGAGATAGACTGTGGTGATGAATGCATAACTATGTTATACTGTGGACAGTGAATTGTATATCATGGATGATTGTATGGTGTGTGAATGTATTTCAATAAAACTGAATTTAATAAAAAAAATTCAATTCAGACTTACATGAAACTGATTTGTAAGAATTAAATATTTTTAGAAAAAAAAGTTCAACAAGAATTAAAAGCTCTACATGTACTAAAATTTTATTTCAAAATAATTTATCCCAATGTCATCATAGCTCACAAAATACACGAAAGAACAGCTCTAAAAACAATTGTATCAGTAGAAAAATCCTTATCAAAATTTAAAATTGTCAAAAATTATTTGCAATCTTGCATTTTCCAAGAGCAACTAATGTCCTTTTCAATTGTGTCAACTGAAAATAAAGTTCCTAAAAGTAAAAATTTCGATGACCTAATAAATGAATTAGCAGAAAAGCAAGCCAGAAAAATCTTACGATCCACATTAATAAAGTACAACTTATTGTATTATGTAAAATTATGACACTAAAAATTTGGTCCACATTTTGTATGTTGTTACTTACGTCCCACTATTACCCCTATTGCATTTTATAAGTAAAAAAGGCGCTTTTTCCCTGCTTTTTTAAGAAGGGACCCTGCATTTTCATTTTATATTAGGCTTCACAAATTATATACTTTGCCCTGTTCATAGAAAAGGCTGTTTTTGCATATTTCATCTAGTAAGGACAGCCAAATTTCTAGATGTTAATCGAGGCCTTTAAAGCAATTACTAAATGCTGTTACACAAGGGAAGGGAAAAGTTATAATTCTTGTAAATATTCAACCTATTCTTGCTTTATGGAAAGTGCTAACTGGGAGGGACAGGGAGAGGACCCTTAAAGATCAGCAATTCCATAATGTAGATGGAGCAACTGAGGCACCAAACTGATTGTTTCCAGATCACAAGTGATTTAGAGGCAGACTTGGGACTAAATCTCAAGTCTCTTTACTCTACCTGGTATGAGTTCTACCATCTTATTCTTGCTGATTGTATCACTCATGGTCCAAAAAACCAGAAAGCCCTCTAACTGTTTCAAACACAAGGAACTTAATATGGGTGTTGCCAAAGCTGATCATTCAAACAGAGGAGACAGAGACAATCTAGCTCTCACAGAATCATGCCTTCACCCTCAAAAACGAAGGCGTGTTCAAAAGAGCTGGAACGATGGAGAACACACAGAGATTCCCGGAGCCACCTCCGGAAGCAGAGGGATGGGAGAAATACCCTGCTTTCTCACTTTCTCCCTTCCTGCCTCCTATCTTTCACCTCAGATTCCCGTTAACAGAATTGAGTTGGAAGCCAGCTGACAAGAGCCCAGAGAACTCAGTCTGTAGGAGTTGGCCCCCTGTGATATCTGGCAGAGCAGGGGAAGAATGAGGAGTGGATTTGAAGTCAAACAAGTAAACAACTGGCACACTGAGTAAGCAAAGGCTAATAACGTAGTCAGGTCTGAGTGCCACCTGAAAAACTAAAAAGCGCCAGTAGTCAGATATTACTGGCAGTCCTCGTTATTGAGATAATGCATTTAAAGCCTTTAGCACAGTGTATGGCATATAGCAAGTGCTCATAAGCAGAGTTTAAAATCATCCTCCTCATCATTAACATCAACATTAGAATTCTTAAATGGGGAAAAGGTTAAAAGTTATAAATGAAATGGAGTTTACCATAGGATGGTAAGACCACCATATGATACCTGAAATAAAAAGACAGAGCTGAATTTCCTGCTTACTATCTCAAGGAAGGGCTATACTGGTCAGGCACAGGCTCTCCAAGCACAGCAAACAGCTGAACTTATACATCTAGGGTTTTTGTTTGGGGGAAGTATGGGGTATGGGGAATTGACAGACTTTCAACGGTATAAGTGGGTTGACATCATCTGTAGAAATATGGCTACTCAGGTGTGACTGTTGTAGATTAGTTGGCACTCAACAGTGTGTTTATTGGAGTGATTCCATCCCTGATAGGCTGACTTTCAGAAGTGAGGGGCTTACCGAAGCAAATAATTCTTGGTTCATTGACGGGGTTTAAAACCTGTTCTTGTGCTTAATTGTTGCCATTGCTCCAGAAAAAAAATAATTTCTTTCTTAAGTTTGTGAGAACTTTTTAATGTTTAGTCCTCCCTTTTGGTCCTCATTCAGTCAAAACTGCAGGAGAGAGTATCAAATACTATTCAGATCTTTACCACTGCTGACTCTCCTTGAAGAGAAGGTTGCGTCTGTGGAGAACTGATTTTCAGTTCGCATATCTAGTAACATGATTTTATTCTGTTTTTGTCTTTGAATCATTTGTCAAATCATCTGTGCCGGTTCGAATGTATTATGTCCCCCAGAAAAAGCCATATTCTTTGATGCAATCTTGTGGGGCAGACATAATAGTGGGGATTAAGTTGGAACCTTTGAATTAGGTTGTTTGCATGGAGATGCGCCCCACCCAACTGTGGAGGATAACTGATGGGATATTTCTGTGGAGGCGTGGCCCTACCCATTCGGGGTGTGGAGCCATATAAATGAGCTGGCTCAAGGAGAGGAAACAGAGTGAAGCTGTGAGTGATGTTATTTGAAGAGAAGCAAGCTTGCTAGAGAGGAACGTCCTGGGAGAAAGCCATTTTGAAACCAGAACTTTGGAGCAGACGCCAGCCACGTGCCTTCCCAGCTAACAGAGGTTTTCTGGACGCCATCGGCCATCCTCCAGTGAAGGTACTTGATTACTGATGTTTTACCTTGGACACTTTATGGCCTTAAGACTGTAACTGTATAGCCAAATAAACCCCCTTTTTATAAAAGCCAGTCCATCTCTGGTGTTTTGCATTCTGCAGCATTAGCAAACTAGGACATCATCTTTCAGGACAATGGCTGCACAAAAGCACTTAAGACTGCACAATAAACACTGAACAACAGTGAGACAAGCAAGTATAAAGGGAAGGGACTGAAAGGCATTTCAGAACCATGACCCCCAATATCCCAGACCTGATCATGAAACAAGTCTCAAAAAGTCCCTACATATTTTAGATGGTCAGGTTGCCTTTTCTGTTAGCTTAGATAGAGATTATTCCACCTCATCTGTAGCATTAAGGCATAATATGAAATGTTAGCAATAGCTGCCAAAAGAAAATCCAAGGCTATTCCATGATCTATAACTACTTGGTATAAGGAAATTAAACTGGCTTGTTGTGCCCCCGGACTTGGGCTATATTATTTACTACATTAGCTAAAGTAAGGGAACAAAATGTTGATGAGTGCCTGTAGTAGTGGTTTAACTCCTATGGATAGGATCATTATTCTCAGGATACTTTCCCCTTAAAGAGCTTTGCACTTTTGTACTCTTTGAAAGGAGATACAATCCATTTAGGATGCTGGTGGATTTAATTAGTTATTTATCATTCCATAACAAAGTATTCCTCACTTAGCAGCTTGAAACAATAATATTACTTGCCTCACATAGTTTCTGAGGCTCAGTAATCTGGAAGCAATTTGTCTAGGTGGTTCTGGTTCAGACTCTACGAATTTGCAGTCAACACATTGGCAAGGGCTGCAGTTCTCTGAATACCCCTTAATGGGGGTGTAGGATCTGCTTCTAAGAAGGCTCACTCACGTGGCTGTTGACTGGAAGCCTCAGTTTCTTACTGGCCGTTGGCAAGATGTCTCAGTTCCTTGCCACACTGGCCTCTCTAGAAGGCTGCTTACAACATGGCAGCTAACTCCCTTGGAGTGAACAATATGAATGAGAGCAAGACAGAAATCATGATATTTTTTATGACCTAACCTTGAAAGTTGACATACCATCACTACAACCATATTCTATTAGCCACACAGACCAACCCTGGTATGATGTGGGAGAGGACCACACAAGGGTATGAACACCAGGAGGTGGGAATCATTAGGGATCATTTTAAGGCTGGCTACCATAGGAGTCATACCCTTGGAACTTGTTCTAGTTTGCTAATGCTGCTGGAAGCAAAACACCAGAAATGGATCGGCTTTTATAAAAAGGGTTTATTTGGTTACAAATTTACAGTCTTAAGGCCATAAAGTGTCCAAGGTAATGCATCAACAATCGGGTACCTTCACTGGAGGATGGCCAATGGTATCTGGAAAACCTCTGTTAGCTGGGAAGGCATGTGGCTGGCATCCACTCCAGAGTTCTGGTTTCAAAATGGCTTTCTCCCAAGACGTTCCTCTCTAGGCTGCAGTTCCTCAAAAATGTCACTCTCAGTTGCTCTTGGGGTGTTTGTCCTCTCTTAGCTTCTCCGGAGCAAGAGTCTGCTTTCAACGGCCATCTTCAAACTGTCTCTCTTCTGCAGCTCCTCTCTCAGCTTCTGTGCATTCTTCAAAGTGTCCCTCTTGGCTATAGCAAGCTCGCTCCTTCTGCTGAGCTTATATAGTGCTCTAGTAAACTAATCAAGGCCCACACTGAATGGGTAGGGCCACATCTCCAAAGAAATTATCCAATCAGAGTTATCACCCACAGTTAAGTGGGGTGCATCTCCATGGAAGCAACCTAATCCAAACATTCCAACTTAATCCCCACTAATATGTCTGCCCCCACAAGATTGCATCAAAGAACATGGCTTTTTCTGGGGCCATAATATAGACAAACTGGTGAAGAACTTAAGAGAACAATTAACCTTGATACTGGACTGGTATTGAAGAACTTGATTCCTATATCAGAAAAAGAGCAGGGCTGTGCAAGAGATAAATCAACCTCGGTAGAACTGCAAATATGATGTCTCTGAATATTGTTGTGACAAATATTGTTTGCATTTTGTAATGTCCCTGGTGCAAGGATACTTTCCTGCATTTATGTATTGTATACAAAGAGTATCATTATTGGTAAAGTTAGAGTAACATATCCTTACACCATTTTTTAAATTAGCTAAACTAAAAGTATCTCGAGAGAAACTTACACAGATATGATGATAATTGTCTAGACCAAGAAACAGTAAATGTTTTCTGTAAAAAGACAGATAAATAATTTTTGTTTTGCAAGCCATGGAGTCTCTGTCACAACTACTCAGTGCTGCTCTTGTAGCACAAAAGCAGCCGTAGACAATATGTAAACAAATGTTGTGGCTCTGTTCCAATAAAAAATTTATTTACAAAAAGCAGGTAGCAGGCCAGTTTTGGCCCACAGGCTTTAGATTGCCAACCTGTGGTCTAGAGTTGAGAACATGTTAGGCTAATTCAGAGTGTATATAAACTTTAACTACCAAAGGAGAAAAGTATTACCAAAAAGATAATAAATAAGAGTATGCAATAGAGAAGAATCTTGTTCTAATGGTCTTGGCCCAAAACTGATTACTTTATGTAGTCATCAGCTTGTTCTCAGGGTCTTGGGTTAGCAGTCAACTTCTATGAATCATCTGCTTTTGCAAACTCTCTGGAGAATCTCAATTTAAGATCTCTAATGGGGGTAACTTTTCAGGTCTGTTAAGGATCCTTTCATTTTTTTCAGAGGATGAAGAGTATTAACATTTATGAGTAATGGGCAAAGTCTTACATAACTTAAATTTATATGTGTTCCAATTGAATATATTTCTGTATCACTGGATTCTGTAAAAGTTGGAGTGCACCAGATAAGGAATACAAAATCAAATTGTGTTTTTGTTGCTGTTTGTTATGTTTTTGTTTTTGTTTTTTTGCCTCTGTGAGTGCTGTGAATTTCTGATAGGGAGATGCTTCAACCATCCATAAAGTAAAAGGACAATTATTAGTACACATCCATAAACCATAAACCCTTTGTGGGGCATGATTGTATAAAATTCATCTGGAAATACTCAAAGGGTCATGGCTCTAGTCCATGCCCCACCTTTATAATATTTTCAGCTTAATTTAGTTATAAATAAGTCACAAACTGGCCATGTTTTCTGCTATCCTAGAGAAGTTCTCCAATCAGTGTTTAATATTGTGGTAAATTTATCCCTATTGTGAGGAACTGTTTCATGTAGAATTTTGGCAAGTGTCAATATTAGGCTTCATCTGGGGCTACAAGAACTGGCTTTACCAGGGATCTTATAACCCGATCATCACCAGTGTTTCTTCTAAAATTCTGGGGTGCCAGATTTCATGTATCTATTTTGGAATTCTTGAACTTCTCCATGGATTTCTTGTTTTGTTGTTGTTGTTTCATAAGGACAATCACGTATAAGTACTTTATTCAAAGCAGACTGTTTATCATGCTATTCTGTCAAAATATTTTGAGAGTATTTCTAAAGTATGTTTATAGTATCTACACCATAGTATACTAGTTTCTATAGTACCACTTTTACTATGCCTCTACCCTTATTAAATAAATTGTTCCAGATAGCATGAAGGCATCAAGCAATTAATGTTTTTGTTTGTTTTTAAAGAGTACCTAAGTTTTTATTTTTCATTTTTTTAATTTTCTGACTTTATTTTCTTACTCATCTGTCTATACACTAGATAAAGAGTGTCAGTTGCAAGGTTTACACAACCATACATCCACATGGTAAAAACTATATAGTTACACAATCATCTTCAAGAATCAAGGTTACTGAGTTGCAGTTCAACAGATTCAGATATTTTCTTCTAGCTATTCTAATACACTAAAAACTACAAAGGGATATCTACATAATGCACAAGAATAACCTCCAGAATGACCTTTTGACTCTCTTTGAAATCTCTCAGCCAATGAAACTTTATTTTGTTTCATTTCTCTTCTCCCTATTGGTTCAAGAAACCTTCTCAATCCCATAATGCCAGGACCAAGCTCATCCCAAGGAGTTATATCCCACATTGTCAGGGAGATTTACACCCCTGGGAGTCTTGTCTCATGTACAGGGGAGGTCAGTGAGTTTACCTTCCAGGTGGGCTTAGAGAGAGAGGCCACATCTGAGCAACAAAGAGGTTAATGAAATCTTGTGGGGACAGACATATTAATGTTGATTAGGTTGGAATCCTTTGATTGAGTGTTTCCATGGAGATGTGACTAAATCAACCATGGGTGAAATGTTTGATTAAATTATTTCCATGGAAATATGGACCCTGCCCATTCAAGGTGGGTCTTGATTTAATCACTGGAGTCCTATAAAAAAGCTCACACACAGAAGGACCTCAGAATAGCAGAGAGTGACATTTTGGAGAGGAGCTCAGAGAGACATTTTGGAGACACCACTGAAAGCAGACTTTTGCTAACACTTTGGGGATGCTAGCCCAGTGTTTGCTCCAGAGAAGCTAAATAAAGGACAAAACACCCCAAGAGCAACACTTTGAAGAAAGCACAGGAGCTGAGAGAGAAGGTGGAACACAACCTGGGATCAGTAGATGCCAGCCATGTGCCTTCCTGGCTAACAGAGGTTTTCTGGACACCATTGGCCTTCCTTCGATGAAAGTGTACTCGTGTTGATGCCTTAACCTGAACACATTTATGGCCTTAAGATGGTAACTTTGTAACCAAATAAACCCCCTTTATAAAAGCCAATCCATTTCTGTTATTTTGCGTAATAGCAGCATTAGCAAACCGGAACAAGTACTTATGTTTTAAAAGCCTATTTTTTTCTATAGCAGTTTAAATAAGTGAATTATCTTAGAAGCATACCAGCCATTAGTTTATATATTTTTTCTTTTATATTAATAATTTGAAATGTCCTAGAGAAGATCATCATTTAATAATTTCTAAATGATTTTGTTTTACAAGAGAGAATGGACTACTTACTGTATAATAGCCTGGTCTTGTTTTTGGTTGGGTTCTTTGTTTTTAATACAACCCATCAACAAACAATATTGTCAGCATTTGTTATTGGAATGTCCAAAAATTCTGTGCTGGCCGTGGACATTTCTTGAATTACAGAAACACCATCAGAATATTCTCATTCTCCTCCATTGGACAGGAGTAACAGAGTTGCTGGAATAGGAATGTTTCACCAGTGGATGGTAATATGAAAAGAAGAAAATAGCAATGTTTCATAATTAGTTAATTGACTAATATAAAAATGTCAGATGTTTTTCATAAGCAATAAGGAATTACTACATATGATAATATTAGATTTAAAGGTGATCACAGTACAAGATCTGAAGATGTTTTGACTAATTTTGTTGAGGCCTGTAATGGTTCTGAGGCAAAGAAGCTAAATTTTGGCTACTGAATCAAGAGACAGACTTTAATAGGCAATAGGTCTTCAGAGTGTGTCATGTTGTTGATTTATGAACCCTAGAGCAAGGCCCAACTTTTTAATGTCTGTACACAGAGAAGACTTTACGTTACCTAGGAAGAATCAATCTGGATATCTAAGGATTCTGCTCTAATTAATCTGCCTGAGTCCATGCACTCTTTTGCCCATAGAGATCCTAGAACTATAGCTATTTCTTCAATTATTTTTTGAATCATACATAGTATAAGTATATTAGCAGCAATATCAGCTATACTTGTATTTTACATCAGAGAATTTCTGGGATTTTTTAAGGTAATCCTCTTGCAGTACATTTTATCAGGCAGTTCTGCTTGCAAAGTAAATCTCTACTTATTAAATTTGCAGGAGCTGTACGACAGTGAAGAAAGGAGTTTCCTTCTGATAATGATACCAGAGTATCTGTTGCAGGTTACATCTTGGAAAAGGATTTAAGATTTTTAGAAATTCTCATTATTTGAGTGTTTCCAGTAAACCTAGGCAAATACAGTTTATTTTTCCTCAAGACTTCCACAATTTACTGTAGATCCTCAAATTTGTCTTTTATTGTCTTATTTTACTATGTGGTACAACCAGTCATTTTTATTTTAAGATAAAATTTCTCTCCTTTTTTCTTATTGAAAGTCTTTTCTTGTTTTTCAAACAACTTGAAAATTTTACCCTGAGGAATCTGATGCTCTATGGTAAAGAGATTAATAATACATATAGTGGCGCCCATAGTAACAAGAAAGCTGCACTGGTCCCTCTGGGAGTTTAGAGAAGGAAAGAGAAATTTTGAGGACTAATGTCTCCTTTGGAGCAGCATCAGTGGACTAATTTTGGTTACTTGTCCTTCTGTGTTTTGGCCAATATTGAATGTTGGTTATTTCAGTGGCCATTGTACTTAAAATATCTACAGGTATCCTTTTCTCTAGACTCTCAATTTTTAGAGAGCAGAGACTTTTTGGCTGTGTTTTCTAGAGAGCCATATATTATATCAATCTCTAAGGCTCTGGAAAAGTCTAGTCACAAATTGAATATTTTCTAAATTGGAAATTTTACATTTTATTTTATATTTTTATTAAATTTCCTAATTTGGGTTTGATCCCATTTACAAAAAGAGAAGATAAACCTCTACTTTAGCTGTAAGTAAAGCTACTTGAATATTTCCTAGTCTACTTTTCATCTTTATTTTGTTAATGATTTAAACCTCTTCAATTTTCCTTAAAAGAAGAGTTTCTGAAATTGTCTTACTGCGGTGAATTTGTTATTTGTATTGCTCTCTTTATTACACACCTCAGTGATTTAAATGTTTTCTTTCCAATCTTTCTGCTTATTGAGCATTTTTCCCTATATAAGGGACCAAGAGTTAAGATGAACTAGTCAGTACAGATCTGTAGAAGAAGAAAGTAATGTGTAACAAAATACTAAGCCCTATAACAAATTTCTGCCTTTCTTCCTGAAGTACATGAAAATTCTTAACTATGGCCCTTAACTTGGCTCTACACCAGAGTTTTAACTCAACCCCAATACATTCCCTTCTGTGCTAGAAATTTTACAACGTGATTGTTCTTTCCCTGAGAAAACCTTAAAGGAAGGGCAGCTCATTTAGAAGATCACGTAAAGCTGAATAGATAGAGAGAAATGCAAAGAGGGAGGGTAAGTTTCAGAGGGTTACAAAGTCTTGGAGAGAGACTCTCTTATAGTTAGAACTTTTTTGAGGCCTCAGAATACCAATTTTTTTTTTTCTTTCTCTTTCTTCAATCCTCACTCCATTGAGATATACCCACACACCACGCAGCCATACAAAACAAATCGCACCCTCGACTGCCCACAGCACCACCACACAGTGGCACACCCATCACCCAAATCAATCCCCGACACCTTCACCAGCACACACACAAAAACAACAGGAATAACAATTAGAGTGAAAAAGAGCAATTGAAGCAAAAAAGAACACTGGGTACCTTTGTCTGTTTGTTTCCTTCCCCTATTTTTCTACTCATCCATCCATAAACTAGACAAAGTGGAGTGTGGTCCTTATGGCTTTCCCAATCCCATTGTCACCCCTCATAAGCTACATTTTTATACAACTGTCTTCGAGATTCATGGGTTCTGGGTTGTAGTTTGATAGTTTCAGGTATCCACCACCAGCTACCCCAATTCTTTAGAACCTAAAAAGGGTTGTCTAAAGTGTGTATAAGAGTGCCCACCAGAGTGAACTCTCGGCTCCTTTTGGAATCTCTCTGCCACTGAAGCTTATTTCATTTCCTTTCACATCCCCCTTTTGGTCAAGAAGATGTTCTCCGTCCCACGATGCCAGGTCTACATTCCTCCCCGGGAGTCATATTCCACGTTGCCAGGGAGATTCACTCCCCTGGGTGTCTGATCCCACGTAGGGGGGAGGGCAGTGATTCAGAATACCAATTAAAGAAGACTACTGACTATTTAGTATTTTGTCACCTAATTTTTTAGCATTCCTCGTAAACATACCAATTTAAATATTTGAACATGTCAAAAGTTCCCCATAACCGCCACTTTTATTCTAAGTCAAAAGAATTTTGCCATTTACCAAGAAAAAATATGAAAGTTAGGATTATAGGCAACTTTTTAAAGGAAATAGATGCTCTTCCAAATCTATTAACACACAAGAAAGAGAGGACACCATGATCAGTCTGATGCTGGCCAACCCCAGGTGTTCTCAGAGAAAATTGAGACCTCAACCAAGGGCTGGTGCTGTGACGGTTTTTGACTCAGTTGCAGAAAAGAATTCAAGGACTACTCAGTGTGTACAGCTAAATAGTTTAATAAGCTTGAGGGCCAGAGAGCCACAGGAGTTCTCTGTTGGATGCCAGAGAGCCCTGAGAATTCTCGGAGTGGTTGAGACCTCGACCAGGGGCTGACACCGTGAAAGTTCCTGACTCAGCCCCAGGATAGTACTCAAGGACTAGTCACTGTGTACAGCCAAAGAATCCAAGGATTAGTCAGCGTGTACAACCAAACAAGGACTAGTCAGTGTCTACGGCCAAAAAGTTTAATGTAAAGGTACACGCTTGAAGAGGGTGAGGGTGGGCATTCTCCAAAGAAGGAGAGGCGCTCCGAGTTCAGGATCCTTGCATATAAAGATTTGGTGGGGCCCTTCCCCCTCTGGTTACGCTAATAAGGGATTGATGAGCTGCACTTTTCATTGGTTCTTTTTGGGTGCCGACCCGAATGAGGGCTCGGTTTGCACACATGGGTCTTAGGGTCACTTCCCCCTTCCTCCTTCCGTATCTAACCTGCCTCAACTCCACAGTATGGGCATATGATAGGTATTTATGTTCCCAAACCAAGAAAAGACTAGGAAGGGGCTTTAAAATCAACAACCTAACAATCCTTGAATGCAGACTAAACACAGAGACATTCTTTCACGAATTAATGAGATAGAGCACATTCACGAAGGTTTTATAGGGTACTCAAGGCAAAGTATGACTAATCCTTTCTTCACGAGTTGGTTGACCTTCAATGAGTTGTGTTGGAATTGCGATGGATTGTGTTGGAAACTCATCAAGCTTGTTCCTCCATCTGTTCCCTATGGAACACTCTCTTGCATTCAACATATACAAAATAATCCAGAGAACAAAACAAAAACACATGAACAAGTCTCTTATGTATAGACAAATGGCAACAAAAACAAAGAAAGCAGCAGGAGAATAAGCAGGTCAATGGCAAAAATATTGATCAAATGGCACCCCTCCAAAACCAAAGGTCTAATGACCCTATACAAAGACAGAGCTCTAATTATTTACTGATGGTGCACCTCTAAAACAAAAGGTCTGATTACTTTATACAAAAACTAGGCCTAAACAAAGAACTATTTGATTACAAATCCCAGGATAACAAAATAAATTCAGCAAAAAGAACTCCAAACTAGTTGTTGAGACTGGCTAAACTGACAGCACTTCTGAAGAGTAAACAGAATTTTGGCACATGGTGCCAGGGACTGTGCCTGTTGGTCCAAGGGTCCCCTGGAATGCTGCAAAATGAAGGTCTTCAAAAGGATCATGGTGGAACTTCCAAAACTGTCAGAAGATACTGAAACCATCACTCAATATCTGAAATGAAAAGACAAAGCTAACTTACTGCTTGCCACAGTGAGAGAGGACTGTGTTGGTCAGGTACAGTTTCTTCAAGCAGAACAAACCACTGATCTTACACAGGATTTGGGAGAAGTGTGGAGTTCTGGAATTGGTGGACTCTCAGAGTTCTAAGTGGGTAACATCATCTGTAAAAGCATGGTAACTCACATGGGACTGTTGTTGATTGGGTACCGTTCAGAGCCATGTTTATTGAGGTGAGTCTGTCGCTGATTGGCTGACTTTCAGAAATGAGGGGCCAACACTGATCGGTTGGCTTATATAAGTGTATTTATTGAGAGGAGTTGTTAAGCAATAGAACAGATTTAAAACCAGTTCTGATTTCCATGGCTTCAGAATAATCAGTCTTTTCCTAGGTTGTAAGAACTTTTTTATTCTCAAGAATAAGATAAAGTTAGGGAGAAAAAAGCAAGAAAAATCTGCGGAGCTATTCATGGGAGAGTATGGTAGAACTCTGTCAAAATGATACAATTCACCACCTTGGAAAGGGGGCCAGCCTTTGAGTTACATGGCAAAGTCTTGGTATGAGTGAAATTCCCCTGTTTGCGGTTGTACTTTGCATGGTTGATCCAGTAGAAGAAAAAAAGGATTCTTCTGGAAGAAGAGTTGTAGTTGAAATCAATACATATTTAGATCATTTAAATTTTTTTATTCCCTCCTGGCATTAGCCCTTATTGTATACAATAGTCCTTTTACAAAATATAATATATGTTAATTTCTTGAAAGGATGTTCTGTGTTCTGTTTTTACATTCCCTTACTTGTTGTTCTGTGTTATCTTATCAATATGGCAGGATTCTCTTCAAAGAACTTTCCACAACTTAGCTTTTTTTATATTCAATATTATAAGCTACTTCTAGTTTTAATTTTGATACCCTCTTCATTTTCAAGACAACTTGTTATTTGCAACAACAGAGTTAGAAGTTCATCATAGAACTAAGCTTTAAGGAAAGTAACCCTAAATTTATTTCTGTAGAAGACTAGGAAACAAAAGGTAATATAAGTATGATTAACCACTTAATCTCTGGATTCAGATAGACCCAACTTTAAATCCTGACTCCTCCACTTACTAATTTTGTGACCTGGGACAAGTTACACAACTTCTCCAAGTTTCTGTGTTCTCATCCATAAAATCATGATAATGCAAGTAATGCTTTTGTGAAGTCTGTGGCCCACAACATTGCACTGTGGAAAAACAAAAGTTCTGAAGAACTCTGACTGAATAATTATCTATTGAATGAATATATCATAATATATTTACCCATTCCCCAAAGGAGAATATTCCATTTTCCTCCCATTTTTTTAAACATCATAAATGATGATACATAAACGTCTTTGCTGTAGAAATGTTTTTCTTCTATTGAGGTGACATAGTGCAGTGGTTGAGTCCAGATTCTGGAGCCACATTATCTGCCTTCATATCCCAACTCTGCCAGTGACAAACCATGTGATGGGGATAGTAAAACCACTTACTCTGTATGGCTATTGTGAAGATTAAATGAGTTAACATATGTAAAGCACTTAGAATAGTGCCAGGCACAAATTAAGCATTATAAGTGATAACTAGAATCAGTAGAGAGGTTTTGTCTTAGGATATATTTTCGGCAGTGAGAGGGCAATTGTAATTTTATGCTCTTAATATTTAATGTTAAATTGCTTTTTTTAAATTACTCTCTTGGGAGGCAGGGCAAGATAGTGACACAGGGAGGTGAGGAATTTAGTTAGTCCTCTGGAACAACTAGCATATAGCCAGGAACAACTAGTAAATAGTCTGGAACAATTGTTGGGGGGCATCTGTAACTGGACAAACATTGTACACTAGTCTGGAATGGGTGGAATGGCTGAGACCACAGCATAAGAACTGTAAACAAAGCTCTCCAAATGGCAGAGCTGGCACCCCTCCCCCACTGGCACAGCAGGCTGAGTTGGAAGAATTCCCCATGGGAAAAAGAAGCAGTCTACTAGGAGGAAGAGATGGTAGCTCAACTAAGTTCCAACTGTGGTATTAATTAATGAATTTAGACTACTGAATACAAGCTACAAGCACAGATAAACCCGTAACAAACAGGAAAGGAGCCCAGAGGTTTCTCCTGGCAGAGAGGAGGCAGGGCTGATGGTAAAAAATATATATAAATAAATAAAAATTTAAATATATATATAAATAAATAAAAACAGAGGCTTTTGGAATTGGCTGAACTCAAAATACTGGAAAAGGGCTGTGTCCCAAGAAAAGAAATTGAAGTAATCAAGGAAACCAGATGCCTAGACAACAAAAATTTATAAATCACACTAAAAAATGAAGTAATGGCCCAAAGGAACAAACTTACACTTCAAATGAGATACAGGAGTTGAAGCAACTAATTAAAGACCTTCAAACAAATATGCAAAATCAATTCAAAAATCAAATCAACAAGTTGAGGGAAGATACGGCAAAAGAGATCAAGGATATAAACAACAGAAAGTTTGAAAAAACAATTGGCAGAACTTATGGGAATGAAAAGCACAAGAGAAGAGATGAAAAACACAATGGAGACATACAACAGCAGATTTCAAGAGGCAGAAGAAAGGATTAAGGAACTAGAGGATAGAACACCTGAAATCCTACACACAAAAGAACAGATAGGGAAAAGAATGGAAAAATATGAGCAGAGTCTCGGGGGATTGAATGACAACATGAAGCACATGAATATACATGTTATGGGTGTTCCAGAAGGAGAAGAGAAGGGAAAAGGAGTAGGAAGAATAATGGAGGAAATTATCACTGAAAATTTCCCTTCTCTTGTGAAAGACATAAAATTGTAGACCAAGAAGTGCAGCATACCCCAAACAGAAAAGCTCCAAATGGACCTACTCCAAGATGCATAATAAGCAGATTATCAAATGTCAAAAACAAAGGAAGAATTCTGAAAGAGCAAGAGAAAAGCAATCCATCACATACAAAGGAAGCTCAATAAGACTATGTGTGGATTTCTCAGTAGAAACCATGGAGGCAAGAATGCAGTGGAATAATATATTTAAGATATCAAAAGAGAAAAACTGCCAACCAAGAATTCTATATCTGGCAAAACTGTCCTACAAAAATGAGGGAGAGTTAAAATATTTTCAGACCAACAGACACTGAAAGAGTTTATGAACAAGATACCTGCTCTACAAGGAATACTAAAGGAAGCACTACAGGCAGATAGGAAAAGACTGGAGAGAGAAGTTTGGAGAAGAGAGTAGAAATGAAGACTATCAGTAAGAGCAAAAAGACAGAGAGAGAGAGAAATATATATATGACATATAAAGTCCAAAAGACAAAATGATAAGACAGTAGACATCACATTGAGTGAAATTAGCCAGAAACAAAAGGATGGATACTCTATGGACTTACTAATATGAATTAACATTGATGAGAGAAATTTGAGGATAGAAAGAAATTAGGAAATGGGCATATGATGTTGAAGGGAGTACAAAAAGTTCAACAGGATTGATTGCATAGATCCAGAAATGTATAGCATAATACTGTTGATGGTAGCATAATATTGTAAGGACTTTGAACAAAGATGAGTGTGAGTATGGTTGAAAGTGGAAGCCTAGGGGCACATATGACACCAGAAGGAAAGACAGAAGATAAAGACTGGGATTGTATAACTTAGAGAAACCTAGAGCGGCCATTGATGGAGATTAAATGTACAAATATAAGAATGTTTTTAAAAGAGGGAGAACAAATGAATGTCAACATTACAAGGTGTTGAAAATTGGATGGTATGGGGAAAAATACAATCAATGCAAATTAGAGTCTATAGTTAATGGTAATATTGTAAAATACTTCCATTAATTGTAACAAAGAAAATATACCAAAGCTAAATTTCTATAAGAGGGGGTGTAAGGGAGTGATATGGGATTCTTGGCATGGTTGTTGTTGTCTGATCTTTTCCTTTTATTTTATTTTTATTTTTCTTCTATCTTAGATTTTTATTCATTTTTTCTCTTTTCCTCTTTCTTTGTGGAAGAAATGGAAATGTCCTCATATAGCTTGTGGTGGTGAATGTATAATTATGTGATTATACTGGGTGTTCTGGTTAGCTAATGCTTCCAGAATGCAAAACACCAGAAATGGACTGCCTTTTATAAAGGGGTTTATTTGGTTACACAGTTACAGTCTTAAGGCCTTAAAGTGTCCAAGGTAATGCATCGACAATCAAGTACCTTCACTGGAGGATGGCCAATGGCATCCGGAAAACCTCTGTTAGCTGTGAAGGCATGTGGCTGGCGTCTGCTTGCTCCCAGGTTGCTTTTCACAATGGCATTCTCCAAAATGTCTCCATCAGCTTCCAATGGCCATCTTCAAAATTTCTGTCTCAGCTACAGCAGTGAGCTCCTTATGTCTGAGCTTATATAAGGCTCTAGTAAATTAATCAAGGCCACGCTGAATGGGCATGGATGCACCTCCATGGAAATTACCTAATCAGAGTTGTGACCTACAGTTGGGTGGTTCACAACTCCATGGAAACACTCAATCAAAGAATTACAATCTAATGGGCATGGCCACACCTCCATGGAAATTATCTAATCAGAATTGTCACCTACAGTTGGGTGGGTCACATCTCCATGGAAACACTCAATCAAAGAATTACAATCTAATGAACACTAATCCGTCTGCCCACACAAGATTGCATCAAAGATAATGGCATTTTGGGGGATATAATACATTCAAACTGGCACACTGGGAATCACTGATTGTTTACTTAGAATAGATTGCATTGTGTGTGAATAAAATTGTTAAAAAAATAAACAGAGGGATACAAGTGCTGGAGAAAATGTGGAGAGAGGGATGTACCTATTCACTGTTGATAGGGAAGTAGAACGGGGCAGTGCATCTGGAGGGCAGTGTGGTGGTTCCACAGGAAGCTAAGTATGGGGTTGTCATATGGTCCTGCAACCCCATTACTAGAGATGTACTTGGAAGAACTGAGAGCAGGGACATGAATGGACATTGTACATTGGTGTTTACGGTGGCAGTATTCACGAGTAGTTTTGTGGGCAGTGGGGGTGACTTTACTTTGGATCTTCTATTTCTTCAAGTAACATTTTTGTTCCTCTTTTTCCAATACTTAGTTTTAATTTCTTTTGGAGGACCTACTGTAATGAAAAGAATTTTCAGGATTATAGTGGAAAATAATGGTGACAAAGGCCACCTTAGTTTTCTTCATTTTTTAAAGGGAAATATTGCAAGATTTGATCTACCATTTATAATGTCAACTCGATTTAAATTCTTAGTTGGTTTTGTTTTCGTTTTTTCATGTCAAGAAAGCAACCCTATTTCCCAATTTTAAGGTATTTAAATCTGGATGTTGAATTTTAACAAATGTCATTTTGTGTCTTATTGATACGATTCTATAGTTTTATTATTGAAGCTATTTGTGATGGTTAGGTTCATGTGTCAACTTGGCCAGGTGATGGTTCCCAGGTATCTGGTCAAGCAAGCACTGGCCTAACCATTACTGTAAGGATGTTTGTGGCTGCTTAATAAACCAGAAGGCTGATTTATTAAATCATCAGTCAATTGGCTGCAGCTGTGACTGATGACATCAACGAAGGGCGTGTCTTCCACAATGAGAGAATGCAGTCAGCTGGGTTAATCCAATCAGTTGAAGACTTTTAAGTGAGACAGAGAGGACCTTCACGTCTTCAGCTGACCAGCAAAGCATTTCCTGAGGAGCTCATTGAAGTTGCCAGTTCATTTCCTGAGGAGTTCATCAAACACATTCATTGAAATTGTTAGTTTGCTGCCTGCCCTATGGAATTTGGATTCATGCATACCCACAGTTGCATGAGACACTTTAATAAATCTTATATTTATAGACATCTCTCATTGATTCTGTTTCCCTAGAGAACCCTAACTAATACATTATTGATATGTGGTTTTTACTTTGATAATTTCTCCTTCACTGAACTGTTCATTGATTCAAAGAGACCTTCCCTGATCCTCTAATCTTCAGTAGCCTCCCACCACTCTTTTTAAAAATTTTTAATTAATTTATTTTTTTATTAGGAAGTGTGGGTTTACAAAACAATTATGCATAAAATACAGGGCTCCCATACACCACCCCACCACCAACACCATGCAATTGGTGTGGAACATTTGTTACAATTGATGATAGCTCATTTCTACAATTGCACCATTAACTAAACTCCATGGTTGAACTTAGGACTCAATGTTTGTGTAGTGTAGTTCCATGGATTTTTTAAAAATTTTTATTCTGTTACCATATATGCAAACTAACATTTCCCCTTTCAATCATATTCAGATAAATATTTCAGTGCTGTTAACTGCATTCACAATGTTGTGCTATCATCATTACCACCCATTACCAAAACGTTTGCATCATTCCAAATAGGAACCTGTACATTTTTTTCCATGCATGCTTTATATTATTACTATCTAACCAAACACTATATAAAAGAGGTTATCAGACACAAGGCTTTTACAACCACATGGTCACAAGATAAAAGCTATATAGTTATATAATCATTATCCAAGATCAAGGCCATTGGGTTATAGTTCAACAATTTCAGGTATTTCCTTCTGGCTGTTCTAATACACTAGAAATTTAAAATATATATAAGGATTCAGTAGTCATAGTCATTTGTTAAATCCTATCTTCTGTTACAACTCATCCCTCTCATTTGAAAATTCTAACTTCTTCCTGCTGAAAAGGGGTATTGACATTATGGGGTGGCAGAATGAAACTGGTTGACATTCTTGGAGAGACTGGTACCTCTGGGTTTCAGGGTTTATCTGGCATAGGAACAATCTGGAGCTTTTAAATAAAACTTTTATAGTGTCTTAGATAGAGCCCAGGGTATTCTTTAGAGTTTTCAGGAATACCGTAGTTTGGGGCTTGGCATACTACATACTTGGCAATTTGCAATATCTGGCTGAAGTTTGCATAAGAGTAACCTACAGAATAACCACTTGACTCTATTTGAAATCTCTTAGCCACTGAAACCTTTTTTGTTTCAATTATTTTTCCTCTTTTGGTCAAGAAGACATTGTCAATTCCTCAATACCAGGGTCAGGGAGTCATGTCCCACATTGCCAGGGAGACTTACAACCCTGGAAGTTATGTCCCATGTAGAGGGGATAGGAGCATTGTACATTTTAAACCTTAACTTCCCATTTCCTATTTCCACCCCTGTCCCTGGTAACCTGTATTCTAGATTCTGATTCTATGAGTTTGCTTATTCTAATTGTTTCATATCAGTGAGAGCATACAATATTTGTCCTTTTGTTTCTGGCTTATTTCACTCAACATAATGTCTTCAAGGTTCATCCATGTTGCTGCATGTATCAGGACTTCATTCCTTTTTGATAGCTGAATAATATTCCAATACTTCTGCTTTGGGTGTAAAGTCTAAGAAACCATTGTCTAACACAAGGTCCTAAAGATGCTTCCCTATGTTTTCTTCTAGGAATGTGATAGTTCTAGCTCTTATATTAAGGTCTTTGATCCATTTTTAGTTGATTTTTGAATGATGAAGTGTGAGGTAGGGAGTCTTTTTTTTTTTTTTTTTTTGCAAATGGACATCCAGTTTTCCCAGCATTTTGTCAAGTCTGTTAGCCATAAAAGTGAAGGCTGATTCCTGAACTTTCAATTCTATTCCATTGGCCTGTATGTCTTTCCTTGTGCCACAACCATACTGTTTTGATTACCGTAGCTTTGTAATAAGTTTAAAGGTTGGGAAGTGTGAGTCATCCAACTTCACTCTTCTTTTTCAGTGGCTTTAACTATTCAGGGCCCCTTAACTCAGATAAATTTGATGATTGGCTTTTCATTTCTACAAAGAAGGTTGTTGGAATTTTGATTGGGATTTCATTGAATCTATAAATTGCTTTGGGTAGTATTGACATCTTAATGATATTTAGTCTTCCAATCTATGAACATGGAATATCCTCCTATTTATTTAGGTCTTCTTTGATTTCTTTTAGCAATGTTTTGAAGTTTTCTGTGGATAGCCCTTTACATCCTTAGTTAGATTTATTCCTAGATATTTGATTCTTTTAGTTGCTATTGTGAAAGGAATTTTTTTTCTTGATTTCTTCTTCTGGTTGTTCATTGCTTGGATATAGAAACACTTCTGAAATAGGAGTGTTGATCTTGTACCCCACAACTTTGTTGAATTCATTTATTAGCTCTAGGAGCATTGTTGTGGGTTTTTCAGGATTGTCTGTATATTGGATCATATCATCTGCAAACAGGGAAAGTATTACTTCTTCCTTTCAAATTTGGATGCCTTTTATTTCTTTTTCTTGCCTAATTGCTATGGCAGTGACTTCCAGTACAACACTGAATAACAGTGGTTACAATGGGCATACTTGTCTTCTTGCTGATCTTAGAGGGAAAGCTTTCAGTCTTTCACCATTAAATAGGATGTTAGCTGTGGATTTTTTACATATGCTCTTAATCTTGTTGAGGAAGTTCCCTTCTATTTCAAGTATTCTAAGGGTTTTTACCAAGAAATGGTGCTGTATTTTGTCAAACATCTTTTC
The DNA here is from genome assembly GCF_015220235.1 of Choloepus didactylus. NCBI lineage: Eukaryota > Metazoa > Chordata > Mammalia > Pilosa > Megalonychidae > Choloepus > Choloepus didactylus. The sequence goes on from NC_051319.1 coordinate 8,008,500, forward strand.
TGTATCAATTGAGATGATCATGTGCTTTTTCATTCACTCAGGTAAGGTGATGTATTATATTAATTGATTGTCTTATGTGAACCAACCTTGCATACCAGGAATAAATACCACTTGGTCATATTGTACACTTCTTTTAATATGCTGCTGGATTCAGTTTGCTAGTATTTTGTTAAGGATTTTGTATCTGTATTCATGAGATATTGGTCCATAGTTTTCTTTTCTTATGGTATCTTTATCTGGCTTTGGTATGAGGGTGAATATTGGCCTCATAGAATGTGTTAGGGAGTGTTTCCTCCTCTTCAATTTTATGGTAGAGTTTGAGCAGAATTGGAGCTATGTCTTCTTGGAGTGTCTGGTAAAATTTCCCTCTGAAGCTATCTGGTCCTGGGTTTTTCTTTGTTCAGAGGTTTTGATTACTGATTCAATCTTTTTACTAATAATTGATGTGTTGAGACTTTCTCTTTCATTTCCTGTTTCTTTGTTTGTCTTTTTCATTGCATGCTTCCAGTTTGCTAATGCTGCCATTATGCAAAATACCAGAAGTGGATTGGCTTTTATAAAGGGAGTTTGTTTGGTTACAAATTTACAATCCAAAGGCCATAAAAGTGTCCAGATTAAGGCATCAACATGAGTATACCTACACTGAAAAAGAGCTGTTGGCATCTGGAAAACCTCTGTTAGCTGGGAAGGCATGTGGCTGGCATCTGCTGATCCTGGATTGTGTTCCAGCTCCTCTCTCAGTGCCTGTGAGTTATTGGTTCTTTCTCCCAGGATATTTCTCCCTAAGTGCCTGGGCATCCTGTCTTAGCATATCCTGGGGCAAACTCTGGGCTTCATCTCTTAGTTAAACATCCTTCTGTCTGCATCTCCAAGCACGTCTGAGCATCAGCATCAGCAAGCATCTGGGCCTGTGTGGCTCTTTTAAAAGTAATCCAGTAAACTAATCAAGCAAGACCCACACTGAATGGGCAGGGCCATACCTCCATGGAAATAGCCTAATCAAAATTATCACCCACAGTTGGGTGTGTCACATCTCCATGGAAACAACCTAATCCAAATATCCCACAAGATTGGATTAAAAGATCATGGCTCTTTCTTGGGGGATATAATATATCCAAACCAGCACACATGCTGTACATTTTAATATTTTAACATGTAACTTAAGAGATTTACTCCCTAGGATGTCTGTTTCTTGGTTTTGCAACTGCTAATACAGAGAGTTTCTTGAGCTTCAACGCTTCTATCAGGAAGGTTTGCCCAACACAAATGCAGTGTGCAGGGTTTCCCTGCCTTACTGGGCCTCTGTCTTGTCCTGGTATTTTGCTTGTTAGTTGCTTTGGAGTTACCCCCTTTACAGGAGTTTGGTTGTCCACTTTGCTTCCCAGGAGACAGACATCCCTCTTCTAGGTATTTGAAGCTGGCAGGAGTTCAGACTTTTCTCCTCTATAGTTTTTTATATTCCTTTTGTTGTCTTGTGCAGCTTTGTCTTGGAGGGAAAATTCTGGGAGGAGGGAAAGTCCCAGAGAGGACTTTCCCAAGTCGGTCTTTCCCAGCCAATACAGGGCCAAGGACCCACCAAGGAGGCACAACCCAGCTCTAATGTGCCCTGAGTGGGGATCAAGAAGGGTGACAAAATCTTCTCAGAAGCTCTCCAAAGCTCTTTCCTGGCCTGCCCAGCAAATGCAGTCCTCAGCTAATGGTCCCTGTTCTAGTTTGCTAATGCTGCGGAATGCAAAACACCAGAGATGGATTGGCTTTTATAAAAAGGGGGTTTATTTGGCTATACAGTTACAGTCTTAAGGCCATAAAGTGTCCAAGGTAACACATCAGTAATCAGGTACCTTCACTGGAGGATGGCCAATGGCATCCAGAAAACCTCTGTTAGCTGGGAAGGCACGTGGCTGGCGTCTGCTCCAAAGTTCTGGTTTCAAAATGGCTTTCTCCCAGGACGTTCCTCTCTAGCAAGCTTGCTCCTCTTCAGAACGTCACTCACAGCTGCACACTCTTTACTCTCCTTGAGCCAGCTCATTTATATGGCTCCACTGATCAAGGCCCACCCCGAATGGGTGGGGCCGCGCCTCCACAGAAATATCCCATCAGTTATCGTCCACAGTTGGGTGGGGCGCATCTCCATGCAAACAACCTAATTCAAACGTTCCAACTTAATCCCCACTATTATGTCTGCCCCACAAGATTGCACCAAAGAATATGGCTTTTTTCCTGGGGGACATAATACATTCAAACTGGCACATTCCACCTCCTGGACCCCAGAAAAACATATTCTTTCCAAATACAAAATACATTCATCCCATCACAATATCACAAAAACTTAAATCATTTCAGTAACAAAAGTTAAGTACAAGATCCCATCAAAATCAAATATAGGCATGGTCAGTCCTAAGGCATACTTTTCCTTTAGCTTTGGATCTGTGGACTTAGAACAAGTTATATGCTTCCAATATACAAAGGAGGGACATTCATAGGATAAACATTTCCATTGCCATAAGGAGAAACAGTAAGGAAAACAGGGTTAACAGGACCAAAACAGTTCCTAAAACCTGCAGGACAAACTCCATTAGATTTCAAAGTCTGAGAGTCATTTACAGAACAACGTTGCGTCCTTGGGGCTTGAGAGAGCGGGAGCCGAACCCTTCCTAAGGGCCTTTTCAGCAGCCCTTTCCTCTCCAAATGCTTAGGTGAGTGCTCCAACATACCCACACATTGGGGAGACCACCTTCTCGGCCCCACCCTCCTCAAACATCGGGGCAGCTCCCGGATTCCCTTCCATCTCCGGGGCAGACGCTCAACCCCTTCAGAACAGTGGGGTGGCAGCCAGGCTCTCCCCAATTCCCTGGGAATGTGCTCCAACCTCTTTGGGACCTGAGGTGGCAAAACTCTTCCAGAGCATCGAGGCGGAAAGCTCGCCCTCGACCTCCAGGGCAAACTCACCCTTTCCATGCATGTGGGCTGCTCCGCTCTCCCAGCCCGAGACCTCCTGACTCCAGACCTCAACCTCCATGGCTCTGTCTTTGAAGAAATTTTTCCTTTAATTTTTTCCTTGTCTGTCTCCTCCAGTCCAGACCGGCAATGGCTCTGTCTATAAAGATCTCGCAAAAGTTCTGTTGGCTTTGCATGAAGCATGCAGGGATCAAAGCCATCAGACTATAGGACTTTCCACAAATCCTTTCTGGATAATTCCATCTCTAATCTTGGCTTGTACTGAAATGGCGGCTGGGTTCCATGTTTGGTTACATCCTCACATTGGGCTGTAGCTTCTGGGATTCCACCCCCTGGAAGCTCATAATTTTCCAAGCCATCAGCTTCTGGTTTCTTTGAACCCAAGAGTTCAGTTCTAAGTTTATCTCTCTCTGCTTGCATTTTACTATAAGCTGCAAGGAGAAGCCAGGATACATCCTCCACATGTAGTCTGGAGATCTCCTCAGCTAAGTATTCCAGGTTGTTGCTTCCAGATTCTTCCTTCCATCTGACACCATGACTTAATTTTGCCAAATTCTCTGCCACTTTAAAACAAGGATCGCCTTTCTTCCAGTTCACAACAATACATTGATCATCTCTGTTCAAGGCCTCGTCAGAAGTATCTTTAGAGTCCATATTTCCACAGTCTCTTCAAAGCAGTTTAGGCCTTTTCTATCAAGCTCCTCACAATTATTCCAGAATCTTCCCCTTATCCATTTAAAAAGCCGTTCCAACATGTTTGGTATCTGCAAACTCAGCAGCAAAAGCACCCCACTTCTCTGGTACCAAAATCTGTTCTAGTTTGCTAATGCTGCGGAATGCAAAACACCAGAGATGGATTGGCTTTTATAAAAAGGGGGTTTATTTGGCTATACAGTTACAGTCTTAAGGCCATAAAGTGTCCAAGGTAACACATCAGTAATCAGGTACCTTCACTGGAGGATGGCCAATGGCATCCAGAAAACCTCTGTTAGCTGGGAAGGCACGTGGCTGGCGTCTGCTCCAAAGTTCTGGTTTCAAAATGGCTTTCTCCCAGGACGTTCCTCTCTAGCAAGCTTGCTCCTCTTCAGAACGTCACTCACAGCTGCACACTCTTTACTCTCCTTGAGCCAGCTCATTTATATGGCTCCACTGATCAAGGCCCACCCCGAATGGGTGGGGCCGCGCCTCCACAGAAATATCCCATCAGTTATCGTCCACAGTTGGGTGGGGCGCATCTCCATGCAAACAACCTAATTCAAACGTTCCAACTTAATCCCCACTATTATGTCTGCCCCACAAGATTGCACCAAAGAATATGGCTTTTTTCCTGGGGGACATAATACATTCAAACCGGCACAGTCCCCCACAACTCTGAGGAAGTGTTGTGTTTTTAAATCTCCACAGCCTCCTTCCCTGTCCAGGGAGGGTTGAAACAACGGCTGCTGTCACCTTTGTTGGGGTGGGTTGAAATAATAGCTGCTGTCAGAGCTGGGACCCAGCAATCCAAACTTGCTAATCTAAAGTCATGATTAGCAACCAACTGGGCCCACCAGTGTTCTTGGGGAAGAGGATGTTTATGTCCTTTTCTGACACTAGCAGCTATCCATGAATTGGACCTCAGAGCAGTTTGCCATGGGGGTGGGGGATGGCTGCCAATAGCTGCCCTATGGAAAAAGCAATTTACGGTTTTTCCCAGTAATTTATAAGTCTCTTCCTTCTGCTCTTCCCTGGATGCTGTACAATGTTCTTCTGACCGCTGTGGTTTCAAAATAGTTGTTTCAGACAACTATTTAATAGTTGTCTGTTTAATAGTTGTTTTGGTGAAAGTACTGAGTCCTGGAGCTCCCTACTCCACCGTCTTCCCTGGAAGTCCTCCTTCAGAGTTCCTCCCATCACTCTTTATCCCATCCTCCATTTTATACTCTTTTGGCACTTTGTTACTGTCTAGGATTATTTTGTTTATTTGTTTACTTATTTATTTCCTATCCTCTCTGCATGGGGCCCTTACTGGTATTGGTTGCTTTGAAATCTTAACAGTCAGAACCATTATTGCTACATTAGATTGTGATATATCCTGATTTGGCATTAAGATACTGTCTTGAGATTGATGACATGCAAAGCTGCCTACTAAATCCTGGCTTTTCCTGAAGGTCTCTTTGCAAGTCATCTCTGTACAGAAGTAAGCAGCAGCCTCTCACTCAGGAGAGAGCACTGAGTGGAATTAAGTTTCCTCAATTTCTGAGCTAATGTTCTGAACAGCTGTTAAGTCTTGCTGTGATTAGACACAGTAAGACCTGGTATTTATGTATACGTTGGTTCAAACATTGTAAAAATAAGAACCCAGCATTTCAATTTTTTTTACAAAAGATAAACTATTTTTAAACAAAGAATAAGATCAAGATATGTGTTTTACTTCTCATATGTAAGAACACTAGGATTCCAGAACAAATGTTTTCACTTATTTACCACGTGACCTTGCTCAAGTTTTTTGCCCTCTTAGAATCCTCCTCTGTAAAAGGGAGGAAACTACATTAGATTTATCAATGCCTTCCAGCTGTTATTCAAAATGAATAATTAGAGAAAACTTATAAAATTAATGTTAATAAAATATTCTCTATATCAAAGTTGTTAAAAATAAACCTTCAGATACTGCTCTCTTACCAAAATATGATCACCATCATAGTGGGATTTCTGCACCAGAACATCAAATCATCTCTGCCAATTAAATCTCATGACTCAAACTGATTTAGAGAGGTTACTTCTGCAGCGGAAAATTCTGGGATAGTCTCCCTCGCCTCTCTGCTTATTCTATGGACTGCACCTACTTCTTTCTGTCCACTTCCTGCTACAATGCAGTCACAGCAGGGCAGTCCTGGGGAAATGTGATCACTCCTTCTGGCCACAGTTAATGACTTGTGGTCCAGGCATGGGCACCTTAATCAGTCAAGGTCAATGAGTCCTACTCCCAGAAATTTGGATCTTGGGTAGAAAAGATGGAAAGAGAGCTCTCCCCTAATGCTTAAAGCCTAAAATGTCTGGCATATGGGGCAACCATTTGTGTTCCCCAAAGGAAAGATGGTCTGCAGAAACAAGAGATAAACAGAGTGTCTGACATGCCCATCCCTGGTTCCAGTTAATACAGCAGACAAGCTGTATTCCTATCCCTAGCCTAGGTCATTCAACTCTTTTCTTGAGAGATATGCCAGTTTGCTTCCAATAAGTTCTTTTTTGCTGAAACTGGCCCAAGTCTGGTTTTGTTGCTTGTACTCCTTCAAAATCTAAAGTAATACAACTTCTATCAGAATAAAATGAAATCTCTCATCTTCGGATAATCTCCCTGCCAGAGATAATTACTTCTCTAATAGCCCTGTCCATCTCTGTTATGTCTGTTAAGACTGGCTTGGGCTATCTGCTCCCATTAGTCCTTTCTTTTAAATTCAAAGATTTCCATTAGCTTAACTGGTATAAGATATACTTTCTCCAGCTAAAATTGATCTGTTTGGCTTAGAGATGTTTTTGCCTAGATTCTGAAACTTCTGAGCCTTTCTTCAGATCCTATCAACAGAGCACTACAGTTTCTCATAAAGGAAAAATCTATGGACACAGTAAACTATATATTTTTTGTTGCACTTGTTAGGTGGGCCTTAATTTCATCCACTCAGACATCGAAGTGGGAGAAAAAATAAAAGATGTATGATCATTTGTAAGAAATAATCCTTTGACCCAAAACAATCTAAGATATTCTAGAATCATGGTAAATCCTCAAAATAGAAATGTGATGGCATCTTACCTCCTCAGAGATCCAAATTCCAGTATTATATTCAATTGTAACAATGTAAATCCTATGAGTCAAATAATTTGCACTTTCTATACTGGAAGATTCTTCTGAGGAGAACCCACATGTTATTTGAGCAAAATGAGCAAAAATATGACTAACTAGCATAGAGAAGAAGTTAGTAAGGAAATAGTAAAGGTGTTAAGGGATAAAAATTAATAGCTTATGCACAACTATTGTTGAAGTTTTCCTTTGTTTTGATTTTTATTTGTTTTGTCAGCTTATATGTTCTTCATCATAACATTCGCTAATGGCTTTTCTTTCTAATTTATATGAATATACTTCCCTTCAGAAAAATATGATTCCTAGATTAGAAAACTTTCATTCTATTTAGTCCTAAGGGACCAAAAGATATGTTTTCCCCCATAGGCAACACAAGCCCTGTGAAATGGAGGCAGAGCTTTCATGCCTTAAAATTAATTTTCCCAACTGTACAACCATTACCAATAAAGGCAAAGCAAATGCAAATTACCACTACTGCTTCAGGTCAACTACAGAAGAGTCAGTCTTCATCTCAGAATTCTTTAAATCTTCCCTGACAGGAGTGCTAGGAAAAGCATAATATACAGAATCACAAATTGGTTTTTTGACAAACTGCCAATTGAGTCACTCCTGAAGGAAAAAAACAACAGTGAACACTAAGGGCAAAACAAAAGTAGTAACTGAGAAATGCAGTTGAAAATGATCTAAAAATGCAAAGGAAGAAAAAAAAAATAGGATCCAGTCTGGCATATATGTAATTTCAGAGGCCCAAGGGAATATTTCATAAAGAAATCTTTTATTGTTTTAAAATTTCTGCATAAACATCTTTATAGCAGAAAGTCCCCGTGGTTTGGTGGAACACACGAGATGCTTGGATATTATGGCCCCAGAATTTCTGGTGCAGAAATTAAAAATTAGAAACAGACTTTCCTATTGCTCTTGCATGGTTTCTGTCTCCAGGGATGATTTATTTTAAAAGCTACACATACAAGTATCTTGACTTTTTAATCTGTAAGTTTTGCTATAACAATCTGTGTTCAAAAATGAAAACACTTTCTGGAAAGAATGTTTCTGTGAAAACTGCTGATTCATTTGTAAATTAATTTTGTATAGAATTTTCATGACATAAAAAACATGGCAGTTTATTTGGATTGAATTAATGTATTTCCATGTGGGCTAAAATAAAGTCAAAACATGAATTCCTATGATATCAATGGAATTAAAGCTAAATTTAATTTTTTAAATACTTAATTCCCAATTGTTAACCTGCTGACTCAAAATTATATAAACTGAAATTTTTTCTTTCTTACTCAAAATTAAGAATGAAATCATGTCCAGAATATCATCTAACATCTACTTTTTGAAAATAGTACCAACAGCTACTTTTAAAAAATTCTGGTTTAATCAGCTAGATATATTTTTATCTCTCCTTTCTTCTGTAAACTCCTGAAAATGACAGTAAAGATAAATCCTCAAGGGGAAATGGAGAGCAACCACAGCAGACAAGGAATGTCAACAAATTTGTGAAGATGGAGAAGTCAAAACTGGCTTAGAAGAACAGAAGAACCAGAAACCTAAGTGCCTGATACCTAACTTAATACCTAGTGGATTCTCTCTATTGAGCAGGCTCAGTAATTGGAGATTAGATGCAGAGAAGCAGGGTGGGCTGGTGACTAGGGAACTGGTTGAAGCAGGCACTGGTACTGTGAGAATTAAATTAAGTTTAGCTTTCACACAGAGTGGGGGCAGCTCGGGAGGATGGCAGAGGGTCAAGAAGCCAAGCTGTATTTGGTGGCCGGTCCTCCTGTTTTCCGCCCACTATCCTTGCAAAGTGGAGACTCGGGGGGTAGAGGTTCCTAAAATAGCTTCATAAGTTGTTACCAAACTAGCTCCAACTGGCTTTGCAGTTAAAAAACAAAGGAAAGAGAGGTGGCGACTTGTTTCAAATGTTCCTTATTTTAAATCTTTCAAGTTAGCCCAGGAGACTTTTTTCAAATGTTTCCAATTTGGGTAGGCTGCGTGTTTCAAATTTGGGTGGGCTAGTTAGGCCTGTTGAATAGAATGTAACCTCTGAAGTATCCAGCCACTGGAGAAACAGGGGAGGAACTTGCAGGTTCGGCATAGGGAATAAATGGTACTGGGTCTATTGTTCTGGGCACCAACCCCCACATTTTGGTTCTGTGCCCATTCTTGCAAGATCGTGAATAAATTCTTCTCCACAATCGGGTGAGTGTTTATGCCTTTTTAGGAATAGTGCTCGTTTCTCACAGCACCCAACTCTATGAAGCCAGGTAACTACTCCTGTCTCACCCTTAGGGAGAGGGGAGGTTATTCTGTATTATTGAACCAAAGAGGCCCAGAATTGGAGACTTCAGGCACAACAGAGGGCAAGGGTAAGGCAACGGACTAAAAATGAGGGACTGTTCTAGTTTGCTAATGCTGCTGGAATGCAAAACACCAGAAATGGATTGGCTTTTATTAAAGGGGGTTTATTTGGTTACATAGTTACAGTCTTAAGGCCATCAAGTGTCCAATGTAACACATCAGCAATCGGGTTCCTTCACTGAAGGATGGCCAATGGCGTCTGGAAAACCTCTGTTAGCTGGGAAGGCACGTGGCTGGCGTCTGCTCCAAAGTTCTGGTTTCAAAATGGCTTCCTCCCAGGACGTTCCTCTCTAAGCTGCAGTTCCTCAAAAAAGTCACTCTTAGTTGCACTTGGGATATTTGTCCTCTCTCAGCTTCTCCAGAGCAAGAGTCTGCTTTCAATGGCCATCTTCAAACTGTCTCTCATCTACAGCTCCTGTGCTTTCTTCAAAGTGTCCCTCTTAGCTGTAGCTCCTCTTCAAATGTCACTCTCAGCTGCACTGAGTTCCCTCTGCCCGTCAGCTCATTTATATGGCTCCACTGATCAAGGCCCACCCTAAATGGGTGGGGCCACGCCTCCATGGAAATATCTCATCAGAGTTATCACCTACAGTTGAGTGGGTCGCATTTCCATGCAAATCTAATCAGCACCAAAACATATGCCCCACAAGACTGCATCAAAGAATATGGCTTTTTCTGGGGGACACAGTACATTCAAACTGGCACAGGGACTAATCAATCAAAGTTAGACATATAACCCCTTCCAGGTCCCAGAACACCAGAAACCACAGTCATACCTGCTAATCAGGATATCAGAGGACCCTTCTCTGAAGATCCAGAGAAGTCCCCCAACCAAAGATGTCTCAGTGTCCTATCAACCTACGGAGATGGCCACCAGTCCACAAGTCCCTCCATCACAACAGCACATCCAGTCAGCTTTTCAGTGCTTTAACTCTTAAATATGCCTGAATGAAAAGCCAAGCCTCACTAGACTTTTAAGGAAAGCCTCCACAATGAAAGACAGAGACAAAAACAAACAGAAGAAAAAGAACTTGGGTGAATGAAAGAATGTATAAGACAGAAGAAAATTTTGTTTCTAATTGTGATTAATATCCTCCAAAAGATAAAAGAAGACCAACCTAATCATTTCCTCCCATTCTCTCCAAAAAAGAGCTGGATTTGAGATCCCCTGAGGTGCCACTCTCATTAAGCTTTGCCATTAGGGACTTAAAATAAATGTATCAACATGTTTTTATTTCAGCTTTATTGGGATTAGACCTTATTCCCAACTCATCTTTATTTTTAGTGGAATGTAGCACAAACACTCAAAAAGTTTATCAGAACTTAGATATTTTGAAAGAAAAAAAAAGTTGGCATTCCTCTTTTTCTTTTTAGAATAAGCAGAGGCTATTTATTCAGAGCTTGTTAATAATGTTAATAGAATTATCATTATTTTCAATTCATTAGCAATAATAATAACAGCCAGCATTTATTGAGTGCTTAGGTTGTCCCGGGCACTGAGACAAGCACTTTTACAAGCATAGTCTCATTTAATCTTTTCAACACACCTAGGACATGGGTACTACTATTATTTTCATCATACAGATGAGGAAACCAGAGGTCAGGTAACATCCTCAAGATGGCACAAGTTGGATTTGAACCAGATATGCTTGACATTAAAGCTTTATCTTTAATCTCCATATTCACTACCTCTTAAGTACAAAGAAGAAAAGAAGAAATCAAATTTGTGTCGTGAGTGTAAAGAAGGAGAGTTAAATGGTAAATAGACATGTTCCTCACATGCTTTATGAGTTGAACTTAAAAATAAACCCAGCAATGTTACAAAGGGACCAGAATTGGTTGCTTAGATAGGCCTCACACAAGTGTTTACCTTGATAAGGCCACCAAGGTCTAAGGTTGGGAGTCCTTACTGCAGATTCAAGAAAAGGTACCCAACAAGATCAGGTGTCACTTGGCAAGACCCTAAGCCTGAAAGCAGATTTGCCTCTCAGGAGTGAACTCTTAATAACCAAATGTGGGAAGATATATGCATAAAGCCAGAATGCTGGGCAATGTCCAAACATGACTGGAATGTTTTTTTCCCAGTAATCAAATTTATGTGGGAAGTTAAATCATAATCAGAAGATTGCTTAGTGAGCATGGAAATTAGTGAGCATGGGCCAGGGAGTTAAATAATATTAGTGTCTTGTTTCATTGAGCTAGTCATCCATCCATCCATCCATCCACTCCTTCAGTAACTATTTATTGAGCACTTAACTATGCCAGGTCTTGCTCTTACTGCTGGGGATACAATTGTTACACCAAGTTCCCACCTTAATGGTGGGATGTTGCCTAAAAGACACAGGCACCATCAAACAAATAGAGAATATGATTTTAGATGCCAATAAATGCTATGAATAAAATTAAGCATGGTAAAAAAAATAGTTTAATAGAGTGGTCAAGGAATATCTAGCAAGAGAGTTGATATCTGAGATCTGAAAAGGTAACAAAGTGAACCACGCTAAGTCCTAGGGAGAAAGCAATTCAGCAGAGAAAACAGCAAGTGTAGAGAGGTAAATAAAAAGTAATTGTTTGAGGGACAATATGGTGTTGGAACCCAATCAGCAAATAGGGGATAGGTAGGACATATGGTTAGAAAGTAGGCAGGAGCCAGATCATGTAGGGCTTCATAACTATGATACGGATTTTGCTGGAAGAGTGACTGGAAGCCATTGGGCTGGGGGTTGGGGTGAGGGAAGGTGGATTGAGCAGAAGAATGGCAGGATCCAATTTCTGGGAGGCAGGCTTTGCGCTGTAGTGAGAGCAAAACTTTTACTTTTCTCTGGAGGTAGGGTTAGTCCTAGACGCTAAGCTAGGTATGATCATGTGACAAAGTTCTAGCTAATGGCAAGTAAGTGAAAGTGTGTGCAACTTTCTTAAAGAGAGAGGATATACACCTCTCCCTTTTGTCTCCTTCCTTTGGGCTGGAATATGGTTGTGAACAGCTAAGCTGAAACCTGGGGCTCCATCTTGGACTATGAAGAAGTAACTTCATATTAAGGGTGGGAAAGCAGCAAGATGGAAGGCACTTTCATCCCTGATAATTATAAAGATACCAAACCAGCTCTGGACTGTCTATATTCAGATGACAGATAAATTTCTATCTATCTTGTTATGGGTTTTCTGTCACTTGCAGCTAAATTTAATCCTAACTAATACACTCCCTTCTTAGCTTGCTTAAGGTTATATAATAACTAGAAATTTCAGGTCAGGACATTGACTGGGTCCTATTCATGGTTTATAATACAGACTTCATAACTTCACTGGTTGCACTTTGTGGCACCGAAACTCCGCTTAAAAGCCCTCCTCAACTCACTGAAGTTTACATCTATTATTCTGATAGATCACCTGATCAGATGTTGTATTTCTTTGGTTCTTATGATATATAGATGTGTTTTCCCTCCAAACCTAAAAGACTTTTTAGTTGTTGTTGTTGTCAGTTCATGTTTTTTATTAATCCACACACAATCACTTGTCTTCTGGTTTCTTGAAGCAATGTCAGACAACACTTGCCAGAGTAATGTCTGTCAAAGTGGTAGGCCATAAAAACTCCAGCACCACATTCATCTGAAGGGCACTCCCGATGAAGGGGACTAATTTTGCTACTCTCATCCACCTTATAGAATTTCAGGACAGCTAACATAACCTTGTTTCTCTTATGTTTATTCTTCTTGGGAGTAGTGTAAGACTTCTTCCTTTTCTTAGCACCACCACGAAGTCTCAGCACAAGATGAAGAATGGACTCCTTTTGAATGTGGTAGTCAGACAAGGTACATACATCTTCCAGTTGCTTTCCAGCAAAGATCATCTCTGCTGATCAGGAGGAATTCCTTCCTAATCCTGGATCTTGGCTTTCAGATTTTCTATTGTATCCGAGGGTTCAACCTCAAGAGATTGTTTTCCCTGTCAGGGTTTTTATGAAAATCTGCATCTTGGTGGCGGCTCCACCACAGATGGCAGATCAGAAAGCCCTAAAAGAAATTTTTTTTTTTTTAATCATCATTTTATTGAGATATATTCACATACCACGCAGTCATACAAAACAAATTGTACTTTCGATTGTTTACAGTACCATTACATAGTTGTACATTCATCACCTAAATCAATCCCTGACACCTTCATTAGCACACACACAAAAATAACAAGAATAATAATTAGAGTGAAAAAGAGCAATTGAAGTAAAACAGAACACTGGGTACCTTTGTCTGTTTGTTTCCTTCCCCTACTTTTCTACACATCCATCCATGAACTAGACAAAGTGGAGTTTGGTCCTTATGGCATTCCCAATCCCACTGTCACCCCTCATAAGCTACATTTTTATGCAACTGTCTTCGAGATTCATGGGTTCTGGGTTGTAGTTTAATAGTTTCAGGTATCCACCACTAGCTACCCCAATTCTTTAGAACCTAAAAAAGGTTGTCTAAAGTGTGTGTAAGAGTGCCCACCAGAGTGATCTCTCGGCTCGTTTTGGAATCTCTCTGCCACTGAAGCTTATTTCATTTCCTTTCACATCCCCCTTTTGGTCAAGAAGATGTTCTCCGTCCCACGATGCCGGGTCTACATTCCTCCCCAGGAGTCATATTCCACGTTGCCAGGGAGATTCACTTCCCTGGGTGTCTGATCCCACGTAGGGGGGAGGGCAGTGATTTCACCTTTCAAGTTGGCTTAGCCAGAGAGAGAGGGCCACATCTGAGCAACAAAGAGGCATTCAGGAGGAGACTCTTAGGCACAAATACAGGGAGGCCTAGCCTCTCCTTTGCAGCAACCGTCTTCCCAAGGGTAAAACTTATGGTAGAGGGCTCAACCCATCAAACCACCAGTCCCCTATGTCTGTGGTCATGTTAGCAACCATGGAGGTGGGGTAGGCGAATACCCCTGCATTCTCCACAGGCTCCTCAAGGGGGCACTACATCTTTTTTTTTTTTTTCCTTGTTTGTCTTTTTTCTTTTTTTCTTTTTTTTTTTTTAACTTTCCCTTCTTTTTTAAATCAACTGTATGAAAAAAAAAAAAGTTAAAAAGAAAACAAACATACAAAAAAAGAACATTTCAAAGAGACCATAACAAGGGAGTAAGAAAACGACAACTAACCTAAGATAACTGCTTAACTTCCAACATGTTCCTACTTTACCCCAAGAAAGTTACATAATATAGCAACATTTCAGTGAACTTGTTCCTACTACATCCATCAGAAATTAACAGACCATAGTCATTTCTGGGCATCCCCAGAACGTTAAATAGCTTATCTGTTCTTCTTGGATTATTGTTCCCCCTTCCTTAATTGCTCTCTCCTGCTAGTTCCCCTACATTCTACATTATAAACCATTTGTTTTACATTTTTCAAAGTTCACATTAGTGGTAGCATATAATATTTGTCTTTTTGTGCCTGGCTTATTTCGCTCAGCATTATGTCTTCAAGGTTCATCCATGTTGTCATATGTTTCACCAGATTGTTCCTTCTTACTGCTGCGTAGTATTCCATCGTGTGTATATACCACATTTTATTTATCCACTCATCTGTTGAAGGACATTTGGGTTGTTTCCATCTCTTGGCAATTGTGAATAATGCTGCTATGAACATTGGCGTGCAGATATCTGTTCGTGTCACTGCTTTCCGATCTTCCGGGTATATACCGAGAAGTGCAATCGCTGGATCGAATGGTAGCTCTATATCTAGTTTTCTAAGGAACTGCCAGACTGACTTCCAGAGTGGCTGAACCATTATACAGTCCAACCAACAATGAATAAGAGATCCAGTTTCTCCACATCCCCTCCAGCATTTGTAGTTTCCTGTTTGTTTAATGGCAGCCATTCTAACCGGTGTTAGATGGTATCTCATTGTGGTCTTAATTTGCATCTCTCTAATAGCTAGTGAAGCTGAACATTTTTTCATGTGTTTCTTGGCCATTTGTATTTCCTCTTCAGAGAACTGTCTTTTCATATCTTTTGCCCATTTTATAATTGGGCTGTCTGTACTATTGTTATTGAGTTGTAGGATTTCTTTGTATATGCAAGATATCAGTCTTTTGTCAGATACATGGTTTCCAAAAATTTTTTCCCATTGAGTTGGCTGCCTCTTTACCTTTTTGAGAAATTCCTTTGAGGTGCAGAAACTTCTAAGCTTGAGGAGTTCCCATTTATCTATTTTCTCTTTTGTTGCTTGTGCTTTGGGTGTAAAGTCTAGGAAGTGGCCGCCTAATACAAGGTCTTGAAGATGTTTTCCTACATTATCTTCTAGGAGTTTCATGGTACTTTCTTTTATATTGAGATCTTTGGTCCATTTTGAGTTAATTTTTCTGTAGGGGGTGAGGTAGGGGTCCTCTTTCATTCTTTTGGATATGGATATCCAACTCTCCCAGCCCCATTTGTTGAAAAGACCATTATGGCTCAGTTCAGTGACTTTGGGGGCCTTATCAAAGATCAGTCGGCCATAGATCTGAGGGTCTATCTCTGAATTCTCAATTCGATTCCATTGATCTATATGTCTATCTTTGTGCCAGTACCATGCTGTTTTGGCAACTGTGGCTTTATAATAAGCTTCAAAGTCAGGGAGTGTAAGTCCTCCCACTTCGTTTTTCTTTTTTAGAGTGTCTTTAGCAATTCGAGGCATCTTCCCTTTCCAAATAAATTTGATAACTAGCTTTTCCAAGTCTGCAAAGTAGGTTGTTGGAATTTTGATTGGGATTGCATTGAATCTGTAGATGAGTTTGGGTAGAATTGACATCATAATGACATTTAGCCTTCCTATCCATGAACATGGAATATTTTTCCATCTTTTAAGATCCCCTTCTATTTCTTTTAGTAGAGTTATGTAGTTTTCTTTGTGTAGGTCTTTTACATCTTTGGTTAAGTTTATTCCTAGGTACTTGATTTTTTTAGTTGCTATTGTAAATGGTATCTTTTTCTTGAGTGTCTCTTCAGTTTGTTCATTTCTAGCATATAGAAACATTACTGACTTATGTGCATTAACCTTGTATCCCGCTACTTTGCTAAATTTGTTTATTAGCTCTAGTAGCTGTATCGTTGATTTCTCAGGGTTTTCTAGATATAAGATCATATCATCTGCAAACAATGACAGTTTTACTTCTTCTTTTCCAATTTGGATGCCTTTTATTTCTTTGTCTTGCCGGATTGCCCTGGCTAGTACTTCCAGCACAATGTTGAATAACAGTGGTGACAGCGGGCATCCTTGTCTTGTTCCTGATCTTAGAGGGAAGGCTTTCAGTCTCTCACCATTGAGTACTATGCTGGCTGTGGGTTTTTCATATATGCTCTTTATCATGTTGAGGAAGTTTCCTTCAATTCCTACCTTTTGAAGTGTTTTTATCAAAAAGGGATGTTGGATTTTGTCAAATGCTTTTTCAGCATCTATTGAGATGATCAATTGATTTTTCCCTTTTGACTTGTTAATGTGTTGTAATACATTGATTGTTTTTCTTATGTTGAACCATCCTTGCATGCCTGGAATGAACCCCACTTGGTCATGGTGTATGATTTTTTTAATGTGTCTTTGGATTCGATTTGCAAGTATTTTGTTGAGGATTTTTGCATCTATATTCATTAGGGAGATTGGCCGGTAGTTTTCCTTTTTTGTAGCATCTTTGCCTGGTTTTGGTATTAGATTGATGTTAGCTTCATAAAATGAGTTAGGTAGTGTTCCATTTTTTTCAATGTTTTGAAAGAGTTTGAGTAAGATTGGTGTCAGTTCTTTCTGGAAAGTTTGGTAGAATTCCCCTGTGAAGCCATCTGGCCCTGGGCATTTATTTGTGGGAAGATTTTTGATGACTGATTGGATCTCTTTGCTTGTGATGGGTTGGTTGAGGTCTTCTATTTCTTCTCTGGTCAGTCTAGGTTGTTCATATGTTTCCAGGAAATTGTCCATTTCTTCTACAGTATCCAGTTTGTTGCCATACAGTTGTTCATAATATCCTCTTATAATTTTTTTAATTTCTTCAGGATCTGCAGTTATGTCACCTTTTTCATTCATTATTTTGTTGATATGGGTCTTCTCTCTTTTTGATTTTGTCAGTCTAGCTAGGGGCTTGTCAATCTTGTTGATCTTCTCAAAGAACCAACTTTTGGTGATATTTATCCTCTCTATTGTTTTTTTGTTCTCGATGTCATTTATTTCTGCTTTAATCCTTGTTATTTCTTTTCTTGTACTTGGTTTAGGATTGGTTTGCTGTTCATTTTCTAGCTTCTTCAGTTGATCCATTAGTTCTTTGATTTTGGCTCTTTCTTCCTTTTTAATATATGCGTTTAGTGCTATAAATTTCCCCCTTAGCACTGCTTTTGCCGCATCCCATAGGTTTTGGTATGTTGTGTTCTCATTTTCATTCGTCTCTATATATTTAGCAATTTCTCTTGCTATTTCTTCTTTAACCCACTGATTGTTTAGGAGTGTGTTGTTTAACCTCCAGGTATTTGTGAATTTTCTAAGTCTCTGATGGTTATTGACTTCTAATTGTATTCCATTGTGGTCAGAGAATGTGCTTTGAATAATTTCAATCTTTTTAAATTTATTGAGGCTTGTTTTATGTCCCAGCATATGATCTATTCTGGAGAAAGTTCCGTGAGCACTAGAAAAGTATGTGTATCCTGGTGATTTGGGATGTAATGTCCTGTAGATGTCTGTTAAATCTAATTCATTTATCAGATTGTTTAGGTTTTCAATTTCCTTATTGGTCTTCTGTCTGGTTGATCTATCTATAGGAGAGAGTGATGTGTTGAAGTCTCCCACAATTATTGTGGAAACATCAATTGCTTCCTTTAGTTTTGCCAGTGTTTCTCTCATGTATTTTGTGGCACCTTGATTGGGTGCATAGACATTTACGATTGTTATTTCTTCTTGCTGAATTGCCCCTTTTATTAGTATGTAGTGGCCTTCTTTGTCTCTCAAAACATCCCTGCATTTGAAGTCTATTTTATCTGAGATTAATATTGCTACACCTGCTTTCTTTTGGCTGTAGCTTGCATGAAATATTTTTTTCCATCCCTTCACTTTCAGTTTCTTTGTGTCCCTGTGTCTAAGATGAGTCTCTTGTATGCAACATATTGATGGTTCATTTTTTTGATCCATTCTGCGAATCTATATCTTTTAATTGGGGAGTTTAATCCATTTACATTCAACGTTAAAACCGTGAAGGCATTTCTTGAATCGGCCATCTTATCCTTTGGTTTATGTTTGCCATATTTTTCCCTCTCTCTATTAATATCCTTTATTGTACCCACACCGAATCTCTTTAGTACTGAACCTTTCTCCAAGTCTCTCTGTCCTGTCTTTGTTTCTCTGTCTGTAGGGCTCCCTTTAGTATCTCCAGTAGGGCAGGTCTCTTGTTAGCAAATTCTCTCAGCATTTGTTTGTCTGTGAAAAATTTAAGCTCTCCCTCAAATTTGAAGGAGAGCTTTGCTGGATAAAGTATTCTTGGCTGGAAATTCCTCTCACTCAGAATTTTAAATATATCGTGCCACTGCCTTCTTGCCTCCATGGTGGCTGCTGAGTAGTCACTACTTAGTCTTATGCTGTTTCCTTTGTATGTGGTGAATTGCTTTTCTCTTGCTGCTTTCAGAACTTGCTCCTTCTCTTCTATGTTTGACAGTGTGATCAGTATATGTCTCGGAGTGGGTTTATTTGGATTTATTCTATTTGGAGTTCGCTGAGCATTTATGATTTGTGTATTTATGTTGTTTAGAAGATTTGGGAAGTTTTCCCCAACAATTTATTTGAATACTCTTCCTAGACCTTTACCCTTTTCTTCCCCTTCTGGGACACCAATGAGTCTTATATTCGGACGTTTCATATTATCTATCATATCCCTGAGGTCCATTTCGAGTTTTTCAATTTTTTTCCCCATTCTTTCTTTTATGCTTTCATTTTCCATTCTGTCATCTTCGAGGTCACTGATTCGTTGTTCAACTTCCTCTAGTCTTGTACTATGAGTGTCCAGAATCTTTTTAATTTGGTCAACAGTTTCTTTAATTTCCATAAGATCATCCATTTTTTTATTTAGTCTTGCAATGTCTTCTTTATGCTCTTCTAGGGTCTTTTTGATTTCCTTCATATCCCGTAGTATGGTCTCATTGTTCATCTTTAGTTCTTTGAGTAGCTGCTCTAGGTGCTGTGTCTCTTCCGGTCTTTTGATTTGGGTGCTTGGGCTTGGGTTATCCATATCGTCTGGTTTTTTCATATGCTTTATAATTTTCTGTTGTTTTTGGCCTCGTGGCATTTGCTGAACTTGATAGGGTTCTTTTAGGGTTTGTAGACCTATTGAAGTCCTTATCTCTATTTTATCAGATATACAGCTTCGTGGAGTACACTTTCTCTAACTAACCAGCAGGTGGCGTCCACGAGCCACCTGTTCTCCACAAGCCAGTTCTCCCCTGCTTAGCCTTTTTGGTGAGTGGGGGAGTGAGTCTTGTGGGGCCCAATTGGTGTACCAAGCTTGCGTGTGTAGTTGGTGTTGCCTGCCCTGTATGTGGGGCGTGTTTCTGGGCAGTCAGGGAGGGGGGGTGGCCCTAACCATCAAATATCCCTGATGATCCTAGAGTTTTAAAGCTGCTGCAATAGTCTAATCCTTCAGTTCAGTCCTGCCACAGTTTGTCTCTGCCACTGACCCACAAGTCTTTGGTATTGGCGTATGGCTCCTGAGACTTGCAAGTGGGCCCCTCTTCCAGGCTGTGCACCCCGGGTCCTCTGTTGAGGGATGACTGTGCTATGTCACAGGTGAGTGCCGTCCCCCCAGGGCAGTTCTGGGCTGCTGGGCTGTGTAGGGAGGCTCCCAGTCTGCTCAAATGATGGCTGAATGGGGCTTTGTTAATTCACACTGCTCCACCTTCCCAGCTCTGGGACATTCAGCTGAGGTTGCAGGGAAGGCTAATGTCCACGCCCAGTTTTGTGGTGTGTGCCTGTTATTTGAAGCACTTCTGTCACACTGGGTTGTCTGGGGCAGCTCTGGGCTATGGGGCTGGCGATGGGCAGGAGTGTTTCCTGTCCACCAGGATGGTGGCTGTGAGCGGACACCCCCCTTTTCTTGGGAAGTTGTGTTGTTTAGTGAATTTTCTCAGCCACTGGATTATTGCCTTTTGTCTCAGAGCTCTCTTAGTTCTGCTCTTGACTTGACGTGCCCAAATTGCAATTCTTTGAAACTTTCTGTATTGGGCTTCTTGGAGTAATTGTTTTAGAAAAAGAAAAAAGGATTTAAAAAAAAAAACAAAAAAACAAAACAAAACAAAAAACGGCCCTCCTCAGAGATCTAATGGGTAATTGAAATGCTAATAGACAAAGCAACCAGGGCCATTAAGGAAAGGTACACAGGGCAGAGAGATCAGCTTTGCTTCGGGATTTGCATATGCGCTTCAAGGCCTGAGCTCCGCCCTTCCCCTTTCTGTGTTCACCAGAACTCCAAAAATCCTCTGCTTTTATTTTGGAGTTTTTCGTGTTGTTTTTTTTCTATGCCTGTCTCCTCTCTGCTGGGCTGGCTGCTCTTAGAGTCTCTGGTGTCTGGTCTCAGTCTATCTATGGTTGGAGTTTGAATCAGTAGAATGAGTTTCCGATAAGAGCAGCCACTGCAGTTCTCCCTTCTCCTTCCCGGAGCTAACAGCCCCTCCTCCCCTGGGACTGAGCCTGGCAGGGAGGGGCGTGGGTCCCCTGGCCGCAAAAACTTACAGATTTCGCTGATCTCAGCAGTTCCACGTTTTCATGAGTGTTGTATGAAGTATGCCCAAAGACAGATTGCTCTGTGGTGTCCAGTCCACGCAGTTCCTGGCTTTTTACCTACTTTCCTGGAGGAGTAACTAAAACTTACAGCTCACCAGTCTGCCATCTTGCCCCGCCCTCCAAGACATTTTTTTCTTAACTTTTTTTTTTTTTAAATTCAATTTTATTGAGATATATTCACATACCATGCAGTCATACAAAGTATACATTCAACTGAAAAGACTTTTGAACTCGAGGAAATCATGCATTCTTTTTTATCTGTGGACCATACAACTCTTACAAATATTAAAGTGATACCCAGTTTACATCTGGAAAATTTTTGGCTTTGTCTGGCTTTTCTGTTATATCTTCCAAGATTATACTACAGAATACAAAAGATCCAGTGGAGAGGGAGAAGAGAGAAGGCTAGAGGGATAGGATCCAGAGAGCAAGCAGAGGAAATGGCTTTTGTGAGGAGAAAGGATAATGCCTGTATTCTAACAGGAAGGAAGGAGGCAAGAATGGGACAGAGGCAGATAGTTTGGAGATTTGGTGGCAGGAAGTTGAGACAGGACCCATCATGATTTCTATTTTCTCTGTGAAGCAGGAGACCATATCATCTGCTGAGAGTGAGGAGGAGAGGTAGAAAAGAGTGATGGAAGTTTTAGAAAAATTAAGAAGTTTAAAACTCTCATTCAGGAAAAACGGAAAGTGAGTTAATCAGAGAAAAACAGCTGAATTCCTTGGCAGCACAAAAGGCACATTGAGGTTGGTAATCATGGACCTATAGGAGTATCTGTCTGCCCACTGGAGGGATTTCTTCCAGCAGCTCTAAACTGCCTGAGAGCAGGCTCAGAAAAAGGAGACAAGAGAGTAAATCTAGGGGTTGGGCTCCATCAAACAGTTCTGAGGAAAATTCCAAGCGGCAAGGGGTAATGCCTGATTACAAGAGATTGTTGTATGAACCAAGTGTCAATCTGTTGATTTACATTAATAAAAACTGTTTCCAAGGGTACCAGAAACCCATGTCATCTGGTCAGCACATTCTCTCTACAAAAGATGAGCAACTCAAATTCTTATAAAGATGCTCAGTAACGATGGAGTCAGAAAAAAGGAAGTTATTAAACTATGAAAACTTGATGCACCCATCCTTACTAAAAGGTTTTACTTCCCAGAAGATTTATTTATTCATTCGACAAACATGTATTGAGAACCGACTATGTGTCAACATAGTTTTAGGCTCTATAGGGAATAGATTAGATATTTATATTAGCTAGTTAGTGACCCTCTTCCTTGGATAGTGCTGAAGGTACACAGACAAGTTTTCTCTCTTACTCTCCATTTTCTAATCCATACAGACTATGCCACCTTCCAGAAACTATGTTCTATGTTGAAACAGGCAATTAAATGTTATAGGTGTTTTTAATCATATTTCCCTGGGACTATTCAATCAACACATTTCACGCCTACTGTGTGCCATGTATTTTGTGCAGATCTGGAAAATGCAACTGTACGAGACACATACTCCTATGGAGCTTATGGTCTAGATCAGTGCTGTCCAAAAGAAATAGTATATAAGCCACAGATGCAGTTTTAAACTTTCTATAGTCATTTTTTAAAAAGTAAAAGGAAACAGGTGAAAATTTTAGTAAAATACTTGATTTTACCTAATATATACAAAACATTATCCTTTCAACATGTAATCAATATAGACAAGCATTAATTCATATTTTAAATTATTCTTTTCATACTAAATCTTTGATATCCAGAGTGTATTTTACACTTAGAGCACAACTCAGTTTATACTAGTCACATTTCAAGTGCTCAATAGGAACATGTAGCTAGTGGCTCCCATATTGGACAGCCCAAGTTTAGACTCTAAACTTTGGAGGGAAAGAGACAGACAACTAAGTACATCATAAATAAAAGAGAATATGGCATGAACACTTTACCAAATCGAGAGGAGTGAGGGGAGATTCTCTAGAGGAAGTAAAATTCAAGTAAACACTAGAAGGATGAGTAGGAGTTATTGAAGTAAAAACTGGGGTGGAGAAAGGAAGGCTAAGAAAGGCAGAGGCCAAGGAAAGAAATAACATGCTTGAACAGTAGGAAGTAAATGAAGATTAGGTGTTTACTTGTTGAAATCACTTCAAGTTTCAGAATGGCTGAGGAGTAGGTTTGTAAAGGGGTTGGCAAGATCTCAGCAAAGACTAGAGAGATAGGGAAGGACCAAGTCAAGCCTGTGTCAAGGAGTCTAGATTTTATTGTACAGTCAGTAAGAAGTCTTACAAGAGCTTCAAGAAAGAGTCAGGGATGACATGATCAAATCTACATTTAATAAGCTTCCCTTTGGCTTAAGGGAATGAAGGAGAGCAAAACTAAAGGTAGAGAGAGGCATTATAAGGCTATTGAAGACCATCTCTAGGTAAGAGGTGATAATGGCCTAGACTAGACAATGACAGTGAAGTTTAAGAGAAGCAGATAGACTGAGAAATATTTAGGGAGTGATAGGACTAGGTGATTGATTGAAGTGGGGAATGAAGAAAGAGTCAAGATTTTTTTAGGGATGATTGGGTGGGGTGAAAGGTGGGAGCAGGTATGGGCAGGAGAATTAATAAGTTTAGTTGGGAACACACTGCCCTTGAGGGGCTTGTAAAACATCCAAATGAAAATAGGTAGTATATGCTCAATAAAATAGTTTAATCTGGAGATACAGATTTCATGTATTCATTCAACAAATATTTATTAAGGGCCAATTATGCATCAGAAACTGTGAGAGTTACTGAGTGGTCACATAGCTGAGCAAAACAAAGAGTATCTGCCCTCTTGGAGCCCTGAGTATAGATTTAGGAGTCATCAGTACATATAATTCACTAGAGTTGTATATACTCAGACAATTATAGTCAGAGACTTCAACACCCCTTTCTCAAAAATTTATAGAACATGGAAAATCAGCAAGGATACAGGAGAACTCCACAAAACCATCAACCAAAAGGATCTAATCAACATTTATAGAACACACCACCCAACAACAGCAGAATACACATCCTTCTCAAGTGCCTACAGAACATATACCAGGATAGAGCCATATCATGGATCATAAAACAAACCTCAACAAGTTTCAAAGAATTGAACTCATACAGAGTGTGTTCTTTGACCACAATGGAATCTAACTAGAACTCAATAGCAAAAAGATAACAGGAAAATCTCCAAACATGTGTAAACTAAACAACACACTTCTAAATAATGTTTTGGTCAAAGAGGAATTCTCAAGGGAAATTTAAAAAAGGTACGCTGAGCTGCATGAAAATGAAAATAAAATATATTTCATTTTATTTAATATTTGTTTAACACCACTAAAGCAGTGCTAAAGCATACATTAGATTAAATGTAAATTCACACAACAGAAGGGAGGAAAAGTCTCAAACCCATAATCTAATTTCCCACTTCAAGGATCAAGAAAAAGAGCAAAATAAATCCAAAGCAAGCAGAAGAAAATAATGAAGAGCAAAACTCAATGAAATTTAAAACAGGAAAACAATAAAGAAAAATCAATGAAACAAAAAGCTGGTTCTTTGAAAGTGTTAATAAAACTGAAAAACCTCTAGCAAGACTGAAAAAGGCCTACCATTTTATTCTTTGTTTTCTGTTTTTTCCCTGTTTTTCATTTCTCTGTTTTCTTTTTTCCTGCCTTCTGTGGGTACTTGAACATTTTTTAGAATTCCATTTTGATTTATCTATGGTATATTTGAGTGTGTCTCTTTGTACAGCTTTTTACTGGCTGTGTGTACATGTATGTGTGTGTGTATATATGTGTATCTATAAATCTCTGTAACTTAAATGATTGTCATTTTTCCAGTTCAAGTGAAATACAAAAACCTTACCTCCTTTTATATCTCTGTACCTTCACCCATTATAATGTAATTGCTGTAAATATTTCCTCTACATGCACTTAATTACATCAATGTGATAATTTTTGCTTCAGTCATCAAACGTAATTTAGAAATTATGAAAGCTTATTATACCATATTATTGCTAATAGCTAATAATGTTGAACATACATTCATCTTCCTATTGGCAATTTGTGCATCTTCTTTGGAAAAATGTCTGAGCTCTGTTGCCCATTTTTAATTGGATTGTCTTTTTATTATTGAGTTGTAAGAATTCTTTGTATATTCTGGATGCAAGTCTCATCAGATATATTATCTGCACATATTTTGCTTCCATTCTGTGGGTTGTATTTTTACTTTCTTTCTTGATGTTCTTTGAAGCACAAAAATTTTAAATTTTTATGAAGTCCAATTTGTCTATTTTTTTCTTTTGTCACTTGTGCTTTATATCACCACAAAAGAAGGCTTTGCCTAACTCAAGGTCATGAAGATCTAATTCCATTTTCTTCTAAGAATTTAATAGTTTTAGCTCATACATTTTAGTTCTTTGATCCATTTTGAGTTAATTTTTGTATATGGTATGAGGTAGGGGTCCAAATAGATTCTTTTGCGGATGGCTATTCAGTTGTCCCAGCAACATTTGTTAAAAAGACTAGTCTTTCTTTTATTTAATCATCATGATGCTTTTACTGAAAATTCAGTCAGCTTGTTGAATCTGCAGGTTTATGTGTTTTGCCACATTTCAGAAGTTAACACTATTATTTCTGAGTATTTTTAGCTCCACCCTCTTTCTTCTTGCCTTCCAGGATTCCAATGATATGTTAGATTTTCGTTATAGTCAGACAGTTCCACAAGGTCCGTTCATTTAATTTACAGTCTATTTTCCCCCTGTTGTCCAGACTGGGTGAATTCTATTGTTATATTTTCAGGTTCACTGATTTTTTCCTCTGTCCCCTCCATTCTGTTGCTGAACCCATCTGTTGAGTTTTTTTATTTTGATTCTTACATTTTTCAGTTCAAAAATTCTGATTTGGTTTTTCTTTATACCTTCTACTTCTTTCCTGAGACTTTCTACTTCTTTCATTTCAAGCATTTTCACAATTGCTCATTGAAGCATTTTATGACATTTGCTTTAAAATCCTTGTCAGATAATTCTAACATCTCTGTCATTTTGATGTCGGCAACTGTTGATCATCTTTTTTATCTCACTTTGAGCTCTTCCTTGTTCTGGATGAGCTCAAGTGAAACCTGAACATTTTGGGAATTACGTAATGAGGCTTTGGATTTATTTAAACCTTCTGTTTTTGCTGGCTTTTTCTGATACAGCTCTGGCAGGGGTAGTAGGCAGTGGGGGATGCCACCGTGTTAGTGCCAGCTTGGGGGGATCACTCAGCCTCTTCCACCCTGCAGGGTGGAAGTAGAAGTCCAGGCTCCCCAGGGGGCCTCCAATGATATACTGCTACTAGGGGGGCTGGGCAGTCTCATTATTTCTTGGCAGGGATACAAGTCCCAGCTCCCTTCAGCACTACCACCCCAACCCTGGGCTGGGGATGGGCAAGAGACGGGGCAGGGTAGAGTCTTTGGGGTGCTTTGTTACACCCGGTGAGGGGGGAAGTCTAGGCTATTCACTAGGCTTTTGCTGGCATGGGATGGAGGTGCCACATTTTTTTTTTTTTCCTGTAGTGTTCGGCTGGGGCAGAGCAGTTATTCTCTGAAAGTTTCTAGTCCATAGGCTAGAGGGAGCAGGCTTTTCTTGGGGCTTTTTGTCTACACCATTGGTGTTTCCTGGTTGCTGGCTTCTTTACCTCTAAGGCTAGGATATATAAGACTAAAGAAAACCCTGGGAACTAACAACCATGTCGTTTCTTGGGTCCCAAAGTCTCTAGCTGATCTGTTTTTTCCTCTCCACCATTCAGTCTTATGTTTAGTATATATGTAATGTTCAGGGGTTTTAGCTATACTTAGTGGAAAGGAAAGTACAACTACTCTCTCTTCCCAGAATCAGAAGTCTAAGTAGACTTTTCTGTAAATGAAATCATATTTTAACTCTAGAAGGTATTAATAATAATCAAAAGACATTCAAAGTTAATCTTTCCCAGTTAATAATAACTTCTTAATTTATCTTTTTTTTCTTTTTGTAAATTCAAACTTTATATATACTGGGTTTGCTTTAAATGAGAAATGCCTGTAGATATTTACACTTTTCTCAATATTGACCATAACTGCACTGTTCCAAAATTTGGATTAAGTTCTTCTAAATAATTACCTAATTTTTTTTCCTTAATGCCAGTCTGAAGATGTTCCAATGGGAATGCAATTCCTTAAACTGTCTAACGTTATAAACAATAAAATGAGAAATACCATGTCTTTGCAGAAGGATAAAATGGAAACAATATTTCTCAGAAGTATTCTATTTTAGAAGCTTACTTATACCTTAAAGGTTATTTCACTTCTCTCACTGAGTTTCTACATACTCACCAATTTCCTATTAAAGATATTTATTTAAAATATTTGGTCTTCCAGACCTATTATTTTTTATTCAATAAACATTTCTCCTTCTCAGTAAAACATTTGTTCTTTTATATAGTATAATAATATCTAGTAACACTATCATTTGTTGCCCTCTGCCTATCTGCCAGGCACTCTGCTAATATGCTCTTTGCACACTTTTGCTCATAAGTGGTAAAGCCAGCATCTGCATATAGGTCCCCTGCTCCAAGCTTCATGCTTTTTCTGACAATGCTAAATCTCAGGGAGTGGGCATCTTTTCCTTCCTGGGTGAAAGCCTACAGGTATTTTTTCTTCCTTAAGTGCTATTTTGTCATATCTACCAATCTTTGATATTTATCTTGGTCATTTTATCCTAAAAAAAATTTAATGCAGAAATTAAAAATATAACATATCTATAATAGGTTTTGAGGTTAAAAACAAAGCTTATTTACTATTTTTAATTTCAGCATGTTATTAAAAATGCCAACAATTTCTTCAAAATTTTACACCATGCATTTTGTATTATATTTGGGTATAAAGAGAAAATACTACCAAATATCTGCTATTTCATATACAAACTGTGCAAAGAGAAAATAAATAACAGAAAAAGTAAAACAAAATAAGCTATGTTAATAAATCATTGTTAATAGTAAAAAAGATTTATCATTTAAAATGAATTTTGAATTTAACCTAGAAGATAGAGACAAAAAGTCTACATTTTCTAAACATCTTTTATTCCTAGATAAGCACAGATCTATTTTATACTAACATTTTAATTCAATTCCATTTAAATTTCATAAAAGAATGGATAATCAATTTAATCTCAATTTCACAATACTTGACAATCAAGATTTTCTTTTTCCTTTGAAAAGATTTTGGCCAATAAACCCCCCACATATGCTAAATTTTAAAAATTCATTTAAATTATTTCCAAACTACTAATCATGTGAATTCCTTACTAATCACGTGTCAGTAGTTCTTTGCATCTGTCATTACTTGCTAATCCTTTACCTTTTAAAAGCATTTCTATTGCTTTTCTTTAGGAAACTAGCAGACACTACACATCCCTCTCTATTCCACAGTGTAACTTTCCAAATGCAGAAATGTCATGTTTGTTATCTGGACAAATATACCTATTGTTAGTAATTCCCTGCAGATATACTAAATTGCTATTTAGCAAAGTTCATATTAAATTTTTTTCTTAGCAATCTATTCTTATTTGTGGGGGTTCTTTTTGATGTATTCACCTATTATCAAATTAACCTCAGAAAATATTGAAATCTTATAATTTTTAAGTTATTTAAAATATTTTCCCTTGCTAGGTCCAATTTCCTAATGATAAAATTGGTCCTTTTTACTCTAAATTTAAGTTAAAATAAACTAATTGTTCCTATAAAATTGACTGTTGTTGCAAACGAGAATTATTCACAACTTGATTAACAAATAAGCTGTTTTAGTGAAAATTAAAGAACACTTTCTAGTATTAGGTACTGTAGTTTAATCGAGCATATGCCTGGAAGGCAACAACTACTACACTTTTTCAAAACAAAATATACAGTGCTTGAAAGTAGGGCAGTCAAAACTGCTGACATTTTTGCACACATTGATACCTGTGAGGAATATTGTCAGCAGTAGCAGCATTGCCTTAGGAAGTAATGATCATCTAGCTAGGCAAATTTAAAATATGCATATATAATAAATTTATACATAATTATAATCTGGGGGAGGGAACTAAATTTATCTATTCATTACCATTATATAATGTAACATTATATAGAGCACAACAACATCTACCTCTCCCATTTTGAATTATTTTCTGTTGAGAAAATAGAAGACATTTATAATCTCTCATGATGCCCGGTTAAGGAGAGTTTCTTATTTCTAAGTGCCAAGAAACCACAGTTTAATATAAATACACACCTGGAAATGTAAACCTGAATTTTATAAATCAGTTCATTTTAAGTATGAAGCAGTTTATATGCTACATACAGCATGCCTCAAAAGTTTATCATGCACTAAGCAAGGCAGACATCTACCCACATCTATCTACTGAAGCCATTTTTGCTCCTTACCACCGACCTTGGAATGGTATAGGGGGATATGCAGCATGTTCGATGCTGAATGGGCTCCCAGAGCAGGGGTGTCACTTTTGGGGTTATTCTGGGGTTTATACGTCGGGCTGGGGGAGGTCACCATTCTCGGAGGGCCCTGCACGGCCCCTGGGAACCACACTTACTGGGCCTTTTTGCTCGCGGCTCCACCGCACAGTGCAGCTGCCGCGGCGGCCCCGCCCGCAAGCCGGAGGCTTAGACCAGCCCGCCGGCCGCTGGGGGTGCGAGTATCTCTGAGCTTTACGGCGGATGGAGGCCGGAGGCTGTACAGCAGAATTAGGAACAGCACCCGCGCGTCACTCCGCGCAAGCCCTACAGCCACAGTAGGCCCAAACCGCGATTTTCCCAGCCCAGCCGCTGTTGCCAAGGCGACCGTCGCCGAACGTTCCCGCGGCGGGCCCCGCCCCCCGGCCAATCGGACTAGCCCTTGCCTGAGCCCAGATTCTCTTTGTTCCGCAGCCATTTCTGGCCCCGGACCGGAGGCAGCGCCGCTTCGGCAGAGAGTCCGAGCGCCGGAGGCCTCTGGGATGGTGTGGGACCGGGTAGGTGGCGTGAGGGTGCGCGGCCCCGGAATGGAGGGGCGGGAGGCGGAAGCCGGGAGTTCCGAAGTTGCCTGACAGTCAGCGGGGAGAGGCGCGGAGCCAGTCTTCTCTCTCAGTGCTTTCCCGGCCGTTTGGAGCCCGGCGGCAGCGGCGGCGTGGTTCTAAGCCCAACAGCTGCCGGCCGAGGCCTACTGTGGGACCGGGGCAGGGGGCGGACGGCGGCGGCTCCTTAGGTGTCCGAGGAGGCGCTGGGGCCCGTTAGGGGTGGCGGAAAGAGGAGAGTCTGCCCCCAAAAGGGGGGCCTTTTGCCCCCGCCTGTTAAACCGCGGCATTTGAAGACTCTTGGGTGCCACAGTTCGCTTTCCCCGGGACGGCTGCTTCTGGGAGCTGTCGGGCACTGCCCAGGATGGGCCAATCTTTGTCCGGGCCCAGCGGGGCCTCCCCTCCCGGGGTGCCCAGGTCCGCGTACCCCATCGCCTGCACACTCAGCTAGCTGATCTCTTTCTCCAGGCGTGTTCTCTTCCTTTGGGCTTCTTGGCCTCCCGACACATTTACGTAATTTTAATATTTGTAACTGCACAGGTTTTGCGTGGGTTTGTGTTTTTTGCATTTCTACCACCATTCGCACGCGTGCTACACGCACCAGGAAACAGCTGCCGAGGAGCAGACCGGCTGCCACAACCAACCTGTTCTGGGAATTGCTTTCTTCCTTTAAAAATGATTGCATGTTATTTGTTTATCGATTTGAAAGTCAGCGTGATTTTGCAGAATTGCTTATAATAACAAGTCCGTTATCTTAACAATCACTGATCAGTTTGGTCTATCAGTAAATATAAAAATTAGAAATTTAAAGTTGGAGGCTATGCACTAATTGATTTTTTACAGTTGTATTAAGAAGTTTAATAACAATCCTGCCTTGGAACAGTGATAACTTCAATGATGAGTACATAAGTGGTACTTTTTTTTTTAAACCCTAAAGAAAAGATGCTTATTAAATGCAAGATGTATAGTGTAATCAGTATTTGGAAGTACCTATTAGGTTTGTAAAATGGCTGTCCTGAAGTACCTCAATTTTAGGGTAAAATTTCTGCTGCATTTTAAGTTTTGCTGTTATCTCAAAGCTTTCATATTAGAATGACAAAGAAGTTATACTCAGTGAAGCTGGAGAAGATGTAAGTTTTTTGGGAAACGCTACTGTTTTCTGCTTTTATCCTGCCCCACACCTGTCATTGTTAGAGAATGGATGCCCCAAGTTGAAAACTTGCAACTGCAAGAAGGAAATATTAGTTTAAAGGGACAGATTTCCCCTTTACTACCCAGCATATGCCATTCATATGCGTTGCATAAACCCTTAACAGTTTGGCAGTGCAGGTTTTTATTTCACATAATTTAATGAGAGCCTAATGCTCCATTTTCTTTTTTCTAAAAGAGGCTCCCACCCTGGGTTAGCCTTGATATGGTTGCATCTTTGAAAGTCTTAGGTATTCAAGGAATTTATGTAATAATCTTTTAAAGTAATCAAACTTATTACCATTATATAATGTGAGCAGAATAAGGTTTTGGTTAAAATGTAATATATCATTTTGGTTGTCGATATTTCCAATGTCAACATTTGTTAATTATTTATTGTTTTACGACTATAGTTTTCCCTATTTATATAATGTTAAAGCCATCACAAGAACTCAGTTTTTCTAAATGCTGTAAATGAAGTGTATTGAAATGTAAACGTCCTGTGTTTAGAAGAATTGCTTAACCATCTTGGAACTAGCAAATTTTTTTTTCTAGAAAATAAATTTGGTTATAAAGAAGGCAAGTGACATATGTAATGAAAAAAATTTGTCAAATGTAGCATAGCGGAGCACAGCAGTAAGCAGGAATTATTTTTATTGCCCAGTGTATAAATCATGAATAATTTCTCCCTGGGATTGATTTCTTGAATATATATTGGTGCTACAAATACACCTACCTACCAAAAAGAGAAGGGAAAAAACCAGTTTGGTTTGCTAGCAAAAGGATGAGAAAGCTGAGAGAATCGAAACAACTGATGAGGTTTTCAAAAAACGGGAAAACAAGACCGTCTCCAAAGGGAAGAATCATATAGTTTCTGAAAAGGCTCTTCACAGGGGAACTCCCCACCTGTTGACAATCTTTCTAATTGGTCCATTCCACCAGTGCCATGGTAGATATCCCATGAGTGTTGGCAGGGTGGTAACTGATTTGTAATTGTATGGGTGGATGTTAGTATAAGAGAGAGGGCAAGTTTGGTTGTTCCAGGTCCTCCACACTAGGGTTCCTTAAAGTGCTGTCAGTAGATGTAATAAGAAAGAATGTTAAGAGTTCCAGAGTCTCAATAGGTAAGTGAAATGTTGGAATAGGAAATAGGGCTACGGATTTGTCTTGGAATTTTCTGGAGTAGATATAGAACCTCAACAGGAATGATGGCTACATCTTATTCCAAAATGGTACCTGATGGCACAGCAAATATTTGAACTCAGAACTGAAAGAAAACTGATGACTGTGGAAGAGCACAACTTTTGGAATGATATATCCCTTTTTAATTTAATGTTAAAATGTAAAAATAAAGCAAAACTTCTCAGTAGTTAGGAACAGGGGCTCTAGAGCCAGATTGTTTGATGTTCAAATCGTGGCACCTCCTCCCTTCACCGTGTGACTTTGGGCAAAATTATTTAATCTCAGTGAGCCTCAGTTATCTCATTTCATAATGTTATAAGGATTAAGTGAGTTAATACAGTAAGCTCTTCGAACTGGACTTGGCATGTAGTAACCACTCCATAAATTATAACTGTCATTATCATTGCCATCATCATTGTTTATTATTTTAGAAAACTATAGAAAACCACTCATAATATCAGGACTGTGAGCTAACGACTGTAAACTCTGTGGTTCATTTCCTTCCAATATTTTTTCTGAGTTCAATTTTTACGCAGTTGAGACTTTACTATATGCATAATTTTGTGATCTTTCTTCACTAGCACTATAGTGTTTTTTCATGCTATTAAATTACTTTGTCAGCATCTTTTTTAATGACATCAATGATCATTTGTGTGTTTCATAATTAAACATTTTCCTATTGGATGGTTAGCAAGTTTCTAATTTTTTTGCAGTTATAAAGAAACACTGCAATGAACATCCTTGTACGTGAAATGCTTTCTGCATTTTAGATTATTTCATTAAGAGATCACCCAAAGTGAAAATTTCGGCTCGAAATATATGAATATCCATAGTCCATATTGTCAAATTGCTTTTACTTAACAAAATTTAATAATGGACTTAAAATAAATTGAGAAAATGTAGTATTTATGGTCCTTATTGCTTGGGATGTATGGAAAGATGGAGTGAATTAATTTATTTCCTTGTAATGTGCTAGGCATTATTTTAACATACATTATTACTTTTACATACATTATTCTCATTTATTATCATAACCTGTGCTGTACATGGGGAACTGAAGATAGGTAAGTACTTTGCTGAAGGATTCAGAGTGTTCAAGCCTGGATCTGAATCTAGACCTGCAAGATTGCAAAGTTCATGCTCTTTACTTTTAAATTTTTATGTAATATATATTTAGAGTCTTGTGACTAACTGTAGATCATGGACTACGTAGATAGTTAAATTGAGCTAGCAATAATGAATGGTTAAGCTACAAAGTTAAACCAGACAGGGTTTTAATTATCTGCATATATTTTAGAAAAAAAAAGCCTTACCTGGATGATATATAATG
The DNA here is from genome assembly GCF_015220235.1 of Choloepus didactylus. Lineage (NCBI taxonomy): Eukaryota > Metazoa > Chordata > Mammalia > Pilosa > Megalonychidae > Choloepus > Choloepus didactylus. Next base: position 8,042,166 of record NC_051319.1, read on the forward strand.
GGCAATGAATATATAAATCTGGGTTCTAAAATGAATGCAACAAGTATTTGTGGTTGAAACACTCTCATTTATGATCTTAACACAAATAGGGGAGAGAAAATCAAAAAAGTAGAAGGGGAACTATATAATCAAGTTTGGATGATAAGAAAAGTGAAAAGGTCCGTTAAATAAGTAACTTGAAAAAGACAGGGAAACCTCTGTCACAGGAAATTAAGTCTTGTTGGAGAAATGCAGAGGAAGAGCACAAGACTTTCTATAAGGTATGGCAGACTAAGACTAATTTTGTACTGAAAATTAAAGGAATAAAAACCCACAATTGAGTTGTATTTTACACTTGACTTTGAAGCCATTAGTAAAATAATCATCAGTGGAACTCCTTAATCCTCAGGTGCCATAGATGAAAAGAGTGCAAGGAATTCTGTTGCTTTTGTATTTGCTAAGTAAAGAGTTAAAAGTATTTCAGCAAATCGTGGTGAACGCACTAAATGGATGCAAATAAATGATTAGGGCTTGGTGGTATCCTCTCAAAACTTTAAAGAAACTAATATAAAACTCTAGAGCCATTGACGATTATACTGCCTTTAGAAATAACGTTTTGGAAAAATAACTAAGAACATATAGTTTATTTTGGTTGAAGCATAGAAAAGCAGGGAAATGACGAGAAATATGGGAAACTGAAGGACTTTGTATGCCATTCATTCATTCTAGACATTTAGTGCTTACTAACGTGTGGATTGTCTGTTGTCCTCTAGAGAGTTTACATACTGGGGCGGGGCGGGGGGGAGGAGGGTAGGGAGGAAACAAATAAGTGCAAAGTAAGAGAGGATGGGGAAATGGGTGGGGAGTGGGAGCAACATTTCAGAATATGTCAGCAAAAAGGGTGTAGAGCAGGGATTCACAAACTTTTTCTATAAAGGGCCAGATAAATATTGTCAGCTTTGTGGACCATATTGGCTCCGTAGCAGCTATTTAACTCTGCCATTAGTGTGAAAGCGGCCATAGACAGTACAGAAACTAATGGGTGTGGCCAGATTTGGCTGGCGAGCATTAATTTGCTGTCATCTGGTATACAGTATAGAGAAATTTGGGGAAGAGAAAACATATAGATCCTTGTGTTGCCTTAACATGAGCCATTGAAATATTTGAAATTAGGAACTTAAAACATTGAAATGTGTAAGTCATTAAAAGCAGAATAAAATAGAAAAATAGGTTCTTTTTAAGCAGTATAAATCAATTTTATAAGCAAATAAGCAAAAGACAGACAACTCATTTTTTAAATGGGCAAATTTGCAGAAGAGAAAATAAGCTGGCTAACAAACATGAAATAATGTTCAACCTCACTACTACAGAAATGCTAGTTAAAGCTGAATTTTTTTCCTCATCATGTTGGCAAAAGTGAAAAGATTTTGCTAATATGTATTCACAAGTTTTAGGGAAACTTATACCTTGCCATTGGGAATAAATTAGTATAGCTATTGTAATTTTAAAGTTTAAAATACTTTTATTCCGGCAATTTCCATTTCTTAGGAAAACATGGGTTTATTAGGAGTCGTGTATGTTCAGTCGCCAAAGAACCTCCAGACTTTCAGGTCTCCTTTCGTCTGCACTTCAGTTCATAAAAAGGTCTGTACTTGTCTGTCTGTCTCTTTCTTTTTTAATACCTCCACAACTCATACTCTTCTACTGTGCCCTTTGGAACTTATAGTCCATCATCCATAAAATCTAGTTTCAAGCTATTCACATTCCCTTCACTTTCTTGCTCCAACGGAAACGTGCCCCCACTGTGCAGTTGTGGCTGTTACTTCTCTTCCATAGCTTTCCTACCACTGTTCCTGGAAGTGGGACAGGTGTCTGCATGCTTCTCTTTGCTGCTTTCTGACCATTCTGTCCCCCACCCCCACCCCCCAATCCTCACCTTTGGGCCAAAATCCTCGCCTTTGGGTTATATCATCAGATTGTATAATCCACCACCCCTCACAATTGCTGTGAACTACTAACTTCCAGGTCATTCCTCATTTCTCAATAATTTTAGCTCCAAGCTTACTGTCCCTCTCCAATACTGCCACGGGCTTTATATTAAAATTGAGAAGAATATACGTACCTGAACCTTCTAGGACCTTGGCCTCTCATTTCCTAGTCCTCTCTCCAGTGCTCTTCTCATCTACCTCACCCACTAGCTGCAGGGTTAATTACCCTCTTGCATTATCAATAACTATAGCCCCTCGACGATTATCAATCCATGTATTCTTCTCTGTGACCACTACTTCCCATTTTTACAGTTGACTACTTATAGTGCCCCAACCCAACCAACCATCTTTTGGACCTACCAGAATCGCCAGTCCGTTGATCATATTGCTGTTTCCCTTCCCCTTACTTTCTTTCTTAGTTTAAATTCCATGATTGTTTTAATCACTCCGTTGGATACCCTCCCCTCGCTTTTTGCTTGGTTGACAAAACCATAACCCTATAAAATCAACTCTGCACCTGTACCTATATAACTGAGTGTGGCTGGATAAAGGTACACAGCCACACGTGACCATAAACCCCAAGTGAGTCCTTAATGCTGCCTGTTCATCACACTATTTTCCTAGTCTGTTCACTCTACATCCTAAGTGACTTTTGATATATTCTTTTCCTCAAATGTCCAATATCTCTTTTCTCATCCACACTTTCAGCTCATGACTTTGCTTCCTCCTTTCCTAAGAAAATTGAAGCAGTCAGAAGAGACTCCCTCCACCTCATGTACCTACCGGCATCTGCACCAATCCTTCCTGCTTATTGACTTAGATTAACTGCCCATGTTCTTGTCTCTGCTTTTGTACTGGATCCCATTCTCTCTCAAGGCCATTGCTTCAGCTCCAATCCTTCTACCTCATCAATTTTTTCTCTTTATTGGACCATTTCTGTTAGCAAACAAATATGCTATTATTTCTCCCATCTTAAAAAAAGGAAACAAAAAAACTTTGACACACTTCTTCACCAGCTATTTCCTCTCTCTCTCTCTCTCTCTTTTTTTTTCTGTCTCCTTTTGCAGCAGTATTCCTTGAAAGAGTGGTCTATCCTTGCCATGGCCAAATTTTCTCCTTTTATACTCTATTAAAGCCACTCCAGTCCGGCCTTCGTCTGCACCACTTGCACTAAAATGGCTTCTCAGGTTCACCAGTAACCTCCATGTTGCTAAGTGCCATGATACAATCGATTCTCTTCATCACACTTGACCTGTCAGCAGCATTTGACACAGCTGTTTGCTACCATCTCCTTGAAACACCTGTTTTCTTTGGCTTGCAAGACACCACATACTTCTGGTTATCTCCTACGTCAGTGTTGGCTCATTTTATTTCTTCTTTGCTTTTCTTTGCACTGAACTCTTAATGGAGGACCCCAGCAGTCTTTCGGTTTTCGATCTGTATTCGCTGCTTTGATGACTTTATTCAGTCTTGTGGCGTTAAATACCACTAAATGCCACTGATGTCCAAATTTAGGTCTTTAGTCCTGACCTCTCTCCCTAATTCCAGACTCATATGTCCAACTTTTTATTCACCATCTCTACCTGAATGTCTGATAATAGACTCAAACTCAGCATGTCCAGAACTGAACTCCTAAATTTTCTCCCCAGTACTTGCTCTCCCCACAGACTTCCCCACTTCTGTCAATAGCAACTCCATCAAACCTTGGAATTATCCTTGTCTTCTTTTTTCTTTCATTCATCAGATCATTCTGTCAGGACAGCCTGTTTTATTTAGCATCAAAATACATCCGAAGCCTGCCATTCCTCACCCCTCCACTACTGCCAAGCTCATCTAAGTTACTACCATTACTATCTGATCTTCCCATCCTACTCTATCCCTTCCTAACAGTTTTCTCAATACAGTAGCCACAGTGAGCCTTTTAAAAATTACATTCAGAGCCCTGCAATAGCTCCCCCTTTCACCCAGAGAAAGGCTAGTCTTCAATGGCCTATAAGGTTCTATACAAACTGCTCAACTCACTTCCCTCTCTCTTACCTCCCTGACCTCATTTCCTACTACCACTTTCACTTGCTATATCTTAAACATATCAGTCATGTTCCTACTTTAGGGACTTTGCACCAGCTGGTTCTGCTGTCTGGAATGTACTTCTCCCAAATATCTCCTTGGCTCACTGGCCTCACCTCTCATGTCTTTGCTCAGGTCTTACCTTCTCAATGAGGTCTGCTCTGAACACCCTATTTAATTCCCCCCCACACCTCCATTCTACTAATCCTGTGTTTCTTTTTACTTTGCATAGCACCTGCTAATACATTATATCAGGAGTCAGCAAGCTACAGTTCCTTGATCCTGTGGCCTGTTTGTATATAGCCTGTGAGCTAAGAATAGTGTTATATTTTTAAAGAGTTGTAAAACAAAACAAAGAAGAATATGTGACAGGGACATCTGTGGCCCACAAAGCCTAAAACGTGTACTATCTGTCTCTACACAGAATAAGTTTGTTTTATTATCTTTATGTTATTGTGTTTTATTGCACTATGTGTTTATTGTCGTTCTCCTCCCCAAAACATAAGTTCCAAGAGGGCAAAGGTCTTTGTTTTATTTACTGCTATATCTGCAGCAACTAAAGTGGTGCCTAGGACATAATAGGCACTCAGTAAATATGTATACTTTATTAATGGTAAGTACTAGGATCTAGGATATAATAGGATATAGTAAGTACTCGATAAATATGCTAAACCAATTTATTTTTTGTAATGGGTGGAAAATTGTAAATAAGTTGTGTTCATCAACAAACCATACTGAGTTAAATAATGAAACAGAGCTATATATAATGGTTAGAAAAGCTAGGCATATTTTGAATGGCTTGTTATAGAACAGAAATAAACCCTTTTTATTATTTCTACAGCTGTGCATACACACACACATGAATATATATTTAAATGCACAGAAAAGAGCTCTACAAGGATACCCATTAAGCTGATACTAGAGTACCTCTAGGGAAGAGACCAGGATTAAGAGAGGTAGTAAAAGGGGGCTTGAGTTTCAGAGTAAAGGGGCAGGGTGAGGGGAGGGGGAGAATGTCATATTTGGCTAGCAATCTGATTGAGTGAATGAGGGGAAGTAGTGAAGAATAGGAATATTTGGGGAAAGAGAATGCAAAAGTAAAGAAGGCCCTGAGGTGGGAACAAGCTGCGCATGATCAGGGAATGGCAAGAAATCCAGTGTGGCTGGACTATGGTGAGCAAGGTGGGCAAGAAACTTCTAAGAGATGAGTTTAGAGAGAGAGAGAGACAGGGGCCCAGGTTAGGTGTAGTTTTGTAGGCTATGGTAAAGAAATTAGGTTTACTCTAAATGTGATAGGAAATTATTGGAAGGTTTTGATAGGGGGGAAGACATGAATGACTTACAGCTTCAGCAAGATCATTTTTGCTGCTTTGTGGAGAATAGCCTGTAAAGGGAACAAGAGAAGAGGCGGGGAAATCTATTGTAGTAGCCATGCTCTTGGAAACCATAGTAGTTGGACTAGGGGGAACAGTGGAAGGGGTAAGAAATAGTCAGGTTGAGAGTATAGTTTGAAGGAATCTTTTAGGATACAGTTTGACAGGATTAGCTGATGGTTTGAATTTGGGATGTGAGGCAAAGAGAAGAATCAAGGATGATGTTCCTGTTTGCTAATGCTGCCAGAATGCAAAGTGCTAGAAATGGATTGGCTTTTATTAAAGGGGTTTATTTGGTTACAGAGTTACAGTCTTAAGGTTATTAAGTGTCCAAGGTAAGGCATCGATGATAGGGTACCTTCCCTGGAGGATGGCCAATGGCATCTGGAAAACCTCTGTGAGTTGGGAAGGCATGTGGCTGGCGTCTGCTCCCGAGTTCTGGTTTCAAAATGGCTTTCTTCCAGGACGTTCTTCTCTAGGCTGCATCCTGTGTGGCTCTTTTTAAAGTACTCAGGTGATCCAGTAATGATCCATGCTGAATGGGTGGAGCCACACCTCCATGGAAACATTCAGTCACAAGGTGCCACCCTAATCAACACCAATACATCTGCCCCCACAGGATTGCATTAAAGATAATGGCATTTTGGGGGACATAATACATCCAAACTGGCACAGATGACCTCTTAGTATTTGGGCCTGAACAACTGGGTGAACAGTGTTGGCATTTAGTGATGTTAAGCAACTGGAGAAGGAGCAGGATTGAATGGGGTGGGGAGAGAATCAAAAATTCTGTTTCAGCCAGCAAAGTTTGAGATGCCCATTTAACCAACAAGTGGCTATGTCTTATAAGAATTTGGTACTTGAGTCTGGAGTTAGGTTGTTGTTTATTAACATGAACTGGATGAGATTACATAAATAAAAGAAAGAAACCTAGGATCCATGCTTGGGGGCAAACTAGCATTTAAGGGGTGAGGGAGCTAGCAAAAGGGACTGACAAAGAGCGGCTAATGAGATAAAAGGAAAACCAGGGAGATGTGGTACCAGAGGACTAAGAGATGAAAACCTTTGGAGGAGAGTGGTTGCCTGTGTTGAACACTGGAATACTTAAGATGAGGCCAAGAAGGAATCACTAGGTTTGGCAACAAGGAGTAAAGAAGGGAAGAGACAATGACTGTACACAACTTTCAATTTCTGTGAATGGAAGGGAGTGTAGAATTTTATTTTAAAAAAATTTCAGACTTACAGAAAAGTTTCAAGAATAAAACAGAGAACACTTTACCCAGATTCACTAATTTTTAACATTGGCCACATTTGTTTCCCTCTCTGTCTCACTCTCTGCACACACATACACACTTCGTTTTATCAGACCATTTGAGAGCGAGTTGCATACATTTCACTTTACCCCTTATTACTTTAGTATGTATATCCTAAGAGCCAGGTTATTTTTCTGTAACACTATAATACAGTTATGAATTCAGGAAATGCAGTTTTTTATAGTCCATATTACCATTTTGTCAAATGTCCCAGTAATATTCTTTATAGCATTTTTTTGCTTTGGTATTGGCACTTGCTGATTCAGATACACTGCAGACAAGTTTTATTTGTAAAACGCAACCTGCACATTTACACACTCCATGTGCGACTCTAATAGAATTTGAATTGCTTAGGAACCAGGGCAAAATTTTTATTTCAGGTAAAATTAATCTTCCTTATTCTGGAAAATAGAAATTCCTGGACATCTCAAATGCTGTTGGTTCACATTCATTTAAATGCCTAGCCAAATTTAATAACTTAAAGAAATTGTAGGAATTTCCTAATTCATCCTATTCACTCCAGACTTTTCTTTTATTATAATTGTACTTTTCAGCTATAAAATCCTGCATACAGAAGTACTTAATACATGTTTTCTTGTTGATTTAATTTTTGGAGTTCCTTCCTTCCAGCATATGCGTACTACTCCCCATAAGAATGTATAATCTTATTGACTGGAGAGTAAATATTTTATTAACTGTAAATAATATGGATTAGTTGCTATATGAAATTATTTTTTTAGTGGTGTATCATTGCATATGACTTAGATAGATTCACTTTCTGTGTCTCCAAATAACCTTTGCTTTTTTTTTTAGAACCAACTGAAAAGCTTTATTTATTTATGTTATTTTATTTTATTGAGATTGTTCATATACCATACAATTATCCAAAGATACAAAGTATACAATCAGTTGCCCACGGTACCATCATACAGCTGTGCATCCATCACCACAAATAATTTTTTTCAATTTTTAGAACATTATCATTACTCCAGAAAAAGAAATAAAGACAAAAAAAAGAAACTCAAATCCTCCCATACCCCTAGCCACGCCCCCTCCATTATTGACTCATAGTATTGGTATAGTACATTTGTTACTGTTGATGAAAGAATGTTAAAATACTACTCACTGTAGTATATAGTTTGCAATAGGTATATATTTTTTCCTATATGCCCCTCTATTATTGACTTCTGTTTCTATTGTCATACATTTGTTCTACTTCATGAAAGAGATTTTTAATATTTGTACAGTTAGTTAATCATGGACATTGCCCACCACAAGATTCACTGTTATATACATTCCCATCTCTTAACCTCCAACTTTCCTTCTGCTGACATACATGACTCTGAGCTTTCCCTTTCCACCACATTCACACACCATTCAGCACTGTTAGTTGTTCTCACAACATGCTACTGTCACCTCTGTCCATTTCCAAACACTTTAAGTTCAACCTAGTAGAACATTCTGCTCATAATAAGCAACCGCTCCCCATTCTTTAGCCTTGTCCTATATCCTGGTAACTTATATTTCATGTCTATGAGTTTACATATTATAATTTGTTCCTGTCAGTGAGACCCCTCAATATTTGTCCTTATGTGTAACTTATTTCTCTCAATATAGTGCCCTCAAGGTGTCTTCATCAACCTGTTATTTTTTAAGACAGTTTGTTCACACACCATGCATTCCATCCTAAGTAAACAATTGATGGTTCCCTGTATAGTCACATATTTATGTATTCACCACCCTCACCACTATCTATATAAGGACATCTCCATTTCTTCCACAAAGAAGGAGGAAGAGTGAAAGAGGGTAGAGAGACAAAAGAAAAAGAAAGGGGGGAGAAAAAACATGACAGCTAGGAAGCAACAAAAGGAGAGATAGAATTAAACTAAAGTAGAATAAAGAGTGAGACAACCACTCCCAAGTCCCATACCCCTCCCTTATGTCTCCCTCTTACATACATTTAGCTTTGGTATATTGCCTTTGTTACATTAAAGGATGCATAATACAGTGTTTCTGTTAACTATAGTCTCTAGTTTGCATTGATTGTATTTTCCCCCCATACTACCTTATTTTTTACACCTTGCAGAGTTGACATTCATTTGTTCTCCCTCATGTAAAAACATATTCGTACATTTTATCACTATTGTTGCACACTCGAGGTTTCACTGAGTTATACAGTCCAGTCTTTTATCTTTCCTCTTTCCTTCTGGTGTCCCATATGCTCCTAACCTTCCTCTTTCAACCATCCTCACAGTCATCTTTGTTCAGTGTACTTACATTGCTGTGCTACCATCACTCAAAATGGTGTTCCAAACCTCTCACTCCTGTCTTTTCCTCTCTGTCTGTAGTGCTCCCTTTAGTATTTCCTGTAGAGCAGGTATCTTGTTCACAAACTCTGTCATTGTCTGTTTGTCAGAGAATATTTTAAACTCTCCCTCATATTTGAAGGACAATTTTGCTGGATATAGGATTCTTGGTGGTTTTTCTCTTTCAGTATCTTAAATATATCACCCCACTTCCTTCTTGCCTCCATGGTTTCTATTGAGAAATCCACACAAAGTCTTATCAAGCTTCCTTTGTATGTGATGGCTTGCTTTTCTCTTGCTGCTTTCAGGATTCTCTCTCTCTTTATCTTTGACATTTGATACTCTGACTGTTAAGTGTCTTGGCGTAGGCATATTCAGGTCTATTCTGTTTGGGGTATGCTGTGCTTCTTGGATCTGTAATTTTATGACTTTATAAGAGATGGGAAAGTTTCATTGATTATTTCCTCTATTTTGCTTCTGCTCCTTTTCCCTTCTCTTCTTCTGGAACACCCATGACATGGACATTCGTGCATTTCATGTTGTCATTCAGTTCCCTGAGATGTTGCTCATATTTTTCCATTCTTTTCCCTATCTGTTCTTTTGTGTGTAGGATTTCAGGTGTCTTGTTCTCCAGTTCCTGAGTGTTTTCTTCTGCCTCTTGAGATCTGCTGTTGTATGTCTCCTTTGTGTTTTTCATCTCTTCTGTTGTGCCTTCATTTCCATAGATTCTGCCAGTTTTTTTCAAACTTTCTATTTCTACCTTATGTTCGCCCAGTGCTTTCATTATACCCTTCATCTCTTTTGCCATATCTTCCCTAAACTTGTTGAATTGATTTAGCGTTAGTTGTTTCAATTCCTGTATCTCAGTTGAAGTAAAAAGTTTGTTCCTTTGGGCTATATCTTCATTTTTCTTAGGGTAGTTTGTAGTTTTCTGTTGTCTAGGCATCTGGTTTCCTTGGTTACCCCAATCAGATTTTCCCAGACCAGAACAGGCTCAGGTCTCATAAGGGGGCAATATTCAGTACCAGGTTTCCCTGAGGGTGTGTCTTAGAATATTGACACACTCTGTGAGGCCTCTAGCTGCTGTACTTTTCCTAACCTGCCCAGCAGGTGGCGCCTGTCAGCCTGTGTCTCCCAACTGGTGTAAGGAGGTGTGGCCCCCTTAGTTTCTGTTTTGGTTGTTTTCTCCCAGTATCTGGTGTCTGGTTCTTCATGGAAGGCCAGTAGTAGAGCTGGATACCACCTCCTTCCTCTTCAGGAAGATACACCCCCTAGGGAGTTATCATCTGTGTTTAAATAGGTTGTCTCTTTGACTCTGCTCTCTCCACCGTTGTCTGGGTCACAGTGCTGGGAACTGAAAATGGCTGAGGTTTTCTCCACTGAGCTTGCTCAGGTTGAGAGACAGAAAAAGGAACAGAGAGTCCCCTTTCAGAGCCAGCCCATGGACCCCCAATTTTACTCATTGGCCTGTAGTAACACCTGGTTTTATGGGCTCCCCCTCCCAGGACAGCAGAGTCTTCTGGTTCTTTAAGGTCAGACATCACTAAAAGCCTCTGCTTGTTGGGGATTTGTAGCTTGTGTTGAGCAGTCCACATTTGTTAATTAAAGACCCCAGTTGGAGCTGGACTGAGAAATATTCACTTGTTCAGAGAGTGCTGCTTTCTTCCACAGTGAGATTTTGCCGTTTGGCCTGCCATGGGTGAGGGGGGCTCCCAGTGCATTTCCACAGCTATTACTTACAGATTTTATGCTGCGTTCTCAGGCATTCCTCCCAATCCAGGTTGGTGTACAATGTGTGGACGGTCGTTGTTGTTCCCCAGAAGTTATTCCAGATTGTTTAGTAGTTGTTCCTGGTTTTTCATTAGTTATTCCGGGGGACTAACTAACTTCCACTCCTCTCTATGCCACCATCTTGCTGCCTATCTCCAATAGTGTGCTTCTGAGGCAGTTAGAATCCTGTGTCTACCAATTAAGGATGTATGATCATGGATGGTATCTATCGCATAGACTAAATAGACACACAGAACTATACCATTTGTTTTAAGTGAAGGTAATTTGTGGGCATACGTTTTCTTTTCATCCCTTTTAGTTATTATATTAGCTTCCTTAGGCAGAAAAATATATTAAGAATCCATTGATGATTCTAACATAATTTTTTTCTAGATTATTTATGTTGTTTAACCAGAGGTTTTTGACTGTATGAGTTTTGTATAACAGTGGCTTAGAAATTTAAGCCTATAAATTAGGGGGTGGAGGGATTGATAGAATATTATTAGATATTAACACTTTTTCATTTTTATCTTATTTTAAGATGTCAAGAAACAAGCCATTGTTCTTATACTTTTTCGTTGAGGCAGTGTAAAAAACTAAACTGCTTTAATCGCTCTTCTTAAACTCTTCACAACTTCTAAAAGCTCTTAAAATAACTTGAACTTATGAAAACAAAATATTTGTAGGCTTGAAATTTTATTTGCAAACACTCATCTCTGAAAAGTATGTTAATTTTGATGTAACGGGTGTTAATTTAGATTTTTCTGATGAGTTTCTGTGTGCTTTTAAATTGTATTTACTGATCAAGAGTTCTTTGAGTAAGTGCATATAAAAATAAGCATTTGGAATTGTGAATCATGGTCATGGAGTCAAACAGTAAGTGTTAAAAGGGTCAAGAAAAATGAAATTCATTTTTTATCTTAAAAGTTTTCATTCTTGTTTTCTGAGGTCTTAATTTTAGATAAAAATGTGATTTATTTTCTTAGAGTAAGGATTAAATAACTGTATAATACAAATGGTTGATTAACCAGATGAAAAGTACTAGAGCATTAGCCAAGTTCATTGTGTGCTAAATGACAGATTTAAATTATTTGTGGTATGTGCCCATTTATTTTAAATTTATTTCTGCAGTAGAAATTTTCTTACCATGCATAAATATGTAATTTTTTCTTCAAAATTTTGTAGTAATGATTATTGAGAGAATCTGTAGAACTTGTTACTACAGAAATCTCAAGAACCATTTTACAGAATTATAGGTTCTCTCGTAAGGCTAGAGTTCATTTTAATTTGCTTTTGGTCTTTATATCCTAGACTTTTAAAAAAATTCTTCTGGTTCAATACATAGATTAATTGAGCTATTTATTGAATTTTTTTCTTAAGTGATATTTTCAAAATGTGCATGAGTGTTTTGAAAAATTAGGAAGTTGATGAAAGGTGCTTGTAATATGATTTCTTTTTTGATATTTAAGAAAATTTTTATTTTAAATTTTGTAGTAGTATTAATGTTTTTGAATATCATTACTTAGTATTTCAGAGCATTTAAGTAAGTCGTAGCATGAATTTGTTGTTATGCTAACATTATTAAAAATGATTTCCACACACAAATGATATTAAAACAATGACAAGTGTAGAATCTATAATAACTCTCATATCTAAGTAAAAGTGAAACTTCTGTAATTTTCAGAATGTCCTTTCTCTGAGACTGGGTCTCTGAAATTATAAGACAACAGTTCTGGTATAATTGTTGTACTTGAAAGTCTAATCAAATCAGTTTATTTCAATTACTATAAAGATTTTATTTTCAATATCATCTTCATATCACTGCTCCTTTTAATGGCATAATCTGAGAAAAGATTATTCCTAGTACATTAATTTTCTAGGTAGCAAAAACCTAATTCTTTAAGCACCATAAACTTTAAGAATTTTCACAAAAACTTTCTAAACTATATTTTACATCTTCCTGCCTTCTTAAAAAGTAAAAAAAACAATGTAGTTTAAACTTGATGACTCGGTCATCATTATGAACAGCAAGCATTGTATATAAAATAGTAATGTTCTCTGGGGCCTTTTGCCTCTGTGCTAAGCATGACTTCAAACAATTACACTGTTGGAGCTTTTTATTATTTATTTTTGTTAAAAAGGTAATATAGGCACAATATTGAAAATTTTTGTAAGAGAGAGAAGAAAAAAGGGCTTACAGTCCTAACATCCTAACATACTGCTAGCTTTTCAGTTTCCCTCCAGTCTTTTTCATTTATATAATACAGTTTTTTCTTAACATATTTTTTACTTATTCATAACTGTACTCTATATACAACTTTTTATCATTTTTCCATTTTTTAATCATAAACATTTTCCATGTCATTACAGAAAATAACCATCTTCTTTAATGACTGCATAATAGACCATCAGTTGAATGTTGTGTTTTTTACCCATGTATTTATTGTTAATACTAGAAATAATCCTGGAATAAAATCTTTGAGAAGAAAATTTCTTTCCAGTAATAAGATTCCTTTCCTAGGAAGCAGTGTCAGAAGTGGAATCATGGGGGCAAAGGGTATAAAATTCTATATGTCTCTTCATATGGATTGCTGAGTTGATTTCCGATAAGTTATATTAGTTTATACTAACCTTCAGTAATTTGTTAAAGCTGACTCATCATAGCCTCAGTAACATAGGATATTATCATTCAAAAATTATCTTTGCTAATTAACTAAAAACATTACTTCATTATTACATTTTTTGATTACTAATAAGGTACAGCATTTTCTCTTGTTTATAGTTGTATTTCCGCTCATGAATTTTCTTCTGTGTGCTGAACAGTTCTAAATGAGTTTTACAGTTAAGTGAAGTTATTAATGTATCTTGGAACATCTAACTTTGTATTGCTGTCATATGCCAAGAGCTCTTATATTTGTTTAAAAAAAGCATATGTAAACATTGGTACTTTCCAGAGTTAAGTCTTAAGAGATGTGTGTCCTTTGAAATGTAGTTCATGTGATATATATATTTGAATAGCTACTTAATATTTCTATTTTGTTTAACTTCTTTTGATTCCAAGGAAGAGAAACTCATTCAGATTGCCTTAAGAGGAAAGGGGGAGGTGTAGTCAAAGTCATTCATGGATTAGAAATAGAAAGCTACTAGGTAGCAAGGCACCTCCCAGTGTAGTTACTCTCTGTCTGGTGGACCACGTGATCTTGCTCAGCACTTCCATGCTTCTCCTGTGCCAGTCCATTCTCCTCTGTGCTTGCTTACAATTTCTGTCCCTCCGTAATTTGCCTTGCAGATGGAATCGAACAGTGGCCATCATTACCTTTTAGCTTTTGCTTTCCAATTTGGTAAATGATAAGAGATCTTAGTATTTCCTGTGTATATTCCTGAGAAAGGAAATCCATTTGATTTAGTTCATCTTTTTGTGCTAGGATTTATCATGTGGAGGTTCAGGTGCCCAGTCCTGGTCTAATCAATTGTGCTTAGGGAATGAGGTCACAAAAAATAAACCTTGCCATTAGGCCCATTCCTTAGGCCTGGGCAGTAGGCTAACCCAGTTCCCTTTAGAAAAGGCCCTTGGATTTAGTGATAGATATCTATCAGAAAATTAGTGCACTCTGCAGGGGATGGGAGGTGGGGGAGGTGGTTCGAACCGCAAGATATAGAACTCAATATTCTAGCTGTATTTAAAAAAATAGAAATCAAATTCATCCCCTTAATTTGTAATGGTATTGATTTTTGTGTCTTGGCTTCCCCATCTTTTAAGAGGATTGAATAGATGTTGTCTAACGCTCCTTTTATTCTGAAAATAAGATGCTATGATTTCTATTATTTAGTTGCAGTTAAAATTGAAATTGATAAATTCCAATTTCATGGGATGAGGGAGATGGTGATAAGGACATGATATTCAATTGGTGGATAACTCAGTAACTATTTGTATTTCAAGACTACAGTAATCTTTTTAACTTACAATTCAGTTAAAAAGGATATATGCTTATAAACTGAATATTTTCTTGGTATATATAGTAGATTAGTGTTATCCTTTGTGTCCAGCGTAATCTCAGATTTCCTTACCAACTCATATTTCATTCTAGCTTTTATACTCATTAATTTTTTTATGTTTCATTAATGTGGGTTGAGTCTCATTGTTTCTTTGTTACAGGAATAGAAAAACACACTTTAGCACTTGCAGAATATATGCTGTTGTGTTTTTTTACTGAACGGTTGGTTGGTTGTATGATACCATCATCTGTCATTTGACATTTCTCTTTGCATACTATGGAGACTGCCCTAAACTATTTAGTTTTTGCTCCTAGAAAATTTTCGCAGACTGATTTCATTCATAACTGATTTAATATATGCTACTTGATTTCAGTTTCTTTTTTGTTGTTGTTGTTCCTCTTATTCCTCCAATATTTCTCCTTTGATTTTTCTATGTCTTTAGACTTTCACTTCATTTAAATGACAAGTTAAATAGCCCATTTATTATGTGTTCTTTTAAGGAAGAAAACAATTTAGGTAATCTTCATCATAATGTTTGATACAAGTTGCCATCAGTAACTCTGTCTTTTGAGGATAATTTTAGTGGAGGGTGAACTGTGAAGGGAACAAACAGTAAGTACTTACTATTGAGATACTTTACGGTTTCATTTAATCTTCTCATCAACCCATTTCACAGATGACTAGCCTGTGACTCAGAAAGTTAAGTAATTTTCTTAAAAAATACAAAGCCAGTAACTGAGAGCACAGGGTTTGAACCCATGTAAGTATGACTCCTGAACTCATGTTTTTCACCATCCTACCTTGCTGCTTAATAGCAATAAATAGTATAGAACAAGATTTACCTCAGGAACTAGAATTGTAAAAATTGATTTCCTTTCCTGATTTTTTTCACCTGTCTTCCTTCAACTGAAATCTAATTGATACCCTTGGTATGTGTGTGATTTCAGTGAACAAAGGAAAGATTAGATAAAAGTTAATGATAATCAGCCTACTAACCACTTTCCATTTTTCACCTTTCTATTTTACTGTCTAAACTTCTCTGATCCTTTTCTGATTCAGCCTTTGCCAGTGAACACAGTGGTGTTTCCTTTTTCTTATTATACCTGAAAATGTGCTTTATTGAATCAATACATTATACTTTAATAAGGATACTGTTGGTCATGAATGAGAAATTTCTGGGGTCCTTTCACTTCAGAACTTTAGGAGCAATATGACTGCAGTGAAGCAGTGTACTTGTAGTCACCAAAAATTACTTTGCTTCCTCTCACAAAATGTACAGGTATGTCTCCATGTAAAGTGGATTTTAAAATATTGTATCCTACGTCTTATTGCCTTACTTTAGCATTTCAGATGTGTTTCACAGAAACGTATTTGGCTATTTGTATAATAGGCCTTTTTACAGGTTCCTTAGATACAGTAAGTGCAGGTATAATCAGTAGCTTGCCTGGTAACTGGTATCGTTTTAATCATTCAATGCCATTATTTTACCAAGAGCCATCATAGGCTTGCTGGTGTACATACAGATGTCTCCATGTTGCATGTATGCCTAACATAAACCAGCAAGTAAACAAACAGGATAGACCAATGTTACTTAAAGAAAGGCTACTCTTTTAATTGATTACACTTACATATTTACTGAACTGTGAATTAAAGAGACAGTTTGGAGTAGTAGAAACAGTGGGCCAGGAATAGGAAGGCATATATTCTAACCCCAACTCTTAACATTTTACTAGCTGAGTGACTTTGGGCATGTTACTTAACATTAACACGACTGAAACTGTTTCCTCAACCCCCCAGGGTAGTTTTGAGAAATCAAATGAGATTAAAATATGAAGGTACTTTGAAAATTATTGAGCTCTGTATTACTTGAAACCATATGGCAGTGATCAGTCAACATTCTAAAATGGAATTTACAATCTTGTTATAATATTTAGAGAAGACTTTTAAAAAGCTTTTTTTTCTTAATTGACGTTACAGAAATGAAAACTGCTGAAGTAGAGTTGACTAGGCAATGACAATAGTCAATTGAACTATTTAAATAAATAGCTCTGAGGTTTATTGTAGCAATGGAAAGATCCCTAGTAAAGCTCTTTAATAAGTCCTACAGTGCTAATTTACTTATTTTGTATATTTGGATTTTAATATGTGGGTATATTATTTAAAAGGGTTTATTTTTTGTTTTCTGAATGACTTAATATTACCATTTGAAGAAATATGTGATTATCATTTGCAACATAAGTTGATTTTCATGAATTTAAATCATATTTGGCCAATCAAGGGTCACAATTGTCTAATATGTCTTACTTACAACTTGCTAGAAGAAAACTCTTATATTCTTCTCCCAAATCTGGAACTTTTCCCATGTTTCCATTGCTGTCTTAGAATTTAAATGCAGCTACTTGCCCAGCCTCTGTCACTGTTAAATTACAAAGTGAATGAACATTGTTCTTAATAGCTTTTGACCATACCCATTCCTTACTAAGTAGTGCAAATTATTGTGTTATTCTAAACACTATGTTTTTATGTTTTAGTTTTCACCAAAGACATATTTCTAGTGATTAGTAATGTTTCCATATTAGTCAGTGTAGTCTACATTCTTTTTTTCCAATTCGGTTTTTTTGAAATATATTCACATACCCTACAGTCATCCACAGTATACAATCAGTTGTTCACACTATCATCATATAGTGTAGTCTACATTCTATTCCTTGTTCTCGTATTCTCTGTCATTTCTAGCACAGTTAGAACACTGCTGCTCATTACAGTAAGAAACTAATGAAAATTGTCAGGAGCAGATTCACTGAGTTTGATATTGTAATTCTCTACAGGTTTGTATTAGAATTCTATATAGGGTAACTCTGGGAGTCTTTTTAAAAATGTTCGTGTTTAGGTTCCTAGGCACCATCCACATATCTAATCAGTGATGGAGGTGGGGGACAGGCTTCACATTTTAAAATAATTCCATGGTGATTATAATGTGCAGTCAGGATAGTGAACCACTGGTTTAGTAGCTTAACCATACAAGGAGAGTGAGACCAACTGATAGTTAAATCTGATGTAGAAGCTAACAGGGAGTTAGTGTTTTGAGTGTGACAGTGTCATGACCAAAATTTAAATATATGGGAGGTATTAGTCTTTTGTTTTGATTAAAAACGAAAAATTTGAACTCTTAAAAAGCACAGTCCAGTTATCACACCTGAAGTGGTTGTATTGAAGAAAGTAGACACTCATCAAGAGCTGTTGAATTCTTGATAATGCATGGAATAGCAAGGAAAAGAGAAATATGTCCAAGAGCCTTCTGGTTTTCCCAAGAGTTCTCTTAAGGGTTTGTTTGTTCACAGAGGTGACAGAATGAGAATAATATGGCAGAGTGGTTCAGTGAAAGGGGTCTGGAGTTGGGTATATCTTGGCTTGAGTCCTAGCTTTGTTCATTAATATCTGTGTGACACATTGCTTAACTTCTCCTAAGCCTGTTCCTCTTTTGTAAAATGGAGGTAATATTCATACATACTCATGGAATTAAATGAGATCATGCACTTAGCATAAAATCTGGCACGTAAAAGTGTTCCATTAGCGATAACAGGGTTGCTGTTATTACTAGGCACAGTCCAGACTTTGGAATCACACAGATTTGGTATTGACTACCCACCCTGTCACATACTAGCTGAGCAAGCTACTTAACCTTTCTGAACCTCAGCTAATTTAAAATGGGTTTAGTATCTACCTTATATTGCTCTTATGAATATTAAATGAGCTGAAGTTTAGGAAGTGCCTGATTGTAAGTTGAACTGAGTTTTGAAATCAAGCTTTCCTTTGTATCACCCACTCATTTTGATACCAGGCTATTTCTGTTTATTTTTGTAAACTTTAGCATTTGAGCAGCATATCTAATCATCTTCAGAGGTCTTCCTGGAAGGGCACTCTAAGAATATATATATTTTTAAGTTCCTTAGTACCTGTTTTCCATTTTCTCTTTGTCTGTTAATCTTTTAGCTCTTAGATAATGATGATAAATTTGTAATGCCAGAAAATTATAATTTTAATCTCTTACCATAATTCTTCCAAGTGGTGATTCACCCTAATCCATCAATCACCTGTTATGTGCCAAGTACCTTGTAACATCAGAAAGACCCACAAGCTGTGGTCCCTGCCCTTCTAATCTAGTTGATCTCATTCCCTCAACTAGCTTGGGCTCAATAATTGATTTTGCTTTTCCCCCCTTCTTTCTTGATCCATAACATGCTCTGATTACTGTGTAGTTTCTCATGAAGGACTTTCTGGCCCATTGATAGCTATAATTTAATGAGTTTATCAGGGTTTCGAGTCTCTGACATTTTTTAAAAATTTATTTTTTAAAAGTTATTAATAATCAGTTGCCTTTTGACTTTCCCTTCATAGCTGAGCTTTGTTTCAATTTCTCATAAAAGTTTTTATTAAATAACTATTTTCTTTAAAATAGCATGTTCTTTTTAGCCCTTTGGATATCTTTCATTTCTTCATTGTCCATCACAGCATCCTTTTGCTTTAAAAAACAGAATAGTATAAGAGACATTTACTTTGGAAGTCTACATATCTGATTAATATTGTGCAAATAATTCAGCAAATTACTTCAGCTCTGTGTTTTGATTTATCTCTTTGTCAAGTGAAGATAATACTAGCCACCTACATGCAACTAAGGGATGTTGTGAAGATTAGATTTAAATATTTTGAACTTATTTAGTAAAAAATGTTATTTAAATATTTAATTTTTAATATATATATACATACTAGTTCTTTAGATCTATTGTGATTTTTACAATAACGAAAGATGATTTTTACTTTTCTTTTTCTCACTACAAAAGTACCAAATATATGTTGGTTTTTTTAGTATACATATGGTTTTATTCAGGATATTACTAGTTTCCCATTTACAGAAATTGCTGTTTTTGTTGGAAAGGCTATCAGCGAATTAGAGACTGGCTCTGGAGCCAGATTAGTTGGGTTTTAAAATCACAACTATGTTATTTACTAGCTGAGTAAGGTTGGGCAGGTAGGTAACTTCTCTGTGTCTTAATTTACTTATCTGTAAAATGAGGTTAATATTAATACCAATGTCACAGAGTTGTGAGGACTAAATTAGTTAACACATCTAAGTGCTTAAAACACTGCCTAGTACTCAAAAATATTAGCTGTTACTAATTATTATTGACAAAATGATAGATGCACTTAAGTATTTAATGTTTATATACCAGAATTTTTCATTTTGACGGTCCATGAAGCAAGACTGCCCTTCCCCTCACATACTGAAACTCCAGTTTAAATGTTGGGCAGTTTGATCTTCCTGTGACTCCTCCTGCCCCTCCAGTGATTTCCCACATTGCGGCCTGATGGGGTTTTTTTTGTTGTTGTTGTTATTTTTTTTTTTTAATTCAGTTTTATTGAGTTATATTCACATACCATACAGTCATCCATGGTGTACAATCAGCTGTTCACAGTACCATCTTATAGTTGTGCATTCATCACCCCAGTCTATTTTTGAACATTTTCCTTACAACAGAAAGAATCAGAATAAGAATAAAAAAATAAAAATAAAAAAAGAACACTCAAATCACCTCCCCCCCCATCCCACCCTGTATTTCATTTAGGTTTTGTCCCCATTTTTCTACTTATCCATCCATACACTGGATAAAGGGAGTGCGATCCGCAAGGTTTTCACAGTCACACTGTCACCCCTTGTAAGCTACATTGTTATACAGTCGTCTTCAAGAGTCAAGGCTACTGGATTGGAATTTGGTAGTTTCAGGTGTTTACTTCTAGCTATTTTAGTATATTAAAACCTAAAAAGTGTTATCTGTATAGTGTGTTAGAATGTCTACCAGAGTGACCTCTTGACTCCATTTGAAATCTCTCAGCCACTGAAGCTTTATTTCGTTTCATTTCGCATCCCCCTTTTGGTTAAGAAGATGTTCTCACTCCCACGATGCTGGGTCCAGATTCATCCCCGGGAGTCATATCCTTCGTTGCCAGGGAGATTTACACACCTGGGAGTCAAGTTCCACGTAGGAGGGAGGGCAGCGAGATCACCCA
Organism: Choloepus didactylus; assembly: GCF_015220235.1. NCBI lineage: Eukaryota > Metazoa > Chordata > Mammalia > Pilosa > Megalonychidae > Choloepus > Choloepus didactylus. The sequence continues at coordinate 8,063,024 of NC_051319.1, forward strand.
CCAAGGTGGCTTAGTTAAAGAGAGAGGGCCACATCTGAGCAACAAAGAGGCACTCAGGGAGACTCTTAGGCACAATTATAGGCAGGTTTAGCCTCTCCTTGCAGCAACAAGCTTCATAGGGACAAGCCCCAAGACAGAGGGCTCAGCACATCAAGCCGCCAGTCCCCAGTGTTTGTGAGAACATCGGCAACAATCCAGGTGAGGAAGTCCAACACCTCTGCATCCTTCTCCAGCTCTTCAAGGGGGCCTGATGGGATTCTTATAATCATTATTTTTATTCTAGGAATAGTGTGCTTATTGTAAAAAATTAACATAATACTGAAGTTATCAAACAGAATATGAACCTCTCCTTCCCCATTTTTACTTCCCTCCTTTTCCAGATATTGTATTTGATCATTTCTTTTATGAATTTAAAATCCTTCGCAAACTTCCTAACATGGTCTACAAGGTCCTTTTAGCCTCTGCCTTCCTCTCACTTTTGCTTTTTGCTAATTTCCTCTTGGGCCTCAGCCTTAAAGTTACTTCCTTAAGGAAGTCCTTTCCTGACCTCCTAACCGGGTTAGCATAATGTTCTCAAAGTCCCTTGTCTTTCTTTAACATAGTCATTCTCCTCTGAGGCAGTGCTGCTCTCTGGGGGTGTCCCAGTGATTGTGAGATGATTTTGGTATTTAGTAGGGGGCAGGGAGTTAGAGTGCTCAGGGTGCAAGAAGTTCACCATGAGGAATTGTCCTAAACCCTACATGACTTTAGAATGTCCCACTAGATAGTAACACAGGAGGAAAATCTGTTTGTAGCTGCCAGAGCCAAGAACCTAGCTCAGTTTTACATATAAATACAGAACTTTTTTGCAGGGTATTAATATTTGTTGAATTTTCCAGGAATAAAACTATTGTGTTTTTGAAGGAAAATTGTACCTTGTTTTGTTTGGAACTCTACCAAGAATTTTTCACCATTTTGGGAGATCATGTCACCAATGGCCACATTTACCATATTTATAGTGATTCAACATGTAAATGGAAACCTATAACCTGAATTTCATTGAAATTACAAGGCAGGGGGTGGGGGGAGAAGCCCTGAAAGGGGCTTTCCCCTCTCTTCCTATTGCACGTTATTCACATACTGCTGTGACAGAGCACATCTGTCACACTAAATGAGGACATAACGGGGGCAAGAATTGTATTTTGCTTACCTTTGACTCTCCAAGGCTACTAAGCCCATAGTCGTTGCACAATTTAATGTTTATTCAGTGAATTAATAGCAACAACAATAGTGTTTATTCAACAAATATTTATTGAATCCCAGGTTAAAAGGGCAAGGAGGGCAAAAAGAAAGTGTCCCTGCTCTCAAGGAGTACATGATCCCTATTGCTAACACAGACCTGCTAATAATTATAGTACAATATGACAGTTTCTAGAATGGATATGGACATAATCTATCATGTGGATCTGTAAGGAAAAAACACTTCAGTTTTGTGGAGAGGCCCTGGAATAATGTCACAGAGAGGAAATAATATCCATCAACAATCATAGTGCCAAGAGAAGACTCTCAATAAATATGCGGTTGTGTGAACGTGCATATCTCCGCAAAAAGAAATTTGCCAGTCAAGTTTAGAGATGGCATTCCAGACAGGAAATCCCCATTCAAAAGCTCAAAGGTATGAGAGGCAATGGTAGTATTGGTGGAGCATAATTAGGAGGTTGAGTTGTAGGAGTTAAAGCTGTCCCTGAAGGTGCTGGGTTAGATCATGAAGAGCCTTCTTCCATGAAAAGAAATGTTATCTTACAGGCAGTGGAAATCTATTGACATATAATAATTAAAATACTATTTTTCTATTCATATTGTGTGCCTATAATCGATTATAGATTTGATATATTCTGGTTTTATAGTTTGGAAACTGAGGCTCAGAGAGATTAACTTGCCCAGGTTTTCACTGCTACTAAGTAGAAGAACTAGGATTCAGACTTCGGTCTGCTGAGTCCAGAGCTCCTGTGTCCTTTCTTTTAAAAGACAGTCATTTAAATACTTTTGGAGAATAGGGATATGAAAGAAAATTTTTAATTTCTTGCAGTTTTTACTATTGGAGAGTTTTAAGACGTCTAAAATAGTTTCCTTTTAAAGCCAGAAAAAGATTTTTTTTTGTTATTTAAACAAACAGTTGTGTTTCAGACTGGAATCACTTTTTGAATTTTATTTTCCCTTTAAAGAGAAAGTTATGGGAATTCTCCAGCAGGAAAAAGGCTCAATATTTTTTATTTTTCCAATCAGTCTGGCTTCCTTATCTTACACTATTTTCAATGCAAAATCAAATTTGTCCTGTAAAGTTAAGTTCTTAATAGTCTGGGGCTCTTAAGTAAGTTTTAGTCTTCTGAAGGCCCAAAGTAGTATGTTACAGTGACTCACCTCTTGCAGCCTACTTTTTATTCTCCTGCCATCTTCCATCTAGATAGTTCTTCAAATAACTGCCATTTGGCCTATCAAAATGCCTTTTTGTCACCATTGAATGTCACAGGCCAATCAGCTATGATTTATGTACTCTAAAGGAGAAAAATTTTAATTACTGCTTCCCTTTTTTGGAAACATTTAGATCTGAGTCTTTAACATCTAAAAACAAACCCCAATTAATATTCAGATTTCATTACAAATCCCATGTTAATCTTGATATGCTATTTGATTAATATAGATGTGGTTTACTATTCAGGTAAATTGTTTTCTACTTCATATAATAATTCTGATATGCTTGGTTGGCTTGAAGTACTTGAGACATTATCTAATTAACCCTGCAGTCTCTCTGGCTACCCTGGAATAAAATTGTTCCTAATTTTAGTGACTATTAGAATGAGATGGAGAAGTTCATAGTGGCATGGGGTCTCTTATCAAGCAATTATCAAATATTTCTGAGATTCTATTCTTCAGCTCTCAGAATTTTTACTTGAGTAAAGGAAGCATAGGGAAGCAGTTTATCTCAGGTCTACCTATCCCATCATCAGAGGCCAAATTAAATGTTCTTAATACTAAGCTGTTTGGAAAGAAAAAGAATCCTATTTATTTGAGTGCAAGGTATAAGGAAGGAAGCATGGCACTTACCTGATATTCAGATATTGCAGCCATCCCTCAGGATGGATGTGATGGTGAATATGCTTTCGGACTTAGCTGCCTTTGGCCCCTGGCTTTAGTTTCTTGTTGAAAAGGGCAGTTAGGGAATTAAGTAGACTATCAGAATGTCACCTCAACAGGTAGGATATGCGGTAGCATCCCCAAATCATTACCAGGGCTTAGATTTTTTACGTTCCCCACCCTGCTAGTATCTGGGGAAATTAAATTTTCACTGACTGGATTCACAAAAATTTTTAACTCCATGCTAGTGGAGAATACGGGAAACATATTGTTGGTAAGGATAAATTGCTGTTTTTGAAAAATAATCTGTAACATTCTCTGGCCTAATAATTCCACTGGGTTGCCACTACTGTATAGATACACACTGGTACAAGAATGTTTAGGCTGTGTTGTTCATAGTGGCAAAAAAATAAAAATAAAAGCAACCTGAAAGCCCATCAGGAAATAGTTGAACAAATTATGTTCTATCCATTCTGCAGACCAATGTGAATTTCAAAGTGAGTTAAATCTATCTGTATTGACCTGGAATGATGGCCATGCTGTTATGTGTTTAAAAAACAAAACAAAACTGTAGCGTTAATGTAAAGTCTTTGAAGGAAAAAGAAGAAAAGAGGGAGGGACAGGGAGGGAAAAATCTATAGTGACAGAAATTAGAACAGGGATTACCTTGGGGAGGGGTGATGACTGGGAGTAGGCGCAAGAGAGATGTCTGAGTACTGGCAAATGATCTGTATCTTGATCCAGGTGTTGGTTACATAGGTATAACACAGGTGGTTGGTTGGTATAAGAACAGCAGTACTAGGTGGGGCCATTTAGGAAGTCAATAGAAAGTGGTGAGCAAGGCCAGATTGCAGGATAATAAGCAGAAAATAGAAATAAAGGAGGTGGTGGGAGGAGGAATAAGGCAATAAAAACGTAAAACAATGCTAACTAAAGAGGTGCAGTTAGTAAGGTCAGGTAATTTTTTTTTTTTTTAAACCCCTACTAGAGAGGGACTTGTATTGATTTCAACTGCAAAACCATCTCTTAGTAATAGAGCTACATTTAAAAACCCTCTCAAACTTAGTTTGGTTTCTTACACAAAATTCAGACTTGTACTTAAGTCTTGTTTTTGTTTAAGCATTTAGTTTTAATGAAACTTTGTCATTGTTGTAATGTTTCAATTGACTGTAGCAGATGCAACTCGTATCAGTATCTCATCCCAGTCATCAATAATGAACTGCTAATTTGCTCAAATCTTTTTGTGCCTTATTTGCCAAATGGGGCGAATAATACCTCACCAAGTTGTAGTGGGAATCAAATGAGAAAATGTATGTGAAAACTTTAATAGAATTAAACGCTACCCATGTAAAATTACATTATTTTTCTTGTCTTCAGCTCAAAATCCATAGTTAATGGGACATACATGGGAATGTAGTTATTTCATGATGGAATTAATTTCACTTGAGTTTAAAAGTTGAAGTCTATGAAAGAATGCAACTTTTTTTCAGTCGAGTTCTGAAACTATTGCATTTAATACTTTTCGAGATGTGGGTTGTGACTGTAATGCACCATTAATATTTTAGACTAAATATTAATATGTAGTGCTTTATATATCAAATTGAAGTGTAAATTTTTACATTCCTGCTCACTAATTGTTGAGCAGCCAGGGTTTTTCCTCTCTTTCAATCACTCTTCATTATTTCGACATGTTTACTTAAAATAACCAAAACCAGATTTCTTCAGGTGTTTCGCAGCAGTTTTTATAAGGACTTGACTTTTGATTCACCCTTAAGTCAGTAGTAGTCTTCTGGACAGAACTAGAGTAAGGCTGGGTTGGAGAAAACTGCCTGGCACTAGGACCCAGGGGGCTCCCGTGAGCGGATCTTAGGGCCAGATTGCAAATTCGCGGTGACTCAGTCTGGTCGGCTCCCTGCGCTCGGCGGCCGCGGCGGTAGCAGCAGACATTGGCGGCCGGGCTGCTGGGAGCAGTTCCGCCGGGTTTTACTGTTGGAGACTTCCTTCTGGTCAGCCCAGGCAGGTCCGAGGCGTCTGGGGAGGACAAGGGTCGTTCTGGCGGTGAGAAGGGTGTTGCTCGGCGCGGAAAGCCCTCGGGCCTGTGCACGGGGAATAACATTTGCTCCGTCTCTTCCTGTGTCTGGCTTTATTTGCAGCAAACCAAGATGGAGTATGAGTGGAAACCTGACGAGCAGGGGCTTCAGCAAATCCTGCAGCTGCTGAAGGAGTCCCAGTCCCCAGACACCACCATCCAGAGAACCGTGCAACAAGTATCCTTTCCAAGGCCTCACCGCCGCCCGCGCAGCTGGCCCGCGCGGCGGGCCATGTCCCGGGGCCGGGTGTCTCCCTACCGCCCCTCCCCCTCCTCCCACTCCCCGGCTCCCTCCCTCCCTCCTTCCTCCCTTCTTCCCTGCCTCCTTCCCTCCCGTCCGCAGGGAGAGGCCCGCCCGCCGCCGCTGCCCGGCCCCTCGCGCAAGCGGCCCTCGTGCCCCGGCCGGGGGTGCCGCCGGCTTCCGGCCCGCGGGAGGTGGGGGCAGCCGCCCGCGATCGCGACATGTGCGCGGGTCGGACCGCCACGTCTCCGCCGCCTGCCGCATACCTGCTGGAGGCGGGTGGTCCTGGTGCCGGCGCGGGCTCCCGACACCCCGGGCCTACACAATGCGCCTGATGGGGTGGGGGTGTTGGACGAAGAGAAAGGCCTGGGGGGGGCGGGGGCGCTGTGTGCTTCATGCTGCTCTCGGCCGAGCCAGAAATGGGGTGGAGCCGGCGCGGGGTTTGAATGCCGCGATGTTGAGCCTGAGTTTTTTTTTTCTCGTTCCCTTGCCCTAAAAGGGCTGGAAGCCTTGAGGTAGCAGGAAGGGGTCTCTGATCAGGCCTCACCCTGAGGCTGTTCATGTTAACACCTGATGCAAGTTCTCTGGCTCTCAAGTGAGGTTTTCTTTTTAAAGCTTTGGTTCAAGACTACTCAGTTATCTACATCTTTACCGAGTTTGCTGGTGTAGTGAGCGGCCCTATTGCTACAGTTTTGGAGACGAAGGTTAAGAAGAGAAGCAAAAGCTGTTACATATGCTTTTGCAGTGCCCTAACCTGTGGACAAATGGAGAAGTCTTACTGGATCCTGTAAGGGAAACAAATTCATTCACCTGATCGTAAATGCTCACCTATTTACCCCTGTTAATTTAAACCGAAGGAAATTAGTTCTTTAAAAAAAAACGTTGTATTTTTTGCAGGAAAACCGTTTGGTTTCTGTTGTTCATAAGCAGCAACATTAGTAAGTGATTTGATAAGTAAACTCAGTGTTATTCTGGCTTATTTAAATTTAAAACTCTATAAAGCTGAAGTTAAATACATGAATACATGTATAAATAAATACATGAGAAGCTCAGATAAATAAGTTTCTGAGAAGTACTGCATCACTGTAACTAAAAACTTAAGTATGAAGTTGAGTAAATATGTGCTCTACTTCTTGGTTAATATAATACTGCCTCCTTCAATAATGGAAGGAGTAGTGATTTAGGACTGCTTGCGTTTTTTAAAAGCCGTTTTGTTTGAATACTGCTAGTATTGAGGAAAGAAGAGTAGGTTTGGGGTGTATTGGAGCTTTTATCTGAAACCCTGCTGTGCTTTGGTCTTAATTTGTGATGTCATAGCCAACAGCTCTAGGAGTGATGAGGTTGATATTTAATAAATTATAGGTATTATATGATAAGGTTATTAGTTTCTTAAATTAGCCAAGCCATAGCCACATTGTAATTTTACTGTAACACTATATATCATAGTTTCTTGTTTTAGTATATATTTATTAAGTACCTTTTATATGCCCAGTACTGTGCTTGGACTAACAGTTAAATTTCAGTTTATTCTGTGTGCCTAGAGTATAGCATGCCTTCTGAGCAAGGAACGGATTAAATTTCTGTTACTGATAAAGGAAGAGCATTAATTAATTAAAAATATTCAACCCTTTATATTTTCAAAATCCCTGATGATGTCTTTTGTGTCTCTTTAGGAAAGAACATATTTAATTACTGTTTTTGTATATGCTTGAGTGCTTTTTGAAAGGCTCTTATAATAGTATAGATTAATACTTGAGTTGTGAGAAAATAAACTTTTCAGGGCAATTTATGAAAAATTTAGACCTTTCAGCGTTTTAGTGGCTGCTAATTTTGGTCATTCACTGAAGCACAAAATCACTTCTCTGGGTTTGTCTTGGTCATTAAAAGTAGTTAGACTTCAGAATTTTGCTGGAGTATGTATTTTGCTAGTTGATTTACTTTTGACCCCTAAATATTAAGAGTATTCAGATTTGCAAAAAATATCTAATATATGTACCTAGAGTTTGTTGTGGGTTTCCTCAGAAGTTTATAAGGTTCTTTGAGTAAAAACATTTGAATCTTTATATGTAATAAAGGACAATTGGCAAGCATTTTAGAGGTTAAGAATGAAGGCATGAAGAAAGATATGTAGCATTATGTCACTGCTGCCTGCCAACAGCGGTGAAATACCTGCAAATTTGTGTCACTGGAAATGTTAGATCTTGGGGAGAAACAATTGTAGTACTGTTGCAGTACAGTAATCTAATAATGCTAACTTTTATTACATAATGAGATTGGATGTGTGGACTTAGGCATAAATGGCATTTTACCTTAATTTTTTGAAATCTAAAGAATAAGTCTAATAAAAGCTTTTTAAATTAAAAGTCATTTTGTAAAGTTAATTTCTCTTAATCTTTAAAAGACTCGTTTTCTTTGAAGTACATTTTAATTTTGTCATTATTTTTACTTATTTTTCTGGTCAACATGTATTAAAGTTCAAATAATCATAAAAGATTCTGTTTTGCAGAAATTTTTGCTATGTTGAACATGGTGAAGCAGGAACTTGCTTACATTGTATTGGCTATAATTGATGTAGTCATATATGGTAATTTTAGTATTTCAGCCATAAACATCTAAGAAGTTTAAGCAACACTAGAGCATTCTTGAAATAGTGAATTGTTAGTTAGATTTAAAGAGATACTTTATTCTTAGTAAAAATGCCAGGCTAAAAACATCACAAAGGAATTTTCTATTTCAGTATGGAAAACGCTTAATTTCTTCCTTAGATTACCCTAGGAGGTTTCCTTAACTACTGTTTGTTCTAGAAACTGGAACAACTCAACCAATATCCAGATTTTAACAACTACCTGATTTTTGTTCTTACAAAATTAAAATCTGAAGGTAAGTAGTGTCTGTGTTTGTAAATATTTAAAGGAACTTTAAAACCTATTAAAATATACTGGCTATTAATTCATTTCGAAGAATTTGATTTCGTAATATCCGCATGGTTTATGTGGGATGGAGAGTTCCAAGCACCCTAGGCATTTAGATATATGTTTAATAAGCATTCCGTTGTTAATTGGGTGTTTATATAATAAATTCCCTCATCCTTTATAAATAAAAAGTGTTGCAAAGTCTATTTTGGTGTTTTACTTCAATCCTTGTACATGAATATCACAAGGATTAATGTTTTTAGTACACAGATTAATAATGCAGGGTTTAATAATTGAATATATAAAAATGAAACGCTGAGTATTTTTTACAAGTTTTTTTCATAATACTATGTTCGTTGTAGGACACTAGACTCTGTATGTTCATTGTAGAAAAATTTGGAAGTTCGGATAAAGCAAAACTTAACAGTGTACATGAAAATTTTTTGTTAACTATTCTGCAACAATTTTAAATTTAAATTAACTTATGTGTTTAAAGCGTGAATACTAGCCTCATTTTTAAATGACATGCCATTTGATTGTTTTCTAATACATTTATTGTGCCCCAGCAGATATTATTTATTTCACAAAGATTAAGCACTTCCTCCTTTCCGGGTAATTTGCAAGCTCTGGAAAGAAAAGTGAACCAACCAAACAAGAAAGAAGCTCTGCCCTCATGGAGCTGCCATTGTAGTTAGGGGTGTTCTTCATAGTGCTCTTATTTGAGTATTGAGTATTCCCTTCCTAGAACATTGTCATGCACATGGAAAGCACTCAAATATTATTGAGCAACTTTCTGGCCTCTGAATGAAAGTATGCTATACACTATTCAGTGATTACTGTTTCAGAAGCCAGAGTGCAGTTAGTAAAGACATAGCATTTGGAGTTGGGAAATATCAAGTTTTAGACTCTACTTTGACACTAAATCATTTAACCTCTCTTGCTTCTTTTAACCATACCTGGGTTAGACTACAGACCATCTGTAAGGTTTCAGCTTCGAGCTCTAACAGGCTAATGGTCCTATCTTGCATTTTATTCAGATTTTGATAATCCATCTACACTATAGTGATTCATTTTAAATTGTCTTCAAATAATTTTCTAGTTAATTTAGGGGATTTGTTTGTGATTAAGGAGCATAATAGAAAAATTTTAAATCTGAGTATTAAGCAACTAGGAATTCCTTCAGCATATCTTTTAAATTCAGCAATTAGTATAGCTAGTTTGAAAACTGTATATGATAAATTGCTTTTTAATATAAAAATTTTATTTTATTCACACATGGTTGGTGATCAGTAATCAATATTTGTTTTTAAAGCACTAAAATATTTAGTAAATGAATTTTCTAATCTGTGATTGTTCTACTTGAACGTTTTAAACTTACTTTTGCTAAACCATCTACTCTGTCCCGTTCCTACCTTAGGTTCCAAGTTTTAAGATTGTTACAACATTACACTCTTCGTCAAGGTTTTCTTAGGATATAAGTGTTCTTAAAATGTAATTTAAAAAAGCCTTGCAATACAAATAGTGGTAAAAGAGGTTGGGTGTAACTGCTTCCACAGAGACCTATTAATTACAAAACCATAAAATGTTTATTGGAAAGTGTTTTATTTTAGAATGTATTTCTTCTGTTCATGTGGGCATAGTTTCTCAAAGGACATAGTAAGAACTTTATATGTATGATACCTGATATTTCTTCTTGTGTTTACTAATGTTTTTTCCCCTGGAAAAATTGGGACATGAGTTGGCTATATCTAGTTTTCCATTTTAAAAAATCTTAGCATTGTGGCCATCTGTAACATAACTAACATCTTATAGTAAAAATCCTCCTTTAGTAATTTTATCTCCATTGCTTATATTAATTTTTAAACACTAAACTTAGAACAGAATTTTGTAACTGGAAGAGACCTCAGGGATAAACTGGTCTAATTCCCTTACTTTACAAATGAGCAAATTGAGGCCCAGTGAAATTTTTACTTAATAGTAGATTTTGGGCAGGGGCTGTACATTTTTTCATTTTTAATTGCCCCATCTCATGTTGTGATGTTGTGGCTTATTAAGACTCTTCATTTGGTAGCCTTTATTGCAAAAACAGTATAGTGTATTTCTTGTAAACAAATACACATGCCACTTAAAATACAATTACATGGCTGTGAATTAAGAGCCAATTTAAAGAAGACCAAAGAAAAGAAAACTTACTACTCCAGGAAGTTAAATAACTGGCTATTCATTTATTTCATGGCAGTTTTAAACTTTAAAGAGAATTTAGATTGGGAAGCAAGTGTATTTTTTTCATTTTGTTACTCACTGGAATGGATTATAATTGAAACTGGAAAGTTTTTAAATGATGATATAAATGCTCTTAGGCTGTGTTTGCCTAAATGAGTTTTATGTCCAGAGAAATTTTGCTTTTTGCCTTTCCATGTTCCTCCACCCTTGAAGATTTCAATGCCAAATTAAACTTTGGGAACATACTACCAACTAGAACTAGAACAAACTTGGGGTATTTTTTTTTTCTTAATAAGAGATGTAAAACAGCCATACTATATAGCATATTCTGTTTTAGATGCCAGCTGTTTGTGGCTTGTATCCCTTTGAGGAGGGCGATGCTATATAGAGTGTAGACTCTGGAACTCGACTCTCAAGGTTGTTGACATTTTGGCTTCCCATGTAGAAACTTTGTTGGACTCAGACAAATGCCTTAGCTTCATATGGATAATACCTGTCTCATGAAGTTCTAAGGATTAAATGCTGTACTGCTTAGAAAGCACTCAGCAGTATTTAATACATAATAAGCATCCAGAAGATGTCAATTATTGTTAATATTGTTAGTGGTGATGCCAGTTTTAAATCATCAATTATAAGTTATAGTCTAGTGTTAAATTTTAAATTGCCTTTCGAAAATTTATTGTACCATCTGTAGTTAAACTTTTAATTTTTACCTTTTTTTTTTTTTTTAGCCCAGAGGCAAGTGAAAAGCATAATAAAATTAAGGGCAATTATATTTGTTATGTGAAGGTAATCCCATATATACTTTGTCCACGTAATTTTTTAAGAGGGTATTTTTAATGACTGATCTTTTAGATCTGTTATTTTGATATTTATATCATTCCAGTAAAGCTTGAGTATATAGATAAAACTAACTCAAATTAAATCAATGGTTCTCAACCGGGGATAATTCCTTCCCCTCGTGGTGGTGGTGGTGATGGTGGTGGTGGGGGCATGTTAACATTGTCTGGGACCATTTTTGATTGTCAAACTAGAGAGGTGCTACTGGCATCTAGTGGGCCAGTAATGCCACTAAACATCCTGAAATGCATAGGGTAGCATCCCACAACAAAGAATTAGCTAGCCAAATGTGTCAGTAGTGCCAAGGTTGAGAAACTCTGAACTAAATCATGGAGCTAATCTTTTGATAATCATTTTCTCCCTGATTATAGGAAAATTAAATTTTTGGAATGTTGATATCAGTTTTTAAATATAATTTTTTTAAAGTTATTGTTTTTGGTACATTTTAAAACAAACTTAAAATGTAATACTATTGTTTATTACAGACGAACCCACAAGATCATTGAGTGGTCTCATCTTGAAGAATAATGTGAAAGCACATTTTCAAAATTTTCCAAATGGTGTAACAGACTTTATTAAAAGTGAATGTTTGAATAATATTGGTGACTCCTCTCCTCTCATTAGAGCCACCGTAGGTAAGTTACATTGTAGTAATTTCACTTGCCTTTGTGACTGGCTTGGTTTTAGATATGACGGATCTTTTCCATAGGAATTTTTGTTATTCACTTCATGTTGAATTGAGATTGGGAAAACATTTCATTACCACTTGAATGGTTTTGAAATAATGTTTTGATTATAGTAATAGCCTTCTTATCCAATGATAGCGGGGTCTTTGGTGGTTGCTTAACTGGAGTTGAATAAAAGGGTTATAACAAGAGATGTTTGATAACCTTGGATATTTTATTTAGGACCATGGCCTTTTCTTTGGGTATACAGATTGAAGTTCCTTATTATCTGACTCCCTTGCTTGATTTAATACATGGGCTCTAATCTCCAGTTTCACTTTCTTTTATATGGAAAGGAAAACTTTGTAAAGCAATCTAAGTATAAAATTCTAGATTTTCTCCCTAGTTTTTAATAGTTGCCTTGTGTACACCTTAATCAACAGCAAGTTTTTAGTCTTTTCATTCAACTTGTTTGTATTCATTGAAAGCATAACTTTTTCTTTTTATCAGCCTATGTAATATTGTAAAATAATTATATAACAACTGATATAAATAGGTTTGGGAGCAAACACAACCGATTGTTGGTAAACAACACACATGAACTGGAGGAAGCAGAAATAGGTAGGTGTACTATAGAGTAGCTTACTAGTGGACAACATTCAGTATGCCATGGCTTAATGCAGCTAAATTTTACAGGGAACCTGGAAAGCTTCTGTTAATCTGGCAGGTTGGTTAAATGGAAATCAGTTTAGAACCTTTATAGTGAGTCATACCCTTAATTTTTGTATTCCTTAGTTTTGTGTTTTTTGTCTCATTGTAAACTTGACTTTTATTGACCCGGAAAAGCACCCAGTTCTTTCTTGCTTATAAAACAGAGGCTCTGTAACTTCCCTCTAGACAGTCTTACATTAAACAATGTCATTAACCCTTATTTTAAATGAAGTGGTTAGGGGTGTTTGTGGTTTGAGAAAAGAGACTTCCTAGATCTTTAAGTACCAGTTGACTCAAACCTTACAGTACTTTGTGTCTTAAATTTGAAAGATTAGAAATTGAAAGTTAATTTCTGACTTTTTCTGGGGAAAGAATTGGTTACATCTGCTGAGTGCTGGATTCCTGTGTTCCCTAAAGGTTTTTGAACGTTTGCAAGCAGCATTTATCTTGGTAATTAATTAAGCACTTAAAGTATCTTCTGACTTAACATCTTATTTAAAAATGGAGATGAGTGGAAATGAAATACTTGGGGATAATTTTTATTTCTTGGTATCTATTAATAGAATACGAAAGGTCCTTGGTTTTAAAGTGTTCTAGTTTGTATTTTGTTCTAGTTAGTATTATGTACTAAGTATTCTGATTGTGAGAGATCACTGCAGTTTTGAGTATAGAAACTAATCAAATGGAATTTTTTTTTTTTACTCCACTAAAAAAATAATTGAAGGAACTTTAGAAGTACCTGCAGTATATTTTAAATAATGATATGATGTCTGTGATTTGATCCAAAAACAATTGGGAGTTTTTAGTTGTGACATGGATAGAAATATAAATGAAGCAAAGTTGGCCATGTGTTTATGAATGTTGTTGAAGTTGAGTAAAGGATACATTTATTTTGTTACATTTCTCATTTATATATGTTTGAAACATTCTATTTAAATAAGCCTGTGATAAAAATAGAGTAAATTGAAGCTGTCAGCCTGAAAGAAGTTGAACAGCTTATCCAGTTAAATTGTCCAGTCTAAATTTTTTTACAAAAAACTTTTTTTGCCCCCCTCTCATTTTTGTTTTGTTTTTGTTTTTTGGATGCAGACTAGTAAAGATGATCAGTAGGACTCACATACCAAAGAAGAGAGAAATTATTTGGGGAGCATAGCATTAAGAGTCTAAAGTATTTAATCATGTATCTGTCTCATCTAATGAATCATGATCCTTTTGAATTTTTTAATAAAATAAATTCTTTTGCTTCAGGAAAATTGGTGAGCTTATTTATTTAGAAACATTGATGATTTCCAGCCAAGTAAATTGGGGAAATTTTTTGTTTTTTTGTTTGTCTGTCTTTCTCTTAAATTGGTTGATTTTAGTTCACATAATAAAAAGGTTTAAAAAAAAATTTTAGGAAGATATTTTAAAAGCAAAATAATTACTCTAGGTTTCTGAAAGGCATTTCTAAGAATTGGGAAACAATTGTCACTCATTATCTTTAGTAGAAAATTCTTGCTATCTGTATAGTAGCATAAGTATACTATCTTACTAGTTTAAGAGATCTCTATTTCTTTAGAACCAGGGTTTGTCAGCTGCAGCACAATTCACATTTTGGACCCGATAATTTTTTATTGTTGGGCTGTTCTACGCATCATAGGATGTTAATCAGCATCCCTGGCCTCTGCCTACTACATGGCTAATGGCAGCCATACCGCCTGTTGTTACAACCAAAAATGTCTCCAGACAGTTCTGGATGTCCTGTAGTGGTCAGAATCCAGTGGATTGAGAACCACAGTGCTAACTAAGCTCTTTAAGGGCAAGGACCATGTATTACTTGTATTTTTATTTCTTAGCACTTAATACAATGCTTGCAACATAGTATTTAATATTTTAATTAATAAAGAATAAATTACTGATTGTAAAATTGGACTTGCTGGTTATTAAAAAGTTAACACTGTAGAAATGTATATATCGTGAAAGCTTGAGTATTGGTACAGATCTTTTTTTTTAGGTGCATAATTTTTAACAGGGTCAGTACAACTGTATTTTTTTGCGTTTTGCCTTTTTAATTTTTAACCTTAATATATATTGGAGATATTGTCAAGGATTGGATGGACCACATTTTAAAAACTGTATGGTAATCCATTGACTAGAATTGTTGCTCTTTTTTAAAAAGTAGATGATTTATTTGTAAAATTTCAGTGAACATCCTTTTGTGTGTGTTACTTATACACTTGTGAAAATATTTCTATAGGATTTGTAGGAGTGGCATTACTGGGTCAGAGTGTGTTATTTAAACATTTTAAGTTAAAATAGGTATTGCCATTCATACCAATTTTCACTCCCATATTTGTTGTAAACTGAGAATTATTTATCATGTTTCAATTTTTGCAAGTATACTAGGTATTGGAAGATATTTTGGTAGTGAATGAAATTGTAGGATGAGATAAATTTGGAATTTGTTCATCTATCAGCATTCTTTAATGAATGCAAAAACGGTATCAACAGATTGTGGTACCAAGTTGTAGATGGTGTTTAATTTTTATTATAGCTTGTTCGTAGTCTTGTTTAAGACATGCTTGGTTTCTTTCAGGCAGATCTAGATCAGTCTCTTTCCCTCAATTCTTTTATATTTTAACTTGAGGAAAGAAAAAATGGCAAGAAGGAGTAGGTCTGTATTTGCTGCTTTTGGAAGACTTTTATTATAGGGGTTGTACCTTTAAAATGCTAACAATACATTGATTCTTACCATATAATTTAATTTTTGTAGTGGAGGGTAAATATTTGCCAACAAATTTACTCAAAAATAGAAAAGGAAAATTTATACACATAAACAGTGGAATTTGGTGTTCAGTAATGATCACTGAGTACTTACTATATGGCAGGCATTTTGAGTGTATATCTACTAAGGCAGAAAAAATATTAATAAAAAAATTTTGTTACACTTTTGTGTATTTGCATAATCCACTGTCACAACTAAGCTGCACAACACAATTGGAGTAATCCAGGCAGTCAAAGCAACATGATCAATCAACATGTTCCACTCAGCCTACAAGATCACCTTGCTGGCAATACATCCATGATATGCAGTAAGTGTGAAGTGCTGTAGGAGTATGTTGCCTGTCTACATGATGGGAGAGTGTTGCAAAAAGAGTGGACATGTGAGATTGTTCTCAGTTGATGCTCATCTACCGTGCTCTCCTTACCATAGTCAGTGGCTGTGATCACACGTTATGCTAAGGAGCTGTTCTTAGTCCATGGCTATGATCACAGATTACACTAGGGGGCTGTTCTTAGTTTCTAAATATACCTATTATTTGAACTTAACAAACTTATAACATAAACTTATCATCCAGTGATAAGTACTGATAACCTTTTGGTATGTTTCCTTCTGTTCTTTTCTATATAACTTACAAAATTGGAGTAATTTTAATTAGGGGAACTATTCTTGCTATTGTTGGAGAAGAAAAAGTTGCAGCCTTTTGTACAGATGCTTGGTAAAAAGAACTTAGAGGTTTAAGTATTGGGAAACAAGATTAGAAACAGATTTGGTTCATGCTGTGGTTTTTCCACAAATACGGTATGGTGATTATGGAGGTCATTTAGAGAATTATTTACAATGGTTGGGACAGTTAAAAGGATATGTATGTGGGTGCACATACTTGCTCACATGGCAGTATCTGCATAGTACAGTAGGATTTCCTAAAGATGTGTGTTTTCTTTGAAGGTATTTTGATTACAACCATAGCCTCCAAAGGAGAACTGCAGAACTGGCCCGACCTTTTACCAAAACTTTGTAGCCTTTTGGATTCTGAAGATTACAACACCTGTGAGGTAACGCTGTTTGCTTCTTATATAGTTGTTCTTTTCTGTTCTCTTATATTATACGTTAGCATCCTTTAGGGACAAAAATATTTCCTCTCAACTTAAAAGACTAAAGTCACCTTTGTGTCTTACATTTATATTTATGATCATTTATTTTATTATTTTCTATAAAGACTGTCAAATTATAAAACCTCTTTACTATATTTCTGATGAGAAGTGTCTATTTTGTCATGTTCTAAAACTATTCTTGGGTATATATGTTATGTATGTATGATAGTACTTTTTTAGCTTCTCTAAATTGTCTGTGCCTTCTATTGTGTATGTCTGCATTATGTTTAGTTGTCTAGGTTTCATGGCTTAATCATACATTAACTATGTACTCTTGTTATTTGCCACTGATCATATCAGTAACAACCTTTCCATTTGAGGAGTTGAGAGAGAGTCTGTATAGATTTCTTCTACAATTTCTCACTGTTTGATGAATACTTTAAGTATCTCTTTCATTAGCAGGCTTCCAGTTTGGGTAGAAACATGTTTTAAGCTGAAACCGTTTTGTCTCTCAAAAGCAGTGACTGCTTTCTCTCTCAAAAAAAAAAAAGAAAGAAAAGCTGGGTTTAGAGATAGTTTGGAGGCAAGGCAGGCACAGGAATAAACTAACAAAAAGGAGTTAGATGGTATTCTGACTTGGGGTGGAGGAGAAGGGATAGGAAGATGGAGAGAGAGTTAGCAAAGGAGTGTGTAAAGTCACTCTTACCTACCCATTCTCCCTTTGTAAAAGAAAAAAAATCCTTCATTTTCCTATACACATTTTCTAATAATACTTTGAAAATACACTAAAGAGATTGCTGGAAAAGCCCAAGTAATCTTTAATCATCATAAAGCATTTAATTAATTTAAATAGTGCCTTGGTTTAATCATAACATAAAAGGAGATCAGAATTTCAAGCAATCACTTTACAATAACAAAAAATTTAAACTGTAGTAATCATGAAATTGTGGAGCTACTGTATAGAAGTCTTGTCTTAAGTAGATGGTATCGACATGTACCTGAACTAAAGATGTAGATTTGTAGTTACTGGTATGGAATGATTGACTAAATGTTTGCTCTTAGTTGAAGTTTTTACTTTGATTTTTATTGCCACAGTAGTTAAGTTCACATTTAGAGTCACTTTAACAGGCTTTCACAACTAGAACTTAAAAAAAAAAAAAGGTACTAGTCAAATATTTTAGAAATCCCTAATGTTAATTTAATGCATGGTAAATTTAAGAACTGAAACTATGTTTTAATTAAAATTTAAACTTCAAAAATCCCCCAATTTTTTTTAAGGTATTTTAAACTCTAAAGGACCTTACCTTCTCTTAGATGTTTTTTAAATTAACTGTACTTTGGAGAATAATCACCAAAGTTGTACTGATGGGATTATGAACAGTAAAATGAATGGTTGAAAAAAAATTGTAAGTAGGTTATATATTATGTACAAGAGCTCTGAGTTACACCTTTTGGTGCAAAAATGATTATAGGGAAATGGTTGTAGGCCAATTTGAATTGCCTGCCCCTTTAACAGATTTTGTATACCCAGGGAATGGTTTATAAGTAATAACTTAATGGTGTCGATTAGGAACACTTAATGTGCTTCAAAAACAGAAGCACAGAATAGCTAAACATATTTATACCTAAATGTTATATGTTCAGTTTTAACAAACTGATATTTAAAAAGGGAAAAATAGCATTGACTTAAATTGACAATATTTCAGGGGAGTTAGGGTTTTTGGATTAGATAATATTTATTAAAATCCCTGCCAACCCAAATATAGTCATTTAATGTTAAAATAAAGATGTGTCATTATATTTCAAGTGAGACTTTGGGTAACTCAGTGGCATAGTAATTTCTGTTTTAAAATGGAATGATTAGGAACAAGTCCCCCTCACCAGGAAACCAAGCAACAGACACACTATGGGAACCAGAACCCACCCTGTAGGATTCCACAGAATACTAACAGGTGAGACCCTCAAGTTTCCACAGGGAGGAGACAAAGATGGACCAGGAATCAGAAGGGTGGAAGATATCAAGAAGAATGCAAAGGCAGTGTTTGACCCCAAACACTACAGAAAACTAGACTCCGCCACACCTGGGCTTATATTTCTTTCCCATTTTATTGATAAGCTGTATGATGCTCTTTCTGCAGCCAATGTAAAGATCCAATCAGAGATCTAGATAATGCAGGGCAGAGTCCCACAGTCATTCTCCACTCTGCATCCAGAGTCAATGGTTGGCACAGATCCCAAACCTCACCCCAACTGAGTATGTATCCGTATATAGGGTGGTCTGCGATACACTCTTTGGGATGGCTGTTGGCTCTTCTTTGAAGATCTGAAATAATTCAGAACAAGTCCAGAAGAGAGTCATTGCAATTATGGTGTCAGTACATGAACTCAAGGATGGTAGCAAATCTCCTAATCTGGTGTTCTGCTGAGCCAGCAATAGAGTGGGTTAATTCCCAGCCATGGGTTTGGTTGTTAATGTATGAGTTACTCAACAGTTTGTTTCTCCTGGGAAAGAACTTAGGGATCTAGTCAAAATGGTTGCTAGTTACTCCCAGATGACTACACTTACCCAGTTTGGGCTTACTTGAGCCAGTGTTTGGACCAAACTGTTCCAATCCCATTTTATAACCAAGGAAATACCTTAAATTTTTGAAGCTGAGAAAACATGCTAAAATCACCTTCAGGAAGGCTTCCGGTATGGAGGAGCGGTTTGGCATCCTAAAGTTTTGTGTTTAGCCTGAAGAGAACTTCTAATCCATCTACAGCTGCAAACCAATAGGACAAGAAAAATATTCCTTCTGTGCTGGATTTCAGGACCTGAAAAGGACTCCTGGAGCTACAATAACCAATCCTTGTTGGTGTAAGTGTCAACCAGGAGAGTTCTCTGAGCCAGAGATGATTTCTCTACAATAAAGAGGTAGCAGCTTTTCTCTCCAGTATGTGTATCGCAGGCTACACACAGTGAACTAACCTCTGGGGGAAAAAAATTCAGTGATTAAATTTATGTATTTTAGAAGGCAGCATTTACATGTAGGCTGAGAACACTAATCCATATGTTAGTTAATATTCCTCAGTTTACTTTTAAAGTGGCTTCATTTTAAATGAATTCTAGAAATTTAAATACATGCCTTTTACAGGGAGCATTTGGTGCTCTTCAGAAGATATGTGAAGATTCTGCTGAGATTTTAGATAGTGATGCGTTAGATCGTCCTCTCAACATCATGATTCCCAAATTTTTACAGTTCTTCAAGCACAGTAGTCCAAAAATAAGGTAACTATCCAATATTAAATTAATTTATGAATTCTGACATCCTCAGCCTAACCACTGTTGCTGTTCATTGCCAGTATTTTTTATTAGCATAGGATATGGGCTTTTGCACAAAGGTGATTTTAACACAATTGAAATTTACTCCTTTAATAACAAAACCCATAAAATGTTGACTCTGGTAAGATTTTCATTAAATATGATACAATTCTCTACCTTCTATATGGTTAATTACATTTGTAATGGTTAACAGTAGTGCTTACTTGAAGTTCCTTTGTTTATGGCCAAGGTTAGTGAGTGTGTGTGTGTGTGTGTGTGTGTGTGTGTGAGAATAAAAAATCTTGGTTAGCATAATACCTTCATTT